>NC_059163.1:20936146-23436146 GCF_019923935.1 Bubalus bubalis
TGGGGTCAAAGTGTTATTTTTGGTATGACAGTATGGGGCTTCCATGATGGTTCACATGGTAAAGAATCTGCCTGCAATGCGGGAAGATGCAGTTTCCATCCCTGGGTCAGGAAGATCCCCCGGAGAAGGGAATGGCAACCCACTCCAGTATCCTTGCCTGGAGAATCCCATGGTCAGGGGAGCCTGGCTGGCTACAGTCCATGGGGTCATAAAGAGTCAGACATGACTGAGTGACTAACACACACTCAGAAGCAATAAAGTTCTCCCAGGGCGACCAGCGTAAGCATGGTGCACAACATTTTGGAAATGAAAAAAGCCTACAGCTTTTGTAGTCTACCGTGCATGTGTTCCCACTTCAGTAGGGAAGCCTGTAGTCTACTCAGGATGGCATCAAAAGCAATCATTTTGCTTTCAATCATACCCTGAATGCAACTTTGTTCAATTCTGCTTATATTTACAAGTGGACTGAAGTGAAGGATTAAGATGGCGTTTGGGCACTACATTTTTCAAGTGTCTTTCATTAATGAAAGTCATTCTTACATCTTATTGCTCCCCCCCGACCAGCAATTTTTTTCTCATATTTTATAGAAAAGTGTTGGGAATTTTCCAAGCCAGGACTATTCTATGTTAATTAATTTTAAAAATGAAAACTTTTGTCCTCCTAACCCTTTGATTAATAAAGAGTGCTGAGAAACCAAATCAAAACAAAAATAGGCTTATTAAGTTACCGGGTTGGCATGTCACATGAGAGTCAGAAGTTAAAGTAACGTCAGCAGCATCAGTGAATAAGATGCCCCTCGCATGCCTCCTCCCCGCGACTACAACAGTGTGGCGTCTGTCAGTGGACAAAAGTGCCGTTGTGGGAACTGTGGAGTCCAGCCTCATACATGATACATGAAAGCACCCCCAGAGAAGCCTCACCCCATGGGCTGCCCGGCCTCTGTGCTGTGGGCCCTGCAGTGGCCCATGAATGGCTCTAGCCCCTCTTGGCTGTGGTCTTGCAGTCCCTGGAAACAGTCTTAGGCCCTCACCCACAGACAAGAGAGGCTTTGTGGAAGCCCAGGTTTCCAGCAACTTTTGTTAGAGCAAAAATTACTAGTTTGGATACCCCGGAGAGGGTTGTTTTTGTTTAGTCGCCAAGTCGTGTCCGACTCTTTTGCGATCTTATGGACTGTAGCCCACCAGGCTCCTCTGTCTATGGAATTTCCCAGTCAAGAATACTGCAGTGGGTTATCACCTCCTTCTCCAGGGGATCTTCCTGACTCAGGGATTGAACCCGCATCTTCTGCATTACAGGAGCTAATTTGACTTTGCCAGCATCCACTCTCCCCCAAGACAGCACATTTCAGTGCCAAGAGAACTCCCCACCCCCACCCCACTGCTGCACCACTCCCTCCAGAGCACTGACCCCATCAGCTGAATGACTGGAAGTGGGAAAAGACTGGGAGATTCTCAGAGGACATTAAAGGGATGTGGATTCTACTAAGTGTGTCCTGGACTCCATCAAGAAGAGCACCCATGAGCTGCTGACACGCCTGGCCCATGGGCAGCCCCCTTGCTTCCCGTCCCTCACCCACACACCCACTCACCTTGTGGCTGGCTCTCTGGGCACACTCCTGATGGTGGCAATAGTGAGCTATGGCAAACGGCTAGTGAGCATGCATAGACATACAGATGGCCAACGGTATATGAAAACATCGCTGATCGTCAGGGAAATGCAAATCTAAATCACAATGAGCTATCTATCACCTCACACCTGTTAAAATAGCTGTTATCACAAAGACAGTAGGTAAATGTTGGCGGTGATGTGGAGAAAAGAAACCCTTGTCCACTGCTGATGAGAATGCAAATTGGTGAAGTCACTATGGAAAACAGTGTTGAGGTTTCTCAAAAATTAGGACTAGAATTGCCATGTGATCCAGTAAGCCCGTATCTGGGTATAAATTCAAAGGGAATAAAATCAGCATTTTGAAGAGGTATTTGTACCCACACCCCCATCCATGTTCATCACATCGTCATTCACAGTAGCCAAGAGAACAGCCTAAACATTGGTTTTTGAATGAATGAATATAGAAACTGTGGTTCATGTAGTGAGTGGAACATTACTCAGCCATGAGAAAGAAGGAAATTCTGTCATTTGCAACAACACAGCATTAGTGTTAAAGAACCTGCCTGCCAGTGCAGGAGATGTAAAAGATGTGGGTTCAATCCCTGGGTCGGGAAGATCCCCTGGAGGAGGGCAGGGCAGCCCACTCCATTATTCTTGCCTGGAGAATCCCATGGACAGAGGAGCCTGGTGGGCTACAGTCCATGGTGTCACAAAGCGTTGGACAGGACTAAAGCAACTTAGCACACACAGCATGGATGGACCTTGAGGACATTATGCTAAGTGAAGTCAGGCAGAGAAAATAAATATTGTATGATATCACTTATATGCAGAATAGAAAAAGTCAAACTCAGAAACAGTAGACTGGGGATAACTAGGGGCTGGAGGATGGGGGAAATGGGAAGATATTGGTCAAAGAGTACAAACTCCAGTTATAAGATGAATAAGTTCTGGGAATCTAATCACAGTATGCATAGTAGTAATAGTTAATAATACTATATTACATATTTGAAAGTTTCTAAGAAAGTAGATCTTCAATATGCTCACCACAGAAAAAGAAATGGTAATCATGTGAGGAGATGAAGGTGTTGGTTAACCCTGCATTTCACAATAGATAAGTGTATCAAATCAATACATTGTATATCTTAAACTCACCCAATATTCTGTCAATTATGGGCTTCCTGGGTGGCACTAGATGTAAAGAATCTGTCTGCTGATGCAGGAAACAAGAGATGCGAGTTTGATCTCTGGGTCGGGAAGATCCCCTGGAAGAGCTTATGGCAACCCACTCTGGTAGTCTTGCCTAGAGAATCCCATGGCCAGAGGAGCCTGATGACCATAATCCATAGGGTTGCAAAGGTGACCTTGTTGTTCAGTCGCGTCCAACTGTTTGCGACCCCATGGACTTCAGCACCCCAGGCTTCCCTGTCCTTCACCACCTCCCGGAGCTTGCTCAAACCCATGTCCATTGAATCAGTGATGCCATCCTACTATCTCATCCTCTATCGTCTCCTTCTCTTCCTGCCTTTGATCTTTCCCAGCATCAAGGTCTCTTCCAGTGAGTCAGCTCTTTGCATGAGGTAGCCAAAGTATTGGAGCTTCAGTTTCAGCATCAGTCCTTCTAATGAATGTTCAGGATTGATTTCCTTTAGGATTGACTGGTTTGATCTCTTCGCAATCCAAGTGACTCTCAAGAGTCTTCTCCAACACCACAGTTCAAAACCATCAATTCTTTGGTGTTCAGCCTTCTTTATGGTCCACATCTCACATTTATACATGACTACTGGAAAAACCATAGCTTTGACTTGACCGACCTTTGTTGGCAAAATAATGTCTCTGCTTTTTAATATGCCATCTAGATTGTCATAGCTTTTCTTCCAAGGTGACCTAGCACTCACATATCTCAAATAAAACTGGAAAAAAGTCAGAAGCTAATTATGAATATAGAATTTATATCTTACTCTGTATACTTATATTACATTAGAGATGGGGAGAAATCCCCAAACTTGAGTATAGCAAATTCCAGTGGGAGAGCTGGCTTTCAGGACCAATGGTGATGCAGTCAGGAATTCACCATTGCTTTACAGCATGTCATTGGCTAGAGATGATGTGGAGGATATCTGAAAAGTCTATTCCTTTATAGGAGTTTATAAGGTTTTTTTTCCCATTTCCTTAAACATAACGTGTAATTTCTGTTATGCATGTGTACTTGTTTCCTTTGAAAACTCTATTTCTTATTGGGGAAATGATTAAAATTTTACAGACATTGTAAATTTACAGACCTTTTCTGAATGGACTTTATAATCATCCTTTTGTATAGCAATTCAATCAATAAGCTTCCTGGAGCACTTGGTGAATATTTCTTATTTCAGAAATTGTTTCAAGGCTCATTCTAACTGATCCACGACAAGTTGCTTTAAGTACTTTCTCAGGCATGATGTCCTCTAAATGATTTCAGAGTGTAGTTTAGAAACTAAATTATGATATACCGAAGCTGTAGAATCATCACTTTTCTAAATATGCTTTCAAAACTTTATTCCATGTTTCTTCTAAAAAAAGTGCATATTTGAGTCCCTTGATCCAGTATTTTACATGAAGAAATGAGTGGGTTTCAGACATAACTATGTTACTAAAGGAAGCAGAAAGGTATAGAAGTTAGAATCAGTGAATGCTGAATTTTTATTGGGTTGGCCAAAAATGTTCATTCATAACATAAGATGTGATGCAAAAATCTGAGCGAACTCTTTGGCCAACCCAGTATTTTGACTTTTCTATGTGACAAGTTCCTTGGACAAAGTTTCTCTACCTTTTGGAGCCTTGATTGTCTTCCTGCTAAACATCAGAAATACTTATTAGGTAGCATTGCAGATGCTAATGGGATAGTATTGGGAAAGGACTCATTCCCAAATCAACTGCATAGTAAATATGTACAGCTATGTGTTTGTTTAAATTGTTGTTACTTTTTAATGTTATCATATATTTTTAATATTAGAGGCAAACATCTGTCCAAATCTGTCCCCTTTATTGATTGTCCCCTTTATTGATTTCTGATTCTATATGCTTATTTATGGACCCAGCTATGTGACCCAGTTACCAAGAACCTAAATCTTTTCTTGCTTAAACATAATCAGGTGCCATCTTTTCAGATGTTTCTGCATTTGCCTTGAAATTGTGAAGATACCTTCTATTACATCATAGAGTGATCCCTGTTCCTTCCTCACATGGGAAATTTCTATCAGAGTTTGGTTCTAGGAAAAGCTTTATCTCCCTTGGGAAAGTAGTGAGTTTCCTCTTCTCAGATCAAATTGACTTACGTGATTTATCACATTTTCCCCTTTGTCTTGTTTGTCAGGAAGATTACAGTTGATCTTTTCACTCAACCACTTGACTTTTTGTATTTTGAATATTTACTTTTCTCCTCCTGTTTCCCACTAAAAATATTAGTTTATTAATTTATTTTTTCCTTCTTTTACTAAGTCCCTCATATCCTTTTGGGAAAGAGGTGAAGCAGAAATCTATGTATTTATGTGTGTGTATATGTGTACACATACAAGGTGCTGAGTACAACGTCTATTCAGAAAAGGACCCAGTGTCTATAAAATTTTATTGAATCATTTCCCAAGTAAGAAACTGACTTTTCAAAGGAAACAAGTACACTCCATACATGCATTAAAAAAATCTTGTTGTTTTTAAGAAAATGAAATATAAAAACTTTATAAATACCAAAAAAGAATAGATTTTTCAGATGTATATATTTTTATATATTTTCATATATATATATATATATCTCTTCATGCAGAAATATCTCCTTATTAATTTTTATTTTTAAGTTTGACACCCAAGTTTACGTTTTGACATGAGCAACTTCTTTAAATCAACTAGTGCCTTCTTTCCCCTTTTTACATTTTATTCTTATGTTTGTCCAACAACTATTTCTTGGTGCCTAATATGCTAGACTTTTAGGTGGAGAAAACTCTATGAAAATGAATCAAATTGTCATCAGGGAGCGTATGTGCTACTGGGGGATATGGACTCCTGAGAGGAAGAACAGGCCTAATGAGATCAGAGGTGCTTTCCTTAAAAAGATGTGAAATTTGAATACCATGCTAATTCTGATTTAAAATGACAGGTAGGAGAAAGGCCTGGGCTTTTTCCCTGACATTATTACTGAATCTAATAGGATTCCACTAGTTTGCCCACAGCCTCAGGTGAAATTGGTTTTTCTGTTCATTATCTTGGTGCCTTTTCTACAATAGCTACAAATAAGATGTCCTTTCATATCTGCGAAGAATGAGAATGAATTTTGTTTTGTCACATCCCTGCCTATACTCTTCAGGATAGGAAGAAAATATGGCTTAAGGGCCCCTGGTTGTTGAGTCCCATTTTCTTGTTATTGTGTACTACACTTTTAGGATATTTTTTAGGATGACTTAACTATTGTCATATTTTCATCCCTGTGGTTGTTTAAAGCAACAAGAGGTCTTTTATCCTCTTTCATGGAGAAATGCAATGCATTATTAATCATGATTATTTAATTTGTATGTCAACACTGCCTCAGTGGAGCCTGGATCACCCCAGGGATAACTCTTGGATGTGTGAAGGGAGACTTTCAGGTCAGGGGTCTCTTTAGTGATGTTTCTCTTCATCTCAGAGAATGTTTTTGGCTTTAACATAATGGTACGTTTTATCTATGAACGCTCCTCCTGTGTTAGAGATGTGCTCAGTAGCACAGTTATGTCCAACTCTTTGCGTCCTCATGAACTGTTGCTGCCAGGCTCCTCTATCCCTGGAATTTTTCAGGAAAGATTACTGGAGTGGGTTACCATTTCCTACTCCAGAGGATCTTTCTGACCCAGAGATCGAACTCGGATCTCTTGTGTCTCCTGCATTGGCAGGTGGATTCTTTACCACTAGGGCCCACCTGGGAAGCCCATGTTAAGGATGACGCACTCATTTTGAACTTATCTTGTCAATGCCTACTGACCTGCCAGCGTGAGTTTTATGCCATGTTGAAACCTGGGCTGATGTAACTGCAGTATTTCGTGTGTTAAAACTGTAGTGAAGACTGAAAGTAAGAATATAAGATACTTTGTGGGTATATAGCTTTTGTTGGTCTTCTCTCACACTCTGACTCTAAGAAGAAATAATGGATATGGGAGGGGCTTAATGAATTTGGGATAGACCCTGTTATTGAAGTTGGGGTAACCAATGGTTCCAGTTTTTAGCACTGAAAGTCCTGGCTCCAGGAAACCCCTCACTTTTGGGCACAATGGCATGGTTCAGTTCAGTTCACTTCACTTCAGTCACTCAGTCACGTCTGACTCTTTGCGACCCCATGGGCTGCAGCATGCCAGGCCTCCTTGTCCATCTCTAATTTCTGGAGCTTGCTCAAACTCATATCCATTGAGTCTGTGATACCATCCAACTGTCTCATCCTCTGTCGTCCCCTTCTCCTCCTGCCTTCAATCTTTCCCAGCATCAGAGTCTTTTCTAATGAGTTGGCTCTTCTCATCAGGTGGCCAAATTATTGGAGCTTCAGCTTCAGCATCAGTCCTTCCAGTGAATATTCAGGATTGATTTCCTTTAGGATTGATTGGTTTGATCTCTTTGCAGTCCAAGGGATTCTCAAGAGTCTTCTCCAATACCACAGTTCAAAAGCATCAATTTTTTGGCACTCAGCTTTCTTTATGGTCCAACTCTCACATCCATACATGACTGCTGGAAAAACCATAGCTTTGACTAGATGAGCCTTTGTTGGCAAAGTAATGTCTCTGTTTTTTAATATGCTGTCTAGGTTGGTCACAGCTTTTCTTCCAAGGAGCAAGCATCTTTTAATATCATAACTACAGTACAGAGACCTGGGTTTGATCCCTGAGTTGGGAAGATCCCCTGGAGGAGAATATAGCAACCCACTCCAGTATTCTAGCCTGGAGAATCTGCATGGATGGAGGAGCCTGGCGGGCTACAGTCCATAGGATCGCAAAGAGTCAGACACGACTGAGTGAAGGCCTTGATCTAGGTTTGTCATAGCTTTTCTTCCAAGTAGCAAGTGTCTTTTAATTTCATGGCTGCGGTCAGCATTTGCAGTGATTTTGGAGCCCAAGAAAATAAAGTCTCTCACTGTTTCCATTGTTTCCCCATTTATTTGCCATGAAGTGATGGGACCTGATGCCATGATCTTCATGTTTTGAATGTGATCTTCATGTTTTGAATGTTGAGTTTTAAGCCAGCTTTTTCACTAGAATGGTTGATCATACTGAGTTTGAAGATCAGATGGAAGCTGTGTCATAACATGACCATAAGGTGACTTGGACTCTAGGATTTCAGTTTCCAGTAAGGCAACCTTAAACGTGGGCTTCCCAGGTGGCTCAGTGGTAGAAATCCACCTGCCAATGCAGGAGATGCAGATTCCATTCCTGGGTTGGGAAGATTCCCTGGAGTAGGAAATGGCAACCCACTTCTGTATTCTTGCCTGGAAAATCCATGGACAGAGGAGTTTGGTGGGCTACAGTCCATGGGATCTCAGAGCATCAGACACAACTGAGCATGCATGCAACCTTAAACACAGCATTTTTCCTTGCAGGAAACTTATACCTATTTATTAGCTTAAGTAAAGATGGTTTATTATAAGGAGTCTTGTAGAAATAAAGAAAAACTGAGTAACTAGTGTCCTGAAAAGGTAAGACAAGTGGCTCTGAGGACCTCAGCAGCTTATGTTCAAGGATTTTAAGGAAGCATTCTGCCATTAATGAGATTCCCTGGTGGCTCAGACAGTAAGTAAAGAATCTGCCTGCCATTCAGGGGACCCAGTTTCAATCCCTGGGACAGGAAGATTCCCTGGAGAAGGGAATGGCTACTCACTCCAGTCTTCTTGCCTGGAGAATTCCATGGAGAGAGGAGCCTCATGGGCCCCAGTCCATGGGGTTGCAAAGAGTTGGACATGATTGAGTGACCAACACTTTTACCTTCATCTTGTCATTAATATGAGCTAGCTCCCAACTCCCTTAGGCTCTATGCCCCTTGGTTCAAATTTTTGAGAACAAGAATTTTAGTGACTTATACGTGCCTAGGAGTTGATTACTCTTTGGTCTTGTGTCCAAACACAGTCTACTTAGCAGTTGCCCAGGGTCCGAATACTGGTCATTGCAGTTGACTGGAGAGCACCCACCACCCCAGCTGCTCATGGTAATTCTGATCCCTTTACCTGTGATTGGTTTGGGAATGGATATGTTACTCAGTTCTCATCAATGAGACCCGAGGGGAATCTTCTGGAGGGCTTTTGGGAAAGGTTCGTAAATCCCCAGAAAGAGGCACATGTCCTCTGCATACTGTTGTGTCTACTTGTATTGTCTAGAACTATGGAAGCTGTCTTGCTAGCAGTCTGAGGGAGAAGACTGCACAAGAAGGGCAGAGTAGAGAGGACGAAAAATCTTGAGGCTTTTATGAAATCTTTGAGTCAGTCAGTCAACCCAGAGTGTGCCCTACTGCTGAACTTCTAGAAATTGGAGAGTTAAAAAAATTCTTTCCTTGTTTAGAAAACATATGATGTACCCTGTACCCTAGGATGTATAATGCATCCTAGGATAATTATAATGTATCATCATCATCATCTCACAAACGCCAATTGGCTGGTGGGAGCTGGTAGAACTGCTCCTGTGAGTGGAATGTATTCTTTTTTTTTTAATTTTATTTTATTTTTAAACTTTACAATATTGTATTAGTTTTGCCAAATATCAAAATGAATCCACCACAGGTATATCTGTGTTCCCCATCCTGAACCCTCCTCCCTCCTCCCTCCCCATACCCTCCCTCTGGGTCGTCCCAGTGCACCAGCCCCAAGCATCCAGTATCCTGCATCGAACCTGGACTGGTGACTCGTTTCATATATGATATTATACATGTTTCAATGCCATTCTCCCAAATCTCCCCACCCTCTCCCTCTCCCACAGAGTCCATAAGACTGATCTATACATCAGTGTCTCTTTTGCTGTCTTGTACACAGGGTTATTGTTACCATCTTTCTAAATTCCATATATATGCATTAGTATACTGTATTGGTGTTTTTCTTTCTGGCTTACTTCACTCTGTATAATAGGTTCTAGTTTCATCCACCTCATTAGAACTGATTCAAATGTATTCTTTTTAATGGCTGAGTAATACTCCATTGTGTATGTGTACCACAGCTTTCTTATTCATTCTTTAAGAAAGCTTGAGAACGAAGAGTATCACTTCTACACAAGTAAACCAGAGATTCACTGCAGTTCTTCATTTCAACCTCTGCCTTAATGACGCGAATCCTCTTTTGAGCATGCTGATTATATGTCTCCTCTCTTTTTAAAGAGAATAAGAGATAAAAGATCCTACATGCTTTTACTTACAAATGCAGTTGCTCTAATCACAACCTAGGAAGGTTCCTGTAAGCAACGAGCCCTGCTGTCTATTGCTTGCCAGGAGGAAGCACCTCAAAAAGAGAGTCATCACAATAGGTTAGACATCTTTTAATGTTAACTGGATTATAATGAGCTCTGTTCAGGGAAGCATCTTATCTGATTACCCAGGATACATTTTGTAAGCAGTTCATTTTACAATATGTACAAGGAAGTTTCATTGCTAAAGGGTAAATGTTTTACAAGTGCTTTACATATGTGTGAAAATGTTACTTGCTCAGTTGTGTCCAACTCTTTTGCGGCCCGATGGACTGTAGCCCACCTGGCTCCTCTGTCCATGGAATTCTCCAGGCAAGAACACTGGAGTGTGTTGCCATTCCCTTCTCCAAGGGATCTTCCTACCAAGGGATCAAACCAGGGTTTCCCACCTGGCAAGCTGATTCTTTACAGTCTGAGCTGCCAGGGAAGCCGTGTGTGTGTGTTATATTTTTAATGATCAAGCTAGATATTTTATGATATCAAAATTTGTAATTGTCCAGGCTTAACATGCTGCCATGTTTGTGTCCTTGAACTCTAGATGTCATGATTTTTGATTCACCTGTGAGTTGCTGCTGCTACTGCTAAGTCGCTTCAGTCCTGTCCGACTCTGTGTGACCCCATAGACAGCAGCCCACCAGGCTCCCCTGTCCCTGGGATTCTCCAGGGAGGAACACCGGAGTGGGTTTCCATTTCCTTCTCCAGTGCATAAAAGTGAAGAGTGAAAGTGAAGTCGCACAGTCATGTCCGACTCTTAGCGACCCCATGCACTGCAGCCTACCAGGCTCCTCCGTCCATGGGATTTTCCTGATAAGAGTACTGGAGTGGGTTGCCATTGCCTTCTCCACCTGTGAGTTAGCCTGGGAGAATCTTGGTAAGAGAGAAGCTTCATGGGAAGGAGGGTATTTTTTCCAGTCCACACACTGGCATATCTTAGAATAATCTGACTGACTGGTAAAGCATGTGATCAGAGTTGGCTTCACAGGTGTGTGAACGTATACAATTACACAGGGCCTCCTCTCCTGGAGGACCTTGTACTTGGTTGACTATTCTGCTTTAGCCATCTTGAAAATCTTAATGCCTTTGAACAAGGGGCTCTACAGTTTTATTTTGTGTGGATTCCTACATATGTTTCCTACTCATCTGGATCTGGCAGCACCAAATACTTATATTCTTAGTTCTGTCAGAGAATAGAATTTTGTACACACGGCCCTTAGTTCTTATCAAAACTCATAAAACAACATTTGTGGGGTTTGGCTGAAGGCTGTGTGGCCTTTCTGCTCCTCTGAAGATGCTAAAATCAATTTCTGGATTAACCCACTGTTTTTAGTGCCTGGAACTCATGATTTTCTGCTCTTACTGCCCACCCCGGCCCCCATTGCTTTCCTGAATTGCTCTTTGGTGGCAGGCCTTCCTATTGCAGGATGTCTAAAAAAGTCTATATCACACTCATCATTGTATTTACTGGAAAGATAGTGTTGAGAATGTTGTCTTTAACAATATGCACCATCCTTTGCTGGGTCTTTGTTGCTACATGGATTTTCTCTAGTTGTGGGGAGCGGGGGCAACTCTTCAGGTGCGATGCATGGACTTCTCATGGTAGTGGCTTTTCTTGTTGTAGAGAACAGGCTCTAGGGTGCATGGGCTTAAGTAGCTGCAGCCCTTGGGCTCAGTAATTGCAGTCCCTCAGCTCTGGAGCACAGACTCAATAGCTGTGGTTGCTCTGTGACATGTGGAATCTTCCTGGACCAGGGATCAAACCTATGTACCCTGCATCGGCAGGTGGATTCTTTACCACAGAGCCACTGGGGAAGCCGTGTACTATCCTTACTGTGGGGATCCATGAAAGATATTTTTATTTGTTCTCAGCACCAGGAATGCTTTTCCTGACTTGTTTACCTAGCTTATCTCTTGGATATAGAATCGTAAGGTTGCATTTTCCTATTTGTCATGGTTGCTAGAAAGCTTAGAAAAAAAGTGACTAAGGACTAAAGGCACAAACTTCATAGTTTGTGATTTGTTTATTGACTTCCTTCTTGCTTTCAGCTTTCCCTCTGCATTCATTTTTTTCACTCACTTCAATTTAAAAACAAATCGCAATCTCTTTTCATCTAGCACGTGCTATAGTATTAGTGGCCTTAAATTCTTCTAGAATATGTTGAATAATAATTTTATAACAAAAGTTATGTCTTGTATATACTACGTTTCCACCCAGGAACATATAAAGGGAACATTTTTAAAGAGTGGCAAAGATTTGAGGAGTGAAGAACAGTGACAGAGTTTTTACTGTGTAGGGATACAAAAAAATTTTAGAATGTTATTGCAAGAAATGACAAGGAAAGTGTTTGGTAATAGTAAAATGTGACTTGAAATAGAGTCTCTTCCTAAAAATCAATTGTGTTTGAGTTTTATTTCATGGTGACTCTTGAAAAAAAATCCCCATTTCATTGTGCTTTATTGTCATCTCTGAAGAATGGGTAATAACATACCATATGTTTATACATATCCAGGAATGGTATTTAATATTACCATAATTAAAAGAAAAAAGAATTGTTTTTAAATAGATATTTTTTTAAGTACAAAGAATTTATTATAGCTGATCTTTAAAAAAAAAAATCAGTGCTGCTGCTTCTAGTTGTTTTGTAAAGGATGAAAGATTGCTTAAACTGGAAATAAAATAAGTTTAGAAAGAAATAAATGAAATTATAATGTGTATCTTTGTTTTCTGATTTCAAAACTTACATTGTCATGTTTCCTCATGACAATTTTGATCCAGTAATTAATTCAGTATTCATTCACAAGTGTTTTTTGAGTACCTATAAAATACCAGGTATTGTTCTAGTGATAGGAATATATCAGTGAGCAAAAAGCAACCCCACCTTATGGTTCTCATATCTAATGATTTCCCCCAAATCATCTCTATCGATTGTTTGACTTTATATCCTTTCCCACTGCTATATTTTATTTTGTTTTGGCATGTTGAAATCAACTTTGCCTCTCAATGTTCTGGGCTTTCCTTCTCTTTCTTTTTTTACTGATCAAATGCCTGGAAGCTTCACTCGATTTGCTAGTGAGCCACATATTTTACTGCTTACGGGGTTATGTGATGTGCTTGATTTGGGCTAATTTACATATTTTCCTGATTAAGCTACATATTAGCCTTTTGACCTTTGCACTTCTTCAAAGGTAGAGAATAATTAGCCTGCACAATTTGATAGAAAGAATTCACATCTGTTAAATCTTTTTTTTTTTAGCCTCAATTAACAGACACTTATGATAATATATAGATTTTCTTCCAGGCTAAATATGAAGAAGCTATTTTCATTCTGTCATGAATGGCACCACTGAACATTGTCCATATTTTTTTTAAAAAACAAAAGCTATGCCACTTCTTGTTCAAAGCAAGTAGGAAAAAAAAATCAGGCATTTGTCAATGGAAGACAGCAGTTTCTTTTTTTAATTAATTTTTTTGGAGTATGGTTGCTTTACAGTGTTGTGGTAGTTTCTGCTGTACAGCAAAGTGAATCAGCTGTACGTATGCATATATATCCCTTTGTTTTTGGATTTCCTTCCCATTTGGGTCACTACAGAGCATTGGTTAGAGTCCCCTGTGCCATACAGTAGGTTCTCATTAGTTATCAATTTTATTTTTTAAATTAATTTTTATTGAGCTTTGCTTGTGGCTCAGCTGGTGAAGAATCCGCTTGCAATGCAGAAGACCTGGGTTTGATCCCTGGGTTGGGAAGATCCCCTGGAGAAAGGAAAGCCTACCCACTCCAGTATCCTGTCCTGGAGAATTCCATGGAAGTCCATGGGTATATAGCTGTTTTACAATCTTGTGTTGATTTCTCAGCCCTGATAACTTACTAACTATTCGACATAGAAGGAAACAAAAAGGGTGATGCTATTTGCAAAAACATATGAGTCTGCAGTTGGCACTCAAATGAATATGTACTACAGTATCTAGTTAGATGAGGATTTGAAATTTCTTTTCTGGAAGGAATGCCTTTTAACTCTTCAGCTCACTTTTCTGACTAGATGGAGAAAAGCTACCTCAGAAGAGCTTTGTCCTGAGGATAATTGTCCTGGAGGAAAGAAATAATAGGACTCTTTGGGAAGGCTTGATAGAGGATGGGAGACTTGATGCTATGATCCTTACTTCTTGAAGCATGCTGATATTAGCAGCTCGCTGGTGGATTATCATGGCTGTAGGGTGTCATGCACCCTTCCTAGCCCAGGGGGAACTCATCAGGAAGAAAAGAGGAGTGTCAACTTTTCAATGCAGTTCACATCAGGACTTTCAGATCCAGGTGAAGTGCTGCTTTGACTCAAAGGTTTCCTCTACCCACCTTAGCATTGCTTTAGACACATGGACTTGCTGTGTTACCCTAGCTAAAGAACAAAGACCTTGCAAGTCACGGGGTTACCCTTGAGGGAACAGAATCTCCTTTCCTTGGTAAACCAGCTGGGCCTCAGCAAACTGCTGAGTCAGCAGTGGCGCCACACCAGATTGGGCAAAGGCCTTTGGGCCTGTGTGAAGTTTTAGTAGTAATCTTGTGTGGTGGCCCCAAGAGCAGCGTCCACTCGGAAATGAAAGTGCTTTTCAGAGGACTGAGCAGACATCTCAGTTTTCTCAGTGCAGAGCTTTGAAATAAGGATTTTTAGTAAACTTTCAAGTGAAAGTGAAAGTGTTAGTTACTCAATCATGTCCCAATCTTTGCAACCCTGTGGACAGGAGGGTCTTCTGTTCATGGGATTCTCCAGGCAAGAATACTAGAGTGGGTAGCCTATCCCTTCTCCATTGGATCTTCCCAACCCAGGATTTGAACAAGGGTCTCCTGCATTGCAGGCAGAGCCTTTATCATCTGAGCCACCAGGGAAGCCCCAAACTTCCAAGGCGCTGGAACAGATCAACAGGAAAGGAGAAACCTGAATAAGGGGGAAACTTCCTGCTCATTTGTCCTACAGGTGGTGGTAGCTAGAGATGGGTGTTTTTAAATTTGAAAAAATATAAAAGAAACGAAGTGGGATCATCTCATTACATTCACCATCCATATCAAGATGTTTGCAAGGGATCGACTGGGACTGATTTTCTAAAGCAACTAAGGAGGGACTTTCCTGGGGGTCCAATGGTTAAGAATCTGCCTGCCAATGCAGGGGACACAGGTTCAGTCCCTGGTCCGGGAAGATCCCACATTGCATGGATCAACTAAGCCCATGTACCACAGCTGCCGAGCCTGTGCTCTAGAGCCCAGGCTTCGAAACAAGAGAAGCCACTGCAATGAGAAGCCCGTGCAAGGCAATGCAGAGCAGCAACCACTCACCACAACTAGAGAAAGCCTGCATGCAGCAACAAAGACCCAGCGTGGCCACAAGTAAATAAATAAAGCGACCAAGGATAGTTGTGGGCACTTTAATAAGGAACATTTCAGGGAAGCAGCACTTGTAGATCCCTGGGCGAAAGAAGTACTTGGGTCTTTCCAGTAGTTACTGTGAGTGGTATCATTTGAAATTAAAGTGTTGCCATTAAAACTGGTCAACCACTTGTAAAAGAATGAAACTACAACACTTTCTAACACCATACACAAAAATAAACTCAAAATGGATTAAAGATCTAAACATAAGACCAGAAACTATAAAACTCCTAAGGCAATGGCAACCCACTCCGGTACTCTTGCCTGGAAAATCCCATGGACAGAGGACCCTGGTAGGCTGTAGTCCATGGGGTCGATAAGAGTCGGGCCCGACTGAGCGACTTCACTTTCACTTTTCACTTTCATGAATTGGAGAAGGAAATGGCAACCCACCCCAGTGTTCTTGCCTGGAGAATCCCAGGGACGGCAGAGCCTGGTAGGCTGCCGTCTATGGGGACAGAGTTGGACATGACTGAAGTGACTTAACAGCAGCAGCAGCAGAGGAAAACACAGGCAAACACTCTCTGACATAAATCACAGCAAGATCCTCTATGACTCACCTCCCAGAGTAATGGAAATAAAAGCAAAAATAAACAAATGGGACCTAATTAAACTTAAAAGCTTCTGCATAATGAAGGAAACTATAAGCAAGGTGAAAAGACAGCCTTCAGAATGGGAGAAAATAATAGCAAAGGAAGCAACTGACAAAGAATTAATCTCAAAAATATACAAGCAGCTCATGCAGCTCAAAACCAGAAAAATTAACAACCGAATCAAAAAATGGGCCAAAGAACTAAACAGAAGATGACTAACAAACACATGAAAAGATGCTCAACATTACTCGTTATCAGAGAAATGCAAATCAAAACCACAATGAGGTACCATCTCATGCTGGTCAGAATGGCTGCTATCAAAAAATCTACAAACAATAAATGCTGAAGAGGGTGCGGAGAAAAGGGAATCCTCTTACACTGTTTGTGGGAATGCAAACTAGTACAGCCACTATGGAGAACAGTGTGGAGATTCCTTAAAAAACTGGAAATAGAACCGCCATACGACGCAGCAGTCCCACTGTTGGGCATACATACCGAGGAAACCAGAATTGAAAGAGACGTGTGTACCCCAGTGTTCATCGCAGCACTGTTTACAATAGCCAGGACATGGAAGCAACCTAGATGTCCATTGGCAGACAAATGGATAAGAAAGCAGTGGTACATATACATAATGGAATATTACTCAGCTATTAAAAAGAATGCATTTGAATCAGTTCTAATAAGGTGGATGAAACTGGGGCCTATTATACAGAGTGAAGTAAGCCAGAAAGAAAAACACCAATACAGTATACTAATGGATATATATGGAATTTAGAAAGATGGTAACGATGACCCTGTATATGAGATAGCAAAGGAGACACAGATGTAAGGAACAGACTTTTGGACTCTGTGGGAGAAGGCGAGGGTGGGATGACTTGAGAGAATAGCAGTGAAACATGTATATTATCATATGTGAAACAAACCACCAGTCCAGGTTCAATGCATGAGACAGGGTGCTCAGGGCTGGTACACTGGGATGACCCTGAGGGATGGGATGGGGAAGGTGGTGGGAGGGGGGTTCAGGATGGGGAACACCTATACACCCATGGCTGATTCATGTCAATGTATGGCAAAAACCACTACAATATTGTAAAGTAATTCGCCTCCAAGTAAAATAAATTAACTTAAAAAAATAAAATTAATTAAAAAAAAAAAGTGTTCCCATCTAAGTCTGTCTATGAACTTTTGAGGTAGCCTCTTATTATTAGAGAAGGTCTATGCATAGTTCTGAAGCCAGGACTAGTCTATGATTTTATAGTTTCTCATGAGCCAGGGTAAGGAGTGAAGTTTGTCTCTTTTCAAAAACTACCTCAAACCTCTTCAGTCTATGAGACTTTTTCTCTCTACACATGGAAATAATTTTGTTAGGATCTGAGAAGGACTTTATTTGGTTCTCATCATGGGGCTTTGGTATGGAGCTTTTTTTTTTTCTCCTCCCAACACTTCAGTGGACATGGTCATCTTTTTTTTTTTCTGTGTTGAAACTGTAATGCCCCTGAAAGTGAAAGTCTCTCAGTCATGTACGACTCTTTGCAACCCCACAACTATACAGTCCGTGGAATTCTCTAGTCCAGAATACTGGAGTGAGTAACCTTTCCCTTCCTCAGGGGATCTTCCCAATCCAGGGATCGACCCCAGGTCTCTGGCATTGAAGGCAGATTCTTTACCAGCTGAGCCACAAGGGAAGACCAAGAATACTGGAGTGAGTAGCCTATCCCTTCTCCAGTGGATCTTCCCTGCCCAGGAGTTGAACTGGGGTCTCCTGCATTATAGGCAGACTCTTTACCAACTGAGCTATCAGGGAAGCTCATGGGCCCCAGAAAGACTCCCTGGAGGCACATTGCATAATAGTGGTTCAGCAGAGTGTGAATATTGGCTTCTCTCAGATCTAAAGTATGTTCTGGAATAGGTTTCTCTTTTCCATTTTTGGAACTATGTACAGTATTTTAACTGTTCAGCATTTAGTGACCGTGAAATGCTATGGCAGGAATAATAGGTCTGACATTGCCTTACACAGTATCTAGCACATAACAGGTACACAATAAATGCTTGTTGAAAAAGTAAAGGAAAAACTGCTTCTTAAGAAAATATCCCATTGCCTCCTCCAGGGGATCGTCCCAACCCAGGAATTGAATCCACATCTCCTGTGTCTCCTGCATTGGCAGGCGGGTTCTGTGGTACATATATACGATAGAATATTACTCAGCCATAGAAAAGAACAAAATAATGGCTTTTGCAGAAACATGGATGGACCTAGAGAGTATCATACTGAGTGAAGTAAGTCAGAGAAGGAGAGATATCGTATGACATCCCTTATATGTGGAATCTAAGAAGAAATGATACAAATAAACTTACTTACAAAACAGAAAGAGACTTACAGATTTGGAGAACAAGCTTATGGTTGCTGGGGTGGGTAAGGGAAGGTTGGGGAAGGGATAATTGGGGAGTTTGGGATGGCTGTGTACACACTGCTTGGTTTCAAGGAGATCCAACCAATCCATCCTAAAGGAAATCAGTCCTGAATATTCACTGGAAGGATTGATGCTGAAGCTGAAACTCCAATGCTTTGGCCACCTGATATGAAGAACTGACTCACTAGAAAAGACCCTGACACTGGGAAAGATTAAAGGCAGGAGGAGAAGGGGATGACAGAGGATGAGATAGTTGGATGGCATCACTGACTCGATGGACATGAGTTTGAGTAAACTCTAGAAGTTGGTGAGGGAGAGGGAAGCCTGGCATGCTGCAGTCCATGGGGTTGCAAAGAGTCAGACACAACTGAGCGACTGAACTGACTGACTGACTGTGTACACACTGCTATATTTAAAATGGATAACCAACAAGGACCTACTGTGTAGTACAACTGTATAGTGAAACTCTGCTCAATGGTATGTGTTAGCCTGGATGGGTGGGGAGTTTTGGGGACAATGGATACTTGTTCGTGTAAGGCTGAATCCCTTAGCTGTTCACCAGAAACTATCACAACATTGTTTGGTAATCACCTATACCCCAATACAAAATAACAAGTTTTAATAAGCACAAAGAAAACCCCAAATATGATCTATTTGAGAAGGAAGGGATAATGATAAATCACTGTCTTTCTTTTCTATTTGGAAAGAAAGGAATAATGATAAATCACTGTCATATTTGCTGACTTACAGAGTCTACAAAAAATCCCAAGAAATAACTATGCAAGAGAATCCTAATTAGTGATACTTGTAAAAACACATGGTCTTTTTGCATCCCTGCTGTCTCATTGGTGGCAAGGTAAGCCAACCTAATCATAGTCGTTGCTCTGGAAAATGGATTTACTCCTTCAAATTTTTAGTCAACTTCAAGGTTCTTCAACAAGTCAGGGAGGAGCAGAAACCTGAAACTTAAATTGTACTTTCTAAAACCCCTAATATGAAGGATTAATGTAAGTTATCTGAGTAAAGCCCTAAGAAGCCGAATCACCCTTCACACATTACTCATTTTACTCCTTTATGACATGTAAGAAGATAGAAAGAGGATTTCTCTGAGCAGTCATTAATTATGAGAACAGTCACTTTGCTTTAAAAATAGTGATGCTGAGCCACAGGTAACAGGACTCTACAGGCACTCAGGGCCTTCAAAGCAAGTTTCAGCTCTCTTGTATTATACCTTCTCTGTATAAAGACCTGTGGCAGATTCATTTTGATATTTGGCAAAACTAATACAGTTATGTAAAGTTTAAAAAAAAAAAAAAAAAAAAGGCATGGCTAAACTATTCCCTTAAACTGGAAGCTTCACCCTGAATAAAAGACACCCAACCCAGGCAGTGATTCAAAACCACCAGTTGGTGGACCAGCTGCATTAGTATGAATTAAAAACTTGCCAAAATATTGATTTGAGGGCCACACTCTTGAAATTATGATTCAGTAGAGCTTGGTGAGGTCCAGCTCTGAGTGCACATTGAAAGGTTTTTTTTATTTCTGGTTGTAGAATGAATTAGATGATTAGAGAAATCTTTCCTGATAATTCATTTAAAAATGAACAGTAAAATAGTTAAAATTAAAGCTATCTATGTATTGCTCTTTCTAAAAGAGTGACAGAGAAAGAGAGAGAAAAACACTGTGGACTTCATGTCTTTAGTACTGTGAAGAAATAAACCCAAACATATTTTATAAGTAGTTGAGTTACAAGCAGAATAATGGAATTCATTTGGTTGAAGCGTGATAAGGAAGCTTGACTTCATAGAATTAAAGTGAATGTGTTAATCACTCAGTCGTGTCTCTGACTCTTTTGCAACCCTATGGACTGTAGCATGCCAGGCTCCTCTGCCCATGAAATTCTCCATGCAAGAATACTGGAGTGGGTAGCCATTCCCTTCTTCAGGGAATCTTCCCAATCCAGGGAATGAACCCAGGTCTCCCACATTGCAGGCAGATTCTTTACCATCTGACCCACCGAGGAAGCCCCCATAGAATTAAGCAAAGTGCCAAATCTGGTATGACCCAGAGGCTTTGTTAATTGCTGGTGTCTGACAGCCTGGGTTTTAATTGTCCACGTGTGAGCTGAAGGAGGACCCAAAGCCTAGGGTCCCAAGCAGATTGGAAGTCAGATCAGAGTTTGCACATAAACCCAGAACACTCCGAAGATAGTGTGCTCAGGGTGTGCCAAAAAATTGTCTGCCCCTAAGGTGATGCAGATAGGCACGTGTTTTAGCTTTGGCACTGGGTGAACAAACAGATAAAGAAAATGGCCTACTCTGATAATCCCCAAGCACAAGCTCACACGCACCCAGGACTGTGGCTTGAATTCACACTATCTTGTAGGTGCCGAGTCACGCCCAGCAGTGTATTTACTGTGAAGTGGCCCTGCCTGGTGTAGCCTCCAGGGCGCAAGTGAAAGCCAGACAAACCCTCCTGGAAGCTATGCACTTTAAACAGGGTCTCAGGAAATCCCACGGATGATATTTCAAGTTAAATGAACCCATAATTTTTAAAAATCCCTGTAGATACAAGGAAATAAGCCACTGTCAGTGAGAAATAGCAGTAGTGAAGAACTACAGAGGCAGATAGGCAAACACTAGAATAATTGGAATTATCAGATATTAAGAAGTATGAAGATAGAGATTCACTCAGTCATGTCTGGCTCTTTGCGACCCCACAGACTGTAGCCTGCCAGGCTCCTCCATCTGTGGAATTCTCCAGGCAAGAATACTGAAATGGGTTTCCATTCCCTTCTCCAGGGGATCTTTTCCAACCAAGGGATCCAACCTGGGCCTCCCGCATTGCAGGCATATATTTTATCATCTGAGCCACCAGGGAAGCCCAATCAAGAAGTATAGTAGGCAATAAGAAATAGAAGGTATTCATTTTATGATCAAGAATAAGAAGATGCCCACTCTTGGTGCTGTGTTCTCCACTGGGACAGGAATGAATCAGTAAACTGTGGTTTATGTTGGTGGGTTTTTTTTTTTTTTTTTTTTTGACTTATAAACAAATAAAAGAATGTGTCTGTTTTAGTCTGCTTGGGCTGCCATAACGAAGTACCACGGACTGGAGGGCTTAAAAAACAAGTTTATTTCTTCACATTTCTAAAGGTCTGAAGTCCAGGATCAAGGTGTCAGCAGGGTTGGTTTCTTCTGAGGCCTCTCTCCTTGGCTTGCAGACAGATGGAGGTGGGAGAGTTAATCAGGGAGCAGCACACACAAGGCCTTTTAGGCAAAGATGAAAAACTTAAGCTTCATTTTAGGTTTGGTGAGGAGTCATTGAGGATTCAGGGCGAGAAAGAGAATGATCTGATTTCCTATTTGGCGTAATTACTCTGGCTTCTCTGAGAAGACTATAGAAGGGAGCAGAGAGGCAGGGGAGGGCAGTGTGTGAGCTCCAGTGAGAGAAGGGGGTTGTTTTGTTTAGGTGTCAGAAGTACAGAGGAAGCACTTCCCTGGTGGTCCAGTGATTGGAAATCTGCCTGCCAGTTCGGGGGACATGGGTTCGATCCCTGGTATGGGAGGATCCCACACACTATGGGGCATCTAGGCCTATGTGCTACAACCACTGAGCCCATGCCCTGCAGCTACTGAAATCTGTGCACCCTAGAGCCTGTGCTCTGCAACAGGAGAAGCCATTGCAATGAGAAGCCCGGCACTGAAAGTAGATAGTAGCCCCCCTCCCCTGCCTCCGGTCCCGCCTCACTTGCTGCAACTGGAGAAAGCCCTCGTGGAGCAATGAAGACCCAGCACAGCCAAAAATAAATAAATAAATAGTTTTTAAAAGGCAGTGGAGAGGAGAAAGATAAATAAAGGGCTTAAATAAAGTTTTTGAGTTTTATTTTTTGTAGGTAAGGTGGACAGAGCTGGTAGATAGATTAGATATGGGGTCTGGGGGAAAAGGTAACCCTTTTGATTGGGCCTGAGCACAAAGTAACATTCACAGAGGTGGGAAAGCCCAAGGAGAACAGAGTTGGGAAGGAAGAGTGGGTAATCAGGAGCTCTATTTTGGGCAAGTTTTTGAATGACTGTTACATATCCAGTTAGAGATGTTAGGATGGATGTGGTAGCTGAGATAAAAACGTCAGAGTTATCTGCATATAGATGATTGTATCAATTACAACATTTCCTGCTGGATGTAATAGGAAACCCAAATTCAGTGAGGTTAAATGAGGATGACAAAGAAGAATGCTACCTAACTCAGGTCCGGATGCTCAAGGAGCAAAAGCAAATACTGAGAGGCAAGTGTTGTCAAGAAAGGAAAGTTTGCTTCATTTCAGAGGCTGGCAGCTGGAGGAGAAGGCAGACTCATGTCCAAAAGCCAACTCCCCATGCTGTGCAGGGGACAAGAGCTTTTAAAGTGGAGTTTTTCAGGGCTCTATAGGCAGAGGAAAGGAGCTATGTATAGGATGGTACAGTCAGCTCTGATAGTCATCTTGAAATTGTTCTGATCAGCATAATGTTGATTGTTTTAAATACAGTTAGTCTCTGGTTCCAACTGTGGTGTTGGAGAAGACTCTTGAGAGTCCCTTGGACTGCAAGGAGATCCAACCAGTCTATTCTAAAGGAGATCAGTCCTGGGTGTTCTTTGGAAGGACTGATGCTAAAGCTGAGACTCCAGTACTTTGGCCACCTCATGTGAAGAGTTGACTCATTGGAAAAGACTCTGATGCTGGGAGGGATTAGGGACAGGAGGAGAAGGGGACTACAGAGGATGAGATGGCTGGATGGCATCACCAACTCGATGGACATGAGTTTGGGTGAACTCCGGGAGTTGGTGATGGACAGGGAGGCCTAGTGTGCTGCAATTCATGGGGTCACAAAGAGTTGGACACGACTGAGTAACTGAACTGAACTGAACTGAGTCTCTAGTTCCAGGGTCAGCTCGTTCCCATTTCTCCATTCTTGGAGGTCAATTCTCGGAACTGTGCAAGATGGAGCAGCTTATGTCATGGCTACATGACAGTTTGGTCATCATGTAGTTAACTTCTGCCACCTGGTGAAGGTTTTGGTATCTACAAAATAGCTCAAAGGATATGGCTTAGAATATTATCTATCACCCTTAAGGAGGAACTAAAGGTCCTTGACTTTGCTTAGTGACTAAACTATTATTATTTGGTTTTATTTGCCTGCTTTCCTTTGCTTTTGTTTTTCTCACTTCCCTGATCAAGTTTCTTCTTTGGCTAAAGATTTTCTATGGACAAGAGGCAGGTGGAGGAGATGGTGAGGGGGTGGGGTCTGCCCTGGGAGTGTCCCATAGGGTCCTGCTCTGTATCAAGAGAAAGCCCAGACATAAGTCAAGCTCCTGGTTTGATTTATCCATCACTTCAGTGATGTCTCCAAAGACTCAAATATTTCCTTCTCTTTATTTTTCTGCACTAGTGTCTTTGATTGCCCGGAGTTGCCTTTTTATGGTTGGCATCAGAGCTATGGGTTTCTTCATTCATAAGTGAAGGGGAAGATGCTGACTAACTACAGATGTCTCTTAAGAACAAAAAAGACTTCCTAGAAGTCCCAGTCTTCTAGGCTGGGAGCCTAGAAGCTCCCAGCAAATCCGTGTGTGTACCTTATTGGTTCAGATTGGCTTAGACCTGCCCATCCCTGAACCAGAAACTGGCAACAGTCCTGGGGTTTCTAGTGTTGATCTAGACAAAGACCCTGGAGCGAAGCCAGTTTGGGGAGTCAAACTCAATATCCTTTTTTTTAAACCTGTGTAATCACATTGGGAAAAACATAGAGATAGAGAATGGAAGACAATCCAGGCATGCTCTGTGGAATTCTAGTATTTAGAGACTGACCTGAGGAGTGGAAGGACAGCAAAGTAGACCAAAGAGCAGAAGTCAGTGAGGAAACAGGGGAACTGGGAGAGTGCCATGGCTCAAAGGTTGAAAGAAGAAAGTGTGGGGAAATGTGCAAAAGGCTGCTGAGGGAAAATAAAGTAAGGCAGGAAAGTGATCTTTGGATTTTATGAGTCAGATGAGGCCTGTAGAACATTCATTCTCATTGGGTTGGGGCTGTAAGCAGGAGACTAACTCCACATTCATAAAATCCAATACTGATATTCTTCCTGGAGGAAAGGTGAGGAGTGGTAAGAGTTTATAGTTCCTTTTTCCATTTGGTAATTGTGAGTTAATAGTCATTAGGAATAGTAGTTGTCCATAATTGGCCTTGTTGCCTGCGTGCTCAGTCACTCAGTCATGTTTGCTTTTTTGAGACCCCATGGATTGTAGCCCACCAGGCTCCTCTGCCATGGTATTTTCAAGGCAAGAATATTGGAGTGGATTGCCATTTCCTCCTCCAGCGGATCTTCTTGACCCAGGGATCAAACCCATCTCTAAAGCATCTCCTGCATTGGCAGACAGATTCTTTACCACTGAGCCACATGGCAAACCCAATAGGTCTTGTTACTCAGGTAAAAATATCTCTTTTTTTAGACCTTTATAGTTGCGTACATTGATATCCAGGTTTTTTATTCTTTATCACACCATACACTGGAATGAAGATGCAAAATGAATATGAGAGTTGAAAAATTTGATATCTTTATCCTCCTTCCTGGATCTCTACACATTCTTTTGGATTCATAAGTGCCCAACTAGACCACAGTTGTGCCGAAGACAGGTGCATCAAAATTCCCCGTGACTAAACATTTGAAATTGTGTAGATGTCAGTGACAATTCCATGTTCTCTTATGCCAAGACAGAAAATCGTGGATGGATGGGTGGATGGATGGATTATGATGGATGGAATGCTGAAATGCTGTATGTTCAATATTTCTTAATCAAACCCAAGGTAAGACAAGGTCGTAAATCTGGTAGATGAAGTGCGTGCACTAAAAGAAACAGGAATATGCAAGAATGATAATACAGCAAGTTTTGCAGTACATTTGCACTTGTCTATTTGTTTAAATTAAAAGTATGTTTCTCCCTCGAAAATTTTAACTCCTTTAGGGGAAGGAATGTATTTTTTTTTATTTTTGTATTTTTGGAACTTAAATAAAGTACCATGTCTATAAAAATGTTAAGTAAATGTAAAGAAGGTTGGATGGAATGAAATGAGTTGCCGTAGGACTGAAGTTATATAAAGGGAACCAGTAGTTTTGCATCTTTGTGTGAAGTCATTGGGCTTTCCAGGTGGTGCTAGTGGTAAATAACTGACCTGCCAATGCCAGAGACCTAAGAGATGTGAGTTCGATCCCTGGGTCAGGAAGATTCCCTGGGGGAGGGCATGGCAACCCATTCCTGTGTTCTTGCCTGGAGCATCCCATGGACAGAGGAACCTGGTGGTCTACAGTCCATGGGGATGCAAAGAATTGGACATGACTGAAGTGGCTTAGCACACCCACGTGAAAGCATTACTTGTGCTGTGAAACCTGGCCAAGAACCCCCTTGTTAAGAAATCAAACTTTTCCTTAAAGGTCCCATCAGATCCATTAAGCCAATGGTTCTACCAGGGGTGATTTTGCTCCTAAGGTGCATTTGCAAACGTCTGGAAATGTTTGGTACCATTTTCTGCATAGTAAGCTGTGCATTTATTTCCTGTTTCCTTGTAGAGTAGAGCCTTTAGTAATGATACCTAGAGAAAAGCAGAACCAACCCTAGATTCTATGGTTATGTGGAGCTTTCAAGAATATTCCTTGTGGTATGTTAGTCTGGAATTTACAGACACCTTGTTTGCAATGAATTTGAGCATCACCTGCTTATGTTGTTTCTCTGGATAGAGTCTTCCTCATTCTTTCTTTACGGGAGGACCTAATCAAGACGCCTCCAGTGCACAGTAGATTAAAGTGAAAGTGAAAGTGTTAGTTGTGTCTGACTCTTTGCAACTTGATGGACTGTAGCCCACCAGACTCCTCTGTCCATGGGATTCTCCAGGCAAGAATACTGGAGTTGGTAGCCATTCCCTTTTCCAGGGGATCTTCCCGACCCAGGGATCGAACCTGGGTCTCCCGCATTGCAGGCCGATTCTTTACCGTCTGAGCCACCAAGAAGTGCTGCACATTAGATGAAACAAGGATCAAACGAATGGCAGGGTGTGTAATGAAATGGACTCCGCACTCCCAACCCTGTACCCAAATGACACAGCACTAACACACGCCACAGTGCTGCTGTGTCCACTTGAGATTTCCATTTGAAACTGAGCAGCAGGTGGTATCTGACAAGCTGAAGGATGCTGAATAAAGACTCCGCACAGCTGTAAGTAGCAGGGAGCTCCCCAGGATAAGGCAGGCAGTGTGTGGATCCTGCCAGATTTGCAGGCTTCTGTGCAATCGCATCTGCGTGTGTAGCTGCAAGGTCTCTCATTACAATTTTAAATGATGAGCTTATTTTTTAATGCACATAAATTGCCGTCAATAGACTTGGTGATTGAACACAGTAAATATTTTTCTGTGCCACTAAAAATAGCAAGGACTCTGGAAAGCGTTTCTCTTGCCTTTTCTTGCAAAGGCTTGTCTTTCGGCAGAGCAGGAGCTCTTAAACATGGTCTTTACACACACCCTTCACACTACATTTTCTTGTCATCTCCTTTCTTAGGTTGAGCACTCTCCAGCACCACTGTGCTCTGTAAGCAGAGCTGTGCCCGTGCGGTGGCAGAGGGGCAATGCCTTTGGGAAAAGCTGCTGGACTTGGGACAGAGGGGGTCCTTCTCCAGCTGGCTGCCTTGTCACATGACTGGGCTGCTGTACCTCTGTTCCTTATGGCAAAAACTCAGCTTGCTCCTTCTGCATATTTTCTAGGGCTTGCCATTCCCCCAAGGAGCTGCTCATGTAAATTATATCTGCAAAGGTTATCCTTCTCTGTCTTCTGTTTTCTGTGCATACCCACCTTTGCCTTGGTGTTAGCTGTCTTGGTCTCACTCTAGGGGTCCCCACTATCCAGGCCCCCAACAACTCATTCCGGTAAATTGCCCTTGGCTAGGGAGCAGGGAACATGTATAAACAGAATCTATGCTTAGATGGTTCCAAGTGTGATCGTTCAACATAGCACTGAATAAAATAGATTTTCTTCAAATTCATTTAAAGGACAAGTGGATTGAAATGAGATACAGAAATCTCCAGCTTAGGACAAAGTTCACAGATATCCAGAGGGCTGACCTTCAGACACTGCACTTTAATGTCACTCTATATTTTCAGAAGCTGGTGCATTTCTGTCTTGCCTCAAGTGAGAGTGAAAGTGGTAATCGCTCAGCTGTGTCTGACTCCGTGCGGGTCCCATGGACTGTAGCCCGCCAGGCTCCTCTGTCCATGGGATTCTCCAGGCCAGAATACTGGAGTGGATGGCCATTCCCTTCTCCAGGGGATCTTCCCCACCCAGGGATCGAGCCCGGGGTTCCTGCTTTGCAGGTCGATTCTTCACCATCTGAGCAGTTTCATAAAATGGCAGTCTAGTGTCAGTCTCTCTTTTGACTCCTAGTAGTCTACTGAGTTCTTTCGGCTCTAAAATGAGGGTGGTTATTGCCTCAGTCGACTCCAGTCAAAAATGAGAAGAAAGATGCTTTTAAAATCCCAGAGAAATTGAAGTTTCCGTTCTTTGAAGGGAAAACACTGGCTGAGTATCCTTTCCTGCCTGAGGTTTGTGCGTGTATGTGTGTGCCTATGTGCATGTATGTGTGTGAGTGTGTGTGTGTGTGTATAAAGGTCACAGAAAGCTGCTGGAAGGGAGCAGGTCTTGGGTCCAAGTGCCATGTGGAGCAGAGGAGAAGGGAGAGGACCTTGGGGCTTTGCAGCTATAAGGTGTGGTTTTCACCAGTGTTCACACCAGTAGACAAGGGATTGCCTCAGATGTGCTGCTCAGAGACCACGGGGGCTCCTTGCTGAAGAGACTGCTGGTGGGCAAGGTGAGAAGAGCTGTGAATGTATCCCCTTGCTGGTGGTGGGGAAGCAAAGGACAGGCTTCATGCATGGAGCAAAGGAGCTCCAGCCACAATTTCCAGGTGGGCGCCTTCTGGCAACTCTTTCATGGAGCTCAATCCACAGGAATAACTAGATAACGTGGACTCTTAAGTCCTCCATGAAAGCATATCTACTGTTAAAACATTCACAAGTGAAATAAATTTATGAATGAGATCGCCAAGAAAATGACATCCACATAGTTGTCTCTTATTCTCCAGTTAGTGTGTAAAACACTGTGACATTTTAAAAAAATTTGGAACTTTGTATCATGTTAAATTAAGATTTCGAGGTTTAGAAACCAGCTCATTTGAAATCCTTCAGGCATTATTGTAATGGATGTAAATGAAGACACAGCTCAAGAGAAGGGAAGGAGTGGGCCATGTTGATTCCTAGCACACACCTCTGCATACTCACCTTGTATTGTGGGCTGAAGTTTTCACATCCAGTACCTTACAAATGACCATATTTGGAGACCGGGTCTTTAAAGAGGTAATGAGGTCAAAGTGAAGTTATTTGAGGGGGGCCCTCATCCTATATGCGGAGAAGGCAATGGCACCCCACTCCAGTACTTTTGCCTGGGAAATCCCATGGACGGAGGAGCCTTGTGGGCTGCAGTCCATGGGGTCGCGAAGAGTCAGACACAACTGAGCGACTTCACTTTCACTTTTCACTTTCATGCATTGGAGAAGGAAATGGCAGTCCACTCCAGTGTTCTTGCCTGGAGAATCCCAGGGACAGAGAAGCCTGGTGGGCTGCCGTCTATGGGGTCACACAGAGTCGGACACGACTGAAGTGACTTAGCGGCAGCAGCTCATCCTCTATGAGCGGTGTCCTTATAGGAAAAGGAAATTTGGATACAGACAAACTTCCTCTGCATGCAGATGGAAGACCATGTGAAGACAGAGAGAGAAGGTGGACATCTACAAAGCAATGAGAAAAGTCTCAGAAGAAGCCAACATGGCCAACACCTTGTTCTTGGACTTTTTGCCTGGAGAACTGTGAGAAAATAATTTTTTGTTGTTTAAGCCACCCAGTCTATGCTGCTGCTGCTGCTGCTAAGTCGCTTCAGTCGTGTCTGACTCTGTGCGACCCCATAGACGGCAGCCCACCAGGCTCCCCTGTCCCTGGGATTCTCCAGG
Organism: Bubalus bubalis; assembly: GCF_019923935.1. NCBI lineage: Eukaryota > Metazoa > Chordata > Mammalia > Artiodactyla > Bovidae > Bubalus > Bubalus bubalis. Next base: position 20,965,666 of record NC_059163.1, read on the forward strand.
CAAGAACACTGGAGTGGGTTGCCATTTCCTTCTCCAATGCAGGAAAGTGAAAAGTGAAAGTGAAGTCGCTCAGTCGTGTCTGACTCCTAGCGACCCCATGGACTGCAGCCTATCAGGCTCCTACATCCATGGGATTTTCCAGGCAAGAGTACTGGAGTGGGGTGCCATCGCCTTCTCCGCCCAGTCTATGATATATGGTATTTTGTTAAGAGAGCCCTAGCAAACTAATTGGGCTTCCCCAGTGGTTCAGTGGTAAAGAATCCATGTGCAATGCAGGAGACATGGCAGGAGCCATGGGTTCGATGTCTGGGTCAGGAAGATCCCCGGAGAAGGATATGGTAACTCACTCCAGTATTCTTGCCTGAAAGATCCTGTGGATAGAGGAGCCTGGCAGGCTACAGTACATGGAGTCACAAAAGAGCTGGACACAACTGAGCAACTAAAGCAAAAGCCAACTAGTATAGCTACCAATTCAGTGGAGAGTGATGTGACGTGGGCTACACCTCTTAGCCTAGAGTCTTCCTTCACCTTATATGTAAAAGAAAATATGATTAGAATGTGTTCTTCCTAACTCAGTCCATCCAGCAAAGCAAAGAAGCATATCGAGAAATGTCAGCCAAAAGAGTATTATTCTCAGTAAAGAAGAAGCTAGACTATGATCTGTCAGTCCTCTGAATGCTTCCCTCTCCTCCGTCCACCTTCTCTTTTTTCACCCTTCTCGCTCCCCTTCATCCTTCCACCCACATATAACTACACAGATGGTCATCGGCATGGGTGGGAGGGAATAGTTCACATTCACTGGAGAACTGGAGGAGGCCTGTGTGGTTGGAGAGCTGAGAGCAAGGGAGAGTGACATGCAAGGAGACTGAAGACGTGGGCAGGGAATAATAGCTGAGTGTGAATTATGACAAGAATTTGTATCTTAATCCTGATAGCAACAGAAAACCATCGAAGGATTTTTAACTCAGCAAGCAGCACAATCAAATTTGTATTTGAAAGGATCACTCTATTCATAGTGTAGGCAATAAATTGAAAGATTCCTAGAGTGGATCCAGGGATCCATGGGATTGCTACAGTCCAGGCTTGTGGCATGGAGATGGAAAAAATGGATTCCAGAATTGAGGTTCACCTAACATCCATTCAGACGGCTACTGCCAAAGAACCAGAGAATCATAAATGTTGTTTAAGGATATGAAAAAATTGGAACCCTAGGCAATGATGGTGGGAATGTTAAATGGTACAGCCACTGTGGAAAGCAGTACAGCAATTTCTAAAGAAAGCTAGAAATAGAATTATTACATGATACAGCAATTCCACTTCCAGGTATATGGACAAAAGAATCAAAAACCAAGGCTCAAAGAAATATTTATGCCTTCATGTTCATAGCAGCATTATTCTTAGTAGCTGAAAGTTAGAAGCAACCCAGGCATCCATAAACAGATAAATGGATAAACAAAATATGGTATATACATCCAATGGACTATTATTCAGTCTTAAAAAGTAATTCTGACATGTGCTACAGTATGGATTAACCTTGAGAACATAATGTCAAGTGAAGGGTTAGGGTTAGGTTTAAGGATAGATACTGTATAATTTCACTTATATGAGGTACGTAGGGTTGTCTTAGAGACAGAAAGTGGAACGGTGGTTTCCAGTGCTTGGAAAATGTGGGGAATGGAGAGTTATTGTTTAATGGGTACAGAGTTTCAGCTTTGCAAGATGAAAAATTTCTGGAGATTGGTTGCATAGCAATATGAATGTACTTACTATTGAATTTAAAATGGTTAACATGGTACATTGTGTGTATTTTACCACAATAAAAATTCATTTGGAAAAAAAAAGACAAAAGAAATTAGGGGGTGAGGTAAAATGGAGGTAAGATGGAAATCATCTGGTGATGGGCTGGATATGGGGTAATAGAGAAGGAGTGTCAAGGACAATGTTTAGCTTTCTGACTTGTATAATGGCTAAAAAGTGGTGTTACTCACAGATGTAGCAGACATGGTTATTGGACACAAATCATAAATTCCACCTGGGCATCTTGCCTTTGAAATGCATTTGAGACACTGACATTGTGACGTGGAGTTGGCATATGGATACATGAATATGGAGCTTGGATGAGCAGCATAGGGATGAAGGATAAAGGTCACCATGTTGCATGTGAGTGGGAATGTGGGGCAAGGGATACAAGGAATGGAGGCCAATCAGAATCAGTTAATTAGGAGGTTATTTGGTATCTGATGAAATAAGTAATGATATAGAGAAAAGGATTTCAGAGATACTTGTGATGTATAATTTAAAAAAATATAGAGACCAATGGGAGTAGGGGATCTAGTTGAGGGTCATAGTTAAGTCCTTCAAGTTTCTAATTTGGGGAACTGGGTGTATGGTGAGATCATTGGCTAAGCCCAGAAATTTAGGAGGCAGAAAAAAAGTAGGAAGGCATCATAAATTTCAAACCCATTAAACAAACAAATCCAAATTGAGATATGTGATAGGCAGTCAGACAATCAGTCTGGATGTCTTTCAGGAGCTCTGTTCCGGGGAGACAGTCTGGAAATCAACAGTGTACAGATGAGAGTGGAAGGTGATTCTGAGAATGAGCAGCACAGACCAAGAGAATGGGCACAACAGAAGATAATAAGGCTAAAACCAAACCCTGGAGACACTGATGGATCAGCAGAGGAAGAGGAAACCCAAAAGGAACATCAGATTAGAGGAGGCAGAACTTCCCTGGCAGTCCAATGGTTAGGACTTCGCCTTCCAACACAGGGGGTTGTAGGTTCGATCCTTGGTTGGGGAGCTAAGATCTCACCTGCCTTGTGGCCAAAAAAAATCCAAAACGTAAAACAGAAGCAGTATTGTAACAAATTCAATAAAGAAACATGTAAAATATCATGTATGAAACGAGTTGCCAGTCCAGGTTTGATGCACGATACTGGATGCTTGGGGCTGGTGCACTGGGACGACCCAGAGGGTTGGTATGGGGAGGGAGGGGGGAGGAGAGTTCAGGATGGGGAACACATGTATACCTGTGGCGGATTCATTTTGATGTTTGGCAAAACTAATACAATTATGTAAAATTTAAAAATAAAATAAAATTTAAAAATAAAATAAAATTTAAAAATAAAAAAAATAAAAATAAAAATGGTCCACAGCAAAAAAACAAAAAAAAAAACCAAAAAACAACAATCCTTAAAAACAAACAAAAATCAAATTAGAGGAGGATGAGAAGAAGAGTATTGTTACAGAATCTGGGGTGAGGTTAAAGGAGATGCTGCTAGCTGTTGTGACATTGGGTACATCAAGGCCACTGAGATTAGGGCTGAGAAATGTCACCCGGTTCAGTTCAGTTCAGTCACTCAATCATGTCTGACTCTTTGCCACACCATGGACCACAGCACGCCAGGCCTCCCTGTCCATCACCAACTCCCGGAGTTTACCCAAACTCATCTTCATTGAGTCAGTGATGCCATCCAACCATCTCATCCTCTGTCGTCCCCTTCTCCTCCTGCCCTCAATCTTTCCCAGCATCAGGGTCTTTTCAAATGAGTCAGCTCTTCGCATCAGGTGGCCAAAGTATTGGAGTTTCAGCTTCAATATCAGTCCTTCCAATGAACACTCAGGACTGATCTAGACTGATCCGTAAAGAGGCCCTTGCTGGATGTGAATAAGAAAAGTCTCAGGAAAGTGGCTAAAGGGCTGGAAGGGTTTGAAGTGGATGGAGACATGGATGCACAGTAAAGAAACCAGAGGTAGTGCCTGTAGATTATCCTTTATAGAGACTGGCCAGAAGAAGATGAGAGAATGGAGGAATTGGTTAGAGGAAAGACACTGACTTGAAGGATGGTTGTTAGACTCATGTACCCCAGTGCTCACTGAAGCACTGTTTATAATAGCCAGACGTGGAAGCAACCTAAATGCCCATCGACAGATGAATGGATAAAGATGTGGTGTGTGTGTATGTGTATATATATATATATATATATATATATATATATATATATACACTAAGTATATAGTGTGTATACACACACATACGCACACATATGCACGCCTAATATAATGTTATTCAGCCATAAAAAGGAACAAAATTGGTGATTTGGAGAGACATCAATAGACTTAAAGACTTTCATATGGAGTGAAATAAGTCAGAAAAAGAAAAACAAATATTAATGTATATATGTGGAATCCAAAAAACTGGTACAGATGAACCTATGTGCAGGGCAAGAATAGATATGCAGGTGTAGGGAATGGGCATGTGGACACAGTGGGGAAGGGTAGGGTGGGGTAAACTGGGAGACTGGGGTTGATATATATATATACACAGCATGTGTACAATAGACAGCTGATGGGAAGCTGCTGTTTGGTTCAGGGAGCTCTGCTTCATGCTCTGTCATGACCCAGAGGGTGGGATGGGGGTGGGTTGGGAGGGAGGTCCAAGAAGAAGGGGATAAATGAACACATACAGGTGATTTACTCTGTTGTACAGCAGACACTAACACAGCATTGTAAAGCAATTATGCTCCAATAAAAAATAGTCTGTGGTATTAATACAAAAGAAGGGGATGAAAGAAAATTGTAGATGGAGAGAAAGGGGCTATTAAAAACAAATAAAAGCTTAAAATACAGGTGGAAAAGGCATCGGGAGGCTCCAAAGAATGAGAGAAAGGATACAGTTGATGCACATGGGGAATGAGTAGTCATCAAACATGACGGGGAATGAGGTTGGCAGAAGGATAACTATGGATGATTCTGATGATGGTGAGGAAGAGGAGGACGTTGAAGGGATTCATGCCGAGTGGCCTCTTTTTCTGTGAAATAAGATGAAAGCTCATCTTCAGAGAGCAGCAAATAAGAGTTGGGATAAGAGATTCTAACATAGGGATGAAATATTGAAATATTGGGTGAAATGCAAGAGGAAGTTCCCTGGGTCAGGCCAAGGAATTGCTGGGTGGTCCTACAGTCTACAGAGCTTGGAACCAGAAGTTGTCCTCGTTAATATAGTGGTGTTACCTTTTTGAAAAATGATCCATGGTCTGGGGAGAGGAACGCAGAAAGCAGATGGTTTAGAAATTAAGGAATTTGAAGAGCAGGTGCAAGGAAAAAGTTTAAGAGAGTAAAGGAATTAAAACTGGTAGTCAGTGAAGGATTGAAGTGATCATAGTTTGTTGAGTCAATCCTGGGAACAGGAAATGAATCAAGGAGGAGAAAAGTGAGAAGTCAAGTCACGTGAAATCTGAAAGAAGTCTAAATGCAAAGGTATTCAGAGTTAGAGATTGGAGGGCTGTTGGGGTAGTATTTTGTAGTCAGAATGTGACATTTTGGAGTATACAATTCTGGAGATGGAGCAGTACCAGATGAAGAAAAGATTATGGTGGGAGGAAAGGCTATTCAAGTAAAGTGTGGTTAAAACTCATTGAAGGTGAAAAAAAGGGGCAGAGGTTCATTTTTATCACAATTTACCATGACAAATAAAACAAGGTGAAATATCCGTGAGAAGTGACCAGTCAGGGCTGGAGTTGCAGAGGATAGACTTAATGATGATTAATTATAAGAGATTTTTTTTTCCCCCTTAGGAAAGGGCATTTGCTTGCTTATTTATTTTTGTGCATGCTTATTTAAATAAAGGGAATGGACAGTCTGGTTTTTCCATTTCTAATGTCAAATAAACCCCTAGGAGCTGGAAAAAGAGCAACACAGATGTGATTGCTGCTCTAAATAATGAATTTCCCTCAGTGCCACCAAATTGCAAATGAGTCATGATACACTCATGATTATTTCTTTAATGAAAATGTGACATTAAGACGTTCCCAGCGACATAGTAAACTTCTGTTTGCCGATGCAGCTGGCCTTTCATTAACCTTTTCACACATGCTATAGGATCTATTTTCAGTTCATCAAAGCTTTATATTCAAATTCCTCATAAATATTTTATCAATACAAATGGAGAGTTTTCCTTTTAGCACAGGAGAGAGGCAAGTAGGAGGCCCCACCTCCCAGTTCTACAAGCACCAAAGCCACTAAATGCAGGATTGATGGCTGGAACAAATCTTGAAGGATGGTTGTCATGGAGAATTCCAAATCACTCTAAAATTCACTTAGTGAACTGCTGTTACTGAACTAGCTCAGAGTTAGCCTTTATGTTTTACACTGTTTTCTGTTTGCTTATCTTGAGAACAAAGTTGACAGAGACAGAGAAAAGAGGTAAAATGACTTGAAAAATACTTGTTTAGGTTAAGAAATTTGTATAGGAGGCTGACTAATTCAGTTTCTAGGACTCAACCCTCTCGCTTTTTAAATTTTTTGGTGTGACTTTTTAAATCGTTTTTATTGAAGTATAGTTAATTTGCAATATTGTGTTAGTTTCAGGTATACAGCAAATTGATTCAGTTATATATGTATATAATATATATATTATATTTAAATGTGTGTGTGTGTGTGTGTGTGTGTGTGTGCTCAATCATGTCCAACTCTTTGCAACCCCATGGACTGTAGTCCACCAGAGTTCTCTGTCCTTGGGATTTTCCAGGCAAGAATACTGGAGTGGGTTGCCATTTCCTTCTCTAGGGGCTTTTCTCGACTCAGGGATCAAACCCACATCTTCTGCTTTGCAGGTGGATTCTATACCACTGAACGACCAGGGAAGCCATTAAATATACATAAATATGTTCTTTTTCAGATTCTTTTCCATTATAGATTATTACAAGATATTGAGTATAGTTCCCTGTGCTATACAGTAGGTACTTGTTGTTTATTTATTTTATATACAGTAATGTGGAGATGTTAATACCAAACTCCTAATTGATCTCTCCCCTGTCTGCTATCCCTTTTGATATCCATAAGTTTGTTTTCTATGTCTGTGAGTCTATTTCTGTTTTGTAAATAAGTTCATTTATATCATTTTTAAAGATTCCATATTTAAGTAATATCATATATTTGTCTTTCTCTGTTTGACTTGCATCACTTAAAATATGATAATCCCTGGGTCCATCCTGTTGCTGCAAAAGGCGTTGTTCCATTCTCTTGTATGGCTGAGTGATATTCCATTGTACATATGTGCCACATCTTTTTATCCATTCACCTGTTGATGGACATTTCGGTTGTTTCCATGTCTTGTCAGTGGTGCTGCAGTGAGCATTGGGGTGCTTCTATCTTTTTGAATTGCTTCCTAAGATTCAGTTTTCTCACTTTCAAGTGATTTCTTAAGCATGGATGCATGCTAAGTTGCTTCAGTCTTGTCCGACTCTTTGTGACCCTTTGGATGGTAGCCCGCCAGCTTCCTTTTTCCATGGGCTTCTCCAGGCAAGAATACCGGAGTGGGTTGCCAACCCTCCTCCAGGGGATCTTCCCAACCTGGGGATCAAGCCTACATCCCTTACATCTCTTACATTGGCAGGCAGATTCTTTACCCACTAGTACCACCTGGGAAGCCCTTCTTAGGCATATCAGGTCCCTAAGCTATGCCCTATAAATTGTTTGTTAGGAACATTCCAAATTACTTATGATGTAGCTTATATCTTCAGAGCTGTTTCTTAAACTGCTGCATAGAAAAAACCAAAGCAAATTTACCTGAGCAAGGCTTCTGTCAGTTGGTGAGGCACTGAGATGGCCAGGGAGCTAGGAAACATGCATTTCTCAGGCTTAACCTTAAAGGGCCAGAGAATAACCTGCTCTTATTTCCTTCCGCATGGTTTCGTGTTTTACACTGTCAGTGCTGCTGCTGTCAGAAACCTAATTGTGGATCAAAGACTTTCTTTGACAGTGTGGGCAGAAGCCACACTGGAGAGCCACCGAAATGTCACTGGACAGAGCCAGAGGTGAGGGACGCACAGCAGGCAAGATTGTTCCGCTGACTCGTGGGCTGCTGAAGGGATAGGCTCACCCAGCACAGATTCTGTAAGCCAAGTGGAGCTTCCTTCCCTCCACTTCCCCCAGGTATATGGGGGTCTTGAATTTTTTCAAGGAGACTCATGTTCCTTATACCCCTACCAGTATTTCCTGAAGCTGGTTGTTATTCTTATCCCACCCCAGGCCACTGTTCAATGTCAAAGCATATAAATCTGCTATAAACCAACAACATGGATTGTCTAACTTTGAGTACCTGGTCTTTTTCTGGACCAGTTCCTGACAAAAGCTTGGTTGCAAGAAACTGTAATTATAAAGGAGCATTTGCAGATGTTACAATCCACCCACTGCCCCAGATATAAAAAGCTTTTCCCTTGGCTGAAGAAGACCATCAAAGAACTGTCCACCTCCATCCTTATAATCATTCCTTATTGAAGTGCTTTAGCTGGATTGCACTTCAGACTTTGAACTTTTCTGTTTTATACAGCAAAGGAAACCATAAATAAAATGAAAAAACAACCTATGGACTGGTAGAAAATATTTGCAAATGATGCTACCAACAGTACAAACAGCTCATATTTTTAAAAAAAGCTTAATATTAAAAAAAAACCCAATCAAAAAAATTGACAAAAGACCTCAATAGACAGTTCTCCAAAGAAGACATACAAATGACCAACAGGCACAGGAAAAGATGTTCAATATCACCAATTATTAGAGAAATGCAATCACAACTACAGTTAGGTATCACCTCACACCAGACAGAATGGCCATTATTAAAAAATCTACAAATAATAAATGCTGGAGAGGGTGCAGAGAAAAGGGAACACTCTTACACTGTTGGTGGGAATGTAAATTGGTACAGCCACTATGGAGGACAGTATGGGGATTCCTTAAAAAATAAAAATAGAGTTGCCATATGATCTGCAATCCCATTCATGAACATATATCTAGAAAAAACTCTAATTCAAAAAGATACACACACCCCTATTTTCAAAGCAGCACTGTTCATAATAGTCTGACCAGGGAGGTGATGTAAATGTCCATTGAAAGATGGATAGAGAAAGAAGATAAGGTATACAGTGGAATATTTGTTGTTGTTCAGTTGTGGAATTGTGTCCGACTCTGCAACCCCATGGACTGCTACGTGCCTGGCTCCCCTGTCCTTCACTATCTCCCAGAGTTTGGTCAGATTCATGTCCGTTGAGTCGGTAATGGTATCTAACCATCTCATCCTCTGCCGCCCCCTTCTCCTGTTGCCTTCAGTCTTTCCTAGGATCTCTCCCAGTGAGTCTGCTTTTTGCATCAGGTGGCCAAGATATTGGAGCTTCAGCTTCAGCATCAGTCTTTCTGATGAATGTTCAGGGTTGATTTCTTTTAGGATTGACTGGTTTGATTTCCTTGCAGTGCAAGGGGCTCTCAAGAGTCTTCTCCAAAATATACCATGTTCATGGATTGGAAGAATCAATATAGTGAAAATGAGTATACTACCCAAAGCAATCTATAGATTCAATGCAATCCCTATCAAGCTACCAACAGCATTCTTCACAGAGCTAGAACAAATAATTTCACAATTTGTATGGAAATACAAAAAACCTCGAATAGCCAAAGCGATCTTGAGAAAGAAGAATGGAACTGGAGGAATCAACCTACCTGACTTCAGGCTCTACTACAAAGCCACAGTTATCAAGACAGTCTGGTACTGGCACAAAGACAGAAATATAGATCAATGGAACAAAATAGAAAGCCCAGAGATAAATCCACGCACATATGGACACCTTATCTTTGACAAAGGAGGCAAGAATATACAATGGATTAAAGACAATCTCTTTAACAAGTGGTGCTGGGAAATCTGGTCAACCACTTGTAAAAGAATGAAACTAGAACACTTTCTAACACCATACACAAAAATAAACTCAAAATGGATTAAAGATCTAAACGTAAGACCAGAAACTCTAAAACTCCTAGAGGAGAACATAGGCAAAACACTCTCTGACATACATCACAGCAGGATCCTCTATGACCCACCTCCCAGAATATTGGAAATAAAAACAAAAATAAACAAATGGGACCTAATTAACCTTAAAAGCTTCTGCACATCAAAGGAAACTATTAGCAAGGTGAAAAGACAGCCTTCAGAATGGGAGAAGATAATAGCAAATGAAGCAACTGACAAACAACTAATCTCGAGAATATACAAGCAACTCCTACAGCTCAACTCCAGAAAAATAAATGACCCAATCAAAAAATGGGCCAAAGAACTAAATAGACATTTCTCCAAAGAAGACATACAGATGGCTAACAAACACATGAAAAGATGCTCAACATCACTCATTATCAGAGAAATGCAAATCAAAACCACTATGAGGTACCATTTCACACCAGTCAGAATGGCTGCGATCCAAAAGTCTACAAGTAATAAATGCTGGAGAGGGTGTGGAGAAAAGGGAACCCTCTTACACTGTTGGTGGGAATGCAAACTAGTACAGCCACTATGGAGAACAGTGTGGAGATTCCTTAAAAAACTGGAAATAGACCTGCCTTATGATCCAGCAATCCCACTGCTGGGCATACACACTGAGGAAACCAAAAGGGAAAGAGACACGAGTACCCCAGTGTTCATCGCAGCACTATTTATAATAGCCAGGACATGGAAGCAACCTAGATGCCCATCAGCAGATGAATGGATAAGAAAGCAGTGGTACATATACACAATGGAGTATTACTCAGCCATTAAAAAGAATACATTTGAATCAGTTCTAATGAGGTGGATGAAACTGGAGCCTATTATACAGAGTGAAATAAGCCAGAAAAACACCAATACAGTATACTATCACATATATATGGAATTTAGAAAGATGATAACAATAACCCTGTGTACGAGACAGCAAAAGAGACACTAATGTATAGAACAGTCTTATGGACTCTGTGAGAGAGGGAGAGGGTGGGGAGATTTGGGAGAATGGCATTGAAACATGTAAAATATCATGTATGAAACGAGTTGCCAGTCCAGGTTCGATGCACGATACTGGATGCTTGGGGCTGGTGCACTGGGACGACCCAGAGGGATGGAATGGGGAGGGAGGAGGGAGGAGTGTTCAGGATGGGGAACACATGTATACCTGTGGCGGATTCACTTTGATATTTGGCAAAACTAATACAGTTATGTAAAGTTTAAAAAAAAAAAAAAAAGTCTTCTCCAACACCACAGTCCAAAAGCATCAGTTCTTCGGTGCTCAGCCTTCTTTGTGGTCCAACTCTCACATTTGTACATGAGTACTGGAAATACCATAGCTTTGACTCTAAGGACCTTTGTCAGCAAAGTGATGTCTCTGCTTTTTAACACTCTGTCTAGGTTTGTTATAGCTTTCCTTCCAAAGAGCAAGTGTCTTTTACTCAGCCATAAAAAGAATGAAATAATGCCATTTGCAGCAACATGGATTGTCCTAGAGATTATTGTGTTAAGTGAAATAAGTCAAAGACAAATATCATATGATAGCCCTTGTATGTGGAATCCAAAATAATGATATGAATGAACTTATGTACAAAACAGAAACAGAATAATAGACATAAAAAACAAAATTATGGTTATCAAAGGGAACAGTGCATGGTATGGGAGCCAGGGCAGAGCTAGACTAGAGTTTGGGATTAACATATATACACTGCTATATATAAAATAAGAACAAAGACCTACTGTGTAACACAGGGAACTGTATTAAGTAGCCTATAACAATCTCTAATGAAAAAAGAATCTGAAAAAGAATATATATATATTAACTATATTTGAACTTAAAAAATGGTTTGAAAAAAGAATTTGAACTGCTCTTGGCTTGCAGTGCTGGCTTTCATCAGCAATAACTAATGGATTTTAAGTTCAGTCGCTCAGTTGTGTCTGATTCTTTGCGACCCCATGGACTGCAGCACGACAGGCCTCCCTGGCCATCACCAGCTCCCTGAGTTTACTCAAATTCATGTCCATTGAGTCGGTGATGCCATCCAAAAATCTTATCCTCTGTTTTCCCCTTCTCCGCCCGCCTTCAATCTTTCCCAGCATCAGGGTCTTTTCAAATGAGTCAGTTCTTCACATCAGGTGGCCAAAGGATTGGAGTTTCAGCTTCAATATCAGTCCTTCCAATGAATGTTCAGGATTGATTTCCTTTAGGATGGACTGGTTGGATCTCCTTGCAGTCCAAGGGACTCTCAAGAGTCTTCTCCAGCACCACAGTTCAAAAGCATCAATTCTTCGGCACTCAGCTTTCTTTATAGTCCAACTCTCACATCCATACATGACCACTGGAAAAACCATAGCCTTGACTAGACAGACCTTTGTTGGCAAAGTAATGTCTCTGCTTTTTAATATGCTGTCTAGGTCAGTCTGTGAGATATTAATATGTTTGAGGGCCTTCAAACCACACCCTGCAATGTCCCCTACATGAGACCCCACAGGCGACATGGCTCTCAGGTCTCACAAGGAAAAACCATGTTACTCCCAGGTAGTTAGCTTGCTTTCCTCTTAAAGATACGACTCATCTTGTAACATGTTTTTCATTCTTTGCATTAGCAATTAGAAAGTTAGAGCTAAATTTGGGACATAGCTGTAAAAAGCATAAAGCTAGTTTACTCTTAGCTTTATTATATTCCTTTCCATTTTACCTTAGGTACCATCTCCTTCAAGAATTCAATATCCTTGTGTGATAGCATAATAGCAAAATTAGTATAAAAAAGAAAAATGTGATTTTATGTGATTACATAAAATTTCTCTCTAATTTGAAGAAAGGGTATGCAATCACATGAGTTGCAAGTAAAGTAGTAAAACTTTAGCTCTGATGCTCAAAGAAAATAAAAGTAATGAGCCCACACCAAGGAGCCCACGAGTGAGTGGGCCTGGCTCCGTTCAGAGCATATGGACGTTGCAAAGAATGTCTGCCATGCAGCTTCGTGTCACTTAAGTCAGAAAAGCATGGCTAGAATCAATGTTCCCTGCAGTGTATTTCTTTTAGTTCTTAAAGGATTCTATGTTCAGATATGTGTGGGACACTCAAGGAATATATTTAACTGTTTTTAAACCTTAACTACAGGATTTCTAAAAGTTCTTAACATACATTCATTATGAATCTTCAGGAGGCAGTCTGTGGTACAGAGTTTCTAAATTTATTTGACCATTTATTTTTCCTGGAGCAAGTCCAAGAGCTAATCTTCTCTGAGAAATGCTAGGGTAGAATAATGCCATAATAATAATTATTATTGTTAGAGAGGACTTTCTGTTTTCTTTTAAAAAGTAGATGGTGAAGGCTTAGCTGTTTATTGGTGGTATTCTTAATTTATTTTAAAATTTAAAGTGAAAATGCACTGAAAATAAAAAGCAACAAAAACGTTTATAAGCCACGTGGTATGTTTTGTGGGTTTATTTAGTGGAGTCTTTCATATTTAGGTTCCAGTTCAGTTCAGGTCAGTCGCTCAGTCATGTCCGACTCTTTGCGACCCCATGAATTGCAGCACACCAGGCCTCCCGGTCCATCACCAACTCCCGGAGTTCACTCAGACTCACGTCCATCAAGTCGGTGATGCCATCCAGCCATCTCATCCTCTGTTGTCCCCTTCTCCTCCTGCCCCCAACCCCTCCCAGCATCAGAGTCTTTTCCAATGAGTCAGCTCTTCGCATGAGGTGGCCAAAGTATTGGAGTTTCAGCTTCAGCATCAGTCCTTCCAAAGAACACCCAGGACTGATCTCCTTTAGTATGGACTGGTTGGATCTCCTTGCAGTCCAAGGGACTCTCAAGAGTCTTCTCCAACACCACAGTTCAAAAGCATCAATTCTTCAGCGCTCAGCTTTCTTCACAGTCCAACTCTCACATCCATACATGACCACTGGAAAAACCATAGCCTTGACTAGACGGACTTTATTTAGGTTCAGTTCAGTTCAGTCGCTCAGTCGTGTCTGACTCTTTGCGACCCCATGAATTGCAGCACGCCAGGCCTCCCTGTCCCTCACCAACTCCCGGAGTTCACTCAAACTCACATCCATTGAGTTGGTGATGCCATCCAGCCATCTTATCCTCTGTCGTCCCCTTCTCCTCCTGCCCCCAATCCCTCCCAGCATCAGAGTCTTTGCTTAGTTCTTCTTAATTTAATGTTTAAGGTTTTTAACTGTAGAATAATGTGATGTTGCAATGGAATCATTAGCAACATGCTGGTTTGATGACTTAATTACACTTCAGGAAGGCATAGGAGTGAAGTGGTTGGAGTCTGGCACATGGTTTCAGTTTTTGGTTCTATCACTTACTACATATCTGAATCTGTGACCTTTGGAAACTACTTAAGTTCTATAAGCCTTGGTTCCCTTCTCTGTAACATGGGGATTATAACTGTCCTGTAAACTTGTGAGGATTAAATCAGTTCATGTGTGTGTGGTGCTTAGCACTTACTATATGTGATTTTCAAATAGAACCTAACAAAGAACCTAATAAATTATACTTGTTATAATTTTTGGTTATTCCACAAACATTTATTAAGCAACTGCAAGACAATGGGTCCTGTCTTGTATGTGTGGATGTCAATACGAATGAGTCACAGTCCCCACCCTGGAAGAACATAATAACTTAGACAAGTTAACAGGCAGTTACATGCATGTATAAGTGAAGTGCTTATGCATTGTTGATAAATATAAGTACAGAAAGAGTGGAGTCATAGAGGAGAGGGTTGTCAGTTCTTTTGAAGCAAGGGAAAGGGGGCTTCCAGAGGATCCACAGTGGGTGCTACATTAGAGGTGAGTTTTAAAAGGTGATCATATGTTTGCCAGGGAGAGGACAGTGAGGCCAGAGAAGCTGGTGAGAGGGATTCCAGGCTGGTTTATGAGAACAAACAAAGGCAGAGTAAATCTAGGAAGCGGAAAGTAGCTCAGAATAGTGGGATATGGGAGTAGGGAGGGGAGATAGGATGAGAAACAAGGTGGCTGAGGGTGGCAGTGGCTGGATCAGGAGGGTCCTAAATCCCCAAAGGGGAGCGTCTGTAAGTAGTGGGGAGGCGTTGAGGAGTGTTGGCAGTGGAGTAACCATATCAGATTCCTTTTAGATCAGCCCAGCTCCATGGGTGGGGTGTGTCCTTGTGGCATGCCCATCACCAGGGGGCTTTGTTAGCAATGTCCATTTTCAGGCCCCACCCAAAGCTACTGGATCGGAGTCTGCACTTCGTGTTTTGGTGAACTCTCTAGATGAATATTTTGGTAACATCCGTGTGGAGTAGCACTGGTTTAGACAGATCACTCTATGCACTATATAATGGATAGGCTGGGTGCTCTCCAGTTAGAAGCAAAGAGATGAATTTGCTGAAGAGCCATTGCTCAGATGAAGAATGATGGCAGAAATGGGGAAGAAAAGAGGAGGAGACAAGTAATAGAAATATTAGTTAAGTTTGCTTATGGAACCTTAGTCACCACCTGGATGCTGTGTTAGGAAAAGGGATAATTCAGGAGTGACCCCCAGGTTTCCTGCTATATGAATAGGATGCTGCTATGTATTGAGATGGGAATAAAGGAAGAGTATAAGGCTTTATTTGGGGTTTTTCACTTGTTTGTTTTGAGAGTGAAAGGGCTAAACAATAATGGGTTTTGTCTTCAGTATATTAGAAGTGCCTGTAAGACATCCAGACGAAGGTGTACTATTGGTTTTGGACACATGGCCCCAGGGCCGAGAAGTGAGGTTCTGACCAATGTGATGGATTTAGGGGCCATGAACATCACAGCATAGTTGTAGTAGTAGGAATGGATGAAAGTGAAAAGAGATCCAAGTACAGAAACTTGGGTAAGAGCACGTGTTTTAGTGGGCCTTTATTATCACAGCACTGTTTATTTCCCTGATCTCATCTCACACCTCTTGCTCTCGGCAATCTACATACCAGTCAAATTAAACCACGTGAGGTTCTCTGAACACACATGCTTCTTAACGTACATGCTGTTCCCTCTGTCAGAAATGTCCCTTGCCTCATTCTGTTGCTCAACTCTCTGCATTTAGCAAACTCCTATTGATCCCTCAAATATTTGTGTGTGTGTGTGTGTGTGTGTGTGTGTGTGTGTGCGTGTGTGCGTGTGCGTGCGCGCTTAGTCATGTCTGACTATGGTGACCCCATGGACTGTAGCCTGCCAGGCTTCTCTGTCCATGGACTTCTCCAGCCAAGAATACTGGAGTGGGTTGCTGTTTCCTTCTCAAGGGGATCTTCCCAACCCAGGGATCAAACCCACATGTCTATGTCTCCTGCATTGGCAGGTGGGTTCTTTACCAGTAGCACCACCTGGGAAGCCCCCTGATCCCTCAAGACCCACCTCCAAAGTAATCCTCTCCCCAGGAAAAGTGTCCCTTATATGTGCTTTCCTGGAGTAACTATATTAAGTAAAATGAACTCCTTGCTTATCTCTTTTGTGCTTAGGTCCTGATGATAAGGTTTGTGTCTTGGTCAACATTTCACACCAGTCCCTGGCAGTGTGCCTGACACACAGCAGGCACTTAACAACTAATTGTTGGCTGAAGTGTGAAAGAATGGTCCTAGAGTGGTCAAGGAGGACTAAGACAGCATCATATTAGAAGTGGAAGGAGTAGAAGGCAGGAGTGTTTGAAGGAAACCAAGAAGGATGCTCTAGAAGGGAGTGGTCAGTAGTGTCGAAAGCTTCTAAGCAATCATGTAAGATTAAGACTGAAAACGTTCACGCGTGTGTGTTAGTTGCTCAGCCTTCTGATTCTTTGCGGCCCCGTGGACTATAGCTCGCCAGGCTTCTCCGTCCCGGGGATTCTCCAGGCAAGAATACTGGAGTGGGTCACCATGCCCTTCTCCAGGGGATCTTCCCGACCCAGGGATCAAATCCAGGTCTCCCGCATTGCAGGCAGATTCTTTACTGTCTGAGCCACCAGGGAAGCCCAAAACCGTTCACAGGATTTAATAATCAGGTTAGTGGTGAACTAACTGGTGAACTAACTAACTAGCCCTGTGAACTACCGTAGTAGAAATCAGATTGCAATGTTTGAAGAACAGTTGATAGATAAAAGTAGGGCCTGAAACTATGAGGAACTGGCCTAGGATAGAAAGCACAGAAGGAGACATGGAGTACAAGGAAGGCTCTTCAAAATAAGAGAGGATGAGTTGGAGGAGTCGGAGCCTGGTAGAATGAGGAGTCTAAAGTAATGGAAGAAGAATGATAACTGAACCCAATTTTGGCTTCCAGGAAGGGATAAAACTTCATGAAGGAGAATTAATCTTGAACTGGAAGAGGGCCTGGAAGGGAGTGAAGATGGGTGTGGATGTAGACATGTTTATAGGGGTGGGGAGGAACTTTCAGAGAGTTGAGGATTTGATTGCTTAATTTTCTCAGGGAAATAGGGGACAAGTTAGACGTTTCTGTTTGTGAACTTTGTGTGTGTGTGTGTGTGTGTGTGTGTGTGTGTGTAGGGGCTGGTTTGGACAGGCTTGGGGGTGTGCTCATGAAGAGGAATAAAGGTGCCAAGTAGTCCTATAAGACCTGAGAGAGGGAGCTGACCAGAAACACATTATTCTTTTCTTAGAAAAGGAAGTCCCATCAATTTAAGGTTTGTGCCCTTTATGAATTCTGAGAGTTTACTGATTTAGATGAGAACTTTTTATAGGGTACATAGGGAGTGCCATAAGGTCATTACTGATTTATGATATTATACTTGAGAGACTATCACTGAGGAAAAAGTGTTTTTAAAGGAGTGTCCTTCCATAATTCAAAGAATGTTATTTGTCTCACCATCTAGGTATTTACATACTATATAAACGACCTGAACATTTAATAACAATGTGACCCATGTCAGCCTCCCACGTTACCAAAGGAAAGGGGAGAATTCAACCATGTTATTACTTTGGTTGAGTTTATCATATCCCTTAGTTAAATGCATGAGCAAGCCATGCTGTGCTGCCTTGAATAAACTATTAATCAGTATAAAAGTAAAAAGATACACACCTTAAAGTTATGGTTTTTTATCCCAGGTGGCTCATTAACATTTACTGAATTCTTACATAATGCCAGGTGTGCTGTGCTAAGTTGCTTCAGTCGTGTCTGACTCTGCGACCCTATGAACCATAGCCTGCCAGGCTCCTCTGTTCTTGGGATTCTCCAGGCAAGAATACTAGAGTGGGTTGCCACGCCCTTTTCCAGGGGCTCTTCCCAATCCAGGGATTGAACCCAGGTCTCTTACATCTCCTGCATTGGCAGGAACGTTCTTTACCACTAGATCCACCTGGGAACCCACGTAATGCCCTATATTATCCTATAAAATTTCCTAGTATAGTCTCATTTAAACTTCATTATCATTTCAGGGGCAGGAAATAGTTAAGTCCTATTTTATAAATGAAGACACCAAGGTTTAAAAATAGGTATCTTGCCTCTCTTTTAGTTTGCCATTCAGAGACGACTATGTCAAGTTCAGAGGGCCCAATATTTAGTTAGAGTTCTGTATTTTAACTGCACTTTTATAACTTTTTCAACTTTGCGGCATTGCATAACCTGTGTAGGGTAACCTGAATTAGTCCCTTTGCTCATGACACACAAAAGCATGACATGTATGCATTCCCATCCTTCTCTGGGCCACTGCAGACGTTGATCATCAGCCATAGCACACCTTCTGTGGGGCTCAGAATTGGTGTCAGAAACCCTCACGAGGTGATGATCCAGGCAATCACAATTGATTTGTCATCCAGAAGCTAATATCCCCAGTTTTTTTGTGAATCACACCTGGTGGACAGAACTGTGTGTCGTTTCAGATCCTCTGAGAAGCAGCCAAACTGGGATAAGACTATAAGAGCTTTACTGGGGGAAAATGCCCGTGAAGATAAAGAGAAAGGGAGAAATGGAGCTGTTGTAGAAAGGAAGGGTCTTCAGACCACAGTGTAGGTTTGACACCTCTGAAAGAGGGAAGACAGAGGGGAGGAAGGGTTGGGTAGGTAGGGCTTTTCTGATTGTAGCGCAGTTCTAAGCAAGTCTCAGCCAGGATAAACGGTTTCTTGAGCAAAGGTGTCTCTTAGAAGAATCTCATCCTGGGCAGGAATGGGCTGGCCCTCCCTGCTGTTCCCCTGACTCAGTGACTGGCTGCAGGGGAGCATGGCCTTGGAGCTGGAAGCCTCGAAGAGGATCTGAGTGCACACTTCTGTGGCAGCTACAGCAAGTATCCCTGGAAATATCACAGCTGATCTGTAGATCAACCAGAAACCATTGTGCTACCAAAGCTGGCAATTCACAAAGGCCCTGAAGGTTTCTTAGCAGCTAGAAGGTTACAACTTTTACTTATCTTTCCTGGAGTTGTGACTCATCTTCCTGAGTTTTAACGCTTGTGGGCTTGTGAAGTCCTTGGTGTTCCCACTAACCATCAAACCCTGAGAAAGAAGAGGGAGTTACAGCCACTATTTCTCCCATTTGCTGACTGATTCCTGCTCTTATCACTTCCTTCGGTTGGAAATTATGTCTCACTTTCACTTAGCAAAAGCTATCTTCTTGGTTACAAGGACTGTAAAAATAATAACGTATGATTTATAGAGTATCACAAAACATTGGTGTCTACAGGGAATATGTTTATGATCTGCAACTATTCTCCAAAATTACAAATATAGAAATGTTTAAACAGCTCATTGGCTTTCTCCCAAATTATATTTTCACTGAAAGACACATGTATTTATCTTTATCATGTGAGACATTTTTTCCTTAATAAATAAACAAAGATTTTTGCCTCTTCAAGAGTCACTATGGAGAAGTAGCAACTCAGCAGTGCTGATAGGCTGGTAACTAAGTTTCTTCACTAGTTAAGTGAATTGCTCCTATACATGACTCTCAGAGTGTGTGGGATTCAGGTATACTTTTCATTAAGGTTACACATTCAGTTCAGTTCAGTTGCTCAGTCATGTCCAACTCTTTGCGACCCCGTGTTCTGCAGCACGGCAGGCCTCCCTGTCCATCACCAACTCCTGGACCTTGCTCAAACTCATGTCCATTGAGTCAGTGATGTCATCCAACCATCTCATCCTCTGTCATCCCCTTCTCTTCTCGCCTTCAATCTTTCCCAGCATCAGGGTCTTTTCTAAGGAGTCAGTTCGTCGCATCAGGTGGCCAAGATATTGGAGCTTCTGCTTCAGCGTCAGTCCTTCCAATGAATATTCAGGACTGATCTCCTTTAGGATGGACTGGTTTGATCTCCTTGCTGTCCAAGGGACTCTCAAGAGTCTTCTCCAACACCACAGTTCAAAAGCATCAGTTCTTCGGTGCTCAGCTTTCTTTATAGTCCAACTCTCACATCCATATATAACTAGTGGAAAAACCATAGCTTTGACTAGATGGACCTTTGTTGGCAAAGTAATGTCTCTGCTTTTAAATATGCTGTCTAGGTTGGGTTTCCCTTGTGGCTCAGCTGGTAAAGAATCCACCTGCAATGCAGGAGACCTGGGTTCGATCCCTGGGTTGGGAAGATCCCCTGGAGAAGGGAAGGGCTACCCACTCCGGTATTCTGGCCTGGAGAATTCTGGACACAACTGAGAGACTTACACTTTCATGTTCACTAGGTTGGTCATAGCTTTTCTTCAAGGAGCAAGCATCTTTTAATTTCAAGGTTGCAGTCATCATCCGCAGTGATTTTGGAGCCCCCCAAAATAAAGTCTCTCACTGGTTCCATTGTCTCTCTATCTATTTGCCATGAAGTGATGGGACCGGATGCCATGATCTTCATTTTTTGAATATTGAGTTTTAAGCCAGCTTTTTCACTCTCCTTTTTCACTTTCATCAAGAAGCTCTTTAGTTCCTCTTCACTCTGTCATAAGGTGGTATCATCTGCTTATCTGAGATTATTGATCTTTCTCCCGGCAATCTTGATTCCAGCTTGTGCTTCATCCAGCCCAGCTTTTCACATGATGTACTCTGCCTATAAATTAAATAAACAGGGTGACAATACACAGCCTTGACATATTCCTTTCCCAATTTGCAGCCAGTCTGTTGTTCCATGTCCAGTTCTAACTGTTGCTTCTTGACCTGCATACAGATTTTTCAGAAGGCAGGTAATGTGGTCTAGTATTCCCGTCTCTTTAAGATCACACATTACCACACATTGTAATGAAGACAACAGTTATTTTTGTTGTTCAGTCACCCAGTCGTGTCCAATTCTTTACGACCCCATGGATGCCAGCACTCCAGGCCTCCCTGTCCCTCACCATCTCCCAGAGTTTGCTCAAGTTCAAGTCTTTTACATCAATGATGCCATCCAGGCATCTTATCCTCTGATGCTCTCTTCTCCTTCTACCCTGAATCTTTGCCAGCATCAAGGACTTTCCCAATGAGTTGGCTGTTCGCATCAGCTGGCCAAAGTATTGGAGCTTTAGCTTCAGCATCAGTCCTTCCAATAAGTATTCAGGGTTGATTTCCTTTAGGATTGACTGATTTGATCTCCTTGCTGTCCAAGGGACTCTCAGGAGTCTTCTCCAGCACCACAGTTTGAAAGAATCAATTCTTTGGCACTCCGCCTTCTTTATGGTCCAGCTCTCACAACCGTATGTGACCACTGGGAAGACCCTAGCCTTGACTGTATGTATTTTTGTTGGCAAAATGATGTCTCTGGTTTTCAACACACTGTCAGTTATCCCCTACGATTTATTTATTGCCCATTGCCAACACACTACATCTGAATACATTAATATCAGATGTTTATAACAACCCTGTGAGGTAGATGATACCATGTCTTTTAGAGACAGAGGACATTTTTATTGCTTATTGTATTTTTAATTTTTAATTAACTTTTATTGGAGTTTAGTTGCTTTACAATATTACATTAGTTTCTGCTGTACAGCAAAGTGACTCAGCTGTATGTTTACATATATCCCCTTTTTTTTGGATTTCCTTCCAGTGTAGGTCACCGCAGAGCATTGATTAGTTCCCCGTGCGATACAGTAGGTTCACAGGAGTTATCTACTTTATATATATAGTATCAATATTATATATATGTCAGTCTCAATCTCCCAATTCATCCCCCCCGCTTCCTCCTTGGTATCTGTATGTTTGTTCTCTGTCTCTATGTTTGCTTTTCAAATAAGATCATCTATACCATTTTTCTAGATTCCACACATATGTGTTAATATATGATATTTGTTTTGAAAGAACATTTTTTAAAAAAAGCATCAGAGAAGTTAAAGAAGCTACCAAAGTCAAATAGTAAATGGTAGAACTAAGATTTAAAGCCACACATCCTTGACATTAAAAACAGAAAACAACTTCTCTGTTTTTCTCCTTTCAAAATTATCTAGAGGCCAAGCTCTAGGTGAGCAGAGTCTATGTCTGGTTTATTCCCTGCTCCTAGCATCATGCTTGAAACATAGGAGAAACTCCATATAGACATAGCATGAAGGATTGCTGGCACATTTGGCTTCTGAGAAAATGTGATATTCACTTAATAGAAGATTGTAGGCTGGAGAATAAGTTCACTTAAATTAAGATGGGGAAAGAATCCAGAAAGCTGGATACCTCCAGTGTGATCAGTAGTCTAGTCTTCTTTGAGGTTGAGGATGGTTCTTTGTGGGTTTGATTTTCCCAAGGGACACAAAAAAAGGGTCAATTGGCTTAGCAATTGAGAAGAGAAAATGAAAAGGAACATCTGACCACTATTTTTTGAAATGCTTTATTACAAGCCCTAGAAAAAATGTGTGCAGATCAAAACAGCCAGGTGTTTGCATAACAGCCCTTGGGGGCCAGCTGGCAGAGGGCAGCTGGTCATCAGAGTAGACGGAAAAAAATCTTCTGAAAAATGAAGCCTTAGCCAAGAGAAGGGACAGGAAAGCACACAGTGCCGGGGAGGCTGTGGACAGACCATAATCATGAGGATGGAAAGGGATTAAAGGAGCACATTTTAGAAGGTTCTAGGACTAATACAAGGTCTCTTTAATAGAGTCAGACATCCACCTAGAGTGTCAGTTGACCCTTCTGATGTTGGTGGGTCAGTAGACATGCACAGCATTCAAGAGGTGGAGAAACCTACTTCAATGCTGGTGCAGTGTTGAGCATCCCCAAATGAATCACTAAGCTCGGGGGTCTAAATTACAAGGCATGACTCTCCAGCTTAAATGCAGGAAATTGAAAACTACTAAAATGTGGACAAACAACCATGTGATTAATACCCTTATGGGGAAGTAATCCAAAATACATGTCTTGGAATTTGAACTTCGCATCCAGCAAAATTATGGATTAGACAGCTGGATGTGGTTCTCATCTGCAGGTTCAACCAACCACGGATAGAAAATATTTTTTTTGAAACTTCCAGAAAATTCCAAAAAACTAACTTGAATTTGCCACACACTGGCAACTATTTATGTAGCATTTACATTATATCAATAGTTGCAGATATTTGCATAGTATTTACATTGTATTAGGTATTATAAGTGGGAGAAGGCAGTGGCACCCCACTCCAGTACTGTTGCCCGGAAAATCCCATGGATGGAGGAGCCTGGTAGGCTGCAGTCCATGGGGTCGCTAAGAGTCAGACACCACTGAGCAACTTCACTTTCACTTTTCACTTTCATGCACTGGAGAAGGAAATGGCAACCCACTCCAGTGTTCTTGCCTGGACAATCCCAGGAACAGAGAAGCCTGGTAGGCTGCAGTCCATGGGGTCGCACAGAGTCGGACACGACTGAAGCGACTTAGCAGCAGCAGCAGGTATTATAAGTAATCTAGAGATAATTTAAAGAATGTAAGACAATGTGTATGAAAGGGGGTTCCCTGGTGGCTCAGAGGTTAAAGTGTCTGCCTACAATGCAGGAGACCCGGGTTTGATCCCTGGGTTGGGAAGATCCCCTGGAGAAGGAAATGGTAACCCACTCCAGTATTCTTGCAGATTATATGGAAAGATGATGCCATTTCATATAAGGGGCTTGAACATCCCGTCCCCTCAGATACTAGGGAATCTCTGTACTTATAAAGGAGAAATTTGAAGTTTTGCTGTGGTCTCCCTTTTCTTCACCCCCTCCATTCTTTAACCCTTTTTCTTTTTCCAAGCCAACAACATATTATATATAACAACAGTTAACATTGTTTGACCCCATTCTAAGTGTTTTACATAAATTGTCTATCCTCACAGTGGTCCACTAAGGTGACATTTTTCTTATCCCTTTTTACAGATGAGGAAACTGAATTGATCAAAGGAGAGGGAATTGATTAAAGAAAAAAGAGCACCTAGCACCCAATAGAGTAAGAAAATGTAGCCCTACCATTATTAAAGCAAGCTGCTAGTTACAGTGACTGAGAGCCGACGGAAGGGAGAAATGGACAAGAAATGAGACTAGAGGAACAACTTTTATAAGGAGGTGGATGAACTGAGAGAGAAGCATTGAAACGTATACATTACCACGTATAAAATAGACAGCTGGTTGGGAAGGTGCTGTATAACACAGAGAGTTCAACCCGGTATTCTGTGACAACCTAGAGTGATGGGATGAGTGGGTGGGAGGGAAGTTCAAGACGGAGGGGATATGTATGCATGAGTGCATGCTCACTCAGTCGTGTCAGACTCGTTGTGACCCAGTGAACTGTAGCCAACCAGGCTCCTCTGTCCTTGGGATTCTCCAGGCAAGAATACTGGAGTGGGTTGCCATTTCCTACTCCAGGGCATTCTCCTGACTCAGGGATTGAACGTGCATCTCTTGTATCTCCTGCATCTCCTGCATTGGCAGGCGGATTCTATACCACTGTGCAAGCCCAGATGTATGTATACTTAGATTTTATGAACCCAAATGCTTACATTTTCACGTATCTAGAAGAGCAGTAAAATCATTAACAGTGACATCTACTTTAACATTGAGAAAGGGGATGCATTTGAAAGTCGAAATAGAGTAACTATGGTAGAACTAGGGCTTCCCCGCTGGCTCAGTGGTAAAGAATCCCCCTGCAGTGCAGGAGCCACAGGAGACTGGGGTTCAATCCCTGGATCAGAAAGATCCCCTGGAGGAGAGCATGGCAACCCACTCCGGTTTCTTGCCTGGAGAATCACATGGGCAGAAGAGCCTGGTGGGCTACGGTCCACAGGGTCGCAAAGAGTCAGACATGACTGAAACGACTGAAAAGGCACTGCTGATTCACATTCTTGTATGGCAGAAACAAACACAGCATTGTAAAGCAATCATCCTCCAATTAAAATAAATTAAAAAAAAATAAGAAAAGTAAGAAATAGGTCTAAAGACTGTAACATTAGACCAGTGTTTACTTATTAAAGGAACTTTACAGCTAGAGGATAATCTCTAAATCTTGAAAATAAAACATATTTGGTCTGTTTCCTCCAGTCAGCCTAATGAGCCCAAACTTTGAAAAAGCACCGAGAATAAAAGGAAGTGGAAGAGAAGCGGAAGAGACCGCAGACGCGGGGGTGGGGTTGGGGGGGGGGGTGCAGGAGAAAGCAGAGCCCTGCTGTTGACTGGGTTGGACCGGGATGGTCATCTCTCTTGGCCTGCAAGCCCTCAGGGATTTGGCTATCAACCTGGAAAACCCTCACATCTTTTGTGGGGACCCTGGCGGACAATTCACCAGGCCCCCGTTCCTCGGCACGGCAGGCTGTCCTTACAGGTATATTCAGATTGCGACCCTGCCTTCTATGAGTTTCTGTTTTTCACTTACGCGAATCTGAGCTGAGTCAGCCAGCCAACCCAGGGTCCCAGGCCATTCCTCGCTGAAGTCTGTCCTGGTCACTGCATTTGCCTGGCCCCCTCCCAGGCACCCCAACCCAAAGTCCTCAGTGGTCCGTGAGGATAGAGACTCAAATGGTCCGTGTTCAAGGGCTCTCTCTCTGCCTCATGAGTCTCTGCTCCAGCCACAAGAGACACTGTTGCCAAGAACTAGGCCAGTGAAAATACAAGGATATTTTTCAGCCAGACAAAAATATGCAAACAAACTGGTTGGAAGGGAGGTGGGAGGCAAACCCAGAGTCTTAGCTTCTGAGCTAGAGCAGAGGGAGAAGACAGCTCAGAAGTAGAAATGTAGGGAACCCATGGCTTGGAGTATCCATGTGCAACCCGAGAACTGAAAAACAGAACCAGAATACAAGGAACGTCATCACGCTGGAGTCCCCAACACACAAGTTTAGATTACCATCTCTCTTCTCTCATTTTGTAAGCTGTCTGATGTTGCTTATCTGAAGGTGTCACATGGCACATATCGAAGGGTTCTCTTTCTTTCTGATCTCCTCTCTGGTCTGGTGTGACTTTGGGGACACCGAGTCCCTGGCCACACTGCCCTTGGTCTGCTGCTAAGTAGAAAATCCCCCTTTTTTTTTGAGGGGGCGAGGGGATGGAAGTGTATCTCAAAGTTTACTGTCTCTTCTTGAGGAGCTAATCTCTTGAAGCATCACGTAGAAAGAGTGAGATGGGTGTAAACAGCAAACTTCCTGAGAGAAGAAAGGGGCAGAAAGACCTGTCTCAGCTGGAAATCATAGCACACTGGGGCAGGCAGAAGGGTGTGTGTGTGTGTGTGTGTGTGTATGCCCATGCACTCTCACATGCACACCCATGAGAACATCAACTTGATTGCAAGCAACATCTGTCTGGTCAATTTATCAGGTAAGTCTTCAGGATTAACTGATCCTAACAGACCACTGTTTCAGCTTGTTTTCTCAGTGTATTGTTAGTCTCAGGGGTATCTACATTATTTAGTCCAACAGCAGCTCTCAGCATTGGCTGTACATTGCCATTATCTGAGGGTTAAGTCACTTCAGTCATGCCCCACTCTGGATAACCCTATGGACTGTAGCCCGCCAGGCTCCTCTGTCCATGCAGATTTCCCAGGCAAGAATACTGGAGTGAGTTGCCATGCCCTCCTCCAAAAGGTCTTCCCGACCCAGGGGATCGAACCCGCATCTTTTCTGTCTCCTGCATTGGCAGGCAGGTTCTTTTTATCATTAGTGCCACCTGGGAATCCATTATCTGGGGAGCTTTAACATACCTGGATGCGTGGGAGAATCAGATTCAGTTGTTCTGGGTGTGACCTGTGGATCTGGACTTTTAAAAGCCCTCCAGATGGCTCTTATTTGCAGACAAGGCTAATAAGTACTGAGGGTGTAGAGTTACTTCCTGATGAGGAACTTAGGAGGACTCCTTAGACTACTGGGCCAGATGAAAGGACATATTGTAGTGGCACCATTAGTCAAAAGGAGGAAAAGACATTGGGAGTAAATATCTAAATGAGGGCCTTTCTGGTGACAAAACAGCAGCACCAACAGCTCTGAGTCTATAGGGGAGGCCTCAGAAAACTCTTGATCTCTTCCAAGTTTCATGCTTGTCATCAATCCCTTGGCATCAAGGTGTGTTACTGTCTCCTCTTAAACACCAAGAGATGATCAGGCCAAAGGTACAACTTTATTAGCAAGGTGTCCACCAGTCCTCCCTGGAGTTCAACAACAGAATAGTCACCCCAAACAAATCTCATGCTTTCAGTGCACATCAAGATAGACACCAAAGCCAAGTTGGTTAGGTCTGTCACCCCTGATCTCTGGGTGAGTTCAACTGTGCAGCTGGAAAATTATGCCACTGAGAATTTGTACAAGAGAATGTTATTCAGATTCACAAGGTCTTTCTGGAATTGGACTCCCAGGCAATTTTGCAGATATGACTTGAATTTAGTCAAGGAATTCTCTTCCCTTATACAGTTCTATCAAATAATATCACTGCTGTGTATACACCATGCATTCTGCTAAGGGATTTGTATGGATTGTCTCATTTCATCCTCACAACCTCCACAGGCAGTAGATGATGTTTTCCTCATTTTACAGGTGAAGAAATTGAGACTTACTATGGTTTTGTGGTATGGTCATTGTCTTGTGGCTAGTAGATGATTGGGGAATGGTTTATTTTTCTAAGTTTTCATTTTGTACTGGAGTATAGCCGATTAAGAATGTTAGGATAGTTTCGGGTGGACAGCAAAGGGACTCAGCCATGTGTATACATGTGGCCATTCTCCCCCAAACTCCCTTCCCATCCAGACTGCCACATAACATTGAGCAGAGTTCCCTGTGCTATACAGTAGGTCCTTGTTGGTTATCCATTTTAAATATAGCAGCGTGTGCATGTTGATCTCAGACTCCCTAACTGTAGAGCAATGGTTTAATCTGTATCTGTGACTTTAAAATCCCAGGTTTTATCACCAAACTACTGCCCCTGGTTTATAGACTTCCAGGGAAAAAACCATTCACTTTTGCTTGTTTTTTAGTCTCTTGGTTTATCCCTTCCTAAAATCTGAATCCAAGTCATTGTAATCATGTGGAATGTTTTGGTGATTGATATCTTTAAAACTTCGTCTTTCTAGAAGAAATTTGCCAACGCATATGTGAGCTTCAAGCAATAGCTAACTTTATAAGTGGGGACTGAGATGTTTCTTTATGCAGTCGGATTAGTCACGAGAGGGAGGCGACAGCAATAAAAATGGAAAGAGTGGCTGAATATGCTCCTGTGCTGAGTCATGTCGCTGGCGCTGCTATTTTGTCAACACTGAAAACTGGATTTTGTACTTTATACCGTTCCTTTTCTGTTTTAGCTCGTGATTGTTATAACATTCTGCTCAATCTGCCGGAGATACTTGAAAATCTTCCCAAAGCTATCATTAGCGTGTAAGGCAAGGCAGGGCCAGCCGGCATTTCTCTGCCTACTAGCATGTGGGTGTACTGGATGAATACACCAGGGGTGATGGTACCTGAGCTTTTCTGATATTGACTGTATTGCTACAGAGTCAACAGGAAGGACAGCAAGATGGCATTTGGAGGTTTGGTTAATCTGTGCTCGAATGTGTGTATGTAAAGGAGTCTCTAGGTCCAGGTGTTCTACGAGTCTCCCATCCTGCACATTGAGTGTGAAGCCCAGGCTCTGGGAAGCCTTGTCATTTTCATATGGAGTGAATGGCTTGGGCTTTCGTACTGTCTGAGCTTGCCTTGTCCTTTCGAGGGCCTGGATGGGATGGCTCTTCTCTGACAGGGATGTTTATCTGGCCGTTATAAAACAGTCAGAAGATCTTGCCTGGGGCTCTGCACTTGAACGCACATTGTCTGTGGGTGAAGGCCGGGCATGTGGATTTGTGGAGTCTCCTTTAAAATCTGCTGCAACTTGTCAGAGTCTTCTGAGGTCAGATAGCCTAGAATAAGTAATCTCAAAGATCAGCTTATTCCCTTTTTAAAGGTTTTGCTCCTCTGAGAACATGACCAGATTTTTTTATCTCCCCAAATAAAGCATGTAACGACATGCCTTTTGATGTTGTGCGATCCTGTAACTTCTGTGCTCAAGGACAGGATGGAATTGAAAAGGAATCTTCTTATAGACTCACTGTGGACACGTACAGAGAACAAGAAATGCTTTTTTGTTATTTGAAACTGCTGAGTTCTGGGGTTCTTTGGATTGACAGTGTAGTCTGACAAGAAAAGCATCATATCAAAGCTCCCATATTGAAGGGCAGTAGAAATATGACAAGGGAGATTGCTTAAGAGGAAAGGCTTGGAAATTTGTTTGCTTGTTTTAACTTTGGAACTGCTGGCCAGCAAGTGTAGGAAAAGATTGAAAAGATGTCAAGATCAAGACCTGTCAAGCCTCTGCTTTTTAAAAAAGTTGTAAAATTTGCCATTTTAGCCATTTTTACATGCACTCTTCTGTGACGTTGAATATCCGCACATTCACACTATTGCGTAACCATCACCACCCTTCACTTCCAGAACTTTTTCATCGTCACAGACTGAAGCCCTTTACCCATTAACAACAGCTCCCCTTTCCCTAATCCCCAGCAACCACCATTCTACTTCCTGTCTCTAAGAACTTGACCTCTCTAGATACATCATGTAAGTGGAATCCTACAGTATTCTGCCCTTTTGTGTATGGCATATTTAAAGCTCCCCCCCGCCCCCCCCCATTAAAAAAGATTGCATTCTAGTTTTTGCTCACAGTCCCTATATCTGACTAGTTATTTTGATGACAGTCTTTGCTCAAAGAAGAGAGGAGGATGACAAGAATCTGCCTAATCACCGACTCTGGCAATGGGTTGAAGTGACTGCATGCTTTCCAAGCCAGAGGTCAGCAACCTTTCTGAGTTGGAATGCCAGAGTTCCAAGCCCTGCGCTTCCTTTGGGTCAAAGGTCAGGGATGGTTTCAAACCCTGAGTGAGCAAGTTCTGCCTCCTGATGCTGTAGGGAAGACAGGTTGCTCTCCTGCAAATTGAGGTGGAGAGACAGCTTTGATTTCTTTCAGTTGCAGAGGAAAGGTTGAGCCCAGTGAGAGCAGGTGGTTATAACTTTCAGGAGAAGCTGTGACAAAAGTGCTAAGTCCAAGAGGCCATCAAAGAAGGAGGGAGCTTCTTTACCATTCCTTCCACTTGAAGAAAAGTCAGTTGTCTGAAGTTGTCTGAGGGAATGATTGCCTTTTTGGTCATTGCTTTTCTTCTTTCTAGAATTACAGTTGTTGGCAATATGTGGATGATCTAAGGTGGACATAGGAGGGATGAGGGGTTGGAGGACTGCAAGTTGGAGGATGCAAACTGGCCTGCATTGATGTGGTCCCCAAGCTCCTGTTCAGGGAGGCAGGAGGAGACAGGTGAGCCCTGCAGGCTGCCTCTGAAATGTAGCTTCTGTCTACTCCATGAGATCTGAGGGCCCCATGGGCAAGAGTGCTGAAAGCCCTATCTTCCAGGCATATTGAAGTTTTTCTTTGGAAATTAGTAGGATCAGAGACTTACTTTTTAAAAAGGATCACAGGAAATTTCTATAATTGCTGTAGAGATAATAAAATAGTGCTCTGGGAAGGATGGGGGAAAGGACAGTTAGGGAGTTGGGGATGGACATGTACACACTGCTATATGTAAAATGGATAATCAACCAGGTCCTGTTGTATAGTACAGGGAACTCTGCTCAATGTTATGTGGCAGTCTGGATGGGAGGGGAATTTGGGGGAGAATGGATACAGGTATATATATGGCTGAGTCCCTTTGCTGTCCACCTAAAACTATCACACCATTGTTAATCGGCTATACTTTAATGTAAAATAAAAAGTTTGAAAAAACTGTGCTCTGGTTTATGTATTTTGCTCAGTAGGTATCAGTTTTGTGTCAGGCAGTTAACTAAATGTTGAGGATGCAGCAGAAGCATAAACACACGTGGTTTCCTCCTTCATGAAGCACATAGTCCAGGGATCAGACAAATATAAATCAACCAGTAGGTCAGTCAGTAAGTATTTATTGAATGTGCATTATGTTCCAGACACTGAGGATATCCAAGGAAGCTTAGCGGATACAAATCATGTAAAGAGATGTCAGATGGTAACTCTGATGAAAGCTAAGTAAGGGAGGTGTTTTGAGCCAGGAAAGCCTATAATCCAAGCTTAATTACCAGGGAAAGCTTGTTTGGAGATCTGAGAGGTGGAAGAGCATCACCAGAGAGAGGGGACAAGAGTACATACCAAGCGGAGGTAATAGCCCATGCAAGGGCCCTGTGGCAGGAAGCTTGGGTAAGCATGGGGGTGAATGGAAGCCATCTGTGGTTGGAGTGGGGTGAGAGGGATTGGTGGACCCATGAAGGCTGGAGAATAGGTGGGAGCTAGTCAGGAGAGATATCCACATACAAGTGAGAGGAGTCTGACTTGTCATTTTTCTTCTTAGAAAGTCTTTCTTTTTTTCCCTCAGCATAGCACTGTGTTTAAGAGCATGGGTTCTGGAGCCAAACTGCCAGGGTTGAACCCCTGCTTCTTCCGCTGACAAGCTTAGTGACCATAATCATGCTGCTTAACCTCTCTGGGCCTCAGGTTTCAAATCTGTAAATGGTGAATAGTGCCTACCTCATAAAGTTGTTAGGAAAACTAAGTGAGTTTATATATGTAAAGTGTTTAGAACAATGCCAGACACTAATTATAAGCATCACATAATAATAAGACCTATTATTATTACTCTGTAGAGCAGAGGACATCATTATTCACCACGTATTACCCAATCAGTTTATACATAAGAAATCCACCCTGGATTATATCCAGAACACATAGATATGTAGATCACAAACAAACAAAAATCTAAAACAAGCTATAGGTCTCTTTAATGTCCTCTTATGGTATGGAAAAATGTGTTCCTTAAGTCAATCATCTTGGAAAAATCCTCTTTCAGAATTGAGAGAATTAAATGCTTTGTACTTTGCTCCATGTGTATTTGAAATTTGAGAAGAAAAGCGTATTCTTGTTAATGATTCAGGTGTAACTCAGAACTGACTAAGGGCACAATGTACCTCGAATCCTTTCATCATTTTATCAACTCATGCAATTGAGCAATCAGGATGGCAGTCAGAAACAACCTTAGAGATCAGCTAATCATCTGTTCTGATTTAATTGACTTGTTGGTTTCTCCATGAGGTGATCACATTAGAAAAAAGAGCTGAATGTCTAAGAATTTAATAGACAAGTTAATTTCATTGAGATGCTTCTGTGAAAGTGACAAATACCATCTGCAGTTTCTCCTTTGGAAGGTGGTAATGCATTTTTGCTGATATTTTTTGGTAACTATTTCTGAAAAATAAAAATAACAAGTGGCGTTACTTTGTACCTATAGATTTGGTAACATTGTGAGTCATCAGGTCCTCTGTGTGCACAGTGGTATGTTATTGAACAAACATTTATTGAAAACTCCATGTATGAGACCTTATGATGGATGCTTTTATATGATGCCTCATTTAACCCTCACGGTAATTATATGGAGTCTTGAAGCCTGCATTGCCCTTCATTTGCCCTGCTCTGCATTGAGGGGGCCTGTATCCTATAGCTACAATTCCTGGCCTCTCCTGTCCACAAATTCCTTGCTGGGCTTGAGCACTGAGAGGCACTGGTGGAAGTCTAGGGTAGGGTGGATAAAGAAGTCATATTTCTCGCGTGTTCTCTGCCTTGGGCTGAATCTTCTGTATGGCACCAGCTCCCATGGGTCTGACAGATGATAGTTCTAGCTTCCACTTGGTGGATCCATCCCCTAGGCTCTAATAAACATTCTGTCCTCCCTTGGTCCCTCCAGCAATGGGTAGGTAGACCTTTCTGCTCTTGTTCATCCCTGGATTTCCCCATTGTCTGACCTTTGGCTTATAGTCTCCAGTACCTGTATAGCCAGTTCCTACATTAAACTCCCTCTATTAAAAATAATTGAAGTAATTTTTTTTATTTAGGCCCTAACTGCTAGATTTCAGTATAATTATACTTGTTTTGCTTGTTTTCAACATATGAGGAAACTGAAGACTATACAGGCTACATGTCACAATATTAAACCCCTTATCACAAATCTACTAATTAGACTTTGCCCTACTAAATTCATGTACACTTCATCTATTATTTCACTGTGATAGCTTCATGACTTTATAGAAAATGGAAACCTTTTACTATAGGGGAAAGCCCCCCTCTGGGCTTTCCTGGTGGCTCAGATGGTAAAGAATCTACCTGCAATGCAAGAGACCCAGGTTTGATCCCTGGGTCAAGAAGATCCCCTGTAGAAGGGAATGGCAACCCACTCCAGTATTCTTGCCTGGAGAATCCCATGGATAGAGGAGCCTGGCAGGCTATAGTCCATGGGGTCACAAAGAGTGGGACTCGCTCAGTCATGTCTCCCTCTAGGACCATTAGTATTTGAGGGGTTTTGCTGCAATCCCACTTTAGCTCAGTTGGATTGATGACTTATTTCAGGACGAATTTGACGGTCAACATCTTATATCTCTCCAGAGACAGAATGATTCGACTTCCATGCAGCAGATCAGAAAAGATGCCCATTTGGATGAAAGTATCCACAGATCCGTGAGGCTACCAAGTTCTGGCAACTCTTCCAGGCCAGGTGATGGATTCCCTTTGTTTCAATTCAAATAAAAAATTGAGATCTTCATTCCTGGATTTATGGAGTCAGGATAGGAATACTCAAATTATTGTTAAGTCCCACATAAGGCCTTTACCATAATTTTAGGCATAATTTTTAGACTCCTTTAGTAGGAATAAATCATAGGCTAAAATGTCTGTGGTCTGAGAACACTAAAGGAATCCTAGGATACCACTGATTTACATATAGAGACTCTTCATATGAAGAAGTTGGCATTCTAAAAAGGACAAGTAAAATGCTAAATCAGCAGTAGAAAAATAGCTTCTGAATTCTCTCCGTTTAATAGTAAAAATAGATAGAAAGGACCAAGTACTGGTTCACATGTGTGTGTGTGTGCGTGCCTGTGCATGTGTAAGGATAGGGGTACAGTGTAAACCATCAACGCAAGCAATTGAGTGGTTTGACTGTGTGTTTAGGGAAATAGGTAAAATTGTGTTTGTAGAACTTACAGATGCGGAAGAGTATCTTGATTAAGGGTATTATTACAATGCTACTATAGATTGTATACTTAGCCAATACTATATAATACTGTGTGGTCGTTAAGAAGAAAGATGAAGACTTGAATTGAGTGACTTTGTAGTAGCTACAGGTGGATGCATGAGATGACAAGGAAGCGGAACTGATCAGATTTGATCATTGATGGGCTAAGAGGTAAGGAGGGGAGAGAAAACTTAAGGATTATTCTGCAGTTTGCAGTCTTCAGGACTCTTATCTTTTCTCTTCTCATATAAAGTGCTCTGCTTCGTTGCTCAGTCATGTCCGACTCTTTGTGGCCCCGTGGACTGTAGCCCACCAGGCTCCTCTGTCCATGGGATTCTCCAGACAAGAATACTACAGTGGGTGGCCTATCCCTTCTCTGTGGACTCTTCCCAACCCAGGGATCGAACCAAGGTCTCCTGCATTGCAGGCAAATTCTTTACCAGCTGAGTTACCAGGGAAGCCTTTTTCGTATAATATCCAACTCAGATAACTTTGTGTCCTGTTGCAAGACTTTTGTATTATAGCCAGAAACTGGCTGATAGTCATCCTTCTTCAGTGAGGACAGAGAAACCTACCAGGTGGCCTTAGTGCAGCTGCATTGCCATATGTGAGACAGAAAGAGAGCAATATGGAGATTCTGAAGTCATCAGTACTCCTGACCACGTGCTGAGATCATGGATGTAAAGTGAATCGGGCACCTTGCATCTCATCACACAGAGAGTGACTAAAAACTAAGGGGCTTGACAGTAGTTTTAGACCTCTATGTAAGATCTAAAGATCTCTGGGTAAGAATTTTGTACAGAGTTAGACAAGGGATGAGATAACCACCCACCTCACTTTTGCCTGGATCGGAAGTAAGCCTTGCAGGGTGGTTCTTGTACCTAGTGTAGCCCTGCCCTCTAGTCCAGGCAGTCTGTGTGCTGCCTGCGGGCAGGCCATGGTTCTGCATCTCTGTCCTTGCTTCGGCTGCTCCCCTCCCCTGCAGGACCTGCTCCTCACTACCATTCAGATCCTCCATCCTCAGAACTTAATGCCTCCTGCTGCCTGGGGTTCGCCACAATAATTTGTTTTCCTTTAACCTATCACACTGTGTGTATTTCATTTTTTTTTAAACTGAGGTGTAGTTGTTTTACAGTTTTGTGTCAGTTTTTGCTGTACAGTGAAATGAATCAGCTCTGTGTATACATGTATCCCCACCCTCTTGGACATCCCTCCCACCCTCCCATCCCGCCCTCCAACCCATCCCACCCATCTAGGTCATCACAGAGCACCGAGCTGAGCTCCCTGTGCTATACAGCAGCTTCCCACTAGCTGTATGTTTTACACAAGGTAGTGTATATATGTCAATCCCGATCTCTCAATTCCTCCCACCCTTCCATATCAACATGTTTTCTACGTCTGCATCTCTGTTCCTGCCATGCAGATAAGTTCATCTGTGCCATTTTTCTAGATTCTACAGATATGAGTTAATATTCATTGCAGCACTGTTTACAATAGCCATGGCATGGAAGCAACCTAAATGTTCATATTCATCAACAGATGAGTGGATAAAGAAGGTGTGATACATATACACAGTGGAATATTACTCAGCCATTATAAGGACAAAATTGGGTCATTTGTAGAGATGTGAATGGACCTAGAGACTATCATACAGAAATAAGTAAATCAGAAAGAGAAAAACAAATATCATATATTTAATGGGTTTTTTGTACTTCATTATATATTGCATTTTATTATCCTCTCATTTTCCAATTGCATTAGTCTTGTCTTTCAAGTATCTCACAAACTCCTTGAGGGAAGAACTATTTCTTGCCCCATCCTTCACAACACCTGTCTAGAGTGAATACTTGTTGAGCAGTTGGTTCAGTGTGGAAATTTTGCCCCAGTCTGCCCTAGCTCCTAGCCACCTGATTGGCTTGTCTACCTACTGCTTCTTCTTGAGCTATTGGGCATTCACCCAGTACAAGTTCTGAACATGCAAATATTTCTTCCAGGACATAAAGAGCGCCAGATATGGTAGTAAGGCTGGAGGGAGAAAGAAAGGAAAATGCATGTGGAAACACAGCTTGTTCTTTGACCTGGGAGAACTTGTTTGCCAGAAGTTATTGAAAACCAAAAGCTGCTCAGAACAATTATCAGTCTGTCTTCAGAATCTGGGATGTCTTAAAATAATAAAACAGTAGGAAATGACATGAGCCAATTCTTGGTGGGACTTCTGGGTTAAAAGCATTTCTTGCTTTAAGAACATTCATTAGCCATGGACCTACTTTATAGCACAGGGAATTCTACTCAATAGTCTATAATAACCTATATGGGAAAAGTATCTGAAAAAGGATGGATATGTGTATATGTATAACTGAACTGAATAACTTTGCTGTACATCTGAAGCTAACATCACATTGTAAATCAACTATACTCCAATACAAAATTAAATAAAAAAAAAAGAACATTCATTAGCTTCAATATCAGTATGAGACACCAGTAGCTATTATTTCTTAAGCCAGGAATGTTGTGGCAACTTGTATCTACATGTTAAAGTTTTTAACATCAATGTAGGTATAGTATTCTAAATTCCACTAAAATGAGAAAACTTTGGTCTAGAGGGTTTAGGTGACATTAATGTATTGCCTCCTCCAAGAAGCCTTCCTTGAGCCTTCAGGATTGGGTACGCACTGTTATATCTCCCAAGAAACCTATGACTATGTTTATCATAGCTCCTACACATTATTTTATGTAGTGAAAATGTTAGTTGCTCAGTCATGTCTGACTCTTTGTGACCCCATGGACTGTAGCGCTCCAGGCTCCTCTGTCCATGGGATTCTCTAGGCAAGAATAGTGGAATGGGTAGCCATTCCCTTCTCCAGGGGATCTTCCTGACCCAGGGATCGAATCCAAGTCTCCTGCATTGCAGACAGATGTTTTTACTGTCTGAGCCACTAGCCAAGCCCTCCATAGTTTTATGTAGTAATGCAAGATAATAATCTGTTTTATCTATCTGTCTCCTCTGTGAGGATGCAGCTTCCTTGAGGATAGAGAAAGTTCCATTTCTAAGTCCAGTGCTTTTTTTTTTCCTCTGTGCTACAGTGTGATTTTCATACATGCCAGAGACCTGGGAGTTTTAAACCACAGAATGCCTTTCAGTCATTGAGAATAAATTACTAGCTTTATTATACAGGCTGGGTTACTCAGTGTGTCTTCTTTCTGTATGTAAGGTAATACTTGGGACATTTTCTTTCTTTTCAGACACCCACCCCACTGCATTTTAGTGGATGGGGGAGGCTCTGTTTCCAAAAGTTAACATCACCAGAGGGTGGCTTATAGTTATCATTGCCCCCTGGCAGAAAGGTTGCCCCGAACACTGGAGAACATTCACGGTTAATTTCATACAACCATGACCAATGGGACAAATCGCTCAGCTATGGAGACTCTTCAAGCTGAAAAGGCATAAAGAGATGTAAAGGGGGGAGCAGATCATGGGCTCTGCCCTGGGATTCAGAGGAGACTCACTGTGGGTGGTGTTGGACTCAGCTGTTGCAGCTGGACTGACATCTGCAACACGTGATTGACATCAGTGTAAAGAGGGTGTGAGGCAGGGTCCACCGGGGTTTGAACCCATGAGAACAGCAAAACCATCAGTGAGCCCTCTCTTTCTGTCTAAAGCCTATCTAGGCTCACCCGACTTAACAGCACATCCGAGAGGTGCTGTGCGGTGTCTTAGATCACACAGAAGGTTAGAGGCCAGGCTGGGACTATTAACTGGATGGTCTGACTCTTCATAGATCCCAGAGAAAGGCAGATTTTTAAGAAGTTGTGAAATCAGGTTAGGAATGCCCTGACTCTTGCCTCTTCAAAGCACAGAAGGTCATTGGGGTGTTCTGTGACTGCAGTGATTTGACACGGCAGCTTTCCATTGTTTCCTGGTGGTGGTTTCTTACAGATTAAGTAAGAAAAATATTGTAGTAGGACAGTCATCATGCATACACTGATCTTTACCGATGTATAAGAAGCAACAACCATGATGCATGCAAGACAGCGATGTAAGTGGGTTCTGTTCCTGTAGAAGCAACACCATGCCCTTCAATCAGGAAGCAGTAGTGCATTAATTGTCATTCAGTCATTAAGTTGTGTGCAATTCTTTGAGACCTCGTGGACCGTAGCAGGCCAGGCTTCCCTGTCCTTCCTGCATATGTGTGCTAAGTTGTTTCAGTCCTGTCTGACTCTTTGCCGCCCTATGGACTGTAGGCTCCTCCACCAGGCTCCTCTGTCCATGGGATTCTCCAGGCAAGAATACTGGAGTGAGTTGCCAAGCCCTCCTCCAGGGGATCTCCCCGACTCAAGGATTGAACCCGCATCTCTAATGTCTCATGAATTGACAGGCTGGCTCTTTACCACTAGAGCCACCAGGGAAGCTCATCGCTGTCCTTCACTAGTGCATAATTAAGACTATAATATTCTTTAGAATAATTTTTGAAAGATAGTAAACAGCTCGAGTTTGCTAAACACTTCACTTACTCAACATGCTTTGATGAATCCTGTTTCATTTGAACTTCACAGCTATTTCTGCGTAACTCAGGAGGCAGTGAGAATGAAAAAAGTGAAAGTAGCTCAGTTGTGTCCAACTCTCTGTGACCCCATGGACTATACAGTCCGTGGAATTCTCCAGGTCGGAATGCTGGAGTGGGTAGCCTTGCCTTTCTCCAGGGGATCTTCCCAACCCAGGGATTAAACCCAGGTCTCCCTCATTGCAGGCAGATCCTTTACCAGCTGAGCCACAAGGGAAGCTAGGAAGCAGTAGCAGGCCCTCATTCTGCAGATGAAGAATCTGAAACCAGCAAGGTATGGTGATTTGCCCAAGATCACACAAAGTTTACTGTCAGAAATAGGACTAGAATTTTGCTTCTTTACCTCATGTTTTTGTGTAGCAAAGTTCACCATCCCTTGTCTAAAATGCTGAAATCCAAACAAAAACAACAGGAGTCTATTTTTATCCCTAACTTATTTGGTGGCAGAACATCCCCTGTCTTGACCTACTTTGGTAACAAAATCTGTTTTGAGATGCTGTGAAGCTCTTCATTGTCCTCTTAGGGAGAATGTTCATGTTTTACTACAGAAATTTTAATGTGTTCAATTACCAGATGTCCCAAACCAGTATATTTTCTTTGTTATATGAGTTGTCTTTCTAAAAGTCCACACACACAAAAACAAATTCTAATTTTAGAAGCACATTTGAACAGAAGAGTTTTGGATAATAATTGTCACCCTGAAGTAGACTGGCTCTGCCATCTAACAGTCAGGAAATGAAGTATTTCTGTTCACTAGATATAGTTAATATTCAATATAGGTACCATATGTGCATTACTATGTTGAGTAAATTAGACTATAGTGAAATAAACTGGATACTGACTTAGCAATTATTGTGAGGATTAAATAAGATAATTCAGGTAAGTCATTTGGTACAGTATCTGGCTTACAGGACACATTCCGTAACTAGAGTGTCAGCTATTACCTTTCTTTTAAACTTTGCATCCCCAAGAGTTAGTAGTGACAAGCAGGGAGGTTAAGTAACTTGCGAAGGTCACATGGCTAGTAAGGAGCACCACCATGACTGGACACCCAAACTGTTTCTTCCACCCAAAGCATATGCAAAACCAGTAGGGTAGAGATAATTCTGGGATCTTCCAGGGGACTCTAGAAATCCTTCCAGATCATCATTATGAAAATTAATTACCGAATCATTGGACTGGAGCATGTGGAAGTGCTGTTTAATAGCCTGCTGGGTAAGCCAGCTTTTGCTGGCTATCAACAGAGAGGGAGGGAAGGAGGAGAGAGAGAGAGAATGGGGGATGATTCCTGACTAGAGAATACTTTATAAATTAAAATGTTGGGATGGCTTTATGGAGTGATTGGCAAACCTCTATTCCAGAGAATTCTTATAAGAACAGTAACTTCCTTGGATGGATTCATGAGGTCTTTCTGGGAATTAGAGCAAAGACAATTCTTTTCTTTCTCAAGACATTTCCCCCCAGATTCTGTGGATTAGGCCAATGAAGCCTATGGTTTGGAGGGAAATTAATGATGACATATAGGTGTGTGTGTATATATATATTAGGGGCTTCCCTGGAGAAGGCAATGGCACCTCACTCCAGTGCTCCTGCCTGGAAAATCCCATGGGTGGAGGAGCCTGGAAGGCTGCAGTCCATGGGATCACTGAGGGTCGGACACGACTGAGCGACTTCACTTTCATGCATTGGAAAAGGAAATGGCAACCTACTCCAGTGTTCTTCCTGAAGAATCCCAGGAACAGGGGAGGCTGGTGGGCTGCTGTCTATGGGGTCACACAGAGTCGGACACGACTGAAGTGACTTAGCAGCAGCAGCAGCAGGGGCTTCTCAGGTGGCTCAGTAGTAAAGAATCCTCCTCCCAATGCAGGAGACCTAGGTTCGATCCCTGGATCAGGAACATCCATGAAGCGTTAGTGTTAGTTGCTCAGTCATGTCCCACTCTTTGAAACCCAATGAACTGTGGCCCGCCAGGCTCTTTCTTCCATGGGATTTTTCAGGCAAGAATACTGGAGTGGGTTGCCATTTCCTCCTCCAGGGGATCTTCCCCACGCAGGGATTGAACCCAGGTCTCCTGCACTGCAGGCAGATTGTTTATGGTCTGAGCCACCAGAGAAGCCCGTCTATATCTATAGGCATATCTATATCTGTATGATGAGAATTTGCTCCCATCCTGCCAGCTCCCCACACCCCCCCCACAGTGGCTTTTTTTATCTTCTCCATGCCCTTTCCTTTGAACCTAGGCCTTTGGTTTTCCAACCAGGCTTTGGAGGTGAGTGCCGAGCTGGGGGTCGGGTATGGGAGAGCAGCCTGGGATGCGGGAGTGTAGGGGGCGAGGTGGAGGGCGCTCCGGAGAGGAGAGGGGACAGCGCCTGTCTCACAAACAGCTTCTCATCCCGCAGCTCCTTCCCCGTCACAGCTCACATCCCAGATGGTGGGAGGAGGGCTGTGGTCTGTGAGGACACGGGCTGGCGAGAAAGCGAGCCCCAGGGCGGCTCGGCCCGAGATGAAGCGACCCGGTGCCATTGTGTTGGCAGGCAGCTGCTCCGCCTCCCCCGTGTGCCATCGCGTCTGGTCTCATTTGCGCTCGGGGAGGCGGCACTTGAAAGGTGGCCCCTCCCCCGGACTCCTTGACATTTGTCCAGAGATTAATTGGGCTAATCCCCTTCTTGGAAGAATAGGTTGCGGGGTGTGTGTTCGGGGAGGGCGAGGGGACCGGCTGGGATTGAAGAGACGGGCATTAATGAAGGCGCTGCAGCTCGCTGGAAGCCTTTGAAGGAAGAAAAGAGCAAATTTCGCCGCTGTTCTCGGCCCAGGCTGACAGGTGGGCAGGGAGACTGCAGCTCTTCTGTTCTGCCCGGCTTTGCCAGAAGGTCTGTGCACACCAGCGGTAACGACTTTTGACAGCACCAGCTGTCACTCAGGGAGGCCGGGCTCCCAGCACACCTTGGCCTGCCATTCTCGAACTCGTAGCCAGGGCAGAAGGTGAGAGCCCAGAGCTGGGCTGTCCTGCTGTCCAAAGCCCACCTTGCTCAGATTCTTGTCTGGGATACTTACAAAAAGACGTTTACATTTCATTTTGAATCAAGCATGCAAAATAAGCACCATTTATCAGTTAAGATTTTTGGCAGAGGACCATGGACGGTGTTTTCTTGTGCTTTGTGCAGCTGTTACTGGGAGGGAAACACGCAGCTTTTCACCTTATTGTCTAATAATTGTTGTTCAGTCCCTAAATCATACCCGACTCTTTGCAGCCCCATGGACTGCAGCTCACCAGGCTTCCCTGTCCTTCACACAGAGTTTGCTCAAATTTATGTCCATTGAGTTGGTGATGTTCTCTATCCCTCTCATCCTCTGTAATCTTCTTCTTCTTTTTCCTTGCATCTTTCCCAACATCAGGCTCTTTTCCAGTGAGTCAGCTCTTTGCATTAGGTGGCCAAAGTATTGGAGCTTCAGCTTCAGCATCAGTCCTTCCAGTAATAATAGCTAGCATTTATTGGGAGCTTATTAGGTGTCAAGGCATGATTCTAAACATTTTCCATGTGTTAATTAATTTTTTTATTCTTAAATTGAGTCTTTATTTTCTAGAGCTAGTAACCTGCCCAGGGTCATTTTAAATGGTGGCATCAAAACTCAAACTTCTACAGTCCAACTTGTAACCCCACCCTCTTAACCACTGCACTAGGCTGCCTTGTTAACAGAGGAAAGGGAATAAACATTTCCAAGTTTAGAACATGACTTCAGTGAGATTGAACAGTTAATTGAGGATTATGCATCCCAGGAGAACTGAAGATAAAGAGCCATGGAAATACTTTGAGGTCCCTGGAAACCTCTGAAAGATATGTGCCTAATTGCACTATAGGTAGAAAAATTCTTTTCCAGCTACAGGATTCCAATCATGTGCTGTGTTCTTTGTAACTTACTGCAGTCACTGGCATAATGAATATGAGAAGAGTGGTGGTTAATCGAATGAACTTGCAGGAAGAGAGTTCTTCAAGTAGGATTTATATTGATGCCCATTATAAAAACTATTAATAGTGAGGAGTTTTTAAAATGTCACTGCAAAGTGAAAGGAAATCTGCAAAGGTAGGAATATCTGTTCATCCTTTACCAGAGGTAAGAAAACTAGGTCATAGAAATTACTTTGGGAGGAACTGAATCAACAGATCCAAATGTCAGAACAATGGTTGGAGAGCTGGGGGCATATATGTGGTTTTTGAACACAACGAGTAACATTCGACTTAAGAACATCTAATTAAACCTGGTTCTCCCTTCTATGTAACTGCTGTCCACCCAGCAGGCAGCACATACGTCCTCTCCATTTCCAACTGAGTTTTTTTTTTTTTCCCCTGTGTCATGAGGATTGATTTCTAGGCACTAGAGAGACCAGTACAGATTCTCAAGTGGGGTAAGGAAGATAAGAGAGAGTAAATGTAGAGTCAGCTCATCTCCTGTTTGATCTTCAAAACCATCCAAAGAAGGTATGCTGTCTTCACTTAATGGTGAGGCAACTAGAGATCAGAGAGGTTGCTAACTGGAGCCTCTCCAGTGAGTAAGTAGCCAAACTGGCTTTGTGCATAGGCAGTGACACCCAGAATGGGACTTCCACGCTGGGTCCACTCCTGCTGGTCACCATGTGTCCAGTGCCAGGTAGTAAGGATTAGGAAGGAAGGAGGGGGAAGCCTCATCCTGCCACCTTGCCCACCCCTGTTTGCTGCTAGGTCCTTTTGCTGCATCCAGAGTCAGTCTCCTTGCTATAATAGGGGAGAGGGGAAGGGGGAGGGGAAGAAAGTAGGCATCCTTGCTTCCTAATTCCTCATTTTGTCCCTTTCTCCCAGTTCCCACAGCCCCCCTCCTCATCTCCCAACTCTGGTCTCATCCCACGCAGAGCCTCACTGCTCACTTGGACCAACCAGAAGCTACACTGCTGTTGACTCCTTAAGATAGAAGTGACTTTAGATTTTTGCCTCCATCGTGGGATGACTGCTAGGTCACCGTCGCTCCATCTGCCAT
Organism: Bubalus bubalis; assembly: GCF_019923935.1. Lineage (NCBI taxonomy): Eukaryota > Metazoa > Chordata > Mammalia > Artiodactyla > Bovidae > Bubalus > Bubalus bubalis. Next base: position 21,009,427 of record NC_059163.1, read on the forward strand.
TCCTGGCACCTACGTGCCTGCTCAGTGGCCAGTGCTGTGCACCTGCCTGGTGTCTTGTCTTACACAACAGCACCAAAACCTACCCTCCCCTCCCTGCCCTACTTTAGCAAAGATAAAAGAGCACACTCCATGGTGAAAAAAAAGAAAATGACTTCAGTCATCTTTACTGAACTCCTAGGTCGGACACACACCTGAGAGGTGAATCCTCTTGTGTCTTCTGGAAGCAGTTTTTCGGTAGTTATCACCCATAGAGGGATTTGGCTGAAAGTTTGAAACACAGAAAAAAACCCTGATGCTTCAGTTTTTCAGAAGAGCACACACCTGTTCCAAACCAAAGATTTCCAAAGAAACTAGAAGCAACCTCTTTTTCCAAGTTGGGGATCACTGGACAAATGTCCTGTTCTTCTATACATAGAGTAGTTTCTAATAACATGCTCAGTGGTTTTTGCATGAATAAGGTGTCTTAATTCTACAAAGTAATGTCATCTAGGGGCTTCCCTGTTGGCTTAGCAGGTAAAGAATCCACCTGCAATGCAAGAGACACAGGAGACTCGAGTTTGATCCCTGGGTTGGGAAGATTCCCTGGAGGAGGACATGGCAACCCACTCCAGTATTCTTGGCAGGAAAATCCTATGGACAGAGGGGCTACGATCCATGGGGTTGCAAAGAGACATGACTGAAGCAACTGTTTACACACACACACAATGTCATCTACATCCGTCTGACTTTATTTTAACATGGCCCAACTTGATAGGTGACAGGATCAAACCCAACCTTTCCTCCTTGGTGCCTCGCGCGCTGATACCACGTGGCGATCATTCACTCTCCTGCCTTCCACTCACATCGGATGTGAACTCTGGCCGCACAGACCCTGTTTTAACTTACTTTGCATCTTAGCGTAACATCCTTCCACTCTTACCCTGTCCAATCCATTTTCCACACAGCAGCTAGAGAGAGCTTTTGAAAACATAAATCAGATTGTGTCATTTTCTCGCTTAAAACTTTTCAGTCTCCCCACAGCCTTAAAATATGATGTGCGTGCCTGACTGGGACTCCTTGCCTCCTGCAGGTCCAGGCTCTCGTCTCTTCTCCAGTCTTGCTCCGGGCCTGCTGGCCTTTGCTCAGTGCTCTGCTGCCTCAGGGCCTTGGAGCATGGTTTTCTGACGGTCTGGAATGCTCTTCTCCTGGCTTTTGCGGAGTTGGCTCCTTCTCTTGCCTCAAGTCTTAAACACTTAAATGCCACCTTAAATGTCAGAGAGACCTTTCCCCGAACGCTCCATCTGATATAAGTTTTCCCTGTTACTTTTTATGTCTGCATTCTGTTTACTATCTTTATATGTACAATCAGCAATTACTTTATTGCCTCCTTTGGGGGGTTTTGGGGGTATGTGTGTGCTTTTTTTTTTAATTGGAGTATAGTTGCTTTACAGTGCTGTGTTAGTTTCTGTTGTACAGCAAAGTCAGTGAACCACACATATACATACGTCCACTCTGCCTTGGATTCCTTCCCATCTAGGTCACCACGGAGCAGTAAGTAGAGTTCCCTGTGCCATACAGTCAGTTCTCATTAGTTATCTATTTTATGCATAGGAGTGTATGTATGTCAATTCCAACCTCCCAAGCCACCCCACTCCCTTCCCCCTGTGGTATCGTCCTGTTGGCTCATTTAGCACTCTCTATTTCTCTTACTAAAAATGCAGGCATCATGAGAACAAGGTTGGCATGTGTTCACAGATGTATCTTCAGCACAAAGGGTAGTCTTGGCGTGGAGTGGAATGTCTATGTGTTTAATAAATGAATGCTGGAAAGAACAAATGAACAATTGAACTGATGAACAATACCGTCATTACCCAGTAGGAATTACGTGTAAAGCGTCTCCCAAGGGTTTGTAACTTCTGTGTGTACTCAGGTGGAGACTGTGACCTCTCACATTTGTGAACAGACCATCCACAGGCAACCAGAAGAAAGGTAACTCTTACTAGGAGAGGGCTGCCTGAAAGCAGAGTTGGTATTCAAAGTCCCAGTGCTTCTCAGCTGCTCACCTTCTCCTGCTGAATCCTGTATGCTTCTGGGTCCAAGATGGCTCGAGAACCTTTGGATGCTCTACATACAAAGAAGAATAAATTGGGAGGTTCACTCTTTATTTTGAGAGATAAAGTACTTTTATAGGAAGCTTTAAAATAAATGCATGCCTAGTCACTCAGTTGTGTCTTACTCTTTGTGACCCCATGGATTGTAGCCTACCAGACTCCTCTGTCCATGAGATTTCCCAGGCAAGAATACTGAAGTGGGTTGCCATTTCCTTCTCCAGGGGATCTTCCTGACCCAGGGATCAAACCTGTGTCTCTTACATCTCCTGCATTGGCAGGTAGATTCTTTACCACTGCGCCACCTGGGAAAGAAATTGATTAGTTGGAATCTGACCCCAAAGGCTGCTACCTGATGCTGACCAAACAGGTTATTTGTACTGCCTGATCCAAAGCCCTTTGTTTCTCATTAAAAAAAAAATTTTTTTTTAATTTATTCATTTTGTCTGTGTCGGGTCTTAGTTGCAGTGCTCTGGCTTAGTTGCTCCATGGCAGGTGGGGTCCTATTTCCCAAACCAGGGATCAAATCTGAGTTCCCTGCATTGGAAGGCAGATTCTTAATCACTGAACCACCAGGGAAGTCCCACCATATGTCTCTTTTTTAGGCCTGTTTTAGCATCCTGAAATGCAAGGGAGTGAGTTTCACTAACTCTATAAGCCTACAGGATGACTTATTTTTTGGTTCAGCCTGACGATCCCCACATTTAAAACAAAGGAAAGAGGGCATGATCCCAACAGCTCCTGGTGTCCCCCGTCCCTCTATAGCTCCTCAGTTTGTGCAGCAAAGCCCTGGGAGCTACCATGGAAAATAACTTCCCCTAAACATCCAAGTTATTCAGATTATTTGAAATGCATTTCCTTGGACAAAGATGCTATTGTATTTGAAACTTTATATTTGCTTATACTTACAATGCTTAGCAGAATTTTCAGTGTGTCGTGCTGGTTTAGTTCCTGTAGCACTATTGATGATAACTAACATGGAATCAAAAGAGAAAATGACAGGGATTGTTCTAAGGAAAAATTTATTTCATCCCTGGGTTATCAGCTCTTTTGAGATTGAAAAATAATTTCCTAAATTGTGGCCTAAGGTGATCATCTCCTCTATACAGTCTCCTGTCTCCGTCACAGAGTTGAAATCCTTGTTTTGTTTATTGCTTTTGAATCATTTATGGATTTAAAGCCACCCCGCTGAGCACCGACTCATCTCGGCCAGGTGCACTGGGCCTCAATGGGTTGGCAGTGAAATGTGGGGTCCCGATCAGGGAAAGAGATGGAAACCGCATTCACAGTTTATTTGCTCACAGATGTTCACATAATAGCGGCTGAAATTTAAGAAGTAGCTTCTTTCTCTTTGTATGGGACAGAGACAAAGAGAAACAGTTGTGTGGGGGTTGGGAAGGCAAGGGGTGATGAAGCTGTGAGAAGAATCGGGAATACCTAGGTTCACCAGCCCTGGAAAGAGAATAAACTCATTGACAGGGATATTGATTTTCATTTCTGGAAATATAGACCTGGGTATTTGGCTCTGGATGATTCATCAGCAAGTGATTTTTACAGGAGGAAGGAACTAGGAGGCCTGATCATGGATGAGGGCTTGACCACACTGGTTGTCCCCGCTCCACCCCCACCCCCCACCTTGTCCGCATCCCCTGAAATGCAGCAGGAGAATCATCACGTAGCCTCAGGGTCGTGACAGCGCCTCATGCTTTGTAATACTGCTAAGATGTCAGCTACATACTTCTCCTCCGCCCGTGTCCGCGCACTCAGCTTTGGTCTGTGTTTGCCACAGGGACCTGGCACATGCGGTATTGAGTTCTCTGTTTTCGCATGCAAGAAAAGGTGGGACAGCGTGAGTGAAAGAGAGACTCTGATTTTCTCGGCCAGAAGTGTAGAAGCTGCTGTCTTTCCTCTGATGTCTGGCGGTTCTGAAATCACAGTCGATGATCAAGTGAATAATTGCTTGTGAATTATGATTTTTATGGTCCGAACAGCTAAATTTCTTTCAGGTTTGGTTAAGTGTGCTCAATCACTCGGTAGTGTCTGACTTTTTGCGACCCCCATGGACTGTATCCTACCAGGCTTCTCTTTCCATGGGATTTTTAAGGCAAGAAAAATGGCACGGGTTGCCATTTCCTGCTCAGGGATCCTCCTGACCCAGGGAACAAACCCACGTCTCCTGCATCTCCTGGATTGCAGGCAGATTCTTCACCACTGAGCAATCGGGGAAGCTCCAGTGGGTAAGTGAGTCAGTGTTTTAAGATGCTTTTCCAATATACTATGATTCTTCTAAAAATTGTATTTATCATGCCATATGTTAATTTCATGTCACCCTGAGGCCTCAGATTCGAGTTTCTCTCTTCTCACTTGTCCTAGCAACCAGTGCTTATTTCTGTTGAAGCATCAATGCAGATAAGACCATGACTGATTTTCAAGGCCAACAGACATTATTCTATTGCTATCTCCAGGTGTCTCATTTTTATCAGTGTGACACTTAAACACATGTTAATACATGTAATTTGGCTCACATCCCTTACTTTCTCTCAACTTTCACCTTGTGAATAGTAACACTCACTGGTCAGGGAAGGCTTGCTGCTGTACAAAACGACTCCCACATTTCAGTACCTTCACAAAGCAAAAATGCGTGTTTCTTATTCAGATGGGAGGGGTGGGGACATGCTCCATTCAGAAGCTCAGGGTCCTTCCATCTTGTGGCTCCACCTCCTTGTAGAACTTCAGTGACTTGTCCATTCTGCTGGTGATGACAGGAGGGTTAGTATTATGTACTGGAGTTGTTTATGGGTCAGACCTGAGGAGTTCACATTACACCCATTTTCCATCACTTAATTTTATTGACTGTATATCTATGGTGAGTATTTGTTTATTTGTTTTTTCAAGCAATCACATATGTTATCTGGAACATCCCATGGACAAAGGAGCCTGGTGGGCTATAGTCCATGGGATCACAAAAGAGTCGAACATAACATAGTGACTAAACAACAACAACCCACTATAATTGTATATACATACACATATATACACATATATATGTACATACATACATATATATATGTACATATATACATACATTCGGGCTACAGTCCATGGGGTTGCAAGAGAGTCAGAAACGACTTAGTGACTAAACAACAACAACCCACTATATTTGTGTGTGTGTATATATGTGTGTGTGTGTGTGTGTGTGGTGTGTGTGTACATATATACACACCTACATATAGTGGGTACTTCATTGTTCACTGTTCTCAATGAAACAGTTCTCACGTTTAATTTGTCCTTGCTTTTAGTTCATGTTTAAGTAAAATACCTAGAGACCCTTTTCCAGAATTTAACTTTCTTTGATTCATCCATAAGAATGGCATTTCTTCAATTTCACCAGATGTCCCATCAAATCCCAGCTGATACCCTGATTTCTGTTGGTGATGCTGCTTTTGGATTTCTGGCTTCCAGAAGAATGAGAATAAATTTCTGTTGTTTATGTCACCAAGCTGGGGTAATTTGTTAGAAAGCCACAGAAAACTAATACAAGCAACAGTCTCGAATTTTTTTGTTTTTATACCTATCAGCAAAACATATATAAAATATGTGTACTCATAAATATTTGCACATAATACTCTGCCAATATATTATATACATTATATGATACACAAAATAAAAAGTAAAAATGAACTGTTAACAAAGGAAATAAATGGTATAAGTAATTTTGTATTACTAACATAAAAATCTTTTATTACTACTAAGAATTATATTCCTACTAAGAATTATATTTTAGTGAAGGCAATGCGATTGGATATGCTTCCTTAGTTTAAAATTTTGGCTTTAACACTTTATTAAAGATCTTTGTTAATATTCTGTTAAAGATCTGGTTCAAAGTTGAGTTTATTTCGATATAACCATTATTCTAATGGCTATTGTACCTGAAAAAAATACCTCACAAGGATATGCAAATCCAAAAGAAAGAAATACTTCTTTGACTGTGCTTACTAAATCAGGACATTCTTTTATTATCCAATCCCGTTTACTAATTTTACAAATGATTTTTTAAAGTTTTTTATTTTTATTTGGAAGATACTTACTTTGCAGTATTGTGATGGTTTCTCCCATACATCAATGTGAATTAGCCACAGGTACACATGTGTCCCCTCCCTCTTAAACCTCCCTTTTATCTCCTTCACTGTCCCACCCCTTCTAGATTGTCACAGAGCACTGACTTTGGGTTCCCTTTGTCATACAGCAAATGTCCACTGGCCATCTATTTTGCATATGGTAGTGTATGTTTCCATGCTACTCTCTCAAATTATCCCACTTTCTCCCTGCTCCATTATGTCCAAAAGTCTGTTCTCTAAGTCTGCATTTCCAATGCTGCCATGTAGATAGGTTCATCAGTACCATCCTTCATATATATATATATATGCATTAATGTATGATATTTGTCTTTCTGACTTACTTCACTTTGTATAATAGGCTCTAGGATGAACCTAGAACCGATGAGTTTTTAATACCATTCAGGTCATACTTTCCATGTTAACCTTGTCAATCAGTGCTCTTCTAAACTAATCAGATGATGTCAAGTTCCTGAACTTTTAACAAATAGGTTCATCTTGCATTCACCTAACAAACAGTTTCCAACCCTACTGAATGTCTTTATTGGGAAGATTTGAAAGTAGATGCAAGTCTTTAAAAAGATAAGATAAAAGAATATTTTAGGTGGGACATGGTGTTTTCAGACAACAAAACCATGTAATCATGGAAATATTTCTAGATATCTGTTTTCAAAATGTTCTCTTTTTTAAAAAAACAACTTTTAAATTCATTGCTAAAATAGTACTCTCTTGTGGAGGGGCAGATTGAAAAGAAAAAAGAGAAATCTTTGGAAAGTTAATTAGTAGATTTATTGTTTTGAAAAAGTATCTTCTAGATACCTTCCAGGGTTCAAAATCTCTTGTATTATAGAAAACATCAAAAAATTTGAACACTTGTAAAAGAGGACTATGAAACTCATTGTCAAGCGTGACAACTCTTCAAAACTGCCATGAAATAGCCGGTGAGCCTCTGTGGAGTATAGGAGCTCCATGGATGCTGCCATTCCATGGCAAAATACTTGAGGCAGTGAATGAATAATAATTGAATGTATGTGGGTGTGGTGGGGGGGTTACTCCAAGTGTTATAGATGAAAGAATTTGGGACGAGAAAGATGCATGCAAGAAGAGAAGAGGAGAATCTTTCCTTCCCTGCAGAAAACCAAGAGATCTTTAAAAAAAACAAACATTTTGGGATTGACATATACACACTACTATGTATAAAATAGATAACTAATAAAGACCTACTGTAAAGCACAGGAGGGGCTTCCCAGATGGCCCAATGGTAAAGAATCTACCTGCCAGTGCAGGAGCCACAGAAGATGTGTGTCGATCCCTGGGTCAGGAAGATCCCCTGGAGGAGAAAATGGCAACCCACTCTAATATTCTTGTCTAGAGAATCACATGGACAGAGGAGCCTGGAGAGCCACAGTCCATGGGGTGGCAAAGAGTTGGACATGACTGAGCCACTGAGCATGTACGTAGAGCACAGGAAACACTACTCAATACTCTGTAATGACCTATATGGGAAAAGAATCTTAAAAAGAGTGGATATATGTATATATGTAACTGATTCACTCTGCTGGAAGGCAGAAGTTAACACAACATTGTAAACCAACTATACTCCAATACAAATTAATTTAAAAAGAAAGAAAAAAAAGCCATTTTTCTTCCACAGTCTTTAGGTCCATTCAAACTCCTAGGCATTTCTACACCGAGGCCCAAATCTTCTCTCTGCTGCTGGTGATCAGTCTTAAAAGAGCAGATGTTGTGGTTTAGTTGCTAAGTCGTGTCCAACTTTTTGCGACCACATGGCCTAGAGCCCACCGGGCTCCTCTGTCCATGGGATTTTCCAGGCAAGAATACTGCAGTGGGTTACCATTTCCTTCTCCAGGGGATCTTCCTCACTCAGGGATTGAACCTGAGTCTTATCATAGCCCTGGGGTGGAAATATCAATGACCTATTTAAAAGAAGGGACCCGAGGCCCAGAGGAGACATTCAATCCATCAAAGTTCACACAAGTCAATGATAGCTGAGGACCTAGAACATAAACTGGAGCTTTATTCACTTAAACACCTGATATTCCAGGACAGAGAGCAAGCTGGTTTCTCTCCAAAGGTGGAAACGTTTTCTGTGGTGTCTGACACTCCATTTTTCTTAATTACCTAGTTGTGGTGCTCACAAAGATTCGAGTGTATCTTTGTGGGACTAAAGGAGAAAAGTCAGACTGTTCAGATATGAAACACTACATGAGCTGAAAGGGACATATTATCATCAACAAACTGTCAGAAGAAATAACCATGAAAAATTGCCTTTAAAGAAAACTGATTTCTTTATCGAGAGGAATCAGAGTTTCCAAATGGTGAACCTTAATCCATACCTTCCCTCGGGACATAAAGAGCCCCCAGCGAGTGAGTTTATAGTGCACAAGTCCTGGGGCCCTGTGAACATGAGCGTGGTCCCAGGCACATCTTAGGTACTCAACAAATATTTGAGTGGATGGGTATATGCATTGGCTGCTATCCTCAGCTTTCAGAATCTTTTCACTGCCAGACTGTAGCAAACCCTCCTCTAGTCTTCCTGGTTAGGATGTTGTAACACTGATGGAAGGAGCAGGTAATATGACCTATTGTTTACAAGGCGGATCCTATTATTAGTGTCCTTCCACAGGTACACATGTGAATGAGCTAGTATACTGAGGGTTTAGGAACCAGAATGCTTCTGGTTTCACCTTTGTTCTAGATGCCTGACTTACTCTGTTGTCAAATATTGGTGAGTTGGCCAGGACCTACACAGTAGTGGCCATTCAACTGGGGCTTCCCTGGTAGCTCAGATGGCAAATAATCTGCCTGCAATGCAGGAGACCTGGGTTTGATGCCTGGGTCAGGAAGATTCCCTGGGGAAGGGAATGGGTGCCCACTCCAGTATTCTTGCCTGGAGGACTCCATGGACAGAGGAGCCTGGTGGGCTACAGTCCATGGGGTGGCAAAGACTTGACTAACACTTTTACGAGCACTTTTTGAAGACCTGCTGTGGTCAGACATTAGGCTATGCTGGGGGAGTACAAAGATAAATGATTTAGACTCTGCTCTCAACTAGTTCATATATGAATGTGAGAGTGGGACTGTGAAGAAGGGTGAGCGCCGAAGAATTGATGCTTTTGAACTGTGGTGTTGGAGAAGACTCTTGAGGGTCCCTTGGACTGCAAAGAGATCCAACCAGTCCATTCTGAAGGAGATCAGCCCTGGGATTTCTTTGGAAGGAATGATGCTAAAGCTGAAACTCCAGTGCTTTGGCCACCTCATGTGAAGAGTTGACTCATTGGAAAAGACTCTGATGCTGGGAGGGATTGGGGGCAGGAGGAGAAGGGGACGACAGAGGATGAGATGGCTGGATAGCATCACTGACTCGATGGACGTGAGTCTGAGTGAGCTCCGGGAGTTGGTGATGGACAGGGAGGCCTGGCGTGCTGCGATTCATGGGGTTGCAAAGAGTCAGACAAGACTGAGCAACTGAACTGAACTCAACTAGTTCATCATTTAGTACCTGGCAGCCCCCCAGTATAAGGGCTGCACTAGGTACGTGCACTTGAAGGAAGGCTGTGCTGTTGGTGTATTCTGTGGACCCCCTGTGATATAATTTAAGATAGAGTTGTCAAAATTGAATTTTAATGATATTCAGGGAAAAAAGGAGAAAGATGAAGCTTTTGGGGCTCGCTCTTGTTTTAGAGAGGGAGTTATTTTTTTCAATTCTGGGTCTTGCTTGCTGCACGTGGGCTGTCTCTAGTTGTGATGAGCAGGGGTTACTCTCTAATTGCAGAGAGGGCCTCTCACTGTGGTGACTTCTCTTGTTGCAGAGCACAGTCTTCAGAGCACTTGGGCTTTAGTAGTTGCTGCATGCAGGCTCAATGGTTGTGGCTCATGGGCTCTGGAGAATAGACTCCATGGTGGTGGTGCATGGGCTTAGTTGCATGTGGAATCTTCCTGGACCAGGGATCAAACCATGACCCCTGCATTGACAGACAGATGCTCATCCACTGTACCTCCAGGGAAGTCCTGTGGCTCACTTTTAAGCTCACCCTCCATTCCCTAAGCATGGGCTTAGGCAGTAGTCAATTTCCCCACCCAAAGATGAGCCTGAAAAGATCATTGTGGCAGCAATGTGAGAACAGCAGCAGAGCACAGTTGAAGAAAACAAGACTGGTTTTTGGGGGATTGGGGGCTGTGGAGGATGGTAGAGAGGTTACAGAGAAGAAACTGTGTGTGAAGGACATGCTGTGTATAAGGATGTAATCAAGAGTTTATAAATAACTAATGTTTACTGAGCACTCATCATTTGTCAGGCCCTGTTCTCAGCATAATACATTCATTATTTCCTTGAATCTTTACAACAACCCTATGTGGTTTATATTATGATGATGATGGTATTTTTCAGATGCAGAAACTGAGGCATGGAGTCACAGCTAGGAAGTGGTAGGGGCAGGTTTTGAACACTTAACCTCTACTCTGCTTCACTATACTTGACAGATTGAATGTAAGAAGTGCATTGAAGGGAGGGCCCAAGGTTGACACTGGGTTTCTTGTTTAGAAACCACTCCCCATGATGGCCTCACTGTGGTGGGGAACACAGAGGACGAGCAGATTGGGGAGGCTGGGAAAGAGTGTGGGCTGGGACAATTTATTTTGGAGACTGAGGCATCTTTGGGATCTGCAGATGGAGAGGTTCAATTAGCCTGTGGCTTACGGTTCTGGAATTCAGGAGAGAAATCTGAGCCTAGAGAAATTGAGCTGGATCTGAAGAAACAAAGAGAAACCAAGAAACAAATGAAAAAAACAGACATAGCAGGAAATGAAACATTTTTAATAATACTTGGAAATTTGACTTTTTATTTTGGATTGTTGATATCCAGAGTCGCCAGATAGCCCAATCCTCAGAATTTATGCAACAGCAGCCTTCATGCATAAAGATTATACATCTGACTTTTCTCATTAGGAGGTCAAGCTCTGAGTGATACATATGCATGTGCGCTCAGTCACTCAGTCATGTCCGACTCTTTGCAACCCCATGGACTGTAGCCCGCCGGTCTCCTCCATCCATGGGATTTTTCAGGCAAGAATACTGGGGTTGCCATTTCTTTCTCCAGCGTGTCTTCCCAGCCCAGGGATTGAACCCACATCTCCTGCTTCTCTTGCATTGCCGGTGGATTCTTTACAGCTGAGCCACTGGGGAAGCCCTGAGTGATATATATATATATATATATATATATACATACATACATATACACACATACACACACACACACATATATACACATGCATATATATTATAGATATAAACATATATAGATATATCTAGATATAAACATATATAGATATAAACATGTATAGATCTATCTGATGATGGACAGGGAAGCCTGATGTGCTAGAATCCATGGGGTGGCAAAGAGTCTAACATGACTGAATGACTGAACTGAATTGAACTGAGACTTATCTATATCATTCTAATCTTTTGGTAGCAGTAATGGATTTACAAGCACGTATCCCTAGTCTTTCCCTCAGCATTTATGACACCAATGACCAGCATCATTGGTAGAGTTTATGTCCACAGAACTAATCAACCTACACAGACATCAGAGGCAGGGCCTTGGTCCCCCTGGTATTGCATGCCCACCAAAGGGAGTACCAAGAGAGAAGTGATGCTGCTGACATTTTTATGAGCCTGTAAAAGTAATGTTTCAGAGCTTATCTATCCCATCAATCTACTTCCAGAATGAATGGAACATTCTACATGGTGAGGCAGATAAATCAGCTGCATGCCTGTGCAGTTCTTTGTTCCCTGTTCAACAAAAGGGGCTGCCCACCTGCAGCTGTGGCCCACAGGACACTGCCTTTCAGTCTTCAGTCAAGGATGTTCTGCCAGGGCTGCACGTGCACTCCCTCCAAACCCAGATCAGAGTATGTCTCCGTTTTCTGACTTTCGTTGAATGCCTATCAGGGTATCGGTTTCTTGAGGATCTCAGGTGATGAGTGGTTTCAAGCCAGAGATCTTAGTATTAGGTTGATGCTGCCTGCATGGAGGAAGTCGTTCCCCGTAAGCTCACAAAGCCTCTGTCTGTCTTTCTGTGGGGCAAGGTGGTGGGCAGTGCCACTCCACACCAGAACTCAGGGCCCCAGGGACCTTACTAGTCAGAAAATGAACAGAAAATTCCAAAGAGAAAGAAACCAGTATATTAAGGAGCCAATACATTAAGCGGTGGAAATTCACTCTGAAGAAAACCTGGGGCTGCAGATTTCTGAAGAAGCAGGATGACAGGTGCCCCAGGACATGCCTCTCTTTCTCTCTAATAGGAATTGCCTGAAGGGCTATTCCTTCTCGTCTCTGTGTAGCCAGGATAGCTGTTGCCAAGAGAGTCACCTCTGGGAGAAACCCATGTTTTCTTGAAAGGGATTTAGCATTATTCTCCCTTCTCTCTTTAAGCTACAAGTCTTTAAATTTTTAAGTGTCTTCTCCTCTCTATAGAAAAAAAAAAAAACTTGACTAAAGATTCTTAGTAAATGTATATATTCTTAAATTGTGTGTATTTGTATGTTATGAATGTTATAAAATTCTACCGCTTGCTCATTGAAGTGAACCGTATTGCAATGCCCATGAGTGAGAGTAGTAGTATTGATCAGTTTCAGTTATTGATTATTAGGAATTGTTAGTGAAAAAGAAAAATTTGTTGTAATGAACTCTCTCCATATACATGGATATCCCAAACTGAGAAAGCCAGAATTGGGGAGCAGGAAAACTGGGAGAGACTTCTGCCAGGGTTTAACAGAGACACGATGGTAGAAGTCAGCACGTTCATCTATTTAATGGGTAGGCATCGCTCACCTCCTTTGTTGGAGAAAAGTAAGTTCCCATCTGAATGAACCTCTGTTTTCCTAAAGGGGCCCAGCTCCCCTGTTTACATGACTCAAGTGGGTGCCATTTACAGAGGCTACATGGAGGCCCTAGAGGAAGGTGGCATTGGTGAGGGAAGCTAAGGAGTCTGCTGTCTGGAGGGGATAAGTGCTCAGATGAAGAATGATGCCAAGTGAGGGGGAGGGGAGAGGAGAGGGAGGGGCTGCTTTTCCTGATGGTGGGAATCTCCGGAGACAGTGGAGCTGAGGCTGGCCCTGACTGCCAGGAGGCGGCTAGTCCGGTGGTCTCTGAGGAAGAGCATTCTGGGTATTTGTTTTGGGTCCCATCTCTGCATCCCTGGTTTCAGGTGACCACAGCCCAGCGGGCCTGAGGGCCTGGGAATAACCTCCTGAGGGGCCGGTGGGCTCCCGGCGAACGGGAGACTCATCCTCAGCAGCTGGGAGCTGCCACATAAATAAGGCACCAGAGCTTTGTTGCACTCATTCTGCTCCCTGTCAGCCGGACAAGGCACCCGCTTTGCGCTCGCTAATGATGGGTCTGCTTTCTGAGGCGCCGTCCAGTTCTGAAGCATAAACTGTGAACTGGTTAAGCCCAGCTCCTCTCTCCCCATGTCTCCTCCCTCCACAAGACCGGGTCCTCAGAAGTTTGTCAAGACTGTTATGAACATGGATTGCCATTGCCTTGTATAAAGTGAATGTCCAAGGCATGCAAGCAGTTTGATCATCAGCTGGCTAGACCTTGGCCTGTACAGTAAGTCGCCTACACATGAACCTTCAAGATGTGAACTTTCAAAGATGCAAGTGTAAATTCCATCAACGTCAGGAGTGAGTGGAATTGCAGCTTGCCCTGCATCTCCTATCGCTGACAATCCTTCAGCTCTGCCATCTCCCACCTCCCCTTCCTCCTCCAGTCAGTAACTCTTCTTGCCAGTTCACTTGATGCCAGACTCAATGCCAGCTGGTGTACTGGACTACTGTGCTTTTCAATTGTCCTGTACTATAGAATTAAAAAATGTTTTCTTTAATTTTGTGTGTGTATTTTTACATTATTATTTGTGGAAAGTATTATAAACCTATTACAGTACAGTGCCATATAGTTAATTGTGTGAGTTAAGTACCTAGGCAAATTTTATTGGACTTAGGAATTGCTCTAAGAACAGAACTCATTCGTATGTAGGGAAATTACATACCCACCCAGTGTTTTAGAAAATGAACCTATATGACGCTGCTTGTAAGAAGAGGCCGAGGGAGGAACTTTGAACTTTTGCTGTATGGACAGTTGGGAGCTTTCAGAGTGTCTTTCCCCATATGTGTCTACTGAGCTTTTTTTAAATTATAGGAGTAACATATTTCTTAATAAGTCCAACAGTACAGTGGTATTTAAAAAGTTAATAATCTCCAATCCCCTCCTTCTCTAATAACTTGTATCATAGGATAGTACAGAGTCAAGAGTGTAGACTCTCAGTCAGACACCCACGTGTAAAGCCTGCCTACCACTTGCTAGCTATGTGACCTGCACAAGTAAATCTGTTTTGGCCTTGGCTTCCTTATTTGTAAAATGGGAATGATAGCAATCTTCTACATACCTTAGGAGATTGTTGTATGAAACGAATAGCACATAATGCACTTAAAATAAAACCTGGTAAAAAGTAAAACCTATATTCATATTAGCTAATATGCGGTGTGACTTCACTCTTTTTCTTTGTTTTCTCTTAAATTGAATCATCGTATAGAACTTAGTAGCTCATTTAAAAATTTTTTTTATTGGAGTATAGTTGATTTACAGTGTTGTTTTAGTTTCTGCTGTACAGCAGAGTGAATGAGTTATACATATACATATACGTACTCTTTCTAAGATTCTTTTCCCATATAGGTCATTACAGAGTACTGAGTAGAATTCCCAGTAATAAATAGTAGGTCCTTATTAGCTATCCATTTTATACATAGTAGTGTCTTTTTTCACCACTTAATCTATCATAAGCATCATTCTAGATCCAGATTCAAACATATATAGAGATTGTTATAAATTTTTAACAGCTGCATACTCCTATTTAATATTTATTTGTTTGAACATTACATTACATTCTTACATATGGATGTTTCTAAGTTTTTACTCTTACAAACAAGGCAGTAATAAAGACTTTTGAACATCTATCCTTTTGTATTTTTGCTTTTGTTTCAGAAGATTCTTAAAAGTGAGAATTCTGGATCGAAAGTCATGAGATTTTAAGATGGTAATAGATGTCCCAAAATATCATAGCAATTTGCACTCCTACCAGAAATATATGAGTGCTCATTTCCCCATGTGCTTACCAGCAGTGGATATTATCAATCTTTAATTTTTTTTCCAGTCCACCAGGCAAAAAATAGAATCTCATTGTCCTTTCAGAAGACATTTCTCTGACTGCTGTTGAGATTGGGTGCATTGAAAGTTCTGAGCTGGAGGGTTAAATAGTAAGATTCCTACTTTGGAAGCTCACTGGGGCTACGATATGGAGAACAGGTTAGAATGAGAGTGAGGAAGGCTGATCTGGAGCAGGGAGAATGGTCAGGACATGATTTCCCTTCTCCTACCTTTACCTGTTACCTTAGTAATAACCTCTACTCCCAGATGTAATCCTCTCACCCTTGATCTGTGTCCCAGGCTCCAGCATCACATTTCTTTCCCTGTGTTAGACATTACTCTGTGGTATCAGTTGTAGAGGCAGCTCAAACTCCAAATGTTCAGAGTAAGTTCCTATATTCTGTGCCCCCTTTCTACCAAACCAATCCTTTCTTTTCTTTTCTTTTAAAAAGTCTTGTCTGCACTGGATCTTTGTTGTGGTTCATGGCTTTCTTCATTGTGGCTCGTGGACTTTCTCTAGTTGCCCATATGGAGGATTCTCTAGTTTTGGCTCATGGGCTCAATAATTATCATGCATCATGGGTACTCGGGCTCTCTAGTTGAAGTGCATGGGCTTAGTGGCCTCCACCATGTGGGATCTTAGTTCCCTGACCAGGGATTAAACCCATATCCCCTGCACTGGAAGGCAGATTCCTAACCACTGCACCACCAGGGAAGTCCCTCTCCTATTTTCTTGACTTAGTTAATGGCCTCACTACCCCCTTAACTCACTCTAGCACTAAGTTTAGTTAGTCTTTCCTGAACTACAGAACTTGGAGTCACTTTGCAGTCCTTATCTTTCCTTCCCACAGCCAATCCATCCCTAAATCCTCTGATTTACCTCTGGCTTGATCATTTCATCCTCCCTGCCTGCCATTCTCTCTGGAGCTGTCATCGGCTTACATTTCATCATCTTTTTCTTGATTATTGTGTAACTCCATGGGTTCCCAGCCCGATCATATTCCCTTGTCTTCTTCCATCATTCACCCCTAAACTGGGAAGGGAGACTTTCTTCTAAGCTCAGCTGAGTGTTTCTTTTCCTGTGAAAGCCCTCTGTTTTTCACACTCTGATTCCAGACAGAACTCATAACTCCTTCGTGTGCCTTCTGTGCTCCCCACATTCTTAGGTTGCAAGACTTACCCCCATGACCAGCACTTGACTGCATGGTACTCTCTTTCTCCTTCACATGCATGTGACATCTTTGAGAACACGGGCCATGACCTCCTCATCCTTTTTATCCAGCACACTACTGGCAGAGGGAGCAGTTAACAGTTTGTTGAAACAAGGACAGCCCCCTGATTTAAACTTTTGCTGCTAAGAATGATATTATTCATAAAATATCTCACCTTTAAAATTCTTCAAAATTTTAAATTGTAAAACATCACTTACTTCTTGTAGAAAATGTGGGGAACATAATGAAAAGTAGAAACCAAAAGTGGTATAAAGTC
Source organism: Bubalus bubalis (assembly GCF_019923935.1). Classification (NCBI taxonomy): domain Eukaryota; kingdom Metazoa; phylum Chordata; class Mammalia; order Artiodactyla; family Bovidae; genus Bubalus; species Bubalus bubalis. The sequence continues at coordinate 21,026,343 of NC_059163.1, forward strand.
GTACATGTTCCTATTTATCATTTTATCTTGCCTTTCCACCTTTTAGTTTAAGGATTACTTAATCATCTATAGTGGGAGGTTCCCCTCCACCTCCATGTCTCCATTCCTAGAATCTTGAGAGTCTTAGACTAAACTGAAGAGGAGGGAGCCTGCCATAATGTCAATTAATACTTCAAAGGGAAGGGCAATCTTTTAATAATGAAAGTAAAAAATAATGCTAGCATAGGTTATCCTTCACAGTGTTTTGACAAGACGTAATATTTTTCACTGTGGTGCCACAGGGTCTAGAGTTAAGTTCTTGTAGGAATGAAGCATTGGATTAAATGAATAGATCATGGGTGCTCATCTTGACTCCCTACCATTCAATGTAGGCTTAATCTCTCATCATGTTTTTTTTTTTTTCCCTAGCAGTAGACTTTCTCTGGTGAGATTCTACTTATCTGCTTTTTTTCATTTTAAGTGACCAACTAAAGCAATGAGAAAACTTGTATTTGTTGTCTGCTTTATAATAGGGCTTGAGAAAAGACAAGGAAGTGAGACATATCTCATTCCACCAAATCTCTATATCATTAGACCCAGAAACAAACAAACAGAACAGTTGAATTTCCTTTGGGATTTCTGGTCAGCTATGACAGTAAATTTATTTTGTAACTGACATTTCTCCCTCTTTCATAATGAGAGATGTGATTGCAATTTCCACTTGTTTGATGTGCTATCTTAATTTATATACTGAATCCCATGATGTTGGACATATAAGTCTTGCTTTTTTATATTATAGTAATTATATTCACTGATAGCTCAGTTGATAAAGAATCTGCCTGCCATGCAGGAGACCCGGGTTTGATTCCTGGGTCAGGAAGATCTGCTGGAAAAAGGATAGGCTACCCACTCCTGTTTTCTTGGGCTTCCCTTGTGGCTCAGCTGGTAAAGAATCCGCCTGTAATGCGGGAGACCTGGGTTTGATCCCTGGGTTGGCAAGATGCTCTGGAGAAGGGAAAGGCTACCCACTCTAGTATTCTGGCCTGGAGAATTCCATGAACTGTTCCATGGGGTTGCAAAGAGTTGCACACAACTGAGCGACTTTCACATGAAACATTTCTCAGGATTTCAGCTTTATATCCTTAAGCCTGTTCTAGAATTACTGACTCAAAGGATAAGAACAGTTTGAGGTTCTTGATACATATTGCTAATTGTTTCTAAAAGAGTTTTTTCAAATTTATACTCTGTTCTGTATTATATGAAAGTGGCCATTTTGGTCACATCTTTTCTAAGAATGAGTGTTGACAACTAAAAAATTAATCTCTGCCTAATCTGTAGGTGATCAGCAGCTCTAGAATTTTTGCAGTGTGTCTTCACCTCTTCAGGAAACCTCTAGATAGACCAAGAGTTCATCTATCTATAAAGGTTTTAACTGAGCTAAAAGTCTGTTTCAGATTACTTTAAATGTTTTGATAATCCTATAATTCTTGGCCACCCTGAACATTATTCCCATTTACAAGGTGCACAGGTGTGCTTCAAAAATGGGTAGTTATAAATAATGTGGGCTGTGTCATCTTTGTGTAGGAGGAATGACTCCGTGTAAGAGAGATGGCAGCTGGAGGCCCCAGGGAGAAAAGAAAGGAAAGAAGATGTTTGATTAGGGTAAGTTGGGTCATCTGGGGGAAAATGAGCTCACTGAAATCTGCTAACCATAAATCATAGTTCTATGACCAAAGGACTGTTACAGAGTGTAACTAAGGGCTTGCTTTTCTTTTTTTCAGGTTAAAATAATATTGCACACATAATTCTCTAGGTAAAGGCAGGAGATGGGAAAGGAGGGAATGACACAGCAAAAACCTTGGGAGTCTGGACTACCTTCAAATTAGTATGCGCTGAACAGGCTTCCTTCAAGCCTGTTCAAACAGTAAAGAATCTGCCTGCCAATGCAGGAGACACAGCGGACACAGGTTCAGTTCCTGGGTCAGGAATATCCTGACCCTGGAGGAGGCAATGGCAACCCACTCCAGTATTCTTGCCTGGGAAATCTCATGGACAGAGGAGCCTAGCAGGCTACAGTCCATAGAATCACAAAGAGCTGGACATTACTGAGCACACACGCATGCTGAACACTCATTGTGACCCACTAAATGTCCTTGTCTTTCATGACATTTGGTGGCTTCCTTAGCTTTGTATTGTATACATTCCTTTGCATTGTATACAATGCAAAATGCAAATGTTGAATTTCCAATCACTATTTAGAAAATCATTTCAAAGCCCCCAGAGTAGGAATTTGCTATTTGTGGCAAATGCTTCTCAAATAATTTCTAGCACTTCACAGATATTTTCTCACCAATCACTGGGTATTTTTTTTGCTGTTCTTTGGTAGGAAAGTTGGCCTGATGAGATGAGATTCTGCTCCTCTACCTTATTCATTTTCAGTGCCAACTAAAGCAATTGACAAGTGTGTATGGTTGTCTACTTTGTGCCAGGCCATGAAAAGAACCATGAAGGCTGGCTCGGTGAATCTCATCCCATCAGATCCTTCTGTTTAGGAAAGAAGCTCAAGTTGATTAGTAACTAAATGAAGTACTGCTTTCAAATCGATTACATTCAGGTTTTGTAGAGAAACTTGTTGCACCAATAATGGAATTCATTCAGTGTGTGATGGGTAGGTGCCAAATGTTGGGGTACAACATTATGAATGCAGACCAAGATTAATAAATTATTCTTATTTGAACTTCACCAAAACCCTGTCTAGTATTATAGTCCTCATCTTCACCTAAAGATACTGAAACTCAGGACTTCCCTGGTGGTCCCGTGGTTAAGACTTCACCTTCCAATGCAGGGGCTGTGAGTTCGATCCCTGGTCAGGAAGCTAGGATCCCACATGCCTCAGGGTCAAAGAACCAAAACATAAAAACAGAAGCAGTGTTATAACAAATTTGATAAAAATCTTTAAAATGGTCCCTATTTTTTTAAAAAAGACAAAATTGAGACTCAGAAATTTTAAATAAGTATCTTGTCAAGCAGAACCACATGAGTAAGGGCATAAGTGGCAATCTACTGCAGTATTCTTGCCTGGAAAATGCTATGGACAGTGGAGACTGGCGGGCTACAGCTCATTGGGGTCACAAAAAGTCAGACACAACAGAATGACTGAGCGCACAAACATCATTCATGACTCAGTGAGGAAGTTTGCTTGCTTGGATTAGAGGATTCTACAAAGTGATTTGGAGAGAATATGATTTTGGAGGTAGAATAGAACCTTTGGAACTAAATTAGACGTCTTTGATTTTTTTTGGAAAAGTTTTAAGCAGGAATATGAGTATTAAAAATGATGCCTGTTATAGGTATATTGGTTGAATTGGAATGGGGAGAGAGAGATTTATAAAGGTTGGCTAAATAATGTTGTGATAGCCAATGTTTGGGACGTCCCTGGTGGCTCAGGGGTAGAGAATTGTCTACCGATGCAGGAGACTCGGATTCAACCCCTGGGTTGGGAAGATCCCCTGGAGAAGGAAATGGCAACGCATTCCAGTATTCTTGCCTGGGAAATCCCTTGGACAGAGGAGCCTGGCGGGCCACAGTCCATGGGGTCACTAAAGAGTTGGACATGACTGAGCAACTAAACACCACCACCAGCCAATGTATGATATGCTGGACTTAAATGTGAATGGAAGAATGGAGAGGAGAAGACCCCAATAAAGGAAATAGCAAAAGACAAATGTGGAAGTCTTAGTAATGAAATGGACATGATCACTGATAAAGCAAGGAAGAATAAAAGATGATTTGGTTTTGAAGCTGGCAGCAAGAAGATTGGCAATTCAGTTGACACAGAATTGGCTCCTTGAATTCACAGGCAACCAGGCAATTCTCTGAAAGCATTTCTGGTGCTGGAGGAACACAGAGGCCAAGGCTGGTTACAAAGTAGGAGTTTTTCTGGCTTGTGTATAGTCAGTAAGTTGATTTGATGAGTTCAGTTCAGTTCAGTCATTCAGTTGTGTCCGACTCTTTGTGACCCCATGAACTGCAGCACGCCAGGCCTCCCTGTCCATCACCAACTCCTGGAGTTTACCCAAACTCATGTCCATTGAGTCGGTGATGCCATCCAACCATCTCATCCTTTGTCGTCTCCTTCTCGTCCTGCCCTCAATCTTTCCCAGCATCAGGGTCTTTCCCAATGAGTCAGCTCTTCAAATCAGGTGGCCAAAGTATCAGAGTTTCAGCTTCAACATCAGTCCTTCCAATGAACACCCAGGACTGATCTCCTTTAGGATGGATTGGTTGGATCTCCTTGCAGTCCAAGGGACTCTCAAGAGTCTTCTCCAAACCACAGTTCAAAAGCATCAATTCTTCAGCACTCAGCTTTCTTTATAGTCCAACTCTCATGATGAGAAAAGCTATCAAATAAAAGACAGAGAGGAGGAACTATTATTATCATTGTGAATTTTATTAAAATAGTATTTCCACTGTTGATGGGTGGGGTTCTCTGTTATAAGAACAATAATACTAAACTACTTTATCCAGATTTCTGCCTTGCTTGGAGATGACATTTCTTCAAGCCGCAACATGGGACAGATAGAGACTATAATTTTTTAATAACAAGGCTTTCATTTGTGAAGATTCGTAAAGTTTTCAGTCTCCTTGAAGAAAAGTATATTATGACAACTTGTATTTCTCTGGCTTCGGCTGACTAGCTCAGCTTCTGAATGCACCATTACAACTACATGACTGCTATTTTAATCATGTGGGCATTTGAACAAGTCACTAAGAACAGAGGCCTTTGAATATAAGGATGTCCTGAGAAGATTTCAGTATAATTAGTAGCTCATAGAATAATTATATTCTTGTGTTCTGGAGTTTTCCTCATTTCAATAATGGTTAATATTTTATAAGGGGAATATTATGTAACCATATTTAGAATGGTTGGGACTTCCCTGTAGCTCAGATGATAAAGAATCTCCCTGTACTGCAGATCTGCATGGCAGATCAAGACCTGGGTTCGATCCCTGGGTCAGGAAGATCCCCTAGAGAAGGAAATGGCAGCCCACTCCAGTACTCTTGCCTGGAGAATTCCATGGACAGAGGAGCCTGGCAGGCTACAGTCCGTGGGGTCACAAAGAGTCAGACACAACTGAGCGACAAACACACACACATATTTAGAATAATTATGTTCTCATGTTAGAGTTTTTCTCATGTCAATAATGAGAAATTATAAGGGTAATATTCTATGACCATATTTCACAGCGTTTGGTGAAAAATGGTGAGGAGGCTACATTAGGTGTCTTTCATGGACATAAAAGGTCGGAATTATTAATGATTATATTTATTTACTTATTTTTGGCTGTGCAGCATCTTCGCTGCTGCGCATGGGCTTTCTTTAGTTGTGGTGAGTGGGGGCTGCTTTCTAGTTTCAGTGCATGGCCTTCTCATTTTGGTGGTTTCTCTTGTTGCCTGTCACAGGATTTAGGGTACTTGGGCTTCAGTATTTTCAGAACGTGAGCTCTGGAGTTGTGGCTCCTAAGCTCTGGAGCAACAGCTCAATAGTTCTGGCTTAGGTGCTCCATGGCATGCGGGATCTTCCTGGATCAGGGACCGAACCCATGTCTCCTGCATTGGCAGGTGGATGTTTTTTACTTTTTGAGCCACCAGGGAAGCCCCAGATTGGGATTTTTAAATGGCTTTTTAATTTATCTGAGTCTCTTGAGAGAGGCAACAAAGCAAAATGGTAATATGAGTTTTTAAGTCCTTTTGTTCCAAATCTTTGTTGAGTGCCTGAAACCTTGAGCTAATATAGACAGTTCCTGATTTAATGATGGTTTGACTCAGGACTTTTTGACTTTGCAGAGTGAAAATGATACGCATTCAGTAGCTAACATACCTCAAACTTTTTGGCTCTTTTCCCAGACTGAGCATAAGCAGGAGGATCTATTGTCATGAGGCTGGACATCATCAGGGAGCCACAGCTCCCAGTCAGGCATATGGTCTCAAGGGTAAATGACCAATACACTTTTATAAAGTAGGATTTTTGTTAGAGGATTTTGCCCCAGTGTAAGCTAATTTTAAGTATTCTGAGCACATTTAAGGTTGGCTTGGCGAAGCTATGATGTTTGGTAGCTTTGCTGCTCCATGGACTGCAGCAGGCCAGGCTTCCCTTTCCTTCACTACCTCCTGGAGCTTGCTCAAACTCATGTCCATTGAGTTGGAGATGCCATCCAACCATCTCATCCTGTGTCACCCCTTCTGCTCCTGCCTTCAATCTTTCCCAGAATTAGGATCTTTTCCAATAAGTCAGCTCTTCGCATCAGGTGGCCAAAATATTGGAGTTTCAGCTTCAGCATCAGTCCTTCCAATGAATATTAAGGGGTTGATTTACTTTAGGATTGACTGGTTTCATCTCCTTGCTATCCAAGGACTCTTTTGGTAGTTTAGGTGTTTTAAATGCAGTTACAACTCAGTGAAATTTTTAACTTAGGGTGGCGTGTTGTGACCCCATCATAAGTGGGGGAAGATCTATAGCTGTAATCAGTGGCTTTCAGATGCAAACTCTTTGATCTGAAATGAAAAAAAAATATATGGAATGCAACTAGTGACCTTCCAGTGTCTGGGGCCAAAGAGAAGCTGAGATCTCTTTCTTCTTCTTTGTCCACATACTCCTCCTCATCCATCCAGTCAGCTGGCTCCTGCATCCTCCTAACTTTATTAGATTGTCTATATGGATTTCCTACTTTGGAAATTATTATATATTGTGTTCTAAAAATATATTCCAGATTTTTCACAGCAAGTTGACAAGCATTACCTGGAAAGCTACTGTATGCCCTGTGCTAGTTCCTGTATAAGACATCTCCTCTGTGTTGACCGAGTCTGGCTCTTTGTCTCTATGGAGACCCTGATAGAGTGCTACGTAACACTCCCAGGAGGGTGCCATTTGGTTTGGGATTTGGGCAATGCTGGGACTAGAGCTCCTTAGTGAATTAGTATCATATGTTACTGAGACTGCTCAATACCAGATTCTTTTCAGTGACTATGAGCCTTCCCTGATATATATATATCTATATATAGACATCTGTATATAGAGTCGCACATGGTATTATATATATTTATATATAAATATATGATGGTATTTTATAAATGATATTTATTTGTTTATTTATGTGCTTCCCAGGTGGCTCAGTGGTAAAGAATGATGATGATGATGATGATGATGCTAAGTCACTTCAGTTGTGTCTGACTGGTTGCGACCCTATGGATATAGTCTGCCAGGCTCCTCTGTTCATGGGATTCTCCAGGCAAGAATACTGGAGTGGGTTGCCATGCCCTTTTCCAGGGGATCTTCCCAACCCAGGGATTGAACCCATGTCTCTTATGTCTCCTGCACTGGCAATCCACCTAGCAATGCTGGAAGAGACAGGAGATACAGGTTCAATCCCTGTGTCAGGAAGATCCCCTGGAGTAGAAAATGGCACCTCGCTCCAGTATTCTTGCCTGGAAAATTCCATGGACAGAGGAGCCTGACTGGCTACAGTCTGTGGGGTTGCAAAGAGTTGGTCATGACTGAATGACTGAGCATACACATTTATTTATATTATATAGTCAGACACACTGAGCAACTGAACTGAACTGATATATATATATATATATATACAGTATACTAACGCATATATATGGAATTTAGAAAGATGATAACAATAACCTTGTGTACGAGACAGCAAAAGAGACACTGATGTATAGAACAGTCTTATGGACTCTGTGGGAGAGGGAGAGGGTGGGAAGATTTGGGAGAATGGCATTGAAACATGTAAAATATCATGTATGAAACGAGTTGCCAGTCCAGGTTCGATGCAGGATACTGGATGCTTGGGGCTAGTGCACTGGGACGACCCAGAGGGATGGTATGGGGAGGGAGGAGGGAGGAGGGTTCAGGATGGGGAACACATGTATACCTGTGGCGGATTCATTTTGATATTTGGCCAAACTAATACAATTATGTAAAGTTTAAAAATAAAATAAAATTAAAAAAAATATCATATATATTTCATGCTATAAATATATCTACCAGAGGCTACTATTAAAAAATAGAGACAGGATGTAATGAAGCAGTGAAAAGAGACCACGAACAGAGGATTTCTATTCTTGAATTTGCCTAACCTGCTGGGAGGCTTTGTCGTGGTTGTCTAACTTTGGGCAAATCCTTTGGTTTTTCTGTACCTTGGTCTCCCCATCTGTAAAATGAATGGTTGGGCTAGGGACTGCTTGTCATTCCTGCCCTTTGCCCTAGCTCTGGCAGAAAGAAAAGAAGAAAGATAGCGCTAAGTTGTGTCCGACTCTTGAGATCCCATGAACTGTAGCCTGCCGGGTTCCTATGTTGACGGGATTCTCCAGGCAAGAATATTGGAGTGGATTGCCATTACCTTCTCCAGGGAAACTTCCTGACCCAGGAACTGAACCCAGGTCTCCCGCTTTGCAGGCTGATGCTTTACTGACTGAGCTACACAGGAAGCTCTGGCATTCTGTTATCAAATCGTCTATAACTTTCATTAGGAAAAAGTGGTACCTTCTTTACTCTCAGAATGCAGTAAACTTATATATAGTGTCTTAAAGTGATATTAGTAGTAAACGATACTTTGCTCACCATTCAAAAACCCACCCTTTTCCTTTATTGGAAAATAAATCTACTTGAATGGATTATTTGCATGAAGTTACTCTCATGTCTCTTTTAACTTGGGTGTTTTGTGGATATAAAATAAGTCTAACTTTTTTCAGAAGAGATAAAGGCTCAGTGTTTAATCAGACCACTTTACTGCTATCCAGGGGCAGTATATTTTCATTTCATGGAAAATTATTTTTTTCAGTAGACTAATATAGGCCCATCATATTTCCATGGTGGACCTGGGGAACAAGATTGGTATGTACAGGTGAAAAAATACAGAGAAAAGAGAACTAGGTAGAACAAAATGGGCCCTATTAAGTTTGTGTTTCCTTTAGAGAGGAAAAAAGGCATGGCTGCTCCTGTGAATCTAAAATAAAGAAATAAAGATTTGTTGTTTAATTATTCAGTTACATGCTCCCTGTTAGTCATGAAAGTGAAAGGGAACTGAAGAGTCTATTTAAATCAAACTGTCACAGGGCGTTTTTCTGGGCTTTAGCTGCTTCTCTGACTTGTCCTGGGATGTTCACTTTCTGGTTTGGCATCAACCTTATGATGATGGTCATGTTGCCCTTGACAGCTGGTGAACTTAAGAGGTGGGAAGGTGGTGGGGTGCCAGGCAGGAGGAGGACTTGGGACACCTGCACCCATCTTCCCGTTCAATCAGGGGAACACATGCCCTCTGAGAAGGCAAATCCCTGCCTGGCCCTGTGATCTAATGTACCCTGTAATTTCTAGGGCAAAATCATCATTTCTTTGGTTACTTTTGAGACTTGTTCTTTTGAACCAAAGTTGGACTCTTCCACAAGATTTCCTACCCAGAGTTTAAAGCTCCCTCTGATCTTTCCCCAATTCACTGCAAGCTTTTATTCCCTTGCCAGGGCTCTATGGCCATCAGTTACAGGACCGGGGTGCGATTTTGCCAGCAGCTAAATCTGGTCCCTTGATAATGACCAAAGGCAGTGGCTTCCAACAGAGGCTGCTCTGGCCTTCGGCTTGTTGTGTGGTCAGACTACTAACTGCTGCCTCTGACGTTTGTCAGATGTTTAGGAATAAAGATATTTTAGTCTGAGATTCTGTTTTCTACCCCTCCTGTGAATTTGAAGTTTGCACATATATGGTTCTAAAGGGAAACAAGTAGGTTGCCTGAGGTCACAGTTCTTCGCTGGGTCTCATCTTCCTCATCTGAGAAAGAAGAGAGAGTTGTCTTTTCCAGTTTGGATTCCTTTTATTATTATCACTTATATATGGGATCTAGAAAAGTGGTGCAGATGAACTTACTTTCAAAGCAGAAATAGAGACACAAATGTAGAGAACAAACGCATAGATACCAGTCCCTGTACGAGGGAAAGGTGGTGTGGATTGAGAGGTTGGGATTGACACATATACCCTATTATGCATAAATAGATAACTGATGAGAACCAACTGTGTAGCACAGGGCAGTCTATTCAGTGTTCTGTGGTGACTGAAATGGGAAGGAAATCCAAAAAGGAAGGGATGCATATCCTTCCCATTTAGGTCACCCCAGAACACTGAGGTCACCCCAGAGCATTGAGGAGGGTTCCCTGTACTATGCTGCTGCAGCTTAGTTGCTCAGTCGTGTCTGACTCTGTGTGACCCTATAGACTGTAGCCCACCAGGCTCCTCTGTCTATGGGGATTCTCCAGGCAAGAATACTGGAGTGAATTGCCATGGCCTCCTCCAGGGGATCTTCCTGACCCAGGGATCAAACCCAGGTCTCCCGCATTGCAGGTGGATTTTTTACCATCTGAGCCACCAGGGAAGCCCAAGAATACTGGAGTGGGTAGCCTATTTCCTCTCCAGGGGATCTTCCTGACCTAGGAATTGAACTGAGGTCTTCTGCATTGCAGGCAGATTCTTCACCAGCTGAGCTACCAGGGAAGCCCTCCCTGTGCTATATATATATAGCAGAAACTAACCCAACATTGTAAATCAACTATATGCCAATAATTTTTTTGAAAAGGAGGGGGTGGTCTGAGGTCTTTGCAGCTCTAACACACCAAGATATCACAATATCCACATATTTATATCTCTGTTTTCCTACCAAGTTCCTGCTCAAACCCCATCCACTCCGTGAGGCTTCTTTGTCCCCCATCTCCATCAAAATAAATGTCTCTCTTTGCAATATCGTCTCATCATGTTCTATTATAACTTCATCATAGCTCTCTTTGTGTTTCAAGCCATTAATCTGTGTCTGTCTCCCTGACCAGACTGTTAACTTCTAAATATCAAGACAGCTCATGTGTTATTTATCTTTCCATTTCTCCCAGTGCTCTCTGCATTGCAGGCAGGCACTGGAGAAATGTCTGAATTGAACAGAACTTTTCACTTGCAGGAAACAATCTGTGAGCAGGTCCATATAAATACAACAGGTTAACTCTGGGAGATGGGGAAGGACAGCGAAGCCTGGTGTGCTGCAGGCCATGGGGTCACAAAGAGTCAGACACAATTGAGCAATTGAACAACAACAAAAATCTCAATTCCTGTTAACCTCTATAGAAGCTTAGCCATTGAGGAGACTGGTAGCTCTGTGCTCCCAGACCAAAGTTAATTAAAAGGACAGTTGGCTCTGAGACTTCTAGTTCCCTAATGCATTTTTAAAGTTCTGTGGCAAATAAGCTTATTTCAATTCCTGCCAGATTAATGACCCCACAGAGAAGCTGCCTGTACAGACAGTCCAGAGGTAGCCAGCTTTGAAATCCATTGAAAACAGAGATTGGTCAGAGTTCTTTTTCACTTTTGTGGCAGAAAATTCAAAATGGTATCATTTCAGCATATTCTTCAAAGATTTATTGAGCCCATGGTATGTTCAGAGTATAGCAGAATGTGCAAGGATGAAGAGAACCTAGCCTCTACTCTTAGAAGTTAGCAGCCTTATGGACGTTTTTAAGAAATTGCTTACATGAGTCTAATGTGAGTCTGAGTTTAATAATTGCAACTAGCACTTGAGAAAATGCCAGTTACGGGGTTCAGAGGAGAGAAAGCTTACATGTAACTAACTAATTCAAAAAAGCTTTTATTTTTCATTAAGTCGATTCTTTATGCTTTTATTTTATATCATTATAAAGGCTACTTTCCATATACAGTTATTAAAAAATATTGGCTTCATTCCCTGTGTTGTTCCATACATCGTTATAGGGCTTCCCAGGTGGTTCAGTGGGTTAAGAATCCACCTGCAGTGCAGGAGACGCAGGAGATGTGAGTTCAAACCCTGGGTTGGGAAAATACCCTGGAGGAGCACAAGCAACCCACTCCAGTATTCTTGCCTGGAGAATCCCATGGACAGAGGAGCCCGGCAGGCTGCAGCCCATACGGTGGCAAAGAGCTGGACACAACTGAAGCGACTGAACACACACACGAACAGACTGTCTTAAAGCCAGTGGTTTGTGCCTCTCACTCCCCTCGCCCTATATTATGCCTCCTTCTCCCTCCCCACTGGTAATACTAATTTGTTCTCTGTATCTGTGAGTCTGCTTCTTTTTTGTTATATTCACTAGGTTGCTGTATTTTTTTGGATTCCACATATGAGTGATATCATACAGCATTTGCCTTTCTCTGTCTGACTAATTTCACTAAGCATAATATTATCCAGGTCCATCCATGTTGCTGCAAATGGCAGAATTTCGTTCTCTTTAATGGCTAAATAATATTCCATTGTTTGCATATACCACATCTTCTTTCTCCATTCGTCTGTTTATGGACACTTAGGTTGCTTCCATATCTTGGCTGTTGTAAATAATGCTGCTATAAGCATTGTGATTCATGTATCTTTTGGAATTAGTGTCTTGTTTCAGAAAGCTTTTAGAACACAGAATTTGAGAATGGCATTGAAGGATACATGCAATTTTAGTAGATAGGGGAACTGTATGAGCACGATGAGGAAGTGAGAAAACCTGAAGAAATAATACTCCAGCTTTTTCAGAATGCAGATTATGTACTTCAGAGTACTGTGAGATAGAGCAGGGGAGGTGGGGGGTTCATGCTGCGGAGGAGATTGAATTCCAAGAGGATGGCTTGTCCTGGAATTGGTAGGTTAGGGCGTGAGAAAAAATTCTGATAAGAGAGTGAATATTTTAAATCAGAGATCAGCAAACTTCTGGCAGTGGTCCAAATCTGACCTGCTGTTATATTTTCTCAGAACACAGCCATGCCTGTTTATGTATTGTTTACAGCTGCCTTTGGCTTACATGGGAGAGTTAAGTAGTTGTGACAGAGACGCTGTATGTCACATACATGTACAGAGATGCTGTAAGCCACAAAGCCTTAGCTATTTACTATCTGGCCTTTAATAGAAAAGACCCCTCATATAAACATCATTCATTCATTCATTCAGCCATCCATTTATTTACTCATTTATTGATTGATTCAACAAACACATTTAATGAGTGCTCAGGATATACCCTGGTATTGTTTCCTCCATTGTTTAAGTTGGGTCCTTATTCAAATTGCCCTTTAGAATTGTTCAGTGAGATTTAAATTCTTGTGTAATTCTTGTGTTATCCATTATCAGACATGCCATTTCTTTACATGTCAAGAAAATGTTCCTGTTACAAACATTCATAGCTAATCTTATCAGGGCTGAAGTTCAAGCGATATTTATATCAATGACTGAGGTGGAAAGTGAAAATGTAAGATTATAAATTAAGTAATGCAGCCAAGAAGGTTAACTACAATGTAAATGAAAGACAACGAGGCTGATTGTACTATGTAAGTAAGAATTAGTTTGGCCACTTTCTTAATAGCTGGTTGTCTTAACTTCTCTCCTAAGGAAAGATGGCAGCAGAAGGGAATACGGTCCCATATACCAACCTCACACCACTTCTATGACTGTTGTTACCACCACTGCGTCTGCCATTTCTAAATACTATTACTTCTTATGGCATTCTGCTATGGCACATGAAAGTAATCCTGTGTTATTTTGCTAGATCTGCTATAACAAATATCAGAGACCAGGTAGGTTAAATTGTTGTTATTCAGTCCCTAAGTTGTATTGGACTCTTTGTGACCCCGTGGACTGTAGCCCTCCAGGCTCCTCTGTCTGTGGAATTCTCCAAGCAAGAATACTGGAAGGGTTTGCCATTTCCTTCTCCAGGGGATCTCCCTGACCCAGGAATTGAACCCAGGTCTCCCACAGTGCAGGCAGATTCTTTATCATCTGAGCCACCAGGGAAGCCATGAAGTGATGAAGGATCATAGCATCCTCCATAGCTATGGAGGATGCTATGATGCTATGATCTTAGTTTTTTGAATGTTGAGTTTTAAGCCAAATTTTCACTCTCCTCTCACCTTCCTCAAAAGGATCTTTAGTTCCTCTTAGCTTTTTGCCACTAGAGTAGTATCATTTGCATAACTGAGGTTATTGATATTTTTCCCCGGCAACCTTGATTTCAGCTTGAGCTTTATCCAGCCCTGCCTTTCACATGATATACTTTGCATATGAGTTAAATAAGCAGGGTGATGATATACAGCCTTGATGTACTCCTTTCCCAATTTTGAACCAGCCCCTTGTTCCAGTTCTAATTGTTGCTTCTTGATCTGCATACAGGTTTCTCTGGTGACAGGTAAGGTGGTCTGATATTCCCATCTCTTTAAGAATGTTCCACAGTTTGTTGTGATCCACAAAGTCAAAAGGCTTTCATATAGTCAATGAAGCAGAAGTAGATGTTTTTCTGGAATTCCCTTGCTTTTTCTATAGTCCACCAGATGCTGGAAATTTGATCTCTGGTTCCTCTCCCTTTTCTAAATCTAGCTTGTACATCTGGAAGTTCTTGGTTCATGTACTGCTGAAGCATAGCTTGAAGGATTTTGAGCCTAACCTTGCTAGCGTGTGAAATGAGTACAATTGTATGGCAGTTTGGACTTTCTTTGGCATTGCCTTTCTTTGGGATTGGAATGAAAACTGACCTTTTCTAGTCCTGTGACCACTGCTAAGCCTTCCAAATTTGCTGTCATACTGAGTGGGGCACTTTAATGGCATCATCGTTTAGGATTTTAAATAGCTCAGCTGGAATTCCATCACCTCCACTAGCTTTGTTCCTAGTAATGCTTCATAAGGCCCACCTAACTTTACACTCCAGGATGTCTGGCTCTAGGTGAGTGATCACACCATCATGATTATCTGGGTACTGATGATCTTTTTTGTACAGTTCTTCTGTGTATTCTTGCCACCTCTTCTTGATCTCTTCTGCTTCTGTTAGGTCCTTGCCATTTCTGTCGTTTATTGTGCCCATTTTGCATGAAATGTTCCCTTGGTATCTCCAATTTTCTTGAAGACATCTCTAGTCTTTCCTTTCTATTGTTTTCCTCTATTTCTTTGCATTGTTCACTTAGGAGGCTTTCTTATCTCTTCTTGCTATTCTTTGGAACTCTGCATTCAGTTGGGTGTATCTTTCCTTCTTTGCCTGTAGCTTCTCTTCTTTTCTCAATTATTTGTAAGACTTCCTCAGACAATCACTTTGCCTTCTTGCATTTCTTTTTCTTGGGGATGGTTTTTATCACTGCCTTCTGTACAGTGGTACGAACATCTGTCCATACTTCTTCAGGCGCTCTGTCTACCATATATAATCTCTTGAATCTATTTGTCACTTAGAAGGGGATGACAGAGGATGAGACGGTTGGACGGCATCACCGACTCAATGGACATGAGTTGGAGCAAGCTCTGGGAGTTGGTGATGGACAGGGAGGCCTGGCATACTGAAGTCCATGGGGTCAGAAAGAGTCAGATATGACTGAGTGACTGAACTGACTGACTGACTGACTTACTGACTGTATAATCCTAAGTGTTTAGGACATACCTGAATGACCTAGTGGTTTTCCCTACTTTCTTCAAATTAAACCTGAATTTTGCAATCCGGAGCTCGTGATCTGAGCCACAGTCAACTCCCAGTCTTGTTTTTGTTGACTGTGTAGAGCTTCTCCATCTTCAGCTGCAAAGAATATAATCAATGTGATTTTGGTATTGATGATCTGGTGATGCCCATGTGTAAAGTTGTCTCTTGTGCTGTTGGAAAAGGGTGTTTGCTATGACCAGTGCATTCTCAGTGTGGACTCAGGTTCTATGAGTATACTTTTTGCTAACAAGATAAGGAAATTTCTTCCCATGAGAAAGGTGGCAGAATTGAACATCTTCTCCCAAATTGAGCTTGTTCCTGCCCTTGGTTTGCAGTCAACAATCTGGGGTTTTTTGAACGTGGAGAACAGCCATCAGCACAGAACAAGGTTCCCCTGCAAATGCCTGGGGCATGCAGACAGTGGGCCTGAGTCGTGTGTGCAACCCATTTATGTTTCTTTGGCCTTGGTTGTGTCTTAAGAAAATTGGCAGATTTAGGGGAAAATCCAGAATTCCAGCTTCTAAAAAAACTGAATATGCTGTATTCCAGTTGCATATGCTACTGGTGTGAAGTAGGGAGATGTTGCCGCGCTGGTCGCTGTTATTTCCCAGCACTGTGGTTGCAATTCATCAGCCCACATGTACTGCTCCTTTGAATAGAAAGCTAAGCACGAACACCTGTATTTCAAGAAAAGAGCTTTCCTGAGTGAAAGGTGAGGACATAAACCTTCGGTGTAACGCACTGGCGTGTTTACTCATTTTGGTCACCTGCCTGCCCCTGCTGAGACTTGAAGGGGTGACCCTCCTGTGGAAATTGGGGACATAGTGCTGAGAGTCTTCCAAGGGATAAAAGGAAACAGGTTATCACAGCCCAGGCCCAGGCTGAGTGAGACCGAGGGGTGGGGGAGAAATTGTAAGAGGTCTACACGCCTTCCTTTGTCAACCTCCCATGAGTTCTGGGGTCTTTACCCTGGTGAAGTGCTGAATCTACCAGAGAGACTTGGTAATGCTATGGAAACAAATGGCCTTTAAATCTCAGTGTTCTAAGGCAGTGGTTTTAATTTCTTCCTCTCACCACACGTGTCCAATGTGTGTGAACTGCAGGTTCTGTGTTGTGCCAACATCACTCCAGCATCTCAGCTGACAAAGCAAACACGACCAGGAACAGTGCCAACTGTTAGAAGGAAGGAGAACTGTGGCTGGTTGCTCACTGGTTCTTCAAACTCTCCCTTGGAAATACCACATGCTCTTTCTGTTCACATTTCATTGGCCAGCTGTCACATGGCCATGCCAAACTACTACAAAGATCATGCTTTGTACAATCCTACCATGCCCAGAAGTCAGAGTTGGGACCGTTTGGCAGATAGCACTAAGAGCTAAGACATTAACCTCTAGAGCAGTGGTTCCCAACCTTTTTGCGCATCAGGCACCTATTTTGTGGAAGACAATTTTTCTACACCAGGGTGGAGGGAGATGACTTTGGGACGTTGATTTTATTATGCACTGTTTCTATTATTATTATAATATCAGTTCCACCTCAGATCATCAGACATTAGATCCTGGAGATTGGGGAATCCTGCTCTGGAGAATCTCTCTTAATTTACTGGTACTACAGAAGGAGCTGGAATCAGCCCAGCTTACATTGAACTTTAGAAAGAAATGACTGGTAAAAATTTACATGACTGGTCATGTTGACAGCCATGGAATCAGAGACCATGTGCTTGGACATGAAATTTGAGGAAGTGGGCTGTTTGTCTAGTTGCCCTTTGGCCAACTGAGCCTAGGAAGCTTAGAAAGGATTTCTGACCCAAAGCACTAAAAAACATTCCCATTTTAACAGCACAGCAGAAGCTTTTGTTTTCTTCCAGAAAGAAAAAAAGCCAAACCAAACCATGATTTGGCCTTTCATTTCTCTTTTTCTCATCTCACCCTCAAAGTGACTTTCAGCATATGTGCTTTTTGGACATGGCACGATTTGAATGTGTTGACAATTTAGTGTATTCTTTTACAATTCCATAAAACCTACACAGGCATTCCCTAAGTATATCTGTAGAGTGGTAGTGAATAGCTTGCTAAACATTTAAAATTGTATCATCAGATAACCAAGTATGATTTCAGAAAGCTCTCAGGACTTCTAATCACCAAGTCAGTGCACTTGACTGGTTTATATTTTCCTAAGGGAATGCAGCAGTATTGTTCCCTGAAAGATGTTGATGGTACAGAGGTTTTCAAGCAGACATCTTAATCTTTCAGGGGAATTTTAGCTGCTGAAAAGTCATATCTACTATCATCAAGACATATACTTAAAAAAATTTTTTTTAAAGTAGCTCCATATGATTTGTCCTAGCAGAGAGAAAAAGATTAATTATTGACTGCTGCTGCCGCTAAGTCGCTTCAGTAATGTCCAACTCTGTGTGACCCCATAGACGACAGCCCACTAGGCTCCTATGTCCCTGGGATTCTCCAGGCAAGAATACTGGAGTGGGTTGTCATTTCCTTCTCCATAATTATTGACTATTCATACAGAAATAGAAGTATTTTGCCCAAGAATGTGACCAGTAGCTGGGAGTTGTGCAGTCTCACCAGACATTGCCTTAATCAAGGAGGGGTTTGAGGAATATTCTATAATATTAGTTAAATAGAAGACATAGAAGACACAGATAAATGAAGTTCCACATGCTGGGGGAAATAAATGCTAGCAAACTCTATGCAATTTGAAGTTCTTTTATTTTCATCAAATAATCAAAAATCTTTTTGTCTCTTTATGTTTTACTTAGCCTGTTAACAAGGAGAAATGAAAAATATAGAATTACTTTTTCCAGAGATTTTTTTTTCTAAAACACATAATTCACAATGACATAATTATTTGATCTCCCCAAGTCTAGATCTGTAAAATACCCAGGAAGGCAAGATCATACAATGCAACTTGACAGGTCATCTCATACTACATAAAAGGTCCTAGTTTGAGGCATACCTATCCATGGATTTCTAATGACTGGTGTTGTATCAGTATAATAAACCCTTTGATTAAGGGTAGAAATGAAGATGTCCTCAACAAAAGAGACAGTAGAATCAACGTCCCTTTGGGAGAATGGAATATAACCAACTTTAATGCCAACAAACAAATTCCCAAAGTTCTTATCTAGCATCCTGGCTTCTGGCAGACTGGTTGTTCTCAGACTCTTCTTCTGTGGGGTCAGTGCCTAGGTGGCCTTTATGAAAGACATCTAGTACTCTGATTTCCTCCAGAGAAAAGCAATTCCATTCATTCCACCCAGGAGCTTGCATTTCTTCTTTCCATAGCAATATGTGCCTTCTTTTCATCTAAGGGTCACTGAAGGACTTTGCAAAAGCAATTATTTGCAGATCATGGAAAGTATGTTATTCCATTTGTCAGACAGAGTACCTGAGCCAGAAAGACTTAAAAAGTAAAAAAGTCCATTTTCCTAAGTATAGGAGAAACCAGAAGGCATAAATCATGACTGTGATTCTAAGGAAGGGATCTGATTAAATTGCAATCCATGGTACTTTTTTTTTCATCTTCAAAATCAACCCTGCAATTAAAACATAATTATGCTTTGCTCTTTTGTGGTATCTTTCACCCAGGGAACAGAAAGTGCTTTACAAACATTAATTAAGCAGCACAACACCCCTGTGAGGAAGGTAGGAATTATCCTGCTCTTAGATGTTGGTGACATGGAAACTGAAGAATTTAGTGACTTATCCATGATTACGATGGGAATTGTTGCTGAAGGTTCCATAAGGTTGAAGTCTCTCTGTGGCCTTATGCTTCAGTTAGACGGTCTTTGAAGTGTATTAATCATCTTTTATGAAAAATAGTTTCCACTGCTTATTGTTATTAGCATTGGTGTGTTTTTTTAAAAAAGGTAAGCTTTTGTGAATAATTTTCATCATATATCTTTTTAAAATTTTAAGTGTGAGCTTAGTGATAGGGAACATTTTGGTATGTTTTTTGGCTTGAGTACTCTAGCTAGGGTCTCACCTGAACCTGAAAGTCATAAAATTATCTTTTAGTAAACATTCAGAAAACTAAGATCATGGTATCTGGTCCCAACACTTCATGGGAAATAGACGGGGAAACAGTGGAAACAGTGTCAGACTTTAGTTTTTTGGGCTCCAAAATCACTGCAGATGGTGATTGCAGCCATGAAATTAAAAGACGCTTACTCCTTGGAAAGAAAGTTATGACCAACCTAGATAGCATATTGAAAAGCAGAGACATTACTTTGCCAACAAAGGTCTGTCTAGTCAAGGCTATGGTTGTTCCAGTGGTCATGTATGGATGTGAGAGTTGGACTATGAAGAAAGCTGAGCACTGAAGAATTGATGCTTTTGAACTGTGGTGTTGGAGAAGACGCTTGAGAGTCCCTTGGACTGCAAGGAGATCCAACCAGTCCATTCTAAAGGAGATTGGTCCCGGGTGTTCTTTGTAAGGAATGATGCTAAAGCTAAAACTCCAGTACTTTGGCCACCTCATGTGAAGAGTTGACTCATTGGAAAAAGACTCTGATGCTGGGAGGGATTGGGGGCAGGAGGAGAAGGGGACGACAGAGGATGAGATGGCTGGATGGTATCACCGACTCGATGGACGTGAGTTTGAGTGAACTCCGGGAGTTGGTGATGGACAGGGAGGACTGATGTGTTGCAATCATGAGGTCGCAAAGAGTCAGACACAACTGAGCAACTGAACTGAACTGAACCGAACTGAACTAAAACTTTTTATGAAGCTATATTGAAACAATACATACATACATAAGCAGTGCAAAGATTGTAAACATAAGGCTTGATGAATTTTCACGGAGTGAATGTATCTGTGTACAAGCACAGGGTGTTCACAGCACCCAGACCCTCACCCTGGTTGCCCCCTCGCAGTCACTGCTCACCCAAAGGTAACCAGGAGCCAGTGTGCTAACAGCATAGATTAGCTGTGCCTGTCTTTACTTTTTAGATGCAGGGAGTCACCCTGCAGGTACTCGTTTGCCTCTGGCTTATTTTGTTTGGCATCATGTCTGTGAGGTTCATCCGTGTTGTTGCCAGCAGTTATATCAATTTCCTTCTCATTGCTCTACAGTATTCAGTTGTTAAAACCTCACAATTTCTTTATCTATTCTACTGTTGATGAACAGTTTGGTAGTTTCTGGTTTGGGGCAATTTAAATACTGTTTTATATTTTTAAAATTAATATTTATTTATTTATTTGACTATGCTGGATCTTGATTGCAGCACTTTGATCTTTCAGTTCAGTTCAGTTCAGTCACTCAGTCGTGTCCAACTCTTTGCGACCCCATGAATCGCAGCACGCCAGGCCTCCCTGTCCATCACCAACTCCCGGAGTTCACTCAAACTCATGTCCATTGAGTCAGTGATGCCATCCAGCCATCTCATCCCCTTCTCCTCCTGCCCCCAGTCCCTCCCAGCATCAGAGTCTTTTTCCAATGAGTCAACTCTTCACATGAGGTGGCCAAAGTACTGGAGTTTCAGCTTTAGCATCATTCCTTACAAAGAACACCCAGGACTGATCTCCTTTAGAATGGACTTTGATCTTTAGTTGCAGCATATAGAATCTTTATTTGTGGCATGTGGGATCTAGTTCCCTGACCAGGGCTCTAACCTGGGCTCCCTGCATTGAGAGCACAGTCTTAGCCATTGAACCACCAGGGAAGTCCCAATTATTATTTTAAAGATATGCTCTTATATAGACTTTGCTTCAATTAGGTTGAAATAAACCAAAGATATCTTTTTTCACATGCTTTACTCATGAGGGCACTGAGAAAAATGATGTGTTCTAAAGAGTTGCTGGGTGTTATTCATATAAGGAAGAATGAGAGAGAAGAACCTGTTTCCCAGTTGCAGGGTGGGGATACTTAAACTTTTTTCTAAACCTGAAAATATAATCTGCCTTTATTCATTAGTTGAGTTTACAGGAGGCATCCTAGAGAAGTTTAGAGAGCTCAGTTACCAGGTAGACCTGGGTGTGAACTCCAGCTCCAGTATTTACTAACTGTATGATCTTGATCAGCTCAGCCTCACTCAGCTCCTCTTTCCTTAACCATCATATGGTCTCTAGGTTTGCTGAAAAATATGAAGTTAAATATATTGCATGAAGTAGGAACTCCGTGAATCCTATATGCTATTAGATTTTTTTTGACCCAATATGACTCTATGTCCTACCAGATGGAAGTCTTCCTGACTTGGATTATAATTTTGGATTATTAAGAATACTTATTGGAAAATTCAGTAAATACAGTACAGTGAGTATGCGTACGTGCTATACTGCTTCAGTCATGTCAGACTCTTTGAGACCTCAGGGACTGTAGCCCACCAGGCTCCTCTGTCCATGGGATTCTCCAGACAATACTGGAGTGGGTAGCCATTGCCTTCTCCAGGGGATCTTCCTGACCCAGGGATTGAACCTGCATCTCCTGCAGCTCCTGCACTGCAGGCAGATTCTTTACTGTTGAGCCTCAAGGGAAGCTCACATACAGTAAGTATAGGAACATCTATATTCAAAGAGACCTCTGACACTAAAGAGACCTTCACCATTAAGAGTATCTATATTTCTGTTTGACATATATTTATGATGAGTATACCGTGGTCAATTGATTCAATCTTGGCCTCCCTGAAAGAGTTTATCATAGATATAAGAAAAGAGCAGACCAAGTATCATTACAGACAGAGTCTATAAACAGCTTGATTTAATGTATGGTTTAGGTTGGAAAATTGTTGGCTCTAAGCACAGAATTCTGTAGAAGTGGAAACTTGAGGAGAAAATTGTTATGGGACTTTGCATTTGTTGGTTCCTAGATCAAGGAGCCTCATGTTAAATGATATTTCCAAATGATAATAGTTGGAGTGAACTGAACTGGAGAAGTAGGTAATATTTTTGCCTGACATGGCTGGCTGCCAGTTAAATTCATTTCATGTGTTCATGTATTTCCATGGAAAGTCATTTATCTGAATCACTACATTGTCCTATTCCACCTTTCCCCATCTGAAGAAATGGTACACAGTTGCTGAAGCTAGAGCCTGAATGTTCCTTTTTTTTTTGCTACTCTGGGTCTTTGTTGCAGTGTGTAGTCTCTTCACTGCAGCATGCAGGCTTTCTTTTATTGCAGCCCAAGGACTTCTCTAGTTGGGGCACACAGGCTTAGTTGCCTTGCAGCATGTGGGATCTTCACTCCTTGACCAGGTATCAAACCTATGACCCTGCATTGGTAGGACTGAACAACAACGATGTATCAGTAGGTCCTCTGTCCTGAAACATCTCTAGCAAGAAAACAGACTGTCAACACCACTACATGATTTGGGCATTCATATGCCTGAAGCATAAAGCCTAACCAAAAGGTCTTTTAAGATCCTTTAATCTTTGTGTTTGTATGACTCCTTATTTCAAGGTTGAAGCCAACAGAGGCTTACTGATGAAGGCATGCACGAACGTAATCTGTATTTCCTAGAGTTAGCCTCATATACAGCTTGGTGTCAATTCCTAGGTCTGTAATGACTAGGCACTAGGCTGATAGTTTTCCAACATTGTTATTTTTGTTCAGTCGCTAAGTCATGTCCAACTCTTTGTGACCCCACAGACTGCAGCATTGCCAGGCTTCCCTGTCCTTCACTGTCTCCTGGAGTTTGCTCAGATTCATGTCCATTGAATCCATTGGGGTTCATCACTGAGACAATCAGATAATCTTGGGTGATCTTTCAACTTTAAAATATTTCGGCTTTACTTAGGATCCATTTCTTCTTGTTTGGTTCTTTGTGAACATGGAGAACAAACTAACATTGTCACCATCTTGATATGTACAGATGTCTCATTATCCAAGAGTACCAATTCCCGAAAAGATCCCCCTCCTCCACAAACTTATTGGGGGTCCACTCACCCATATGCAGTAAAGCCAACCTACTGACACCAGCTTGCAATGAACAAAATGAAAGTCACTCAGTTGTGTCCGACTCTTTGAGACCCCATGGACTGTAGCCCGCCAGGCTCCTCAGTCCATGGAATTCTCCAGGCCAGAGTACTGGAGTGGGTAGCTGTTCTCTTCTCCAGGGGATCTTCCCAACCCAAGGATTGAACCCAGTCTCCCTCATTGCAGGCAGATTCTTTACCAGCTGAACCACCAGGGAAGTCCAAGAATACTGGAGTGGGTAGCCTTTCCCTTCTCCAGGGGATCTTCCCAACCCAAGGATCAAACCCAGGTCTCCCGCATTACAGGTGGATACTTTACCAGCTGAGCCACAAGGGAAACCCCCACAAACTTATTATGTTAGAGCAGTCTTAGACACTAAAGTTGAACCTCTTCATTTTATATAAACAAATGCATGGATTATATGTCATTCAGTTATAAATCTGACAGATTTATGAGTTAATTTCAACACCTCAGATGAATTTTTATCCTGAGTTGTATTTTCCCATGGTACAGTTGGAAAGCATCTGGCCCATTTAAATTTAGATCTGGTACAAATCCTCCTCCGTCACTAACTACCTGTCTGATTTCAGCACATTATTTGACAAACCCAAGCTTCATTTTCATCATGTGGTAGATGAAGATATAAACTTGTGTTGTATAATTGTATTGAGAGTCAAGTACGAAAGAGCATAGTGCCTAGCACATGATAGGTGATCAGTTAGAAAACGGACGTGTTTGTTGTTGGTACAGTATTTTTGGAAGACAGTTTGGCAACCATCAAATCATAGGTAGGCATATTTTATATCTTGATACAACATTTAGAAAAGTAGCTCACTATCATAGGAATTTATTTACGCAGTGAGTCAGAGCTTGTTTTCTTAACGAAGCACCCAGAGTAGGACTTCCCTAGCGGTCCAGTGGTTTAAACTCCATGCTCCCAAAGCAGGTTCAATCCCTGGTCTGAAAAGTTCCACATGCATGGGGCAAAAGTAAAATAAATAAATAAAATTTAAAAAGAGACTAGATTAAATCTTGATACAACCCAAATATCCTAGAACAGTGGTGCTGTCTTCTGACAACCTTCTGGAAGAATTTAACTGCAGCTACTTTAGTCATAAGAAGGAAAAACGTTATGAGAAATGAGTTGATAGTTTATTTAACATGTATGATGTGCCAACCCTAAGCTTATTCACTTAATCTTTGCTATAACCTTTTGACACAGATACATTATCCATTTTTAAAGAGATTAAGTAACATGTGCATCTTTGGGTAGTAGTGGAGTGGCAGGGGTTGTCACAGAATTTGTTGGTGGCTGAGTCAGGATTTGAACAGAAGTTGCTTTGATTCCAGATTCAAATGCTTAACTCTATAAGTTTTACATGTGGAGATTAAAACAAAACAAACAAACATCAATGTGAGGACCCGGGCTTCTCTGCTGGTTCAGACTGTAAAGAATCTGCCAATGCAGGAGACCCGGGTTCGATCTCTGGTTCTGGAAGATCCCCTGGAGAAGGGAATGGCAGCCTACTCCAGTATTCTTGCCTGGAGAATGCCATGGGCAGAGGAGCCTGGCGGGCTACAGTCCACAGGGTCACAAAGAATCAGACATGACTGAGCAACTAACACCCACACACATGCACACAATATGAGGGCCCATCCCAGATTTTTTGAACCACAAAGATGTAAATAAGACAGGCAGAGTTGAGAACAACCGTCACAACCATTAGGTTTTTCTGTCTCTATGTGCCTTACGGGAAAGAAGATATACTACTGTGCATGACAAGAGATCACCTTAATCATTTACTGTGGCCCTGTTTTCACCCATCGAACTCTCCACACAGCATCCTTGAATTGCCTTGGGGTATGGGCTCCCCACTGGAAAGACCTTGATGAAAAACCCTAATTAGGTACAGATGCCCTTGAATGTTTGTTTTACTTACTAATGGTTGGGTGTAGCTTTCTTTCTTTTCCCTTGTCAAGGAAGCTGAGGTTCGGAGGCAGCCACAGACTACAACATAAATATGGGGAGGAAGGCAGGAAAAATCTTGGAAAACTGAAAAGCCTGCTATTTCCAGACAAGCCCAGATCTGCCTTTGACATCACTCCAAAGGGAGCGGTTTCCATAACAGCTTGTGTGTAACCTAATGTAACTTGACCTTCCTGGAACCAGTCTGCATGAGATGCTTAAGACGTTCGCTTTTTCTTCCCTGCAGCCAGGGACTCTATTCTGCACATCTACTTGCTGGCTGCTAAGAGAGGGGTGGGTGCTTGGTTC
This sequence comes from Bubalus bubalis, assembly GCF_019923935.1. Taxonomy (NCBI): domain Eukaryota; kingdom Metazoa; phylum Chordata; class Mammalia; order Artiodactyla; family Bovidae; genus Bubalus; species Bubalus bubalis. Next base: position 21,052,025 of record NC_059163.1, read on the forward strand.
CTCAGGCCAACAGCTGTCTTCACGGCAGCTCAGCTCTCAAAACTGCTTCCCCCATCACGGACAGACATCACCAGGTCCGGTGGGAGTAATTTGTGCCCCAGGTTATATGTGTGGTTGACAAGTGTTCATTAATTATATCCTTCCTCTTACTTCTAACTAGCCCTGCCTGGTAAGCCATCTGAGAGCTAAAAGAGTGTCTCTTTACATTTGGCAGCAGAAAAGACCGAGAAAGGTTTGGGAGGTGAAAGAGTCTGCCCAAGGCAGCATGGGAATAGAAGCTGAGCCAGACAGGCCTCATCTCTTAGCATTTACAGTCTATCAGGCAAGATGACCTCCCAGTTTGCCATGCAGGCCGTCTCATTCTCCATGTATCTTCTGACCCGAACTGTTTTTCTGAGATTGACAGTGAGGTTGGAGGAAGGGTCAACAGTCTGGTGACTTGGCATTAGCTTCCATTAGGACTGCCTCTTTCTCTGGAATGGTGAAATTCAATCTCACAGTTTAAATGCTTGTCCCAAAATATTGCAAAATGTGAAATGCATGTGAGCCAAATGACAAAAATGTTTTTTGAAAAAACAAAAACATGGGCTTCTTGTCATCCACCACACTGGCTGTTTCAATGTCTGTTCAGTCAGTAAATTATTCTTTCTGATTTTCATTTCTGATGATATCCAGATGGTCTAAAAGTCAATCTTTTTCTGTGAGAGAGAAGCTCTCTGTGAAAAAAGTGAGTAGCCCTCATGTTCAGATAGCATGGCTGGGAATTAAGTGGAATGACACAGGATTGACTGTACCCAATTAATATAATATTTAACTAATTACAGTGTCTATATATTCAGCTTGACGTTGGGCTTAATTGTTAACGTTCTTAACTATTAAAGGAAGACTGTATCTTTCACCCTAAATTATAGGAGACTGTAAAAGCCAAGACTGCTAATGTTAGCTTTTCTTCCTTTCTGTTTCCTCCATATTTTCTAGAGTTAAAATACTATTTTGATGGGTTCAAAGATGTTCTCTAGTCAACCTACCACAGTTTGAATCTGAGAGCTTGAAATAAGTCATGATGAAATAAGTCATGGTGAAATAAGTCATGCATGAGAGTGTTTAAGATTTGTTCTGTTTCTTTTTAAATATAGCCTTTAAGTGACTAATTCATAATAATAACAAAATTCATATTATTTTTGTCATCATTATTTATCACACTTTGAAAAAAGATACTCTTTTTCAGAAAAAGAAAGCAATACTAGCTTCTCTTTATTGAGTCTTTACTATGTACTAAGCTTTATGGTAGATACTTTCATTTGTTATCTCATTTATTTCTTTTTAGAACCCAAAAGGTAAAGAACCTGCCTGCCAATGCATGAGACATAATAGACATGGGGTTCAATCCCTGCGTCAGGAGGACCCTCTGGAGAAGGAAGTGCAACCCATTCCAGTGTTCTTGCCTGGACAATCCCATGGACAGAGGAACCTGGTGGGCTACAGTCCATAGGGTCACACAGAGTCAGACACGACTGAAGTGACTTAGCACACACACACACACAGGAGCCCGTTAGAAATGCAGAATCTTGGGCCCTATCCCAGACCTAAAGAATCAGAATCTACCTTTTAACAAGGTCATCAGGGAACTGATATGCATGGTAAGTTTGAGAAGCTCTGGCCTAGAAGAGTCTAATAGGTCTTTCCCTCCAGAGCAGAGTCACTGATCTCAAGGTAAAAAGAATCATCAGAGAATATGGGTTACAGGCTCCTTCTGTAGTCAGAACCAGAACTGTTCTGTGGGTGGGGAGACATGCGTTACTGCAGGTAACAGACTATGACAACCCTGCACAGGTAACAGAGTATCTAGTGGGTACTGTGGGTACACTGTGGGTACCATTCTACTGCCGCCACTGACAAGGTTGCTGCAGGCCCTGTCAACAAATGTGCATGCATACACACATGTACACGCATGTGCAAGTACTGTCACCCACATCACAAAGAGCCATGTGCTTCTTCTGTCGCTAAGTCTCGTCCCACTCTTTGTGACCCCATGGGATGGAACACGCCTTCCCTGTCCTTCACCGTCTCCTGGAGTTTGCTCAAACTCATATCCGCTGAGTCGGTGATGCCATCCAAACATCTCATCCTGTGTGGCCCCCTTTTCCTCCTGCCTTTGATCTTTCCCAGCATTGGGGTCTTTTCCAATGAGATGGTTCTTCGCATCAGGTGGCCAAAGTATTGGAGCTTCAGCTTCAGCATCAGTCCTTCCAATGAATATTCAGGGTTGATTTCCTTTAGGATTGACTGGTTTAATCTCCTTACTGTCCAAGGGACTCTCAAGAGTCTTCTCCAGCACACCCATAGTTCGAAAGCATTCAATCCTTCGGTGCTCAGCTCTGGAAGATGGTAAAGGACAGGGAATCCTGGCATGCTGCAGTCCATGGGGTCGCAAAGAGTTGGACACAACCGAGTGACTGAAAAACAACAGCCTTCTTTATAGTCCAGCTCTCACACTCCCATACATGACTACTGGAAAAACTATAGCTTTGACTCTATGGACCTTTATCGGCAGTAATGCCTCTGCTTTTAATACACTGTCCAGGTTTGTCGTAGCCATGTGTGTGCCTAAAGGCTAGGGAAGAGAGAAACCCAAATGTATTACATCGCCTGTGTGCCAGACGTTGCAGCAGGGGCTTTTGTTTTAAAGACTAGACAACACATAAAAAATCAGATTATTGTGCGCACACATTCAATTACTAGCCAAACTTCATTAACCAGGACCTTCTCACATTACATAGGTCTCTAACTGGTGTTTTTAATGGTGACCTCATTAAATGATTCAGTTAAATGATGAGATCTTAAAAATCTAAGTCAAAAAGAGTAATTAAATTATATAGAGTTCTCATATTTATAGTATCATCTTAAAAAGACAGTTTCCAAGTGACCTCAAATGCAGAAAACATATTCTAATCTAAAGTATTATACACTTAACCTCAAATGTTAGCAGCTTGAAAGGGACTCTCTTTCTCAAGAGTAGCTTTCTGGAGCTGGATACTATGTTATGAGTACAATGATTTAAGCAGTTATCTCCTGACCAAGCTCTGGGAAGCCGGTCCTTTTCAATATTCCTTTGTTTGATAGGACCTAAAAGTTCCCCAGTGCTTTCCCTCTACAAGGACAAGTGTTCCCAGCATGGGGTTGTGCACAAAATCCTAAAATGGATTCTAGTCTTGTCACTGTTCTGACTGGCTAGGAGATCTGGGATGTCCCTGACTCCTTTGGGTCCCAGGTTTATCCTCTATAAGAAGCTTGTATAGCACAGGGAACTCTACTTGCTGCACTGTGGTGACCTGAATAGGGCTTCCCAGGTGGTTCCGTGGTAAAGAATCCACCTGCTGATGCAAGAAGACTCAGGAGATGTGAGTTCGATCCCTGGGTCAGGCAGATCCCTTGGAAGAGGAAATAGCAACCCACTCCAGTATTCTTGCCTGGGGAAGTCCCATGGACAGAGGAGCCTGGCGGGCCACTGTCTGTAGGGTTGCAAAGATTCAGACATGACTGAGTGACTGAGCATGCACACGAGTAACCTGAATGGGAAGGAAGTCCAAAAGGGAGGGAATATACATATATATGTGGCTGATTCATTTTGCTGTATGTAGATACTAACACAACATTGTAAAGCAACTATATGCCAATGAAAATTAATTTTTTAAAATTAATGAGCTTGACTGGACTCTAAGGTCCCTTTCATCACCTGAATATTCTAGAGTCTGTAGATAGAATATTTTTTATTAGAATATCAGCATGAATTCAAATGGATTCAGTTGGGTCTCATCACATGCCTCTGACATTTCCCAGCATCCCAAAGTCAGCATCTTCCTCTCCATTTCTTCTCATAGACTTAGCTTGTGTCAGACACCAGCTCAGCTGCTGAGGCAAGACGGCAGGTGGTGAGGTACTGGCTGGTGATCACAAAACACAGCATGTTTGTGTCTTGACCGTACCATGGCTTTTCAGAAAAGGATCTGGGTCTCTGTAGTCATTTCCTAGGTTGCATGTTGAATATCTTCTTTTGTTTTTGAAATTTTCACCCAAAATTCAGGACAATGCCCAATGTATTTGTTCTCATTATTTGAAAATTATAAATCCTGTGATAATATATGGAGTAACTCTCTATAGAAGCAAATTTTTGATTGGCAGCCTATGCAAGAGAGAAAATTGTTATAAACTTTGAAGTTAGAAGGCCCTGTATTTATAAAGCAATGCTTCCTAGCTGGGTAACTCTGGACATGACAGTTAAGTTCTCTGAAACTCAGATTCCTAATCTCTTAAATGGGGGTAATGATATTTACTTTGTCGAGTTACTATTAATATAACAATTCAAGATAATATCTACAAAGCTCCTGGCATAAAATAGTTGCTCAATAAATGTCAGCTATTATTTTCAACTAGAAAAATTGTCCCCAAATGCCAGTTTTGGAATCAGCATGTTCTTTGATACCATTTTCACCATTCTGTGATAAACAGCACAGAATAACTGCAGTGTGGGTAGTTTTTCACAAATTTAAATTTATATGGTGTTTCTTTTTTATAAAATGATATTGACAGTGGATGATAATGATTGTTTTTAATTTGTTTAGCAAAATTTTAAGAACTGACAATTCTGTCTGTATTTTCCATATTTAATTCGTCTGCTCTACATAAAAATAGGACTCACTGAATTGAGACATCCTGAGTGAAGCGACTTAGCAGCAGCAGCAGCAATCATACTGAGGGGCTTCCCAGGTGGGCTAATGACAAAGAATCAGCCTGCCAATGCAGGAGACATAAGAGACTCTAGTTTGCTTCTTGGGTTGGGAAGACCCCCTGGAGGAGGGTATGGCAACCCACTCCAATATTCTTGCCTGGAGAATCCCATGGACAGAGAAGCCATACTGAATATTAGGGTCAGGTGAATCAAATGATTTTCACTTTCAGATCATTTTAATGGGGGCAGTGGGATTCTGAGCATTCCTTCATAGCACAGCCAGTTATTATCTCCTGGATTCCTACAATACCTGTTATAGGGATGACTCAGCTCACATTCACTGTGTGTGTCCTTAGCACCAGCACTCACTGTGGTCTCAGCGTGGCTTGTGTCTCTGTGTCTGATTTTGGAGTCAGGCACAATAACAGTGAGGCTGTATACTGTTGTAATGGAGTCTGGGCTCTGAAGCCAGACTTCCTGGGTTCAGGTCCTGGTTCACCACAGGGGAGCTGTATAACCTCAAGCAAGTAACTTACTCTCTCTGTGCCCCAGTTTCATGATCTATCAAATTTCAGAATTAAGATTACCTATGTAATGGGGTTATTCTGATGATTTACTCAGATAGTCCATGTGAACATTTAGTATAATGTCTGTTACATAGTAAGAGCTCAGTGAAAGTGAAGTAAAAGTGAAAGTTGCTCAGTTGTATCTGACTGTTTGTGACACCATGGACCATACAGTCCATGGAATTCTCCAGGTCAGAATACTGGAGTGAGTAGCCTTTCCCTTCTCCAGGGGATCTTCCCAATCCAGGGATCGAACCCAGGTCTCCCCCATTGCAGGCAGATTCTTTACCAGCTGAGCCACAAAAGAAGCCCAAGAATACTAGAGTGGGTACCCTATCCCTTCTCCAGGGGATCTTCCTGCCCCAGGAATCACTGGGGTCTCCTGAATTGCATGCAGATTCTTTACCAACTGAGCTATCAGGGAGTGAGTGAGTGAGTGAAGTCGCTCAGTCGTGTCCAACTCTTTGCGACTCCATGGTCTGTAGCCCACCAGGCTCCTCCTTCCATGGGATTCTCCAGGCAAGAGTACTGGAGTGGATTGCCGTTTCCTTCTCCAGGGGATCTTCCCAACCCAGGGATCGAACCTAGGTCTCCTATATTGCAGGCAGATGCTTTAACTTCTGAGCCACCAGGGAAAGGCCATTTATAATAGCAGAACAATAAACAGACAAGGAACAAGCAGACAGAAAGTTCTAGGGAGTCAGACTGGCTTGCGATCAGACACCCACCTCCATCACCAACCCCTCCTCTTCGGTTGGATGGCATGGCTTTAGGCAAGTTACTTAGCTTCTCTGCCTCTTATTTTCCTCATCTATATAATGTCTACCTTGTGCATTTGTTATCAGCATCAAATAAGCTATTATATGTAAATTATTTAATATTGTGCTTGACTCATTGTAATTGCACAATAAATGTTTTATCAGTTCCACAAGTCTGTATTCCACACAGTCCTTTCTCCCTACTTTGCCCAATAATTAATAAGCATCTGTTGCAGGCCTATAACCCATCTCTCTGTCTTACTTCCTGTCACCTGCATTGTCAGTTACTGTACGAGGAAGAACAGAGATCAATGTGCTCTAAACACAGAATAGGAATCTCACTGTTAGGGAGTCAGGTTATGCAGACCTGTTGGCCATTCCTCTGCTTTGGCCAAGATCAGTCCTGACAGACTTCTCTTATGACAAGACAGCTAATCAGGAAGAACACTGCACTGGGACATTCTGTGACATCTTGTCACAGATGAGAGAGTTATGGGCCCAACACATTATTTTAAAGACATGTTCTTTTTAAAGTTTGTGGTTGGTGTCTCTCTCTTTTCTGAGGTCTCCAGTCTCAGCCTTTTCTTTTAAGTGATTCTCACATTGTCAGCCCATGAGGCCAAGGTGAACTGCCTTGTTGGACTTGACCTCCAAACCTGACATGCCCGGGAAAATCTGTGAGACATATTTTCAGGATTATACTGATATGCCCCTCAAGTTAAATGAATACTGTTGCATGCGGCTGCAGAATAAATCTCTATAAATAGTTTAAAAATACACACGCACGCATATAAACCCTGCTTTGACATTAGTGTTCTAATGTATGAGAATGCAATGCTCCTTGCACCGAACCCTGATTCTTTACCTCTTCTCAGCCTCTTCTAAGTTGGAACATGTTTCTTTGCCTTTTTTTTTTCTTTTTTCATTTGAATTGGAGGATAACTGCTTGACAATGCTGTGGTAGTCTCTGCTGTACAACAACGTGAATCAACTGGAAGTATACATATATTCTCTCCCTCTTGAACCTCTTGCCTTTTTCAACTTTTTTTTCCCCAATCAGTGCAGCATTTTAGGAGAGACTCCTTCTAAAAGTGAGAATTTAGAAGGAGTGGTTGAAATGCTGACTATTTATGAGTCCAAGATGTACTCTGACAATTAAGAGGTTATAAAGCAGGGAGAAGGCGATGGCACCCCACTCCAGCGCTCTTGCCTGGAAAATCCCATGGATGGAGGAGCCTGGCGGGCTGCAGTCCATGGTGTCGCGAAGAGTCAGACTCGATTGAGCGACTTCTCTTTCACTTTTCACTTTCCTGCATTGGAGAAGGAAATGGCAACCCCACTCCAGTGTTCTTGCCTGGAGAATCCCAGGGACGGGGGAGCCTGGTGGGCTGCCGTCTCTGGGGTTTCACAGAGTCGGACATGACTGAAGCGACTTAGCAGGAGCAGTAGCAGCAGCAGATCCTAAGATGCCTACCATTCCCCTTACTCAGAATAGAATGTTCCTTTACTACAACTCAAGCACCTACAGCTGGCTCCACAAACAATTCTGTTGTGTAATTGTTGGGGAAGAGTCTTTGTAAAACCTCATTATGTTGGCACCTGCTCTGCACTGTGGGAAGAGTGAATTTAGACTGCTTTGGTACCCTTTCCCTCCCATCATTTTTAGCATTCCTTTCATTTTTTACTTTGCGACACTGCATCTTAAATAAAATAAGGTTGGGATCTCACAGAATATCACCCCATTTTAGGGAGACAAAGAGGAGCAAGAAACAAACCTTTTATGTGAGCCAGACTTGAGCAGGTTTTCCAAAACTTAAGTTCTTCAAAAACTGTTCATGATTTTTTCCCCTATCTGTACATTACTCCTCTTATTAGTTCATAGATTTTTTTTACTTTAAATTGATGCACTTTAAAAAATGTGGCTTTGTCCTAAGCAATAGCATCTAAGAAATTATAGGTTTTATGTTCTAAGTTCCTGATGCATATAAAAAGAAACCCATAAAAGCTAACGCTAAATTTTAAAATATATGTCTTATTTAGAATCATCCTATGTAACACTTGTGGTCGTTGTTCTTCAGTTGCTCAATCATGTCTGACTCTTTGTGACCCCCATGGACTATAGCACGCCAGGCTTCCCTGTCCTTCACTATCTTCCGGAGATTGCTCAAACTCATGTCTGTTGAGTCCATGATCACATCCAATCATCTCGTCCTCTGTCACCGCCTTCTCCTCCTGCCCTCAATCTTTCCCAGCATCAGGGTCTTTTCAGACTGAATTTTGGGAAACATTGAACTTGATTATCCCACTGTTGAAGCTGAAATTGGGAATTAAAATCACATTCCTTGTGTGGGGTTAGGAACATAGGAGTTGATGTGCAAAGCCAAGGTGGGTGGAAATACCTGTAGGTGTGCCAGGTATAGAAGGCCTCCTTCCCTCCCTGTCTGCTTTCAGCCTGCTCTATTCTAATCCTGTGTGCCTGAGCCATAGGATTCTCTCTCCTCTTCTTTTGCGTCTTGACCTCCATTCTTAATCACTGCCTTTGCTTCACCACTGACTGTGCTTGTGGGTTGCCAGCCTCAGACTGAAGACCTGATGCCTCCTTTGCTTTGGTTTCCTTTTGGCCTTTTTGATTGAGGGCTTTACACCGATTTCTTTTGCTATGGAACTAGTAACAGCAAATTAGTATAAAACAGTAAATGAGAGCTGAAATTTCTTTGGGAAAAACTTTGGAAGGACTTTTTGTGATTAGAAGTGGGGCCATTACCAATTAAAACAGAAAGTCTTATGAGAAGAGAATTTGTGAAAAGCTTACAGTAAAAATAGAGTGTCTGCCTATATCTCTCATAAACATTTTGTATCTTAACTGTGAAAAATGTGGACCACCCTCACTTGTCTTCTCATTATTTCCTGAGCCAAAATGATGTTCCATGCTGCAAAAGTCATTTCCAAATATTCTCAAACATGAGTTCACCATTGTTCACATGTATCCCCAGGGACCACTGACAGTTTTAGGCCTGGAAGAAGAGAAGTTCTAATAACACACTGAGGAAATGTCCTAGTTTAAACCTCAATCGCCTGGGCTTCCCTGGTGGCTCAGATGGTAAAGAATCCACCTGCAATGCGGGAGACCTATGTTCTATCCCTGGGTTTGGGAAGATCCCATGGAGGCAGGCATGGTAACCCACTCCAAAATTCTTGCCTGGAGAATCCCCAAGGACAGAGGAGCCTGGCGGGCTACAGTCCATGAGGTCACAAAGAGTCAGACATGACTGAATGACTTAGTACAGAAGAAACCTCAGTCCTCTATCTCCTTCACTGATCTTTGTTTTTTCATTTTTCTTAGCTCAAAATAATAAGTCCATTTTTTTAAGGGACAAATACCTATAAAGAGCCCTGTTAAGTAATATTACAACTGTAATTGGTTTGTTAGATTTATAAGAATGCCTTTGATAAAAACACCAACACTCTGCTATACTTCTAGACAATGAGATCAAATTCTGGGGCTACGAGGTTCCACTGTATGCACTGATAGCTTTCACCTGGAGTCTTATATGTATTGATGCAGTTGTGCAAGTCACCTTTTTGGCAAAGAAGATTCACATCATCAATACAACAAGAGAAGAACATCCAGAGACCCCAACACGTTTGGATTCTTCTTCTTCTTCAGTTCAGTTCAGTCGCTCAGTTGTGTCAGACTCTTTGCGACCCCATGAATCGCAGCACACCAGGCCTCCCTGTCCATCACCGACTCCTGGAGTTTACCCAAACTCATGTCCATCGAGTCAGTGATGCCATCCAGCCATCTCATCCTCTGTTGTCCCCTTCTCCTCCTGCCCCCAATCCCTCCCAGCATCAGGGTCTTTTCCAGTGAGTTAACTCTTCACATCAGGTGGCCCAAGTATTGGAGTTTCAGCTTCAGCATCAGTCCTTCCAATGAACACCCAGGACTGACCTCCTTTAGGATGGACTTGTTGGATCTCCTTGCAGTCCAAGGGACTCTCAAGAGCCTTCTCCAACACCACAGTTCAAAAGCATCAATTCTTTGGCGCTCAGCTTTCTTCAGAGTCCAACGCTCACATCTATACATACAGTCCATGGAATTCTCTAGGCCAGAATACTGGAGTGGGTAGCCTTTCCTTTCTCCAGGGATCTTTCCAACCCAGGGATTGAACCCATGTCTCCTGCATTGCAGGCAGATTCTTTACCAGCTGAGCCACAAGGGAAGCCCCTTTCTTCTTAAATGCCTGAATTTTAACTGGACTTTGGGAATATGAATTTCCTGAGTCATACTAGCCAGCCGAAGCAAATTTCAAGCCAAAGTGGCATGCACATCCATCAAAGGCTTGCTGCCAAGGGTGGAGGTAGAAAAATGTCAGTGTTCTTGAGGCCAGGGCAGGATATTATTCATGTGTGTGGGCAGCTGATAGGTTCAGAGTCCTCTGACAGATAGCAAAACATGCTGTGTCTGCAATATTTACTGCTTTACTCTGTCCCCACTGTGTAGCTACATGCATCTGAGAGCTGCAAGCCCTTTATGATGGTACCTACCAAGTCTTGCTCTTGGTTTTGCTGGACACAGTCATCAACAACCTGAAAGGTTTAAAAAGCATGGTTAAAGAGAAGCAGAAATGGAAACGTCTTATCAAGTGTTTCCAGTAATTGTTTGAGAATGCTGCAAATGTTTACTCACATAGCAGGATCAAAACTGACATTGTAGATTAAGAATATCAGAATATCAAAACCAAGACTTGGTTTTGACTGATAACACCCACCCAAAAATGAACAGACAGAGCACTTCCAAGGAAATCTAGGTCAAATTTCCCTTTTGACTGGTTCGTATTTCTCTCTCACCTCCAAATTCCCCATACTTCTACTGTTATGTCTCCACAGTTTATAAGGCAAGGATGAAGCCCGTTAAGATTATTGATAATTCAGCTCATAACTCTGCTTAAGCACATGAATTAACAAATAATTGCAGAATTCCTTAATCTGAGAGCTCTATTTTTGGCCAGTTTGATTTTTCCCGTTGACTTTAACACCATATGTGCATGCGTGCTAAGTTGCTGCAGATGTGTCTGACTCTTTACAACCCCATGGACTGTAGCCTGCCAGTCCCCTCTGTCCATGGGATTCTCCAAGCAAGAATACTGGAGTGACTTGCCATGCCTTCCTCCAGGGGATCTTCCCAACCCAGGTATCGAACCCACATTTCTTATTTCTCCTGCATTGGCAGGTGGGTTCTTTACCACTAGAGCCACTTAGGAAGCCTTTTAACACCATAAACACTGATAATTCATTTATGGAAGGAAAAGGACTAATGCTTTTTGCTGAGCAGCAACTCAGAACAGCTCCATCTATCAAATGTCTGTAGATGCCTTTCAGAAAGAGTCTCCCCTGATGGTTTCCATCAACAAAATTCTTACCCTTCTGGGTGGGAATTCAGGTTACATCAGCTCAAAACCCTCTGTGGTCTAAGTAAGGTAGTACATCACAGAAGAAAGAGCACTAGAAAATTAGCTTCAAATTCTAGTTTTGCCACTAAGTAGTTTTGTGACTTTAAACAAGTTATTTAACCTTTCTGAACCTCACTTTTAATGAAACACAAATGTTGGATCAGATCTGGGCTTATCTCAAGTGCTAATTCAGATTCATCAGCAATGGTATGCTGGAGAATGTTGAGAACATTTGTAAGACTGTTTCTAGACACAGTGGGAATGAATACCCTTATTTATTGATTCAGACTCGGACTTATCCTAATAGATTTGCTGCGTCTGTCCTGTACAGGTAATGGCGGGGGTGCCTTGCATGTGTTAAGCCCAGCTAGAAATGCTAAGGTGCATTTCATCTCTATTTAAGAGAGGTAGAACACATTTCAGAAGCAGCAAGGTTATTTTATAATGTTCAGAATCAGAAGTAGAAAATTCTCTTGGATAAGACAAGTGTTCAGAGGCAATTCTTTCCAATTCCTTGGCCCAGTATCTCATATTTTCCTTCTGACTATTAACAATTAGTTGGAACAAATGGCCAGATGATGCACCCTGCCTAGGGAATGGATGGAAGCACCCAGAAATTCCTCCCTGACTCACACTGATTAGAATTTGAAAGGTTTACTTTGCTTACCAGTCAATGAACTCACGATATGTTATTATGAAGTGCTTAGAGCTAGTTGTAAACTAGATTTTATATAATTTTCATTTGACAGGATCAACTTTGCGAAGTCTTTTAAATCAGGCTAAAATCATAAAATTATTTAAGTCTACAACATCTTTAGGAGAAAGTTTGCCATCTAATTGTAATGTTGACTAACACACTTTGGAATTCATGGTAAGTACCCTGAGTAGCTTCAAATATACAAGGCTGTCTTTTGTTAGTTTGTTTATTTAATGAAAGTTTTGCTACTTCCTAAAAAATCTCAGAAATTTTTAAATTTGGACCATTGTTTATTTATCCATTAGAGCTTGAATTAAAGCTGAGGCTTTGAAATCAGCGTTCATTACCCTTTGGCTATGGATTTTATATTTGACTAAGAGTCAGAGTTTGGGGCTTCTGGCCCTAGTTGTCTTTTTACTGGATCTATTCCTAGTTTTAGGAAGATTGTTGAAGCACAGTGTTTCTGCATCCCTCTCCAAACAATTAGATATTTGCTTTTGCCCCTGATTGTACCTCATAGATATTTGAGGCATCAAAGAAGTCCCAGGAGGTCCACAGAGGCCCTCTGGTGAGAGCATTCGTGCCATTACCATAATTATCGTTGGTGAAGTTGTAACTTACCCTGTTAAATAACCCTGCATGGGACTTCCCTGGAGGTCTGGTGATTAAGACTTCACTTTCCGATGCAGAGGGTTCAGGTTCGGTTCCTGGTCGGGGAGCTAAGATCCTGCAGGCCTTTGGGCCAGAAAACCAAAACATAAAACAGAAGCAGTATTATAAAAAATTCAATAGAGACTTTAAAAATGGTCCACATCAAAAATCTTTCAATGAATAAATAGCCCTGCGTGTTCTCTTGAGCACAGAGAGGCCATTTATATGCCATTTACAACACCCAGAAACTGCAGAGGCTCAGATGAAATAATTTCAACTAAGAAGTACTAGTAATTTTTACCTTAATCCGTAAAACAAGTTCATCTACTTTGTGATTTCTCAAATGTCTGGGAAAACTTGTGCAACAGAGGCTGTTACCAGGTCATAAGGGTGTGTTGGCAGATGTCTTAAGTAGGTTTGATACACTCCAGACTCCTGTTGTCACTTCTCTTACATTCACTTGTTCTGTTAAAGAACATGTCATGACTTCTTTGTCCTTAAAAATCTATTAACTTCAAGAGGACAGGTATATACATCTTCAGAGAATATGATTTTATTTCACTGGTCCTCTCCTAAACCATACTGTTACTGGATTTTCTACATATTATTAGAACTGATTGACTGTTTTTCTGCCAGTATTCATTTTTTTTCTCCTTCTCCACAATCTTCCCATTGTTTATTCGATATGAGCAGTGGTGCATGAGTCAAGGCTTAAAAACTGGATCTCTGAAGAAAAAAATGAATCATGATTTGTAGCATTTGCCAATTGTGTGGTGTGAATATTCCCAGCATGGCTATTTTTGAGTTACCAATATGTCAGCACAGGACGTAGAGTTGAGAAGAGATGCATAGTAGATACCGTTGTATATAGTATTACCACCACCCCAAAACAATGGATGTGATTGAACTTGAGAGTGTAGATAAATAGTAAAACACAGGATTAGGAAATGATGTTTTTAGTATATATTACCCTTGTTTGAAACATAATTTATTTGTTGTTAGTGCATGTAATTTAATTTTTAATAACAGCTGTTTCTAACAGCCAGTTCACAAATTTCCTGAAAATTTAATAGTCGGTTCTTGTGAGCTGGTGTGGACTGGTTCCAGTACACCATTACAAATGAGTTACTTAGAGACTCAACTTTGTTAATTCCCTGGGAATGCTTGAAAAACTGGGCAGGGAAATGGAAGTGATTTGAAACTCCTATCCTAAGCAAAGTAAATTAAAGACCAGGGATGTATCCACTTAACATGCTTTATTTGGTGCCAGTACAAAGCCTTGGCATTTTTGCTCTTAATGCATAGATCATATCAACAGTGAAGAGTGGGGAGACCCAACTTGTCAGAGAGGCCCCTCCTAAAACCATCAAAAAGACTCTTTAAAATTTTGAAAGGAATATAAACACAACAGAACATGAAACTCCAAGAACTGGCGAGATAGATTTTTTTTTAAGTTAGTTTAATCTAGACAGTATAAATACACCAAGATAGTATTAAATCTGTCTGGGTAGGCAATACTGTAGATATCATTGTTCATTGTGTATGAAATGAAGGAAGTAAAGAAGACAGGCCAAAAGGAAACAGAGCCTTAGATTTGATGTATGTAGGTAGATTAAGAAAGTATAATTTGTATTTGCTTTGGCTGCAGGTGAATGGATCTGGGGCCACCGTAAGTCAGTCTTCAAAGCTTGGCTGCTTGATTAGCATAGCTCACAGTGCCAGGAGGGAATATCAATTCTACTGTGTATGGCAATGGTGGGAGAAGAAAGGAAAATGGCCTTCTATGCTACAGATCTTTCTTCTCTTCCTCTAGAAACTGCCTCCAAGCAACATACTCTATCACTCCCCAAGTGCTGTTGATTCTCCCTTCAGTGCTCTTGCCAAGGGTTTACTTGGAAGTCTCTTTATCTCTTCTTGCCTTGTCTCCCTCACTGTCTCCTCCCAACTTCTGCTGTTCTTGGAATTGCAGCCCCCGTATCAGTTCCAAGAAGCCTTCCTTGACCCTCCAGCCCCAGCCGGAAGTCACGATGAGTTGATGTTTTGTGCTTATTGGTGTGTCTCTCCCAAGAGACTTAAAACTGCTTACAGATGGAAATATATCTTGTGCTATTGTATCCTTTGTGCTCAGAGCAAATCCTGATGGGTGCTCAACAGAGGCTTTCTGTGAATGAGTAACATAAATGAATCGATGCCCACAAAGAAGACAAAACCCAGAGGGTCCTAGGAGGCCTTCCATTGCTTAGGACACATAGTAATGCCTATATTACTGGGTGATAACCCCCCTGGAACTACCCTCTCTGAATAAATGAGTTGAACAAAGTCAATTGTGAATTTCAGCAAATGTACCTTCTGTTGCCCTTCCTCATGCTGTTGTTATTGTTGTGCTGTCTTCAGTAGTGTCCAATTCTTGGCGGCACTTTGGACGGTAGCCTGCCAGCTCCTCTGTCCATGGGATTTTTTAGGCAAGGATACTGGAGTGGGCTGCCATTTTCCTCCTCCAGGGGATCTTCCCCACCTAGGGATCAAACCCTCGTTTCCTGTGTCTCCTGCCTTGCAGACAGATTCTTCACCTGCTGAGCCATCAGAGAAGCCCCCTCCCCATGCTCATCCCTGATATTCTCCCATCAATTCTGTTTATAGCCTTTTTCCTCTTCCTTTAATTGCCTTCTGGAGCTCCTTGCTTACTGTACCAAGTATCATAGATGGTCTGAAATTACCTGGGGTGAAATAAAGGAGGACCATAGGTTCCAATGTGAGGGACTCACCACATTTGAGCACTTGTTCACTTCTGTCTTTACACAAATAATTAAGTACACGCTCCTTTGTATCACTCTTTGGCACTCTGGCAAACACTGCTCTCTACATAATCATGGAGACAAAATGAAATGGAATAAGGAAAAATTACAGGTTAGACAAGTGTCTGGCGATAGGCTAAATTATTATCTTTGCAGAAAGCTAAAGGTTGACGTAGGCCTTTTACACACCTCCAAAGACATGAAATTCAGGTTCTAAATTAGAGGTGGAATGCATTATGTAGCTTGCTGCTTTATTCTCCGGTGTGGGAGATGTCTGGAAGTAAAATAGCGTTAGCCGCTGTAAGACTGGAGCTGTTTTAAGTTGGGAGATAGGTTATTTGCATGATTTTTAATAGACAGAGATGCCTTGCATCTCTGAATTAAGAGATTCACTCTTTTTCTCTCACTAGAGTAAACATGGGTTTTACTCCCTGCCCTCAAAGTCATTTAGGCAGAACTGATGACCATCTGTCAACAGTGAGAGCTTTTACTTCCTTTGTGACCATAGCATGCGGACTATCCTATTGGCATCGGTGAGATTATTCGTCCTTACTTGCACTTCTTCTGCTTGATCTTATTACTTCTATCAGGTACGAGAGTCTCAGGTACTCTCATGACTCCTTCAAAGGCTTCCAGAGAAAGTGAACAAGACTTTGGTATTGTGGTTTTCTCTTTTAGTTTTTATTATTGTTGTTCAGCCGCTGTCATGTCTCTTTGTGACCCTGTGGACTGCAGTCCACCAGGCTTCACAGTCCTCCACTGTCTCCCAAAGTTTGCTCAGATTCATATCCATTGAGTTGATGATGCCATCCTCCATCTCATCCTCTGCTGCCCTCTTCTTCTTTGCCTTCAATCATTTTCAGGATCAGGGTCTTTTCCAATGAGTTGGTTCTTTTCATCAGATGGCCAAAGTGTTGGAGCTTTGGCTTCAGCATCAGTCCTTGCAATGAATATTTAGGGTTGATTTCCTTTAGGATTGACTGGTTTGATCTTCTTGCAGTCTAAGGGACCCTCAAGAGTCCTCTCCAGCATAATTCAAAAAGCATTAATTCTTTGGTGCTCAGCCTTCTTTATAGTCCAACTCTCACATCCATACATGACTACTAGAAAGACCATAGCTTTAACTATACAGACCTTTGTCAGCAAAGTGATGTCTCTGCTTTTGAATACGCCATCTAGGTTTGTCATAGCTTTTCTTGCAACGAGCAAGTGTCTGTTAATTTCATGCCTGGAGTCCTTAGCCACTGGAAATGGCCATTTTTGAGCTCTGGGTGTTTGTTCATGGTCTCATCTCTCTTTGTTGAATTAAATAGCACCTTTTGTAACTGACAGTAATTTAAAACCTGGAGGTTCCAAAATATTTATATTCAACTCTTTTAAAGAATTAAAAAGAATAACTCTCCATCCAAATGTGCTTACTGTAGAACTTTGTCAACCCTTTAGGACACCCAAAAAAAATTAAAAAGAGTTTATATCCAAATACATTTCAGGAATATTGATTCTAAGTATCTTTATCTGCATGAATATTATTAAGAAAACATACAGCAAATATTTTCAAAGCAATCTTTAATGCATTGCTTCTCAAAATGTGGACCAGTCTTCCTGCATCTTATTTGGAGAGCATGTTCAAAATGCAGATCTTTAGGCCTCATATTGGATATTCCAAATCAGAATATCTGAGTGTGGGACCTAGGAATCTGCATATTTAGTAAGTTCCCAGGTGATATTGATATACATTAGAGACTAAGGATCATCAATTTAGAACAGTAAGAAACAAAATGCAAGAAATACCTGTTGTTTTTCTTGAAACACATGGAAATAGCATGCTCAGTCGCTCAGTCATGTCTGCCTCTTTGTGAACCCGTGGACTGTAGCAGGCCAGGCTCCTCTGTTCATGGAATTTTCCAGTCTAGAATACTGGAGTGGGTTGCCATTTCCTCCTCCAGGGGATCTTCCTGCCCCAGGGATCCAACCCATATCTATCTCCTGTGTCTCCTACACTGGCAGGCAGATTCTTTACCATTGTGAAATAGAGCATTCCACATTACTGCTGTGAGTTGATAAAGATACAGGCTTTATTGGGCAGCCATGTAGGTGGATGTGAATGGCACAATCTGAGCCGCGATGGGTGGTAATCTGTGTAAGTTCTAAAAATTTGTAGCTGTATGAATCAATAGCAGAATGGCCTACAATGGAACATTATATATTGTACTTGAAATGACCCATGTAGAACAGTCAGATTCAATAATCCAAGTGGGACTGAACAAGTAGGTTTCCTCATGATTTCCGTGAAATATTAATAAGGACAAAGATTTCATAGTACTTTTCATTACTCATTCATTCAGTCATCCATTTGACAGATAATTATTGGGCACTTTGTCCTAGGCACTACCCTAGATTCTGAGAATAGCGAGGTGAGCAAAACTGATGTTGTCCCTGCCCTCACTGGGCTTAGGTCAGCATGAGAAGGAAGATTTCAGATAAATAATCTTAGAATCATAGAACTAAGTACATAGTTATAATTTGTAGTAAATCTATGAAGAAAAATTACATGGTGTGGAGAGTGACAAGAGTATTGAATATTAAGCTGTACTGTTTATAGTGAAATTGATAACTCCAGCAGAACAATTTGAGTGCTTCTCCTCCATCTCTTTCTTACTATGTAACAAGTATCATCAAAATAGTAGCTAATGTCATGGAGGGCCAACTATCTGTCTTGGCATCATGGTAGATTTTTCACAAATGTTTTCTCATTTAACCTTCTCAATGACCCTTTGAGTTCCATCTCATTTCACACATAGAAAAGTAGAAGCTCCCGAAGCTATTTAATGTCTCCACTGGGATTCAGGCTCAGCTGCCTGATCCCAGTGCCTGTATTCCACTCACCATTCACTATTCCTTAGTCAGACACCATAGATGCTTAGAGTGTTTGTGAATGGCATATCAGAAGTCATCTAACTCTACAGCTGCAAACACAGGAGTCAAGCACTTATCAAAACTCTGGTCAAAACTTGTTGATAGCAGAGCTGAATCTAGAACCCAGGTCTTGAGCCCCAGTCCAAAACTCTTCTTGCTCTACCGTGTTGCTTCTGAATCTCATATTATTGGGCTGGTCAAAAAGTTCATTTGGGTTTTTCCATAATAGTTTATGGAAAAGCCTGAGTGAAATTTTTGGCCAACCCAATATATGTGTCCTGTTAGGAATTTAGCATGCAACTGATTCTCTGTGCTAGATTTTTAAAAACTGGTTGGTTTAGGTGGCAGAAATAATTCTGCACTCTTTTGTTTTAATTAATTAGCACTGCTGCTGCTGTTAAGTCTTTTCAGTCGTGTCTGACTCTGTGCGACCGCATAGACAGCAGCCCACCAGGCTCCCCTGTCCCTGGGATTCTCCAGGCAAGAACACTGGAGTGGGTTGCCATTTCCTTCTCCAATGCATGAAAGTGAAAAGTGAAAGTGAAGTCTCTCAGTTGTATCCGACTCTTCAAGACCCCATGGACTGCAGCCTACCAGGCTCCTCCATCCATGGGATTTTCCAGGCAAGAGTACTGGAGTGGGGTGCCATTGCCGTCTCCGTAATTAGCGCTATATTGTTCTTATTTATCATTATCCTCCTGCTCATCTTCTAAGAATTTAAAATCTACCCTGTAATCATTCCTGGTAACCTGCTGCTTTTCAGGTGCAAATAATATGGTATTGGTGCACTCTTTGGTAGGAAGGGACTTCTCAGTTGTGTTTTTGGTAATGGAAATGTATTTATTTTTTCTACTTTTTACTCTGGGTTACAGTAATCTGGCAAGGTGCCTAAGATCCATAGACCAGCAAGATAAATATGGTACAACTTCCTAGAGCATTAGTTTAGCCAAACAGGTATTTTAAAGCCTTTTATTTAACATTCCAGCAGATATGAATATGTTATGGAATAGAATGCAAAATTAGAATGAATTGTTTAGGTAAATAAAAGGCTTCAAAGGAATTTGAAACATTAAAAAAAAAAAGGTTAAGGAAACAATTGGGATAAGAAATTTTTTTCTCTGACAGACGTTTTGTTTGAAATCTAGTCTTTATTTTCTTCACATCTGTTGTGGGACTGATATGATTTATGATGTCAGGATCATAAATCCCTTGTGCCATAACTAGGGCTTCCTGGGTGTCTCAGTGGTAAAGAATTCACCTACAATGCAAGAGCCACAGTAGACAGAGGTTCGATCCCTGGGTTGGTAAGATCCCCTGGAGGAGGAAATGGCAACCCACTCCAGTTTTCTTGCCTGGGAAATTCCATGGATAGAGGCGCTTGGTGGGCTACAGTGCGTGGGGTTGCAGAGTCGGACATGACTGAAGTGACTTAGCACACGCTAGATCTAGTGCCACTCAGATTTTGCCTTAAGTTAGAATGTTTTGATTTTTCTGGTTTCCTTTCCCACTTCCTGTTTCCAAAGCCAGGAGCTTTAAAAAGATCAGAAAATAATTATCACACAATATTAGGCCCATAGGAAAAAATGTTTTTATGAGTCAAGTGCTACTTTGTCAGAATTATGTAGCTTAAAATATCTTCAGAGGCTATATATAAGTTTATAGGCAAAACCCCCTTGGATCCGGTTCATCCAAGCTGTGAAAACTCTACTGTCAGTTGACAAAACCAGCCGACAGATTCCTGTGCTCCTTCTGCATTGTGTTTGTTTGTGATGCATACGTTATGGTGCATGAAAGCCTCGGTAACAGTTCTTTTTTTTTTTTTTTTTTTTTTTTTTTAATTTTATTTTATTTTTAAACTTTACATAACTGTATTAGATTTGCCAACTATCAAAATGAATCCGCCACAGGTTTACATGTGTTCCCCATCCTGAACCGTTCTATACAGACTCACCTCCCGTCTGGTTCTTCCAGAGAAGAAGTAAAGAGAAGGTACTTGCTCTGACGATCAGAAGAATGTTGAGCCTGGGGTTGGCCTGGGGGAGGAAGATAGAATGAATTCCAGCCCCTCCTCCAGAGAACATATTCTCCCCACTTCTGTTCTATGTCAGCTGTGTATCGGTCTCACCACGCTCTTTGGTATAAGACTGTCATCTTCCCTATCTGTGGAAAAGACAACCTCATGCTCTCTAGCTTCAAACCAGTAACATCTCCACAGGTTTCTTGATTAAACATATAAGGTGTTTGAACATCTTGGCATTCTTAAAAAGTTTTAATGTTATTTCTAAAAATATAAATATCTAAGAGAAATAAGAACCTCCCTGAACCACATTCCCAAGCAACTCTGTTGCATGTCTTGTTCAAATATAGTTCTCAGGGCCTCTGTTCATCATATCTTTTGAGGATATTCAGAGATACCTGTCCCTTTGAGCAACCAGAAATAGGTAGAGGTGACAGAGCTCTCAGAAATGCTTACCTTTTTTTCCTGCCCTGCCGGACATCTCTGAACCATTGCATAACACCCAGCTCTAACAGGGAAAATTCTTGCCTAGCTAGAAGGTGTCATTGGCTGGCGTATTTTGGAGAACAGATCCACTGATCATCTCAATAGTGCATGACTAAAGCACAGAGGAAGGAAAACGCTGACAGTTTTGATCAAAGACAGAGATGGCTTTACCGGATGCAGGCAATTGTCAGGACTAAGAGCTCAGACCCATGAATCATCCTTGCCTCACAGAGATGGCAGGAGGCAAGGGACTTGGGGACTTGCTCTGCCTTGTGGCACTGGGACAAGGCACAGAGAGAGGGTATTGAAGGAATCCTAATAGGCATGTTTCGAGCATGAGCTTTCAGAGAAACATCTGGGTGTTTGATTTCGACATAGTAAAGAATTTAGATAAATTTCCTTCTCCACTGAATTGGCTGTCATTTTATAGACTCATATAATTATATAAAGTTAGGAATGTTTATTTGCATAATACGTACTTTCAGATGTCAACTCTCAGGGCTGATGGTCAACACTGTCAAGGAACTGAGGTCAAGAGCACTTGGCATATAGAATGAATTGTTGTTGCCTACCTCCCTCTCAGCAAGAGAAGAAAGTTTAGCATTTGAGGCTAAGTGAAGACTTTCCTAAGACTCTTCTTAGCCATATGTCAGTTACCATATGTGATACCTGGAGTCTTACTTCATTCCACAATTATTTATTGAGCTAGGCACAATGCTGGATGCTGAGGAAAAATAGAAAAGGAAAGTCCCTGTCTTTGAAGAGGGTATAGGTCAACAGGAGAGAGGCACAGGTAAATGCTTTGATTTCTCAGCTCTGTCAAGAGTATCCTCAAAGTTTAGCCCACTGATCTGCTATATCTTGGTCTCCTGGAGCTTGTTTGCAACACATATTTCTGGGACTAACACCAATCCTACAGAATAAAAATCTCTGACATTTTAACAAATGTCTCCAAATACTTCTGATGTCATAAATCGTCTCATTGCCCATTTTAACCATGACAAGGCTTTATTTTACGATGTTTCTGCAAGAGGGAACACGTGAGCAAGCATGTCGGTTTGGGGTGGAGTGAGTACTGAGTTTGTGGCTTTCAGACATGACTTTAAATGTTGATTCCTCCAGGTATAGCCTCTGCTTCTTTACTCTCCAGCCCCCTGAAGGATTGTCTGTGACAGTGCCAAGCCAACGACCTATGATTGCTTCTTTTGACTTATTTATCAAGTAATATACTCATAAACAATGTTAACACATAAGCCAAAGACAGGGAGAGGATACTTGCATTTTATATATATATAATATATAAATTACTGTTGTTCTGATTGTGTAAAACAAAAGAATTCCTACAAATCAGTAGACAAGACAAATATAAATGCATAGAGAAATGGGCAAATGACAAGCACAGGCAAGTGACAGAAAAGGAAATAATAAGAAAAAAACTCAGTTACGAGGAGTTGTGAATTAAAACAAACATGAGGCAGATACCTTTTACTGTAGACAGGACGTTAGCAAAAACTCAGAAGGCTGAAAGTCTCAGCAGTTGTCAACATGTGGGTGAAATGGTATCCTTCCGCGTTGGTCTTGGGACTATAACGTGCTATACCAACTTTCAAGTTATATTGGCAGCCACTAGCAAGACTTAACACCTAGGTCTCAGTAATTCCACTTCTGTGCATATACCCAACAGAAACTCTGGTGTATATGCACAGGGTCATGTCATAGGGTGGGTATTGCAGCGTTGCTTATAAGAGTAAATGAAGTTAGAAACAATCCACAGTTCACTATAGAGGAATAGATGGGCAAATAGAATGAATAGGAGCAGAATGAACAGGTAAAAATAACCATCTCAATCAACTGGTTAGAGCTCCAGAACTTTATATGTAGTGAAAGCAAGGAGAAGAATAAAACATTCAATGTGAATCACTCATATAAACAAGAAACAAAAATAATATTATATTATTTAACAAATTTATTTATAGTAATAAATAAATAACATATTATTAATAAAAACAAAACATAATAACATATGTTGTTTTACAGTGCATGTTTATATATGTAAATTTGTAATGAAACAAAAGGAATCAAAGCTCATGATATTTGTTGCCTGAGAAGAATAATGGAAAAAGGATAAGTGGTTAAAGATCTTTGACTCTATCTGTCATTTAACTCCATAAAAGCTGGGACTTGCCTGGTGGTCCAGTGGTTAAGACTTTGCACTTCCAATGCAAGGGGCATGGTCCCTAGTTGGGGAACTAAGATCCCACATGCTGCATGGCCTAAATACGTAAATAAAAAGAAAGATATTTTAATTCCATAAAAATAAAATAATAAAACCTGGAAGAGATACAACGAAATGTAACAACGGTTACATCTGCATGTAAGACTGTTTTATTGTCCCATTATTCTTTGTAGTTTTATACAACATTAATGTTTTGAAAATTAATAAATGGCACTGATTACTCTTCGTCGCCTCGGAAACTGTCCAGACAGAAAAGAGGTGGTCATGTCTAACCTGGAATGCACTGAAGGGTCCTGGTTTACCTTCTGCGGGGTTCGAAGTTGGCTGCAGAGTGTTGCAAATCCCCAAAAGACTCCCATGGAGGGAGCCCCTGAGAACATGAACTGTGTTTGTATCAATAGTATGATTGTGTTTGTTTTTAATGCTCTCAGCTACTGTTTATGTAGACAGTGAGATTACCACTCAGAGACTCAGAGGATAAATAAGTCTCTTTCTTCTCCTGCATGTCCCCCCTTCTTACCCCGCACTCGCCTGTGGTTTGGCAGCCGCACCTGATGGCCTCACAATTGGCTGCTCCTCTCCCTTTCTGTTTTATCTTTCTGTCTGGTAGGTGGCTGCGGAGTAAGGATGAAGGAAACAAGGAAAAGAGAAACCAAAGAGGGACAGTGGAATCGACTCTGGATAAAGAGAGGATATCTCTTGGTTTATCACTCAAAGGATCAAGCTTCATGCCCTGACCTCACGTGATTTTAGGAATGAGGACACCAGAGATTCTCACTTCCAGACCCCTGAGCAGTGTATTATTATTATTTATTTATTTAAGGGGAAAAAGTGAAAACAGCGACAGATTTTATTTTCTTGGGCTCCAGAATCACTGTGGACGGCAACTGCATGAAATTAAAAGATGCTTGCTCCTTGGAAGGAAAGCTATGACCAACCTAGACAGCATATTCAAAAGCATCACTTTGCCAACAAAGGTCTGTATAGTCAAAGCTATGGTTTTTCCAGTAGTCATGTACGGATGTAAGAGTTGGACCATAAAGAAGGCTGAGTGCTGAAGAATTGATGCTTTCGAATTGTGCTGGAGAAGACTCTTGAGAGTCCATTGGACAGCAAGAAGATCAAACCTGTCAATCCTAAAGGAAATAGACCCTGAATATTCATTGGAAGGACTGATGCTGAAGCCAAAGCTCCAACACTTTGGCCACCTGATGAGAAGAGCCGACGAGTTGGAAAAGACCCTGATGCTGGGAAAGACTGAAGGCAAAAGGAGGAGGGGGTGGCTGAGGATGAGATGGTTAGATAGCATCATCGACTCAATGGACCTGAGTTTGAGCAAACTCCAGGAGATAGTGTAGGACAAGGAAGCCTGGCGTGCTGCAGTCCATGAGGTCGCAAAGAGTCGGACCCGACATAGCAACTGAATAACAATGTGTAATTATTTGCCTGCATTGGGTCTTAGCTTTGGTATGTGGGATCTTTGTTGCAGCAACCAGGCTTCTCCAGTTGCGGCGCACAAGCTCCAGAGTTCGTGTGCTCAGTAGTTGTGGCACATGGGCTGAATTGCCCCCATGGTATATGGGATCTTAGTTCCCCAGTCAGGGATCGACCCTGAGTCCTCTGCACTGGAAGGCAGATTCTTAAACCATTGGGCCACCGGGGAGGTTCCCGCTGAGCGGTTTTGTATGATCCTTAAGTTTCTTGTAGCCTGTTAGCACACAGTGATGTACAAACACGCTCAATCCTCACTCCCACCACCCATGCTTAAGCAAAACCTCCAGCTTGTTTGGGCAACCTCTACCCCCATAAATAAAAACCAGTGCCCCAGAGAGTGGAATATAAGGCATCTCGCTCATTTTCAGCTGCTTCCCTACGCATGCATTTAACTTGCAAGCTCCAACTGATACATGTCAGGGAAAGTGAGGGCTCATGTTCCTTTGCAATTCAATATCATTTGGCTTTGACAGACCATTGAGGGTTTTCTCTTCTTGGAAACAGGGTGGATATTTGTTGATTCTTTCCTCCTAGAAAAAGAGCTGCCATGGTGTAGTACAGCATAGTGGTTTCCACAAAGTGTGGTCCCCGTACTAGCAGCCTCAGTGTCAATGGAAACTTGTTAGAAATGCAAATTCTTGGGCCCTGCCCCTGACCTGGACTTCCCTGGTGGCTCAGTGGTGAAGAATCTGCATGCCTATGTAGGAGATGCAGGTTCAACCCCTGGGTTGGGAAGAGCACCTGGAGAAGAAAACGGCAACCCACGCCAGTACTCTTGCTTGGAAAATCCTATGGATAGAAGAGCCTGGCAGGCTATATAGTCCATGGGGTCGCAGAGTCAGACACCACAGACTAAACAACAAGCCCAGACGTATTACTGGGTGAGGGTCTGACGCTGTTTTAACAAGCCCTTCAGGTGATTCTGATGGATGTTCAATGGACCCAGAAATCCAGAGAGATGAGATGAGATCAGATCTTGACTCCTTTACTTACCATCTGTGCCACTCTGGCTGAATAACCCACTAGGATAGAGTATTTTTATAAAATGTAAACAGCAACTGAATGAGTCACGTCTATGAAGGTTCTCTGAAAATTGTGATGGATCCTGCAATGCACATTGTTATTATTGCTATTATCTCATCAAGGGAGTCGGAGAAGGCAATGGCATCCCCACTCCAGTACCCTTGCCTGGAAAATCCCATGGATGGAGAAGCCTGGTAGGCTGTAGTCCATGGGGTCGCTAAGAGTTGGACACGACTGAGTGACTTCCCTTTCACTTTTCACTTTCGTGCTTTGGAGAAGGAAATGGCAACCCACTCCAGTGTTCTTGCCTGGAGAATCCCAGGGACGGGGGAGCCTGGTGGGCTGCCATCTATGGGGTCGCACAGAGTCAGACACAACTGAAGTGACTTAGCAGCAGCAGCAGCAGCATCAAGGGAGTGGTTTTGTTTGCTGAATCAAAAGCCCTGATTTAAGTAGCTCTTCTGCTTCTCTTAGAAGCTGTTTACTACTGTCCATGAGGATCTGCTAGATACAGTGGATGAAAATACAGGATACACAGTTAGATTTGAATTTCTAATAAACCGCAAGTAATTTTTAATATAAACAGTCCTACATATTGAATGGACATACTAATATGGAAAAATTATTTATTGTTTTTAACAAGTCCTATATTGAATTTGGTGTCCTATATTTACTCTGGTGACCATTTCTAGGGGTCTTTTTTAAGGTTAGCCACCAGTTTTTGTTAATCGCAGAATGTTTGTGTATTAAAAAGAAATGCTTTAAGCCTAAACAAACTCTTTAAGCATTAAGCCTAAATAGAAAGTCTTGGAGTTTTTAACAAGCAGGGTTTATCTTTCTTACATAGCAGGTAGTCTTGGAGAAAGGTGAATCTATGAAAGCTTCAGTGGCTCAGAGACATGAAGAATCTGATTCTGGCTTCCTGTGATTCTCTAGGTCTTTCCCTCATTAGCACAGAATGGCTGCAGCAGCTGTAAACATCTCTCCTCATAGAGCTTTCTTGTCAGCCACTTTTGTAGTTTCAGGAAGAGAAATATCTTTCCCCAAATCTTTCTGAAAACCTAGTGAGTTACCTAGCTTTTTCAGTCTTCAGAATGAAGGTCACCAAGGAGGGATGGGCTAATTTGGGGTAGCTCAGTGAAAGTGTCTGCTAGTATTGAGCAGACATTTATTGAGTGCCTACTGTATGCCAATTCCTGTGCCTAGTGTTAGAGACACAGAATGTATAAGACAGTTTCTTCCATCCAGGAGCTTCTAGTCTATTCCAGGAAGGCAGGTGTGTGTCACATGCATTGATTAAAATTAGCGATGTGCTTGGTTAGAGCCCTGTACCAGGTGTAACAAGAGCTCACAGCAGGGTACTTCTCTTGGGCCAGGAGGTTAGAAAAGGCCTCTGGAAGGGATTCTTCTGCTTAGCACATAGTAGATGCTTGGGATTGTGTGAAAACTTGATCAGTTTATGTATGTATCAATACAAATCTTTATTGTGGTGTCTGGACCTATATAAGGACACAATAGGTGTTAGCTCTCAAAGTGATTATTATCCTCGCCAGGGAGCCAGTGGTTGGCCTGTCACATGGGTGCCCATCGAATTTAAGGTATGTGACCTGCCTTACCTGACGTAGGATTAGGAAATTGAACAAGGAGTGGTTAGAATGAGCAGAAACTAAGCAGGTGGCAGAACCAAGGAAATTAAAATTCATAGATTGGAAGAGCTGTCTAATCAGTGGCTCTCAAAATTTTCATAGCCCTTGCTCCTTTATGTATATGAGTTTGTGATCTTCATATGATTATTGGTGTGAACTGCAACTTAAACTCACAACTGTAACTAAAACCAAGTAAAAAACAATGGGATAACATGCTGCTTTTTCCAGTTGTCTTGCCTTGCCCTACAAAACCTGTTCAGATAACTTCCAGTTGTCTTGCCTTGCCCTACAAAACCTGTTCAGATAACTTCCCTGTGCCTACTGTGTTAATATGCTATTGCTTTGAAGATCATATGGATTGGTGGGGTTTTATTCTGTGATTCTCCAGGTCTCTGGAGGGTGCCACAGGGCAACTTCATGGACCAGTGAAAAAATCAAGTGTTTTGGACTGTATTTGTATTAACAGTCTCACATGCCCCCTTCCCCAATAACATAAATGTGCGTGCACGGAAACACACACACCCGCACACACACACGCCAAACAGGACTTCCATTTAGTTGGAGATTCAGAGCCAAGACTGGAGACTCAGACTCTCTGCTCTCTACTAGCTGTGTGACCCTGGACAAGTTTCTCAACTTCTCTGTACCTCAGTTTCCTCACTCATAAAACAGGAATGGCAAACTTGCCTAGTTCTTAAGTGTTAAGAGTTAGAACTTAAATGAGGTCATCTATCTGGAGTGCTAAGTACAAAGCCAGGCAGAGTCTAAGTGTGTAATAATTGTGAATTGTGAGTAGTGCCACTTTTATTATGATTAGATATTGGGAGTTTGAATGTGATATCTCAAGAGAGTTCCACTACTTAAAGAAAGACCACTGTTCTCATCAAATCCCCTTGTTCTGTTGCTAAAGCTATTGAGGTCCAGAGAGGTAGTGACTTGTTTGAGATCATTCAGTTAGTGGTAGATTTAGGTCCAGTGAGGTCCCCAGACTCTCACCGCAGAACCTGTACATTCAGGGTCTGATGTGAGCAGTGGGTAGTGTGTTAGTTGCTCAATCGCGTCTGACTCTTTGTGAACCCATGGACTGTAGCCCCTGTCCATGTAATTCTCCAGGCAAGAATACTGGAGTGGGTTGCCATGACCTTTTCCAGGGATCTTCCTGACCCAGGGATCGAACCCAGGTCTCCTGCATTGGCAGGCAGCTTCTTTACCATAAGCAGTGGGTAAACCTACTTTAACAGCAGAACTTAGCATCCACTTGTCCTGCTGACAGTGTTCCCTTTCAATCTCTTTTAAGTTGCTGCCCAAGACACAGGTCCACTCAGCAGTTTTAGAAAACAATCTCTTCTTCTGGCTGGATGACCCCTCACTGAACCACAGACTCAGAGAGATGGCCTTAGAAAACTAATAATTTCTCCCCGAGGAGAAAGTAACCTATACCCCTTATAGGTCATCCCATTCTCATGGGTTCCCAGTCTAGAGACTCGGAATTTGTTTCTAATTCTTCTTTCTCTTTCCCACATTTCTATTTTACTTTCTATAAAACCTTCAAAGGCCCTTTCCCAAAGCTGGGGTCTCCTTGGTTTCACAAATGTGATCTCCTTCATTAACCACGTCGTTCTCTTCACTGGACCCAGCAAGTAATAAATCCAATTAAAATGGGCTTAGACAGGGGGAGTCATTGTCTCATATGACAAGACACCTAAGGAAGACAGTTACAGAGTTGATCGTCAAGGGTGCTGGAGCAGCCTCTCTGTAATTTTTTGTGTGTTCATCTCATGATATTAGATGGCTACCACGGCCCCAGGGATTATGTCCTTGAAGGACAGTGTCCTGGGAATGACTTTCCCCCCACCTGCCTCTCCTTGTCAATGAGAGAAGAAGCCATTTCCCAGAGTGCCTTGCCCTTCTGCACCAGGATGGTGGAAGTTGTCCGTGGCTTAGCACTCAGGGCAGTTGGGAGACTCTGGTGGAGGTGGGCTCTGCCAAGTAACAGACAAGAGCAAGAAGTGGTGGTTGATAGTTGGCTAGTATTTTCATGACAAAATACCACCGGCTGGCTTGGCTGTCTTATGCACCTCAAGCTTGCCTTTTCACCTTTGTGGAGGCTGCAAGTTCATGATGGATGTGCTGACAGGATTGGTTTCCTCTGAGACGTCTCTCATTGGCTTGTGGTTGGCCATCTCCTTCTCTGTGCTCACCTGGTCTTTGCTCTCTGTGTGCACCCCTGGTGCCTCCCTCTCTCTGCAAATCTACTCTTTGTGTAGATGCCACTGACGCATCATGGCAGAGCTAGAGCTCCCTCAATTCCACACTCACAGCTAAATTTCCCAGCCCCCTGGCTCTTGGGTGGGACCATGTGACCAGTTTGGAGCAAAGGAGAGTAGTTGTAAATGAAAGGTGTCATGTCAAGGTCAAGGCAGTCGAGACTATGTGTCTCCGTCCCTCTTTCTCTCTCTCTCTCTCCCCTCCATGGCGATCTTGGAGGCCATCCATTTCCGGTGGAGTAGCTATGAGATGAAGGAAGGCCATGTGTCCTACAATGGACTTTGTATTCTAGTGAAGAAGAAATAAAGTTATTATATTAAGCTAAAAAAAAAAATCTCCACTTTGTATAAGGACCCCAGTCAGTCGGATTAGAGTCCACTTCAACGGCCTCATTTAACTTAATTGGTGCATTTAAAAATTTTGTATTGTGCTGTGTGCTTAGTTGCTCAGTCATGTCTGACTCTTTCTGACCTCATGGACCGCAGCCTGCCAGGCTTCTCTATCCATGGGGATTCTCCAGGCAAGAATAGTGGAGTGGGCTGCCATGCCCTCCTCCAGGGGATCTTCCCCACCCAGGGATTGAACCCAGGTCTCCTGCATTGCAGGCAGATTCTTTATGGACTGAGCCGCCAGGGAAGCCCACTTTGTACTGGGGGACAACCAGTTAGCAATGTTATGACAGTTTCAGGTGAACAGTGAAGGGACTCAGCCAAGGGCCTATTTTGTACTGGGTATATACTAAGTCTCCTCAGTCATGTCCAAGTCTTTGTGACCCCATGGACTGTAGCCAAGCAGGCTCCTCTGTCCATGGGAATTCCCAGGCAAGAATACTGCAGTGGGTAGCCATTCCCTTTTCCAGGGGATCTTCCTGACCCAGAGATCAAACCCAGGTCTCCTGCATTCCAGGCAGATTCTTTACCATCTGAGTCACCCGAGAAGCCCACTTTGTATCGGGGGACAGCCAGTTAACAATGTTGTGACACTTTCAGGTGAACAGTGAAGGGACTCAGCCAAGGGCCCATCTCCAAACACAGTCACATTCAAATACTGGAGGGTGAGGGGGCGATGGTTAGAGCTTCAACATATGTATTTTGAGGGGGACAGAATTCACTCATGACAGAAGACAAGCAGCTGTCCCTGTCATATTGCCAGTGACAGATTCCTTTTAACCTCTTCCTTAGACTTTGTTTTTTCTATCCTTATTATATGGAATCCCCTTTGCCTCTCTGGATACCCAAAAGACACTCATTTTCAAAGAAAGTATATCCAAAGCCCACCTTTCCCAGGAATTCTATTCCTGCACCTTTCTCATCTTCCCTGTCCACTTCCATGGAACCCTGCCTCAGTTCACAGGCATGCATCTTTTATCACTGAAGACTTGTATGCTTGGGAATACCTTGATTAGAGCTGAAGAAATATGATAAACAAGTCATGACATGACATAGTGTGAATCATTGTTTAAACAAAACCTGGGTCTGAACTGTGGCTGAAGGAGGGACAGTCAGATGGGAGTGTGATTTGAAATCTCTTCTAAAACCTGGGTTAACATTAGTTCATCATGTGGAAGTGAGAACTCGAGAGGAACTTAGAATTCAATCTGGCATCTTTAAAGGGGACTTTAGAACAGGAAACTGAAGAAGGAGTTTTAGTTACCCAAGGAGAATTGGTTGGGCACCGCTTTATTTACTGTTGAATTCCTGATTCTCTGTACCTGTTACCTTGTTAGAATGCATTAGTATGGAGATGGGGAAATAGCAATTTCAAGAACTCAGCTCATCTGAAAGGAAATCAACCCTGAATATTCATTGGAAGGCCTGAGGTTGAAGCTGAAGCTCCAATACTTTGGCCACCTGATGCAAAGAGTCAACTTATTGGAAAGTCCCTGGTGCTGGGAAAGATTGAGGGCATAAGGGAACAACAGAGGAGGAGATGGTTGGATGGCATCACTGACTCAATGGACATGATTTTAAGCAAACTCAGGGAGATGTCGAAGGACAGGGAAGCCTGGTGTGCTGCAGTTCATAGGCTTGCAAAGAGTCAGTCATGACTTAACGACTAAACAACAACAACAGCATAGATTTTTATAGCAGCAACCATGCCACAACTGGATTTTGAAATGCGTAATTAGCTTCTCAGTCCTAAAAGAGTCTGTTTCTCAGAGGAGGGATCTGGGTGGGGTCCCTTATTATAAGACCATCCTGGGTCTGGAATTCTTAGTTGTTACAGCTTCTCTTGGTGACTTTTTAAAATGGATATTGCAAGATTATTTGAATCTGAATGTTGAAAAAAAAGTAACTACATGGTCCTGTTTAAGGCATTGTGCTTTCAAGCTTGCTCCCCTCTGTTCGTGCAAAGGTCTCTTTATCTCTGATCAGTGCTAGTCTTCAAAGAGAAGGACACTTCTTGGACATCTGGCCTTACCACGCTTCCTTTCTTTGCAGCTTCTATTGAAAGAAAGCCAGCTTACACCTACATATGGGACATGCGCACAAAATACCGGGTGTTCTGGGTCAGGATCTTCCAAAGGCCGCCCCAGTGGGGCCATGAAAATAGTCTTTCAAGTCAACAGAAGTTTGTTGTCAGGCTCCGCATGAGAAGTTTGGCTTTATGTTGGAACCATCCAGCCTTTGAGACGTGCAGATTTGCCATGCTTTCTTATTTAAAATCTTCAGCAGCCTATGAACTATAATTCACTGTGACCAGTGCCAATGGCTGGTGTAAACCATGTGCCACAGAAGCAATGTTGTAAAGCACCAATACATAAGGTCCTGTTAGTTCTGTCTGACAAGGCAAGACTCCTAGACAGGTTGAGAGGGAAGGAAGCCTTCAAAATGAACAAAGTAGAGTTTTGTTGGATTGGAGAGTAAGAAATTCTGGGCAGAGGCCAGAGCATGGAGGAGTGAAAATGGCAGGTCTGTTGATGGAAAGATGAGCCGTGGCTCTAAAGTTGGGGCAACAGGACAAGGGTGGGTAGAGAAGACTTTAGAGGGAGGGAATAAATGCACAAGTTAGGTCTTCAAAGAGGCAGGGTACTGCGAAAGCAGAAAAGGAAACATCCGTGGAAAGCAAAGTATACACGGAAAGTTCTTGTCACTAGTATTTTACACAATGGGAGTGACTGTGGACACTTATTTGTGAAGTAGTTAGAGAGCAAGAAGAGTGTTATGTTCTCAACTCAATCCTCTGGAGGTTAAGCGCATATTTCTTTCAAGGTTATTCAGAGGTCAGTGTATTCAAGGAAGTCTTCCTGGAGTGGGTGGAGACAGGCCGAGGTCTGGCAGGTGAGGACTTGATTTATCAAAGGAGAGAGAAGGCATGAGCCAGTAAGTAGGACTGTGGGAACAGAGGTGATAGACATTCAGGACAAAACATAGATTAGCCTAGCAATACGGAGGCGGGCTTCAGTTGCAGGTCCGTTGGTTTGTGTCAGAGCCTCTCCATCTTGACTGCACATTGGAACCACCTAGGGAGATTTCTAAAATATTGGTGTCTAGATCTGATGCCCAGGAATTCTGAGCTTAATAGACGTGGAACATGTCTTGAGCAACAGGATTTTGCAAACTCATTTTGCAATGACTCTAGTGTACCAAAATTCATGGAGAAGTCTTGGAGTGAATATCTGAGCATCAGGTCAGCATTGTGCCTGTGGGGAAGGAAGGCACAGGGAAGAAACCTGATAATAGGGACAGCAATATTTAGCAGAAAAAAATGGTGATTCTAGACCCAGATTCAAACTGAAGCTCTACCCAGTTGCTAGCATTATGACCTGGGCAAAGCCTTTAACTCCTCCTTTGGATTATTTCTCTGCTTTATAGATAGGAATAATACTTACTGAGCAGAGGCATGGTGAAGAGCGCTGAGATAACGTATACAAAGTACCTGGCTTAGGGCAAGTGTTTAGCAAGTGCAATCTATGGTATCTTTCCTTTAGGGAATAAGAAAGCTGACTGGTTAAGAGCATCCACGTTGGAAATAGACTACCGATCTAAAGCTAGCTTAGCCCCTTGAAGATGGAGTGACTTTGGATAAAGGATGCAGTCTCTCTAAACTTAAATCTTCCCCATTTGTGGGATCGGAACTTACTTCCTTTCTATGTATGTTAGTTGCTCAGTCATGTCCGACTCTTTGGCGGCCCCATGGACTGTAACCTTCGGGTTCCTCTGTCCATGGACTTCTCTCCAAGCAAGAATTCTGGAGTGGATAGCCATTCCCTTCTCCAGGGTATCTTCCCGCCCCAGGGATCGAACCCAGGTTTCCTGCATTGCAGGCAGATTCATTACCATCTGAGCCACCAGGGAAGCCCTAGTGGTTGTGCAATAGTAGTCCATTGAATGAATGTGCTTCATTTTATTTATCCATTTCTCAGTGGATGGACATGTGGCTTGTTTTCACTTTAGGACTTTTATCAGTAATGTTGCTATGGGTACTTGTATACAGATTTTTGTGTGGAACATATGTTTTCATTTATCTTGGGTCTATACCTAGGAGTGGAATTGCTAGATCACGTGGTAACTCTGTTTAACGTTTTGTTTTCCACAGCACTTGTACTATTTTACATCACTACCATCACTGTATAAGGCTCTCAGTTTCCCCATATCCTTACCAGTACTTATTATTTGTATTTTTTTTATTATAGCCTTGCTAGTGGATGTGAAGTGGTATCATATTAGGTATTAATATTTTGCACCAACCTAATATTTTTCTAATAGCTAAAATATTGAGCATCTTTTCATGTGCTTATCCACCATTTGTAAATCTTCTTTGGAGAACTGACTTGGATTTAAATCCCATGCCTATTTTTCAATTGGGTTGTCTTTTCAGTGTTGAGTTGTTCAAGTTCTTTGTATATTCTGGATACAAATTCCTTATTGCAGGTGTAACAGGCAAATATTTTCTCCCATTCTGTGGCTCATTTTTTCACTTTCCTGATGGTATCATTTGAAACACAAAATTTTTCAGTTTACCTATTTCTACTTTTGTTCCTTAGGATATGTGATCTTGCTTAACCCAAGGTCAGGAAGATTAACACCTGTGCTTCTTCGAAGAGTTCTAATAGTTTTAGTTTTTACATTTAGGCCTATGGTCCACTTAGAGTTAATTTTTATCTATGGTGTGAGGAAGGAGTCCAACTTCATGTTTTTGCAAATGGATATGCACACTTTGTTGAAAAGAAAAGACCATTCTTTCCCTGTGACATTGTTTTGGCACCCTTGTCAAAAATGTGTATGTCTAGTCTTATGCTGCCTTATCTTTTGGACAAGAAAATAATCCGAGTTTGAGAAATATTATAGGACTTGCTGCTACGACTCTGCTTTGTTAGATTTAGGCCATTGAAACATTTTAAATGATCTACCAGACCTTTTAAAAATTTGATCTAATTTATACTTTATTCTGTATTTCACATAAAAATTAGTGAGATTATTACCAGGATTTTTTTTTTTCAATTTTCCAAAAAAGAAAAAAGCATGGAGATTTGGCTTGAGGTCACAGGCGTGGTGCACACATGCTTACTGTCGCACATTTTCCTAAACATCTCTCTCTTGGCGTTCTTTCTTGAATGCTTCACCTGGCTGGACCAACAGTAGGTTTTGTGGCTAGGGAACCATGCTTAATTTTCTCTTTATGTTCATCACTGTGGATTTTCAGTAGACCTCTGGCAGTCTTGTTTATACCAAATATCTCAAAAATCCTTTTTGAAAGTGTGCATTGTTTCTCTGCCCTGAAGGTAAAACACAGCAACCTTGGTTAACAGCAGAGCTCACACGGATAGCAGTTCAGGGACCGAAGGATCGAGTGTCTTCCCTGTGGGTCTTGTCCTCATCGGTTCAGCCACAGGATGGGGAACGGAGCTGAAAGGGGCGGCCAGGCTGGCTGGGCAGAGCTGTGCTGTTGACGGGAAGGCAGCCTTTAGGGGCTGTTCTGCCTGCGGAGTACGTGAGAGGTGGACGGTGGCAGCAGACCTTGTGTGCTGTGTGCTTAGCCGCTCAGTCGTGTCCGACTCTTTGCCACCGCGTGGGCTATAGCCTTTCAGGCTCCTCTGTCCATGGGGATTCTCCAGCAAGAATGCTGGAGTGCGCTGCCACGCCCTCCTCCAGGGAATCTTCCCAACCAGAGTATCAAACCTATGCCTCCCGCATTGCAGGCGGATTCTTTACTCTCTGAGTCACCAGGGCAGCCCCAGCAGGCCTTGGTAGAGAGCTAATCCATACCCCCGAGGGCACAGATGATGTCTAAGTCTTCAACCTTTTCCCAGTTGTGGTCTCGAGACACAAGACTAACAGAACAAAAGGTGATTTGGGGCCAGGATGGAGGGTAGAAAGTGATCTTGGACTGGAACTGGGTATCTACCAGTCCCTCCCCTGGCCTAGATTCTTCGTGATTATCTCCTCAGTGACACATGCTAGGGTATTTTATCTCACCCTACGTGCAATGCAGGGGCTTTCCTGGTAGCTCCTGTTAAAGAACCTGCCTGCAATGCAGGAGACCCAGGTTCGATCCCTGCGTCAGGAAGATCCCCTGGAGGAGGGCATGGCAACACACTCCAGTAATCTTGCCTGGAGAATCCCATGGACAGAGAAGCCTGGTGGGCTACAGTCCATGGGGTGGCAAAGAGTCAAACATGACTGAGCAACAAGTTTCATGCATCCAGGAATAGTAAGACAATATCTAATCAGCCTTGAATCATTTTTGTGAGATAACGTAAGGAATGAATGCTTGGTTTTGTTTTCTCTGAAGCTAGTGCCTGGATAACCCTTTCAAATAGCCTGAGAAATGAATTTGTTGACAATTCTGAAAGAGAGATAATTATTTCAATCACATAATTTATGCTACCTTCTGCTCTGTTCTCTGTTGGTGCTCGCCAGGCACATAGGATTGGTCTACTCTGCACCAGGAAAGAGAACTTAACTATCCTTACTTAGCTTATTTCTTCTTAGTAGGTGAAGTGAGGATAGAAAGGTACAAGTAACATGAATATCATTTATTTAATTTGGATTTTCCTTTGAAGAACAGTGTATTTATCAATTTAATCTGTAACATGGATGTCTTCTGAAGCACTTACATTCAGTTGAGCCTGTTAACTTTGAAATTCTAGATCCCTTTCCTAGATCTAACCTAGACCTTTTCTAGGTTAAGATATTTCAATTGGAGATGGCAGGTCCAAAAGATATTCCTTGGTTGAGATGCTTTCAAATTCAAAATCATCATAGTTAAAGAGCTGGTTGTCAGTGGTGGACATCTAACCTAGGGTGTTTAGAGAGTATTGTCATGGAGGCTGAGGGGACTACTGGAATGGAATGGATCAGGCAAGAGATGCTAGAAATCTGTCTAGCTGTGTGGAGGACAGTCCCGCACAACAAAGAATTCTGCACCCCCCACCCCACCCGGAAAGTGAACAGAGCTTCCGCCTTCCCTACATTGAGAAGCTGACCCATGAGCCTGAGTCTCATCTCTCTGCTTTCGAGTGGACTGATGCCTTCTTGTCTCCACATCTGGGGCTGACAACTACAAACATCAGGGAGGTCTGATGCAGTTACAGCATCGCTTGGGTCTGCAGTGCTTTTTCCCCTTCCTGCAGCCCCTGTGATCTAGACTCCGCCAAACCATCTTCCCTCCATGGCTCATTCCTGCCATCTGAAGCAGGATGTTAACAATGACTAGCACTCACTGAGTGCTTACTTGATATCAGGGAAGATGCTGGATACTATTTCATATACTATTTTATTTTGTTACTGCAGTGATCCCCAGAGGAGGACCTCATGATATCTTTCATGAAAAGGTTTTGAGGGTTTAGGGAATTTACTTACAGTCATACAAAGGGAACAGAGCAGTTTGCAGAATTGGACTTTCTTCCCACACCTGTACACTCACAAAGCCGTGTCCCAGGACCTGCTGTGCTATGTGGCTTCCGCAGCCTGTGTCTCTTAGTGACAGGCCCTGCCTTGGCTCCCCAACTGGCTCACCCTCTCTACGTGTTGCTCCCTCTGTTAGAAAACTTCCTCCTGCCTCATCTTTATCCCAGCTTCCTTTGTCTGGCTGATTGCTACCTGGTTCCCCGTCTCACTTTCTTAGGAAGCCTCCGTGACTTTCCCCACTTTGGGTTAGGGGACCTCATCTCTGTGCACCCTCTATTTCCCCAGTCGTGGGCCATGGTGACCATGCTATAGATGCAGTTCACATGTCTGCACTCCTCTCTAGACTCCAAAGGACTTATGGTTTGTTTGATGCTCTGTCCTTGAAGCCTGGTTAGGCCAGGCTGTGGCACAGACCAGGTACCACACAGACATTTGTGGGGTGTGCAGAGGGTGGCCTGGACTCACCCCTCTAGGGCTTAAAGAGTGGTTCTGGTGGGCATGACCCCCTAACCCCAGCCCACTGATCACATCTAGCCTTCATGATGGGGACTCGCTCCCAGGCCAGCTCTAAGTGGGGAACATGAGCAGAGCTCAGTTGGGGAGACTTGCACTGATGGATATGAGAGAGGTGGCCCAGAATCTGTGGTCACACAGCAGGACCTATGGCACAAATGGGACCAAGTGCCATAATGTGGACTCTCTGGGCCACGTAAGAAAGTAGAAATGGCTTCCAGATCCACTGATTTCCTCTCAACTTGTATTTTTTTAAGATTGATTAATTTATTTACTTATCTATTTTGGGCTGTGCGGGGTCTTCTTTGCTGCACACGGGCTTTCTCTAGTTGCGGAGAGGGGGGCTACTCTCTAGTTTTGGTGTGTGAGTTTCTCCCTGCAATGGCTGCTCGTGGCAGAGCATGGGCTCTAGAGCTCTGGCTCAGTAGTTGTAGTGCATGGGCTTCGTAGCCCCGCTGCATGTGGAATCTTCCCGGAGTAGGGATTGAACCCGCGTCCCCTGCATTGGCAGGCAGATTCTTAACCACTGGACCACTAGAGAAGGCCATCCTCTAAACTTACTGCAATTAAAGTAAGACCCAAACTGGATCCAGTAGGGTAGCTATCCCCCAAAACCTCAGTGACTTGATAGGGAAAAAAAGCTGTGGGTTTCATGAGAAAAACAATAGAGAAGGAACAATTCTTGAATAATGATGTTGGCATTTAACATGAAAGAAAACCAGTTCATTACTCAGAAGTCAGCAACTCAGGCACATTTTTATAGGATTATATAGATCCACGACATAATTATGACCTTGTGATGGTACCTACTGTGTGCTAGGGGCATTAGACACGTATATGTGGCTTTATTTATTTCTTTTTCTCGCTAATGTTTGCCACAATCCTAAGACTTGGGTATGGTTTCGCTCATTTTACACAAGGTTATGTAACTCACTCAAGGTCATGTACCTTGTCAAGTGGCTGAGAAGGAATTTGAACTCAGGTCTGTCTGAATACAAAGTCTGACGAGTTGCCAGTGGCCTCAAGCAAAAGCATCACCTCTCTCCTTACGCACCAGCACCTCCTCCCTCAGCGCTTTCACTTCCTCGTTCTTTACAGAGACAGTGTCCTCTGTTACGTCAGGTGAGCAAGTGGCCCAAGAAAGCGTGAGCAAAAGGAGACTCAGGCGTGACAGGGGTGGGCGTGTGAAGAGGAGGAAACCTGGCCTTTCTTTGCCAAAAGCTGGGATAAAACCTCTGCCAAGCTGGAGACGGAAGCGATCTGTGATAGAAATGGGAAGTCTTTCTTTTCCTTGCAGACTGCTCTTCATTTAGCAGAAAGGATGGATAACGCTCCAGATCAAAGAATTTCCCTAACTTTGTTTATTCTTATCCAAAGTTTGTTTTTTAAACCTGGAACCATATTCAGTCTGACTCAGCCAGGAAACCTGATCATAAATAGATCCTCCTGAACATAATCAAAATGATATTTCCTCCTCAGGGCTCGACCAGCTCTGGCCGCCTAGCTGTAATTATCGTCCACCTGCCAGTCTCCTGAGTGGATTCATTCTGTCAATTCACACTCGTTGCGTGGCTTTTATTTATTTTTTTTTTTTTCCTGCAGCTCAAATCCTCCCGGTCTCCAGAGGCAAGCGTGACTGCTGTAAGTCGAATCAAATTTGCAATTCCCAGGGGAGCCTTTATCACTGTTGTGCAAACACCGTGTCCTCCTGAAAACCTGTCTAGGGCTGCATTTGATACCTTGGCGTCACCTGACTCCATGAGGTCAGAGGTGAAAAGCTCTCTTTCCTTTGCACACATTTACGTGGCACCAGCACAGATTGGGCCTCTTGTATCACGAGAGGGCTGCTCTCCTCTGAAGAGTCCCTCACGTAGGCGGCTCCATGAATGGGCTTAGTCATCACTTAATACAGGAAATGAGTGGGCGGATGTGGCACGCTCAGTTGCTTCAGTCGTGTCTGACCCTGCGACCCCAATCACTGTAGCCTGCCAGACCCCTCTGTCAATAGGCTTCTCCAGGCAAGAATACTGGAGTGGGTTGCCATTTTCTTCTACAGGGGCTCTTCCCTGCCCAGGAATGGAACCCGAGTCTTCTGTGTTTCTTGCATTGCAGGCAGATTCTTGACCACTGAGCCACTGGGGAAACCCTGGGTGGAGGTGAGAGGTTAAATATTTTAAGTGTATATATTAAAGTGTCAGTCGCTCAGTCGTGTCTCTTTGTGACCCCATGGACTGTAACCCTCCAGGCTCCTCTGCCCGTGAAATTCTCCAGGCAAGAATACTGGAGTGGATTGCCATTTCCTTCTCCAGGGGATCTTTCTGACCCAGGGATTGAACCAGGGTCTCCCACATATGCAGGCGGATTTTTTACCGTTTGAGCCACCAGGGCCCTTTATCTAAATTCTTCCAACTCCTATTCCTTTAACTTTAGTTTCCATAAGGATCCAGTCAACCAACTTTGGTCTCAGGGAAGAGTTCAGAAGGCTTTTTCTTTTTGTTCACTGCTTATTTTACCTACTTTTATAGAAAAGGCTCTGGGATTCCCAGGGTCAGACAGAGCCATGGAAGTCAGGCCCTTTAGCCTAGCTGTCCCAAAATAACCAGTCAGATAGCTCCGTGTGTACATGAATGGGTCCATTTCTGTCAAGTCCCTTTCTGTCCTAGATCCCCCCTGAGAACACGGGACCATCCCAGGAGGTGTGTGAGCTGAATAATTATACTACGTGCTGCACAGACACACTGAGAACTTGTCACCAGGACCACCATGGATGACAGGCAGGTGAGCACTCTGTGTCCAGGGTCCAGAGAGAGAAACTGACAAGAGGAAGATTTCAGCCCCATAGCCTGTGTCTGTCAGCGCTGACATGGTCAGCTTTTGATAGTTTAGAGGCTGTTTTTCTGCTCAGGGAATGATTTAGCGCCTTTTATCCTGTGATTGCCAGCACTTCTTTCCCAAGAAGGACAGAGAGAGGGGAATCAAGATCAAACTGAAACACATCCATTTTCCAACTCGTCAGCAGCTCTGCCAATAGTGGTGATGCCCTACGATGGTTTTAGGACAAAGGATATTTAATGTATATGCATCACCATGTTCCTTAAAGTTGACACAGATCAGGTGTTTTTTTTAGAAAACTAAGAAGTTGGAACTCCCATTTCTGTAGCCCCAACCATAAGGTATAAGAAGTATTCCAGTAGACATTAAGTGTGGGGCTTCCCAGGTGGTGCTTATAGTAAAGAACCCACATGTCAATGCAGAAAACATAAGAGATGCAGGTTTGATCCCTGGGTTGGGAAGATCCCCTGGAGAAGGCATGGCAACGTATTCCAGTATTCTTGCCTGGAGAATCCCACGGACAGAAGAGCCTGGCGGGCTACAGTCCATAGGGTCGCAAAGAGACGGACATGACTGAGTGACTTAGCATACACGCAGACATTAGGTGCAGACAAATACTGTTTGATTCCACTTTTATGAGGTACCTAGGATAGTCAGATTCAGAGAGTCAGAAGTACATTGGTAAATGCCATGGACAGGAGGGCTTCCCGGTGGCTCGGTGGTAAAGAATCTTCCTGCCAATGCAGGAGATGCAAGAGACACGTGTTCGTGTGTTCGATCCCTGGGTTGGGAAGATCCCCTGGAGAAGGAAATGGCAACCCACTGCAGTATTCTTGCCTGGGGAATCCCATGGACAGAAGAAATCTGGCAGGCTATAGTCCGTGGGGTTGCAAAGAGTCAGACATGACTGAGCAACAGAGCACACAGGGGTGGGAGGCGGGGTAGGATGGGAAAGGAGAATGGAGGATTGTTGTGTAATGGGGACCGAGTGTCAGTTAAGAAAGTGAAAAACCCAGGAGATGCACGGTGGTGAGAGCTGCACAACAATGTGAATGCGCTTAGTGCCACTGAGCTGTGCAGCAACCTGTGGTCAAAACGGTGCATTTTATATTATGTGACTTTTGCCGCAATAAACAGATATTTTTTAAAAAGAAAGAAAATATCCAGGTCACTGTGATGAATGGTCTCACGCAGCCTTTAGTGCCATCGTCCACACCCTGCTTCTTGAAACTGTCTCTTCCTCCTATTTCCCTTAACCTGCACTCTCTTGGCTTCTCTGCTCCTGCTTCACACATTCTTAGCCTCCTTCACTAAGTCCTAATTTTCTCCACTCAGTGCTGTGGTGAGGGAACTGCCTCAGGATCTATAGTCAGCCCCACTTACCCACCCCTCGCTGCTCCATCCTCCTCCCCGGAATGATTCCACCCACTCCCACTTCCTCACTCACACTGAGATCCTTGCTTGTTGGCGCTCAGCATCTCACTGCCTGCTGGGTATCACTGTGCAAATATCAAGAAGGCATCTTAGACTTAATTAGTCAACAGTTAAGCTAGACTACGGTCCCTTCTTTTTCCTGGACCACCCAGGCCCCCACCCCTCACAATTGCTCATCATCACTAAAAATTTCCTTCTATTGTTGGTGGAGCAAAAATTGCTTCACAATCTTTGACACGAAATCTGGAAGACTCAGTGACAATGAAAAGTATGTATATCCTTTAACCCAGCAATCCCACTTGTGGGTTCTCTTATTGAAGTCAAAGCACATCTCTGTATGAGCGTATATAAGGATGTTTATTTTGCATCGTGGTGAGAACTTGGGAACAAACAGAATGCCCATCGGGGAGAATAGATGACAGTGAATTATAGCCATTATGCAGCTATTTGATGTGAAAAGAAGCCCATGATGTATTCTGAAGTCAAAAAGCAACTCGGAAAGTAACATGTACAATAGTATCTAGTATATCAGATAGTATTATCTAATTATTGTACAAAGTCAATCTAGAAAAGCCCTGTATGTGTACACGTGTCTCTGTGCTTGAATGGATATGAGGAAAGCAATAGATATTCAGCAGACTGTTAGGATTGTTTCCCTGGGTGGGGCAATGCCCAGGAAAACAGAGCATATATTGTTTTTATAGTAATTGGAAAAATATTTAATTGCTCATCCTCCTGTATTTCTTGCTAGTCCCTCAAGTAAGAATCTTAGCATCACCTTCGGCACCTCCTTCCCCATTCCTCTTTCCAGTGAGTCATTGTTCTTACATTTGCATCCTCCACTAGACTATAGAGTCATTGCGAGCCAGGGCCT
Organism: Bubalus bubalis; assembly: GCF_019923935.1. NCBI lineage: Eukaryota > Metazoa > Chordata > Mammalia > Artiodactyla > Bovidae > Bubalus > Bubalus bubalis. Next base: position 21,095,266 of record NC_059163.1, read on the forward strand.
TCTGCATGGAACCTCACGTATATCACTCAGTATATGGTTACTGACATGAAATGAAGATGTTAGTGTCATTGTGCTGTATTTCTATTATCTTACATCTCTAAGCTTTCTTCTAATTCAGAGTGATACCAGTGCTTTCACCAAAACCTTTTAATGTACATCCTCTTCCCCCACCCCTGCTGTGGAAAATGGGCCCTTGGAATATAAGATATTATATCATATACTCTGCTGTCCCAGTTTCACTTATTTGGTCTTCCTTTATATGTATTTTTACTCAGCTCTGCATCCTGCTTTCAGTATCATTTAGAGTTTCTTGGATGGGAGGCAGGTAAACAGGGGATAAACAGCCTCGGAGGACTGTATGCAGATTTGCACTGAAATAAGCAGAGAACGCATGTGTCAAACATAATGATGAAGAAACCAGTCCAAACATCCACGTGTCTCCTGGGGTCAAAGCTCTGGCCATTTGAAATCACGGCATTCAGACATTTTAGAACCGGTTCTTAAAATAGTACATAGGGAACGTTTTGCCACACCCCAGGGAAGCTGTCAGCACACCCACACCTTTATATACCCACACCCACAGCCAAACACACACACACACACACTGCATCGAACTTTACCTGAACCCCTACTTGCTGAATCATGATTTTTCTGGCTCAGTTCCAGTGGCTTTCGAGGGCCAATGGTTCACTTCTGAGTGGCCTGAGGAGGGGAGTGGTAGATGTACAGTCAGACTTGATAGGTGAATTGCCCCACTGATCTTTCCACCAGTTCTGCATGTACTATTCCTGTCTGCCTTTCAGGACTTGAACAGATTCCAGTACAAAGATCTGTGATTGACCATCCTCCCAGTGTGTGGGATCTCACAGCACATTGAATGACCAGGCAAGCAAATAAACAAGAATACAGGACCTCTGAGAGCAGATTGAGTGAAATCATACCATGCTATTTATATCCCCAACGTTTTTCAGCCTGAGAGTTCAGCATAATCGCAAATATCAGTCACAACGCTCCTTTGTTCCTGGAAGTTGCTGTTTATCCCCTTTGCCATTTTACTAAGAGGGGGATAGAGAATAACTCATAAGACACAGAATCAGCATTCTATTAAAGGACCTCAACTCTGCCAACAGTGAGACCCAAGAAGTTAATGTTAATTGATATGAAACAAATTGGGGTTTCTTAAGAATGCTACCCATTGTGATGAGATCTATACCTAGTTATGATATATCCATAAGTTCCAGACTGAACACAGCTGGTAGATAGAATTTCATGCAGGAGGTATGCTTCTTGAACCCCTCTGTGTGTGTGTGCTCTGCATTTTTAAGAGTTGATGTCAAGCTGGTCCCTGTTAGGGGGCTGTATTTCCATCTACTCATTGTGAATTCTGAATACAGCCTCCTTAGTCCAATCAGTTGACTATTCTGCTTGGAGTCAACCCTTTGGAAAGATATTCTTATGCATTTGGCTCTTTATCGAGTCCCTCTTCTCTACACCCCACCTCCCCAAATAAAGAAGAAATACCACCCGAAGCAGCAAAATGTCCTCAGAGTGAGCATAATCTTCTAGCATCAGAAGTTAGTGGGAGCTTTGCCGAGGGAGAGGAATTAGAAATCAGCCCATAAAAATAAATGAATCTGTTTCCATAGTGACGGGAATCTTTCTCCTCATAGTTTTTATCCTGTGTTCCCCCGCGGATCCCTTAGGCAGAATAACAATAAACTCGAAGAAAACATTTTATTATCTTAATGGATTCTTAATTTAAAGCCAAAAGCCTTTAAATTATCTTCCCAAGGATACCGCTGGCCGTAACTTTTGGAATTGAATACCTGAACGGCGTTGCAGGAGGAATATCACCTCCCAGAGCCCAGCCAAGCAGGGGAAGTGGAGAGGGGAGGACCTCGTGGGTTACACAAGCGTTTTGTATGCTGCTTTCCTGATGGGCAACGCACCTGTCATGTTTAATATTTCATCGGAGGAGGAAACGTGCATCTGTCTATGTTCATCTGCTGAGTGAAATTCTGCCCCGATGAAGCCTGCTCACGGTAAATGCGACAGGGTGCCCTCATTATGCCCCTAAATCATATTCCATAGCAACCAGGAGGGATCCAGAGCAACAGCGAAGCCTGAGCCACTGCTCTTTCCCCACCAGCCAGCTCTAGGGAGCCCTTTACCTACGTTTCTGCAGCTGCGGCTGGGCCTGCCTCTGCCATCACATTGTAGAGGCTGAGGGAAGCCCAACAGCTGTACTATGGGAAGAGTAACTGCAGAGAAAAAGGACTCAGAGGTGCAAACCTCTGGACCAACACGAGAAGGGGCTTCCCAGGTGGTACTAGTGGTGAAGAACCTGCCTGCCAATGCAGGAGACCCGAGAGATGTGGGTTCGATCCCTGGGTGGGGAAGATTCCCTGGAGGAGGGCATGGCAACCCACTCCAACTTTCTTGCCTGGAGAATCCCATGGACAGAGGAACCTGGCGGGCTACAGTCCATGTCCAGAGTCAGACATGACTGAAGTGACCTGGCACGCATGCATGCCGGTGAGAAACTGAGAGGCAGAGCTGGTGGGAACGTCTTGGTGTCAACATGACAAATTCATCATATAGATAGATGGTTGGTCCATATGCAGAATGGTGCAAACCACATGCGTGGAAATTATTTCAGCCTTGTCGCAAAACTGACCAAGAAGGGTCTGAGTAGATACCTGTGATTTTCTCAGAAGTCATCTCAATAGAAAAAAGTCATGACTCCCTTCCTTAATCCCTTATGAGAGTGAACACAGGCCCCTCTTTTGGGGGGAGGTTTAGGGTTTATGTCTATTGTCTCAGGATAATGATTAACGCCACCTCTTTTCATTCTTGAAAGTATCTCAAAGGCTTGAACACTAAATGTGAAGGTCACCCTACTTAAAGCCCACAAATTTAAGTCTAGTCTCCCACCGCTGACCTTATGTTTATTTCTCTCCATAAATATTACATGCTGTCTGTGGACAGATTTGTGCCTCTTTCCCGTAATGTAGCAGCTGCCAGGTGTAGGCTTTTTCAGGCTAAGATACGTGGAGCCAGGAAGATATGATTCTGAAGAGGAAAAGTAGAGAATGGAGTTGCTTCTTCCTTACATTGTAATGCTTCAGGTGTATTAAAAAGCCCACGAATTAGTTTTGTACCTTAGATGCGAATTTCTTGAAAACAAAGAAAAACTGTTACTTATCTATTGCCAGGAGCATTTACAGGCATTCAGTGTATGCGTGCTAAGTGGCTTCAGTCATGTCCGACTCTGTGACCCTATGGACTGCAGCCTGCAAGGCTCGCTGTCCATGGAATTCTCCAGGCAAGAGTACTGGAGTGGGTTGCCATGTCCTCCTCCAGGGGATATTCCTGACCCAGGGGTCGAAACTGCATCTCTTACATCCCCCGCATTGGCAGGCGGGTTCTTTACCACTGGCACCACGTGGGAAGCCCAAAGGCACTCAGAAGTGTGTAACTGCATGAAGGAATGAATACAGCAAGAGTAAGGAGGGAGTTTATTTGGGCCCAACATGAAGCGAACTTTGGAGGAGAGGGTTTGGATACTAATAGATGACAGTGGGGGTGAAAAGGCAGGGGGAGAAAAGGGATTTCTGAGACCATTATTTTCTCTCGTCACGTCATTCATTAATGTTGGTTATTGTCGCAAAACCAACCAAGAAGGGTCTGAATAGATACCTTTTTAAAATTAGAAAAAAGAAATAGGCAATAAGAAAGAAGAAGATTTGAAAAGGTCACTTACCTCCCAGAATAGTCATGATGAACTTTCTGGGACGTGATGTCTTGTGTTTGTCACTCGTATTCACACAAGTGCAAACGTGTGTCTGCATTTTCGTGTGGGTCTCTTGTCAGGATCACTGCTCTGGGAAGAACTGCAGTGTCTCCATTAGCAAAAACTGTCATCAAGTCCAGCCTGCCACTACTTGTTAAGGTGGCAAGTGAGGGCTTGGAATTATCTGAAGACTTTATATGAGTACTCCAAGTGGTGCAAGAGAAGCCTGCAGAAGAGCAGTGATCGTCTGGGGTCCTTCTAATTTCATTTATTTATTTTTGGTGGTGCTGGGTCTTTGCTGCTGTGTGAGCTTGTCTCATATTGTGGTGAGTGGGGGCTGCTCTCTAGTTGCGGTACACGGGCCTCCCATTGTAATGGCTTCTCTTGTTGTGGCACATGGGCTCTAGAGCTCAGGCTCAGTAGTTACGGCACATAGGCTTAGCTGCTCTGAGGCATGGGGGAATCTTCCCAGACCAGGGTTTGAACCCGTGTCTCTTGCATTGGTGGGTGGATTCTTTACCACTGAGCCACCAGGGAAGCCCAGGGCTTGGTTTTTCTTACTCTATTCAGACTCAAGTTTTCCATATATTTTTCAAGGATAGTCTGCCTTTGCCAGAGGCTTCTGTCACTTAGGACCAAGTGAGTACAGTTGAAAGTACTGGACTTGAAATCAGAAGATTGTTACTGCTTCTGAATTCATCTCATATTTGTTGTCTGAACCTGGGCTAGTTCTTTAACCATTCTGAACCTTAGTTCTATCACCGTGGAGGCATTTATTCCCACCATATAGCATCAGTATAAGAATCAAATGAAATCAGAAACATACTTAATGGTCTAGAACATAGGCAGTGATCAGCGGATGGTGGCTGATGTAAAGAGTGGTAAATATGTTCTTTACAATTCCTTATGGAATAGTGTTTTTGTGGAAAACAAGGGTTTTGGGACATGGAGTTGGGTTTGAGGTTGTGTGGAGCCCACAATAACTATAATTTTAAAGCAGTTTGTTTAACTTTTTCAAGCCTTTGTTTCCTCATGTTGTGTGCTCAGTCACTCAGTCGTGTCTAACTCTCTGCGATCCCATGGACTGTAGCCCACCAGGCTCCTCTGTCCATGGGATTTTTTCAGGCAAGAATACTGGAGTGGGTTGCCATTTGCTCCTCCAGGGGATCTTCCCCACCCAGGGATTGAACCCATGTCTCCTGCGTCTCCGGCATTGTAGGCAGATTCTTTACCGCTGAACCACGTAGGAAGCCCTTGTTTCCTCATCAACAACCTGAAATTATTTACATAATAAAGTGTTAAATTAACAAATCAAACTTCCCATCATCATCATTGTTTTTATGATGATGGTGATGAGGATCCTTTCCTTATTGGTAGAGTTGAACAGAGAAGAAGAGGAGGAAGAAGAGTTTATCATGCTATTATAAAGACAGACAAGAGGATGATATTTTATTACTGTTCTTTAAGTCCTACACTTTCAGATGAAGGTCTGTTTTATTTCAGCTGTTTTCAACCGTGACTGTGCATTAGAATCACTGGAAAAGTTAAGAAAAATAGCAAAAAAAAAAAAAAAAAGACAGTAAAATGAGAGGCTCTGGAGGGCTACACTGGCTATCATTATTTTTAAAAGCTCCTTAGATCACTGCCATAAGCTGTCAGGGTTGAGAACTGCTGCTGTATATCTGTGCCTCCAGAAGGGAGCTACTGGTAAGAAGTATGACTAATTTTCACAACTCAGAAGGGCTCCAACAGGAAACTGGTGGGGACCCTATACCCCATGTTGGCAGGAAAAAGCAGAAGCTGGGGGAGCCAGCCAGCCGTGGAAAGTGGCCTCCTCCCAAGTGGCTGGGTGTTTCACAGCACCGAGTTTAGAGGTAGTGGTGAGCTGAACTCAGCGGGGAAGGCCTCCTTGTGGTTCTGGGCACTCAGCCCACGTCTGCATAACTGCGGCAACCCCCTCCCTACGTCCCCGTCTCTAGTCTTAATCCTCACAAAACCGTTTCCCGCACAGTCCAGCAGAAGCCTATGTTTGTTTTCTGATGCTGCAGAGCAGATCTCCAGGGATGGGTGGTGTAAAACCATACCTCCTGTGAGCTCACATTGCTGGAGGGGTAGGGTAGCTGGATTCTCTGCTTGGTACCTCGCCGGGCTGAAATCAAGTGGTTGGTTGGCTGTGTTTTCAGCAGGAACTCAAGATCCCGTTCCAAGCCCCTTCAGGTGGCTGATAGATTTCAGTCCCTTTCTGTTGCAGGACTGAAATTCCCGTGTGCCTGCTGCCCGTCAGTCAAGGACCACTCTCAGCTACTGTGCACCATTCCCACTCCTTCTCACATGGCCCCTCCAGCAGCGGAGAATATCCGTCATGTCAAATTTATCTCCTGATTTGAATCTCTGTTGCTCTGATGAGCTCAGTCCATTTTAAGGGCTTACTTGATGGGGTCGCAAAGACTCAGACACGACTGAGCAACTGAACTGAACTAAACTGATTAGGTCAGGCTCACCTAGGATAATCTCCTTATCTTCAAGTCAAATGACTTGGGACCTTGATCACGTCTGGAAAATTAGTGTTTCATTCAATAACTGAGAGAGGACATGTGTACACGGTGGAACTACCTTAGAATTACAAAGTCCAGATATATGCTTAAAGCTTTTCAGTGGCCGTTCATTTTACCTATTTCATAAAGTTCATGCTCCTTAGCATGGCATTGTTTTTGTTGTTCAGTCTCTAAGTCGTGTCCGACTCCTTGCAACCCCATGAACTGAAGCGTGCCAGACTTCCCTGTCCTTCACTATCTCCCTGAGTTCGCTCAAACTCATGTCCATTGAGTCAGTGATGCTATCTAACCATCTCATTATCTGCTGCCCTCTTCTCCTTCTGCCTTCAATCTTTTCGAGCATCACAGTCTTCCAATGAGTCAGCTCTTCGAATCAGGTGGCCAGAGTATTGGAGCTTCAGCTTCAGCATCAGTCCTTCCAATGAATATTCAGGAATAATTTCCTTTAGGATTGACTGGTTGGAACTCCTTGCAGTCCAAGGGATCCTCAAGAGTCTTCTCAAGCACCACAATTTGAAAACATCAATTCTTTGGTGCTCAGCCTCCTTTATGGCCCAACTCTTGCATCCATACATGACTACTGGAAAAACCACAGCTTTGATTATACAGACCTCTATCAGCAAAATGATGCCTTTGCTTTTTAATATGCTGTCTAGGTTTATCATTGGGAAGGCTTTCCTTCCAAGGAGCAAACATCTTTTAATTTCATGGCTGCAGTTACCGTCAACAGTGATTTTGGAGCCCAAGAAAATAAAATCTGTCACTGCTTCCACTTTTCCATCTTCTGTTTGCCATGAAGTGATGGGACTGATGCCATGATCTTAGTTTTTTGAATATTGAGTTTTAAGCCAGCTTTTTCACTTTCCTCTTTCACCCTCATCAAGAGGCTCTTTAGTTTCTCTTCACTTTCTGCCATTAGAGTGGTATTGGTATCATCTGCATATCTGAGGTTGTTGATATTTCTCCTGGCAGTCTTGATTCCAGGTTGTGATTCCTGGTGGAGAGTTCTGACAAAACACCAAGGACCAAGACAGGGAAACTGAGGCTGGAAGCCTAGCTGTAGGGACAAACCCAAGCCACTGTCAGTAAGGAACCTGGGGACAGTGGGCTGATCCCTGGCTGTGTGATGTGAGTTTCCATCTTCGGTACTCACTTTGTGAATCTCTATTGCCATTTATCCAATTTTGTTGAAAATGATGGTTTACAAATCTATTTCCTGGTGTCCTGGAGGTGGGAATCAGTGAAGATTTCCCTTCTGTTCCTGGTTTCCAACACAGTTGTCTTCAATAGTCTCCACATAATTATTGGTTCTCAACCTGGGAGCTTCCCGCATGAAATTAGAAACTGGCCCCAGCCAGGGAGGGCAGGGATTGGTTGAAGGTAAAAGCAGACTGCTCCACATTGATAGGTGGCCATTTTAACCAGCAAGAGGACTAACCACAGATGTGTGTCTTCGGCAGCTGCAGGACAAGTCGGTCTGTGTGCCCACCCACCAGTATCTTAAAGTTTACACAGAGGCCCATCTTAACAGGTTCCATCATGTGCCAGTCCAGATGGTCTCAACAACACATTGCTGTCTTGAGACTGTGTCCTTGGAGTAGCTTTGGCTGTGGGAACACTGGACAGAACATTTCACAGACAGGAGTGGAGGCGGGGAGCCTCTGATTACTTGGGGTGCAGCTCATAGGTCAGTCGTCGGTCAGGTGCTTTCTATGACCTCTTCCAACAATGGTCAAGTTGCCAAAGGGGGTGGGGTGAAGCATGAAACCTGCCAGGACCAATAGGGTCTGGCTGTTGACTTCACTTTTCTGAATGACCTCCTCAAGGTGACTTGGGGAAAATTGTTTGTTGTAATGATGTACATTGATTCAGTATTCTCTTTAGAACTAAAACTAGACAGTTCTCATGGTACAGCTCTAGGGGATGGTAGAGGGCATGCACTAACCTTTCTTTCTCTGCTCTTTGTGGACCCATCTCCAAGTGCTTGCTTGTTTTGCTATAAAGCTTTTTTTTTGCTTACTCATAGTTTCTATTAATACTGCCTCATAATTTTGGATTGCATGTTCCTTTGGCTTGCCATGAACCCAAGTCTGTTTCATGGCTTTTTTCAGCTTCATTTCATATCACTAGCTGGTACTCTCTGCATGACTTAACTCAAACTTAGGAGGCAGAGAACTTAGTCATCCCAGCTCATCTTTTTTTAACACCAGCAAGCCAAAGGCTTAGCTTAGTTCAGGTGCTCACCATTAGCTTAAGTACCTGAAGCCTGTATGATTGGAGAAGGGAAGTAAAAGGGATTGTGTGCATATAATGTAATGGCTTAGATACCAGGGGTCTGAGGGTGGGAAAATTTTCCTCCAAAGAAGATGTAGGTTAGCAGACATCAATTGACATTTCTTAAAAAAAAAAAATACATGTGTATATATCTTTGGCTGTGCTGGGTCTTAGTTGCCACGTGGGAGAATCTTTAGTTACAGTATGTGGGATCTAGTTCCCTGACCAGGGATCGAACCCAGGTCCCCTGCTTTGGGAGCATGGAGTCTTAGCCACTGGGCTATCAGGGAAGTACCCAATTGATATCTCTGCTTCCAGCCGTGAGATGAGTCCTTGAGGGGGAATTGAGCGTTAACTCAGGCGTTTAAATATCATCACTAAATACTGTTCGAGAGGAGGCTTGTGAGGGAAAAATGAAACCAATATTCAGCAAAGTTGAATTGGGAACAGAAGGCAGTGAGCAATCTGAGGAGTCTAAGGAGTATGTCTAATGACAGCTGATCTTTGTTTTCCAAGTTAGCACCTGCCATTCGTACTTTATTGGACAATAGGAGAAACAGGGCAAGTCCGCAAGGCTGTACACATACAGAGAGACGTATTGGGCTGATCCAAAATAAAAGCTGCGAGTTCCTGTAAGTGTCGTTAGTATGCACCAATGGCCTTCATTCACTGAAGACTTAACTTGGTGCCAAGCATTGTCATAAATACTGGGACCATGGCAACTCTTCCTCACCCTTGACACTCCATAATCCCCTTCCCTGATTTATTTTTGCTAATAGCACTTTTACATTTCTAAAAAAGCTACCATTTCACTTACTTCTTTATTTTTTAATTCATCCCCTGTAATCTAAGATCCATGGGGTCTAAGCTCTATGAGAACAGGGATGGTCTGTATCTTTTTTTTTTTTTTTTTTAGTTTTATATTTGGAACATCCAGAAAGTATCTTTCTCAAAAATTACTGGCTGAATAAATTAATGAATTCCGTCATTTACTTGGTTACTTGGGGGTAAGTAGCTGGCAGTGATTGTGAGGAAGATGAGGGAGGTAGGGGGAGTCATGTTAGAAGAACCCCTCCCACTTCTCGTGTTAGTTGATCAGTCGTGTCCAACTCTTTGAAACCCCATACTGTAGCTGGCCAGACTCCTCTGGCCATGGAATTCTCTAGGAAAGAATACTGGAGTGGGTTGCCATTCCCTTCTCCAGGGGATCTTCCCAACCCAAGGAGTGAACCTGGGTCTCCTGCATTGCATGCAGATTCTTTACCATCTGAGCCACCAGGGAAGCCCATTTAAATCATTTATCTGTGTTACTTGCACAGAAAATAAGAGATCATAGTCATAAGTCAGAAACTATACAGGTGTTCCCTGAAAAACATGGATGAGGTGTGTATACATTTCTGGATTAATAAGAGAGGATTTTCCCCTCCGATTGAGTAAGAATATGTCTCAACATGTTTCAGTTCAGTTCAGTTCAGTCGCTCAGTCGTGTCCGACTCTTTGCGACCCCATGAATCGCAGCACACCAGGCCTCCCTGTTCATCACCAACTCCCGGAGTTCACTCAGACCCTCGTCCATCGAGTCAGTGATGCCATCCAGCCATCTCATCCTCTGTCGTCCCCTTCTCCTCCTGCCCCCAATCCCTCCCAGCATCACAGTCTTTTCCAATGAGTCAACTCTTCACCAAGCCAAAGTACTGGAGTTTCAGCTTTAGCATCATTCCTTACAAAGAAACCCCAGGGCTGATCTCCTTCAGAATGGACTGGTTGCATCTCCTTGCAGTCCAAGGGACTCTCAAGAGTCTTCTCCAAACCACAGTTCAAAAGCATCAATTCTTCAGCGCTCAGCCTTCTTCACAGTCCAACTCTCACATCCATACATGACCACTGGAAAAACCATAGCCTTGACTAGACGGACCTTTGTTGGCAAAGTAATGTCTCTGCTTTTCAATATGCTATCTAGGTTGGACATAACTTTCCTTCCAAGGAGTAAGCGTCTTTTAATTTCATGGCTGCAGTCACCATCTGCAGTGATTTTGGAGCCCCCCAAAAATAAAGTCTGACACTGTTTCCACTGTTTCCCCATCTATTTCCCATGAAGTGATGGGACCGGATGCCATGATCTTCATTTTCTGAATGTTGAGCTTTAAGTGAACTTTTTCACTCTCCACCTTCACTTTCATCAAGAGGCTTTTGAGTTCCTCTTCACTTTCTGCCATAAGGGTGGCGTCATCTGCATATCTGAGGTTATTGATATTTCTCCCAGCAATCTTGATTCCAGCTTGTGTTTCTTCCAGTCCAGCGTTTCTCATGATGTACTCTGCATATAAGTTAAATAAGCAGGGTGACAATATACAGCCTCAACATGTTTACCAGTATACTAATCATTATAGGCTATATTATGCTGTGATGACAAATAAGCCCACGATTTAGCTTAAAGTGACACAACATATGGAACACTGAGTAGCAGAAAGCTCTGCTCCATAGAGCCACTCAGGAACCCAGGCTAACAATGTTTCCAGCACCTTTGACACCAGCACCTCAAAACTTCAGTTTGCTGCTGCAAGAAAAAAGAGAACAAAGACAATGCACTCTCTTTATGTTTGCTCAGACCTTGCCCCTTTCTCTAATAGGACCATGTCTTTCTCCAACATGACCTCAGGGGAGATTGGGAGGGATTCCCATTCAGGAGGAAGAGAAAAACAGTTATAGTAAGTACACAGCCAGTGACCCATACTGTGGAGGGATCACTAATGTTTAACATAAAAGCCCCTGGAGAGGAAAGGAGTGGTGGTGGGAGGAACTGGGAGATTGGGACTGAGGCAAATACACTATTGATACTATGTATAGCGAGCATGCTAAATTGCTTCAGTCGTGTGGGACTTTTTGCAGCCTTATTGACTGTGGCCTTCCAGGCTCCTCTGTCCATGGGTTTCCATGCCCTCCTTCAGGGAATCTTCCCGGCCCAGGGATTGAACCTGAGTCTCTTGCATCTCCTGTATCAGCCGGCAGGTTCTTTACCACTAACACCACCTGGGAAGCCCTTATTTATCGAATAGATAACTAATGAGAACATACTGTACAGAGAATTCTACTTATTGCACTCTGAGACCTGAATGGAGAGAAAGTCCAAAAGGGAGGGGATATATGTTTATATATGGCTGATTCATTGTGTTCTACAGTAGAAACTAATCCAACGTTATATAAACTAATACAATACAGCTATACTCCGATAAAGATAAATTTTAAAAAGGTCCTTGGAGAACACAGAATTGACTTTTTGGGTCAAGTTGTTTGGTTTAACAAGATTTGAAATTTAGGGCTAGAACTAAATAATGATAATTACATAAATGTTTTTGCAAAAAACACTTCAAGCAAAATTTTTTTAGGAAATTAAAGGAAAACATCACAGAAGGATGTCAACATGTAGTCACTGACCCACTTGAGTAATTGGATCAAGACTCTCTGGCTTGTTGGAAAAATTTGGATCTAAACCAGCTCTCTCAGCACTCATTTCCTTTACCCTCATTGAGTCGGAATTTGTTGTTGTTGTTTTTAATCTCTTATTAATGTAAAGTTGCTCCAGCAGAATCCATCCTTCTGAGTAGAGATGTCTATTTGGGCCTGACCTCCAAGGCCCCTCTAAACATGAAAAGCAAGTGCTTACTATCTTCTGAAGACAACAGATTCTGGTTTTTTATCTTATTATGAAGGAAATTCCGTCATACCAGCTCAGTCACTGACCTTGAGCTCTCGGGCTTGGCAGGAGGAGTTGTGCATAGTCTCAAAAAGCCCAGTTATCATAAATTCACCCTGCTGCTCGTGGGAAATGTTTGCAGAGAGTGACTGCATGAACAGGCAATTGATGAACTTATATTGACACATCACAATCACCCAAAGTCCACAGTTTGCCTTAGGGCTCATTCTTGGTGTATAATAACATGATAACAGGTATCCATCAACATATAGTATCACACAGAAGTAGTTTCACTACCCTAAAAATCTTCTGTGGTTTGCTTATTCATTCCTTCCTCTACTTCCTGGCAACCACTGATTTTTTAAAATTAATTTATTTTTAGCTGAAGGATAATTGCTTTACAGTATTGTGTTGGTTTCTGCCATACGTCACCATGCATCAGCCGTAGATATACATATGTCCCCTCCCTCTGGAACCTCCCTCCCACCTCCCACCCCTTTCCACCCCTCTAGGTTGTCACAGAGCCCTGGTTTGAGTTCCCTAAGTCATACAGAAAAAAATTGCCACTGGCTGGCTGTTTTCCATATGGTAGTGTATGTTTCAGTGCTGCTCTCTCCATTTGTCTCACCATCTCCCTTCTCACTCCCATGTTCACAAGTCTGTTCTTTATGCCTGTGTCTCCATTGCTGCCCTGCAAATAGGTTCATCAGTACATCTTTCTAGATTCCATGCATGCGAGCATGCTAAGTCTCTTCAGTCGTGTCTGACTCTTTACTATCCTATGGACTATATTCCGCTGGCGGCCTCTATCCATGGGATTCTCCAGGCAAGAATACTGGAATGGGTTGCCATGCCCTCCTCCAGGGGGACCTTCCTAACCCAGGGATTGAACCCATGTCTCTTATATCTCCTGCATTGGCAGGCTGGTTCTTTACCACTAGCACCACCTGGGACACTCCCTAGATTCCATATATATACATCCATACATGATATTTGTTTTCCTTTTTCTGACTTACTTCATTCTGTATAATAGGCTCTAGGTTCATCCACCTCATTAAAACTGACTCAAGTGTGTTCCTTTTTCTGACTGAGTAATATTCCATTGTGTATATGTACCACAACCTCTTTATCCATTTATCTGTCAATGGACATCTAAAGAAGCCAATCTGAGAAAGCTACATACTGTATGATTCCAACTCTATGACGTTCTGGAAAAGGTAAAGCTGTGGAGGCAATAAAAAGATCAGTGGTTGGAAATCACTTAGCCTTTTCTGGAATGTCACAGAGTTGGAATCATACAGCATGTAGCTTTTTCAGATTGGCTTCTTTCACTAGTAATAGGCATTTAAATTTCCTTCAGGTCTTTTCATGGTTTCGTAGCTCATTTCTTTTTAGCACTGAATGGTATTGCATTGTCTAGTACCACAATTTGTCTATCCATTCACCTACTGAAGAACATTTGGCTTGCTTTCAAGTTTTGGCAGTTATGCATAAATCTGCTATTAACATCTGTGTACAGGGTTTTGTGTGAACATATGTTTTTGACTCCCTTGGGTACATACCAAGAAGTGTGATTGCTGTATTGTATGGTCAAGGTATATTTAGCTTTGTTAAGGAATTGCCAAACTGTCTTCCAAAGGGGTTGTACCACGTTCCATTCCCCTGTTGCTTCACACCCTCGCCAACATGTGATGTCAGTGTTCTGGATTTTGGTCATTCTAATACATGTGTGGTATCTCATTTTAATTTGCATTTCTCTGATAATATATGACGTGAAGCATCTTTTCATATGCTTATTTGCCATCTGTATTCTGTATATCTACTTTGGTGAGGTGTCTGTTAAGATCTTGGGCCCATTTTTTGTTTTCTTATCATTGAGTTTTCAGAATTTTTTTGTATATTTTGGATTACAATTCTTTATCAGGTATGTTCTTTGCAGATGTATTTTCCCATCTTTTCAATCCCTTGACACTGCTTTTTGCAACACAGAAGTGTTTAATTTTAAAGTCTAGCTTGTCAATTATTTCTCTCATAGGTGGTACCTTTGATGCTATATCTAAAAAAGTTATTGACATACATAACCAAGGTCATCTATATGTTCTCCTGTGTTATCTCCTAGGAAAGTTGTAGTGTTGCTTTTTACATTTAGATCCATTTGAGTTTATTTTTGTGAAAAGTGTTAGGTCTGTGTCCAGATTCACTTTTTGTTTTCCCTGTGGGTGTCTAGTTGGTACAACACCATTTGTTGAAAAGACTATCTTTGCTCCATTGTGTTACCCCTTGGCTCCTTCGTCAAAGATGAGTTGAATATAGTTATGCCAGTCTGTTTCTGGGCTCTGTATTCTGTTCCATTGATTTTTCCCCCCATTCTTTTGCCAGTACTATGTCTTGATCACTGTAGCTTCTTTCTAGTCATTTTCATTGTTATTTATACACACACTTCAGGAGGCTGAAGTAAATGGGCATGGCTGCAGTTTATAGCTGCTTTGAGTGTAGGCTATTTTCAAATCAAGTTCATTTTCAGAGTGTATGAGAATTCTTAGACCCTTGAAATCAGGACACCTGCACTGGACTGACATCAGATTACAAAAAATAAATAAACACCTGCATCTCCTCCATGATTTTCATTAAATTAACACAATTCAGAGCTACATTTCAAATTGTGGATGGAATCTTTTAAAAAGTAACCAAGCAAATAAATCCCCTTAATCCATTGCAAGGTTTAATATTAAGCTGAATTCCTAGATAATGTTAAGACTAACACTGACTTTAGATAAATTCCAAATTTCAGCCAAAACAAATAGATTTCATAGAGAATAGCGTTCAAATTCAGTCAAAGAGCAGGAGGACTCTCCTGGGCAAACATTAGTGAAATAACTCTTTCTTCCTCTATGAATTCTGTCATGCTTTCCCTTACTCTCTCATCTATTTGGTGATTAGGTACAGAAATTCCTTAGTTCTTATCGTGCCAGGTCAAGGTGAGTCCAGGAATAGACCAAATATAACAATAAATTAAGGTGGATCAACCTCTGT
The DNA here is from genome assembly GCF_019923935.1 of Bubalus bubalis. NCBI lineage: Eukaryota > Metazoa > Chordata > Mammalia > Artiodactyla > Bovidae > Bubalus > Bubalus bubalis. Next base: position 21,110,615 of record NC_059163.1, read on the forward strand.
TTCTCTTTTCTTTTTGCTATTTGTACACTGATACATTGATACTAAAAGATAAATCCTAAAATTAAAAACAGAAGGTTAAGAAGAATATAGTGGCTGTATTTCCATGTTCAATTTGTATGTTTAACTTTCCCTAAAACTTTAAGTAAATACATTAACATCATACATTGGGAAATAAAGAATTAGAAGGAGAGTGACTCAGTGAAACTAAACACCAGTTTAGCAAATAAAGCACCTAAATAACAGGTTCCAAACCTGCAGTGTGGCTCATCTTCTGTGTTTCTTAGATTTTTTTTTAAAAGCAATTCAAAACCTAAATGGATTTTTCTCCATTAAGAGTTTGTCTAATACTTCAATCTGTCTTTAACCATCAAGTACACTTTTATAATGCAAAAGTAATTTTATTTATGATTGTAAATTAGTTGGAAGAGATACTCAGGACAAATAAACTATCCTTTCGGAATATTGAGGACCAGAAAGAAAGAGCTCCTTGAGTGCAACTACTGGGCTTTATGTTTTCCTGTTGTTGAACAGGTGGGCTTTGCATTTGCTGTGTGTCTGTCCTTTTCCAAGGTAAGCTGCCTTTTCCCAACAGTTGGAAGGTGTTTGTTTCCCTGCCCACAAATATGACTGGGGATGAAGTCCATGAAGGTATTCAGGCCCACCTGGCATAATATATGAAGCAGTCAGCTGCCCACATTCTGTAAGCTGAAGTGCCCCCCCAACCAGGAGTAGCAGCTGATGTTTATGTGCTCACATCAGCCCAAACTGCAAAAGTAGAAAGTACCAACACCAAAAACTAGCTTTGTGTTTGGATGGAGGGTACAGTTTTCACTTCTCTTCAAGGCTGATTAATGACATGATTTGTACCAGCAATCACTTGTCAATTATAGCAGCAGGCAGCAGATGACACTGTAACTGTCTGCTGTATGATAATTTTTAGAGAGGAGTGTTCAAAAATAAAATTGGTTTAGGAAACAATGTAATTAAATAAGCAGCCAAGAGAAAATACTTCAACTCTTCTTATAGCCCTACTCTGCCCTTGTCTATTCGGCTAAGAGTTTTTTCCTGGGGATTGATTGTTACTACCAATTTCTAAATGGATTCCAGTGTTGCCTTTAGACATGATTCCATAACTGCAGTTGCATGGGGTATAGAAATGCCCTTGTGCATGCATGCGTGCATGCTTGCGTGCACTCTCAGTCACTTCAGTAGTGTCTGGCTCTTTGCAACCCTATGGACTGTAGTCCACCAGGCTTCTCTGTCCCTGGGATTCTCCAGGCAAAAATACTGGAATGTGTTGCCATGGCCTCTTCCAGGGGATCTTCCTGACTCAGGGATTGAACATGTGTCTTCTGCATTGCAGGCACAATACAGAGCCACCAGGGAAGCCCAGAAATGCCCATAATGGTTTTCTCTGGTAGCTCAGCTGGTAAACAATCCACCTGTAGCGCAGGAGACCTGGGTTTGATCCCTGGGTTGGGAAGATCTCCTAGATGAAGGCATGGCAACCGATGCCAGTATTTTTGCCTGGTGAATCCCCATGGACAGAGGAGCCTGGCAGGCTATAGTCTATGGGGTTGAAAAGAGTCAGATGACTGAGCAACTAAGCACAGCACACATGCCAAATCTATTCAGTTTCAGTTGTTTCTTTTAATGTTATCTGTGTTTCAGATAGAAACTTAAGAGAAATTCCACCAAAGGAGGGAATCCGCTTTATTTTAATAAATTATGCCTAAACCAATAACACTTTGTGCCAATCAAACAACAAAAACTACCACCAACAGAACAACAGCAACCAACCAACAAACCAAAACACACCAGTCTCATTATCGGTAAAATTCTTACAGGTTAAATCAGTTCAATATTTTGAACTGAGTCAGATTTAGTATTTATCTGTAAAAAAAAATGAAACATAACAGAAACAATTATATTCCTTCTCTACTCTGTACTCATTCTGAAAAAAAAAAAAAAAAAAAAAAGGCATCTTTCAAAGAAAGACCAGTATAGGTGGTGAAGAAATATATTGCTGTTTATGACCTAGCAGTGTTCCATAATGTTTTAGAAGGACTGTAAAATATTTTATGAATATGAATTACCATTATTACCTAAGACTCTATTTAGCAGAGCTGGACTATAGCATCAATGTCTGCCAGTAACTGAAGAACATTGGCAAGCAGTTTGTCATGTCACCACTCCATGGAATGTTCATCCTTTCTGAGTCACATCTACCACCTTGCCTTGGATGCTCTGCACAGACACTGGGGAAAGTAAGGAATCCTGAAAGGTTGCTGGTGCTACTTGATATCATTTACAGTTAACAGGATCTGCTTTACATGTCCTTCATACATTAATCAGCTCTTTTCTTAGCTTCAGAAAAAGAAATTATCAATATGGTATGATGATGAGCAGCATAGATTTTGGAGGCAGACAATGTTGGGTTCAAATTCTTTCTTTGTCATTACATGATGATCTTAAGCCGTTTATTTCAGTTTATGAAATATAAGTTTCTCAGTTTGCATAGATACTAATCATCCTTCATAGGATTTTGCCTAATTCAATGCCTGGGATATCATTGTTGAGTGAGAATGATTAACTGGGGTTATCTCTGACTATTTAACTATCAATCTAGGGGAGTACGTGTGTGTGTGAACACTTAGTTACAATATCTGATGAGAAAATAATCAATACAAGGTGGTTACATAATGGCATCAGGGCATCTCTCCCTGCTCAGTTCAGTTCAGTTCAGTTGCTCAGTCGTGTCCGACTCTTTGCGACCCCATGAATCGCAGCACGCCAGGCCTCCCTGTCCATCACCAACGCCCGGAGTTCACCCAGACTCACGTCCATCGAGTCAGTGATGCCATCCAGCCATCTCATCCTCTGTCATCCCCTCTTCCTCCTGCCCCCAATCCCTCCTAGCATCAGAGTCTTTTTCAATGAGGCAACTCTTCGCATGAGGTGGCCAAAGTACTGGAGTTTCAGCTTTAGCACCATTCCTTCCAAAGAAATCCCAGGGCTGATCTCCTTCAGAATGGACTGGTTGGATCTCCTTGCAGTCCAAGGGACTCTCAAGAGTCTTCTCCAACACCACAGTTCAAAAGCATCAATTCTTCGGCTGTCAGCCTTCTTCACAGTCATTCCTCTCCAGATTTTTCCACATGTCTCATGAAGATCTTATTTGTAAGAAACAGGAACCAGCTCTGGCTAATAGAAACAGAAAAAGAAATGTGATATAATCACAGAATGGTACACATGGCAGTGAAAGAAAATGAATTATTGCTATATACAATGTCCTATAATATATCTGTTTTACAGTTTTACCTTTCATAATAAAATTCAAGATTAAATGTCCCTGGCATGTGTCATCTCTACCATCACTGTAAATTCCATATCTTTTGTTTCTTTGAGAGAAAGTAATCTTTGTGTGCAGATTCCCTGGTGGCTAGGTGGTAAAGAATCTACCTGCCAATGCAGGAGATGTGGGTTCGATTCCTGGGTCAGGACGATCCCCTGGAGAAGGAACTGGCAACCCACTCCTGTATTCTTGCTGGAGAATCCCATGGACAGAGGAGCCTGGTGGGTTACAGTCCATGGGGTCGCAAAAGAGTCGGGCACAATTTAATGACCAAACAATAACAACCACCTTTGAGTGGTGCTGGCCAGGCTCCTCTGCCCATGGAATGTTTCCAGGGGATCTTCCTGACCCAGGTATCGAGCCCTCATCTCTTGTGTCTCCTGCATTGGCAGGCAAATTCTTTACCTCTGAGCCACCTGTGAAGCCCTATTCTCTCTTATTGTGAATTAAATCCAACATGCCATCTCTCCCAGGGAATTTCACACATTAAAATTTTTGCTGTTAATTACAGAATGAATATCTTTTCCCTAGAAAAGAAATTTCAAGTGCAGATAATCCAAAGATGGGCTTCCTAACCTCTGCACTTGAAATGTACCACCTGTTTGCTCTTTGGGAGAATGATGCCCATGGCTATGGCTCCATTTGTGGTCTGCCAAATATTAAATATTCAATCAAATTATTAGTATGAATATTATCATTTATATATTATACAATGTCAGATTTAAATGTCAGAGCATTAAACTTATCTGCTGACTTCCTGAAATTGTACAATTAATGCTTAGTGCACATATGTGCACACATATGTGTCATTCTTAGCAGAATGGCAGACACACTGTACAACAGGGTGTGTGCATGGGAGAAAGCAAAAATATTTGGTGGCAGCGAAAAGTTTGAATTGCCGCAAGAAGGCAGGGTAAGGCCAAAATGTAGTACAAATTTTACATCAATGAAGGCATTTAAAATCAGGGCTCCACAGCGGGGAGTGCTCTTTGCACCTTTTGGTGCCCAGGGGAGACCCTGAGGCAAACAAACTACCCCTCAGCTGTACCCTCATCATGTCCTTTCCTTCTGCTGGAGTCTATCGTCTGTGCCCCTGTCTCCACTCCCTCACTCTCTACACCTCTGTCTTTCCTGGTTTGTGACCACAGTGGCCTAAATATTTGCCAAGCTGCTAGTCTCTCCTCTCAAATGCATGCTCCTGTCTGCTGCCCAGCAAATCCATTCACATATTGTTGTAAAAGTATCATGGGCCTCTTACCTACTCCAGAGTCAACACGCTCTACCTCTGTCTCACTGTTTTGGATCTAACAGCCCCAAATTATCTGTGGTTCATATAAAAACCCTAGAGTAGGAAATGGCAACCCATTCCAGTATTCTTGCCTGGAAAATTCCATGGACAGAGGAGGCTGGTGGGCTATAGTCCATGGGGTCCCAGAGAGTCAGACATAAAAACTCAACACTTCTTTATATTGCATACCTTTTGTACTCATGACATTTTCTCTTCCTTTGACACCATACGTCTCTTTCTCTATCCCCAGCAACCCAGCAACCCTCATCCACCCTGCCCCATACAACTTCTTTGACTACCTAACTTTTCCTCCTGTCCTCAGCTCCTGTACCACCTTCCTCCAGAAACCTTCTGGTCACAAGAACCCCTCTCCTGGCTGGGCTAGCTGCTCTTGCTTTGCTCAGACTGCATCTTCTGTATATCTATGTCCTGAACGTGCACCACTCCTTTGAATATTATTTGTTCACCTCTCTCTCCCACTGGACTGGGAGAGCTCCCTAAGAGTAAGACAGCATCATATTCACCTGAGTAGCCCCAGGGCCTGCTCAGTACTGATGTACAAAATCCTGTCCATGCAAATATCTGCATCTGTTTTGTCACTAGTCAAGGCAACATCCAGTTTATTTGGAAACCTTTCCTACACCAATTGCTTATGCTTAAGTCGCTTCAGTTGCGTCTGACTCCTTGTGACCTTATGGACTGTAGCCCACCAGGCTCCTCTGTCCAAAGGATTTACCAAGGATTTACCACTGGAGTGGATAGCCATTTCCTCCTCCAGGGGATCTTCCTGACCCAGAGATAGAATCCACATCTCTTATGTCTCCTGCATTGGCAGGTGGGTTCCTTACCACTGGTTCCACCTCATTGCCTCAAAGTCCTTCCTCCTGATATTGAATTTGTTTGTTGTTTTGTTTTGTTTTTGCTGGGAAGCCTTCTATTCATTTTCTAGGGTTTCCAAATTGGGTGACTGAAACAACAAAAATTTGCTTTCTCATGGTTCTGTGAGACTAGAAGTCTGAGATGAAGCTGTCACCAGAGTTGGTTTGAGACTTCCCTCCTGGGCTCACAGATGGCCATGTTCTCCTTGTGTCTTCACACAACCTTCCTTTCATGTGCATCTGTGTATACATTGCCTCTTCTTATAAGGACTGCTGTTATTTGGATTGGGGCCCACGCTGATGATCTCATTTTAACTTAATCACCTCTTTAAACACCCTACCTCTAAAGACAGTCACATGCTGAGGTGCTGGGAGTTAGGACTGCAATGTATGATTTTGAAATAAGCTTATAACTCTGCTTACTTATTGATACTTTCCCCTAAATTTGCTGCTGGTCGCCAAGCAAATCCCATCTGCAAAGATGCAAGTTACAGCATCCTTCCTTCCCTCCTGTAAAGTTCCCACCTGTAAAAGTTCCATATGGTTATTTTATGAGCCTATACTTCCCGAATCATTTTGCATATGACATTGATCTCCAGTGATGCATGGGAGGCCAATACAAGGGAGAGAACTACTTCTTCTTTTATGTGATATTTTCTCACGTTTGGATAGATGATGATTTTGCATTTTTATTTTCCTTCCTATTTTTTCTGAACTCCTAGATAATTTAGGGTTCTTATCATACAAGGGAATGGACAAATTGTGTGGTGTAACTATCACACCTAGGTTTTGATGTATCAAAAAGCTGTACAATTTTTATGTGTTGTTGATTGTTTTCAGATACATTGCCTTATTGGATCTTCTTTTTAAAAACTGCAAATTATATACTATACTTTTTATTGCTAAAGAAATGTGGAACCCCAAAGAGGTCATATACCAAGTGAGTATCAAAGCTATTCAGAAATCCAAGACTTCAGAATGAGGGACCACAGCTATTTTTGCTTTATCATTATTATCTTGTTTACAAGGTCCTTAGAGCCAGACTTCTACTTTTAAAATAAGCATTTATGTTTATGAGCCAATTCTTATTTTATTAACTCATGATTGATTATTTTTTAATATTTAAAATATTTCTATTTTAGACTGTGTTTTACTTAAAATTTTTAATTATAATTTAAAAGTTCTGAATATTTTTAATTTAAAAGTAAATATGCCACTTGAACCTAATTGATAAATTTCTAAATAATTTTCTTGTGCCTTTTATAATATTTTAAAATCTATAATTGCTATAAATTTTATTGAAACATTTTTATAAACCTTGATATTGCTTATGTAATCAATATTTTATATAAAAAGTCATAAATTTAGTATAGAGCTAAGTTACAGTATCTCAGAGGATAATTTTCTGACTGACAGTAGAGGAGAAAATGTATTAAATTATAATAGGGAATTGAAGATACCTAATATTTTACTTTGAAGAGGGCACCAAGGAAGAATAACAATAAGCCATTTGTCATTAACATGAAAAATGATCTGAGCATTATTATGTAAGTTTCTTTGCTGACTTGAATTTTAATTTAAATCCTCCAGGTAAGCCTATGACATAGGTATCATGTAGTATGTTTGTGGAGACTGATGCTTAGTGATTCAGCAACCTACTCTAGATCTCCATGCTAGCATGTTATGGGGCTGGAATTTGATTCCGTGCCTCTGACTCCATCCCCATGCTTGTTTCATTGTGACACAAGCTGAAGAGATTACAGGAGAGACACGTAGTCAGCAATTACTCATTGAAACCAGTGACATGTTGGATTCAGACACTTGAAGCCAGTGAAGCCCATAAAAGAGGCATTGCTTTGCTTTAGTTGGTCATCTAACACTTGAGTTTCCCATCTCTATGACCCTTGGTATCTTCATCTATAAATATGAGATTAATTGTGGCATCTTCCTCAAAGGTTTGCTGTGTTGAAAAAAGTGTGTGTATACATGCATGATACACATATGATATATGGTAGTTGTGTAAACTTATTTAGATATTGTGTTTTACTTATAATTATAAGTCTAATCCTTTCAAAAAGCAGTATAGATAGTAAATAGCCATGGCCATAAAAATGTCCATAATTTTGGCACAGGAACCCTACTCCTGGAAAAATATTCTAAAGAAATGATTTGAAAGACCAAAAAAAGTATATTTTTATAGGTATTAACTGCAGGGGAAAATAGTTTGATAGTTCCTCAAAATGTGAAATATAGAAATGTCTTATGATCTGGCATTTCCACACCTAGGTGTATAACCAAGAGAAATGAAAATTTGTACATGAGTGTTCATAAATGCCTTATTCATAATAGCCCCAAAGTAAAAGCAACTTATATGAATAAATCAATAAAATATGGTATATCTATTCAAAGGAATTTTTTTGGACAACAAAAAATGATGAAGTGATGATATATCCTACAACATGGATAATCTTTGAGAACATTACACTAGGTGAAACTCACCGAAGACAGTATACTGTATGATTTCATTTATGTAAATATAAAATATTTAGAATGGGCAAAAATACAAATAGAAAGTTGACTAGTGGTTGCCTAGGACTGGGGGGAGGAGACGGGGGAATGGTGGAGAGTTACTAATAGGTAAAGGGTTTCTTTTGGCAGGGGACACAGATACTTTAAAATTACACTGTGGTAATGGCTGCACAAACCTAGACAACATATTAAAAAGCAGAGACATTACTTTGCTAACAAAGGTCTGTATAGTTAAAACTGTAGTTTTTCCAGTGGTCATGTATGTACGTGAGAGTTGGACCATAAAGAAGGCTGAGCACTGAAGAACTGATGCTTTTGAACTGTGGTGCTGGAGAAAATTCTTGAAAGTCCCTTGGATGGCAAGGAGATCAAACCAGTCAATCCCAAAGGGAATCAACCCTGAATATTCATTGGAAGGACTGATGCTGAAGCTCCAATACTTTGACCACCTGATGTGAAGAGCTGACTCATTGGAAAAGACCCTGATGCTGGGACAGATTGAAGGTGGGAGAAGGGGATGACAGAGGATGAGATGGTTGGATGGCATCACCAACTCCATGGACTTGAGTTTGAACAAACTCCAGGAGATGGTGATGGACAGGCAAGCCTGGTATGCTGCAGTCCATGGGCTTTGCAAAGAGTCAGACATGACTGAGCGACTGAACAACAACAATGGCTGCACAACCTTGTGAGGTTTTTTTTTTTTTTTTGAGAAATAGTGAATTGCGCACCTTAAATGGGTGAAGTGAATGGCATGTGAATTGTATCAATAGAACTGTTTATGGGGAGGGAGGTGGGAGCGGGGTTCAGGATTGGGAACACATGTACACCCATGGCGGATTCATGTTGATGTATGGCAAAACCAATACAATATTGTAAAGTAATTAGCCTCTAATTAAAATAAATAAATTTAAATTAAAAAAATAAAACTTCAAAAAAATTACAGCGAAAAAATGGAAATAAAATATGTATCAGGATAGTAAATGACATTATACTCCATCCTGTTGATGGAACATGATGTAATCACTAAATATTATAAGCCCTAAAACTACATAACAACACAGAACATACGAAATGTGATGTTCAGAGTAAAGCAAAGTGATGTTGTAGCTAAATATACATTCATCTGGAGAAAGGCTGGCAGGAATCAGAGAGCGGAGACTGTGGTGAGGGGGATGTGCCACTTTCTTTCAAAAGTCTCATTAATGTTGTTGAGCATTTTGAAGGCACTTGTTTTAATGTGTTTTGTAATGGCAGCCTTGTGGTAAGTACAGGTGGTACTGAAGATGCATAAATCATAGGAAAGGAAGGCAAAAGCACAAGGGACATTTAAAAATCAACACGTAAAATATCTAAGAATTAGAAATTGACATGCAAAGATTCAGCGGAGCGTTTAAGGAAAATGCATATTGGGGGAGGCACTGAAGAATATTTAAGTAGCTCAGGTTCTCCCAGGATTCTGCCCAGAAATTTAAGAACTGGAGTGCCTGAGAGTCTGTTCTTCCCCATGAGCCTCTCTCTGCTCACAGGTTTTGAGGGGAGGGGGTTTTCATATACCGGAGCTGGTGTGGGTCTGTGATAATAACCCAAAGGAAGTGGGAACACTTAGCAGCGGGTGCAGTTTACTTAAGTTCACCAAAATTGTACTGGAGTGTGGAAAAGGGAGGAAGTCTGGTCAAGCCTGAATGAGTCAACATGTAATGGCCCTCCACCCAGCTCTCCTCCCTTCCCGAGGCCACCTCACCTCTGTGTCTGTGTGCTTGACCCTTGCTAAGAAGGAACTCCGGCTGGCCGGGGTGGGGTGAACCTAGATTCCTGTTGATTGGTCCCAACTCTTAGGTTGGGGGAACAGAGAGTAGAGGGGCCAGAGCAATGGGGCCTGGCCCCTCCTCTCTATGTAGCTATATTACATACCTTTTAAGAACTTTCCCTTCCCTGGTTCCCACTAAATGTTTGAAATATATTCCCCTCCTGAGTCCCAGAAGCAGCTCTTGAAAGTACTGCTCATAAGTTTGCTGTGTTGAAAAAAGTGTGTATACATATATGCAATACATACACATATGTGATACACATATGACATATGGTAGCTGTGTGAACCAGCCCAATCCTTTTGAAAAGCAGTATAGATAGTAAATCAAAAGAGCCATAAAAATGTCCATATCTTTGGCATAGGAACCCTACTCCTGGAAAAATATTCTAAAGAAATGATTCAAAAGGCTAAAAATAAAAAAGAGTGTGTTTTCATAGGTGTTAATTACAGGGAAAAGTAACTTGATATTTCCTCAAAAGGTGCAATATAGAAGTGTCTCATGATCCTTTGGGGTAAAGTTGTCCTCAGTCCTTTGGGAGCACTCTGTAGATGGAAGGTGCGGTCATCTTTAATCTGGATAAAGAATGGGTGACAAGTTGAGGATGGATAGAGGGGTGGCCGTCTTTGAAGTAGAATCTGCTTGCATCTCAAAACAGAACACATTGTTTACAGCCCTGAGGTGTGGGGAGGAGGTACAGGCAGTTGATTGACATCCACGTCCGTGTTTTCTATGGGATACAAATCCAAAAAAGAGGGGGTATATGTATACATACGGGGCTTCCCTGGTGGCTCAGACAATAAAATATCTGCCTGCAATATGGGAGATCCAGGTTTGATCCTTGGGTCAGGAAGATCCCCTGGAGAAGAGAATGGCTACACTCCAGTGTTCTTGGCAGGAGAATCATGGGAAAAAGAGCCTAGAGGGCTACAGTCCATGGGGTCTTAAAGAGTCGGTCACAGCTATGGGACTAACACAACATGTATACATATAGCTGATTCACTTTGCTGTACAGTAGAAACTAGCACAATATTTTAAAGCCACTGGGTATGTGTGTGTGTGTTAGTCATTCATTTGTGTCTGACTCTTTAAGACCCCATGGACTATACCCTGCCAGGCTCCTCTGTCCATGGAATTCTCCAGGCAAGAATACTGGAGTGGGTTGCCATTCCCTTCTCCAGGAGATCTTCCCTACCCAGGGATCGAACCCAGGTCTCCCCCATAAAAGGCAGATTCTTACCATCTAAGCCACTGGGAAAGCCCCTGTAAAGCAACTACTCTGCAATAAAAGTTAATTAAAAAAAATCAAGATTTCTGAGCAAAGACACATTCTTTTCTTCAGAGTTATTAGGGTTGTTTGAGCTGCCCGGTGACACCCCTTTGGACAGATGCCACCTGCATTGATCCCACAGCTCGGTCAGCGAGCTGAGCTGCGAGGTGATCCCTGTGTCCTTCCTCCTCAAAATTCTGGATTATTTCTGTCCTTCGGCACCAGGAATTGCCCTTATATTCCAGACTCCAGGGTAAACACTGAAGGTTGTAATTACAGTTCATGGTCTTAACCACTTCTGTGGTCTCCTTTTAGGAATCCAGTCTTAGAGAAGTAACCCCAGGTACCTGTCACTGCAGAGAGCTCTCAGCAGTTCTGTAGCTTCTCAGGAATGCTCTGAAGTTATTACGGGAAGAAGATAAAGGGGCAGTTTCACCCTTATCTTGCAGAGAGCTGGAGGGGATGGCCAGATTTGCCTGAGGCTTTGACTTTTCCCAAAGTTTCTCTTATTCCACTTTAAGACCATCCTCAGAGTCCCTGTCCCCACACAGAGCAAACAATAGGTTAGATGGGGAACAGCTCCAAAACCAGCCACAGCCACTCAACTACCCAAATAATAGCAACCACAAACCCTGGGTTGGAAAGCCTAAAATGACCAAAGGAGAGAGGGAAAGGGAAATACTATTTAGGGGAGCAGGAGGAGAAGGAGGTGACATAGGTTGGATATCAAGAGGATGAGATGGTTGGATGGCATCACTGACTCAATGAAAGTGAGTTTGAGCAAGCTCTGGGAGATAATGAAGGACAGGGAAGCCCAGTGTGCTGCAGTCCATGAAGTCTCAGAGTCAGACACAACTTAGAGACTGAATGACAACAACAATTGAGTCATAACAACATGCCCCTGACTACTCTGTGTTTTGTATGTGAACCCATTATCTCAGAAATATCCTTTTATATATGGCCCAGAATCATCATGTATTTTCCCACCACACAAATGATTTCTAGGTAAGAGATCTATGCTTTGGGACTCGTAGGTTGTTTCAGTCTTAAATATACCCAGTGCAATCATATCAAGGGACTCTTTTGTCCCAAAGAAAATCAAGCTGCACATCCACCTAAGAAAACTAGTTACCTGTTGCCATGGCAACTGGACCAGCCTTAGAGGGAAGGGCAGAGTTCCTCAAATTCATCTTCTATGTCTGCAGATTGACTTCCTTGAAACTGAGTCATGTGTCCTGATCATCAACGCTGAACTGTTATTTTCATTAAAAAAAAAAAAAAAAAGTCACAGTCTCAGTTGATGTATTTCAGCTTTTTCTCTGGTGCCACTCAATGAATGTCTTTTTATCTCTGAAAGGTGGGATTTGGTAACTGGATCCTTTAGAACTTTCATGCATGCCCTAACGTGGTTGGGACCTGGGCCAATAGGTTTGGTAGTAATTAAACTTTGATGGCTGGAACATGACCTGTGAAATGAGTTGCTGGTCTCAGCTTCACTCCTAATGAACAGAAAGCCATATGCCTTGGAATTTGACCATCACCCCTGTTTCTAGACCACAGGAAGAAAGTCAGAGGTTTGAATGGCTTCTCCTGGGGGTAGACTGCAGGGACCTCTTCCCCAGGAATCATGCTTTGCCTTTCTAGGCCACAGATAGCTCCACAATTCGTCTTAAAATGCCCTGCGAGATATGTGTAAATAACGCAAACCACATTTACAGGCAGGGCCACCCTGGTTGAAAGTACGAGTAATTTGCCCAGAGTAAGATAATTAGTAACAGCAGGGGTAGAGATTCCAGAGGGTCGTACTCCATTCCTTTGCTAAGACCACTGAAAAAAATCTTTCTTTCACTCAAGAAACATGGCCAATTAATGGACAGCAGGAGGCGGGGATGGGTCAATACTTGCTTGATTCAGTTTTAAAGGTCATTTTTATTTTATGGGGTTGTTGGTACCTACAGTTAAGATTTTTTTTTTTTTCAATAACAAGTATCTTGATATTTCCTCTAATGAGACTGAAAAATGTGCTTAGTGAGAATGAGAGCTGAGGGCCAGAGAGAGCTGGATCGGCTGGGGTGTTTCTACATAAAGAAAAGATTCAGCTAACAGAAGGCGAGAGTACTGTCATAGAAAGCACCTATATCTATGTCTTAGTCCGTTCAGGCTGCTCTAACAAAATGCCACAGATTGGGAGCTTATAAGCAGAAGACTTTTATTTCTCAGATTTCTGGTGACTCGAGGTCTAAGATCAGGGTTCAGCACAGTTCAGTGAGGGTCTTCTTCCAGGGCACAGACTTGTCCTTGTATCCTCACATGGGAAAGAGGCCAGCCAGCACCCTGGGATGTCTTTTACAAAGACATTAATCCCAATCATTCCCAAATCACTGTCTAAAGCCCCCACCTCCTAATCCCTTCACCATTTGGGGCTTAGGAGTTTTTTAAGGTGGTTTTTTTTTTTTTTTCTGATGTGAACCATCCTTAAAGTCTCCACCGAATTTGTTGCAATATCATCTCTGCTTTTTATGTTTTGTTTTTATTGGCTGCGAGGCATACAGGACCTCAGCTCCCTGACCAGGGATCAAACTAACACCCTGCATTAGAAGGTGAGGTCCCAACCCCTGGACCAACAGGGAAGCCTTTAGGGGCTTTAGTATTTCATCATATGAATTCTGGGGGCGGTGAGGGGTGGGGACACAAACATTCAGACTAGAGCTATGCATAAGACCTATGTTAGATTGTAAAGGATACAAAGATTACAAAAACAGGAGTCCTGTCTTCAGTAAGTCACTTCCCAGCAGATAATGACAAGTACCCTAATAATAGGATGTGAATCCTGTGATTGGGAGAAGTTTACTGTGATTCTAGCCAGAGTGGAGGAATATAGCGAAATGATTCTTAGGACAGGTAGGAAATCATAGACAGATAGTGAAGAAAGGATCTTTTAGAAACTGGGAGCAGTATAAACAAAGGCATAGACTGGAATCTACTGAAGAAAAACACAGTTGGCCAAATGTGGCTTGAGGTTTAGGTTAAATTATAGGAGAGAGTTGGAACTAAAGCAAAAAAGGGAAAAAGAGCCACATTTTGGAGTGTTCTAAAAGGCAGGTAGAGAATTTTGGACAGTACTCCATATAGCATCAGAGGTTTGAAAACCAGAAGTTGAGCTGTGGTCCGTGTTTTTATGCAATAAGATGAGATACTTGTAGTGTTATTTTTTTAACAACAACAAAAAAAGATTCACATAGTCTAATGTGTGTTCTGCAAGATACCTTAGCAGATTAGGCTGAAAATATTCTGCACTTCTGTCGATATTCCTTCAGAATGTCATAAGAGGTTTTGTAATGTACCCCTGCGTAAGGTTAAATGAGTTTGCACCGACGGTAAGCTGAAGGTGCCTGTGTGAAAACGCTGACGCAAGCATTTCAAGTGACAACCATTATAGTTAAGTGCTTGAGGCACTGTTGTGAGAAGCAGGAGCATGGCTTCATGCAGTAGGAGAGCCAGCCAAGTCCCTGAAACCTCTCTCTCTCTGTTTCCTTTCTCATAGGAACAGCAATGGAAACCTTCGATGTACAGCAGCATAACTCCCATCTGCTTTGCAAGCCCTCTACTTGAGAAGCCAGTTGGCAAAGTAAGAATGAATTCATTTCTTGCTGAACGGTTTAATTTGAGTCTGTTGGCTGTTCTTTCTTTTTGTCTTGAGCTATTTGGGTGACATAATCAAGTTGATCTCATAAAAGTGGCTGATAAAAATCCAGATTTTGAACTGCTTGGTTGGCCCTAGTGGCATTGCTCCTTGGCAAGATGTTGGGGTAAGTGATGTTGATCTGAGATTCCCTGGGCTTCACATGGATCTTGGTGCTGTCCTCCCCAAATCCTTCAGTGGCCCACTTTCTCAGCTCTTTGTCAGTGTCCCCCTTTCTCAGCTTCTTGTCTCCCCTTCCCTTGCCTATCGGAACATATTAGAAGGAAAGAGATGGCTTTTAGTCATCTACATTGTAGGGGAAGGGAAACCTTTTTCCTCGCCTCTTTTAGCTTAGTGCCTGGGGTAATGCAAATTAAACTGAGGAAATAAAAGAGACAGGTAAACAGAGAAAAGGTTTATTACTGTGAATAAAGAGGCCTTCATAGAAAAGAAGTGAAGATCTAAAGAAGCAACTGTATTTGAGATTTGTATAACATTTTAACAAAGAGTGATATTGGAAAAGTGACAAGAGAAAGGTGAAGGGTATTGGGCTTCCCTGGGCCATAATTTGTGAGCTGGTCAATATATGGGGGAAATTAATGAAAAATTAAGAGTTACTTGGTAAGGTGTGTTATACTAACTCAAGTTGGTGCCTTTTCTACTACTAAGAGTCTTTTCTAGTGATTAAAAATCATCTTCTTCCTGGTATGGAAAAGCAAGACACCGTTACAAATTTATGTTACTTTTACAAAGGAAAGTTTATGTGCTACTTTTAGACAGAAAGAGAGAAGTCAGAGAGCTTTGCCTACACCTGCTATTTCCCAATTGCCTTTGACTCAAGTAATCCTTATGCAAAAGTGGCATATTTGGGTGTAGCAAAATCTGATTCTCTTCAACATTTTATTGTGAAATCTAACTGCCACACTCTCTCTTCCAAACATATTTGTTATTTAAACTATCTTGTAGAATGAAAAACTTTGACTCCAGAAGAGAAATTACAGTATTTGCCTGATTCTGAACCTGAAAATCACACCCATCAGTCCCACCAGGGAGAGTAGAGCTGGATAGTTAAGAGGTGGGTTCTAGAGTCACCAGCTCTGTGACTTTGAGCAAATCAAATGTAAAGAAGTCTTCATACCGGTACCTGCCTCATGGGACTTCATCAGAATTAATTTAATAAAAATTTATGAGAACAAGGATTTTTTAAGCCTATTTGGTTTACTGTATATGCAAGTACTCAGCAAATGCAAATGAATTGAATGAATGAATAAATGAAACACTATACACATGATAAACTTAGAGGAAACACATGCTCAATTTGCTTATTTCAAGAAGTGGGAGCTGGAGGGTGTTATATGTAGAGAGGGACACCATTCTCGACACTTTGGCGAGAATGCCAAGGACAATTGCCAGGCACACCTCAACAGAAGCACCAATCTACCTGGGATAACAGTCACCTTCCTGTCCTTTGCTACAGTTATTGGTGCATCTCCAGACCACACACGATCCAACCACTAGGATGAACCATAGTCACTGTCTGGACAAGTCAAAAACAAACAAAAGTTCTTTCAATAGGTCTTTTCTCTCCAAATTCTACATATGTGGGCAGAGCTGGAGCTTTTGTAGTTTTTAAAAGGAAATGAATCTATTTTTCCCAGCAATTCCTGGTAATTCTGCCTTGTCCTGCCAAGACAGCTGTCTTTGGAGTACGAACTCCCAGTGGAACAGGAAGTCTCCTGCCCATGCTCTCAGCGCGGTTGACGTTTTGCATGCGTAGCAGGAGAGTGACCTCAGCTTCTTGGGACTGACTTTTCTGTACTTCATGTTCACTAAGGTCTGCACTTCCCCTCTGCTGACTTCAGTTCCAAGTAAGAGGAGTATCCTTTGGCCCAAAGATTAAAACAACAAACAAACAAAACACTCCCTGAACATCACAAAATGTGTTGCCAGCAGCTCCGTTCACTGCTTTGTCCCTGCCTGGGTCCCTTCCAGCCCCACTTCCTTTGACTTTATTTATGTAGGTTCTAAATAGACCACCACTTTGTGGGGATGGAAAGAAGCCATTTCAGAGGTTGAGTTCAGAAGTCCGTGAGCCCTGGAGAGACTCTTTTGACTAAATTTCACGTCAATCTAATAGCCAGTCCTGAGTTTACTTGCTGTTTTCCTAGACCTGATTGAAAAACACTAACAGCAATGTAGAAATGGTAGAGAGTGCCTTTGGTAAAGGCTTGTCAGAGAGCCAAAGGAAGCCAAAGGCAGTATGACCGTTCTTGGGTTTCGCAGATGGCTCTTTGGTAAAGAATCCACCAAGAGATTCTTGATGTAGGAGACATGGGTTTGATCCCTGGGTCAGGAAGATCCCCTGGAGAAGGGAATGACAATCTACTCCAGTATTCTTGCCTGGGAAATCCCATGAACAGCGGAGCCTGGTGGGCTATAGTCCATAGAGTTGTAAAGAGCTGGACACGATTTAGCGACTAAACAACAACAACATGATCATTCTTGGTCTGATAATATTTCACAGCATGTTCCTCGGGTTTCCCTCCCCCACAGGCCTGAATGAGCAGGTAATTGTCTGTACAGTGACACCAGGACTGTCCTGGGGTGAGAGGGGCTGCTCCCAAAGAATACACTTTCTCTCTTTTCTCTCCGTAGCTCTGGCTTTAGCTTAACACATGTTCTGTGAAATATTCTAATGAATTCATTTTTAAAATCAGCTCTCTAATCCATCCACTTGGGGGTGTATGTGGGGGGGAATGATGCCAAAACTGTAAGAAAGTCAAGCTTTAATTATAGAGGTCAATGGAAGGCAGCATTTGGGGGTGGATAATTAAAACCTATGTTTAATCTGCCCAGAATCCAAACTCTCTTCCTCACTGACAAGAAACTTTCTGTTGGTTAAAAGGCTTCAACTTTTGGAAGGTTGGTTTCCAGAGGCAGTTTCTACCACCCAAATTAGGGTGCCCCAAGCTGAACCAAAGACTAGTGTTTCCTTGCTACAAGGGGGAGGAAAAGTGCTGAGAAAATACCAATTAGAAAACAGAGGTTTCCAATGTGAGCTCATAATAGAATAAGGAATATTTTGGCACCAACTCCAGTCTTACCACTAAATGATAACTATTTTCATTAGTGGTTATGATTAAAGGGCAGGAATTAAAGGAGGGAAGCTTCCTTCTTTTCTAGGGAGAAGCCCTTGAAATCACTCTGGGCAGCAAGCAAGCCTGGAATGTGTGAATATCCATTCTCAGATCAAGAAGAGTTTTCTGTTTTATTTTACATAACTGAAGTCAGCGCCTTTTGAATGGAGCATGCAAATTTATGTAAACAAGAATGCAAATGTTAAAAAATATGTGTCTTGGGATTTCCTGGGGATGCCTTGGTAGCTTTATCTTCCTGCCTTTGTATCATCTAAATATCGTGTTGTGAAACGGGTGAACTTACTTCCCCAAATCCCACAATGTTATAACTAGAGGGCTTTCTTTATCATTTATAGGAGATATTTTGGAGAATGAATTAAGACAGACTAATGTATTTGACAGCTCCAAGAAGATACACAGGCCAACAATAAATGCAAAATGGATTGGAGAATTTCAATAAATTGATGGCAGATTCAAAGTGGATTATTGAAAGGGAATTAGAGAATGATGATGGAAACAAAAGCAGGGGTTTAAGGAGATAGGTGACATGAGAAGATGCCATAAAATTCAAACTCCAGGCTGTCCTTCAAAATTCTCCCTGGGGCTACTGACAAGAGAGTGGGTTGAAAGAAGTATTAGTTCAACTCAGCATAACAGTCCATCCCAAGTACGGATCATGCCAAGTCTAAATGACTCAAGCAAGTGCCATGACCTCTGAAACCTGCAGAGAATACACAAGCAGATGGAACTGTTTGGGATTAAGAGCTGTCCATGAGTATGGCTGTGCCAACCTGTCTTTCTCAGTATAATTTAGGAGACAGGTAAACTTGTCCTCAAGTCTAAGGAAATGTAACTTTAATACATGATTTGATTCAGCCAGAAGGAAATGGAGAGAGATAAACAGCCTTGAAGGATAGCAGTGTTATCGAATGGAAAGGTAACTAAGAAACTAATGGAGGCCCTCTGGGCCTTCTATATTTCTCCATGAGTAAAGGGGGAAACTGGAGGAGCTGGGTGGAAGTACTGGATAAACAACAGATAAGAAAGGAACTGGTGAACTCAGAATTAACCACATATAGAGTTGCTTTTGGAGAAGGAAATGGCAACCCACTCCAGTGTTCTTGCCTGGAAAATCCCAGGGACAGCGGAGCCTGGTGGGCTGCCGTCTATGGGGTCGCACAGAGTCGGACACGACTGACGCGACTTAGCAGCAGCAGCAGCAGCAGCAGAGCTGCTTTTGGCACCCCACTCCAGTACTCTTGCCTGGAAAATCCCATGGATGGAGGAGCCTGGTGGGCTGCAGTCCATGGGGTCGCTAAGAGTCAGACACGACTGAGCAACTTCCTTTTCACTTTTCATTTTCATGCATTGGAGAAGGAAATGGCAACTCACTCCAGTGTTCTTGCCTGGAGAATCCGAGGGGCGGGGGAGCCTGCTGGGCTTCCGTCTATGGGGTCGCACAGAGTTGGACACGACTGAAGCGACTTAGCAGCAGCAGCAGCAGCAGAGCTGCTTTATTTCAGAGTTGAGAGGCATCTGTGGGAAGAAAACAAACAGAGGTGTCCCTTTTTTGCACACTGATCTTTAGCTTCTTTTAACACTGGAGAATTTTTCTTACCAAAGGAAAATTTAACTTAGCCAAAATGGACCACTTAAAGAATCGCTGTAAAAGTCATGGCCCATTGAGAATCTCTGAGTGTGTTACATCATTATATCGCGGCTAGGTCTGCATAGACAGCACCAATTCAATGAGAAGTACCTTGGAACTTAATACTCAGTATTTAGGGCTCTAAGTGACCAAAGAAGATGGAACCAAGAAGGCAAGCCACAAAGTACTCTGAGGCCTAGTGCTGTTTCTAAAAAAAAGGAAAAAAAACCCAAAAGTCAGGAATGGAATAATCCAAAGAGAATAATAATTTTAAGCCCAGCAAGCTACCACAATTACTACAGTCATAGATAAATGTAATTTCATTAATTGAGGATGAGGGCACCTGATGTGACTGGCTCTCTTTCTCTATACATTTAGCTTCTGGTCACTGAGGTAAAATGCATTAAGCCAACTATTCTTAGAGGTGAAAGAAACTTCCAAGGTGAAGGGTCAGCTCTCTTCTCCTACGATAGTGGAGGATTTAGTTGGGCATATGTCCACCCAACTAAAGAGCACATTTTCAGCATCCCTTGCAGCTAGATGTTGGCCATATAATATTATGGCCAATGAGATATGAATGGAAGTGATGTATGTAATTTTTGAATCATGCCATTCAGATTAAAGGCAGACCCTTCCTGCTGGCTGGAATATGGTAGCAAAAACTGAAATAGCCACCTTAGACCATGAGAGGATGGCAGAGAAACCACACAGAACCATTATCTGCTTGTGTTCAGACAGCTGTTGCCTGAGACAGAAACTGGCTTTCATCTTGTCTATATCTCTACTATTTGGCCTTTGGTACCGTAGCTGCAGTGGTATCCTAGCACACAATTAAAATGGGAGAAAGGAGACTGCATGCCCTATGAGAAGTCACGTGGGATTCAGTGAAGGCAAAAGGCAGAACCTACACAGTAAACATCAGTTAAAGGGATGAAATTCTGAGTTGCTGTCTCCCCAATCAATCTGGATAAGGAAGAAGAGTTACAGAGGCTAATTTCTGGCTCTGATGATAAGGGGATGAACAAAACTCTGCTTAGCTGAGCTCTACTATAGTAAACCCAGATAGCCATCATATCCTGAATTTTGGAGTTCTCCTTAGATCTGAAACAAATTTCTACTGAAAATATTCTGATTCAAGCATTGTAGTGGAACCGGTTATCTGGTCCAATAACATTCTATTGATAATTATTATATATAGGAACTACATTAGTTTGGAAACATTTATAAATATCTCCATGTATTTGGTATAATATTCTATTCTTTCATCATCTGGAACAGGTTTAGATTCCCTGGGGCTTCAGGGAATCACCTTGGGCTTCAGCTTTTGCTATAATTCTATTACACAGGATTTTATGGGAAGACCGAATTGTTATCTCATAGCTTATTCTAGATGCACTGTCCTTTTATTAACATAAAATATAATAGCATGTATTATTTGGGCTTAATAAATTAAAACATCAGCTTTTACTGCTATCACATATTAGAGTCCATGTCATTTTTTCCCATCATCTCTTTCCTCATGTCTGATGTGATGACATGTACATAGTAAGCAGATAGTGCTTGTCCAAGGATGGTTAAGTGAATATGGAATTTTACTCCATTACTCAGCTATTTTCATCTTCTTATCCTGATCACAGTGGTTGTTGAAAAGTATTCTATGTGAGTGGGCTTCTATATCTACTAAAAACAGAAAAAAATTTTAATCAATAGCATTAGAACTGTCCTATGAATATTAAGTAAGCAGTGGTGAAAATATATTTCCCTTGAATTTTGATTCCTGGATTCTCACTACCACCCAAGCAAAACCTCGACTGAAATTGACTACATTAGGTCCATTGGTAAGAGTTCAGAAGGATAAGAAATGCTTCCTAAAGCACAAGGACAAGAAGTCTTTCCATCCCAACATTCCTACCAGGCAAGATGACTCTATAAACAGGCTTGTAAGCACAGAGAGTTAGAACAAGATTGAACAAATATGCTGAAACCAATGGCAGTTCGAAAGCTTTGACCAACCTAGACAGTGTATTAAAAAGAAGAGGTAAATTACTTTGCTGACAAAGATCCATATAGTCAAAGCTATGTTTTTTCCAGTAGTCATGTATGGATGTGAGAGTTGGACCATAAAGAAAGCTGGGTACTGAAGAACTGATGCTTTTGAACTGTGGTGTTTGAGAAGACTCTTGAGAGTCCCTTGGACTGCAAGGAGATCAAACCAGTCCATCCTAAAGCCCTAAATATTCATTGGAAGGACTGATGCTAAAGCTGAAGGAACAATCCTTTGGCCACCTGATGGGAAGAACTGACTCATTGGAAAAGACCCTGATGTTGGGAAAGATTGAAGGCAGGGGGAGAAGGAGACAACAGAGGATGAAATGATTGGATGGCTTCACCAACTTGATGGACATAAGTTTGAACAAGCTCTGGGAGTTGGTGATGGACAGGGAAGCCAGGCGTGCTGGAGTCCATGGGGTTGCAAAAAGTGGGACACGACTGAGCGACTGAACTGATAAACATAGAAGCATATTCAGTTCTGGCTTCCAAACCTATAGGATATAAGTGAAATGTGAACAATTAATATCTATAGAATTTATTTTATTATGCTTATCAAATAAGACTACTGGAGTGGGTAGCCATTCCTATCTCCAGGGGATCTTCCTGACCCAGCTTTTAAACCTGGATCTTCTCCATTGCGTGCAGATTCTTTACTGTCTGAGCCACCAGGAAAGCCCCATCAAGGTTGTTAATTCATAAACAGTTAAATGCCTATACACAATAAAAATGAGAAACAACAAACTTAGAAATCATTCTTATTCTCTGATCTTGTTTTACAGCTTATTTATTTTAAAGGGTGAAATACATGGTACAGTATGTACAGCTCAACTGCATAGACGTATCACGATATACTTCATGTTTAAATATGAGATAAACGGCTTGTTAACATTGCACACACACACACGTAATTACCAGACCCTTGCTATCACAGACTGCACCATTACCAGAGGTCTCAGAGTCATATTTGTATTACACAGGACTATTGTTTATTTTTCCCTTGGCTCAGTGTGCTCACACTTTCCATTTAATACCACATTGATTTCTCTTGCACAACCTGGTTGAAAAATATCATGTGGAACTTCTGATGGAAAAATGCTAAGTACAAATATTGCCTGGTCTGATACTGACCAAAAGAGAAATTTTCATTTGTCCCACCTGGGGGCAGGGAAAAAAGATGACCTGGAACTGGCATAGAATACATGTTGTCTCTATTCATAAAGATCAGAAAAATAGCATATCTCTGAATCCTGAGACATAGCACTGCAGAATTATCAACAAAATTAGCCCAGAATTTATATAGTTTTGCTCCTTTCTCCATACTCTGGGTCCCCCTGAGAAAGCCAAGGGAAGCTCCTCTTGGAAATATTGCATTCTAAGCATTCTATGCCAGCTGCTATTTCCACTAAGAAATGCCTTCCATGTGTGAGGCAGTGTGCTATAAACAGTAATTCAGGGCAATTTGGTATAAATGATAACAGCAATAATCATTATTATAATAGATTCCATTGTTTGAGAACTCTGTGCCAAACACTAACCTAAGTTCTTCATATCGAGTCTCTCATTTAATTGTTTTACCCATGAAGCCTGGAAAGGATAAAGGACGTGTTCAAGGTCATGGACTGGTAAGCAATAGAGTTGGCATCCAAAAGTAGGCAAGGACCTATGCCTTAACCACCTGCCGGAGAGAGATTTTAAAAATGTATTCAGATAATCTCTTTTCTCTTCCTCATTGAAATATAATCAAAGTTTCCTGAGAGGACACAGAAGGATGCCAAAAAAAGTATGACCTGTCTTAGATTATGGGTCACTCTGGCTGCAGTTAACCAACTCTAGATTTTCTTTTTCCAAAAGGCCCTGTTATAAATAGCAACCCAGCACAAGTGGGAAATAACGTGTGAGCATTCGGCGTTAGGTTGCCCCTTTAAAGGCAGCTGCTTTACAAAGGACTTTAAAGGGGATATGAACTGCAAAGATAGCGGCATGAGGTTACTCAGATCAGAATAATATTCCTCAGAAGCCATCCCATACCTTTGGGTGTCCCAGTTTATCTCCTCTGGAAGAAGCTGAGTTGGTGCTCACCTAATCCTTGAGGCAAGGCATTTAATTTTAAGAACTCTAATGCTCTCAATGAAAAAGGGTCAAAAGTGGCCTTATTAAAGTTCAACTTAACAAAAGACTCATGGTACAGACAAGGGTAGAGCTGAAATCTGCACTCACCACTAATGCCTGTTAAGTTTTTCATGGAGGCAGTTTAGATGCCTGGTGAAATAAAGGCGTCTGTTCTCTTTAGTGAACAGAGAACAGATTGCGTAAAAGTTTATGGTCTGAAGAGTAGGGAGGTAATTAGTGGTGTGATGAACTCCCCAATTGTGTCTATGTTTTTAAAGGTCATTTCCTGGATTTTACGAGAAATGGGGAATTACCTGTGGGCCCCCATGGAACTTTGCTTTTACTGTTATGAATGTTTATTTCAGTTTACCTTACCTTAGGGTTGGCTGATTGCATGTCTGTCTTTTTTGCAGGGGCTTGTAATCTCCTTGTCTGGGGGCTGGGGTGGAGGAGAATTGGGCCTTATTCATTATGTGTGTCCCCAAAGCACCACACATAATTCTTTCCATACAGGAGCTGGTTATTGAGGAGGGGGAAGTGGTAGACAAAGAAAGGGAAAGGAATTCTCATTTTGTTTATCTGAGATCACTCTTTTCAGATTACCTGGGTTTGGACTGCTTTTCGTGAAATGCCTTCTGAAACCTCTCTAAGAACAGCTTAGTGAAAAAATTCAACTTTACCTTAAAAGACATTTGCTTACAGAATAACTCTTAAAAGGCTCTATTCATTTGTAAAAGGCAGAAACTGAAGTTTTTACACTAAGGACTTTCACAGAGAATCAGCAATAAGAGATGTGTTGAGATTAAAACAAAATAGAAAAAAAAAAACAAAAACAGAGAATGTGCTCATGTTTCATGGCATGGAAGTTGTCCTTCCTTCGCTGCACGAGTCAAAGCGATCTTGCCAAGGTCAGTAGGGAAATCCTCACTGCCGCTGCCCCTCCCCAGTGCACAGAGGCCACAGTGGGGACTGCCAGAGCACGTGGGCAGAAACCCGCCCCCGCCCCACCCCCATGGGAGGAGGATGGGTGTGCAGGCCCAACGGTGGGGCCGTGTGCCACTCGTTGCCTTTTTAAAATTTTTTTTCTTTTTGGTGGCTTCCCTGGTAGCTCAGATGGTAAAGAATCTGTCTGCAGTGCAGGAGACCCAGGTTCAATCCCTGGGTCGGGAAGATACCCCGGAGAAGGAAATGGCAACCCGCTCCAGTATCCTTGCCTGGAAAAATCCCATGGACAGAGGAGCCTGGTGGGCTGCAATCCATGGGGTCGCAAAGAGTCGAGCATGATTGAGCAACTAACACAAACCCAGAGTACATTTCATTTCTTCTGGAATATGACTCAGTTGACCCCTCCTCAAAAGTTGTTCCTCTCTTGGCTTTTATGAGAGATGACTGTTGTAATTCTCATCTGGCCTTCTCAGTCTTTTTTGTTATTTCATCTTCCCTCAATAATACTTCCAATTTTGTGTTCCCCAGTGTTCCATTCCTAGTGTACTTAAAAGAACTCAACGCTCTCTCAACGAACAATACTCTATTTTCTTGTTTCATTTGCTCAACACCTTCGAACCTGAACTAGTGAGCACCTCTTTCGGGTCTCTGATTCCTCTGCTCTACAGATGTTCTGTTCCTCTCTCAATGAATGTTCCTACCTTCTATCCAGCAATTCAAATCAGACATCCATCATTCTTTCCGCACTCCCCACCCCACCTCATCCTTTCAGTCAGTTTTCCATTTCGGATGGTTCTAAATCCTTTGTATCTCACCCTCTTCTTCCCTATTGTGATTGCTATATTTAAGGCCTTCATCATCTCTCATCTGCTTCCTAAGGAGCCCTTGAGCTGTTTTCCTCTTCATTCTCATCATCGTCTTTCAATTCCTTGTCAGTATCACTACAGACTTATCCTTTCAAATGGCAACTATGATCAATGCTTGCTTGACTCAATGTTGAAATGGCTTTCCACTGACTACTGAGTTAGTCTGAGTCCCTCTGAATGGTGGAGGTGGGCGCGTGTGAAATACTCCCCTGCCCCTCCGTCACCTCCATCTGCTTGTCCCCTCCCAAATCCTACAGGATACTGTACTTCCTGAGACTGTCATCGTACGTGCTACTCCTTCCACTCGGTCCTGTGGAATCACTCTTCTTTTTAAAAATCTGTCTTAGATTTCCCTTCTATTCTCTTCTGTCCCTCCTCCAACCTCTATGCTGAGTTACAACTGTACTTTGTATTTTTCCTGTTGCAGCTTTTCTGTCACTTTCCTGATATTGCTTGTACTCTGCCCCCTCTTGGTAATGGCGCACGTTTATCATCTTGTATTCCTCCAGGTGCACCACAAAGCATGGCACACAACACAAAGAGATGCTCCAGAAATCTTATTGGTGCCTATGAGTACGTTGCCTGTTCATTTCACAGCAAGCCCAGAGTTCAGAGCTCATTCAAACACACAGTTTAGAACTCTTCTCTTCATTTATTCATCTCAGGGTTTTCTTGGCCAGTGTACCTGACTCTGAACTTTCATTAATGAGGAAGGTAAACACTGCTTACAGATGATGAATGCCCATTGCTATGCTGAAGCTCATCATAACGAAGGAAAAGTTTTTATCAGTTGGAAACGAACGAAGACAGCACCCTGGCCTGTGTGAATTTCTTCCTATTGACTGGTGTCAATGAGATAACTGAGGATGGAATTCTCTAGGCCAGAATACTGGAGTGGGTAGCCTTTCCCTTCTCCAAGGAATCTTCCCAACCCACAGATTGAAGACAGGTCTCCTACATTGCAGGCAGATTCTTTACCAGCTGAACCACAAGGGAAGCCCAAGGAGATAGGCATATTACCCCATTTAGGTAAATCTACCAGATCTATTTTATTAACTTGAATTACAGTAGAAGTTAGAAGTGCTTGCTGTGCCTTTAGAAGGCGAGAGTGATCATGGTCAGTGTTTCCAGATGCTCTTTGTACAAACAGGAGGAAAAAAGGTTACTGGCTCCAGCTTGGACTTTGGATAGCAGGTCAGTCACCAAAGAAAGTTCAGCCTTGTGTACCTTGAAAAATCTGACTGGTTTAAAATTAGACATTCTGATAGGGAAAAGCCAAGTGGGAAAAGACGAGGACTTTGAACATACCAATTTAAATGTCCCCAAAGAAGAATTTGTAGGGCTAAAATTTACACTCTTTAGTTTTAGTCACTGTGGTAATCATAAAAATAAAATTTAGTGGTGTACTTGTTTTAGAGGAGAAGAGAGAAAAAATGAATCAAGAATTCTCACACAACTTCACATGGAACAACTCTTACTATGAGAAAAATTATGATTATATAATCAAAAATGTTTATTAAATATAGTAGATAGACATCATTTGATCAATAGTGCTAAGTATTCTGGGAGATACTAAGGAAGTTATCTTAAGGAATATAGAATGACTTATTTAGCATTGGAAGATAACTTAAATATCATCCAGTCCAACTTTCTAATCTAACCCTTAAATCTATCCTACAAATTCCTGCCAAATCTCTTCAGTATATCTCCAGTTAGAGGAAGCTTTCCACCCTCTGAGGCAGTTCATGTCATATTTAAATAGCTCAATAAAATTTATTGAGTGCTTACTGCATGCCAGACACTGAGCTAAGCATTTTATCTTCAAAAATCCTATTTAATCTTTATCACAACCTTGTGAAATGGTACTGTTATTATTTCCATTTTACAGCTGAGGAGGAAACTGGGCAACTGCCCAACATTGCATGGCTGGTAAGTAGAAGACCCAGCTTTGACTATGCAGTCTGCGATCTTAAATAATATACACCTGCAGGCTCCCTAACAACTTCTTCCCTATGCTGATCTGAAATCTATCTTCTTAGAGGTCCTCTTCATGGGTCCTAATTTTTTTGGTCTATAACTTTATTTTTTAATTAATTTTTATTGGAGTATAATTCACTTTATTATGTTGTGTTAGTTTCTTGTGATTGTTGTTCAGTTGTTAAATTGTGTCCACCTGTTTGCAACCCCATGGGCTGCAGCACGCCAGGCTCCCTGTCCTTCACCACCTCCCAGAGCTTGCTCAAACTCATGTCCATTGAGTCAGTGATGCCGTCCAACCATCTCATCCTCTGTTGCCCCCTACTCCTCCTGCCTTCAATCTTTCCCAGCATCAGGGTCTTTTCCGGTGAGTCAGCTCTTCTCATCAGGTGGCCAGAGTACTGGAGCTTCAGCTTCAGTATCAGTCCTTCCAATGAATATTCAGGACTGATTTCCTTTAGGATGGACTTGTTTGATCTCCTTGCTGTCCAAGGGACTCTCAAGAGTCTTCTCCAGCACCACAGTTTGAGATCACCAGTTTCTATAGCAAAGTGAATCAACTAAATATATATCGGAGAAGGCAATGGCACCCCACTCATATATATATATATATATATATAGTGCTCAGTTCTCTGTAGTGATCTAAACTGGAAGTAAATCAAAAAGGAGGGGATATATATATATATATTAGTGTTAATCTTGAGGTCATGTCCAGCTCTTTCTGATCCCATGGACTGTAGCCTCCCAGGCTCCTCTGTCCATGGAATCCTTCAGGCAAGAATAGTGGAGTGGGTAGATATGCCCTTCTCCATGGGATCTTCCCAAACCAGGGATTGAAACTAGGTCTTCCACATTGCAAGCAGATTCTTTACTGTCTGAGCCACAAGGGAAGCTCTTTTTTGGATTTCCTTCCAATTTTAGGTCACCACAGAGCACTGAGTAGAGTTCCCTGAGCAATACAGTAGGTTCTTACTAGTTATCTATTTTATACATAGCATCAATAGTGTATATATATCAATCCCAACCTCCCAGTTCATCCCCTCCCTTTCCTCCCTCAGTATGTTTCTTCTGGACATTTGTGTCTCCATTTCTGTTTTGCACATAAGATCATCTATACCATTTTTCTAGATTCCACATGTATGTGTTAATATATAATATTTTCTTTCTCTTTCTGACTTATTTCACTCTGTATGACATTCTCTGGGTCCATCCACATCTCTATAAATGACCCAATTTTGTTCTTTTTAATTCATGGGTACTAATTTTTAATGAGGTAATACCTAACATATCCTGTTTTATTCCACACGATAGCTCTTCAAATAGTTGAAAACAGTTATATTATTTACTCTCACACCTTAGTCTTTCTACTGGATATGCAATTACATTGCCTTCCATTTCCTCTCATGTGAAATGGTCTGTAGTCCCTTTAACATCATGATCACTGTTCTTTGAACAAACCTCACTTTGGGGTCTTATCCATTGAACACAGCATAAAATCATATAAGCTTTGTTGTAAGAGTGGAAACAAAACATTAAGTCATATGCTTGTGGTCAACCAAAGCCAATGTGTTCTGCATATATGTTGGTAATCTGTATCTCTGCTCTCCTGTATTCACACAACTGTTTATGTTAAACTTGAACTTAGAGCTTTGTACTTAAATCAGTTATATGTTTGTGCATGATAAGCCACTTCAATACTGTCTGACTCTTTGGGACTGTATGGACTGTTGCTCACCAGGCTCTTTTGTCCTTGGGATTCCCCAGGCAAGAATACTGGAGTAGGTCGCCATGCCCTCCTCCAGGGGATCTTCCAGACCCAGGGATTGAACCTGCAACTCCTGCATTGAAGGAGGATTCTTTACTGCTAAGCCACACAGGGAAGCCCTATATCAGTTATATTTTATCTCAGTAGTATAGTTTATGATTCTAGAAAGCTGAAACCTTTTGTATCAAGATTCTGTCATCTAAAAATTTTTTCCCTTTGTGTTCTTTAATGTTTATCATGTATGAAGCCATCCCCAACATAAAGTATTAAAAGAACAATTTAGCTTCTGATTCTATGTGTCTGAACCTAGACTGGGCTCAGTTTAGGGCTTTTTGGACTTGACTGGGCTCACTCATGCATCTGTGATCAGCTGCTAGGTCGACTGGGGGCTAGTGAGTCCAGAAGAACCTCATCTGGGATGGCTAGTCTCTGCACGGCATGGCTTCTCATCCCTCAATAGGCCAGCCTGGGCTTGTCCACATGTCAGAAGAGGGATCCCCAGAAAGCAAATGAAACTAAGAGAGGCCCCATGAGTCCTAAGCTCAGGACAGGGACACCATCATTTCCCCTGTTTTCTGTTAGCCAAAACAATTCTAAGGCCAGAAACCTTCAAAGGCTGGAGAAACGGACTTGATGGGAGGAGCTTCAAAGTCTCTTTATAGTGGGTCTCGATAGGAAAAGAAAACATGACGATTGTGTCCATTTTTAAAAATCTGCCATGCTTTCGTGGTCATGCCATTTATAGATCTCATAAGCACATCATCAAAATGATCCTTTAAAAATTCTTGAGTTTTATTTTAGTAAGATCTAAAAATAAAGTCCTATGTAGCATACTACTTTGGCTCTTACAATCTAGTTCAACAACCGTAACAAATGTAAAGTAAAAGAAAAAAATTACATGCTAAACTATACCATTCTGTTTGCAGAGAGGCATGTGTAAAGGCCACCACCAGGAACATGCTTGTAGATAAGTCTGAATTTGATACGTATGGATTTTTTTTTTTTTAAGGCTAGAATCTTTACTAGGAAAGAGAAATTGTAGAAGTGTTCAGATTAAGGATTAGCATGTGCAAAAGCACAACAGCCTGGAGAATAGACTAGAGTGAAAATATTGAAGGATTACTCTGAAGAATAAGTGGTAAGAGAAAGGGTGGCTAGTTGGTGGGCGATCCATAATGAAAGAACTTGGAACTAGAAATTTGAGTTTGACTCTAAGCAGTTGGGCACTATGGATGGTTCTTAAACAAAAAGATAAAATGATGAAATTTTTGCACAATTAACCTAGCACTAGTTTGAATGGTACTTTTTTTGTAGTCAGGGAAATCATTGAGAAAAGCCTTATAACTTTTTTTATTCCTAATTAAAATCAAGTACCTAATATCACTTTTCCTGTGGTTGTAAAGAAAATGACCTAAATAATTACCTTGCCAATATGTTTCATTTCTGCCAACTGAAAGAAAAAACAAGGTACCAATATCTGAAAAGAGGTGACTATGTTCTTTTTCTTAAAGAGGAAGAAAAGAAAGTATAACTACTTCTGCTTAAATTTGAATCATGTCATGTGTACAGATTTTTTTCCAAGGTTGTTTCCCTCTATGGCAAAATGATGGCTAATGGAAATAAAAAGCTGACATTTTCAAAATTCAAAAATACAGTGATTGAATAAAATCCTGACTACTCAGAAAAGTCTTAGTTTTCCATTCTGGTATGGAATTGCTACTTACTGTAAGAGGACGTAAAATCACCCCAACCTTCTCAGATATTCTTAGTGTGAGTCCTACTGTAGGGTCTCTGTAAATACTGAAATTTCTCTTTAACCAGTGTTTCAATACCAGGACATGGAGAATGTTGGAAAAAATATTATATGTTTGGAAAACACTTTGGAATTCCCTTAGGAAAGGAGTGTAGCCAGTCAGAAATTCCATTGCTAATTACATGATGTAATAAAGGCCATCTAGATTACTTGTCTGAAGATTTTATTGGAACACATCTTTTCTAGAAGAAATCTATTTAGGTCCTTGTCTGCCTTGAGAATCCCATCGACAGAGGAGCCTGATGGGGCTACAGTCCATGGGGTCACAAAGAGCTGGACATGGCTGATCAGTGTTGATGGGTGTGTTGGTTGTTGCTTGAAAAGCTCTGATCAGCAAGAGATATGAAGTGTTTACATGTGACATGATATTATGTCTGAGATTTGCTTTAAAATACTTCAGCAAAGGACAGTGAGGGGACAGGAGATAATAGATGAAACAAGTAGAATGGTGACAAGTGCTAGTCAATGAGTACCTTGGATTTATTATCATATTCCCTTTATTTTCGTGTGTGTTTGGTAGTATGGTGTTCAAATTATTTTAAAGTTGTTGGAAAAATCATGAAGGCAAATGTTAATACAATCTACTGTGTAAACAAAGTTGAGAATTTCCGTGCTTTCTTAAACAGCAGGCTGGGGAAAGTATTTGTTACAAATGTGGCAGACAGAGTTAACATTCATTTTCATACAAATGCACATATATGTGTATATACACTAACACACATATCTGTATGTGTATATACACACATAAAAGTTGATAGAACAAATGCTAAGAACCCAACAGCTAAATAATATAAACAGAATTTGAAAGGGGAAATGCAAATTGCTGAAAATATTCCTTTAGAAATAATCATAAAAAGGCAAGTCGAAGATTTCTCAACTGCTGAGGCAAGCTATTCTCCGGAACATATATGCCTTTTATGTCCTGGAAAACAGTCATTTTCAATGATCAATAGAGAAATCTTTAAAAATAGTAGCAGCCTTTTTATTAAATGCCAAAATAGTGTCATGTGCTGTACAGTAAGGACTATTTTTAGAAAGTCTTTCTAACACTTCTCCAGTGCTGATAAAATCCTGGCCAAGAATCCCTGCTGGGGCTGAAGAGGGAGTGCTTGAAAAAAAAAATGAACTTAGGGGAGGGTTGTGAGAAGGAAGTCTTCACAGGGTGCTTCTAAGGGTGTTGACAGTGTTCTCAACTTGATTGATAGCCATATGGGTGTTCCTTTATAACTATTTCTTAAAAGTGATTTCTTATTTGTGTATATACATTTCATGCCCTTTTTAAATATAAATGCAATATATTTTATAATGACAGTGTTTTTTTTTTTAAGTAAACTCCAGCAACTGTAGTCCCCCATGTGACTTGAGTTGCCTTATATGTTGTCCTGATATCACCCTGATTGAGCACAGAGAAGCCTGACCGCCTTGGAATGGAGTGAGCTTGAGGTTCTATAATGGCAGAAACCGTTTCCCAAGAGGAACTCTTAGCTCATGTTTGATTATAGGGCTTCTCCAGGGACACCATTGGCTGTTGGAAGAGTATTCAGTTCTGGAATTACCCTAAAGTTAGAAAGCGTGCATGCATGCTCAGTTGCTCAGTCATGTCCGACTCTTTGTGACCCCATGGACTGTAGCCCGCCAGGCTCCTCTGTCTATGGGATTTCCCAGACAAGAATACTGGAGTGGGTTGCCATTTCCTCCTCCAGGGGATCTTTCCAACTCAGGGGTCAAACCCGAGTCTCCTGCGGCTCCTGCATTGGCAGACAGATTCTTTACCACTGAGTCACCTGGGGAGTCCGTAAAGTTAGAATACCCCAGGAAAACCCAAGAATCCCCTGAGAAGTTGTTTTTTTGTTTTATTAATCCCAGCCACATGGGATGTGTTTAGTGACTAGAAGAAAAATATGAATATTATCCATAAAGATACTGACATGAGGACTTTCTAAGAATGGGCAGACTCTAAGATGGTTTTCTAATAATGAAGATGGATTTACTGTTACTTATTTTCATCTTCTTACCTAATTCCTTTAGGTGACTAATAAGTGTTTGCAAGATGGGTGGCAGGGGTAAAATAGTGAATGATTGGTTAAACTATGATCTTAAAAAATTAACTGAGTTGATTCCCCAACATTAGCTTTCAGCTTTAAGATTCAATGACTAGTTTGTAATGGATGTGTCCAGAAGGCTTGTATGTTAAGCAGTCATATCTGGTCAATATCTAATCCTGTTCTTAACATCAAGTATCCAACAATGATTTGTCCATGGTCATGCAAGAGAAGAAAAAAAAAAGATAAAGGATAAAAACAAACCCAAATATCAGAGAAAGATGTGACCATTTGCTGATCAAGTTGTGGAGGTAGTCTAGAAAATCCTTTTTAGAAAATCAGTTGTGTTAGATAAATGGGAAAATGTGGCTTCTAATAATTCACTACATTCATTATCATTTAGAACAAGGAACTAAGCCTTCCTGAAACCATACAACTCACATTACACACTTAATTCTCTCTCCTCACATATCTCCCCAGTTCTCTTCAAACTTATCAAATTACCTGGAACCTGATTATTATACGCTTGCCTTCTAAGAAAGTCTCTCCCAGGAATAAGGGATTTAGTCTTTAAGTTTCATCCATGAGTTTGAAATATTAATTAACAACAATTAGGAATTACATTTGATAATTTACAGTAGAATCTGGATGTCTTAGTTCTTAAAAAACTCTTCTTCTTCTTATGGAAGTAATACTCTCTCACTCTTCCTCATTATGGGTAATTTGGAAAATTCAGGGAAGGTCAGAAGTAAACAAAAATTTCCACAATCCAAAGTTAACATTTCAGTGCATTTTCTTCCTCCTCATGCATACGTTTGTATTATATAACTGAGATTATTCAACATATGCAGTATTCAATAAACTCTAACTTACTTTATTGCATGAGCATTTACAATATCATTATATAGCTATTTTAAATCTTGATTTTAATAAGTAATATTTGAGTGTATCACTGTAGCTAAGTTATTTTTACCAGCAAGCCAACTCTGGACATTCTGGTGGTTTCTAACTTTTGTTATAAATAATACTAAGATAAATAATGAACATAATTATAGAAAGATCTGTGTATATTTTTCTGATTATTTTGTCATAGTTATTCCCAGAAATAGCAGAGGTTAGGAATTTTCAAAATTTCACAAGTTATACTGCCTAGTTGCATTTCAAAAAGATTGTTCAGTCTGTGTTTCTACTAGCATCATATAAGAATGTCAGCCTCACTATACTTTGATCAGCACTGACTATGGTAAGTTTTCATCTTTGCTAAGTAAAATCATGGCATGTTTTCATTTGTTAGTGTTTACTAGTGGGATTGATTTCTTTCCTATATCCATTTGTTTTTATATTTCTGCTTCTGTACATTCATATCCTTTATTAATTTTCTTTTATTTTGTTTATTTTTGGCTGTGCAGGGTCTTTCTTGCTGCATGGGCTTTTCTCTAGTTGCTGAGAGCAAGGGCTACTCTTGCGCAGGCTTCTCGTTGCGGTGGCTTCTCTTGTTGCCAAGCAAGGGCTCTAGACTAGAGCACATGCACAGACCTCAGGAGTTGCGGCTTGCAGGCTCTAAAGCACAGGCTCAGTAGTTGCGGCACACGGGCTTAGTTGCTCCCTGGCAGTGGGATCTTTACATATCGGGGACTGAACCCATGTTTCCTGCATTGGCAGGCAGATTCTTTACCACTGAGCCACCAGGGAAGCCCTCCTTTGTTCATTTTCTATTGGAACTTAAGTATTATTATACTGACTTTTATGTGACAGAGATAAAAGGAATATGTGTGACAGAGATAAACGGAAATTATATTGAACCACAAGTGTTTGTTATCCCTCTGTCTTTCCCCTTCTCTCTTTTCCAACCCCATTTCTCTACTTATGAAGTAAGCCAGAAAGAAAAACACCAATACAGTATACTAACGCATATATATGGAATTTAGAAAGATGGTAACAGTAACCCTGTGTACGAGACAGCAAAAGAGACACTGATGTATAGAACAGTCTTATGGACTCTGTGGGAGAGGGAGAGGGGGGGAAGATTTGGGAGAATGGCATTGAAACATGTAAAATATCATGTATGAAACGAGTTGCCAGTCCAGGTTTGATGCACGATACTGGATGCTTGGGGCTGGTGCACTGGGACGACCCAGAGGGATGGAATGGGGAGGGAGGAGGGAGGAGGGTTCAGGATGGGGAACACATGTATACCTGTGGCGGATTCATTTTGATATTTGGCAAAACTAATACAATTATGTAAAGTTTAAAAATAAAATAAAATTAAAAAAAAAAAGAAGAAATGATGAGCCTTTATCTCAGCTAGTTAGAGTGAGTTGTGGTTGGGAGAATAGAGACTAAATTAATGTACATAAGAAAAGGCATGAAAATACATTTTCTAATGTGGAAATATGAAGATACTGGATAGGGAGCGGGGATTTGTGAAGATAGCAAGAATTTGGAGAGATTTGGCAGCAGAGAGAAAAGGGGAAAAAAGCAAGAATGTTCCCACATTTTGGGAACAGGGTGGTAAGGGAGGTTATCTTCCCTGGTGGCTCAGATGGTAAAGAATCTGCCTACAATGCGGAGACCTGGGTTCGATCCCTGGGTCTGGAAGATGCCCTGGAGAAGGGGATGGCAACCCGCTCCAGTATTCTTGCCTGGAGAATCCTGTGGACAGAGGAGCCTGGTGAACTACAGTCCATGGGGTCACAAAGAGTTGGACATGACTGAGCAACGAGCACTTTTACTTTGATAAGAGAGATGAGAAGCTGCTCTAATCAATGAGACTTTAATGGAAAGGCTGAGCAAGAGACTCTTTAGCATATTTTACTATAGCTCAGTTAGTAAAGAATCTGCCTGGAGTGCAGGAGACCTGGGTTCCATCCCTGGGGTGGGAAGATCCCCTGGAGAAGGGAATGGCAACCCGCTCCAGTATCCTTGCCTGGAAAATCTCATGGACAGAGGAGCCTGGTGGGCTGCAGTCCATGGGGTTGCGAAGAGTCGGGCACGACTGAGCGACTAACATTTAACACTTACTGTGATTTATGCAGTGAAACCTTGCATTTGCTGCCATCTCTGCCCCTCAACCAAATAAAACCATCTTCAATAAAGTATATACATTAATCTTCAAGGTTGTGGAATTAGATTTGTGTTTGGATGTGTCGCTGGGCTAGGACAGGTCTTAAGAGAGGAGAAGATAGCCCAGGTTTATTATGAAGGTTAAACTCACATAATCAATACGAATAGCCCTGTCATCGTTTTGAACAAATATTTTCCTCTATTGGCTGTTTAACATTATGAGAATTTTGTACAGACATTCTGAAAAGTGGAAATACCAGCTTACAAAACTGAGACTGAAAAGCAGTCTCCTATCTGGGAAAGATGTTTTCTTTAACCAAATGTGTGGTGTTAGACACACATACAAGGTGGTAAAGACGGAGAGGACCCCTCCTGACCAAGCAGGTCACTTGGGTCAGCCCAGGTGATCAGTTGACACAACCAGGAAGTCTGCCTTCATATAGTCATACTATTATGATACTTTTCCACATTTAAGTAAGTATCTGTAGCTATATATCTCTGTTTCTATGAGGTTTACATATGCATGTGTGTGTGTGTGTGTGTGTTGGAATGACCCAATATTATCACCTTTCTTTTCTTCCAGTTTTTCTGTGGCATCAGTATTAAATGATTATGTGATGAATGACTTTTAATGTGTAGGATGAGGCGAATATGTGTTGATTATTTTTAAAATTATCCAGTTTGTTCTCATGTCATCATTGGAGAGTTAATTCCTTCCTTGTTAGTATGTGTCACTCACTTCGTGACACATCGAGTCTTCATAAGTTTTAGAACCATTGGACTTTTCTTTTCTGGTAGCATGCTATGTTGATTTTTGTAGATTTATAATGCCTTTTGATATTCCCTCATCACTTTTTCAAAGTTATTTTGGAAACTTTATCAAAAGTACATTAGAACTATAAATTACTTTGCAAAGAATTGACATCTTTATCACACTTCTTCATCATGTTCAAAATAAAGAATATTTCTCTGTTCAACTATCCTCTCTGTCCCATCAGAAAAAAATTATAATTTGTCCTTATGTAAGCTACCACATGAATTTTAATCAAAGTTATTGTTATTGTTTTATATATTCTATTGCTATTATAAATTACTGTTTTTGCATCACCTTTGTTTTTCTTCATATTCCCTAACGATGTTGTAAATACATAGAACAACTTTTGAATTTTGAACATTTATTTTGAAACTGATCACCATACAGAACTTTAAAAAATTAATGTTTTATTAGCTAATTCTCCTGCAACTTCCTAAACAGAGATTTATACTATCTATAACTAAAAATAAAATATCAGAAAGGAGGTAAAATCAATTCCATTTCTTATATTTTGGTTGGAAGATCTTTCAGGAATATTTTTATGTAATATTGAAAAATAATAGCGAGGTCATAGCTCACTATGAAATACCAGAGACATTCCTGTTGAATTCAGAAACAAAATAGGAATATCCTTAAGACGACATTAAAAAAAAAAAACATTACAAAGATCATTTAACCTCATTAACATCAGATCAGATCAGATCAGTCGCTCAGTTGTGTCCGACTCTTTGCGACCCCATGAATCACAGCACGCCAGGCCTCCCTGTCCATCACCAACTCCCAGAGTTCACTGAGACTCATGTCCATCGAGTCAGTGATGCCATCCAGCCATCTCATCCTCTGTCATCCCCTTCTCCTCCTGCCCCCAATCCCTCCCAACATCAGGGTCTTTTCCAATGAATCAACTCTTTGCATGAGGTGGCCAAAGTACTGGAGTTTCAGCTTTAGCATCATTCCTTCCACAGAAATCCCAGGGCTGATCTCCTTCAGAATGGACTGGTTGGATCTCCTTGCAGTCCAAGGGACTCTCAAGAGTCTTCTTCAACACCACAGTTCAAAAGCATCAATTCTTCGGCGCTCAGCCTTCTTCACAGTCCAACTCTCACATCCATACATGACCACAGGAAAAATCATAGGTTTGACTAGACGAACCTTTGTTGGCAAAGTAATGTCTCTGCTTTTGAATATGCTATCTAGGTTAATTAATACAGAATGCATTTAACCTTGACGAAATATACAGTACATCAGTATTACCATATTATAGTTGAAGAAATCAAAACAGAGTGATGAAGAACTTGCCCTGGTTCTAATAGATGGAATTTGAGCCCAGGTCTGTGATATTCCAGTCTGTTCTGTTCACTAGAGCTTTTTGCTTACTTGACCTTCCAGCAAAAGGAAAGCATTTTCTTTTTTAACTGCTTAAAATTTAATAACATGCCTTTATACACTCCATCTCACATTTTCTCAGAACTAAACTGAGTTAAGTGAAACCATTATCATTTTTACATAGTATTAAACAAACACTAAAACGTTGTCTCTTACTTCATAGGTGGTTTGGCTACATCAGAATATCATCTATTTCCTGAAAAAAAGATAACGCAAAGTGCTTAGAGAAAGGCTACTTTATATTCAGAGTTGCCTTTACTGCTTTAATTATACCTGTGGGTTTACCTCTAATATATATTTGATAATATTGAATTGGTGTAATTTTGTGAGAAAATTTCGGTGAGTTTAGGGGTTTGTAAAAAACCCAGCTAGAAAGAGTAATTTTCCTATTGTGTTGGGAAGAAGAGCTATAGAAGAAATTTCAAATTATGTTGGGGATAAAATTTGTATGAGGGAATGTGATAAACTTTTTTCCCCAAACAAGTTCCAAACCCACAGATCAGATCAGATCAGATCAGTTGCTCAGTTGTGTCCGACTCTTTGCGACCCCATGAATCACAGCACGCCAGGCCTCCCTGTCCATCACCAACTCCCAGAGTTCACTGAGACTCATGTCCATCGAGTCAGTGATGCCATCCAGCCATCTCATCCTCTGTCATCCCCTTCTCCTCCTGCCCCCAATCCCTCCCAGCATCAGAGTCTTTTCCAATGAGTCAACTCTTCGCATGAGGTGGCCAAAGTACTGGAGTTTCAGCTTTAGCATCATTCCTTCCAAAGAAATCCCAGGGCTGATCTCCTTCAGAATGGACTGGTTGGATCTCCTTGCAGTCCAAGGGACTCTCAAGAGTCTTCTCCAACACCACAGTTCAAAAGCATCAATTCTTCGGCGCTCAGCTTTCTTCACAGTCCAACTCTCACATCCATACATGACCACAGGAAAAAACCATAGCCTTGACTAGACGAACCTTCAAGGAGCAGCATTTGATACTGCATTTTGAAACAGAGAATGGAGCCAGGATTCCTCAGATCTTGTCCAGGGTTTTGCCAAGGATTGGTGCCAGTCTGTGTGCTGATGTCATTTCCTTGTGCTGTGCTTAGTTGCTCAGTTGTGTCCGACTCTTTGCAAACCCATGGGCTATAGCCCGCCAGGCTCCTCTGTCCATGGGGATTCTCCCGGCAAGAATCCTAGAACGGGTTGCCATGCTGTCCTCCAGGGGACCTTCCCAACCCAGGAATCAAACCGGGGTCTCCTCCACGGCAAGCAAATTCTTTAGCAGCTGAGCCACCAGGAAAGCCCAATTGTCCTACTGAGAGAGGCTGTGCTGTGTGCTCAGTCATTTCTGACTCTTTGCGACCCCATGGACTGTAACCCTCCAGGCTCCTCTGTCCATGGAGATTGTTCAGGCAAGAACACTGGAGTGGGTTGCCATGCCCTGCTCCAGGGGATCTTCCAAACCCAGGGATGGAATCCAGGTCTCTCGCATTGCAGGTAGATTCTTTACTGTCTGAGCCACCAGGGAAAGAACTATAGGACATTTTATGTTCTTTCAATATTTCCATTAGAAAATATAGATTTAGGACTTAGGTGCATGTGTTTATTCTTCCTGTCTAACCAGCTCATCTGGACTTTACAATGACCTTTATCCCAGATGTTCTTGTCCTGTGACTAAGATCAAGTTAGGGCGGGGCTGTGCCTGCCTCATTATGAGTTACAGTGGCATGGGGAAGCTGGAAAAACACCCACTGAGCTCTCATAAAAACACTTGTAATGGGTTCAGTTAGGAAAACAGTACTCAAGGGATTTTTTGAAGGCAGGCTAGATTTCTCCACACTAAATTCTACTCAACTGCTCTGTGTGTGTGTGTGTGTTGCCACATTTGGTAGGTAATAAAAAGATTTGTGAAAGAATATTGTAGGTCTTCTGAATCGTTTGAGCAACCACAGGCCTCCGATTTCTTAACACCTTGGGAATAATTTTAATAGCATTAAAGTAATCAACTTTGTTGTCATTTAGACTTATTTTGCAATGCATTTGTACTACGAAATGTTGTTATTGTTGTTCAGTTGCTAACTTGTATCCAACTCTTTGGGACCCCATGGACTGTATTCCACCAGGCTCTTTTGTTCATAGGTTTCCCAGGCAAGAATACTGAAGTGGATTGCCATTTCCTTCCCCAGGGGATCTTCCCGACCCTAGGATGGAACTGGCATCTCCTACATTGGCAGGTGGATTCTTTACCCCTGAGCCACCAGAGAAGCCCATTAAAAACTGGCTGAGTAATATTTAAAGCATATGCAATTTAAAGCATCTATAACTTGGGGAAATATTTTAAATAGTCAATAAAAAACATCAATTTAAATTTGCATTGTTTGAGTCAGGTGTCTTTTGTTTGTCTGTAACATTGACCCAGCTCAGATAAAAGGGGCTTTGAGTATGTTTCAGAAGTCTTGTAAGGATCAAAGCCTAGGAATCAAGGACAGATGGATCTCTTGAAAATGAATCTGGAAAATCACTGCACATAATGTTTCTTTTTCTTTCTATTGGCTTCCTTGTTCCTCCTTCTCCATCTCTCTGTCTCTACTAAGTCAACCTCCTCTCCTTAAACATAGTTTTTTGCTCTCTCATAAATTCAGCTTGCATATCGTTCAAAAATTTTTTTCTTAGTTTCTATCTCACATGTACTCATTTCAGCTTCGTTACTCCCTGGCTTCATCTCTCAGCCTCCCAATTCTGAATTCTTAAATTGATTGGCTCAGTGTGTCTTTCTGAGCCAGACCACAGCTCATGGGTCCTGAGTCAGCCTGAAACTGGACCATCCTTGAATCTGGTGGTCGACAAAGCAGCTTGCTTTACACCTAGGTGAGAAGCATCACAAATGTGTCTAGTACTTAAATGCTATGTAGTAATATGCATGGATAGAAAGTAGAGTTAGGAAAATAAGCCTAAATATTAGCAGCAGTTGTCTTTGCTACTGCTACTGCTAAGTCACTTCAGTCGTGTCCGACTCTGTGCGACCCCATAGATGGCAGCCCACCAGGCTCCCCATCCCTGGGATTCTCCAGGCAAGAACATGGAGTGGGTTGTCATTTCTTTCTCTGATGCATGAAAGTGAAAAGTGAAAGTGAGGTCGCTCAGTCATGTCTGACTCTTAGCGACCCCATGGACTGCAGCCCACCAGGCTCCTCTGTCCATGGGATTTTCCAGGCAAGAGTACTGGAATGGGGTGCCTCTAGGCAGTAATAATACAGTGACTTCTTTTTCTTCATTTCATTTTTTTCTTCAGGGAACACATGTTTTATAATTACAAACTTCATAGACTTCAAAATACTGAAAAAAATATTTTTTTAAGAATGATGATCTTAATAAGCAAAAAGGTTTCAGGATAATGTAATTCAACACCGCTTATGGACTCTGTGAGAGAGGGAGAGGGTGGGAAGATTTGGGAGAATGGCATTGAAACATGTAAAATATCATGTATGAAACGAGTTGCCAGTCCAGGTTCGATGCATGATACTGGATGCTTGGGGCTGGTGCACTGGGATGACCCAGAGGGATGGAATGGGGAGGGAGGAGGGAGGGGGGTTCGGGATGGGGAACACATGTATACCTGTGGCGGATTCATTTTGATATTTGGCAAAACTAATACAGTTATGTAAAGTTTAAAAATAAAATAAAATTAAAAAAAAATTAAAAAAATTAAAAAAAAAAAATCATCATTAAAAAAAAAAAAAAAAACACCGCTTCAATAATTTAACATCACTTCGATCTACAAAGGTTGAAACAGACCCATGTCATCAGTGACTTAA
Source organism: Bubalus bubalis (assembly GCF_019923935.1). NCBI lineage: Eukaryota > Metazoa > Chordata > Mammalia > Artiodactyla > Bovidae > Bubalus > Bubalus bubalis. The sequence goes on from NC_059163.1 coordinate 21,152,849, forward strand.
CCAAAGTCACAGAGCAAAAGAGTGACTAAGCTCCAAGTGTCCCGACCTGAATGACCTCAGTCCCACACGGTACTGCCTTGTCTGAACCGAATGAGATTGACACCCCTGGTTGCAAGTCAAAGCTTGTGGGTAGCAGATCCCTGAATGTGAGGTCTAACGGTAAACCACATGCTAAATATTTAGGACTTGAGCAAGTTTGTTAAGATAATATCCAGTTGAGTTGAAACAGAACCCCTGCCCCAGGTTTCATTAAACCAGCATTTTCTATGATCTATATTTTGCTAAGGGCTTCTACTTACACACTCCAAATTGTCAGCTCTGCTTTGTGTTAAAATAATACCCGCAGCAGAAAAGCAAAGGAGGACTTGGGGAATTTCCAGACGTAAAGTAAAAGCTCCCTCTACGCTTGTGTCTGTTTCTCTATTCCGGTGGATTGGGCTTCCTTTCCTCCAGTGTGTTTTTTTTTCTTGATGGATTAATATGATCTCTTAAGAAGAGAATAAAGTCTTTTGAGGTGAGAGCAAAGTATAGGCTGGGAGGGACATAAAATCAGATCTACACTAAGGGAGAAAAGGAAAGAAAAATTAGATGTCTCTTAAGGTTTCATTCAAAAACAGTACTTCAAGCTGAAATAAAATACCATGCTTGGCAGGAAAAGGTTCCCACACAGTTTGAAGCTGGCTCCTGCTTAACCTAAAGGAAACAAAAGTCCTGGGGGATTTAGTAGTTCTGGGCATCTAAATGTTTTGGAGATAATCCCATCTCTAAAGCATTTACTGTGTGCTTTTCAGTGTGTTAATTCCTCCTGCACTGAGCCTCAGAGAAGCTTGAGATGTAGCTCAGGTAGAAACCCCTGGACAATTTAGTGCTCCCTGTTGGCTCAGATGGTAAAGAATCTGTCTGCAATGCAGGAGCCCCAGGTTCAATCCCTGAGATGGAAAGATCCCCTGGAGAAGGGAATGGCAACCCACTCCAGTATTCTTGCCTGGAGAATTCCATGGACAGAGGAGCCTGGCGGGTTACAGTCAGAGATGGGGTCACAGAAAGTCAGATACAACTAAGCGACTAACACTTTCAGGTTTTTCAGTTTTTCTTTTCACTGTTGTCTTAGAAGAGGATGAGCCAGTATGACATATGTCAAATGATAGACTCAAGATTAAAGGATTCTCCATAGTTTGTAATGATAGGTTAAAAAATTGAATGAAATGAAATGAAAAAAGATTAATGTATAAATAAAAAGTTCTAAACTCAGAAACTAGCAAAAAAGAACCATGCTAATGAAAGATAGGGCAAGGTTGCATAACTGAAATTGACATGAAAACATCCTTGAGGTGTCAATTTCCAGTTTAATGTGAGTTAAGTATGCCCAAGACAATGATTATAGAAAAATGTGTGCAAAATATTTTTTTAGGTTTTAGTGTTTGGAAATACTAGAAAATTGGCACAAGCAGACAGGAGCAGCCAAAGTAAGGAGGCGGTCTGTAAATCGTGTCTTAAGAAATCAGGAGTATTCAGTTTAGGGGAGGGAGGAGGAGGAATATACAATAATGGTTTCAAGTGCTTCAGTGATCCTTATGGAGTTAGAGGTCTTTGATAAAGGATCAAAGCACTGAATTTACAGGAGGCAAAATTCAGTTTGAAATGAGGAGGATCTTTATACCAATCATAGTTAACCCCCAACTGCCTTGTGAGGGACTGTGTTCTCTGCTAGTAAAAGAGTTTAATGCTAATGCTAATGCTAAGTCACTTCAGTCGTGTCTGACTCTGTGTGACCCCATAGACGGCAGCCCACTAGGCTCCCCCGTCCCTGGGATTCTCCAGGCAAGAACACTGGAGTGGGTTGCCATTTCCTTCTCCAATGCATGAAAGTGAAAAGTAAAAGGGAAGTCGCTCAGTCATGTCCGACTCTTAGCGACCCCATGGACTGCAGCCCACCAGGCCCCTCCATCCATGGGATTTTCCAGGCAAGAGTACTGGAGTGGGTTGCCATTGGCTCAGTGGTATAGGACCCGCCTGTCATTGCAGGAGATGCAGGTTCGATCCCTGGGTTGGGAAGATCCCCTGGAGGAGCAAATGGCAACCCACTCCAGCATTCCTGCTTGGAGAATCCCATGGGTAAAGGAGCCTGGCTCTAGTCCAAGGGGCACAAAAGAGTCAAACACAACTTTGTGACTAAACAGCAGCAAAGACTGTACTAGATTATGGTGGGGGTTCTACTAGAACTAATGATATGACTCTGTGTACTAGAAACAGTCCTTTAAATTATTTTTCTCTTTTTATATTGTCCTCGGCAGGAACTTAGTGAGATCACTGCCCTTGTTATTTCAAGGTGGATATTGAAAAAATAAGAATATAAAAATGGCTTAACAGCAGAACACCAGCAGTCAAGGTTGCCTCATGCATTCCTTAAGTAATGAGCTTACACTTGTGGGGGATGCTATGAGACCTCCACAATCTTTATTTACATTTCTCAGTTTTTATGGAGCATCTGCCCTGTGCTAGGCAGGCATTGTACCAGGGTCCAGACTACAGACATGAAATAGACATGGTTCCCCTGCACACAGTTAGAGTTGGAGTTATAACCCATAGAATGGGAAGGGTGTTATGTTCTTCATGCTAAAATCCATTCTAAGTTTTCTTTCTTGATTGAATGTTCCCCCCATTTTGTTAGATGCTTTCACATCCTTAGATGAAAAGTTGTTCAAGTAGACCTTGGTGAACCACCCCTGCATTCAGTTGAAATCTTTTGATGTGTCCAAGACAAAGAAATGGCTTTATTACATTCTATCCGTGCAAAGACTTGAACACGACTGAGCGACTGATCTGATCTGATCCGTGTGAAAGTGTCAGTTGCTCAGTCCTGTCCAACTCTTTGCAACCCCATAAACTATAGCCAGCTAGGCTCCTCTGTCTATGGAATTCTCCAGGCAAGAATACTGGAGTGGGTTACCATTCCCTTCTCTGGGAGATCTTCCCAAACCAGGGAGCCAACCCAGGTCTCCTGCATTGCAGGCAGATTCTTTACCATCTGAGTCACCAGGGATAGAAAACAAGTAAGTGTGTGTTTAATACAAGCCTTGTCCTCTATACTGCTGTCTTTGAATACCTAGCAGATTGATTCAGTACTTATACCTAACGTATCTTTTTATCTTAACAAGTTGAGCTGGTGAAATTCAAGTTCTGAAGCAATCTCCAATAATTAGAGGCCATTTGATCTGGAGTATTCCACAGTTAATATGTGAGCAGATGTTGGCCTGCATTGAGCATTAGGATTAAAAAAAAAAAAAAAAGTTAAATAGGAGGTTAATTTTGCAGAAGTGTTCAGTGGTAACCAATCAGTGGGATTTCTGTTTAGAGGAGAGGAAACTGGCAAGTGAGTTTCAGTGTTATTTGCTCCTTGACTACTTTGCAACTGTCTGCTTTCTTTGTATTTGTTTGTTTGTTTTTTACAAATTACATCTAATTTTTTTAAAGCAACCTCTAAAGTTGCATTTAATTTGCTAAAACCACCACAAACCATCTGTGTGTGCAGGTAAGGAGGCGGGGGAGGGGCTTCTTGACCAAGCGTGTATGGCTGCTTTCCCACTGAAATGTGATCCTTTTCAACAGAAGAAAAGACAGATTAATTCCCCAAGGAGGAACAGCCAGGCTGCTTACTAATCTGACCACCTCTTTATCACTTCTTGTCACTTAGGTTTAGATATCTAATGAATCTGTATTCCGCGAATTAGAAAGATACATATCCACTTTTCTGAGTACTCCTCTCCTTCAACAGACAGGGCAGGACAGTGGAGTGTAAATAACTTTCCTTCAGAATAGCCAACAACTATTTTAAAACCGTAATGGTAACCTCTGACTCTTTTCGTTTTAACGTGTATCAGTGCTGAAATGAAGCCACTGGTGGTAAGACCTACTCTCAGGCAGGAAAAGGACAATTGTAGGAAATCATATGGAGCATAATAATAGCAGTGAAACACAAACTACCACATTAGATGATCCCTCTCCCCCCGCCCCTTTTTGGTCAGCTAGTGCAGTCTTATGAAAGGCAGGAAGGACCCCTTTTCAAAGTTGTGTCTGTATAGATTAGTGGGAACAGAAATGCCGGATGTCTTAAGCAGTTGCTGGGATCTGAAGAAGAATCACCGATTTGTGTCTTTCCAGTTTTCTTAAGCTTCCCTGGTGGCTGAGATGGTAAAGAATCTGCCTGCAATGCAGGAGACGCAGGTTCAATCCCTGGGTTGGGAAGATCCCCTGGAGAAGGAAATGTCAACCCACTCCAGTATTTTTGCTTGGAGAATTCCATGGACAGAGGAGCCTGGCAGGCTACAGTCCATAGGGTCGCAGAGTTGGACACAACTGATCGACTTTTACTTTCAGTCCTGGTGATCATTGGGGTGGGGCAGGGGCACTGAAATAGCCAGGCCTGGTGACTTTTGAGGAGTTTCTTCTAATAACACTTTTGCCTGGTGACCCTGGAAAAAGCATCTCCCTCGTCCTCTCTTCTGGACCACCTCTAGACCCTGGCTCTTGTGGAAGACCGGTCTGTGCTGCTCACAGGAGGAACTCACACTCATCTGATCATAGTTTCTTGTAATGTTTAACAGTTGTGTCAAAGTGAGCAGAGAATAAGAGCAGCCTCCAAAGGATCCATGTTACCTGTATTTGTTTTGTAAGTTTTCAGCTAAGACAGGCCAGAGGAGGAGCATGTAAATATGTCTTCCAGACTGACCTGTCTTTTTCAGTGCGTTGTGCAGTATGTTCAGCCCTGTATCCTTCCCCAGCTGTTTTATCCTTTTAGCTTCCTTTCATGCTCACATCATACGGCACAATACTGTCAACCCAGGTGAGTTTCAGTGCCCCACATTTCTGAAAGCCAGTTGAGAGAAAATTTGAAATTCACTGCCAGAAATACCCAGGTATCACTCCTATACGTACAGAGTTGTAACTGACAAAGTGAAGGATGGAGCAAGAAACACTGATGCTATTTTGCATCATAATTAAGACAGTTCCACAGTCCTGCAAAATCAGTAGAGATTCCTGTCTGATGATTCTTAATCACTTTCTATGGTTCTACTATAACCCTGAACCTCTATATTTTTTTCAAATTCTATTTCAGACCATTAGACATTGGCCAAAAGTTTCCCTTCTTTTAATATTTTTCAGATGTCCTGCCTATAGTGGTGGTGATTTAGTTGCTAAGTCATGTCTGACTCTGGCGAGCCCATGGACTGCAGGCTGTGGTGAGCCCATGGACTGTCAGGCTCCTCTGCTCATGGGATTCTCCAGGCAAGAATACTGGAGTGCGTTGCCATTTCCTTCCCAAGGGGATCTTCCCGAACCAGGGATTGAACCCAGGTCTCCTGCATTGCAGGCAGATTCTTTACAAACTGAGCCACTAGGGAAGCCCTGCATACAGTGAGGCCAAGGTAAAATATGAATGTCTCAGAAATGAAAACTGTTCACAAGCCATCAGTATAAATGCATTGCTCACTAATGATGAATTCTAGGGAGGAAATCATGCTATTATCTCAAGAGCCTCTGAATGTTCTCATCTCCCGGTTTGACAGGAGTCAATCTGAACTCCTATGTTTTAAATGTACATTCTGACTCTACTAACAGGGTGAATCAGAGAAGCTTTTGAACATCAAAATATCAGTTGGAGCTGGCATACAATAAATTAAGGTCCACCTTTACAGATGGTCAGGGTATCAACATTGGATATAATAGCTCTTCCAATTTCAATAAAGCATTTAACAAAAGACTCCTTTTTAGCATCCTTGATGGTGAATCTAAGTAGGACATTGATAGTGAACTAAGGAAAAACACCAGGGAGATGTCCCTGGCGATGCAATGGTCAAGACTCTGCACTCACACTGCAAGGGGCACGGATCCAGTCTTTGGTCAGGGAACTAAGATCCTGCATGCCATGTGGCACAGCCAAAAAAGATCTAAAAAATTTTAAATAAAATAAATCGATGAAGCATTTTTAAAAAATGGCACCAGCCATGACATTGTATTAAAATACACAAACAAATTCATAGCTGTTATTGTTAATGTTATTTCCACACTTAGACCCACCAAGGCCCCAGGCCAAAGGACTGTTGCTTTAAGGCTGCTTCCTGTCCCTGCTCATTGAAGAGTGTTAACTGGGAGCAGCGTCCCCTCTAAACCTCTGCTTGAACCGAAGTCTGGTGGCTATGTGAGTATCAAGCCACAGCTTCCCTTAAACTGACTGACCGTCTATCACTAACACACACCGAATATGGTAGGTTCCTCAGAAAATAATTCTGGATAATTAAATGATTTGTTTCTGTGTTAATCCAACTATTCCCAAATAAAGAATATTCTACGTCAGTTCCCATTTCCTACTGTGGCTGAACATTTCAAAGGAACCAAAATAAGTAGGATCAAAGCACAATTCTATTCAAATTCTTCTATTTTTTTCCTTCTATATAGAATAGATAGAATAAAACCCTCTAGGCCCATGCACCTCAGAATGCAGACGTCTTCATATACCAATGGGTGCCATTTTAATAATAGAAGCTGTTTGATCTTTTATTTTAACAGGATCTCATACTTTCTATCAATAGGTATTTTCTATCAAATGATAAGAGAGACAGAAAATAAAGGGTTTTTCACTTTCATGCATTGGAGAAAAAAAATGGCAACCCCCTCCAGTGTTCTTGCCTGGAGAATCCCAGGGACGGGGGAGCCTGGTGGGCTGCCCTCTATGGAGTCGCACAGAGTCGGACATGACTGAAGCGACTTAGCGGCAGCAGCAGCTCCTTAATACTCTTAAGGTTCAAATCATTTGACAAATGAAATATTAACAAATATTGGTTAAAGATATTAATTGTACAAAAGTTTGTATTTACATAGGACCAGAAACACTGTCATTTTTCAGAAACAATCTAACTATCCAACAAGATGGGACCAGTTAAATACATCGTAACAGCAGTTCTCGAAGTGTGACCCATTGACCCGTGGGATTGATTGTAAGGTTAAAACTGTTTTCTAAATAATACTAAGACATTATTGATCTTCTTCATTGTTTTGATGTTTGCACTGATAATGCAAAAGCAATGGTGAGTAAAACTGCTATTGCCTTAGTATGAATCAAGGTAGTGCACCAAACTATGCTAATAGTCATTGTATTCTTCACCCCCTTGCATGTTCATTAAAAAAAAGGCCAGGTTTACTTAAGAATGTCTTTGATGAAACAGTACAAATGATCAATTTCATTAAATCTTGACCCTTGAGTACTTGTTTCATAGTATTTTGTGTGACAAAATGCGAAACATGCAAACAAGCTTTGGCACATCCTCAAGTATGGGGGTTATCATCACAAGGAAAAGTACTCGTGCAGTTGTTTGAGTTGCACACTGAGCTATAATGGAACATTTTCAACTGAAAAACTGATTGCAAGCTATAGTTATTCAGAATTGGATATTTGGCAAATACTTTCTTGAGAATAAGTGAATTTATTCAAGGAAAACAATAGACCAAGGTGCCCACCAATGGGATTTCCAGAGAAAATTAAAATTTTGTAAAGCCCCTAGGACCTTGAAAAGTTCTTCATATTTAAATATATTTTTAGGGAGATTAGTGGTGATAATTAGTGGTGTTTAGTTATTGTGTTTATGTTATTTATGCATTATGCAGTGGGCTTACAATTGTCATTTTAAATCAATTAAAAAATATTTTTGAATTTTTTTCTTAGCATTAATCCATAATACATAGAAATACAAATATAATAAAAATTATATATCAATATAAGAATAAATCCTTGAACACTTCAGTAATTTTTAAGAGTGTAAAAGTTCCAGAGACCATAAAGTTTGAGAACTGCTGAGTTATGGTATATTACGAAAATGGAATTCTTTGTAACAGTGGAAAAGAATGAAACAGATTTGTAGGTGCTTGTTGGAATTCATTCCATTGTATATTGTTAACTGATTGAAGTGAGCTGCATTATGTATGTATAGTATGCTTCCATTTGTATTAAAATGAGGGAGTAAAGATGTTTAAGGTTATAGTTATGTATATATTCATATACAGATACATGTATTTTTATTCATGAATGGAGATTTCTTGTATATTCTAAGCTGTAGTTGTATCTGGGAAAATGACCTGGGGTTTTAGTAGACAAGAGAATAACTTTCATGGTATTTTCTTTTGCATTAATTTTTTTTTTTTTTTTTACTGTGGATGCTTACTATTAAGAAATGTAGCAATTTTTTAGAAAACAAAACTCATGCAAAGAAGTGATGAATTACTCAATATTAGACAAAAATATGCAATAGGACAGAATTGATAATAGACCCTAGGCCTAGGCGTATTAACACTGAGTTGGCCAACTCTGGCTTATCTATTAAAAGAAATGGCTCGTTTTGAGTTCACAGTTTCAAATTTTAACTTCAACCATAGCAAGTAAATACTTTTTGTCCTGCTTCTTATCTCTCTGCAAATATTTATTTTTCATTAATGTTAAGCAATTGTACTGGCAGCGCTTATTTTTTTAAAGTGGAAAGGCAAAATTTCACAGACAGTAAATGTCCTTTCTTCTCACTAGATTCAATTTGTGGGAAGAGGGGAAGAAACACAAACAGGACATGAAGGACAGAAAAGATAAGGAAGTTGCCTAAAAGAATAAGGAAAAGGATTAAGTTGAGGGAAGGAATGGATGACAGTTGGAGGGGAGCAAGACAGGGAAAGTGAACCAGGAAAAAAAAAGAGTCAAAAACAGCATGGAAAGAAACCAGGAGAGGAGGCAAAATCAGTACAAGGTCAGAGAGCAAGCGCTTAGAGATAAGAGTACACGGGAAAGAAAAATAGAAATCCAAACACAGGGAAGCTGAGTTGAAAACAAAAAGTAATCAATCAGAACGAAATATCCTTGACCGCAAGTAACTAGGAAACAGATGACTTTGGCTAGGAGAGAGAAAAAAGAGTGAAAAATCACTAAATAGAAATTTCGTGGAAAGTGAGACATTGAGTGGACGTGAGGCTTGACAGGAAGGGAAGCTAGAATGTTAATTTAGATGAGACTCTTTTTAAAGATGTAAATTCAAAGTAGAAAGTTTCCAGGCACAAATGATGTTCCCCTCAACTTTCTATGCTTCATGTGTAAGGCTGATGGCATAGGAAAGACAATGCTGAGCTGTGATGGGGTCGGGGGTTGGGGCGCTGAGGCAAAAGGCAAAAACTAAAAGAAACTTCTGTGATCCCTTATCCTGGAGGAGAAAGGGAGGGGAACCCTGTATCTGCTGGCCTTGCAGCTGGAGCCCGATTCTGTCTCTCCAGCTGAGCATCAGCCCAGTCACTTCTGACCCAGACAGTCCATGACAAACAGTGTTCCACCCACCAGCCTTGGGCTGCAGCCAGGGGCTGTCCAAGGCGGGGAGTAAGCAGAACAATCTCCAGATTAGAATATTAGGGAAATGGAAATTTTGAGAGAAAAAGGGAAAGATGGGATGGACATTAGCAAAAGTGAAACTTTAACAATACAAAAACTTGAGTACCTAAATTGGGAACAAAAAGAGCAGGGGCAGCATGTGATCAAAGTAGCCATCAAACAAATTACACCCACTTGGATTTTGACTTGAAGGTATGCTTCTTACTCCTTTTAAGGAGTATTATTCGTTCTGTGATGATAAAGAATTTGGAGGTTCTAGGTCAGCATTTTGTTGTTGTCGTTACCATCTCCTGGATCCTAGGTCCCCAGATTTTAGATTTCATCTTTTTTTGTTGTTTTGGTTTTTTATATTTTAAACTTTTTATTTTTTATTGGAGTATAGCTGATTAACAATGTTGTGATATTGTTTCAGGTGGACAGGGAAGGGACTCAGCCATACATATACATGTATCCATTCTCGCCCAAACTCCCCTCCCATCCAGACTGCCACATAACACTGAGCAGAGTTCCCTGTGTTATACAGTAGGTCCTTGGTGATTATCCATTTTAAATATAGCATCTTTTAAGGCTGAGCTCTTGCAAACAGAATAAGATTCACCATGATCTGCTCTTTGCAAGGAGCTAGCTGTGTCAAGGCACCAAGAATAATTTACCAATTTTTGCTAATAAATTTACCAATTTGCCAATTTGCTAAGACATTTATTAGCCTACAATGGACACTGAATGAACATCCATAGAAAGCAAGGATGGGACAATTTAGTCACATTCTTATCTTTGTAGCTGTTAGCTTTTGCCTGTAAGGTATTTGTCTATAGGGAAAATATTAACATAATAGTCTTAATACTAGGCTAACACTAACCAAGAAGGAAGTGTTCTCAAGTGCTGAGAAAAGTGAGCCAAAGTTTAAAAGATTACAATAAAAATAAATTTTCCTGAAACATCTGGAGATGAGTCATTCAATGCAGTTGACAATTAGTCTCTTGAAGCACCAGAATATTTTTTATTGTATTTGCTTTATGTGGAAATAATATTAAACAACAGAATTCATTTGTCTCTTTCTTAGTATATTCTGATTACATTTTTGCCCTTTATTACTCAGTGTTCATTATTGTTAAAATTAGTTTTTCACTGACTATATAGCGATGATGTGGGTCCCTTAAAAGAATGTAAATTTGTTTGCCACTCTGCTCAGTCTCTAGATCAATGGAAGTTTAAAGGTTTTCTGTTGAATTTTCTTTTTAAGGCTTTCTGTTGCTTTCCTTGTTGTCAGCTATCAGCAGCTGCTCCACCCCCTCCGCCTCTAAACTTGTGATCTCGGAAAGTCAAAGAGCCATGTGTACAAAAGTTATGGGTACACTATCAGGAGATGGGTCTGAATCAGGACAGCAGCAAAGCCCCTGAACTTCAGCTTGGTGGACTTGTTGGTCTGTTGGTTTTGGTGTGTGACCTTGGTGACACCATTTGGAAGCTCCTGGTTATTCTTGTTTTATTGTATCTTCTCCTTTATGATCTTGTTAACAGAGGCTGCCTGATGAATTCAGGAAAAATGAAGTACTTTGAACATCAATTGAGGAAATCTTAGTTGTTGTTAAAGCTTTCTCAAACTTGACAGTGAAAATGATGTTTGTGGAAAAAGGGAGGGCAGATTCCAGCTCCCTGCACTCCCAAACAAAACACGTGTAGTATTCTCAAAACTAGAATTCATGATTACTTTTCAAAATTTCAAAGTACTTTTTAAAGTTCAAAAATAAAGGAATATCAAGTATCTCAAAAATATTAGCAATATTATTATCTTTAATGATGTTGATACGATTAATATTCATATCTTTCCGGAAATACTACTTAACTAACTGCTGGTTTTTCTCTTACATAGGAGTAATAAGAAAGAAGTTATGTAATTCTAGTCATTTTGTATATGTATTTGTAGCCTATCTGCTTAATATATCCTAAATGTTTTTTGCCTTACTTCATAATCGCCATTGAGTTCAATTATTGCATAATATATCAAATGGATACACTTTAATGTGTATATTTAGTACATCCTGGTGTACTTATTTTTTCCACTTATTTTATAAATTTACCTATTTTGGTATTTTGAGCATAATTGTTCTTTTAACATATTGTTGCAGTCTTTTTTCTTAATATTTTATTTTGTCAGTTAGTTTTGACCATACTACTCAAAATAATAAATTCATTTTTCTAGCAATGTATTTTACAAATAAAAACTAAAAAATAGAAGTCATTTGGATGGAAATTTTGTTGACAGCAAACTCTGAAAATACACCAATCAAAGACATCTGAGATTGTTTGCTCACTCAGATGTCAAAAAGTTCTTTCTCTCTTCCCCATCTTGCTCATTTTAAGCTGTCTTCTCTTTCTCATTCAAAATAATGATTTTTAAAAGGCCAGCATTTTTCTAACTCTCTCATATTCTCCAACTTTATAAATAAAATTCTTAACTTTTTAAAGTAGCGTGACTCAATCCTTATATTTAAACAGGTTTATTTTTTTATATGCATTGGTAATACAAGATAATGTTACTTCACAGCATTCAACTGAACCAAGAAAATTGCTATTATAGACTATATATTCTGCACAGAAATTTGCTTGGTATTGATCTTCCTCACAGATATCTTGAGAAAGAAAACACAGCTTTTATTTCTCTGCTTTGGAAGTACATGAAAAAAAATAGCAAGGAATTGAAAATCAGATTATAGACTTAGTCATATTTATCAGAACTGTGTTAGTTTTAACTGTCTAGCATGAATTTCCATAAGAATAAGAGGAGAAACTTTCATGTGAAAACTCAGTTATAGATTTAAAATACTGAAATTGGATATTACACCTTTCCCAGAGATTTAAGGTATCCTTGAGAAAGAGTCTAAACTCAATAAGTCAAAGCAACATGTCTAATCTGTTGAGGGATATTTTAGCATTTCTGACCTGCTTGGAACAGGCAATCTGACCTTGGGCTTCTCACTAGCCAGACTGGGCCTCTGTCTTTTCATTTGTAAAATGAAATGGTCACATGACCAGATCTCAGAGAATCACAGGATTTTACACCTGGATGGAATCTCAGAGAGAGTCAGCAGTTTGATCCATCTGAAAAGCTAAGCTAAGGATGTCCTTCAGTTAAGATCTTGACTCAACTGCCTATAGAAGTGGTAGTGGAAAAACCAAGATGGTCCAACTTTCATTATTTCAGCTGCTGGTTTCATTTCCTCCACAGCAGGAACCCCCTGTTGTGACGTCCAGGAAGGATGCTTGAAATGGAAGCGAAAGCAGAAACTCCAGGCAATATAGGAAACACAGAGTGAAACATATGTCTGCAAGGGGGTGCTGGCTATTTATTGTTCTGAGTAGTTTGGAAGAAAAAGTATTTAACAATATCCACTTCCTCTGCTAATCCCTTCCTTAAGTGCGTGTATTGCCTAAAAGACAGTAAACATAAGATCAAAATTTCAAGGTGAAACTTCCCTAGGAATTTTCTTATAAGAGAAGTAAATACTGTCACCAGCTGTCAGAGGTCAATTGGAATTTTTGGTTCTTAAGTGCCTCTAAATGTACCATTAAATAAACTTGGGCGCCATCATGGAGAAAAGCTCTAGAACAAGGCTGGTAATAGAGATGTAAAGATAATCGATTCATCAAAGATGTATTTATGAGTGGCTAGTTCAAGCCCTTGAGAAATACCATTTTATTTTGCCAAGTGTGTGATTGGCATGGGTATGGACAGGTTGCTAACGAAGGCCCAAGACACTCCTCAAATTCCGCATCTCTCTGCTTGGTTGCTCATGCTCCCAGCTATTTTCCATAGCCGTGGGACTTCTAAGGTTGGTTCTGGAAGAGCATTTTTAGGTCTTTTTTGACCACAACTCACAATAGAAACACATTTTAAACCATGAACGAGTTCTTATGTATGTGAGTGTATGCATTGTGTATTTAAGTAAACACATCTGAGAAAAGTCCCAGGAAGTGATCCACTCACCATATGGGAGGCACTCTGAGACTTTCTGTGTTAGTCTTTGCTGCTTTATTTACTAAAATGCTGTGACAACCCAGTTTATTGACTATAAAACCCATACATAGGCTGAAGTCCATAGTTTGAAAAACATTGGCCTAGATTAATAATAATCATGATGATAAATATAACAATAATATCTAATAATAATACAATAAAAGCATCAACCAACAGAACCCTGAGCCTCATTTAGAGTCAGAGTTATTTAAGAATGACCTGAAGTAGAGGAGGAACTCTCCTCCAGTTCAGGAGAATTTTCTAAGATGATAACTGACAACCATTTGGAAAGTTTTGTCCCCAATCCACCTCTGTTCCTGATTCATCGCAATAGTGTTACATTAGATGTTTGAAAGATCTGCTTTTCATATACTCTCATCTTAACTGGATTTGAGAGTTAAAGGGTTAAGGTTATGTCGTTGTTCAGTCGCACAGTCACGTCTGACTCTTTGCAACCTCATGGACTGTAGCACACCAGGCCTCCCTGTCTCCCTCACCATCTCCCAGAGTTTGCCCAACTTCATGTCCAATGAATCGGTGATGCCATCCAGCCATCTCATCCTCTGACACCCCCTTCTCCTTCTGCCCTCGATCTTTCCCAGCATCAGGGACTTTTCCAATGAATCATCAGTTCACATCAGATGACCAAAATACTGGAGCTTCAGCTTTAGCATCAGTCCTTCCAGTGAATATTCAGGGTTTATGTCCCTTAAGATTGACTTATATGATTTCCTTGCTGTCCAAGGGACTTTCAGGAGTCTTTTCTAGCACGACAGTTAGAAGGCATCAGTTCTTTGGCCCTCTGCCTTCTTTATGGCTCAACTCTCACAACTGTACGTGACCACTGGGAAGACCATATTCTTGACTATTTGGACCTTTGTCAGCAGAGTAATGTCTCTGCTTTTCAACACACTGTCCAAGTTTGTCATTGCTTTCCTGCCAAGAAGCAATCGTCTTCTGATTTCATGGCTGTGGTCACCGTCCACAGTGATCTTGGAGCCCAAGAAGAGGAAATCTGTCCCTGCTTCCACCTTTTCCCCTTCTATTGCCATGAACTAATGGGTCCGGATGCCATGATCTTAGTTTTGTTTTGTTTTTTAATTAATTTATTTTTTAATATAAATATTTATTTTAATTGGAGGTTAATTACTTTACAGTATTGTATTGGTTTTGCCATACATCAACATGAATCCACCACGGGTGTACATGTGTTCCCCATCCTGAACCCCTCTCCCACCTCCCTTCCTGTATGATCCCTCTGGGTCATCCCAGTGCACCAACCCCAAGCATCCAGTATCATGCATCGAACCTGGACTGGCGATTTGTTTCTTATATTATACATGTTTCAATGCCATTCTCCCAAATCATCCCACCCTCTCCCTCTCCCACAGAGTCCAAAAGACTGTTTTATACATCTGTGTCTCTTTTGCTGTCTCGCATACAGGGTTACTGTTACCATCTTTCTAAATTCCATATATATGTGTTAGTATACTGTATTGGTGTTTTTCTTTCTGGCTTACTTCACTCTGTATAATCGGCTCCAGTTTCATCCACCTCATTAGAACCGATTCAAATGTATTCTTTTTAATGGCTGAGTAATACTCCATTGTGTATATGTACCACAGCTTTCTTATTCATTCATCTGCTGATGGGCATCTAGGTTGCTTCCATGTCCTGGCTATTATAAACAGTGCTATGATGAACATTGGGGTACACATGTCTCTTTCAATTCTGGTTTCCTTGGTGTGTATGCCCAGCAGTGGGATTGCTGGGTCATATGGCAGTTCTATTTCCAGTTTTTTAAAGAATCTCCACACTGTTCTCCATAGTGGTTGTACTAGTTTGCATTCCCACCAACAGTGTAAGAGGGTTCCCTTTTCTCCACACCCTCTCCAGCATTTATTGCTTGTAGACTTTCAGATCACAGCCATTCTGACTGGTGTGAAATGATACCTCATTGTGGTTTTGATTTGCATTTCTCTGATAATGAGTGATGTTGAGCATCTTTTCATGTGTTTGATACCCATCTGTATGTCTTCTTTGGAGAAATGTCTATTTAGTTCTTTGGCCCATTTTTTGATTGGGTCATTTATTTTTCTGGAATTGAGCTGCAGGAGTTGCTTGTATATTTTTGAGATTAGTTGTTTGTCAGGTGCTTCATTTGCTATTATTTTCTCCCATTCTGAAGGCTGTCTTTTCACCTTGCTTATAGTTTCCTTTGTGGTGCAGAAGCTTTTAAGTTTAATTAGGTCCCATTTGTTTATTTTTGCTTTTATTTCCAATATTCTGGGAGGTGGGTCATAGAGGATCCTGCTGTGATGTAGGTCGGAGAGTGTTTTGCCTATGTTCTCCTCTAGGAGTTTTATAGTTTCTGGTCTTACGTTTAGATCTTTAATCCATTTTGAGTTTATTTTTGTGTATGGTGTTAGAAAGTGTTCTAGTTTCATTCTTTTATAAGTGGTTGACCAGTTTTCCCAGCTTCTGCTGCTGCTGCTGCTAAGTTGCTTCAGTTGTGTCCGACTCTGTGCGACCCCATAGACGGCAGCCCACCAGGCTCCCCCGTCCCTGGGATTTTCCAGGAAAGAACACTGGAGTGGGTTGCCATTTCCTTCTCCAATGCATGAAAGTGAAAAGTGAAAGTGAAGTCACTCAGTCGTGTCCGACCCTCAGTGACCCCATGGACTGCAGCCTTCCAGGCTCCTTTGTCCATGGGATTTTCCAGGCAAGAGTACTGGAGTGGGGTGCCATTGCCTTCTCCGAGTTTTCCCAGCACCACTTGTTAAAGAGATTGACTTTAATCCATTTTTTTTTTAATATTTAATCTTAAGCAGGTTCTTTCACTCTCTTCACCCTCATCAAGAGTCTCTTTAGTTCCTCTTCGCTTTCTGCCATTAGAGTGGTATCATCCACGTATCTAAGGTTGTTGATATTTCTCCTGCCTATCTTGATTCCAGTCTGTAACTCATCCAGCCCAACATTTTTCATGATGTTCTCAGTGTATAGACTAAACAGACAGGGTGACAGCAGTCAGCCCTGTTGTACTCCTTGCTCGATCTTGAACCAATCAGTTGTTCCATATAGGGTTCTAACTGTTGTTTCTTGACCCGTGTACAGGTTTCTTGGGAGACAGGTAAGATGGTCTGGTGTTCCCGTCTCTCTAAGAGCTTTCCACTGTTTGCCATGATCCACACAGTCAAAGGCTTTAGTATAGTTGATGAAACAGAGATAGATGTTTTTCTGAAATTCCTTTGCTTTCTCTATAATCCAGCAAGTGTTGGCCATTTGATCTCTAGTTCCTCTTCCTTTTCTAAACCCAGCTTTGACATCTGAAAGTTCTTGGTTCACATAATGTTGTGAACCAAGAAAACCTAGCTTGCAAGGTTTTAAGCATGAGCTTACTAGCATGGGAGATGAGTGCAATTGTCTGATGGGTAGCACATTCTTTGGTACTACCCTTCTTGGAAATTGGGATGAAGATTGACCTTTTCCAGTCCTGTGGCCATCGCTGGCTCTTCCAGATTTGCTGGCATAATGACATAATAGTGTTACATTAGATGTTTGAAAGATCTGCTTTTCATGTACTCGCATCTTAACTGGTTTTGGGAGTTAAAGGATTAAGGTTATAGCACACTATTATTTCATGAACTACAGAGAAGAATAAAATTCTGTTAATTATGATTGTGAAATGCTGCCATTATATGACATATCTATTTCAGATATGTTAAAATATAAAAATATATATATCTATTTAAAAATCAATGCTGGGTTAGCTCTCCTCAAGTCTTTTAGGTCCCTTGTTCTTTCCTTAAGAGGACTATCAAAGGTTTTTTTTTGTTTGTTTTTTGTTTTTTTTTTTAATCCATGGGGGAAATTACCTAGGATTACATTTTGCTAATCTCATACAATTTCATAAAATTCTAAATTTAAAAGTCATTCTCAGCGATGATTTGGATTATTCCTCCTCATGTTACAGTTGAAGAATCTGATACCAAGAGAGATGTGACTTGCCCCAGTTAACACACCAAGGTGGGGACAGAAAGGATCGAAAATAAACAAAAAGATCTAGGTTGTCAGACTGCAAAGAAGAAGGAGTAGCACAGAGAAAAGTCAAGGCTGAAACCAGAAGTCTCTGGTTCATTTAGGCTGTCTCCATAGTTTTTGATATAGAATTGGTTGTATCAAAGCAAGGTCATTAAAAGGAAAGCAGTGTACATAATCCAGTTATGTTCAGTTCAGTTGCTCAGCTGTGTCCGACTCTTTGCAGCCCCATGTACTGCAGCACACCAGGCTTCCCTGTCGTTCACCATCTCCTGGAGCTGGCTCAAACTCATGTCCATGGAGTCAGTGATACCATCCAACCATCTCATCCTCTCTCGCCCCCTTCTTCTCCTGCCTTCAATCTTTCCCAGCCTCAGGGTCTTCAATGAGTCAGTTCTTCTCATCAGGTGGCCAAAGTATTAGAGTTTCAGCTTTAGCATCAGTCCTTCCAATGAATATTCAGGACTGATTTCCTTTAAGGTTGACTGGTTGGATCTCCTTGCAGTCCAAGGGACTGTCAAGAGGCTTCTCCAACATCACAGTTGAAAAGCATCAATTCTTCTGTGCTCAGCCTTCTTATGGTCCAACTCTCACATTCATACATGACTAGTGGAAAAACCATATCTCTGACTAAAGGGAACTTTGTTGGCAAAGTGATGTCTCTGCTTTTTAATATGCTGTCTAGCTTGGTCATAGTTTTTCTTCCAAGGAGCAAGCATCTTTTAATTTCATGGCTGCAGTCACCATCTGCAGTGATTTTGGAGCCCCAAAAATGAAGTTTGTCACTGTTTCCATTGTTTCCCCATCTATTTGCCATGAAATGATGGGACTGGATGCCATGATCTTAGTTTTTTGAATGTTGAATTTTAAGCCAGCTTTTTAACTCTCCTCTTTCATTTTCATCAAGAGGCTCGTTAGTTCCTCCTCTCTTTCTGCCATAAGGGTGGTGTCATCTGCATATCTGAGATTATTGATATTTCTCCTGGCAGTCTTGATTCTAGCTTGTGCTTCATCCAGCCTTGCATTTTTCATGATGTACTCTGCATATAAGTTAAATAAACAGGGTGACAATATACAGGCTTGATGTACTGCTTTCCCGATTTGGAACCATGTCCTTTCCATGGAGCTCCTTTCCATGGAGCTCCTTTCCATGTCCGATTCTAACTGTTGCTTCTTGACCTGCATACAGATTTCTCAGGAGGCAGGTAAGGTGGTCTGATAGTCCCATCTCTTTAAGAATTTTCTTTTTGAAATCTCTCAAGAGAAGTTCTCTCTTACCACCACTTTATCCATGTTCCCTTTTGCTGTACATCCATGGAGCCCTGAGCAACTGTGGTCCAACCTAACACTTGTCATTAGGTCATAACTGTCTGCTCACAGATTTCCATTCTCAACTAGCCTGAGAGGTACTTGAGATGCGGTGCCAAGATGCCTCTTGGAAACATTGGCACCTAGGATAGTGCTGACCATACTTCATGGTCAGTTCACACTGTTCCAGGAAAACAAAAAGAAAATAAATTTGAGAGAAATATTTGAGAAGTATATCCACCACTGAACTGTTCTGGAGTTAGTGCACAAACAGAATCACTGATTTCTCCTGGATATTAGAACTTATTTTTAGAGTCAGGTTATTCTTTCGATCCCATCTTTGGTGTGGAATAAGTTGTGTCAGCTTGTTAGTCATATCTTAGAAAAAAAATTATCATCTAAAGGTTAGAGCCAGTTGGACTTCTGTTCAGTGACTCATCAGGCAGCCTTCAAGATGCTATTTTTCCCTTCAATACTACAGCAATTTTACTGCCATAATGTTGTCTGGGTTAGATAACACACATTATATTGATTTGCTCATGTCTCTTGAATTAAGGTTTTCTTTACCCTTTAAAACTAGTTATGTACGTATTAGCTTTAATAAAGCTTCATTAAGTCATTTCAGTTCACCTCTTTCTCTATTATTGTTACTGCACCATTGCCAAAGTTTTCAGAGTCAAAGAAAGCATCCTCTCCAGGAATGAGAAGGCAGCTGCAGTTTATTTTCAAGTATTCTGTGAAAAACCTGCATGTCAGTCAATTTGCATTCTGGAATTCATAATCTGAGAGGTATTTTCTTTCATTTGAACCACACAAGAAATACATCTCTGGAAAGACCAATGGGTGGGGCTCAAGTATAAGTCATATTAGAGTTTCTCACTTTCCTGCTTTGTTAGATGTCAGGAAGTTTAGCATAATGCAAATGGAATGGACTCTGTAGTAATGTTCCAACATCTGTGGAATGCCACATATATTATAAGGAGGATACAAAGATCATGTGAGTCACACAAAGCTTGATTTAACCTCCTCTGCCATTTGCCACCGGGGCGATGTTGAGCAGCTTACTCTCCCTCTGTGCCTCAGTTACCTCTTCTGTAAAATGGGATTTAAAATACCTGACTTCCTCAAATTGTTATAAAATGTATGTAAAAGAGTATATGTCAGGCTCATGTATATTAAATGTCAGATGATGGACAGGGAGGCCTGGCGTGCTGCAGTCCGTGGGGTTGCATCGAGTCGGACACAACTGAGCGACTGAACTGAATGTATTAAATCTTTAAAATGGTTATTACTAGTCTCATCACTTCCAGGTTATTATGTTAAATTATAACCTCATTTAAATAGTTTTTCATCAGTATCTTTTGCAAAGATTTAAAAGCCCAGTCAATAGCTTATGGGACGGTTGGCACCCGCATTGACATTTTAGATTTAGGGTTTCTTATGTAACTTGTTTTCTTTTGTTTATCATTCAGGATTTCCTCCTGGCTCACCTTGCATCAGGTACAAGTATCATTACAAAGATGAATTATTCATGGACCCAGAATACCATATTGATGTATGAGAGAGTTCCTTGAATGCAGAGTCCTTGGTAAAACCCTCTGGTGGTTCCTTTTGGCTGAATGAATTACTTTGGAAATCTTTATTGACCAGGAACAGCCTGAGCTGGAGAGACAGTATCCTAAAATGACTCACAAATCCAAAGAAAGCTTCTAAATTATTGGGCTGGCCTAAAAGTTTATTTGGGTTTTTCTGTAACACGTTACAAAATTTTTGGCCTCCCAATATTTTGTGAATGATTATATGGGAAGATAACTCTTAGAAAGTTAGCAAAAACAAGAGGGACTGATTCTAGAAAAATAGGCATGCCTACTTAGGCCATGACAGATAAGCTTAAGTTTCTGCTTAAACAAAGATACAAGGTTGTGGGGCAGATTCTATAAGCAACAAGTCTATTTAAAAGAATATGACAGTTTGGTTTTAAGTAAAAAGACAAATTCCAAAATGCTGAAAATCTAGATATACAAACATTAAAATGCAAAGAAGGAGTGGTGAGATTACAACTGGCCTTTTTTTTTTTTTTCATTTACATGTCTCTCTAATTTTTAAACAATAAACATAAATATCTTATGTAATAAGATAAAAGCAACATAAAAAAGAAAGTGTGTGGTTAAAATTTATCTGAATGATGTTCAAGGACTTCTACAACTGTTCATATCACCTGATAACAAGTTACTTGAGTATTAGATAGCAGTGAAAGGAGAGTGGATTATATTGAAAATATCCAGGCCCCTGGGAAGCGCAGTGTTGCCAGAATACTCAGCAGTACCCAGGAGAGCATGCTAGATGTCTACGTTTGTTTCCTACTCGTGTGGGTAAAAACATCTCCCACTTTTGCTGGAATCATTGAGACCAACATGCTTCCTACAACATTTTAGTAAAAACAGTTGCTATAAACTAATTTATTTGTTAAAACTATAATCCTGTCATTAAAAGAGTCCACTTGTCATTGAACAGAGACCTCTTGGTAAAGAATTGGTTTATCTCACCAGTAATAAACTTACAGTAGCGGTGGGGAGTGCCTGGTGGTGAGTTGTGTATGTGACCCTTTGTGACCCCATGGACTGTAGCCCACCAGGCTCCTCTGTCCATGGAATTTTCCAGGCAAGAATACTGGAGTGGATTGCCATTCCCTTCTCCAGGACATCTCCCCAACCCAGGGATTGAACCTGCGTCCCTTATGTCTCCTGCATTGGCAGTCGGGTTCTTTACCACTGAGCCACCTGGATTTAAAAGGCTGACTCATTGGAAAAGAACCTGATGTTGGGAAAGATTGAAAGCAGGAGAAGAAGGGGATGACAGAGGTTGAGATGGGTGGATGGCATCACTGACTCAATGGACATGAGTTTGAGAAAGCTCCGGAACAGCCTGGGGTGCTGTAGTGCATGGCGTTGCAGAGTTGGACCCAACTGAGCGACTGAACAACAACAACACCTGGCAAGCCCAATAAACTTACAGAGCTTACTCTAAATTCAGAGGATTAAAAAAAAAAAACTGAATAGAATTTTGCCAAAACAGTTTTTATATTCATAAAAATTAAGATCGGCCATATGAAGCAGAGCTTTTCAAAGAAATACTAGGCTTGTCTTACTTTCCAAAGCTAAAAATCATAGTAATTAGAATTCAGGAAATAAACATTACAAAGAACTGCTGCATAATGGCTTACCACCAAAGAGCAAACCACGCCAAACATCAGACCTCAGAACCTCACTGAAGTCAGCTTCCTAGATCACGAAGGATAAGTAGACAGTCATAAAATAAAGACTGCTTTGTGTTTTTTTTTCAAATTTTGGTTTAAACTTGAGGTGGTAAAGTGTCTGTACTAAAATGAGGCCAAGCAATCTTGAACATAAACTCTGCTGGCAAGAAGCCATTAGACGTTGAACTTTCAGTTAAAGCTCAGTTAGAGCAGACCTGCAAATTAGAGAAGGAAAATCCAGAGGCAGACTTGTTGAGTGACATATCCAATAATTCAGTGCCTATTAGGGGGTGAGCCTCAACTTCTTGTCCATTAAAAGCTAGAGTTGAAGGCAAGGGCAGGAAAGAAACTGGGTATGCCAGAGGAGTATGGTGTGATATAGTCTTGTTCATTTTTGTATGGCTGTTCCTTTCAGACCTAAGTCCTTCATGATTGAGGAAATGGAGTGGAGGTTAATTATATCCTTCTTCATTCTAATAAGATTTTGTGATTAACCTCTACCTTTTCCTGACAGTCTAAACACTATTTGTCTTGAATGATAAATTATATGTTCTATGAGTTGTTGATCTTTCTTAATTATGAATTCTTATTTATCCAGACATCCATGGATAAGTAGACCCCTCCAACAGGCAGTCTATTTGTAGACCTTTTATAAGGCTGGGTCATAAGGAGAAATTCCAAATTGTTAAATACGTTTTTACTTGAATACAGGATGACTTCTACCATTATAGTGTCACTGCTCTGAGTTAAGGAGAATAAAGTGAATCAGTGTATCAGGCTTATTGTGTGCACATGTGTGCTTAGTCAATCAGTTGTTTCTGACTCTTTGTGACCCCATGGACCGTAACCCGTTAGGCTCCTCTGTCCGTGAAGTTTTCCGGGTAAGAATACTGGAGTGGGTTGTCATTTCCTACTCTAGAGGATCTTCCCGACCCAGAGGTCTAACCCACATCTGTGTCTCCTGCATTGATAGGCAGATTCTTTACCACTGAGCCATCTGGGGAGCCCCTACCAGGCTTATTATATGTTATATAACATTGAAGTTGATGTATTAGGGTCAGGCACAGTAGGATGTAGACTGTGAACTCCATGTAGGTATCTAGTGGCCTGTATCTAAGACCAATAACTTTAATTATAATCAGTATCAGTATCAGTTCAGTTCAGTTGCTCAGTCATGTCCAACTCTTTGCGACCCCATGGACTGCAGCACGTCAGGCCTGCCTGTCCATCACCAACTCCTGGAGTCTACTCAAACTGATGTCCATTGAGTCGGTGATGCCATCCAGCCATCTCATCCTCTGTCGTCCCCTTCTCCTCCTGCCTTCAATCTTTCCCAGCATCAGGGTCTTTTCAAATGAGTCAGCTCTTTGCATCAGGTGGCCAAAGTATTGGAGTTTCAGCTTCAACATCAGTCCTTCCAATGAACACTCAGGATTGATCTCCTTTAGGATGGACTGGTTGGATCTCCTTGCAGTCCAAGGGACTCTCAAGAGTCTTCTCCAACACTACAGTTCAAAAGCATCAATTTTTCCATGCTCAGCTTTCTTTATACTCCAACTCTCACATCCATACATGACTACTGGAAAAACCATAGCCTTGACTGCTGCTACTGCTACTGCTAAGTCACTTCAGTCGTGTCCGACTCTGTGTGACCCCATAGATGGCAGCCCACCAGGCTCCCCCATCCCGACTAGGCCAACAGAAAGTGTCATTTCTTTTCATGTCTCTCTCTCTCTCTTTTTTTTTTTTTTTGCTATTCTATAAGTAGAATTTTCATGGTGCAAAGTGTTCCCCAAATATTTTTAAACAAAGTGCCCAGAAATATGGTACTTTGATCACTATAAAATCAACAGCTGTGTAATTTTTTGTTTTAAGGATAGATTCTGTATTGTTTATTTGAAGAAATATTTATTGAGCATCTGTTATTTGCCAGGTAGTAGGGAATTCTGATCTCTAGGCATTTACAATTTAGTGGAGGAAATAGATAAAAAACAAGAAGAACTCAATTTGATAAACATGAATTTTAGGCATAAGGACAATATGCTATAGTAAATTTAATAATTTATTGACTCTTTTTTTATGAAACATATAAAGTTACTGCAGTCTCAGGACTAGCTAGATCTAGGGGCTCAAACAACTTCATTAGGACCAGGGTATCTTTCTCTCTGTCTCCATCTCTCAGCTTTGCTTTCTTTGTGACAGTGTCATTCTTAGGCAGCAGCTTGGTTCCAATGGCCCCAAGCTTACTCCCACCAGAACAGGAGTTTGATTCTGTTCAGTTCAGTTCAGTTCAGTCGCTCAGTCGTGTCCGACTCTTTGCGACCCCATGAATTGCAGCACACCAGGCCTCCCTGTCCATCACCAACTCCCGGAGTTCACTGAGACTCAGGTCCATCGAGTCAGTGATGCCATCCAGCCATCTCATCCTCTGTCGTCCCCTTTTCCTCCTGCCCCCAATCCCTCCCAGCATCAGAGTCTTTTCCAATGAGTCAACTCTTCACATGAGGTGGCCAAAGTACTGGAGTTTCAGCTTTAGCATAACTCCTTCCAAAGAACACCCTGCAAAAGTCCCGGGGCTGGTTCTGATTAACCCTTCTTTTTAAAAAAAATATGGATTTATTTATTTTACTTTTGCCTGTGCTGGGTCTTCATTGCTGTGTGGGTTTTTTCTAGTTTCAACAAGAAGGGGCTACTCTTTGTTATGGTGCATGGGCTTCTCATTATTGTGGCTTCTTTTCTTCCTGAGCAGGGGTTCTAGGGCTTGTGGGCTTCAGTAGCTGCAGCACATGAGCTCAGGAGTTGTGGGTTTTGGACTTAGTTGTTCTGAAGCATGTGGGGTCCTCCAAGATCAGGACCAGTGGGCCACCAGGGAAATCTCTGATTAACCCTTGTTGAGTCACATGCCCACTTTCAATGAAAGCATTCTAGTCCTGTGATGCACCACTCTCATTGGCTACTTGGTGATACAGACTTACGGACGGGTGAATCTCCAAGGAAAAACCAAGAGAAGCAATAGATGCTCACTATACATGATTATTGATTATATTAAACATTTAGCTCATTAAGCATGAGCTCCTTTATCTCTAAATTAGAAAGATTTGCTGCTGCTGCTGCTAAGTCACTTCAGTCGTGTCCGACTTTGTGCAACCCCATAGATGTCAGCCCACCAGGCTCTCCCGTCCCTGGGATTCTCCAGGCAAGAACACTGGAGTGGGTTGCCATTTCCTTCTCCAATGCACGAAAGTGAAAGTGAAGTTGCTCAGTCGTGTCTGACTCTTAGCGACCCCATGGACCGCAGCCTACCAGACTCCTCCATCCATGGGATTTTCCAGGCAAGAGTACTGGAGTGGGGTGCCATTGCTTTCTCCAAGAAAGATTTGAGATACATATAAAAAGATGATAACTTAGTCTTAATTTTCTGATACATGTCTATTCCCAAGTCTTTAGGCTTGCCTGAAGGCAAACCTTTAGACATTAGATTCAATGGCTTTCTATGCTATGACAGTTTCTACTTTATACCAAATTTATATATATTTATACCAAATAGTTGGATATAGTCTGTAAGGAGAGGTCCATACTAGGCTATTTGAGATGAACACACAGAATTAATTACTAAAACTGGGGTCCATCAAAGAGCTGAGCAACCTTCAAATGTACCACTGAGAAGCCCAATGCATGAGCAGAAAACATTTAAAAACAAGAGATTGTCTTGGAAAGTAAGGCAGGATCAAGGAAAGGAAAGGGAAACGATGTAAAAATAAAAGAAACATGGTGAACTCAGTGCAACATACTCCCAGGTCTTGAATCCGCAGATATTTAGGAACTGCTACTATGAATAATTTTAGAGATTTGGCCCACCAGCCTGGAGAGGTAATATTGGATCAAATAAGCTACAGTGTCTTCCAAGTCATTAAAAAATTTCAAACTAAAAGTTGTGCTTTTTAACTGTTTCATTTTTATCTCAGATAACTGAACACAGCAAGAAACAAATTTAAAAACCTGAAATCAGTCTTCTTTTTGGAGCAGTATATTTGATTTTCCCAAATGTTGTTTGAATGATGCTTTAACGTGGCAGGTCAGTTACATAAGCAGGAAATAATTTATCAGTAAACACATAACTGTGTTTTTCCACAGGACTAAGATGTTCCAATGGTTTTCCAGTAAATGAATTTATTTTTATTGGAGATCTATTTTCATAAGCCAAAGGTCATTACTGGCCATTGCTACTATGAGTATGCCCTAAATAAACCCCCAAATAAGTATATTTAAAAAAAAAAAAAAGCTATGGTAGAAATCCAGGCTTGGGAATAGTCATGTATCAAAAAATTAAGACTAAGTTGTCATCTTTCATATGTTCTCAAATCTTTCCAACTTAGAAATAGTCTAATGATTTCCCCAACCCCTGAACATCATAGCACTTTATGTCCCTGTCGTTATAGCATTTAAATAAAATTTTTTGTGCCTTTTTGCAGTAAAAGCTTTATGACAGGTATTTGCTTCTTTACATTACTGACTTTATCCCTTGACTGTGAGCCCCTTAAAGAAAAGAACTAAATCTTTAGTTATTTTCTGATCTTCAGAATCTCTGTTTGCCACCTGTGGTTGTTTTAGTCACTAAGTCATGTCCGACTCTTTTGCACCCCAGTGGATGATAGCCTGCCAGATGCCTCTGTCCATGGGATTTCCCAGGCAAGAATACTGGAGTGGGTTGCCATTTCCTTCTCCAGGGAATCTTCCCAACACAGGGATCAAACCTGATCTCCTGAGTTTCCTGAATTGGCACTGGGATTCTTTACCACTGCGCTTACAGAATTAGATTATGATTTGTGCAGAAAATAGGGAGTGACAACTTGGGCCAATGCCCCTGCTGAAGAATAGGCATGGTTGGCAGTTTCTGGTTAACTCACAGGACAGACCACTAGTTGCCTTTTGTGTTGAGTAAAGAAGAGACTCCACGTGACAAAGCAACCAACCGTGTTTACTGCATAAACAACTCTATTTACCCATACACAAGTGGGCATGTTTGGCAAATTCTTGAGTCTGCACCAAAGAAGATTTTTCAGGTTAGGGAACTGTGATATCCTCCGAAGAAAAATTAATTTTAAGGGAAATAGCCAGTCATGATAGGCAGGCCATTGGCACATCTTTCTTTGCTTTGAAAGGAAAGAATGTTGTGTGCTCAGACAAGTCTACCACTCAGATTTTCTCTGAAAGTGAAAGTGTTAGTCGCTCAGCTGTGTCTGACTCTTTGTGACCCCAGTGGACTATCTGTAGCCCGCCAGGCTCCTCTACCCATGGAATTCTCCAGGCAAGAATACTGGAGTGGGTTGCCATTCCCTTCTCCAGGGGACTTTCCCGACCCAAGGATTGAACTGGGTCTCCTGCACTGCAGGCTCCTGTTTGAGCTACCAGGAGGAATTGTCTCCGTTAGCCCCATTAGACCCAGGGAAGGCAGAAGTGTGATGAGCCAAAGTCAGAAGAACTCTCTTAAGAAACGCTCTAACATCTGGGGTATATTTTTACAGTACTTAATCTCCCATCTTCCTGTTTTCACAGAGGAAGGAACTTCTCTTCTTCCCATTAAGCCTGTGGCTTTGAAGACGCCGTCTAGCTTCTCTCCCAACCCCACATTCACTTCTCCATGAAGGAGGAAGGGCAGTTCTCAGGAGAATGTCCTCTGTTGAGAACGACAGTTCCTGCACAAGCCTCCTGCTCTCCAGGACCTTCAGGGGAGCAGCGGGCACTCAGGCTCCCTAGCTCTTTGCTTCTGTATGAAAAACGCACTACAGGAGATATTTCACCTCTTATCCTCCCCTCTTTACTCTCTGGTCAGCCGCTAGCAGGGTTGATGAAGCCTGAGACCTGTGCGCAAGGGTGGGTGGTGAGTTTGTGCTGAAGACTCGTTTCTCCCTCCCTCCCCTCAGCCGACCCCAAGCTCCAGTGGCTCTACAGTCTCATCTGGATGGGGATGGGATGAAACATGTTGGCTTTGGATCCAAATTACATTCTCCAACCCAACATTTACTAGCATTTGCAGTGTGTCTTGGGCACTTGCCCAGTTCATTAATAAATCTGATTCATGAATAAACCCACAAGTGATCATCAATTAGCTATGAGTTCCATGGGTCTGTAGCTTCTCCACTGGAATCTTGTGGAGAGTCAGCGTAGATCATAACCTCCTCTCCCACCTAACCCAGATCCTACTCTGACACTGTCAAAGCCCAGGGAGTCAGAGGGCTGTGCCAGGCAGGGTCGAGGCATAGGAGTAACATATGCCTTAGAAAAGCCAGCATGGTTGATGTCATGGAGTGTTGATGAAGCATGGGAGTGGCTGGGCCTGGTGGCGCAGCAGGAGAAGCTGAGCTTTGATGGAGCAGCTGCAGTGCCCAGCAGGAATCTATTGAAGATTATATATGAGAGGTTCCAGTGGCTAAGCGGAGAAGGCAGTGGCACCCCACTCCAGTACTCTTGCCTGGAAAATCCCATGGAAGGAGGAGCCTGGAAGGCTGCAGTCCATGGGGTCGCTGAGGGTCAGACACCACTGAGTGACTTCACTTTCACTTTCATGCATTGGAGAAGGAAATGGCAACCCACTCCAGTGTTCTTGCCTTGAGAATCCCAGGGACAGCGGAGCCTGGTAGGCTGCCATCTATGGGGCCACACAGAGTCAGACATGACTTAAGTGACTTAGCAGCAGCAGAGGTGGCTAAGAGTCCTCATTCCCAATGCAGGAGGCCTTGGTTTGATCCCTGGTTGGAGAACTAGATTCCACAGTTCAGTCCAGTTCAGTCGCTCAGTCATGTTCAACTCTTTGCAACCCCATGGACTGCATCATGCCAGGGCTCCCTGTCCATCACCTACTCCCAGAGTTTACTCAAACTCATGTCCATTGAATCAGTGATGCCATCCAACCATCTCATCCTCTGTCATCCCCTTCTCCTCCTGCCCTCAATTTTTCCCAGCATCAGGGTCTTTTCAAATGAGTCAGCTCTTTGCATCAGGTGGCCAAAGTATTGGACTTTCAGCTTCAGCATCAGTCCTTCCAATGAATATTCAGGACTGATTTCCTTTAAGATGGACTGGTTGGATCTCCTTGCAGTCCAAAGGACTCTCAAGAGTCTTCTCCAGTGCCACAGTTCAAAAGCATCAATTCTTTGGCACTCAGCTTTCTGTATGGTCCAACTCTCACATCCATATATGACTACAGGAAAAACCATTACTTTGACTAGACAGACCTTTATTGGCAAAGTAATGTCTCTGCTTTTTAACATGCTGTCTAGGTTGGTCATAGCTTTTCTTCCAAGGAGCAAGTGTCTTAATTTTGTGGCTGCAGTCACCATCTGCAGTGATTTTGGAGACCAAAAAAAATAAAGTCTCTCACTGTTTCCATTGTTTCCCCATCTATTTGCCATAAAGTGATGGGACCAGATGCCATGATCTTAGTTTTCTGAATGTTGAGTTTTAAGCCAACTTTTTCAATCTCTTCTTTTACTTTCAACAAGAGGCTGTTTAGTTCTTCTTCACTTTCTGCCTTAAGGGTGGTGTAATCTGCATATCTGAGGTTATTGATATTTTTCCCAGCAATCTTGATTCCAGCTTCTGCTTCATCCAGCCCAGCATTCTCATGATGTTAAACTTCATATAAGTTAAACAAGCAGGGTGACAATATACAGCCTTGACGTACTCCTTTCCTGATTTGGAACCAGTCTGTTGTTCTATGTCCAGTTCTGTTACATTTTCACCTGCATACAGATTTCTCAGGAGGCAGGTCAGGTAGTCTGGTATTCTCATCGCTTTAAGAATTTCCCACAGTTTGTTGTGATCCACACAGTCAAAGGCTTTGGCATAGAAAATAAAGCAGAAATAGATGTTTTTCTGGAACTCTCTTGCTTTTTCGATTATCCAATGGATGTTGGCAATTTCATCGCTGGTTCCTCTGCCTTTTCGAAAACCAGCTTGAACATCTGGAAGTTCATGGTGCACGTACTGTTGAAGCCTCGCTTGGAGAATTTTGAGTATTATTTTGCTAGTGTGTGAGATGAGTGCAATTGTGTGGTAGTTTGAGCATTCTTTGGCATTGCCTTTCTTTGGGATTGGAATGAAAACTGACCTTTTCCAGGCCTGTGGCCACTGCTGAGTTTTCCAAATTTGCTGGCATATTGAGTGCAGCACTTTCACAGCATCATCTTTCAGGATTTGAAATAGCTCCACTGGAATTCCATCATCTCCACTAGCTTTATTCCTTGTGATGCTTCCTAAGGTCCACTTGACTTCATATTCCAGGATGTCTGGCTCTAGGTGAGTGATCACACCATCGTGATTATCTGGGTCATGAAGATCTTTTTTGTACAGTTCTTCTGTGTATTCTTGCCACCTCTTCTTAACATCTTCTGCTTCTGTTAAGTCCATACCATTTCTGTCCTTTATTGTGCCCATCTTTACATGAAATGTTCCCTTGGTATCTCTAATTTTCTTGAAGAGATCTCTAGTCTTTCCCATTCTATTGTTTCCCTCTATTTCTTTGCATTGATCACCAAGGAAGACTTTCTTATCTCTCCTTGTGATTCCTTGGAATTCTGCATTCAGATGGTTATATCTTTCCTTTTCTCCTTTGCCTTTAGCTTCTCTTCTTTTCACAGCTCTTTGTAAGACCTCCTCAGAGAACCATTTTGCCTTTTTGCATTTCTTTTTCTTGGGGATGGTCTTGATCACTTCCTTCTGTACAATGTCATGAACCTCCATCCATAGTTCTTCAGGCACTGTATCATATCTAATCCCTTGAATCTATTTGTCATTTCCACTGTATAATCATTAACGGATTTGATTTAGTCATACCTGAATGGCCTAGTCGTTTTCCCTACTTTCTTCAATTTAAGTCTCAATTTGGCAATGAGCTCATGATCTGAGCCACAGTCAGCTCCCTGTCTTGTCACAACTAAAGATCCCCTATGTACAACTAAGACCCAGCACAGCCAAAGACATAAAACAAATATTGAATTTAAAAAAAAAAAAAAAAAAGGATTACATGTGAGAATAGAAGATACCCACTATGGTTTCCATGTTTGCGGATAGGGAACTCTTACTGGCTGTTGAGGACATCACAGGCTGTGCAGGTGGAGCACGTGGAAATCAAATGATTATTTTAGGTGATCTCACTCATAGTCCAGACTGATGGCTGCTGGGAAAATCATGGTTCCTCCACTTTACTCTCTGAGCACTCATTCACTAGAACACCTTGTCCAAAGTGGGCAATTATTGTGGGACAGGAACGATTAATTCACTTGAAATGGTGACCATTTCATATGTTGCCGTTTAAAGGTTTGTTAGTTGAAATAAGAAAGCTAGTATTGTTATGAGGTGTTAATATGCTATTACAAGAGTTTTCAATTTTTGTTCACTTCTGTGTGCCTTGAGTTTGGAGTATGGTGAAAAGTAAGCCTGCAAACTAGCAATGAAGGCTTAATCCTTTAAAAAAATTTTTTAAAGCCAATGTAATTATTTAAAGCTGATTCTCTATGTCCTTAAAGGAATTCTCTTTCTTCCTACCTCAAAACCACATTGCTTATCAAAGTTGTTTAATCTCAAAATGAATATCTTTCAGCTAAGTTATTATTTCAAAAAATAATACCAGATTGGCCTGCAGTTTCCATTTGAAATTTGTTCCAACAAGTAGATGCTGCTTAATGCATTTAAAAAATTTTAATATTTGATTTGACACCTAATACACATGCATACGCAAAATTTTATTTTGCTCTAAAATGCACTTTTTTATCTACAAATATTATGGTTGTAATTTTAGACATTTCCCAAATTTTATAACATTTTCTTCTTTTCTATCATAATCAATTACCTGTTCTCTTCCACATAGTGACAATATTTGTTTCCTATTTTCATTGAAATGGAAGCAAAGGGGGATGGATGAAAGGGATCAAGGTGAAGGTGATTAAGAGATACAAACCTCCAGTTATAAAGTAACTAAGCCATAGGCTGTAATGCATAGCACAAGGAGTATACTCAATAATTTTATAATAACTTTAAGTGGAGTATTTGTTGTTCTTCAGTCATGTCCAACTTTTTGCAATCCTTTGGACTTCAGCATGCCTGGCTTCCCTGTCCATCATCTCCCAGAGTTTTCTCAGACTCGTATCCATTGAGTCAGTGATGCCATTCAACCATCTCATCCTCTGTTGCCCCCTTCTCCTCCTGCCTTCAATCTTTCCCAGCATCATGGTCTTTTACAAAGAGTCAGCTCTTCACATCAGGTAGCCAAAGTGTTGGAGCTTCAGCTTCATTATCAGTCCTTCCAATGAATATTCAGGGTTGATTTCCTTTAGGATTGACTGGTTTGATTCCCTTGCAGTCCAAGGGACTCTCAAGTGTCTTCTCTAGCAGTTCAGTTCAAAAGCATCAATCAATCTGTAATAATTTTGAATCACTATGTATACATCTGAAACTAATATAAAACTGCAAACTATACCTCAATATAAAAACTAAAACAAAATTTTAAAATTAAAAGGAATGGAAGCTATTATAATCCTGAGACCACAGAAATACTTTAATTTGTATTGTAATATTCATATAGTTTCTATTTTTTTGCTCTTAAGAATGACATTTGTATCAGTTATTCTTTGTGGCTTGGATCAATTATTAGAGTTTAGGGTTTCTCAAATGGCAAATTTGCATCTAAATTGAGTTTGATAAACTTTCAAATCACTAATCTACATCATATATTTAAGAGATTAGTTTCAAAATGACATATGTTCTCAACAATTAAGTAATTCTTGGGTTGTTTTTCCAATTGGGTTGACAAATTGGCAAATAGTTTTTTTTTTTTTTTTTTTCCCAATTCTCATCCAGTAGCTTTACCTCAAAGATGATGATAATAATGCTCTGCTCTGATCATGGATGGGTGACTTGATATGGTAGAGGAAAGGAGTGGACTTTTGAGAAAAGGAGACCCCAGTTCAAATATCAGCTGTACTACCTACTGTCTGTGTGATCTTGAGTAGGTAACTATACAGCTTTAAACCTCATTTTCTGCCTATGTGCTTCCCTGGTGGCTCAGACAGGAAAGAATCCACCTGCAATGCAGGAGACTTGATTTGATCCCTAGGTCTGGAAGATCTCTTGGAGAAGGTAATGGCATCCCACTCCAGTATTCTTGCTTGGAGAATTCCACAGAGGAGCCTGGTGAGCTGCAGTCCATGGGGTCTCAAAGAGCCTGACACAACTGAGCCACTAACACTTTTCATTTTCTGCATATATGAAATAGGAATCATGTACATATTCTGGGCAGAAGAAACAAGACAGTGATTGCTGAGTCCTTATAACATGATAAATGCTGAAAAATTCCAGTTTTAATATCTAGTAACATTTCTCCCTGGAAGCTCAGCTACCTCTGTGGATTTAAATATACTACTCATCTTTTTAATAGCTATGAAGTCATAGTACTTTGGGACTAGACGTTACCTTTGAGATCAACTAATGAGTAGTATTTCACAGATGGGGAGGGATTCCCTGGTGCCTCAGGTGGTAAAGAACTCACCTGCCAATGCAGGAACCATAGATTCCATCCCTGGGTCAGGAAGATCCCCTGGAGAATAAAATGGCTACCCACTGCAATAGTCTTCTCTGGAAAATTCCATGGACAAAGGAGACTGGTGGCTATAGGCCATGAGATTGCAAAGACTTGGGCATGACTTACCAACTAAACAGCAACAACAACAACACAGATTGGGAAAGCATGACACTGGAAAGTTAAACTATATAAAGAGGCTTTTCCTATATGTTTGTATAATAAAGAAATTGGAGACAGAATCATTAGTTGCTCGAGTTTCCATTTGAAAATGGTAGACAATGCCAGCCCTCACAGAGGTGGTGCCAGGTATGAGGTAAACCTCTATCAAGGTTTATGGTTTATACCCAAAGTAAGATAAACACAACATATTTTGAGAAAGAGATTCCTTCCCTTTACTATTTTAATGCATCTGAATGCTTTGGAGAATCCTGAAAATTATTAGCTGCCTATAATCAGTTATTCAGTATCTGAGGAAGTATAGTCACTGTGATTGCTAACACTACATCCCAAAGGTTTTTAAGATGTGCTTGAGATATTTTTATCCAAGAAATATTTTTAATCACGATTTAATCATATTTTAATCACTATTATTATGAGTTTGATTCTGAGGAGTAAGAAATCCTATTGTGTGTGTGTGTGTGTGTGTGTTAGTCACTAGTCATGTCTGACTCTTTGCGACTCCATGGACTGTAGCCCGCCAGTCTCCTCTGTCCATGGGATTTCCCAGGCAAGAATACTGGAGTGGGTTGCCATGCCCTCCTCTGGGGATTCTTCCCAACCCAGGAATTAAATCTGGGTCTCCCAACTTGCAGGCAGATTCTTTACCTCTGAGCTACCAGGGAAGAGGTCTTCATTTTCATCTGAAGAGTTAAAGAGTTGTATTAGAGGAATATTTCCTACATCGCAATCCTTTTTATAAAAACTATTTAATTAAAGAACTAATTTGGCTGCTCCAGGTCTTGGTTGTAGCACACAGGATCTTCGATCTTAGTTGCAGCATGCGGGATCCAGTTCCCTGACCGGAGATGGAACCCAGGCCCCGTGCATTGGGAGCGAGGAGTCTTAGCCACTGGACCATCAGGAAAGCCCTTGCAATCCCTTATGTTGCCATAGTCACAGTTTTCATTGTATAACACACCTGTAATGTTATTTGCTGTTTTAAAATGGCCTGATTTTGTAAATGTAACCTAATCTTGCACAGTATGATGTAGGAAGTGGCACATTTGCTACACTGATTCTACTGTTTCTAATATAAATATAACTTCATGACTGCCAAACTAAAAGATTCCTGTATATACCACCTAAAATCATGTCATGTATCATGCTGGCTTCTTTACAGACTTAGAAGAGTCTTATTCTTACTTCTGTTTACCGATAGGGTTGATCAGAATGAAGTATGATTTGCAATGACAAAGTCCTTTTCCGGGCTCAAGTGTTTAGTCTCTGGTGTTAAAAATAAAAGGCCCCTGTCCTGGGTTTGTGTGTTTCTTGAGGATGGGGAGGTTCAGGTCTATGTGCTTTGGGACAGGCGCTATGGGAAATGCAGCCAAATCCAGCAAAATTTCCCGTTTAAAAAAGATTGAACCACCACCATTAGGAAGTATTATTTATTTTCAGATTAGCTCCAATAACATCAAATTAAGTCCAAATCATTCATATCAGTGTGTACTTATCCAAGGAGACTTCATCTAAAGGCTAACGTTCTTAGTAACATTCCTGAAGGCCTATGGAAATTGTAACAGCCCCCAAAACAACATTCCTTCAAAAATAAAATATTTGAACAAGTGGGAGAAAGAACATTAAAAAATTAGCCCTCATTAATGAAGAATGTATATTTTGGAAAAGATCTTGGAGAGTAATCTCAGACCCACATATACATTTCCCCATAGACACTGACCTCTTAGTTGAACTGATTCATTGTTCATTTTCATGAAATTCCTCTTCTCTTCACTAAGAACTTAAAATTGCATTCCACCATTTCTCTCAGACATGGCAAGGGCACTTTATTTTTTGTTTTCATTAAATATATAAATAGAATCATGGCTATTTTCTATTAGATAGATATATAGGGAGATAGATAAATACAGTGCATGCATGCTCACCCCCTTCAGTTGTGTCAGACTCTTTTCAACTCTATGGCCTGCAGTCTACCAAGCTCCTCTGTCCATAGGATTCTCCAGGCAAGAATCCTGGAGTGGGTTGCCATGCCCTCCTCCAGGAAATCTTCCTGACCCAGGGACTGAACTCGAGTCTCCTGCATTTCATGCATTGCAGGCAGAATCTTTACCACTGAGCCACCAGGGAAGCCCAGATGAATATAGTATACACACACACATACCACACACACACACACACACACACATATATATATATACACACACACAACTATATAATTAACAGAGACATAGAATGCTTTATTTGGGAGGACCTTAATGGTCATTGAGCCCAGCATCACTAAACTGTGTTCCATAATTTCCATGCAGTGTTGAGTAGGTTTTCCCTTGAGAAAGGAATCCATGATCAAATAATGTTGGTAAACTTTGGATTAAACAAAACTTAACTTATGACACTGTATACTTTTGATTTATAAAAAGAGAATACATCAGTGCTTCTCAAACTTTAATGCATGTGTAAAATTGCATATTAAGTCTGAAACAGGGCCTCAGATTCTGCATTTCTAACAAACTCCTGGTAACGCTAATGCTTCTGGTCCAAGGACCACACTTTAAATAGCAAGGGTGTCTTTCTTAAAACCTTATTTTACCAGTGTACTGTGTCCTGCTTACACAAAGTTGGTGTTCTGAAATGTTTGGTTGGTTGGTTGGCTGACTGGCTTGTTAATTAGTGTTTGTTAATTTTGAAAGTTAAACATCAGTAATTTACAGTTTTCAAAACTGTTACTGTATCTGAATACCCTCTCTTATAGAATGTCATTATAGATGTCATTTTTTAAAAATCACCCTACATTTACCTAATTAACTTTTACCTTTTTAGTGGCTGCCTTGCTTCACTAGAGTTATGATTGGGAAAACATGAATCCCTATACGATTGGAGAAAGGGATGAAGGAAATAAAAGGACATATGTCTCTTGAATTCTATTCCGATATGCGGTGAAGGGTGTGCTCACTTTATAAGCACACTGAAAAATAAGCATGACTCATATAGCTAGACTAAAATTTATGTGCAAACAATTGTTTGAATTTATATTATTGACCTTTTTTTTTCTTGTCTGTTCAACAATTAATCATAATCATACAGAAAATCATCTAACTACTTTAAGTACCTGGCAAGCCAGCCACTCAGTATTCTCCACCTACTTATCCACCCACCACCATTGACCTGTGCATCCACCTGTTTAACTATACACTCATCCACTCACACATCCAGTCCCACTCAACCACTCAGTCACATGCTCAGCACATGTCCACCCACCCATCCATATGCTCATCCATCCCTTTATATCAATTTGGTCAATGATATTTATGTGACATTGTTTCTTGGCAAACATGGAGAAAAAGCAAAATTAATCTGCAAGTTTAAGGTAGGTAAAAGAATCAATTACATGTTATTTTACAATCTCCTAATATACTTCCTTATGTGCTAAACTCTCATCTGTAAAAGAGAGTTATTTCAATGGTAAATTTTAAACAGTGGCTTGGATGATGCCAGTGTAGGGAAAGAAACAAGCTGCTTGTAAGCAGAGAGCTGAGCTGTCCAACGTAGTTCCTAAACCTGACATTCCTGCTCCTTCATTCCATGAAGAATTCTTTCAGTCCTTTCTACCACATTGCCTGGCATTCCTGTTCATGCTTCTCTCCAGCTAGCTAAACTAAGCAATTGAAATTGCCCAAATTATGCCTTTGATTGTACTTTTTCTTCCATCTGAACTATGCTTCCTGACCATCCTAGATGTCTAGTTCATAGCCCGATACATTTCTTTTCTAAAGTTTTCCCAGATCTTCTCTGATTTGTCATCTGTCAATCTCCTCTGACATTTACAGTTGACCTTACATTCTAGTTTCTATGTGCTTGTCTGATCTCACCTGTTAAGCATAAAGCTCCTAGAAAAATGAGATATGTACCTAATTATCTTTGCATCTGCCACAGAACCTTAAATAGGGCCACTCAGTAGACATTTCTGGTATAAATGAATCAATCCACCTATACTTCTCATTGAATGAAAACTTTGAGTGTGCTGATTTCATGAGTAACTGAAGAGGTTGAGGCTAAGAAATATCCTGCTATATAAAATCATTGGTTAACTGTATTAGTGGGTTATTACTGCTGAATCTATTGTAGAGTACTTTGCCATGACTTTATCTGAGAATGTTGGTATGTTTCAAAGTGATGGAATCAGTTCAGTTCAGTCGCTCAGTCATGTCTGACTCTTTGCGACCCCATGAATCGCAGCATGCCAGGCCTCCCTGTCCATCACCAACTCCCAGAGTTCACCCAGACTCATGTCCATCGAGTCAGTGATGCCATCCAGCCATCTCATCCTCTGTCATCCCCTTCTCCTTCTGCCCCCAATCCCTCCCAGCATCAGAGTCTTTTCCAATGAGTCAACTCTTCGCATGAGGTGGCCAAAGTACTGGAGTTTCAGCTTTAGCATCATTCCTTCCAAAGAAATCCCAGGGCTGATCTCCTTCAGAATGGACTGGTTGGATCTCCTTGCAGTCCAAGGGACTCTCAAGAGTCTTCTCCAACACCACAGTTCAAAAGCATCAATTCTTCGGCGCTCAGCTTTCTTCACAGTCCAACTCTCACATCCATACATGACCACTGGAAAAACCATAGCCTTGACTAGACAAACCTTTGTTGCTAAAGTAATGTCTCTGCTTTTGAATATGCTGTCTAGGTTGGTCATAACTTTCCTTCCAAGGAGTAAGCGTCTTTTAATTTCATGGCTGCAGTCAACATCTGCAGTGATTTTGGAGCCCAGAGAAATAAAGTCTGACACTGTTTCCACTGTTTCCCCATCTATTTCCCATGAAGCGATGGGACCGGATGCCATGATCTTCGTTTTCTGAATGTTGAGCTTTAAACCAACTTTTTCACTCTCCACTTTCACTTTTATCAAGAGGCTTTTGAGTTCGCTGATTTAATTAAAGTATTGACTTTCTGGAACACAAGCTGTTAAAATGATACATCCTTACTCTAAGATGTATTAATTCGAACACTATTTTTTTCCTCTAAAACTTTTCTGCTGTTAATAGCAATTCAGTGTCAAAGCTTGTAAAGAATCACACGGGGTTGTAGCTTGGAACTTACTAACCAGTGACAATTTCTATCATTCCCTTTGGCTGTCAGATCACTTGAAGATGCAAAGTCTCTTTATCATCAGCAAGATTTTTTACCTGCCCTTTTCCATTTTAGAAAATGATAATAGCTTTTATTGTTGTCACTCTTCGTTCCTTTACATTGTCCCAAATACTACATGAATTCTCAATAATTATTATATGAAAGAGAGAGAGAAAAAAGATAACGACTCCACTGGTAACTCAAAGTCATAGCCTGTAGAATTGTCCCAAGGCTGGAGACAAAAGTGAATCTTTGTCTTTCTCATTTTCCTACAAAAACTCTTACTTTCCTACAAACGTGTCTCTTGAAGAGGTTGTCTGGGACTTCCTTGGTGGTCCAGTGGTTAAGAATCCATCTGCCAGCGTGGGGGGCACAGGTTCAATCCCTGGTCTGGGAAGATTCCACATGCCGTGGGGCAACTGAGCCCATGTGGCACCATTACTGAAGCCCTCATACTCTAGAGCCCACGCCCTGCAACAGGAGAAGCCACCGCAATGAGAAGCCCGTGCACCACAACTAGAGAGAGCTCAAGTGCAGCAACAGAGACTCAGCACAGCCGAAAATAAGTAAATAAATTTTTTTTTTTAAAAGAAGCATTCTGACATTTCAGGTCCTAGTCTTAATATCTTTGATAATCTGTATGATTGTGTTGAAGTAGACCTAGATTATATCTTGTTTTTTCCCTTTATCATGAAACTCTATGAATTTTATAATGCCAATATTGAAAATTATATATATATATTTTATACATATAATATATATATATATTACTTTGAATAGGGACAGGGAATATAAGAAATATATAATATATATGTAATAAAAATATAAAGAGTTTAATTTACATTGATTCAGTTGTCAATGTAAGTTTACCTGGACCTCTTCAGACTATATGTGGAACTGTGAAGCTCTGAGAGACAGAGCTGCTTCCATAAGAGCCCAGAATCTCCTGGCCTTGTTACTCAGCGCCCATACTTTGTCAGCCTTTTCATTTCATCTTGGCGACAATGAATAACAGTATTTAATACATATGTAGAGTCTTTTCATGGTGTCCCACTGCCAGGATCACTCTTGTTTTTCGGCTACCACCGTGCTTCCATTAGCCTTGGGCTGTCATCCCACCAGGAATGGGGTTGTTATGGCTTTGAGCACTCAGGATTTTTGCCCCTTCATTAAGGAAGAGCGAACAAAAAAAGAACAAGAAAAGTACATGTCATCCAGACAGTAATTTTCCCTTTCTCTGGGTCTTGAACAGTGTACTCGAGAAATGTTTGGATATGCTTATTAATTTTCAGCCGTCCTGAAGGTTACTTGTTTTCAGTACATACCAATGGGTCCCCTGACCCTTACTACATCCCATCTGGCTTGCCTCCCTTTGGAAGCCTCCTTTGCTGCTGGTGTCCCCCACTGAAGGGCCCCACGCCTGCACACCCCACACATTGTCACAGCCAGCTGCCCAGGATGGAGCAGCACTGAGAGGGGGCCCCCGAGGGGGCCTCCCCAGCCTCGTGTAACCACTTCCCTTTGCAAATGTTTCTGCCCACTCTACAGTCCTGTCCCTCAGTCTTTCCCACCAAATCCTTCACCCCCTGGGCCTTGAAAGCAAGAGGCGCCGGAGAGCTTCCAGCACCATCTCCCTGAGAGACCCAGTCCATCATATCTAACGTGGTCTCCTTTGGAAAAGATAGTTTAAATCCCAAACAGTCAACTGTCTCACAAATTTGGAAGGCAGACTGTGTTTGATTTGGGGATTCTGTGTACTTACATGGAGGAAGTGGGGCTGCATATAGAAACTACAGTCTAACTGCTGAGTGAGCACTTAACATTTTTTTTTAAATATATAATTTAATTCTCTAAAGATAGGAAACTGCAGGCAGCTGCATTTCCACCGTTCAAGAAGCACTTTTCTCCTTTACAGCAAAAGAGCTCAACTATGAAATGAACTTTGCTGTCTGAATGGGAGCTAGGTATTTTGGCAGTCATTCAAAAGTCTTTTTCGATGGAGTGTCCATCAAATAGCAAGTTTGTGAAGTACTGCTTAGAAATGCTTGCTCTTATTCTTTGATGATTAGATCAGGATAAGGAGGGAGCAGGAATCCAGAGTTACACATAATTTTTTTTTTGCAGCTGGAGAAACTGAGGCAATGAAAAGAAGGACATTATGCAAGGTCACAGAGGGGAGTCCGCAATTTTGAGAAAATCATCTTCATTTACTCAGTCATTTCCAGGCAGCTGGTTGAAAGCTAATCTTATTTTTAGATAAGCTTAGTTGTCTGGGATATTATTGGCCACTCCATCACTGGGAAAGGCAGTGTGTTTTAGGAATAAGGTTAGTTATCAGACTTCTATCAAATACAAAATTTAAGAAAAAAAAGATATCTGCTTCCTTATAAAGTTGATTAATAAGTTCACTTGTTTATTGTTGGGTATAAGCAAAAATATTAATACAGATTGAGGAGTATGTTTAAGTTATGAAACATAGTAACCACCTCCCCAGCTTAAGAACTGGAACATGAACAATGGCATAGAAACTTCTGGCATATTCTTCCCCAGACTCCTCCACTTTCCCCTGCCTCCTGCACAGAGGTAGTCTTGTTCCTAGATTTTACGTTTGTCTTTTCTGTGGTTTTATTATGTATCATTAGACAATGAATATTAATTTTAGCTTTCTTAGAGCTTCAGTGAAATGGTATCATAGTGAATGCATTTTTCTGCATCTCAGTTTTTCATTCCAGTAGTGTGTTTCTAAGATTTATATTGTTTCATAAAAGCTGGAGTTTACTCATATTCACTGCTGTATAATATTCATCATATGACTATATCAAAATTCAGTAAGTCACTCTTGACAGTGGAGTTGTGGATTTGGGAGTAAAGGATGAACCATCAGGACTGGGCTGATATTCTTGTCCAACAGTCTCTTCAAGTCAGAGGCTTTCAAAACTTTTTTCTTCACTCTTATCAAAAACAAAACCTATTTGCAGGGCAGGAATAGAGACACAGATGTAGAGAATGGATATGTGGACGTGGCAGGAGGGGATGAACTGGGAGATTACGATTGTCATGAATACTTTATCATGTAGTAAAACAGATCGCCAGTAGGAACCTGCTGTAAAGCTCAGGGAGCTCAGCTTGGTGCTCTGGATAACCTAGAGGGCTGGGGTGGCGGGTATGGGAGGGAAGGCCAAGAGGGAGGGATTATATGTGAACTTACAGTTGATTCACTTCGCTGTACAGCAGAAACTAACACACTGTTTTAAAGCAACTATACTCCAATTAAAAATCTCCAATTTTATATCTCAGTACACATACACATATAAATAATTGAAACAAAATATAATGAAATAATACTATTTTTACCTTGTGTGATATATTCTAATATTTCTATTCTAGCCCATTCTATTTCATTTTTACTTTTTAACACTTAACCATTTTATACAAGTATTTAATACTTCGTTGGCAAGGTCCAATGAATTGATTTTGTTACCCTCTGTGTTGCTGATCACAGTTTGAAAAACACCGCTCCAAGTCTTGCAGTGAAGAATCAATTAGTAGGTCAAAAAGTAAAGCATGCTTATTTTTAATATTATGAATTTTATTGGGGTCAGGAAAAGCAATATAGCAAAATCCATATAACATTCACACACGGTGCTTTTTATTGTGATCACCATAAGATTTTATCTCTCATATCAATAAAGCCTCCTTAATGAGATTTTAAAATGTTCCACAGGCGTAAACACTTTTAAAAGAGTCTTTTGATCAAAACTAAATTATGAAAAAGTCCAGCACAACACTGAGTCTTTAATAAAGTACATTTTCATATCATTTTAGAAAATTTAATTTTGTGATCAGAGAAAGCAAAATATTTTTTTTCCTTTCTTTTGCCATGGGAGATAAGAGGTTGCTTTCCAGATTATGAGTCAGAAAGTGAAGCACACACAGACCTTGTTCTTGACCATATCCCCTGTGAGTTCCTCACTCTATGCAGCAGGCAAAAGATACCAGTATCTTAAGGTTTGCACCCATCCCTCTTACTGCAAGGACATTAGGAAAAATCCTATATTTTAGCCTCCTCAAGGGAACACTGGAGAAGAATCTCTTCTATGTATCCCCAAATGCAAAGCAGCACTGAGTTCCTTTTTACACTTTATTAGAGTTGATGGGGATTTACCATTTTTGCCCCAAATTACAGAGATCTTCAAACCTCTACACAATTTCCTTCCTATTACAAGAGACTTATGGGAAGCTGGGTAGAGCTACTTGCCAGGTATCCTCACTTGAAAGAATCATTAAAACTTTAAAAACCATAAATGCTGGAGGGGGTGTGGAGAAAAGGGAACCCTCTTACACTGTTGGTAGAAATGTAAATTGATACAGCCACTGTGGAGAACAGTATGAAGATTCCTTAACAAACTAGGAATAAAACTACTGTATGAACCAGCAATTCCACTCCTGGGCATATACTCTGAGAAAACCATAATTCAAAAAGATACATGCACCCAAATGTTCATTGCAGCACTATTTACACAGTAGCCAGGACGTGAGAGCAACTTTAAGGTCCATCAGCAGATGAATGGATTACTCAGCCACAAAAAGGAGTGAAATTGGGTCATTTGTAGAGACATGGAGGGACCTAGAGATTGTCATACAGAAGTAACTAATACAATTATGTAAAGTTTAAAAAATAAAATAAAATTTAAAAAAAAATTAAAAGAAAGAGAAAAACAAATAGTATTTATTAACACATATATGTGGAATCTAGAAAAATGGTATAGATGAACTTATTTGCAAAGCAAAAATAGAGACACAGACATAGAGAACAAACATATGGATACCAAGGAGGGAGGGGGTGTGTGGAGTGGATTAAGACTGACATATATATGTCATATTGGAACTGACATATATTCAGTACCGTGTAAAAAATATATAACTAATGAGAACCTACTGTAAAGCACAGGGAACTCTACTCAGTGCTCTGTAGTGACCTCAGTGCTCTGTGGCGACCTCAAAAAAGAGAGGATATACGTACATATATAGTTGATTCACTTGGCTGTACGGCAGAAACTAACGCACATTGTAAAGCAACTCTGTGCTGTGTGCTAAATCCTTCAGTCGTGTCCAACTCTTCACGACCCTGTGAACTACAGCCCACCAGGCTCCTCTGTCTTTGGGATTCTCCAGGCAAGAATACTGGAGTGGGTTGCCAAGCCCTCCTCCAGGGGATATCTCCAATAAAAAAAAATTTTTTTTAATAAGTAAATGATTAAAGATCATAAAAAGGAATGAATTCTGTTGGTACTTTCACCTTCGGCCCTCACACACCCAGAATGAGGAACAAGTTACAGAGTTTGCAGTCCTCAATGAGATGCCCAAGATTTTAGACTGTATACTTGTCTCTAGACCTTCTCCCTGTTGCTTGGGAATGGACTTATTCTATGTCAGGAGTTTGTGTCCTCTCCAAGTAAAGCAGGAAATAATTTTTGGAAGGGT
The DNA here is from genome assembly GCF_019923935.1 of Bubalus bubalis. Classification (NCBI taxonomy): domain Eukaryota; kingdom Metazoa; phylum Chordata; class Mammalia; order Artiodactyla; family Bovidae; genus Bubalus; species Bubalus bubalis. The sequence continues at coordinate 21,197,247 of NC_059163.1, forward strand.
TAAAAACATTTTTATAATTATGATAACCTTGAGTTATTCTTGGATCATAAATTAGTCTCTTCCTTCTTAACCTTCCTTTCTCTTTCTTCAGAGACTAGTGAAAAAGAAACTCTTCCATTTCTAAATCTTTGAGCAGACTTTTTAGTTTTTATGATATTTCTTCCTCTCCATGGAATTTTATAGTTTTGATTAGCTTTCTCAATAATGCCTATCGTTTTTTCCTCTTTATTTTTGTTTGTAAATCATTGGCTATTTTACAGTTTTGTTTATGAAACAATGTTTATATAAGGGACAATTTACATTTTAGAAAGAGTCTTGAGTGGTTAAGAGTGAGTCTTCTGGAGCCAGACTTCTCAGGTTCAAAGCCCAGGTCTTCCACTTACTGCTTGTAGGACCTTAGCAAGTTACTTAAACACTTGTGCCTGAGTTTCCTCATCTGTAAAATGGAAATAATACCTTCTGCATGGAACTTTTATAGGCTTATGCAAGTTAATACCTAAAGTGCATAGACCAGGACCAGATATACAGCAAAGGTTCAATATATATTATTCTTATAATTATAGTCCTTGCTATATTATAAAGTTATTATATTTTGTGGTAATTCGTGATTTCCTTCTCATGCCTAAGAAGCTAAGACTGATTTTTTTGTTTCTAAATTTGTTAAAAACAAACATATTTTTTTCTCTTTGGGGATCTATATAACCAACATAACTTTCTGATGAAAGTTTGGCTTTGTTTAGTTCTCAAGTGAGATAAAGTCTATAAAGTACTTTGTAAATCATAAGGTACTATACAAATGTCCATTATTATAATACCTACTACTAAGAAAATGTCTATTTTCTGGATGCCTTTATTTAAGAAGTCTTATCTTTCCATTTGGAAATAAATTTGAGGTGATTTTCCCATAAAGAATCATCTTTATGGTGCTGCAAAGATCTTAGATTTGTTGATGGCATTTTTCATTATTGGGATAAGGATTTAGATTGTATCAGATTGAAACATATTTGCAATTTCAGCCTCTCCTTCCACAGAAATATGAACAGATTGCTCTCCCTTGTCTATCAAAAAAAAAAAAAAGCAAAGGACTCTTGGTTGCCAGAATTTCAAAAAATTAATGTTAAATAAGACAAGTTCTCAGAGATTTCAACTCTCAGACCATTTGATGCATATTTTATGTAACTAATTGTAAACCTGTAATTAATTGTGTATCTTAAGAAATTTCTTAGAAGGAGACATCCAATCTGCCAACAAGCTCTCAGTTGGTGAAATTTCTTAGACCATCAACACACAGAATTCTCCCCTTTTTCAATTTCCTTTTGTACACATAATGCAACTCTCCCCTAAGTAAGACCTTATCATGATATATATTATCCTTTCCTCAGGCTGTCAGCCCTTTACAACCTGGCATTTCGTTATCAGCGTATTATGTTATCATAGTTAAAAGTATTTCCTGAGTGTATTTAGCCTCCTCAGCTAAATTTTAACTTCTTGAAATCAAGGCTCATATTTTATACTTTTCATAATCCTTATATATATATAGATATATAATGGCCAGCAAAATCCTAATCATATAATAATTGCTTAGGGAGTGCTAACTGATTGGTTAATTGAAATTTACATGAGCCTACTCTAGAATCCAATGAGACAAAGCCCGTTGTTTCCTCAAATGAAAGGCTTCAGAACGGAATTCTTTTTCACTCTTCCTTAGCCTTCCTACAGGCTCGTCTGATGCTTCCGTGACCTGCAGACAAAGCAGTCACAGAAAGGAAAGAGCTTCTGTTGGGGTTTCAAGTGTCTGCGTTTCAAATAGTAAATGTAAAGAGGATATTTGACCTCCCTGAGCCTCAGTTTTCTCTTCTATAAAATGGGAACAATAACGTCCGCCTTAGTATTTTGAGGATTGGAGAAAATACTTGATCTAAAGTGCTTAGCATGGCACCTTGTTGGGACACAATAAAAGTAGCTGGTAAACACCTACTTAAGTGGAGGGGCTGACTTGACCTTTACCTCAAAGATTCAGTATTTCCAAAACCAAGCTCATGATTTTCCCTAATTCCCAAACCTGCTCCTCCTTCAGAGAACGGCACCACCACCTATCCTCCAATGCAAACTGAAATCTAGACTTCATACCACTCACACCCTCTTTCACATCACCCATTTCCAAACCAGCACAAACTTGTTGCCTCCAGAATGTCCCCACACCTCCGCACCTGAGACAACCCCCAGATCAGTAGAGGCTCCCATCACCTCTCATGGGGACCACCACGACACCTCCCACCAAGCTTCCAATCTGCTCCTATGACACCAATAACCTTCCTTTATAAATGCAAATCTGATCCCGTCTTTCCCTCACTGCCGATCCTGTTCAGAAGAACGAATACTCAAGTCCCTCACTTGGCTGATAAGATCTGGACCCACTGGGCGCATACTCTGCAGGACATTTTCCACTTTCCCCTCCAGGTCCACTTTATTCTTCTTCACCCCCCGGTGTGCACTGAGAGCTCACTTGTGATAAGCTGCAGGGCTCCCTCGTCATCTGACTTATGGTGCATTTGACTAAGGCAGCTTCCCTGGTGGCTCAGTCGGTAAAGAAACCGCCTGCAATGCAGGAGACCTGGATTTGACCCCTGGGTCAGGAAGATCCCCTGGAGAAGGAAATGGCAACCCACTCCAGTATTCTTGGCTGAGAAATCCCATGGACAGAGGAGCCCAGTGGGCTACACAGTCCATGGGGTTGCAAGAATTGGACATGAATTAGCAACTAAATCACCATGACTAAAGAAACGCTGGAGATGAGGAGGTGGCTGGAGATTGCAGTCTGGTATTTATGCCCCTGGATCTCTCCTTGCTGTGTTGCTCCAGACTATCTGCATCTCCTTACAGCCGCAGCCACTGTGAAGTGTATCTTTCCTGGAGCCCTTTTCTCTGATAAATACTCCTCCCTTCCACTTGATGCCCAGGCACAGGAATAACTTTTCATTTTGCGGTACCGTACAGTCATGTTGACTTCCCTTAACCATTCAGACCCCACTGCAAAGAGTCCCTTCATGGAACTGTCCCCAGTGGCCCTATGTGTGAGTGTGCCCTGTTGCTGCTGACTGAATCATTCTTCCCTCCTTAAGCCACTGGCCTTTCAGTACTTCAAATATATTCCACCTCTGCCTGCGTGAATCTTTCTCTTTCCCTAGTTAATGTTAACTCATCACTCACATCATGGCTCAAATATCACCTTCGTAGTGGAATCTTTTCCTGTCTCCCGAAGTAGGTCAAGTAACTCTACAATATGCTTTCCAACTTTCATGTAATTTTCCACAGCACTTAGAACAAGATAACAAACGCATCATTTAATTAAAGAACATCTCTGCCGTGAATGGCGAAATCACGTCTGATATGCTTGCTCATCACTTCTCCCTAGTTCTCAACACAGTGTCTGACACATGTGGTCCTCGGAACATAAATGATAAAAGAATAAATGGTTTGAAGTCAGGGAGCCTGATTGCTCCAGCTCCATTTTTTCTTTCTCAAGATTGCTATGGCTTTTCGAGGTCTTTTGAGTTTCTATACAGCTTGTAAAAATTTTTGTTCTAACTCTGTGAAGAATGCCATTGGTCCTTTGATAGGGATTTCAGTCGGGTCCTTTTGTAGAGTTGTGGATGGACCTAGAGTCTGTCATACAGAGTGAAGTAAGTCAGAAAGAAAAGAATGAATACCGTATATTAAAGCATATATGTGGAATTTAGAAAAATGGTACTGATGAACCTATTTGCAGAGCAGGAATAGGCACACAGACATGCAGACACAGGGGTGGAAGGGAGGGTGGTACTAATGGGATATTAGGATTGACGTATACATACTACTATGTGTAGAATAGATAACTTTTTCTCTGCTACCCTCCCATACCCTACTTAATATTTTGATAACTTTTATTATCGTCTAGCATCATTTATGGGCTTCCCTTGTGGCTCAGTAGTAAAGAATCTTTCCCTGCTGTAAAGCATAGAACCTCAGCTTGGTACTCTGTGATGACCTAGAGGAGTAGGATAGGGGAGTGGGGTTGGGAGGGAGATCCAAGAGGGAGGGGATATGTGTATACATATAGCTGATTCACTTCATCATATAGCAGAAACTAACACACCATTGTAAAGCAACTATGCTTTACAGTTGGGCAGTCATGTCCAACTGAAACAAATTATGCTCAGTCATGTAGTCGTGTCCGACTCATTGCGACCCCCTGGACTGCAGCCCACCAGATTTCTCTGTTCGTGGGATTTTCTAGGCAAGAATGCTAGAGTGGGTTGCCCTTTCCTACTCCAAGGGATCTTCCCAACCCAGAGATTGAACCCAATTCTCTTGTGTCTCCTGCATTGGCAGGCAGATTCTTTATCACTGAACCACCTGGAAAACATCAAAACTATACTCCAATTAAAAAAAAAAAAAAAAGAATGTACCCAATGTGGTATTTGCTAACTAGAAATATGCCAGAATTTAGGTGTGTACACATTTACGTGTTTATTCTGTAGATCCATGTCCATGTGCTAATCATATTTGGACAGAGAAATTATTTTTATCATTTCTTCCAATCACAATTTCCAAAGCCAAGCATTTCAAAATTACTTTAGGGATTTCCTGGCAGCCTATTTGCCACCAATGACTATCCTTTCTTCTTCTTCCCATAGTCTGCCCTTAGTATTTTTCTCAATAAGTAATTTTCTACTTTCCATTATGTCTTATATGTAGCCAGAAATGCCCCAGCCTCTCATATCCATGAGACTAACTCCTTCACCTCCTTCCAGGCTTTGTTCAAATGTGGTGTCTACCCTAACCACACTATTTAAAATTTCAGAAGCTACCTTTTCTCTGACACCTTCCCATAGCCTGCTCAATATTTTCATAATGTTTATTATCATCTAACATCCTTTATGGGCTTCCTTGATGGCTCAGACAGTAAAGAATCTGTCTGCAGTGCAAGAGACCCAGGTTCAATCCTGTGTTGGGAACATCCCCTGGAGAAGAAAACAGCAACTCACTCTAGTATTCTTTTTTTTTTTTTTTTTTTGTAGATTTTTTTAAAAATTTTATTTTATTTTTAAACTTTACAAAATTGTATTAGTTTTGCCAAATATCTAAGTGCCTGGAAAATTCCATGGACGAAGGAGCCTGATGGGCTACAGTCCACGGGGTATCAAAAAGGGCTGGACATGACTTGGTGACTAGACAAAAAGAGCATCCTTTATATTTTCATGAGGCCTATTTATTGTCTGTTTCCTCTATGTATCTTAAGTCCCTACAATAGCACCTGGAACATAATAGACCTTCAGAAATATTTGTTGCATGAATTAAATTGGTGTCCTTTTCTCAATCTTTGACTGGCCTACAACTCTTTATTCACATCTACTCTTTATTCACATCTGTTCTTTTCTCACAAACCAAAAGATTTAACAATTCTCCCTTTCCCTTCCACTATCTGGATACAACTCTACCTAGACAAAACTTTTTGGTGCAAAAAAATGGAAAATACATCTCATGGGATTTAAAGGAAATGCTCTTACCCTACTTACTTCTTAAATGATTAATTAAGCCATGTGAACACAGGAAGCATGCTTTTTGCTTTAAATGTCCCACATTCAATAAATATTTTGTTATGAGGGTGGTAAAAATGAAAGCAAGTGTTAATGAAAGTCCATAAAGGTGTAAGTAAAATGCCTGGTCTCTATTTGCTAAGCAATTTTCTCCATTTTATCTGCAAGTCACTTTAGAAATACTGCATAAAAAGCAAAACCGTCACATAATCTAGCAAAAGAAACCACTTTTGAATTTGTGTTATATTGCATTCTGTGTTATATTCATCATTGATATCCAAAATAATCAGTCGAGGCTCTGCAAGATCCCAAAGTGCCTTCTGAATCATTAACATTAAATTTTCAATAATATTTCAGGCCTCACCTTATTTATTGAATACTGGTTATACATGTCCTGTGTACATGGTTACCCTCTAGTAAACTGGAACATTCCAACCAATCAATCTGACAGGAAGTAGCTATTAAATGACTAGCATGGACTCATTCTCACATCATTTTATCAATCAGGATACCATCCCTTGGACTTCCCTGGTGGTCCAGTGGCTAAGACTCTGTGCTCCCAATGCAGGGGTCCTGGGTTCGATCCCTGGTCAGGGAACTAAACCCCACATGCCACAACTAAAGATTCCACACGTGGCATCAAAGATCGAAGACCCCGTGTGCTGTAACTAAGACCCAATGCAGCCAAATAATCTAAAAATAAAAATACAAGGACAAACTCTTCTTTAAAAAAAAAAAGAATCCCATGCCTCTGAGTATGCTAAATCCTGAGAATTTACTGTATTATTAACTATGAACATCCGTCAGTCTGAAATTGCTTTTACCCGGATGCCCTTATATGGCTGAAGAAAAGGAGAAGTGAAGCCTGTTGACAGTCCCGTGGGCGCTTCTGCCTTCACAATGCTGCCTCTTCTCTGAGGCACATACCTCTTTTCTCCTCATGATTAATCAAGTCCAAACTCTAACTGCGTTTTCTCCTTTAAGGGAAACATGGGAGAAAATTTTATCTGAAGTATTTTATGTCTTTTTGTCTCCCTTTTACCCTCAGTTCCTTTCAGATGCTAAATTGTGTCCAACTCTTTGCAACCCCGTGGACTGCAGCATGTATCTCCTGGAGCTTGCTCAAACTCATGTCCATTGAGTCAGTGATGCTATCTAACCATCTCATCCTCTGCAACCCCCTTCTCCTCCTGCCTTCAATCTTTGCCAGCATCAGGATCTTTTCCAACGAGTAGGCACTTGGCATCAGGTGGCCAGAATATTGGAGCTTCAGCTTCAGTATCAATTCTTCCAATGAATATTCAGTGTTGATTTCCTTTAGAATTGACTCTCCTTACTGTCCAAGGGACTCTCAAGTCTTCTCCAGCACCACTTTCAAAAGCATCAGTTCTTTGGCACTCAGTCTTCTTTAAGGTCCAACTTGCACATCCATACATGACTACTGGAAAAACCATAGCTTTGGACCTTTGTTGGCAAAGTGATGTCTTTGCTTTTTAATATGCTGTCTAGGTTGGTCATAGCTTTTCTTCCAAGGAGCAAGCATCTTTTAATTTCATGACTTAAATCACAGTCTGCAGTGATTTTGGAGTCCAAGAAAATAAAGTCTGTCACTGTTTCCATTGTTTCCCCATCTATTTGCCGTGAAGTGATGGGACCAGATGCCATGATCTTAGTTTTTTTGAATGTTGAGTTTTAAGCCAGCTTGTCTACTTACTTGTCAGTAAAAAGAGCAATTAGGAAGTACAGAGAGAGAGAGACAAAGAATTAATTCCCAATTCTCCCATACAGTTCATCACTAAAGGAAACTACTGTTACTGGGGGATATTTATCATGGTTTTTACACACACACACACACACACACACACACACACACACACACACACAGAGTGATCTGCAGCATGCCAGTAGTGGAGAGCTAGAAAAAAAAACAGTCCAATCCTATAAAAGTGACATCTATTAAAAAAAAAAATACCTAAAAGAAAAACAAGAAAGAATGAAAACCTAGCCTCCAGGGTAAAGGTTAACCACTGAACTGTCATTTAGAGTTGATGATTTGCTTCCCCCTAAGCCTAGAACTTTCAGGGAATTAGTTTATGATCCCAGGCAGCTTTCTCGGCAGGGGGGGAGGGTGTCCAGTTAGCCCTAATTATGACATTTTGTTTTACATTCCCACTTAAACAGCTAACCTTTTTTTCTCCCTAATAGGTCTGGACTCTGGCAGCCACAGCTTGAACTGACTGAGCCTTTCTTTCTCTAAATGGCCTTTTGTGTGTGGATAATGACTCCACTCTCTTGAATAGGGATTTTTTTTTTTCTACTTACTGTAGCTAAATGCATCGTTGGAAAAAACAAAGCAAAGAGAAATTGCAGTAAAATGGTACATGATGGCCCCCTGGGGTGGGGGGGAGACTTGACTCTTAGACTTTCACACTTTGCTTCCTTTGAAGTTTCCTACAGAATAACGTTTTGCTTCTGAGCTGGGGTGGGAGAAGGGTGTGGATTGGGGCCACATTCTGGGTTGGGATTTAAGACAAGCTGTCAGTACTCTTGCCTGGAAAATCCCATGGAAAGAGGAGCCTGGTGGGCTTCAGTCCATGGGGTCTCGAAGAGTCAGACACGACTGAGCGACTTCACTTTCACTTTTCACTTTCATGCATTGCAGAAAGAAATGGCAACCCACTCCAGTGTTCTTGCCTGGAGAATCCCAGGGACAGAGGAGCCTGGTGGGCTGCCGTCTCTGGGGTCGCACAGGGTCGGACACGACTGAAGTGACCTTGCAGCAGTAGCAGTCACTGAGTTAACAGATGCCTGGGTCTTCTCAGTACAAATACTGCTCTGCTTCTTGAGTCAGTTTATTGAGTGAGAGCTTGCCTCAGAGGAAGTGCTAGAAATGTTTCCTCTTGGTCAGGTCATCCTTGTGCTACAATTCGATGTGCTACCTGAGCGTACCATGTCTGTGGCATGGGAAAGAGTTGTGAAACATGAATGAAAGCTCTTGGAAACCCACTTGTACCAAAGATTTTAAATTATATTCAAAAATTTCCATATTATAGAAAGAGTAATGGTATCAAAATTTACAAAATTACAAGGCAGATTTTGATCTACCACTGTTATATTTTAAACTAATTAAGGAGCTATCTAGATTTCTTTGTCATCCCAAGGATATTTCTTTACCGACTTAAAATCGCAATAAGACAATTTTAAGGTCTAAGTACTGTGTGTTAGTGGAACCTTCCTACCTATACTAATTCAGTATCCTCTTCACTCCTTTCGTTTATTCTCCTCCTGTATGTAAAAAGCACTTTGTAAATTACTGTTGCTTTAGTCGCCAAGTCCTGTCTGACTCTGTGCGACCCCATGGATTGTAGCCCATCAGGCCCCTCTGTCCATTGTGTAAATACTGTGTGATCTAATTGCCCTTCTATCCTGTACTGAATTCCCTGCATTGCTCCTTGTTTACTTGGCCCTTAACTAATTCTGACCAATCTATTTCTGCCTCCTCATCCCTGGAGTATTTTAATAGCTTCATTTAATAAATTAATAACCCATAATGGGTTAATAAAAGGCATTTAGGGATCCTAGGGTCCAGTTCCTTGAAGATCTGTGATTTATTCACTCCCACTTCTGAGTGCCCTGGGCACCTCATCTTAAAAGGAAGTAATAATAACATACCTTCTTTACTCAGACAAGCAAAGATATGTGTGGTATATGTGTGTGTGTTTAACATTTTTAAAGTTCAGCCTCTGCGTAAGCAAGAGGACAGGAAATAGGACTGAAACGCAGAGAGAAGGAAATTCAGGAGATTGTTTCATACAAAAAGACTGACTTGAGACTTCCTGACGACCTAGTGGTTAAGAATCTTCACTTCCAACGCAGCAGGGCGTGGGTTCGATCCCTGGTTGAGAAACTAAGATCCCACATGCCTCTTGCCATGGCCAAAAAGTTAAAAATAAGTCTAACTTTGTGAAGAGAGATAAATATTAGCAACAACAGTATATAATATTAATTGAACTCAATCATTTTCAGTATTTGACCAGAAATTCTGAGTAGATTTCAAATATGCTGCATTTTAAAAAAATACTATTAAAAATCCAGTGAAGTTTGGAGAAAGTTCAGGCAAGCAAACTCATCCCCTGTGAGGGTGCAAGTCAGCCATTTGTGAATATTCCTTCTCTTCCTGGAAGACTTTTGAGACAAGTGCAGCTTTGCCCAATAGCTTTGGGCTGCAGCTGCTGAAGAGGAGGATGGAGCTAAATAGCAATGCAGATTGGTTTATAAACCTTGGCTTTCTGTGTGGACTGAGTGCTTTTTGACTCTATCAAATCTGCACTTTCGATGTGATCTAGTCTTTAAAACCCGCATGAGCATCTGAAAGGTGACTAAAGCTTCCAGGATGAAGAATGCTGACCATCTCAGAGTAACACTCCTTCTAAGTGTTCTTTGCTCGTCTAGAGTTATCATGAGGCACACCACTTGCTAGTGACCTGGCTCTGCGCACACAGCCTTGGGACACTTTCTGAGCAAATGCTAACCAGTGACAGCTAAAACAAAGAAAGGTTATAGACCAGGAGTAACAATTACAGTTCCATCATTACCCATGGAATAGTGGCATTCTCTGTTGCTTCACACTGTATGTGGGATCCATTCATTCGTATGTTCACAATCTTTATTGAGCATCTCTTACTTGCTAGACATGGTATTAAGGTCCAGCGATACAGGTGATACACAGGATTATCTCTTCCCTCAGAGGTCACTTTTTACTGGAAGTAACTGAGTATAAATAACAGAATAATTATTCTCACTTACTCCTGCCAGTTGAGCTCCTGTTACTGTTCTAAGTCAGTGGTCCCCAATCTTTTTGGCACCAGGGACTGGTTTGTGGAAGACAATTTACTATGGACCTGATCGAGGGGTGGGAGGGGATGTTTTGGGGATGATTCAACCTCCTTACATTTACTGTGCACTTTATTTCTATTATGATCACATCAGCTCCACCTTAGATCATCAGATACTAGATCCCAGAGTTTGGGGACCCCTGTCCTAAGTGATCTGTATGCATTCACTCCCTTCATCTCACAATTGTATGGGGTATGCGTTATTATTATCCTTTTCTGCACACGACTGAACTCAGGTGCAGAGCTGTTTGTACCTGCACAAGGTCACACAGTAGTAGATGATGGAGTGGGTATTCCAACACTCTTCACCACTGCCTCTGACACTATATTCTAAAAGAAAGGTATAGAAAGAGGATCAAAAATCCCTGGGAAAGGATTAGCACTTTTGTTAAAACTTTGTTTTAGTCCTACTCCCATATATAACTGGGCTTCCTTGGTGGCTCATTGGTGAAGAATCCACCTGCAATGCAGGAGACGTGAGAGATGCGGGTTTGATCCCTAAGTTGGGAAGATCCCTAGAGGAGGGCATTGAAACCCACCGGAATATTCTTGCCTGGAGAGTCCCATGGGCAGAGGACCCTGGAGGGCTACAGTCCATAGGGTCGTAGAGTCAGACATGACTGAGCAACTTAGCATGCACGCACCCATGTATGACTACTGTTAAGAGTTTGGTGAATTTCCTCTCATCCCAACCAATCTATGTGCCTGGTTTTGCTGCTTTAAAAGAAATAAGTGTAATTATATTGTACATACAATTTTAAACATGTAATTCTGAAGTCTGTCTGTAGGCCTTGAAGGTTATTAAGAAATGACAGAGGAAGTCCTTGAAAATCATTGTTTAAGGGCTTTTATGTCCCGAGAGATACTATTTTTTACACTACCTTTAAAAAAAACCTTAGTTCACTGGGGAAGTATTCATTTACTTGTATAAAGTGTACATTACAAAAATAAGCAATTTCCCTGTATGACTCATCTTGAAGGCTCACCTACATATTGAAATAACTAGAAATCTTGGGTATGAAAATTATATTTAAATACTTTTATATCCTCTTGCTGTTTAACCTAAGCAAGTTAAATTGGTGCATCAGAATTGTAAAAGCATTTATAATTTTAGAAGGTTCCCCAAATATTCATCAAGAACTCAGTAAAAGTAATGTTTCTTTTATAGCAATACTAAAAATTAGCAATGGTGGGAAGGGGATTTAAAGAACCATAATTATAGCTAGTCTTTCCATAAAGTGTACATCGGGTTAAATTTTAATGGTGGTATAAACAGGAGTACTTTGCAATCCAAGGGTTATACATCTTAACTATTAGGGAAGCAGGTGACACTCTTATTAGAAAAATAAGGAAGTGGGTAGGGGAAGGAGAAGAAAATGTGCTTCGGAGTTTTAAACTGTAGCTACTGACTTTCCTATCAGAAGCCAATTTTACATCTGAACCCCCAACAGATCTGAGCAAATTTTTGGCTTGCCAACTGATGAGTTTAAAAATGAAGACCTCCTGTTGTTGCTTGATTTTCTTTCTGCTTCAGTTGTTCTTTCGAATAAACACACTGAAATGCTAAGGAAGCAATTTTCAGAAATGCATTGGTAGTGAAATCACACTGTATGGTTGAGATCCCAGGTAGGTGGACTTCATCTGTGTTACCCAAAGCCTCTGTAACATTCTAATGTTACTTAAAGGTGGAAAAATCAGTGCTTAGGGAAGGGAATTTCTTAGCTGGGTAGACAAAAACAATAAAATTGCATAGTCATGAAGTCATTAAAACAAACTCTAGCCTTTTCCTTATGATTGTCACCTTCACTAAAACCTTGCTGTAACATTGATTTGATAGTAAATACTTCAATATAAGACAAATTTGCCTAAATCTGACCCAAGGTAGGCTTTTAAAAAGCAATAGTATTAGGCCCAAGCACTTCACTTAGATTATCTCTTTTGAGCCTCAGAACTACCATACGAGATAGCTACCATCATTTCCTTGGTTGTCTAGATAAGGAAGTTGAGGCACAGAGATTTTTAAATATTAATAACTAGCCCACGTTTACAGTTAGGGAGTGGCAGGGCTGGAATGTGAACACAGATAAGGTTTCCCCATGCCTTACTTTTTGTCACTTCCTCCTCCAAAATCTCCAATGGCAACTAATAGCCTTTCAATCCAAATGATAAGAGATGATATATCTTTTTCTTTGGCACTATCTTGGGAGAAGAGGGAATGAATGAAGGCACAGGGAAGGGAAGGCACCATTTTTTTTTTTTTTAACCCACCTTTCATGAAAGTTGCCAAGAGAGTAAAACTTTAAAGTTCTCATCACAAGGAAAAAAAATTTGTAGCTATGTGTGGTGATGGATGTAGATTTATTGTGGTGATCATTTTGCAATATATATAAATACCAAATCATTAACTTGTAATCTTAAACTAATATAATGTTCTGTGTCCATTACATCTCAATAAAAAGAAAAACAGCTTTCAGTTTCAGTTCAGCCAATGGGCTGGTGATTCTGTTTTCAGTTCTCCAGCCTTTTCTGTCCTGCTCTCACCATCTCTGGCCTCTGGTTGGGTTCAGCCAATGGGAGGCCCTGGCAGGAGAAAGGAGGGCTGGAGGAGAGAGAGATTGCAGTATTTCTTCCTCACATCATCCCCACTTCAGTACTTGTCTCTGGTAATTACTACATCTTTTCTGCCAAATGACTCCTCTTGCTCTTTCAGCCTCGGGGCTGCTATCAGCCTTCTGTTGCTAGAAGCCTTCTGTTGCTAGAAAAAAAGTGAGTGTTAGTTGCTCAGTCGTGTCCAGTTCTTTGCCTGCTAGGGTCCTCTGTCCATGAGATTTCCCAGGCAAGAATATTGGAGTGGATTGCCATATTTTTCTCCAGGGGATCTTCCCAACCCAGGAATTGAACTCAGGTCTCCTGCATCGCATGCAGATTCTTTACTGTCTGAGCCACCAGAGAAGCCCCTGTTGCTAGTCCCATCCTTTCTTATTCCTCTCCTTAAGTCATTCCTTCAGTGAAGTGGAGCTTGAGTTATTAGGAGGAAATTCTGTTTCCTGCTAAGACCTGACTGCTAGACTTTGTCTTTCTAGTCTTATTCCTCTCTCCTCTCTACATAAATCCATTCACTGATTAAATATTCACTGAGCCAGGTGCTCTCCCAAGGCTGGTGGGGAAGAACATCAGACGAATGATATGGATAAAGTCCTTGCTTTCTTGGTACTTAAACTATATGCTTTCATTTCCCCATGCTTTTGTTCATCCCCTAATCCTCACTCATCTCTTGACAACTGAAATTTTTTAAGCCCCAGTTTCAATATTTCTTCTTCAACATGGCAACATTTAGATGTCTTTTGAGCACTGTGAAGGGCTAGGTTCTGTGCTACCGGTGAAGATTCTAAAAAGAATTCTGAAAACATTCATCGGTCACCCCTGCATTCCAGTTCTTCTTTCCGAGAATCCAGAACTCTGAAAAACCCAGAGGAACAGAAGGAATTTTCCTAAGTGGGCGGCCACTGACTATTTGCCCCTTTGAAATGATCGGCTTCCCCAGATGATAAAGAGATGCTTGTGTCCCAGGATGATAAGATTATGAAAGCATTTTTCTCTAAACCATTTCCAAACAGCAAGGATCTGGGGCTCCTTTGCCTCAGGATAGGGGTGTGTTGCAGAAAGCAGAAGTTTTCCTTAGACAACCTGCCTTCCTGATTTTTGTTTCTAGAGGCCTGAACTCTTGAGGAAATCATGGTGGTGGGGAGGGGAGGGATGAAGGTGGCTGGAGGCAGGAGAAGAAACTGGTGAAGACTCAAGACAGGGCAGAGGCCACTGCAGGGCATTCCAGAGAGGTGGCCATGGTTGTATGTGTCCCCAGTAAGTCTGACTTCTAGTCTCTCAGCCAGGATAAAGGCCCAGGGAGGCTAGAGTAGGGAGTTCCCAAGCTCCCTGCACCCCCCGCCCAGATTGGCCACCCCCTGACCCCTGCCACCTTCTAGGGATATAGGTAGCAAGATGAAAGACCACCTTAATCTCCTCTGAAGTTTGGTTTTTAAATAAGGTAATTGACACACATCAGATCCTCATGTTGCTTAATTTCCTAGCAGCTAAATGTACAGCCTACTATGGTCTTTTTCTAGCATGGCTCGGTGCTATTGAGTTGCTGCTACTGCTGCTAAGTCACTTCAGTCGTGTCCGACTCTGTGCGACCCCATAGACGGCAGCCCACCAGGCTCCAATGTCCCTGGGATTCTCCAGGCAAGAACACTGGAGTGGGTTGCCATTGCCTTCTCCAATGCATGAAAGTGAAAAGTGAAAGTGAAGTCGCTCAGTCGTCTCTGACCCTCAGCGACCCCATGGACTGCAGCCTTCCAGGCTCCTCCATCCATGGGATTTTCCAGGCAAGAGTACTAGAGTGGGTTGCCATTGCCTTCTCTGGCTATTGAGTTGACATCAACTCAAATCTGTATCTAAATTTGTATATGAGTCATTGAATTGTATATACAAAACACTGAGCTGCTTATGAGAGAAATAAAATTGTTGTTCCCTGGGCTAGTAGGAGGATTCCTTCCAAAAGGGCCTTTTATTTTCCTTGTTTGCTTGTAGTTTTAGTAGAAGAGAAGGAGAGAGAGAGAGGAAAGAGAGAGAAAGAGAGAGAATTGACCAAGTTTAAGAGATGTTTTATCAAATCATTGTCATTTAGGGTAGGAGTTGGCAGACTAGGTCCCACAGGCCAAATCCAACCATCACCTGCCTTTGTATGGCCCAAGAGCTGAAGATAATTTTTACATTTGTAAATGGTTGAAAAAATCAAAAGAAGAAAAATATTTGGTGACATGTAAATTATATGAAATTCAAATGTCAATGTCCATAATAAAGCTTTATTGGAACATCACTAGCATCACTTGTCTATGGGGCTGCTTTTGTGCAATAATGCAGTGGAGTAGTTTCAACAAAGACCCCCTAAAACCCCAAATATTTACTACCTGGCCCTTTATAAAAGTTTGCTGACCCTTGATGTGGCGTGAATGTGGCAACTCTTGTTCCTAGGCTTTCATCCTGGCTGTCCAAGAGAGGATCTGGCTACCTAATAACTGGATTCTGTTTAAATATGGAGAAGACAAAGGTTATTACTCACCCAGGGGTGAAGGGCAGCATCAGAATAAACTAAGTCCAAAAAGGGGGCCATGGGGCTTCCCTGGAGTTCCTGTGGTTATGACCCTGCCTTCCGATGCAGGGAGTGTAGGTCTGATCCCTGGTCAGGGAGCTAAGACCCCACATGCCTGGTGGCCAAAAAGCAAAACATAAAACAGAAGCAGTATTGTAACAAATTCAATAAGGACCTTAAAAATGATCCACATCAAAAACCAAAAGAACAACAAAACCAAAAGGGGGGCCATCTTTATGAGTTAAACAGAAATCAATGCATTTTGAATGAGTTTAGCCTGAGGAAGTGCTCCCAGAGACATTATAATAATATTAATAGCTTCCACTTACAGAACTCTTACTATATGCCACCTACCTCGTTAGCAACTCAATTTAATCCTCAAAAACAACCCTGAAAAGTAGGCATTTTAAAGATGTGATGAAGGTAAGGCAATGAGTTGAAATATAAAAATCAAAAGATGTGTTCAGTTCACATGAAACGCTAGAGGTTGGGAGAGGCCTGAGAAAGTGCTTCTAAAGTACGGGACCAAAGGTTCAGATTTCTGCCCACCTGACAGGAGGTCTGTTCTTGGGACAGATAAGATCAACCTTACAGAGTTGTCATAGGGAATCAGGAACGTAACTCATGGAAAAACTAACAGTGTCTGGCAAATAGTGGTTGCCAACAAAGCTTGGTTCATTTTCTTCCCTTTTTTTTCTAATTAACTTTCCTATTTACAAAATGGATTTGGATTTTGCATAAAGAAAGACTATGAGAGTGCAGCAACAAATAATACAAATGGTTACTGGTGGGGGCTGGGCAGGGTACAGGGCAGCCAGGGACAGGAGTGTGAGCATTGCTTCTCGAGATATTTTATCCATATTATTTTGATTTTCAACCATGTAAATATATTTGCTATCAAAAAATTAAATGAAAAATATGTACTTCCCTGGTGGTCCAGTGGTTAAGACTCCATGCTTCTGCAAGGGGCGTGAGTTCAATCCCTGGTTGAGGAAATAAGACCCTATATGCTCAGCAGTGTGGCTAAATTTTTTTAAAAAGGAGAAAAATGTGTAATGAATTTTAATTTGAGACCTAAAGATTTCAGAGCCTCCCTACTTGAGAAGCCTACTCAATTGTATGATGGTGGCTTATCATTACAGATTTCATTTCATCCTATTTTTTTGTTTGTTTGTTTGTTTTGTTTTCTTTGGAATTAATTTATTCCTTGGTTTGAAAACATAAGTACATATCCCAGTTCCTTTGTTCTACAGTCAACTCCTGTGAATAGTAGTGATTCTCAGCCAGTAGTTTATTCTTATAACCAAAATATAATTTCTGAGAGCTTGGTACATCGTATTTTCAGGTCCTTTTCTATCTACTAATTCAATCCAGTAGCATTATTGCTTCAACCACATGTATCTAGTGGGTAAAATATGACTTACCAAAGCATTAAGTCACTCAGTCGTGTCCGACTCTGTGAACCCATGGGCTATAACCGGCCAGGCGTCTCACCCCATGGGATTCTCCAGGCAAGAATACTGGAATGGGTAGCCATTCCCTTCTCCAGGGGATCTTCCAGACCCAGGGATTGAACCCTAATCTCCTGCATTGCAGGCAGATTCTTTACCACTGAGCCACCAGTCAAATGAAATAATAACATACTTAGAAGTTAAAAGAATTGTTTCTGAGCTTACTAAAACATTTCAATGGCTTGTGATTATAGAGAGATTCAAGTCCTAGCTCTGTACCAGGAAGTACACAGCCCTCTGGGGCCTGGATTCCGCCCTCCTCTCTGCAGCCCAGAGACCCCCTGCTTGGTCTTCCAACATCCCTAAACCACTTGCCTATCAGCTTCCTCATGCTGTTTCTCACCTAAGTGCTGTCACTTGGTAGAAGCTTAATCAATATTTGATCAACTGATGAATCAATGACCAATAAACTCTGATACTGATTTAATTTTCCAGAATACTGTTCTTATTAGAGAGGAATGAGACAGGCTATATTTCTTCCCATGCCTACAAGCCATTCCTCTTCATAATTGTGTGTAACTTCCTAAATGCTTAAATTGGCTTTTATGAACAAATCTCTTCTGAGTTTAGTTACTATGGATCAAATCATCTATAGCAAATTGATGAAAACAAGTTTCAAGACCCACTTGGCCTATGGCTTGGAATGAACACTTCAGAAGTCAGTGAGGGAAGAGGTTTCAGAAAAACAAACCTTCTCTCCTTATCCCTTAAGAATAAGGGTGTAGAGTCTCAGAGGGTATGAGACAGGTTGGGACCTGGGACCCTTTGTGGCAATGCCACAGTGCTTGTACCTAGACACGTCCCTCCTTGAGCAACAAAATGCAAAGAAACTAAATGGGACTAAAAATAACTGTGTGCATGCACAGTTGGGGCAAATTCTGGACAAAAGATAAAAAGGCATCAGAAAACCCAGCTGCCACTTCTGAAGAGCTTGAAACAAGTGCAAGGCACTGAGGTATTGTGTGTGCCCCTGCATACAGCACCACCAAAGGGGTGTGCAAACCACCTAAGCCACCGCTCCAGCCCGGCCCCTGAACACACACCTCCCCTCGCCTCAATAAGGAGCAAACTCAGCCCTTCAGGAGCCAGCAGCAAAGGAACCTGTTGTTTGTTATCGCTTCCCCTCCTGCTGTAGCAGGGGCCCCAGCAAAACCTTGCCTGGAAAAAGAAGAAAGAAGCATTTGAGAAGCACAAACAAGTAACCTTCCCTCTCACAACTCTAGAAAAGTCCCCAGACCCATGCTCTGTCTCCAGTGCATCCTGAAGAGCCACAGCCTCTCTTTCTAAAGACTTCATAGACCATATTCTAATTAGGATAATGTTCAAGGCTCTTTTTAACTTGGTCCCAACTTTACTCTTTTGTATGATTTTCCACAATAAAGCTCTCTACTCTGAGTTGGTCAGTTTCCTCAAGATATATGCTCTGTTCATTTCTACCCTCAAATCTTCAATCATTTTCTTTCCATTAAAAAAAAAAATCCCTAGGTTGGCTTGTTTTTAAAGTGGTTTGTTTTGTTTATGCCAATTAAAATTCTGTATGTCATGAAAGCCTAAATAAATTCTCTTTCCCATGATCTTGCCTAGCACCTGCTGTTTATACCATAACATCTAATACTTGTCTGTAGGTACCCTAATTGCTTCCCAGTTGCAAATAGGAGTTTATTTATACCTCTTGTTTCCTCAAATAGAAGGAATATTCTTCTGAGACATTGTCTGGGCTTTCTCATCCTTTATTATTTTTTCACAATGCCTACCACAGAGCTGGAGAAGGAAATGGCAACCCACTCCAGTACTCTTGCCTGGAGAATCTCATGGATGGAGGAGCCTGGTGGGCTACAGTCCACAGGGTCGCAAAGAGTTGGACATGACTGAACGACTTCACTCACTCACTCACTCACCACAGAGTTAGTTGGACTGAGTAGGCATTCTAAGGATACCAACTGAATCTCCATAAAGTATTTTCTAATTGGAAGGAATAAAATGAATATACAAGACCTACCATGATAGGTGTTTATTCTTTGTTATCTAAAGTCATTCCCATACAATGCTGCCAAGTGCGTATTATAAGCCCCATCTTTTAGAGATGAAGACCCAGATGTTCACAGACATTTAGCAACTCACTCCAGTGTCACTCAGCTTGTATGTGGCAGAAATGGAATTTGGAAACACATCTGCTTGATATTAAAGCTTTTTTCTTTCTCTTTCCAATCAGTCTTTCACTAGTAGCTGACAGTGGTACTAATCTTTTAAGACCGAAGGGTATAACCTGTTAGTATGTATTCTAAGTAGGTAATTGGATGGAAAGAAATTAGTTTTGCCTATATAATGGCTTTCTTATCTTTAAGACAAAATTAAAATTGCGTGAGGGACAGCTTCTCTTTATCAAATAAAGAGGAGGGATCATTAGGAAATAAACTCAATAGATAGAGAAATAAAGTCTTGCCCATCTTGGTTAACTAACAGAAAAGTCCTGAGTTTAGACAAACTTCAGGCTGCCTGATTTCTTGGAGAGGCAGCAAGAATGTCAAGGTATATTTTCTACTGCTTGAAAAAGGGTCTTTCAAAGACAGGATTTTTTTTTTTTCTTTCTTCTTTAATTTCAGAAGATCAGCTAAGCTAGCAGTATAAGTTTAATCTCTAATATTTTCCAAAATAAAATCGAGGCCTGATTGTCAAGAAAACAAAGTGGAAAAAAAAAGAAAGTCTTGTAAAATTCTTTCTGGAAACCCAGATCCTCTTTCCACCTATGAACATCAACCATATAACCCATTCTTCCTAACCCTGGGTCTTCCACCGACCCTGGAAATGGAGTATGTGTTTGTTTTCTCTGCTGGGTTTTTTGTTTTTCTTGTGGTTCTCACTGAATGGGAGATCCTGGGTCCTGGGCTGGTTGTGGGCAGAGGGTATCTCCAGAAGCTGCCTGACCCAGGCAGGATGTCATATGGCAGAGAGAAGAAAGGATTCAGCCCGACTCACAGCCAGGCAACTCCTGAGAAACTTCCGAGCCCCAGCTATGAAATGACTACAGACACGTTCATTTACTGGACATCTTTGTTTCTAGTTGTGCCCACTGCTTCTCCTTCAGTCAGATCCGGAAACTCACGTAAGAAGCCATACCTCTGTAACTCCTCCCACTGATAGATACCATTCTGAGACTGGATAATAAGAGGAAGGGAAAGGATGAGGGGGAGGGAGGGGGCTTTTTGGAGGAGGATGAAGCTTTCTTTACATGGAAAAACCATTTCCTTTTATTCTAACCTCGGGCTTCTTTTAATTTTAAGCTATTAATTTGAAATAGCTAATCAGTTGCCACAGGCATACACACATTGCCAAGATTGCAAAATACCTCTCGTTTCCTAATCAACCCCAGAGTGATCATGATTTATATGTATAACGTGCACTTAGCCTGAAAAGCCCAGGCACTTTCTGTAGGATGATTCGCAGAGATTCTTCAGTAGGATTTTCTAATCCATTCTAATGGCTGAGAGGCCCAGGGAGAACTGCAGTGTCTTCGCGATTGAATAAGAGAGTGAACACACACACTTCATAAAAACAAACAAAACCCCCCAAACCACAAACTCTAAGAAGAGCTTTCACAAAACTTCCTTACCCATTGATTTGGCCCAGGGTCATTTTGTTTTGAATGTTTTCTCGTTCTCGGTGGAGTACTTGTGGAAATGTCCTGCCGCTGCTGCTAAGGTGCTTCAAGGTTTACATAGCACAAGCTTTCATTGCTGCTCTGATACCAAATATTTACTGGGAAGCAGGATGGGTTTCTTCATTTAAATGAGAATTATTTGGTTTGACTTAATGAAGCAGGAATTAACTGTTAGCTCTCTCACTTAACCCACTGCTGTGATGTATCTATCTTTATTAAGGAAACCTAATATCGCCTTGGCAGATCACAGCAACACTATGGTTTTGAGGGAACTGGTAAGAAAGAACACTGGTTCTAATTGAAATGACAGCAGGAATTTGAGCAGAATGCAGTAGTCT
Source organism: Bubalus bubalis (assembly GCF_019923935.1). Lineage (NCBI taxonomy): Eukaryota > Metazoa > Chordata > Mammalia > Artiodactyla > Bovidae > Bubalus > Bubalus bubalis. The sequence continues at coordinate 21,218,380 of NC_059163.1, forward strand.
GCATTGAAATGTTCCCACCATCGCAGTTAGAGTTTGTGTCCTGACTTCTACCCAAATGATGAATCAGACCTTCACTGACCTTGCAAAGCAATGTTTTGACCACACTCTTAAATCTACTCTGGGGACTTCATTTCCATAATGGGGTGTTCATTCAAGGAAAAGCATAACTCCATCTTCATTAAGTGTCAGACTCAGCATAGCAACTTCCCCTGGGCTTCTGCTATTCAAGTCAACTGCAGTGTTGACCCAATTAAGATTATGAAATATCTTGGGAACATTATCAGGGGACATGGTTGGGAAATGGTCAGTTTACACTTAATTGAATTTGACTCATCTTTTGCAAAAAGTCTTTCTCAAAGTGAGGTGTATTCAATATTGTCATTAAAATAAAATCAACATTAAAGTAAGTAGATTTCTTAGGTAAAACATGTTTATTATTAAGGTCATTACAGTATTAGAGATAAAGGGTCACAAGAAAAAAGAATGGAGGAGCCAAGAAAAGTTACTGAAGACTAGTTTTTCAAATAGAAATTCTATATGAGATGCTACTTTATGATAATGCTATTTTATTTTATTGCCTGCCTCTCAAAAATCTCAATATACTGTATTGAAAATATCCTTTTTTATTGTTGTCTTAGGTTCTGAATTTCATAACTTCAAAAGTGCCTTTTCCCGGTCATAAGAGAGAATTCTTTAACTGTTTTTTACAGTAAATCACATAGCAGATTGCTAAAACATCATTTTGGTGGGATAATTTTTTTGTCCCTTTTTATAGATTCTTGTCGCTATTTCCTAATTGAATATTTTAAGACATAAATAATATATTAAATATTATTTAAATAATATATTTATATATTAAACATATATATATTAATATATATATAGATAGATAATATATTTAACCCCATACTGTCTAGATTGGACTGGAACATGAGTATCTTCAGGCCACATTCTTCTTAGGGAATTTGTTTTCAATCTGGTATTGGAAACACGGGAAAATAAGTAGTAAAATATGGAATTAACTTGTTGTGTTGCATGTCAATAACTAGGGTTGCCATATCAGTTGGACCTCAGATCCAATACATGCCCAGTAACTTTTTGGATAGTTGTAGGTGGAACAATTACTTGGTGACGATGTGTCTGCAGAACACATAGATACCTTGGAATGATGCAATGATAATTCAATTCTCCTCAGCCAATTTTTAACAAATCTCTGTGTGTATAAAGGGAACTGAGTGTGTTCCTCTCAGGATGAGATACTCTGTAGTTCAACCGGTCTAAGATTTCTCTCTCCTTGTTCTAACTGAGGTGATCCCATTTTAACGTGCCTGTTACCTATCAAAGTGGATGTCAGAGTACATTTCCCCCACAAGAGATGGCTTCTGTGGATAAACGATGCAGGAATATCTAGATTGTCACATGCTCTAGAAACCTGTTGGGTTTTACAAATGATCTAAATTTAGAGTTGCTAGTTTTAGGGTGTGCGAGCGTGTGGGAGACTGTCAGTCAAAAGCAGAGCTTAACATTTACAGTGACTTTGGATATTGAAATAGGATTCCTTTTTGTCCTCAGCTGTAAGCTCCGAAATGGAGTGGAACAAGTTAATTAAAACATTGGTGGCTTAATACTTTTCAGCCACTGATCGCTTCCAGTCAGCACCCCCCAGGAACATTCTCTGTAATTGTGAAGCTCATCCGGAGCCAATAGAAAGATTCCTTAACAAACACAGTAATTTCTTCTAAGCTCTTTCTACCCTCTCTTTTAAGATCTGAAGGTGACAGTTTTGTGGACTATTTGTTGATGCTTCAACCCCTCTATGATACCATGGAAAATGTAAGGAATATCACATTTCACAAGCATATACCTAGAAAATAGCTTTATCAGCAGGCATCAACTTATCTTTTCCTATGCACAGACTTTGAACAGTCTGCCCACCAGCAATTGGCTAAATCCTGAGGAATAAATAACAACAAAATCCTTCATAGGTTTCTAAGGTTATTTTTGGCCCTTGGTGTCCTAGATATAGAAATATGCAGGAAGAGATTTATTTGTATGTTGAACTCCTTGCTCTGTGTGGAATTATTTGAAGAATTTTTTTTTTCACCAAAATATTTTACTATACAAGGAGTGAGAATGTATTCATGGAATGTTCCTCTTCTAGAAGTTGCTCACTGGTGGCCCACAGGCCACATAGCCTGCAGACATGCTTTTGTGGTCTATGTATCTTCTAATTAATTGACTTAGGAGGCCTTTTATGAACTGGAAATTTCACATAGAAATAGATTTCAGGATTTAAAAAAAAATCTGTGACCAGTGGGTCTGCACTATCTTGAGGCAGGAATTAAGTAGAAACTGCCTTTTAGATGTGACTCAGTCCCTTCATAGATGGGAGTGGACCCTCCTCTATCAGGCATAAGTTCTCTAATTGCTGTCTTCAAATGGGACACACACCTTTTGGTCACTCCCTTTAGGTAAGCGTGGGCCCTCAAGTTTGCCACAGTTCTCCACAAATCACAAATCAAATTCTACTGTAGGCTTACCAAAGACATATGCTTTTGTGATCACTGCTCTTGACAAAGAACTTTTTGATATCAGAATCTTAATTATCAGTAACAAGAGAGAAACTAAGTCAGAAAGAGAAAACCAAACATCGTGTGTTAATGTGTATGTGGAATCTGAAAAAAGTGGTACAGATCATCTTATTTACAAAGCAAAATAGAGACACAGATGTGGAGAACAAAAGTACTATACCAGATACCAATGGAGAAACTGGGGGTGGGATGAGTTGGGAGATTGACATTGACACGTATACATGAGTGATACTATTAAAATGTGTAAAATAGGTAACTAATGAGAACCTACTATATATAGCACAGGGAACTCTACTCAGTGCTCTGTGGTGATCTAAATGGGAAGGAAAACAACAAAAGAGGAAATTATATGTATATGTATAGCTGATTCACTTTGCCATGCAGTAGAAACTAAAACATTGTAAAGCATCTGTATTGCAATGCAAATTAAAAAAAAAAAACAGAAACTATGATAAATGCTTTTCTGAGTTCCTTAAATAACTTCTTTTCCATGAAGATGAACCGTCATTCATTAAGTGCCTGTCATGTGCCCAGCATCATTCTTACCCTGTCTCATGTGATCATTACAAAAACTCCATCAAGTAGTTATTTATAGACTAGGAAAATGGAGCTCAGAGAGACTGAGTAACTTGCCTAAAATCACACAGCTCTTAACTGACAGCACTAAATTGCATTTCTAGGCCCTCCTGTTTCCAAGTTTTCTTCCCTGGTGGCTCAAGAATCCGCCTGCAATGAAGGAGGCTCAGGTTCAATCCCTGGGTTGGGAAGATCCCCTGGAGAAGGGAACGGCAACCCAATCTAGTAATCTTGCCTGGGAAATCCCATGGACAGAGGAGTCTGTGGGCCACAGTCCATGGGGTCGCAAAGAGTTGGACATGACTGAGCAACTAACATTTCCACTTCCTAGTTCCAAAGCCCAGGCTCCTCCGCTAAACCTCCTGAAGACTTCAGTTGACTTGACACAGAATCTCATTCCTCTTACCACATCCCTGTTGAGAGTAAGGAACTGAGTCAGAGAGGTGGAAGAGAGAAAGGGAAATTTTAAACTTTTTTTTTCTCAATGGCTACGTAAACATTTCCTTCTTAGAATTACAAGAAAATTTCCTATTTTGGTTTTTGTAATTCCTCAGGATGAATTATGAAACTTACATGTGGATCCTCTAGGCCACTATCAGGTTGGCATCCACGTGGCTTTTCTTTGCTTTCCACTGGCTGTGTATTCTCACCTCTCAATTTCTGCACAGCTGTAAGGAGCTCAAATTGTAATAAAAGTGGTTTAGTGCCAACTGTACATTTATAATGGTTTTTGCTTTCCCCCTAGACTTTGAAAATCTCTCTTAATTATCTGTCTGTAGACTTGAAATTTCTTTGCCAAGTCTAGCTTCATTTTCTGTAGTGTCCCAAAATACCACTTTAGAGGAATTTCTTCAGAAGTGAGAATTGGCCCCAGCCCTCATATGGGGGAAGGTCAATGCAAGTGATGAAGTTGATTTGAAATCTTACTCCAGTGAGGGAGCCCTTTAAGAAAAGGCATTCAGTTCAGTTCAGTGGCTCAGTGTCCGACTTTTTGCAACCCCATGAATCGTAGCACACCAGGCCTCCCTGTCCATCACCAACTCCTGGAGTTCACCCAAACTCATGTCCATGGAGTCGGTGATGTCATCCAGCCATCTCATCCTCTGTTGTCCCCTTCTCCTCCTTCCCCCAATCCCTCCCAGCATCAGGGTCTTTTCCAATGAGTCAACTCTTTCTCATGAGGTGGCCAAAGTCATTGAGAAAAGGCATTAGGTGGGAATTTACTGAATGACACAGGGAGCTCAGGTCTCTGATAACCTAGAAGAGTGGGATGGGATGGGAGGTGGGAGGGAGGTTCAAGAGGGAGGAGACATACTTACACCTATGGCTGATGTATGGCAGAAGCCAACACAATATTGTAAAGCAGTCATCCTCCAGGTAAAAATAAACTGTTTAATTTAAAAGCACACACACACACACACACAAGCCACACAGGGCCCACTCTGTTTTAAAAATAAAAGTTGTAAAAATGGGAGTGAGGGAGGCAAAAATGAACACTAAACAGTCCAGAATTGGGGGAAAATAACAATGTAGTTGAGCTGATGCCCTGGTGAAGGTTAAGCTTCCTTCAGCTCTGTGTAGCTCCAAATTCCTGCTTTTGCCCCAAGAGACTTTTTCAATCTTCTCCATACCTTCATTCAGTTGTTCATTGAAACCTTCTCTGGGCACATATATAAAATTAGACCTGCATCCATCTCTAGCGCCTTACCCTGCTTTATCCTCTTCTTTTCACTCTTATCACTGCCTCATTGTATTTTATATCCAGTTGTTTTATATATTGTTTGCCCTCTCACCTAAACATCAGCTCTCTGAGCACAAAGACCTGGTCTATTTGTTCACTCTTATACCACTAGCACCTTATGCACGATACATGATAGAAACTCAGTAAGTATCAGTTATTCCTGCTATGTACGTAGAGACTGACTGATGCTGAACCTGAAACTCCAATACTTTGGCCACCTGATGGGGAGAGCTGACTCATTTGAAAAAACCCTGATGCTGGGGAAGATTGAGGGCAGGAGGAGAAGGGGACGACAGAGGATGAGATGGCTGGATGGCATCACCGACACAATGGACATGGGTTTGGGTGGACTCCAGGAGTTGCTGATGGACAGGGAAGCCTGGCGTGCTGCAGCTCATGGGGTCGCAAAGAGTCAGACACGACTGAGTGACAGAACTGAACTGAACTGAACGTAGAGTCTGAAAATGATTAAGACGTGGTTTCCACCTCCAAAGTATTCACAGGCTTTTTGGAGAGATAGACGCAAACATAAATGCAACTCATTCTATGAGAACTTGACCTGTATTCATGGGCTTCCCTGGTAGCTCAGCTGGTAAAGAATCTGCCTGCAATGCAGGAAGACTCTGGTTCCATTCCTAGGTTGGGAAGATCTGCTAGAGAAGGGATATGCTACCTTCTCCAGTATTCTTGGGCTTCCCTGTTGGCTCAGCAGGTAAAGAATCCACCTGCAATGCGGGAGACCTGGGTTTGATCCCTGAGTTGGGAAGATCCCCTGGAGAAGGGAAAGGCTACCCACTCCCATATTCTGGCCAGGAAAATTCCATGGACTGTATAGTCCCTGGGGTCGCAAAGAGTCGGACATGACTGAGCAACTTTCACTTTAATGACTTTAGCAAAAGTGATTTAACTGATTGGCTGTTGGACTCCATAGTGGGATGGTTGAGTTTATGTTTCAACTTGACTTCCATAGAGTACAAAGGTATTTGGTTGAGAGTGTTCCTAGTTGAGATGAACATTTGAATCATAGACTGAAGAGAGTAAATTGTCTTCGCTAATGGGGTTGGCCTCATCCAATCAGTTGAAGGCATAAATAGAACAAAAAACTTGAGACCACACCAACACCACCGCTACCACACCGCCCTCCCACTCCCCAAGAGTAAGAGGGGACTCCTGCTTGAATACTCTGGCCTTGGTCTTGTCTGATTTTTGGACTTGGACTGAACCATTATCAGCTCTTCTTGGATCTCAAGCCTGTCAGCTTTCACACTGAAACTTGAACTGTCAGCTCTTGGACCTTTAGATTCCAAAAATGGAATTCCACATTGGCTCTCCTGAGTCTGCAGCTTGCCAACTGCAGACCTGATGGCTTCTCAGACCCTATGACTACGTGAGCCAGCTCCTTATAATAAATATGTATCTCCAATAGATAGGTTTTATTTCTCTGGAGAACACTGGCTAACCCAGTGGGCCAGGCAGGCTCTTTGGAAAATGTCATGCCCTGCTTCTCTTAGAAGCAGATGCCAAATGGAATTAAATCTGCAAGAGGTTTACTGAAGGAAGTGCCTGTGAAGGATGAGGGGTAAAATGAGAAACAGCAGTATAGTCAAGGGTAGCCTTCAGTCCATGATACAGATCTGAGACCTATGAAAGGAAAGAGGAAGGAAGGATTGAGTAGGAAGAGTTTCAGACCACAGCACAGCTCTGAGAAACTTTCCGTTATCCTGGTGGAGAGTCCCCAAGCCAAAAGTGCCTCTTTGAAGAATCCCCCTTGGGAAAGGAATGACCCAACTCTCGTTCCCCACACCCACCACTTCCCTACCCCCCTGTGCTCAGTCAGTGGCTGGGAGCAGCCCTGGGGATGTGTGGCTTCGGAGTAAACACATTAATGGATCCAAAACAAGGCAGCTGGTGGCTGTCTATCAGCTACACTTCATACCACATTCTCCAAGCAGGGTACCTTCATGACCTGTTCTTTTAGAATGCCTTCTGTTTTAGAAAACCCACCAGCTTTCACAGATTTTGGTATCATAGAATCTCTATGTGGGAGGGATAGAGTATAAGAGGTGATCCCAGGAACTTATGTTAAAGCACATGGTCTGACTCAAATTATATATTTACCAAAGCCAATCTTAGAGCCATCCCTGCCCACAAGCAAGAATGGCATCAACTGAGAAAGGCTGGTAGTGGGAATTAGGGGAAAGGAAGGCAGAGAAGCTGGACTGTCTGTCAAGTCTGCCAAGTCCAGTGGCATGGGAACAGCAGGCAGTTAGGATTCTAAGTGATGGGAAGAGGATCTGGTCTTCGAAACCAATAATATATCAATCCATGGGCCAGCTTTGGTACCCATGCTCTACTTGACAGACCTCTGGCTGAGACTTTGAGGATCTGGATACATTTCAGTAGAGCTGGGAGGGAAATGGCAGAGATCAGCTTTCCTTAGTTGGAGCAGAAAAGCTCCCGTGAGTGGGCAGGGAAAGATAGGAGGCCACCTGTTCCTTTGGCAAACCAAAGAGTGCTTGTTTTGTTAAGTGATTAAAAATCAAGTTCTTTCTTTTGTTTCTCCTTTAGGATCAAAATTTATTAGCAATTCAAACGCTTTTACGTGGTCTGGGCTTCCCCTGTAAACATTTTCCTTCTTTAGTGTATTTCTTCACTTCTGCAAATTAAGAGAACTGCCACTTAAAACTTGTCAAAAATAACCTTGTCAATTAATTCTGATGGAATCATAGTGATGAAGCATTAGTGCTAGACAGGAATTTAGAGATCCTTTATTGTTACATATACAGAGATTGAAACCCACAGAAATAATGATTGCCCAAGGTTAGTGGGGTGACTGATGGCAGGAAGAAGTCTGGAACCCCAAAGCTTTAGTTTTTAGGTTAGAGCTCTGCTCATCACAGCAGCCTAGCTTTCTTCTCTGATTGTACCCTGCTTTTTATTTTTTTATTTTTTATTTTATTTATTTTTTTTTTTTAGGAAATAGTGCCAAACCTATTGATTTTATTCCAAATACAATGTAATAGGATCCACTGTTCTCTTCGCCTCATTCAATTTTTTTTTTGTTCTTCAATTTTATTTTATTTTTAAACTTTACATAATTGTATTAGTTTTGCCAAATATCAAAATGAATCTGCCACAGGTATACATGTGTTCCCCATCCTGAACCCTCCTCCCTCCTCCCTCCCCATTCCATCCCTCTGGGTCGTCCCAGTGCACCAGCCCCAAGCATCCAGTATCGTGCATCGAACCTGGACTGGTAACTCGTTTCATACATGATATTTTACATGTTTATTTTAAGTTCTTCAAGTTGAATACATACTTGGTTAGCCAAAGATTTTTCATAGCACCTTTTCTAAGAAATCACTTTTTTTCTCTGGTTAAGAGTTTTGAGACCTAAGTTAATCTTAGAAAAACCAAACCAAACAAAAAAACGGCGCTGTAATTCAGGAGCATGTGCAAATGCCATTGCCTTGAAAATTGGCAATGGCAATAGCTTAACATAAACCCTGTGGAGGGAAAAAGAGAAAGTGAAAGTGTTAGTCACTCACACGTCTGACTCTTTGAGACCCCATGGACTGTAGCCCTTCAGGTTCCTCTGTCCATGGGATTTCCCAGGCAAGAATACTGGAGTGGGTGGCCATTCCCCTCCAGGAGATCTTCCCGACCCAGGGATGGAAACTGAGTCTCCGTGTTGCAGAAGGTCTCCTGCATTGCAGGCCGATTCTTTATTGTCTGAGCCTCCCGAAATCATCTGGCTTTGTAGCTGGTAGAGCCAACCCTCGCTTACTGCTGTGGAAGATTCCACTGCTGCTTGTCTACAGACTCTGAAACTTCCATGAGCTGCAAGGAACTCTGACAAATATTTATGAAAACAGAGCCCCAGGAAAAGCAAATTAGGACTGGAACCCACACTTTCTTTTAGTCAGATGATTGTCAATAACCTAATACTTTGAAGGATCCAAAGATGAGGGTTTTCATTTAAGACAAGCAAGGGCAAATGAAGAAGTCGTGTCCAAAGTCAGAGCATACTAGCAATGAGAATCACTATTAATTCCTTCTACCAGGCACTGTTCTAGGTACTTTACATGGATGAAGAACTTTCACTGGGCAATGAGTCAGCTTCACCAGGTTATGTCCCAGTAACAAGCCCAACAAGCTGGAATCAAGATTGCCGGGAGAAATATCAATAACCTCAGATATGCAGATGACACCACCCTAATGGCAGAAAGTGAAGAGGAACTCAAAAGCCTCTTGATGAAAGTGAAAGTGGAGAGTGAAAAAGTTGGCTTAAAGCTCAACATTCAGAAAACAAAGATCATGGCATCTGGTCCCACCACTTCATGGGAACTAGATGGGGAAACAGTGGAAACAGTGTCAGACTTTATTTTTGGGGGGCTCCAAAATCACTGCAGATGGTGACTGCAGCCATGAAATTAAAAGACGCTTACCCCTTGGAAGGAAAGTTATGACCAACCTAGATAGCATATTCAAAAGCAGAGACATTACTTTGCCAACAAAGGTCCGTCCAGTCAAGGCTATGGTTTTTCCTGTGGTCATGTATGGATGTGAGAGTTGGACTGTGAAGAAGGCTGAGCGCCGAAGAATTGATGCTTTTGAACTGTGGTGTTGGAGAAGACTCTTGAGAGTCCCTTGGACTGCAAGGAGATCCAACTAGTCCATTCTGAAGGAGATCAGCCCTGGGATTTCTTTGGAAGGAATGATGCTGAAGCTGAAACTCCAGTACTTTGGCCACCTCATGCGAAGAGTTGATTCATTGGAAAAGACCCTGATGTTGGGAGGGATTGGGGGCAGGAGGAGAAGGGGATGACAGAGGATGAGATGGCTGGATGGCATCACTGACTCGATGGACGTGAGTCTGGGTGAACTCCGGAAGTTGGTGATGGACAGGGAGGCCTGGTGTGCTGTGATTCATGTGGTTGCAAAGAGTCAGACACGACTGAGTGACTGATCTGATCTGATCTGATAACACAGTGGCTTATTTCTTATGTATTATATGTTGATTGTTATAGTGGAGGCTCTACTCCCTGTGTCTTCTTCATTCAGGATCTAGCATGAATGAAGGCGAAAGTGTTGGTGGCTCAGTTGTGTCTGACTCTTTGCGATCCCATGGACTGTACGCGCCAGGCTCCTCTATCCTTGGAATTCTCCTGGCAAGAAGACTGGAGTCGGTTGCCATTCCCTTCTCCAGGGGATCTTCCTGACCTAGGGATCCAACCTGGATCTCCTGCATTTTGGGCAGATTCTTTACCATCTGAGCCACAGGGAAGCCCAGCATGAATGAGATGATCATATTTGAGATAGTCATCTTTGTGGTAGAAGAAAAAGAGCACAATGGCTTTGAAAACCTCTGCTCCCTCATGTCATGTGTAGCTCGAATTCCATAGGTCAAAGCAAGTCATATGGCCAAGCCTGATGCCAATGAAAGAAACACAACAAGTCATGAGATAATGGGTATGTGTTTAACATGAAAGGCAAAATATTTGAAATAATATTGCAATATACCACAATGAGAATCTCCACTTTTATTAGCTCCTTTAATTAAAAAAAAACCAAAACTATGAGGTAAGTAAAGATATCATTTAATGTTGAAAGTATATAAAACACTTAAGAGACAGAACTAGGTAGGGTAAGTTCCCTTTCCCCCACTGGGAGCAAAGACTGCCACCGTGTCCTGCCAGCCATTCACTGCAGGTGGTGGGATGTCACTCCAGGATCCTGCTTCCAATGTGTAAGATCCCCTATCCATTAAAACATCGATGTCTCATAAAAAAGGAGACAGAGACAGAGCTGATGTTTGAACCCAAGCAGTTGGGCTCAAGAGTTCACACTTAATCAACAGGCTGTGTCGCTCTTTATAATATGATGCCTTTAGTCCAATAACCTTCTGACACAGGTTCCCTCTCGTCCTCTCCCTCTACCAACAAGTAAAGTCCACCTAACACCTCACCCAGAGACTTCCACTGTCTGTGATTTTTACCTCTTTCCCACATGCACTTATTTATTCAAAAAATACATGTGTGCATCTGTGGACATGACATGATACAAAACGGTAGGCAGAGAGTGGTTACAAAAATAAATCAGAAATAGATGATGAGCCCTGTTCTCAGAAACCTAGTCGGGATATGTAAATGAAGTGCGTGGAATAAAGTGGTAAATCATCAACACATATGAACCTACTGTTAATTGCTGTGGGGAAGTAATAAGAGATTTCATCTGAGGAGGGAGGCCTGAAAAAGGATGGGAAGGGAGCATAAGTTTGGTCTTTGAAGGAGGGGTTGGGTATGAAGATGTGCAGATGGAAGGGAAGGAATGGGATGCAGGAAAATGGGGCTCTCGAGGATGCAGTGGGCCAGCAGAGCCTTTAGTTCAAGGTACAGGTCCACCACGGACCTCAGAAGAGTGTGTGCTTTGACTCAGCAACACATACACTGGCAAGAGTATGGAAGCCCTTGTCACCTGTTTTAAACTGGTGTTCCAATACTGGGCCACACTGTTTAAAGTGACTCTATAGGAATATTTGAAAAACTCCTGTAATTATCTTTGAATGGCACAATTATATTACATTGTGTTTAGTAATCATTAAGAACATTAATTTGATTAACATTACCTTCTGATATTTAGCAAACATTTAAAAATCCTGTTTTGGCTTTTCTTCATTAAAAATATATATATACCAGGGACTTCCCTGGTGGTCCAATGGCTAAGACGCCCCACTCCCAATGCAGGGGCCCTGGGTTCAATCCCTGATTGGGGAACTAGATCCCACATGCTGCAACTAAGAGTTAGCATGCCACAACTAAAGATTCTGCATGCCACACTAAAGATGCCAGGTGCCGCAGCTAAGACAAGGCATGGCCAAATAAGTAAATTAAATAAATGCATATAAAACAAATTTACCAGCAGCCTTAAAAAAAAATTAAAGCAGATTTTATATCTTTCAATGTCCAACAGGTTCTATAGTAAAAGCACGGTAGAAAGAAAGTTCAATCATTTTGACTGGGAAAATTGCTTTCATTCATTCAACCAACAAATATTTAAGGAACACTTAACAAGCTATGATTCCAGGTATTGGGAATGAAGCAGTGAATAGAGACACGCATTTCTGCCCCCATGGAGTCTGCATTCTGCTGAATACACAAAGAAGTAATGAGAATCAAAAGGCCAGATTGCAGATTTTTGAAGGAAGTGAACCTTGACTGTCAAGCTGACTAGTCTCATTTTTCTTCTGAAGACTGTGCGGAGTCATCAAAGCATTTCCATAAGGAAGAGAGAGGTTTGCAGCCTAGTCTCTGGTAGGGACAATGTGGTTTAGCCCAGAAGTATATGGTGGACTTTGGCACCCTAGCTTCCCAGATGACTCAGTGGTAAAGACTCCACCTGCAATGCAGTTGACATAGGAGACTCAGGTTCGATCCCTGGGTTGGGAAGATACCCTGGAGAAGAAATGGCAACCCACTCCAGTATTCTTGCCTGGGAAACCCCAAGCACAGAGGAGCCCGGTGGGCTACAGTCCATAGGGTTGCAAAAAGAGTTGGGCATGACTGAGCAAGCATGGGCACAGACCCTAGCTTTGACGTCTAACCTGACACTTAATAGCTGTGAAGCTTTGGGAAGGTGGCTTAACATCTCTGAGCTTTAATTTCTTCATCTGGAAAAACAAAACATAATCCCTAACTTGCAGGATTAAATAAGATAATAAATACAGTACACAGAACATAGACTAAGTGCTCAATCCCTTTTTGTTCTGATTATTATAATTACGTGGAAGAGGAACTGGCTTGAAGTATACATTTGAAATAACTGCATACTCATTTGAAGTAACTGCAGAGTAACTTCAGAAGTAACAACTTCCAAAGAGAGGTGTTGAGTGGACAGTCAGAAAGTTGGGAGGCCTTACACAAGCCCCTATATTAAAAATGACAATATATTCACATCTCTTTTGTGAGCATCTACTGCGCTAATGATTTGATAAGGTTCAACCCAATTAGTTCTTCCAGTAAGCCTACAAGAAATACGTGGTTGTCATCACTTAAAAAAAATTTTTTTTTAAATATAACTTTGTTTATTTTGGCTGTGTTGGGTCTTCCTTGTGACACAAGGGCTCTTCATTGCTGCGTGTGGGCTTTCTCTATTTGTAGTAAGCGGGGGCCACTCTTGAGCCAAAAGTGGAGAAGAGACTTGTATGATACCACTTAGGTGCAATTTAAAAACAATACAAATGGATACACACACAAAATAGAAACAAACTCAGGTTTAGGGGCTTCACTCGTGGCTCACTGATAAAGAACCTGCCTGCCGATGCAGGAGATGTGGGCTTGATCCTGGGTCAGGAAGATCCCCCGGAGGAGGAAATGGCAACCCACTCCAGTATTCTTGCCTGGAGAATCCCATGGACAGGGGAGCCTTGGCAGGCTACAGTCCATGGGGTCACAAAGAGTCGGGCATGACTTAGCAACTACACAGACTCTCCAGTTGCAGTTCTCAGACTTCTCACTGTGGTGGCTTCTCTTGCTGAGGAGCACTGGGTCTAAGGCGTGCTGGCTCCCATTGTTGTGGTGCAGGGACATAGCAAGGGGGATTTAGTTCCTGGACCAGGGATCGCAGTCATGTCCCCTGCATTGGCAGATGGATTCTTAACCACTGGACCACCGGAGAAGTCCCTATCATCACTATTTTAAAATGAAACAGATTTCTTTTCTACGTTTATCCCAGCCTACACAGCTGATAAGAGGCAGAACTTGAATTTGGGTCCCCTTGACTTAAACATTAAGAGTTTGGAGTGGCTAACTCAGAGGTGGCACTTCATTTAGTTTAAGAACAGTAACTGCCCACTCATCCATACTCAGACCCTTCCCACAACCCTCCAGGAGGGTAGCCTGGATTCTCTGCTCTGCTTATGAAGGTAACCACCTTACCCATCTCCACAGCACCTTTTGTAGACTGGAGCTGATTTCATGGTTCCACTCAGATACCTATTCATAATCACAGACAGGTCCTTTGGCTCTGGAAAGGTCTGCATGTGCGCTCAATCATGTCCAACTCTCTGCGACCCCAGGGACAGTAGCCTGCCAGGCTCCCCTGTCCATGGGATTTCCCAGGCAAGAATACTGGAGTGGGTTGCCATTTCCTACTCCAACCCAGGTTGACCCTATCTTTCTCTACTAATTTTGAGCAAGCTGCCTGAGACTGGGAGCCACTGCAATAAAAATATACCAGTCCAAGAAGTCAAGACCCAAGTTCAGTCTGGATCTTCATCATTTATTACCTGTGTGTTTGGGGGAAAGTCCCTTACCCTTTTTGAGCCTCTCTTGCTCATTTGCAAATCAGAGACTGACCTCAGGCTCAGATCAAACAAGAGAAAAATAAGGTGGTTTGGAGAAGGAATCTGTAAATAGCAGCTGTTCTGTATGACATTTCTGTCCTACCGGTGGTCAACTGGAAGAGGGAAGAAAATCTAGGTTCTTAGCCCCCAGAAGTGGAGAAGGCAATGGCACCCCACTCCAGTACTCTTGCCTGGAAAATCCCACGGACAGAGGAGCCTGGAAGGCTGCAGTCCATGGGGTCGCTGAGGGTCGGACACGACTGAGCGACTTCATTTTCACTTTTCACTTTCACGCATTGGAGAAGGAAATGGCAACCCACTCCAGCGTTCTTGCCTGGAGAATCCCAGGGACAGGGGAGCCTGGTGGGCTGCCATCTCTGGGGTCGCACAGAGTCAGACACGACTGAAGCGACTTAGCAGCAGCAGCAGCAGCAGCCCCCAGAAGATGTCAAAGCCGTGAGCCACAGAGTGCTCCCAAGAGGAACACCTCACCTGACCCTTGAATTAGACCGCCTTGAACTTAAGTACAAACCTATTTCCACTCTTCTTTTGTTTCCCAAGTGCAGCTATATTGAGTCATTTTTCACTCAAGGAAAAGTGTCACATTCACAGTTCTGCCCCTTCTATTTCGATGTTAATTTTAGCGTTACCTTTGCAGATTACAGGTTTCCGATTCCAAACAAGCCTTGCTTAGGACAGAATGGAGGCCTCTCTCTGACGGACTTAACAGCTTAATATCAAGCTTTGCCATTTCTCTGTGAACAGCTTCTGGCAACAAAGTCTATTGGGGTATTCTTTCCTAATAATTTACTGTATGAGGAACCGACAAATTGGCTTCTGAAAATCCACCGCGCAAAAGTGGCCCTGGCCAGCTAGTGTCTGGGAAAAATTTTGATACGATCAGAAGAAGACATGATGCAGATTGTTCTGTGTGTTAGTCAGGGAAGCCTGATTTTGTTTCTCATTCCGGGTCAATCTCTTAAAAATATGAACTTGTCCCAGAGAGCAGAGACTTGCCTTTTCATCAACATCCACTCCTCACTTTGACCGTCTCACAAGCAGGCATCTTCTTGTTTTTCTTCCTTTTCCTTGAATGTGCGATCTGGCCAGTCGAAGGAAACACCAAAATGCCAGAGCAGTCGAGCGAATAATCGGCATTTACTCTGGGCTCCACCACGTTTTCTAGCCAGAAGGACGGCAGAGTTGAATGAGTGGGGGTCTCCAGCATGTGGCTTTGTTCAGCGGGCCTGCCAAGCATTACTATTCCAGCCCTTAAGCCTGTGCCAGACTGTTAATGTCTTAATGCTTATTCAAGTGTCAGGGAGTGCTGGCAGATGTCAGGGAGAATGGGAGGCTGTCAATAAGGAAATGACTTACATTCACAGGGTGATTGCTGCAGTCTGTCAGGTAGCATTTGAGAAGATGTCAAGCTGAAAAGAAGGAAGCAGAGGGGAAAAAAAAAAAGAAGAAGGTGGCAGCAAACAGCATGGGGGGAGGGCCTTTTTTATTTTTATAAATTGTTTCAAGATATTTTATTTGCCTTTTTTTTGTCTAGAGCTAAACACCAGATCCAGCCGTCATAGGTCAAGAAATAAACAAGCAGTTGTTTCCTACTTCTGAAAACCTTAAGCGTCAGTGTTGCGTGACTGGGGCCTTTTGTTTTTGACACACGAGAAATCATTCAAGCTCTTGCCCCAAGAAGACAGCAGGAGGCAGTTCCCTGGTCATCAGGAAACACACATGGTTTTCTTGAAAGTGTATTAGTTGCTCAGTCATGTCCGACTCTTTGCAACACCCTGGACTGTAGACCGCCAGGCTGCTCTGTCATTGGAATTCTCCAGGCAAGGATAAAGAAGTGGGTAGTCATTCCCTTCTCCAGGGGATCTTCCCAGCCCAGGGATTGAACCTGAGTCTCCTGCATTGCAGGCTGATTCTTTACCACATGAGCCACCAGGGAAGTGCCGTGGTTTTCCTTACATTCTACATCTCATTCAGCCATGACTTACTACCTTCTCTGTGCCAGGCATGGTAGGTAACCCAAAGATTTGATGTATACACAAGTGTATTTAAAACCACATTTTTGAAATGTTAGGAAGGAAAAGGTTTCCTTGCTCTGTGGTTTTAACATTAAGAATTTGAACTGAGTAACATCCCACCTGTGTAACTTTGACAGCATCTGCCTTTCTTGTTGCCTGTTTGGTGAGGACACTTGGGGAACAGAGCTTTGGAGAAAGAGGTTTACAGGCAATCTTGCCTTTAAAAGCTTTTCTTAATTCTGGATCTGCTATGGTGGTTCTATTTATTGCCTTCTTATGCATTAGAGGGCAGACAGAATGAAAACCACAATCACAGAAAACTAATCAATCTGATCACATGGACCACAGCCTTGTCTAACTCAATGAAACTATGAACCATGCCATGTAGGGCCACCCAAGGTCATGGTGGAGAGTTCTTACAAAATGTGATCTATTGGAGAAGGAAATGGCAAACCATTTCAGTATGCTTGCCTTGAGAACCCCATGAACAGTATGAAATCATCCACCTATCAACAAGGTAATAGATATATATCCTAACAGTGGAATACCCTGGAATACTTCTTACAGTGGGAAGATACCCTGGAGAAGGGAACGGCTACCCACTCCAGTGTTCTGGCCTGGAGAATTCCATGATGTATAGTCCATGGGTTCGCAAAGAGTCGGACACAACTGAGCGACTTTCCCTCACTCACTCTGTGCCTGTGAAGCCCTATTCCTGTCTTTTTTCTGATCTTTATATCCCCTACCCCATCCCTCTGTGTATGTAAATGTCTGATGTCTGTGGCCAACACAACAATCTAATTACAAGGGGGAAAATGCAGATGTGGCTACAAAACTTAGCTTTGGATGGGTTGAAAGGATGGGTCCCTCAGAAATACCCTGGAAACATGAGAGCCCTCTGATGTTTATCCCTAATAATGAGAAAAACATCATTGCATTTAAAGGGGACATGGCAATTCCATTCTTAGTTAATGATGGCTTTTTAGAGCTGTCTGCACTTAAGATATAATGTCTCATGTTGCTCAGTCATGTCTGACTCTTTGTGACCCCATGAACTGCAGCACGCCAGGCTTCCCTGTCCATCACCAACTCCTGGAGCTTACTCAAACTCATGTCCATTGAGTCGATGCCATCCAGTGATGCCATCCAACCATCTCATCCTGTGTTGTCCCCTTCTCCTTCTGCCTTCAATCTTTCTCAGCATCAGGGTCTTTTCCAATGAGTCAGTTCTTCGCATCGGATGGCCAAAGTATTGGAGCTTCAGCTTCAGCATCAGTCCTTCCAATGAATATTCGGACTGATTTCCTTTAGGATGGACTGGTTGGATCTCCTTGCAATCCAAGGGACTCTCAAGAGTCTTCCCTCACACCACATATTTCCTACCATAACCTAGCTCCCTTTACTACTTTAGAAATTCTCCCAGGAGGAATAGAAGAGGGGAAGTTAGGCTCATTTGTGAGTTGCCATTGGACTACTTAAAGAAAAGCAGGTATTTTACTGATGGATACTCCAAGGTGAAAGGTGTCCAGGAATACAGGATACAAGGGCAGAGAACTTCTTCCCACAGAACCTGAGTCAACCAAGCTCCTGAAAGATGTCGCTGGAGGATTGGACTCCCTGGGGACAGAACAGGCTGGGATGAAAGCTATAGTCTAGATTAGCTTTTTCATACTGTTCATGGGGTTCGCAAGGCAAGAATTCTGAAGTGGTTTGCCATTCCCTTCTCTGATAGACCATGTTTTGTCAGAACTCTCCACTATGACCTGTCTGTCTTGGGTGGCACTACATGGCATGGCTCATAGTTTCACTGAGTGAGACAAGACTGTGGTCCATGTGATCAGTTTGGTTAATTTTCTGTGATTGTGGCTTTCATTCTGTCTGCCCTCTGATGGATAAGGATAAGAGGCTTATGGAAGCTTCCTGATGGGAGAGATTGACTGTGGGGAAAACTGGGTCTTATTCTGATGTGCAGGACTATGCTCAATAAATCTTTAATCCAATTTTCTGTTGATGAGTGGGGCTGTGTTCCATCCCTGTTGTTTGGTCTGAGGCCAAACTATAGTCAGGGTAATGAAGGTAATGGTGACCTCCTTCAACCAACAAAGGTCCATATAGTCAAAGCAATGGTTTTTCCAGTAGTCATGTATGGATGTGAGAGTTGGACTATAAAGAAAGCTGAGCACCAAAGAACTGATGCTTTTAACTGTGGTGTTGGAGAAGACTCTTGAGAGTCCCTTGGATTGCAAGGAGATCCAACCAGTCCATCCTAAAGGAGACCAGTCCGAATATTCATTGGAAGGACTGATACTGAAGCTGAAGCTCCAATACTTTGGCCACCTGATGCGAAGAACTGACTCATTGGAAAAGACCCTGAAGCTGGGAAATATTGAAAGCAGGAGGAGAAGGGGATGACAAAGGATGAGATGGTTGGATGGCATCATCGACTCAATGGACGTGAGTTTGAGCAAGTTCCAGGTTGCAAAGAGTCGGACACAATTGAGCAACTGAACTGAAACTGGAGACTTAGCCTGGACAGAGAGGTGGCCCCAATGGCTCCAGCGGGGACCTCCTGGCAATCTCTCCCATCCCAATAGTTCAGAGGACACTGTGTGGGATTTGGATTCTGGACAAGAATGTGCTCCATCCACATCATCACAGCCCCCCCAGGAGCATCCCGCCCCCCGCTGCTTGGGCTGTGTACTCTGGATTTCCGGGGCACATGCCACATACCTTCATGGCTCTCACCCTAGTGGTGGAGGAGGCCCCTAGCCTTTGAAGTGTCCTCTGAACCTTTGAAGTGCTCACTCCAAGAGGGTATCAGCAAATTACTCTCTGAAAAATGTGGCATTACTTAACCCATCCCAAGAGGCATTCTTCCAGGGACACCTTACATTTCAGGAAAAGGTAATTAAGTTTCTATCAGCTGAATTTGCAACAGCTTTGCTTCTTTTCCTTGCTAAGTTGAAGCAGAGATCAAGCTGGACACCCTGTGGTCTGTATAGTAAGCTTTGAAACATCTTTCCTTGTTAGAGCTGTAACTTCTTTACCCTCACCTGCTCCACCCTCATACACCCAAGTAATGTCAGTCTAAGGCCATCTCCTATATGTTGCAATATAGGATTCTGGGTAAAAGAGCATATCCATCAATCAATCCAGGACTAATGCTGAAATACATAAAAATACAGGAAAACACAACCTAAGCAATATTAGGACAAAATTCTGGAGATGTCACTAAAACATTATCAAGGCCCTAGTTTTCCTGTAGGCATTTGTTTTCCCACTTGGTCATTTACCATGTACTGCTCATTTTACTGAAACATTCTATTTTAAAAAAATTAAAATTTGTAGCATTTTCAAAATATTTTGTTTTCCTCCCCTATCCTTTCTAATTTCATGATTGCTATTATTATATATCTTTGTTTCTTTTATCCTGTTCTCTAACTGGATACTGGTCAGGGAGTAATGAGAAAAATGAAAATAACAAGGTCAACTAATTGTGTCATTAATTAAGTACTTACTAAGTGCTGGGTTAAACTCTTCACATCTCCTCACTAAGATTTTAGGACAATCCACCATCCCTATCATTACAGAAGACTGACGCTTAGAAATGGGAAATAACCTAAGGTCTCAGGTTTTGTAATCCCAGTGCAAGGTCATTTCCTCGGGGAACCACTCTCAATTAGGACATAGCCCTCTTTAAATGTTCTTATAGTCTTATAACATCTTGTAACTTTCCTTCATATTTCTTATGAGAGTTTGTAATATTACATTTATTTGTGTAATTTTTTGAATAAAGTGTTTCTCCCCACTACACTCTGAGTTCTAGGACAGCAGAAACCACATCTGTTTTTGCTATTACTGAGTCTGGTACATAGAAGTAGGATAATAATACATATTGAGTGAATAAATACTAAAATGTCTTAATTAGTGAATAAATGAGTCTTTGTCTAACTCTAGAACTTGAGAGTTTTAGTTTAGGTGGCAAAATTGCTTTTTACATGAAGTCCTAGGTAACAGAACATGCGAAGTGCTATGTCAGTTCAGTCATTCAGGCGTGTCCGACTCTTTGCGACCCCATGGACTGCAGCATGTCAGGCTTCCCTGTCCATCACCAATCTTTTTTAGATTCTTTTCCCTTATCGGCTATTATAGAATACTGAGTAGAGTTCCCTGCTAAACAGTAGGTCCTTGTTGGTTATTTATTTTGTATACAGTAGTGTACATGTGCTATACACTCCCTTCTTATGTTACTTTTTATAACCACCCCAACCAGAATCTGACCAATACTTCACTATCTTTCTGGGCCTTCTCCAAATCAGTTCTTCAATGTTTCCCCAGCCTTCCTGGGACAACAGTCATCAGGTGGTCCCGATTCTTCCTATTTTCTGAGTGCTCTCAAGGCTCAAAGTAATAGAAGTACCATAGTGAAAAGGAAAATGAGACATTCAATCAAATCTCCTGAATGGGAATTTGTCTGCAGGCCTGCTTCTGACTGGCCATTTGATTTTGAGCAAGTTATTTCACTCTTCTAGGTTTCCCATTGCCTACCTGCGGAAATGAGACTAATTCTCCATGAAGCTTATTCTGGAATGGTTTTTCCTTCCTCTGCCCTGTTTGTTTAGACCTATGTCATAAGAGCAGTAACAATAGTACATGCTTTCAACTTACACTTTCCAGAATCTTTTGTATTATTTGGTCACCATGTCAAAAGTCTGAGGATTTCCAGCTGGACACTATCGCTCCACTTCCAGATAAGGAAAGTGAGCTAAGGCAGGAAAAGCATATATGACTTGGCAAGGTCACAGAGCCCCTAGACCACAGATGTATCTGACTGTGGTCTGTCAGACGTCTATGGTATGTTGTATGCATTGTGCTGGGCAAAGTGCGAGCGATACAACACCAATCCCATATTTTTTTGGTAATGGACTATGCACACAAAGATTACCTGTTAACCAAAGGGAATAGATGCCAAGAGCCAAATGAGTAAACTACAATTGCTTTTCGTCTTATAGACTTGACTGTGAAGAAAGAATCCCTTCCTTTTTAGAAGAAATTCCCCCATTGTTGTGTGCTACACACTCCCCTCTTATTTTCCTTTTTATAACCATGCTAACCAGGACCTGACCAATACTTCCCTATCCTTCTGGGCCTTCTCCAGATCAGTTCTTCAATTTTCCCCAGCCTTCCTAGGACAACAGCCATTAGGTAGCTCTAATTCTTCCTATCTTCTGTGTGCTCTCTAGGCTCAAAGTATTAGAAGTACCGTAATGAAACATGAGACATTCAGTCAAAATCCCATCTCCTGCAGCTGCTACATGGAAGGCAGAGATTAATTTTACTTTACATCATTATTCAATTGTATGTAAGCACTAGCCTTGGGATGGGTATCTTTCCACAATGGTCTGTTTGGACTTTAACTACTGTATGTTTTGCTTTATTCCTAAGCTTTAAAATTCTGTAGAAGAACAAAAATCAAGACTGGAAGCTGTCTTGATCAGTTTCTTGTGAGGTTTTGTGTTTTTTTTTTGACTCTGTGTTTTAGTTCTGATTGTATGCAAAGCATGCAGGGCTTCGGTTTCATTTTCAGTGACATTGAGGAGCACCAGAAGTGACTTGGAAACTCCACAGCAAGAATAAACACTAAAAGAAGGTCTGGAATTTTTTCTGTTAAGAAAATTACATTTTCTGAGGACTTTTGGTAGTGCTTTTAAGGAATTCAAAGTTTTGAATGTATTCACACAAAGACAAACATGGTAAAGTAAGAAAAGGTGTCTTGAGCAGTTTGCTTCCTATCTCTCCCTCTCACTGTCTGTTCGTCTCTTCCACCGAATAGCTAACCAACCACTTGTCAGTTCTTTGTTTATCAACCCAAAGATTTTTCAATGTAAAAAAAAAATGCAATACAAGTATATATTCCTTCTTTTTTCCCTTTTTTTTTACATAATAGCACACACTATATGATAATCTGTACCTTTTTTCACTAAATATATGAGCACTTCATACAGTTTCCTTATTATTGCCTATTGTTTTATATTAGCTGAGTGTTTGAATTCTGAGCATTTATCAAAACATATTTATTCAGCTCTTTAATGAGGGACAGTAAGTTGCTTCTAATATTTTACCTGAGGAAATGAATTAATACTTTGTTCACGTGTTACTTCACATAGTGAGTGGAGTGTATCTATAGGATACTTTTCGTTGGCTCATCTTGGTGAATCAAAAACTGTGTAAGCTTATAATCCTCCACAACATGGATTTTTTTGCTAATCTGAGGAGTGAAAGAAAAAAGATACCTCAGTATAGTTTTAATTTACACTGTTGTCAGTAGGAGTAAGAGGGAGCATCTGTTTAAAAACCTTTTCAAATACAAGCTGTGTGCATACTCTGGTTTTCTCTTGGGCTCTTGATGATTTTCATTCAGACAAAGCACAACAAATAAGTGTATATTCACTGTTTCCTAAGTTTGCTATGGGGTAGGCTTCTTTGTTGGGAGAAGGTGGCTATTCTTGCCTTCTTTGTAACTGAAGCTACATACAGGTGGTTAGTTTTGGCAAGCCCCAACAAACCCTACATCTTTTCTTTCTATTTTTAAGATTTGACCAAGTTGAACTGGAACAAACAGAATTATATTTATCCCCAAAGTCCTTCTCTTTCTATTGCACTCCTCCACATGGTTGAAATTTGGTCAGTATAGAAAAAACAAGTTCAACTAAGAAAAACTCCCAGTCTTTTTACCTCTGTTAGTCATTTTAAAATCATTCACCAGTTCTTACAATAAAACTGGAAGAACTGATAAAGTGAGAAGAAAAAAAAGTGGAATTGTCTAACAGAATAAATCTAACACTATCACTAAATGATGATTTGCTCT
Organism: Bubalus bubalis; assembly: GCF_019923935.1. Classification (NCBI taxonomy): domain Eukaryota; kingdom Metazoa; phylum Chordata; class Mammalia; order Artiodactyla; family Bovidae; genus Bubalus; species Bubalus bubalis. The sequence continues at coordinate 21,241,535 of NC_059163.1, forward strand.
TTTTTCCTCTCTTTGAAGTTTGAAAACAATTTTTCAATTGATATACAGTTTTCAGAAACTTGGAAAAGCAATAGCATGTTCTGATATCTCTAAACATGTTATAAAATTAACCTATTGGCTTCCTAGTGTGCCACATGGAAAACAAGGAAAACCTGAAGCATGAAAGGAGGATGAGGTGGCCTATACTCTGAATATTGATTGATTGAGCATGTATTATTGAGCAGTAATTATGAGCTAGGGCTTTCCTTGTGGCCCAGCTGGTAAAGAATCTGCCTGCAATGCGGGAGACCTGGGTTTGATCTCTGGGTTGGGAAGATCCCCTGGAGAAGGAAAAAGCTGCCCACTCCAGTATTCTGGCCCGGAGAATTTCCTGGACTGTACAGTCCATGGGGTTACAAAGAGTCAGACACGACTGAGCGACTTTCGCAGTCACTTATGGGCCAGGCCTTCCACTGAGTGGGCTTCTCAGGTGGCACTAGTGGTAAAGAATCCTCCTGCCAATGCAGGAGATGCATGAGATGCAGGTTCAATCACTGGGGCAGGAAGATCCCCTGGAGTAGGAAATGGCAACCTGCTCTGGTATTCTTGCCTGGAAAATTCCATGGACAGAGGAACCTGGTCAGCTACAGTCCATGAGTCCATGGGGCAGCAGAGAGTTGGACACAACTGAGTGACTGAGCACACTTCTACTGAACAGATCAAATACACGCATGTGTGCTAAGTCCCTTCAGTCTTATCTGACTCTTTGTGACCCCAGTGACTGTATCCCGCCAGGCTCCTCTGTCCATGGGATTCTCCAGGCAAGAATACTGGAGTGGGTTGCCATGCCTTCCTCCAGGGGATCTTCCCCACCCAGTGATTGAACCTGTGTCTCTTTACCACTAGCACCACCTGGAAAGACCATGGAATATGAATTAGTAAATAAAGGTGTGCTCCTGCCTTCTCAGAGCTGGGATCCTACACTCATCCATCTTTACCCAGGTTACAGTGAGGATTATCTGGAACAGCTTTGCAACAATACCAATGCCTGGACCCAAGGTAAGAAATTCTAGGGTTGCAACTCAGGAACAAGTATTTCTCAAAACTCCCCAGATGATTCTAAGAGAAGCCAAAGTTGAAAACCACCAGCCTACATACCCTAGAGGTAGCTACAAAACCACAACATATTTTGAAGAGGAAGTGGTCGTGGAAATTTTCTATGAGGTAATATGAACTACAGAGCATCAACTTTGAAGCATTCTTGCCATGTTTATCTAAAAATCAATAAAGCTTTAAGCCTCTCAATCCATTTTTTTTTTTTGGATAACTTAGAGGATAGAAGGAAATGTTAAATGGCATCTCAAGGAAAAATATCAAACAGTTCCAGAATGGCACTTTCTCCAAGACAAATAGATTGGTTTCTTCACAAAGAAAGCAGTATCAAGAAAAGCAGAAAGGGGTTAGGAGTGGAGTGGGGACTGGTACACATTAAAAGAGAAGGAACAACAGAATTTCAAGGGCTTCAATCCCTGAGTCAAGAAGATCCCCTGCAGTAGGAAATGACAACCCACTCCCTGGGTCAGGAAGATCCCTGGAGAAGGAAATGGCAACCCCCTTCAGTATTCTTGCCTGGGAAATCCCATGGACAGAGGAGCCTGGTGGGCTACAGTCCACAGGGTTGCCAAGAGTCAGACACGACTGAACACAGACACAAAGAAACAACAACCAAATAAAACACTTTAGTTATGTCCTGGTTCACAAAATTCTTGGGGATAATTTTGAGGGACAATTTAGGAAATTTAAATTATATACTAGAAATTAGATGATATTAGTTAACATTGTCAATTTTTCTTAGGTGTTTAGAAATCTCAATATCACTGTCCAAGAATGTCCTTACTTTTAGGAGATGCATGTAGAAGTATTTAGGGGTGTCAGCAACTTTCAAATTGTTCTTCAGCAGCCCAAGAGGAAATCACACATATAGACAAGCAAATAGAGTCGTATTTTTTAAGACGTTCGAAAGAGGCTGAAGTGTTAAAAATGAAAGAGTCTGCTGAATAGTGATGATAATTAGATTTCATTAACTACCATTTATTGAGTTCTATGTTCCAGATACTGTACTAATGACTTTATATGTTGGTATTATTTCATTTTTAAAGCAAGCATTATCATTTTAATGTCACAAATGAGAAAACTGAAGCATTATTATTTTAATTTCACAAATGAGACAACCGAAGCTTAAGTTCACACTGAACCAGATTTTGAACCAAGTGCTTCCTGTTTCCATTGTGGGTGATCTTGAGTATTACGCATGCAACATCGCTCTGCCCCAAAAAGTACACACGCTTTGTATTTACTTCCATTACAGCGCTTGTTACCATGCAAGTCCAGCTAGTGTGTATGTGTCTACTCCATAGACTGTGTCTTCCTTGTCACAGGAAGACTATGATCTTTGGAGTCCTGCCCACCTGGATTCAGATCTTGGCTCTGTTACTTATTTGATGTTCTCCTTTGGCAATTTTTAAAAACTTCCCTCAGTTTCAGTTTCCTCTTTTGTGAAGATGGATATAATATAAAGTGTTTTATAGGACTGAAAGCACTTAGCACGGTTCTGGCGTATAGTGAATGCCCAGTAAATGTTTCCTCTCTCCTTACCTTTTTATTTATTTATTTATTTTTTAATTTTATTTTATTTTTAAACTTTACATAATTGTATTAGTTTTGCCAAATAAATTTGGTTTGGATGACCACACATGACTTCGGCTCATGCTCGGTGATTGCTCAGGGCTGAATCCTGCAATTGTGTCCATTCACTGTCAGCTTGGCATCAGGGAGTGTGGCTTTGAATCCCTGAAGCCTACAACAGGAGAATTCAACTAGGCTTTAAAAATATATATGTTTGTTAGCGTTAAATCATTGGTATGCCTGGAGAAGGAAATGGCAACCCACTCCAGTATTCTTGCCTGGGAAATCCCATGAACAGAGGAACATGGTATGCTACAGTCCATGGGGTCACAAAAGAGTCAGACACGACTGAGCAACTAAACAACAGCAATAGAGTGCAGTGAGAATCTATATTTATTTTCTAAGAAACAGGAAACACATACTTTTTAAATAGGAGAGAGGCTGATATTGCTGGAGAAAACTTAGTAAAGATGTGTTTTGCTTTGAAAAAATAAAATTAATGATCAGTGTGATGGTCATTGTGACTTCATTTATTAAGCTTGTGCCAGGTATTAAAAGTTCCCTCTAGGAACTTAAAATGATGATATTTTCAATGGGTTTCTAAAATTCAGACAGGAATAGTTATTTGTAATATATTTTGGAACTAAGAAATGACATTCCAGGTAAATGGAAGAGTCTGAGGAAAGTCATAGAAATGGGAAAATGTAAAAAAAAAATTTCCAGAGACAGGTAGTAAACTCAGTTGTATTACTATACATGTAAAAGCAAAATAAGAGGTAAGATTGGAAAGTTTGGTTGAAAACCTTCAGGCTTCAGTATGAAAAACTACTATCAGTTTTGGAGCAACTGAACAATTCAAGTTTCTGAGATCTCACATATCAGACCTAGTCTAATCTAGAAATGTGCTGTATGCGTATCTGTATGTGTCCTGTTGGGAGATGCAGGGGTGGGAGTTGGGTAGGTGGTCATTTCTCTATTCTCTGAATGCAATGGGACTAGAATGGTGAGGGAAAGTAAGGGGGATTTTGGGGTAGAAAAATTAGAGGATATAGCTACTGACTGGATGTAGGCAATAAGCCTGGATAAAGAGGCCAAGTTGGCTTTGAGGTCTGTAGCCTGAGTAACTGAGAAAATAAAGGTACTATGATCAGAAGTGAGAAAGTCCAACTCCCCTCCCATCCAGGCTGCCACATAACATTGAGCAGAGTTCCCTGTGCTATACACCAGGACCTTGTTGATTATCCATTTTAAATAGACCAGTATGTACATGTCGATCCCAAACTCCCTAACTATTCCTTCCTCCTATCCTTCCTCCCTGGCAACCATAAGTTCATTCTCTAAATCTGTGAGTCTGTTTCTGTTTTGTATGTAAGTTCATCTGTTAGATTTCTCATATAAGGGATGTCATACTACATTTCTCCTTTTCTGTCAGTATGACAATCTCTAGGTCTATCCATGTTGCTGCAAATGGTATTATTTCATTTTTAATGGCTGAGTAATATTCCATTGTATATATTGTTGCACATCTTCGGGCTTCTCTGGTAACTCAGCTGGTAAAGAATCTACCTGCAATGCAGGAGACCCTGGGTTGATCCCTGGGTCAGGAAGTTCCCCTGGAGAAAGGATAGGATACCCACTCCAGTATTCTTGGGCTTCCCTGGTGGCTCAGATGATAAAGAATCCACCTGCAATGTGGGAGACCTGGGTTTGATCCCTGGGTTGGAAAGATCCCCTGGAGAAGGGAATGGCAGCCCAGTCCAGTATTCTTGCCTGAAGAATCTCATGGACAGAGGAGCCTGGCGGGCTACAATCTATGGGGTCACAAAGAGTCAGATACGACTGCGTGACTAAGCACAGCACAGCACATCTTTATCCATTCCTGTGTCTTGGCTATTGTAAACAATGCTGCAATGAACATTGGGCTGCATGTATTCTTTCGGGTTTGGGGGAGAATAGATGCATGTATTTTTATGTCTGAGTCCCTTTGCTCTCTACCTGAAACTATCACAACATAACTGTTTAATCAGTTTTTCTCCAATATAAAATAAAAAGTTAAAAAAAAAACAAGTGAGAAAGTAATAATAATGAGCTGTTTCAAGGGACTTGAGAAATTTCCTGATGGAAAAGGTAAATTAGTTCATTTGTTAGATTCTGCTAGAATCTAGCTAGAGTTTGCTAGACTTGGACCTTCTTTTAATTAGTCACACCACAGCCCACCAATAGAGACACCAATAAAGCTGAAGTCTTGAAGATCTATCGCTCCTCAACTTGGGTAGCAGAACACCTAACATCCTGTGAGCTGATGCCTGGGCACAGAGCAAAGGAAAGGGCTTGGAGCAGCAGGCACAGACTGGCTTAGAAGAGCCCTCACCTGTAGCTTCATGGCTGTTCCATGGTCCATAGGATCTATAATTCCATCTGCCTCATAGATATTCTGGTTGAGAAAAAAGATATAATTTGGGAAAAGTAAGTTTAGGGTAGCTACATAGTATTAATAAATCAAAATATTACTCTCCTTTATTTATTTAATAGATACTGACACCTAATACCAAGTATTGTGGGTACTGTTGGCATTGTAGATTAGGTCTTTGTGTGAGTGCATTTCTATTCTAATTATTCTATAAGCATTTTATTCTACATCTGATTCTAACAGTAAGCACATAAATGGATAAACAGTTTTGGAGAATAATATTCTCCTAAGATTTTCTTGAAATATCTCTTAATTTTTAGAAATGATCTAAAACTTACCTGTCTTGGCAATACTCATGACCAACTTCATATCCTTCAGGTCTAATTCAAGAGAAATCTTTTTGACCCCCTCTAAGCAAAGCCCAACAGCTGTTTCCCTCCCAGTGATGACCACCATCTGTAATGATTATTTATTATTTATTCCCTTGTTTAATGTCTGTCTCACCCACGTGGATGGTAGCCTCATGACAGCAGGAATCTTGTCCGCTTTGTTCTCATGAGGTTTCCTTTTTTCTAGGGCCAAACCCATAGTAGGTTCTTGGTAAACTGTGAAATTAGGCTGACCAACTGTGCCAATTTGCCAGGAGCTAAGGGTTTGCCCAAGACATAGGATTTGGGGGGCTACAACCAGGATGCAGTGAAAAAAATATGAAGTGAAAGTGTTAGTTGCTTAGTTGTGCTTGACTCTTTGTGACCCCATGGACTGTAGCCTGCCAGGCTTCCCTATCCATGGAATTCTCTAGGCAAGAATACAGGGGGAGGGGGTAGCCATTCCCTTCTCCAGGAGTTCTTCCCCACCCACAGATCAAACCCAGGTCTACTGCATTGCAGGCAGGTTCTTTACCATCTGATTCTGTTCATGGAATTCTTCAGGAAAGAATACTGGAGTGGGTAGCCATTCCCTTTTCCAGGGGATCTTCCTGACCAAGGGATTGAGCCTGAGTCTCCTCCATTGCAGGTGGATTCTTTACCACTGAGCCACCAGGGAAGCCCAGAACCAGGATAGTCCTGAGCAGATTGAGGTGCTTGGTCACCCTATATGAAATGCACATCTGTTAGATAAGAAATTAGCCCCCCAAATTAGCCCCAGACCTTCAATCACTGAAGCTGAATGTCAAAGCTTATGAAACCAGATGCAGAACAGAGGTATCACTATGCTGTGTGATGGTGAGTTGCAGCCACTGCCTCTAGTGTTAGGCCGAGCCTTAGGCAAAGTGACAACAGATCCCTGGGGACTCTTTGAAGCATCCTCATCACTATAATAATGCAGACAATGAACTCTGGGGAAAGATATAACCAGAACTATAGTCATAACCAAGTCTGTAGAGTTGGGTCAAGTCCATCACTTCTGGGCCTCCTCAGGCCTCTTGGCTCTCTGCTGAGGCATCCAGATGGAATAAGTCTAAAAACTGACAATTAAAAACAGTATTAATATGAAGTAGTATTTGCCAGCTAGAAAACACCTCTGAAATCGAATCTCCAACCCCTCATTTTACAGTTGAGAAAACTAAGAATCTGAGATGTTAACTTCTCCATGCTATGCTAAGTCACTTCAATCATGTCCGACTCTGTGCGACCCCATAGACGGCAGCCCACCAGGGTCCCCCATCCCTGGGATTCTCCAGGCAAGAACACTGGAGTGGGTTGCCATTTCCTTCTCCAATGCATGAAAGTGAAGTCGCTCAGTCGTGTCCGACTCCTAGCGACCCTGTGGACTGCAGCCTACCAGGCTCCTCCATCCATGGGATTTTCCAGGCAAGACTACTGGAGTGGGGTGCCATTGCCTTCTCCAATAGGATCCCTGTTATTAATACTTATTCCTATACCGTCCAGGGTCCCTTTCAAAGAGTGTTCACTGCTTTCACTTTACAGTTGAGAAAATGAGTCCCTTCTGTTATCTGCTCTCAACAGGCTGTCCTGTTTTACATTTTCTTCCTCATTTTGTATCCTCTGGAACAAGTTCAGCTAGCCTTTTTTGCAAATGACTTATTTCAATATATTGGTTGGTTCTCCCTAAGATAACTGTCTAACAGATTCAAACATTACTTCTTCCTGGTTTAATTACTCTGAGATTTAGAGTAAAAAATTACCCTGCTATGTAAATCACAGAGAAAGAAAGAAAGGGAAATTTTTGAAAAAAGAAGATAAAAGAAAAATAAAAGGAAAGAAAGCCTAAAAGCTCCTGTAAAAAATTGTGAAACCTAGTATAGGCACCTTATCAAGCTAGATGTTCCTAGAGTTATATCACTGTGATATACTTTAAAGGCTAGGTTTTTCCCTCACTGGTGGAAAGCCACAGGCCAAAATTCACATTCATTTTTATTTTGTTGTATGTTTTGAATTAAAAAATGACCACTGTCAACTATTAGCCTTAGTGCAAGAGTGGGGGCAGGGCTAGCCAAAATTGCATCTATTTAGAGATATTTTCGAAACAGTATGTCCCAGTTCAGCTATTCTGGGGGGAAAAGTACAGCTTGTTAGTATTTTGGAAGTTAGAAAGTTTGGGCTCACAACTGCCTTTTGTAACAGCTGGTATTTGACTTTTAACTTAGGAAGGCAGGGCATTTCAAAAAGAGTTTGTTATGAGTTCTTAAGAAACAAAACAGAACTTAAGACAAGTGTTTTATATATTTGGAGGATTTTATCCAGGCTAAGATATTTTATTTGACCTTCTGTTGTGGATTTCTTGTTGTGAGAGCTGTTAAATTCATCCTTTCACAGAGAAGGCCTTGGTCTTTCTTAGGCTTATTTCCTTGCATGCTTTTTCTTGGGAGATAATCTCTTTAAAGTCACTGAGAAATATGTTCTGGACCAGAAATTTTCTATTTATTCCATCTCTTTCCAAATTTCACCTCTGCTGGCAACAGGCATGTCCTTCCACCCCATTTACTCATCAAACACATCTTGAAAACATATACTCTGACTCTCTCAACAGACCTGAAGTGAATGGACTATTCCAGTAATAGACATTTCCATGTATTCAACCTCCATTTTCCTTTCATTCTTGACCACTCTTCAGAGACAGCTAATTGGAGATAATTATGTGGGTAACTGTAGATTCTAAGGTTATCACTAGTTAATTCCAAGCCCTAGAAACATTAGTCATATGCTAGTGGTGTTAATGTGTATGAGGTTTGACCTTAAAGAAGATTTCTATCCAGACTCAAAGCTCTTTTGTGGGTTTAATACTCATAATAAACATCACAGTCTGAGAGAATATACACACAGTCACATCACAGCAAGAGAAAGCTAATAATCTTGATAAACTCTGTGAGATGCATAACGTTCTTTAAAAAAGTTTTCATATATATAATTTTTTGTGTGTATGTATGTGTGTGTTTATATGCGTGTGTGTGCGCTCAGTCGTGTCCGACTCTGTGACTCCATGAACTCTACACCACCAGGCTCCTCTGTCCATGGGATTTCCCAGGCAAAAGCACTGGAGTGGATTGCCATTTCCTTCTTGAGGGGATCTTTTAGACCCAGGGATTAAACCTATAGTCTCTTGTGTCTCCTGCATTGGCAAGTGAGATCTTTACCAGCTGAGCCACAAATTCTCTGGACTTTTTATTAAGATATACTTTATAAATGTGATTAATAAATGAGCAGGAAAAGGTAAAACAATAACTTTACCAGTATATATTGCTTTAAAATGAAAACTTTAAATACAGACATTTAGGGAGTCCCTGGCCTAGTGGTTAGGATTCTGAGATTTACTGTCGTGATCTGGGTTCAATCTCTGGTCAGGGAACTGATCTCCTGTAAGCTGCATCAGTTCAGTTCAGTCACTCAGTCGTGTCCAACTCCTTGCGACCCCATGAACTGCAGCACGCCAGGCCTCACTGTCTATCAGCAACTCCCGGAGTTCACCCAAACTCATGTCCATTGAGTCAGTGATGCCAGCCAACCATCTCATCCTCTGTCATCCCCTTCTCCTCCTGCCCTCAATCTTTCCCAGCATGAGGGTCTTTTCAAATGAGTCAGCTCTTCCCATCAGGTGGCCAAAGGATTGGAGTTTCAGCTTCAACATCAGTCCTTCCAATGAACACCCAGGACTGATCTCCTTTAGGATGGACTGGTTGGCTCTCCTTGCAGTCCAAGGGACTCTCAAGAGTCTTCTCCAACACCACAGTTCAAAAGCATCCATTCTTTGGCACTCAGCTTTCTTTATAGTCCAACTCTCACATCCATACATGATCATTGGAAAAACCATAGCCTTGACTAGACGGACCTTTGTTGACAAAGTAATGTCTCTGCTTTTGAATATGCTATCTAGGTTGGTCATAACATTCTTTCCAAGGAGTAAGTGTCTTTTAATTTCATGGCTGCAGTCACCATCTGCAGTGATTTTTCAGCCCCCCAAAATAAAGTCAGCCACTGTTTCCACTATTTCCCCTTCTATTTCCCATGAAGTGATGGGACCAGATGCCATGATCTTTGTTTTCTGAATGTTGAGCTTTAAGCCATTTTTTTCCACTCTCCTCTTTCACTTTCATCAGGAGGCTCTTTAGTTCTTCTTCACTTTCTGCCATAAGGATGGTGTCATCTGCATATCTGAGGTTATTGATATTTCTCCTGGCAATCTTGATTCTGGTTTGTGCTTCTTCCAGCCCAGTGTTGCATGGCACAGCACAAGAAAGGAAGAAAGAAAAAAAGAAGAAAAGAAATAATTTTAAGATTATGTAACATAGTTATATGAAAACATCCAATTTTCACCATAAAAATCTTTTGTGTTTTTGAAAGAACTTTACAAAATTTAAAAAAGAAAAGGTATGGACACCTGTGTATTCACCACCCACAAATGATAATATCAAGCATCTTGTCGTGTCTACTTTATATCTTCTTTATGAAAGAAATAAATACTATATTGGAAAAGACCCTGACGCAGGGAAAGATTGAGGGCAAGAGAAGAAGGGAGTGATAGAGCATAAGATGGTTGAATGGCATCACCGGCTCAATGGACATGAGTTTGAGCAAACTCAGGCAGATAGTAAAGGACAGGGAAGCCTGGTGTGCTGCAGTTCATGTGGTTCAAAGAGTCAGACATGACTTAGTGACTGAACAACAACAGCAAAAACACTTCACATAAAGTTGTCTTCCATGCCCAATCCCACCCCCACCCCTTCCCAGGGACAGCCATTCTAATTCAGTGAAATAATTAAATTATATGATCTGCCCCATTTGTTTTTGTGCATAAAAATATACTTAGTATTACATATTTCACAGCAATATTTAAATATATTGAACAGAAATGTTGCTGTTACTATGAAAATAATGGCTGTCCATGAGTCAAAACGTCTGGACATTTTACAGAATTAAACTTCACAAAATTATCTAGAAATCACAACAATGCTATAATATTTATGAAAGAGGATACAGTCTTATGAAAATTATTTTATTAAATTAAATAAAAAATACCTTTTAGGTATATATTTTCATGATGACAACAGCAAATGCTTACTAAAGAAGGTTTTTTATTTCTTTTTTGGGGGAAGGGCATGCTCCACAACTTGTGGGATCTTAGTTCCACAACCAGGGGTTGAACCCAGACCCATAGCAGTGAAAGCTCAGAGTCCTAACCACTGGACTGCCAGGGGATTTCATAATTTCTTGAGTACAGTTTATAAAGTCTGACTAATAGTCTAAACTATGGTTATGTTAATGATAAAGCAACCGAGAGTTTACTATATTACTATCTTGAATATTAAATAGATAAATGATATTAGCAATATTTAGAGAAATCTAATAAAAGGTATTAGCAACACCTAATGAATTCTTCTTTATCATTTCATCAAGAAGTATTTAGTAGAGAGTATTTGTCATCAGTATTTGAAAACAAATTATACTTCCATAACCTCAAAGTTCATCAGATGGTCAACACTGAAATCAGTTTGATTATATTCTTTGCAGCCAAAGATGGAGAAGCTCCATACAGTCGCCAAAAACAAGACCAGGAGCTGACTGTGGCTCAGATAATGAACTCCTTATTGCCAAATCCAGACTTAAATTGAAGAAAGTAGGGAAAACCACTAGACCATTCAGGTATAATCTAAATCAAATCCCTAATGATTATATGATGGAAGTGAGAAATAGATTTAAGGGATTAGATCTGATAGACAGAGTGCCTGATGAACTATGGATGGAGGTTCGTGACATTGTACAGGAGACAGGGACCAAGACCATCCCCAAGAAAAAGAAATGCAAAAAGTCAAAATGGCTGTCTGAGGAGGCTGTACAAATAGCTGTGAAAAGAAGGGAAGTGAAAAGCAAAGGAGAAAAGGAAAGATATACCCATTTGAATGTAGAGTTCCAAAGAATAGCAAAGAGAGATAAGAAAACCTTCCTCAGTGATCAGTGCAAAGAAATAGAGGAAAACAATAGAATGAGAATGACTAGAGATCTCTTCAAGAAAATTAGAGATACCAAGGGAACATTTCATGCAAAGATGGGCTCAATAAAGGACAGAAATGGTATGGACGTAACAGAAGCAAAAGATACTAAGAAGAGGTGGCAAGGATACACAGAAGAACTGTACAAAAAGATCTTCATGACCCAGATAATCACAATGGTGTGATCATTGACCTAGAGCCAGACCTCCTGGAATGTGAATTCAAGTGGGCCTTAGAAAGCATCACTACAAACAAAGCTAGTGGAGGTAATGGAATTCCAGTTGAGCTATTTCAAATCCTAAACGATGATGCTGTGAAAGTGCGGCACTCAATATGCCAGCAAATTTGGAAAACTCAGCAGTGGCCACAGGACTGGAAAAGGTCAGTTTTCATTCCAATCCCAAAGAAAGGCAATGCCAAAGAATGCTCATACTACCGCACAATTGCACTCATCTCACATGCTAGTAAAGTAATGCTCAAAATTCTCCAAGCCAGGCTTCAGCACTACGTGAACCGTGAACTTCCTGATGTTCAAGCTGGTTTTAGAAAAGGCAGAGGAACCAGAGATCAAATTGCCAACATCGGCTTGGTCATCGAGAAAGCAAGAGAGTTCCAGAAAAACATCTATTTCTGCTTTATTTTCTATGCTAAAGCCTTTGACTGTGTGGATCACAATAAACTGTGGAAAATTCTTCAAGAGATGGGAATACCAGACCACCTGACCTGCCTCTTGAGAAACCTGTATGCAGGTCAGGAAGCAACAGTTAGAACTGGACATGGAACAACAGACTGGTTCCAAATAGGAAAAGGAGTATGTCAAGGCTGTATATTGTCACCCTGCTTATTTAACCTATATGCAGAGTACATCATGAGAAATGCTGGGCTGGATGAAGCACAAGCTGGAATCAAGATTGCTGGGAGAAATATCAATAACCTCAGGTATGCAGATGACACCATCCTTATGGCAGAAAGTGAAGAAGAACTAAAGAGCCTCTTGATGAAAGTGAAAGAGGAGAGTGAAAAAGTTGGCTTAAAGCTCCACATTCAGAAAACAAAGATCATGGCATCTGGTCCCATCACTTCATGGCAAATAGATGGGGAAACAGTGGAAACAGTGTCAGACTTTATTTTGGGGGGCTGCAAAATCACTGCAGATGGTGATTGCAGCCATGAAATTAAAAGACACTCCTTGGAAGAAAAGTTATGACCAACCTAGATAGCATATTAAAAGGCAGAGACATTACTTTGTCAACAAAGATCCATCTAGTCAAAGCTATTGTTTTTCCCGTAGTCACGTATAGTTGTGAGAGTTGGACTTAAAGAAACTGAGTGCTGAAAAATTGATGCTTTGAACTGTGGTGTTGGAGAAGACTTTTGAGAGTCCCTTGGACTGCAAGGAGATGCAACCAGTCCATCCTAAAGGAAATCAGTCCTGAATATTCATTGGAAGGACTGATGTTGAAGCTGAAACTCCAATCCTTTGGCCACCTGATGGGAAGAGCTGACTGATTTGAAGACTCTGATGCTGGAAAAGATTGAAGGCCAGAGGAGAAGGGGATGAAGAGGATGAGATGGTTGGATGGCATCACCAACTCACATGAGTTTGAGTAAGCTCTGGGAGTTGGTGATGGACAGGGAGGCCTGGCGTCTTGCAGTCCATGGGGTCACAAAGAGTTGGACATGACTGAGCAACTGAACTGAACTGAACTGAACCTCAAAGTAGCTCCACAAATTTCAGCCCTGAATGAATGATTAGGAAGTCAAATCAGGTAGGTTTTGAAGTCTTTGACTTGCCATCCAGGCTCTTTGACTTGTATAACCTTGGCTCTTACCTTGTTGGATGGCCTTGGAGAGATCATCTAATCTCTTAGTATTCAATTTCCTCAATTAATAAATGCCTTGGTTGGTGGCATTGAGGTGGGGAAAGATGAACAGAGATGATCATTAATTTTTCTCAGCTCTAAGATTTTATTATTCTATTATTCATTTTCTCCCTTCCCTACAACACTCGATGTTCTAGGACATAGACTGGTAATTAGTCAAAACTGAGGGGACTGTCTAGCAAAATAATCAGACAATATTAAAGGATGTAAGAATATGAAACATAAAACTTTTTCTTCATTCATTATAAGATCAACTCCTCTGCAAGAAAGCAGACCAAACCACTATAAAGAGAAATTTGAACTAGAGAAATAGTATGTCTACCATTCACTATAAAGATTTTACAAGATGAAGAATATTTATCTAAATAAATTCATGTTAAATATAGTTGAATCTCCTCTCAAAAGAATGATTTATTGTTGTTTAGTTGCTCAGCTGTGTCCGTCTCTTTGTGACCCCATGGGCTGCAGCACACCAGGCTTCCCTGTCCTTCACCATCTCCTGGAGTTTGCTCAAACTGATACATTATATTAAAATAGTGCTTAAGGTTATGAAATATTTCTTTCTCTGTATTAAAAAAAAATCACTATGCATTATATAATCAATGATGATGAGATTGTCTCATAACCAGGCCAAGCAATATTGTTTCTCGATATCAATATGCCTTCTGAGGGTATTGCAAAAATTACTTTGTATGAATAAGTAAGAATTGGCAAATGAGCAAAGTAATGATGCTTATAAAGGAAAAATAATATATTTGCTTTTCTGTAGTTCTTGTCTGGTATAAATGACAATATGGTAACTTTTACATCTTTTTAGGGCACTTTGAAAACCTACTATGTAAACCTACCTACTTTGTGGAATTTTCCATGCAGTTGTGACATTCTTCTGTACAACTTTAAAGTCCAGCAGACAAACAGTGACAATTTGTCACCTAGAGGATCACCTAGATGTGTGGAAGAGACTTCCCTGAAGTTACCTTTTCTAGTCAATTCCCTTTTGCTTAGTGGTAACTTCCTAGCAAATCTAAATGAATGGCTGTCTATAATATTTTTAGTGATCCCAGGAAAGGAAAATATATGCCTCTGTAATAACCACCATTAGAACGGAGTCACCTTCATGAACTCAGTATTCTCCCTAAATGAGACAGTGCTGTGAAAGAGTATTGTAAATGATAACAATTGTTAGGAGTTATTACTGAGGAGACCATTCCAAGGCTGACCCAATCATGTGTTTCGTTGCAAAAATTCCTCCCAAGTGGCAGGGTTCATTTTATCGTTGTGAAGGGCCAGGGACTCAGAATCTTGAATATCTAAATTTTCAGGTCCTGTGCTCACCATCCTTCCTTCAGGTTCCAGGAAAAGGTAGGAACAGAGGTCAGTGTCAAACACATACATGCTTTATTACTGTGAAATTCCAACATGGCCCCCTCATAGGCTAGGAGGGCCCATGGGCAGAATTCGTTTTACTCAGGCTAGAATGAGGAAGAGGCCACGAAACCCAAGCATGCCAAGCAGCTTCCTTCCCTGTTTCACTCTAGGGTCTCAGATGAGGAAAGGGAAGTCAGGGAAAACTCATGCTAAAAAGCAGGGGAATATAAGGGTTTTTTTGTAAGGTCTAGAGCCAGGCTGCTCTAATTGACCTGATCAACATCTCATCATCCCATTATAGCCACATGAAAGGGAGAATCCAAACAGACGATGCCAACAAATCAGACCTCTGATTCCAAAATGTCTTTGTCTCTACTGAGCCACACCACGCTAGTATCTCATCCTCCCTTTGTGAAAGGGTGCAGTACGGGGGGAATCTTGTGGTTTTCTTTCCTCCCTCTTCCTTTAAATTGATTCTCATGCAAAAGCAATCGCTTTTCCCACCCTTTTATATAAAATAATGGTATCTGTGCAGTACCTAGGTATTATAGAGTTTGGTTTCTTTTCATCTGTTGATTTTGCATATCCAGAGAAGCTGCGATTAGTTCAGACAAAGGACAAATTAACCAGCTGCAAACTTATACTAACATACCTTGCTTAGGAACTGTTTAATTGCATCTGGTCATTCTTCCTGTTTCTGCTTTCTGAAATTCTTGTAATCTTCTGTCAAAATATATGTGAGGCAGTGTACCTCATACTTATAAAACATGGGTTTGTCTTCCTTGGCTTTGAAAGTGAGAAGGCTGAGGATGTGGTCTAGACTGGCTGTTGATAAGCAGTGTGACCTATGCCTTTGTTTCCTGCCATATATAAACTTGGAGCTAAGATTCCATATCCTTAGACTCTTCATCTTCATATTTCAGAGTGACACTAAGAAGCTAAATGAAAGAGAATATGTGGAAGTGTTCTGGAGAGTTACTTGGCCATTTCATACGGCCCTTTAAGATCCAGAGAGAGGGAATTCAATACCAAAAAAGGCTGCTTTTCTATTGGGAGCATTGTTGTTCAGTCACTAAATCATGTCCAACTCTTTGTGACCCATGAACTGCAGCATGCCAGGCTTCCCTGTCCTTCAGCATCTCCTGGAGTTTGCTCAAACTCATGTCCATTGAGTTGGTGATGCCATCCAACCATCTCATCCTCTGTCATCCCCTTCTCCTCCTGTCTTCGATCTTTCCCAGCATCAAGATCTTTTCCAATGAATCAGCTCTTTGCCTCAGGTGGCCAAAGTATTGGAGCTTCAGCTTTAGCATCAGTCCTTCCGATGAATATTCAGGACTGATTTCCTTTAGGATGGACTGGTTTGATCTCCTTTCAGTCCAAGGGACTCTCAAGAGTCTTCTCTCCAGCACTACAATTCGAAAGCATCAATCCTTTGGCACTCAGCCTTTTTTATGGTCCAACTCTCACATCCATACATGACTACTGGAAAAAACTATAGCTTTGACTAGACAGACCTTTGTTACTGTTTTTCTTACTCTGAAGCCTTGGTCCATTCCTTTATACTTTTCCCTATTTAGTTCTATTTGGTGTTCTGGAGCCTTATTCCTCTTTGATATGATGCACTTTAAGCATTTGAAGGCTATCTTTGTGAGATTTTCATTTAAATTTCTTGTGTCTTAAGAAAATCATAAGCCACAAAAATGATATTTAACTTGTGTCTGAGACTAGTGATAAACATTGCTTCGCAATGAAAAGAACTGGTCTCTGGTTTATCTACATATATCTACCAGTTTTAAGAGCAATGAAAAAGCCAGACTCTGGTTTAATTTATATACACATAGTTACTAGTTTTAACAGAAATATCTTGGACATGTGATATGACCAAGAAATAGAGGATTTTTTTCAGATACTATTTCAAAAATCTTAGAGTAATTATATCCATTCTGTAGAGTGGATTGGAACATTGGAATCAGAGAGATACAAGTTTAATTCATGGCTTCTTCATTTGAATGTTCTTGGCAGTTATTTACCTTCTTAAGCCTTAATACCTTATCTCATAAATGGAGAAAACAGTACCTATATCCCAGAGTTTTGCTGAGGACAAACAATAATGTACACAAATATGAAAGTGAAAGTGTTAGTCGCTCAGTCCATAAAATGAACATGATGAAATACTCAACAGCGAGTAAACGAAATGAACACCATCAACTTATGTCAACATGGATGGATAGATGATCAAAACTTAGAAAAAACCACGAGAAAGAAAATGAGATGGATTACACAATAATGTTTAGGTAAATAAACTCTTATGGTGCTCACATAAAATACACATCATCATTCATGAAAGGCAGATCAAAACATCCGTACCACATCTGTGAGAAGGAGTAAGTGGCTTTGGGTGAGAAGTGGGGTCTTAGATGGGAAATGAAAGAGAGTGAAATAAAAGGAGGAATGTGGGACATGAATCAGTCGTGACGACTGTTCTAATTTTGTGAGCTTCAGGTCCAAAGGGAAGGGAAAGAAAAATAATGTTCAGCACAGAGCTGGCCATATAGAAGCTCAATACAAGTGGCTGTTTTTATTACCCAAGTGAGGTCCTACTCAGCAGGGGTTTATTTGCATCAGTTTGACCAACATTACTGAGCTTACCAACATGTCAGAGACAAGAGCTGAGCCAATGGAGTCCAAAGACCAGAAAGAAACTATGACAAGTAGAGGATGGAATGAATATCTTTTCATGATAAAAGATAATTAAATACATACTCATAAAAGCTATTATTTACCATTTGTGAGGCATTCATTCATTCAACCAACATATAGATAGCGAGTGTGTATCGTGTGTTAGATACTGTTCTAGACATTGGAAACAGCAGAAAGACCGCAACTGCAACAACAAACCACAAACTTGGCTCTTATGGAACTTAGATTATAATGAAGGGAGGGAAGCAAATGCTAATAAGTAAAATAGACAGTATGTTAAATGGTAGAAAGTGCTATGGAAGAAACAACAAAGCAGAGAAGGATGAGATGGATGGGGGAGGGCATTACAGTTTTAAATAGGGAGATCAGGGGACTTCCCTGGTGGTGCAGTGGCTAAGACTCCACTTTCCCAATGCAAGGGGCCCGGATTTGATCCCTGGTCAGGGAACTAGATCCCACATGGTACAAATAAGATCCCACATACTGCAGGTAAAGATCCTGCATGCCACAACTAAGACCTGGCCTCGTGTGTATGTGTGCTCAGTCGGGTTCACTCTTTGCCACACCATGGTCTGTAGCCCACTAGGCTTCTCTGTCCCTGGGATTTTTAAGGCAAGAATACTGGAGTGGGTTGCGATTCCCTTCTCCAGGAGATCTTCCCCACCCAGAGATCAAACCCATGTCTCCAGTATCTCTTGCATTGGCAGGTGGATTCTTTACCACTAGCGCCACCTGGGAAGCATTAAATAAATACTAAAATAAATTAAAAAAATAATAATGAGGTAAGAGAATGCTTCTCCAAGGGATACTTTTCCAAGCTTATTTTGTGTTTTATATCTTTTCATCTTGTTCCATGAAGAATTTGCTTTTATAAATCATGACTGCTATTTTTTAGATGAGTCAGCTGGGCCTCAAGAATCCTTCCTTGCCTTTTCTAAGGTTTGATCACTGGCTAAGAGATAGAGGATTAGAGTTTGAGCCACCTAACTCTGGAGCAGTCTCCTTATGTATTACTCTCACACAGAGAGCTGGAAGGGGCCCTGGGGGATGAGCCAGAATGGGGAGCAGGAATGTGGTTTGGAAAAGCACCGAATCAATAGTATCATAGTATCTATTATATATTTTTGAGAAATTAAAACAAACATCTTTTATTTGGATGGAAGAAAGAAAAACTGCAGAATGTAAAACTGGGCAAAACTTTTGGGCTGGTGGGTATATCCGGAGGCTACTACAAAGGATGTCAAACATTTCCATTAAGAAATCATGATTTACTCCAACTATTATTTATTGCTACAGGAGCAGGAACCTCAGGATTGGAAATGACTTGCCCAACCTCTTATGGCTTGTTTGCTGCAGAACCAGGGTGGAAAACTGAGCTGGAAAAACTAGCCAAGCAGCACAACCACAACAGGGCTGGGCCACCCAAGCCTGGTGCTTTACTCTGAATAGCTAGCTGGCCATGCCAAGCTGTCTTGGCCTTATGGCTCCTTCTTTAAACTGTAGGGAAGCTTAGATAAGTGAGAGTGGCTTCCTGAGTCATGGTGCGGGGAGGTAGAGGGGAGTTGTGGGGTGGGGGAGACCCATTTGTAGAAGAGAAGGATGGAGTATAATTAATGAAAGAGAAGCCCCAGGAGGCACCGATGAAGAAGCTGAGGGAAGGGATGAGCTAAGCATAGGCAAGGTGAACTTCAAGAGCACTGTTTCCATCCCAGGAAGGAGGACGGAGGGAGGGAAGATGGCACAGAGACAAAAAACGTTCCTCTATCTCAGTAATCCTAATTATAGTCCTATAGGCCAGGTATGAATAATGTTGTTTTATACATGGGAAAATAGAAGCTCAGAAAAGCTGCTTTACTTATCCAAGGTCACATAGCAGGCAAGAGAGTCTGTGTGTGTGTGTGTGTGTGTGTATTTATTTATTTTTTTTATATTGTATTGGAGCATATAGCCAATTGGGTTTCCCTGGTGGCTCAGACTGTAAAGAATCCGCCTGCAATCGAGACCTGGGTTTGATCCCTGGGTTAGGAAAATGCCCTGGAGAAGGGAATGGCTACCCACTCTAGTACTCTGACCTGGAGAATTTCATGGACAGAGGAGCCTGGCAGGCTACAGTCCATGGGGTGGCAAAGAGTAGACAGGACTGAGCTACTTTCAATTCACTTCATATAGCCAATTAACAATGCTGTGATAGTTTCAGGTAGACAGACAGCAAAGGGACTCAGCCATACATACACATGTATCCTCCTGATGCTTTAAGATTTTTCTTAAAATCTTTTTCTTGCATCTCTTCCTTCCCCTGTTTTTCATCTTTTCTTCCCTCCAGTCTCTTTTTCTTAGTACAAGGTGAAGTACTGGGGGTTTTACCTCTTTTTCTAAAATAGTTATCAAGTATCCAATGATCAAGTATAAGGTTACCATGACAGCAAGACATTTACTGAGGTCAGGCCACCCCTTTGCCTCCAGAATCTTATTTCACAGCACAGTTCCCTTTCATTGTTGCACCTGTAACAGTCTCAATTTTACGTGTTGTTCGGGTGACGATTTTTTAAATGTTTGTCCTCCACTAGACTGTAAGCGTCATGTCAGGGACCAACCTGGAGTGTGCCCCCAGCGTTTGGCACAACCCTAGCACTCAGGTTTTCTGTAAATATTTGCTGAGCGAATGTTCTTGTGGTTTCTCTCCGCTCTCTTCTGAAAGTTACACGGACAGTAACCTCTAGCTCATAATTATGTTAATAGAGACGGTATAACAAGTCGAGCCGGTATTTACAGGTAGCACACAAATAAACGAACACACACAGGCACACACATGACTGCACAAACAGCCCCCGGCAGGTGCACTTGGGAGGAAGCTCACGCCAACCGAGCGAGCCGAACCAGCGCTGGTAAACACTGCGGCGCCGGGCTCCGCCGGCCTCCGCAGCGTGGGAGGGTACGGAGGCAACCTCGCTGCTGGAGTCCCGGGCCCCTGGGGACGCGTGGGCGGGTCCCGGGCGCCGGGGGCGGTGGCGGAGTGGGCGGGGATCTTCGCCGTGATTGGCCCGTGAGGACGGGCGCGGGGCGGGGCTGACGGCGGGGGCGGGCCTTCGGAGCCAAGTGGGTGTGCGCCCCGGCCGCGGCCGTAGTTTCAGTATAAACAAGCCACCGGACTGGTTGGACAGAGTTCTCTTTTTTCCCCCCTCATCTTCCCGCGCGCTTTGGTTCCCTGTCCTTTGGTTACGTTGGTGGGCACACGGAAAACAGTCGGGAAGCCGAGGACGCGGGGTCCATCTGCAGGTGAGTTGTTTCCTGATCAGTAGTTTTCCTGGGAGAAACCAGAGCCCGGCTGCGGGAACGCGCGACCCTGCCGCGCGCTGCCCTCTCCCAGGCTCTCGGACTCGCTCCCGCTGTCGGTGCCCCTGGAGGCGGCGGGAGTGCAGGGCGAGCGAGCGCTCCTGGTGCAGAGCGTTCCGCGAAAGCGAGTGGAGTGGGGAGTTCTCCTGCCTGGCCACCGAGGGCGTCTGGGGCCACCTTTGGAGCGGTCACGGTGCCAACAGGTGCGGGACCCAAGCCGATGGGGTCCAGGAGGGGACAGGCTTAGGTTTTTGCCTTGTTTTTCTCAGCCGGATCCCACAGCCAGGCCTTCTGTCTCGAGATCTTGGTATAGTTTTTGAAGATCTGTCCGAGTCCTAGTCGCTGTTCATCCTTTCTTCATCCTCTTCGCCCTTCCTAGGTTGTTTTCTTCTACTTCTTGGCTAGTTTTCGTGCGTGGGTGGGTGGGGGGGAGGGGAGCTGTTTATTTTTGGTGTCGGAGCCTTACAATCTTAAGGTTTGACTCTTAGAAGAGACAAGGGAACAGAAGTCATGTGCTCACCATTGACACGGTGATATTCTTTAATTCCTCCGTTTGGCTGGCTACTTGGGACAGTTTCCCCTTGCTCTTGCCTGAGCTCAGGTGAGTCGTCTTGGGTCACCTGGCTGGGAGATAGTAATCTGAACTGTGGGTACCTGGGAGCCTCGCGGGCTGCTGGCGGGAGGGAGGCTCCTTTCTCGGGGAACCGTGGAAACTTCATTGCCGTTCCTGGGAAAAAGAACAGGGGGGCTGGAGGGTACGTAGGTGTGTCTGTCTGTCTACGTACCACTGGAATATTGATTCTCACCTTACCCCAATGTGATCCGCGCAGGTCAGGGGAGAGCAACGTAGCTAAGTCCTCTGACAGTGCAGAGTGGCGCAAGTGTACCAAGAGGGCATCTCTAGGGAGCGACCCTCTTTTCTGAGTGGATGGATATGCCCATCTTTGCTAACGAATTCGGTGGGTATAGTGTATATGGATGGATATGCACACACATTTGTGTACATGTGTTTGGGTCGAAAGCGTCTCCAAGGAGTCCTTCGTCAGCAGCACCATGTGACGGTGGTCAGGGACTGCTGGTGCGCGTAGATCTATATTTAGACCTCGATGATCTGATGGCCTGGGAGGGTCTCTGAACTGGGTGCATAAAGGGGAAGAGTTCAGGGATCAGGCCTCTTGATTAATGTCTGGTACAGTCAGACTCAGATGGGGTGAATAATTATTCTTTCCTTCTGAAGACAGCGTCTAGAGCTTAGCATGTGATGGCTGTGTCTTAATTTAAAACATAGACCATGGTGATAAGCTTAGGCTAAGAAACAAGGAGGTTACAGTTCACCAGAGTATATGCCTGATCAGAGATTTGGGAGGAAAACAACTAGTCAGGTGAGGTTTAGGGCAAATGTAGAAGTGACTTCTAAGAGGAAATAAAAATAAAAATGCTTGGCTGTTGAGATTTTCATAACAGATTAAAAAGTGTGGCAGCTTGTTGGATCCTATTATTAATGGTTATTTTATTTGGGGGGGAGGGAGGAGGGGGTTGGGCCAGGGAGGACCTGGGGCATTTTTGACAGAAATCAGGGTTCACAGTTGATGCTCTGTTACACCTTTCAGGCAAAAAGTGGAGATGATCAGCTACGGATTAGCAAGTTTCTTGTTGGCATTCTTCTACTACATGTTGGTCAATCCTTTGTTTTCTTAGAGGTGGCAACATTTCTGGCTACTAAGCCTAGTACTTTCCAGTGGTCTAATGGACTATTAAAGCCTTAGAATTTATTTCACCCTTGGTGCATTTTCAGTCTTGCTCTATTTTATATGCTCCACTAGCCCAGGGACAAGGGAGCCTGGTGGGCTGCCGTCTATGGGGTCGCACAGAATCGGACACTACTGAAGCAACTTAACAGCAGCAGCAGCAGACACTTAATCTGATGTTTGAAACCCTACTGACTTTTGGAATAGAAAATCATAAACCATTTATATTTATTGTTTTTTAAATTTAATTTATTCTTATCCATATATTAAATATTTAAATATTATTTATCACAATTCACACTTCTTATATTATTACTAACACTGCATTCTTACAGTTCAAAATTAACTACTAGCTAATAAGCTACAATAGACAAAAAAAAAAAAATATCAATCGAATAACACCTCTCTAGGAGAAAAAAGAAATGGTTAAGAAAATTGAAGGGCAAAGCTAGGTGATGGTCTATGTTGGTAAGGTACCTAATATGGCAGAGGAAAAGGTGGGTTCAACTTCATCAGTCTCCAGAGGTGGCCTGGAACAATTGGACTTTGGAGGAGCATTCGGATGACCCCAGAGAGAATATCTGCTTGAACAGGAAATGAGGAAATAAGAGTATCCTCCCTTCCTTGGGAGAAGAATCTGGCATCTCTAAAGCAGGGACTTAGAATCTTGATTCTGATGCCACAGATAATAAATGGAAAAGCCATAACTTTTTGTGTGGTTGTAAGGAGACAAATTGTACTATTGAAAATACTGCTTAAGATTGATGAGGTTTTTGTCTTTAGTGGTTGAATTCAAATGTTACCTCTCCTTCAGTTGTACTTTTGGGTTCACAGTTAAATTTATAAAAATTAGATTTGTGCAACCCTCTTATCCTAGAATGACAGATGTAGCCAAGTGCTATAGGCAGATTTCTGCCTTGGAAGTAGAGACTAAGGGTCTAATCAGTCTGGAGCCCTAACAAGTCACTCCCTCTCTCCCTATGCCTGCAATATCTGTGAAATTGATGAGTTGTCAAACTAGATGATTTATGAGTCTCTTTTAGCTCTACGTTAGCTGACTTATTTTGCTATACTATCACTTCATTCATTTGTACCATTTATTGGCTGTGGAAGAATGAAGGCTGAAGTCATGATCTGTGGTTAGATGTTCAGCTACTTCATGGGTACACAAAAATGAGACAGGAGAGTGAAATTTCTTATTGATGAAAATTATGTAGAGATTTATAATTTACCTGAACTGCCTTTTGTTTTTCTCCTACAAGTGTTTTTAAAAATGCTAGTTTTCAAGAAGGCTGAATGAGGAAAATTTTTTGACCTTTTAAATTAGTGTTACTATTAAAACTGATCATCTTAAAATCAGTCTTTTGACCAGTCTGTATATTACTTTATATGGTCTGTATATTACCTTGTTTCAAGGTATGTCTATGTCTAGAAGTCATTCAGTTGATTCATATTGTATTAGGAAACTCTGGTATGAAAATTACTGTAACACAGAGAAAGCACAAGTTAGTCTTGTAAGAAAGGAAAGCACTTTATAGACCACTAATATCCTTCTATTTATCTAAAAGGGAAGAATGGAGAGGGGGGTGGCAGATAAGGGTACATTTTCAAGAACTTGCAGTCAGAAAGATAATATTATCCTAGTAACCATGTTAATAGAAAATTATACTTGTTTACGAAATGTCCTAAATATCAGGTTATTTTCCTATTGAGGTAAATTGGGTTGAGAAACATAAACCCTTTTAGTTAAGGTTGCTTCCCCATTTGATATTCTGTAGTTTGACTTGAAATCTATCATGTGTAAATGATGATTCCACTACTTATCTCTGTGCTGTGCAATACGATAGCCAGTGCTGTTCAGTAACTAGCCACATGGGGATATATGAACTTAAGTTTAACTAAATTAAACAAAACAAAAAAATAGCACGAGTCATGTTTTAGATGCTCAGTAGCTACGTGTGTAAGTGGCTGATGTATTGGCCAGAAAAAGAAAGTTTCAAATATCTCAGCAAGTTCTTTTTGACAGCCCTTAATTAGATGATGATGATTTTGATTATCCAGAAGATCATTTTTATTCCTCTGGGAAAATGACAATTAATTCTCATCATAAACAGCGCCCAAGACATAAGGAAATAAGACCGACTGGCTTTGTATGTTTGCAACTGTATATCATGAGCAATGCCACCTCCCAAAGTTCAGTAATTGGCCACAATCACAAACGCCAATTTCTCAAAAAATTTCCCCCAGAACTCCAGTTGTCATTTTACTTTTCTTTTTTTTTTTTTTTTAATTTTATTTTATTAAACCAGCACCTACTGTTTCTGCTAGAATGCACCAGCCCTTCCAACGACAAGGAACGTGGAGCCATCTACTGTTATCTTCAGGAACTGCATGGAAATTGTAGATGAAAAACGGTGCAGGAAGAATATCAACATGCACTGTGATCATTTCCTACAAAAAAAAAAAAATAGTAAAGATTTATCTCAAAGAAAGGTTTTAAATGATTCTCTAGGCCTATTTATAGTTTCCATGTACTGAATTGTTGTTTTGTGTCTTGATAAACTGCTGACAAGATAGTCCCAAGTCAAAAGATGACAAATTTTAGCTTTGTTTTTCTTCCAAGGAAACCAAAGATAGTAATTATTTGAGTCAGAATTCTTTTCCTTCGTTAATTAGGAGTTAGTTTTGTTTAAAAAAGGTAGCATCTAGGACAAATGAAGCAAAATGCAAATTCATTTTTTATATGGAAACCTGTAACAAATTAGGAAATACCCCTATTTCATCCTTATAGAGAGAAATAGGACCTTCTTTCCTCAGAAATACTGATTATTTCCCCTTGAGTGTGAGATCTCCTAAGCATTTGGGGCTCAGTTCCAAAGAATGTACTTATCTGGGAGTTAGTTACTTTTTGTTCTCATGCCAAAGAGGTGAGTCAATTCTTACTTGTCTGCTCTGTATTGTTTGTAATCTCAACACAATACCTCTTTTTTCAAGGAGGTTAGCAAAGGTGTAGCTTTTCTAGCATCCAGAGATGCTGCTAGGAAGAAATGAGAAGATAAGCTTTGAGACATTTTCAAGCTCAAAATAATCCTGTTTTAGATAGTGTTGGAAACTTGATTTTACTTTTTTTCAACTCAGATCCATAATTAGAGAAACCCTCTCTGAGCCTACTGTTAACTGTTGTCTTCTGAGATTCCGCAGTGCCTGTAGGAGGATAAAAGTACTTGAGATCCCAGCTGGAGTCAAGCTGAAATATGTGAACTCTTTTTTCATTCCCATCTCTGGAACCTCAAGTGAGAAAGGGAAGTGGTGGCCTCTCACCAAAGGGCAAAGTTCCTCTGGAATCTGGATGGGAATTTGGGAACCAGTCATTCCCGGATCTTAAATTAAGCCTCTCCTTACTAAGCAAATATGGTTTCGAAGTTCAACTGTGATAGAGTGGCTGTCCTCTACCTCACTGGGACACATGCCCAGCATTTTTTAACAGAAGCAAAAGGATAGCAATCAATATAAAGGCATTGGATTTATTAAATATCTCACCAAGGCGCTCTGTGATGAAATAGGGAGAAATACACCTCTTTTTTTTCTTGTACTCCTACCCTTTGCGATCTCATTCTCCTGGGTGTAAACGAAATGCTGACTTGACATCTTGGTAGAGATTTACAAAACACCTTAAGCAGATGTTGAAGGATGGCCTTTGATTTAGTTCCCACACCCATCTTTTCCTGGCCCTCTTTTCCAATTTGCATTGTCACCTGAAACCACCTTAGCCTCCTGCACCTGCCTCCCCATAAATAACCTTCTGCAAAAGCAGTCGCTGATTCAAACGCAGTCTGCTGTTTCGAGAAAAGGCAGCTTTTCATCTGGTGCCTTAGTTGGTTTGAAACCATTAGGCATGCCTTTCAAATCCATTCATCCCTTAAATCACCCAGAGCCTGCTTCCTTGCTGCTGGATCAATGTCACGCTGAACTCTGGCAGGGTCCTTGAAAGAACATGATATATCTTTGTGACTGAATTAGCTGCTCCTGTGAGATATCTTGTCTGTCAACCAACTTTCCAGGTTCCCAAATTCATTTTAAGAAAGAGCATTCATCTTGTATACCTGGGTTGGGTATCGCTTACTTCCCCTTGGGAAGTGTCCCAGAAGAACCTGTAATCTGTATGCTAATTCTGGCAACTCAAAGCTTTCTTTTATCCTGGGTCATTGTTTTAAAAACCAAATTCATTTCCCACTGTCTCATTGCCTTCTCTCCATTCCAAAGTCCTCAATTTGTGGAGGGTGTGGGGGGCGGGGTGGGAAGGCCTATTTAATTATCTCTGCCCCCCAAAAAAGAAGTGTCTTTTTCATTCTCTTTAACTCCATTGGATCAGTACTACCAGGAAAAAAAAAAAAACCAAACAAATATTTATTGCTTTCTAAGGAGCCAGTTTTGAATGTGTTACACCAAGGTTCTCTTCAGAACCACCATATTCTCCTTCTTTGAGGAAGTGGGTAATAAATACAAATCCAAGTTCTATATAGGCCAGCACACATACTTCCTAATCTGAGATCTGAGCTCTCTATAAGTATATACACATTTGTTGGTTGATTTCTTGCAGAGAAGTTTGTGATCTCCCTAAAAAGCTAGAGCCACTGGCCAAATAGAATATATTCTGAGTTTCCAGCAACTGGGTTACAAATGAAACTTTGCAAAATGCAAACTGTTTGTGAGATTAACCTGTCTCTTAAGCCTTATCTTCCTGGTAGTAATTTGAATAGAGTCAACAGCTTTTTCAAGCATCTCACATAAATCTCACTTTTCCAAAGGAGTTAACTCTTTTGAAGTTTGACTTAACCAGCAAATTAAGGACAGTACTTAATCGCCTGGGGGAGGAAATGGCAATCTGGTCCAGTATTCTTGCGTGGAGAATCCCATGGACAGAGGAGCCTTCCGGCACCAGTCCATGGGATCTCAAAGAGTTGGACAAGACTGAGCACAGCACAGCACTTAATGCTGTCACTTATTTCAATTTTGGAAAAAAGTGAATTTCTCCTAAACCAGAATTTTTGCTAGCTGGTCCCCACAGCAGGTGCATTGGGTTGGGTAAAATTTGTACTAAAGAAGGATGGAGAACTTGGTGGAGGATGTGCTAAAGAAGGATGGAGAAGTTAGTGTTGAGATTATGTTGGAAAGGATGAGAAGGTAAGTAAATTGAGAGTTTACAGAACCCAACAGACAGAACATAGTAATTGTGAGAGCTATAAAGAGAAGGTTTGCTGCAGATAAGAAGCCAGAGCTTCACTGAGATTAAAGAAAATAAATGGAAGCTGTGGGTAGGAACTACCTTAAACCCAGTCCTTCGTCCACTGGGGTAACGTCAGCAAAGGATTCCTGGAATTAATAGCACCCGGGGCTAAATGCTTCTTTGAATTCTCATGTCCAGCACTTGGACATTCTGTGAATTTGTTTTCTTAAACAAAAACCAAGCCGATATTTAATCTTCTGAGCCTCCCTATTTAATTCTAGAACTGTAGCAGGTTGAACTAAAGTCTTGGACATCAAGTTTGAGTAATGCTAAATAAACAGTAGTTCCTGATGTGGATAATAAGAGGAAAGATACTTGAGAGAAAAAAAATTCCACTATGTTTATCTTTGGAAGTATTTAAAAATCCACTTCACAAACAGTACTTTCTGTGCCATTCTGCTGACCTTTCCCCTTGTTTAACAAATACATCTATTACACAAGGCAGTTGATCTTTCCAGAAAACAGACTGGCCACTTGCTAGAGATTGTCCAGAAATTAGTTATGCCTACTGTGATCTATGCGCTTTCTCTGTGTCATTTTATCTCATCAGATTTTTTTTTCTGGAAATCTATAAAGTACACACAAGCAAATATTACTGTATTTCATTGAGTCTAAGATGTCATCCATTATAAGATGCTCTTTTATATATTGCTAAAAAAAAGACTGATGGTTAAATGTGTTTTCTTGTCACTCAACTATCTAATGAATCCCAATTTCAAAGAAACTAAAATACAAAGAAGTGTATATTAGAATCTCTGAAATCTCTGATTAGAGGGGATTATTCTTTGATGGCAAAGGTCAGTATCTTAAATACTTCTGTTGACAGTGTTGCTTTTTAATAAGAGTAATTAATGGCCTATCATACATCTTGGGAGCAAGGATTTATGTAGAACTTGTAAAGCATATAAATTACTCTAATAGACTACAATTTGGGGCAGACTGACAGGCTTTTCATTTTATGGGTAAACATTAGAAGTTCAAAGAAGACCATTTGCAGTATAGCATGATGTAGAGTTGTAAATTTTGAACCTGGAATGTGAAGACCTGGGTTTGAAACATGGTATGCAAGTTGAATTATCAAGATGGTTTGTGGTCAAACAATCAGCTGATCAGCACCAGAACTTTGGGCTAATTAGAAGGCAGAAAGCAACCAGTGACATGGTCTTTTCTTAAATTTGATTTTTAGTAAACTATAACTCCAATTAACTTATTTCAGTTTAACATCCTTTGCTATTTGCAGTATTTTCTTTTGGTACCTGGTCAGAGAGTTTTTTTGGTGTGTTGATATTTTGTACACAGTTCCCAGGAACAATACAAATGCCTTTTGTCATTGCTCTAAAAAATGCTCTAACTTTGCCATAAAGGAAATTGGTAGTTTGTTATTATTTAGAATTTTGGAAGGAGAGAGCAGAAGTGGAAATAATTTTCCAGGTGAAGGATATACCTAGGGGTGAGTAAGTGAGTCTCCAAAGTTTTCAAGGCTCTTAAGCCCCAGATGAAGGCTTCATACAGTCTGCGTCTT
This sequence comes from Bubalus bubalis, assembly GCF_019923935.1. Taxonomy (NCBI): domain Eukaryota; kingdom Metazoa; phylum Chordata; class Mammalia; order Artiodactyla; family Bovidae; genus Bubalus; species Bubalus bubalis. The sequence goes on from NC_059163.1 coordinate 21,270,901, forward strand.
TGTCCATATCTGGATCCTTGTCCACTTTATGGGAGTAAATAATTAAGAAGTACTTTTGGTGCTGATTTTTTGAAAGGGAATTCTGAGTAATTTGTGACCATTTTGTGGGTTAGTGATTCCTGTCGATCATCGATCAACCGAAGGCCACAGGGGTGTGTGTGTGCAAGATGCAAGAACGTTCCATCGGGCTCACTGGATACTGTAGCCACGTGACTGTGTGGTCCTAATCTGGTCACTTCACCTCACTGCACAGGGTCTCAGCTTGTGCACTGGTGGACAGAGGAGAGTGGACCTGACTGTCATGGCGCTTGGTCCTTGGCCTCTTGCAGAACTGTTTTCTAGTCATTGCTGATCCCTTAGCACCTAGTTACAGCCTTAGATGCTAATCCCTTAGCATATGTTCCCCACCTAGTTACAGCCTTTGAATCCTTACTCTTCGTGGGGCCTCTGGGCAACCACTTCAGATTGATTGCAGTTAGAAAGTGAAATGAAATCTATTTCCATTTTCGACTAGTTGATTTCCTATGGTCCTTTTGAACTTTTGGCACTTTCTGATTGTCTGAAATTCCCAACTCTTGGCCTACTCTCTCCCCAAAGCACTTTACTATGATGGTTTTAGTAGCAATGAGTGAGTGGAAAAATCAAGGAAAATTCATGATTCTTGGCAGAAGGGGAAAAAGAAAACCTTCAAGGGCATGATGGAGTGAGTTCCACTCGTCAACCTTGGATGCCAAGGATACTGTGTGGTTTTAAAGCTTTTTTAAGCCAGAGGCAGGTGACCGCATCCAAATGGAAGGTTCCTTCCAGGCTGTAACTTTTAGGTGTTTCTCATCTCAGTCTCTGGTGTCCCAGTTGAAGGACATTTGGACTTTCTCAGGGCAAGGGCAGATGGTCTCTTGTTTTTCTTCCCACCAGGAACAACCCATGTGCAAAGATGATACTGCATGTGAAACAGACTCATGGAAAACTGGCAGTTTGAAAGAGGACAGAAGCATACTTTGTCCATTGTCTTAGAAAACGTTAGCCTTGAGTTGTTTATTTAACTGTGATTCCTGTGTATAAGATCTTACCAACTAAGTGGAGAGCATTTGTGTTAACATCTGCATCTCAATGTTCCTGGTCCCTTGGCCATTATGACCACGTCCAAGCGAGAGGGATGGCAGCAATGATTCTGGTGGTTACTGGTCTCCCCAGACAGTGATTCTCAGTCCTCACTTTCTTCCCATTTGTGACTGTATTTTTGGAGAATAGTTGATTTACAATGTTGGGTCAGTTTCAGGTGTACAGTAAAAGGATTCAGTTGTACATATATATACTGTTGCTGTTCAGTCGCTAAATCATGTCTGACTCTTTGCTACCCCATGGACTGCAGCACACCAGCCTTCCCTGTCCTTCACTGTCTCCCGGAGCTTGCTCAAACTCATATTCATTGAGTTGGTGATGCCATCCAACCATCTCGTCCTCTGTCACCCGCTTCTCCTTTTGCCCTCAATCTTTCCCAGCATCAGGGTCTTTTCCAGTGAGTTGGTTCTTCACATCAGGTGGCTCAAGTGTTGAGCTTCAGCAGCAGTCCTTCCAAGAATATTAAGGGTTGATTTCCTTTAAGATTGACTGGTTTGATCTCCTTGCTGTCCAGGGGACTCTCAAGAGTCTTATCCAGCACCACAGTTTGAAAGCATCAGTTCTTCGGTGCTCAGCCTCTTTTATGGTCCAGCTCTCACATCCCTGCGTGACTACTGGAAAAAGATATTCTTTTTTCAGATTCTTTTCCTTTATAGATTATTACAAGAGATTGAATATAGTTCCCTGAGCTGTACAGTAGGTCTTTGTTGTTTATCTATTTTATGTATAGTAATGCATATCAGTTAATCCCAAATTCCTAATTTATCCCCACCACCACCTCCCGCCACTACTTTCCCCTTTGGTAAACACAGACGTTTGTTTTCTATGTCTGTGAGTCTGTTTTTGTTTTGTAAATAAATTCACTTATATCACTTTTTAAGACTCTGCATATAAGCAGTATCATATGAGGTTTATCTTTCTTTCTCTGTGCTATTTCACCATGGATGGTTTTATGTTCTCCCTCAGTATTGGTTTATGGATGGGATCGACCACAAAATACTGAAATTATTATTTTTCTCCATTTTCACTTTCTTGATGCTTCTTTCCCTAAATGCCATTTCACCTGCCAGGGCAGCTTTACAGTGGGTGTTGTTTGTTCCCAACACCCCACCCCTGGCAGCTCCCTGCCCAGGCACGTGCAGGTACTGTGATGCTCTGGCCCCAGTGGGAGGGTGGCAAGGGGGAACCTGGGACAGTTGTGCTTGGAGAGGGATGTACAGCCACAGACAGACCCCACTCCCCGCCCCCATTCGGATGCAAATATCTTAAGCCTCTTGAAGGATTAGCCCAGGTTGTGTCCTCCTGCAGCCTCCAAACACCCTGGGCCTGTCAGTCCAAGCCCTGGAGTTTGCCTTTCCCTCATTGTTTGCCTCTGAAACCTTCCATCTCTGCAACTCCTGAATGCCTCCATTGTCCAGACAGGCTGCTGGAAACGGGAGTCTGTTCTGGGGCCAGGAGCTCCGTTCCTTGGAATCCAAGTAATAACTTAATAGCCTCTGGCCTCCAGCAAACACCCTCTTATGCGGGCTATGTGAGCAGGAAAGCACACACAGGGAGCGGACGTCACAGCACTCCTTGTTCCTCAGTCAGGTGCTTTCTCAGCCTGTGTGTTTACCGAGCACTGAGGCTTTATAGAGCCCTTCACCCCGAAAGAATTTAACACAAAGGGGCAAAAATGAATGGCATCAGACTTCCAGTGAATGCTGAGGAGTTGGCATGAAATCTCCTGATATATATATGCGTCTATAAACTTACACAGTGCTTCCCTGGTGGCTCAGTGGTAAAGAATCCGCCTGCAGTGCAGGAGACTCTGGTTCGATCCCTGAGTTGGTAAGATCCACTGGCAAAAGGAATGGCAACCCACTCCAGTATTCTTGCCTGAGAAATCCCATGGACAGAGGAGCCTGGCGGGCTACAGTCCATGGGGTTGCAACCAATCAGACATGACTTAGTGACTAAACAAGAACATAAACACACACACACACACACACACACGTACACACACAGATACTTTAATTCTAGGCTTCTCTTAGGTTTCAGGTTTTCAACTTCTGTTTTGGTTATCTCCTAATATGCCCAATGCTAGTCCAATATTTCTTAAGCATTATGTAATTCTTCCCCACCAACTTTGAAGGTGCATGTTTCCACCTTAGGATGATACTTGACTGGGAGGATAAAGCAGTTTAAAGCTCAACCCCTCTCCCTGCCTTCCTAACCAAATGTGAAGGCATAAGATCTAAACACAGCAGCCAGAGACTTGACTTTAGGCATAGATTGGAGCCTTTGATTCAAGTATTTCATGGTACTTTATTGGACACGATTGGTACTCAAAAATATGCATTCGTGTGCTGTTCAAAAGCAGTGTACTTCTTGATGAGTTCTGAGATTGTTTCAGAATCTAACCTGGGTTAAAACTTGCCTGCTTCTTCATGACTGTGAAAGCGTATTAAAGTTTGCTTTTCTTTGGGACTGCCTATTACCGACACCGTGTTTCTTCCTTTCTTATTCATTTTAGGAAAGCATGCCTCAGACTCCTCCCTTTTCTGCCATGTTTGACAGCAGTGGTTACAACCGAAACCTCTATCAGTCTGCAGAGGACAGCTGTGGGGGGCTGTATTACCATGACAACAACCTCCTCTCCGGGTCTCTGGAAGCGCTCATCCAGCACTTGGTACCCAATGTGGATTATTATCCGGATGTAAGTATTCACATGTTTCTGAAACACATCCTTGGTATCCAGCAGAAATTACAATAGAGTAGGAGAATCCCAAGGACGGGGGAGCCTGGTGGGCTGCCGTCTATGGGGTCACACAGAGTCGGACATGACTGAAGTGACTTAGCAGCAGCAGCAGACAGGGACCCTGGATGCTCCACAATTATATCTGGGTTGCTAAGAATTTTTCTAACAAGAAGTTGCAGGTTGATTATTGAGTGCTTTGAGACCCAGTTGAGCCTGGATACGATAGTTCTGCATATTAGTTTTCTTTTCAGGGTTGGCATCACAGTGTAGATGGTCAGAGACCATCTAAATAACTGTAAGGTTTGACTCGTGCGTGTACCATGATCCTTAAATAGAAATGCCAGAGAACCTCGGATGCTTCTCGAATGTTTAGTGCCTTTTTGGTTTCCAAGACCATCACTATGTTGAGAAAGGTGAAGCAACACAGGGAAGCTTCCTAGAAAAGAGAACACGAGTTACATTCAAGATGCAATTCTTTGTAGACTGGACATCAGATAATATGCTTGCTTATGTTTTCCTTTGATCCCTGACATATGTATAGGTAATCCTTTCTAATTCAGGAAATCCATTTATATTTTCTCAGTCTTTAGAGCAATTCCAAGAGACTCAGAGAGGAAAAAAATTGAAATTTGGGATTCGGTTGGCACATGGTCTCACGCCCGACATCAGCAATCAAACCCGGGTTTTCTATTTCTAGAGCAAGTGATGTTTCTCCCCACTTCCTTTGTGCTGTGGCTGACCCCGTTCCTCAACAGCTGCTTGCTGATAAAGATTTCATGAAGATATCCAGACACTGGATTCAAATGCTTTTATAAATGTAATAATGACCTTGGTGTGCAAACGACAGTCTGTGCTTGCCACTGGAGTTCACTGTAGTGTTTGTTCCTGAGTTATCTCTCTCTGTGTGTGATTTGTTACATAGCATTTTCAAATATGTTGCCACACAGGGAAAACTTGTAATCAAAAGTAAAAGGCGTCCCTTATTCAGCCCTGTAAGTGTTTATGAGCCATAAAAGGGTGCCTCAGGGGGAGAAAAAACCCATGGCATTTTTCTTTTTATTGGGAGTCTGAAGCTATTATAACAAATAAGCATTACTTCATTACTGGCTTCTTGGGAGACAGTGTGCTTAAAGAAAAATATATAGTGTGATATTATGTTTTATCAAATTGCTTAGCCTTTGAGCAAGTAAACAGATGACTTGAACGCCTGTTGAATGTTCTGACAAGCACACAGATGCTCCAGTGTGTAATACTGGACCCACTGGAGAATCCTTGAACTGATGTGGGTTGGGTGGTTTTTTGTTTTTTAATTTCCATTGAGTTACCATAATATTTGGACACAGAACAAGATTCTGTACGGGTGGTGTATGTAAGTTAGATTGATCTCCGTGGGCTGAATTTCATTCTTCTTTACTGGGCTGAGTTATATGTCCTGGTATGCAGGCTCCCAGAGGGTAGATATAAAAATGTGGTGTGAATAATTTAGTAGCTCAACTTATCCTGTACTTCTGTTATTTTTAGTATGGTTTAAGGGAAAAGATGTATCAGAAGGTAAAGGAGAAATCCATCTTGTTTTCCTACTAGTAAGCATCACTGGAGAACTTGATATATGATGCATCAGGTTTAGGGAAGATACTAGTTTCAGATGTAGGCTCTAACCATGATAACTTTTTTTTTCTCTTGCCACAGAGAACGTACATATTTACCTTCCTGTTGAGTTCTCGGTTATTTATGCATCCGTATGAGCTAATGGCCAAAGTTTGCCACTTATGTGTTGAGCACCAGAGACTAAGTGATCCCAACAGTGATAAGGTAATGATATATTTTGAACTTTACTTTTTTCCTATTGGGTTTGGTAGCTTTATGGCTTAAATCTTGTGAAGTGGGTCTCCTGAAGTCACCGTGGCTTCTCCCTGGGCTGAAGAGTATCACGGCTATGCAAAGGGAATGGGGAATGGTATAAAGAAGAAATATAAGTCCAGTGCCATGGAAGATCCCCAGGTCCTTCCTGAAGCTGGTAGCACTTGACATTGACTTGGGAGAGGGGCACTAGAGCTTCTTTAGCCTCAAAGACTTTGCACTGGAACTTTATCAGTAGCATTGTTGGTAATTATTTATTTGATGGATATCACTGAATTCAGTTTGCTTTTCCTCCCTAGAATCAGATAAGAAAAATTGCACCGAAAATTCTTCAGCTCCTGACAGAATGGACAGAAACATTTCCTTATGATTTTCGGGATGAAAGAATGATGAGAAACTTAAAAGATCTGGCTCACCGAATAGCCAGTGGCGAGGAGGTTGGTAACCTAAATTGAATAGAGTCATTCGCATTTCCAGGCAGGGTCTTAGTTGGGAAGTGGTTGCTGACTTGTACATTGGCATCTCCTCTGCTTCCTCTGGGTTTCTGCCTTTGGGCAAGTCCTCTCCACAGAGTACTGTTCTGTTTGGTGCGCCAAACAGAGCTGATTAGACGATCCCACTTCAAAGGGATGTGATCTAAAGTTTTATGTGATTAATTTGGGGGTATGTTCATGTCAGTTCATGCAGAGGATTCATGTTGCAAGTATGTTTTCATGTTGTTTTATTGATACCTCTCTTCCTTCCAGAAAGGTTTGATCTAGCAAGTTAGATAAAGAATATCACAGTAGGAGATATAAATACTAATACATGTAAAATAACATATTTATATATTAACAGATAATAAGGAATATCTAGGAATATCTAGTAATACTAAATCGGAAATAGTCTGTATCATGGAAAGGAGAAAACGAATAGTCTAATATTAAGAACCAGTTGACTAGGACAAGATTGTTGTATTTCACTGTAAATCTCTAGGTAAAAGGAAAACACAGTTGGTTATATAATTTTCACTATCAGAGGAGCAAAACCATATAAATTCTTCAAAGAATTAAATAAAAAAATTTTTTAAATGTCCTGCAAGGACTTGGTGAATATGATCATGGAAACTGTTCTGTGTTGTGTTTACAACAAATAACTCCTTGGTAAAAACTGCAGCCATTAGATTATTATAAATTAGCAAAGGTAATTCTTTAGGAGTAGAAAAGACAGAGAAAAAAGGATTCAAGTCTTGTGCCCAGAAGTTGATTCAAGGCTAGCACTTAGACTAGGTGGAGATGAAAAATAAGTCTGTTAGATAATCTTCCGTAAATATCACGTTCCTCAATTGAGCCTTTGATAAGCACTAACTAGCTATGACAAATTCAAGGTTATCCTCTTTGAAGCAAGCCTGGAGGACTGGTATTCTGTGTTGAGGCTTGTTGGGCAAGGAGGCCTTTGTAGTTTCCGTGTTGCTGGCGTGCTCCAGGGAACACATTACTTAGGCCCAGATACAACATTCAAAAAAGATAGATGAAGCTTTTGGCAAAGCCAGTGGTGTCTTGTTTCATTTGTCTTAAAATGCATTTTCCCATTATGGATACCCTAACTGGAGAAATCATTCTTTCAGTGATGTGCCGTCAAGATCCTATAACAAGGCACCCTATCTATTCTGTCTACTTCTGGTGAATACGTTTTAATACTGTTTCCCCAAACTTAAAAAAATCAGACAAATTTTTCCAGGATTAACACTTGAAAAATGTGCACATGCTTGCCACATTATGTTCTCATGAAAGTGGAATTAATCCTTTTACAGTTCCCCTATGACTTTGTCGAGCTATGGGTTGGGAAGATTCCTTGGAGAAGAAAATGGCAACCCACTCCAGTGTTCTTGCCTGGAGAATTCCATGGACAGAGGAACATGGTGGGGTAGCAAAGAGTCAGACATGACTGAGCACATAAGCACATACGACTTTATATTGAACACTGGTGCTCAGAACAGCCATAACTTCTACAAGGCTGAATGAGTAGTTGCCTGGGTCCTTTTGCAAATTCTGACACTTCTAATCATTTTGCTAGTTTGTGTGTAACAGGTTCTAGCAAGATAGGAATTGGTATGTTCATCACTCATAAAGGCAAAACTTAGGCATCACTGTTTTTTAGTAAATCTTTTCTTAGAGGGTTAAGCTGCTATGCTGCTTGGCAGAAGCAGGGCTGTCTCAGTGACCTAAGTTTATGACAAGCTGCTCAAAAGATTAGTGGCATCATAAGGACTTTTTCTTGTGTGAGGCTAAGCCCTGAGTCAGGCAGTGTTTCATTTCAGTTAAGTTGTGTTTAGAGACTTAAGTTGATATGGCAGTCAGCTTCCTTTTTCTCTATCGCCTTTTTACAAGGTAGAAATGATGCCTTGTTTTTTTCCAAAGGAATACCTTGAAAATCTTTTTCCGATACAGTGCCAAATGGATGGCTTTTTGTCCTTCTTGTCATGGAAGTTCATGAAGGGGATCGCTGCTATCAGTATTGGCCAGATTGGGTCCAATCTCTTTTTAACAGGATCCAGCCATTTAAGAATTGGATGGAACCAAGCAAGGGAGCCAGACAGTCTTGTGCCTGGGCTTCTTCTCAGCCCTCCTGTGTTCATAATAAATCCTTGATAAACCCTGACATCTTCAGAGAGTTTTAAGTGTGAAAAGAGGAGATGAGAAGATAAGCCAAGTATAACCACGGAGTTGGCTGATTCATCTAGGGTTTGAGTGGAGAGATGTCACCTGCCATGATTCGACTGGGTTTATAGTGAGATGCTATTTCTTCAGCCACTTATATAGCCAGTATTCAGAAATGGGTCCATGATTTGGCAGCTGGTTGATTTGAGTGCTTTGGCAAGTTCTCTAAATTCTCTGCTCCTTCTTCATTTCTGTCAATCCTAGAAGTAAAGTTTTGTGATTGATGCTCTTTTCCTCAGTTCTGTGCTTGGCAGGCCACTTAACCTGTCTTGGGCTGAAGTGTCTTTCCTTGGAGAGATCTTCCCCCACCACCCAGCCATGGTCACTCCCCATTGTTGGCTCTCACCACCAATTTCTTCATAGCACTCTGTGATTAGTAATTACTCTCTTTATGACTTGTTTTCCCCCCATCTAGACTCCATGCTGTGCCCCTTCTGCTCACATAGCATCTTAACTCCTAGCCCAGTACCTGGCATTTAATGGGCACTCAGGAGTGTTTGAATGGATGAATGAATGAATGAGTTAACAAACTAATCAATTACTGGAAAAGGAAAAAATATTTCCCTCCACTGGAAAAAGGATCTCCCTTCTTGGGAAGGAGTGTGAGCTTAGGTTGGGACTTGTTGCATCTTGCCTGGGACTTTTTTTTTTGGCAGCCAATAGATCCAGGTGTGCTCCCTATGTAATTTAGTTGAGTTGTGAATCTGCTAGAACAGTTCCACATAATATGACCTAATATGTTTCCTGCCTCAGGATTTGCCCAAAATGAACAGGTTTATTAGGACTTGGCTGCAAGGAACCCGAAATGAAACTGATGATTGAATTACATGACAAATGACTCTTGTGGGCAGAATGCAATTTTCTCTTCCTTAAGGGGCTGGTCTTTATTCTATCTTTATTTGCCAGGTAATTACTGACACTGGCATTTGAAGTTATAAAAAAGATTAAGTACATATTTAGCAATCCATGATTCAGGAAGGACGCGTGCTTAATAACACCAAGCCTTGGTTTCTCAAATGGAGTCAAGTGGTAGCAACAGACTTTTCAAAGAGGTCACACACATACGTATCACACACACATATTCCTCTCTGTCTCACACACACACACACCTGCGTGTGCACCTGTACACACACTCGTTCCTTGTCATTTGAATGGCTCTTCCCCTGTACCCTGTTGCATACATGTTCTCCTCATATTATACTGCTTTTTGCTCACTAGCTGAATCCTCCACTGTACATTCCTCTGCCTGTTCCCTAAAAAGCACTTTTTAAGTGCAGAATAAGAATCTTTCACCAGATATTCTTTGCTGTGTGTCAGAATCACCTGGGGAGCATTTATTATGATATTTGGAACCAAAGACCGCAGAAACCATTTGAAGTTGATGGATTTTTACGTAACTTAAGATTATGAAAGTAGAAGAAGCAAGGGAAATAGGGATGAAGGATTTTTATTTTATTCTTCTTTGCTTTCATTGAGGTACAGTTGACATATAACCTTGTATTAGTTTTAAGTGTACAACATAATGATTCATGGCTTATGTACATGGCAAAATGATCGCCACAGTAAGTCTAGTTAACATCTGTCACCTTTCATAGTTATAAAATTTTTATCTTGTGATAACTTTTAAGATCTCTTAGCAACTTTCAAATATGCAATGCAGTATTATTAATTGAAGTCACCATCCTTCCTGGACATTACATCCCCATGACTTATTTTATAACTGGAAGTTTCTACCTTTTGACCCCCTCTTACCCATTTTGCTCACCCCCCAGCGAAGGATTTAAAATAGCCCTCAATTTGGCCTGAAGTGCTTTGAATTCTGAAGGAAGAGGCATTTTCTTTGAGTGACAAGCATATTATCAAATAGATAGCATCTTCTAAACTGATAACTTTAGTGCTGTGTGGAAGATAGCCGCTTTGAAGGCTCAATTTTTTAAACACTTAGGTATTTCATTAGTGACTTTAGGGTGATCTGTGAAGGTAGAAGAGGGGAAAAGGTCATCTAATTAACCAGTTTAAAGAACTCAGTGGAATATATACCAGACAAATAGAGAAGAAGAGAAGGAAGGTTGTGTGTGCTTTTTCGCCTTGACTGTATGAGAATTGCTCATTCCCTCCTGTTTGTGATTTTCCTCCATTTAAGTATGAAAACATCTGTTCATTTAAAATTTTGTAAGATGCTCTGGTAAAACAAATTACCACTGTTAAAAAAAAAAAGATGGCTCTTAGGCTTGTAGGTAAGATGCCATTTAATTTTCAGGTAATTAATCTCAGCAAATGTTATTGTGGTACTTTTTGAAAAGGAGCTGATTAGTTAGTAAAGCATGTATATAGGGTTTTCATCTGTAAATTCACTGGGGCTGTCCCTCTTTGGAGCTTTAACCTAAGGACCACACTAGCAATGAATTAGCCTGTATGCCTTTCTCTGATACCAGCATCACAATTTACTTAGATGGCTAAGTGTTTGGCAATTTTTGGCTGAAAAAGGAAGAATAAAAGAATACCCCTAACTTACATCATGATAACTGCCCCCTAGGGATTGATTGTGGTTATTTTTTGGACTTAATAACTATTTTAAAAGTCAAGAGACTACCATTTATCTATAATACATGCATTGCTTTTAATACTAATTTATCTTAGTGCGTGGCTGTAGCATGATGTAGTCACAAACCAGGCAGCAGCTGGTAGTAGCATTACGGGGAGAATTGCCATGTGAAAGAATTTGATTGTAAACATTAGCACTGACTCATGAGTGCAACAAAGACAGGAGCCGAATGGAGGTCAGATACCAAAAAGGAATATCCAAGGCTTCTTTTGGTGGGGACTCATGTTATATGTGGAAGTCAGGAAGGTGGTTAGGGGCTGAGTAGGAAGTGATGGTGTATTTCTGACAAATAGTTGTTTGTACTTAGACAAATGCGATTGGGAATGATAGAAGTAGAAAAATCAAGAAGGTGGGCCTAAAGAAAAAGAATTAGGAAAAGGACGCTCTGACTTGAGATCTGTGCATCTTCACCTCCCAGAAGAAAACCAATAGGTTCCTATTTCAGTCCAGAGAACATTAGTTGTATGTGGTTCCTATTATATGGAATTCCCTCAATAGCTCATCTAAAATATCACTGTAGTTGTTTCATGGCCCAACTTGAGTCGCACTCCCAAGAGCAACCCAAGGAAAGAACTAAATCTTGCAGGTCTGAAAAGACTCCGTATGTATATGTGTCTTTTAAATTGTTAGAGCAAAACTGACTGCCTCTAACTGCCCTCCACCAAGGTGGCTATCCAGCATCAAAGTAAGAGCATCAAGTGCAGATCTCTTGAGTTTGTGGCGTGGATGCACAGGCAGAGTGAGGAGGTCATCCTTTGCTTGTTTCCTGGCAGACATATCGGAAGAATGTCCAGCAGATGATCCAGTGTCTGATCCGCAAGCTGGCCGCACTCAGCCAGTATGAGGAAGTACTGGCCAAAATCAGTTCCACGTCAACAGATCGACTCACAGTTCTCAAGACCAAGCCACAGTCCATCCAAAGGGACATCATCACTGTCTGCAGTGACCCTTACACGTTGGCCCAGCAGCTGACTCACATAGAGCTGGTGAGGCCGTTGTCATCCTTGTCTTTATAACCCAGACTTGGTTTGCCGTGGTAACCAGATAGCACGTTCATCGGCAGTAATGTCAAGGGAGAGGTGAAAATAATCCAAATGGGAGCTAATCTATGAAATAGCGGCAGCATGTTTTGTTTAGATATTTGCATATGACTGTTTCTGATATTCTGAGAATTCACTTTAAAATAAATACTAAGCAAGAGCGAAGAGGTTATTGACCTTCCTCATGTTCCCCATCTAATGAATTTTTCCATAGCTCGCTCAGCCTTTTACTTTCTAGTATACATTGACCCAAGCAGAAAACTGTCTCTGCTCAGATCTTAAAGATGATGACGGTTTTGAAGGTTAAAGGCTCATTTTACAAGTTGCCTGTTAAAAATGGATAGTGGCAGAAATTAATAGACAGAATGGAAAGACCATTCCTTCTCCTTTTCTTCAATACTGTTGAAGCTTGTGTTTCTTCAATACTGTTGGGTTTGTGTTTCAGGAGAGGCTCAATTACATTGGCCCAGAAGAATTTGTTCAGGCCTTTGTGCAGAAGGACCCTTTGGACAATGACAAGGTAATGGGTCTACCCAGAGGTTAGCCCCGAAGTTGGAAATGGAATTCTTTAGTCCATGATAGTGGGTATGAGATACAGAAATTGGAACAATTTTGTTTTAGGTTTTAAAGATCAGGAAGTTGTTTTTTTAAAATTCACGTTATTTCAATATTTGTTTTATTGCGGTAGTCTGGAGCCAAACCCACGATATCTCTGAGGTATGCCTGCACTTCGTGCACGAGGCTTTTTTTTTTTTTCTGATCATCCTACACAGCATGTGGGATCTTAGTTCCTCAACCAGGGATCGAACCTGTGCCCCCTCCAGCAGAAGCACGGGGTCTTAATCTTAACTACTAGATCACCAGGAAAGTCCCTCAGAAAGATTTTTTTTTTTACAGCCATGTCTGATTCATCACATTTTTATTTTTGAGTCTGGTCTCCAAGTGCCATAACAGTATTTTTACCCTATCACCAACTTTTGTCCTCTCTCTCTCTCCTTATTGGGAAATTTAATAAGCAAGTAGATGCAGGCATTTGTGGTGATGAAGGTAGGAGATAAAGGATAATGGTTTTAGCAGATTAAGTCAGAAAGAAAATACGAGAGGATGCTCTGCTCATGATTCAACAGTAACAGGGGCGGTAAAGACAGGATGCATGTCCAGTGTGCTGAGGACAGGTCTTTACTGCTCTGCCTCTTGTTTTAATGTGCATTCCTCATGGCAGGTTTGTTGCCTGAGTGCAGCCCATATGGTTAGCAATTGATGGTAGGCATGGCTGTAAGGTCGGCGTACACACATATAAGAAACTTTTCCTTGCGTTACCTCCAGAAGTATTAGGCAAAGACTGTATCACCCACTAATGAAAGCTCCTCTTTCAGAGTAGGGGCAGCAGCTGTTTTCCGGCCTTAGAATAGTTTCGCTCAGTACAGGAAGTGAAGATCAGGTTTTGCAATAGAGGCTAGTGGACTTTTTTGTTTGCCTCATTTGAAAGGAAGGAAAGAGGGGTGTAATTAACCTGTTTAAGCTTGGCCTTGAATTCTGAGATGAGCTTAACTTCTTTTTGCTTTTGAACAATATGTCACTCACTCTCCAAAAACCGGGATAGTGTAAACTTCCGCTTTACTTACCTTGGAATATACTAGTTTCTTGCTACACAGTGTTCCAAAATTATCTCCTAGATTTAATCTTAAGAGAAAATTTTCTAGACCTCTATACTCTCAGCTCCTCCATGCTATGTGAATAGCAGTAGGTAGTCACACCGCTATTAATTGGTCAAGATTGTTTTAGAATGCAGCAAAGACATATATATATATATATTTTGGAATGGTACTTCTGAGAACCGTTCTCACCCAGAGTAATTTAGTTTCCTGGGAGAGAAGGCATTGTCATGAATGCAGCAGAATAGGTTTCTCGATCTTCAGGTTTTTACAGGACTATTCTAAGAGACTGATATTTCTGTACTGAGAGTCATGGGCTTCCCAGGTGGCCCTAGTGGTAAAGAACCCGCCTGCCAATGCAGGAGATCTAAGACATGCATGTTCGATCCCTGGATCAGGAAGATCCCATGGAGAAGGGCCTGGAAACCCCCTCCAGTATTCTTGCCTGGGAAATTCCACGGACAATACAGTCCATGAGTGTCACAAAGAGTCGGACAGAACTGAAGTGACATAGCAGACCCACAGGCAGGAGAGTCAAGACTATTAGGGGTTTGTTCTCTTTTTCCCCTCCCCACTGCCTCCCCATCCTCAAAAGTCTTCCTAATTCATAAACTGAGAATAAAGGCCCATATCTGACAAAAACAAGAGTCTCATACACCCTTTTTTCCTCCAACTCATCTGCTCATTTTACTTTCTCAATAGAGTTGCTACAGTGAACGGAAGAAAACACGGAACTTAGAAGCCTACGTGGAATGGTTTAATCGCCTCAGCTACTTGGTTGCTACAGAAATCTGCATGGTGAGAAAATGAATTTTTCTCCCAGCCCTCTATCTTACTTTTTCATACTTCCTTTATATTTGTTGGGCCTACATGTTAGACAACTGCTCTCTTTCTCCTCATTCTGTACAGCCTGTAAAGAAGAAGCATCGAGCAAGGATGATTGAGTATTTCATTGACGTGGCTCGGGAGTGTTTTAACATTGGCAACTTCAATTCCTTGATGGCAATAATCTGTGAGTGTTTTCTGAGAGATACGTTTCCTTTGTTTGTATAGGTTATGTGAAATGGACCCACTAAGAATTAGCAAATAGTACAGTTTTGTTCATGAAAACTGTACTTATTAATCCAGACTTGTTTCAGAATGATCAGAAAGCTTTAAATATACAAACTGATATAAATATGTTTAATCTTTTATAAGTATATAAGAATTCATGGAATATGTTTAGTTAATCTTCATCTGAATATTTATCTATAAAAGATACTTGCCTAAATTAAGGATTTTAGAAAGTGTTTGAGAAGCTTGTGTATCAAGCATTATAGAAACATGATCTGAGAGTAAATCAAATGATTCCACTGGTAAGACAAGAGGTTGGCCTGAGAAACTGGAACATTTTCTGACTACCCGTGTTCCTAGTACTTGTCATCTGCTGACCTCATTAGCCTCACAAGGATTTTTAATACCAGCGACTATTCATTCAATAAACATAGGGCATGGGGGTAACACTGTATCTTGTTTTTTTTCTAGTTTATACCTGTTTTCTTGCTATGATTATTGATAATGTCTGTTTCATTTAAAAATATCCTGATTTATATGATAAACGATATGGCTATCTTATACATTATAAGTACTCAGTAAATATATGAATATTTACCTGGCTCTTTAGAATCAGGGTCAGTTTGAAGCCAGAGAATCTACTGAATTTAATTCAATAATTTTAATTTTAATAACCCCCCTCATGCATCCCTTTTTCTCTTAAAAAATCTTTTTTCCCCCTCGTCTCCCCCATAAAAATAACTGGTGAATCTTCAGCTTATTGTCTGGCTTACTGCACAAAAATAGTGAACAGAAAAGTCATCTAAATCAGGGACTTGAAAGGCCCACAGTCTAGGTAACAGAAGATTACCTAATTTCCCTCTTGTACTGTTAAGAAAATGTCAGGGCAATTTATGTCACAGGAGAAAGTGTTTGTAATACATCTAGCTGAACACTTGTATTCAAACTCTGTAAACGACCCTACAGAGCAACACGATGTAGACAGATAACCCAGTGAAAACAAGGGCAAAATACATGAGCAGTTCATAAAAGAAGATACACTGATGGCCAGACAGTATATGAAAAGAAGCTCTACTTCATTAGTCATCAGAGAAATACAAATTAAAATTAGAATCACAGTGAAATACATTTCACACACTGGAGTGACTGAAATTAAGAAGACTGGTTGAACCAAATATTGTGAGGATTATGGACCAAGTAGAATTCTCAGACCTGGGTGGGGTTGTGAAATGGGACCGCTACTTTGGAAAATCGTTTGGCAAGTTTTTTTTTTTTTTTTTTAAATAAAGCTAACTTCCTTTCACTTAGTAATGAACACTTTTTCAGAATGTACCTTAGAATGACTTCTCTGATTTCTCTGTTTCCACTTTCTTTTTCTCGCCTTCCATTGTAATCGGAAGCTGGCATGAACATGAGCCCCGTCTCTCGACTGAAAAAAACTTGGGCCAAAGTGAAGACTGCCAAGTTCGATGTTCTTGAGGTATGTGAAGCGGATCTCTTGCTGTTAAGTAACATTTTGCCCTGGAATTATTTGGACTTTTTGAATCCAGCATTTAAAGTATGATCTCATAAACTTTCTGCAGGTGAGAAGTGTGTAGTTCATATTCTCCTCTCTTTTGTCTACAGCATCAAATGGACCCTTCGAGCAATTTCTATAATTATCGAACAGCTCTTCGTGGGGCAGCGCAAAGGTCTTTAACTGCTCATAGCAGCAGAGAGAAGGTATGTGTTTAAACAAGTTTTATTCGTGGCATAGTTGCCACGTGTTGCACTGAAATGCACTGTGTGTGTGTGCGTGCTAAGTCGTTTCAGTTGTGTCTGACTCTTTGTGAAATTATGGACTGTAGGCCACCACACTTCTCTGTCCATGGGGATTCTCCAGGCAAGAATATTGGAGTGGGTTGCCATCCCCTCCTCCAAGGGATCTTTTCCACCCAGAGACTGAACCCGTGTCTCCTGCAGCTCCTGCTTTACAGGCAGATTCTTTACCACTGAGCTTCCGGAGAAGCCCTGAAATGCACTGTACTCAGCTGCTTTTACCTGTTTAGATCTAAGAAAGAAAGTTCATATGCTGTAGATATGTTTCTCACTTGCCACATAGGGAGAGGGGATGCTAAAGAAGGAGGAAAGGGGGAGGTAACTTGGTAGCGAGCTTTGCAAATGTTATTATTGCATTATTTAAGTGATTATTTTGTAATGTGTCATAGTTGTGTTTCAAGCAATAAATTAAGTCCTACGTGAAGATGACTAATGGCATTAGAGAGTAATTTGATTTAATGGAGTACAGACGTTTAAGCTCTGCACAAGGTAGCTGACTTAATGTAATCTTTTAAAGAATTAGCTTACCTCCCATGGTTAAGTCATTTATTTTCAGAAAGTAGGTTAGTTGCTGTAGCATTAGGCCTGCTGTTACTAATTGGGTATGTGGGTGGCGGGAAAAGTGCCAGGATGAGGTCTGAGAAATGAATGGTCTGCACACTACCTGCCCTGCCCTTAAACAGTTTCACACCGTCCTGGATCAGCCATGCTCCTGACTTGGAAGGGCATTTACCCACATTTCATACATGGGAAGCAGAAGTCATTTTGACATTAGGAGATCATGTTATTTGAGAAGTAAATACTTGGTTACAGTAAATGGGCTGATGAAGGTTGCTTGGTGAAAACAATTTTCTGCTTAGGTTCTACCCCATCTTTTAACTCGAACTATATGCTCCAACAAATCAAAGAAAATGAGGATACAAGATTTTAGGCCCTCTTGGTCACTCACCCTCAAAAGCTTCAGCCTCCGTGATCTAAAATGAAAACAAATGCAAAAAGAAACCCCATCTTTTAAGCATGCTAAATTGCTTCTCACCAAAATCTAAATTTTTGGTTCTGATCATGTTTGAGAGCTATTGTAAATACATTAATTTTTTAAATAAAGAAGCAAGGTCAGAGTGGGGATGAAGCAGAGATGACTATCTCAATTTAGCCCAAGGGAATATATAAGCTTTTATTTTTATTATTATTTTTTTTAATGTTTATTTATTTGGCTGCTCCGGGTCTTAGTTATGGCATGTGGTATCTAGTTCCCTGACCAAGGATCCAGGTCCCCAGATCCCAGGTCCCCTGCATTGGGAGTGTGGAGTCTCAACCACTGGACCCCACCAGAGAAGTCCCTGTATGAGCTTTTAAGTACTACTTTTCCACATCTCAGTACTTCCATGACTAGATTGAGAATAATCTAATCAGAAGCTTTTTAAGCTTCAGAAAATGAGCACACTTGTGGGAGGATACCAGCACCCAGAACGTGCAAGGCTTTCTCTGCAGAACCTCTGTGAGTTACAGGGGTCTCTGTCCAAGGGAGGAAGCGGCTGTAGAGTCACCTCTCTTAATCAGGAACTGCGTGCAGGTATGCATGCCTACTCAGTGCGACCCCATGGACTATATAGCCCACCAGGCTCCACTGTCCATGGGATTTTTCAGGCAAGAATACTGGAGTGGGTTGTCAGTTCCTCCTCCAGGGGTTCTTCCCAACCCAGGGATTGAACCCGAGTCTCCTGTGTCCCCTGCATTGGAGGGCATGTTCTTTACCACTAAGTCTGAAGCTGCAGCAATGCCAACCCCCAACCAAGATCTCAGTGAATGTTGTGCTTGTGGGGGTCTGATAGCTTTTTTCCAGAAAAACAGTATTTACCCTTTCTGTCACTGAGCAAATTCTGTCGACTTTAATTTCATTTTTTTCTTAAACCAGTTCTGTCTGAGCATAGGGATTGTATTCTGCAGTTCATAAAACAAATGGTATCACCACTAAATTTTTTAAAAATATGACATTTCTAGTTCACGGTTGTCCTCCAAGTCTATGAATGAAAGCATTTGGGGGGATAAGAGCCATCTTTGATTCAAGAGAATTGAAATCTTTTTTTCTTTTTTTGAAGTGAGGGTAAACTCTTTACCTCTGAATTATTGCCTATTTTAAAGTCTTCCTGGAAACATGACTAGAGTAATACAATCTTTGATATTCTTTGAATTATGTGTATGTGGCCAATGTGGTTTCTCTCTAGGAGCCACATCATAGAACAGATTAAATCTATCTGTCACATAGGGGCCGTTAAATGATCCTTAAATAGCTGTTTTTCCTATGAGTCCTTGTGTCTCCTGGTTTTTAACCACTCCTCATGCGAGTGTATGGTTTTAAATACTTTCACCATCCCATTTCTGATCGTGGGAACTTATTCCTCCTCATCACCATTCATTTCTAGGTGTGGAACTGATAACTCCTTTAAGGTGTAGCTGCCAAGTTTCTGAATTTAGAATATTGTGAAAGGGAATTAGGAAACATTACTACTTGAGAAGTTTTCCCATGAAAGCCTTCATTGAAAGACTTCTCAGAAACCAAACCTTTGTTCCTGTTAGTAGCCTATATGTCCACCTTAGCTCTGGAAATCCAGAGTCCTTGTAGTCTCCTGATTTTTACTGTGGTGGATTTGCGTAGGGGCTGCCGATCTGAAGGGAACCATTCATGAGGAAATGAGAAGGTGAAGGAGCTTGTCAGACCGCTCTGTCTAGCATATGGGCATCAGGAGTAGAGCAGGAATAATAAGGGAGATTATTTCTGTTGCTGCATCTTGGAAAAGTAGTTCTGACAATCAATAGTGGATCAGTCCAACAATTCCACTTTTGGGTATTTATCCAACTATATGAAAAACACCATATAATTTGGAAAGATATATGTATCCCATGTTCATTGCAGCATTATTTACAAAGCCAAGATATGAAAACAGTCTTGTCCACTAATGGATGAAGAAATTATTATTTATGTATATGTGTATGTATACGTATATATACATTATACACACACATACATATATATAAAATATATACATACAAATATATACATATTGCAATTTATTCATTATATATGTAATGGAATATTATTCAGCTATTAAAGTGAATGAGGTTTTGCCATTTGTGGTAACATGGGTAAAACTGGAAGACATTAAGTGAAATAAATCAGATTGAGAAAGACAAGTACTCTATGATCTCTCTTATAAGTGAGATCTAAATGTATATATGTATATGTGTGTGTATATATATATATATTTTTTCATTTTAAGAGAAGCTTATAGATACAGAGAACAGATTGATGGTTGCCAGAGACATGAGGTAGGGAATGGGGGAAACAAGTGAATTGTTCTTCATTTTTTTCTGGTTTAAGTAAATTTTATTTTTTAAAAAAGACTGCATTGTATGGCACACACCATGAATGCAAAACTCACGTATGTTATAGCCTGTGCCACCCAGCTAGAGGCATGTGACAAGAACTCCTGAAGAATTTAAATATCCTTGTCAGACAGTGAGTGATCAGTACCATATGTAGGTCCACCTTAATTATAATTCAGTCCTCATTTTCCTGATGATGATCCATCAGCAGTATTTGTCCCCTTGTATGGGGCCCATGTGTTTGGGGGGGATGCTTAATTGAGGTCAAGTTTTGTATTATTAATTTAATCCTTGCCACAACTCAATGAGGCACTGTTTCCATTTTAAAGTGAAGAAACTAGGCTTTCTTAGTATGTGAGCCTTATACCTAGGGTTGGCAAACTTTTTCTCTTAGCAACCAGATCATAAATATTTTAGGCTTTGTAAATTGCACAGTTTCTGTTGCAACTACTGAGCTCAGACATAGTGGCACAAAAGCTGACATAGGTGATGTGCCGGTGAGTGGATGAATGTGACTGTTTCACACGAAAGCTGTCTGGACACTGGAATTTTAACTTCATGCTCATGAAATATTATTCTTTTGCTATTTTCCCAGCCATTTAAAAATGTAAACTGCATGACCTCTAGGCCGTTCCAAAGCAGGTGATGAGATGGGCTGGCCCGGGGGCCACAGTTGGCAGACTCATGGCTTATATGGCCAGTCGAGTGTGGAGCCAGATTTGAAACTGAGAGGCAGAGCCTCTCAGTTCAGGCATTTGAAACTGGCAGAGGCAAAGCCCAACACCTTGCAGGCACAGGTGGTCTTGCAGAGAAGTGAGGTGCAGGTGTGCTTTTATCCTTATGCTGATGGCTGTTTAGTTCTAAAATAATAGAAAAAATAGCCAGTAAAATTATGAGAAGGTTATGAAGGGACCTTAACGAATTCAGTTTAGAGACTTCCAGACAATAGCAAATAATTCAGGGCTTCCTTGCTGGTCTAGTGGTTAAGAATCCGCCTTGCAGTGCAAGGGATGCTGGTTTGATCCCTGGCTCAGGATGATCCCACGTGCCTCAGGTCCAGCTGAGCCCATGAGCCACAACTACTGAAGCCTGCTCATCTAGAGTCCATGATCCGCAACAAGAGAAGCCACTACCATGAGAAGCCTACACAGCACAGCTAGAGAGTAGCCCCTACTCCCCGCATCTAGAGAAAACCCGTGCAGCCACAAAGACCGAGTGCAGCCAAAAGAGTAAAATAAAGAAGGAAATTAAAAAAAAAAACTTTTTTAAGTACATTCAAAAGTGCTGTCAAGAAATCAGCAAAACAAAAAAATAATCAGAGCCTATCTTTTTTAAATGACTTTAGGGGAAAATCTGAATTTCTCTCTAGAAGTGAAAATGTATGCTAATATTTTTGTGTATAAGCCAAAACATATGTTTTCCAGACCTCCCCTTCATCTAGGATAGATGTACCACATGAGTCATAAGCTTAGGAAAACTTCAAAAACCTGCTCTTGGGTAAACAGCATAGGCCCACCCACAGGTGTTTGTAGCATCGTTTGCACTGTTGCAAATTTAGAATCTTCAAAAACATGTTAGCATTTGAGAGAAAGTAGAAGTTACAACGGAGAAGGCAATGGCACCCCACTCCAGTACTCTTGCCTGGAGAATCCCATGGATGGAGGAGCCTGGTGGGCTGCAGTCCATGGGGTCGCTAGGTGTCGGACACAACTGAGTGACTTCACTTTCACTTTTCACTTTCATGCATTGGAGAAAGAAATGGCAACCCACTCCAGTGTTCTTGCCTGGAGAAGGGGAGCCTGGTGGGCTGCTGTCTATGGGGCCGCACAGAGTCGGACATGACTGAAGCAACTTAGCAGCAGCAGCAGCAGAAGTTACAAAGGGGAAGAACAGAGAGTCTTATTCTTTGTTCCCTCTGGATTTAGCAGGAATTAGGATACTGTCTCAGAGATTATAATTTTAGGTTAATTTGTTAAATACCACTCTATCAAACCAAAGATGTAAGGCAGGAAAGGCTTACTAAAGAAGGCTCGTTGTTTTTTTTTAACAACTGTTAACTTGCACATGCATATCCCCCCTCACCTGGGCCTCCCTCACAACTATTGTGCAAGGTATTATACTGCTTTGGTGCTTTCCCAAGACAGCAGGTATTGACTTGTTCTGACATACAAGGCCAGATTTGCTCAATAGGAAGTTTGTAGCAACTATTACTGAAAACTCCCAGTTCTCATGTTATCTTGAGCTGTGTCTATAAGAGAAGGGGCTTCCCAGGTGGCTCAGTGTTAAAGAGTCACCTGTCAACGCAGGTGACTCAGGAGACACAGGTTCGATCCCTGCGTCGGGAAGATCCCCTGAAGGAGGAAATGGCAACCCACTCCAGTATTCTTGCCTGGAAAATTCCATGGACAGAGGAGCCTGGCAGGTTACAGTCCATGGGATCACAAAGACTCAGACACAACTGAATGACTGAGCATATATACAGTTCTTCAAGGGAAAAGAAAATGTTCCTCTAAAAAGAAAAATCATCTAAAATGTAGTTGTGTAAATGATAGAAAAAGTACAGATCCTCAAAGACAGATGGGTCACATATTTTAAAATCTTAGTACCTGTGGGACTTTCCTGGTGGTCCAGTGGCTGACACTCTGTGCTTCCAATGCAAGGGGCCCAGGTTCAAGTCCTGGTCAGGGAACTAGATCCCATAGGCTGCAACTAAAAGATTCTGAATGCTGCAACTAAGACCCAGCACAGCCAAATAAATAAACATTAAAAAAAAAAATCTTTGTACCTGCAGTGGCAGGTATTCTATTATTTGGTTCTAACTGAATGAAAAGTAAGAGTCCTTTAGATCTTGTCCCTTTGATTATAATGAGAACTTTCAGATTTTACTATGTGCCATTATGTTGAGAAAAATAAGGAAAACAACCTGAATCCATCCATCTCCCATTGCCACTCATCTTTGCTTCGTTTTGGTTATTAACAGCATTTGCATGTTCAGAAAAATTATGTAAGGAAGGAAATGGCTGTCATGGGAGGTCAACAAAACACTGCACCCATCCTAATCAGTGGTAGCCTACTATGGGAAATGGTGAGGGATGGGGAGGCCTGGCATGCTGCAGTCCATGGGGTTGCAAAGAGTTGGACATGATTGAGCAACTGAACAGCAACTATGTAATCCCTTCATTAACATCTTGTATTGTTTGATGAGAGACTAAATGTTTATTTGCCCAAAACAAACCAGAATCTTTTTGTTTTCTCTAGATTGTGATACCATTCTTCAGTCTGTTAATCAAAGATATTTATTTCCTCAATGAGGGCTGTGCCAACCGCCTTCCCAATGGCCATGTCAACTTTGAGGTAAGGGTAGGCTGCAAAATTCTGAGCGCAGAGGACCAGCCTCTCCACCAAGTGCAGAGAGGCCAGGCCATCTGAGCTTGATTCTGAAGTTCTGAAACCAAGTTTTCTCTTTCCTTGCTAATCTATGAGAAGATAATAGTGCTGAGTAGAATAAATTAGCTACACCATTATTATTCTTATCCAGAGATATTTGAGTAACTTTTCACCACTACCTAAAAATACCAATAGCTGATTTTTCTTAAATTAAGAAAATGATGTAGTTCAGAAGATCAGAAGCCAGAAGAGAACATTAAATGGAGTGGTTTCATCCAAGCTCATGATTTTTGACAACTGCCTTTCAATTCAACTTTCATTTGATTCTTTTGTAGAAATTTTGGGAACTGGCCAAACAAGTGAGTGAATTCATGACGTGGAAACAAGTGGAGTGTCCATTTGAGAGGGACCGGAAGATCTTACAGCATCTGCTCACAGTTCCAGTCTTCAGTGAAGATGGTGGGTAGCCTATTAAGCTGTGACTGCTCCCAGGATCTGTAGAACCTACAATCAGGAAATCAGTGTATTAAATGCTTGGTGTCTGGTTCCTTATGTAGTATGAAGCCTGTGTTCTGACCTGTTCCATCTTGAGTTTTCTGTTGCACAAAAAACTGTGTGATTTATCCCTAAAATATTTGAGTCAGGCACTCACTCACTCTTCAGCCACAAATAGTACATTTCTGTGTTTAAACAAAATTTTTATAATATTAGATCTGCAGAGCTTTGGGGCACAAATGGAAAGTTACTGAGGGATTTTTTTCCCCTTGTTCAGGCTTGCTTTAATGGAGAAAAAAGGTGTTTCGTGACATGTTGATATTCAAGATAAACTTGAAAAACAAAGCAGTTGCTACCCGCTGCTATTTGTAAAAAATAAACCATGGAAAGTCTTAACCTGTTAAAACATTAGGGACTTTGAGACAGAAACAGTGATTGTGTACCAAAAAAACTGACTGGATACTTAAAGTTTGTAAAAGACTTGGGGATTGATTATATTACTCTATTATAGCCTAATATTATACAAATCAATTGCACTATTAACTATTTCTCATGGTAGATTGATAGTGTTTATGATAATGACTAAAGAACATTTTGAATTAATAAGATCTATTCCAGAGAGGGCTTGATTGTTACTAACCTCTGAAGGCAAGATTAATACCCAGCTTTTAAAGCTTTGGAAATCTTTTTGACTTAAAATTAAAGCGAAAACATTAGAAGAGTGAAAAATTGACCTAAAAACCCTAACTTTTTACCTGCTAAAAGGTCTTTTTAAAAGCTAACAGGGGTCCGGGAGTCTTTTTAAAAGCCCTGGTGGTCCAGTGGCTAAGACTCTGCACTCCCAGTACAGAGGGCCCGGCTGTGATCCCTGGTCAGGGAACTGGATCGCATGTGCCACAGTGAAGACTGAAGATCCCATGTGCCACAGCTAAGACCCGGCACAGCCAAATAAATCAATCAATCCAGCAGAAAAGGCTCCACATCCCAGTCCTCCTTTTTGTAAAGAGTATAAATGTGAGTGTATATTCCAGTCCTGTGGCTTGCCTTTATAAGCTTTTTTTTTGGCCTCAAAACTTGTCTTAGTTATGGGCTTCCCTGGCAGCTCAGTGGTAAAGAATCTGCCTGCCAATGCAGGAGATACAGAGTTCAGTCCCTGGTCTGGGAAGATCCCACATGCTGTGGAGCAGCTAAGCCCACACTCGACAACTATTGAGCCTATGCTAGAGCCCAGGAACCGCAACTACTGAGCCCACGTGCTGCAGCAGCTGAAGCCTGAGCACCCTGGAGCTCGTGCTCTGCAACAAGAGAAGCCACCACAGTGAAAAGCCCTCTCACTGCAACAGAGAGTTGCCCCTGCTCGCTGCAGCTGGAGAAAAAGCCCCCCCAGGCCAGCCAAAAATAAATTAACAAAATATATAGATATATAAATAAGCTTTTAAAAAAATAGAACCTGGGAGATATGCTGTGGGCATGTCAAACTTTGCATGTCTTTCACAAGTATCCCTTTAACAAATAATAATAATAAATTGTCTTACTTAACCAACTGCTTTTTTGGTCTAGAGGCCCCTGGTGTTTTGTTGAGAGGGTCCAGTAGGGGCAAAGTGGTGTTCTGTGTTTCTAAAGCTTCCCAATTGTAATTCGATGTTTTAAAGAGTGTGCTTAGCTGTAGAGTTTGGCTGAGGTTGAATGGGAGATGAATGGAGGTGGGTAATGTATTAGAAGGCTTCCGCATTCATGCATTCTTCCTTTTGGTTGATTGTAGCTCTCTACTTGGCATCCTATGAAAGTGAAGGACCTGAAAATCATATAGAGAAAGACAGATGGAAGTCCTTAAGGTGAGTCTCATTGCTTCGCATTGCTGTACAAATCTAAACATGTTGGCCTGAAGTGAAAAAAGCTACGTGCTTGCTGTAGGAAGTCCCTGCCTGCATGTTGCAAGCCCTCTCTGTCGCTTAGCTCTTGTTTACTAAATATTTGTGGCTTAAAATCTTCATTGCCATCCTTCAGTTTTATTGCTTTTTTTTTTTTTTAATACTGGCAGATATACAGTGACTCTGTGCTGCTTTTTCTCTCCCAGTATTTTATGGGATGAGGAACTGAAATTTCCCCATGGTGTGTTAAAAAGGCCTCTGACACATTTTCTTCATCTAAAAGATAAGAATTGTTCTAACACTAAAATTTTATTTGACCTGAAATAAAAAAAACCAGTTGGGTTAGTAAATCTGAGAGTGTCACTTACTGCCTAGATCTTGGTCCCCTCTTTGGTTTGAGAGAGAGTTAGGACTTGAAACATAATCCACAATCTTTTCAAATTTAAACATTTTGTTATTTTATTAGTATTTTTGAACAAAACTAAAATGGCACCCCACTCCAGTACTCTTGCCTGGAAAATCCCATGGACAGAGGAGCCTGGTAGGCTGCAGTCCAAGGGGTTGCTAGGACTTGGACATGACTGAGCGACTTCACTTTCACTTTTCACTTTCATGCATTGGAGGAGGAAATGGCAACCCACTCCAGTGTTCTTGCCTGGAGAATCCCAGGGATGGGGGAGCCTGGTGGGCTGCCATCTATGGGATCGCACAGAGTTGGACATGACTGAAGCGACTTAGCAGTAGCAGCAGCAGGATAGATAAGTTTGTCTTTTAACCACTTGAGATGCTTTAATGGGTGAAAGTAGCCCAGGATATAGAATTACTATAACCAAAATTGCTGTTTGTGTATTTTTACTGAGAGACTCTAGGAGTATGTGCCTTTTGGTACCAGGTTGACAGGCCCATTTTCTCTTCTTTCCAGAGTCATTTGGGAGCCTTCGTTAAACTCGATCAGGGCTAGGTTTTATGAACCAGGGTATCTAAGATATATTTGCTTTTGTGTGATTTTGTTTCAAAGGAAAATTTAGGCCTTCTTTGAACCTTTTATAGAGGAGAGATAAGGTACGGAGGCGTTGGAATTATTATCGTTAGAACAAATCGTGGTAATAGGCAAAGGACTGGAGCTATTTCTTCTTTACCCTTCTGCTCTGTGAGCCTTAGGGTGAGCACTAGCTCCTCCCTCATGTCCGCCACAGCTCTGGACATGTTCTTGTGCTGCTGAGCAATGACACTGAGGGTAATGCAGGTGTTGGGCAAGGCAGAGCACCCCCAAGGAAGATAAAAAAGAAGTATGCGATGGTTCTTTGCAAAATCACACATGCTAAGTGAATACTAAGGCTCATTAAAAGCAGAGACATCACTTTGCCAACAAAGGTCCATCTAGTCAAAGCTCTGGTTTTTCCAGTAGTCATGTATGGATGTGAGAGCTGGACCATTAAGAAGGCTGAGTGCTGAAGAATTGATGCTTTTGAATTGTGGTTCTGGAGAAGACTCTTGAGAGTCCCTTGGACTGCAAGGAGATCCAACCAGTCCATCCTAAAGGAAACCAGTCCTAAACATTCATTGGAAGGGCTGATGCTCAACCTGAAGCACCAGTACTTTGTCCACCTGATGTGAAGAGCTGACTCATTGGAAAAGACCCTGATGCTGGGAAAGATTGAGGGCAGGGAGGAGAAGGGGATGACAGAGAATGAGGTAGTTGGATAGCATCACTCAATAGACATGAGTTGGAGCAAACTCCAGGAGATAGGGAAGGACAGGGGAGCCTAACACACTGCAGGCCACGGGGTCTTAAAGGGTTGGACACTACTTAGCAGCTGAACAGCAACAACAGATTCTCAAATGATGTACCCTGCCTGAACTAGCAGTTCTCCCAGAAAATCTGAAAGACTTCAGTGCTTAATATTTTTCTGTCCTTTTTTAAAATTTATTTTAAATTATTTTTTATTATAGTTGATTTACAATATTGCATTAGTTTCCGATGTATAGCAAAGTGATTCAATTTTATATATGTGTACACACACACACACATATATACACATACTTTTTCAGATTTTTTATAGGTTATTACAAAATATGGAGTATAGGTCTTTGTTGTTTATTTTATATATAGTAGTGTGTATATGTTGGCTTCCCCTGTGACTCAGAGGTAAAGATTCTGCCTGCAATGCAGGAGATGCGAGTTCGATCCCTGGGTCAGGAAGATCCCCTGGAGAAGGAAATGGCAACCCACTCCAGTATTCTTGCCTGAGAAATCCCATGGACAGAGGAGCCTGATGGGCTACAGTCCAGAGGGTCACAGAGTCAGACATTACTGAGGCAACTTAGCACACACATATCTCAGTAAAGCTGGAAAAAAGTCAGAAGTTAACTATTAATATAGAATTTCTATCTTACCCTATATACTTTTATTACTTTAGAGATGTGGAGAAATTCCCAAACTTGAGTATAGCAAATCCCAGTGGATTAGCGACTTAGCATGCATGGACAGTGTGTGTATGTTACTCTAAAATTTCTATCCCTCCCCCTGCTTTCCCCTTTGGTAATCCTGCTTTGTTTTCTATGTCTGTGAGTCCGTTTCTGTTTTGTCCATCTGTTCGTTTGCGTCATTTTTTTAGGTTCCTCATACATGTAATATCACATGATATTCGTCTGATTTACTGTAAACTATTTAAAATCGAGCTTCAAACACGGGAAAGATAAAACTGGTGTTAGGTGAGGATTCTCATCCTCCTTCAGATCATCTGCCGCCTCCCTTCTGATCGTGTCTTCTTTATTCCTCAGATCCAGCCTCCTGGGCAGAGTTTAACACACGGGCTGCTGATTGCTGCTGTTGCCGCCTCCACCGCTGCATCACGTAGATCATCGAGGGGCTGGCCTTTGTGTTCGGGAATCTTGTGCTACCAAAAAAATCATGAAGTCCCTGCAAGCACGCTCCCTCAAGAGCAGATGAGGACCTTGCTCCCTGCAGCTGACAGATTGACTCAGATTCTATGAGACTGAAATGTTCACTGAGGACACTTGAGAAAGAATCCTCTAAGGGTCCCAGCTCTGCAATGATTCATCTCCTGGAATTTCCATGTGAATCACAGCTCTGCACCTGGATGGAGCTTTCTTTTGTGTGTGTATGTGTGTGTTTTTGTTTTGTTTTGTTTTTAATTTGGTTCGACATTTGCTGCTAATGGGACTTGCCCAGCTGAGGGCTGGCTCTTAGGAAGCCCATGTTTCTTTGTTAACTTAAAAGAAAAAGGGAGAGAAGGGAGGGGAAGCAAGCCTTCCTTTTAGATCCCAAACTGCAGCTCAGTGGCGTTGCCCCAGAGGGATCAGGCTGGCTGGAAGCCAGCCTTGGACTTAGCTTCCCTGAGCTCAGGCTGTGTTGTGAATTCCCCTCTTCCCTTTTCCTATAAGGTTTTGAGTTGGCTGCTGGTTAGCAAACTCCTTTTTACCCATATAAGTTATTTAATATAATAATGAAGCTCAACACTGTGGTAGGAAAATAGCCACTAGAAAAAAAAAAAAGGCAGAGTTTGTCATTGGACTGCGTAACTTTCTAGAAGGACTGTCTGTTTTCTTTGCCCTCCTGAGCTGTTTACAACTGA
This sequence comes from Bubalus bubalis, assembly GCF_019923935.1. Taxonomy (NCBI): domain Eukaryota; kingdom Metazoa; phylum Chordata; class Mammalia; order Artiodactyla; family Bovidae; genus Bubalus; species Bubalus bubalis. Next base: position 21,300,229 of record NC_059163.1, read on the forward strand.
CCACTGTGTTCTACGGATGTATTTTTTAGTAGTTTTTTTCTTGTTACTTAGTTTTCCATGATGTGTATTATTTTTTCCTCTTGTAAATTTGAATTATCTGACTGTAAGGGCCTTGGGGGAAAAAAAAACCCCATGGTCTAATTACAATTCAAGTTTTTAACAGTCTGTTATTTTTCATTACCTTTTGGAATCTGTTGGCAACTGAACATGTGAACAGAAAACAAATTGGTAAAGTTACCCCCCGCTCCCTACCCACTAGAGCAGTGAACACATGAAAAACATCTTGCTGTTAACTCAAGAGGTCGATCTAATTGTGAAATAGTTCACCTTGTTAAACATCTAAACAAATCCGTAGTTGCTCTGCAGTCATTATATTTATTTACTCTAGGAGAATCTGTAGAGTAGTAAACTGTGCTAATGAAAAAAAAACAAGACATCATGTTCAAAACAGAGATGTATTTGAAAACTTAATGACATGGTTTCAAAAAACAGAGCATGTCTGTATACTGCACGCCATCTCAGCAGACCGAAAATGTCTCTAAGCTGTCCCTTTACAACCATCAATATATTTGACACTCTGCGGCCTGCAGTTGTGATGCCTTTCGTTTCTTTACTGGATGGAATTGATGGGGAGGTGGGGGCGGTGGGGGACTGGAGTCTCAGTCATTCGACTCAAGGGACTGGCTGGAAATGTGGCTTGTCCTTGGGGAAGTGGCCTTTAGAAGCATGTGTGTGGCTCCTGACTTTCTTGAACCCATTTTTGAAAACATGAAAGTGGTAGTTGCTCAGTTGTGTCCCACTTTTTGCGAACCCATGGACTGTGTAGCTCAGCAGGCTCCTCTGTCTGTAGGATTCTCCAGGCAGAAATAGTGGAGTGGGTAGCCATTCCCTTCTCCAGGGGACCTTCCCCACCCAGGGACTGAACCCGGGTCTCCTGCACAGAAGCCAGATTCTTTACCACTGAGCCATCTTTTAATAAGCATCACTTGCCAGATATGTCTGAATGTTTGGCATGGATCATCATCCCCACGCTTTTAGGTGTGGAAATAGGTGCATCAATAATGATGATGATTCGTTCAAGGCCATGTAGCTAATGAGAGACACAAAGACTTGACCTAAACCTTCTAATTTTAGAGCCCAGGCTTTAAATCACATTGTCCAGCCTTCTCAGACTTCAGTGTAACCTTCAAGCTTTCGAGGAACACGGGGATGTTGTTGACTTGCAGGTGTGGATTCTGTAGGTCTGGGGTAGGGTGCGGGGAATGCTGATGTTGCTGGTCCTAGAATCTGAAGAGCAGCAGGGTGCCCTACAGCGCTGCCTCTCAGTGCCTCCACTGCCTTGCCCTGAACTCTGCATCCTGCAGGTGTTGCCATGACAGCAGCCATGGCCATCTTTCAACCACTTAGGTTGGGCGGTCTGCAAATGATGGGATGCTGGCCAAATCTACTCCTTTTATTCGAGCCACAAGGTGACAATTGTTGGAAAAAATTGAGGAAAAAAGTGTTTTCACGATACATGAAAATGATATGAAATGCAAGTTTCCGCATCCATAAGTGAAGTCTTTGGAATACAGACTCACTCGCTTGCTTACTCAGTTCCTCGCAGCTGCTTTTGCCTACAAACCAGGGTCTTATAGTTGCAACAGAGACAGAATGGCCCACAAAGCCTCGGATATTTACTCTCCGCCCTTTACAGAAAGTGTGCTGCTGACCTCGACTCTCTTAACTGGTTGTTCTGAGCATTACAATGAGTTTGCAAACATGCTCTAAGATTTTCTATTTAAAGCACTGTTGTTGTTGTTCAGTCGCTAAGCTGTGTCTAACTCTTCGCGACCCGATGGATGGCAGCACGCCAGGCTTCTCCGTCCTTCACCATCTCCCAGAGTTTGCTGAAACTCATGTCCCCTGAGTCAATGATGCCATCCAACCAGCCCATCCTCCTCTGTCATTGCTGCCTTCTTCTGCCCTCAAATCTTTCCCAGCATTAGGGTCTTTTCCAATGAGTCAGCTCTAATGAGTGGAATTAGATACATAAATGGGGCTAGTGAACATGTTTTTCCTAAAGTGATAAGAGGCTTAACAAATTAGGGATTTTTAGAGATTATAAGGGTGTTTAAACCATAACTCTTCACGGAAAGAGTTACCATTCTTGTGCCTTTTGTTTTCATGCCCAGATAAGCCAGCAGTTTTAAACCAGGAACTGAGCTGTGGCAGTAATTCACCATCCTCCTCCTTGGGTTTGGGTCTAGGTGTCTTGATCATGGCTGTAGCTGGATGGAAGTCTGGGTAAACACAAGTGTGAACAGCATCCCATAGATGTGGATTCTGATGTGTTCTGTTCAGACACGCCCTGCATTCCTCAGCTGCGGGCTCTGAGCTGAGGCCTCACATCAAGCTGAGTTGGGTGGGGAAGGAAGAGAGCCCCCTTTCAGGGTTTGAAGTATCCCTTGTGTTTGAGGACAAACCTCCTGTGTTTGAGGACACAGGCCCAGGTTCCCCAGCGTTGGCCCGCCTTGCATCTAACAAAGAACATCATTGGTAAAGGTTTGCCGCGCATCTGTCTTTGAAGGTTTTCAGCTTTCCCTCTCCACTGGCCCCAGCTCTGACACCCCTGCTGTTTCCTCTCATACCTCTTGCGCCTTTAGCACACTTGTGCTTCTTTTTGTACTGCTGCCCATTAGCCTCTTGCACGTAGAATCCCAAGAAAGCACGGCTCAGCCTTGGAAGCTGAGTTGCTCAACTGTACAGGCTACAGTTACATCGGCTACAAATGATAGAGAAGCTCTGCCTTCCACTTCGCTGCGTTCTGTTTACCCTGTGGCCCGTCTCAACAAAAGCCCCTGCCTCTATTCCAGACATGTCTTGCTATTCTGATGGAGAGTGGACCGCTGGGGATAGAAACGTGGGCTAGAAAAGTTGATTTTTTTTTGTGGGAAGGGGAGCTAAGAGTTCAAAGGAATTCCTGAATTGGCTTCCTGGAGAAAAATGTGCTTAGTGACCTGGAAACTAACTAAACATATTGAACGCAAAGAGATTCTGATGACGACTCTATTAACTTTACCCTTAAGACATTTTGAAAAGGACTTTTGTCAGACCTGGGCTTCCAGAGTTTTACTAGAAAATTGGGGAATTCCTGGGTAAGTCAAGCCAAAGATTTTTTTCTGGGTTTGAAAGATTAGGCAATAGATTCAGTTCTCTGCTTCATGTCATCAAGATCACTTGACCCTACTCTGTGCTAACAGAAGAGGTTGGCATTGGAGATTAAGGTTTCCAAACGTTGCCTTTGTTAGAGGTTAGAGGCTTGAAACTATCGAATAAGTCCGGATCCATGCAAAATAGACCCTAATTAAAAATCTGCCTTAATTCCATAATTAAGAATCAAATTCTCTTAAAGGATGCATTTTTTTCTTTACTTAATGCAATGAGGATGTTCACAGGTAGTCAGTTCCCTTTGGTGCTAGCAGGCTTCAGCAGGTTTAAACCCCACTCCACAAGCCTGAACCCTCCTTCATTTCGCTAAGATTTGATCTAATGAGAAATGAAACATCCCAAAGTGTATACTCACATTCTGGATAGCATGAGATAGCAGTCTTAGAATATGGTTGTGTGTGATTCTCCAGGCAAGAATACTGGAGTGGATTGCCATGCCCTCCTCCAGGGGATCTTCCCGACCCAGGGATCATCAAGCCTGCATCTCTTTTGTCTCCTGCATTGGCAGGCGGCTTCTTTATTTACCACTAGCGCCACCTGGGAAGTCCCAAAATACGGTTAGTTGTTAGCAAACTTAAGTTTAAATGTGCACATAATCCAACATGTTAGGACTTCTATGTAATGGTCTATGGAACACAATTTCGAGAAATAAAGAAGAAGGGAACTAATATTTCTCAGAACAATCAGGAAAATTTTGTGTTCCTTGAAGAGTGCCAAATCAGTGGGCTTTCCACCCTAAAAGCAAGTTTGCTTTCTTTCCCTCTTTCCACCTACGCTGCCCAGACAAAATGAAAGCATGAAATCGTCTTTTCCTGGATGAGTCACTGTGGGAAAGTCCGTTCAGCAGTGTTTATCCACTTGGCTGAGACACGGCAGTGGGAGGACCGTGGCCTTGTTCATTTTTTTACAATGCAGTTATGGATCCTTGTATGCGCAGGTGAACCATGTGGGGTCTTCATCTGTGCTCAGTACTAAAACGTTGAATCCACGAGCTGGTTACCTGTCTGGGAATTGGAGCTTCTGCCTATGGGGTCACACAGAGTCGGACACGACTAAAGTGACTTAGCAGCAGTCTGACTTTGGAAATGAGTGTAAATTTGAGTGATTCTGATCCAGTCTCTTTGTGACCGACCCCAAGGACTGTAGTCCTCTAGGCTCCTCTGTCCATGGGATGTTCCAGGCAGGAATACTGGAGTGGGTTGCCACGCCCTCCTTCAGGGGATCTTCCCAAACCAGTGATCTAACGCACATCTCTTATGTCTCCCGCATTGGCAGGCAGGTTCTTTACTACTAGCGCCATCTGGGAAGCCCAAAGAATGGGAGGCCTATGGGCTAAACCTCACTCTCCCCAGATATTCTGGACTTTGGGAAGCTTTCCCCCACTTTTGGACCTCAGTGTCCTCAACTGGAAGTAATGGATCTGGATTAATTGATGTCTGCTGTTCATGGTCTGAGAGTTCGTGGTTTGGGAAAGCACTTCCTCCTCTTACTGGACTGAGAGGTGAGTTAGCAAGTAAATACAGCATCCTGCATTTGTGCTGCCAACCCCTTCTTTCTGCCTGGCTCTTTTGTTTGTTGTATCTGAAGAGGGAATGGATAAGACGATAATTGCTACTTGATTGGAGACAAAGAAGTGATAAAGGCTCAGCTCCCCCTCCAGTTCAACTCCACGCAAAGGGATAGGGCTCTTTATGGTAAAGAGTGATTGCTACCCAGACCAGAAACCAAAAAATTCCCTTTGTGCAAGTCCAGTTCTGTGATTTCGAAGGTTCTAGATGAAGAAAGCAAAGTTTCCAAAGACCAAAGACTACAAAAATGCTTTGTTGTGTAGACTATATCTTTGCCACGGCAGCTGTTGCAGTTGTGCTTGTTTGTACAGATAAAATCTTAGATAAAGTGCCTGTTCACACCTAGTCATTTACAAATGAGTCAATATTTGGCTTAAAAGACCAAAACTCAGACTCATGATGATCAGAGTCCACTTCTGCATTTTGTCAATTTTCACATCTTAAAAATGATTGGAGACCTCCTCTGAAGACTCCTGAATTTGACATACCTTTTACAGGAAGACCTACACGGAAAGAAACCAGCAAGGGCATGGACCACTCGTGTGAGCGTGGATACCTTCTCTCCTTTGGCTACAAATGCTCCCTGAAGCCTAGTCCAGGAAGACCTGTGCAAAAGAGGAAAGATCAAAGGAAGGAACAGGCAAACAACTCAGAAGAGAGAGAAAACTGTAGAGGGATATGTAAATGACAAAGCTTTGGCAAGTGGAAGAATTTAGGAAGAGATGTAGCATTAGCAGCGTTGAAGCTTTTGAAATACTCAGACACTGAAGATCTAATAAGAAAACAATGAATCAAGGAAGTCTGCTCCCTCGGGAAACTACAAGCTATTTAGCTATTAAAATCAGTATCAGGGAAATGGATAGATATAAAGATAACTAGGGAGGATATTTTTAATTACTGAACTCCATAAAATAAAGTTTATAAAATTCTGGAAAACAGGCATCACCAACCCTTCTCCATCTATTCGAAAATTGTCAAGGCCTTTGTGCAGGGCAGAGAAACCCTGGCAGGAGGGCATGCTTTTTCAGGCAGTTTAGACTCAGATGGGAAATAAGGATAACCCACAGGGTTCCTAGATGCCCCGACAAAAGCTCAAGATTTGTAAAATGCTCTTTTTCTTTCAGGGTGTTCACTTGGCTTACAGATAAACCCAGCCATGCTGCGATGGTCAGGTACACAGTGGAATAAATGGGATCCCTTAGCTCTGCTCTTAAACTTTATAAGGAGGTGGGGGTGCAGTCCTATAACCAAGGTATGCTTATAAAGAGAACTTCCTATATTCAGAGAATTCAGAGTATGGTGCAAATCGTTCTTAGGTTTTTCTTGAGTAGTTTTTCAGCCTGTAATCTGTTAACCTGGAAAGAACCTGAAGGGAGTTTTATGCTGCCCTTATGGAAGGCAGAAGCTTTCCAGGTGGCACTAGTGGTAAAGAACCCGCCTGCCAATGAAGGAGATGTAAGAGACGCGAATTTGATCCCTGAGTCGGGAAGATCCCCTGGGGAAGGGCATGGCAACCCACTCCAGTATTCTTGCCTGGAGAATCCCATGACATGTAGAGCCTGGCAAGCTATAGTCCATAGGGTAGCAAAGAGTTGGACACGACTGAAGCGACTTAGCACCTGGAGGGCCTGGGGCTTCCCTTCAGATGGTAAAGAATCTGCCTGCAATGCAGGAGACCCAGGTTTGATCCCTGGGTCAGGAAGATTCCCCCTGGAGAAGGGAATGGCCACACACTCCAGTATTTTTGCCTGGAGAATTCCATTGACCGAGGACACTGGAGGGCCCCAGTCCCTGGGGTCACAAAAAGTTGGACATGACTGAGCAGCTAACATATATGGAAGTTATGAAGGAAAATAGTTCTGGAACTGCTAATATCAGGGAAACCACTGACTGAAACTGCCTGCATTTTGAGCAGGCATAGTGATAACCAGTTGCATGAATTATCTTTAACAGGAGGTCCTGGTAAGGAATGTGGAACTAACAAGATACCAACAACCGGACGAGTTCAGGAAAGGTCAAAAGGAGAGTGGAAACACCAGCCTACATTTGCTACCAACCTCCCAGAATCCTCCTCACTGGAATCCATCTTGGCTGCGTGATGCACGCGCTGCCAAGAAGGACCCTGATGGGCCAGCCAGAAGCAATTCAGAAACTAACCCTATCACCATAAAACCCAAGACTGCAAATCACACGGCAGAGCAGTTCTAGGTTCCCTTACCTTCCTGTTCTCCACCTAGCTATCCTTCCCAATAAAGTCTCTTGCTTTGTCAGCAGGCAAGTCTCCCCAGACCATTCATTTCTGAGTGTTAGATAAAAGCCCACTTTCAGGCTGTGGAAGAGGTTTCCCTTCTTGCAGCACTAAGCTTGGCCACCTCTTTCAGCACAATCCCCAGGTGCTATAGTATCTATGGAGTCTCTTTTCTTTGCCTTAACAAAGAGTCCTATCCATTATCTTTGCTTGGAGTGGGTCTGGGCCCCGGGAGGTTGGTGGTCACATGCTGTAGAAGGTAGGGGATGAATGGAGGCCACTCAGCCTTGTTAGTATCAGACAACACTATTTCCAGCAAGCCTGGACAGCCCCACCTCCCATTCTTCCCCCTTAACATTCTCCTTGCCCTGGAGCTCTCTTCAAATTGAAATGTGCGTTTCTTCAGGGTCTGCTGATTTTAGCTAGCAATTTGCAGGTTTAAGCCAACTCATACAGTTGTGTGATTGACAGAATCATTTCATGTTGGTTGTCTAGCTGGTAGAGTATTAGGACATATGTGTGCATGTGTGCTAAGTCTCTTCAGTCATATCCCACTCTTTGCAACCCCATAGACTGTAGACTGCTAAGCTCCTCAATACATGGAATTCAGCAGGCAAGAATACTGGAGTGGGTTGCCATGCCGTCCTTCAGGGAATCTTCCTAACCCAGGGGTTATGTTTCCTGCATTGGCAGACAGGTTCTTTACCCCTAGTGCCACCTGGGAAGCCCATTAGGGCATACAGTAGACTGGAATTTAGAAATTCTAGTAGCATTTAAAAACTTAGGCAGCAAGGAGAGAAATGTGGACAAGAGGACCTTATAAAACCATACAATGGAAGACCTTTAAAGGTTTTACCAAGCAATTGATTCCTCTAGCCATCAAGCTAGTTGGTGAGTGGCCTGGGACTAGAGCCACAATCTAGGAGCATTCCTTGGCACTAAGCGGCTTCCTTCTAGAGCAGGTCAGCCTGTCTGGGACTCTGCCCAGGTTCACACCCTCAACAACTTGTGCTGTTTTCAGCTAATCCAGCACTTTTGAATTCACAGATTTTCTACTTGTCAAAAAAAAAAAGGAAAAAATCTCACTTGAGATGGACAGAGTGTGCTGCAGCGTGTGCTGAGTGCCGAGATACTGGGATGTGACCCAGACCCAGAACCAGGCTTGAAGGAGCTCACCTTCCCCTGAGGAAACCAGCCTGCAGTGAAATAGGTGTTGGGAGTCCATCTTCCCTAATGCGCCCATAGAATTTTCTATTCTTAAATAATCAGCTTGGGAGATCAGAGCGCTTTTCCTTGTAGATGCAAATCTGAGATCTTATGAATGTTAGCCTGGGGAAGTCTTACTGAGGTGTGGGCAGGACCAGGAAGCTAGATATGGATATATTATTTTGTTCTGATTGGCACTGAAATCCATCCCCAAGCTGTGTATGGAGCTTGTACTGAGGTAACATCCACCCTGAGAAAGGAGGGCTTTATATAATTCATCCTCCCTGATGGGATACTTTTTCCTACTTGGCACAGAGGCTCTTTCACGCTAAGAGCAGCCTTCCTAAAGGGCACAAAGAAAATATGCCACTCAAAGAACCACCTTGTGTTCGTTACATCTGAATTAGGGTTTAAGCTGAGGCTTGAGAGGTAGTCAGGACCCAGAAGGAGGAAAGGTTAGAGATCTGTGCTGAGAAATGGTACTTTATCCAAAAGGTCTTATGTGGAGCCATTGAAGGATTTTTAGCAGTGAGGTGACAAGGTCCCAGGGGCATTTTAGCAAGAAAATACTGGCTGCTCAGTTCAGTTCAGTCGCTCAGTTGTGTCCGACACTTTGTGACCCCATGGACTGCAGCACGCCAGGCCCTCCCTGTCCATCACCAACTCCCGGATTCACTCAGACTCACATCCATTGAGTCAGTGATGCCATCCAACCCATCTCATCCACTGTCATCCCCTTCTCTTCCCGCCTTCAATCTTTCCCAGCATCAGGGTCTTTTCAAATGAGTCAGTTCTTCACATGAGGTAGCCAAAGTATTGGAGTTTCAGCTTCGGCATCAGTCCTTCCAATGAACACCCAGGACTGATCTCCTTTAGGATGGACTGGTTGGATCTCCTTGCAGCCCAAGGGACTCTCAAGAGTCTTCTCCAACACCACAGTTCAAAAGCATCAATTCTTCGGCACTAAGCTTTCTTTATAGTCCAACTCTCACATCCATACATGACTACTGGAAAAACCATAGCCTTGATTAGATGGACCTTTGTTGGCAAGGTAATGTCTCTGCTTTTTAATATGCTGTCTAAGTTGGGTATTGCATGTAAAGATGGGGTTATGCTGCCACAAGCTAAGGGACTACCATAAAGTAGGAGACTGAGAGCTGGTCCTTCTCTGATGTCTGCAGAGGGACGACAGGCTAGCCAATACCTGCATCTCAGACTTCTGGCCTCTAGACCCCAGAAGTCATACATTTCTGTAGAAGCCACTCAGTTTGTGGTACTTTCCTACAGCTGTCTTAGAAAACTAACCGTCTGTCTCTTTTATGATTAAATTATATGTTAGTTGGTTTCTGCCATTAATTAGTGTTGTGCCATTAATTAAACCCCTCTAATAAAGAGGTTTATAAAAGAATTAGGTAATCCTTCCTACATGTTACCTTGAACTCTGAGACTACTCATTCCATTTTATTGCCAAACATCTTTTTAGAATTCCATATTTTATTTGCTGATTACCCTCAACTGCACCAATCTTAATCAGTGTAAAATGAATAGGGAACTTGAAAAGTTTGCACATGTCAGTGAATGTTGTTAAATACATATCATGGAAATTGATGTGATCTAGATGTAAGATCCGAACCAAAGTGACATGGAATACATGGGCCAAATGGTAGAGTCAGAAAGGACTCTGGAGAAAATAATATAACCCTCATACGTGCATACACTATGGTCCAGAGCATTTATGTGACCTGGGGCTAGTGTTTAACAAATTTGTGACAGGGCTAGAAGTTAAGATTTCATCTCCTGACCTGTAGTCAATTATTTCTCCTATACTGCTTGTTCAATGTTGAATTTCTCTTTGCACTGAATTGGTCTGAGGCCACCCCCAGGTTTTGAATGCAGATGCTAAAAGTCAAATGATAAAAGGCACTCTATTTTGCAGGAGTTCAAGAAAAGAGCTGTTATAAAAATAAATCGCAGCGGATGGGAGAGCAAGCACAAAGTCAATGCAAAGAGAAAAAATATTTATTATCAAATCAGTCTCACTGGCTACTTCTCAGTCTCCTTTGCTAATTGCTTCTTAATTTCAAACACCCAGGGATCAGGGACTCCTTTATTTATTATCACTGCAGTGGTGACTTCCTTCAATCCCGTTGCTTTAAAATTCTCTGCTACCTGGTGACGTCCCCATTTGCAGGATAAGAATATATATATATATATATACACACACATTCTTTTTCAAACAAGCTATTGAATATAGTTCCCTGTGCTATATAGTGGAGAAGGAAATGGCAACCCACTCCAGTATTCTTGCCTAGAGAATTCCGTGAACAGAGGAGCCTGGTGGGCTGCCGTCCATGGGGTCACACAGAGTCAGACATGACTGAAGCGACTTAGCATGCATTGGAGAAGGAACTGGCAACCCACTCCAGTATTCTTGCCTGAAGAATCCCAGGGACAGAGGAGCCTGGTGGGCTGCTGTCTATGGAGTCACACAGAGTCAGACACGACTGAAGCGACTTAGTAGCAGCCGCAGCAGGGCTGTATAGGGACCTATAAATAGTAGGTTCTTGCTGTTTATCTATATTTTATATGTACATACTGTATGTATCTGTTCATCCCAAACTCCTAATTCATCTCTCACTTTTGACTTCTTAACCTTAAATAAGCTTCCTGTGATATAAACTCTTGGTTCCACAAAACTGGGTCCACCCTTTACTGTCCCCTGGGACCCAGACTTGTACACACTCCACCTCCACTTGGATGGTCATGTCCAAAAAATGAAAACAAAAACACTCCTGATTTTCTCATCAGCAGTAGTCATTGGTGCTAGTCACCAAATACTTCCATGTCTCGAATTCCTAGGCATGTGCTGGGTTGCATTTCCCATCATCTTTGAAGTTAGGCAGAGGCCCGCGGTGGCTTTGTCTGGTGAAATGTGAGGGGAAGTGACTTCATTTCCCAGCAGGCTCTTGAGAAACCAGAGTACAGTTCACTAAGCTCCCTTCCCCAGACCTTACCCTAGGAATTTCTTCCCTCTGTCTCTTCCCAAGTTCTATCCTTTCATAATAAATGGGTGATTTAGTAAGTAAATATGTCTCTGAGTTCTGTGAGCTGTTCTAGCAAATTAGTCAAACCCAAGGGGGAGGCTGTGGAAATTTTCAAAATATAGCCAATAGGTCAGAAATACAGGTAATAGCCCGTACTTGTGATTGGCATCTGAAGTAGGGGAGGCGGGAAGTCTTGTAGGACTGTGCTCTTAGCCTGTGGGATCTAACTCAGAGTTCAGCTGAGTTGTAGTACCTCCAGTTAGTGTTGGAGAATTGCTTGGTAAGTGTGGGAAGAACCCCCCTCCACATGATGAATTAGTGATCATAACTGTTTCCCCTAAGCACCAAACTCCTCCCCAAGGCTTCCATTAGTTTGTTATAACATGTATGGAATTTGACTGTGATATGTAATGTGTGTGTGTTGTGTGTTCAGTCATGTCCAACTCTTTGTGACTCCATGACTGCAGCCCACCAGGCTCCTCTGTCCATGGAATTTCCCAGGCAAGAATACTGGAATGAGTAGCTATTTCCTTCTCCAGGGGATCTTTCCAACCCAGGGATCGAACCTGCATCTCTTGTGTCTCCTGCATTGGCAGGCAGATTCTCGTACCACTAAGCCACCTGCTATATGCTAGCTTCTCTGTTAACTCTTGATACAATAAACATATTTACTTAGAGTGATCTTATGCACTGGAAACCATTCTCACTCTTACTGAAGTGTTAGAGAAGCCATGGCATAGAGATGTTAGCACCTTGTTTATGTCACAAAACTGAGTGGCACAACTCAGATTTATCTATGTCAGACTCTAAATTCACGTTCTTAATTGCTCAATGATTTTGCTCCATAGATTAAGAAGATTTCAAAGATATAAGAACAATTGATTTTGGCAATTTTTAAAATAAGTCTTCATGCTATCCTATGGGTGAATAAATTCAGACCTTTGCCAGCACAGGATTCAGAGCGCACTGCACAGCGGTGCCCGCAGACTGTAGATGGATGTCAGCGTTGCCTGGATACCGGTCTGGCAGGGAATGACAGCATTCCCACACGACCCTGGTCCACTCTCATTTTCATCACTGACCGGCATGAAGATTGAAAAGGTTGCAAAACTGATGTGGCATCAACATTCAAAACATTTCTGTTTTGTTGCAATAAGGAATAAAACCTGGGGATTCCCTGGCAGTCCAGTGCTTAGGATTCCAAGCTTCCAACTGCTAAAGGCCCGGGTTCAAACCCAGGTCAGGGAACTAAGACCCCACAAGTAGTGGGGTACAGATGAAAAAAGAGAAAAAAAAAGGAATCAAACTAAATCAGATGAAGCTTGACTGGCTGAAGCTAGGTTCAAAACTCACTCTTATAAATGCAAGGAGAGAGAATGTGTCTTACAAAAGCTCAGATAAAGGGCCCCAGGGATTTAAACTCACCTCTCTCTCCCCTGGACCCATAGTGTGGCATCATGCAGATGCTCTTAGCAGCCATCTCAGTCTCACTTAGAAAAATCCTGGGGCTTCCCTGGTGATTCAGTGGTCTGGCTTCCAAAGCTTCCAAAGCAGAGCGGGTGGGTTCGATCCCTGGCAGGGGAACAAAGGTTCTGCATGCCACGTGATTCACTTTGTGGAACACCTGAAACTAACACAGCGTTGTAAATCAAGTGTACTCTACTAAAAATTTAAAAATAATAATGATAACATCTAAAAAAAAAGATAAAAAATCCTGCATCTTGATATAGGACTAGAGGTTTTTGACCATCTGTCCTGCTAAACCACATCTGTAGTTTTGTCATTGTATTATTTTGTCATCTTATTGTCTTTGCTTCTGAGGCTTTAAGGGGGACATTGATAAACTCAGGAGCACCAAAAAAGGCAGCGGTAAGCATAGTGATGTTTCAGGAATCCAAGACATGTGAAACTGTGGCTGGACCCAGAGGAGTTAAGCCAGAAGGGAAAACTTGGTGAGAAATAACCTCCATCAGAAGCTTTCAGTCTATTGTGTTACAGGAATAATTAGGGCCCCAAATTGAAAATCACAAGGATACAGACTTCAAGTCAATGAAAAGAATTTTCTAATGAACAAATATGTCCTGTGTTCCTAATGGTTTCAGGAGGTATTCTCATGGATGGTAATAGAACCATACCACTGCCTTCAAAGTGCTCACTGACCAGTCAGAGAGACCACTCACTGACTTGTTGACCTGCTTAAATGCAAAGCTTTGAAGTTGCTGGAGAAGTCAGCACTGGCCCAGGGCAAGGAGGAATTGATTTTCCCTAGGTGGTCAGGGACACTTCACAGCCGTGATCATTAAGCATAACTTGGAACCACAAGTATGGGTTTTGCAGGGGAATACATGCAAGGGAAGCGTTTCCAGGAGAAGCTGGTAAGGGAGTTCAGGATATCATATGAAGACGGGAGGGAGTGTGTGACTGTTAGTTGCTCAGTTGTGCCTGACTCTGTGCTACCATCCAGGCTCTTCTGTCCATGGAATTCTCCAGGCAAGAATACTGGAGTGGGTTGCCATTCCCTTCTCCAGGGGATCGTCCCAATCCAGGGATCGAACTTGGATCTCCTGCATTGCAGGCAGATTCTTAACTATCTGAGCCACTAGGAAAGCCCAAAGATGGGAAGGAGCCAAGCAAGAGTGAAGTCCCAGATTCAGCCTGAGCTCTGAGGCATAAATGACACCTCAGTGTTTGTCCTCCTTGAAGAGAAATCTGCAGTTTCACACCAGTCTGTCACTGGTAATGGACTTCCCTGATGGACAAGCAAGAGGAGGGGATGAAACTCCCCAGTGTACCAGGAAATACAGATCATCTCCAGGGTCATGAGTGCTGGGAGGAGGAGGAAGCGACCAGCAGCAGAGCAGACAGAAACTGGAGCAAGATTGTGAGATACAGTTAAAGGATCTCGTGGTTCTGGCAATCTGGTTTCACTCTCCGAGTCCTCTCTCAGAGTCAAGTGAAAGTGAAAGTCGCTCAGTTGTGTCCATCTCTTTGTGAGCCCATGGACTGTAGCAGCCAGGCTCCTCTGTCCATGGGATTCTCCAGGCAAGAATACTGGAGTGGGTTGCCATACCCTTCTCCAGGGGATCTTTCCACCCCAGGGATCGAAGCCGGGTCTCCTGCATTGCAGGCAGATTATTTACCATTTGAGCTCCAGGGAAGCCCAGACACATGAAAGGGAGCTAGCAAAGAATCAGCTGAGTGAAGGTACAAAGGTGATGTGCGCTTAGAAAAGTAGACTCAGTATTTCTCAACACAAAGGGTGAACACAACAGAAGCCAAAAAGGCAAAAGAGCTAGGGGGTAGACTTTTGTGGCGCCAAGTGAAGAAAATTCTACCTGGATCAGGAGACACAAGAATCTCAAGTAATTCTAAGAAAAAGTACTGCCGTATGTTGCTGATTATGGAAGGCCGTTCAGGATTCCAGGGTGCCTTGAGGGTTTCCTAGGCAGGAATTAATGGATGCATACTTTCGTTCTCTGACAGATTTTCTCAAACTTTCCTGGTTCAGAATTCAAGGTTTAGAATCTCTAGTCTAAATTAAACATCACCAATCTTTTGCCTGAGCAGAACTTTGTGTATCAGCACACTTCTGAATCTGCTATAAAGCTTTAGGGCGGTACCTGACCTGGGTGCCCAGGAGCTGTCACGGATGTACAGAGCAATATGTCATAGGTCTCGGTACTCGGACGCATGTCATAGGACATGGCAGGGAGATTAAAGGACTGGTGGCCATGATTTGTGTGCTGTGATTGTTCGGAATAAACTTTCCAGGAACCAATTTGAGAAGATCCCAGTATCAGTATGAATGTGTGCTAAGTCACATCAGTCATGTCTGACTCTTTGTGACCCTATGGACTGTAGTCCACAGGCTCCTCTGTCCATGGGATTCTCCAGTCAAGAATACTGGAGTGGGTTGCCATTTCCTCCTCCAGGGCATCATCCTGACCCAGGGATCGAATCCAGGTCTTAAGTTTCCCGCATTGGCAGGTGTGTTCTTTATCACTAGTGCCACCTGGGAAGCCCTCATTATGCATAGCTGGGCACCCAACTATGCAGGACCAGGCCTAGGGTGAGAGGAGTGGGTGAATAAGGCACCTTGGGCACACAAGGAGCTTCATGTTCAGGGCCATGGAGGTATGCGTGAAGTCCTCCTTACATTTTGCACCCTGGGGCCTCACTTCCCTGACCCCAGTTCTGATCATCAGTCACCCCAAAACTGAGTGGTGGTGGCTCATGAGCCTGTGGATCAGTAATCTTGGGTGATCCAAGCTCAGAGGCTCTTCTGCAAGTCCATGCTGGGCTTGTCCATGTGCCTGTGGTTTAGCTAGTTGATGATGGCTGGAATGTCTAGGATGACTGGACCCTCGAGCTCTGTGGTCTGTCATCCACTGATTTGTTCACATGGATGTCTGAAGTTTCCAAAGAAGAGTAAGACAGAGCTTTTAAAGCCTCTGCATGTATCAGCTTTGCTGTTGTCCCAACAGTCAAAGCAAATCACAAGTCCATTATGAAAGGGAGGAGAAATTGACTCCATCTCTTGAAGGAAAGAATGGCAAAGTCATTTTGCAAAGGTGCATGCATCTAGGGAAGGGACAATTTTGTTGCCATTTTTCCGTTTACCAAAATCTCATGTGCAGAGGAAAGGGACATGGTTTCTCTCCTATAGTCAAGGGAGCTGTGGAAGTCTTTTAAGCCATGGAGTCATGATCAGATTGAGTGGTAAGAGATGTCTCTGTAGCAGCTGGAAGAAAAAAGGAAGACTGGCGACAGGAGATGGGAGGTATGAAACGGTTGGGTGAAGGTGAAAAATGGTGAAACCTTGTACCAAGAGAGCAGCAGGGAGGATGGAGGAGAGAGGACTGGATCAGGAATGTTTAACACTTAGAGTGAACAACTATGGAAGCTATCACCGGTGGGAGAAGGAAACTGTGGGATTAGAGATTGAAGCCACTTCCGGGTCAGGGTTTCCAGTCTCAGTTGAGCTCTCAATGCTTCCTCCTTCCTGTGGTCAGCCCAATCATCACATTTTAAAAAGAATTCTTCTTCATGTTCTTTTCCATTGTGGTTTATCACAGGGTATTGAATACAGTTCCTTGTGCTCTACTTCGCTATTTATCCATCCTACATATAACAGTTTGCATCTGCTAACCCCAGACTCCCAATCCATCCATCCTTCCCCCACCCCTCAGCCTTCACTTTCAAAATCCCTTCCACCCTCACTCCTATTCACTCTCAGCTGACGACCTTGCCTCCTGATACACCAAGAAAATGAGGTCAACGGGGAAGCCCCAACCCAGCTTCCATCTTCCTCTGTCTACTCCCCATCCTCCTTTCTAACTTACCTTCATTCACATCCACTGTGACTCCTTGCCAGGGCTGTCTGAGGACACTCTTTTCCCATCCATGGTTAAGACCTCTTTCTGTGATTTTCATCCTGTTTCCTCTGCTCTCCTTGAATCTCGTTTCATCTCCTTTTACAAAAGTTTATCATTCCTGTTGTACAGTTTGAGTATTATCAGGACAGAGATATTAAATGTATTATAATATATGGTGGAGGCGCACTTTCAAGATTTCTGTTGTGTGTAGAGCTGGCAAAGAGTCAAGCACTTTAAAACCAGTTTGGACATTTTGTACAAACAAAGTGTTGAATGTGTTAATCACTCAGTTGTGTCCACCTCTTTGGGACCTCACAGACTGTAGCCTCCCAGTTTTCCAGACAAGAATACTGGAGTGGGTAACCATTCCCTCCTCCAGGGCATGTTTCTGACCCAGGGATGGACCAAACTCCGTTCTCCTGCATTGCAGTCAGATTCTTTACCATCTGAACCACCAGGGAATTTCTAAGGCCGTCCATAACGAAGTTCTTTTGTTCCGGGTTCCAACTTCAAAACTGCATTAAATGAGTTAATTCTCCTCTGAGTGTGCACACCCTATATTCCTTCTGGGTAACTCTGGTGGTATTTTACCTGAAACAATAAATTGTCAGTGAGAAGCTCTGGGGCCCAAAAGAGATGGAAATACTGGAAGAAGATCAGAGAGTAAGGACAGACATGACTGAGGGAGTGGGAGGGATTCATTTATGTGGAGACATGAAAGCAGAACCAACTAGGTAGTGACTAATGAGATGATAACTGTCTACAGACACCCCTGTGTGTGAAGTGAATGCCAACAAGTCATCGCTTCGTTCAGCACAAAGATACGATCTGATCAGTAACACGGTGGACAAAAAAAGAAAAACAGAGCGTTCTTAATTACAGTCACAGGAGGAAAAAAAGAGCAGAGATTGACACGATATCAAGAAGGCTGCTTCCTTTCTCTGAGGACAACTCGCATTCATTCACTCATTCATTCATTCACCAACAAACTTGAAATACTTAAAGAGCTATAAAGAAGCCACCTCTTCAGGTTTCCTGGCTCAGCAGGTCCCAGCCTCGAACTTTTCCTTCATTTCCTGAGGGGTCTTCCTGAGTCCTCTCCATTCAACGTTCAGCCAAGAAATTACTACTAAAAAGCCCCACACCAGTAGCATCTCGATGTATAATTTAACTCATCTCAGGGAAAAATATCCACGGAAGGATCGGCATTGCATTCCGATTGACTGTTGGTCCTAGAAGCATGCCAGCCTAGAGGGATGAAGGTTCAGTGTGGAGGGAGGTCCCCACCACTGCAAAAGCCCACCAAGGGCTGTGTCCCGATCAGCACACTGCTCACAGTACTCCCTGAAACAAATTCTCCCCTTCTCCCACGTGACACTGACTTACCCCTACAGCCTCTATCTTCATGGGTTACCAGGGCCAGTGCAAGGCCCATGTCAAAGCAGACGTACTGACAGTATGCCTCTTCTGGGGAAATTCATCAGCAGCATCACTGAAGCAAAGGAAATGGCCTTTTCACAAGGGCCCATTCATTCAGTAAACCCACATGAAGTCAGACATGGTGTCAGACTTCATGAGGTCAGAAAGTTTAAAGCTGGTCTCACAAAGAATGCCCAAGATATGGACTCAGTTTGAAGGAGGTGTCTGAGGTCTTCTTGCACCGCCAGATACAGTGGGATAGGAACTGCGTTGCACAGTGTTGGTGCCTAAAAAACCTGTGAGGAGTGATGGTAATGCAGGGTCATGGGAGTCAGGAAAGAGTTGGACGTTCAGAAACTATTTGAAGGAGGAACCCAAGAAAGCTTAGTTAATTCTGGGTGGTATTGTTTAGTCGCTCAGTCATGCCCAACTCTTTTTGGACCCCATGGACTCCTCTGTCCATGGGATGTCCCAGGTAAGAATACTGGAGTGGGTTGCCATTTCCTTTTCCAGGGAATCTTCCTGACCCAGGAATCGAACTCGAGTCTCCTGCATCTCCTACCTTGGCAGGCAGATTCTTTACCACTGAGCCACCGGGGAAGCCCATTATTTCTGGAGGGATGCGGATTAAAGGTGGAAAATCACTAACTGTATTAGGCCAAGTGCAGGGAAAGTGTGCCTGAGAACCCTGTGCTAACTCCCAGGGACAGCTTCCAGAGAGGTGGAGGGCCTCCTGAAAGATGGGGCAACCTGCTCCCAGCATCTTGAATGGAATGGGACTGGGAACCATGGATAAAGCATGGATTGATGAACTTTTGGAGTTCTTTGTTCAAAAAATTTAATTGAATTTATAGTTAATTTACCATGTTGTGTTAGTTTTCCGTGTCTCACAAAGTGATTCAGGAATACATATGCCTTCTTTTATAAAAACAAATTATTTATTTGGCTGTTTCAGTCTTTTTGTGGCACGGAGATCTGTAGTTGCAGCATGTGGGATCTAGTTCCCTGACCAGAGATTGAACTTGCATCCCCTGCATTGGGAGTGCCGAGTCTTATCCACTGGACCACCAGTCAATTCAATACATATGGAAGTCCCCACATGTATTCTTTTTCAGATTCTTTTCCATTAAAGGTTATTACAAGATTATGAATATAGGGACTTCCCTGGTGGTCTAGTGGTTAAGACTCTGAGCTCCCAGCGCAGGGACCAGATTCCATCCCTGATCAGGGAACTAAGATACCACATGCCACATGGCATGGCCCCCAAAATGAATATAGTTCCTTGTGCTATATAGTAGGTCTTTGTTATCTATTTTATACCTAGTAGTGTGCAGAATTACCAACTATCAAAGAAGAAAATGAGAATTAGATGTTGAAGGGGTCTTTATCCCCATCAAGTGGTGGAAGAAGGCAATGCTAAAAAAGTCAGCTACGAATTAAAATTTTCTAAGCTGCAGAAAGGCTGGAAGCTATTACATTTGAATCTACGGTTTGAAAGCCTTTATTTCAACAGCGCACAATCACAATTTTGGAGCTTTTCTTGTTTTTATATGTTTCATATTAGTTATCCCCTGATTTCTACTTCTAGTTAGATCTGCCAATTCCTTCAGCGTTCATTGCCGACGACTGTATCGCTGGAGAAATGCTGCCACCTTGGGGCAAAGTGGAAAGATGCTCTGAGGGCAAGCAACACACGGTTTAAGCTTTCTGAGGAGGAAAACTGTGAAGCTGGCAGAACTAACCTTTGACATTTCTGTCTTCCTTTTTGCAGGAAAAGGACATACACTATTTTGTAATTGTAGTTTGATTAGTTCTGTGTTGTTGTTGTTCAGTTGCTCAGTCGTGTCCAACTCTGCAACCCCATGGACTGCCGCACACCAAGCTTCCCCGTCCTTCACCAACTCCCAGAGTTTGCTCAAACTCAGTCCATAGATTCAGTGATGCCATCCAACCCTCTCATCCTCTGTCGTCCCCTTCTCTTCCTGCCCTCAATCTTTTCCAGCATCAGGGTCTTTTCCAATGAGTCAGTTGTTTGCATCACGTGGCCCAAGTATTGGAGCTTCAGCTTCAGCATCAGTCCTTCCAATGAATATTCAGGATTGATTTCCTTTAGGATGGACTGGTTTGATCTCCTTGCTGTCCAAGGGACTCTCAAGAGTCTTCTCCAACACCACAGTTTGAAAGCACCAATTCTTCAGCACTCAGTCTTCTTTATGGTCCAACTCTCATGAATGTGTTAGCTTCACTTTCCTTATCTGTAGACATAATGACATTTATAGAACACAATTATTATTTTCTCTATTTTTTGCCTTCTTTCTTACAAGAGCTTCTTGTCTTTTTCATCTCCAAAACAGAAAAAAAAAGTGCCCTGTTTACATTAATTCACACTAATGTGTAACTGCTGTGCTGTTTTATAATTATACTGCTGTTATTTAGTGACTGCGTTGTGTCCAACTCTTTGTGACCCCATGGACCCCAGGCTCCTATATCCTTGGAATTTTCCAGGCAAGAATACTGGAGCAGGTTGTCATTTCCTCCTCCAGGGGATCTTCCCGACCCAGGGATTTATCTCAAGTCTCCTGGTTGGCAGATGGATTCTTTACTACTGAGCCAAGGGGGAAGCCCTTGCTCTGGATTTTCTAGGAAACATTCCGCCCTCCCAGCAGCCAGCAGGGGGAGGCTGCCGCTTTCTCTGGGAAGGAGGCTGGGCTCCAGCCTGGCAGGTCCTTGGCCCCTTCCCAGTCCACAAATCCTCCCTGTAAGAGTCTTAACTTTGCCTTCCTTCAATTTACAATCTTAAGAACAAAGGAATCATAGATGCTTCAGCCTGAGAGGGACCAGCCCTATTTACAAATATATCTCTCAGAAAACACTTAGAAGGCTTCCTTGAGTTTTAGTAAATGCGGAAGAAAGAGCACTTAGAGAACGAAGCCATTTCTGTGTCAGCGGTCATTGATGAGAGGTGAGGAGTATGTTTAGATGGGATTTCCAAAACGTCTCTGAAAAGTACTTTGGAAAGTTCAGAGTCATAGGTGAGGTGGGTGGATAGCGTGGCAGTGCTGCTACCTGCTGCCTGGTTATTGTGTTCCGCTGTGACACACGGAGGGCATTACCTTCAGGGAGTGGGGACCTGATCTCCGTCATCACCTTGGGTTCCTACTTTGTTTCCGAAAGATATTCGGAATATCTGGAGAGGCCCACAGGGGCAGCTTCCCATCAGCCCGTCACTCAGGATTCTCGCAGGGGAGCCTGCCTCAGATAGGCTCCTTCCAATTAATTACAAATGTAGTTTGCCTCTCACTCAATTCCCTCTCTCTGCAGCACTTCCGGCTCCTTGGAAACGTTTCGGTCAGAGGCGGGTCCTCCGGCAGGCGGTATGGACAGTTCCTTTTCCATGATGCCAGAGGCGGGGGAAAGGTCCATCGACGGGAGCAGGCATCGAAAACGTCTGCACACCCCCCACATCCTCACCAACACCAGGGACCAGTGACCAAGGCATTTCCTCTTTTCCAACGCTATGGGACGTGCTCAGTCGCTCCGACGTGTCTGACTCTTTGCAACCCCATGGACTGTATAGCTCACCAGGCTTCTCTGTCCATGGATTTCTCCAGACAAGAATACTGGAGTGGGTTGCCATTCCTTATCCAGGGAATCTTCCCAATCCAGGGATCAAACCTGGGTCTCTTGCATCTCTTGCTTTGGAAGGTGAGTTTTTTTTTTTTTTTCCCCCCACCACTGCGCCACCTGGGAAGCCCACAAAGAGGGAGACAGCTTTGGGATAGAATTATTTTAAGTGAGTCTGGACCTTCCAGGCACTGTAGAACTTGTCTTTGTTTTCTTCTAATGCCTTTGACTGAGTCCCTGATGCTGGTGTGTGGTGTGTCTGGGAATTGCCCGAGCTCTGAAAAGATTTCCAGAAGCTCTGCCCTCTGTTTGCGCTCTTCTGTCTCCGGATGAACCAGGAGGAAGTAAATAATTGCTTACTTTGAAATCGTACATTCAGGGAACACTTTAGATGACCATGAAGAGCTTACTAAGGTTCAAGAGTCTTGATTTTAACCTGAGACCTGCTGCCAATGTGTTCTATGGCTTCAGGGAATTCACTGGGTTTCTGAGTTCTCTCTTTCACCCATTCATATGTAGAATTGTTAAATAGAGCCTATTTTTCTTTTTTGGAAAATATTAGCTGCTTCTTTTAAGAAATGCAGTTCAGATATTTCAAGTGTCTGTCACTTGCCTGAAAACACCGTAGTGGACCGCTGGGGTGGGGTTTAGCGCTGGGAGGTGCTAAACCAATAACCAAAACCAATAATTTGATGATGAGGGTGTTATTCCCATTTTACACATAAGTAAACTGAGGTTTGGAGAAGTTAATCAAATCATACAAGGGCCACCAAGCTTGAAACACAAGCCGATTTGATATCAAAGGCTATATCCTTCTTCCCATATTTGCTGCAAAAATGATTGAAATATGATTTCTGTCCCCAAGGGGCTTTCAGCAAAGAATGGGTGATAGTACACATGCAACAGCTACAATCCACGGAGGAGTCTTAAGTTCTGCATAACAGGAAAAAAAGCGCAGGGCTGTGGGAGAACTATGAAAGCAACTATTACTTAGGGTTATGTTTGGGTCTTTGTTATTCATAGCGTTGTTACCATAGTTACAGCTTAACCCTCTCATAATTGTGAATTAAAAGCCACACAGATGTCTACGAGGATACCCTGACCCTAACTGGTAAATCCATGCCACTGCTGCTGCTGCTAAGTCACTTCAGTCGTGTCCGGCTCTGTGCAACCCCATAGACGGCAGCCCACCAGGCTCCCCTGTCCCTGGGATTCTCCAGGCAAGAACGCTGGAGTGGGTTGCCATTTCCTTCTCCAATGCATGAAAGTGAAAAGTGAAAGTGAAGTCGCTCAGTTGTGTCTGACTCTTTGCGACCCCATGGACTGCAGCTCACCAGGCTCCTCCGTCCATGGGATTTTCCAGGCAAGAGTACTGGAGTGCTGGTGTCAGAGATATTCAGGGAGTGGCAGGGGTCCCAGCAGCCAAAGTGCTTTCTTCCTGACTCTACCCTGCCCCTTCCACCCCAGGTCCACGATTTACCCTCTTTGTGGCTCAATGAGCTCCTCCAGGAACCAGGGTGGCTCAGAGCTCACCCTGCCTGTACTGAAGGTTAAGCGAACACCATTCCCCAAATGTGGGAATGAAAGATTTCCAAAGTCCCATGGCAACATTCTGTAAGGAACCAAACACTCCTGCTCACAGAGGTTAACCCTCAAATCCCCAATACTTATTCTCTGAAGCTCTAGGAGAGAGTTCTTACTTCATCCAGAGATGAGGGATCTGGCCCCATAAAAACAAACCAAGTTACAACTGTGTGACAGACATATTTCGCTTATAATGCTCAACTAAGAGGCTTTACATGCTGGACCTGCAGCCCAGTGATGGGTGTTTCTGCCAGGCCAAAAGCAAAGTCATGTGATTTTTAGATGCTGCCTTCTTGGGATTGGGCCCACCAGGTTCCACAGCCCCGGAAGTCTGCTCCGGCTGGAACACCTGTAGCCAGCGCACGGGGATTCAGAAGCACTTTTTCCAGCCTAAGCCTTGCCAAATGTCTTCACACCTCAGAAATGGCATGAAATCTGGCCTGTGCAGAGGGCAGGGGGCCGCCAGCTTGCATCACATTCTTCCAGGCTTAATCTACTCAACAACCAAAGTGGAAACAGCTTCCCCATCCCCCAACTCACGCCCATCATGGCCAACCGAGTGTACGATAGAATCTACTGTCGCCATAGAGCAGGCTTCAGGAGTGACTAACTCTGCCCCATGTTCCTCCAGAGAACTTTCCAGAATTTTACTGAGGGCATGATTTGGGGGGACAACTGTTCTTTCCCCAAAAGGAGAATAATCTGCACGAGGGAAAAAGGAGAAGCTTTGAGCGACACTGACAGTGTAGTTCATGTTTATCTTTCAGTTGCTTCTTTGATTCAGCAGAACCGGTAAGACATTATGGATGTGGTACCATAATACAACACAGGTGGTCCTGGAACTTCTGTTACAGCTATGATCTTGTCCCTTCCAGAGGGGGCCAGCCAGAGGGGTGGGCACATAGCATCTTTGGTGCATCTCTCTGTGACTTTATTCCTGGGAGCAGAAAGTGGGGGGAAGGCAGCTTGGGGCTGACTTTACAAAGCGTGGCTGGGTGAGTGCTCTGAACTGGTTCTAGAAAAGGTGGAGGCCTGCCTGTGCTTCAGGCTTTCTTGCCTCCATCAGCCAGGCCCCTGGAGGAGGACTTTTCAAAGACAAGTGGCAGGTGTCATCTAGAACAGGGATCTGTGACCTGTTAGGAACTGGGCGGCAGGCAGTGAGCCAGTGAAGCTTCCGGTGTATTTACAGCCGCTCCCCATCACTCACATTACCGCCTGAGCGTCGCCTCCTGTCAGATCAGCAGCAGCATTAGATTCTTGTAGGAGCCAGAACTCTGCTTTGAAATGGGCATCCAAAGGATCTAGGGTGGGTGCCCCTTGTAAAAATCATCCAGAAACCATCCACCCTGTGGAACCATCCATCCCACTCTGTGGAAATACTGTCTTCCATGATCTGGTTCCTGGTGTTCGAAAAGGTAATAGACCTCTGATCTAGTGTTCAATAGTTTTTTCATGCTAAATTCATCATTTCAGTAACTATTTCTAACAAGAGCGCATTGGCTATCTCACTTGTCTCATTCTCATTTCCTTTATCCTGTCTCTTCTTCCTTGGGAGGTAAGATGATTGAGTATACAAGAAGAGACTTGGACCTGACTGTTAAAACTCTGATTGGGGAGTAAGCAAGAAAAATGTCCTTTAAAATTATTTCAATTATTTTATGCTTTATTAGAAATGGCGAGTTGGATTTACTTTTGGGGCATACTATCCTTTTGTCCTGGGCAAAACCAAACAGCAATACTTAATTGGTAGTGCAGTTTCATTTTGAAAAGTTGTCATCATTGTTTTTTGAAGAAAAGCTAAATGCAGTGAAGCAACTCTAAAGTGAGAAATGAAAGGTTCTGTTGGTAATGCAGTTCAGTGAAGGTTACTGTACTAACGCTGCCTCTCTTATTTCTCTCTGTGTTGAAAACGCTTTGAAGGGAGAACATCTGGTGCCCAGTGGGCACTTAATATATATGTGCTGACCAATGGCTTAACTAACTATGACTTTAGAACTTGCGGAGTTTCCTTTTTTCTAGATTGGTGGGTTTCTCATCTCGGACTGCAAGAAGGTAGGTTTTACTTTAAGCAAATGCTATGTATTTCTGAAGGTTGTAATAACTTGAATTCTTACAAAATAATCAGTTAAAATGCACCAGGAAAAAAACAATTAGAGGACCTCACTGTGAAATTTCAGTAGTGATTATCTCAGAATGATGAAGGTGTAATATGCAGTCTGTTAGCATTTGTTTTTTTTAAAGCAGACCACTTTTTACAATTAGTGAGGATTGCTACCACTGGTAGACTTGAGAGTCTCTTTCTCCTAAACAGTCTGTGTTGGTTTTGTTTGTTACATACGTATTGTTAGAAATGATTATGTGTATGTGTGCCTTTTAAGTCACTTAAGTAGTGTCTGACGCTTTGCGACCTTATGGACTGTAATCTGCCAGGCTCTTCTGTCCATGGGATTCTCCAGGCAAGGGTACTGGAGTGGGTTTCCATGCCCTTCTCTGGGAGATCTTCCTGACACAGGAATTGAATCCACATCTCCTAAGTCTCCTGCATTGGCAGGTGGCTTCCTTACCACGAGAGCCATTGTATCTCACCATATTAATTTCACTGAATATTCCTGCTAAGGTCTTACAGGAAATCTGTTCTGCACCCATACAACTTTTGTTCACTGGTGGGAAGGACTCCCCTTTGAGACCCTCCAGAACACTGAGGGGTAAAATTCTAGAAAGACTGTGAGTTTTGGTTTATTCTGTTCACATATAGCTCCTATGAGAATGTAGTGAGAGGCAAAGGGCAAGTGGGTAGAAAACAACTCAGTTCAGTTCAGTTCATTCAGTCACTCAGTCCTGTCTGACTCTTTGCAATGCCATGGACTGCAGCATGCCAGGCCTCCCTGTCCATCACCAACCTACGGAGTTTACTCAAACTCTTGTCCATGCAGTCGGTGATGCCATCCAACCATCTCATCCTCTGTCATTCTCTTCTCCTCCTGCCTTCCATCTTTCCCAGGATCAGGATCTTTTCAAATGAGTCAGTTCTTCCCATCAGGTGGCCAAAGTACTGGAGTTTCAGCTTCAGCATCAGTCCTTCCCATGAATATTAAGGTCTGATTTCCTTTAGGATTGACTGGTTTGATCTCCGTGCAGTCCAACAGACTCTCGAGTCTTCTCTAACACCACAGTTCAAAAGTATCAGTTCTTTGGTGCTCAGCTTTGTAGTCCAACTCTCACATCCATACGTGACTTCTGGAAAAACCATAGCTTTGACCAGATGGACCTTTGTTGACAAAGTAATGTCTCTGCCTTTTAATATGCTGTCTAGGTTGGTCATAGCTTTTCTTCCAAGGAGCAAGCATCTTTTAACTTCATGTCTTCAGTCACCATCTGCAGTAATTTTGGAGCCAAAAAAATAAAGTCTGTCACTGTTTCCATTGTTTCCCATCTATTTGCCACAGTTGGAAAACCAAATCATCCTCCAAGGAAGAGGGGCCAAATAAAGATAAAGCCTCAGGACCACTGAAGTCATCATATACATTTGAAAAATTGTCATATGTATGCCTAAAGTATACAAAGTACTACTAGGGAATGTAGTTGGAGTTCCAATATTTTGGCCACCTGACACAAAGAGCTGACTCATTGGAAAAGACTCTGATGCTGGGAAAGGTTGAGGGCATGAGGAGAAGGGGGTGACACAGGATGAGATGGCTGGATGGCATCACTAATTCAATGGACATGAGTTTAAGCAAACCCTGGGAGATAGTGAAGGACAGGGAAGCCTGGCATACTTCAGTCCATGGGTTTGCAAAAAGTCAGACATGACTTAGTGACTGAACAACAACAACAACGGAATGTACTACAGTGTGGCATCTCAATATATATATATATTTTATAAGAAAGTAGGATTTATTGGTGGGCATGAGTAAGGAGGGGACAGCTCCAAGACTCTCAAGAGTGCAGGGCCTGCCTTTTGTCCAGAGGGCCGCCATTAGGGTTGTGTATATAACATGCGGCCCCCAGCCATCCCAAAGGTGCCACTTTTCTCTCACGTTTTCAAGTTCATCTGCACTAAACTTAGTGGTAAATGCCCACTTCTTAGAGATGTGGATCCAAGATGTGGTGGCCGGGGAACTTGAACTTGGCCCCAAGGAGGGCCTCGATCACATGCTCCTTGTTCTGCAGCTCAGTGCGGATGGACATTGTGACTTTGCCAATGTGGACCCTGGCCAGTGTGCCCCAGGGCTTTCCAGAGGCACCACGCACACCTGTCTGGAGCTTAGACTGGGGACAGCATGCCAGTCATGAAAGTCCACTTGAAAGAGCTGTATCCAAGGTCGCTTAGGGCAACCTGTACAGGCAACAGGCTGCATACACTACCGAGGAGGCTGCTGTTTGCAGCCACTGCACACTGGGCCCCCACGGGGAAAAGAGCACAGTCGGCTTAACTGGCTGCAATGGTGTGCGTGCACGCATAGCTGCTCAGGCATGTCTGACTCTTTGTGATTCCATGGACAGTAACCCATCCTCTGTCCATGGGATTCTCCAGGCAAGAATACTGGAGTGGGTAGCCATTTCCTCCCCCTGGGGATCTTCCTGACTCAGAGATGGAACCCCTGTCTCTTGCGTCTCCTGCATTGGCAGGTGGATTCTTTAACATTGTGCCACCTGGGAAGCCCAGCTGCAGTGGCATCTCTAAAAGAAGAAGATGAAGAAGAGGAGGAGGGGGAAGAAATCCCACAAGCCAAATCAATACAATTGTTTGGTTACATAGTATTTATGGTTGCCTAAATGTGTTTGTGTTTAAGTACGATTTGTCGTCAAGCACAGAAGGCTCTTCTCATAACAGCTATTGATTTTATGGGTTCAATACCCTGTAGGTCTCCTGTTTCTGGTATCAGGAGCAACTACAAGTGATGTGGGTCCCATGGATCACAATTTTTAAGCTCCTGAGTGAAGTGTGAATTCAGTCCCTTTGTCTGTGGCATAAAGAGTTTCTACTGTGTCACTTAAAAACATTCAGCTCACAAAAGCTATCTCTAACAAAGGGTCCAACAAGGTAGGTGAAAAACAGATTGATTCAATTCCTCTGAGATCCACATTAACAGGTTTTGGGCTGACAGGTAAATATTGACTAAAGCAGACCTGACAGCTGAGAGGAGGCAGATGTGCAGAAGAAAATCCTTTCCTCCTTTCTGGGGGCAAGTCCACCGTTTTTAGTTTTCTTAATGATGAAATGCTGTTGGAAGTCAGGCATTACATGGCAGTGGCAATGTGCCCCCTTTCACCTCTGTAGCAAACGTAGCTAATTCTGTCACCTGCCTGAGGGTATCACAGGAACTCAGGAAAATAGAGAGGAGCATCAGGGAGTGTGGTATAGTGGTTATAACATGTTATCACGACGACGATAGTGGAATAACTGGCCAGAGGTGACTAGAGATATGGATCTGAGTAAATATCTTTTTCTATTTGATTAAAAAAAGTTTTATTGGAGTATAATTGCTTTACAATGTTGTGTTAGTTTCTGCTGTATAGCAAAGTGAATCGGCTATAGAGATAATCAATAACCTCAGATATGCAGATGACACCACCCTTACGGAAGAAATTGAAGAGGAACCAAAGAGTCTCTTGATGAAAGTGAAAGTGGAGACTGAAAAAGCTGGCTTAAAACTCAACATTCAAAAAATTAAGATCATGGCCTCTGTTCCCATCACTTGTGGCAAATAGATGGGGAAACAATGGAAACAGTGACAGACTTTATTTTCTTGGGCTCCAAAATCACTTCAGATGGTGACTGTGGCCATGAAATTAAAAGGCTCTTGCTTTTTGGAAGAAAAGCTATGACCAACCTAGACAGCATATTAAAAAGCAGAGACATTACTTTGCAGACTAAGGTCTGTCTAGTCAAAGCTATGGCTTTTCCAGTAGTCATGTATGGATGTGAGAGTTGGACCATAAAGAAAGCTGAGCACTGAAGAATTGATGCTTTTGAACTGTGGTGTTGGAGAAGACTCTTGAGGGTCCCTTGAACAGCAAGGCGATCAAGCCAGTACATCCTAAAGGAAGTCAGTCCTGAATATTCATTGGAAGGACTGATGTTGAAGCTGAAACTCCAATACTTTGGCCACCTGATGTGAAGAACTGACTCATTGGAAAAGATCCTGATGCTGGGAAGGATTGAAGTTAGGAGGAGAAGGGGATGACAGAGGATGAGATGGTTGGTTGGCATCACCCACTCAATGGACATGAGTTTGGGTAACCTCTAGGAGTTGGTGATGGACAGGGAGGCCTGGCATGCGGCAGTCCATGGGGTCGCAAAGAGTTGGACATGACTGAGGGACTGAACTGAACTGAACTGAATAAGTATACACATAGCCCCTCCCTCTTGGACCTCCCTCCAACTCCCTAACCCCATCCCACCCCTCTAGGTCATCACAGAGCACCCAGCTGAGTTGCCTGTGTTATACAGCAGCTTCCCAAGATGTAGTGCATATATAGAATGGAATATTGCTCAACCATAAAAAGAAATGAAATTGGGTCATTTGTAGAGACGTGGATAGACTTAGAGTTTGTCATACAGAGAGAAGTAAGTCAGAAAGGGAAAAACGAATATCAGATATTAATGTATATACATGGGATCAGGTAAAATTTAAAGCTAGGAATGTGGAAAGTTACTTTCAAAATCTCCATCCTGTTCTCACCGATAACAGATTTGGTTTTACAAATTTTGCTCCAATATAGCAAATGGTATCTCTAATTTGTCATGGCATATGAATTAATCTTAGGGTCTGTGGTAGAAATGATATTAACTCAATGCAGTAAGTGGGAGAGAAACTTTACAGCAAATTACTTTGTACTTCTTCTGGAAATGAAGACATGTTTCACTGACTGAATAATGAATGCCAATAATAGAGAGCATTTATTCCTCCTGAAAGGCAAATTCATCATAGATAACTAATGAAAATAATGTGGTTTAGCTGTTAAGTTGTGTCTGACTCTTGGAGACCCCATGGACTGTAGCCCACCAGGCTCCTCTATCCATGGGATTCTCCAGGCAAGAATACTAGAGTGTATTGCCATTTCTTCTCCAGGGGATCTTCCTCACCCAGGGATTGAACCTGGGTCTCCTGCATTGCAGGTGATTCTTTACCAGCTGAGCTACCAGGAAAGCAATGAAAATGAGAGCTCACATTTATCGCATACTTCTGATGTAACAAGCACTGTTCTAGGTGTGCTGTGTGAATGACGTCAGCTCTCATCTGGTTCTGTGAGGTCGAGCGGCCAAGGTGGACTCATCCTTCACAACATTGCCATCATACTCCATGGCCCCGGCCTGGGGCTGCTTCTGCCTCCTCCTTTATCCCTCATGAAGTATTGGGGTGCGCTCTAGCTAGTCTTCTTGGCTTCTCTGTCCATGTTACATCCCCACTGATGTTCTTGAAGCCCACACACATCTTAGCTCAGTTAGAAATGGATGTTCACTTAGAACAGATGGAGCATCCGAGCTTTCCCAGGAAGAACTAGCTTTAGCAGACCCGTGGTTTTAGGCATGCAAACAAGACAGAGCAAATAAGTTTTGGGAGCAAAGTTGGGGTAGGGGAGGAGCTGGGGTCAGAGCTACATGGAGAGGAGTGAAAGAGGTGATTTCCCAGGCCACTCAGGACAGTCACAGGTTAGATGGAAAAGTGCCTTTCTCCCTCAGGGGGTGGGCAGACAGAGCCCACAGAAGTTAAGTCTGGTAGGGCTCAGAGCTCTAGATGCCTGAGGCTTCGAGTGAGGAGGAGTGAGCCTGAGTTTGCAGTGTGGGTGGGGGATGGGAGGGACAAGTAAAAGGGGCACCAGCCTTTGACTCCCTTTGCCACCGGTCTTACTTTTACTTCTGTAATATCTTTTTATCATTGACTTAAGAATAGTTTTGGCATATATTCTGAGAAAACCATAATACAAAAAGACACATGTACCCCAATGTTTATTGCAGCACTATTTACAATAACCAGGACATGGAAGCATCCTAGATGTCCATTGGCAGATGTATGGATAAAGAAGATGTGGTACAAAAATACTATGGAGTATTATTCAGCCGTGAAAAAGAATGCACTTGAGTCTGTTCTAGTGAGGTGGATGAACTCAGAGTCTGTCATGCAGAGGGAAGTTAAGTCAGAAAGAGGAAAACATATAAACTCATACTTGTGGAATCTAGGAAAATGGTGCAGATGAACCAATTTGCAGGGCAGGAATAGAGACCCGGATGCAGAGAATGGACATGTGGACCCAAGGGGGAAGGAGAGGGTGGGATGAATTGGGAGATTGGGATCGACATATACATGCTACCATGTGTTAACAGATAGCTAGTGGGAAACGAATGCATAGCTCAGGGAGCTCAGCTCAGTGCTCTGTAATGACCTAGAGTGGTGGGATGGGGGGTGGGTGAGAGGGAGGTCCAAGAGGGAGGGGATATATGTGTACACGTGGATGATTCACATTGTTGTACAGCAGAAACTAACAAATCTTTGTAGAGTAATTATGTCCCAGTAAAAACAAATAAAGAATGATTATGCCAGCACATTTCCTCAAAACAATTATTGGGACAATCCTATGTTGGATAAATTGTGCTGCTTCCCAACTCCCACCCTCAGCTGCTTCAGTTTTGACACCTGCAGCCAAGCCAGAGAAGGTGGCTCTGTGAACAGTCTGAGAACTTGACCTTGAGTCTGGGTCCCAGACCTTGTATAGCATGGATGCTAAATTCAGATGGCCACGGTTGAGAGCATAGCCCAGCCCTGGTCCTGATGGGCTGGTGAGAAACAACCAGAATCAGTGCTTGAAAGGACATGAGCTACTTTGGGCTTCACTGGCACAAGGGACCCATGCTCTGTGAACTCACCCATCTCTCTGCCTTTGTGTTTTCCTTTCTTATCTTTGATTGCTCTCCCACTGTAGTTCTGTAGTGAATCTCTTTTAGAAACTTAAAAGATGCTTGCTCCTTGGAAGAAAAGTTATGACAAACCTAGACAGTATATTAAAAAGCAGAGACATTACTTTGCAGACAAAGGTCTGTCTAGTCAAGGCTATGGTTTTTCTAGCAGTTTTGTATGGATGTGAGAGTTGGACCATAAAGAAAGCTGAGCACAGAAGAATTGATGCTTTTGAACTGTGGTGTTGGAGAAGACTCTTGAGAGTCTCTTGGACAACAAGGAGATCCAACCAGTCCATCCTAAACGAAATCAGTCTTGAATATTCATTGGAAAGACTGATGTTGAAGCTGAAACTCCAATACTTTGGCCACCTGATGCAAATAACTGACTCATTGAAAAGACCCTGATGCTGGGAAAGATTGAAGGCGGGAGGAGAAGGGGACGGCAGAGGATGAGATAGTTGGATGGTATCACCAACTCAATGGACATGAGTTTGAGTAAACTCTGGGAATTGGTGATGGACAGGGAGGCTTGATGTGCTGCAGTCCATGGGATTGCAGAGTCGGACATGACTGAGCAACTGAACTGAACTGAAATCTTACCTCAGGGCTTCCCTGGTGGCTCAGCGGTAAAGAATCCACCTGACTCTGCAGGAGAGATGGGTTTGATCCCTGCTTGGGGAGGCTCCCTTAGAAAAGGAAATGGCAACCCATCCAGTATTCTTGCCTGGGAAATCTCATGGACAGAGGAACCTGGAAGGCTATAGTCCGTGGAATCTCAAAAAGTCAGACACGACTTAGTGACTAAGCAACAACAATCTTACCTCAGTTGAATTGAGGGGCTGGGCCCAGGTGAAGTGAGGCCACAGAAAAGGAACTGCTATGTCATTTCCCCAACCCTCAACCCCCACCATGGGTGCCTCCATACAAATGGAGTCTTGATTCTTAGGGCCAATGGAAGTCCCTTGATAGGAATCTAAAATCTTTCAGAAGCACTTTGTCAAACATTAGTGAAGGTAAGTGTTGGTATTATCAGTTAGAAAAGCTGAGCCAGAGGAGACTGAATCATTGGACTCTTGACCACTTCCTGGGTCAGGGGTCACAGGGAGTTGCTTGGATATAAATTCAATTCTTAGGAGTCTGAGTTCAAATTTCAGATCCTTCAACCTGTTTACTAGACAGTCTGAGGAGAGGAGAGAGCATGAGAAAAGAGGTAAGAAAGAGCATGAGTTTAGAGTCAGACACAGCTGAGCAGAAAGCCTACCCTTTAATAGCTATGTGACCTTGAAAATGTCTCTTAATCCCCCTGCCTCAGCTTCCTCAATGGCAAATTGAACATAAGAAGTCACAGTAGAAACATCCTAACAATTAGTTGAGATAATATAGATAAAAGATTTAGTACAGACAGTGGCCCATAATAAAAGGAAATGGAATTATTACTTACTTAATTTATACCTAATAGAGTGTCTGGAATATTGGTGATATACAATAATTATGTGTTGAATTTAATTGAATCCTGATATTTCACTGTGCTCACTTGGTAAGCTTAGAGAGGTGGTGGAGGTTTAATACAAGGTTCTAGACTTGCTTAGGGTCAATCTAGAGTAATGAGGGGCTGCCACTTGCTCCATTAAGTGAGACAGCTAATGGGCCCTGAGTCATCAGGGTTTAATATGTTTGCTTTTTAGACAGATAAGTGGAACTCTGAACTGAAAACAGGAGTAAACTGAGGGCAGGATGCTGGCTGGGATTGGCGGCCAGGATTCCTGCTGCCAAGGATATGCAAGCTCCCCCATTTGCTAGAAAGTGAACTTCCAACTCCTGGCCCAGTGACAGGAGGGCAGAGACCACACAGCTGGGCTGGGTCCACACAGGACTCAGTCTCTTATCCCCATTTCTCTCTGCTCTTCTAGATATAGTACTTTCTTATCTTTAAAATAGCCAAATAACCTATTTAAAAACAGTTAAATTACTTATTAGGCAAATGCCACAATCTGAAAGGACAAAATTCAACTGCCAATAAGAGAATAAATAAAAGAACTTAACTAAAATAACTTACAAGGAGTTTCTTAAGAGAAAAAGACAGATCAATCATCCAGTCAATGAGTTATTGCCTTCTGTGTGCTAAGAACTATGAATATGCAAATCACAGATTAAGTGGAAAATGACTAAATAGACAATTGTTTTTGTTCAATCACTCATTCGAGTCCGACTTTTTGCAACCCCATGGACTGCAGCATGCCAGGCTTCCCTGGCCTTCACTATCTCCTGGAGTTTACTCAAACTCACGTCCATTGAGTCAGTGATGCCATCCAACCATCTCATCCTCTACCGTCCCCTTCTCCTCCTGCCCTCAGTCTTTCCCAGCATCAGGGCCTTTTCTAATGATTCAGATCTTCTCATCAGGTGGCCAAAGTATTGGAGCTTCACCTTCAGGATCAGTCCACCAATGAATGTTTAGGATTGATTTCCTACAGTCTAAGAATTTAGAGGAGGGAGGGATAGTAGGTCAAGAGGTGAACATAGTAAGTGGTCTACTTCAGCTGTTTTTTCCTGCTTCCCCATTCATTCCACACCCCAGTTGGTCCACAGGCTTTGTCTTGGAGAGCCAGGATGGGAGTTAGGGAACAGCCAGTGAATGAGGACTCTCAACCCCTTGTCCACAGCTTGCTGTTTTGGCTGACTCCCTTGTTCCCTGGAGTGGGGCTGGGGGAGGTTTGCACAGGCTTTTCAGACAAGAGAGAACCTGACATGAGTTTTAAAGGGTGGATGGACTTTGGAAAAGAAGGAAAGTAGGAAAAGTTATTCCAGCTAGGGGAAAGGAAATAAGTAAATGAAATAGGAAAAGTGGGAAAATAAAAGATACGTTCTGGAAACACTGATGAAGTATTATTAACTATCACAGTTGGGCAGGATCCAGTTATGGGGATGGTCCCCATCATGGTCTTTGTCCTCAAGATGCTATGTATGAGGGATATGCATATGAGAAATTCTCATCAGCTCTCTTCCTCATGCCTTGCTTTTGTCTGCACATGGTCAGGCCACTTAAGATAGTTCTCTGCTCTCTGTACATCCTTTCCCTGGTAACCGATAAGCCAACCTGACATCAGTTCCTCCCAGTTGCCAGTCCATGCCCACAACCCTCTGCTGCATATACAGTAGGGTGTCACTTTAGGGTGACCTTGCTTCAGACATGTAAGCTCCTCCATCCATTAAACCATTGATGTCTTTGTCACTGACTCTGGGCTCTTTCTCAGGCTGGGCAAGCAAAGGGCTTGTAAGCCTGCAGTGTGCAGCCCAAGGCTCTGGGATCCATGCTGGTTCCCTTCTTGCATTTTTGGTCAGAAGCACTTCTGATTATAAGATGCCCTTAGGTTTGGTGTTGCTTTCATTCATAAAGGACGAAGACATGAAGAGAGTTCACTGAGAAGAAGAAAAGAAAAAGAGTATTAAGAGAAGAAGAGTACTTTCACACTGGTATTTCTGCAGGTAGCTCCCTTTCTCCCTTGGTAACATTTCCATCCTCTAATTGATGCCTTTGTGTTTCCTCAAGGCTATGACTTTGGTTTCAGTGAGTAGACTCAGGAAAGGCCTAATGTATTCAGGTCAGATGTATAATGATTCCATGAACTAAGAAATAAACTATGCTCCACATTGTCTTATTATTCCTAATTGCATCTTGGTCACCCAATTCCAAAATGTGTGTGGGAGTAGGGATGGGAGGGGGTTCCACACACCTCCAAAAATGATACTCCCAGACATCAGCCAGATGTCCTACAATTCAAGTCAGTTCTAACATTATCTACCAGGAGACTGAAGCTGAAGCGCCAATACTTTGGTCACCTGATGAGCAGAGCTGACTCCTTGGAAAATACTCTGATGCTGGGAAAAATTGAAGACAGGCAGAGAAGGGGATGACAGAGGATGAGATGGTTGGTTGGTATCACTGACTCAATGGACATGAGTTTGAGCACGCTCTGGGAGATGGTGAAGGACAAGGAAGCCTGGTGTGCTGCAGTTCATGGGGTCACAAAGAGTCAGACACAACTTAATGACTGAACGACTGAGAGATGACATCCAATACCACATGTAAAGTGCTGAACCCCAAAAGATTCCACCTTAGTGACAAACGCAAACCTGTGTTTCTGATGGCCAGTTAGAAATCAGTTCAGTTCAGTCGCTTAGTCGTGTCTGACTCTTTACGACCCCATGAATCGCAGCACGCCAGGCTTCCCTGTCCATCACCAACTCCCAGAGTTCACCCAGACTCACATCCATCGAGTCAGTGATGCCATCCAGTCATCTCATCCTCTGTCGTCCCCTTCTCCTCCTGCCCCCAATCCCTCCCAGCATCAGAGTCTTTTCCAATGAGTCAACTCTTCAAATGAGGTGGCCAAAGTATGGGAGTTTCAGCTTTAGCATCATTCCTTCCAAAGAAATCCCAGGGCTGATCTCCTTCTGATGGACTGGTTGGATCTCCTTGCAGTCCAAGGGACTCTCAAGAGTCTTCTCCAACACCACAGTTCAAAAGCATCAGTTCTTCACCGCTAAGCCTTCTTCACAGTCCAACTCTCACATCCATACATGACCACAGGAAAAACTATAGCCTTGACTAGACGAACCTTTGTTGGCAAAGTAATGTCTCTGCTTTTGAATACGCTATCTAGGTTGAGAGTTCCAGGAAAACATCTATTTCTGCTTTATTGACTATGCCAAAGCTTTTGACTGTGTGGATCACAATAAACTGTGGAAAATTCTTAAAGAGATGGGAATACCAGACCACCTGATCTGCCTCTTGAGAAATCTGTATGCAGGTCAGGAAGCAACAGTTAGAACTGGACATGGAACAACAGACTGGTTCCAAATAGGAAAAGGAGTACATCAAGGCTGTATATTGTCACCCTGCTTATTTAACTTATATGCAGAGTACATCATGAGAAATGCTGGACTGGAAGGAACACAAGCTGGAATCAAGATTGCCAGGAGAGATATCAATAAACTCAGATACACAGATGACACCACCCTTACGACAAAAAGTGAAGAGGAACTAAAAAGCCTCTTGATGAAGGTGAAAGTGGAGAGTAAAAAAGTTGGCTTAAAGCTTAACATTCAGAAAACGAAGATCATGGCATCCGGTCCCATCACTTCATGGGAAATAGATGGGGAAACAGTGGAAACAGCGTCAGACTTTATTTTTCTGGGCTCCAAAATCACTGCAGATGGTGACTACAGCCATGAAATTAAAAGACGCTTACTCCTTGGAAGGAAAGTTATGACCAACCTAGATAGCATATTCAAAAGCAGAGACATTACTTTGCCAACAAATGTTTGTCTAGTCAAGGTTATGGTTTTTCCTGTGATCATGTGTGGATGTGAGAGCTGGACTGTAAAGAAGGCTGAGCGCCGAAGAATTGATGCTTTTGAACTGTGGTGTTGGAGAAGACTCTTGAGAGTCCCTTGGACTGCAAGGAGATCCAACCAGTCTGTTCTAAACGAGATCAGCCCTGGGATTTCTTTGGAAGGAATGATGCTAAAAATGAAACTCCAGTACTTTGGCCACCTCATGGGAAGAGTTGACTCATTGGAAAAGACTCTGATGCTGGAGGGATTGGGGGCAGGAGGAGAAGGGGACGACAGAGGATGAGATGGCTGGATGGCATCACTGACTCGATGGACGTGAGTCTGGGTGAACTCTGGGAGTTGGTGATGGACAGGGAAGCCTGGCGTGCTGCGATTCATGGGGTCTCAGAGTCGGACACAACTGAACGACTGATCTGATCTGATCTAGGTTGGTCATAACTTTCCTTCCAAGGAGTAAGTGTCTTAATTTCATGGCTGCAGTCACCATCTGCAGTGATTTTGGAGCCCAGAAAAATAAAGTCTGACACTGTTTCCACTCTTTCCCCATCTATTTCTCATGAGGTGATGGGACCGAATGCCATGATCTTCGTTTTCTGAATGTTGAGCTTTAAGCCAACTTTTTCACTCTCCTCTTTCACTTTCATCAAGAGGCTTTTTAGTTCCTCTTCACTTTCTGCCATAAGGGTGGTGTCATCTGCATATCTGAGGTTATTGATATTTCTCCCGGTAATCTTGATTCCAGCTTGTATTTCTTACAGTCCAGCGTTTCTCATGATGTACTCTGCATATAAGTTAAATAAGCAGGGTGACAATATACAGCCTTGACATACTCCTTTTCCTATTTGGAACCATTCTGTTATTTCATGTCCACTTCTAACTGTTGCTTCCTGACCTGCATATAGGTTTCTCAAGAGGCAGATCAGGTGGTCTGATATTCCCATCTCTTTCAGAATTTTCCACAGTTTATTGTGATCCACACAGTCAAAAGCTTTGGCATAGTCAATAAAGCAGAAATAGATATTTTCCTGGAACTCTCTTGCTTTTTCCATGATCCAGCGGATGTTGGCAATTTGATCTCTGGTTCCTCTGCCTTTTCTAAAACCAGCTTGAACATCTGGAAGTTCACAGTTCACGTATTGCTGAAGCCTGGCTTGGAGAATTTTGAGCATTACTTTACTAGCATGTGAGATGAATGCAATTGTGCGGTAGTTTGAGCATTCTTTGGCATTGCCTTTCTTTGGGATTGGAATGAAAACTGACCTTTTCCAGTCCTGTGGCCACTGCTGAGTTTTCCAAATTTGCTGGCATATTGAGTGCAGCACTTTGACAGCATCATCTTTCAGGATTTGAAATAGCTCAACTGGAATTCCATCACCTCCACTAGCTTTGTTCGTAGTGATGCTTTCTAAGGCCCACTTGACTTCACATTCCAAGATGTCTGGCTCTAGGTCAGCGATCACACCATCATGATTATCTGGGTTGTGAAGATCTTTTTTGTACAGTTCTTCTGTGTATTCTTGCCACCTCTTCTTAATATCTTCTGCTTCTGTTAGGTCCATACCATTTCTGTCCTTTATTGAGCCCATCTTTGCATGGAATGTTCCCTTGGTATCTCTAATTTTCTTGAAGAGATCTCTAGTCTTTCCCATTCTGTTGTTTTCCTCTTTTTCTTTGCATTGATCACTGAGGAAGGCTTTCTTATCTCTTCTTGCTATTCTTTGGAACTCTGCATTCAGATGCTTATATCTTTCCTTTTCTCCTTTGCTTTTCGCTTCTCTTCTTTTCACAGCTATTTGTAAGGCCTCCCCAGACAGCCATTTTGCTTTTCTGCATTTCTTTTCCATGGGGATGGTCTTGATCCCTGTCTCCTGTACAATGTCACGAACTTCATTCCATAGTTCATCAGGCACTCTATCTATCAGATCTAGGCCCTTAAATCTATTTCTCACTTCCACTGTATAATCATAAGGGATTTGATTTAGGTCATACCTGAATGGTCTAGTGGTTTTCCCTACTTTCTTCAATTTAAGTCTGAATTTGGTAATAAGGAGTTCATGATCTGAGCCACAGTCAGCTCCTGGTCTTGTTTTTGTTGACTGTATAGAGCTTCTCCATCTTTGGCTGCAAAGAATATAATCAATCTGATTTTGGTGTTGACCATCTGGTGATGTCCATGTATAGAGTCTTCTCTTGTGTTGTTGGCAGAGGGTGTTTGCTATGACCAGTGCATTTTCTTGGCAAAACTGTATTAGTCTTTGCCCTGCTTCATTCCGTATTCCAAGGCCAAATTTGCCTGTTACTCCAGGTGTTTCTTGACTTCCTACTTTTGCATTCCAGTTCCTATAATGAAAAGGACATCTTTTTTAGGTGTTAGTTCTAAAAGGTCTTGTAGGTCTTCATAGAACTGTTCAACTTCAGCTTCTTCAGCGTTACTGGTTGGGGTGTAGACTTGGATTACTGTGATATTGAATGGTTTGCCTTGGAAACGAACAGAGACCATTCTGTCATTTTTGAGATTGCATTTCAAGTACTGCATTTCGGACTCTTTTGTTGACCATGATGGCTACTCCATTTCTTCTGAGGGATTCCTGCCCACAGTAGTAGATATAATGGTCATCTGAGTTAAATTCACCCATTCCAGTCCATTTCAGTTCTCTGATTCCTAGAATGTCGACATTCACTCTTGCCATCTCTTGTTTGACCACTTCCAATTTGCCTTGATTCATGGACCTGACATTCCAGGTTCCTATGCAATATTGCTCTTTACAGCATGGGACCTTGCTTCTATCACCAGTCACATCCACAGCTGGGTATTGTTTTTGCTTTGG
Source organism: Bubalus bubalis (assembly GCF_019923935.1). Classification (NCBI taxonomy): domain Eukaryota; kingdom Metazoa; phylum Chordata; class Mammalia; order Artiodactyla; family Bovidae; genus Bubalus; species Bubalus bubalis. The sequence goes on from NC_059163.1 coordinate 21,340,595, forward strand.
CTCCATCTCTTCATTCTTTCTGGAGTTATTTCGCCACTGATCTCCAGTAGCATATTGGGCACCTACCGACCTGGGGAGTTTCTTTCAGTATCCTATCATTTTGCCTTTTCATACTGTTCATGGGGTTCTCAAGGCAAGAATACTGAAGTGGTTTGCCATTCCCTTCTCCAGTGGACCACATTCTGTCAGATCTCTCCACCATGACCCTCCCGTCTTGGGTTGCCCCACGGGCATGGCTTAGTTTCACTGAGCTAGACAAGGCTGTGGTCCTAGTGTGATTAGATTGACTAGTTTTCTGTGAGTATGGTTTCAGTGTGTCTGCCCTCTGATGCCCTCTTTCAACACCTACCTACTTGGGTTTCTCTTACCTTGGACGTGGGGTATCTCTTCACGGCTGCTCCAGCAAAGCGCAGCTGCTGCTCCTTACCTTGGACGAGGGGTATCTCCTCACTGCCGCCCTTCCTGACCTTCAATGTGGGATAGTGCCTCTAGGTCCTCCTGCCTCGGGGCAGCCACCGCTCCTTGGACGTGGGGTTGGTCCTCCCGGCCGCCCCTGGCTTCGGGCATGGGGTTGGTCCTCAGGGCTGCAGCCCCTGGCCTTGGGGGTGAGGGCGTGGGGTAGCTCCTCCCGGCGGCCGCCGCCCCTGACCTCGGACTTGGGTAGCTCTTCTCTGCCGTTCCTGCGCCGTTGCAGCCTGGCACTCTCGGCCACTGCCCCTGACCTCAGACGTGGGGTAACTCCTCTTGGCCACCGCTCTTTGGGCATGGGGTCCTCCCGGCTTCTGCTCCTGACCTCGGACGTAGGGTAGCTCCTCTCGGCCACGCTTAGTGCGCTGGTCACAGCCGCCGTCGCGCTTAGGGCCCTGGTCTCAGCCGCCTGTCCTTGGGTTCAATTAATCTGTTGGAGTGGCTTATAAAACTCAGGAAACCCATTTACTAAGCCCACTCATTATATACAAAGGGTATTAAAAGATACAGATGAACATTCAGATGGAAGAGAAGGCAGAGGGCAAGCGCTTCGGTGCCCTATCCAGGATCATCCCTCACCTCTGAGTGTTCTCAACCTTCTTTACGGTCCAGCTCTCACATCTGTACGTGGCTATTGAAAATCAGCTTCTCTTTTTTGTCTTGGCAAGTTTGTGTCTGCATTTCAGTCAACACTGGTCCTTCTATCCAACAGTTTTCCCAACTCTGCTTTCGTTATCTTGTCAACACTGGTTTAAGGTGGAGTCCCTAGCTGCCTTGATGGTATCATTTGAAAGATGCTGAGAAGTTTGTCCTAGACAAAAGCACTATTTCGTGGGTTTTCATAGAGATTCTTTTCTTTGGGTTAAGGCATTATCATTAGATAGTGTTCAATATATGGTTGACAGAATGTGTGTGTTAGTTACTCAGTCATGTCCCCCTCTCTGCAACCCCATGGACTGTAGCCTCTGCAGGTTCCTCTGTCCATGAAATTCTCCAGGTAAGAGTATGGAGTGGGTTGCCATTCCCTTCTTGGGGGGATCTTCTTGATCCAGGGATCGAATCCAGGTCTCCTGCATTGAAGGCAGATTCTTTACCATCTGAGCCACCAGGGAATACCTCTTTCTCCACTATTAACTTAGAAAATTCATTTATTGGCATATTTCAAGTGTGTGGTTATCTGAGGATAAGATTTGAAATGGGAGAAGGGAAGGGAGAAAGAGTAGAAAGATGTGTTCAAGATGCTGGTATGCTGGTGTAGATTTAGCAACTGACTGGATGTCCAGGGAGGAAATAAAAGTCCTGATCTGTAGCACTGGCCAACTTCCATGCTGTGAACACTCCCACCACAGTTGGTCACTGAACATGGAGTTGGGAAGAGATCCACAGGGTCAGCTCACATGAGCAGGCAGGAGTTTGGTTCCAACGCACCCTTGGGACAACTGGGGCAAGTCTTTATGAGAATCCAGAAAAATAGAAGAGACATAGGGGAACCTGGGAAAGTTCTTCAAGCAGACAGAAAGTTACAGAGAGAGCAGAAGCGAAGGCTTTGTGGCTTCTGGGGAGGAGCGCCATGCTGAAGGAATGTGCTTTCTTCCTCAGGTTAGGTCTTCAACCTATTTCTCTTTCCCAGCTTTTCAAATATAATGGACACAGAGATAGTGTCTCACCATATTTTTTTAAAATTAAAACAATTTATGGAGTATGCTCATGACTTCATAGTTCAATGGAGAGTGATTTCTCTCTCCAACTAACATGTAGAATTGAGCTATTGTAAATCTGTGTTCAGTTACCTCCACTCCCATGGCAGATGTAGCTTTTGATCAAATAAATGAGAAGATTCTCATATTTATGGTACTCTTGAATAGATATCTCCCATTATTTGTGAGGAAAAGGCAGATGCCCAAGTACAAATTAAGCCCAAGAGAAAAATTATGTCTTGTTTATCTTATTAGCAGTTATTCTTTAAAAGAGGATGTCTGCTATGCTTTACTCTTCAAACAAGAAGGAGGCTTATGAGGTGCCAAACATTTCAAACTTTTGAGAAAAATAATGAAACGGTGCTTGAAATAGGCATTTTATACTCTAAAGAAAAGAATACACTTTTCCTAGAGAGAGATGTGGGCTAAAGGCTGCCTTTGGGATTTTTTCCCTAATTCTTTCTAATTGGTTATGTGTTGATGGTATGTGTGTCTCACATCAGCCACTTAATTTCCCCCCTGTGATCAGGCCCTCTGTGATCAGAAGTTGGAATCCTCATCAGAACGAAACAGAAACCTTCTTTTTTATAATGACATGCATGTGCGTATACATGCTCAGTCACTTTGGTCATGTCCAGCTCTTTGTGACCCCATGGACTGTAGCTCACCAGGCTCCTCTGTCCATGGGATTTTCTAGGCAAGAATATTGGAGTGGGATGCCATGCCCTCCTCCAGGGGATCTTCCAGACAGAGTGCTCGAATCTGCATCTCCTGTGTCTCCTGCATTGCAGGCAGATTCTTTACCTCTGAGCCACTGGGAAAGCCCCCTATAATGACACAGTGGATGTTAAAAAAATAATAATAATAAAGGATTTTAAGAGAGTTAAAGAAGTATAATATAATCTCTTTACCATTTTTAAACAGAAAAGGGATTTTAAATCTATAAATTTATGATTCTACATGAAACTGACATATGAGCTCAGATTCAGAGTAGTTTTTGTCAGGTTTTTCTCATTTAATGCTTTTCCTGTCTTTCCAGCTCTCTCTTCTATCCCAGAAGAGGAGGATCTCAGTCTCAGGAGGGGCTCAGAGGCCACAGATGGTCAGTGAATGAATGCTCTCCTGCACCTTTGCTTTTACTGCAATGATTTGTTCATTTCACAGTCTTTTGGGCCCATCAAAAATGTTTGTTGAACTTAGAAAAAGGTCAGGGTTTGGATGGGTCTTGAAAATAATTGCAATAGCTTTTCTTCCCCTTTGTTTTTTGCTTCTTTAACAATATGTCATGCCCCAATGGCCATTTAATATAAAAACAAATAAGCAATAATACAACCTGACATATAAATTCTTGTGTGTGTGTGTGTGTGTGTGTTATTTGCTTGGTCGTGTCCAACTTTTTGTGGCCCCATGGACTGAAGCCTGTCAGACTCCTCTGTCCATGGAATTTTCCAGACAAGAATACTGGAGTGGGTAGCCATTCCCTTCTCCAGGGGCTCTTCCCCACCAGGGGTTCGAACCCAGGTCTCCCACATTGCAGGCAGATTCTTTACCATTTGAGCCACCAAGGAAGCCCATAAATTCTGGTGGAACCCCTAATTTGCAGTTTTGGGTTCAGAAGGAAATGGCAACCCACTCCAGTATTCTCACCTGGAGAATCCCAGGGACAGAGGAGCCTAGTGGGTTGCCGTTTATGGGGTCATACAGAGTCAGACACGACTGAAGTGACTTAGCAGCAGCAGCAGGTAAATCTTTGTTTAGTTCATGCAAGTACAGAAAATTGGACTAGGGGTTTTCAACACATAAAATACATTAATTTATGAAGAAGTAAAACTAATTATCACAAGTATCAGAGGTGGGTATCTTCATTTCTTTAAGTAGATAAATACTTGAAGATATGTTTAAATACATATACACATAGATTTCCAGCTGTATGAGTTTTTTGTTTTTTGAAAAGTTTTTGTTGGCTGTTTTTGGTAAGCACTCCTTAGCCCCAGTTTGCAAACTGAATGACTTCCTGGTCCTCCACTTGGAAATTTTTGTCAATTCTTTTGAACTGTATCGTTCCTTGTAACTCTTCAATTGTATATACCTTGTGACAACAAAGCCAATCTTTCCCCATGATGGCTGACTTCTAAATTGTAAAGGTTAAAAAAATTAAAAAATGAACTTCCCTGGCAGTCCAGTGGTTAAGACTCCACACTTCCAATGCAGGGGGCTCAGGTTCAATCCCTAGTTGGGGAACTAAGATTCCATATGCTGTGGCACAGTCAAAAATATATGCTAAATTGTTGAGGTTTCTAACCCCATGGTTTTTCCAGTGGTCATGTATGGATGTGGGAGTTGGACTATAAAGAAAGCTGAGCGCCAAAGAATTGATGCTTTTGCACTGTGGTGTTGGAGAAGACTCTTGAGAATCCCTTGGACTGCAAGGAGATCCAACCAGTCCATCCTAAAGGAGATCAGTCCTGAATATGCATTGGAAAGACTGATCCTGAAGCTGAAACTCCAAAGTTTTTGCCACCTGATGCAAAGAACTGACTCGTTGGAAAAGACCCTGATGCTGGGAAAGATTGAGGGCAGGAGGAGAAGGGGACGACAGAGGATGAGATAGTTGGATGGCATCGCTGACTCAATGGACATGGGTTTGGATGGACTCCGGGAGTTGGTGATGGACAGGGAGGTCTGGCGTGCTGCAGTTCATGGGGTCGCAAAGAGTCGAACAGGACTGAGCGACTGAACTGAACTGAACTGAACCCTATGACTGGGAGAGGAGTACACAAACTTCCCAGAAGGGCAGTGTTGACTATTCGGGTTTGCCTCTTTGAGCTGGGGTCAGTGTTTTATATTTCTCTTTCTTCTCAGACCACTTCTGTTTCCCTCCTCAAGTAACTAACCATCTCAGCCATGAGGTCTGTATGCCTCCAAAGTGTTTATGGGGCTCCTGCACCTGAGAATTTGATAAGGAATTCCTGCTGTGATAAAAAGTGGTCTTAGGTCAAACGTGTAGTGGTAAAATTAATTGTTCTGAGACTGTGTGTCTCAAGCCATCTATAAAAGCCATATTATTTACTGCCTGGGATACCACCTGTGTAAGGCAGCTGTCTCAACCATTTTGCACACACATCCACACCCACACCGGCATACAGATTTACAGATTGAGAGAGAAATAGAGAGAGAGAGAGAGCTAGAGAGGGAAATTATATTCAAGGGGAGGTTTTATTTGGGTCAAAGCCATACTCCCTGGAGGTTTTGTTCCCCCGCCTAATTGAAAACATCTACAATACTTCTGCCAAAGAAACCTGAACACAGGCCGGCCTGGGGATGAGGCCCTCTGGTCTCTAAACCATGAATCACTGACGATCTTGCCTCAAATCTAGGCCCAAGTATAATGTTCTGCTTATCAAATAAAAATAGTAGCAAACAGCAGGATCACCGAAGTGACAGCTACTTGATTCTCAGCCAAAGGATTTTCATTAGGTTTTTAGTCCCCAAATGTTTCATGGAAGTAGCTGAAGTGAGGCTAACTTTAAAGATCTCAGAAGACTCAGGGAAAGGTCTCTCCTACTTGTACTCCCTGGTGCGTGGTTCGTATCCCCAGTAGGGATGTTCTTGCCTTCTGTGGCCCATCTTCATTTCTTCTTGGAGATTTGAAGAGTGACAAGGTCTTGTTCGGCTCTTTTATTTCTATTCATTTATGAATCTCAAGTTAACTCACCTTTGAGATCTAGGACAACAAATAGAGCAAAGACCATTCTGAGGCTGAAAGAGGGGAGGCTGAGGAGGCTCCCGTTTTTTCAGCCTAGGTCAGGCTTGGCAAACAGTAAATCACAGGACAAATCTGGCCCTTCATCTATTTGTGTAAATAAAATTGTATTGGAACACAGACATGCTCCTTTGTGTCTATGGCTGCTCCATCATAATGGCAGAGTTGAGAAGGCATGGCAGTTCACAAAACTGAAGATACTAATTTTCTGGTTCTTTGTGGAAAATGTTTGCTGACCCCAACCACTGGGGGTTAATGTTTGATAACTTTCCTGGGGGTTGGAAACAAGCAATTCAATTGCCAAGACTCCTGAGCCCGTGAAATGAAGTATGAGAGAAACCTCTGGAAAATGATGAGAGCAGGACAAATCTGGTCTTTGTATGGTGAGCTATCTTTGAGAACTCACCACTCTGAGCGTATCTAAATGTGGAGAGGATATTTTGAATGAAATCTCCTAAACGTTGTTGCACAGAACCTTCATTTCCTTCCAAAGCAAAATTGTTGCATGGTGAAAGGATTCCCTTGAGGAAGTAAGCTTTTTCAATACTTGGACTAAATGAAGTTCAAGAGTTTTCTTTACTCCAGGACTTGTAATTCACTCCCGTATTGTGGAATACAAGAGGGATATAATTTGTACCGTGTTTCTCAATCTTACTTGACCATAGAAATATTTCTCTTGTAACATCTAGAAATATCTTATGAGCTACAGTTTCTTATGGAACACAGTCTAGGAATCTTTTCCAGGATCCTAGCACATATGAAATCTATTTTCCCTTTTCAAAATTAATTGCTCCAATTCTCATTTTTTGGTTGGCAGCACTGACATTTGCTGGGCACTAAACAGAGGTTTGTCCAATTGTTAAAAGTCTTGAGATACATATCAGTTGGCAAGTAACAGTTTCTCTGAACCCTCAAATATCTCCTGGATTCCTGGTTATCCTGGCTTCTTCCCTGAGAATGTCTAAACTTCTGTTCATTCTAATAAATACAGGTTATTATTTGTGGGAGACAGGGAAAGAAGCCCTAGGGCCATGCTCTAGTGTTACCTGTGTATGTTCGGACTGGTCACTGCCTAGGGGCTGTAAAATATTTTGAATATCACTAACCAAATTCCAATACTTGGCCACCTGATGTGAGGAGTCTACTCATTGGAAAAGACCCGGATGTTGGGAAAGATTGAGGGCAGTAAGAGAAGGGGGCAAGAGAGGATGAGATGGCTGGATGGCATCACCGACTCAATGGACACGAGTCGGAGAAAATTCTGGGAGATGGTGAAGGACAGGGAAGCCTGGAATGCTGCAGTCTATGGAGTTGCAAACAGTTGGACATGACTGAGCAACTGAACAACAATCCAAATTCCAGCACAAATGTGTTGGTTTTTTAGGCCACTGAGAAATGTCCTGCCTGTCATGATGCAAAAGCCACAGCATCGCTGAAGCCAAACAGCTTATGGTGACACGTCAAGCTTACCAACATCAGGACCGTTGTGTGAATGGGGGACTGGAAGGCTAGAGCAATGGCTAAATTTCTCAAGTCGGCATGTTATCTCTCCCAGGCAGGTAAACATGGCATAAGGTAAACAATGAGTAAGGTATCATGACATACCTGGAGTATTCTCTACACCAGCCCCCCCAAAAGGTGAGGTTTCTAGTATTAACAATTACTAGTAACAAACTAATGACGCATCTGAGAAGTGATTAATCCACCCGTATGTTAAGGAGTGTTAAGTCTAATGGGAGACTCAGATGACAAACGGCCACTCTAATGTGATGGATAAAGGCTGTGATGGGAAAAAGCACAGAGCTAGGTAGCTCAGTAGGGCCTGGGCAGAAGGAATTGACCATAAAATACTTTCTGGAGGAGGAGACACGAGCCAAGTCTTAAAGCAGGAGCTGGTTGCAGTGGAAGGGGGATGAGTGAGGCTATTCTAGTTAGAGGGAACAGGGTGTTTTGAGCTCAATTCTGTTTCTCTTGCCTTTTCCTCCCATTCCTGCCCCTAAAACCTACCTGCTGTTAAAAGCTCAGCTCAAACACTGTTTGGCTTGAAACCGCCTTCTGCTCTCAATCTGGTGGCTCCCTACTTTGTGCTATTGTGGACCCTGGTATTGCAGGGAAGGATAAATAATTTTTCCCTTTACCCTTTGAGTTCTTAGTTGGGACCCCTGTAATAAAAGACACATTAACAAAAGAAAAACAAATGAAGTTTACTAACATATTCTTCATGGGATACTCAGAAGAAAATGAATCACTCCCCAGGATGGCTTAGAATTCAGGATTAAACAGCATCTTATAGGGAAAGCAGAGGAAGGATACAAGACTCTCGGGAGAGAATAGATAATCTTTAGGGCCTTAGAAAGCATCACTACGAACAAAGCTAGTGGAGGTGATGGAATTCCAGTTGAGCTATTTCAAATCCTGAAAGATGATGCTGTCAAAGTGCTGCACTCAATATGCCAGCAAATTTGGAAAACTCAGCAGTGGCCACAGGACTGGAAAAGGTCAGTTTTCATTCCAATCCCAAAGAAAGGCAATGCCAAAGAATGCTCAAACTACTGCACAATTGCACTCATCTCATATGCTAGTAAAGTAATGCTCAAAATTCTCCAAGCCAGGCTTCAGTGATATGTGAACCGTGAACTTCCAGATGTTCAAGCTGGTTCTAGAAAAGGCAGAGGAACCAGAGATCAAATTGCCAACATCCTCTGGATCATGGAAAAAGCAAGAGAGTTCCAGAAAAACATCTATTTCTGCTTTATTGACTATGCCAAAGCCTTTGACTGGGTGGATCACAATAAACTGTGGAAAATTCTTCAAGAGATGGGAATACCAGACCACCTGATCTGCCTCTTGAGAAACCTGTATGCAGGTCAGGAAGCAACAGTTAGAACTGGACATGGAACAACAGACTGGTTCCAAATAGGAAAAGGAGTATGTCAAGGCTGTATATTGTCACCCTGCTTATTTAACTTATATGCAGAGTACATCATGAGAAATGCTGGACTGGAAGAAACACAAGCTGGAATCAAGATTGCCGGGAGAAATATCAATAACCTCAGATATGCAGATGACACCACCCTTATGGCAGAAAGTGAAGAGGAACTAAAAAGCCTCTTGATGCAAGTGAAAGAGGAGAGTGAAAAAGTTGGCTTAAAGCTCAGCATTCAGAGAACTAAGATCATGGCATCTGGTCCCATCACTTCATGGGAAATAGATGGGGAAACAGTAGAAACAGTGTCAGACTTTATTTTTCTGGGCTCCAAAATCACTGCAGATGGTGACTGCAGCCACGAAATGAAAAGATAGTTACTCCTTGGAAGGAAAGTTATGACCAACCTAGATAGCATATTGAAAAGCAGAGACATTACTTTGCCAAGAAAAGTCTGTCTAGTCAAGGCTATGGTTTTTCCAGTGGTCATGTATGGATGTGAGAATTGGACTGTGAAGAAAGCTGAGCACCGGAGAATTGATGCTTTTGAACTGTGGTGTTGGAGAAGACTCTTGAGAGTCCCTTGGACTGCAAGGAGATCCAACCAGTCCGTTCTGAAGGAGATCAGCCCTGGGATTTCTTTGGAGGGAATGATGCTAAAGCTGAAACTCCCGTACTTTGGCCACCTCATGGAAAGAGTTGACTCATTGGAAAAGACTCCGATGCTGGGAGGGATTGGGGGCAGGAGGAGAAGGGGACGACAGAGGATGAGATGGCTGGATGGCATCACTGACTCGATGGACGTGAGTCTGAGTGAACTCCGGGAGTTGGTGATGGACAGGGAGGCCTGGTGTGCTGCGATTCATGGAGTCGCAAAGAGTCAGACATGACTGAGCGACAGAACTGAACTGAATTGAACTGAGGAAAGCTGAATGAAGAACCGGTGGGAGTTGGTGACAAGGTTTGTCAGGCTGTGGTGTCACCTCTAGTCTCCTCGTTAGTGATGACAGTCAATCTTCTCTGGTTAATGAAACTGTGACAACTGAGTATTTGAGGTGGCCGGTGGGGGGAGGGATCTGTCTTTAGGCAGAAAGGAAGCTCCACGAAACCTCTTCCTGTATCTACTGTTTTTATTTCTTTCTTTAAAATATTTATTTATTAAGGACTTCCCTGGCGATTCAGTGGTTAAGACTCCACCTTTCAATGCAGGGGGTGCAGGTTCAATCCCTGGTCAAGGAGTTAATACCCCACATACCTTGTGGCCAAAAAACCAAAACCTAAAGCAGAAGCAATATTGTAACAAATTCAATAAAAACTTTAAAAATGGCCCACATCAAAAAAAAATCTTAAAAAAATTTAGTTGTGGCACATAGGGTCTTCAATCTTTGTTGTGGCATGGGGGATCTAGTTCCCTGACCAGGGATTGAACCCAGACCCCCTTCATTGGGAGCACAGAATCGTAAGCACTGGACGACCAAGGAAGTCCCTTCATCTACTGTTTTTTGAGTATCTTCAGCTCAAAGTAATCAATATACCTAAGTGGCATATTTTGGGGTAGCCTGTCCTGCCACCCTTCTGTTCTTCCCTTATAGTGCACTCCTAGACTTCTTAGAATTACCATCCTGTACACTTGTATTATCTCTTCTATTAAATTGCAGTCTCTTCAAGACCAGAGTCTCATTATCTTTTCACATACTCACCAATACCCTTTATATTGTATGAGCTTAAACAAAAATTATAAAATCGAGTTGGGAACAGTTCCCATTTGTCTGATCTGCTTCTCATATTTTTCTTCTTTACCCGCCAGATTCTCTTATCATGCTCCTTTTGAAACAATGCCTGGTACCCTGTAATAGAAAGTAAGCATGCAAGGAGATCCAACCAGTCTATCCTAAAGGAGATCAGTCCTGGGTGTTCATTGGAGGGACTGATGCTGAAGCTGAAACTCCAGTACTTTGGCCACCTCATGAGAAGAGCTGACTCATTGGAAAAGACCCTGATGCTGGGAGGGATTGGGGGAAGGAGGAGAAGGGGACAACAGAGGATGAGATGGCATCACTGACTCGATGGACGTGAGTCTGAGCGAACTCCGGGAGTTGGTGATGGACAGGGAGGCCTGGCGTGCTGCGATTCATGGGGTCACAAAGAGTCAGACACGACTGAGCGACTGAACTGAACTGAAGCATGTTCTTGAAAGAGAAGTACTATAATTGTCTGCATCTTGAGAATCTGATACAATTTAACAGACTGAAAAGATTTTTGGATGATTTTATTATTCAGCTAGACAGAGGAGGTGTTCTCTCATATTGTTTTTTCGTCTCTTTCCCCCTTTCTCTTACTCTTTGGGTAGCTTTTCCTGCTCTGGCAATGCACAAGGTTAAATGACACCCACTCCCATTTTATCTCCTCAACTCAAGTAACCAACCTTGATATCCCAAAATTTTTTATTTCTAGGCCAAGATTGTGGAGTTTGTTTTGTCTTGTTCAGTCACTGAGTTGTGTCTGACTCTTTGCAACTCCATGGACTGGAGCACGCCAGGCTTCCCTGTCCTTCACTGTCTCCCTGAGTTTGCTCAAATTCATGTCCATTGAGTTGGTGATGCCATCCAACAATTTCATCCTGTCACCCCCTTCTCCTGCTTTCAATCTTTCCCAACATTAGGGTCTTTTCCAATGAGTTGGCTCTTTGAATCAGGTGGCCAGACTATTGGAGCATCAGTCCTTCCAATGAATATTCAGGCTTGATTTCCATTAGGTTTGACTGGTTTGATCTCCTTGCTTATTTGTTTGAATAAATGACTTTCTATTCAGTCAAGGAGTTGGAGCTGCTCTCACACAGAGCAAGCATGGCTCCTATGAACCTCTTGGGTGGGTGGGATAGAGATGTAAAGCTTGTTTATTGTACAGTAAGTCCCCTACATATGAGTGAGTTCCATTCCGAGAGTGCGTTCCTAAGTCCAGTTTGTTTGTAAGTTCAACAAAGTTAGCCTAGGTACCCAACTAGGTAACACAACTGATTGTGTATCAGCTATATAGTATTTATACTGTAATAGGTTGATTAAACTTTCACATAAATAATACAGAAAAAATCTAACACAAGAAATAAATAAAACATTTTTGATCTTACAGTACAGTATCTGGAAAAGCACAGCAGTACCAACTACATCACTGCTGCTTTTATGCTTGCTTCTGGTCATCCTGGGCTTGAAAGAAAGATACTATACTACTGTATTCTATGCAACACTGTACAGTGAAGTACACAAAAGCACAACCACTTGTAAAGGATGCATGCATGAACGTGACAATATACACCAGACACATGAACTAACTTACATGATTGGACATACGAATACATGTTTGCATCTTTGGAAGTCTGCAACTTGAAGGTTTGTATGTAGGGGACTTTACTTATGCCACTTAGTATAACAGCAGTCCTACAAGGCAGCTCTTATTATTTCCACCTTATGGAAGAGGTAATTGAGATTCAGAGGGACCAAATGACTTCCTCCAATTGCAAAGTCAAGATCCCAAATTGAGTGTCAAAATCAAAGTGTTGGTCACTCAGTCATGTCCAAGTCTTTGCAGTCCCATGGTGTATCCCACCAGGCTCCTCTGGCCATGGAATTCTCCAGGCATGAATACTGAAGTGGTAGCCATTTCCTTCTCCAGGGGATCTTCCTGACCTAGGGATCTAAGCCGGGTGTCCCGCACTGCATGTGGATTTTTTTTTACCATCTGAGCCACCAGGGAAACTAAATCGAACATATCTGACTCCAAAACTGTTCTCATTTATGTCCTCTCAGTTCCATAACATACTTGGGCAAAGGAGACTAAATACTTGTCTGTAGGACATGGGTTGTAATGCTGGGCAAGTCTTTTCCTGCACTGACCCTTTTTCTCAACCAAGAGCAGAACCAGAGGAAAACCAAGAGCATTTTCCTGGGACTAGTGTTAAAGGGAGATGGCAGAGCCCTTGGTCCAGAGTGGTATGGACTTGAGTGATGTTTTAGACATCTGTGCTACTGCTGCTGCCGCTAAGTCGCTTCAGTCGTGTCCGACTCTGTGTGACCCCATAGACGGCAGCCCACCAGGCTCCCCCGTCCCTGGGATTCTCCAGGCAAGAACACTGGAGTGGGTTGCCATTTCCTCCTCCAATGCATGAAAGTGAAAAGTCAAAATGAAGTCGCTCAGTCGTGTCCGACTCCTAGCAACCCCATGGACTGCAGCCCACCAGGCTCCCCCGTCCCTGGGATTTTCCAGGCAAGACTACTGGAGTGGGGTGCCATTGCCTTCTCCAATGACCTCTGTGGCAACTTCTAATTTCAGATGCACTTGTGCTCTCTGAGACTGGCTGAATCATGAGTGTCTTCAGAGCACACAAAAAATACACAGACAGAAATTTTAAAAGATATTATATGGAAACCAAGATTCAGAAATCACCCTGATATTTTTCATGTCCCACAAAATATATCTTCATTCATAGAAAAATTAGAACTGTTTTGTATTATTTAGCAATGCAAATGGGCTCCTAAGATTGTCTTGATATTCTTCACCCTTTAGTCCCAGAAAAGCCTGAGAATAGGGTTACATATGGTCTCAATTATGGGCCTCACTTCCTCAAAGATTTTGCTCCTCTTCACATAAGCAGGATTTTTCAGCAGGTTTGTGACACTCAACTAGACAAAGTGAAATGGAACAGGACCCAGTGGTCCTTGCCCTCCATGTCCTGTGCCTGCCTCTTGTTAGTGGAAAAACTTTAGCCAAAGAAAAAGTTTAACCAGAGAAATGAGAACATGTACAAACAAAGTAAAGCAGTCAAAGGAGAGCGAATAATGTAGTCACTGAGCAAAGTCAAGGACCTTTAGTTCCTTCTCAAGGGCTATAAATAATATTCTGAGCATATCCTGTGTGCTGTCTTTCAGATAATGAAAACCCCACAAGGTGGAAGAAGCTAACTACATGGTGACCAGACAGTAGCCGTGACATAAGCTGCCACAATTCCAAGAACTGGCTTCAAGGAAATGGGAACAAATCAACCCTGGGACTCAAGATTAACTGTACCTAAAATAACTAAGATGACGCTTGTCAGACTACCAGCGACCAATTTCAAGATGACTGTTAGAGCTGACTGTACCAGGCTTCAGCAATATGTGAACTGTGAACTTCCAGATGTTCAAGCTGGTTTTAGAAAAGGCAGAGGAACCAGAGATCAAATTGCCAACATCTTCTGGATTATCGAAAAAGCAAGAGAGTTCCAGGAAAACATCTATTTCTGCTTTATTGACTATGCCAAAGCCTTTGACTGTGTGGATCACAATAAACTGTGGAAAATTCTGAAAGAGATGGGAATACCAGACCACCTGACCTGCCTCTTGAGAAACCTGTATGCAGGTCAGGAAGCAACAGTTAGAACTGGACATGGAACAACAGACTGGTTCCAAATAGGAAAAGGAGTATGTCAAGGCTGTATATTGTCACCTTCATTATTTAACTTCTATGCAGAGTACATCATGAGAAACGCTGGGCTGGAAGAAGCACAAGCTGGAATCAAGATTGCCAGGAGAAATATCAATAACCTCAGATATGCAGATGACACCACCCTTATGGCAGAAAGTGAAGAGGAACTAAAAAGCCTCTTGATGCAAGTGAAAGAGGAGAGTGAAAAAGTTGGCTTAAAGCTCAACATTCAGAGAACTAAGATCATGGCATCACTTCATGGGAAATAGATGGGGAAACAGTGAAAACAGTGTCAGACTTTATTTTTTTGGGCTCCAAGATCACTGCAGATGGTGATTGCAGCCATGAAATTAAAAGACACTTACTCCTTGGAAGGAAAGTTATGACCAACCTAGATAGCATATTCAAAAGCAGACATTACTTTGCCAAAAAAGGTCCGTCTAGTCAAGGCTGTGTTTTTCCTGTGATCATGTATGGATGTGAGAGTTGGACTGTGAAGAAAGCTGAGCGCTGAAGAATTGATGCATTTGAACTGTGGTGTTGGAGAAGACTCTTGAGAATCCCTTGGACTGCAAGGAGATCCAACCAGTCCATTCTGAAGGAGATCAGCCCTGGGATTTCTTTGGAGGGAATGATGCTAAAGCTGAAACTCCAGTACTTTGGCCACCTTATGTGAAGAGTTGACTCATTGGAAAAGAGGGATTGGGGCTGGGGGAGAAGGGGATGACAGAGGATGAGATGGCTGGATGGCATCACCGACTGGATGGACGTGAGTCTGAGTGAACTCCAGGAGTTGGTGATGGACAGGGAGGCCTGGTGTGCTGTGTGATTCATGGGGTCGCAAAGAGTTGGACACGACTGAGCGACTGAACTGAACTGAACTGAACTGTGCTCTTTCTACATGCTGCCCTCTCTCTTTGTCTGTAAAAGCTCTTGCACCCTGATTGTCAGATGGGGGTGGGAATCGACCTTTGGATGGGCATCCCCTCTCCCCACCCGCCTACCCTAGTTGTCAGCATCAAAATAAAGCAAAATTTTCCTTTCCACCAACCTGGACTCTAATGGCTTTTGAACAGCGAGCAGCCAGACCCCACTTTCAGTAACAAAAGAAATTTACCTTCTCGCCTGTCTTCCTTTTGCCCTCTCTTTTCCCCAGAGGAGCTTCTGCTTATTTCCCACCCACCTCTCAGTAGGCAATTTTCTGTTTATTTCTCACCCTTGGGATTTTTTTTCCCCCTCATTTTTTTTTAAACTCAAGGTGTCACAATGTATTAGTTTCAATATAAATGTTATAGTTATTTATCCTTATTTAATTAGAGTTTGTATAAAGTGATTCAGGGATATAATTCGGCAGTGCCATTGTTAGGTCTGTTTCTGTCATTCTGACTAAGCTCCCAGCTTCCCTGGTGAGGCATTTCTTAACATCTGTCCTGAGTTCCCATTGGTGGAGCCTCCCGGGACCCCTCACCACTTCTGTGATACCTCCAGACCCTTCATCTGCCTTGCAGAGCCTGTAGGCCGCACATCACAACCACCCAATGACTGCAAAATGCAGACCTCCATCTGCCTGGTCTGGGAATGATCACTCAACAACTATTGATTAAGCACCTGCCTATATGGCCCTCTGAGCTTTGTGGAAAGCCCAGGTGACTGGGAAAAAATAAAAAGAAGGGGGAAGAAATAAGCACACAGGTCTTGTTCTGAGGAAGATTACAGTTTAATAGGGACAGGGGATCTTCCCCACCCAGGGATCAAACCCGTGTCTCTTATGTCGCCTGCACTGGCAGGCAGGTTCTTACTGCTAGTGCCACCTGGGAAGCCCTGAATAAAGTTATACATGGATTTGTCACTGCATTGCATGCAGATTCTTTACCTGCTGAGCCATCAGAGAAATTGGATATATATACACATAGCTGATTCACGTTGTTGTACAACAGAAACTAACAGAACATTATGAAGCAATTATCCTCCAAAAAAATATAAGTAAGAAAACAACAGGGTTAGCACCCCTAACCCCAACCCCAACTCCACCCCCTGCATTTGAGGGTTAGCTGCATATGTATAGAGATCTGGAATAATATTCATCGAATACTAAAAATCGTTTATTAGCATGTGGTAAGATTTGGGATCATCTCTGTTTTTTTTTTTTTTTTTTTTTGCACTTTATTGTTTAAAATTTTTACCATGACCGTGTATCATTTTCATAAAAACAGTCATCACTCTAAAAAAATTATTGATGTGAGGTCACTTGCTAAGTTACATCCGAAGTCCTAAGAGCCACGTAGAACCCAGGCCACACACTCTCATTAAACATGACGACTTCAGGTGACAGTGGGGAAGTCCAGGTGAATTCTTTGTGAGAGTTTTTAAACACTTTCATCTTGGAGGCCAAGTTAAATGACTGAACTAGCTGGAAAGTGAAAACTGAAAAACTGAAGTCTAATTATTTCTTTAACATCAGAAAGTCAATTGGTGTCTGCCACTCAATAATTTTCTAAGCTTTTTCAAACAGGTTTGATATTCACACATCCAACAACTTTCCGCTTGCCTGTTTCTATCCAAGGGAGAAATGAAAACAATTAATAGGCAAACATGAAACAACACACACATTTAAAGCATTTTTTTTCAAAACACAAATGGCTTTACTAATGGAAAACACATTCATTACACTTATGCATAACTTGGTCTTATTAATCCATTTGCAAAATACTAAGTTTTTTTTTTTTTAAATCAAGGACCAAATAAAGACTTAATTGGGGTATCACTCAAATTTACTATGAGATAAGAGAAAACAAGCTTATCTTCACTCGTTTGAACCAAATATTAAATATGACTTTGATACTAATTCAAAATGAAATCTCGATGGCTCTGTATTCTAGGAAGTGGTGTAAGAGGTTTTTAGTGAGTTTTATGAAGGAAATCACTTTTTCTACATATTAGTATCAAAATAACAGATTCACGGCTTCAATAGAAATCATGTCAATTATATGCACTTAAAATAATGCATCACACTCAGACATTAAACATTATCATTGATCTTTTTATCAAGAAAACTCTATTTAAATTTGCATTTTATTAATTTTGGACTTGACATTTCAAACATGTGTATTTGGGATTTATCTGGGGTTTGGCCACCTACTTACCCACACTATCGTGCAGATGTGTGAAGAGGCCCTGGGAACCCAGATAGTGTGGGGAAGGTAGACTTTGTTTACCTAACTTCAGGAGAATGAATAAGCACTGGATCATTCAGCCCCAAACTAACATAAGCTGCAGATACTGCACTGTTCATTGACTGTTTTAGGTCAAAGGGAGAAAGAGGTTAACATAGATACACATATATTTTAAGTCAGAAGGCATCTTAGATTTTGTTCTAATTTAAGGCATTTACAGTTCAATTGTGGTTTTTTTTTTTGAGAAGATATACATTTGTTTATTATGCGTGTGTGTGTGCGCGTGCGCGTGCTCAGTTCCTTTAGTCTTGTCTGACTCTGTTCAACCCTATGAACTGTATCCCGCCAGGCTCCTCTGTCCATGGGATCTCTAGGCAAGAATACTGGAGTGGGTTGCTATGCCCTCCTCCAGGGGATCTTTCCAACCCAAGGATCGAACTCGTGTCTCCTATGTGTCCTCCACTGGCAGGTGGGAGGCCCACATTTATTTATAACAAAGTCTATTTATGCAGTTTCATAAACATTGTTAGACAAACATTTCACCAAAATACATCTTCATAGATTACTACTTCAGTAACAGCATGATATACATACCACTCTTGACCTACAAAGTTAATTCACCCTATACCCCAGTGCCAGTAATTTGTGGCACTCTGTAGATTTTTAACACTTGATATTCTGCTTTTTGATCAATATTTAAATTCCCATTAGGCAAACAACATTTAGGTGATTTCAAAATTGAGAAAGAAAGAAAAAAAAGAACCCTAGACACTTCTGGAGATCACTCGATATTATAAAATTTAATTCCCAAAGGATCAGTACAGAGAAGGTTGAGTGACTGAAAACCGTGGGGATCACATATGCTTCATAAGGAGATGTTTTTATTCACTGAAAACTTAATACTAAGAGAAACTCTGGGGCTTCCCTGATGGCTCAGTGGTAAAGAATTCACCTGCAAATACAGGAGACATGGATTTAATCCCGGATCCAGGACGGTCCCACAGGCCTTGGAGCAAGCAAGTCCATGCACCACAGCTATTGAGCCTGTGCTCTAGAGCCCAGGAGGTCAACTAGTCTGTGCTCTGCAATGGAGAAGCCACCACAGTGAGAAGCCTGCACCACAACCAGAGAGTAGCTGCTGCTGGCCAGAACCAGAGAAAAGCCCAGGTGGCACCGAGGATCCGGCACAGCCGAAAATAAATAAAAAGTAAAAAATTGAGAAACTGACTTTGAAATGATTATCTGAATTGTTGTTCCAATTTTTCAGTGTGCTTTGTTAGAAAAAGAGGCTCATTTATAGAATAAGTGCATTTTAGAACTGAAAAGGACCTAAGAAATTATTGCACTCAACTTTTTAAGAGTGAGTGAAAGCAAGTGACACATTATCTATAACACTTTCCCAATTCTCCAGTGAGAATTAATCTTAAAAATATCCCTTATTTATGATTATCAAAAGCCATGCCTGAAAGAAAATCTGATGAATACAAAGTCTTATTTAAATCTAATCCATTTCCTTCCAGAATCTTTTCGGTTTCTATTATACAATCTCTTGTCACAATATCCCTTAAAATATTTTTAAAATTGTTGGGTGATATGCCATCCTGTCGATTGCACGCATCTCACACGCTAGCAAAGTAATGCTCAATATTCTCCAAGCCAGGCTTCAACAGTACATGAACCATGAACTTCCAGATGTTCAAACTGGATTTAGAAAAGGCAGAGGAACCAGAGATCAAATTGCCAACATCCGCTGGATCATGGAAAAAGCAAGAGAGTTACAGAAAAACATCTACTTCTGCTTTATTGACTATATCAAAGCCTTTGGATGTGTGGATCACAACAAACTGTGGAAAATTCTTAAAGAGACGGGAATACCAGACCACCTGACCTGTCTCCTGAGAAATCTGTATACAGGTCAAGAAGCAACAGTTAGAACTGGACATGGAACAACAGACTGGTTCCAAATTGGAAAAGGAGTATGTCAAGGCTGTATATTGTCACCATGCTTATTTAACTTATAAGAAGAGTACATCATGAGAAACACTGGGCTGGGAGAAGTTGGAATCAAGATTGCCGGGAGAAATATCAATAACCTCAGATATGCAGATAACACCACCCTTATGGCATAAAGTGAAGAAGAACTAAAGAGCCTCTTGATGAAAGTGAAAGAGGAGATGGAAGAAGTTGGCTTAAAACTCAACATTCAAAAAGCTAAGATCATGGCATCTGGTCTCATCACTTCATGGCAAATAGATGGGGAAACAGTGAGAGACTTTATTTTGGGGGGCTCCCAAATCACTGCAGATGGTTATTGCAGCCATGAGATTAAAAGACGCTTGCTCCTTTGAAGAAAAGCTATGACCAACCTAAACAGCATATTAAAAAACAGAGACATTACTTTGCCGACAAAGGTCTGTCTAGTCAAAGCTATGGTTTTTCCTGTGGTCATGTATGGATGTGAGAGTTGGACCATAAAGAAAGCTGAGCACTGAAGAACTTATGTTTTTGAACTGTGGTGTTGGAGAAGACTCTTGAGAGTCCTTGAACTGCAAGGAGATCAAGCCAGTCCATCCTAAAGGAAATCAGTCCTGAATAATCATTGGAAGGACTGATGCTGAAGGTGAAACTCAAAATACTTTGGCCACCTGATGCAAAGAACTGACTCATTGGAAAAGACCCTGATGCTGGGAAAGATTGAAGGCAGGAGGAGAAGGGGACGACAGAGCATGAGATGGTTGTATGGCTTCACCGACTCGACGGACATGAGTTTGAGTATGCTCTGGGAGTTGGTGATGGACAGGGAAGCCTGGAGTGATGCAGTCTATGGGGTTGCAAAGAGTGAGACACAACTGAGCGACTGAACTAAACTGAACTGAACTGATGATTATATTTCAGGACTAATTTCTAGAGGTGGAGTTCTTGTTTAAAAATAGGGATTGTTAATCTGCTTTTCAGAAAATACACACAATAGCGGCATAGGAAGATACCTATTTATCTTTCTTGACTGCAGCACTTCATACTTACATAAATGCACAAATCATGTTATCTCTGGTGGTAAAATTAGTTGAGTACGTGCCCACATCATTATAAAGATAAGAAAACCAAAATCAAGATTGTGTGGTTGAATTGCCCAAATTCTCATAATTAGTGGCAGAGCTAAAGGTAGACTGAGGCTTTTCTGCTATAATTCTTTACACAGTTCTTAACCAAATATATGTATTATCATTATGTGTGTTATGTGTGTTAGTCACTCAGTCTTGTCCGACTCTTTGCAACCCCACAGACTGTAGCTCGCCAGATTTCTCTGTCTGTGGAATTCACCAGGCAAGAATACTGGAGTGGATTGCCATTCCCTTCTCCAGAGAACTTCCCAACCTAGAGATCGAAGCCTGGTCTCCTGCATTGCCGGCAGATTCTTTACCATTTAAGCTACAGGGAAGTCCTATTATCATGGCTGTAACTATTTATTTTTCAAGATTTTTATAGATGGACACTAGGATGTCAAGGTGGTCAGTGTTTTATGCTGTGCCTTTTCCTTCATTTAGGAACTTTCCTTTTCTCCTCCTCGTCCATGTACCAGAGATTCTTAACTTGCAGTATTAGCATCATCTTGTCAGCTTGTTAGAAATGTAGACTCTCAGGCTCTATCCAAGTCAATGAGTCAGAATCTGCATTTTAAGAAGATCCCTGGGTAGTTTAGAGGTAGTTTAGAGGCACATTAAAATATTTCCTGCAACTCAAGTAGCCAGTTTCTGATTTTTTTTAATTGTCATAATAGAAGAGAATAAAAACACTTATTAACACTTTGACTTGACTTAATGGATTTTATCTTACCCCAAAATATGACTAAATACTTACTGGACAGTCATAAGGTGGACCATAATAAGAAAACCTTTATTTTCTATGCTATTGTTGTTTAGTCACTAAGCTGTGTCTGACTTTTTTGTGGCCCACTGGACTGTAGCCCATCGGGCTCCACTGTCCATGGGATTTCCCAGGCAAGAATATTGGAGTGGGTTGCCATTCCCTTCTCCAGGGGATCTTCCCGACCAGGGGATCGAACTTGCATCTCTTGCATTGGCAGGTGGATTCTTAACCACTGAGCCACCAGGGAAGCCCTAGTACAATAATATATTTAAGGATTTTGTCTCTGGAAATAAATTTCTACCAAAAAAGCAGAAAACCTGATCACAGAATTAAAAAAAAAATTTATAAAACAGAAATAAAAAAGTTCAGACTATTAAAATATTTAGTTGGTAAAACCAAGTATCTTTTTCTTTCTGTTGAGGATGTTTCTAGAGGCTGGATTGATGATATATCTTAAAGCCACATCTAGTGAAGTTAGGAACATAATATAGATTCTTATCCCTGGCAAACTTTAGTATTACAAATAGAAGTATTCTTCATTACTCAGCCTGCTAAACTGTATTCAATTTATGGCAATCACCTTTAAAATGCTACTGCTGCTGCTGCTGCTAAGTCGCTTCAGTCGTGTCCAACTCTGTGCGACCCCATAGACGGCAGCCCACCAGGCTCCCCCGTCCCTGGGATTCTCCAGGCAAGAGCACTGGAGTGGGTTGCCATTTCCTTCTCCAATGCATGAAAGTGAAAAGTGAAAGTGAAGTCGCTCAGTCGTGTCCGACTCTTAGCGACCCCATGGACTGCAGCCTACCACGCTTCTCTGTCCATGGGATTTTCCAGGCAAGAGTACTGGAGTAGGGTGCCATCGCCTTCTCCAACCCTTAAATTAGTTCTTGCTAATTTGATGCATATGAAAGGTGGAGAAAATCTTTGAATGAGAACAGTCAGGGAAAAGCTGGATCCTCTGTTACCTTGTGGTGGCCTTCTATGTTCTACCTTGGTTGCTCATTAAAATGAGTTTCATTTTTTCCTTAGATGGCTTGTGTGTGATAGGGAAACTTAAATGGTTCATAGAGTTCCTTTTTTGTTTGTTTGTTTAAGATTGAGATCTTTATTTTGATGCACCTCTAGGAAGGGTCCAGTGTTTTCTGGGAAGACTGATATGCTGGCTATAATGAAGGTAAAGGAAGCCACTGTAGAGGGTATACGCCCATTAACTAAAGTCTTCTCAGAACTTAAGGAGTCAGAAGAAAATGCTGAATTCAAAGCTTCTGACTCAAAAAGAGTTAGTGTGAAAGGAGCCTTGAAATTTCAATAATTAAAAATAAACCCTTGTAAAACAGAAATTATAAGAACTCCCAATATTTAAGACACTTTTTAAAAGTCACTTTGTAGAATTTAGTGCCAATTTGCTGTAGGATACAAAAACAGTTGAGAAAAGTTTTGCTTTCCAACTACGAGATCCGTTAATTTGGACTTTATGAAACCAAATAACTCTTTTTGATTATCATCCACTTATCTCCCTCCCATCCTCTGACCCTGACCCCATAAAAGATGTACCACTGGATATTGATTCAATATTCCTTGCCCTTGTAGAGAAAAACCAGTTAAACTGCTTACTCACAGAACTGTTTATTTTCCATTTCACTCCAAACTTCTTTAACTTATGGAATAACAGTTCCACTTCCAAAATGCTCTCAGAGAAAAAAAGACTAATTCTGGCTTAACTTCTTTTTATAAAAAAAATAATAGCCAAAGGGGATTTTCTCCCTCAATTCCGCTCTTGGTAAAAATTGATTTCTTCTTTACAATGTTGATAATCAATAAAAGTCTTTACTCAAACTCCCCAAAGCACCCGTGGTAACCTAGTCCTTCGATAAATCTAGGGCCTCTCCCACGGGGTTTCCAGGCCAAGCCACCCCACCACGTTTATGGTGATATATGAGCATCAGATCCAGGGACTTACCCAACATCCTCTAAATTAAAAGTCATTGGAGCAGGTAGTTTAAGGAACAGATTTATAACAACTTTCAAATGAAACAAAGGTATTCCTCACAGCTGTGAGCCATCTGCAACCAATTTTCTCATACTCGGGGTATATTGAAGATAAATATTTTCCCCATACCCACCCCACCCCCTCAGCACACACAGAGACTCGTATAACATGCCACCCAGAGGAACCTTAACATTTCCGAAGCGAACAGCTGCTCAGCCTCTCTTTGGCCTTTCTCTTGTAGTTCATATCAATTTCAAATCATTGCTCCACTTTTTATGCAGACCCTTGCCTTATTGTTGAGCTTGAACACGCTGGTTGGAAAAGTAAGGATCATTTAATTGCCACAAGGTTCACAGCTATGACTGATTATTCGATGTGGTAGTGAGTAATCCTAGAATCACAGTTTGGAGAATGTCCCAAAAGAGTGCAGAGATAGAAAGGGATACAGAGCAATATATCACAGTGGTCCAGAGCAGGACTGGGCTCTCACAGACCTAGGTTAAGGCTTTTTCCTAGCTGTGTAAACTTGGCTTCCATTTTTCTCAATTATAACTTGTGGTGGTGGTTTAGTTGCTAAGTTGTGTCCGACTCTTTCGACCCCATGGACTATAGCCTGCCAGGCTTCTCTGTCCATGGGATTCTCCAGGCAAGAATACTGGAGTGGGTTGCCATTTCCTTCTCCAGGGAATCTTCCAGACCCAGAGATCGAACCCAGGTCTCCTGCATTGCAGGCAGATTCTTTACCAACTGAGCTACAAGGGAAGCTTTTTAACTATAATCTGAGAATATGAATAGTACTTACCTCAGGGTTCTTGGGAAGATTAAATATGATAATGTACAGAAAATCTCCATAAGATATTTCATCTTCAATAAGGATTAGTTAGTATTATTATCTTCATGAATGATAGTATGTCCAATGCTACTTTTAATAACCATGATGTCATATAATAATCTCTTTGATCTATCATCTCATAGCACTACATCCTACACTACACAACACAAATTTTGTTTATCCCAGCATTTACTTCTCAAAGTGTTCTTCATACTACATCAGCACCCCTTAAGATGTAATATCTCCTTCTTTCTCTTTCTATTGAGAACAAGCGAAATGCTGGGTTGAAAACAATCTAATGGTCTTTTCTGCAGAAGTTCACAGAGCCTTGAATACACTGATTGTCACTGTCAATTTCAGTGTGGTGGGGCAGCTGTGGCTAATTTTATGGTGGGGATTGTAGTTTACATTGCTTCACAGTCTTATTTTACCAAAGAACACGTTTTCATTTGTTCATTTTTCACATAATATCCATTCAGGTGGTTTACCAAATGGTTTGAAGTTGCTGTGAGTCTTAGTCCACTTGGGCTCCTATAACAAAAATACGGTGAACTGGAAAGCTTAAACACAGAAATTTATTTTCCAGAGTCTGGAGACTGGGGGGGTCCAAGACCAAGGGGCCTGCAGACCCTTGGTGAGATGAGAGCATATTTCATGTGTCGTCATCAGTTGTCTTCTTGCTGTGTCCTTACCTAGAATAAGGGGCAAGAGAGCTCTCTATCGTGTCTTTTATTAGGGCACTGATCCCATTCAGAAATGGTATGGACCTAACAGAAGCAGAAGATATTAAGAAGAGATGGCAAGAATACACAGAAGAACTCTACAAAAAAGATCTTCATGACCCAGATAATCACGATGATGTGATCACTGACCTAAAGCCAGACATCCTGGAATGTGAAGTCAAGTGGGCCTTAGAAAGCATCACTACGAACAAAGCTAGTGGAGGTGATGGAATTCCAGTTGAGCTCTTTCAAATCCTGAAAGATGATGCTGTGAAAGTGCTGCACTCAATATGCCAGCAAATATGGAAAACTCAGCAGTGACCACAGGACTGGAAAATGTCAGTTTTCATTCCAATCCCAAAGAAAGGCAATGCCAAAGAATGCTCAAACTACCGCACAATTTCACTCTCTCACATGCTAGTAAAGTAATGCTCAAAATTCTCCAAGCCAGGCTTCAGCAATACGTGAACTGTGAACTTCCAGATGTTCAAGCTGGTTTTAGAAAAGGCAGAGGAACCAGAGACCAAATTGCCAACATCTGCTGGATCATGGAAAAAGCAAGAGAGTTCCAGAAAAACATCTATTTCTGCTTTATTGACTATGCCAAAGCCTTTGACTGTGTGGATCACAATAAACTGTGGAAAATTCTGAAAGAGATGGGAATACCAGACCACCTGATCTGCCTCTTGAGAAACCTGTATGCAGGTCAGGAAGCAACAGTTAGAACTGGACATGGAACAACAGGCTGGTTCCAAATAGGAAAAGGAGTATGTCAAGGCTGTATATTGTCACCCTGCTTATTTAACTTATATGCAGAGTACATCATGAGAAACGCTGGACAGGAAGAAACACAAGCTGGAATCAAGATTGCCAGGAGAAATATCAATAACCTCAGATATGCAGATGACACCACCCTTATGGCAGAAAGTGAAGAGAAACTAAAAAGCCTCTTGATGCAAGTGAAAGAGGAGAGTGAAAAACTTGGCTTAAAGCTCAACATTCAGAAAACAAAGATCATGGCATCCGGTCCCATCACTTCATGGGAAATAGATGAGGAAACAGTGGAAACAGTGTCAGACTTTATTTTTCTGGGCTCCAAAATCACTGCAGATGGTGACTGCAGCCATGAAATTAAAAGACACTTACTCCTTGGAAGGAAAGTTATGACCAACCTAGATAGCATATTCAAAAGCAGAGACATTACTTTGCCAAAAAAGGTCCATCTAGTCAAGGCTATGGTTTTTCCTGTCGTCATGTACGGATGTGAGAGTTGGACTGTGAAGAAGGCTGAGCGCTGAAGAATTGATGCTTTTGAACTGTGGTGTTGGAGAAGACTCTTGAGAGTCCCTTGGACTGCAAGGAGATCCAACCAGTCCATTCTGAAGGAGATCAGCCCTGGGATTTCTTTGGAGGGAAGGATGCTGAAGCTGAAACTCCAGTACTTTGGCCACCTCATGTGAAGAGTTGACTCATTGAAAAAGACTCTGATGCTGGGAGGGATTGGGGGCATGAGGAGAAGGGGACGACAGAGGATGAGATGGCTGGATGGCATCACTGACTCGATGGACGTGGGTTTGGGTGAACTCTGGGAGTTGGTGATGGACAGGGAGGCCTGGCGTGCTGCGATTCATGGGGTCGCAAAGAGTCGGACATGACTGAGTGACTAAATTGAACTGAACTGAACTGAATCCCATTCATGAGGGATCCGTCCTCAAGAACTGATCATCTCCCCACCTCCACATGTCATTGCACTGGGGATTAAGTTTCAACACATGAATTTGGTGGGAGGTCCACAAAAATTCAGTCTACAATAGTGTTGGAGTGCGTGTGTGCTTGTGGGTGCTGTCGCTAAGTCATGTCTGACTCTTTGCAACCCCATGGGCTATAGCCCTCCAGATTCATCTGTCCATGGGCTTTTCTAAGCAAGGATACTGGAGTGGGTTGCCGTTTCCTTCTCCAGGGGATCTTCCCAATCCTGGGATTGAACCCACGTCTCCTGGGTCTCTTGCATTAGCAGACAGATTCTTTACCACTGAGCCATGTGGAAAGCACATAACATTATGATATAAACATGAAAAAGTTAATTTTTTTCAGTTACCTCCTTCAGTTACACCCCTTATGCCATAATAATATGGCCAGATCCCATAGCTTTCTAATCATTCTATTCCAATCTAGTTCAATTAAAAACTCAATCTCCTGTCCAGAGTGGTACTGTACATCATTCTGTTCCCCTTGCACAGGCATTCAAAATGGGGGCGGCGGATGTTGGTTTGTCCTATTGTTGAAGTGGAAAGGGAAAAAGGATGAGTTTTTCTCTTTCCCTTTCCTAAGAACAAAGAAGATAAAGAGAACAGTAAGTAGGTCTGAAATTCCTTGTGTTTTTTTTTTTTGTGTTTTTTTTTTTGTTTTTTTTTTAACTTTAACTGGTTCTAACTCTGTAACTAAGTTTGGTTTTCTGCCTCCTAACTCTGAAGGATGAGATGGTTGGATGGCATCAAAGACTCAATGGACATGAGTTTGAGGAAATTCTGGGAGACAGTGAAAGTCAGGTCAGCCTGCTGTGCTGCAGTTCATGGGGTTGCAAAGAGTTGGACATGATGTAGCGACTGAACAACAACTCTGTAGGAGCTACAATTCATATTTTCTCCTTTGACTGTATGCTAAATACATCCCCTATCTGTTATTTACCCTTAAAACACCCTTCCCCTTGTAGTTACACATCAGAAAAAAGGCCATAGGGCCCCCAAACTGCTGGACTCAATTACTGGGTCACTGATGCCAGTTTATTTGTCATTTAAACAATGTCATTGAAACACTGTCTTTGAAACAATGCAAGAGGAAGAAATCAAGATCCTATCACCTTTGTTCCTCATCACTGGCTCCTGACAACAAGTCCTTGTCTTATGTAAGCTCCTGGACTCCTCATGGCAGGGGTGTGTGTGTGCACAGTTCTTGAGGCATGAGGGTACTGTGTTCCCCTTGCCACTGGCTGAGAATTAAAACCACCTTTCTATTTCCTCCAAAAGCTTTGATGGGCAGAGAAGGCCAAGATTTTGGTCAGCAACACCATCTCCTCTCCTTTCAAACTTCTTCTGGGTTCTATATTATCTGTGTTGGAATAGAAGAGAAAAACTAAAGGTTACAAAGAGCAAATGTTCTTTTTTTTTTTCTGTGAAAGTGGAAATGTAATTTAATACACTATTGTGAGTCACTTTACAGGAGACCTAGTTAACTGAAACCCTATGTGTGATCTGGCATGACAGACATTTAAATGCTGACTCTCTTATAGGGCCCTTGTTTACATTCTCTGAAATATGGATCTTCACTGCATAATGCATGGATGAACTCCTGGATCGATCTCTTCCAACATTTTTCAGTTCCCACCTGCATGGTGGACCTTACAGCCTCTTACTTCTAGGGATCCCTCATCAACTGACTGCCCTCCTAGGTGGGGAGTTGACTCAAATCCAGTGATCTTCATGAGCATACAGGTTGGTCCACCGCCACTCCTCTCCACACTGCCTCCTCTCTCAAGTTCTCTGCAACCTAGCTGAGACAGCTACAGATGGTAGACCAGCAAGCCCACTGCATAAGTAGACGTTTGACAAGGGAGTTAGATGTCTAGCTCTCCTTCTGAAAGAAAGAGATGTCTATTCTCTCCTTCTGCCAATTTCTAAAGGAGTCTCAGGTAGCACCTTCTTTACTTGGTTTTTGGCATGAGGAGGCAATCCCTCTTTTCACAGTGGGGAGAGGGAAGTGCTGTGATACTGAAATGGATCAGGACCCTCTGGTCCTTGTCCTCCATGCCCTCTGCCTGCCTTGTGTCTGTGGAAAAAATTTTGTTGTTACTTTTCGGTCACTAAGACATGTCCAACTCTTTGTGATCCTGTGGAAAAACTTTAGCTAAAGAATAAGTTTAATCAGAGAAGTGAGAGGATACAAAAGCAAAGAAAAACAGTAGACAGGACAAAACAATAATAATTTAGTCAGTAAGCAAGTTCAATGACCTGAGTCAAGGACATTAGTCCTATATGGCTAATATTCTGAGCCATATATCCTGTGAACTATCTTCAGTTCAGTTCAGTTGCTCAGTCATATCTGACTCTTTGCCACTCCATGTTCTATAGCACGCCAGGCTTCCCTGTCTATCACCAACTCCCAGAGTTTGCTCAAACTCTTGTCCATCGAGTAGGTGATGCCATCCAACCATCTCATCCTCTGTCATCCCCTTCTCTTCCTGCCTTCAATCTTTCCCAGAATCAGGGTCTTTTCCAATGAGTCAGTTCTTCACAGCAGGTGGCCAAAGTATTGAAGTTTGAGCTTCAACATCAGTCCTTCCAATGAACATTCAGGACTGATTTCCTTTACCACCGACTGGTTTGATATCCTTCCAGGCCAAGGGATTCTAAAGAGTCTTCTCCACTACCACCATTCAAAAGCATCAATTCTTTGGTACTCAGCTTTCTTTATTGTCCAACTCTCACATCCATACATGACTACTGGAAAAACCATAGCTTTGACTGGACAAACCATAGCTTTGTCAGTAGTGAACTATCTTATAGATACTGAAACTCCCACCAGGTGGAAGACATTTAGTACACGATGACCAGATTATAGCCATGACTTAAGCTGCCACAATTCCGAGAATTGGCCTCAAGGGAATGGGAACAAACGGACCCATGGAACTGATTAATTGCGCCTAAAACAATCAAGATGATGCTGGCTAGACCACTGATGACCAATTGCAAGGTGACTGTCAAAACTGACTGTGCTGTTTCTGCATGTAGTCCCCTCTCTCTGTCTACAAAAGCTCTTGCTCCCTGACTGTCAAGGGTGGGTAGTCAGCCTTTGGACAGGTGTCTGCCCCCACCCTTATACCCTGCCCCAGTTGCTGGCATCCAAAATAAACAACTTTCCTTTCTACCAATCTGGCCTCTTTATTGACTTCTGAGTGTCGAGCTGCCAGACCTCACTTTTGGTTACAATACTATGGTGAGAGCTTTGGAACTTTATGCCCTTGAACTGATGCCTCCTCTTGCCCTCTTCTTTTTCTATGCATTCTTCATCCATAGAAAATGGGGTTTGTGGGACTTCCCTGGTGGTCCAGTGATTAAGACTCCACCTTGCAATGCAGAGGATGAGAGTTCAATCCCTGGTTGGAGAACTAAGATCCCACATGTCACAGGGCAACTAAGTCTGCACATTCTGGAGCCTGTGAGCCACAGCTAGAGAGTCTGTGTACCTCAGCCAAAAAAAAAAAAAGATCCTGCATGATCCAACAAAGATCCTGCATGGCACAACTAAGACCCAGTGTAGCCAAATAAGTTAATTAAAAAAGAAAATTGGTTTGTGCTTGGGTGATGATGACAATTAGAGGTAGTTCAGCTGCCACTTACTAAGCCCTAAAGGTGGTAAGAATCTGGTTTCCGATTACTTACAATACTCTTTATTCTTTAGAACATGGGCTATTCTTGACTTGGGTCCTGTTCAGCAGAAAAGTTTGCAACAATTATTAAGTTCTTGTAGGATGCTGGGAGCCTATGAGATGCAGTTTAGCAGATGCCAGATTCTAGGTTTCCTGGAGATAGGGACTGTGATTGTCGTATTCATTTGCATCCTCCAGTACTTAATAGGAGCTCAGTAAATGTTTGTTAAATGAACACATGAATGAATAAATGATCCAGCCTAGACATTCTTTAAATTTTAGAAAAGATAAGAATCACTTGTGATTTCCCTGGTGGTCCAGTGGCTGAGACTTTGCGCTCCTCATGCAGGGGGCCCGGGTGTGAGCCCAAGTCAGGGAAACAGATCTCACATACTACAACCTAAACCTGGTGCAGCTAAATAGATCAATAAGTATTTTGAAAAAGAATCACTTGGGGAGTTTTTTTTTTTTTTTTTTTTAGTACGGATGCTTTGGCCTCACTGGCAGAGGATCTCATTTAGTAGTTCTAGAGAGATGGGACACACTTTGAGATATAGTGGCTAGTCCATAGGCAGATTAACCTTGTGTGGTTCTACACTTATTGGGTAATGATTGCTTAAATACATGTTTTTAATGCTGATTTCAGCAACTTTCTCCTGATTGCATGTGAAAAAAAAATATATATATGCAGACATGCAGGCACAAATGCATACACATCACACATAGGTAAGGAGAGGAGAAGGAATAGGATTGATGTCTGAATCATTACTTTGGGCCTCATGAAAACGTCACCTCAAGGAAAGTATCCTTGGAAAACCCTCTAACCATTTTTGACTTTTACATATGGGTAAAAGCTCCATTCCTAATGATGATTAAGTCACTTGTCTATATGCTGCAAATCAAAATTCCTTAATTCCCAGGGTTCATGTCTGTGATGAAACCCAGGAAGGAGCCATGGGTGGGGCTGTGATGCTTCCACTTTGCAGGTGGTACCAGTTATAAGAATAAATTATGACTTTGACTTTCTGGAGTTTTCAGTACAATGTATTTTATAACCACAGAATAAAAATTGTAACCCCAATACTTTGAAAGAGTATAGATGTAGAAAATCTACTTATACACTGGGGATATGTGAATCCCAATGAATCTGACATAACTGAGAAAGATTTGAATAGGCAAAGCCAGTATTTTTAACAGAAATGAACTCAAACATCTACAACTTGTCTATTACAAGTATTTCTTGTAGAGATTTTTTTAATTGAAATAAATATACCTGTAGTAAAATGTATTTCATACGTTTGCTCTCATTTTAAAGCTGCATAACTGAAAGTCTGTTAGAAACAGTATAAGTATTCTAAAATATATTTATTATTTGAAATAAAGTTTTAATCACAATCATGTAATACATAGTCATAGAAGTTAATTTCACCAGATTAGATTATTATTTTTCAAGTCATGTTATTTTTAGATGTTTTCTAGGAAGTTAGAGGACATTATATAACATTTTACAATCAGATAAAGCTGACATCTCAGAGACAATTAAGCAAGATAGAAATGAAGGTGGTCACAATTTCATGGGCTTAAAGTGATGAACTTGTCAAAGCAAAAGTCAGGAGGAACCTCCAGTCTTCGGATGCATGAGTTATGAAATAGACCCAAAAGCCCCTTTGCCTCAAAGATGCAGCTTAGCATGAGAGCTGTGATAATAAGAAGGACACTCCAAGGGCTTGATACCAAAGATTTCTTAGCTACAAGCAGAGAGTCAAAGATTCATGAGATAATGTAAATCACGGAATTAAAAAATATGTCTTATCAAGAAATAAATCATCAAAATTCAAATCTTCCATCACGAAAAGCAAAATGTCACTTGCATATCTTGCTGTGCCCATCTCCTCTCCTCCCCTCCCCTTTTTCTCCCTCCTCTCCCTCCCTTTCTTCCTTCCTTCTTCCAATTTTGTGTTGTAACTTCAGGTTGTTAATGTCTATTTGGACAGGTAAGCCTGTCCAAATAGACATTAATGATCTAAAGTTAACCACTTACAGGGAAGCTCTGATTTTCTTAACAGTGAAGAATCCACCTGCAATGCAGGAGATGTGGGTTCAATCCCTGGTCTGGAAAGATCCCTTGGAAAAGAAAATGGCAATCCACTCCAGTATTCTTGACTGGGAAATCCCATGGACAGAGGAGACTGGCAGGCTATGGTCCATGAGGTTGCAAAAGAGTGACTAAACAAGAACAGCAGCAACAGTAACGACAAAACCACTTATAAAGGAGACACTAGAGTCTGCATAATAAAAATGAACCACTACTCTGACACTAAGTTCTAGAAGAGAGGTCTTTCTTGAGTCCATGTTAATACTCTGGCCCTTTGGGGACATGTGTGGGAGGGGAGAGAAAGAACCTGGGGAAAGAAATGGGATCAGGCATTTGTAATCACTTACAATGTCTATTCAGGGTAGACTCACTTACTTGTGCAAAGCAGTCCTGAAGTTTTAATTCCTTTCAACACAGAGCTCTAAGTTCTTCTAGGATGGTCATAGAAGACCTAATTTGATCTAGACTCCAAGGACAGCCTTCAGACATCAACAGAAAATCTGGAT
Organism: Bubalus bubalis; assembly: GCF_019923935.1. Lineage (NCBI taxonomy): Eukaryota > Metazoa > Chordata > Mammalia > Artiodactyla > Bovidae > Bubalus > Bubalus bubalis. The sequence goes on from NC_059163.1 coordinate 21,373,516, forward strand.
CATCTTTGTAGTGTCTCAGAGAAGCTGGGACAAAACAAAGCCTAGGAGTCCCTGGAGGGCAAGACATGGCTTGTGAGGTCACTTCAGTCTGACTGTAACCCTCAACAGTCCAGGTATTGCCCAAAGCTCAGCACTATTTATTGGCCAAAGACAGTGGCATTTGTACAACCTAAGTGGTACATTTTGATCTAAGTGAAGAGGAACTGAAAAGCCTCATGATGAAAGAGAAAGTGGAGAGTGAAAAAGTTGGCTTAAAGCTCAACATTCAGAAAATGAAGATCATGGCATCCGGTCCCATCACTTCATGGGAAATAGATGGGGAAACAGTCTCAGACTTTATTTTTCTGGGCTCCAAAATCACTGCAGATGGTGACTGCAGCCATGAAATTAAAAGACACTTACTCTTTGGAAGGAAAGTTATGACCAACCTAGATAGCATATTCAAAAGCAGAGACATTACTTTGCCAACAAATGTTTGTCTAGTCAAGGCTATGGTTTTCCCTGTGGTCATGTATGGATGTGAGAGTTGGACTGTGAAGAAAGCTGAGCACCGAAGAATTAATGCTTTTGAACTGTGGTATTGGAGAAGACTCTTGAGAGTCCCTTGGACTGCAAGGAGATCCAACCAGTCCATTCTGAAGGAGATCAGTCCTGGGATTTCTTTGGAAGGAATGATGCTGAAGCTGAAACTCCAGTCCTTTGGCCACCTCATGCGAAGAGTTGACTCATTGGAAAAGACTCTGATGCTGGGAGGGATTGGGGGCAGGAGGAGAAGGGGACGACAGAGGATGAGATGGCTGGATAGCATCACTGACTCCATGGACGTGAGTCTGAGTGAACTCCGGGAGTTGGTGATGGACAGGGACGCCTGGCGTGCTGCGATTCATGGGGTCGCAAAGAGTTGGACTGATCTGATCTGATAACCACATCCCAAATATGTTATGATTAAAATTGATCTTTTATCTTTTTTGAAAAAAGCAATGCATCTAAATGTGTTGTCAACCTCTCCCCCCAAACCTAAAAACCGATAAATAAAAATAAACCCCAAACGAAAAAAACAAAACTCTCTGCCTGGGCGTAATTTCTAACACTGAAAGTGACATATTTGCCACTTCATTTCCTGACATTGTGTTTAAAGCCCTGCCAGGACCCTGGCTGGTACTACTGCAGGAAGCTGCTAGCTTACTGAGCAAGGGAAAGACAACAACAACCTCTTATGGGATATAAACCCATAGTTTGCAAATCTAGAAGATGCTTGTATCATGCTGACTGATTAATGGTTGTGAAAGGGAAATTTTAAAACATACTCTATCTTTAGGATTCTTTGCAACTGCTAGGAATGAAAAAAATTCAAGTCCAGTGAAATGTTTTAAAATTTTCTCATTGCTGTTTTTCTTTTATTTATTTTTTTGCTTTGATTCTTTAGTAGAGTACTCAACAGAAAACAAAACATAAAAATGCACAGCATGATTACGACCTAAAATTACAGTTGTGAATCACTATTAAGCATATGTTTATGCATCCCCCATGAGGCTAACAATGATACCCAGACACTTTGCTGCTGAACAAACACAGAGTCACCTTGTACTTTACTGTCAAATTTCTTTTTCAAGTGTACAACTCCAATCCATTTCTTTAGTCATGTTTATTAACTCACGGTTGTAGTGCAGTTCCTAGTGATCCACTGTGGATTGATGATTTTACAATTATTCATAGGCTGTGTTATTCTTCCTCATGATCTCTCAGAGGAGTCTCTCTCAATTAAAAGTAAAAAGAGAGATGCTAGAAACAGGCTTGGTACTGAAATGAGGATCCAAAATATATGTATGTCTACGTGTGTCTTTTTAAAATTGATAATGTGTCTCTAAAACTGATAGCCAAATGGAAATTATTTCTTTTGTTTGTTCACAATCTGAATCCAACAAATAAAGTGAAATTTTATGACTCAAGTAATTAAATGGATATTTTTATTAAACTATTTTATATTTCTTAAGTGACTCCTCTGCCTTTTCTAAATCCAGCTTGTTCATCTGAAAGTTACTTGTTCACATACTGCTGAAGCTTAGCCTGAAGGACTTTGAGCACAGCCTTACTAACATGTGAAGTGAGCACAACTGTTTGGTAGTTTGAGCATCCTTGGGCATTGCCTTTCTTTGGGATTGGAGTGAAAACTGACCTTTTCCAGTCCTGTGGTCACTGCTGAGTTTTCCAAATTTGCTGGCATATTGAATGCAACACTTTAACAGCATCATCTTTTAGGATTTGAAATAGCTCAACTGGAATGCCATCACCTCCACTAGCTTTGTTCGTAGTGATGCTTCCTAAGGCCCACTTGACTTAACATTCCAGGATGTCTGGCTCTAGGTGAGAGATCACACCATCGTGATTATCTGGGTCGTGAATATCTTTTTTGTACGATTCTTCTGTGTATTCTTGCCACCTCTTCTTAATCTCTTTTGCTTCTGTTGGGGCCTTTATTGTGCCCATCTTTGCATGAAATGTTCCCCTTTGGTATCTCTGATTTTCTTGAAGAGATCTCTTGCCTTTCCCATTTTACTGTTTTCCTCTAGTTCATTGCCTTGTTCATGTTGCTTTCTCATCTCTCCTTGCTATTCTCTGGAGCTCTGTATTCAGTTGGGTATAGCTTTCCTTTTCTCCTTTGCCTTTTGCTTCTCTTTTCTAAGCTATTAATACGGCCTCCTCAGACAACCACTTTGCTTTCATGCATTTCTTTTTCTTGGCTGGCATAGGTTGAGGGCAGGAGGAGCAGAGGGCAATAGAGGATAAATGGACATGAGTTTGAGCAAACTCTGGGAGATATAGAAGGACAGGGGAGACTGGTAATGCTGCCACATATTGGGTCGCAAAGGGCATGACTTAGCGGCTGAACAGCAACAAAATAGAGACTAAGAGAAATCTCATTCTTTCTCCACTAGCAGGTACTGTGGAAAAGCCTGGTGAGGATACAAGAAAGTGGCTGTCTACAAGTCAGGAGAGGGCTCTTACCAGCTATCTGATCCTTGACACCTTGATCTTGGACTTCCAGCTTCCAGAACCATGAGAAATAAATTTCTTTTGTTTAAGCCACTCAGCCTATGGTATGTTGCTCTGGTGGCCTGAGGAGGCTGAGACAATCTGTTAGGAATGTACTATTTGGTTATAACCAACACAAAACTCTATGAGAATGGGGTAGTGTAGGTGCCTGACATTAAGCCTTTGATTGTGGAGAAATCCATTTCAAAAGACATCTATTTTGATTAGGCATGACCCTGGCTGTATGAACCTGCTCCTTAGCAGACCAACCAGGTAAGGAACTAGGCCACCCACACTCCTGAAGTTCCCCAGGCCACCTGGATAACTGACCCCTGTAGTGACCCTTCCTCCACTCCCCTGAGCCCTAAATCCCCCCATGTTTCAAATTACCCCATAATGAGTGACCCCACAAAACCCCAGACACCTCACCCTCAGACCCTAATAAAAGCAGAGTCCCAGGTCCATTCTCTCTGTCTCTCTCTGTCTCTGTCTCTGACTGTCACCTCGAGATCTTGCTCTGTGGCCCTCAGGCGTGTAGTATATTTTCCAGGCTCTCTGAGTAACAAATCTTGTCCCTTATAGTTTTCTGACTTTTTTTGCCTGAAGTGTATCCTGTGATCATGATAAAAACCATAAGGATGGGCATTGGCACAAAGCCGGGCCCGGTGTGGGGTTGGGAACATCTGTGTGCCTTGTTAGGAGGGATGGGGCCTCCTATTTTCCTAGTCCAGAGCATGACCATCAGTAGGATGGGACCCACAGGACAGAACAAGGGACTTAAACATTAGGAATTTTTTGGCATACAAAGAAATTCAGGGAAGGGAATCCAGTTCAAGGCATATGTGGTAGCTCACTCAGGACCATCAGTGATGCATTCCACCATCTTTAACATTTAAGCCCTCATTTTGATGCTCATCGCTTCATAGTTACAAAAGGGCTGCTGTACCTCCTAACCTCCCATTTGTGTTCCAGGTATGAACAAAAGGGTGAAAGAAATCTGAAAGTTGTCTTGTCCTCCTAAGGAGGCAGGTGGCACTAGTGGCAAAGAACATGCCTGCCAATGCAGGAGACATAAGAGATGTGGGTTCGATCCCTGGGTCAGGAAGATCCCCTGGAAGAGAAAATGGCAACCCACTCCAGTGTTCTTGCCTGGAGAATCCCATGGACAGAGGAGCCTAGCAAGCTAAAGTCCATGGGTCACGAAGATTCGGAAATGATAAAGTTGACTTAGCACGTCTTCCCTGACGTGGAACTTCTATCTTTCCTTGGCTATGTCACATTGTTACCAACCAGGGTTCTTCTTGGCCTCCTTAATCAATAGAAATTGATCAGAGGCCAGACAAAAAGTTCAGACAAGGCTTTACTGGCGCCCCTACTGCAGCAGTGAAGGCGTCCCTGGTGGCTCAGATGGTAAAGAATCTGCCTGCAATGCAGGAGACCTGAGTTTGATCCCTGGATTGGGAAGATCCTCTGGAGAAGGAAACGGCAACCCACTCTAGTAGTCTTGCCTGGGAAATCCCATGGACAGACGAGCCTGGTGGGTTACAGTCCATGGGGTCATGAAGAGTCAGACACGACTAAGTGATTAAACGTGCATGCATGCACTGCAGCGGGGGGAAGCAAGAACAAACAACAGGTTCCCTTGCTTACTTACTCTTGAGGTGGGGGGAGCTTGTTCTCTACATGGGGTGAGGGTAGGGGTGTGAAAAGCAGAGACGTTACTCTGCCAACAAAGGTTCGTATAGTGAGAGCTGGACTGTAAAGGAGGCAGAATGCCAAAGAATTGATGCCTTTGAACCACGGAGCTGGAGAAGACTCCTGAAAGTCCCTTGGACAGCATGGAGATCAAACCAGTCAATCTTAAGGGAGATCAACCCTGAATATTCGTTGGAAGGACTAGCTGAAGCTCAAGTATTTTGGTCATCTGATGTGAACAGATGACTCACTGGAAAAGTCCCTAATGCTGGGAAAGATCAAGGGCAGCAGAAGAAGGCATCAGAGGATGAGATGGCTGGACTGCAGAGAGTCAGACACAACTGGGGGACTGGACAACAACAGGGTGTGTCCAGGGGTTGTGGCGGAGGGGTGGCTTAGGTGGTTTGCCCGCCTCTTAGGTGGTGTTGTGTGCAGGGGGGCATGTGCAGTACCCTGCTTTTGCTCCAGGCTCTTCAAAAGTGCCAGTTAGGTTTTTTGGTCTCTTTGTATCTTTTGTCCAGAATTTGCCCCACCTGCACATGTACATGGTTAGTTTTAGTCCCATATAGTTTCTTGGTATTTTTTTGCTTCAGGTGAGGTGTGTGTCCAGATGCAAGCATCGCAGCACTGCAGCAAAGGTCGCAGGTTCCAGGCCTGACTCAACTTTGACCCGCAGAGAATGCTGTATCTGTGTATAGATTCAGGGATTCTTCACTGGGGAAAAATATGTTACCACCTGTACTCCTTGGACAATCTGCCATCCATACATACCCTCCTTCACGTGAACACACTTCATACTGACACCTTCTCTAGGAGAATACGCCCAATTCTCCCCCTGCCACCGTATTCCTCTTTGAGCTCAGGATGTCTAGCCAATCCATAGGTCTCTCTGGCACATCTGCCTGGGGCTCCCTTGTCCTGAGGGGCTCATCACCCCACCTGGGCTGCACTGGCCACTCTTGACCTTGGATGTGCCAACGGGACGAACATGGGCGGCATCAGTGAATCTTCCATTTGTATCTTTGATGTCATCTGTAACGTTTGCATATTTTTGCCGCTTGGGTAATGAGACCTAAATGAAAGCAACCTTGAACTGAATCCAAGTCAGAATTCTTGCAAACTGAGATCAGTCTTTGTGGTCTGGCCTAGCTCATTGGGCTGGTTTTGCTGGGTTATGAATCATCAAAAGGACTGGTGGGTTCAAGGAAGAAAATAATCAGTTAAACCCATCTGACTGAATCATGGGTTAATCCAGTCAGCCTGGTCAGTCTTGTATACTTGGAAACAGCTGCAGAGTCTTTGTTTTTTTGATCCACAGACTCTAAGAGGCCACAACAAACAAACTTGCAAATAATGTCTTGAGTATACTCACTGCTTTCACCTGTTCTTCCTTCTAACACGAGGCTTTTTAGAGAATTATTACTAGCCTTCTCTATTCTTCCTGCGAAGCCCCTGCTTCTTCCCTCAGAGTCAGAAGAAAATGCCAGAATTCCTAAGAAGTGGGCTGCATCCACATTTGTATTTCATTGTAAAACTGACGGTGCCATCTGACTTATGCGCCCTCCAGGACATGTACGAGAAAGGCTCTGCTTGTAGAGCACAGGTTAATTACCACCACTCTCTTCTCTGTGTACTTTATGGCTTTTACTTAGTTTCTGATCAACGGAGAGAGGAAGACTGAGAAAGTGCTTCTGCACTCGAAACTGATGAAATGACGCGTATATTATTTGGAAGTGTCTCTCAATACTTCTGAACCGCTCTTCCAATTCTGGGTTACTGAGCAGAGAGAGCATATAGACGCCCATGTACCATTCAGCACTTGCTGCTGCTGCTGCTGCTGCTGCGTCGCTTCAGTCGTGTCCGACTCTGTGCGACCCCATAGTTGGAAGCTCACCAGGCTCCCCCCGTCCTTGGGCACCTGCAGATGTTTGTTAATCTCTGGACGCCTTAAGAAGACATACAACTTATTCACTTTGCTGGACAGAAGAAAATAACACAACATTGTAAAGCAACTATACTCCAATTAAACAACCACAACTCAGTAATGTTTTAAAAAAAAAAACAACAACCCCCAAACCGCGGCTTCTGGAAGCCCCAGTGAAAAGTTACTGCTTGAACAGAAGCTGCATTTACTTTAGCCACTAGAGGGCAGAACCAAACAGAAATTGAGGCGCAGGCAGAAGATACTTGTCTGATTTTAAAGGATGTGAAGGAGATTTCTAGGGCGCAGGGCAAGCCAGGAGGGAGTCCTCAGAAGGCAAACAATCAAAAAATGACTCCTACAATACCTCGTGTAAAAATTAAACAGATGTGCAAAGCTTGCCACATAGTTTTGGAATTCACGGTGGCAACCCACTCCAGTACTCTTGCCTGGAAAATCCCATGGACGGAGGAACCTGGTAGGCTGCAGTCCATGGGGTAGCACAGAGTCCGACAGGACTGAAGCGACTTAGCAGCAGCTTAGCAGCAACTAGAGAAAAATAGACAAATATATTTAGATATTTATCCCTTCATACCGGTCATGGAAGAAGGAATGAGCTACTCATTTAAACTGAGGGCAGGGTACCAAAGTCAGAAAGAGAGTTTATAGTATACTTTTACTCATTTTGGGGACATGACCCTAAAAAGCATTTAGACCTAGGTTTATATGCCATTTCCATCATTACTGAGCTTTGGAATGCTGTAAATTTGTTTAATTCTCTAAGCTTCAGTTTGCTTATCTGGGAAGTGGGGATAATAATAATAATAACAACTCCCTCATAGTGGGATTGTGAGCTTAAACAGAATAATGCTTTTGAAGAGACTGACTCAGCTAGGTAGCCCTCAGAAATGTAGATTCTGGCTAGGATTAAAGTCATCCCCTAGTTCATTGTTTAGAATTAAGCTTTGCCCTTCCGAAGTCTTTTAAACCCTGAATCCAGGCTCCTAAGGAAGATACAGGAGCCAGGAATAATTGGAGCCAGTAGGAGAAGGAGGCAGACATGACAAGGCCAGCACCACGGTCAACACCCTGGTCCTCCCAGGGGCCTGAGCAGGCTCTCTGGCTGCAGGCAGGATGTTGAGGCCACCAGTTGGCTGGCTGTGTCTTCCAGGCTCCTGGAAGGGGATGAGCAGGCTGGGAGCTCAGCACAAGTGTGGGCTCAAGGAAACAATAGCTGCTGATGCCTACTCCTCACACTTTTACCTTTAAAATGTTCTGTGAAGCTTAAAGTCACAATGACGGGAAAGGCAATAGAGTTGATAGTCAAACAGCTTTCCCAGCCCAGGGGAAAGCCCCTGCCTCCTGTTGCTATTCTTAGTTGTCATGGGACTGTTTTCCTAGCTTCTTCCTCTCTTGCTTCTTTCAGTCCTGCTTATAAGCTCATCAAACCCTCTATTCTGCCCACAATATCTCTTTTATTTATTTATTCATCAACCTAACATGTAGTTATTGAGGACTGACTGTGTGCCAGATATTGGGAATACAGTGCAGAATGGAGGTCGGAGACCTGTTCTAATGAAATCCAACCAGTCCCTCCTAAAGGAAATAAGTCCTGAATATTCATTGGAAGGACTGATGCTGAAGCTGAAACTCCAATCCTTTGGCCACTTGATGCGAAGAACTGATTCACTGGAAAAGACGCTGATACTGGGAAAGATTGAAGGCAGGAGGAGAAGGGGATGACAGAAGATGAGATGGTTGGATGGCATCACTGACTCGATGGACATGAGTTTGAGCAAGCTCCGGAAGTTGGTGATGGGCAGGAAGGCCTGGGTGCTGCAGACCATGGTGTCGCAAAGAGTCAGACATGACTGAACAACTGAACTGAGTGGGGAAAACAGACAATAAGCGAACAAATGAACAAATCAGATAATCTTGGAGAATGGTTAAGTTGCAGGTTAGGTAAAAGTTTATATGTGTAAGATGGTGTGGTCAGAGAGGGTTTCTCTGAAGAGATGACATTAAAGCCGAGGCCTAAATGATAAACACAAGCCACCTAGGCATGGGTCACAGGATTCCAAGCAAGGGCAAAGACCCCAGAGTGGGTTTGCTGTGTTGGAGGACAGAAGCAAGGCCCATGGGAGGAGAAGGGGAGTGGGGAGAGATGATGTTAGAGGTCAGGTCAGGTTAGAGTTTGAATTTTCCTCTAAAGCGAAAGAGAAGTGATTTTGAAGCCTTAAGAAAATGGTCTGGGGACTTCTCTGGTGGCCCAGTGGTCAGGAATTTGCCTGCCAATGCAGGGGCACATGCTCGATCACTGGTCTAGGAAGATCTCACATACCTCAGAGCAACTAAGCCTGTGGGTCACAACTATTGAGCTCAAGTGCTGTGTGCCCTAGAGTCTCTGCTCCCCAACAAGTGAAGCCATTGCCATGAGAAGCCCATTCACCCCAGTGGAGAGTAGCCCCTGACTCGCCACAACTAGAGAAAGCAGCAAGGAACATCTAGCGCAACCAAAAGTAAATAATTAATTAATTAAAACAAAATGGTTCTTCCTTCAATGTCATACATAATGTCTTACATTTTCTTTTATCTGTTTTTCAGCTTTGGTTTCTACTCAGTAGAAATGGCCAGGGAAGAAGATTGTCTCTTGTCGGGGAGAAAAATAATAGGCAAATAGAGTCACAAATCAAATAAACACAATCAAATTGGAATAATGGGAATCTCTTCTCAAGCACCCACCTCTTCTCTGCGGATGGTGACTTCAGCCACGAAATTAAAAGATGCTTGCTCCTTGGAAGAAAAGCTATGACAAACTTAGACAGCATATTAAAAAACAGAGATATCACTTTGCCAACCCTATAAAGGTCTGTCTAGTCAAGGCTATGGTTTTTTCAGTGTGTGCCAAGTTGCTTCAATTGTGTCTGACTCTGTGCGACACTATGGACTGTAGCCTGCCAGGCTCATCTGTCCATGGGATTCTCCAGGCAAGAATACTGGAGTGGATTACTGTGCCTTCTTCCAGGGGATCTTCCTGACCCAGGGATTGAACCCACACCTCTTAAGTCTACCTGCATTGGCAGGCGGGTTCTTGACCACTGGAACCACCTAGGAAGTCCATGGTTTTTCCAGTAGTCATGTACAGATGTGAGAGCTGGACTGTGAAGATGGCTGAGCACCAAAGAATTGATGTTTCTGAACTGTGGTGTTTGGGAAGACTCTTGAGAGTCCCTTGGACAGCAAGGAGATCAAACCAGTCCATCCTAAAGGAAATCAATTCTGACTATTCACTGGAAGGACTGATGCTAAAGCTGAAGCTCAAATACTTGGGCTACCTGATGCAAAGAGCCAACTCATTGGAAAAGACCCTGATGCAGGGAAAGATTGAGGGTGGGATGAGAAGTAGGTGACAGAGGATGAGATGGTTGGATGGCATCATTGACTCAGTGGACATGAGTTTGAGCAAACTCTGGGAGATAGCGAAGGACAGGGAAACCTGACATGCTGCAGTCCATGGGGTCACGAAGAGTCAGACACGACTGAGAGAATGAACAGTAACTCAAACACCCTCCTGAGTGAGTAATTAGATCATTGTTTTCACTCTAGTCCAGAATGTTGTCATCAGAACTCACTCATTAGCTACCTTGCAATTTCTTTGCATTCTAAAGGGAATGCATGTGGAGACTAACATCTAAAGGGTTTTCTGGGCAGCTCTTATGGCTCAGATGTGAGGTGGAGCAACGTGAGAGAATGTTGGGAAGAACAAAGCCAGCACATATGTTATCACTGGCAATTTCCAGCATAGCCCTTTCCAAACAACGATCTCAAACACTACCCAAAAAAAGTGAAGCCAGTTGAAATAGCCCAGATGCTCCCCCTGCTTGTAAAGTAACATACACCACAATGAACCATGAAAGATGACATCAAAGTGGTCCACAAAGCCAGGATCTTCATGGAATCAGGGATATCCCTCAAACTTTCAGGCATCTGCTCCTGCACCGTGGCCTGGGCTCTTCTATATCTGGCCAGTGTATATCTGGAAATCACACATCTGGAAACAATGTCATGAGCGTTCCAAAAGCTATTTCTTTCTTTGATAACAGGTTGCTTTAATCAGAAAAAGATGAAATAGTGCAGGTTTCTCAGTGGGGCAAATTCTTTACCTCCAAGAAAAGTAAGGTTTTTCCAGGAATAAGCTAAAACAACAGAACAGACAGAATAACCATACACTGCCCCAGTCTGACTTGTTTTGATTAAGCCTTGGTGAAGATGTGAGATCTTCTGACAGGCTCCTTATTTCTTCTTGGGTCCTTTGCCATTTTCATGCACAATGTCAAATACCTACCCTTGGACTGCTAGAACCTGCTTTGCCTTTTGAAATGCCTGGAAATTAATGACTCTCTAGGGGTATCCTTACAAATTACTTGAGGGTGGGAATATAAATATCCCAGCCAAATTCCCTGTATTTAGCAGGATAACTGGGATGTGTGAGTGCTGTCTTTTCCCAGAACCTCTAAGTTGGATTAAAGTCTGGTTGCCCGCCTTGTGTCTCCTCCTCCAAGGTAGCTCTCTTTATTCTGGGCCCCTATTGGCTGCCTTACTTGCTCTGTCTCATTTGTCATGAACCTCCCAAATAAACCGTGTATTCAGTCTGCTTCTTGGGGCCTGCTTTTCAGAGGAATCCAACTAATCCACACACTTGATGAAATAATTTCCCTCTCCTTAACATTTATATAGAAAAGAAGCACATCTCCTACAAAACAAGGGGTGCTGCAATGTAAGTCAGCTGACGTTTCCTATCATCTGTGCAGTGAAAGCTGGCTGAGATCCATGAAGACCTATATATCAATGGAAGATTACCAGGCCTGCCCTTCACCTTCTCTTGTGCTCTGCTCTGCCTGTAATATGGGAGGAATTCAGGTTTAGAATAGACTCCTTAATGTGTCCCTTCCCATCACATGAAGCAAGGTGGTTGTAGATACCATGAAATATGCCTTGATCAAGAACCAGGGGACTTACTTCACCATGTGTGACAGACTCTAGGTCCATCCACATCTCTACAAATGACCCAACTTCATTTCTTTTTAAGGTTGAGCAATATTCCAAAATCACTGCAGATGGTGATTGTAGCCATGAAATTAAAAGACTCCTTGGAATGAAAGTTATGACCAACCTAGATAGCATATTAAAAAGCAGAGACATTACTTTGCCGACAAAGGTCTGTCTAGTCAAGTCTATGATTTATGCAGTGGTGATGTATGGATGTGAGAGTTGGACTGTGAAGAAGGCTGAGCACCGAAGAATTGATGCTTTTGAACTGTGGTGTTGGAGAAGACTCTTGAGAGTCCCTTGGACTGCAAGGAGATCCAACCAGTCCATCCTAAAGGAGATCAGTCCTGGGTGTTTGTTGGAAGGAATGATGCTGAAGCTGAAACTCCAATACTCTGGCCACCTCCTGCGAAGAGTTGATTCATTGGAAAAGACTCTGATGCTGGGAGGGATTGGGGGCAGGAGGAGAAGGGGATGACAGAGGATGAGATGGCTGGATAGCATCACTGACTCGATGGACATGAGTCTGAGTGAATTCCAGGAGTTGGTGATGGACAGGGAGGCCTGGCATGCTGTGATTCATGGGGTCACAAAGAGTCGGACATGACTGAGTGACTGAACTGAACTGAACTGAATATTCCAATACTTTGGCCACCTGATGCAAAGAACTAACTCGTTGGAAAATACCCTGATGCTGGGAAAGATTGAAGGCAGGAGGAGAAGGGGACGACAGAAGATGAGATGGTTGGCTGGCATCATTGAGTCGATGGACATGAGTTTGAGCAAGCTCTGGTAGTTGGTGATGGACAGGGAGGCCTGGCGTTCTTGGGGTCACAAAGAGTCAAACACGACTGAGGGACTGAACTGAACTGAATATTCCATTGTATATATGTACCACATCTTCTTTATCCATTCATCTGTTGATGGACATTTAGGTTGCTTCCATGTCCTCGCTATTGTAAATGGTGCTGCAGTGAACATTGGGGTGCATGTGTCTTTTTGAATAATGGTTTTCTAAGCGTATATACCCATAGTGGGATTCACTTTATTGTACGGCAGAAACTAACACAACATTGTAAAGCAACCACACCCCAATTAAAAAAAAAAAGAGAGACAGGGGAGGCGGAACATTTATGTTAAAATAGAAAGTTCCAAGATGATTAGAAGTTGTATTTTTGTCTGCTTAAGGAAAGTTTGGGGTGTCTATTAAAACCATGTTTCCAATCTCAAGCCTCAGAAATACTGATTCAATGGGTCTAGGGTAAAATCCAATGATCCAATGATTTGCTTTTTAAATAAGTGTAGCAGCTGTTTCTTTGACTCTCCTAGTATTGAGAACTGAGTTCCATGTCCCCTCTCCTTGACTCTGGGCATGGTCATCACTTGACCAATACAGCACAGTAGATGGCATGCTGTGCGTGTTTCTGGGCCCAAGACTTAAGAAGTAGGTAGCTTTCACTTCTGCCTCTTGGGGTGCTTATTGTTGGAACCTAGCCACCGTGCTGTAAGGAAGCCAAGCGGCTGTACACATGTGTGTGTGCTAAGTCACTTCAGTCATGTCTGACTTTGCAACCCTATGGGTTGTAGCCAGTCAGGCTCCTCTGTCCATGGGATCCTTGGCAAGAATACTGGAGTGGGTTACCATGCCCTCCTCCAGGGGATTTTCCCGACCCAAGGATCAAACCCGATTCTCTTCAGTCTCCTGCATTGGCAGGTGGGTTCTTTACCACTAGCACCACCTGGGAAGCCCAAGCAGCTGTATAGCAAGGCCCTTTATGAATGTTCCAGATGATCCCCTAGCTGAGAACTGACACCCAACAACAACTCAAGTCATGTGACTGAGCCCTTGTTCTGAAGATGTGGGTCACCTTCAAGTAGCACCTATTGGCATTTTGTGGAGTAGGGACAAACCCGCCATGCTCTGCCAGAATCGAGGCACAACCATTGTTTGCTAAACAGGAATCCTAACCAGAGCGATAAATTCTCCAGGTGATGCTTAAGTGCATGGCTCATGCTCTTTGAAAAATGAACTTTCTGATTATCAAGTATGTCAAGAGATTATGCTAAAGTGAATGGTGTTAAAAAAGCTATTAAAAAATGCAGAGGTCAGTAGGGAGATGCAGAGGAAAACTATTTTAATATGAAGTCTCCATCTATAATGTGAAGAGCGTGAATCTTAGTCTGTAATTCAGATATAGAGGATAATTAACTTTGAACATTTAAAAAATATTTATTTATTTGTTTATTTATTCAGTTGTACCAGGTTTTAGTTGTGGCTTGTGGGACCTAGTTCCCTGACCAGAGATCAAGCTCGGGCCCCCTGCATTGGGGGCACGGACAAGCCTGGACCACCAGGGAAGTCCCAACTTTGACCATTTTTTAATGTATTTGTGGGGAGGCTGGTGATCTCCCCATCTTACTCTTCTGCCATCTTCTTCTGCCTTCTGAACATTAAAAAAAATTGTTTATTTATTAGCACTTTTGGCTGCACTGGGTCTTGGTTACTTTGTGAAGGCTTTCTCTAGTTGCAGAGAGCAGGGCCCACTCTCCAGTTGTGGTGCATGGGCTTCTCACTGCAGTGGCTTTTCTTGTTGTGGACACCAGCTTTAGGCTCCCAGGCTTCAATAGTTGCAGCTCAGCAGTTGTTGTGTCCCGGCCCTAGAGTGCCAGTCGTTGTGGAACACAGGTTTAGTTGCTCTGAGGCATGTGGGATCCTCCCAGACCAGGGGTCAAACACGTCCCGTGCATTGGTAGGCAAATTCCCACCCACTGCTCCACCAAGGAAGCTCTAAATGTTTTTGATAGCCAACTTAATTCGTCACCTGATGCGAAGAGCTGATTCATTGGAAAAGACCCTGATGCTGGGAAAGATTGGGGGCAGGAGGAGAAGGGGGCAGTAGAGGATGAGATGGTTGGATGGCAGCATCAATTTAATGGACCTGAGTTTGAGCAAAATCTGGGAAATGGTGAAGGACAGGGAAGCCTGGTGTGCTGCAGTCCATGGGGTTGCAAAGAGTTGGACACAACCGAGTGACAGAACAACGACAAAAATTGGTGCCTTTCTTCATCCCATTCCTGGCAATGCTGAGACACTGGGTGCTGCTGATCTTGGCCACTATGTGGTCACTCTTCAGCTTCCACGGATGCCTACTTGGTCCTGTGTCCACCAACGGCATCCAGATTCCACACTGCATCTGTCTCTCCTTAGGACAGCACAGCAGCACAGTGCCTGAAGCCGTCAGGTCATTACTCTGCATCATGTTGCTGCCCTGGGGCTTCAAGGAGAGAATCAATCAGTGAAGTGGGCTAGTTGTTTGCTCTAGGTAATTGACGCCATGAGGGAAAATGGGAGCTAGACATCCTGATATGTTGAAAGAATCCTCAAGTGAGAATTTTTATGTAGAATCTCCTGATATTCTGTGTATATCAATAACAAAGACACAATTTTAAAATGTATTGTAGGGATTTCCCTGGTGGCTCTGCACTCCCAATGCAGGGGGCTCAGGTTCCATCCCTGGTCAGGAAACTAGACCCTATGTGCCACAACTAACACCTAGTGTAGCCAAATAAGTAAATCAATTATATACATATATATATATATATATATATATAAATAATATATATGTAAACATATACTATATGTATACACACTCATATATAAGTAAATATATATAATATATAATGTTATATATATATATATATATATAGAGAGAGAGAGAGAGAGAGAGAGAGAGAGAGAGAGGGAGAGAGTAAAGGTTGAACAAAAGATATCTGTGGGCCAGCCTTGTAGCCTGACAGTTTGCATGTTCTGACATAGTGAATTTTACGTGTGTGGGGTTGGCAGGTACACTAACTACAAAGCAAAGAATAAAAAGAAATACTTGAACCAAGGGCCTATCTGTGAGTTAAAACATTATTATACCAATAAAGAAGAGGAAATAAGGTACAATATAAAACGTGAAGAAAAAGAGATTTCAACTTAGTTTCAAATGGGGGCATTTCTTCTTTGTTGTTGTTGTTCAGTCACTAAGTTATGTCCGACTCTTTGCAACCCATGAACTGCAGCATGCCAGGCTTCCCTGTCCTTCACTATCTCCCAGAGTCTGCTCAAACTTGTGTCCATTGAGTCAGTAAAACCATCCAACCCTATTATCCTCTACCGTCCCCTTCTCCTTTTGCCTTCATTCTTTCCCAGCACCAGGGTCTTTTCCAATAACTCAGATCTTTACATCAAGTATTGGATCAAAGTATTGATCTTTGCATCAAAGTGTTTGAGCTTCAGCTCCAGCATCAGTCCTTCCAATGAATATTAAGGGTTGATTTCCTTTAGGACTGACTTCTTACTATGTGTGAAATAATCAGCCATGCAATGAACAATGCCCTGCCCAGACTTCAGAGCCCAGAGCCCAGGGTCTTGAGTATTCTATCTGAAAAGGAGAGGGGTGAGGGAAGAGAAGTCAGTAGATGGGAGCTGTGAAGCTCAGAAAAGTCATTTTGCAAAGATTTAAGCAAACAGGCTTTCTGATGACCATTTTCAGCTTTACGTTCATTCTCATATTCAAAAGCAGAAACAACTGAAATTTATGATCAGTTCTTCCTTTTGAATATGATCCCAATCCAAGAGTTATCATGCACCCTTCCACTCAGACATAATCCTAGCTAAGAGTTTAGCTCCTAAAATGTTAATTAAAACAATATATTAAACTTAGAGGTGCAAAAATGAACAAGGGGCAGAGGAATGCAAAGGTTTGCTGGATGAATATAGGTCACCTGAGATCCAAGGAGGAAGAAGAACTTAGTGTGAATGTCCTGTGGGCAACCAGGTTCCAAGAACAATGCTGTTGCTTTACTGGGAAAGGCCCAGAAGGAAGATTACATATTAGTTGGGGGATAGAAAATTGGTCTACAGATCTCCATAATAGGATATTTCCCCTTCCTTGTGGAAGGCATGGATGAGGGCATTTGGAGACTGCATAAGAGTGAAAGAGTATTTATAGTCAGAACTCTCATTGAAGGTGACAGAACAAAATTCTCACTAGTCTAAAGCAAGAAGGGAAATATTTGCTCATAAAACTGACTAGTCCAGTGATAGGACTGGTATAGCTTTCTCTCTAGGGCCTTAAGTGATGTTACCAGGACTCAGTTATTCTCCTCTCTTGACCCTGACTGTACACCAGCACAGAAGTTCCAAACTAACATCTAAGACCCAGGTTCAATTCTAGTGAAAAGGAGAATATTTCATTCTGGAGGCTCAAGCCCAAGCTCCAACATTAGATCTGATTGTACCAAGCTGAACCACATGGTGACTCTTGAGTCAGTCATGTGGCCAAGGGAATAGAACCCTATGACTAGTTGGGACAACTGCAGGTCACACCATCTAACATCAGAGCTTTTCTGATTTATCTTTTTCCTCCAGTCCTTTTTCTCTCTGTATTTCAGTTGGGATCCTTTGCTTTGATCTTTCAGTTAATGAATTTTATCTTCTGTATGTCCGGTCAGCTACTAAACCAATCTGTTTTCAGTTCTTACTTTCATATATTACATTTTTCAATTTTAGACTGTCCATTGGGTTTTTTTTTAAATGGGTTCACCCAAAGACATGTACAAGTATGCTCTAAAAAGCATTATTTGTAACAACCAAAACTGAAACTAATTTCTATCAAAAGTGAACAGATAAATAAATGGCATTGTATTCTTAGAATGGGATAGCATTAACTAGTTAAATGAATGAATACAACTATATCCAACATCATATATGACAGTTGAAAACATAAAATTAAGATAAAGACATCAGATACAAAATATTGTGTAATCACATTTATATAAAGTAGTTGGGATTGATATTTAGGTAGTAAAAGTATAAAGGCAAGGAAATAATTACAAACAAAGCCGGTACATGTATTTTGGGTAGATGTGTTATGTTTTACAATAAGGAAAGACTTAAAGGAAAGGGGTGCCTGTAGGTTTTGAAAAGCCCATGAGAACATAAGCCTCTTACCTCTGTGGTCTTCTCTAGTTGCCTCCTTTAGATACCATCACAAACTTTCCAGAATTATGATGGCATTTTGTCCTAGAAAAGTGGTAAATAGCATCATCTCCAGAAGTCTTCTTTTAAAATTTAAGTTATCTAGTGAGGTAGAAAATAAGGCAGTGTGTATTCAAAAACAGTTATATCATCATCAAGTAATATTATCATGTGAGATCTTAAACCTGATGTGGATTTAGCTTTTAAAACTAAACTTCTATAAGCACACCAGCTCACTTTACCTGGTGAGTAATTTCCACACTGTAAGGCAGAATTAACCATGAAACCATTAAATTTCAGTGATGTGATACAGTAGAGAGGCTTCCCAGATGGTGAAATGGTAAAGAATCCGCCTGCCAATGCAGGAGACATGGGTTCGATCCCTGGCTTGGGAAGATCCTCTGGAGTAGAAAATAGCAACCCACTCCAGTATTCTTATCTGGAAAATTCCATGGACAGAGGAGCCTGGCGGGCTATAGTTACTGGGGTCTCAAAGAGTTGGACAAGACTGAACACACACCAGCACAGATATGGTAGAAGGCGGTTTAGAAGGGTGCTCTGGACTAAATTATTCACCCTCCAAATTTGTGTATTGAGGTCCTAACAACCAATGATGGTATTTGGAGATGGGACTTTGGGGAAGTCGTTAGGTTTATTTGAGGTCATGAAGATAAGACTTTCATGAGGAGATTAATGCCTTTATAAGAGACACTAGCAGCTTGCTTCCTCCTTCTCTCTCTCCTTTGCTCCACCCCACGCCCTCCCCACGCAAAAAGAATCATGTGAGCATATAGCAAAATGATAGCCATCTACAAGCCAGGAAGA
Organism: Bubalus bubalis; assembly: GCF_019923935.1. NCBI lineage: Eukaryota > Metazoa > Chordata > Mammalia > Artiodactyla > Bovidae > Bubalus > Bubalus bubalis. The sequence goes on from NC_059163.1 coordinate 21,392,064, forward strand.
GAGCTCTAACTTGGATCAGAACATCCTGGCAGCCTGATCATGAACTTCTAGACACCAGAACGTGAGAAAATGCATTTCCATTGTTTAAGCCACTCAGCCTATGGTATTCTGTTATGACACCCTGAGCAGACCAATACCCCTTTCCCAAAGATTCGCAGCTCTTCTTTGAGTGATGGAGAGATACAATGGTAGAGATAGCAAAGGCTCAAGAAATCTGAAGGACCATCCCAAGAAAATGAACAACCCAGACAGCATCATCTTAAAGAAATCATAAAACCTACCTTGGGGCTTCCCTGGCGGTTCAGTTGTTAAGACTCTGTGCTCCCATTGCAGAGGGCACTGGTTTGATCCCTGGTTGGGGAACTAAGATTCTAAGTGACACATGGTGTGGCACTTCCTGCACCCACCACTCCCCCCCCCTCCTTCCCGCCCCACCTAAAGACCTACCTTTGTTTTCTTTAGAGCTGTGTTACACCTGGCATTCTGTACCAGGCCTTTGTCTGAGGTATTTCTTTGTCTTATTCAGCAGAAGCGTTGCCCTAGAGTCATCAATACTTAGAACATTTTTAGTGAAGCAAAACATTTGCTTCACTAAAAATGTTTCATTACATCGTATTCCTACTGCAGGTCATTTTTTCCTTTCTGGAAAAGAATCGGGTTATAAAACTTGGGTATGCAGTTAGCAGGACCTTTAAATGATGTTTGATTTTTTAAAAAAGCTTAGGAATCTGACCATAGTTTTTCCAACTCAAACTGGGAGGCTTTGAAGTCAGAGGCCTGTAATGCTGTGGGCTACTTCTCTGTCTCTCTCCTGAAATAGTAGGTGAGATCAGATGAGAAAATTAGTACAGATACTGTTTGTGTTTCTCTACATAGAAGACCATTTCTTAAGAGTTTGACCTGTAAACCTTACTTTGGTTCTATAATACACTGAGTCACTTTTTGGAAATATATAAGAAAAAAAAATTCGGTATGCTGAAGAAACCTTATTTAACTACATTGCTATTACTTTTAAATATAAAAAGTGTCATTTGTTTCTTTACTTTTCAAATAATGAACAGAAAGTCCCAGAGTTTCAGAAGACCACAAAGCAAGCCATGACTAACCCTGATTTTAAACTCATGATAATAGAGGCCTTTTTTATTTTGTTTTTTAATTGAAGTATAGTTGATTTACAATGTTGTGTTAATTTTTGCTGTACAACAGAGTGATCCAGGTATATGTGTATTATTTTTTAATATTTTTTTCTGTTATGGTTTATCACAGAATATTGACTATAATTTCCTGTGTTATATAGTAAGACTTTGTTGTTTATCCATTCTATATACAAGAGTTTGCATCTGCTAACCCTAAACTTCTACTCCATCTTTCTCTCGCCCCCTCCCCTTGGCAAATACAAGTCTGTTCCATAGAGGCCTTTTTAAAGATGCAAAGATCTGAAAAATGATAGTTAAATGTGGCGCTGGAGAAGACTCTTGAGAGTCCCTTGGACAGCAAAGAGATCAAATCAGTCAATCCTAAAGGAAGTCATCCTTGAATATTTTTTAGAAGGACTGATACCAAAGCTGAAGCTCCAATACTTCAGCCACCTGATGGGAAGAGCCAACTCATTGGAAAAGATCCTGATTCTGAGGAGAGTGGGGGAGGAGGAGAATGGGGTTACAAAGGATAAGATGGTTGGATGGCATCATCGACTCAATGGATATGAGTCTGAGCAAACTCCAGGAGATAGTGAAGGACAGGGAAGCCTGGGGTGCTTCAGTCCAGGGGGGTCTCAAAGAGTTGGGCACAACTGAGCAACTGAACAACGCTTTACATTGTACTTACAACATCCCAGTCACAATTCTTGTCATCTTGGATTATTTTTCATTGTTTTAGGACATCAGCAATGAAAATACTTATAATGGATTAATAACTTGAAATTCAGAGTGATTAAGTAATTTGTCTAAGATACATTATTGATAAGAAGCTGGATCACAACTTTCCAACTCTCTGCCTCCAAAGTCCATACTCTTTCTACTACTATGCCATGAGCATCCATAATGTTCTGCATTTCTGGAAAGGCCAGATCATCTATTAATAATTAATTTCTCATCCTGGAATAGTAGAAAGCTCTCAATGAGAGAAACGTGAATATTGGTTGTCTGGTGACTTGAATGTTATTACACTTCTCTACTGTTGAAATTCTTCTAAAGCAAAGTTGTTTAAAAAAAAATAGTGGTAAGAGTGTGCATGGTGTACTGCAGCCCATGGTGTTGCAAACAGTTGGACATGACTTAGCGACTGAACAAGAACAATAAGAGTGTGCTGGGAAAATACTGTTGGTAGCTTGATAGGGATTGCATTGAATCTATAGATTGCTTTGAGTACTATACTCATTTTCACTATATTGATTCTTCTGATCCATGAACATGGTACATTTCTCCAACTATTTGTGTCATCTTTGATTTCTTTCATCAGTGTTTTCTAGTTTTCTATGTATAGGTCTTTTGTTTCTTTAGGTAAATTTGTTCCTAAGTATTTTATTCTTTTCATTGCAATGGTGAATGGAATTGTTCCTTATTTTCTCTTTCTGTTTTCTTATTGTTAGTGTATAGGAATTCAAGGGACTTCTGTGTATTAATTTTACATCCTGCAACTTCGCTATATTCATTGATTAGCTCTAGTAATTTTCTGGTGGTGTCATTAGGGTTTTCTATGTAGAGAATCATGTCATCTACAAACAGTGAGAGTTTTACTTCTTCTTTTCCAGTCTGGATTTCTTTTATATCTTTTTCTTCTCTGATTGCTGTGGATAAAACTTCCAAAACTATATTGAATAGTAGTGGTGAGAGTGGGCACCCTTGTCTTGTTCTTGACTTTAGAGGAAATGCTTTCAGTTTTTCTCCATTGAGGATAAGGTTTGCTGTGGGCTTATCATATATAGCTTTTATTATGTTGAGGTATGTTCCTTCTATGCCTGCTTTCTGGAGAGTTTTTATCATAAATGGGTGTTGAATTTTGTCAAAGGCTGCATCTATTGAGATAATCATATGGTTTTTATCTTTCAATTTGTTAATGTGGTGTATCACATTGATTGATTTGTGAATACTTAATTCTTTCATCCCTGTGATAAAGCCCACTTGATCACAATGTATGATCTGTTTAATATGTTGTTGAATTTTGTTTGCTAGAATTTTGTTGAAGATTTTTGCATTTGTGTTCATCAGTGATATTGGCCTGCAGTTTTCTTTTTTGTGTGTGGCATATTTGTCCGATTTTGGTATTAGGGTGATTGTGGCCTCATAGAGTGAGTTTGGGAGTTTACCTTCCTCTGCAATTTTCTGGAAGACTTTGAGTAGGATAGGTGTTAGCTCTTCTCTAAATTTTTGGTACAATTCACGTGTGAAGCCATCTGGTCCTGGGCTTTAGTTTGTTGGAATATTTTTGATTACAATTTTGATTTCCATGCTTGGGATGGGTCTGTTAAGATTTTCTATTTCTTCCTGGTTCAGTATGGAAACACAAAAAACCTCAAATAGCCAAAACAATCTTGAGAAAGGAGAATGAAACTGGAGGAATCAACCTGCCTGACTCCAGACTATACTACAAAGCTACTGTCAACAGTATGGTACTGGCACAAAGACAGAAATATAGATCAATGGAACAAAATAGAAAGCCCAGAGATAAATCCACGCACCTATGGACACCTTATCATTGTCAAAGGAGGCAAAAATATACAATGGAGAAAAAACAATCTCTAACAAGTGGTGCTGGGAAAATTGGTCAACCACCTGTAAAAGAATGAAACTAGAACACTTTCTAACACCATACACAAAAATAAATTCAAAATGGATTAAAGATCTAAATGTAAGATCAGAAACTATGAAACTCCTAGAGGAAAACATAGGCAGAACACTCTCTGACATAAATCACAGCAGGATCCTCTATGACCCACCTCCCAGCATATTGGAAATAAAAGCAAAAATAAACAAATGGGACCTAATTAAACTTAAAAGCTTTTGCACAATGAAGGAAACTATAAGCAAGGTGAAAAGACAGCATTCAGAATGGGAGAAAATAATAGCAAATGGAACAACTGACAAAAAATTAATCTCCAAAATATACAAGCAGCTCATGCAGCTCAATTCCAGAAAAATAAATGACTCAATCAAAAAATGGGCCAAAGAACTAAACAGACATTTCTCCAAAGAAGACATATAGATGGCTAACAAACACATGAAAAGATGCTCAACATCACTCATTATCAGAGAAATGCAAATCAAAACCACAATCAGGAACCCTCTTACACCAGTCAGAATGGCTGCCATCAAAGTCTACAAGCAATAAATGCTGGAGAGGGTGTGGAGAAATGGGAACCCTCTTACACTGTTGGTGGGAATGCAAACTAGTACAGCCACTATGGAGAACAGTGTGGAGATTCCTTAAAAAACTGGAAATAGAACTGCCATACTACCCAGCAATCCCACTGCTGGGCATACACACCGAGGAAACCAGAATTGAAAGAGACACATGTACCCCAATGTTCATTGCAGCGCTGTTTACGATAGCTAGGATATGGAAGCAACCTAGATGTCCATCGGCTAAAAAATGTATAAGAAAGTTGTGGTGCATATACACAATAGAATATTACTCAACTATAAATATTGGAGAAGGAAATGGCAACCCACTCCAGTGTTCTTGCCTGGAGAATCCCAGGGATGGCGGGCCCTGGTGGGCTTCCGTCTATGGGGTCGCATAGAGTTGGACACGACTTAGCAGCAGTAGCAGCAACTATAAATAAGAACACATTTGAGTCAGTGCTAATGAGGTAGATGAAACTGGAGACTATTATACAGAGTGAAGTAAGTCAGAAAGAAAACACCAATACCATATATTAACACATATATATGGAATTTAGAAAGGTGGTAATGATGACCCTATATGCAAGACAGCCAAAGAGATACACATGTAAAGAACAGACTTTTGGACTCTGTGGGAGAAGGAGAGGGTGGGATGATTTGAGGGAATAGCATTGAAACATGTATATTACCATACATGAAATAGATGGCCAGTCCAAGTTTGATGCATGAAATAGGGCACTCAAAGTCAGTGCACTGGGACAAGCCAGAGGGATGGGAAGGGGAGGGAGGTGGGAGGAGGGTTCAGGATGGGGGGACACATGTACACCCATGGCTGATTCACATCAGTGTATGGCAAAAACCACCACAATATTATAAAGTAATTAGCCTCCAATTAAAATGAATTAATTGAAAAAAAAAAAAAAGAATGTGCTGGGAAGAAGGGCAAGATAGACTGAGGACTGAACTTTACCAGCAGGTTCTAATCATGCCGTGATGATAGACCATCAAGGTATTGATCTGCAGAGCTTACAGTGATCATAATAGCTCACATTTGTAGAGATTTTTAGAGCTGAAATACATCGTCTGGAAGAAGACAAGACAACTAACTGGATCAAAGAAGAAGCTGTGCCATGTAGATTAGATTAGCTTTCCAAGTGTGTTGGGGAGGGATCCTTGATTGGATCCCTGTTTCTGTGGGGAAAATGGAGAATTGGAAGTCAGAAAGAGTCACCAGGGAAGCTGTCTACCTGCAAAGTACAGTAAGTACAAAAGTTTGAAATTGGGAATTGGTTCATTATAATAAAGGGTTATAAAGAAGGGTGATGAAGTTGAGGTAGTTACAAATACCCTGAGTAGAAGGAGGGTTGCCTGAAAAATAGGGGTGACAGGGCATCTTTGTGAGCAGTTTCCTGCACTAAAGAAGGAAGGCTGTCTAGTCTGCCCGACAGATCTATTTCTGTAGAGAAAAATAGGAACTCATTAGCTTGCCTTATCTTCATGATAATGTTTCCAGGATCATCTAACTCCCCTGGCTCTGATTCTGTATTCTCCAAGAAACCTTCTGATGGTAATTGAGCTTCCCAAATAGATTTCTCTTCTGGGAGGGAAATGAGTGGACATACTGACGTGACTGTCCAATCTTCTTAGCAGTGATTTCTCACCATAGAATTAAGCCCCTGGCTCCTGCCTGTGATGCAGTTGGGTGTTGTGAGTCAGGTCTGACTTCTGTGGCAAGCTAAAAATCAAGGCCCTAGGTACTGCTGTTAGAACTGCTAATAGCGGTTACTTACATTCGTATGGTAAATTGCAGTTAATAAAGACTTTGACTCATGTCATCTCATTTAGCTTTCATAATGTGCTTGTGAGGTAGTTACTATGATCTCTATTTTATTAAAATTTGAAAAGGTCGAGTGAATGTCTCAAGGTCACACAGCTAGAGGCAGACAGGATGCAAAACCCAGGAATTCTGATGATAAATACAGAAAACCTCCAATACCAGGAACAGGTGAGTACACAAGTGTGTGGAGACTCAGGAGATGGTGTTTCCAACAACTTGCAGCCTTACCAATCTTTTGTGACAGCAGAACCTAGTTGGTAGAGGATGAACCTTATTTTTATTAAGCTTATTTTAACCATCATCCCTGATCTCCCCAACACCTTTAGGCTTAGGAAACCACTATTTTCTGCCTCTTCAGATTTGCCTATTCTTGACATTCTGCATATATAGAATCACACAATTGTGTGGTACTTTGTGACTAGTTTCTTTCACTGAGCATAATGTTTTCAAAGTTCATCTGTATTGTGCCAATACTTCATTCTTTCATTTATTTATTTTTGGCTCTGCTGGGTCTTTGTTGCTGCTCACAGGCTTTCTCTAGCTGTGGTGAGTGGGGGCTGCTACTTTCTAGCTGTGGTGTGCAGGCTCCAGGTGCACGAGCTCAGAAGTTGCAGCACGTGGGCCTACTTGCCCCCGAGGCAGGTGGAATTTTCCCGGACCAGGGATCCAACCTCTGTACCCTGCATTGGCAGGTGAATTCCCAGCCACTAGACCACAAGGGAAGTACAGCACTTCATTCTTTTTTATTGACAAATAGCATTCCATTGTAAAGATGTACTGCTTCATCTTGGCTATCTATTTATCAGTGGATGGACATTTGGGTTGTTTCTACTTTGTGACTATCACGAATAGGGCTATGAATATCTGTGCAGAAGTTTTAGTGTGAACATAGGTTTCCATTTCTCTTGGGTATTTAACTAGAAGTAGAATTTCTGGATCATACGTTAACTGCATGTCTTTATAGTTGAAAAACTGCCAGATTCTTTTCAAAGCAGTTAGACCTGTTTATAGTCTTGCTAGCAGTTTATGAAGCTTCCAATTTTTCCCCATTCTCATAGACTCTTGTTACTATCTGACTTTTTGATTAGAGTTAACCTAGTCAGAGAAGGAAATGGCAACCCACTCCAGTATTCTTGCCTGGAGAATCCCAGGGATGGAGGAGCCTAGTGGGCTGCTGTCTATGGGGTCACACAGAGTCGGACATGACTGAAGAGACTTAGCAGCAGCAGCAGCAGTGGGTGGGGACTACCCTGGTAGCTCAGTGGAAAAGAATCCACCTGCCAATGCAGGAGATGCAGGTTCAATCCCTGGGTCAGAAAGATCCCCTGCAGAAGGAAATGACAATCCACTTCAGTGTTTTTTCCTGAGAACCCCATGGACAGAGGAGCTTGATGGGCGGGCTATAGTCCATGGGGTCTCAAAAGAGTAGGACACAGCTAAACAACGACAACAATGACCTAGTGGGTATGCAGTGGTTTTCACTGTGGTTTTGGTTTCCCCGGTTAATGGTTTTCTAACGGGTAATGATGCTAGACATCATATCATATGCTTATTGACCACTGTATATTTTATTTGGAGAAATGTCTTTTAAAATCCTTTGTCCATTTAAAAATTCTGCTATCATTTTAATCATTGACTTTTAGTAGTTCTTTAAATATTCTAGACACAATATCCTTAAGAGATATATGATTTTAAAAAACAATCTCTCATTTTGTGGGTTGCCTTTTCACTCTCTTGATGTTGTCTCCTGCAACACACAAGTTTTAAATTTTGATGATGTCGAGTTTATTTTTTTCTTTCATTTCTTATACTTTTGATGTCTAGATAAATCTTTTTGAATAATGAGAAAGCCTGATTCGACATTTAAATAATGTTAACTGTTATTGTGAGGTTAAAGGAAAAAGAACAATTTCAGAGGAGAGGTATCTGCTTTCATGGAGTCGACATAGTGATGAAAAGAAAAACTAAAGAAAGAAAGAAGGTAGAGAACAGTAAAAGAAGGATAGGAAAAATGTTGGTAAGGAATAAATATTGAAACTGAAATTTCAACAATAGCTTATTCTAGCAATGTTTATTTATTTATTTGGTACAAATACATTATATCAGCAAAGTACAACCCTTAAAATACATATTTTACCTTAACTTTTTGGATGTTTTTCTAGAGATGGAAACAACTGTAGCTATATTGTGTATTTGCCTTCAAAACTAGTACAAGTCAAGCAGTTGCCCCTATAGATTTGTCCATGAATTTCATGGACATGAAAATTTCGGGAGATAGTGGAGGACAGAGGAGCCTGGCCTGCTGCAGTCCATGAAGCCACAAAGAGAAGGAAACACTTAGTGATTAAACAGCAACTACAATGTATCTATTAAGATTTAACAATTTAGTTTAGACTTATTTTCTTCTGTGTCTGTATCATTACTAAAACATCACCTTGGTTTATACAAAAGTCTTAAATTTCCTCTGAAACTGCCTTTTAACATAGTACTGTCTCTTTAAACAAACCAAGATATATGTAGCTTCTACCTATGACACAATTAGATTTCCTTCCTGGTCTGTTGACAGGTATTTTATGAGTAACATCTGTAATATCCAGTAATCTGCTGCAAGAAATAGTGCTGATTTCATTAGAAAATAATTTGCCTTTCAAAATACTTTTTTCATATACTCTAAGCACTCTCCTAATAATAGATCATCAAGGAAAATTCTGGGAAGAGTAAAGAAAAAATAAGTATATTCAGTTCAGTGTTGAAAGGAAAATGAGTGGAGAAACTTTCTTAATCTATTCTCTTACATGTGTGTCTCATTATGATGGTTATGGTTGCTCTGTACCTACATTTATTTCTAGGTTTAGGTTTATGGCTCAGACTGTAAAGAATCTGCCTGCAATGCTGGAGATCCAGATTTGATCCCTGGGTCGTGAAGATCCCCTGGAGAAGGCAATGGTTACCCACTCCAGTATTCTTGCCTGGAGAGTTCTGTGGACAGAGGTTACAGTCCATGGGGTCCCAAAGAGTCAGACACAACTGAGCAACTAACAATTTAGGCTTATTTACTCATCAAAATTAAATTTTGAAGTGCTGATGAGCTGCAAACTCCAGGAATATTACTGTGGTCCTTGAATTCAAACAACAAGGTTTAAATGCTTAATCAAAGTTTTAACTAAACTGTTACTTTGGAAAGAACTATCTTCATTAAGCCATCTAAACCTCACCAAGAGTGAGCAAGCATTAAGAATGAAGTTTGAGGATAACTTTGAAAGAAACCAAGTGGAGGGTATGGCTTCTTAACTTCTTCCATTTATTTTCAGTTTTTCTCTTTGAATGAATTCTAACTGCATTATTATGCACAAATGTTTACCAAAAAGTTATTCTATGGTTGACTGTGTTTGTCCAATATGAAATTCAACTCTTCCCAGGTTTTGGGCCAGTTTCCCAGATTTGGGGATATTTTTGTAACAGAGTGACTTTAGGATTTTTTTTCCCTCTCTCACATCTCACTGATTGTTTTTTCAAATTTAACTCTCTGCTGCCAGAAACACACATGCACACTTATATAAAATATTATTTTCATTGTATTACATAATTTAATACTAATATTATATAATAATATATATGTACTCTACATAAGTATGCCTTTTAAAAATAAGTTTTAAAAACATACTAGTGACAACATATGTGTTCAGCAGTGAAGTTTCTTTATGATGCATTAAACATCTATTGCTCAGTCGCTCAGTTTTGTCTGACTCTTTGTGACCTTATGGACTGTAGCCCACCAGGCTCCTCTGCCCATGGAAATTTCTAGGCAAGAATACTGGAGTTGGTTGCAATCTCTTCCTATAGGGAATCTTCCTGACCCAGGGACTGAATCCATATCTCTTGCATTTCCTGCATTGGCAGGCAGATTCTTTACCACTAGGGCCACCTGAGAAGCCCAAAACATCTATCATGAGGATAATTAAATAAAAAATATCATACTTAAACAAAGGTGTGACTCCAGAAGAAAGTAAAGAAATCCAGTTGTCATAGTTTACATTCTAGTTTCAAGTTCCAAGTGTTTGAACTAGTTTAGAGAGGCCTCTGATGTTAGGCTCTGATGGTAGGCTGATGTTACCTCTGATGGTAGGCTGCAGTCCATGGGGTCGCTAAGAGTCGGACATGACTGAGCGACTTCACTTCACCTTCGTGTTTCACCTGGCGGCAGCAGCGAGGTCCGAGGGCCTCTCCTGGAAGTGGGCTTGGGGCGGGACTCCCGGGGAGCACGTGGGTGGGGGGAGCGCACCGGGAGCGCGCCAGGGGCGGGGCGAACCCGGACGGCGTGCCTCGGGGCTCGGGTCGGGTCGGGTCGGGGTGAGGTGTCCCAGTTGTGCTCTCGGGGGTCACCATTGCGGCTGGGAAGTTGGAGAAGGCAATGGCAACCTACTCCAGTACTCTTGCCTGGAAGATCCCAGGGACGGAGGAGCCTGGTAGGCTGCAGTCCGTGGGGTCGCTAAGAGTCGGGCACATCTGAGCGACTTCACTTCACTTCACTTCACTTCTGATGTTTTCAGTTTCAGGTGACCTTTTAAAAATAATCTGAACCACGATGACCTTGCAGGACACTGTACCCTGACACAGCTGACAGCATTTTAGGATTTAGGAAGGCGTGTTGACTTCTGCAAAATAGATAAAATCTCCCATTGAGAGAAAGGGACTGCTAATCCTGCACATCAGTGTCCACCCCTTGGCTCACATGCCCTCCCCGTCCTGCTAAGGAATGGCATCAGCAAGAGGTCGAGGCCACCCACAGGGCAGGGCTGAGTCCAGAGCGGATTTGAGGCTCAGTGATGTTATGGAGGCCAATGGCCAGTCTTCTCACACTTGGTGTCTCAGGAGGGGACCTTGCATGTGCCCATGTCTACCCAGAGGTGTTTGAACTGAAACTCAGCCCTGTGATTCTGTGGTCCCAGACGATGTCTGTGAAACGACTGGTGCAAAATTGCTCTGAAAAGTCTGAAGTCCTATGCATTCTGATCCTTCTTGCGTTTAGTTAGGAGTAGGCAGATCAGAGACTTTCCCTTCTGCCCCTCCTCATCAGATTTCAGCATTCTATTTCTCATTTAACATTTTCCTCCATTCCTCAGATTCACTGGGGCTTTGATCAGTGGCCCTCTGCCTGCAGGGAAAACCACGCTAGCTCTGCAGGAAGCCCGTCCCTCACTCTGCACCTGGGTGCCCAGAGCTCAACTAGGACACCTGAACACTGCTTTGTATTATTTTGGGGGACCTAAAAATTTTTTTATTTAAAAATTTTTTGATTAATTTTTATTGGGGTATAGTTGCTTCACAATGTTGTATTAGTCTACCACACAGCAAAGTGAATCAGCTAGATGCGTATATATATATGTGTGTGTATATACATATATATATATCCCCTACTTTTTGAGTTTCCCACCCCTTTAGGTCACCACAGAGCCCTGGGTAGAGTTCCCTGTGCTTTACAGTAGGTTCTCACACACTGGTTTGTGATAACACTAATTAGTGGGTTTATTAACTAGTTCCATGACCTTCAAGTCTGTTTCTGAGAATTCTTCAGCCTTTTCTTCCTGAATGGCCCCCTTTCATCTTTCTTGGGGTTTTCAGTCTCCACCCTTGCCTGGAAACCGAAGCTGTTTTCCCATCACACTGTCGCCTTGGATTTGTTCCATGATCAGAGCTGCCTTCACGGGCATGTGACAATCACACACCACTGTGTGCTCAAAGAGCCCCTTTCTTGGTTTAAGGCCTTGCTGTCACTATCCTGAAATTCTTAATAATTTCTGAACAAGGATCCTGGGTTTTTGTTTTGCACAAGATTCCACAAACTGTGTAGTGTGTCTCGTCCATGACACGTGGCTGTGAGCCTACCTGACTCATTCCCTTGGTTTCTTTCCCCTGATTCGCTAGCCCCGCTTGAGGCTCTGTGCAGAGAGAGGTCCAACCAATGGGGATGAGGCGCAGTAGTTCTCTCCTTGACTGAATGGATCCAACTGTACCCCCAGCTAGAGGGACTCTGTGACACCAGCTGAGGTTGCCATGGGTAAGCCAGGATTTGAGAGCGTATTTAATAAGCTAATTTGAATGTGGATGTTGGAAGCTAGGACTGACTTAACCTTTCCTTCTCCCAGACAATATTTAATCTCACTTTCACTCTCACAAAGAGCAGAAAGAAGCAGCCAGTGCCCCTCCTTCACCTCCCAATCTTGCAAAACAGGTGGCTCAGTGGTAAAGAATCCTCCTGCTAATTCAGGAGACGCAAGAGATATTGGTTTGATCCCTGGGTTGTGAAGGTCCCCTGGAGGAGGAAATGGAAATCCGTTCCAGTATCCTTGTCTGGAAAATCTCATGGGCAGAGGAGCCTGGTGGGCTACAGTCCATGAGGTCACAAAGGGTCAGACTGAGCATGCACCACCAAAGGAGACTTAGTATTGTGGAGATTTAAATTGAATGTGAGTTTGGAGTTATGCGGTTATTACGTAACATTAACATTTTACTTATTTAATTGTGACTTACTATTTAATAGTAACCAGGGAAGCTGTGAGACCAGGTCAGCATTTATTCATGGACAGAGAAAGAACAAGTTGAGGAAGTGGGTTCTAAGAGTGAGGGGGAAAAAGAAAAAAAAAATGCATTTTGCTTGTACTCTGTGGAATCCAGCTTATTTAATAAGCTAGACATAAGAGCCTTATTGCCTTAAGGCCAGTGGGAGAATGAGCAAGTGAATCATAAGGACATAACTTATATTAAACCACAAGTCCTGTTCTTTTTATTCACGAGGCTGGCCCCTCATTGCAGGTGGATTAATGCAGGACTCATCTAGTCCCTACTAAAATAATAACTACCAAATTTTTGGTGTTTACTATGTGCCAAGCAAAGTAATAAGCATATTTTATGTATTATATAATTTCTACCTCACAATGAGGTCTTTTAATAACCACATTACATAAATGAGGAAATTGTATGTTAGAAAGATGACAGTCCCTAAGTCATACAGTGGGTAAGTAAAGAAGCCAGCATTTGATGGCACCCTGTATGACTCCAAAGCTCATGCTTTAACCACTAATTTATTCTGTTCTTAATGGAGCTAAAAAACTGAGTTATTCAGATTTTTTTTTAGTATGCCTTTCTGGACAGTCTTTTCTCCAGAAACTCATATATAGCAGCCTTTGAAATAGCATCATTTTCAACCAAACAAAAGCAATGTAATTCCTTTCTCACCCCCTTTCCCTATTCTCTTGCTCTTTTATATTTGTACATATAAACCATAAAACAAGCAAGAATACCTAAGTTGTTTAATTACGCTAGCATTACCATTCATCCATTTGTATAGCTTTTGTAAGTCCTGCTAAAATTAAAACCAGAATCAAACAAACAAACCCAGATCTTATCCTGATTTCTTGTCAATATCAAGCTTCAGATGATGAAGAAAACAATGAGAATCATTGTTCTAGATCAAAATCTGATCAACAAAATAGAGGACCTGAGTGCCCAAGAAGAGGAAGCTGAGCATGGTCAGCTGTATCCTCAGAGCTCAGCGAAACAGCATCAGGTGAGGGGCGTAGAGTTAGGATCTCGGATTTGCAAATGCCTGTGAAGATAAGAGGACAAATATAGCTGTACAGAATTCTTTCTAAAATCTTGGTTTACATAAAATCAGGAATAAAATGGAAGGGACTTCCCTGTTGGTCTAGTGGCTAAGAATTCCTCGCTCTTAATGCAGGAAGCTGGGATTTGATCCCTGGTCAGGGAACCTGTGAAAGTGTTAGTCGCTCAGTCGTGTCTGACTCTTTGTGACCCCATGATCTGTAGTCCACCAGTCTCCTCTGTCCATGGAATTCTCCAGGCAAGAATATTGGTGTGGATTGCTATTTCCTCCTCCAGGGAATCTTCCCCGCCCAGGGATCAAAGCCTCGTCTCTGGCATTGCAGGCAGATTCTTTACCATTTGAGGTACCAGGGAAGCTTCTCAAATGGTGCTGGTGGTAAAGAACCTTCTTGCCAATGCAGGAGACATAAGAAACATGAGTTTGATCCCAGGGTCAGGAAGACTCGCTGGAGGAGGAAATGGCAACCCAATCTAATAGTCTTGCCTGGAGAATCCCAAGGACGGAGGAGCCTGGTAGGTTACAGTCCATAGGATCAAAAAGGGTCAGACATAACTGAAGTCATCTAGCATGCATGCAGGGAACTAGGTCCTGCATGCCACAACTGAGATCAAAACTCCTAGGTGCTGAGACTAAGACCAGATGGAGCCAAAGTACATAAATAGTTTAAAATAAATAAACATATATTTTTAAAAAGTAATAAGATTGAAAAGGAAGAATATGCTTGTACAAGGAGTTATATGAACCTGAAACAGCAGTAAGAAATAGGCCACTATTCAGAATAAACAAAGGTTTATGGAACCACAGTGTATTAAAAAGCAGAGACATTTCTTTGCCACCAAAGCTTTGTATGGTCAAAGCTATGGTTTTTCCATTAGCCATGTACGAATAAGAGAGTTAGATTGTAAAAAAGGCTGAGTGCAAAAGAACTGATGCTTTTGAACTGTGGTGCTAGAGAAGACTCTTGAGAGTCCCTTGGACTGCAAGGAGACCAAACCAGTCAATTTTAAAGAAAATCAACTCTGAATATTCATTGGAAGGACTGATGCTGAAGCTGAAGCTCCAATACTTTGGCTACCTGATGTGACGAGCTGACTCATTGAAAAAGACCCTGATGTTGAGAAAAATTGTAGGCAAAAGGATAAGGGGCCAGCAGAGGATGAGATGGTTAGATAGCATCACTGACTCAATGGACATGAGTTTAAGCCAACTCTGGGAGATAGTGAAGGACAGGGAAGCCTGGAGTGCTGCAGTCCATGGGGTCACAAAGAATCAGACATGACTGAGCCACTGAACAACAACAATGGAACCACTCCCTAATCCTGGTTCAAGTAACTTTCACATCTCAACAAAAATATTTAAAGGACTCTATCTCCATCCTGGGACTGGGGTTGGAGAAAAGGCTACAGACTTTTGGAGGAGGGAGAGACCTGACTTACCTTCCCTGAACTGTGAATGGCAAGGATAGCAGGGCACCGTTCCCCTGCTAGGAACCTTGACTGGGTCCTTTGATATTTCTCCTACTACCTTCAGGTCCTCTGGGCCAGAGAAGGCAACACTTTCTACACAGATAGGATTTTAATAGCTTTTTTTTAACTGTTAGAAAAAGAAGTCTATTTCCCTCCACCCACATCCTTTGTTCTACAGCATGTGGCAGAAAAAACTGTATTTATCAGAATTTCCTTCTAGCAGAGAATGTGATCCTCAGAGAAAATCTTTAATGAGCCCATTTCAAGAAGATGAGATCCCAGAGGACCTGCCAGTGGGGATCTGAGCCGTCCTTACCTAGAGGACTGCTGTGAAGCATGAGATGTTAAGTCTTATAAAGCACTGAAGGTGATGCCTGGCATATGGCAACTGTAATATCGTGATTTTTTAATTACTATCTTTTCTAGAATCTTGCTCCAGATGAATCTCAAGATAAACAGTCTTTTATTAGTATCTGCCATAACTAGCTTCTTTCTTTTTTAAAAAGAGGATGACATTGGCAGATGTCTCTTCTCTCTGTTTTTTCCCTAGAAGACCACCCACCGTCCTGTAGGTATTCCATGCTCTTTTCAAGCAGGAGGATACAATGTATGGGGGCCAAGGGGATTTGCACAGCCATTTACAATCTCCTCCCCTTTTTTGGATTTTGCTCCAATAATTAGCCCTTTCACTGATAGAGAAACATAAGGGGAATGGGCAATTGGTTGTTATTTAAAATTTTTTTTTTTTAAATTGGGGTATAGTTGCTTTATAATGTTGTGTTAGTTTCTGCTGTACAATGAAGTGAATCAGCTATATGTATCAATATATCCCCTCCCTGTTGGACTCCCTCCCTTCCAATCCCATCCATCTAGGTCACCACAGAGCACAGAGCTGAGCTCCCAGCTGTATACAGTAGGTCCCACTAGCTATCTATTTTTACACATGGAAGTGCACATACATCAACCCCAATCCCCCAATTGATCTCATATTATCTATCTCCAGGGACTAGACCTATGTTTTCCTTACTCTTGTTCCTTCTCCGATATTTAACACTTTCACAGCTCTTAACGTCTTGTACAAAGCTGGCTAAGCTATACCTTTTCTGTCTGTCACTCCACTCCACCCCTTACCTCCCATGGTGGGGGCAGCATGGGCTTCTGCAAGTCTGAATTTGGGCAATGACACTGCATACTCATGCAGAAAGGTGTTTCCTTTGAGCAACAAGATAGGGAGGGAATAATACGAAGAGTTAAAGGAAGAGTCTCCCCTGGCTACGATTCCAAGACTAGTCCCTTCCTCAAACCCTACCTCTGTTTCTGTACTGCCTGAGCTTTCGCCCCCTACTGGAAGTGAGAGACATCCTGTGATGATGTAACAGGTGAATCATGGGTGAAAGACTGAAATACACAGAGGAAAGGAGATTTGTGAAAATCAAATGTAGAATGTGTGAAGGTATAAGCTATAGGAATACCAAACACACTGTTGTTGTTCAGTCACTCGGCTGTGTCCAACTCTTTGCGACCCCATAGACTGCAGCACCCTGCTTATTTAACTTATATTCAGAGTACATCATGAGAAATGCTGGGTTGGATGAAGCACAAGCTGGAATCAAGATTGCCGGGAGAAATATCAACAACCTCAGATATGCAGATGACACCACCCTTATGGCAGAAAGTGAAGAGGAACTAAAAAGCCCCTTGATGAAGGTGAAAGAGGAGAGTGAAAAAGTTGGCTTAAAACTCAACATTTAGAAAACTAAGATCATGGCATCTGATCCCATCAGTTCAGGGCAAATAGATGGGGAAACAGTGGGAACAGTGACAGACTTTATTTTTTGGGGCTCCAAAATCACTGCAGATGGTGACTGCAGCCATGAAATTAAAAGATGCTTGCTCCTTGGAAGAAAAGCTATGACCAACCTCAATATCATATTGAAAGTAGAGACATTACTTTGCCAACAAAGGTCCATCCAGTCAAAGCTATGGTTTTTCCAGTAGTCATATATGGATGTGAGAGTTGGACCATAAAGAAAGCTGAGCGCTGAAGAATTGATGATTTTGAACTTGGTGTTGGAGAAGACTCTTGAGAGTCCCTTGGACTGCAAGGAGATTCAACCAGTCTATCCTAAAGGAAATCAATCCTGAAAAATCATTGAAAGGACTGATGCTGAAGCTGAAGCTCCAATATTTTGGCCACCTGACGTGAAGAACTGACTCATTGGAAAAGATCCTGATGCTGGGAAAGATTGAAGGGGGCAGGAGAAGGGGAAGACAGAGGATGAGATGGTTGGATGACATCACTGAGACTCAATGGGTATGAGTTTGAGTAAACTCCGGGAGTTGGTGATGGAGACGGAGGCCTGGTGTGCTGTGGTTCATGGGGTTGCAAAGAGTGGGACACAACTGAGTGACTGAACTGAACCAACTGCAGCACACCTGGCTTCTCTGTCCTTCACCATCTCCCTGAGTTTGCTCAATTCATGTCCATTGAATAGGTGATCCCATCCAACCATCTCATCCTCTGTCGTTCTCTTCTCCTCCTGCCTGCAATCTTTCTCAGCATCAGAGTCTTTTCCAATGAGTGGGCTCTTTGCATCAGGTGGCCAAAGTATTAGAGCTTCAGCTTCAGCATCAGCCCTTCCAATGAATATTCAGGGTTGATATCCTTTAGGATTGACTGGTTTGATCTTGCTATCCAAGGGACTCTCAAGAGTCTTTGCCAATACCACAGTTTGAAAGCATTTGTTCTTCAGTGCTTAGCCTTGTTTATGGTCCAACTTTCACATCTGTATACGATTGCTGGAAAGACCATAGCTTTGACTCTTTGTTGGCAAAGTAATGTCTCTGCTTTTTAAAAGTTCTGTCTAGGTTTGTCAAACACATACACATTAAAACTTATTGAACATAAAGGAAATTCCCTAAGATCTTATTGGATAATGCAAATTTAGCCTAACAGCCAACTGAAAGTGACCACTTTTCCTGGGCTTGTCCTGTTCTCATCTCATTAACCTTGTCATAAGAACATTCATGTTTTACATGTTGAAAAAAGTTTCTGGAGCTCATTTCTTAATATCATTAGTGGGGTTGGAAGGTATTTGTTGATTTATGGATTATTTAATTTTGTGGCCATGCAGTAATATTCCTACATCAATACTGTACTTTCCCTAATGTAATACCTTCTAAGTAATATGTTTACATTTACAGATTGTCTTTCCCAAGGACCTCAGAATATACATAGTGGGATGAAGTGAAGGGGGAAAGCATGTTGCTATGAATTGGCACCTGGGTTCTGTAGTATGATTGGTTCATAGACAGTTGTATGATCATGGAAAAGAAATGCAAAAAAAGCAAAATGGCTGTCTGGGGAGGCCTTACAAACAGGTGTGAAAAGAAGAGAAACAAAAAGCAAAGGAAAAAAGTAGATATAAGCATCTGAATGCAGAGTTCCAAAGAATAGCAAGAAGAGATAAAAAAGCCTTCCTCAGCGATCAATGCAAAGAAATAGAGGAAAACAACAGAATGGGAAAGACTAGCAATCTCTTCAAGAAAATTAGAGATACCAAAGGAACATTTCATGCAAAGATGGGCTCTATAAAGGACAGAAATGGTATGGACCTAACAGAAGCAGAAGATATTAAGAAGAGGTGGCAAGAATACGCAGAAGAACTGTACAAAAAAGATCTTCATGAACAAGAAAACCACGATGATGTGATCTCTCACCTAGAGCCAGACATCTTGGAATGTGAAGTCAAGTGGGCCTTAGAAAGCACCACTACGAACAAAGCTAGTGGAGGTGATGGAATTCCAGTTGAGCTATTTCAAATCCTGAAAGATGATGCTGTCAAAGTGCTGCACTCAATATGCCAGCAAATTTGGAAAACTCAGCAGTGGCCACAGGACTGGAAGAGGTCAGTTTTCATTCCAATCCCAAAGAAAGGCAATGCCAAAGAATGCTCAAACTACTGCACAATTGCACTGATCTCACACACTAGTAAAGTAATACTCAAAATTCTCCAAGCCAGGCTTCAGCAATACGTGAACCGTGAACTTCCAGAAGTTCAAGCTGGTTTTAGGAAAGGCAGAGGAACCAGAGATCAAATTGCCAACATCCGCTGGATCAATGAAAAAGCAAGAGAGTTCCAGAAAAACATCTATTTCTGCTTTATTGACTATGCCAAAGCCTTTGACTGGGTGGATCACAATAAACTGTGGAAAGTTCTGAAAGAGATGGGAATACCAGACCACCTGACCTGCCTCTTGAGAAATCTGTATGCAGATCAGGAAGCAACAGTTAGAACTGGACATGGAACAATAGACTGGTTCCAAATAGGAAAAGGAGTACGTCAAGGCTGTATATTGTCACCCTGCTTATTTAACTTATACACAGAGTACATCATGAGAAACGCTGGGCTGGAAGAAGCACAAGCCGGAATCCAGATTGCTGGGAGAAATATCAGTAACCTCAGATATGCAGATGACACCACCCTTATGGCAGAAAGTGAAGAGAAACTAAAAACCCTCTTGATGCAAGTGAAAGAGGAGAGTGAAAAAGTTGGCTTAAAGCTCAACATTCAGAAAATGAAGATCATGGCATGTGGTCCCATCACTTCATGGGAAATAGATGGGGAAACAGTGGAAACAGTGTCAGACTTTATTTTTCTGGGCTCCAAAATCACTGCAGATGGTGATTGCAGCCATGAAATTAAAAGACGCTTACTCCTTGGAAGGAAAGTTATGACCAACCTAGATAGCATATTCAAAAGCAGAGACATTACTTTGCCAACAAAGCTTCATCTAGTCAAGGCTATGGTTTTTCCAGTGGTCATGTATGGATGTGAAAGTTGGACTGTGAAGAAAGCTGAGCGCCCAAGAATTGATGCTTTTGAACTGTGGTGTTGGAGAAGACTCTTGAGAATCCTTTGGACTGCAAGGAGATCCAACCAGTGCATTCTAAAGGAGATCAGTCCTGGGTGTTCTTTGGAAGGACTGATGCTAAAGCTGAAACTCCAATACTTTGGCCACCTCATGCGAAGAGTTGACTCATTGGAAAAGACTGTGGTGCTGGGAGGGATTGGGGGCAGGAGGAGAAGGGGATGACAGAGAATGAAATGGCTGGATAGCATCACTGACTTGATGGACATGAGTTTGGGTGAACTCCGGGAATTGGTGATGGACAGGGAGGCCTGGTGTGCTGCGATTCATGGGGTCGCAAAAAGTAGGACACGACTGAGCGACTGAACTGAACTGAACTGAACTGTGTGGTCTTGGATCAGTCAAATAATCTTTCTGAGTTTCTCTATACTTCATGCTTGTGCTTAGTTGCTCAGTTGTGTCTGAGTGTGTGTCTATAGTCTACCAGGCTCCTCTGTCCATGGAATTCTCAAGGCAAGAATACTGGAGTAGGTTGCCATTCCCTTCTCCAGGGGATTTTCCTGACCCAGGTATTGAACCCAGGTCTCCTGTACTGCAGATGGATTATTTACCATCTGAGCTACCTGGGAAGTCCTCTCTATGCTTACCTGTAAAATAAGAGGATTAAAGTACGATCTAAGATTCTTTAACTACAGTCATTTCATTGCAATGGCTATGTCCTTTCCCCCCATTTACATATATACCTTGATATAGGAATTCACAAACTTCACATTTTATGGCACTGGTTATAACTAATTAAAGAATCTTCTCACTTGATTCCACTCTTTCACATATCTCTTTCCTCTTGGAGGAAAGCTGATAGCAGCATTTATAAGGTCGTGTCCAACTCTTTGCTACCTCATGGACTGTGGCCCTCTGGAATCCTCTGTCCATGGAGTTCTCCAGGCACGAAGACTGGAGTGGATAGCCATTCCCTTCTCCAGGGGATCTTCTTGACCCAGATATCAAACCTGGGTCTCCTGCATTACAGGCAGATTCTTTACCGTCTAAGCCACTAGGGAAGCCCATTTATAAGGAAACAGATGATTTAATGTTATTCACATCCTGATGCATACATTATGCTTACATCATTGACTTTCAAACTATTTTATGGGTATATATGCACAGAAAACTGGATGTCTATGCACAGCATTTGGAAAACTCAGCAGTGGCTACAGGACTGGAAATGGTCCGTTTTCATTCCAATCCCCAAGAAAGGCAATGCCAAAGAATGCTCAAACTACCACACAACTGCACTCATCTCTCATGCTAGTAAAGTAATGCTCAAAATTCTTCAAGCCAGGCTTCAACAGAATGTGAACCGTGAACTTCCAGATGTTCAAGCTGGTTTCAGGAAAGGCAGAGGAACCAGAGATCAAATTGTAGGCATCTGATGGATCATCGAAAAAACAAGAGAGTTCCAGAAAAACATCTATTTCTGCTTTATTGACTATGCCAAAGCCTTTGATTGTGTGGACCACAACAAACTGTGGAAAATTCTGAAAGAGATGGGAATACCAGACCACCTGACCTGCCTCTTGAGAAATCTATATGCAGGTCAGGAAGCAGCAGTTAGAACTGGACATGAAACAACAGATTGGTTCCAAATAGAGAAAGGAGTACATCAAGGCTGTATATTGTCACCCTGCTTATTTAACTTATATTCAGAGTACATTATGAGAAATGGTGGGCTGGATGAAGCACAAGCTGGAATCAAGATTGTTGGGAGAAATATCAATAACCTCAGATATGCAGATGACACCACCCTTATGGCAGAAAATGAAGAAGAACTAAAGAGCCTCTTGATGAAAGTGAAAGAGGAGAGTGAAAAAGTTGGCTTAAAGCTCAACATTCAGAAAAGAAAGATTGTGGCATCCGGTCTCATCACTTCATTGCAAATAGATGGAGAAACGGTGGAAACAATGGCAGACTTCATTTTGGGGGGCTCCAAAATCACTGCAGATGGTGACTGCATCCATGAAATTAAGGAGATCAGTCCTAAGTGTTTATTGGAAAGACTGATGTTGAAGCTGAAACTCCAATACTTGGGCCACCTGATGTGAAGAGCTGACTCATTTGAAAAGACCCTGATGCTGGAAAAGGTTGAAAGCAGGAGGAGAAGGGGATGAGATTGTTGGATGGCATCACCGACTCAATGGACATGAGTCTGGGTAAACTCCAGGAGCTGATGTGATGGACAGGGAGGCCTGGCATGCTGCAGTCCATGGGGTCGCAAAGAGTCAGACATGACTGAGTGACTGAACTGAACTCCTTGGGAGAAAAGTCATGACCAACCTGGACAGACAGCATATTAAAAAGCAGAGAAATTACTTTGCCAACAAAGGTCCGTCTTGTCAAGGCTATGGTTTTTCCAGTAGTCATGTATAGATGTGAGAGTTGGACTATAAAGAAAGCTGAGCACTGAAGAACTGATGCTCTTGAACTGTGGTGTTGGAGAAGACTCTTGAGAGTCCCTTGGACTGCAAGGAGATACAACCAGTCCATAATAAAGGGAATCAATCCTGAATATTCATTGGAAAGACTGATGCTGAAGCTGAAACTCCAATCCTTTGTCCACCTGATGCCAAGAACTGACTTATTTGAAAAGACCCTGATGCTGGGAAAGAGAAGGCAGGAGGAGAAGGGGACGACAGAGGATGAGATGGTTGGATGGCATCACTGACTCAATGGACATGAGTTTGAGCAAACTCCGGGGATTGATGATGGACAGGGAGGCCTGGTGTGCTGTGGTCCATGGGGTCACAAAGAGTTGGACATGACTGAATGACTGAACTGACTGACTATGCACAGAAAGAGTTAACACTGCAGGCCCGATTCCTGGCTTAGCTGGCATTAGAGAACTTATATTTTGGGAGGGATCATGTTATTCTAACTAGTAAGGATGGCTTTCTGTTTCTCAACTGTATAAACAATTTGATTTATGTTGAACACCTGCTTACTTCTTGAAGTCTAGAATTTTGGTGTTAGGCGTGCATGTGTGCTCAGTCACTCAGTTGTGTGTGACTCTGTGGCCCAATGGACTGTAGCCCATATGCCCCTCTGTCCATGGGTTTTCCCAGGCAAGAACAAGAGTGGACTGACATTTCCTCCTCCATGGGGTCTTCCTGACCCAGGGATAGAACCAGTATTTCTTGCATTGACAGGCAAATTCTTTACCACTGAGCCACCTGGAAAGCCCAAGTGCTAGGCTGAGGATGTCTGTTTGCCCATCTGCCAACAAATCCGCTGGACACTGAGTTTCTAATGAGCTTTCTTAATAGAGAACATTTCACATATGCTGTCACAGCCTATAGCTGTGTGAGTCCTTTAGGAATGGACACTATTTTAAAATTTTGTTTTATTTTTTGGCTTCACCACATAGTATGTGGGATCTTAGTTCCTTGACCAGGGGTTGAACCTTTGCTCCCTGCATTGGAATTTCAGAGTCTTAATGGCTGGACTGGCAGGGGAGTCCTGGAAGAGGACTCTTAAAAGCCTGCTCCTGGTTTCCTCCAAGCTCTAATACATGGGCCTTTATCCTTCATTGATTTTGCCTTGTATCTTTTAGCTGTAATCATTATAACCATAAGTATTTCTATGTGCAGATCCTGTGAGTCCTCATAGGGAATCATCAATCCTGAGGATGGTCTTGAGAACCTCCAACCCAGTGTCCTTGAAATGTTTCCATTTCTCTGTGTCATTTCAGGGACTAGTGCATTTCAGAGACATTTCTGGTAGGAGAAGTCCTAAGTTATATACCAGTTTCCAACCCTGCATAGACAAAATGAATGTGGTAGCCATGTTAAGTGACTTGGGATGTAAAAATCCTGTTGCCTTTTTATTCAAGTGTTCTCATGAACTTAAGTATTCCAGAAAAGATTTTAAAACTTAACTTTTCAGTCGTAAAGTCTTTTGTGTATGAAAATATCTTATGGGGAAACCAGCATGTGCAACATTTGAAAATAAGGGTGTTCTGACTGGGAAAGTTCTCAAAGCCTTGACTGCTTGCTCTTGTCCCCCCTTCCTGACATCAAGCTAGGAAATGTGACTTGGAGGTTACTTTTTAATTTTTATAGCCTACATCATGCATGCGTATGTGTTCAGTCACTTAAGTCATGTCTGACTCTTTGTAACCCTATGGACTGCAGCCTGCCAGGCTCCTCTGTCTATGGGATTCTCCAGGCAAGAATACTGGAGTGGGTTGCTGTGCCCTTCTCCACGGGATCTTCCCGACCCAGGGATCAAACCTGAGTCTCCTGTGTTACAGGCAAATTCTTTACCGCTGAGCCACCGGGAAAGTCCGATACATACCATAAGTGTAAGTATTCCAAAAGTTTACTTCCTCGCAGAGGGAAGTAACTTGATGATAAAGCAGGTGCATATTTACCAGTGAAATCACTAAGTGGAATGACAAAATTAGGTTATGACAGCATCATGTTTATCTCTCCAATCCAAAAACAGTACCTGAGCACTGGGGGAGTCAGAGATGTCATAACTAAAGGCACAGCTGAAGTCCCACTTCTGTACTTGACTGTTTTCCCTCAGTATATCAAAGAGTAGAAAAGTGTAACTATTTTTTAAACCCTCTATCATGAACACGTGTTTGTGGGAAGTCACTTCAGTCATGTCTGATACATTGCAACCCTGTCAATCGGAGCCCATCAGGCTCCTCTGTCCATGGGATTCTCCAGGCAAGAATGCTGGAGTGCATTGCCATGCTCTCCTCCATGGGATCTTCCTGACCCAGGGGTTGAACCCATGTCTCTTAAGTCTCCTGCATTGGTGGACGGGTTCTTTACCACTCGTGCCACCTGGAAAGCATCATGAACATGCTACATATTATTCCATTTCATTTTTATAAAACCATTAGAGGCACTTTCTGTCCTTTTTACCAGCTAGAAAGCAAAGTCTCACACTGGTGGAGGGCTGGGATTTGAATCTACCACTGACTCTTTTGGGGTTCTCAGGTGGGACAGTAGTAAAGACTCTGCTTCCCATTACAAGAGATGCAGGAGACACAGATTCAATCCCTGGGTGGGGAAGATCCCCTGGCAGAGGAAAAGGCTACCCACTCCAGTATTTTTGCCTGGAAAATCTTGTGGACAGAGGAGCCTTGGGGGCTACAATCCACAGGGTTGTAAAGAATCAGACACGACTGAGTGACTGAGCTGACTCTTCTTGCGGAAGCACATTGCATTCCTAGGTGTCAGCCTGTTAGGTTGTCTACCCTCTGGCCCAATGCCACAGCTCACTAGCCTCATGTGCTGTGTTCTTTTCTCTTGTGACTGCTAAAGTCCTTTTACCTGAATGAGGGGTAGCTGCAAGGACCTCATTCTGTATGCCCTGTGAAATAGACAGGAAGATTAGGGGACAGCCATGTGGTCATCCTGCTCAGAGAGGCTATGTTGAAATCTGCATGAGCATGTACCAAAAATACCCTCAATGGTCCAGCAGTCCTTGCTAAACTGAGCACACAGGAAATATCCTTTAATTACCACTGGCCACAGTGCTCTGAAAGATATTTTGCTGTTTGTGATATTTTGCCAGCCTGATGCCGTGTTCCTGATAGCCACCTGTCAGCCTGAATGTCCTATTTGTCTCCAGTCTTTCTGTTTCTTGAAGCTGCGCTTCAGTGAATCTGGAAAGTGTTTCCTCTTCCTTCCCGGCTCGTGATTATCCCTCTTCAGCTTGCCATACGACAGCTGTCTGGAATCCAGCTGTCACCCTCCAATGCATGTGAGCAGTCCAGCAGAACATTACTCTGTATCCTGGCTTCACCCCAAGACTGTGGGAGGACATCGCTCCCCACAGAGGATGGAGAATTGAAGAACCAAGGAAGTTACAACAAAACACAGGGTTGGCAACACTCCATCAGTCAGCAAGGTATGGTTCCAGCAGGTGATACAGATTTAATCCTGAGAGATAACATGCATCCTTATTTTTATTCCATCTCTGCCCCAAGGTTTAAAGACAACATTGAAGTAAGGTATGCTTCTCAACACTGCCTAAGAAGCTGAAGGGAATAATGGGATCCAGCTCTAGGTAGCAAGTGGGGCACTAGAAAACCAACCTGTACGGCACAAAGGACGGGATTATAGGCAGCAGAAAGAAGTTCACCACTCACTGGCAAAGGATGAAATAATGCCATTTGCAGCAACATGGATGGATCTGGAGATTCTCACACTGAATAAAGAAAGTCAGACAGAGAAAGACAAATATCAGATGGTATACTTACATGTGGAATCTACACAAATGATACAAATGAGCTTATTTACAAAACAGAAATAGGCTCACAGACATAGAAAACAAACTTAATGGTTACCAAAAGGAAAAGGGCGGGGGGATGAATTAAAATTTGGTAATTAACAGATATACACTACTGTACATAAAAGAGCTAAACAATGAGTGTTCACTGTATAGAGTGAAGAACCCTATTCGATATTTTGTAATAATCTATAAAGGAAAAAAATCTGAAAAGAATACTTGAGTATGTATTAATATATGTATAACTTAATCAATATATACCTGAAACATCAAAAATCAGTTATACTTCAACAACAACAACAACAAAACCACAGGGAAAAAACCCACATTAACTAAATTTAAAAAAAGACCAAGCAGGAGCAAAACAGATTCGGTTTGGGTTCAGATTGGACTTAGGGAGGTCTGTGGAAAGATTGCTAAAAGCGTTATGAATTTAGTTACTATGGTACATTTTAATCCTTACAATTTAAGATGTATGTATGTAAGTATGTATATATGTATCATCAATTCTGTTTTGTAAATGAGACAGTCACAGCTTTGTGGGTTTAAGAAATGTGCCCAAGGTTAGTATCATTAGTTCATGGCAGAGCCAGGATATGAACCTGCTTCAGCTGAAGTGAAGCCCAGTGCCTATCAACTATGCCACAGTGGATTCAAACCAAGGCAGCAGTCCTATTACAGTGAAATGCCAAAGGTAAGCTCTTCATCTTCTCCCAGAGATGGGTCCTCCTTTGTTCATCCTCAACCTTGGTTAATGGCACCAAGATTCATGAACTTCCCGGGTCCGAAACTCCAGATTGATTTTAGTACCTGTGCATCTCTCACTCTTCAAGACTCAGTTCATAGGTCTTCTCCTGTATAGAAGAAGGTTTTCTCCTTCTTCCTTGACCTCTTCCAGGATCAACACTTCCTCTGCTCCATGCGCACCCCAGCCCTAGCATCCTGTAACATAATATGTGCCTGTCTTCTTCCTCCACTATAAATGAGCATCTACAGAGGGAAGGGACTGTATTCCACTCATCTTTATATGCCCAGTGCACAGCAAATGCCTGTCACATAGTTAGTACTTTGAATGAATAATAGAATGAATGAAGACCAGAATATCAAGAAAAGTATTTTTCTCTTTATCAGTCACATTTCTCCCTAACTGGTAGAGAATTTTCCACCCAGGAGTGTTGAATACCACAGCTGACCTTGTCTTTGGTGGCACTTTTACAAGATATGCAGGAGGGAAATGGCCAGTGTGCAATATGTTTGTGGTTTTAATGATCACTAATTAAGCACTTTGGATGGACACCAAATCTTATTAAAGAAAATGGCTTCTCCAAGTTAATTCATCAAGCATTCAGTTACAGAAGGCTATTTGGGCATTAAAACAGGATGAGAAGATTTACACTGATCATCTTTTAGAGGTAGTGTTCGTTCATCTATCTTTATCTATCTATCCGCCTGACACTGGATAAATGTTCATCCAGGCTCCTTTCCCTTCATTCGTACATAGCTTAGCAGAAGTCACCTGGCAAGTCTAGAGCTAACTGTGAGGTTGATCAGCTCCCCCATTAGAGCACTGTCTTATACCCAAGTCCCATGTAGTTGTTACTACTTGTCTCACAAGCCTGGGGAATAAAGATGGTCAAATCTTACATTTTTCCCCAGTAGTCATCTGAGAAGACCATTTTTCTTACTCATAAGAAGTCCAGCATCACTCTTTTAATTCTTTCCATATCTTACTAAATTGTCCGGCAACCTTGAGGGTTTAATGAATTTGGGACAGGATTCTGGGATTAACCCTGCTTCCAAATGTGAGCCACAAGGACAATTGGAGAAGTGGATCAGTCCGTGGCTGCCATTACTTCTGGCCGCTACAATTGTAGTGTCTGATGGTTGTGGAGTGACTTGCTCTCTGTTCACGGGCTCATTGGAGCCCTCTACTTAGAATGCTAGGCTAAGGCTCTTTTCCACTCATACCCACACAATCAGTCGTTGTTATTGTTGTTGTTCGGTCACTCAGTCGTGTACCCCATGAACTGCTGCAAGCTAGGCTTCCCTGTCCTTCCCTATCTCCCGGAGTTTGATCAAACTCATGTTCATTGAGTCAGTGATGCCATCCAACCATCTCATCCTGTCGCCCCCTTCTCCTCCTTCTCTCAGTCTTTTCCAGCAGCAGGGTCTTTCCCCATGAGTCGGCTCATTGCTTCAGGTGGCCAAAGCACTGGGGCTTCAGCTTCAGCATCAGTCCTTCCAATGAATATTCAGGGTTGATTTCCTTTAGGACTGACTGGTTTGATCTCCCCACAGTCCAACAGACTCTCGAGAAGTCTTCTCTAGCACCACAATACAAAAGCATCAGTTCTTCAGTGCTCAGCCTTCTTTATGGTCCGACTCTCACATCCCTACATGACTACTGGAAAAACCATAACTTTGACTCTATGGCCCTTTGTCAGCAAGTGATGTCTCTGCTTTTTAATATGCTGTCTAGGTTTGTCATACTTTTTTTCCAAGGAGCAAGCGACTTTTAATTTCATGGCTGCAGTCACCATCTGCAGCGATTTTGGCATCCAAGAAAATAAAATCTGTCACTGGTCAGAGAATGAGTGGCACCAAGGCCTGAGGATAGAATGAATCATGATTTTGTAATTGCTGCTGTTGCTGCTGCTAAGTCGGTTCAGTCGTCCAACTCTATGTGATCCTATGGACAGCAGCCCACCAGGCTCCTCTGTCCACAGGATTCTCTAGGCAAGAATACTGGAGTGGGTTGCCATTTCCTTCTCCATTTGTAATTGCTAGAGAAGCCTATTAAGCTGATTAAACTACAGGTCTACTGTTGATGAGCTGAGTATTCATGAGCAGAATATTTGTATGTGGTACAAACTTACTTTTCTTCAACTAGTTAGTGTTTATCTTACGAACACTATGAATGGAACATTTAATTGTATTCTTCTGGGCTTGAAAATTCAGAACTAAACAGATAGGACCTTGGGTATGCACATATTTATTCTAATACTCCCCTGATTTATCAAAAATAGTTTACCTATGCTTCCATATTAACTCTGCTTTCTTTATTCTGAGTGAATACATTTCCATAGTGTACCTTTCAACTTCTAAACATAATTGGATAGAGATTATGTTTAAAAACTGAGGAAGGATTTGTGGTATCTTCTTTTTTTTCAAGGGTAATTGTTAGTATTATCTAGATCAGATGCTATTTAGAAAAATTGTTATTGTTGTTCAGTTTCTAAGTCATCTCTGATTTAAATAATCAGTGTGATTTACACCCTGTGCCAGTTCTTAGTATATAATGTAATAATAAATCCTAATGGACAAAATCCCATTGACAAGATAATAACCCTATTTACATCTCTGAGGAATGCAGACAAGGCCATTTGAATTTAAATATAGAAATATCTTTTGCATTCACTAAAGAATATATTTTTAGGCTATTTAAAATATGCATTCATCAGAAGATGACAACTGATATGTAATGAAGTTCATTTGCTTAAGCACTTCCTAGAACTGGTCATGAAGTCATCTCTGTGTAGACAAAATTAAGAACCATTTAACTTTTAGAATTCTTCTCTCACATGCCCTATTAGGGACCTGTCTTGGACTATTAATTGAGATGTTAATTAACTAGTTAAAGGAATAAAAAGACCCTTGGTATTCTATCTGCTACTATTCAAGCACTGTTAAATAAAGAATTGAGAAGTTGCCAAAAAATTCAGTACAAATTTCCCTCCTAGTTCAAATGCTAAACACTGGTTGGGCTTGTCTCATAGCTCAGTCGGTAAAGAATCTGCCTGCAATGCAGGAGACCCAGGTTCGATTCCTGGGTTGGGAAGATCCTCTGGAGAAGGAAATGGGAACCCACTCTGATATTCACGCCTGGAGAATCCCGTGGACAGAGGAGCCTGGCAGGCTACAGTCCATGGGATTGCGAGAGTTGGACATGACTTAGTGACTAAACTAAACACTGGTTAATTCACTTCCTTAGAATATGGTGCATTTAATATCAAAACCAAACTCCGTAACTTCCAGGGCCAGATGACTGTATGGAAAGAAACAGCCACAGACTGTGTGCACAGAGCCAGTAAATGTCCAGGGCTGGAAGACACAAAGTACAAGTAAGGCAGACTCAGAGCTCATGGTGTAGGCCTGTGTTTGCGGGGTCATATTGTTACTGAGTCCAAGCTTGTTCTGGTTGCCACATGATAGGCCAATGAATCCAAGAGACAAGGTATTGAGGCAAGGAAAAGACTTTAATTGGGGAGCCAGCAGACCGAGAAGATGGAAGGCTAGTGCCTCAAAATAACCTTCTTATTAGGGTCTGGATCATCTTTTATTGATCAGAGATAAAGAAGCAATGAGGAACTAAAGTCAAAAGGCAAAATAGAGAGGGAGATGCAGTGGGGAAGTAAAGTGAAAGGGCCTTCAGCCTTCAGCAAAACATCTCCAAGGGAATGTCCAGTCTTTAAAAAGGGTATGTTAATGTCTTCTATTCATGAGCAGGCAGGGACAAACTCTCTCTCCATGAGCTGAGCAAAGGCACTTTAGTTTACCATCAGGCAGAGGGGCAGGGTCCTCCAGGTAAGCCACGGAGTATGATTATAATAATAAAACCAAATCAAAGAAACAGTTTCCAACATGGAGCCAGAATTGGCTTCCTCCCTGCAACAATATTTCAAAGACAGAATGGTTGTTCACTGGCCTCTTCACTTAAGTGCACAACCAAGAACCAGAGGCCCTATCCTATATGTGAACCGCTGTACCGCAGACTTTACGTACATTGTCTTATTCATTTATGAACTCAGAGCTGAACTAGGAAGAAGACTAGAGGCCAGGGTATAAAGAACAGTGCAAACTATAGGAACTATTGCAACTTCTTCTTGTGCTTATCAGAGTTCTTGTTACCTTTGCAATAGCTTCAGTTTCCTAAAAATGACAAGATCCTGTTTCTTTTTAGGGGCACAAGAAACTTTTGGAAGATTTGTGTGGAACAGAGTTCAGGGTTAGGGAGGTTGGTGGAAGCAATAAGGGACTCCCTGAGGCAGTGGTGAGATACTAAATGTTTTAAAGCTGACTGGGCAGCCCTGAGTTGCAACATTTGCTGGTTTGTTGGTTCCCCTGGTGTAAATTTTCTCACCACTGTCAATCAATAAATGTCATGGTGTCACTGAACATAGAATTGGGGAGAGAAACATACACCTTGCTTTGTGAGCTGGTTGAGAGCCAGTTCCAGCATTCTCCCAAAAAGAGAAGTGCTGGGAGTTCCCCTGGGCCCAGAGATTGGAGCCACCTGAGGCCCATTTTATGTTCCTGTCTTAGCTTCATGCTTCTTAAAGCTAAGACTGTGACTTATGATCTTTATGTCCTTAAGTTCTAGCACAGCATCTGACACATAGCGTACTCATGCAGGGTCTGAAAAGCAAGAGCCCAGATCCCAAATTTGACCTCTATTACTGTTAGAGTTTGTTTGTCCTAGAGGATGTCACTTAAACCTCATTTTCCTTATGTGAAATATTGGAATTTTAAATAATTCTGTTCCCATGTCATTTCTGGCTCTGAGATAGTATGAAAAAGTTATTAGTTTTCTTCAATTAAGATTCATGTAAAATCACTACTGGGCTTCCCTGGTGGCTCAGCTGGTAAAGAATCCTCCACCTGCAATGTGGGAGACCTGGGTTCAATCCCTGGGTTGGGAAGATCCCCTGGAGAAGGGACCAGCTACCCACTCCAGTATTCTGGCCTGGAGAATTCCATGGACTGTATAGTCCACAGGGTTGCAAAGGGTCAGACACGACTGAGTGATTTTCACTTGCACTTTCAAACTCACTACTGTATATATATATATATATATATATATATATATGATAGGTAACCAAAAAGGGTCTACTGTATAGCACAGGGAACTATGCTCAATATTGTATAATAATCTATAAAGAAAAAGAATCTGAAAAAGTATGCATACATATAAAGAATAATATATAAGAATATATTATATTCTGAATACATATATATCTCTCTATATATCTATCTATCTATATATATCTGAATCACTCTGTTGTACACCTGCAACTAACACAACATTATAAATCAACTATACTTCAGTTTTTTTTTTTAAGTTGCATGTGTACAGTGTTTCCCTGATTACTCAGATTTTTTTTTCGAATTGAGAACAGTGGTTAGTTTGATAGAAATTATAATTTGTAGACTCATGTGGGCTCTGGAGTGATGAATGC
The DNA here is from genome assembly GCF_019923935.1 of Bubalus bubalis. Lineage (NCBI taxonomy): Eukaryota > Metazoa > Chordata > Mammalia > Artiodactyla > Bovidae > Bubalus > Bubalus bubalis. The sequence continues at coordinate 21,424,745 of NC_059163.1, forward strand.
TTTCTTTTCTAGTGCTTAAAGGACACTGGATGTTTTTTCAGGTAGGGATTTTATCAGCCACATCTTTGTTGTACAAAAATAGCACATTTGTCTTTAAAAACTAAGCTGCACTTCATTCTTAAACTCCCATTCTTAAACTCTCTCTAAAAACAGATGTAACTGTACAAAATCAAAGAAAACTCCACTGAATTCTGCAATTTCCCAAGCAATTCAGGGCATTTCTCTCATTTTGGCTCATCCAGGTTTGTGAACTCTCATTTTCACTTCTGCAAGTGGAGGATTCAGAATTCATAGGAGCAGCATCAATTTGCTCTGAAGGCTGTTTGCAAACACATATGGGAATGGAACAGATTATCCTGAAATGACTAAGTTAGCAACTCCTGTCATCTCTCCGAGAAGAGACCCTGGGCCTTGGTCACATGTCAGGCTGAAACTGATGGGGGCTTCCTAGACTCCGGTTAGCAGCCTGTGTCTCTCCACATGGATGAGGTTGCTCTTGGAGAGGGCAGTGTCCCTTGTCTGCCCCGAGGACCTTCTGCAAGGATTTATATTTGGAGCAGGAGCCTCACACAGGATGTAGTCAGACAGAGCGGACTCAAATAGAACCAGCTCCTCCTGACTAGGAGAAGAGACAACATGGAAATTTCTAAAGTGCTCCCTAGGGCTTAGGATCAACCTCAAGGAGGAAAGAAAGAGAAAGAAAGCCTGAGAGAGTCTTTCTGAATCATCATAAACCTGGATGGGAAAAGGGCTGAGCTTCATACAGCTTAACTTAGGAACAAGTAGATTTTCTTTTCCTTTTTTGGCTGCACAGTGTGGCATATGCGATCTTAGTTTCCTCAACCAAGAATCAGTGGTGAGAACACAGAGCCCTAACCACTGGACAGCCAGAGAATCCCCTTACATTGTTTTCCTTATCGTCTAGAATTGTGGCTGATTGCCAGGAATCAACCTGGATTACTGAGTTGGTAATTCTTACTTGATGAAATAATCATTTATTTTAGCATTTTGTTAGAAATTTTCACTGAATATGTCTAGTTCCTCTTTTTTTGAAGTGGCCAACTTTTCCACGTCTAGATTCTCAATATTGCCTCTGTTTTCTGCAATTATGCAATGGTTACAAAAATGAGCAATAGTCACATTTGCAGTTCTCAGTTCTTTGGGAAGGAATTCATCTCTCTGGAGATTTGTGTTTATTTAAAGCCACTAAGAGCTTTATTGCCAAGGGCTTTCTATGTATCCTGAGTTTCCATTCCTTTGCCCTCATGTTGTCAAGCCTTTCCAGCTTGAAGATGACTGCTCCTTGTGGATTATGATGCCCTTTATACTGAATGAGCTTCTCTGGTGGCTCAGATGGTAAAGAATCTGCCTTCAATGCAAGAAACTTGGGCTTAGTCACTGAGCCAGGAAGATCCTCTGGAGAAGGAATGGTCACCCACTCCTGTATTCTTGCCTGGAGTATTCCATGGACAAAGGAGCCTGGTGAGCAATAATAGTCCATGGGGCCCCAAAGAGTCAGACATGACGAGCCACTAACACTTTCATACTTTATACTGAATAAATAGATAACATTAACACAGTTAGCATGAGCTGTGATTGATAAATAAAGAGTTATAATTAAATGAAGTCCTGTAGATCATACAACCCAAGCGAAGTGGGAAATTAATATAAATATGAAAATGAACTTGACCAAGAACACTTAAGTTGGTCTGGGTTTCATAGTTTTGCAGCTTCAATTATTTGGATACACTAAGTGCTCTGGTTTGTCCCTTTACAGTTCAATGTAGATGTTTGTCTGCAAAGAAAAGACAGTGTGGTCAGATCCTTAGACAGAATTTTGATTCCCTGCTAACTGGCCAAAAAAGTCCAAATCAAAGAATTACAGGAAGCTTTTATTTTTTTTTCTATTTGGATTTTTATGTATTAAGGACAAACTTCATAGGTTCTAATGTTTAAAAATGTACAGAGTGAATTCTAAAATTTTTTTCTATTATAAAAGTAATACATGCTCATTATAAAAAATTGATACAAGTATAAAGTGTTAAGAAAAGCAGTTTCCCAACAAGGTCCTCCTCTATAGCACAGGTAACTCTGCTCAATGTTATGTGGCAGCCTGGATGGGAAGGGAGCTGAGGGGAGGATGGACACATGTATATGTATGGCTGAATCCCTTCTTTGTTCACCTGAAACTATTCCAACATTGTTTGTTAATCTGCTATATCCCAATAAAAAATAAAAATTAAAAAAAAACATTTAATTAAACATTTGCTGCACTGATACTTCCAGAAACAAATAAACGAAATATTAATTTAAAATAAAGAAAGAAGATAGTCCCCCTACTAACCCTTAGTGGATAAAAATGGCTCTGACAGTCTGTACTGCCTTCTCTAAAGTTTGTCAGAGGGTTTCAGTTAGGTTTTTTAGCATCAAATCTCCAGCTAGAAACCAATATGATCATCCTTACAGAATATAAATACAAATTGTTGTCAATTGTCAATGGACAATACTGCAGCCATTTAAAATAATTTTGCCTTTATTTTCTAGTCACAAATACTTTCCACAAAGAATTACAGAAACTTTTGAAGTCCTAATAAATTTTCAATCTTCCTGCACACTCCTCCCTACAACCCTTTTCAAGAGGACAGAAGTAGTTCACCAGGATGCTGGGAAAGCTTAAACTTCAAGGTCTTGGAGGAGTCCAAGCAATGTCTTCCTACAGACACGTGTTTTTGTAAATTTCACAAAAGGATAGCATTTAACTGTAATCTTCCCAGACCATTGAGTCGTTTCTCTCTGACCTTCTCTGTTCATATTTATTCTCCTGTCAGGAGGCCTTGGAGTGTCTGTGAACATTTTGGGGATCTTGAGATGAGAGCAGATGTAGGTTGGTACTGTTGTCCATGAGCTTTCAGTTCAGATCAGTTCAGTCGCTCAGTCGTGTCTGACTCTTTGCGACCCCATGAATCGCAGCACGCCAGGCCTCCCTGTCTATCAACAACTCCCAGAGTTCACCCAGACTCACGTCCATCGAGCCAGTGATGCCATCCAGCCATCTCATCCTCTGTCATTCCCTTCTCCTCCTGCCCCCAGTCCCTCATGAGCCTTACAATCAGTTAAATGATAGCTGGCTTTGCTATGTGTGTGACAGGCACGGTGTGTGACACGAAGGTGCAGTTTTGCAGGCGTGTTGTGACACACCAGCACTTAGCACAGGAAGCAGGTGGGTCCTAAGGAGAAACATGGCTTGAAATTACAGACTCACAAGCTAATTTGTGGAAGATTATTTCCATCATTGAATGTGTACAGTTTTAAGCAGAGAACTTCATTCTTGTTGATTCCTCCGTCAAAGTAGAAGTTCTTATAGGTCCAGAATAGACTCAATAAAACAACATATACAATTATCAACCTACCATACATTTGATAGGAGCTACTGAAGTAGAATTTGTCAGAATTAATCTGCATTTACTGGACAAAAAGCTGCAGTCATTTTACAAACAGGAAGAAAGCCTGTGGCGGGGGCACAGGGGTGGTGATGGTTTATTCCTCTCAGTCATTAATTAAAGAAAACATTTCAACAGGTCTTATTAGAAGAATGAATTATCTCTTTTTTTTCTATGGATTGCTATTTTTGAAAATTATCAACATATAAAAAGCTGATAAAGGAACATGCAACCAAAAAATGTAGAGAAAAACTATTACAGAACTATGTTAGTAGTTATTTCCAAAAATCTTTTTGCTATTTTCTGGATTTTTGCAACCTCCTAGGTATTTTTCAGGTTCTGATAATTTGTAATTTATGGTGATTTATTTTCTCATTCTGAACAAATATTCACTTTGTTACCTAACTTTGGTATTGCGATCTTTTATTCTTTTTCTTAAAAACATCTCCCACAAACCCAAATCTCTCTTCAAAACCCACCGTATTTCTCACTGGGGCATTCTTTATTATTTTCACAGAAGAATGCATATCAAGTATTATTTTTTGAGAAGTTATGATGTACAAAAGTGTTTCATAGCTCTGGTTTGACTTGGGGAAATTTGCTCAGATTCCCAGAGCTGAAGATTATCTACAAAAGAAAGCACAGTTTGGCTCATAGCACTGCTTTCCAGATTCAGTGAGGTTAACTGATGCACATGGGAATATGTTCTAATCAACTGCTGTTTAAATAGTTGACCTGGCATATAGGCCACCATGAGAATGGACCACCCTCTGTTATGTTCTGGCTCTGTCTTAGTAATGACACTTTCTTGGATCTACTCATTTCTTCACTTGTAAAAAGGGAGAAAATGTATCCAATTCATAGGACTCTTTGTTATCAGCATTAAGTGGGTAATTGACATTGCTATTATTATTAATATTATTGAATTGGCGCTCTTACTAATTATCAAAATCAATGCCAAATAATGCCTCTAAAGAACTTCAGGGAATTATAGAGCCCTTTCAAAATCAGTGTATTGCTTTTTATTAAAATGTATTAATTATCATTTCTGTACTTTTCATTTGTATGAGATTCACTTATTTTTTCAGCCATGAATATTCTACCAGCTTTTAGTTTTGTAATTGATGGTGTTCTGACTTTTTAGCTTCAGCAATATGAATAAGAAATATAGTAATACAGCATGTAGCAAAGTCGTAAATATTTTGTCACATCACTTATATTGTGAAGACATATCAGGTCAAAGAGACAATAGCAGGCGCTATTAAGTATCCAGGGCCTTGTAGGCATCAAAACTTTTTGTGCATGATTTGGCAAGTCAAATTAATAAAGCATCTTTCTTTTCTACCAAAATTTTTTAAATGTTTTTTCTTATTTTTTCATACTTATTTCAAAATAATAGAATTCAAAAGTAACCTTTATAAAGAGAGGTTTCCAAACTTAGGCTCTTTTTCTTTCTTACCCTGTAGAAGAGATTTCTCCAACTGTCAATTAAAATTCTCCCCACTGATAGATATATTTCATATATAGTTAACCAGGGAAATTGTCTGAGAGCTATCTTTGGGGTGTCTAGTGTAGCATCAGCGATCAGACAACAAGATAGAGGCAGAGGATTAGGAGAAGATGAAAACATTTGCTAGTACTAAAAAAAATAAGGATAGGAGATGCTGTGTGTTTGTACACTAAGCACTTGAGTCTGGTTTCCTGGTAACAGCATCCCTCCATGCTTCTCCTTCGTACAGTATGTTTCTTTTTTGCAGTGAATTTCCACTTCTATGGTTTCATGTTAAATGTTCCAGTTACTACTACTGGAAAGCAAAGCACGTCTAATTCAGTGGTATAGAACTACTGTTTTATGCCTACAGGTTCTGGAGGCCAGGAGAGATATTTTATCTGCTCCATAGATTTAAGGCCTTCATTGGGAAGAGTGGAACAGCTAGTGATGATCTGCATGGTTGAGAGGAGGAGTCATCTGGAAGCTTGTTCACTCACATGTCAACTTCTGGGCTGGAGGAATTCAAGTTTGGCTTCACCTGGAACCACTGACCAGAAAGTGTTTCTGGCCTCTGCATATGGCAGGAGGGGTCTCCTCTTAACAAGGGTGCCACGAGAATTCAGGACCCCAAAAAGTGTTCTCTGGGGAGTAAGGTGAAAGATGTGAGGACTTTTATGACCAAACTCAGAAGTGACATGGTGTCACTTCTGTCATACTCGATTGGTCAAAGCAGTTATAAGCCCACCCAGATGCCAAGAAAGAAACATAGACCCCATTTCTCAATTGAAAATGTGTCAAAAATTTTCAGCTATTTTTTTAAAAACTGCCTCAGGGTACAGCTTCACTTTAACAACCAAGGATCAGGGGTAAATGCACACAATTGGCTTTCCTGGGCCACACATCTCAAGAGAGAAATCTTGGTGAGATATGTAAGATGTGATCTCTTAAATTATTTACTTATTTTTATTTTTTATTTTTTGGTTGGGCTGTGCAGCATGTGAGATTTTAGCTATCTGACCAAGGATTGAACCTGTATCCTCCGCATTGGAAGCATGGAGTCTTAAACGCTGGACCGCCAGGGATCTGATGCAATCTAAGAGAGGCAATACTCTGTACTAGAAAGGGCTTTGTGTGGAAGGGACTGAGGAGTCAAAACTTGTATTTTATGCTTGATGTTTTGCCTTGAAGGATCTTTTCTCTGGTCGGGGTTAATAAAACGTGTTAATATCCATGGTTGGCATGAAGGTCCACTGAGACAATGTGAAAACCAATGTGTGGCTTTTATTAGCATGCCTGATCTCCAAGGCAAATCTAAGGCAGAAAAAAATCAAAATTCAATAGTCCCTGAATATCCAGTCTGAGTTTAGGTTAATTAATCATAGATTACACCCAGAAGGGAAATGATGACAATCTGATGGACATTAAAAATTCAGCTTTAGGGGAAGCTTTGTTTCTGGCAGCTGGGGGTATGATCTAAGATCTAAGTTACCCTTTAGGCCTGCCATGCATTATGACCACATACCAGATTGATCAGTGACATAAAGGCATAATAACACAAAAAAAAATTTTATTAAGAGCTTTCGTGTTCCAAGTATCATGCTAAATACTTAACAACAGATTTAATCCTAATAACTGTATTATTAATATCTATGTGTTAGAATGGAGAAACAGATTTATGGGAATTATGTATTTGATGAAGTTCTGGAAGCATGTAAGATATGGAGATAGAATTTGAACCCAAATAGCATATATTGCACTGGCCAATGATTGGCTTCCCTAAAGAATCCACCTGCAAAGCAGGAGTCCTGGATTCAATCCCTGGTTCGATCCCAGAAGATGTGCTGGAGAAGGAAATGGCAACTTACTCCAGTATTCTTGTCTGGAGAATCCCATGGACAGAGGAGCCTGGCAGACTACAGTCCATGGGGTCGCAAGCGTCAGACACGACTGAGCGACTAAACCACCAACATACTGACTAAAGTGAAAGTAAAAGTCTCTCAGTCATGTTGGACTCTGCAATCCCACTGACTGTAGCCCTCCTTTGTCCCAGGGATCTTCCTGACTCAGGGATTGAAGCCAGGTCTCTTTTATTGGCAGGCAGATTCTTTACCATCTGAGCCACCAGGGAAGCCCAATGATACAAAGTCTTATTTATTTGATAGCCCTTTTTGAAATATCCCAATATGATATTCAATTAGGTTCTGATTCAATCTAATTAACTTAATTCAATAAATATTTATTGGTAAAATATCTTTTTTAAAGTTTAAGATGTGTAACAGAATGATTTTTAAGACAGATATAATTGAACTATAAAATTTTACAACTTGTTGATCTGATACCTATATGCTACAATATAATTACCATTTTTGTGTTAGCTAACACTCCATTATCACATAATTATCATTTTTATTTGGGGAGGACATTTTGTGATACAGTCTCTTAGCAACTTTGAATATACAACACAGTCTTGCTAACTCTAACCTCCATGCTGTGCCCTAGATATCCAGAACTTAGGCATCTTGTCAGTTTTCACCCCTGGACCAACAAACAATATAAGAAACAATATTCTTAAATGCTTCCTGTAAAAATGACTTCAGACACCAAGATACCCATCTTGTATTTTGACTGCTCCAAAATGATTAACTTTTAATTTTTTTCAAATAGAAAATAATTTACATTAACTTCCTTGATAGCTCAGTTGGTAAAGAATTCGCCTGCAATGCAGGAGACCCTGGTTCAATTCCTGGGTCGGGAAGATCCACTGGAGAAGGGATAGGCTACCCACTCCAGTATTCTTGGTCTTTTCTTGTGGCTCAGCCGGTAAAGAGTCTGCCTGCAGTGCAGGAGACCTGGGCTCAATCTCTGGGTTGGGAAAATCCCCTGGAGAAGGGGAAGGCTACCCAATACAGTATTCTGGTCTGGAGAATTCCATGGACTGTATAGTCCATGGGGTCACAAAGAGTCAGACACAACTGAGCGACTTTCACTTTCATTTTACTTTATGTTTGTAGCTAATGATGATTTAAAAAAATTACTTGTAAATGTATGTCCCTTAAAATTTACAGGCAAATGTTTACTATGGTGAGTACTTACAATTCCACAAGCCATCTTCATCTGCATTTGATTCTAGAATTTGATGTTGAAAGTATTTTCTCGGAATTTACAAGGCACTTGGCCTTTGTCATCAAGAAGTTCATGTTGCTATTGGGGTGTTTGCTTTCTTTCTTTTTTAAAAAATAATTAATTGATTAATTTGTTTTGGTTGCATTAGTCTCCTTCCTGCCTGCGCTTTTTCTAGTTTGTGGTGAGTGGGGGCGCCTCTCTAGTTGTGCTCAGGCTTCTCTTGTTGTGGAACTTGGGCTCTAGGTGCGTGGGTTTCAGTAATTGTGGCACGTGGGCTCTAGAACGCAGCCTCAATGTTTGTGGTGCATGGGCTTAGTTGCTCCACAGCATGCGGAATCTTTCCAGACCAGGGATTGAACCTGTGTCTCCTGCATTCGAAGATGGATTCTTATCCACTGTACCATCAGGGAAGTCCTTGGGATGTCTGCTTTCTTATCTTTGTTTTTGATCTCCTTTTCCTCTCTGGAAATGTTTTGAATTTCCTTTTTATTCCTGATGTTCTAAAATTTCAAAATAATTTTGCTTTGTGTGTTTATTTTCAACTCAACGTGCTGGGCATTCACTAAATCTTTCATTTTCCTTTAGCTTTGTTACAAGAGTTTCTTGACTTTATCAGCCAACCATGTTATTTACTGTTATTAAATTTCAAGAACCATATTTTTAAGTTTCTGAAATGTGTTTCCAAACCACTTTGTTTTAAATGTACCATATCAGCACTGAGTGGATTTTAGTTAATATCCAGAATGAGAATTTTTTTGTTATTAGAGCTGACTTTGAACCATTTGTTCATTGATGAGACATATATATTCTGGTCCTAAATTTACCCTTTTATTTAATGTTACTCTCTTTGCTTTTCATTTATTTTGCTAGGTATTTGATGGGATTCTTAAGGCTGAAAATCAGAGTGTCATGGGCAAAACAGCATGACATTGGAGTTTGTTAATTTCATAACCTAAGGACTAAATCATCCTTTATTTCTCTACACATTTCCCATCAATCCTACAGTTGTAGAATAATGCTGAGTTTATGTTATGTATTAATAGATATTGTTTATTTGACATTTCACAGTTGGTTATTATATAGAGCCTGTCAGGGACCAAATTTATTTAATTCTCTCCAGTGCTTAGTGTTATTAGGCTTTATAAAATATTTTATTGAATGAATAAGTGGTAAGAGTAACCCATTCAGAGAATAGTTTTTTAAAAAATAACGTGTTTTCTCCAAATTAATTTTTATTTGTGCACTATATGGTGCAAATACAGTAGAAAACTCAAATATAATCTACAGAATAGGAGAAAGACAGCAGCAAGCACTTCTTGGGTTATAGACCTTTTATGTATTACACTACTATTTTTCTCTGGGAGTCCTCCAATTTGTGATAGAAATCAGTAAGGGAAATTTTCCTTATAGAAACTTACTCTATGATCTCAATTGAGCCCATGTGTTCCATAAATAACAAAATGCCTATAAAAAAATAACATAAATGTCTGTTACACAATTCTCATACTTATCACATTATTAGATCTCTTTTAAACACTTGGGACTTCCCAGGTGGTGGTTCTGGAAAGAATCCACCTGCCAATGCAGTGATGCAAGAGACGCGAGTTTGATCCCTGGGTCAGGAAGATCTCCTGGAGGAAGAAATGGCAACCCAATCCAGTATTCTTGCCCAGAAAAATTCCATGGACAAAGGAGCCTGGCGGATTATAGTCCATGGGGTCACATGACTGAGCACATTCGTATCATATCTATTACACGATTTTCATACTTACCACATTATTAAATCTCTTTTAAACAAGACAGGTATTTAAATAGTTAAATGACACAGCTTAGAGTATAACCTAAGATTTTCCCAACTTAACCCCACTTCTTTTTTTTTTTTTTCTGTCTCCCTTTAATTAGCCTGGTGGAGTGAGTTGAAGATCTTAAGTCCCCTGTGAGCCTTGACCAAGCTCCTGGCTCATTAATGTTGAAGTCTATCCAAGTTTCTCACAATTTATCCTTAAATGTAATGCATATCAAACTCTTTAGAAAGGAGAGATCTAAGATTATTCAGATCTGGCTTTTCATGAATCCAAAATAATATGCTCTATAGAGTTTATTAACACTTCTTATGTGAAAGTTGATTAGCGCTTGTCACTAGACAGTTTCTGGGCAAAGTCCCACTCCATTGGCTCAGGTTCACTCTAGAGAGTTCTCTCTCTCCCCACTCCCTCTCCTTAATCTCTTGTTTCCTTCTTTCACATTTTATTCCTTCATGTTTAGATGAGAAGGAACAAATTCACCCCTGTGTTAGTTCTTGACAATACTTCCATTAGCCTTTCCTGGGTCTCCTGGGTATCTGATGAGCAGTAGAGAGGCAGGGAAGTTGGCTAGGAGGTAAGAGTGAAGAGAGTGGGGTACGTGTGTGCCAGTCCTTAAAAGACATCAATAGCCTGTGCCAAGCCTGGCATAATGTATTAGTCATTTAAGTGGACATTTCAGTCATGGGATCACCATTTGGCTCTAACAATAGACTAAAAGAGCTCTGAGAAGATCACATAGCTGGTTGCCCTGTCTGCTTCCTTCTTTCTCTTGCACCACCACTCTGTGCCAGACACCACCCTGGTGAACAAAACACACGGGAGGAGACTGTCAAAGAAACAATATACACACTAGATAATTTACTTATCTCAGATCCCTGGTGGCTCAGACTGTAAATAACTTACCTGCAATGCAGGAAACCCAAGTTCAACCCCTGGATCAGGAAGATCCCCTGGAGAAGGGAATGGCCACCTACTCCAGTAGTCTTCCCTGGGAAATCCCACTGACAGAGAAGCCTGGTGGGCTACAGTCCATGGGGTTGTAAAGAGTCAAACATAACTAAGCGACTAACACTTTCACTTTCTGGATCTTAAAAGGGGCTAAGTGCCAGGAAGAAAAGTTAAAGCAGGGAAGGCGACAAGGAGTGCTAAAAAAAAGAGGAGAAAAATTATAGACTTTACCCAAACCTACTGAATTAGAATATCCAAGGGTGGGAGGAGCAGGTATCTGAATTATGAACAAGCTCCCTACAGGTTCATGCTGCATTCCAAACTTTGAGCATCACTAATCTAAATAAAGCCATTTCATTCTAAAGGAGATCAGTCCTGGGTGTTCATTGGAAGGACTGATACGGAAGCTGAAACTCCAATACGTTGGCCACCTCATGCAAAAAGTTGACTTATTGGAAAAGACTCTGATGCTGAGAGGGATTAGGGGCAGGAGGAGAAGGGGATGACAGAGGATGAGATGGCTGGATGGCATCACTGACTCGATGGACATGAGTTTGAGTGAACTCCGGGAGTTGGTGATGGACAGGGAGGCCTGGTGTGCTGCGATTCATGGGGTTGCAAAGAGTTGGACACGACTGAGTGACTGAACTGAACTGAACTGATCTAAACAAAATTCTTTGTGTTGCACGATATGTTGTAAGAAAGAATAAATATAAACATTCTTCTCCAAAGGTTTCATAGATTTTGTAGTTTTTTGGAACTTTTTTTTGGTTTTGGCTGCTCTGGGTCTTTGTTGCAGTGCATGGGCTTAGTTGCCCCCTCTGAATGTGGGATCATAGTTCCCTGACCAAGGATTGAACCCACATCCCTGTACTGGGAGGTGGATTGTTAGCCACCAGGGAAGTCCCCACTGAAGCTTTCTTCATTTGCTTTTCTGCTGAACAATTTTTGAAAATTACAGCATCCTCGTGATCTTTTCCATGGGTCTCCTGAAGGTTGGTTTTCAGAGGAAATGGTGAAGGCAAGAATACTAGAAATCTGTATCAATAAGTAAGATATCCGGTCCCATTACTTCATGGCAAGTAGATGGGGAAAAGTGGGGAAAAAGTGGAAACAGTGACAGATTTTCTTGGGCTACAAAAAACTGCAGGTGGTGAATGCAGACATGAAATTAAAATATGCTTGCTCCTTGGAAGGAAAGCTATGACAAACCTAGACAATGTATTAAAAAGCAGAGACATCACTTAGCTGACAAAGGCCGTATAGTCAAAGCTATGGTTTTTCCAGTAGTGACATATGGATTTAAGAGTTGAACCATAAAGAAGGCTGAGGGTGAAAAATTAAAGCTTTTGAACTGTGATGCTAGAGAAGATTCTGAGGAGTCCCTTGAACAGCAAAGAGATCAAACCAGTCAATCCTAAAGGAAATCAATCCTGAATATTCATTGGAAGGAGTGATGCTGAAGCTGAAACTCCAGTACTTTGGCCACCTGATGGGAAGAGCCCAGTCATTGGAAAAGACCCTGATGATGGGAAAGATTGAGCCCAGGAGGAGAAGAGAGTGACAGAGGATTAGATGATTGTATGGCATCATGGACTCAATGGACATGAGTTTGAACAATCTCTGGGAAATGGTGAAGGACAGGGAAGCCTGTCATGCTGCATTCCATGAGGTTGCAAAGAGTCGGACACAACCTAATTACTGAACAACAATGTAAGACACACTGATTGGTTTTGATAAAATAACCCAGATAAGATGATACTTAGACAACAATGAGTTATCATAACAAAATAATTAACTGTCATATTACTTTATTCAATTACATAGAAGTGCTTTTCTTTGGACTCGAGGATGCAATTCAATTTCCTTTTGCTAAAAGCACGGGTGGTCATAAATTTTTATTATCTTTATCTATGGAAACAGACTACTCTGGATAATTCTAACATCATATGACCCATTGACTAAACATTTGGACAGCCCAGTAAATCTTGATGAACTTTGTCCAGTGTTCTTATTAGTGAAAGATTAAAAACTGAGATATACAGCGAATGATTTAATAAGTAACCCCTGCTCTTTGGAGACAGTGGGGTTAGGGCTTGCTGTAGGGAAACACAGAGGAAACATAATTCTTTTCTTTCAGCTGCCCTTAGCAACCTCAGGTTTCTGTCTTAGTGGAGCCTAGCATCTTCATATGAGCTGGATGTTTGTGCAGGACACGAGGAAGCATTTTCTCCTGACCTCTATCTGAGCCATGGGAAATAAGATAAAATGAAGACAGGAAATGAGTAGGACATTTTCCACTAGTTTTACAGTAAGAGTGGGTTGTCAGTTTAACTCTTTGCTTAAAAAATTACTGAACACCAACAATATTTTTAGATTTTAAGCATACAACTTGAATATACTCTGTTTTAACTTTGGTTCCAAGCAAAAAGGGCAGACTGGGATTTTAACTGATGAAATAAATATATTCTCTTTTCTGTCTAGAGAATCTGGCCTTTTAGTGAATGATTCTTACCTTTGAATTTGCTGGTATTTTGTTATAGAACTTGGGACACTAAATAAGTGAGAGGTATTTTGATAGTTGAAAAAAATCCTGATTAGAAAACCTGAGTTTGAAGTGATATTACTACCAATTACTTCTGTAGCGTTCATTTTTCATTGGCAAAACCTGGAGTAATATCTAAGTCCTAGAACTATTGGGAGGATTAAATAAAATAATATGCAAAGGCAGTTGGCATAGTAGCTAGCATATAGAAGAAGCTCAGCTGATGCTAGTTCATAAAATATGATATGACATGGCATGAAGTTTCATCCAATAACCAATGCATATTATTCAGTTGGTGAAGCTTTCTATACCTACCTGTAGGAGGACTTTCATATGGGAAATAAGGGGAATTTATTACCAACGATTTTAACAGAGATTTTATATTTACCTGTAACTTTTGAAAGCTGCAATTGCTGGACATAACCATACGAACTAAATACAAAGACCTCTGGGGCAACATGTCACAAAATGGCATCCATGCATTTTAATAATGCTCTTCGTAAAGGGAAAATCTGCTTCAAAAGACAAACCCAACACTCTGTATGCTTGATTCTACTAGTTCCCAAGAGAAAAGAAAATGCTGGTCAGCGTGTGCGCGTAGGTAGCAGATGAGGCTGGTGTGTATGTGTGTGTGTGTAGGGGTGGAGTGTTAATCAAGACTCTGGGTTTAAAGGTTTATAAATGTGCGGATAACAAGAGCAAGGTCACAATGTTGACCATTAGAAAGTAATTGCTTCGTGTTAACTCACCTTTTCAAGTCTGGGAGACTGTTAGCAACTCAGGGCCCTGCCCTAGAGAATGGGAGGATTGCTGCCATTAGATCTTTTTAGTTTCTGGCTGCCAGGGTACACATGCCAGCAGCAATGAAGTTTATCCCTTCCAGACAACGTAGAATAGACATGCGCCCTGGCTTTTCCTCATTGTTTGGTAATATACTTGATCCTGTGATAGAATATTTGTTTGCCTGTGAGGCAGAAAAATGAAATGCTCACCTTCCAGACCAACAGGACCTTCGTGTCACTGTGACTATCCAGCTGTGATGCGTGCCCTTCCAGGCTACAGATTGCTAAGCTTGGCACCTCACATTAGACTAAGAAGACAGAGTTTGGAGGATGAGATCAATTTTCAGACTGTCTCCTTGTAAAAAAAAAAACAATCTTGGAGGGTCTTTTATAAAACACAATTTCTTTTTTAAAAGTCTTATGTTGATATAGAATTGAGCCTGCAAACCTCTTTTAAAATCAGCCTTTACATTGATGTATGGCAAAACCAATACAATATTGTAAAGTAATTAGCCTCCAATTAAAATAAATAAATTTATATTAAAAATCAGCCTTTACTTATTAAATATTTCATAGCTCTTTCCAATGTGAGGATATAAACTTTAAAAGATTAGAAGTGGAAAATGAAGGAGTTCAGTTCTAACACAGTAACATTATTTCCAAATCAGATCATTTTTAAGACATCACTATTGTCTTTAGCCCATTAGTAAGACTGTTTTGTCCATTCCAATTTGGTTTTTAATTGCTCTTCAGGAGAAAAGTTTGTTAGATTTGGACTGTTTTATGAAAAATTTACCCTTGTCTACAGTATAGACTCCTAGTGTCAAAGAATCAGTTTGTCTTAAGGCATTTTTCCCTATAAAGGAATATGGATCTATTCAGTGAAGTGATTTAATTCAAGGCAATTCACTCAAATTGTACACAGGATAAGACACTGTGGGAGGGATGATGATGAAGAGGGGTAGACAAAATAATCCAAGGTCTTCTCCATAATTGACAGGCTCTCAGACTTATTGAAGAAGGTAATGGGTAAACAGCATAGAGTTAAATGGCTAAATCTCCACACTGCCAAAGCAGGGGCCCGGGTTCCATCTCTGGTCACGGAAGTAGATTCCACATGCTGCAACTAAGAGTTTGCATGCTGCAAATATTAATAAAAAGATCCTGCATGCCGAATGAGGATCAACGATCCAGAGTGCTGCACTAAGACCCAGTGTAGCCAAATAAATAAATAAATAAAAATTGTAAAATGGTAAAGCAATGCAACACTGTAGGATTCTGTGCCAGATGAGTTGTGCAGGCAGAAAGCATTCTAGGAATGGAAGTCCAGCCAGCCAGGTCAGGTTCCTGGGATAAGCAAAGTTTATATTACTCTCCCTGAGGCCTTTGGACATTGCTTAAAAGGAAAGAAGGATGGACTGAAGCAGGTGGAAAGTGGTGTGAGTTTTATAGACTTGAACTTGGCATAGCAACAGCTCTAGGGCTTGTAGATCCAAAATGCCATGGTGGAAGTTTTTCTTCTGTTGGGCTTAACAGTCCTGAGTCTCCCAGTTATCTGATACAATCCCTCCATCTACCTAAGTGGGGATCTTTTTTCTTTAGGAAAAGTCAAATTGGTATCAGTGATGAACAGAATAGCCCAGTGATTGTTTCTCTGCCCCATATTATTAATGTTTGCATGCTTAGTCGCTTCAGTCCTGTCCGCATCTTTGAGCTCTCATGGACTGTAGCCTGCCAGGCTCCTCTGTCCGTGGGATTTCCAAGGCAAGAATACTGGTGTGGGTTGCCATTTCCTTCTCTACATATTATTAATAGGGTGAAATTTAGTCTGAGTTGTCATAAAGATAAGCCATTTCAGGTCAGACAGGCTTTATTTACTGTCCCAGTAAGGATTTTGGATGTAATGTAGGCTCTGTCACTGATGACCATCCATATTCTCTCTTTCCACAGATGATGCTTATTGCTGGGACCAAAGCACATACTGGAGACTTGTGTCTGGCCCTCATTAGAACAAAGTATTACAGGGTTTGGGGTGGATGTGGGCTTACAGCTAAGGATGGCTTGAGTTAAAAGGGATTCTCAGAGCAAGCAGGGCAAACAAAATCTTCAGTCTCAACCCTTTTCACTAATGTTCTCTTCACCTGTAAGATTTCTCTTTCAGAAACAACGTGTAATTAAAAAATATGAAAATGATTCTTCGGCATGTTCCTCCTGTGCCAGCCATCTGGCAATGCTATATTCTTGGTAACAGAAGCATGTTTTTGCTATTATTTGTTAATGTTGTGGCCACATGTCACTATCTTCCAGCATTTTGGGGGGATTCAAGAGTGAAACAGGACTGAGTTTCTTTTCCTCCCATCTCAGGCCTAAAAGCAAGTATGTGAAACCATGAAGGGCAGGAGGATGCAAACATGGCAAAGTCAGGCTCTGGGAGAGTCCTTTAAAATAAATCAATCAACCCAAAAGACTCTCAAGGTAAAAAGGAAACTTCTCTCACTTCTTCTTTTGTTCAAAGAAGTTTCTGCAACCAAATCTGGAAGAAATGTGTCATTTCTTCAACTCCACATCAGAAAAAACAAAGATCTTTGGTTAGATCCATTTCATTATTAGAAGTTAAAACAAATGGATAAGGCATGTAGGATCTAAACAAAGTCAAGAATCCGAGGTTGGAACACCTGTGGTTCTTAGAAGACGCTTCTGCACACGCCCTTTCAGCAGGGGAGCATCTGCTGTTTATGCTGTTGAAACTTCATTCCTTTTGGTATCTGCACCTCAGGGCACAGCGAGAAAGCCAGAGGCCCCAAGTGCTCGGTCAGCTGGAGTCAGGTGGTTATGTATAGGGTTCCCTGACACCAGGTGCCAGAGTATTGCTTTCCCCTGTGATTCAGTCATGCACAACACAGTGGTTGGGGATCTGAAGAGGTATCACTTCTATTTTGGCCCTCCTGACTCTTCCTTATCACCAGCTCTGCGCATAGCCTGGCGCTCCACCACTTGGCTGGCCATCTTGCCTGGTGTTGTTGATAATATTACTAGAATTTATTATTTAAATGCCATCTAATACAAAACATTTTCTGAGATGATTTTGTGACTCTAGATCCTTATAAAGATGGCTTCTGCTGAAAGGAATGGGCAAGAGTCCTTTTTTCCTAACCTTAGAGTGCTTGCCTTCACCTCAACTCAGGAAAAGGCCACAGGTTTTGTTTTGTTTTTTTTTAATAATGTAGGGGAATGTGCTGCAAATGTCATTCTGGAATGACAAAACAAGGTGACAATGCTCCTAGTCACTCAATAGCAACTGAAATGAAGGAAGAGTCACTTTAAATAGCTACTTGCTGCATGAATGTGAGCTCAGTCGCTTCAGTCATGTTCAACTCTTTATGACTCCATGGACTGTAGCCCACCAGGCTCCTCTGTCCATGGGATTCCCCAGGAAAGACTACTGGAGTGGGTTGCCAAGCCCTCCTCCAGAGGATCTTCCTGACCCGGGGATCGAACCTGCATATCCTGTGTCTCCGGCATTGCCGACAGATTCTTTAAGCACTGAGCCACCTGGGAAGCCCAAGCTACCTTCTACAGTAGAGTAAAACTTTTAAACAGAGAAGTCACTATCCCCCTAACAGAGTCTGAAATGCTCTGCAGTAGTTTTGCATTCAGAACTTTTATTTAAATTCTTCTTTTGTTAGACATGGCTTCTTTTAAAAAAATTAATTTACTTATTTTTATCCTTGGATGCACTGAGTCTTCGTTGCTGCACTTGGGCTTTCTCTAGTTGTGTCAAGCAGAGGCCGCTCTAGTTGTGGTGTGCAGACTTCTCATTGTGATGCCTTCTCTTGTTGCAGAGCACAGGCTCTACGTATGTGGGCTTCTGTAGCTACAGTGCAGGAGCTTAATTGCCCCATGACATCTGGGATCTTCTTGGACCGAGGATTGAACTTGTGTGTCTTGCATTGGCAAGCAGATTCTTAACCATTGGATGACCAGGGAAGTCCCTAGACATGATTTCTATTAGAACACAGGCCACTCTGATTTACATTCATATAAAACTTAGTCCAGAGTTTAGTAAAGAAAATACTTTACTTTCTTATGTTTAAATGAAGAGATTTTCCCCCAAAGAAAGCTGAATAGAATTCAGCGTTCTGTCTGATAGAAATTTAAACATACATATATGTATTTTATACATATGTGTAGAAATTTTTAATATATATATATGTATTAGAATTTAGAAAGTGGTTTCCTGCAACTACATTCCAGGCCAAGTTCTAAATATTTTATTTTGCTCACAAGATTTTTGGATTCTTTCACCTTAAGATATTTGAAAAAAGCAAAAACAAAGAAGGGAGAGAGAGAGAGAAATGTCATTCAGTAAACTGTTGAAAGAAAAATCCGTATTTCACATCTAGTTATGTGAAGAAAACACCGAATTTCCCCCGTGGCCCATTGAAACAAATGGTTGGGAACAGGACCTTGCTTTTGTATGCAGAAAATATATATTTCACACTTGAGGTAGAAGCTGAACATGATAAACAACGTGTCTGGGGAAGAAGTGGGAAAGATTTTGCTGCTTCAGTAAGAAAGGCATGCATGCCCACAGAACAGATTGGGAGTGGGAGGAGGGAAGTATTGATACAAAAAGAAAGGAATTCCCTTAATAGGAGGAGTGAGACAGGCCCACAGGGTCAGAGGCATTCCCTGGATTTCTCTCTAAAGACATTTATTAACACATATAGTGATGAGGACATGCTGACTCTGAGCTATGCTTCCTAGTGAGCTCAGTGAATGAACCTTTTTTTAGTGTGCATTTGCCTGTAAACTTCTGGAAAGTTTACATCCAGACTTTGATGATATGTCACATAATCTGTCAGACCAATGCATTTGTCTTTTAGAGACCTGCTAGATGATCCTGATTGAAGTCATTTGTCTAAAAATCCTATTCAAAGCCCCAGGCTGACAACAAAGACAACCACTGCACCCCCAAATGGCTTCATTGGTAGCCTCCAAAGAGAAGCCCGGTAAGACCCCTTTCTCTGTCTTTGCTTTCCTCCACTGGTATCTCTAAGTGCTCTTTCCAGGCCTTCCAAGGACTGATTCTCTCTCACACTAATACACAGTCCAACAGACGGTGGATATCCAAGGCGGTGTGATATCTCAAACACTTACCTGTCATTTTATATTAATAACATTAGAATTACTGGTAATTCTATATTATTAGCAATGTTAGTCATTACTAATATTATTAATAACTTTAGTATGTTAAAATTAAAGGGAGCAGCCATGTTAGTGTTAGTAGCTCAGTCGTGTCCAGCTCTTTGCGACCCCATGGACAGTAGCCAGGCTCCTGTGGCATGTTAGATTTATTAGTAATATATTATCAATATAAAAATATATAGTATAAAATATTTATTTTAGTGAATATATTATATTTACTGAATGAATGACTAATCTATTACTAATAAGTCATGTCCAACTCTTTGAGACTCCATGCCCACCAGGCTCCTCTGTCCATGGGATTTCCCAGGCAAGAATACTGGAGTGGGTGGGCATTCCCTTCTCCAGGATATCTTCTTGACTTAGGGATTGAACCCAGGTCTCCTGCATTGCAGGCAGATTCTTCACAGTCTGAGCCATCAGGGAAGCCCAATATAACCAACCAAGATAGCATATTGAAAAGCAGGGACATTACTTTGCCAACAAAGTTCTGTCTAGTCAAGGCTATGGTTTTTCCAGTAGTCATACATGGATGTGAGAGTTGGACTGTGAGGAAGGCTGAGCGCCGAAGAATTGATGCTTTTGAACCGTGGTGTTGGAGAAGACTCTTGAGAGTCCCTTGGACTGCAAGGAGATCCAACCAGTCCATTCTGAAGGAGATCAGCCCTGGGATTTCTTTGGAAGGAATGATGCTAAAGCTGAAACTCCAGGACTTTGGCCACCTCATGCGAAGAGTTGACTCATTGGAAAAGACTCTGATGCTGGGAAGGATTAGGGGCAGGAGGAGAAGGGGACAACAGAGTATGAGATGGCTGGATAACATCACTGACTCGATGGACCTGAGCTTGCGTGAACTCCGGGAGTTGGTGATGGACAGGGAGGCCTGGCGTGCTGCAATTCATGGGGTTGCAAAGAGTCGGACACGACTGAGCGACTGAACTGAACTGAACTAAACTAAACTGAATATATAAAATAAAAATATTAGTAATGGATTTGTTTTTTGTTCAGTAAACAATTTTTGAATATTCATTTGGCAGACATTCTTTTAGATCTGTGAACAAACTGTTAATAAAACAGTTACACACTATGGATGCAGAAGGTTTCATTTTACTGCAGGAAAACGAAATGAACAATAACCATAATACATAAGTATATTAAGTGTCGATGACTGTGATGGAAAAATAAAAATTGCAGCAGGACAAGGGAAATCAGTAGCCCTGGGGGGATGAGGGGCAGGGTGCAATTTTAAATGAAGCAAGCAACATTGCAAAGTTGATGCTGAGCAAGGCTTGAAGGAGAAGAGGAAATAACTGGCAGACAATAGATCCAGGAGGTGGAAGCATCCGGTGCAAAAGGGCAGAAGGCAAAGAGCTAGCTAGCGTCTTCACCAAACAGCAAAGAGGCTACTGCAGCTGGCACAGAGGAACCAGGGAAGAGGAAAAGAAGATGAGGTCAGGACTTCCCTGGTGGTTCAGTGGTTAAGACTCCAAGCTCCCCAGGTAAGTGGCTCAGGTTCAATCCCTCGTCAGGGAACCAGATCCCATGTGCTGCAACTAAGACCCAGCCCAGCTAAATGAAAAAAAAAATATATTAAAAAAAGAGGAACAAGATGAGATTAAGAACCAGCAAACAAGGGGTGCAGAGTAGTCAAGCTGATCATAGTGCCCCATAGGATGTTACAAGCATTGGGGGTCTTATTGTGAGTGAAATTGGAAGCTACAATAGGGTTTTAGTAAAGGGGGTCATGGTCTCATTTATGTTTTAAAAGAATTGCTCTGGCTAATGGTGACAGAGTATAACAGGGAGAGTAGAGAGACTGAAAAAGCAGTCAGGAGGCTGCTCCCATCATCGGGTACAGGATGAGGTGGCCTGAACTTGGTGGCAGCAGTGATGGTGAGAGCAATTCTGAAGTGACTGCTAATAGGATCTCCGCATGAATTTGATTACATCAAATCCTGTAGGACTCCTGAATGGCCTCCTTTGGGGACCACTCCTCTAGTGCTATTTGGTTTGGGGAATGTCTGTCTGTGGACTTCCTCGGTGGCTCAATGGTAAAGAATCCACCTGCAGTGCAGGAGTCGCAGGAGATGTAGGTTTGATACCTGGGTCAGGAAGATCCCCCTGGAGGAGGAAGTGGCAACCCACTCCCATGGACCGAGGAGCCGGGCAGGCTACGGTCCAGGGGGCAACAAAAGAGTCAGACAGGACTTAGCAACTGAACACCAACAATTGAGTGCTTACTAAATGCCAGGCATTGTGTTAAACACTTTTATACAGATCATCCTATTAGACCCTCTCAACAACCATGTGAAGCTACTCTTATTATCCCTTCTTACCAGATGAGGATATTGAGGCTTAATAAAAGGGGAATTACCTACCTAAGGTTATCTCATAAGCAGCAGAGCAGGGAGTCAAGCCCAAGTTTGTCTGGAGCTCTCAAGTACTTTGCTTTCCATTTAATCCTCACTCCCCATCCCCCAGTTGTGGTGTTGGAGAAGACTCTTGAGAGTGCACTGGACAGCAAGGAAATCAAGCCAGTCAATCCTAAAGGAAATCCACCTTGAAGATTCATTGGAAGGCCTGGTGCTGAAGCTCCAATACTTTTGGCCACCTGGTGCAAAGAGTTGGAAAAAACCCTGATGCTGAGAAAGATTGAAGACAGGAGAAGAAGAAGGCGGCAGAGAATGAGATGGTTAGATACCATCCCTGACTCAAGGGACATGAACTTGAGCAAAGTGGGAGATAGTGAAGGATAGGGGAACCTGGCATGCTGCAGTTTATGGGGGCCCAAAGAGTCAGACAGCTTAGAGGCTGAACAACAACAACCCCATCCCCAAATGGCTGTGAGGAAAGAATTATTGTCTCCATGTAAGTTTAACAGCTTTCCATTCAATTTGCTGTTATTTTTTTATCGCTAGTATGTGTGTGTGTGTACTTGCATGTAGAAAAATTGAGTGTATGCCATAGCATCAAGTATGATGCCATGAGCATAACTGGGGTTGAATAAATACAAGTTGATTGATTTTGTGCTGTGCTGCTTCATGATGTCATCTTACACCATATTCAGGGTCAGATTCTACTGCTCGATGCCCGCAGAGTACCCATTGTATAGTGTGTGCTCCAGAAATCTTAACATTTGTTAATCTATTTCTATCTTTGTGATTCTGCTATGACTCTTTAAGTTCTCACCCAGACCCAGCTATTTTGTCTGCTGTGACTCTTAGGAGAAGAAGCAAACATTATTTTTTGTCTAGAACATTTTTATTGTATTCCTAGCTGGGAGGATAAAAATGAATCTGACATCAGGGTTCAAACAACAGCAGTGTTCACATGGACTTACTTTCCTTATCTTCAGCAATCCCATGAGATTTGTAAATGTATAGTACCCTCAGCAGCTTCAACAGGTCCTGCATGGGAATTGTAAAGAGCAATTTGAGCTAGATCAAGGAAACAAGGCCAGGGGTTAGTGGGTAATGTAAATAAGAGACATAAGCCTAGCTGCTAATCTAGGGGTCAGAAGCACAGGTTGGACTTCTCAAGAACATAGGAGATCTTGTAAAGAGTTATATGTCAATTACACACTGCTGCTGCTGCTGCTAAGTCACTTCAGTCATGTCTGACTCTGTGCGACCCCATAGATGGCAGCCCACCAGGCTCCCCCGTCCCTGGGATTCTCAAGGCAAGAACACTGGAGTGGGTTGCCATTTCCTTCTCCAATGCATGAAAGTGAAAAGTGAAAGTGAAGTTGTTCAGTCGTGTCCAACTCTTAGTGACCCCATGGACTGCAGCCTACTAGGCTCCTCCATCCATGGGAGTTTCCAGGCAAGAGTACTGGAGTGGGGTGCCATTGCCTTCTCCTCAATTACAAACTAGCTTCTTGCTTTTTATTGAATAATCTACTCTTGGACCATACAGAGAGCTCTACTTCTGAAAAACAAACAAGTAAACAATAAGAGCAAGAAGACACTGAAAAGCACATTCACCTACTATCAGTATTCTTCCCTTATCCTAATTTAAAAATGTTGATTTTCTTCACCCATGATAGAGTCTGTATTAGTCAACTCAGGCTGCCATAACAAATGCCATCGACTGGGTGGTTTAAACAGTAGAAATGTATCTCTTACATTTCTGGAGGCTGGAAGTCAAGATGAAGGTGCTGGCTGATTCAGTTCTTAATGAGGACTCTCTTCCTGGTTTACAGTCTTGCTATGTGTTCACAGGCAGAGAGAGAGAGAGAGAGAAAAAGAAAGAGAGAATCTGAACCTGAATTTCTCTCTTCCTCTTCTTACAAGGACACCAGTCCTATTTAATCAGGGCCCTAACCATATGAGATCATTTAATCTTACTTATTTCAGTGAAGGTTCTATCTCCAAATACAGTATCATTGAGACCTTGAGCCTCAACATACGAATTTTGGATGACCAGAATTCAGTCCATAGTAGTCTATCTTTGTTATTTATCTTAAGACTGGGGTCTATTTAATGAATAGTTAAATATAAATTTTCTTTATCTATAGAATAGTACTCTCACTAGTGATTGTTTAGGAGCAATAGATCTATTTCTGAAATGGCAGAGAATTGTATTATTCCTATTTTAAGATGATACGGACAATAATTTTAACAGTGAAAGCAAATGTTTAAAACCGGCCTTGGGAGCCTGAATGCTACTGTTATTATTGAGTCGTCCCTAAAATGATGAGAGATCTGAAGGATAGGGAAACCTGGAGTGCTGCAGTTCATGGAGTCGCAAAGAGTCAGACACAACTTAGCAACTGAACAATGACAAAAATGATGAGACACATCTATTCTCCTATTAGCTCTGGGATACAGACCATCTTTTTCAGGTATACTAATTTCCTTCATTGATCACTGATCATAAAGTAATAATATTCCACGCTAGCTTTTAATATCCATATTATTAAAAAAACCACTATATCCTTGGCTTTATACTGTAGTCAAAATAAAATCATGTCATCAAATCAGCAATGACAGGAGGAAAAAGAATTCTCTTGATCCTTGTTTAGGCACTAACTTACTAAAGCCATCTTCATCTTACTAAAGCCATTCTCACCCCAAAGATGTCTTCACTTAATCCTATGTCTAAATGACTTTCTAAACATCAGACAGGTTTAGGGAAATAGCTGGTCAATATAATCAGAGAGAAAATGAGAGCAGTCAAATTCATTTTTTGGATCACATATATGTAGTCACGATTGTAGTATATATTATCCCACTTGAGTCAAACATACAAATTGTGGTTTTTAAAGGCACTTTTGGAATACAGGCTGCCAAGTTTGGATTCTTTTGAAACAACTTTGAAAAAAAAAAAAAAAGAAGAAGCTTTTTAAAAGAGGTTTTTCCAGCTCAGCCTCTTTTTGGTGTCTGAAACAATTATTGCAGAAGGAAGGTAAAAATAAGAAAGAACCCACATTCTGCAGGATCTGGACTAGAATGAGATGCTAAGTTTTATCGTGTTATTTCAAGCTTCTCACCAATATCACCCCACTCTAGGTTTAGATTATTTTTGAAATATACTTCATATTCTTTCTCTACCCAATAAAACATTCCTCCACCAGTGATACTGGAAACTTTTGCTGATGAGAGTTTGAGATTCATAAATAGAGTAAGTCCCCTACATATTAAGCTTCAAGATGTGAACTTTCAAAGATGTGAACGGGCATGCCAGCCCCTGTGTGCCAGCTATTGTACTGAACTTTTCAAGGTACTGTACTGTAAGATTAAAAATGATTTTTTTGTTTCTTTGTTTTTATGTGTGTATTATTAGTCTGAAAATACAGTATAGTACTATTACACTACAGTACAATGTAGCCAATGGTGTTAGTTGGGTACCTAGGTTAACTTTGTTGGATTTTCAAACAAATTGGACTTAAGAACAAGCTTTTGGAAATGGAACCTTCCATAGGTAGGGGGACTTACTGTATTCTAAAAAGAGTATGAGAATTTGCTTTTACTTGATTTACTAAGAACTGTGTGGGCAAAATGTTTGAAATTGCTACATTCAGTTTTTTTCTCTTATAAACTTACAGCTTTTTTTAAAATTTATAATTTGTTGGGGAGGGGGGTTAAAGAATGTTCCTAAGCATCTTAAGTTTTTAGGTATTAGTTCCATTCCTCCATCACAACTATTTTGCTTTATGTTCCTTTCTTGAAATTGTGAAGCTGCATTTCCCTCACTCACTAGCCCAGAAGAATCTGTCTCTAACTAGATTTAGTGATTGCTGTCGTTGAGAAAATCACACGTGCCTCTGCGTGTACCTTCAAAAGGAATTGCTGAGCTGTCACTATTTGTTTTGAAGGCTCTAGAAACCCGAAAATATATCTGCATGCTGCTGCTGCTGCTGCTAAATTGCTTCAGTCGCGTCCGACTCTGTGCGACCCCATAGACGGCAGCCCACCAGGCTCCCCCGTCCCTGGGATTCTCCAGGCAAGAACACTGAAGTGGGTTGCCATTTCCTTCTCCAATGCATGAAAGTGAAAAGTGAAAGTGAAGTTGTTCAGTCGTGTCCGACTCTTAGCGACCCCATGGACTGCAGCCCACCAGGCTCCTCCATCCATGGGATTTTCCAGGCGAGAGTACTGGAGTGGGGTGCCATTGCCTTCTCTGATATCATATTTTAAAAAACATTGCAATCATTTCCAATTCCAAGTTACATGTGATGTTAAACAGCTCAGATGTTTCAAAAATGGGGCAGATGTATTAGAAAACATGTGTATGTGAAAGACTTAAATTTAGTATTGAGTTTTGATAAATAGCATGAGATCTTCAGAGAGTCTGAATATTTTTCCAATGTGTGATAAACTGAGGGTGCTGTCATATTTATGTGGCTGTTTGGTCAAACTCAAGCATGAGAAATAGCTTGGTTTTCTCATGCAAAGTGAGCACAGTCAGATCATTGTATTGTTGAACTGAATTAAGATATGGTAGATACTATATATATATACATACACACACATGTATATACATGGGTTTCCCAGGTGGCTCAGTGGTAAAGAATGCCCCTGTCAATGCAGGAGACCTGGCTTTGATCCCTGGGTTGGGAAGATCCCTTGGAGAAGGGATCAAGCTTGCGATTTCAGCACTAATAGGCCCAAGAAACACGAGTGTGGCAGTCACAGGCACATCACAGAGGCTCCAAGCTGACTTTACTGAGGATGAAAATTCACTTTCCAAATCAAATTGCAGAGGAACAGATGAGTTAACATTGTTTTATGGGCATTTGACGTTCTGACATTTGAGTCAGAAAGGAGAAAACAGCCAGCCTCTACTTTATATGTTATTTTCTCCCTTTTATCTGAGAACCACAATATTCCTTCTTCAGTCAGTAGGGATTTCAGAATGTGCAAACTGCTCCCTGGGCTATTGGGTACTTTTCGAAACAGCATTTAGGTTATTATAGTAAAACACAATGAGACTTAAAAGACAACAACAACAAATGGATGTGCTTTATAAGTAACTGTCAAAAAATTACTTTCTTTTTAAGATGTAAATTAGACATCTTGGACTGTTTTCAAGATTTTTTCTATAGAGTACTTTGAAAGATACAACAAAAACAACTCAAAACCCTTTCAGTAATTTCCAGATAAATGCCTCCAATAAAGTGTGTGTTTAGGTCTTTCAGGCTATGTTATTAAACTGGCAACTCGGGTTTTATTTCTCTGTCTCTCTCCGACTCTCCCTGATCTCTTCCTCCCACTCCTTACCTTAACATTTCAGAGTGAAGCAAGAGATACCTTTATGCCTTTTAGGTATTCAAAAGGCATATATTGTTTCTTTCCCTAGGAAGATACATTTTGTTTTTACTGATTAACATTTCCCTGGAAGAAGTTGTTGGGAAGGAGAAAATTTACCTCTTGAGTAATGATAAAATCGACCCAAGACAGACTAATAGGAGAAAAAGAAACAAATTTTATTTCATGGGAGTATAAATCTCAAAAAAAAAAATGGCACCTAAAAATTGGCAGGGGCTTCCCTAGTGGCTCAGAGGTAAAGAATCTGCCTGAAGTGCGAGAGACCTTCTGCAACAAATGGAACTCCATTTCGATGCCTGGGTCAGGAAGATCCCCTGAAGAAGGAAAAGGCAACCCACCCCAGTATCCTTGCCTGAGAAATATGGACAGAGGAGCCTGGTGGGCTACAGTCCATGGGGTTGTAAAGAGTCTGACATGACTTAGTGACTAAACAACCATCACCAAGGAGTGGCCAAAGTAAGCAGCTTTTATATTTTTTTGACAAAAAAATAAAAAAAAATTTGTCAGAAACTGACAAGACAAAGAATTGCAGGGTTTGAGTGCTCAATTAATGAAAAATCTAAACAGAGTTTGTGCTTGAGGTAATAAATCTTAAAAGTAACAATGCTTATATAAACATTTATGTATAGCCTTTAATGTGGATATATGTTTTATATCGGGATCGCAAGAGTCAGACACTACTTAGCCACTAATCAATAACAACAAAGGTTTTTAATACACATGTACACATGAAGTAAAAGTAGGTCCTTGAATTGTTGGTCATATGGTAAGGTTATGTTTAAATTTAGGGGGAACTGACAGATTGTTTTCAAAAGTCACTGCCACTGCCACTATTTTAAAATACTACCAATTAAACTGACTTCAGTAGTTGATGTTCTGCTGTGTCTGACTCTGCGACCCAAGAGACTGCAGCATGCCAGGCTTCTCTGTCCTTTACTATCTCCTGGAATTTGCTCAAATTCATGTTCATTGAGTCGATGATGCCATCCAACCACCTCATCCACTGTCACCCCCTTCTCCTCCGGCTCTCAATCTTTCCCAGCATCAGGGTCTTTTCCAATGAGTCAGCTCTTTGCACTAGGTGGCCAAAGTATTGGAGCTTCAACTTCAGCATCAGCCCTTCCAATGAACATTCTGGGTTAATTTCCTTTAGGATTGACTGGTTTGATCTCCCTGTTGTCCAAGGGACTCTCAAGAGTCTTGACCGGCACCACAGTTTGAAAGCATCAGTTCTTTGGTGCTAGCCTTCTTTATGGTCCAACTCTTATATCGGTACATGTCTACTGGAAAAACCATGGCTTTGACTGGATGGATATTTGTCAGCAAAGTGATGTCTCTGTTTTTGAATATGCTGCCTAGGTTTGTCATAGCTTTTCTTCCAAGGAACAAGCGTCTTTTAATTTCATGATTACAAAGTCACCTTCTACAGTGATTTTGGAGCCCAAGAAAAATAAAAAGTCTGTTACTGCTTCCATTTGTTCCCCATCTATTTGCCATGAAGTGATAGGACCAGATGCCATGATTTTAGTTTTTTGAATTAGATAAGCAGCCTTGATGAAATATACAATGTACAGCCTTGATGAAAATAGAAAATGAATTCATATAATTTCAGTCAGTTCAGTTCAGTCGCTCAGTTGTGTCTTTGCAACCCCATGAACTGCAGCACTCCAGGCCTCCCTGTTCATCACCAACTCCCAGAGTTGACCCAACTCATGTCCATTGTGTCGGTGATGCCATCCACCATTTCATCCTCTGTCATCCCTTCTCCTCCTGCCTTCAATCTTTCCCAGCATCAGGGTCTTTTCAAATGTGTCAGCCCTTCACATTAGGTGGCCAAAGTATCGAGTTTCAGCTTCAACATCAGTCCTTCCAAAATACAAAAGTAAATTAGAATAGTACCAACTATGAATGAGGCTTTATAATTTCTCTAAATTCATTCCAAATTTTGTTTTTTAAATATTTTAGCCTTTGTACTGGATGTGATGTGTGTAAAATTTTAGTCTTGATTGTGTTCCTTGAACAACTAATGACATTGGTCTTTTGTATACTTTCTTTGCAAGAAATGTCTTCTTACATGCTATGTCCATTTTCAATTGTATTATTTGTCTTTGTATTGTTTTTTTTTTACTGAAATATAATGCTTTATGCATTATCTGTAATATCTAAAGAGTAAAAAAACCAAAATATTCATCAATCAATGAATAGATAAGCAATTATTCATTGAAATATTACTCAAAAATAAAAAGGAATGAGTAATGATACATGCTAAATATGGATAACTTTTTTTTTAATTTTATTTTATTTTAAACTTTACATAATTGTATTAGTTTTGACAAATATCAAAATGAATCCGCCACAGGTATACATGTGTTCCCCATCCTGAACCCTCCTCCCTCCTCCCTCCCCATTCCATCCCTCTGGGTCATCCCAGTGCACCAGCCCCAAGCATCCAGTATCGTGCATCGAACCTGGACTGGCAACTCATTTCATACACGATATTTTACATGTTTCAATGCCTTTCTCCCAAATCTTCCCACCCTCTCCCTCTCTCACAAAGTCCATAAGACTGTTCTATACATCAGTGTCTCTTTTGCTGTCTCGTACACAGGGTTATTGTTACCATCTTTCTAAATTCCATATATGCGTTAGTATACTGTATTGGTGTTTTTCTTTCTGGCTTACTTCACTCTGTATAATAGGCTCCAGTTTCATCCACCTCATTAGAACTGATTCAAATGTATTCTTTTTAATGGCTGAGTAATACTCCATTGTGTATATGTACCATAGCTTTCTTATCCATTCATCTGCTGATGGACATCTATAAATATGGATAACTCTTGAAAGCAGTATGCTATGCGAAAGAAGCCAGTCACAAAATACCAGATATTGTATGACACCATTCATATTAAATGTTAACATGAATGTTAACGGGCAAATTCATTGAGACAGAAAACAGATTAGTAGTCACCAGAGGCTTAGAAGAAGGGAGAAAGGAGGAGCTGTTAATGGGTACAGTGCTTATTTTGGGGGTGGTAGAAATGTTTCAAAATAATGGTGATGGCTGCACACGTTGGTAAGTACAGTTGACCCTAGAACAACATGGATTCCAATTTCACGGGTTCTGAGTTGGGAAGATGCCCTGGAGGAGAGCATGGCAACCCACTCCAGTTTTCTTGCCTGGAGAATCCCATGGACAGAGAAGCCTGACGGGCTACAGTCCATAGGATTTCAAAGAGTTCTACCCGACTGAAGTGACTTAGCACACACGCAGTTATACTTGGATGTTTTTTGGTGGTACGAAAGAACTACATGATCCGTAATTAGTTGAATCCACAGGTGCAGGGCTGTGGACACAAAGGATAACTGTGAAGTTATATCTGTATTTTCAGTGGCAGTGGGTCGACTTCCCTAACCATTGCATTGTTTAAGGACCAACTGGATATGAAAAGTCACTGAACTATACAATTTTAAAAGGTGAACTTTGTGGTATGTGAATTACATCTCAATGAAGCTATTATTTAAAAAGTTAAAAAAGTAACAATGTTTATTTATCTAGACTTCTTAGACCTAACTCCCTATCTCTGGCAATTAAGGGTGACCTTCAAGACTTCTCTGGCAGCCCAGTGGTTGAGACTCCGTGTCTCTACTGCAAGGGGCACAAGTTCGATCTCCACATGCCACGCAGTGTGGCAAAAAAATAAAAGTGTCCTTCTACCTCCAGATGTGGAGGATGCCCCTTTCATTTGGGAGATTTACTTCCTGTTTCAGGAAAACAGAAAGGAAGGTTAAAGTGTGCCTTTTGCTTTGGCCATTTCTTAACCTACTTTAATTTAAAATAATCAATATGCCATTGTGGCACATTTTGGGGTGACCTGCCCAAAGCGCCAATAAAGTCTTGGAGGGAGGCAAGGTTAGGTGGACATTTGTACTTTAACTATTGGCCGAAATGTAATAGTTGATGTGAATCAACGGTGCTATCTTTCTAAAGTCGTAGGACACATAAAATCATTTATCCCATCAGCATAAAAAAAAAATGTGAAACAACAGTCTTTAAGTTATGAAGAAATAGGAATTCAGAGGTTTTGCATATCAGACTTAGAAAATCCGATTACTTGATGTTTAAGAGCACTAAAGTGCTTTGTGATTAAAATCGATAGGAAGAGAAAAATACTTGTATGTACTTCAGTGGTTCAAATACTTTGCCTCTTTGATTGATTACCAAATGGTTACTGCAACTGAGTGAGTTAAATTGAATAACTTTTCAGGGAAACAGCAACAGTCAATGTTCAAAGTGGTTGTGTGGATGTGTGCTCAGTCAGTAAGTCATGTCCAGCTCTTTGTGACCACATAGACTGTAGCCTGCCAGATTCCTCAGTCCATGGGATTTTTCTGGCAAGAATACTGGAAGTGAGTTGCCATTTCCTCCTCCACCGTATCTTCCTGACCCAGGGATCAAACACATGTCTCCTGCATTGCAGGTGGGTTGTCTACCACCAAGCCACCAGCGGGGCCCTTCAAAGTGGTTGAAAGTGAAAGCGAAGTTGCTCAGTTGTGTCCAACTCTTTGTGACCCCATGGACTGTTCACGGAATTCTCCAGGCCAGAATACTGGAGTGGGTAGCCTTTCCCTTCTCCAGGGGATCTTTCCAACCCAGGAATTGAACCCAGGTCTCCCACATTGCAGGCAGATTCTTTACCAGGAGCCACAAGGGAGGTCCCTCAAAGTGGTTTATTGCTGCCAAAATTTATTAAAATATATATGCTTATGAAGAAACTACATTTCTATTAGCTGACCTCCATGTGATATCTAACTGCATCCCAAACTCCTAACGGCATCCAACAGGGGTAGAAAAGAGACTCACCAGACCTATGCAACAATGCAGGTAAGTTTGCCTGAACGATCAGGTAGACAAGTGAGCCCGGCTCTTCTAGAAAGAGATACTCAGTGAACTAGAAGAACTAGAGGGATCTGGAAAAGAGCCCACATACAAAAGGAAGGTGAAAAAGGAAGCTGTCAGGAAAGACAAATTGACTTTTGTAGTAAACAACTTACCATTTCCACACGCCCAGTCCTAATTTCTAACTGTTGGCAGCAGCCTCCTGTGTGGGGTTTCTGACTGACAGGTGAGGCTGGAAGTCAAGGGGAATTAATTGTCCCTAAGAAAGGGGAGTTATTGCCCTCAACCAATCACTGATGGGAGTTTGTGGACAAAACACCCAGCTCCCTACAAGGATAACTCTGAGGATCACCCTGCACTAAGTCCTAGACCTCCCAGTGGGGTAAGAGCCTTTTGCTTGCAGTGGTAATGGGCTACATCTTTTCCTCTTCACTGACTTCCTTCTCCTGGTTCTCTTCTCTGCACTCTGCAGGGTTTCCTGGCACCATCTCCTAGCTAAACTACTTACACTGGACTCTTGTTTCAGGGATTGCCTCAGGAAGAACCCAAACAAAGACAACTCAGCCCAGCAAAGGACTTGGAGAAGAGGAGGATGCTTCTTGTCAGAAGGAAAATGGCAATGTTTATACATTTCCTTCTTTCTCTCCATAAAGGATGCCTATGAATACAGATTGTTGTTTTTCAGCCACTAAGTAGTGTCCAACTCTTTGCGACCCCATGGACTGCAGCACACCAGGCTTCCCCATCCTTCACTGTCTCCCGGAGTTTGCTCAAACTCATGTCCATTGAGTCAGTGATGCCATCCAACCATCTCATCCTCTGTCATCCCCTTCTCTTCCTGTCCTCAATCTTTCCCAGCATCAGGGTCTTTTCCAAAGAGTCGGCTCTTTGCATCAGGTGGCCAAAATATTGGAGCTTCAGCTTCAGCATCAGTCCTTCCAATGAATATTCAGGGTTGATTTCCTTTAGGATTGACTGGTTGGATCTCCTTGCTGTCCAAGGGACTCTCAGGGTCTCTTCAAATATTGCAGTCACAAGGTTGCTGTCATCTGAAGGCTTGACTGGGGCTATTGGATCCCTTCTAAGCCTAGTCATATGACTCTTGGCTGGAGGTCTCAGTTTCTTGCCACCTGGACCTTTCCATAGGATGGCTCATAACTGCTTATGGCTTCCTCCACAAGCAGTCATCCAAGAGGGACAAAGAAAAAGCAGAGAGCTGCATGGTAGCTTTTATGTTGTTTCCATTTTCAACAGTTATAAAATAGGCTGCGATGAACATCTATACAATTATGTATTTTATACTTTCATAGTTTCTTTAACATATAGTTTTAGAAGTAAAATTGTGTTCACATTGTCATCATGAGCCAAATTTCATCTCCTCTGAGGGGCCTACAGCAACCAGTCTCAAGTGGACCACTCTGCTGTCACTCTTCATCCGATTGTTCTATTTTATGTTCTATAAGATTATTTTTGTCTCAAAGTACTTTAATCATTTATAAATTTCTTCTGATGAAATGTAAGCTCCATGAGGATAAAGACTTTGCTTGATTCAATGGTTACTTTACTGTATTTCTGGCATTCGGAATAGTACTTGGCATATGTAACCTGTTCAATAAATTTCTGATACTTAAATCAACTCATGTGTTTCTTGTTTTCCTGCCATCTGTTTATTATATCGTTAAGAAAAAATCTTCAAAAAAGTAGAAACTGATATCTTCCTGATAGTAGCTTTTATGTCTTTGATCAATGTTTAGGTTGAAGCTTTTTTTAAAAAAATATGTTGACTCATGGCTGTAGTTCTAATTTTAAAAATTGTTCTTTCATATTCTTTTCCTAGCTCAAAACATGGAGGCATTGTTTCATTTTCTATTGATCTTTTCCAACTGATTCTTTTCCATTTCTTTATATTTTGACTCTTTGCCTGCCATTCATTTTGCCAGGGAAAATTGTTCCAAATTAATTTCTCTAGGCAGGTAAGATCACTGGCAGGCATTGACTTTTCAATTCCAAGATGCCAGTGACAGAGACTGATAGTTCAAATCAGAATGGCTGAAACAGCGCATCCTGTTTTTGGAAGGGCAGTTACAGCTGCTATTTGCAGAGTCAGAGCCTTTTGCTCACTTGGAGTTTCGTGCGTGAGCCTGAGGTCTTTAAAATTACTTCCCCATCTGACCAACATGACAGCGCTGGGCCTCATCATTTGAAGCTGTGCTTCAGGGAATCCTTAAAATAGTCCTCCTGCCCCATCCTGCTGGTGGCTGTCCTACTTTAACTCACAATTATGAAAGTTCCTTGAGTGTCTGGTGGTCATCTGTTTCCCAAACGGGGTCAGTTCCATAAAGCTGTGCCAAGATGCATGTCACTGTACCGCTGGAGTCCCTGGCAGGCCATTTCCTGTTCAATAGGCTCACAGGGAATTCCACTGGAAATGCTCATGCAAGAAGAGGCTTCTGAAGTCAGTATACCTCCCAATAAGTTCAGAGTTGGGCTCTAAGTCTTGAAGTCACACTCTGTCTGCTGGCATCTCAAAGGACTTAGCCTTCTTTGTTCAGGCTTCTTCTTCATCAATCTGTGCAATATTGGACTGACAACTTGCTGACACATCCTGGAGATTGATTTTCCCTCTGCATGGCTGAAGAAACTCTTTAAAATATGAGTATATTCTTCTGAGGCAGTTTCAGTTCAGTTCAGTCGCTCAGTCATGTTTGACTCTTTGTGACCCCATGGACTATAGCACGCCAGCCCTCCCTGTCCATCGCCAACTCCCAGAGTTTACTCAAACTCATGTCCATGGAGTCGGTGGTGCCATCCAACAATTTCATCCTCTGTCGTCCCTTCTCCTGCCTTCAGTCTTTCCCAGCATCAGGGTCTTTTCAAATGAGTCAGTTCTTCGTATTAGGTAGCCAAAGTATTGGAGTTTCAGCTTCAGCATCAGTCCTTCCAATGAATACTCAGGACTGATTTCCTTTAGGATGGACTGGTTGGATCTCCTTGCAGTCCAACAGTTCTTGCAGTCTGAGGCAGTTTAGCCTATCTTGATCTGCTCTATTTATCTCTTCCTCTCCCTTCCCTCTTTCTTTCTCTGAAGAAAAGGAGAATGGATTATGACAAGTGGAAAAATGCAAGTAAATATGGTCCAGTAACTCTGACCTATTCTTTAGGTGATGAGGAGTTATGGATAAGGAAATGGCAACCCAGTACAGTATTCTTGCCTGGAAAATCCCATGAATAGAAGAGCCTGGCAGGCTACAGTCCATGGTGTTGCAGAGTCGGACTGAAGCATATTAGCAGCAGCAGAATGGATTTGAAATAAAACCATCACAACAGTTCTTCTTTGAGTTAAAAAAAAAAAGCAGGAAAGTAGTAAGACGTTTAAACTTCAGCTCCATGCTAATCTTCCAGTTATTATAAAATGGGATAATTGGAGTTGGGCAAGGATGGACCAGGAAGTAAACAAAGATCTTCATGTTGCTGTTTAGTTGGGCTGACCTCATGATGCTCACTGAACTTTATAAGGGCATAAGTGGAATGTGTAAATGCAGCATTTCAAAATCAAAGTGAGTCTTCTATAAAAGTTCTGTGTAAAACTTCAAAAACTCTTCACTATGCTTTTATTTTTATTGACTTGGCCTTGGTTTAACTATAATTGAATCAGGCCAGTGATAGGCTCTTCTACTTATAGAAGATTGCCAAATTGTTCTCCTTGAATTGTTAATGCAGGTGTGAAATTGAGGTCAAGCCATTAATTCTCTTTTTGTTTTTGATTGAAAACAATATGGTTTTTGGTGTTTCTAAGAAAAAGCAGTATGAGCCATAATCCTTTGGTTTCCTTTTCTCAGAGAGTACCTTAACTGGGGCCATGGTCATGGTTATTTTCAACTCCACTTGGGCTACAGCTGAGAACCTGAATGGATGTAGAGCATAACTTCACCACATCAGACTCTTTTGGGACCCCATGGACCATAGCCCACCAGCCTCCTCTGTTCCTGGGATTCTCCAGGCAAGAATACTGAATGGGTTGCCATTTCTTCCTGCAGGGGATCTTCCTGACCCAGGGATCAAACCTGTGTCTCTTGCATCTCCTGCATTGGCAGCCAGATTCTTTACCACTAGCACCACCTGGGAAGCCCATAACTTCAGAGGTCCTGGTAGAAATCTTGTGTGGGAAATTACTGGCTATAAAGGATGCCTGGGCTTCTGTGGTTTACTGCTAGTATACCCCTTCATCAGCCTGAGGGAAACAACTTCTGTTTTAGAAAATGAACTGTACTAACTTTTTGACTCTGATCTTTTCTCCTTTGCAGAGAGCAAAGAGCTGTGCCTCCAAGTGTAGCTGAGGAGCTGATACCCCGCAGTGATAAGCTACCCCACTGTAGCTTATCTATCAAAAGACCTATGCTTTAAGACGTCCTGCAGTAGGGGCCATTACGGCAAGAATCTAAAACCAGTGCGGCTATGGTACTGTCTTCTTAAAAATGGGATTGTTGTGACTTTCCTGGTGGTTCAGTGGTTAAGCCTCTCAGCACTCCCAGGGCAGGGGACTTGGGTTCTATCCCTGGTCATGGAATGAAGATCCCACATGACACTGGGAACGGCTAGAGGAAATAATGAAAGAAATGGGATTGTTACCTACCATGCCACAGACAATTAGCTCCTTCATCTAGGAAGACTTCTTTGAAAAGCTGATAGTTTTCATGTCATTCTTGGTTGTACTTGAGTACTACAATTATTCTTTCTATGCGATTTGGAATTTTTGCAGGAAGGGCATTTAATATAAAGTGGAATGTAACAGCACAGCAGCATTTTAATTGGACCAGTGGTGCAGATTGCATGGCTCTTACCATCATACCACTTCAGCAGTGACCTGGAGATGACTTACACTGCCTTCTGAGAGCTAATTTGCTCTTCCCAACCCTACATTCAGTGGTGTTATGTTGGTAGCTTGAAATTAACCACAGTGGTGAGTCAGGTGTGATCGTGGTAGTGCTCAGTTGCTGAGTCATGTCTGACTCGTGTCGAACCCATGGACTGTAGCCCACCAGTTCCCTCTGTCCATGGGGTTCTCCAGGCAAGAATACTGGAGTAGGGGGGATCGTCCTGACCCAGGGATCAAACCCACAACTCTTGTGTCTCCTGCATTGGCAGGAGGGTTCTTTAGCACTGAGTCACCTGGGAAGAAGTAATACTCTCCCCTTCCCCCACCACAAGAGACCCAGTGGTTAAACATTTCTCAGCATATCTCCATTTCTGGTTCACAGATGAAAGCAGGAGGACAAAGGTAAATCGTGGAAATCCACCACCGGAAGCCTTCATGATGGGGAAAATGATGCAACTTTTTGCATTTGATGCAACATGATGCAACAGCTGCTTCAGTGATGCCACAGCTGCTTCAGAGATGGCCACAACCCATGGAAGCTGAGATACAAGGGCTGAGCACTGCTGTTGAACAAGCACAACAAAACAGGCAGATCTAACTGGGTTTCTTTGCAAAATTGCTACAGTGAAAAATGATGCATTTGTGCGCCTAGTTGTCACCACTCATATTAGTCCTGAAGCCTCTTGAAATCAGTTCTAGATAAATGTTTATGAAGCACATACACATTTTATTATTTCATAGTCTGAGACATACGTAAGATGCAAAATGCTAAAATATCTCAGTCCTCACCACACTCTGACATGTGGCTGGTGACATCAGCTGGCATTCCTCCATGAACTCCTGGGTTCCTATGCTGCTGGAGTTCCCAGCCAGACTGCCAACGTTCCACTATCCTCGCTTGAGTGGCATTGAGAAGATGAGCCAGCTCGGTTCCCAATCATATACGTAACCAAAAAATGAATCATCCGTCTCCACTTGCAGCAGTCTCCCAAAACCTCATCAGAATTCCTGTGGGGCTGCCCTTCACGGGATCCAGGGAGGAGAAGTCCTCTCTGCCCAGTAGGGGGCGCTGAAGGGAACACATGGTTTCTTTTCTTAACACTCGGTGCTCCCCTAAGAGATGAAGTCTTTCTGGTTCCTATTTCTCCTATTCCACAGTTGAGGGGTGAGTAGAGGGTGAGCAGAAATGCCTTGTCTTAACACCTCAGGCCTTGGAGAGGTAATTGGATCCGGCTTCTCACAGTTCTCTAAGGAACTTAGCACTTCTTTTCTCAGCCAGGGCCAGAACTGTTTTAAAAAAACCAGTCTCTTCAAGCACCTAATACCAAGAATCCTGTTGCAAAAATAGTTTGTTTTTTTCTTTCTTTCTTCTTTTTTTTTTTTTTACAGCTTTTATGCTTGGAAATCCAGTGTGTGAAAGGAATGGAAGCAATGCAACACATTAGATTTTTAAATGCTACAACAGGAGAGTAAGTGGTGAGGTAGGGGGGGTGGGGGTGTATGTACAAGCTTGCACATAGAGGCATCAGGACTTTTTTCAGCAGCTCTCAAAAGTCTCCTCAGGGCTGCTTGTGTTACTGTTCATTCATTGTTTGATCTATGATTTTATCATCTACTCCCTAATCTTTTGAGGGAGATCTATGATTTTGTCTACTATGTTTCATCGAATATGTTTAATCTATGATTTGATCTATTCCCTAATCTCTATCATATTTTACACCCTTCTCTCTTAGCAGTCTTCTGGCACTTGGGAAGTAAATGTGGAAGTTCAAGAAGAGAAGAAAAGCTTTGAGAAACTGTATGGTAAGGAACATCGGCTCATTTTTATCCTGTTGGGAGAATCACATTCATATAATGGCTGCCACTGATCCAAAACAGATGGACACAGTTTTAGAAAAATGGCAGGAATGTTAGAAATTTGGTTCTTATCACAATTTCCCTCTCTCTGTGGGGTCAGTGTCGGCATCTGAGGTGCCAGAAGCATTTCACTAAGAACTGGCTTGAACTGAGGGATGAGATCAGAGTTTCACTCTAGTAGAAAGACTAGAGTCAGGAAAGACTGGGAAAGAAGGGAGACAGAACTCCAGAGGATGGCAGTGGTGAAAGCAAGGGCAGGAGAGATGGACTTCAGGCTGACCTGGATTAAAAGGCAGGATGGGTGGAAAAAAGGGCACTGTTGGGAGGAAGATATCTAATTAAACCGAGTTCTACCGTAGCCAGCCCCTGGGAAGGGCTGACCCAGACTCCAAAATGATTGGCTTGGGGATGCAAACCACTGCATAAATTATATTCAATGAATAACACATGGGAAAGGTCTTAGATGCATACCTGATGCATAATGGAAATTCAACTGGTATTAGTTTTCCTTCCCTTCCTGCTCTTGATGATGCTACCAGGTGGCATAGAAAACACATTATGTGAGTCTGGGTCAAGGCATCACTGTGACAATATTGTCTCAGCAGCATTTCTAATGCAGGTAAAAGTTGAGCTCAACGTGTGAAATGCCGTGTGAGAAAAATAGCAGTCGTGTGTCAGGAGAGAAATAAAACCACAGCCTCAGCTGGAGCTGAGAAAGAAGTAATAGGGGTCTAGTTTCCCCTGGGGGAAGTGGGACGATCTAATATCCCTAAGGGCTCATCCATGCCCTCATGATCATGACTCTGAGTGGCAAGCCAAGCCTGGGGAAGAATGTTGGGAAGCCATAAAAAAAATCAGGTGATGTGGGAGTCCACAGATAAGGAATCTTAGCATTTGGAGACAATCAGAAATTAAATCCAGTTTCTTGCTAAGGAGGCAAGGATTCACAGGGCAATGAAAGGGGCAGAGATAGGAAGCTGCCTGCTTCTAGGTGCCCTCTGAGTAGGGTTTAGAAGTACTGAGGTTAGGCTCTTGGAATCTTCTGCTACCTCACGGGGTCTAGAGTGTCTCAATTGTTTGTGTTGCCTTTTTAGGGTTCTTTCCAATAAGGAAATTTACACTTACCTGAGAAAAAAAGCTTAAAATGAAACTTTCCTTTTTACTATTTAACCACCCACTCAATCTATATTTAGATATTTAGATACACCCCCCCCCCAAATCCTGATGCTGGGAAAGACTGAAGTAAAAGGAGAAGAGGGTGGTGGAGGATGAGATGGTTAGATAGCACCATGGACTCAATGGACATGAACTTGAGCAAACTCCAGGAGATAGTAGAGACAGGGAAGCCTGGTGTGCTGCAGTCCATGGGGTCGTAAAGAGCCAGACACGACTGAGCAACTGAACAACAAATTAAGTTCTTAATTTCCCACTACCTTGAAAACCCTTCATACCTACTTGATCAGATGTCACTTTATGAAGCCTTCTCTGACTCTTGCCCATAGGATAGTTAAGCTTTCATCATGCACTGAAACATTTTAACATTTAGACTTCAGAAAACTGGTTTGCATAATGGACCTGCAACACACTTTTGAAATAATGTTGAATCAATTTTCTTTGTATTCATTTGCAGAATAGTTGTTATTTTCTGCCACTCACAATCCACTCTTTTTTTTATAACGATGCCTTATTTAATTTGGAGACAATTCTCTCTTCCTTTGTGTATGCTATCATTTAGGGATGCCAGTCAACATGTCCTGCCACCTTCTAGTCGCGAGGTGGGTGTGTGAACCATGATGGCCAAGTAGACACTAATGGAATGCTCTCTAGCTATTGAAGCAGAAGATTTATTACAGAGAACCAGCCTTCCAGGAAGTACTGCCAGTATAAGACTGGAGTGAAGAAAGAATGTCTCCCACCAGGAAGCTGAGGAATTAGGAAGCCGCCGTGCCAACTTCTGGTGCCCACTGCCACTGTGAGCTCCAGGAATACGCCTCCTTAGCTGTGACTTGCCAGAATAGAAGCCACTGCCAGAGTTGTTGGTTCCAGAGCCATGACACCTGCTGGGATTGCACCAGCAATCCAGAGGGACCATGCCTCTCAACACTTAATAAGCTGTGGTTGGATATTGGGACCCTGGCCAGGGCTATTGCAGAAGAATCAAACCCCTTGATATTCACTCTCTGGAGTAGAAATTGCAGAAGCTGCACAATTGTGGGCTCCACCTCACTTCCGCCTTTCCAGGCACACACAAGTGTATGTGACTGGCTGAGTAATAATTATCCTCTGGAACACTGGCTGCAAGAGAGACTGCAGAATAGAGTTTTTAGCATTCTAGCCTCTACTATGAATAAAGGGACCTTGAAATGGGGCAGAATGAATAGCGAACATCGATCCATCATGTGAGCAATGTTCCGCCCTTCACGCTTGGACTCTGGAGCCTAGTGACTAAAGGACAGAAGAAAAATGCTTGGAGCCAATTACAGCCAGTGCAGGATCCTGGAGATCTGCCACTTAGATCCCCCCAAGACTCAGGTTCTTGTCTTTCCAGGCTTCTGCTTCTTTAGGTTTCCCCTTGGGAGCCCCACCCTGACCTCAGTATCATTTCCCTTTTATCTACAGTGACCCAAACATGAGTTCTGGTACTTATATTTTCAAGGCTGGGCCCCAAAGAATTTGATGCTTTCTAACTGTGGTGCTGGACAAGACTCTCTAGATTCCCCTGGACAGCAAAGAGTCCAAACCAGTCAATCCTAAAGGAAATCGACCCTGGATATTCATTGGAAGGATTGATGCTGAAGGTGAAGCTCCAATACCTTGGTTACCTAATCAAAGAGCCGACTCATTGGAAAAGACCCTGATGCTGAGAAAGATTGAAGGCAAAAGGAGAAGAAGGTGGCAGAGGATGAGATGGTTGGATGGCACTATTGATTCAGTGCATATGAGTTTGAGCAAACTCTGGGAGATAGTGAAGGACAGGGAAGCCTGGTGTGCTGTAGTCCATGGGGTTGCAAAGAGTCGGACACAATTGAACAACTGAACAACAAAAAATTTATAATCAAAGACCTTAACTGATACATGATTGGACATTGTTTTGCAGCATCTGCTGCTGCTGCTGCTGCTGCTAAGTCGCTTCAGTCATGTCCAACTCTGTGCAACCCTATAGACGGCAGCCCACCAGGCTCCCCTGTCCCTGGGATTCTCCAGGCAAGAACACTGGAGTGGGTTGCCATTTCCTTTTCCCATGCATGAAAGTGAAAAGTGAAAGTGAAGACGCTAGTCGTGTCTGACTCTTAGTGACCCCATGGACTGCAGCCTACCAGGCTCCTCCATTCATGGGATTTTCCAGGCAAGAGTCAACAATCCCCAAATTCTTGCTGAATGCATGTGTTAAACTCTGCATTTAGATCTGGCTCTTGGAATTCTAGTGTCCTAGAATTCAAAAGGCAAAGAAGTCCTCAGTGATAAGCTTATTCAAACTTTTTTGTTAAGAGATGAATTTGAAGTACACAGAGCAGCTTAGCAGACACAGTCCTTTATTATTAACATTATAAGGATTCTTCCCAAAATATTTTATCTCTATAACAACACAGCCTTAATTTTAATAACATAGAAATATCCTTGGAAGAAAAAGGTAGATAAACAACACTTTTAACAAAATTTAAAGTAACATAGGCTTTGGTTTGTTCTTGTCATTAGCTAATAATTTTATTATAAGATTTGTAGCCAGACTTGTGAAAATCTATAAACATCTTACAGAAGTTTCTTTGATAAAGAAAACCATGCTCAGTGGAAAGCTTTTGGGGTTTTTAATCCTCAGTGGGAAGGCTTTTGGGGTTTTTAATGCAGCCATTGATCTCCTATTCTTAAATTTGAAAACTACAAGGAGTCCATGTGTCAAAACCTACTGTAATATAAACTTTGCAAATGGTCCAGCCACAATCTTACATCCCATGAAGATTGCAAAACAGGCTCCATGTCCTCCCTGCAAAAATACTTTTGGATGAAAAATGTTTAACCAGGTTTTTTATAGTAGTGGCCCAAAGACTTTGAAAAACATCCTCAAGAAGCTACTACAGGAACTTCCAATTTAATGAATTTTAACAGCTGTTCTGCCACCAGACTTCCAAGTGGAATTTGATTTCCCTCGAGGAAATTCTATTAATTTGTTTTTATTATTTTAGGATAGCTAATACGGGTTAGCTGGCTGGGTTCTGACACTAGGTACGGTGTGGGTGGCAAGGCAATTCTGGTACTAATCAGTACTCCTCTGAGTCCTTCCCCACAAGACCACCCAGATGGTGGACTGTGCTAGGCTGCAGCATGAGCAGTGCCAAGTTGCCCTGTCTGGTACCAAGGAGTGTAGCAGTTCTGCCAAGCACTCTGGAGAGGTACTCAGGAAGATGGGATACTCAGCAGTGTCAGGAGATGATGGTGCCGCTGCTGCTGCTGCTGCTAAGTCGCTTCAGTCGTGTCCGACTCTGTGCAACCCCATAGACAGCAGCCCACCAGGCCCCACCGTGCCTGGGATTCTCCAGGAAAGAACACTGGAGTGGGTTGCCATTTCCTCCTCCATTGCATGAAAGTGAAAAGTGAAAGTGAAGTCGCCCAGTCGTGCCTGACTCTTAGTGACCCCATGGACTGCAGTCTACCAGGCTCCTCCATCCATGGGATTTTCCAGGCAAGAGTACTGGAGTGGGTTGCCATTGCCTTCTCCGAGATGATGGTGGAGGAATATTATTTCCTCTCTGCTTCTAAGGTGCCCGCCATCCCTCAAGCGTTCAAGCTTGACCTGTTGCAGTGTGCTTGTAACACAAGGTCCATAGAGCTGTGCTTGAATCCAACTCGGCTTAAGAGGACTGAACTGTGGCTTCCGAGTCTGTATCAGAAAATTAAGGATAATGATAATTGCCCTTCTGATTCTCAGTGCTATTGTATATGTAAGAAATAAAGGTGAACACATTTTTATCTTTTAAATTCATTCATTCAGTTTTTTGAGGGCCAACACTTTATTTATATATTTTTATGAGCTTTCCTCAATGCTCAGTCGGTTAAGAATCTCCCTGCAATGCAAGAGACCTGGGTTCGATTCCTGAGTCTGGAAGATTCCCTGGAGAGGGAAATGGCAACCCACTCCAGTATTATTGCCTGGAGAATCCCATGGGCAGAGAAGCCTGGCAGGCTACAGTCCATGT
Organism: Bubalus bubalis; assembly: GCF_019923935.1. Taxonomy (NCBI): domain Eukaryota; kingdom Metazoa; phylum Chordata; class Mammalia; order Artiodactyla; family Bovidae; genus Bubalus; species Bubalus bubalis. The sequence goes on from NC_059163.1 coordinate 21,468,679, forward strand.
GGTCGCAAGAGTCAGACACGACTCAGTGACTAAACCAACCTACCATTTTTAATTGGAGGATAATTGCTTTATAATGTTGTGTTGGTTTCTGCAGTACAACAACGTGAATCAGCCATAAGTATATTTATATATTCCCTGCCTCTTGAGCCACCCTTCCTCCCACTGCCCCACCCCTACCCCATCCAACCCCACTAAGTCATCACAGAGTGTGGGGCTGGGCTCCCTGTCTTATATAGCAGCTTCCCACTAGCTATCTATTTTACACATGGCACTGTATATACATTAGTGCTACTCTCTCAGTTCATCCCAGCCACTCATTCCCCCACTGTGTCTGCAAGTCCTTTCTCTTTGTCTGCATCTCTATTCTTGCTCTGCAAATATGGTGAATACATTTTTAAAAGAAATGCTTCTATACACTTCACAAAAGTTTTCCTTAAGCAGGGATCTAATTTGAAGATTACCTAAGAACTTTGTGTCTTAAAGATCACTTCCTTTTCCATACAATAAGGTTGAGATCTAGTTTCTTAATTTTTTTTTTTCTTTTTTAACAATGTCATCACCAAAGGTGAAAGGGAAAGAAGTTAGGATATTTGGATATTTTCTCCTTTTTTTCTTTCTCTGCTGCATCACAAGGTTTGCAGAATCTTAGTTCCCTGACCAGGGATAGAACCCATGACCCCCTGCAGTGGAAGCAAAGAGTCCTAGCCACTGGACTACCAGGGAAGTCCCAGAATATTTCCTTGCAGAATCTGAACAGTTTGGTCAATAGGAATTCTCAGGGTGACTAATTTAATACTCTTAGTTCATTAAAAAAGTCTTTACATGATGGTATAAAGCATAGTTTAGTTTTCTTAGCCAAATTTACCTGTTAGCTTCTAACACAATCAAAGTAAGAATGATGAATGTGAATTGTTAACTAAATGTTCAAATGGTTGAAATAATGCATTTTGGCATAATAACATGGGCTTTGTATGTAAAATACATGCATACATGAGAGTATGTAAAGAAAGAATCATATTGTGCAATTGAACTGGCTCCTTGAGTTCGTGTTGGGTTACATCTCTATCACAACAAGTCATCTCTTAGGTTTGTCAGACTCAGCATCAAGCTTTACTCTACAATTAATTGAATTGTAAATGATTTCTCGGTGAGTAAGACAACTCTGATATTTTTGTTTTTATCGCCCTCTTTGTAAACCCAACGAAGAAGGCAATGGCACCCGACTCCAGTACTCTTGCCTGGGAAATCCCATGGATGGAGGAGCCTCGTAGGCTACAGTCCATGGGGTCGCTAAGAGTCTTATTTGATTATTGTTGCTTATTTTTGGAGTAGAGAGTTCTGAAAAGATATGGATGTAGCTGGACATTTTTAAACACATATTTTTTTAACTTTTTAATAAAAAGAGTGTTTTTTAATTTTAATTTCAAAAAGTGTGTTTATTTACTATAAAAAATTTCAAAAAATGTGTATATTTAATTTCAAAAAGTGTGTATATTTGCTATACACATTTTTTAATTTCAAAAAGTGTGTATATTTACTATAAAAAATTTCAAAAAATGTGTATATTTAATTTCAAAAAGTGTGTATATTTGCTATACACATTTTTTAATTTCAAAAAGTGTGTATATTTACTATAAAAAAAAAGTAAAAAATTCAGCAAAGCATCATCAAGGAAGTAGAAATCAGCCAAAATAGTACTATTCAGAGCCAGCCATTTCTAACATTCTGGTATAATTTTTTTTCTTTTTATTTCCTTGTATAAATACATTTTTCATTTTTAAAATATGTACTACTTTGTGACATGTCATCATTAAACTATATTTACCAGTCAATCCTAAAGGAAATCAACCCTGAATATTCATTAGAAGGACTGATGCTGAAGCTGAAGCTCCAATATTATGGCCACCTGACACGAAGAGCCATCTCACTGGAAAAGACCCTGATGCTGGGAAAGACTGAAAGCAAAAGGAGAAAAGGGCTGCAGAAGATGAGATAGTTAAACATCACTGACTCAGTGGACATGAGTTTAGGCAAACTCCCGGATATAGTGAAGGAAAGGGAAGCCTGGCATACTGCAGTCAATGGGGTTGCAAAGAGTTGGACACAACTGAGTGGCTGAACAACAAATAAGGATCAAGGGGAACAAGACAAGGAAGAGAAAGAAGCCAAGCAGGAATTCGGGCAAAATCTGACAAAAGGTAGCTTCAGCTTGCTACTTCAGGGGACTCAGGAGTGTGTTTGACCTCAGAGATGGCCTGAGTTGAAGAGCTGGGTTTTCATGCTCATACACTGGTCAGTGAGAGTCAGAGTGATGCCCTGAGGATGGGGTTGGGAGCTGAGGCAGGGCATAAACTCCCAAGCTCTCTGACCTCTTCCCCTTTATGCACAATGGCTCCAGTAGTTTCAGGAAAGTCCTCTGAAGTCATGGGTCAGTTCAGTTCAGTTCAGTTGCTCAGTCGTGTCCGACTCTTTGCGACCTCATGAATCGCAGCCCGCCAGGCCTCCCTGTCCATCACCAACTTCCGGAGTTCACTGAGACTCACGTCTACCGAGTAGGTGATGCCATCCAGCCATCTCATCCTCTGTTGTCCCCTTCTCCTCCTGCCCCCAATCCCTCCCAGCATCAGAGCCTTTTCCAATGAGTCAACTCTTCACATGAGGTGGTCACAGTATTGGAGTTTCAGCTTTAGCATCAGTCCTTCCAAAGAACACCCAAGACTGATCTCCTTTAGAATGGACTGGTTGGATCTCCTTGCAGTCCAAGGGACTCTAAGGAGTCTTCTTCAACACCACAGTTCAAAAGCAGCAATTCTTCAGTGCTCAGCTTTCTTCACAGTCCAACTCTCACATCCATACATAACCACTGGATAAACCATAGCCTTGACTAGATGGATCTTTGTTGGCGAAGTAATGTCTCTGCTTTTGAATATGCTATCTAGGTTGGTCATAACTTTCCTTCCAAGGAGTAAGCGTCTTTTAATTTCTTGGCTGCAATCACCATCTGCAATGATTTTGGAGCCCCCCAAAATAAAGTCTGACACTGGTTCCCCATCTATTTCCCATGAAGTGATGGGACCAGATGCCATGATCTTAGGGTACAGGCTATTAATTAGAAGCAAAAGCTGAGAGGCACACAGAAGCAGTAAAAGGGGCCTGAGAGGCTCTGGGTGGAATATTGATGGTATTCACTATAGTGTTAGACATCCAAAAGAAAGATGTAAAGTTTCAACAGATTTGGAAATAAGGAAGAACATTCTAGACCTGTGCTGTTCTATGTATCAGCCTTTAGTCACAGGTGGCTAGTGGCTACTGTACTGGTTCATGTACATACAGAATATTTTTACGAACAGAAAAAGTTCTATTGGACTGTACTGTATCTAGAATGAGAATAGTATGAATGAAATCATGGAAACATACATAAGCAACTAGTTTAACAGGGTCATAATGAAGACAGATGACTGCAATACAGGCTGTGGTCAAATTTTAAAAAGCTTTGGAAGTATTGATCCTATATCACCTCCATACCTGGCATTATGCTAGATCTCTTTGTGCCCCTAGCTGAAAATTTGGTCTCTAATTTGGTTTCTCTTTTCCTTTGGCTCCTTCTCCAACCATTTATCCATCATCACTTGTGCTACTGCCTCCTTTCAGCTCCAGGCTTGAATCTTAAATCATGATTCAATGGTTTAGACTTTTTATCTAGCATTTTAAATTTCCTTCCCTCTCATATAAACTACTTCCTAATTAGCTCCAATTTATATATAAAGCCAGACAATTTGTATATAAAACTATATATATATATGTGTATATATATATAAAACTAGGAAAGATAGGAGGTATGTGTGTATGCTCAGTCACTCAGTCATCCATGTGGTCACAAAAATAGGAGGTAAACTGAATCAAATCAGGTGAAAGGATTCAGGAATCCCAAGCATGTTGGATAGACTGTGTGAAAGACGCTCTTGAATTGGAAGAATTAGTAGTGTTAAAGTGGCCATACTCCCTAAAGCAATCTACAGATTTAATGCAAAGATTTAATGCAATACTTCTCAAAATCCCCATGACATTTTTTCACAGAAATAGAACAAATAATCCTAAAATTTATATGAAGCTAATAAAAGACCCAGAATTGCCAAAGCAATCCTGAGGGAAAGGAACAGAGCAGGTTTACCCTCCTAGACTCCAGACAATATTACAAAGCTACAGGAGTCAAAACAGCATAGTATTGGCATGAAAACTGGCATATGAATCAATGGACAGAATAGAAAACTCAGAAATAAACTCACACACCTATGGACAATTAATCTTTGATAAATGAGGAGAGAATGTATACAGTTGGGAAAAGACAGTCTCTTTAGCAAGTGGTGTTGGGAAGGTTGGACCTCTGCATGGAAATCAATGAAGCTAGAACACATCCTCACACCATATAAAAAAATTAACCCAAAATGGCTTAAAAAACTGAAGTATAAGACATGACAGAAGACACAATTCTCTGACATAAATCATACCAACATTTTCTGAGGTCAGTCTCCCAAGGCAATGCATGTAAAAGCAAAAATAAACAAATGGGACCTAATTAAACTTATAAGCTTTTGCACAGCAATGGAAACCATAAAGAAAATGAAAAGACAATATATGGAATAGGAGAAAATATTTGCAAATAATGTGACTGGCAAGGGCTTTATTTTCAAAGTATACAAACAGCTCCTACAGCTCAATAACAAAGCAAGACAGAACAAAAACAACCGAACTGAAGAATGGGTAGCAGTCCTAAGTACACATTTTCCAAAGGAGACACACAGAAGGTCAATAGGCACATGAAAAGATGCTCATCATTGCCAACCATTAGAGCAATGCAAATCAAAACAACAATGAAGTACTACCTCATACCTGTCAGAATGATCATCATTAAAAAGTCTACAAATAGTAAGTGCTGGAGGGGATGCGGAGGAAAGAGAACACTCTTACACTGTTGATGGGAATGTAAACTGGTGCAGCCACTATGGAAAACAGTGTGGAGGTTCCTCAAAAACTAAAAATAGAGCTTCCATATGATCCAGCAATCCCACTCCTTAACATATACCCAGATAAAACTAACTTGAAAAGATACATGTACCCCAACGTTCACAGCAGCACTATTTACAATAACTAAGACGTGGAAACAACCTATGCTCAGTTGTTCAATCGTGTCTGACTCTTCACGACCACATGGACTGCAGACCACCAGGCTCCTCCGTCCATGAGATTTTTCAGGCAAGAATACTGGAGTGGGTTGCATTTCCTTTTCCAGGGCATCTTCCCGACACAGGGATCAATCTGCCATCTCCTGTATCTCCTGCATTGCAGGTGGATTCTTTACCACTGAGCCACCAGGGAAGTCAATAAGTAAGACATGGAAACAACCGAAATGTCTATCAATAGATGGCACAGTAGTAAAGAATCTGCCTCTAATGCAGGAGACACACAAGAGATGCACTTTCAATCTCTGGGTCGGGAAGATCCCCTGAGCAGGAATGGCAACCCACTCCAGTATTCTTGCCTGGAAAATTCAATGGACAGAGAAGCCTGGAAATCTTCAGTCCATAAGGGCGCGAAGAGTCAGAGATGACTGAGCACAGCACAGTAGATGAATGGATGAAAATTTGGTATATGCATACACACACACACAAGATGGAATATTACTCAGCCACAAAAAGAAAGAAATAATGTCATTTGCAGCAGCATGGATGAACCTAGAGATTATCATACTAAGTTAAGTGAGGAGGAAAAAGATAAATATCATAAGATATCACTTAAATGTGAAATCTAAAATATGACACAAATGAACTTATCTATGAAACATAAACAATCTCATGGACAAAGGGAACAGATTTATAATTGCCAAGAGTAGGTAGGGGAGTGAGGGAGGGATGGATTGGGATTTTAGAATTAGTAAATGCAAACCATTATATATATAATGGAAAACAATGAGCTTCTACTATATAGCATAGGCAACTAATTTCAATATCCTGTGACAAATGAAAATGAAAAAGAATACAAAAAAGAATATATATGTATAACTGAGTCACTTGGCTGTACAGCAGAAATTAAACACAGTATTGTAAATCAACTATATCTCAACAAAATTTAAAAAATGAATCAGTGGGGATGGAGAAATGAAAGAAACAAATCAGACAGGATATAATTAATGGAAAAAGAAAACTTTAGGGAAAACAATCTCTTCCTTAATTTCTAGTAGATTTATTTCCTCTCAACACTATCCACATTAAAGGAGACCAAGGCTACTGTATTACTAAGTTCTTGTTGTTCCATATGCTTCCTGTAGAGTAAAATCTTAACTCCATGTTTTCCTCAACCTACATTTTTTTCTACATGTGAATTTATACGAGAGAAAATGACAAGACAACAAACTTCAATCATGGAATATTCTATCTTTAAAGATTTGATTGTGATAATATGCATGTAGCAAAATATACAGTCCTGACCATTTTTAAGTGTAACTATGGTTCAATATGTCATTTACATTGTTGTGCATAATTTTTCATCTGGCAAAATGGAAACTCTGTACCAAGTAAACAGCAATTTCCAATCAAACCCCGCCCCTACTCCTGGAAATCACTCTCCTTTTAGTAAAATTGACTGTGTACTCTCAGTATCTCATGTAAATAGAAGCACATAGTATTTGTCTTTTTGTGACTGGCTTATTTCACTTAGATTAGTGTCTTCACAGTTCATCCATATTGTAGCCTATGACAGAATTTTCTTCCTTTTTAAGGCTAGATAAAATTCCACTGGATGAATAAGCTGAGTAATATTTCATTGTATGTATATATCACATTTTGTTTATCCAATTATCTGTCAATAGATATTAATACATGGTTTGCATCCATATTCCAGCTATTATGAATTAAACTTCTATATTCCTAAATCATGGATTTTTTTACAAATAGATCTTTGAGAATATAGCCTTAGCTTGGTACCAGTGGGGCTTCTCTGAGAGCTCAGTTGGTAAAGAATCCGCCTGCAGTGCAGGAGATCTGGGTTCAATCCCTCTGTTGGGAAGATCCCCTGGAGAAGGGAAAAGCTACCCACTCCAGTATTCTGGCCTGGAGAATTCCATGAACTGTATAGTCCATGGGGTCACAAAGAGTAGGACACAACTGAGAGACTTTCACTTTCACTTTTTCACTTGATACCAGTAACCATCTTCTTTAACATCACTCAAAATATATATACTAATAATCATAATGGTTGGGCTTCCCTGATCGCTCAGTGGGTAAAGAATCCACCTGCAATGCAGGAGACTCAGGAGATTCAGGTTCGATCTCTGGATCAGGAAGATACCATGGAGGAGGAAAATGGCAACCCACTCCAGTATTCTTGCCTGAAATATCCCAGGGATGGAGGAGCCTGGTGGGTTACGGTCCATGGGGTTGCAGAGTCAGACATGACTGAGTGACTAAGCATACAGTCATTATGGTAACCTAAAAGCTGGCCAAGATATTTAAAGCTATTAACAGCATTGTCTTGAAGGTCAGATTCCTTATTCAGATATTTCTGTTTTTGTGTTAAATTTCCAAGGCCCTACATTCATAGTGATTACAAACTCAAAGGGCTATTTTAAAGATATTTAATAGCTTACTCTCTTTTAGGTTACCAATTTTAAAGAAATAATGAAATTATGTTCAGTACACTATGAGTTCCAAAGCAGAGAACACTAGTTTAACATGCTATGTGATTCTCAGGAAATAAGCATTTAAATAAAAATTGATTATGGGTAACATTTTATCTTACCAGAACATTCACTTAATCAGAACGTAGTAAGTATGCCAATGCTTATTGACAATACTGCAACCGTGAAGACTTGTGCTTCAAAGGATGTGAACCCTTGTTTTAATCAAATGTTGAAAGACTAAAAATGGCATTTGAGTGTGGTTAATTATGTCCTCAGCCACATGCAAGAGCAACATAATTTCAAATAGGTCCTTTCAGGACTGAACTTAATACAGGGGAAGAATCTTTTTAGAAAGATGAAGCATTCCTCAGCCAATTCAGCCAAGTTTCACCAACCGTAATTTTTACTGTTATGAATGCCTTCTCTCAGGATTTTTGTTCCTTTTTTTGGACTCTGTGAAATTGCATGGCAAGGTCTTTTTTGCACCACACACTCACTTGTGGTCCCAAGCCAACCAAAGGCCTTGCAGTGCATCTGTGTGGCTGATAAACAAGCTCACGGCACAGTCACAGGGGACAACAGAAAGCCCTGACTTTCTAAATGACAGTGTTCTCTTCAGCGTGGATGAAGGAATGTTTGATAGTGAATGAAACAGAAAATATCCAGGCATGTAAATGCATCATTTGGGGGGAAAAAAAATTTAGTCCATCTGTTAGTTTCATTGAACAAAAGTGAATCACAGTACAGCTTGATTCACAATCTTGTTTTTTCAGTCCTTTTTGGCTTGTCAAGGTATTTATATTCGACCTGTAAATCCCCCATAAATTTTTATCCATCAAGGAGTAAGTGCTTATTATCATATCCTGATCTTCTACCTCTCTGTTTAAACTTCTCAGTGTGAGAATCAGCAGGGCTGCCTTCCTGGATAAAAAAGACTTGATTTTATATTTTCTGTATCTCAGCATTCTTTAAAAAGAGGCATGACAGATACAAGGGACCAAGATGCAAAAATTGGAGCCTGCTGGCGAAACTTGTGCTCCTGGCCAGCAAGCGTCCATGATTTCCTACTAAACCCATCTCTGAGTGGGTAATATCTGTTCTCTTTCATTCCAGTTCCTTTCCAAGGCATATAATTTTGTCACATGGGCACTGTCCACTAAACCAGCCTGAACAGACGGTGAGTTGTACAGCTGTGTACCTGGGCAAGGGCCTTGGGAGGAATTTGAGGCTGTGGTACACAGTGACCCCAAATCGGGAGGGATTTCCTGGAAACTGAACTTTAGCTGAAACCCAGGAGTTTAAAAAAGGTAAGAAAGTAAATGTCAGCTTATACCACTGGAATAAGTTATTGACAGTGGATTAGGGGGGAAAAATCATAGTAATTATCTACATATCCCTATCAACTATGTCTTTTTTGTAATTTAATAATATTTCCACTGGGTTTTTAAATGGTTTCTCAATGTTCACATTTGTGTGTGTATGAAAACAGAATGTATTTTAAAAAATAAGTGAAAACATAAAATATAAAATGTTTAGTTGTCTGTCCAGTTTATTTTCCTGCTTACTTTTTTTGGGTTCACAAATCTCAATGGGAACTCTGTAGACTAATTAGTCACATGATTCTTACTGACTTGAAAACTGCAAAGGAAAGATATTTGCAAAAGATGAAGCATGTCATTGTGTTCCTTTTTTCTTTTCTCTACTCTGAAGCCATCTACGTGCTTTTAGAAAAGACTTTCTTTCCTTCACTTTGGCCAGTGTAACATATAGGGTAGGTGTGTGTATAACTCTGGGTCTACAACGTCTTAAATTTTTTTCCCTGAGAACATTCAGAAGAAAGTAGGGGAAATATGAAAAACTATCATAGATGCCTGTACTCAGAAGATCTGGATTCTAGTTCTGGCTCAATTACTCAGCAGCCCTGTGATCTTGAGTCCGTATTCTAAGAATAAAACTACCTGCCTCACAAAGTTATTTTCTGGATTAAGTGAGATGGTAGATGTGAAGCACTGAGTAAGCTGAAACATACCACACAAATGTCAGACATTATCAATAAAAGTTCTGGGCTCTTTTTGTGTGTGTTAGTCACTCAGTTGAGTACAACTCTTTGTGACCCCATGGGCTGTAGCCCACCAGGCTTCTCTGTCCATGGAATTCTCCAGGCAAGAATAGTGGAGTGGGTTGCCATTTCCTTCTCCAAGATCTGGGTAGGCAGGCTCAAAGGACACCAAGCCAAAGAATTCATATTCTGGACTTAAAAGTACTGCACTGAAATGATGAAAACACACACACATATATACAAATATACACACACATATTAATAATTTCTTGAATAGATACTATTCAAATCATGACTTGATTAATCTCATCTATAATCCTGCAAGGTAGTCACTATTATCCTATTATAAAGATATGGAAAAATGCTTGATTGGGTTCAGTTCAGTTCAGTTCAGTCGCTCTTTCATGTCTGACTCTTTGCGACCCCATGAATAGCAGCACACCAGGCCTCCCTGTCCATCACCAGCTCCCGGAGTTCACCCAAACTCATGTCCATCGAGTCGGTGATAGCATTCAGCCATCTCATCCTCTGTCATCCCCTTCTCCTCCTGCCCCCAATCCCTCCCAGCATCAGGGTCTTTTCCAATGAGTCAACTCTTCGCATGAGGTGGCCAAAGTACTGGAGTTTCAGCATCAGTCCTTCCAATGAACACCCAGGACTGGTCTCCTTTAGGATGGACTGGTTGGATCTCCTTGCAGTCCAAGGGACTCTCAAGAGTCTTCTCCAACACCACAGTTCAAAAGCATCAATTCTTCGGTGCTCAGCTTTCTTCATAGTCCAACTCTCACATCCATACATGACCACTGGAAAAACCATAGCCTTGACTAGATGGACCTTTGTTGGCAAAGTAATATCTCTGCTTTTCAATATGCTATCTAGATTGGTCATAACTTTCCTTCCAAGGAGTAAGCGTCTTTTAATTTCATGGCTGTAGTCACCATCTGCAATGATTTTGGAGCCCAAAAAAATGAAGTCTGACACTGTTTCCACTGTTTTCCCATCTATTTCCCACGAAGGGATGGGACCAGATGCCATGATCTTACTTTTCTGAATGTTGAGCTTTAAGCCAACTTTTTCACTCTCCTCTTTCACTTTCATCAAGAGGCTTTTTAGTTCCTCTTCATTTTCGGTAATAAGGGTGGTGTCATCTGCATATCTGAGGTTATTGATATTTCTCCCGGCAATCTTGATTCCAGCTTGTGCTTCTTCCAGCCAAAGATGGAGAAGCTCTATACAGTCAGCAAAGACAAGACCAGGATCTGACTATGGCTCAGATCATGAAGTCCTTATTGCCAAATTTAGACTTAAATTGAAGAAAGTAGGGAAAACCACTAGACCATTCAGGTATGACCTGAATCACTGATTTAATATTGATTTAATATAATCAACCTTATGATTATACAGTGGAAATGAGAAATCGCTTTAAGGGACTAGATCTGATAGAGTGCTTAATGAACTATGGACGGAGGTTCGTGACGTTGTACAGGAAACAGGGATCAAGATCATCCCCATGGAAAAGAAACGCAAAAAAGCAAACTGGCTGTCTGAGGAGGCCTTACAAATAGCTGTGAAAAGAAGAGAAGCAAAAAGCAAAGGAGAAAAGGAAAGATATTCCCATTTGAATGCAGAGTTCCAAAGAATAGCAAGGAGAGATAAGAAAGCCTTCCTCAGCAATCAACGCAAAGAAATAGAGGAAAACAACAGAATGGGAAAGACTAGAGATCTCTTCAAGAAAATTAGAGATACCAAGGGAACATTTCATGCAAAGATGGGCTTGATAAAGGACAGAACTGGTATGGACCTAACAGAAGCAGAAGATATTAAGAAGAGGTGGCAAGTATACACAGAAGACCTGTACAAAAAAGATTTTCACGACGAGATAATCACGATAGTGTGATCACTCACCTAGAGCCAGACATCCTGGAATGTGAAGTCAAGTGGGCCTTAGAAAGCATCACTATGAACAAAGCTAGTGGAGATGATGGAATTCCAGTTTTGCTCTTTCAAATCCTGAAAGATGATGCTGTGAAAGTGTTGCACTCAATATGCCAGCAAATTTGGAAAACTCAGCAGTGGCCACAGGACTGGAAAAGGTCAGTGTTCATTCCAATCCCAAAGAAAGGCTATGCCAAAGAATGTTCAAACTACTGCACAATTGCACTCATCTCACACGCTAGTTAAGTAATGCTCAAAATTCTCCAAGCCAGGCTTCAGCAATACATGAACTGTGAACTTCCAGATGTTCAAGCTGGTTTTAGAAAAGGCAGAGGAACCAGAGATCAAATTGCCAGCACCCACTGGATCATGGAAAAAGCAAGAGAATTCCAGAAAAACATCTATTTCTGCTTTATTGACTATGCCAAAGCCTTTGACTGTATGGATCACAATAAACTGGAAAATTCTTCAAGAGATGGGAATACCAGACCACCTGACCTGCTTCTTGAGAAACGTGTATGCAGGTCAGGAAGCAACAGTTAGAACTGGACATGGAACAACAGACTGGTTCCAGAAAGGAAAAGGAATATGTCAAGGCTGTATATTTTCACCCTGCTTATTTAACTTATATTGACTGGGTTAACTTGGTTGGGTTACCTTCCTTTTCTTTTATGTTTTTGGCCACACAGCACAGCAGGCAAGATGGATCCCCGACCAGGGATTGAATCCGAGCCTCCACCACAGGGGCGGAAGCACAGATTATTATTATTTTTTTAACTTTTTATTTTGCATTGGAATATAGCCAATTAACAATGTGATGATTTCAGGTGGACAGCAAAGGGACTCAGCCTTACATACACATGTATCTGTTCTCCCCACAAATTCACCTCCTCTTCAGGCTGCAAATAACATCGAGCAGAATTCCATGTGTTATACAGTATGTCTTTTCTGGTTATCCATTTTAACTATGGCAGTGTGTACATGTCTATCTCAAACTCCCCAACTATCCCTTCTACTCTGGAAACCATAGCTTTTTTCTCTTAAGTCTGTGAGTCTGTTTCTGTTCTGTAAATAAGTTCATTTGTATCATTTCTTTTTAAATTTCCCATATAAAGGATGTCATATGATATTTCTCCTTCTCTGACTTACTATGCTCAGAATAACAATCTCTAGGTCCAGCCATGTTGCTCACCACAGGAACAAGGGCACTGGCAGTGTTGATTCTTAACCACTAGACCACCATGGAAGTTCCTGTATTTCTAATCAGTGGTAGAAGGAGGATTCAACCACTGGTCTTGATGGCCTGCTGCCTAGGGCTTTCTACCAGCTATGTTATGATACTGACTGTGTTCCCAAGAACTCTATGAAATATTTTAAGAAAACTCCAGAAACAGTCTAATGATACTACCATAGATTCTGATGGCTCATGTTTGTGACAGATGTTCATAGGATTTTTGAGATTCGGAGCAGAAGATAATCAGGGGGCATTTGAGTACTTACTGTAAGCCAGATACAGCTCTAAATAACATTTACATATTGCTCATTTAATTCTTTTAACCCAACAAGGTAAGCTGTTTTTTAAGTCTATTCGCACTGTACTAAGGGCTGAGCTTCCCAGGTGGCTCAATGGTAAAGAATCTGCCTCTCAATGCCAGGTGACGCCAGAGACGTGGATTCTATCCCTGGGTCGGGAAGACCCCTGGAGAAGGAAATGGCAACCCACTCCAGTAGTCTTGCCTGGAGAATCCCATGGACAGAGAGCAGATTCTGAGGGTGAAAGCATTTTTTTACCTTATACTTAAAACACATAGACACACCAAATTTATGTGAATTTCTGAGGATATCTGAAGCCTAAACAGATTTTCAAGCCATTTTCAAATATAAGTGATCTTCAAGTTTCTAGTGATACAGGCAGTCACAAGATGGCATTTGATGCCCCAAAGAGTGGCCTCAGGACAAAACCTACCGTAAGATTATTCTGACCCTCACAATGACTGATTAGTTTAGCTGACATAAGTTACATTTATCATTATAACTGTCAAAATCATGCATTTGAATTAATGTTCTATGTCTCAGCCCCTGGAATCCTAGTGTTCACAGACTGATAAAGCTATTTTCCAAATAACAAACCAGGGAAAGGTAAAAGTACAATTCTGGCTGCTGTTACTGAATGTACATTTTATTTGTTTTTAGACAAACTGATATTTCTAGACAGAGAAACATTTCTCTCCAAATTTCTGGAAAATCTGTTGAGTGGGAAAGAAGTATTTTCTGAACAGGAAAGACTGCTAGGACTCTTTAAAGAGGGGGCGATTTTTTTTAAGAATATAGACATCAAAGTCTCTTCAACCTAGAACGCTCTGGAGAAAAAAATTGTCTAATATGGTCTGGCACCTAGACTTTCTGCTCAGGAAGGATGGCATCAAGCAATGCTTCCTTGTTGGTTCTGGCAAAAATCAAGGAAATTAGATAAGAAAGAGACCCCTGAGGGAGCAAGAGCATTTCCAGAATAAGGATGAAAGTAAAATGAAACTGGAGAAACTCTCAAGTCCTCTAATGCACAAAGATAAAAAGAAACTTCAGAAAAAGAAGAAGAAAAAGATAGAGCAGTTATTACACTACCAGGGATGAAAGACAGAAACGGTCCCAGTCAAAGTGATGGTTATATGCCAAAGCAACATTCCTCAGCTACAGACTGTTAAGACTAAAGGTCAAAGCACAAGAGAATTTCTGGGCAGCCTGATGCTGAAGGTAAGGCTCTTATCTGATATAGTCAATTGGTGAGCATAGATGAAATTATCTAAGGTTACTCTACGTCCATAAACCAGATAAACATTGTATATTAACAAACTGAATTAGAGTCAGGTAGAAAGCAGCGGGCTTCCTGGAACATAGGAAATAGCAGACACCCAGTGAAAGCCAATCAAGGAAGGAAAGCCATGTAACCCTCAAGGAGTGGCAAAACCTAGCCAAGTCCCCAGACAGCTGCAATGGGAAAATGTTGATCCTTTGAATCTGAACGGGCTTCCCTGGTGGCTCAGACAGTAAAGAATCAACCTACAATTCAGAAGACCGGGGTTTGATTCCTAGGTTGGGAAGATCCCCTGGAGAAGGGCATGGCTACCCACTCCAGTATTCTTGCCTTGAGAATTCCATGGACAGAGGAGCCTGGCGGGCTACAGGCCATGGGGTTGCAAAGAGTTGGACACGACTCAGCAGCTATTACTTTCATTTTCTTGAAGCTGAACAGTTACTAGCCCTCAACAGAGTGAGAAACTGTGGTGGTGGGAACACAATAGTACCTTTGAGAGCAGGAGTGTCTATGATTTTTCGGTAGAGAATCCCCAAGAAACTAAATTTTTGCAAAAATACTTTCAAAATAAAAATTAAGTGGCATATATCATTGACTCAGTTTAAATTGCATGTTAGGGCATGAGTAATGCTCCTTTGACAGCAAAAACATCTCAAGTCTCAACATTTCCCACATATGTGAGTGAGACTAATCCAGTTTAAATCAGAATCACAAAGGATCAGTTTCCAGCATGAGAGTAGTAAGGTTTCTTAACCAAGTACAACTTTAAAAACTTTTCTTGGTCACATTTTTAGCTATGCTTAAATATGTAGGAAATATTAAAACAGGAAAATACAGAACTCTAAGTAAGGGCAAATTAACTAGAAAAACTTCCTCCTGGGTGAAGAAACTGCCCTTCAAAGCAACAGTTGGCTGGGAGATTCACAAGAGCTTTGAGATATTGCCAAAAACATTAGGATACCCTGGAGAATACTAGGTCAAATTTGATGCCCAAACACATTTAACACTCTCTGTCAAAAAGTAGAATTGCTCATTTCAATATTTACTCAGTTGGGGAAACATTTCTGACATGCATGAAATTTAATTTCAGAAGACTGAGTTTCCTCTGGCGAAAATATTGGTATTTAGAGATGAACATAACACATAAAATTAAATAAAACATGCTTTCCACCTATGTAAGGTTGCTGTGAGGTGTGCTTGATGTGATTTTAAAGAAAATAAGCCCCGTCTTATCCCGTGTGGATAAGAACACACCTTGAAGAACATACTTTTGGCAGAGATATTGATTGGAAACTACTAAATCTGGGTTTTAAGTGATCACTGATATTGGAGCTCCCAAAGGAAAAACCTGAAAGAAAAACTTAAATAGTTGTGGTAGTTGTATCACGCTTGCCATATTCTATTGAGCAAAACAGAGCCAGTGCAGATTCAACAGTTAAGAAAACAGACTCTACTTCTTCGTGCGAGGAGATACAGGGTATTGTGGTCATGTTTGCCATCTATCATCATAGCCATCTGACATTATGGCACCAAAGCTTCCCACAGATCAGATGTGTGGGTCAACATTATGTTCCAATATCAATTCTGGAAACGTCTTGCACAGAACTGTCCATCAAAATTATATTGAGGCCAATGTCCAAAAAATAAGGACTAGGTCGTTAAACATCATAGATGCTTTTCAGTACATTCTATCCCTATAAACAAAGTTTGTTTCAAGTAGATGCTAATGTACAAGGCTGGATTCCATGATTGAAAAAACAAAGAAAATGAAATCTCTATTCAACAGTCTAGTTATATCTTAATTTTTACATATAGAATTAAGCAATTAGAGTAGCACTGACAATATATGCACTACCTTGTGTAAACTAGATAGCTATTGGGAGCTGCTGGAGAGCACAGGGAGCTCATATCTGTGCTCTGTGGTGACCCAGATGGGGGGATGGAGGGGTTGGAGGGAAGCTCAAGAGGGCAGTGAATATATGCATGCTGCTGCTGCTGCTAAGTCGCTTCAGTTGTGTCTGACTCTGTGTGACCCCATAGACGGCAGCTCACCAGGCTCCCCCGTCCCTGGGATTCTCCAGGCAAGAACACTGGAGTGGGTTGCCATTTCCTTCTCCAATGCATGAAAGTGAAAAGTGAAAGTGAAGTTGCTCAGTCGTGTCCGACTCTTAGTGACCCCATGGACTGCAGCCCACCAGGCTCCTCCATCCATGGGATTTTCCAGGCAAGAGTATTGGAGTGGGGTGCCATTGCCTTCTCCTGAATATATGCATACATAAGGCTAATTCATGCTGTTGAAGCAGAAACTAACACAATACTGTAAAACAATTATATTCCAATAAAAATAAAAGAAGCAATTAAAGAGTTATAGTAAGTCATTGGATTTCCCACGTGGTACTAGTGGTAAAGAATCTGCCTGCCAATGCAGGAGACACAAGAAATGTAGGTTTGATCCCTGGGATGGGAAGCTCTCCTAGAGGAGGGTATGGTGACCCACTCCAGTACTCTTGACTGAAGGATCCCATGGACAGAGGAGCTTGGCGGGCTATAGTCCCTGGGGTCTCAAAGAGTTGGACATGTCTGAAGTGACTTAGCGTGCATGTGGTAAGTCATTACTTGTTGAAACTTGCCTTTCCCAAGTTCAGATTATTGAAAGCAGAGTTTATCTGCCTTTTTTTTTTAACACAACAGACTGTCTGGACCCCTTAATATTGCCTTCTTAAAGTGTCCTCCATTGATTGCTGATTCTTTAATGCATTTACTTATTATATAAAAAACAGTAAGGGTCTTATTACTTGCAGGCTCCCAGTAACACATCAGTGAACAAAATGACCTTGATCTTTGCTCTTGTAGAACTTTAGTAAAGAAGAACAAAGTAAGTCAATAAAAGAACACATACAAATATAATTAAACTTGTAAAATTTTATATGAATATTACATAAAGTGTGTAATAAAGGATTACTCATTCAATAAATATATGTCTAGTGGCTTATTAGCCAGTTAATGTGCCAGGCACAGGGAATACCAAAGTGAATGAGTCAGAGATGCCTCTTTAAAAAAAAAAAATTTATTTTTTTAATTGGTGGAAAATTGCTTTATAATTTTGTGTTGGTTTCTGCTGTACAACTATGCAAATCAGTCAATTATGCATCTTTGCTCAGTTGCCCAGTTGTGTCCAACTCTTTGACACCCCATGGACTGTAGCCCAGCAGACTTCTCTATCCAAGTTCATTCTTAACTAGGTTTTACCATTTTTCTAGATTCCATATA
Source organism: Bubalus bubalis (assembly GCF_019923935.1). Classification (NCBI taxonomy): domain Eukaryota; kingdom Metazoa; phylum Chordata; class Mammalia; order Artiodactyla; family Bovidae; genus Bubalus; species Bubalus bubalis. The sequence continues at coordinate 21,486,430 of NC_059163.1, forward strand.
CATACATTAATACATGATACTTGATTTTCTCTTTCTGACTTACTTCACTTTGTGTAAGAGGCTCTAGGTTCATCCAACTCACTATAACTGACTCAAATTCATTCCTTTTTATGGCTGAGTAATATTCCATTGTATAAATGTATCACGACGTCTTTATCCATTCATCTATCAATGGACATCTAGGTTGCTTCCATGCCCTGGCTGTTGTAAATATTGCTTCAGTGAATATTGAGGTACCTGTGTATTTTAATAGTTACGGTTTTCTCAGGGTATGTACTCAGTAGTGGGATTGCTAGTTCCTATGGTAGATTTATTCCTAGCTTTTTAAGGAAAGAGATGCATCTTTTTTAAATGGAGCTCACTTTCTAGTATGAGAGATAGCCCCAAAGACCAATTATTTAATTAATTACGAATGAACAAAGACTTAACAGTAACTTGTGATGCATGTTGTAGGAAATCAAAGAAGGGGAAAAAAGTGAGGACATCTTTAGAGGCTGTGAGCTGATAAGATTTCCAAGAGAAGGTGATATTTAAGCTGAGATCTGAGAAGCTGTCATTTTAGGAAGAGGTAGAAAATGTTCAAGCAGAGAAAACAGGAAGTGCAAAGTCCCCAGGGTGAAAGATCATGACAGGATGAAGCAGGAGTCTTAGTGGAAATCTAATGACCAATACTGTTGAGGGCAGGGCAGGAGCCGGGTCATGGTGCTTTCATGGGACAGCGAGAGAAGTGTGGATTTTATTCTGAAGAAGTGGAAAGCCACTGAGGATTTTTAAGTAGAGACTGATCTGACCTATTCTGAGAATCGTCTGCTGCTGTGTGGAGGACGGACTGAAAAGACTCGAAGTAGGAGGAGTGATACCAGTGATGAAGCTGCTGCAGTAGTCTAGGTAAAGGATGATGGAGCCCAGAACTGGGCCACGGAATGCAGGAATAGAGGAGCAAGTGGGACACTAACAGGAAGGAGTGATATAGAGTACGAGAGTCAAGAAGTCATTCCTAAGGAAGGTAAACGGAAGAGGAAACACACAGGTGAAAGGTTGGGATACACCTCCCTTCACACAGTGAAGGCAAGATTAAATTAAGACCTAAGGAAGACTTAAATTCTAAAAAGGCTACTGTTATCCTCTTCCCTAAGAAATATGTAATGCTGATATAATTCAAGAGCAAAACAGAAGTAAACCACAAAATAGGTGGAAGTAATTCTACCAGACTCAAAGATTTCCCACCATGACTATGGGCTTTCCAGGTGTGCCAGTGGTAAAGAACCCACCTGCCAATACCGGAGACATAAGAGATGTGGCTTTGATCCCTGGGTCTGGAAGATCCCTTGGAGGATAGCATGGCAACTCACCCCAGTATTCTTGCCTGGAGATTCCCAAGAACAGAAGAATCTGGCAGGCTACAATCCATAGGATCTCAAAGAGTCAGACACAACTGAAGTGACTTAGCACACCCATGATTATGTTGGTGCTTTCACTTTTAAAATTTTAAGTGTCAACTAATTTCAAGGTAGCTTTGTTGATTGAGATCTGCTGTGTCTTTTTGTTTAATCTATCCTTTAACAAAGACCTTGGGAAGAACAGTTTTTTGGACTCTGTGGGAGAAGGCAAGGGTGGGATGATTTGAGAGAATAGCATTGAAATATGTATATTATCATATGTGAAACAGATCGGCAGTCCAGGTTTGATACATGAGACAGGGTGCTCAGGGCTGGTGCACTGGGATGACCCTGAGGGATGGGATGGGGAGGAAGGTAGGAGGGGGGTTCAGTATGGGGAACACATGTACACCCATGGCTGATTCATGTCAATGTATGGCAAAAAACACTACAATATTGTAATTAGCCTTCAATTAAAATTAATTAATTAATTAAATTTTTAAAAAAGACCTTGGGAAGGGTAAGTGCTTGGAGTGATTTTGACTGAAAGTAGGCTGCCTCCAGAGAAAGGCAATGCCAAAGAATGCTAAAAAATACCACAAAATTGCACTCATCTCACATGCTAGCAGAATAATGCTCAAAATTCTCCAAGCCAAGCTTTAACAGTATGTGAACTGTGACATCCAGATCTTCAAGCTGGATTTAGAAAAGGCAGAGGAACCAGAGATCAAATGGCCAACATCCATTGGATCACTGAAAAAGTGAGAGAGTTCCAGAAAAACATCTATTTCTGCTTTATTGACTATGCCAAAGCCTTTGACTGTGTGGATCACAACAAACTGTGGAAAATTCTTAAAGAGATGGGAATGCCAGACCACCTGACCTCCCTCCTGACAAAGCTGTATGCAGGTCAAGAAGCAACAGTTAGAACTGGATGTGGAACAACAGGCTGGTTCCAAATCTGGAAAGGAGTATGTCAAGGCTGTATATTGTCACCCTGCTTATTTAACTTATAGGCAGAGTACATCATGAGAAATGCTGGACTGGATGAGGCACAAGCTGGAATCAAGATTGTAGGGAGAAATATCAATAACCTCAGATAAAAAAATGAAACCAAGCTTATGGCAGAAAGCGAAGAAGAACATTCAGAAAACTAAGATCATGGCATCTGGTCCCATCACTTCATGGCCAATAGATGGGGAAACAGTGGAAACAGTGGCAGACTTTATTTTGGGAGGCTCCAAAATCACTGCAGATGGTGATTGCAGCCATGAAATTAAAAGACACTTACTCCTTGGAAGAAAAGCTATGACCAACCTAGACAGCATATTAAAAAGCAGAGACGTTACTTTGCCAACAAAGGTCCGTCTAGTCAAGGCTATGGTTTTTCCAATAGTCATGTATGGATGTGAGAGTTGGACTATAAAGAAAGCTGAGCACCAAAGAATTGATGCTTTTGATCTATGGTGTTGGAAAAGACTCTTGAGAGTCCCTTGGACTACAAGGAGATCCAACTAGTCCATTCTAAAGGAGATCAGTCCTGGGTGTTCTTTGGAAGGAATGATGCTGAAGCTGAAACTCCAGTACTTTGGCCACCTGATGCAAAGGGTTGACTCATTGGAAAAGACTCTGATGCTGGGAGGGATTGAGGGCAGGAGGAAAAGGGGACGACAGAGGATGAGATGGCTGGATGGCGTCACTGACTTGATGGACATGAGTTTGAGTGAACTCTGGGAGTTGGTGATGGACACGGAGGCCTGGCGTGCTGTGATTCATGGGGTCACAAAAAGTCAGTCATGACTGAGCGACTGAACTGAACTGAACTGAACTGTGGTGTTAGAGAAGACTCTTGAGAGTCCCTTGGACTGCAAGGAGGTGCAAGCAGTCCATCCTAAAGGAGATCAGTCCTGGGTGTTCATTGGAAGGACTGATGCTGAAGCTGAAACGCCAATACTTTGGCCGCCTCATGAGAAGAGTTGCCTCATTGGAAAAGACCCTGATGCTGGGAGGGATTGGGGGCAGGAAGAGAAGGGGACAACAGAGGATGAGATGGCTGGATGGCATCACCGACTCGATGCACATTAGTTTGGGTAAACTCTGGGAGTTGGTGATGGACAGGGAGGCCTGACGTGCTGCAGTCCATGGGGTTGCAAAGAGTTGGACATGACTGAGCGACTGAACTGAACTGAACTGAGGCTGTCTCCTCCTGAAGGAGGGATAACAGCCTAGGTAGACCATGCAGTGACCTGCAGGTTAAATTGGATACTAGAATTTAAGAACAAAAAAGGAGGAGGTGATTCACTGTGGGGTTCTGAACCAGGCTAACAGCAGGATGGAGATGACCTTGGAGCAGCACCCAGAGAATGCAATGAAGGAGCCATCAACTGCTGAAGTCCTGTGAACAGGCTCACAGGGATTCAGTTTGGGCTGCCTGGGACCCTGTAAGATGAGCATGCCACGTGATACCTGTTCTAGCCCAGCCAGCGGCTAAACTAACCTCAGATTTCAATGGTATTCCGGTGGTATGTGAGAATTAGGGAACATTGTGATGCAGAACACAATGGCCATATGGTGACAGAGCACAAAATGCCCTCTTGATGTCTCTCATCCCTTCCCCAGCAGCCTGTCATAGGGACCCAATCATACCTTGTGTTAATTATCTTATAGAACTATTAAGAGTTCCAGCAGTTGGGCCAATCATGGAATATGCATTCGATACTTTTCCATTAATTTTAGAGTAACCTGCTTTTTGACTATGGATTGACTTATCAAAATATTAGTTAAGAAAAGATCATGTTTTGAAGGTTCAGGTCATGTTGTAAAGAGAATTTTGTTACATTTAATAAATTTGGTTAGCGACCCCATGGACTATAGCCCACCAGGCTCCTCTGTTCATGGGAATTTCCAGGCAAGAACATTGGAGTGGGTTGCCATTTCCCTCTCCAGGGGATCTTCCTGACCCAGAGATTGAGCCCATGTCTCTTGCATTGGCAGGCAGATTCTTTACCACTATACTACCTGGGAAGCCCCCAACACACAAGAGGAGGGGCCATAAGAACATAGAAGGCTTCTAGACAGCAAGAGAGAAGCAGGAGTTCAGCCTGGACATGACTGCTCTGATCTCTAATCCCTGGTTGGGGGGCAAGGGTGTGGCTGGATTACAGGGGCTGATGGTAGTGGAACAAAGTTTTCCATCAGTTGGAAGGCAGGTCAGAGGATTCTGAAGGCCAGTTCTAATAAGAAAATGAATACCCTACCTACTCTACTATTTTTGAAAATGCATTTGTTTTTCTACCATTTCTTTATTTCGTCTGGAGCAAAGCAGGGTTGTGAGTTACTTTAGCTGGTGTGAATAAAATGTCAGAGGCAATGTATCGGTCTAGTGACTTCTTCAAAAGAACTGGAAAATGTCATTTTTATATTTGGAAATTCTTTCCTCACTTTGTTCAGTTTTTATCTGTATGGTTTGCTTTAAAGATAATACCGTAGCTACCCTGGCTTGTATGGCTTGCCATGGCTTTTAACCAAACCTGTTAAAAATTCCTACCTGTAATGATTCAGTTTTGATCATACCAGCTTTTTTTTTTTTTTTTTTTTTTTTACATTTTTATTTTCCTTTACTCTCCTATGAGGCTATAAGCTCCTTTTCAATATTTGAACTATCCAATTCTTTGGCCCACAGGTTTCAGAAACTTGGAGTGAGGAACCCGTTTGTCTTTGTAGCTTGAGCTAAAGCACAATGCATGTAACAAAACAGATGCCCAGTCTGCTAATGGAATGTAATTTGGACAGTCCTGCTCACAGGGAGATTTGGGGTGACTTGGGGAGTCAGCTGCATTGAAAATGACATACATGGGACTCCCTTGTTGGTCCAGTGGTTAAGACGCCAAGCTTCCAATGAAAGGGGCTCAGGTTCGATCCCTGATGGGGCAATTAAGAAACTACATGCTAGGAGGCCAAAACAAACAAACAAACAACACACAGTGTTGTTGTAAGTGGAACAGGGGAAGTATGTGATGATACAGAAGTAGGAGAGAGAAAGAGAGGAAGATGATTTATGTTTGAAAGTGTCAGGGAGAGTATGAAAAAGGAGGTGATTCCAGGGGAGCCAGTGGGGAAGGACTCCCGGGTGGAGGAAACACCATCCAAAGAAGAAGCAAGAAGTGTTCAGAGATTTTAATTCCACAATTCTTGAATAGGCTAAAAAATACTGAGAAGGAGCTATAAGAGGAGACAAAGTTGATATGCAGGAGCAAAAACATCCAACACTTTGTAGGTCATGTGACAGAGTTTGGACTTTGTCTGGCAGGCTGTGAGGCAAGGGGCAGGGAAAGCTCTTAGTGTGGATAAGCTAAGTCTCAGTAATATGAGCCTGCTAAGTCTCAGAGTGATACGATCAGACTTGCATTCTGCCAAGAGCACTTTGGCAGTTATGGCTGGAGTGAGTTCAAGTGCACTGGTGGATTGACTTAGGAAGGTGCGATGATAATAAAGTAGATGGGAGAAGTCTACGACTTTCAGCAAAGCAGAGGCCATAGAAATGAAGAGGCCAGGTTGATTCAAGAGATTTATAAGATGGAGTGGGCAAGATCTGATGACTAGATATGAGGATCTGGAGAGAAGGACTCATGGAAAAAGGGAAAGATTCATGGCTTAAAAGACAGGTGAAGATGGTCCTGCCCACCCAGGTAGGGAATACAGGACTGGTTGTGGGAGGATGAGCAAGCTGATAGTAGAGGGGACCAGCTGATCCTTTGGGCCTTTTAGAAAAAATAGGAATATTTTTCCATTCAGAATCGTCTCATTTCTTCTTTTTTGTTAATTTATGTTTATTTACTAAATTTATTTGTTTTTGGCCACACCTTGCAGCAGCACTTGGGATCTTAGTTCCCCGGCCAGGAATCAAACTTGTGCCCCTTGCATTGGAAACACAGAGTCTTAACCACTGGACCTATAGGGAAGTCCCTCTTTGGGACATTTTGAGCGTGCAGTAAGTAGAAGACAGTGCACCTCAGTGTCTGTGTATAACTGTCCAGACCAAGGGCAGTTTTTCATAAATATATTTCATAACATTCATGCCTTTGTTATCCCTGTATAGCATCCTCTATGCTGCTGCTGCTGCTGCTAAGTCACTTCAGTCGTGTCCGACTCTGTGAGACCCCATGGACAGCAGCCCACCAGTCTCCCCCGTCCCTGGGATTCTCCAGGCAAGAACACTGGAGTGGGTTGCCATTTCCTTCTCCAATGCATGAAAGTGAAAAGTGAAAGTGAAGTTGCTCAGTCGTGTCCAACTCTTATCGACCCCATGGACTGGAGCCTACCAGGCTCCTCCGTCCATGAGATTTTCCAGGCAAGAGTACTGGAGTGGGTTGCCATTTCCTTCTCCAAGCATCCTGTATAGTGCATTGTTATTCACATCACCTCTGAGAAAATCTACATTTTTTCCTGTGCTTTCCACACCCATTAATGGTGACTTGGTCTCCCCACTTAGCCAAGCTCATCCCCTCAGAGTCAACCTCAAGTCTTCTTTCTCACTAGTCACATCCAACAGGTCACTCAGAATGTCCTGATCACTCCCGCCTCTCCTCTTTCTGGCCACTTCTTGGTCCAGCATATCCGTCCACTGCCATAGACACCATATCCCCAGGCAGCCTCTTTCTCTAGACTCTTACAGTGATTTTCTAATTACTATTTCTGCCTTTAATTTTTGCCCTGGACCATTCACTACTCATACTATCACCAGAGCAACCTTTTTATAACACAAATCTTATCACTTTGTTACTTAGAAACATCAGTAACTGCTCAATTCCTAAATGGTTATGTGCAAATACCTTGATAGCTCAGAGTTGGGCTCAAATTTGTTTTCTAGACAGAGAAAATTAGTTCTCACTTCACAAATGATACCTAAATTGACTTTAAACATTGTGAGTAAAAAGCACTCTGATATATGGGTTTTATGACTCTGCATTATTTTAGGTAGGTATTGGCTGGGTGAAAGAGGGACTCTGCACTTATACGACATACCTAGAATAGTCAAATTCGTAGAGTCAGAAGGTACCTTGGAAGATGCCAGGGACCAGGGGTAGGGAGAGGGCTTGGAGAGTTAGTGTGTAATGGGGACATAGTTTCAGTTTAGGAAGGTGACAAATTTGGGAGATGGATGATGGTGAGGTTGCACAGCAGTGTGAATGTACTTAGTGCCATTGAGATATATGGTTAAATGTAGTTAAAATAGTATGTTTTATATTATCTAACTTTTACCACAATAAAAAGTATTTAAAGAAGAAAAAAAAAAAAAGAGGGACTCTGTCTCACTCCTCCCACCACCACCACCAACACACACTGTTAGATTTGGTTCCCCAATTAATTCATAATTAATTATGGGTTGAATTGTATCCCACCAAAAATATATATTGAAGTCCTAATCCCTGGTACCTGGGAATGTGACTGTACCTGGAAATTGGTCTTTGCCAATGGGATCAAGTTAAGATGAGGCCATTAGGGTGGGTTCTAGTCCAATATAACTTAAGTCCTTTTCAAAAGGGAAAATTTGGACAAGAGTCACAAAGGGAGAATGCTACCTCTTGATGGAGACACTGTAGCTACAAGACAAGGAATGCCAAGGATCAACGGCAACCCAAGAGGTAAAGAAGGATGGGACAAGTCAGTTCAGTCACTCAGTCGTGTCCGACTCTTTGCAACCCTATGGACTGCAGCATGTCAGGCTTCCCTGTCCATCACCAACTCCCGGAGCCTGTTCCAACTCATGTCCTTTGAGTTGGTGATGCCATCCAACCATCTCATCCTCTGTCATCCCCTTCTCCTCCTGCCTTCAATCTTTCCCAGCATCAGGGTCTTTTCCAATGAGTCAGTTCTTTGCATCAGGCGGCCACAGTACTGTAGCTTCAACTTTGGCATCCGTCCTTCCAGTGAATATTCAGGACTGATTTTGTGGGATAATAGAGTTCTCTTCTTTTAACCACCTGGTCTGTGGAGTTTTTAAAGGCAGCCCTGGGGAGCTAATACAGATACCAGATTTCATGGGAAGCAAAGTGGCCACAGAGTCCAGCTTCTCCCAGCCACTAGCATTTCTGGTGGGGACAGCCGCTCTCGTGGCTCTGTCCCTGCTTGGCAAAGGTGCCTTGGATCTAGAAAAATGCCACCACTGCACTTTCATGTGTAAACTGACAGCACCAACCCTGAAGAATTTACAATCTCTGTCTTCTGTTTAAGAGAATGTTTACAAATGTGACGTTCAGGCTTTTTTCTGTTTCCCTCCCCCCACCCCCCAGCTGCAAGGCTTGTGCAATCTTAGTTCCCAGTACAGGGATGGGACCCATGTTCCCTGCACTGGAAGTGCAGAGTTTTCACCACTGGATCTCCAGGGAAGCCCTCTTCTGGTTCTTGATCCAAACTCAACATTGACAAAGCCACGGCCTCCTTCATGGGGAGAAATGACAGTAAGTGTCAGGAATCTCTGAGTCACATCTTTACCCCCAGCTCACTGGAAAGCCCACTTCCATGCAGACTCACTTTTTGATTAAAAACTGTGAAATGTTACCCAGACTTATTCTCAGAAAGCTGCTCCTGTCTTTTTTCATCATCTTGATTTACTTCACCAAAGGCTTTTATATTTTTATTTGTGGTTGGTGCAAGGGATGATATTTATGAACGAATGCAAGAAATGAAAATCCTGCTCTTACCTCAATAAGGACCTGTGGTCCTTTTACTTGACCAACTTTATCAATTTTATTTCATTTGTTTCCAGGACACACTAGCTTTTGCATGTGTATTTTTCCTTATCCAGAATGTGTTTCTGATTCATTTCCACCTAAACAAAGTCTTCATTTCCCTAACTATGATGATCAACACTGTCCTGGGTATTACACAGACATGATCCCCTTAGTTTCACAACCTTGGGATTTAGGCTGAGAGAGGTTAGAATGACATGGAAGTAGCACTGGAACCTGGTTCTTTCAGATCACAGAATCAATGTTCCTGTTTCTTGGCCTTTTGTCAAGTCAGAAATCTTCCTTAACTTCCCTAGCCAAATATTCACTTTCTCCTCCAAGTTCCTATGGAGTCTTACACTGATTTTTATTATGATAAGTCACAATATTTTACATTTTAATTACTTATGTGGGTTTGCAGTCCCAGTTGATTGAATTTCCAAGACAGGAAATGACTCTTTTTCCCACCTGCTTCAATTATGGCATCTAGTAAGTGCCCCCCAAATAGTTGTTGAATGGATTAGAGCATGCTGAATAAAAACACACATGAATTATAAAGTCACAGCATTTTCTATTTGACCGTGAACTTCTAGACGATAGAGACCTGGCCTTTTTAAAATTTTGAGTCTCTGGAGTTGAATGAAAGTCTGTTGGCTGAATGATTTAGTCAGGGAATGATTTGGCTGAATGAATGATTAGAGCTGCCTGGAAGCCCAGCATGTGGCAGTTTTCCCTCCATATTTTATAAGATTTAGGAGCAAGTGATAAAAGAGCATACAAAAAGGCAAAAATCTGTCTAATCTCTATTAAACTCAGATTGATTGCAGCTAATCCAGCTTTGGGCTTCTCCAATGGCTCCAAGGTAAAGAATCTGCCTGACACTGCAGGAGATGTGGGTTTGATCCCTGGGTTGAGAACATCCCTTGGAGAAGGAAATGGCAACCCACTCCAGTATTCTTGCCTGGGAAATTCCATGGACAGAGGAGCCTGGTGGGCTACAGTTCATGGGGTCACAAAGAGTTGGACACGACTTAGTGACTAAACAATAACAACAAAATCCAGCTTCATGATGGGGACTGCAATCTAATGTCAAGATCAAGAAAATTAAAGTACTAAAATTGAGGAAGAGTTTCATTATTTCATTCGTGTATTCATTCATTCACTTACTTATACTTGGACATTGAGATAGCACCCCAGAGCTGAGTAATTCACAGGTCTGGTTTTTTTTTTTTCCCCACCCAGTTATTTTAAGCCTGTGCTTGGGAAGTCAAAGGCAACCACTGTGGTAAGATGCCTTTAAAACTATCCATGACATATAAAAGAGCATGGGGATTAGGAATTAGAATTGTGGTTCTCAAAGTGTGGCCTGGAGACCAATGGGAGTTCCCAAGAGCTTTTCAAGGAGTCACAGATCAGAAATGTTATTATGAAAATATGGAGCCATTATTTGCCTTTCTCATTCCCATCCAGTGCACTTTCCTAGGCACTACACAGTATGCTGTGGAATAACAGGTTGAATGCAGAAGTGGATATGCAAATCCAGCTATCTTCTATTAAGCCAAATATAAAGAAGATTAACAAAACCATAAAACAATGCTTCTCTTCACTATTTCTTTTATAAGTAGTTATTTCTCAAAAAATGATGTAATTTGTGTTAATATTTAATGACTGCATAGTAGTTATTTTAAGACAAATGCTTATAACCATTTCTCAGTTTTAATTTTGAATATGATAAATATTGATAGATATAACCCACATAAACAAAAATATGCTGGGAGCCTCAATAATTTTAAGACTGTTAAAGTCTTCTGAGACCAAAAATGTAAGAACCACTGACTTAGATAAAACATGGACTCAGAAGAAGTTTCAGACCCACTGCCCTCTCACTGCTAGAGAACTACCCTCTGGCTAGTGTGTAGGCTGGGTGCAGAGGCAGAAGGTGAACCATTTATATGGATCTGGACATCAGCCCCCTTCTCTACTTCATTCCTCTAAACCTCTTTTCTCAACAAGGGCAACGCTACTTCTGCTTTGCCAGGAATCTGCAACTGGAACTGGATATTGACTTTCTGGCCTGAGGCCAAACTCTGACGTCCATTCTTCCTCCTGTGAGTCTCTCAAAGCCTTCTTCTCCCAGCACCAGGGAGCCTCAACTCCTACGGAAAATCTGTTCAAGGGCGAGTCATTACAATCATCTCCTGGAGAGTGTGCTAATTATGTACTTTCTGAAATGTTCCCTCAATAAAGGAGCCATTCAGTGATGGAGAAAAAGAAAATAACTCTTCATCACAGTTGCAGAATTTCTAATAAAAATCTATAGTTAAAAAAGAAATTGATCCCCAAACATTTTCACTTTTATTAAATTGCCAAAAACAAAGTTGCATTCACCTCTGGTCTTACGTGTAAGTAGCCTAGCAACATGTATACATCCACTCAAGAACTAATTATCAGGACTTCCCTGCTGGTCCACTGGTTAAGACTTCGCCTTCCAATGCAGTGGGGTGTGGGTTTGATTTTTAGTTGGGAAACTAACATCCCACATGCCTTGGGGCCAAAAAACAAAAACAAAAAACAGAAGCAATGTTGTAGCAAATTCAATAAAGGCTTTAAAATGGTCCACATCAACATTAAAAAAAAAAAAAGAAGAAGAACTTATTATTAACCACCCACTCTGTGTTAGAGACTCTAGGAATGTTTGTGAGTACCTGGCTTAGAAGATACTGTGCATCCTCTGGTGAGCCTCTGATAAATAGTTAACAGACTCTTGGCCTTTATAAAATGAAGCAGAAATAAGAACAAATATAAGACCTGTGGCGGATTCATTTTGATATTTGGCAAAACTAAAACAGTTATGTAAAGTTTAAAAAAAAAAATAAAATTAAATTAAAAAAAAAAAGATTGTAATAACATAAAAAAAAAATAAAAAAAAATAAATGGACCACAGTGACCATTAAATTGGTGGTTTACTCCCAATTCGAGCCTCTAAAGGTAAACTACACATGTAAATTGCCAAGTCAGTAACAAATAGCGTGGGCAGAGACAAGGAGAGGGTGACATAGCTTAGGTTTATCTGTGGTGATCCCCATCGGCCAGATCATAATAAACAGTGACATCTGACAATGTGCTAAGACAGAAGACTATGTAGTCTTATTTTACTGGCTTCTTCATGCAACATGCTGGCTTAATACAGGCCTGAAGATGATTTATTATTTGCTGTCTTTGAGCAGATGGTTCTACCTGGCCTGATGGCGTCAAATGAGCTCACTTATTGGTAACTGTTTACACAGATCTGAAAAACAGTTTGACCCATTGAAGTACTGAAACAGGATTCTCAATTCCCCTTATTTCAGGGAAATATTATTGCTGACAGATTAAATGAAACCTTTCATGTCTGGAGGACTTTCTGAGAGGAAGTATCAGTTACAGACAGTCTGAGTTTGGGAAAAAGGACAACTTTATATCTCTACTGAAGTCCTAATGGATTTGGTTCCTCTTGAATGGTTATGTGGAAAGATAAATATAGTTCAAGCCGGGTTTCTGCTGTTTAAATGACAGGGTGAGCAAATAATAGCCCATATCCAATGGCACAATACTCTAAAAGAGCCAAGTGAAAAGCAATAATAACATTCAAGTTATCTTCATCTATCTTTAATTACTTTGGAAGCAAAGTAGTCACCACTTCTAAAACAGTTAGTGTATAACAGCATAGTAAAGAACAAATGAAAGAAACCAAAACAAAACTTGGATGTTATTAACAAACAGCTTATGCTATCCTGGCTATTGCTAGATAAGCATGGGTGTTCTTTTTTTAATTTATAGCTAGGACTGCCATTTATAGAATTGTTGCTATGTGTTATTTCCATTTGTTGGGTGTATGGCATCTGAGTCCAAAACAGCTAGCCCATCTCTAGTTACTGTACCCAAGGTTGTCCTATGGGATTGAATTATTTCCCAACAATCCAGAACAGTGTCGCCTTCTGGCTAGAAGTAATGCCTAAAAGGGTATTTAATGTTACTCTTTTATGAGTGGACTTCCACCCAATGGTTACATGAAGAGCTCATCTGGGCCACATAGAAGTTTACAGTTTAATCTTAAAACAGGTTTATAAACATAAGATGACACAGGCAAAGCCTCAACAAGATTCTAATGTTAGGGAAACAGGCTTAGGGGCAAACCCAGGGCTGTGTGGGTGTCCAGAGGACAAGCACAGACCAAGGTAAGTGTATTTGCTCCTCCTGTATTCCTTCCCTCGCACTCAGCTCCAACACAGCATATAGGAAAGCATCATGGTCTCTCATCTTTGAATCTTTAAAATCATCTTCTTCCACAAAAGTTTTCCATCAGGCTATAAGCATGTCTTAGCCCTTGAATCTCCAAACCAATTACCCTTCAGAGGTCTGAGTAAGAGAAATAATAGTATTACTAGAGTGGCCACCAAAGGAGGGCAGGGCTGCGCCCAGGAGTCTTGCCACTCTAAGTGGGGTTCACGGACCAACAGCTGTGCTATCACCTAGGAGTTTATGAAAAATGCCATGCAGCATCTCAGGCCCCTCCCACACCTGCTGAGTCAGAACCTGCATTAATAAGCTCCTCAGGTGATCAGATGCTGTGGTCTAGGGCTGCCTAAGAAGCCAGTGTATTCCTCCAATATGGATATCTCCCAAGGCAAGCTACAAAATACAGCCTGACCTGCTGCAAAGCCATGTTAAAGATTTGGGACTTTAAGGTAAGAGCAGGGGGAAGGACTTGGGGATAATGTTTTGGGATTTTTATAGGCCCTATTCACTCTGACTTTTAGATGCTCCACGTTCAGAGCATATTAAGTCAATATATTGGCATCTGATTCAAAAGGCAGATATTTTTGGAAAAAAAATATTAAAAATTTAGTGATTTTTAAAGTTGAGTTTTGGGGCTTGTTCAGTGGTAAAGAATCTGCCTGCCAATGCAGGAGATGTGAGTTTGATCCCTGATCCGAGAAGATCCCTCATGACACAGAACATCTAAGCCTGTGGGCCACAACTATTGAACCTGTGCTCTGGAGCCTGAGAGCCACCACCCCTGAAGCCCACGTACCCTAGAACCCGTGCTCCGCAATAGGAGAAGCCACTGCAATGAGAAACCCTCACCACGCAACTAGAGAGTGAGCCCCTGCCTGCAGCAACTAGAGAGAAGCCTGAGAACAGCAGCAAAGACCCAGCTCAGCCAAAAATAAATAAATATTTTTTCCTTTTTTTAAAGAATCTATCTGCCATCGCAGAGTTACAGGTTCAATCCCTGGTCTGGGAAGATTACACACACGTTGGGGCAACTAAGTTCATGGGCCACAAGTACTAAAGGCTGTGCTCCCTAGAGCAACATAATGAAGAGTAGCCTCTGCTCTTCACAACTAGAGAAAAGCCCACACAGTCAGGAAGACCCAGCACAGTCAAAAATAAATAATTAAACAAACAAATGGATAAATATAATTATATATTAAAAATTAAGTTGAGCTTTTATATGGCTAAATTACTCCTTTTGTTTTCTAACTTAAAATTGATTATACATTTATATGCATATACATATAAATATACACATATATTCACACATACTCTTGAGTTGCTAGTTAGCATAATGTCATGTTTTGTAGATATTTAATTCAACATTCTGTATTTTCCTCTTTTGTAGCATGTCAGGGAGGGGCGGGGGGGGGGGCAATGATTTTTTTTTTTCAGGTCCCATACAATTCCACAGGTCCTTGCTCACGTATGGCCCTAAGCACTGTGGCTGTATGCTTATTAGATTAATGGGCTTTGAGCAGAGAAGTGACAAAATCTGCTTTATGTTCTAAAAAGATCACTTCAACAGCAGTGCAGGGGATGGGCTGGGGGCTGGTGTGGGAGCAGGAATGGCCACTCGGAGATGATGAGGTGCCTTCCACGGCAACTTAGGCAAGAGAAGATGCTGATGGTGTTAATGGAGGGAGCCTCCTAACCTCAGAGAGCGGTGTGTGGCAGAACTGTCAGGACCTCATGATAAATCTTTTATGAAGAGTGAGAGAGAGACAGAGACAGGGATGACTCCCTGAATTTCAAACTAAGAAATCTAACTGGAAAATGGCTTATTCATAAAACAGACACTAAAGGAGTCATTAGTTCTTGGGGATGAGATGTTCCTTTACTTTTGGGCATGTTGATATTGGGTGACTAGTATCTGGGTGGAAGTATCATAAAGGCAGCTAAACAATCTGTTCTGGCTCACAGAAGAGAAGTGGGAACTGGAAATGTGGATTCGGGAGTCATCAGCAGGCAGAAGGGGATGGAAATGAGGGGCTCTCTTCACTTCTCTCCATCTTCACTGCAGAACTGAAAGGGGGCACTATTTTTAAGAAGTCAGTCACCCACAAAGAGGAAAGACAACCTTGCTAAGGGCAGCAAGTACTTTCAATATTTATGGTTAGAGACCGAGTTGTTGGCAAGGGAGACTAGGAAGGAGAGTCTTCTCTTGTGAAGAAGGAGAGAAACTCCAGAGAAAATGTCTTCCTGGAGGCCACTGCTGTGAGAAATACCTGCACCCAATGCCGCTGAGACGTCAACTAAGACACACACATTTCTAAGGAAAATAGAAACTGGTGACTTCAGGAAAAGTACATTCGGAAGGGTTGTGGGAAGCAAGATTACTGAGTGTGGTACACAAAAGAACAGCTCTCCCAAAAGTTCATATTCTAGAACCTGGGAAGGACTTTGCAGATGTGACTAAGGTAAGGATCTCAAGATGAGGAGGTTATCTGGATTACCTGGGTGAGTTGCATGTAATGACAAGGGCCCTTATAAGTGAAAGAGGGAGTCAGGAGAGTCAGAGTCAGAGACAGCTTTAAAGATGCTAAGCTACTGGCTTTGAAGATGGAGGGGACCATGAGCCAAGAACTGTGGAAACTTCCAAAAGCCTCAAGAGGGAAGGGCAACAGTTTCTCCCCCACAACCTCCAGAAAGAACACAATCTTGATAATACCTGATTTTGGCCTAGTGAGACCTATTTCAGAGTTCTGACTTCAAGAACTGTAAGAAAATAAGTGTGTGTTGTTACTTGGTTTAAACCACTAACTTTGTGATAATTTGTTACAGCAGCTTTAAGAAACGGATACACTGAGGGTCAAAGAAATAACTGAGGGAATTTAAGGAGGAGCTGTATGTAATATAGGGCTTCCCTGGTGGCTCAGACTGTAAAGAATCTGCCTGCAGTTCAGGAGACTGGGGTTTGATCCCTGGGTGGGGAAGATCCCCTGGAAAATAGAATGGCTACCCACTCTAGTATTCTGGCCTGGAGAACTCCATTGAAAGAGGAGTCTGACAGGCTACAGTCCATGGAGTTGCAAAGAGTCGGACACAGCATATGATATAATGGAAGAAGTCCTTGCTTAAGGTGAGAGAAATTACTAGCCATAAGGTGAGAGAGACTTTAGTTCCAAGCACCAAAGAAATGATGCTTTCGAATTGTGGTGCTGGAGAAGACTCTTGAGAGTCCCTTGGACTGCAAGGAGATTAAACCAGTCAATCCTAAATGAAATCAACCCTGAATATTCATTGGAAGGACAGATGCTGAAGCTGAGGCTCTGATACTTTGACCACTTGATTAGAAGAAACAACTGGAAAAGACCCTGATGCGGGGAAAGACTGAAGGCAAAAGGAGGAAAGGGTGGCAGAGAATGAAATGGTTAGATAGAATCACCAACTCAATGAACACGAGTTTGTGTAAACTTCGGGAGACAGGGAAGCCTGGCGTCTTCAGTCCATGGGGTTGCAAAGAGCTGGACGTGACTTAGCGACTGAACAACAACAGAAGTAGAATTGCAGGTGGGCTGTACATAATCATAATTTGAAGAAATTGTGAAAGACAGCCCTCTGGAATGGTTTTACCAGTCTAATATCCTACCATTGCCCCAGAATTTAAGTTCCATGAGAGCAGGGCTTGCTCCACGGTGGGTGTTCACTGTCCAAGTACAAGAAAGAGGAGGTGAGAAGAGGGCTTCCTCCAGAAGGGGGCTTCATCTGGCCATTTTAGGGTACCACCTTGGGGAGAAGTACCAAGAGTGTGAAATAACGGACTGCACGCTAAACTGAGTAAGAAGCAGGGTAAAGACAGGGCAAAAGGAAATTGAGAGTCAGAGAACTAGAGGTCACTTTAAGGTTAAATGCACATGAAGAGAAAATAACTGAGCAAATAAGCTTGAAGGGTGGAAAGTTGGGGTCACAGAGTATAAGAGCTTATCTTAGCCTGGGTTCTCTAGGAAACAGAGCCTGAGGTGATGCTCACATGCTAATTCGTAATAATGGGGTGTAATCCTAAGGGCACAGGAGTGAGAAAGAGAAATCAGGGAGAGAAGGAGAAAAAGCAGATTTAAGGTGATGTATTACCAGTCTGTTCACAGCCTCTCTAGAAAATGAAGCTGGTTGCTGAGTCATGCTTGGGAAGCCAGAAGTACAGAATCACAGCATCTCTGAACAGCTCCTGGGTGGGCAGGAAGGGTCAGCAATTACCTGTGGGCTTCTTCCTGGCTCCTGTCTCTCAGTGGTCAGAATCGGCTCCACGGGACATTCATCCTAGGGTGTGTTTGGGGCCCCTCCAGGCAGCTGCCAGGGCAGCCAGAACTTCTGTGGGTCCAGTTGTTAGGGGAAGCACACTGAGGGAAACTGCCCACCCTGGCCAGGCACCACACTAACCATTCGCATGAGATATTTTATGACAGGAGATCCTGATAAGGAACACGAAACTAATAAACCACCCCGCAACTGGAAGACTTCAGAAAAGGTCAAAAGGAGATGCCAGGTGTGCGACCACCTCCCAGAATCCTTCTCGCTGGCATCCATCTTGGCTGAGCACAGGGAAGGACCCTGAGTCAGAACGACTGGCCAAAGACAACCTGGAAATTAATCCTATCGCCATTAAACCTGAGACTTCAAGCTGTGTGGCAGAGCAGTTCTCCTGGGTTCCCCTACCCTCCTGTTCTCCGCCCGGCGCCCCTTCCCAATAAAGTCTCTTGCTTTGTCTGCATGTGTGTCTCTTTGGACAATTCGTTCCTGAGTGTTAGACAAAAGCCCACTTTAGAGCCCTGGAAGGGGTTCCCCTGCCTGCAATACAGTCAGCTCAGACCTGGGAGCTGGAGCCACAGAGGCACCCTGAGGTGGGTGTTAGGGTGGCCATGCTGGTCTGGTCTCCCTCCAGAGGAGACTGAGGTCCACGGCAGTGTTCACCGGGGCCTTACAACCAGAGGAATGGCATGAGACACTGCTGAAGCCACTGTGTCTGAGAAGACAGGCGAAGAGCTAAAGCCTTGGGGGCAGAGAGGGCCAGCTGATCTGAGGTGCATATTGTACCTCCATGATTTTAGAGGAGATTCCAGGTCTAACTGTGGCAGTGAATGCCTGAAGTTGAGCGGACACAAAGGTTATTAGAGGGAAAAAAGTGATGGATAAATATTCCCCATGGATTTTGAAATAGCACAGGACGTGGGATGCCAAACAGTGTGAGCCTGGTGCCTAGTTAGTGCACTGGTGACATCCATAACTAGAAAAAAAAATCACTACTGAGGAGCGTCAGTGCACGTGGGACTGAAACTCAGAACATGCAGATAAAAACAGAACATTGAATGCATTCATATGTTGGTCTTTTGTAGTAAAATTCATCATTACCTGTTTGTTAATTATGTAGGTCATTGATTTCTAAATTGTGCTATTTTTCCAAACAACTATCTTTATTCCAGAAGGAAAATCAAGAACACATTTCAAATTCTTTCTATAGAATTTCAGAACCTCAAGTACAATTCTGCTAGGTAATAAGTCACAACGCTCTCTATCCCTAGGATTTGGACTTTCAGCGAGTGCTGTGAGAGACTCAGCAGAGACAATCAGATGTGAACCATGCCCTCCAGGTGTTTACAGTCAAGTAGGAGAGATAAGAAACGCAGATAGACAACTGCAACCGAAAGCAGAAAGAGATACTTTGGCCACCTGATGTGAAGAGCCAACTCACTGGAAAAGACCCTGGGAAAGATTGAAGCCAATCCAGGTTCGATGCACAATACTGGATGCTTGGGGCTGGTGCACTGGGACGACCCAGAGGGATGGAATGGGGAGGGAGGAGGGAGGAGGGTTCAGGATGGGGAACACATGTATACCTGTGGTGGATTCATTTTGATATTTGGCAAAACTAATACAATTATGTAAAGTTTAAAAAAAAAAAGATTGAAGGTGGGAAGAGAAAGGGGTGTTAGAGGATGAGAGGGCTGTATGGCATCACTGACTCAATGGACATGAGTTTGAGCAAACTCTGGGAGATAGTGAAGGACAAGGAAGCCTGGTGTGCTACAGTCCACGGGGTCGCAAAACATCGGACACGACTGAGGGACTGAACAAGAAGAAAGGGATAAGTAGCCCTAGAAGGGCTGAGATAAAGTGCAGTTCTGAAGAAAGGATTCCCACCTGAGAAGGGGAAGTGGGATCACTTCCCCTGAGAAGTGATCATTGAAGCTACAAGAAGAGAGAGAGAGTAAAGAAGGAAGGGATGGAGGGAGCGAGGGAAGAAAGGAAGGAAGAAGGGGCTAAGGACAGAATCCGGGGAAAGCTCAGGATGAGTGGGACTAGGTAAAGGAGGAAGGGCTTTCAAGGAGGGCATGAGCAAGAGACTGGTCAGTTCAAACAGGGGAACACATGTAGGCTCTGGCTGCTGTCTGGAGGGGCCTGGAAATTGCCCTAATGCATGTGAGTCAACAGGCACGAGGCTCATCCGCCTCCCCACTGGCAATCAGCAGGGAGGCATCTGGCCAATTTGAAGCCATGGTCCTCTTGCAGAGGTGCACCAGGCCTGATTGTGTGATGTGAGTAATAGGTTCCCACAGGGTTCTTTCTCAAGTCTGTGTGTGTGTGTGTTAGTTGCTCAGTCGTGCCTGGCTCTTTGCAACCCCATGGACTGCAACTCACCAGTCTCCTCCATCCATGGGATTTTCCAGGCAAGGATACTGGAGTGGGTTGCCATTTCCTTCTCCAACTAGTTTTTGTGTTTTATTTTTTGTTGTTTTTTAATAAAGACTTATTTATTTATTTACTGGCTGTGGTGGCTCTTTGTGGCTGCTCAGGCTTTCACTAGTTGCAGACGGTGGGGACTACTCTTTGCTGCAGTGCTCGGGCTTCTCATTGCGGTGGCTTCTCTCGTTGCGGACCATGGGCTCTAGAGCTTGGCCTGAGTAGTTGCAGCTCCAGGGCTCTGGAGTGCAAGCTTAGTAGTTGTGGTGCACGGGGTTAGTTGTTCCATGGCATGTGGGATCTTCCCGGACCAGGGATCGAACCAGTGACTCTTGCATTGCAAGGCAAATTCTTAACCACTGGACCACCAGGGAAGACTTTTGTTTGTTTTTTAAGAAAACTGAGATAGTAGATTAAAGAGTAGAATTTGCGAGGTGGGGTGGGGGGTGGTGTTGCTTTTTGCTTTATGAAAAGACTTGAGCTATGTATATTCCAAAGATACAAGAGTTAACATAGAAAGTCCCTGCTCTGATGTTCAAGAAAGGAGAGAGACAAGCGGACAAGTCTTTACCACTTGGGGCAACACACTGCTGTGGTCATATACCCACTATTCTGCAGAATTAGAGCAAATTCTCAGACAGAAGGGCTTCCCTGGTGGATCAGCTGGTAAAGAATCTGCCTGCAATGCAGGAGGCCTGGGTTTGATCCCTAGGTTGGGAAGATCCCCTGGAGAAGCAATACTGGAGTGGGTAGCCACTCCAGTATTCTGGCCTGAAGAATTCCATGGACTGTATCATTCACGGGGTCGTGTCCATCCATGGGACGCAACTGAGTGACTTACACTTTCACTCGGAAGGAATAAACAGCTTTGAGGTGAAGAAAGGGATTGTGAGCTGCAGGGAGGTTTGCAGAAACACGATGTTGGAATCAACTGGCCCCGTTTCATAAACAGATCAAGGATGCTGGCCCCCGGAGAGCAAGAATGTCAATGGCAAATAGTATTTTTCTTGGGTTAAGCTTTGGCAATGCTGCAGTGAAAGAAGGGCACAGTGACCTAAGGTTCTGGCTTCTGTAACTGAAATGATTGCTCACGAGGTCAGTGTGGTGAGACATGCAATCATGCAGATGATTGAAAGAAGACGGAAGGGAGCAGAACCAAAGAGACAGGGAGAAATGAGCGGGAACCAAGATGGTGGCTGTACTCCCCTCATGTCCTCAGAAGGGCTTCATCTGGTGGCACATAGGAGAGAGCTCAGCTTGCACCAAGGGATGCTCTAAATTGAGCTCAAATATTGTGATCTGATGCGGTGGTCAAGTGCCAGGGCAACTACAGAGTCTCCAGTGAGGATATTTATCCCAAGAGAATAGGCCACTGGCTAGATGAACCTGTGTGCAGAGCCTTGGGAGTCTGAGTTCAGGAGAAGTAATCTGTTCCCAGCTCAGTTCCCTGGATGCAAGTCCATGAAAGAAAAAGAAAGTAGGAGAAACCGATTTCTCTAAAACACCGAAGCTGGTGAAGAGCTTCTCTGCATGTAACACAAAGATGGGCATTTTACCCTACCACACCTCAAGCCACCTCCAAGCTTTGACACCCTAGCACTCTGGTGACAGAGCTTGGCATGGACCGTGACAGCCTGCGGAGCAGAGGTACACTCAGGACTGGAGGGTTTATTCGTGAACACGTATTCTGTACTAACCAGTGGGCCCAGAGGAAACTTGCCAGAGGCAATCTGGAGCGGGTGCTGCTCCTCAGTCAATGGCAGGGTAAAGGCAAGTGGATTCTGGCATTTCATTGTCTCCATAGAGGCAGAAATCAAGATTTTAGGCTCTGGAAAAGGCAAGTGGATTCTGGAGTCTCATTGTCTCCATAACAGCAGAAATCAAGATTTTAGGCTCTTGAATCAGATCAGTTGGCTCTGAGATGTCTGAACTCTGTAAACTTGATCATGTTATTTAGCTGTTTGAGCTGGCTTCCACAGGTACACTTAATTTTTAGGGTTCACGTAGCAAATGAGAAATTGCATGTATACCTGTAACACGTGGCACAGTCACACTGCACGCAGGATTTCCATCTGCCTGAAGTTGTGTCCTCCTCACTCCTGGCTGACTCTTACTCATCTTCAGTTTTAAATGTCTTTTTTTTTTTCCTGAGACATCATTCCTGAGCTCCTGTAGCCGACTCTAGATTGGCTCCCCAACATCCATTGCCACGTTCTCCTTTTTATTTAGGTATCCTCAAAGAAGGCAGTCCTGAAAAGTTCAAGGGCACATCCTGAAGAGCCTCAACCAATCACAGTAATGTCCCCTCCACCCCCGGCCCTCTTCCCAGCATTCACACGTGGGTATGTGATTTAGTTTGGACTGATGACGAGTGAGAAGTCGGTTAGAAGCTTCTGAGAAAGATTTTCCCACTCTTGAAAAAATAATACTGTTACCATGGGGTACTGTGAGGACTGTCTGTCTTAGCAAGAGCTGTTCCGCCTTCCTGGGACCATAGGTGGGGCAACCCCAAGTACCAGGCTGCCAAGTTGGAGGTGGCAGCAGGGAATAACCCAAGAGGGCCTGGGGCCTTCCTGACAGCACTGAGCTGAACTTATCACAGAGCCTCTTGACCTTGGGACTTCTTGCCATGTGAAACAAATTTCCTTATCATTGAAGACCTTTTAAATTGGTTTAATTATTAATTGTAGCCTCCCACGTCTAACTTATGACCTCATCATTTTTACTCTCATATTTTCCTACCTAGCATGTATCACATATATAGCTAATCCAATGTTTATTTGTTTGACGTCTGGTTCCCTTTCTGGATTCTCAAGTGCTGAGGTTGCATGATGACTTTGTTCATCATTGAGTTCTCAGATTTTTGCACTGGACTGGAGTCATAGAAACTGCTCAAGCACATTTGGGGGAAGAATGAATAAAGAGCTCAAACATGGTCCCTTTTCTCCTCCTCTTCCTTACCCTCTGCCTTGTTCTCTACAATTCAGCATTGTTGACAGAGCCCAGGCTCACCAGGAAGGAACCTAAGCTCTCCCTCAGACTCAGGCCCTGGGCAGCAGCCTGCATTCCAACAGTACCTTTCAAGTTTTATCTCAAGGAACAGTAATAAAATACATATTACAGGGCTGAACCAGTACACACACACATTTACATATCTAACTAAAACTAAAGGTTTATAGAGCACATTTACTTGTACTGTGTATAATGTCCCTGATATTTTTATCCTATTCTAGTTCATTAAGAAAATGCAAGTTCTGGCCCCAAACACCAATTTTTAGACCCATTAACTAGCTACACAGCGCACCCGCCCCCCAGCCTCTCCCAAGAACTAAATTAAATGCAAGGACTTTGAAAATCTCTGATTTTCTCTTTTTTTGTTTAACTGTTCATAAAAATCCAGGCCATTGATTTAAATGGCCATTATTACAGTGACTTAATTCATTATTTTCTTTCTTCCTGTGGAATTCTTTTCCATCCCCGTGTGCTCCAGTTGGGCTATTTCGAGGACCTGCGTGAAATGGAAAGACTCTGGCTTATGTTCCTGAAAAACTACTCTGTACTTTGGCTGATTTTTTTTTTTTTTTTTCCAGTTAGCGGCACATAACACACACACACACAAACCAGGACTACATCTTCCCTTCTTTGAAATGTAATGGCCCAATTCAACATATTTTATGTGGGCCCAATTTCTCTATAAGTTTATGTATGTTCTAGTGCAGACCGGGGTTCCATGATTCCCACTGCCCTCACTGTGGTTTAAAGCCCAAGGGAGCTGGGTTCCAACATTCTCTAGAGGCGCAGTGAATAGACCCTCACTGTACTTCCCTTCCCTGCGCAAAGAAACTGCCCTTGTCTTCCGCGGATTTCACCAGTGAAATTCCTCTGGAGGCAGGAGCAAAGGGCACAAGCTACACAGAGATCTCACAACTCCAGGGCACAGCAAATAATGCGGTGGGGGCTATATATATATATATATATATATATATATATATATATAACCATAATGTGAGCCTCAGGGGGAAACAAAACAAAACAAAACATGTAATCGAAAGGCGACGGGGAGAGCATTACCAGCTTGGGTGATCAAGAGAGCTCCCTGCCAGGAGACCTACAGATTCCGAAGGTCCCTGGAAACTCGGTGCAAACCTCTGCCCCCTCCTCGCATCATGTAAACGGGCAAACTACAGGCAAGTTATATGGCTCCAGAGTCCGGAAAAGAGCGCGTGGCCAGTCTGCTCCGGGGTCACATGTCTTCTAGAAGGGCACTCGTGTGACAGCGGAGAAGAGCACGTCCAGGGTACGTGCGCCTGTTTGTGCTCTGGGAGCAAAGGCGAGGTGGGAGACAGCTTGCAGAGAAAACAGACCTGGGGATGGGGCTGAGGGGGCTGGTATGGGGCTGGGGGTGGGGAGGAGAGAGGGAGGAGAAGGAAAAGATGAACACCTCCCTGAACTTTCCTCTCCCCTCGTCCCACACACTTGAAATAGAAATAATAATAACAACATGAAATTTTTTTTTTTTTTTTTTTTTGCTTACAACCGCGATGTTATCTCCCTCCTTTAGTTGCCCCACTCTGGAGGGGATGGGTATAAAGTGCAGACTGCAGCTGTCGCTGCTGGCGTGTCTCGAGAGTAAAGGTTGGGCCGGTGCGGGTGCGCGCGCGGGTGACCCCACCTCCAGGGAAGCCGGCTCCCTGCTCTTGCCCGCCACCGCCCCGACTGACCCCCACCCCCTCCTTCTCCTCCTCTCCTCCCTCTTTCCCTCCCTCTCTCTCCCTCCCCGCGCGTCTCCTCTGCACCGGCCCCCGCGGTGGAGCCAGGAGGCAGCACCCGAGACGCCGCAGCTCCCGCCCGCAGAGCGCTCGCCGGCCACCCGGCTCCCACGTAGTCCGAGTGGCGGCGCCGGCAGCCCCGGGCCCGCGCCCCGCGCCCCGCGCCCGGCCGGGGCTGGCTACACTGACCCGCGACCGGCGGGGGCGCCGCGGGCGGCTGGGGAGGCAGGGCGGCGAGGGAGCGGACGCCGAGACGCAGGGGCGGCGACGGCGCCGAGGGGACCAGCTGCGCACCTGGAAAGTTACCCGGCTGTCTGGTGAGGCTGGCGGGCGGGGGGCTTGGGCCGCCGGGGGGCGCCGGGGGGGCAAGGGTCCGGGTGCGCGCGGGTGCCGCCTGGGCGCGCGGTGCGCCTGGGTTCCACACCCAGCGCTCCCGCGCCTGAGCTGCTGGCGTGTGGACGTGTGCACGCGGTGCGTTGGCTCCGGTGTGGCAGCCGGCCGCGAGCTCCCGGAGGCAGAGGGAGGCTACTGAATTTCCAGAAGCTCGACTGGGGAAGGGAGGGGCGCGCTCAGCCCGGGTCGGGAGTCTTCGGGTTCTCACGCCTTTAGCCCGGGGCGGCCGGCGAGACTGCTGCTCGGGGCTGGGGGCTTGGAGAGGCCGTCAGGGCGGGCGCTCCCGGCTCCGCTTCTCCAAGCTCCGGGGAGCGGCTGGGAGGTGAGGACTTGGGCGAGGACTTGTAAACTTGTGTGGGTGTCCTGTGTCACTCTCGGCACCTTGAGGCGCTTTCACATTTTTTTTTTTTTCGCTCTGTTTTTCCTGGTGAAGAAACAAGAGCGAACAAAAACGAATCTGTCGCTTTGGAGATGAGGAAAAAGCAAGGGGCTCAAGTTTGAGAAGAACTAGGGTACAGATGCATAGCAGTTGACCCTGGCTGAAAATACAAAGAAACCACGCAGGCAGAATGAACAGGTAGAAAGGATGACGCTCTGTTCATCTCGTCGCCTAAGTTCCCAGGGGCCTCTTTATGAAGGAAGCCAGCGGCAGACACCTACCTGCCTGCGCTCCCCTTCCCCCAACGGTTCCTCAGAAATCGTCTCTTTTCTTTGCAAGTTACTATTTAACTCTTGGAGAAGGCGAGCATCCCACATAACGTACAGCGGCTGTTGTCAGTACTACTGCTTAGCTTTTACACAGGAGGGTAGAAGATCATATGGTAGATAATTCTCTTTGTAGAATTAGATCGAGGCTACCTTTCCCATTGGAACATTGCGCAACTAAAGGAAAGGACATAAAAAGATGGTACAGAGAGATCTTTCTCTTTTACCTGAAATGCTGCATTTCACTCCTCTGAAATCCTTACAAGTAAGGGCTAATCCACCTCCCAGTGCAGGCATATGTTGTCTGGATGCTGCCCAAGTCTTTTGATCCCATATTGTCTTGCTTCCTCTAGGCTATTTTCCCTATCAATTATCTCATCTCTTCTGTTTTCATTTTCTCTGTATTCACTGGTTCATTATTTTGGTCTTACAGGTACTCTCAAGTTTTCACTTTTCTAAAAATCCACTGCATGAACCATGGTACCATTTTGAAGTCCCTACTCTCAGTGTCAGCTCTTTCCAGGGTTCTTGGTAATCTGGTTTCTATCCCAGGTCTTCTGTGAAAGACTAAATTCAGTATATTTCCTTCTGATCTCATTTGCTGTGATAGGTCTGTGGGTTGTCAACTGCAGCCTGTTCACCTCTTGGAAATCTTCTCTTTATGGCTTTATCTTATCTTTCTGGATTTCTTATTGTACAACTGTTCCTTCTCTGTCTTTATTTGCATCTCCTTCTCCTCTTCTATAAATATTATTCATGCTGCTGCTGCTAAGCTTCAGTCGTGTCCAACTCTGTGTGACCCCATAGACGGCAGCCCACCAGGCTCCTCTGTCCATGGGATTCTCCAGGCAAGAACACTGGAGTGGGTTGCCATTTCCTCCTCCAGCGCATGAAAGTGAAAAGTCAAAGTGAAGTCGCTCAGTCGTGTCTGACTCCTATGGACTGCAGCCTGCCAGGCTCCTCCGTCCATGGGATTTTCCAGGCAAGAGTACTGGAGTGGGGTGCCATAACAACAGAGGCATTTTCCCCCTTTTCCCTTAGTGATCTCATTTATTAATACTCGTGGGACTTCAGTTCTTCTACCAAGTATTCTTTTGCCTTGATCTTTCTTCTTTTTTTCTGCTCTCTGCTAGACATTTCCACCTTGATGACCCACAGGCACTTCAACAAACTCAACAAATGTATATATGGACTCATCTCCTTCCCCTTATAGCATGCTTGTTCTCTTGGCTGTGGTCAGTGTCACAGTGCCTAGCCCATAGATGGTGCTCTACTCGTTTTTAATGAATGAATGAGTTCATAGTACTGCCTTCCTTCCAGCCTGCCAAGATCAAAACATTGGAATCTTTTTTTGACTCCCGTCTTGTGTGCACCCATTTAATTACTACATGCTTCCCTGGTGGCTCAGACAGTAAAGAATCTGCTTGACCTGGATTCTATCCCTGGGTTGGGAAGACCCCCTGGAGAAAGGAATGGCTACCTACTCCGGTATTCTTGCCTGGAGAATCCCATGGACAGAGAAGACCGGTAGGCTGCAGTCCATGGATCCCAAAGAGTTGGACATGACTGAGCAACCAATACTTTATACTACTTTTATTTTAGAAATTCTGTCCCTGCAGTATTACTTCAACCATCTTTTACAGTTAATCCCTCTGCAACCTCTCCCTAACACAATAGTTTCTTCTTACCATGTCTAGTTTTCCTCTCATACTCCATATAGACCTAAACATTCTTCCTCTTTTCATTGCCTATCTTTTTGGCACCTTTATCTACTTCTTCAGCTTCAGCCTCTACTTATGATTGCTAAGTATTTTCAGCTCCCCTTTTTGAGTTGCTAGTTCCTCATTTCTTACCACCTACTGAACTTCTTTTTTTTTAAATTTTATTTTATTTTTAAACTTAACATAACTGTATTAGATTTGCCAAATATCAAAATGAATCCGCCACAGGTATACATGTGTTCCCCATCCTGAACCCTCCTCCCTCCTCCCTCCCCATTCCATCCCTCTGGGTCATCCCAGTGCACCAGCCCCAAGCATCCAGTATCGTGCATCGAACCTGGACTGGCAACTCGTTTCATACATGATATTTTACATGTTTCAATGCCATTCTCCCAAATCTTCCCACCCTCTCCCTCTCCCACAGAGTCCATAAGACTGTTCTATACATCAGTGTCTGTTTTGCTGTCTCGTACACAGGGTTATTGTTACCATCTTTCTAAATTCCATATATATGCGTTAGTATACTGTATTGGTGTTTTTCTTTCTGGCTTACTTCACTCTGTATAATAGGCTCCAGTTTCATCCACCTCATTAGAACTGATTCAAATGTATTCTTTTTAATGGCTGAGTAATACTCCATTGTGTATATGTACCACAGCTTTCTTATCCATTCATCTGCTGATGGACATCTAGGTTGCTTCCATGTCCTGGCTATTATAAACAGTGCTGCGATGAACATTGGGGTACTCGTGTCTCTTTCCCTTCTGGTTTTCTCAGTGTGTATGCCCAGCAGTGGGATTGCTGGATCATAAGGCATGTCTATTTCCAGTTTTTTAAGGAATCTCCACACTGTTCTCCATAGTGGCTGTACTAGTTTGCATTCCCACCAACAGTGTAAGAGGGTTCCCTTTTCTCCACACCCTCTCCAGCATTTATTACTTGTAGACTTTTGGATCGCAGCCATTCTGACTGGTGTGAAATGGTACCTCATAGTGGTTTTGATTTGCATTTCTCTGATAATGAGTGATGTTGAGCATCTTACCACCTACTGAACTTCTTGACCTTAAAGTTTCCACAGGTTCCACAAACTGTCCAAAATCACATTCATTGTCATATCCCTCAAATCTGCCCCCTCATTTTGCTTAATAACATCCTCTCTTACCCAGTTGCTGCAATGGGAACTACTAAATCTTTCTTCTTCTTCTTGTGCGTGTATAGGAAGTCGCTTCAGTTGTGTCTGACTTTTTGCGACCCTATGGATTGTAGCCCACCATGGTCCTCTGTCCATGGCATTTTCCAGGCAAGAAATACTGGAGCGGGTTTACCATGCCCTCCTCCAGGAGATCTTTCCGACCCAGGGATTGAACCTGTGTCTCTTATGTCTCCTGCATTGGCAGCCAGGTTCTTTACCACTGGTGCCACATAGGAAACCTATTGTTCTTATCATTGCTCAGATTCCATCAGCTACCATCTCTGGATCTACACCTATAAAATTGCATTTCTGTGTATTTACCTACTTACCTGAGACTGTGGCACCCCAAAAATAGCTGAATGGAATGCCACAACATATGGGATATGTCGTGTTTATACGATTCACTGTAAACATTCTGAGGGGTGTTTACATGGTGAGTGAGGTGGTTTGGGGCACTGCAAGATATAGCCTCAGGAGTAGCTGAAACTTTGGCACAGTAAGAAGCTCATATGACTGCCTGACAAGAGAAAGTAACTCCCCAATTTAAGATGCCATGCCCAAAGAAAACAAGCAGTAGATTCAAAACTGAGCCCAAGCTTAATAGTCACAAGGTCAGGTGCTTTTAATTGTGTAACTGATATGAAATTGCACTGTTTCTCACAAGGGCAACCCTTTGTGTTTGCTTCTGGCAGGAGCAGCAGGGTTTATATACTCAACTATGTTTAATTATTTTCTAAAAGACATTTGGTGAGACAAGTTGAGAGGAACACCGGATGCATCGGTTTCATATCTACTTAAAAAACTATCTGGAGAAGCCTGCATAATTCATGTGACTTCAGGCTAACCTGCCCATTTCATGAAAAAGAACCTTTTCTACTTTTCATGATTTATTGAAAGGAAGGCAATTGCAGAGTTTTTGCCTTTAGCCATATCTTTGGCCAAATACTCTATGATAGTGTTTTTCTCTTTTGGCTACCATGGAAATGGTCCATTTTTTCTTGAGTTCAAGATATTAGGATAGGGTTGACATTCTTCCTGATATTTTATCATCCCCTTTTTCTTGGATTGATGCAGTAGCCTGATTTTGCCTTTTTTCCTCTAAGCTCTTTTCAGTCTGTTTCATATTAATTGCCAGAAAATCTATTTATTTTTCTAAAGAACAAACCTGACCATATTACTTGAAAAAAGCTGCTGCTGCTACTGCTGCTAAGTTGCTTCAGTCGTGTCCGACTCTGTGTGACCCCATGGACTGCAGCCTACCAGGCTTCTCTGTCCATGGGATTCTCCAGGCAAGAACACTGGAGTGGGTTGCCATTTCCTTCGCTAGACCTACACTAAAATCCAGATACCATAAATGGCATATGACAATTTTCAGTATTTTATTCTGGTTTCTTACTTTTTCAACATTACTTCTCATCACTCTCCTTCACCATCATACATTTCAGCCTGGTCCCTGAATATGTTACTAACGTCCTTGCATTCACTCCTAGTACCTGTTTTGTTTTTTAATTAATAGAATTTCTTTTTTTTTAGAGCAGTTTTAGGTTTACAGAAAAATAAGGTAAAAAACATGGAGAGGTTCCATAATCTTCCCTCCCCTTCCCTATTTTTAACATCTTGGATCAGTGTGATAATTTTTTTTTTTTTACAACTGATGAGCAAATATGGAAAATTAACTGAAGTCCATAGTTTACATTAGAGTTCGCTCTTTTTGTTGTTCAGTTCTGTAGGCTTGGACAAATATATAATGACATGTATCCACCATAACAATATTATACAGAATAGTTGTGCCCAATAATTCCCCTAGACTCCATCTATTCATTCCTGTCTTCCTCTCTCCAGTCTCCTGGAAACCACTTCTTTTTACTGTCTCCAGATTCCATCTTTTCCTAGAATGTCATACAAGAGTTAACATCATACAGGTTTTATAGATTGACTTCTTTCGCTTTGCAATCTGCCTTTAAAATTCCTCCATGACTTTTCAGGGCTTGATAGTTATTACTTTTCACCACGGAATAATAGTCCGTGGTCTGTATACATCATAGTTTGTTCATCCATCCACTGAAGGACATTTAATTGCTTGCAAGCTTTGACAACTATGAGTAAAACGGCTGTAAACATCTGTGTACTGGTTTTGGTGAGGGCTTGTATTTTCATATTGGTTGGATAAATACCAGGGAGCATGGGTATCTCATTGTTTTAATTTGAGATTCTCTAATGATATTTGGTATTGAGCATCATTTCATATCCTTATATGCTACATGTGATATGTGTTTGTTTAAATCTTTTGCCCATTTTCCAGCTGGATTGTTTGCTTTCCTATTGTTGAATATAAAGAATTCCTCATGTATTTTGGATAGTAGTTCTTTATTAGATATGTGTTTTCTAAATTCTTTCTCCTAGTCTGTGGCTTTTTTGTTTCTTTCTTTCTGTTTTTTTTTTTTTTTTTTGCAGAGCAGAAGTTATTAATTTTAATCAAGTCCAACTTGTCAATTTTCCTCATCATAAATTGTGCTTTTGGTGTTTTATCTCAAAAGTCATCACTAAATTCAAGATCACTTCCATATTTTCCTATTGTCTACTAGGAGTTTTATAGTTTGTGTTTCACAAATTTTGAGGATTTTGATCCATTTTGAACTAATTTTTGTGGAAGATAAATCTTTTTCTAGATTCTTTGTTTTGGCATATGGATTTCCAGTTGTTCCAATACAATTTATTTAAAGAGACTATTCTTTCCCCATTGAATTATCTTTGCTCCTTTATAAAAGATCAGTTGACTAAATTTTTGTCAGTCTGTTTCTGGGCTCTCTATTCTGTACCATTGATCTATTTGTTTACCAATATGTTTTCTTGATTATTGCAGCCTTATGTAAGTCTTGAAGTCTGGTAGTACTAGCTCTCTGACTTTGTTCTCCTATGATGTCTTGTTGCTTTAGTATGTATTTGTTGATCGATAAGTTTTTCCACTAAAATGAGTTATTTTATTGGGTGAATAATGTTAACAGTAATAACAATAGTAATATTTAATGCTTATCAAGCACTCACTATATATCAAGCACTGTGCTAAATTCTTATCATGATTTATCTCATTTAACCCTCTAATGACTGTAAATGATATGCAGCATTATTTTATCTGTCCATCTGTCTATGTGTCTGTCTGTCTCTTCCATCATTCACACTCATGCCCAATATCATGGCCAAGGGCATATGAATACTGATTGAAAGTGCTTACACTGGGACTCTGACTCAATAACATTAGCGAGCACTGCGCCATCTCCTGTATTTACAGATATATATGTCAGAATCCAGATGGATAGAGAGAAACATAGATACTATCTCGATCAGAGCTGAGATTTTGGTTTCAAACTACTTTAGAGCTGGAGGGAAAACAGACAACAGAGGCTAATTCCTACCACGCTGGCTGTCAGGTGTTAATCTGCCTGCAGGAGCCTCCACAGTTGGTTTTCCTTTTCCTGTGTTTCTTCTAATTACCTCTGCTGCGTGGCATTTCCTACATCGCGATTAAATTAATGTAATAATAATTTATAACTTTATATAATTTTCCTCTCTTTTGCTAAATGCCACTGCTCATTATATTCCTCATTCCTGTCCCTGGCTGCAGAAGAATATCTCCTTCAAAGTGAACTACATTTTTTTGTTGTTATTGTTGTTGTTGTTGCCTTCAAAGACATTTAGATGGGCCCTTTTGGTTTAAGGTTTTCAGTGCAACTTGTGTAAATAGATAGAGGCTACATGAAGGAATTGCAGAGGAGGAGTCCTTGCCATATTAGAACCTGGGCTGGGACATTCATGAAGCTTTCTATTCTCCATCTTTCCGTGGGGCTTCTCTTTACTGGGAGGGTATCCCAGGATGTTTGTTCCAGAATGACTTTTTTCCTTAATCCAGACAGAGTAAGCACACCCCTCTCTCTCATCCCAATAATTTTCATCTTTAAAACCCTCTTGTCTGGAAGACATCCAGTCTACTAGAGTTCTTTCCCATTCAGTAATGATGCCCTCTGGACATTTCCTCATACCAAGTCACCAAGTTCCTTGCTAGTCACATCCTATAAAAGCTACTTGGTGCCTACTACACACCAGATAGGGCTTCCCTCACAGCTCAGTCGGTAAAGAATCAGCCTGCAATACTGGAGATCTGGGTTCGATTCCTGGGTGAGGAAGATCCCCTGGAGAAGGAAATGGCAACCCACTCCAGTATTCTTGCCTTGAGAATCCCATGAACAGAGGAGCCTGGTGGGCTCCAGTTCATTGGGTTGTAAAAATCTGACATGACTTAGCACCTAAACCACCACACACAAGATAATGCACAGGATACCTTACAAGCATAATCTTCATAATAAATCTATAAGATGAATATATCCACTTTCTAGATTAGAAAATTGAGAAATTGAAGTAATTTATAGAAGGTTACCCAGCTGGGAAAAGGCAGGTTGTTTTCTTACCCTGGCTGGCTTGATTCCATTGCTTATGTTAAATCCTAATCTTTGTCTCCATGCTTATTTCTTATACTTTGAAAACAAACAAACAAACTCATAGAAAAAGAGATCAGATTTGTGGTTACCAGAGGTGGGCAGGGGGTAGGATGCAGGCAATCAAAAGGTACAGACATCCAGTTGTAAGATAATTAAGTATTAGGGGTGTCATACACAATATGATAAATATAATTAACACTGCAGTGTTATATATGTTATATATGAAAAGCCGTTAAGAAATCCCAAGAGATCTCATCACAAGGAAAATTTTTTCTATTTCTTTAATTTTGTATCTGTGTGAGATGATGGATGTTCATTAAAATTCTTGTGGTAATCATTTTCTGATATGTATAAGTCAAATCATTATGCTGTAAACCTTACATTTATACAGTGCTGTATGTCAATTGTATTTCAATAAAGCTGGGAGGAAAAAATTCCTGATCTTTATCTCCAAGGTCATTTCTTCTTACTTTAACTGCTGTTCTCTGATTATAAGAATGATCTAAGAACCTATAGTTGCTAGATAGAACAACATCCTGTGGTTCAATTGTGACTAGTAATACATATTTGAGAAATGGCTTTTCTCTCTTAATGACTGAGACAGACAGGAAACAAAATGAGTCTAATTAGGTTTTATGAAGCCAGACACTCGAAGCTTTGGATTGAGAGACACCAAAATTGAAATAGGTGAACTAAGAAATCAGACTTAGTATTTATTGAGTCCTTTGGTAGCTTCCTTACATATCTTAAATTAGTGACCTGGAAGATGGGTTAGTTATTTCACTTTATTTCATCCCTCTTTGGAATTCTAAACTGCTCCAGAGATTTATTCAGTTTGCAAACTGATGTCTTTAAAGCCACAGAGTAGCTGGATATTTAAAATGGATAACCAACAAGGACCTACTGTATAGCATATGGAACTCTGCTCAGTGTTATGTGGCAGTCTGGATGAGAGGGGAGTTTGGGGAGGATGGATACATGTATTTATATATGTATGGCTGAGTCCCTTTGCTGTCCACCTGAAACGATTACAACATTGTTTGTTAATCCACTATACCCCAATACAAAATAAAAAGTTTAAAAACAAGCAAACAAAAACCAGAGAATAGCTGGTCTTTTGGGAGGATTTAACCACCTATACCTAATTGTAGTTCGAATTTGCAAAATTATTGAATTGGTACAGAATGTTTTGACTACCATACCTAGAGCAAAAATGATCCTAAGGCTTTTCATATTTAGAATGCTAGAACTCGTCTCTGTGTCAAATTTGACTTCAAATTCTTGGAACTGTGCCCCTGGTACAGAACATGACAGTTAGGTCTTAGGAAGCAATTGTTTCTATAAATAAAGAATGAGTTGTTAGTTTAGTTTAATATTAGGTTTAAAAGTTTTTGTGCTTACTTTTGTTCTTTATAAGACAATTTCTTTCCCCCCACCCATTCTTCTGCCTTTATCCTGCCTTGGATTAGAAATGCTTGTCCATGAATCAGAAAAGCACGTCTAGAAAATATTTCACTGCTGCATGTTAAAAACGTGCACACATTCATTTAAGGTCCCTTTGGGGCACCCTTCTTATGCTTGTCATTCAGAATCTCATTCAAGTTTATTCTCAAGTCCCAATCTAACATTTTCTTAATTGCTTATTCAGGTTACCTTGGTGTCCAGGGCCACATCTTTGAGTTCTAGTCTTAACCTTTTTATATATTCCTAATATATAAGAACAGTAAATGCTGCCAAGTCAACAGAAGCTTAAAGGTTAAACCTGCCACATCTCTGCAACATATTAAGGCAAGTCTTAGGAGGCTGATGTTTATTAATGCCTACTTTGAACCTGAGTTCTATAAAGAATGTCTGGGTATTGCAAGATTGCTTTTATAAGTATATTTATTTTCTGGTTCTACCATCTATCTTAGGTGATCTGCATTAGCTACTGGGATGCATCTGTTTGAAACTTAGAGGCTGTTTGTGTCTTTGTCTTTGTTGTCTTTGTTTTAGAGGTCACAGTGATTCTGGTAGAGCCAGTGAAATCTGTTTAAGCATTTCATTTCTCTCTGAGCTTGAAACTTGGAGAGAGAGAGAGAGTGAGGAAAGAATATGTGGGATTTATAACTTCAAAGTTCCATCATTTTATTCATATATTAGATAATGAGCGTCATTCAAACTTAGTTTACAAGTTTCTTGGGTAATGGCTGTCAAAAATCACACACACAAAAGTACGGCATTTCAATAGCTAGTCTGAAAAGACTTAAACCTTATGATACTTAATCAAAGCAGTATTTTCCAGTCTTCAGCCTTTTGAGTTCTCTTTTTTGATTTTGCTCATATGTGTTTATTAACCACAGATGATTTCTTTTCTGTTTTCATTGAATAGACTCAGAAAAGCTAAATACCTAACTAAACCTCAAATTTTTCTGGTGCCAATTATTTATAATTTGTAATGAATGTTAAAACAAATACATATCTATTGAACCAAAAGAAATGTTTTTGAATCAACTAAAATCTTGCCTCACCTTCCCCAATCTGCATTTTACCTCCTGAGACTTATTGGAGGAGTAACTAACTGCTTTGAGGCCTACACTGAGGATATTCTTTTCAGGAAAATAATAGAGCATTGGACCATAGGTGGTCATTTTTTGGGACAATCTTGGTTTGGGGATATAAAGTAAAGAATATGAAAGAATCCCCATCCTTGTTTTTACCTTCTGGTAACTGCCATCCAGCAGCTTCCCGGGTGGCCTTAGTGCTAAAAAGCTAATCCAGGAGATGTAAGAGACACAGGTTTGATCCCTGGGTAAGGAAGATCCCCTGGAGGAGGGCATGGCAACCCACTCCAATATTCTTGCGTGGAGAATCCTATGGACAGAGGACTAAGTCCATGGGGCTGTAAAGAGTTAGACCCGACTGAAGTGACAGCATGCAGGCACTCATGCACAAACTGCCATCCACATGTTTGTAATGGCGAGCATTGCCAGAAAAGCCAAACTCGATGCATGAGAGAGGGTGCTCAGGGCTGGTGCACTGGGATGACCCTGAGGGATGGGATGGGGAGGGAGGTGGGAGGGAGGTTCAGGATGGGGAACACATGTACACCCATGGCTGATTCATGTGAATGTATGGCAAAAACCATGACAATATTGTAAAGTAATTAGCCTCCAATTAAAATTTAAAAAAATATTAAAAAAATATATATATATATATAAAAAGAAAAGCCAAACTTAATAGGCACCTACAGCTGGAGAAAAGTGCTAATGAGGCAACCCCAGCTCTGCCTCCTCCCACCCCGAGGAATGCAGATGTGTTGCTTTCTAAATCAGGGGCAGCTTTCTCAGTGGAGCTGCTCAGGGAGCTGTAAACATTGTGACATTAACAAGCCTCTGCTGCAGTAGTTGCTCCTTGGCATTCTGTCTTGGCCATGCTGACATCCGAATGGCGGTTCTGTTGTGATGCTTTTGACAGCTGTCCAGAGAGAGCAACCAAAGAGAACAGCAGGTAAGGCAGGCCGTTTGTGCAAAATGCTTAGGTGTGATGCTTTTGCCAGCAATGGGATGGGAGAGAAGGAACCCAAGCACCAGCCCCTCCTCAGGGAGGAACCAATGAAGTCAATCCATGGCTTTCCTTCTGGAAGGGTGGGGAATTTATTGCTTACCGAAGAGCCATGAGTCCTGTGTTTCCATTTATGAAACAGAGTAGAACAAGAGGAGCAGTGGGGGCCGCTGGAAAGTGAAACTCCAAGGCATGCAGTTCTAAGTTGCTTCAGTCGTATCTGACTCTTTGTGACCCTATGGACCATAGCCTGCCAGGCTCCTCTGTCTCCAGGCAAGAATTCTGGAGTGGGTTGCCATGCTGTCCTCCAGGAGATCTTCCCGACCCAGGGATGGAACCCTCATCTCTTATATTTCCTGCATTGGCAGGCGGTTTCTTTACCACTAGCGCCACCTGGGAAGCCGGAAACTCCACTAGGTAACCTCCGATTCTGTGCCCTCTCTCAGGTCCTTGAGCAAAATGGGAAATGGTTCGGTGAAACCCAAACACTCCAAGAATCCAGATGGGCACCCCGGGAACCTCACCGCCAGCGCCCTCCGGAGCAGGGTGACAGAGCTGGAAAGAGAGCTGAGAAGGAAGGATGCTGAGATCCAGGAGCGGGAGTACCACCTGAAGGAGCTGCGGGAGCAGCTGTCCAAACAGACTGTGGCCATCGCGGAGCTCACGGAGGAGCTCCAGAACAAGTGCATCCAGCTGAACAAGCTTCAGGATGTGGTGCACCTGCAGGGAGGAAGCCTGCCCCGGGCGTCCCCGGACAAAGTGCCTCTTGAGGTTCAGCGGAAGACCTCGGGATTGGTCTCCCTCCACAGCAGGAGGGGAGCGAAGGCTGGAGTGTCCGCCGAGCCGACCACCCGAACCTATGACCTCAACAAACCCCCTGAATTTTCCTTTGAGAAAGCAAGAGTCAGAAAGGACTCCAGGTAAGACATTCCCCCAGCTTTTTGGCTCTGATGGCATTCATATGATGAAACCTTAGAGTGCTATTTACTGAGTCTCCTCAGTGGACAAGAGTGTATGAACCTTTTCAGATTTTGGATAGAGGGGCTGAGGAAGTGGTTTGCTTTGCAACAGAGTCTCCCTTGAATTGGGACTTCTCTTGAAAGCAGAACTTGTGTTGTACCTCGACTTTGATTCGTGATTTGTATAACCGAGGAGCTGAGCTTACAAAAGTCATTTCTGTGATCTTGAAAACCCTAGGGGAGTGAAAAGGTAGTTTTAGGAAGACTACCCTTCTCTCTTCTTGTAGAAGTGGACTTAACGGTATACACAAATCACACAGTATTAAGAGTATGTATAGCAAAAGCCACTTCTTAGCACTTTAGTCTTTAAGAGTCATGAAAAAGGGATAAGCTGGTACCTCTAAAGGGGATGAATTCATTCATTCATCCCACAGTTTCACTTGAGCACTGCCCTCTGCCAGCCTCCGTGTTAGATGCTAAGTATATATTAGTGAATAAATAGACACAGAGCCTCTCTCTTGTGGGGATGGTATACATAGAAACAAGTAAACACTGTGTAATTGTTAATTGAGACAAATTATATGATGAAACAGACAGCATAGTGGGTGGTATCTGGGGTTGGGGGTGAGAAGGGCAAGGAGGCAACAGAATTAGGATTGTCACTGAGGCCAGGCAGAGGAGGTGACCTTGAACTGAGACCCAAAGGAGAAAAAGGAACATAGACCAGGTGGAGCATTTCAGGCATGGGCAACAATTACAAGCTAGAAGTAATTTTAAAATTAAGGATCTTTAAAAGAAATGTAATTATTTACCACAGCCTTCTCCTGTGTGCATGTGTGTATGTGTGTGTGTGTATCTTTTTCTGGCTAAAGATTGAATTTCCTAACCAGGAAAGATTGACTAGAAACATTATGAATTAGGGTCTCCTTTCTGCACTATTTTTAAGTGAGTAAAATTTCTTAGTTGAAATTAGATATTTTGCCTTGATTGTCTTGTCTGAGCCTGGATCCCTCTTTCAAAATGCAAGATTTGTGAAATGAGAACAGCTTTTAATTTATTTACATATAAGTTATGTAAATCAAGATAAAACATCTAACTTAAACAAATAAGTGATTAATTTTGACAACAAGATTATAAAGGGAGGTTTAATTCATCAGTTTGTTGACCATGCTTGGCACATAGTAAATGATCGATAAATATTTGTTAAGGAAACAAGTCATGCTGGAGTATTAATCATAACACTGTGTGGCTGAAAGAATCTGTTTAATATTGGAGTTTAGAAGAATTTTTTTTTAAGCCAAGAGTTTATTTATTTGTTGGTTTACAAGTCTTATCTATTCCCATTGCAAACATAATAATTATTTATTTTTAATGATATGAATTCAGAAATTATAAATGCTGCTTACAAACGTATACTTGTTTTTCAATTGAACATCATAGTATTCTCTTTTGATGTATAAGGTATATATGTACATAATAATTATCATTATTATGCATTATATTGGGGCTTCCCATGTGGCTTTGTGGTAAAGAATCTGCCTGCCAATGCAGGAGACGCAAGAGACTTGGGTTCAATCCCTGGGCTGGGAAGATCCCCTGGAGGAGGAAATGGGAACCCACTCCAGTATTCTTGCCTCAGAAATCCCATGTACAGAGGAGCCTGGTGGGCTGCAGTCCATGGAGTTGCAGAGAGCCCGACTGTATAGTGTTTGTTGTTGTTGAAACACTAAGTTGTGTCCAACTCTTTGTATCCCATGGACTATAGCACACCGGGCTTCCTGTCCTTCACAGTCTCCTGGAGTTGGCTTGAACTCATGTCCATTGAGTCAGTAATGCTATCTAACCATCTGCATCCTCTGTCATCCACTTCTCCTGCCCTCAGTCTTTCCCAGCATCAGGGTCTTTTCTAATGAATCGGCTCTTTGCATCAGGTGGATAAAGTATTGGGGCTTCAGCTTCAGCATCAGTCCTTCTAATGAATATTCAAAGTTGATTTCCTTTAGGATTGATTGGTTTGATCTCCTTGCTGTCTAGGAGACTGCCAAGAGTCTTCTCCAGCACTGCAATTTGAAAAGTCTTCAGCACTCAACCTTTAACGTCCAACTCTCACATCTTCACCTGACTACTGGAAAACCCATAGCTTTGACTATATGAACCTTTGTCGGCAAAGTGATGTCTCTGCTTTTTAATATGCTGTCTAGGTTTGTCATAGCTTTCCTTTTAAGGAGCAAGCATCTTTTAATTTCATGGCTGCAGACATAGTCTGCAGTGATTTTGGAGCCCAAGAAAATCTGTCCCTGCTTCCACATTTCCCCTTCTATTTGCCATGAAGTGATGGGACTGTATCCGATGATCTTAGGTTTTTGAATGTTGAGTTTTAAGCCAGCTTTTCACTATCCTCTTTCAAGAATCTCTTTAGTTCCTCCTTGTTTTCTGTCATTAGGGTGGTATCATCTACATATCTGAGGTTGTTGATATTTCTCCTGGTAAACTTTACTGTATATACAAGCCTATTGCTATCTGGAAAAATTTCTCTGGGTAATTAATATATTGTGCTTATGTATAGTATACATAATTTTTGCAGGTAATAATTTTTGTTGGTAAATGATATATTGTGCTTATGTAAGGTATATATACCTTACATAAGCACAATATATCATGCATGTATACCATACATAAGCACAATATATTATTTACCCACAAAAATTCTTTCAGATAGCAATGTGCTTGTATATCTAGAAGTGTGAGAGAATGTAATAGCAATTCATCTTCTTTTACCATCTTCCTACATATCCCACCAGATTTTACCTCATGAAGGAAGATTATTTTCAATTACTTTGTTCCAAAGATTTATGTCCATTTGAGTATTTATACCACTATTTATGTCCATTTAAGTATATACACCAGAAGTATTTCTGGTGTTAGGTAACAAAACCGCTCAAGATAAATGCATTCCTCTTGATTTTTATAAGCTAACCCCACTCCAGTACTTTTGCCTGGAAAATCCCATGGACAAAGGAGCCTGGTAGGTTGCAGTCCATGGGGTCACTAAGAGTCAGACAAGACTGAGCGACTTCATTTTCATGCATTGGAGAAGGAAATGGCAACCCACTCCAGTGTTCTTGCCTTGAGAATCCCAGGGACGGGGGAGCCTGGTGGGCTGCTGTCTGTGGGGTCGCGCAGAGTCAGACACAACTGAAGCGACTTAGCAGCAGTATTCTAACAAGATAAAGGAAATCAGCAGCTAGGCACAGTTCACTGTTGGGCCAAAGCACCTCTGTAGTGAGTGGGACACAGAAGAGGAAAGACCTTATAGCCCTTGAGTAAGGATGAGCAATGATTCCCCTCAAACATCTTAAAGGCAAGCCCAGGAGTACAAGTTTGCATTAGGGACATGATGAAGAAACAGGATAATTGATTCTGTAATGATTAAGTCCTAAAGAGACCAGATTAAATCCTTTATGTCTTCATAATCCCTTTATGCTTTCATAGAGCCTTTTGGTTCTAAATGGAAAAATTAATTAGAATATGGGAGCTACTCTTTTTCATTGACTGGTCTTTGTTTTATTTCCCCTTGCAGACATTTATGCCTCAGTTTTCCCTTCCAAAAAGTCTTTCCCCGTAAGTCTGGAATAATGGGTTAAACACAGAGAGCTAACATCACCAATTCAGAGATTTAAAGTATTCCAGTTTTTTGAAAGTTCTCAGTATTACAATTCACTTTCCATTTTCCAGTAGTTCCAGCTTGAGAGAAAGGCTTTAAGTAAAGTTTGAGTATTTTAATTCATTAATTTTGTAAGAAATAACTTTCTAGAAGTTAGAAAAGATGGGATTGCCATTCACTGATACAATTATTATGGACAGTATCCATTGTTTTGGCTACTTTTCCAAGCAACTCCTATTAGACATTAGAGAATTTTCAGATATCAGTCAAAATGGTGCCTTCATTTATTGGGTTGGCCCAAAAGTTCATTAGAGTTTTTCTGTAAGATGGTTCAGAAAAACCCAAACTAACTTTTTGGCCAACCCGGTATTTTTAGGTTCTCCTGATTTATTTGTTGAACTTTATAAAGTTTTCTGGCTGAGTTCATGACTAATCTTGTCTCTGCTAATATGTGCTAACTACCTTTTGGATCAGGTCCCCCTCTACACCCTCAATCCAAAAGCCATTGGGTGTCTATTTTGTCTTTTTGTCAGAAAGGTGGTCTCTGATGAGTACTTAACAGTGAGCAAGAAAGTGAGGGGAGACTCCGAGCTCTCCTGCAATCAACAGCATGAGGGAGACAGGTAGTACTGGGATAAACCAGAGAACATCATCTGAGGGAAATGA
Organism: Bubalus bubalis; assembly: GCF_019923935.1. Taxonomy (NCBI): domain Eukaryota; kingdom Metazoa; phylum Chordata; class Mammalia; order Artiodactyla; family Bovidae; genus Bubalus; species Bubalus bubalis. Next base: position 21,528,639 of record NC_059163.1, read on the forward strand.
CACATGTGGAACTTGAAGGTTTGGATTCAGGAATTCATGAGAGACTCTCAAACCCATGTTACCACAGTCTGAGTTTGCTGAGGCCCCTGGGCTCAAATGTACTATAAATGCAAGTGAACCTAAGCGATTGCCAGGCAGCCCACTCATGCCATCTCTGTGTACTTGTAGGACCTAAGGGGTAGCTTACATGATATAGTTACAGCTCCCTGCTTTATTTGGAGGAACTTGTATGCTCTAGTGGCATTGGAGAACTCTTGAAATTTGTCTTCTGCAAAATTCAAAGGGCTACTTTTTAAGATCAGGTTCTAGAATAACCCAGTGCTGTCCCAGAGAATTTTCTGCAATGATGGAAACATCCTATAACCTGTGTTGCCTGATACAGTAGCCAATAGTATGTATGTGGCTGTTGAGCCCTAGACATGTGCCACGTGCCCTGAGGAATTGAATTTTTAATTTCAACTTATTTTAAGATTAGATAGCCACATGGGTCTAATGACCACTGTATTGGATACTGCAGTTCTGGCTGATGTGGTTTCAACTGTAACCGCTATCTCCTGAGATTAGAATAATGACCTAGTCATGTTTGGGAGAACTTTATAGACAAGCTAAGACCTGTGTTCAGTATCATGACAGAGTCATAGAAAATGCGAATGAGCTGGTCAAATTGGGGTGGATACCATGTCATCTTCAACTGCATAAATCTGCAATTTATCACAGTCTTTCATAGGGATGTGGCTGTGCGCCCACTGACCATTTGAGATCATCAGAAGCACACAGCCGTGTGGGCACATAGCCCATTTTATACGTCCTCAGCCTTACTGAACTATCATAAATCATGATGAGTCAGAGCATTACAGTATATCAAATACTCTGATCTCTGATTTAAATTTATTATGATAACTATAGAAGATTTAGAGCTGGAAGAACCTTAGAGGTTGCTTCATGCTTCTCCCCTACTGGAGAAGTGAGGAAACAGGTGCAGGGGAGTTGCAGAATAGGCTATGGTAAGTGTCAGAGCTGAGATTAGAACCCAAGATTCTTGACTTTGAAATCAGATTTTTTTCTCTCCAAAAGCCTGGTGTTACTTGAAAACTGGATTTTCCTCTTGGTGGATGTCAAGTTCAAAGACACTACCAAGCCAAAGAGTGGGAGAAGGAAGGATTTATTCCTTGCAGAGATAAAGAGAACACTGGGGATATTTCTCAAAGCAGTAGGTCCCTAACAGCAAAACTGGGCAAGTTTTAAGCTAAGAGTGCGTGCTTATTTATGAACAGATTTGAGCTGCTGCTGCTGCTAAGTCACTTCAGTCGTATCCAACTCTGCGCGACCCCATGGACTGCAGCCTACCAGGCTCCTCCTCCCATGGGATTTTCCAGGCAAGAGTACTGGAGTGGGTTGCCATTGCCTTCTCCGACAGTCTTGAGCAGTGTATGCCTATTCATGGAGGGCCTGGAGCAGGGGCAAATTCAGCACAGAGTTGGAGCAAAGACTGAGAGAGTCCTGGCTATAGCCGATTAAAATCAACAAAGGTCAGCAAAGGTCCACATCATCATTCCTTAGGTTCCAGTTAGTCTGGTGGTTGAGACTCAAGGGAGTTTTGGATCCTGCAAAATAGTTCAAGAATGTGTTTCAATCTGATCTTTATTTTTGAAATAGAACCTGGGAATCTTTACAGCTGATTTATTGTCTCTGATATGGTTAAGTTATATTCTGGCCTGATGGAGGGCAAGGATTGGGACCAGGCTTAGATCACAAAATGGTTTAAGGCTTAAAATGGCTTCTCTTATGTCAACAAAGTGATAGCTGGTTCGCTTCTCCTGGGGGTCCCCGACCCTATCTGCTTACACAAGTGTTCTTAAAGCAACCCACAAAGATTAAAGGCCTCTAGTCAGGTTAGTTTGGGCACCAGTCTGCTCTATTTTGATACGCCCTATTCGCTGGTAGGAAGAAAAATGGTGCTTCCTGGCTTCTTCCAAGCAGAGTTGAGTGGTGCTTATCTGTTTCATTAATATTCACCAGGTGCTGGATCCTCAGAGTTCAGGCCTGTGTGAAAAGGACACAGAGAATGGTTTTGATCTGGTGATACAGACTGTGATATATCTGGAGGGGCACGAATGGGTTCCAAAATGAGCACAGTGCTTCTCAAGGCTGCGAACTGAATATCAAGGGCAAAGGTGGGCAAGAAAGAGCTCAGATCGCATTTCTGTCCATGTTTGACCTGCCTTGAACACCAAGACAAACGTGTCTCCAGAGGTCAGACCTTTTACTGCAATTAAATTTTCTGTCTCTGTAGACGTTGTTTAGCAAACTTCAGCACTGGCAGAACAAAATTACAAGCTCATGCAGAATGTCTGGTGGAACACGGGCAGATTAATCAGAGACATCTGGCAAGTTGCTGGTATGACTGCCTTTCACTAAGAACACTTAGACTATCATTTGAAACTATTGTTCTTTGGAAAGGAAAGATAAAACAAAGACTTGCTGTTTGACTTCAGATGTTGACTCTAGTGTTCGGAAGGACAATTAGTCTCATTTGTCACTCCCACCCCAGGAGCAGAATAGGTAAAAGTGGGACGTGCTCGTGAGTCACCGTTTTAAACAAGATGTGGAAAAACAGCAAGGAAGAGTATGTTTGTTATCATTTGTTCTTCGTTTCTAAAGCAGTGCTGAACATTTCAATCTGCCTTCTAAAAATGTGGCTCTTCTACTGAGCAAAAGTATTTCCATGGAATGAAGGGACAGAGGAGCCTAGTGGGCGGCTGTCTATGGGGTCACACAGTCGGACACGACTGAATCGACTTAGCAGCAGCAGCAGCAGCAGCAGCATACATCACTAATGATATGCCAGACACCACTCTGAGTGCTTCACAAATATGGAATTATTTAATCCTCAAAGCAAACATATGAGATGTGTATTAGTATTATGACAATCATAATAGATATGATTATTATATACCATTTTATATATGAGGAAACTGAGGCATACAAAATTAAATAACTGCCTGAGGTTACACAGCTTTTACTATTGGAAGTGGGATTCAAAACCAAGAAATGTGCTATCTATTCGAGGGACTTCCTTAGTGATCTAGTGGCTAAGACTCTGTGCTCCCAATGCAGGGGGCCCAGGTTCGATCCCTGGTCAGGGAACTAGGTCCCATATGCTGCAGCTAAGACCTTATGCAGCCAAATAAATAAATATTAAAAAAAAAAAAGTCTGTTCAGAGCAAAGACTGTGTATCACAGAACTGTCTTCAATATCTCGTAATAACCTCAACTGGAAAAGAATCTGAAAAAGAACATTTTATATACATATTTATATATTATATATGTGTATATATATACACACATGCTGAATCACTTTTGCTGTATCAATTCAGTTCAGTTCAGTCGCTCAGTCATGTCTCATTCTTTGCGACCCCATGAACTGCAGCACGCCAGGCCTCCCTGTCCATCACCAACTCCTGGAGTTTACCCAAACTCATGTCCATTGAGTCAGTGATGCCATCCAACCATCTCATCCTCTGTCCTCCCCTTCTCCTCCTGCCCTCAATCTTTCCCAGCATCAGGGTCTTTTCAAATGAGTCAGCTCTTCGCATCAGGTGGCCAAATATTGGAGTTTCAGCTTCAACATCAGTCCTTCCAATGAACACCCAAGACCGATCTCCTTTAGGATGGACTGGTTGGATCTCCTTGCAGTCTAAGGGACTCTCAAGAGTCTTCTCCAACACCACAGTTCAAAAGCATTAATTCTTTGGCACTCAGCTTTCTTTATAGTCCAACTCTCACATCCATACATGACTACTGGAAAAACCATAGCCTTGACTAGACGGACCTTTGTGGGCAAAGTAATGTCTCTGCTTTTTAATATGCTGTCTAGGTTGGTCATAACTTTCCTTCCAAGGAGTAAGCGTCTTTTAATTTCATGGCTTCAATCACCATCTGCAGTGATTTTGGAGCCCCCCCCAAAATAAAGTCTGACACTGTTTCCACTGTTTCCCCATCTATTCCCCATGAAGTGATGGGACCAGATGCCATGATCTTCGTTTTCTGAATGTTGAGCTTTAAGCCAACTTTTTCACTCTCCTCTTTCACCTTCATCAAGAGGCTTTTTAGTTCCTCTTCACTTTCTGCCATAAGGGTGGTGTCATCTGCGTATCTGACGTTGTTGATATTTCTCCCAGCAATCTTGATTCCAGCCCTGTGTTTCTCATGATGTACTCTGCATATAAGTTACAGCCTTGACGTACTCCTTTTCCTATTTGGAACCAGTCTGTTGTTTCATGTCCAGTTCTAACTGTCGTTTCCTGACCTGCATATAGGTTTCTCAAGAGGCAGGGCAGGTGGTCTGGTATTCAAGTCAAGTATACTCCAAAAAAAAAAAAAAAAGTCCATTGTAACAAATATACCAAAATGAAAATTAGAGAGGGTTCTTTATATTTTAGTTGGTTGGCCTTATAAAAAATTAGATATATAGTTAGAAAGAAAGAAAGTGAAGTTGCTCAGTCGTGTCTGACTCTTTGTGACCCCATAGACTGTAGCCCACCGGGCTCCTCCGTCCATGGGATTCTCTAGGCAAGAATACTGGAGTGGGTTGCCATTTCCTTCTCCAGGTTATCTTCCTGACCCAGGGATCGAACCCGGGTCTCTCTCATTGCAGGCAGATGCTTTACCTACCCTCTGAGCCACCAAATAGATATATTTCTAATTTTTTTTGGTACGGTTGCAAACAGCTCCCTGCTATTGTTATTTCTTCCTGAAAACTGTGCTTCGAGAAAATGATGCCCTGTTATCAGTTTGCAGTGGAGGAAATTTTTGCTGAGTGTGGAAGGGAAACAAACCTTTTTTTCTTCCAGGAGGTAGTGACTTAGATGTTGCTGTTTTGAGAGGGTCTTTATTTACATTTTACATAGATTATTGCGGATTTTTAAGAGTGTATGTACAGACTCTTAATTATTAGTTGGACAGTTAACAACATTCATGCATATACTTGTGACTATTGTCTTAACCTATGTCTTCAGACAAGCAAAAAAAAAAAAAAAAAAAAAAAAGAAATGAAGCTCTCACTAAATACAAGGGAAGGAAAGAGAGAAAGGTCCAGTTATGAGGTGATATCATGGCCGTGAAGCTGTGAGTGAAGGGATCTGGATTCTGTGTCTGCTAAAAGTTGTCAGAGTGCTTGAAATCAGGTTATGTTTAATAGCAATAACGTGCATTTAGACATCCAGGTCAGAGCTGGCTACTCAGGAATGGGGTGAGAAGACCTATTGTTTGGCTAACTGCTAGAGGTCTGTAGTTTAATGTTCATTATCTCATGGAGACTGGAGGTAGGTGTTAACTTTAACCTTAGACCAAAGGTGAAATGAAAGGTCAGAGGCATTCAACAGCTTGCTCAAGGTCATCTGCTGAACCAAGTTGCCAGTGCGAGTCTGCCTGGTGGGGAAAGGTGTGTTCTCTAGCACTGTGTGCAGCCTGCAAAGTGAATGGTTCCCCTTGGGGTTGGGCAGTGGTGGGGGAGGGGATGGGCAGTGCTTTTCAACTTCAGCACCCAGCCCCTGTCACTTCCTACCCTGCCTTTTCTTCCTTCTCTCTAGAAGCCAAAGGGTGTGGGCTCTTCTCCCCCTGCACCCCACTGAGTCCCCTGTCAACCTCTCAAATTACCTTCAGCTTGGTTTATAGTTTCTCTCTGTTCCTTCTTGCTTTATCCTCACATCTCCCAGTCTATCAGTCGCTAGATGTTAGAGAAAATGTTTATTTAAGCCTCAGGAAACATTCAGGACTCGAGGACTAATCATTGTGAAGAATAAAAAATCTAAGCGCTTTTTGTAAGTACCGAGCTAACTCGGAGCCCCCCTGCCCTTGCCTGGCATTTGACATTCCTGAGTTATAGCATGTTCTGTGATATTTTTATATTATGCAAAACCCACAGCCATTTTTGACCCAATATCCTTGGATAATTCCCTTTACGTCTTCAGATGGACACATTCAGTTCAACAAATGTTTACTGAGTATTGAATTCTTTAATTTTGTTCTTTTCTTTCTTAGTTCTTTTTGTATTCTCTCCCTCATTTCTTTCACTTACATGTTTATTTTGTTTGCTTCTAATTTTCTTCCACTATCAGCATTAGACTAGTATCAGTGGCCATAAGTACCAATTTCTAGTACCTAATATAGGCCAGGCAAGCCTGCTGGGTGAGTGTTATTGTATGAGGCTTACCAAGCATAAGTACCCAGCCCATGTTGGTTTTCAGTAGTTCCTGAAGCTGGGTAACCTGTCGCCTAGATGCCAAGACAGCTGCCATGTAATCAGAACAACTCTGAAACCTGCACTCATTATATTTTGCCTGCTCTCTTTTTAATTTATAGGATATTTATAGCAGTTTGTGGATCTGCTTGCCTCTAAATAAGTTACTCCAGGTGAATATAGCAGGGCTGGCTTTGTTGTTGTTTTTTTAAATTTTTATTGGTGTATAGTTGATTTAAAATGTGTTAGTTTCTGCTGTACAGCAAAGTGAATCAGTTATATATATATATATATATCTCCACTCTTTTTTAGATTTGTTTCCCATATAAATCATTGAAAAAGTGAAGTGAAAGTGTTAGTTGCTCAGTCGTGTCTTATTCTGCAACTCCATGGACTATAACCTGGCAGACTCCTCTGTCCATGGAGTTCTCCAGGCAAGAATACTGGAGTGGGTAACCATTTCTCTCTCTAGGGGATCTTCCTGACCCAGGCATCAAACCCAGGTCTCCTGCATTGCAGATGGAGTCTTTACTATTTGAGCCACCAGGGAAGACCATAGTCATGGCAGAGTATTAAGCAGAGTTCCTGTGCTTTACAGCAGGTCATTATTCGAATCCTTTTATATCTAGTAGTAGGTATATGTCAGTCCCAATCTCCCAATTTCTCTCTCCTTCCCCACCACCTTTCCCCGTGGTAACCATAAGTTTGTTTTCTGTATCTGTGACTCGATTTTGGTTTTGTAAGTTCATTTGTATGATTAGATTTCACATATAAGTGATATAATTTGATGTTTGTCTTTCTCTGTCTGACTTAGTATGATCATCTCTAGGTCCATCCATGTTGCTGCAAATGGTATTATTTCATTCTTTTTGATGGCTGAGTAATATTCCATGGTATATATACCACATCTTCTTTATCTATTCCTCTGTTAATGGACATTTGGGTTGCTTCCATGTCCTGGCTATTGTAAATAGATAGGAGGGTTGGCTTTGAATGACTGTCCTGGGGGACTGGGCAGAGCCTGGGGGACTGGGCAGAGCCACTTATGGCTTTTAAGTGTTTTCTGAAATGAGTTACTCTTTCCTGACCCATTTTTTCCTTCACACACATTTCATGCCATTCCAGACACTGCCCATTTCCTTGCTAGAGTGCCAGGAGAGACTGTGGCAGAAATAGCGTGAATGAGAAGACAGTGGCCTTTTCTCCTAGCCTGTCCAATCAGAGGGAGGCATCATCACTGACTTCTGCCAGTGCAGTCAGTTTCCAGAGCTGCAAAGTCTGAGCAGCTTAGCGCCTATTGCTGACTTTTTCTAGCATTTTTAAACTGCAGTTGAATTCTCAAGAAGGGGGGAAAAAATCTAAAGCCAAGGAAAAGTTTTTAGACTCTGGAAATACCTTCTATGTGAAAGATCCATTTGTTGTAGTTATCTTTTAACTAAACCTTTTTCTTTTTTAAAGTCTTATTTTAAGATAATTTGTCTGCTCCCCTCCATGCCAACTTTCCTTAGAAGCATTGCTGAGTTGTAGATTTTTCATCATAGTCTTGCTTGACAGAGTATTTTTGTTCTTGTTTTTCAAGATCTATGGTCAAGAATGGCCAGGAGATAATTTATACGTAATTCATATTAAAGCGTGAATGACCAGGAACTGCTGATTTCCTTTTAACTCTTCTAGGAGTATTTGTCATGACACATTCATTGTAATTAGTAAATTTCAGGCACCAATTTTTATCAAGCTCTGAGAAATATGGAGGAAAAGATCGGTAGGTTCTAGTCTCTTGTCTCCAGATGAGGTGAGGAAAAGAAAAGTAAAACGTGAGCAGGGAAAGATACTATTTGATATTTCTTGGAACTAGAAACTCAGAGAAACTCTGGTGGGTTCATTTTCTATTGTTGGATAACAAGTTATCACAGATTAAGCAGCTTAAAGCAATGCATATTTGTTATCTTAGCATTTCGTGGGTCAGGAGTCAAAGCTATGAGGTCATCTGCTCAGAGTTTCACAAGGCTGCAGTTAAGGTATCCACCAGCTGTGCTCCTTTTCTAGAGCTTTCTCTAAAAGGAGGATGTCCTTCTTTAAGCTCCAGTGATTGCTGACAGAATTCAGTGCCTTGTGGTGGTAGGACTGAGGTGCCCATTTTCTTGCTGGCTGTCAGCCAGGGGCTGCTCTCAATTCCTGGTATGAGATCTGCCCACAGTTCCTGGTCACATATGTCCTACACAGGGGCCATCTCCCAACAAGGCCCCTAACTACTTTGGGCCACCTGGAGAATCCCTTATTACTGTTGGCTAAAAAGACGAAGTCTCATATAACGTACACTGGCCAACCCTACCGTCACAGTTGCCATATTCTGTTGGTAAGGAGCAAGTCCCAGATTCCCTCTCCACTCAAGGGGAGCAGATTACATAAGAGTATGACACCAGATGGATAGAGATCATGGGGCCATCTTGGAGTTCTGCACACCATACCAGCTCCTTTGCATCTCTGGTGTGAGATTCTCTGGCATAGAATGTTGGCCATGCTGGATATGTAAAGCCATATATAAAAAGCCCAGAGTCTTGTACATGCATATTCATAGTAGCATATTCACATGATCCAAACGCCCATTGATGGATGAATAGATAAACAATGGAGTGCATGCATATGATGAGTTATTATTCAGCCTTAAGAGGGTTATTATTATTATTATTCAGCCTTCCTTTTCATACTACAATATGAATGAACCTTGAAGTCATTATGCTAAGTGAAATAAGTCAGCCTCAAAATAATAAATATTATCATTCCACTTTATTTTAGGTACCTAGAGAGTCAGATTCCTAGATACATAAAGTAGAATGGGTTTCCAGGGGCTGGGAGGAGTTATTGTTTAAGTTATTGTTTAATGGGTACAGAGTTTTAGTTATTGTTGAATGAGTACAGAGTTTTAGTTTGGGAAGATGAGAAAAGTTCTAGAGATGGGCAGTGGCAACAGTTGCAAAATATTGGGAATGCATTTAATGCTACTGAGCTGTGCACTTAAAAATAGTTGAGATGGTTGTAATAGTTGTAAAATACACAACAGTTTGTGTTGTGTATTTTACCATAGTTGAAAAAAATTAATGCCTGAGGCTGATTTGACAGCATGTCCCTAAGTGCCAGGCTGTTTCAGATTCCATATAGGATGCTGGGAAGAAGGAATAAGAGTAATGATTGTCACTTTCCTGTATTTATTGGTTATCTTGTAAAGGACAATCAGATATAGCAAAATCTTGTGAAAAATGAACATCAATTGATTATTAATTAATCAGCTGCTAATTTCTTAATAGTAACTGATTGATTGCTTGTTGAACCTTCAATGGAGGCTTGTTCCCAGCACTGTGGGAAAATAGAGGGGAAAAAAGCAGCTTCTGACTCCCTTGTGTTTTGTTTACAGCTGTAATTCTTAAGTGCAAATGCACATTGTAATCACCAGGGGAGTAGTAAAAAATACTGATGTCCTGGTGCAACCCTGAAGGAATCTGATTAAATCCGTTTGAGGTGAGGACCCTGGGTACAGGATTTACAGACGGTCCCTTGATGATTCTAATGTGCAGTGACAATTGAGAACCATTTTGTTATAGGAGCAGGCTTTCCTGCAGCTGACCCCAGAAATATTCAATTTGACACTTTAAGAGCAATGCTCATTACTGACGTCTAAGAGAACTATTTACCATTTCTACCTAATTACCACGCAGCATGATGATGATAATGCCCATCATTGTGTGTGTCAGATTAACAGCCTTAGAAGCTGTGGTTGTTTTCAACATTTCATTGTTCAACTCTATTCTTGGATGCTCCCAGGAACTGGATCATCTGCACACATTTAAGAAAGGGAGAGAGAAATGTTGTAAGCATGAAGTAACAGTAAACATGATTAAATTACAACTATACTTAATTACATGGGCCATATAGAGTAAGAGGGTTGACAGGAGGAAGTCATGCTCATTTTCTGATTACCCATGGAATGACCTCAGCTTTTCATGCTAGCTTCTCAAATTATAAATGTATGCATTTGTTAGCTATTATTTCTTGCTGGTTTATTACTCAAAAAGTTTTGAAAGTGAAAAGTGAAAGTGTTAGTCTCTCAGTCATGTCTGACTCTTTGTGACCCCATGGACTGTAGCCCTCCAGGCTCCTCTGTCCATGGGGATTCTCCAGGCAGGAATACTGGAATGGGTTGCCATGTCCTCCTCTGGAGGATCGTCCCAACCCAGGGATCGAACCCAGGTCTCCTGCATTGTAGGCAGATTCTTTACCATCTGAGCCACCAGAGAAGCCTTATCTTGCTTATTTTCTGTGCCTGTTTTGTGGGTGACTGGCATTTCCCATTTCCACTCTTTTCTCTGTACCCAGATTTTGTAAGCTGGAAATTAAATGTGCTTCAGTGTTAGTTCTGTTGAGTCCCTACATTGTGCCAGATGCCATTCCGGATTTTAGGTAGAGGATGAGGAAAGGGTAATCACACCCTTGAAGATCACAGTCTCTTTGGGGAAATAAAATGTATTGCAGTCTTGTGTGATTGATGTCCTAAGAGATGGGTGTATGAAGGAAGGAAGGAGCACCATTTGCTTTGTGGGATCAAGGAAACCTGCATGGAAGAGCCGGCGTTGACCTGGGTTTTGAGGAGGATTGGATGGCTGGGAGACAAAGTAGCCTGGCACATCTGGAGATCTGTGAGCCTGGGGTACCCTGAGCATAGGGAGGCTGAACAGGCGAGGGGTCTGAACTATCAGAAGTTTTATTCACATCATGAAGAGTCTCCTTTAATAAATAGCAGTGGATCTCAAGTATAGTACTTTTAGAGCTGTGTTAACTCAGAGATTTTTAAGTTGCTGGTAACTTGCTGACTTATAATAGTACCACTATCACTTCTGTGATGTATTTTATGTGCCAGGCCGTATTCTTAGTGCTCTGTATGGTTAACTAACTTAATTCTCATAGAAATCCTGTGACCTGTGCTGCTACTGCTAAGTCACTTCAGTCGTGTCCGACTCTGTGTGACCCCATAGACGGCAGCCCACCAGGCTCCCCTGTCCCTGGGACCCTATGGACTGCAGCCTACCAGGCTCCTCCGTCCATGGGATTTTCCAGGCAAGAGTACTGGAGTGGGGTGCCATTGACCTGTGGACTGTGTTTATTGTCATTTTACAGCTGAGAAAACTTGAGATTAAGTGACTTGCCCAGGGTTCCACAACTCATAAGCGACAGAATTAGGAATCAAGCCCTGGTATTACAGCTTTAGATCTTGGGCCCTCAACAAATATGCCTTATCATATGCTTTCTATTTGTATATACGATTAAGCTATGAAATGCCACACAAGTAAATTTGCCTTGGCCTTTGTGCTCACAAGAAATACTTGACAGATAAGAAAGTAGGTGGAGGCCCCTGGTCTCTGCTGGGCACTGAGCTTTGTGCAAAGAAGTTTGCAAGACACATTCTATGACCTGACAAAAACAAACAGAGAGAACGCAGGCCTGTAGTAAACAGGACCAGTGAAGGAAGATGGAGAGCCTGGCTTAACAAGAACTGTCAGTGGACTTTGACAAATTAAACTTCCTGAAGCAACCGAGAGGACAGGAATTTATTGCTTCAAAGAATGTTGATTATATAAGTTGGGGGTATAAAAGGATTACAAAAGGATTACCAATGGACCTGCCACTGATGGGTATCAATTCGAGATCCAGCCCTATTGGAGGAACTTTGAATTGAGCATAGGGTCTTTGCAGTGCTTCTTTGCGGTTTCCAGAACTTTTCCCATCCCACTCTTCCCCACACAAAAGCATACTATAACTACTACTATTGCCAACTACAAGTATTACTGCCATTTATTAGGAATATATTGGCATCTTATCGTAGTTAATGTGCATAGCATCTGTATGACATAGGTTATGATTACTCAGCTCTGTTTACAGGGGAGAAATCTGAGGTTCAGAAAGGTTAAGCGACTTGACCAAGGTCACGCAGCTAGGAAGTGGCAGAGCTGGAATTTGAACCTAGGATCTTCTGCCTCCAAAGCCATATACGCATTTTAGCTTTTAAATGAATTTTTAATTGATGTGCTCAAATCGTAAAATGAACACACCCATGTAACCTCCAAACAGATCAGGAAATAGAATCTTCCTTACCAGTACCTCAGAAGCCCCTCTGCTCCCTTGCAATCCCTAAACATTATCTATTTCAAATGTGTATGTGTCATGCCCCACTCTTTGTGGCCTTATAGATTGTAGCCCTCCAGGCTCCTCTAGCCATGGGATTCTCCAGGCAAGAATACTGGAGTGGGTTGCCATGCCCTCCTCCAGGGGATCTTCCTGGCCCAGGGATCGAACCTGCGTCTCTTACATCTCCAGCATTGGCAGGCAGATTCTTTACCCCTACCACCACCTGGGAAGCCCACTTCAAAGGTAGCACTCGTATTATCAAAGATTACTATGCCTACTTTTTAACTTTATGTTAATGGAATTATAGAGTATGGACTGTATGGAGTCTGACTTCTTTAGTTTATATACTGAGAGTCATTTATGATGTTGTGTGTAGCAATGGTTCGCTATTATCATTGCTCTATAGTGCTTGTTGCATGACTGTGCCATGGTTTATCAGTTCAACTTATTGATAGACATTTGGTTGATTCTGGTGTTTAGCAAATAATGCTTCCATGAGCAGTTATGCACATATCTTTTTATTTATATATGATTTATGATGGGTGTATACCCAGGAGTGGGCTTCCCAGGTGACTCAATGGTAAAGAATCCACCTGCCAAACAGGAGACGTGGGTTTGATTCCTGGGTCAAGAAGATTCCCTGGAGAAGAAAATGGCAACCCACGCCACTAGTCTTGCCTGGGAAACCCCATGAACGGAGGAGCCTGGTGGGCTGTAATCAATTCATAGGGTAGCAAAGAGTCAGACACGATTTAACAACTAAACAACAATGAAAATGCTTAGGAGTGGAATTGCTGGGTGGTACAATTTAGCTAAGTTCACATTTAATATAGATTGCTAAATACTGTGAGTAGTTTTCCAAAATGGTTGAACAAATATACACCCCTACCAGCATTGTATGAGCGTTGTTACTCTCCATCATCACTGGCATTTAGCATTGTCAATCTTTCTCATTTTAGCTGTTCTGGTGGGTGTGTTTATGGTATGTTTATGTTGTGCTGTCTCATTGTGGCTTTGACTTGCTTTTCCTTGATGTTTAACAAGGGTGAACGCTTTTTAATTTATGTATTCTCCATTGACGTCTGCTTCCCCCCTGTAGCTTGTAGTACCGCTGTTCTCATAAATCAAGCATCTATGTATGTTTGGATGGCTTTCTGGTCTCTCAGTGCAGGTCCAAAGGTCTTTTTGTCCATCTTTGTGCCAAGAGTATAGTCTCTCAATTATTTTGATTAATAGTAATTCTCGATATCCATTACTTTAAGTCTTTTAGTTTTGTTATTGTTCTTCAGTGCTGTGATGGCTATTCTTGGGCTTTCACATGACTAAGAATTTTAGAAATTGCTTGTCAATTTTCATAAAAAATTTTTTAGGATGTTTACTGAGATTTCATTGAACCTGATCAATTTGACTACAATTGACATCATTAAAAACATTGTCTTCTCATTCATGATCTGCTAATATGCCTCCATTTATTGACATATTCTTTCATTTCTCTTATTTTGTACTTTGTATAAGGCTTACGCATTTTGTTATATATAATCTTATTTGGTTGATATTTTTGATCTTTTAAAAATGATGTCATTTAAAATTTTGCATTTTTACTTTGCTTCTGGGATATAGAAATACAACTGAATTTGCTTATTGACCTTGAATCCAGCAAGATTCTTGAAATCAGTTATTAATTTTGATGGTTTTGCCTGTACATTCTTTTGAGTTTTCCATTTATATAACTATGTTTTTTGGAGAGAAAGGCAGTTTTATTACTTCTTTTCCTGTGTTTGTATCTTTGATACACTTTTTTCCTTTTTCATTCTTTTATTCTCTTTGTATTAAATTTGCTCAGACTCTTTATTCAGGGTGAAATTGAAGTGTCCCATTTCTAATATCTGAAGCAAAGCATTTCCAGAAAATGATATGATACTTTCTGTTTTTGTTTTGTTTTACAGATTTAAAAAAAAATCGGATTAAGAAAATTCCCTTCTATTCCTAATTTACTAAGTTCTTTTTTTAAAAAAAAAATTAAAACATATATGGGTGTTTAATTTTATCAAATACTTTTTCTTCATTCAATAAGATTTTGCTGTGTATTTTACTCCTTTACCCTTTTCATTTGGTTAATTATGTTGATTTTTAGTCTGGTCTAGATGTGTTTGTTTTTGACCTTTGTACCTATCTTTATTAGGGATATTAACCTTTAATTTTTCTAGTAATATGTGTTTTTGTTATTAGGCCATTCTTGCTTAAAAAATAAGTTGGAAAAAATTTCTTTTTTCTATTTTCTGGAAAAGATTATATAAGCTTAATAATGTTTTTTCCTTAAATATCTGGAAAACTTAAAGATAATGTCACCTAGGTCTAGAATTTTCTTTGTGGAATAGTTTTTATCTGTTTATTGTTAATCAGATTTTTTTTCTCTCTCTCTCTCTCTCTTTTAAATTTCAGTGTGGGTATACTGTATTTTTCTGGGGAATTTTCTTTTAATCTAAATTTTAAAAATAGTTATTTATACTATCCCCTCATTTTTCATATCTGTAATATCTACGGTGATGTCTCTTTTCTCGTTTCTAACATTAGCAATTATTCTTTCTCCCCACCCTCCTAACCTTCCCCTCCACCGTCCCATTCTGCATGAATTTATCAATTCTATTAGACTTTTCAAATAAAGTATTTTGAGTTGTTTTGATTCTCTTCATTGCACTTTTTCCTTTTGTGTTATTTTCTGCTTCTTTTTTGTTATTTCTTTTCCCTTTTTTTAAGCTCAGTTGCTTTTCTTTTTCTAGTTCTTTAAACCACTTTCACTTAAGTTGCTCATTTTTAATCAGTTTTCTTTTGTAATCTATTTAATAATGTAAGTTTTCCTCTTAGTTTTGAGTTAACTGGATCCCACAAGTTTTGAAAAATCACATTTTTATCATTTATTTCAAAATTTTATCTGACTTCTTTATGATTTGATCTTTCTTAATCAGTGGGCTGTTCAGAAATATATTACTCAGTTGTCAAACATTTGAGGATTTTCTGATTATTTTTTATTGATTTTGTCTCTGATCTCTAGCTTAAATTTTTAGCTTCTATTGTTTTCAAAGAATATGCTTGTATTATTCAATCTTGTGGAATTTGTTAGATTTGCTTTATGATCCTCATATGGTCAGTTCTCATGAAGGTTCCACATGTAATTGAAAAGAATGTCTATTCTGAATTTGTTGGAATACAGCTTTTTAACATGTCAGTTAGGTCGTGAGATTAAGTAAAGTTTGATAGTCAAGTGTTTAGATCTTCTATTTTCTAACTAATTTTTGCCTGCTTATTCTATTAGTTACTTAGAGGGATATATTAAATCTCTCAAAATGGTTGTGTTTGTCTATTTCTTCTTTTAATTTTGTCAGTTTGTTTTTGTCAATTTGATGATATCTAATTAGATGGATAAAGATTTAAAATATATGTACCTTCCTGATGCTATCAATATAAAATATTGCTCTTTATTTCTAGAAATAATATCTTTCATTAAAGCCTACTTTCCTGTATCAAGGAAAATTTTCTTTACATAGGCGGAACTTGTTTTATTGTGCATCCACTTTATTGCATTTTAAGATATTGCATTTTTTACATATTGAAAATTTGTGACAACCCTGTGTCCATCAAGTCTATAGGTGCCCCATTTTTCCAACAGTTTGCTCACTTCATATCTTTGCATCACAGTTTGATAATTCTCACAGTATTTCAAACTTTTTATTACTGTATTTGTTATGATGATCTGTGATCAGTGATCTTTGATATTACTACTGTGAGTTACTGAAGGCTCAGATGATGGTTAGTATGTTTTCACAAGAAAGTATTTTTTAATTAATGTGTGGACATTTTTTTTAGACATAATGCTATTGCACACTTAATAGTCTACAATATACT
Organism: Bubalus bubalis; assembly: GCF_019923935.1. Taxonomy (NCBI): domain Eukaryota; kingdom Metazoa; phylum Chordata; class Mammalia; order Artiodactyla; family Bovidae; genus Bubalus; species Bubalus bubalis. Next base: position 21,544,960 of record NC_059163.1, read on the forward strand.
GTAAAGATAGCTTTTATATGCTCTGATAAACCAAAAAATTTACGTGACTCACTTTGTTACAATATTTGTTTTATTGTGGCTGTCTGGAACTGAACCTGCGATATCTCTGTGGTATGCCTATAATTGGGCTTCTCTGGTGGCTCAGACTATAAATAATCTGCCAATAATGCAGCAGACTGGAATTTGATCCTTGGGTCAGGAAGATCTCCTGGAGAAGGAAATGGCTACCTACTCCAGTATTCTTGCCTGGAGAATTCCATGGACACGGGGCTTTGGCGGGCTACAGTCCATAGGGTTGCAAAGAGCTGGACACGACTGAGTGACTAAAACACACCCATGCCCATAGTTGGTGTTTACATAGTATATCATTTTCTGCCTTTCTATTTTAAAGTTTTCTATATCATTATCTTTAAGGTATACCTCTTATAAGCAACATATACTTGGTATTTTCTTTCTTTCTTTTTATCAATCTGACAACCTTGTCTTTTAATTGAGATATTTAATGTACTTATATTTAATGTAAATAAAAATGTTTGGGTTTAACTTTAGCATCTTGCTATTTGTTTCACTTTGATTTCTTTTTTCTCTACCTCCCATTTTCTTGAATTAAGTATATTTATTATTCCATTTTCTCTTCTGTTAGCTTTCTAGTTAAACATTCTTAGACTAATCTTGTCGGAGTTACCCAAATTGTAACATACATTCTTAATTCGTTCAATTTCCAATATAGATTAATACTTTTATCAATACCAAGACCTTAAATTTATATCAGCTCCATTTTCTGATCATGCAATTTTGGCTCTTGTTTTCATACATTTATCATGTATTGCAAACTCTACAAGGTATTATTCTTATTTTTTGAATATTTATTTTTATTTATTTGGCTGCACCAGGTCTTATGAATAGTTGTGGCATGTGAGATCTTTTATCTGTGCCATGCAAACTCTTAGCTGCAGCACGTGGGATCCAGTTCTCTGACCAGGAATTCAGCTCAGGCCCCCTGCATTGGGAGCATGGAGTCTTAGCCCCTTGACTACCAGGGAAGCCCCCTCTACAAGGTATTATTATTACTCTTTTATGAAGACGAGCTTCCTTTAGTCACCCACATTTTACTTTTCCCATTGTTTCTTTCTTCTAACATCTGGGATCATTTTGTTCTCTGTTAAGTCTGTTGCCAATGGAATTGTATTTGGAATATGTATTCATTTTCCTTTAATTTTTAAAGGCTCTTTTCACTGAGTAAAGATATTGAACTAGGCACTCTGAAGCACTTTGAAGATATTCCATTGTCTTTTGGTCTCCATAATTTATGTTGGCGAGTAAGTCAGTCCTATTATTGGTCATTTGAAGGTAATAACGCCTGTTTTCTCCAGCTGCTTTACAGATTTTTCTTTTGTATTGGTTATCAATAATTTGGCTATGATGGGACTAAACATGCTTTTTTATGTATATATTTTATTTGGCATTTGTTGTGCATCTTGTCCATAGCTTGATATATTTTCACTGGTTTAAGAAAATTCTTAGATATGATGCATTCATAGATTGTTTCAGACTAATTTTTCCCCTTTCTTTGGGGCCCAGTTACACATATACTCAACTTCTCTATCATACCTTATACGTCTCCTGTATTTTGCTTTTGTTTTTGTTTTTTTTTTCTTTTTTAAATTTACTTTTTATTTTATTTTATTTTTTTATTTTTAAACTTTACATAATTGTATTAGTTTTGCCAAATATTTTGTTTTTATTGTTCTTCTTTCTATCCTAGATTCCATCCAGTCTTCTATCTGGATATATTCTGCCTGCCCATATTCATTTTCTAATTTTTATCAGCTGTGATTTAATAGATTTTAAACCCATCTATTGAGTTCTAGACTTCAGGTATTGTATGTTTAAATTCTAGAATCTCTATATGATTCATAAAAAGATTCATTTTCTCAGTTGACATTTTCCATTTTGTTCTTGATTGTCTTAAACATAGTTATACTAAAGTTTTTACCTGATACATACAATTTTTAAATCTACTGTGGATCTGTTTCTGTTGTCTTTTTCCTCTTCATCTTCATCCATTTGATCTTTTCTCTTGGTGTGCCTGGTAATTTTTTATGTCGTGCCAGGCACTCCATATAGAAAAAAATGTAGAGAAAATTTGAGCCCTAGATTTTGTGAACATCTTACAGAAAGATTTACCTTTGCTTCTCATAGGCAGTTAAGCGAGGGCAAATAATTTTAGCCAAAATAGGATTTGTAGTTTTAAAGTTAGTTTTTTTTTTTTTTTTTATTCCTGTTTGGGTTAGTCTTTACTTCTATGTTACAGCTCTTTTGATGTCCCATCTGTAATCATAGGTTTACTAGGATCTGTCTTGGTGTGTCTTAAACACTGAGTTGTGTCTTCCAAACTCTTTGAGGCTGCCAAAACTCTGCTCAGTGCTGCCTACAAATCAGTAAATGCCTTAGAGGGAAAAGAAGAGGTGAATGTCAAGTTCATGTTCTCTTGTTGATCATCCTTCATCAAGCTGTTGCTGTGTTGATAGGTCTCCAATGCTATCAAGCAGGTTTGTAAATATAGATTTCAATCAGCTTTTATACTTGTTTTATGTGAGCAGGGAGAGCTGTGCTTATAATGGCTGGCCTATATCATAGTTAGAGAAGGAGTGGCAAAGTTCATACACTTAATCACTATTGTATGTAGCTTCATAAACAGATAATTCAAGACAAGACTCACTTGTCCAAGAATTTATGAATTACTTTGGAGAAAAACTCATAGAACTCTTTTCTGAAAAAAGTATATTACAATGTGTTTATGTACTAAACTAAGTTAAACGAATCTAGAAACTCTTTGAGGCTATGGACGATGCCTAATTGCTTTTTATGTCTTTAGTAAATGCTTTTTAAATTTGTTGAGGTGAATGGGCATGAAAACACATATTATAGGAGTTTGGGATAGAATAAAAGGGTGTGTGAGCTACTGTATGCAGGCAGCATCAGTCATAAGGGATTTCTTGTTAGATGTATAATATTTGGTAGGCCGAGGGGAAAAGAAACTAAAGTCAAGGAGAAAACGTGTGCCAAGTCTGAGGATGAAGCTGGCAGGCATAGGAGACCATGAGGTTACCAGTCTATCTGTAACAAAGGATTTGTTCTAGGGAGTAAGTACTGGATGTATAGAGTGGATGCATGTGATGAGAAATGTGGGAATACCACATTGTGGGGTGTTAATTTTCTTCTATGGGCAAAAGGCTTTTCATAATACTTCCATGCAATGTTAATAGAAGCTAAGCCAAACAAAGAAATACAGAAGATGTTGAGGTTTGGAACACATTGATTTAAACAGATTTGTTTACTGCAAGATTTCTTTGAAACTTTAAAGTGTGCATGGTGAATTCCCCAGATTGTCTAAACTCAACAAATTTTTGTTTATAGAGGAACAGTGCTTCTGGGAACATGTTTTGGGAAATGGGATGTATGGGCATTGAGGAAATCCTTGATGGAATATGACACTAGCGTGAAAGGCTTGTGAAAGCTGCAGCTTTTACGGTATTGTCCACAGATGTCCCCCAAGAAGAGCATCTTGCAAAAGTCTTTTTTCACTTTATATTAATTGAGTGAATTAATGGTTTTAGTGGATAAAGGAAGAATGAGATCAGAGTGAAGTCAGTTTTTTATCAAAATGAATCTGATAGAGTTGGACTATAAAGAAAGCGGAGCACCAAAGAATTGACACTTTTGAACTGTGATGTTCGAGAAGACTCTTGAGAGTCCCTTGAATTGCGAGGAGATCCAACCAGTCCATCCTAAAGGAAATCAGTCCTGAATATTCATTGGAAGGACTGATGCTGAAGCTGAAACTCCAATCCTTTGGCTACCTGATTTGAAGAACTGACTCATTTGAAAAGAGCCCGGATGCTGGGAAAGATTGATGGCAGGAGGAGAAGGGGACAACAGAGGCTGAGATGGTTGGATGGCATCACCGACTCAATGGACATGAGTTTGAGTAAACTCCGGGAGTTGGTGATGGACAGGGAGGCCTGGCGTGCTGCAGTCCGTGGGGTCACAAAGAGTCAGACATGACTGAGCAACTGAACTGACTGAACTAAATTTGATAGTGTGGTATAGGATGTGTTTTTTTTTTTTTTTTAACCAGTTTTTTACCAAAATTAATCTGATAGTATGGTATAGGATGGACTACACGGATAAGTAATTACCACTTACAGGGGTAAGTAATTACCATGAAATTAAAAGATGCTTGCTCCTTGGAAGAAAAGCTATGACCAACCTAGACAGCATATTAAAAAGCAGAGACATTACTTTGCTGATAAAGGTTTGTCTAGTCAAAGCTATGGTTTTTCTAGTAGTCATGTATGGATGTGAGAGTCGGACCATAAAGAAAGCTGAGTGCTGAAAAATTGATGCTTTTGAAGTGTGGTGTTGGAAAAGACTCTTGAGAGTCCCTTGGATGGCAAGGTGATCAAACCAGTCCATCCAAAAGGAAATCAGTCCTGAATATTCATTGGACATACTGATGCTGAAGCTGAAACTCCAATCCTTTGGCCACCTGATGCGAATAGCTGAGTCATTGGAAAAGACCTTGATGCTGGGAAAGACTGAAGGCAGGAGGAGAAGAGGCTGACAGAGGATAAGATGGTTGAATGGCATCACTGACTTGATGGACATGAGTTTGATTAAGCTCTGGAGTTGGTGATGCACAGGGAGGCCTGGTGTGCTGCAGTCCATGGGGTCTCAAAGAGTCAGACACGACTGAGTGCCTGAACTGACTGACATGGGTAAGAGATTAGAAGCTGAAAAACCAAAAGGAAGCTGTTAAAATCATCCAGACCTAAGAATTTTTTTCTTGGATGTTGTGACATCCTTGGAAGTCGAAACTAAAATGGATAACAGTGATATTTTGTAAAGAGAATTTACAAGATTTGGTGATAGATTAAATGAAAGAGGAAGGAAGTTTTCAAGGTACTCTGAGAGTCTGGATGACTCTGAGGCTGAGGGAGTCACTATAGGGAAGAAGGAATTTCTATAGAAGAGTGTTTTGTTTCCTTCATGGAGCCTATGACTTGATGAAGAGGATCATAAAGTACTGATTCCATGAACTTTTACTTTGGATTGGAGAACCTTCTTTCTTTCTTTCTTTCTTTCTTTTTTTAATTTGGCTGCACCATGAGGCATGTGAGGTCTTAGTTCCCCAACCAGGGGTTGAACCTTGGGCCCTGGCAGTAAAAGTGCTGAATCCTAACCACTGGACTTCCAGAGAAATCCCTTGAGAACTTGCTGTGTAGAAAAGATCACAATTTTTAAACACAAAGCTAGGGATGGGAGAGAGTTTGAATGAAAAATACAGGAAAAAACTCTGATTTAAAAAAAACAAAAACAAAAACAAAACACTGTATTTGAGTGAAAGCAAATATATTGTGTAAAGTTTCTGACTTAGCCCACAAGGCAACTTTTCTTCCAGCACATAATTCTAAGATAACTACCAATATAATATGCTAAGTAGAACATTTTAAATTTATGGTGACGATGATTAGGTAATTGCTTTGAGCTACTTCTTTTCCAAAAGAAACTGAAGTGTTCTAGGATTATCAACAAATGGACCTCTGATTTGGGGACTAAATATGCTGTGAGACTGTAAATGTAGGTTCTGTCTAGTCTAGGCATAGTAAGAGTTAAAACATAAGCAAAACCAAACTATCACCATCACCGTCTATGTCTGATCAAACCTTATGAGTCCCAGGGGAGGCGACTTCTCCAGCTCAGAATAAGAAAGAGATGGAATGGAAGCAGCACAGACTTCAGACTCATAGACTTAGATTTAAACCCTGGGAGGGGGCGGAAATAGTTGCTTTTCAACTTTTAGTCTGTGTGTGCATGCTCAGTCCTTCAGTCGTGTCCGACTCTTTTCGACCCTATGGACTGTAGCCCGCCATGCTCCTCTGTCCATGGGATTCTCCAGGCAAGAATACTGGAATATATTGCCGTGTCCTCCCCAACCCAGGGATCGAACTGCCATCTCTTAAGTCTCCTGCATTTGACAGGCAGGTTCTTTACAGCTAGTGCCACCTGGGACGCCCAGCTTTTAGTCTACTTTTCTAAAAGTAGAAATAGTCACTATCTCACAGAATAGTAGTGAGGGTTAAATAAGATAAAAATGACTAGCACCATAGGAATTAGGTAAGTACTGTGTTATAGTCTCTTACATAACCTTCTATCAAATAGACCTGCCCCTTTTCCATTTAAAAATCATATGTGCCTTAGTATTGCACCTAGAGTTCTTGAAGGTTGCTACATTTGTGATGATGACAATTAAGAGTGATGATGAAATTGATTTCATTATGATTAACAGAAAAATATTCAAAAATATTTTCAAAGGATTTCCACATAATGAATGGTAGTTATAAGGGTCAAGTGTTGGTGGAGCCAGAAAAGACTTTTTGTCCTTGCTGGAAAAGTTGTGAATTATTGTTTTTGTTATTCAGTTGCTAAGTCGTGTCTGACTCTGGTGCCCTGTGGACTGCAGCACACCAGGCTTCCCTGTCCTTCACTGTCTCCTAGGATTGGCTGAAACTCATGTTCATTGAGTCGGTGATGCCATCCAGCCATCTCATCCTCTGTCACCCCCTTCTCTTGCCTTCAGTCTTTCCCAGCATCAGGGTCTTTTCCAATGAGTCAGCTGTTTGCATCAGGTGGCCAAAGTATTGGTGCTTCAGCTTCAGCTTCAGTCCTTCCAATGAATATTCAGGGTTGAAATCCTTTAGGATTGACTGGTTAAAGTTGTAAACACATGGGTAGTAATATTAAGAATAAAGATGTTTTTCACTAATTGTAACTCAACATTTCCTTTCCATTACATCAGTGAGAAGAAGCTCATTACAGATGCCCTTAATAAAAATCAATTTCTGAAGAGATTGGATCCTCAGCAGATCAAAGACATGGTGGAATGCATGTATGGGAGAAACTACCAGCAAGGGAGCTACATTATTAAGCAAGGAGAACCAGGAAACCATATCTTTGTACTGGCAGGTGGGTTTCACAGATTTTTACAGTTATCATATAACAAATATTTGCCTATTGTTTAATGATTTTTTGCACATATTTATAAAAATGCAAAATTGGTTGTTCTATTTGTAGAAAATATAACAGATTGAGTTCATGAAATAATAATATTTGTTGGTCGAATCATCCTGATGTTAATAACTAATATTTATAGAATGCTTTCTGTATGTCTAGCATCCTACTGATTATTTAATAGAGAGATCTCATTTCAGCTTACTAATTCTGTTAGGCAAGTGCTAATATCTTCATGTTACTGATGTGGACTGTGTCACAGAGAGGTTAAGTAACTTACCGAAGGCCACGCAGCTTATTAGTGGTGGAGACAGAATGCAAATTTAACAATCTGATTTGAAAGTTCATACTTATTAATCACAGTGACACTTAACAACTTTAGAAAGGTGTTTAGAATATTCAGAATGCCACTGCTTGTGCTGACCTTTTACACTGTTGTACCATGAAAAAGAGAACAGTTATTTTTGTGGCTCTGTTAGATAGTTTGGTTATATACCAATGATTTCTTTTTTTTTTTAATTTTATTTTATTTTTAAATTTTACATAATTGTATTAGTTTTGCCAAATATCAAAATGAGTCCGCCACAGGTATACATGTGTTCCCCATCCTGAACCCTCCTCCCTCCTCCCTCCCCATACCCTCCCTCTGGGTGGTCCCAGTGCACCAGCCCCAAGCATCCAGTATCGTGCATCGAACCTGGACTGGCGACTCATTTCATACATGATATTTTACATGTTTCAATGCCATTGATTTCAAAAGATCATTTAGTTGCATTTAACCAACAGCTGGACTTCCTACGTGGTGCACACAATAGATAAGTCAAATGAAATGCCTTAAAATTAAGGCTGGTGTATTTTGAACCATTTAAAGGAATTCCTCCATACCCGATCACTTGAACATGCTTCCATGCTAGGTAGATCATAATAGTTAGAAGGAAAAGGATTTATTTTTCAGATGCATGTCAAATGCATATCAAATCTTGTAGTGGAATTCAACAATTTTTTTTTTTTTTTGGATACAGAAGCAAGAAATTATCTGAACAGGACTTGTCGTTATTGAATGCTCTGTAAAATTCTGAATTGCCTCAACTTTTTGAGTTTTAGGGAAAAAAGTTAACTAGCTTGCCCAGATGGACTGCTAACCTGGAATGTGCTGTGGCCTTTTATTTTGCTTCCTGGCCATCTAAACAAGGCTTTTTCAAATTTATAAATTTTTATTTATGGTCAAATATGATCAAAGCCCATATTTGGGCTTTAAGAGTTCTGAGGGAGACATATGTGAATAAGACATGATTTCTATATAATAGGCTCCAGTTTCATCCACCTCATTAGAACTGATTCCCAGAAAGAAAAACACCAATACAGTATACTAACTCATATATATGGAATTTAGAAAGATGGTAATGATAACCCAGTATGCGAGGCAGCAAAAGAGACACAGATGTATAGAACAGTCTTTTGAACTCTGTGGGAGAGGGTGAGGGTGGGATGATTTGGGAGAATGGCATCAAAACATGTATAATGTCATATGTGAAACGAATCACCAGTCCAGGTTTGATGCCTGATACAGGATGCTTGGGGCTGGTGCACTGGGATGACCCAGAGGGATGGTATGGGGAGGGATGTGGGAGGGGGGTTCAGGATGGGGAACACGTGTACACCCATGGTGGATTCATGTTCATGTATGGCAAAACCAATACAATATTGTAAAGTGATTAGCCTCCAATTAAATAAATTTATATTAAAAAAAAAGAAATGATTTCTATGGGAGGTTACATTCTGGTAAGCGGTACAAGTTTAGTGAGATCTGTGTTTAGCAAGGAGGGGTGAAAAGAATCACAGAAACTAAGAAACAAAGAGGAGCAATGCTTTTACGATTCTTGTTTCCTTGAGGCCTTAGGTGTGGAGCAAAAGTTGCCTATCCAAACAAATTAATATGCATGTATTATTCTATCAGATTTCCTGGTTGTGCTAGTGGTAAAGAACCCGCCTGCCAATGCAGGACACGTAAGAGATGTGGGTTCGATCCCTGGGTCAGGAAGATCACCTGGAAGAGGGCATGGCAACCCACTTCAGTATTCTCGCCGAGAGAATCCCCATGGACAGAGGAGCTGGTGTGTTACAGTCCACGGAGTCGCAAAGAGTCAGACATGACTGAAGCGACTTAGCATGCACTCACACATTTTATTCTATTGGTAGTGTGTAAAAGGTTGTTTTCTATATTTTGATTCTTTAAACTTGACAGTTTCATAGTTACTAGTATATTATTTGCCGTATACATGTTTGTAGGCACACTTAAAATTATAGTCATCCCCAAGTAATTATTCTACCCAAGAAGTGAATCATATTCTTAATTTAGCCAGCCTTTAAGTTTTAGGAATAGGTGACCCTAAGCAATTTCCCCCTCTTTCAGCTTTTCTCTTGGATATTTCACTTCTGCTTTAGCAACACTACAACACTCAGGAAAGAGTAGATAGGTGCTTAAGTCAACCAATATTTATGAAACCTGCTAGGAAGGATTAGAAACTCATGTCAGCTTGTCTTGTTCCTTGCTAGTGACTCTGATGAAAGGTTTGGGGAGAGAAGGGGTTGAAAAGATAGATGTCAGTATCAATATAGTTACTGAAGTCAGGGCTATAGCACACATGGAAATGAAAATTGGGTGATTTCATATTTGAATTAATTACAGTGTGATCTAAGCGTTGGATTGTGTGATTGAACTGATTCAGCAAATTAGTTCATTATTCAAAATCTCCCCTTTATAAAATATAGCAAGAATAGCAACTAGTAAAAGCATACTTAAGCTTAAACTTTTGGTATTCTGTATCATGTTCGGTGTGGTTCAAATCCCATGAGCCATAACCAGTTAGGAAAACACTTGAAATGCATAAAGATCCATGATAGCAACTCAGCAGTACAGCTAAGTGGTTTTGATGGAATAGAATTTGGTTATAATGAGAAATTATTAAATTGCATATCTAACTTATAAGATTTGGAGCCAAAATGGAGTTTATTTCTTACTAGAGTGTAAGTTCTAACAGAGTAAATATCTTCTCTGTTTTGTCTGCCCTATCTGTCTGGCATCCAGACTAGCTCCCGTCACAACATAGGTATTCAGATCAGGTGCATTGAATGACTGGGTAGACAGAGCTGACCCGGAGCTGTTGTACTTAGCTGTGAATTAGGAGAAGGAAAGACCAATTCTTCAAGGGAAAGAGAAATAACCCTGCCATTTTCTTCCTCTAAGAATATAGGTCTTATTACACATGGTTTTAATTAGCTAATGAGCTTCGCTGGTGACTCAGACAGTAAACAATCTGCCTTCACCGCAGGAGACCAGGGTTCAATCCCTAGGTCAGGAAGATCTGCTGGAGAAGGGAATGATTACCCATTCCAGTATTCTTGCCTGGAGAATTCCATGGACAGAGGAACCTGGTGGGATACAGTCCATGGTGTCACAAAGAGTTGGACAGGACCCAGCGACTAACACTTGATTAACTACGGGTTTGTTTGCATTTGTTTGAAGGGAAAGGAGAGAATTACTCAGGCAGAAGAATTGTGAGGAAGTTACCTCTCCTTCCCCCCAACCTCTGCTTAGCTAAAGATTGTTGTCAAGTGCTCTTTCTTTTTATGACTTTAATTTTAGAACAGTTTTAGGTTTACAGAATAATTGATAGGAAGGAACAGAGATTTCCCATATACCCTCTACCCATATCCATAGCCTCTCCTGTTATTAACATCACTCACTAGAAAGATATTGTTTTTAATAACCAAAGATGAACCTACATTGACACATTATAATCATTCGAAGTCCATCCTTGGTGTTGTGCAGTCTATAGGTTAAGACAAATGTATAATGATATATAGCCATCATTATAATATCATGCAGAGCATTTTCACTGTCCTGAAAATCCTCTGTGCTCTGCCTATTCATCTTCCCCCTAACTGTTGGCAACCGCTAATCTTTTAATTTTCTCCATCATTTTCCCTTTTCTCGAATGTTATATAGTTGGGTTCATGCATTATTTAGCCTTTACAGATTGACTTCTTTCACTTAGTAATATGTGTTTAAGATTCTGCCTTGTCTTTTCATGGATTAGTATCTCATCTCTTTTTAGCGCTGAATAGGATTTCATTGTCTGGATGTAACACAGTTTTGGGCTTCTCTGGTGGTTCAGGTGGTAAAGAATCTGCCTGCAATTCAGGAGACCTGGGTTCAATCCCTGAGTCGGGTGGATCCCTTGGAGAGGAAAATGGCAACCCACTCCAGTATTCTTGCCTGGAGAATTCCATGAACAGAGGAGTCTGGGGCCCGGCGGGCTGCAGTCCATGGCTACAGTCCATGGCTACAGTCCATACAGTCCATGGGGTCCCACCTGGTGGGCTACAGTCCATGGCGTCCCAAAGAGTTGGACACGACTGAGTGCCTAACACACACACACACACACACACACACACACACACACACACACACACTCCACAGTTTATTTATCCATTTACCTACTGAAGGACATCTTGGTCATTTCCAGGTTTTGACCATTATGAATAAAGCTGCTATAAACATCTGTGTGTAGGTTTTTGTGTAGACCTAAGTTTTCAGCTCCTTTGAATAAATACTAAGGAGCACAGTTGCCAGATTGTACAGTGAGAGTGTGTTTAATTTTGTAAGAAACCACCAAACTGTTCCAAATTGGGTGTCCCGTTTAGCATTTCCACCAGCAGCGTATGGTAGTTCCCATTGCTCCATGTCCTCTCCAAGACGTGGTGTTGTCAGTGTTCTCAATTTTGGCCATTCTATTAGGGGTAGAGTGATATCTCATTGTTGTTTTAATTTGTTTTTCCCTGATAAATGTGATGTGGAGCATCTTTTCATAAGCTTATTTTCCATCTGTATGTCTTCTTTGGTGAGTGTCTGTTAAAGTCTTTGGCCTGCGTTTTAATTGGGCTGTTTTCTTATTGAAGAACTTTAAGAGTTCTTTGCATTAATGTATTTTGTAAAACAGTTCTTTATTAGATGTATCTTTTGCAAAAGAGATATTTTCTCTCAGTCTGTGGCTTGTCTTTTAATTCTCTTGCTACTATTTTTCTCAAGCACTCTTCTTAGTGACTTCATTTATTAATTCACTTCAATGAATGAGGGCTTAAGCAATGAACAAGGCATGATGAGGTAACTTACCCAAGGTCACACAGCCAGTGACTAGTCAGAGCCAGGCAGGCTGACACCAGGGCCAGCACACTTCTCAGTTGTGACAAGTTAGTCTTTCCAGCAGTGTAAACACCTTTGTTGTGTTTTCAGGACATGCAGTGATTGTTCTGTTTCTTGTACAAAAGAAGTATCATGTGCTGCATTTTTTGGGGAGTAGAATGAATTTAAATGAAACACTTGCCATCTGCTGCTTCAGGGAAAGAGCTTTGTAACGATAATAACACTGACTATATATATATTTTTTTTGGCTGCTCTGCACAGTTTGCAGGATCTTAGTTCCCCAAGCAGGGATCAAACCCATGTCCCCTGTAGTGGAAGCACTGAGTCCTCACCACTGGACCACCAGGAAATTCCTAAGAGCTAACACTTAGGTGGCACTTGTGTGCCCTCTCTGGTTCTGTGATCCTACTTATAGTAACTTGTTTACTTATCACCACCATATGAAGTAAATGTGATTAATTTTATCTCTGTTATTGACAAGGAACCCATGCAGAGTGGGTACCTCTTAATGCTAATCAACTAATAGAGAGTGGGCTTCAGTCTGCATTCCTAACCACTTTATTACAATGAGAATCGTAAGATATCTCACCTAGATGCTTTGTGTACCTGCTGCTTGTTTTATTTTAATGTATGGAATCTCAATGGATTTTGCTTATTTGTGTGTTCTTGCATCCTACTTGATAGAGGGTCGACTAGAGGTGTCCCAAGGCGAGAAACTGCTGTCATCCATCCCTATGTGGACCACGTTTGGGGAACTAGCCATTTTATACAACTGTACAAGAACTGCCTCCGTGAAAGGTAACAGAAGAAGAAATGCTCTAGTTTTCAATTGCTACACAATGTTAAAGACAATCTAAGTCACTGTTGCATCCTGAGTCTTTTTTTCTCCCACTGTGCCCCTTATGCTCTTATTAATAGAAAGGCAATGCTCATAAAAGGATTTATATTGAAGCACTTGTCTGAAGGAGTCAAGCGTAAAGAAACCTTCCCATTGGATACCTGTATTTAAAATGTGAATATGGCTTTAAACATAATTGATTCTAGTGTTTGCCTTAGTTGCCAATGTCAACTTTTTACTATGTAGATATTTGTCTTTGGCTCATCCAGAATGTTTGCTTTCTATTCTCCATGAGGTGATGACCATATTATACATCAGAAAAAGTAATTATACCAATAAAATGTGTAAATATCAAAAAGGATATGAATTAATTAATGAGGGTTTTCCTGAGTGATTTTTGAGATTAGTTCAATTGCTTTTCCTTAGGGTTCTTGTTTTTATTGACTTTATTCATGGTCATATCATGTTTTCTTCTGAATTAACTTAGATCTAGTGTTTCTCAGTGTTTGGGACTAGGTTATCTGGGTGAGCATTGTTGCAGTATTTGATAAAAATGCAGATTCTAAGGCTCCACTCCAAACAGTCTCTGGCAATGGGGCCCAGGGATCTTTATTTTTAACAAGAATGTCAAAATAATTCTAATTCACTCTGAAGTTTAGTAAACCAGAGGTTTTGATTTTGGTTTATTCTATAGGCTCTCATCACTGCTATAAAAAAAAATCTCACTATCATAATTTCATATAGATTTTTTGGAGTGACTTCTTCTGCTTCTCTTCCTTTTTAGATTATATTCTTGCTTTTAATGTCTTTCCTATGAAAAGGCTGTCTCAAAAACTGTCTTGCATAATCTCTTTGAAAGTGATTTTATATATTTTATGTAAAAGTAACCATAGAGATTCTTAAAATATATTGGCTTTCGTTAGCAACGGTGTCTAAACAACATAAAAAGACATAAAAACAGACTCACAAGCAGAGACCTTTAACTTTCAATTATCTGCTTGTGAATTCTTCACTTTCTGGAATAGATGCAGGCTGGCTGGCTTTCTTATGTATCACAGCCCAAATCTAAAATACATCCTGATGATGCAGTGTGTAATTAAGAATTGCAAACTAATTTTAATATCATCCTAAGCAAAACATAATTAGAATGGAAATCTTTTGCTGCTCACTTCCAAATCATGGTTCATTTCAAAGCCAAAAATGATTTTATAAAATTACCTACTCTTTACATCACTACTTCCTTCCATTTTGCATGTTTAAATAATGCGTTTTCCAAGAAAGATAATTTTATGACAGTACATGAAAAATTGATTGATTAACATTTTGGAATGTTTTCTGAATATAAGAGCTCCACAGGGTTTTATTATTTTCTTGATTTTTCTAAAGCTATTACCAATGTTAAAACATGGGCACTAGATCGAGAGGTATTCCAGAATATAATGAGAAGGACAGCTCAAGCTAGAGATGAACAGTACAGAAACTTCCTCAGAAGGTAAGAGTAACGCATTGATGGCAGAAAGAGAAGGTGGTCTAGCCATACTGTGGGTATGTTGGTTTTATAAGAGTAATTATTTTACTATCGCTTTTCTTATTTAAGCATTTTCCACATGATTAAGCCAAAGGAACACAAGTATTTTCTTGCAGTAAGTGCCACTATATATGAAAATTTGTGTTTCATTTCCATTAGCCTTTTCACTGATTTATTTCTCTTGCTAATTTTGCCCTTGTGTTGATGGAGTCATTTCACATAGTATAGAATAATGTCCACAAAATTCCTAAAATATTCATTTGGGTTGCTCAGTTGACTTTTAAAGATATCTTATAATTTGGAAGTCAATAACAAAAGGTAATAATGCTTTGCTTAAAATAATATTAAATTATGTTACTGTCCTTATTTGCTTTACCTGAGACATTTTCTCATTGGCATAGAAACACTATCTTCCAAATTACTATTATTTGTAGCAAATTAACTTGCCAAAAATGTTATTATGCTTGCCATCATGACATGGAGCCTTGAAACATACATATTTTGTAAACTGTTCTGAACCCCCAACTACTTGGACCGATTAAATTATAAACAAGTACTTATTTAGCTAAAAAAAGTCAGAAACACATTAAAACACATTTTTTGGAAAGTATAAGTTTATTATTTAAAATCTTTCTGTGTGTTTTGGGGGAGATTTGACAGTCTCTGAAGCTGCAATGTATACTGTAACAATATGTAACCTATGATAAGTGATAACAACAATAAAATATCCTGCAGTTTCCAAAAACAAATTCTGAGTTCTTTTTAAGTATAATTAAGTTTATCTTGCATAACTATCCTGCAGAGTCAATGATTTTAGAAATGTGCAGTGCCTAGTCCCTAGTGAGGACTCAGTGAATACTGAACAGAGGCATTGTTAATCAGTAGAACATTGCAGGCATTGAGGTTTTTCATATGGACTCTCTCTGATGTTCTTTCCCAGACACAATAATGACTCCTGCAAGAGAGCTGCAGTAATGACAAGCAGATGCCTTACCTATATGCTAATCAACGCCTTATCCATCAGGTTGTGGGGTCTACCTGAGTATTTGTGTTAGTTGCTCAGCTGTGTCCGACTCTTTGCCACTCCATGGAGTGTAGCCCACCAG
Organism: Bubalus bubalis; assembly: GCF_019923935.1. NCBI lineage: Eukaryota > Metazoa > Chordata > Mammalia > Artiodactyla > Bovidae > Bubalus > Bubalus bubalis. Next base: position 21,560,712 of record NC_059163.1, read on the forward strand.
GCTCTTCTGTCCATGGAATTCTTCAAGCAAGAATACTGGGGTGGGTTGCAATTCCCTTCTCCAGGGGATCTTTCCAACCCCGGGATTGAACCTGGGTCTCCTGCATTGCAGGCAGATTCTTTACTGTCTGAGCCACAGGTTATCTCAAAATCCAGCAACTGAGCAACACAGGTCTGTATTTAAAACTAATGCAAGGACCAAATGGGGATACATAAATAAACCAGTGTCTATGGGTTGCATCATGTCTGAGATAAAACCTGAGCCATTAGGCAATAGTGGTTCGTTCCCTTGAAATCTACTGTGTTCTGCCTCAGTGGAAGGAACTCAAGAGAATTTACTAGTGCACGTTCCCTCCTTCCTTTTTACTTTCTTCCTTTTGTTATCTCATTCATACATTTTTTCAACCAATACGTATTCCAGGCCTAAACACTGTGAATCCAGTGGTGAACAAGATAAACCTAATCTATGCCTTCATAGATAGGAGACAGATTAAAGATTTTTCCTCATATTAATTTCCTTACCAACCCCTAAGGGTTGATAAGCTTATAGGACATATTTTTGACTAACATTATAGATCCCAGTTTGGACCAGAATTAGAACTTTCATGATTGGCATGTGTTAATCAATTAAACCAAAGGAATAAAAAATATTCCCTTGCAGTAAATGCCACTATACAGAAAAAAAGGTTCTGGTTAACCCTTTTACCTTTTCATCTGCAAGAAGACATATTAGAGAAATACATTTGTGTTTGCTTCATAGTATACAACAAGCTCTTTTTCCATTACATCTTCTTTCCTGATGGCTCAGTGGTGAAGAATCCACCTGCAGTATAGGAGATGCAGGTTCGATCCCTGGGTCGGGAAGATTGCCTGGAGAAGGAAATGGCAACCCACTCCAGTAATCTTGCCTGAAAAATCCTATGGACTGAAGGAGCCTGGCGAGCTACAGTCCATAGATTATAAAGAGTCAGGCCCTACTGAGTGAGCATGTTATGAAATATTTGACATATATCAAATGATGCGCACTACATATGTAAGTTATAATATATAATAACAGAATGAGTGTATCAAGCTACTGCCCAATATAAGTAGAAAGTTAGCAGTGCTGTTGGGGTTCTCATATGCTCTCCAGTGGTCATTTTCTAGCCTTCCTTGGGGTATCTCCTCTCCTTGGATTAGTCTATATTCTGAAGTTTGGTAATCATAACCTTGGTATTTCTTATTATTTTGCCTCTAGCTTGGTTTAGCCTACTTTTGAATTTTACAAAATTGGTATTATTTTTGCAAGTCAATTTTTTTTCTCAGTACCTTTTGTTAAGGTTCATCTAGTTGGTATTCCTTATTATTTTGCCCGTAGCTTGGTTTAGCCTAGTTTTGAATTTTACAAAATTGGCTTTATTTTTGCCAGTCAATTTTTTTACTCAGTTCCTTTTATTAAGGTTCATATGCTTGGTTAGTGCAGTCATTTCTTCTGTTGTAGAGTTCTGTCATCTGATTCAACCACAGTGCATTTACTTCTCTACCATTGGGGGTGTTCCAGTGTTTCGCAATTACAAATGATTCAGATGCAAAAGTTCTTAGACACAGCTCCTGGATACATGCCTCCTGAAGCACTGTGCGAGAATCAGCTTAGACCTCTCATTTTGAAAAATCAGACCCAATCGTGTATTTATGGAGGAGCATCATTGTTTTCCTTAGCGGTGTCAAATTTTAGATGGTAAGAAAAAAGTATTTACTTTACGGAAATTCTATCAACAGTCCTGGGTGAAAATAGGTAAAGTAGAAATTTCTTTAAAAGTACAATTTAAGCATATTGATTAGTTAATAATACTGAGTGGAATTTTTTTTTTGTTTTTTCAAATAATTTCAATGTTCTTTTCCTTCTCTGATTATTATTATTATCTGTAAAAATGTTCTTATTACATGCCTCTGGCTACCATTAATTTTAAAAGACTGTACAATATGACTAATAATCAAAGATGATTTCCATGCTAATTCCTGTGTTCCCCCTGGATTCAGTCTTAACTTAATTACAGGATTTAGATGAAACTCTGATCCTCCCCTGGAAGTGGAGGACCTCATTCATGCTAATAAAAGAGATTTTGAGATGTGGAACACATTTCTGAATGTGATTCACTTTGAAAGCCAACAATAAATGTAAACATTTTTTTTTTCTCTAAACAAAATTTGGTCATTTTCCTTTCATGGCATCTTACAATTTTTATTTGCCTAGGATAAATGTCTGCTGTTTTATGTGATTGTATAATTTCAGTGTATTTACAATATGATTTTGAAATTCAGTTACTTATGTATGATATATATGGAGGTTTACTTTGGAAAAATATTTGTTTAAATGCATGTATAAATCTATGTAGAGGTGTGTATTTGTAGTTTAATTCAGGAAGATAATTAAATAAAGGTTTCTTTTTAATTTTGAAGTGTATCCTTGCTGAAGAATTTACCTGAAGATAAACTAACCAAGATCATTGACTGCTTGGAAGTGGTAAGAAATTTTAAAGTAAAAAAAATATATTTCATTAAAAGATTGTATAATCTCATCATTATTAACCTTGTAAATGAATAAAAAGGAAAAGATGGTGATTACTGGTCTACAGAAACCAGGAAACGTTTTCACAGTAGAAAAACTTTAGGCTAACTCACACTGAATTAAGGGCCTCGATTGGGATTCAGGGACTCTTCTGAAATATATAAAAGAAAATTGGATTTGCATATGTAAAGATTGACATATTTTAATCTTTTTTAGTATGTTGTATAAAACTAATCTGCCTTACTCAAGATGCATTTCATTTTCACCAATTAACATCACAGTCTTTTACAGAGTATTCCTAGTATGAAGGAGTCAATGATGCATAAGTTGGTAATGGAGTAGAGAAAGGATATTATTGGAAATTTCCTGACAAGCTTCTGAATCAAGCTATGAAATATTCCATACTTGAAAACTCTAGGCTATGAAAAGACATTTGAAAAAAAAAAAATCCAAACAAACTCTGCACTTAAGAAGCACTTTACCTATTTTAACATCTAGGGAAAAGAGGCATATTGGAACGTGTTCAAAAACTCATATTAGGGATCACACAGATGGTTGGTTCTAGTCCAAGCCTAGTCAAGTCTTTTCGTGAATAATGCTTTTCTGACATGTACCTTGGATTCTAATAATATGCATTATAAGAAAACCTCTTCAGAGATTAATATTCAAAGTAAATAACTTCTAACTTTTTTTTGGTGGGGGGGGTAGTTAATTTCATTGAAACCCAAATCGCTTTTAGGGAATTTAAAGGTAGTACGGAATAGGAAAGGAATCACATGTCCACTTTAAGCTTTTATAAAGCTGCTCTCAGTGGGAGACAAAAAGAAAAAAAAACCCCTCCAGACTGATTGTTGACAGATTCATGCCTCTGTCAATCACAATATACAATGTAAACTAATATCTGTTGAGAAGGGAACACCAACCATTTCATCCTCAAGTGTAAGTGACACCAGTAATGTTTCCATTTACAATTCATGGAACCCATCCAGCCATTCATCAGGGACAGGCCATGCTGACACATTGCTGGCCTTGTGTCCCCAGAGCACTCAGATATGAAGTCATTTTCAAGAGGACTGCTTGCCTGCATCTCATGGGATTTTCCCAGTGTAACATAACCCAGTCACAGATGTTACAAATTAATAATTCATCCTAATTTCTGAGTGTTTTTTTTTTTTAAAGCTGGAGAGGCCATGTATTTTTTTGTGAACCGGGGAAATCTGTTTTTAATATAATACTAATAGAGTAGATTCACCAGAGGGGAATTCCATGCTGACAGCAAATATTAAAATTTAGTATCATTAAAAATAAATGGTAAATTAGACATATTTATAGCAGCCACAGGCAATAGCTACAGAATATATAGGGGGTGGGGGGAGGCTCCAACCTAGTATTAATTAACACACAGTTCGAGTTTGAAAGTCTCATCATTTAAAACACCCTAGAAAGGCTTTATTATATATTCGCCTTTGCAGACAGCAGCACGGTTTATAAAGGGCTCTTTATTCATACCTGGCAAACAAATGTGTCTCTGTAATGTGTGAAAATTCTCAAATTCGAAAGTGATTAACAAGGGAGTCATGGGATCTATTTAGCGCTAAGAAAAGTATATAATTTACCAGCATAGCTTGGACTAATAACCCATCAGCAGGGTCCTGACAGCAGCCAGTCACTAATGCACTGGAGTTATGACAGAGCCCCTGCTGAACTCCAGGGCCAGCTGTCCCACCAACTGGCTCCATAATCTTTGAGAAAAGCAGGCTGAATCTGGTGTGCTATTAAGGAATTGATTTGGGTGGTTTCAAGTTTTTATGCAGAGGGTACAGGGAGAGCATCGGAATTTCCCATCACCAACTAGTAGATCTTATGAGCTTGTTAAGACTTTGTCTGTTGAACTCCTGGACCAAATGGGCTGAATGTGCGGTATTCCAAAAGCATTTCTTGTTTTAGCATAAATCATCCAGAGCATTCAATTCTAGAAGCAGACATCGCCTTTAAACCTCTTCTCGTGTTCTAATGAGAAAAGGAGGGTGGAAAGAGTAGCAACATATTCATTGGTGTGTTTTAAGAGTTAACTGATGTACATCCTAAAAAGTGTCACAGATTCTGGATGCCGTGTAACTGTTAATGATGATGAAAATGACAAAGTGACTTCTGCACCTGGCAGTTGTGTAGTATAAAAGACAGGAGAGGGACAGTTTCTGCTTCCTCTGGTGGCAATCGATCCAGGAAGTTTGGGATTTGAGTGTGTGGTGGATGGGAAAGTCACCTAATTTTTTGGTATGGAGATTTGGTAATTTGACCCAGTGGCCCTGGCACTGCGACTCTGACATGCCTCTTTCATGACACGAGGTGTAGTAAGAGTGGGGTGGGGGTAGGGAGTGTGGACTGTCCTTGTCCATCATCAGATCCCCAGTGGTGCTGCTTCAAAGGCAGATTCCCTCTAGAAATATGGTACTGATGAACCTATTTGCAGAACAGGAATAGAGACACAGAAAGACAGAATAGACTTGTGGGCACAGCAGAGGAAGGAGAGGATGGGACGAATTGAGAGAGGAGCATTGAAATATACACTACCATGTATAAAATACATGGCTAGTGGGAACCTGCTGTATTACAAAGAGACCTCCACTTGGTGCTCTGTGATGATCCAGAGGTGTGGGATTGGGGAGAAGGGGGAGAGAGGGAGGCTCGAGAGGGAGGGAATATATGTACACATGTAGCTGATTCACGCTCTTGTACAGCAGCAGCTAACTCAACATTGTAAAGCAATTATCCTCCAATAAAAAAAGGCAGGTTCCCACATACTACCTCAACATTTACTGAATAAGAAACTCTGGGGTAAGGACTCAGATATTCACACTTTAGCCATACAATTTTTAGGCTTATTAAAGTTTAAAATTATGAAAAGAATACATGTATTTTGGGTTTGCCGCAGTCTTCCTCTTCATTCATAAGATTTCCATTTTTTATCATTTTTGGAAAGTCTAATCTTCCTTTCTTATATTTCCTGCTAACACTTGCATAAGCCAGTGAGTTTTTTCTCAATTTAATGATTACACCCAGAACCATAAGAAAGTTGAGATAATTGTGGATTTTGCCAGTTTATGGACCTGTTAGTTAAAGTCTGGGCTGCTCAGTGAGAAAGTTAACTAATCCAAAGTCTGGAGATTAGGGTTTGTGGTCAAGTGTCTGTTCATTGCAGACGTTAATTGTGGTGGGGATCAAGGTCTCCTCATCTATCAAATAAAGGCGTGGTAGACCACATCTCTAAGGGCTTTCTCAGTGTTTCAGTTACAAAATCCCATACTGTTCACCTAAATGGAGGAATTGCTGTTGGTTTTCATTTTGTAGGCTCTGATAGGCATCAGATACTAAATTATGCCTGAATGGTTGACAAGGTTCACCTGATCCAGATGTGTTTGATTTAAAATTTCTGAGATAAATAACTTGGACAAGCGAAAAAACAGCTGGTAACAAACCCAAATAACTGAATATAGTGTGTGTATTTTAATTTATCTATTTTAATTGGAGGATAATTACTTTACAATAATGTGATGGGTTTTGCTATTCTGTATACAGTTTTTTAAACAATCAACTTAGGTAAATGGTCACATGATGCAGGGTGTGTGTGTGGATAAGTGTGTGTGTGTGATCATACCTCTGTGCATCATCAATACATATTTGTAATGAAGATTTCAAGCCACACACTGAAGAAGCTAAGGCAATCATAGGCTTTCTTCTTTGTCTTTGCCTTCTATCAACTTGGATTTTAATTCTAGTTTCATATTTTCTATTTACAGACATTCAGGCTCTAGCATTTTGCTATCATAGAATGAGCATTTTCTTTACATAAAAAAACTCTTTCATCTTTAACTGTTGCTGTTTATGTTTTCTTCTGACCTCTGCCTCTCAGTTTGCCCTGGAATTGATTTCCTTTTTTTCCTGTCTTACCATAATACTAAATAACTACTCTTAGGGTTTTTAGACACCTTCTTTTAAAACATCTTTTTTAGACTGCGGGGCACAACTCATTAGTAGGTCATCAAATCAATTTAGAGGAACAATTTAAAAAAAATCCGAGTAGTAAGCATAAGTATTGTTCAAATATGTTTGTTTTATACAAATATGTGTGTCCATGCTCACATGTGTGTATGTGGGCATACATGTAAAATGTATTTAATTACTATAGGCCAGAGTAAAAAAATTACCAAAAACCACTGCTTCACAGGGTAGGGTCTACGGCTTCTTGCTCCTCTAAGGGACCCCTTTGCAGTGTAACCGCAGGACAATAAACCACAATGTTTGCAGTTCTCTTTTTGGTCTTGGTGACCACCCTGGCTAGACTGGCTACACTCCCCAGTTGACAAACACTGGCCAGTCTGGCATCGTAGCCAGTACTTACCACTATATATTTTTGGTCTGACCTACATCCCCAGCCTTTTCTGATCTATGAAGTTACTGTCAACACACTGGGAGGTATTATTTATCTTCCTCCCATGGTTTTGGATGACAAAGACCCATCCCTAGGAAAAATACTGTTAGGAATCTTGCCGCTTAGGAAACAACAAAGCTCTTTCTCAGTGTTCCCTTTCCAGCTTCTCCCTCTTAGCTTATCTGACAGATAGAAATTAAAGCTGCACATCCACGCAGACCAGAGGCTATATCATAACTGAAGGAACAGCCTATTAGCAATTCAGAAGCTCTCCAGATTCCTTCGATTCCTTTTGGGTAATAGGGGTTGGGATTGAGAAGGGAACAGGAGAGACTGAGAGCAGGCTGATTGAAACAAGAGTGTGTCCCATGTCACCCCTAAAACCAGCAGTTTCAGCAAAGAGAACTGAACCTTCGCTCTCTCATGAAGATGCCTGGACTGAGGTATCGTGGTCACTCAACCTTCCTGGATCACAGTCATCTCGACAGTAAAATCGTGCTTGAATGGAGTCAACATTTGTGATTGAGCTAAAATAAGAAAGTTGAGTAAGCAGCCTGTGATGTAAAAAAACTCAAAATATTATTTTCCAAGTAAAATAGAAGTGTGTTTCTTGTCCACATAGCAGTCCAGGGAGAATGGTCCTGGGTGGCTATACAGAATCCTTCAAGAACTTGAGCTGGTGGCTATTCTGCCATCTTTAACACGGTCCCTCTCCCAAGATCTCTCCTGGTCATGCCATTGCCACTGGGGCACAAGTATGAAGGCACATGTCTGCAACGGATCAGGGGCTTGGCATGGAAATGGCATGTGTCACTTCTATTCAGACTCTTACAGCTGGAAGTTAATCCCGTGGCTACAGCTAATAGCAGGGAGGCTGGGGAATGCAGTTTACCTGTGGAAAACATTGATGACCAACTCACAGCCTCTTTCACAGGAATTAACAGTCACCAACTTGACTGTCTCACCTAGTCCTGCACATTGTTAGGAGTGGTAGATCATACCATCTCAATTCGACAGAATAGGAAACTGAAGTCAGATTTAAGTAACAGCTAAGCAAACCATTCTCATCCTCCTCCTTAACATAGCAATCATTAATCATTTGCTATGTTTCAGGTGCTTTTAATTCATCAAAAATTATTATCTTTAGTTGACTTCTGGTGGTAGGCAAAAATGGACTTCCTCCAAAATAAGTGTCTAGACCCTGAATCCTGGAACATGAATGTGTTATGTTACATGGCATAAGCAACTTTAAATATGTAATTAAGGTTTCTAGTGAAGGAAAGTGAAGTGAAGGTCACTCAGTTGTGTCTGACTCTTTGTGACCCCATGGACTGTAGCCTGCTAGGCTCCTCTGTCCATGGAATTCTCCAGGCAAGAATACTGGAGTGGGTTGCCATTTCCTTCTTCAGGGATCTTCTTGACCCAGGGATCGAACCCAAGTCTCCTGCATTGCAGGCAGACTCTTTACTGACTGAGGTACAAGGGAAGCCCAATGAAAGTGAAAGTTGCTCAGTCCTGTCCGACCCTTTATGACCCCATGGACTATACAGTCCATGGAGTTCTCCAGGCCAGAACACTGGAGTGGGTAGCTTTTTCCCTTCTTCAGTGGATATTCCCAACTCAGGAATTCAACTGGGGTCTCCTGCCTTGCAGGCGGATTCTTTACCAACTGAGCTATCAGGGAAGCCCTGAGTACTGCCAAGAATACTGGAGTGGGTTACCATGCTCTCCTCCAGGGGATCTTCCCAACCCAGGGACTGAACCTGCATCTCTTAACGGCTCCTGCATTGGCAGGCAGGTTCTTTACCACTGGCGCCACCTGGAAAGCCCAATTAATGTTTAGGACCTTAAAATAGGGAGATTACCTTCGACTGTCTAGGTGGGTCAAATATTATTACACGAGCCCTTATAAGCAGAGAATTTTCTCTGGCTGGAGTCAGAGAGATGCAGCAGAAGTGGAAGTCAGAGAGATTCCAAGTGTATGAAAAATGCCATGTGTAACTGTTGGTTCTGAAACATAGCAGGCTCTATGAAAGGACAGGAAAGAAGTCTCTGGGTGCTAAGAGGCAGCCCCCAGCTCACAGCCTACAGGGAAATGGAACCATGTTCTACAACCTCCATGAACTACATTCTTCCAACAATATGATGAAACTTGAGAGCAAGTTCCAGAAAGGAACACAGACCTTCTGACACATGTTGAGTTCAATCTTGAGAGACCCAAAACACAGAAATTCTGTTGAGCCACACCATGCCTCGACTCTCTGACCTGCAGAAACTGAGATAATAAATGGAGGTTGTTCCAAGCCATTAAGTATGTGGTTATTTTCTTACAGATGCAATAGAAAAATAATGTACTTACATTCTCTCAATCTTTGAAAGTAAATGTTATTTGAATTTTGTGGATTGATGAAAGTGAAATTCATCACTTTGACTGAATATAGATTTGAATGTAGAATATAGATTTGAATCTATATTTCTATGGCTTGAAAGTACTTTTTCCCTGAAGATACTGTGCTTCCTACCACAAGACATTGAAATGTCTTGCAAAACGTACACTGTGCTAGGTAAATAAAAGGCATGTTTATTAGTATCAGGAGTAATACTTATTCTATAGTGTAAATCTGTTTTAAGTGTAAATAACCAAAAAAGGTACTGAAATATAGCAGACACAAAAGTAGTGTTGTTTGGATTTTATTTTCAACTCTAAAAGAAAAATAAGGGAGCTATTATGTTGTTCTTTATGCCTTTTACAAAAATTAAATAAGCCCATTTTTGCTTGTATAAATTAAGATATCCATCTTAGTTCTATGACTCTGAGGCAATATCAAATTAAAGGAAAGTAGGGATGGACAGTTTAATCCATCTTGTATTTTCTAAGAGACTGAATTACTCTTTTGGTCTGACAGGTGGATGAATTACTTTTCCCTGCCTAAAAATTCTCTGATTATACACACTTATATGAGGGAAACGAAGAAATAAGTGATAATTTGAGATTTTATGAGTTTAAACTTTGTTGAAGAACAGAATTTACATGTAAAAAATTCTAATGTCAACCTTTCATAATATAAATCTTTGGAGAGAATCTGTATGAAAGAGCTCCTTTCGTATAGATTGTGTATAATGTTTCCAACCATTCCTCTGGAAAGAATAAGAATTGAGACTGATATTCCTCCATACCCAGTAGGGATAGTATTTTCAATTTATAAGATAATGTTTGCCCTTTTTCTAAACTCTAGACCCGGTTTCAGATTGTTGCAGCTCCCTCAACAGCTTATATTTAGATTATTTGGGTGAAGCTCACTTGCATATCTCTCATAATTACCTCTCTCATTTCTCTTCATGTATTCCGTGTCCATGCCTGACAGTATTCCAGGTGAATATTTTTTGTGTGTGTGTGAAAGATAAACATAAATTCAGGTAAACAAGCAAAAGTCTTCTTACTTTTCCATGGCTTTTGACTACAATATTTAAGAAGATCAGTTACAATAAGCAAAAAATAGCAGAAATGGGTGTGGAATGTTCATCTCATTTATGTCTTCATCTGTATATCTCTGCTGCATCTAACCTTTTCTTTTTCTTTCATCCCAATAGGAATACTATGACAAAGGAGATTACATTATTAGAGAGGGTGAGGAAGGAAGTACGTTTTTCATTTTAGCAAAAGGAAAGGTAAATATTAATGAAAGCTTGCTTAATATAAATCTAAAGAAGCATTTCAAATCTGTTTGCCATAAAAGCAGCAGTGTTGTGCATTGCAGCCTAAGTTGTCTGTCTGCGTTGAGCAGGTAATGGAGCTTCTGCTCAGAAGACACCTGGGGAAGTGAGGGTTGGAGGAGGGGGAAGGGAAGGCGGTCTGAGCACTGGGTTTGGGGCCACAGGAGACTTATCATGGGTTCCGGCTGCAATAGTAATTTCTTGGTGACCTTAGTCAGGTCACTTGACTTTCTTTGGACCTCATTTCATTGTGTGTAAAATGACTGGATTATTTCTAAGGGTCCCTTCCAGCTATGATTGTGTGATTCTCAGCCCAAGCGTTCTAGATTGAGGGCTGTGATATTTTCCCATCCCACAGGTAGACAAACAACAGGTAGAGAATGAACTAGATAACTGACAGCACAATCAGGCATCATGCAGTAGAACAATATGATTGAGAACTTGAATTCATACACAGCAGCTCAAGTTGATTTAGATGCTGATGAAAAATTTGCACTAATATATGCAACATATTTACACTAAAGTGAAGAGGAACTAAAAAGCCTCTTGATGAAAGTGAAAGAGGATAGTGAAAAAGTTGGCTTAAAGCTCAACATTCAGAAAACGAAGATCATGGCATCTGGTCCCATCACTTCGTGGGAAATAGATGGGGAAACAGTGGAAACAGTGTCAGACTTTATTTTTTGGGGCTCCAAAATCACCGCAAATGATGACTGCAGCCATGAAATTAAAAGACGCTTACTCTTTGGAAGAAAAGTTATGACCAATCTAGATAGCATATTGAAAAGCAGAGACATTACTTTGCCAACAAAGGTCCGTCTAGTTAAGGCTATGGTTTTTCCAGTGGTCATGTATGGATGTGTATTGGACTGTGAAGAAGGCTGAGCGCCGAAGAATTGATGCTTTTGAACTGTGGTGTTGGAGAAGACTCTTGAGAGTCCCTTGGACTGCAAGGAGATCCAACCAGTCCATTCTGAAGGAGATCAGCTCTGGGATTTCTTCTGGGAAGGAATGATGCTGAAGCTGAAACTCCAGTATTTTGGCCACCTCATGCGAAGAGTTGACTCATTGGAAAAGACTGATGCTGGGAGGGATTGGAGGCAGGAGGAGAAGGGGACGACAGAGGATGAGATGGCTGGATGGCATCACTGACTCTATGGAGTCTGAGTGAACTCCAGGAGTTGGTGATGGACAGGGAGGCCTGGCGTGCTGTGATTCATGGGGTCGCAAAGAGTCGGACACGACTGAGGACTGAACTGAACTGATGAAATATATTCCTTTACCTAGATATTGAGTGGATAATATGTTGCCAGTTGTTCCTAGGTTGACTCTTTGCAATGTTCCTCAGAGACAAAAAGCATTTGTGAAATACTGAAGAAAAGGATAAAATCTTAAGCATCTGTGTCTCTGAAGGGTCAGCTTTTTACTGACACTCTTTCTTCCCCGGAAGAGTTTACCATCATAGCGTTAGACACTGCTCTTTGTAAACTGCTTTGATGTTCCACTTTGGACGGAGCCCCCAGCAATGGAAAAAAATTGACAAAATAGTTTCAGAAACTCTTGAACACTCTGCACCACTTTTCATCATTTCTCCCCAACCTGGACCTCATGGTTTGAAAGAATTCTGGTTAATAAACAAATTGCATTTATCATTTAAACGTTTTGAAATTTATTAATAAATGTTCATCAGAACTTCAAACCAGCACAAAGCAACACTTCTTAGCATGTTGAACTGGAATAATTCTAGCTGCAAAAAGGAATATTGACATTTTTGTTTGACTCTGGCTTCCTGGACTGTGGATCACACTGAGACTCTCATGAAAGTTGTGGACTCTCCTCCATATACTCATTTTTCTTTCAGTTTTAGAGGGTACACAGAAATCAAGTTAGTCAGGAACATGAGATTCAGAATTCCTGATATTCAGTCTTATTCTTGATTGATTTGTAAACCCCGTTTGATTTTTTGAAAAAATAAATTTCCCATAGGGCCATTATTATTTTCCTTGAGCATCCCTAGGAATAAATAACTGGATTCATGTAAAATACTTTGAGCAGTGAGATTTGAACGAAACCTTCCTCTTACAAAAGCTGGAGTCATTGTATCGTGTTGAATCACAGGATTTCTCAGTCCACCCAAATGAAATGACTATAGTTAGATGATTGTAATTACTGCAAGAATAAAGCAAAGACTTGTCTTTTTTTCCTTGTTGAGTCAAGTATAAATGGCTCAGGAGAGTCTGGTTGAATGGGTATGTGTTCAGATTCTCCTTTTCTTCTCTCTCTCTTTTCTTATATTGTTTGACATCATTTAGGTAAAAGTCACCCAAAGTACTGAAGGCCATGATCAACCACAGCTCATAAAAACACTGCAGAAAGGAGAATATTTTGGAGAAAAAGCTCTTATCAGGTGAGTTCATGAATTTGTATACCACATTTAAATAATTCTTTGGTTGTTTTACATGTGTACTTCTTACCCATGTAGAGTTGTCAAATAGAGCTACCAATTATCAAGGAAATAAACAGCAATTTTACTGACTTCTTAAAATTTCATTGTTAAGCAGGAAATAAGTGTACTAATTTTCCAGAGGAAGAAATTCAGGAAGTCTTCTAAGTTTGCTAGTGAAAATATAATTGGTGTTCTATTAGAATTTTTAGTTTAAAAGAGAGAAAGAAATTGAAAATTTTAATTTTCCTGTAAGAACGTGTTTTTATATATTCCTGTTTTACCCTTTAAAAATGATCAAATAATGACTTCCCATATTTTTGTGATTTTAAATCATTATGTCAAAAGTAATATTTTCTTAAGGATTTTTATAGGCTCATTTTGCAAGTTTTAAAAACAGCTCAAAATAGTGTATTTGACATTTCTACCTGAACCTTTGGCCTTTTGAGATATGAGTTTATTTACTGTTGACCTAACTTATGGAAAAACATTTGTAAAGATTAATCAAATGTCTCAGAAGGCATTATGTGCTTCCTGAAATTCAGAAAACAACCTCAAGTCTAAAAAAAAAAATTTCTTAAATAAGATAACTTTATAAAAGATCAAGTTAGAATTTTGAACAGCACACTTTTTTTTTAATTACATGTTTTTAAATGAATGCTTGAAATTAGTTAAGAAAACACTTAAAATTTATGTTATTACTAAATACTTTTTATTTCATCTTTATGCTTATAAAAATGAGTAGCATTTCTGCTCATATTTCTTCCTTTTTAATTTTTGTCTGTGAAGCCTACAAGTTCTGCTGATTGACATGTTAGGATTACAAGTACAGAGCAATGAAAAAATCTTCATAAATTACCTGAAAACAAATTTGATTCTTTAAAAATCATAAAGCTCTTAGTTTTTAAAGAAAATTAAACTACTTAAAAACTTAGTAAGCTAAGTTATGATTATTTTGTAAACAATTTAAAAATTGAATTTAAAGACAAGTTAAATTTTTGTTTTCCGTTTTCTAGCTGGTAATGAACTTGTTTCAATAACAGGGAAATAATCCTTTTCTTGTTTGCTTTTTTATGACAGAATATGAATATACTCGTAATACAATCATGTAATATTATTCAAGACTTCAATGTGTTTGTTCTTAACATTAGCACATTACTTTTGTCATACCCCCAAGCAAAATTACTAAAGTCTAAATTACTAAAGCAAAATTACTAAAAGTGCAGAGAACTTTATAAATACACCATAGACTCAAAATAACTCTTTGAAAGAAAAAAATGCTGTCTGTTTATGCTGGATCTGAAATAACTTATGCTCTCTGTTGCAGCCAGCCAATTATAGTATTTTCCCATGAGAAACATGGGAATTTATATTTAATAAAGACACTCTGCTCCCCAAAGCATTTAAAACGTAAAGCTAGAGTCAATGAGAAGGAGAGTTGGATACATATATTTTTTTCATTTTTGTGTATTTTTATGCTGTCTCTCTTTAGGGCCACTGACTGATTCAGTATTCCTTATATTCTGTGTATTTCCATGAATTAATGTTAAATAGCCCCAGGAGTTCCTTCAGCATTTTATGTGCAAAAATAAATCTATGACACTTACACAGTTATTATGAAAGAAACATATGTGTATTTGTAAACATCTAATATTTATAAACTTTTTGTAGAGGATATTCCTAGTCAAAATCATGACACTGACAAGTGAAAAGGATGCCATGCCTCTTTTTTTTTTGAACTTACAAATCAAATAATTGACCAATATCCAGGATCATATCTGTATAGATATCTACACACATACAAGTCGAGAATAAGCTACCCAGCTCCCAACTCAAAAGCACGTTAAGATGAAATGTTTTCACCAATGTTTTCTACCTAGGACCCTGTAAACTTGGGAGGGGCTGTGGGTTATGTCTGAAGGTCTCTGGAAGCCAGTGATGTGGATAGGGGACCTCTGTGGAATGAGAGATAGGCTGTCAAAGTTTTCCCTGTCCTGTCACTAATGGAAGATGAGGGGACTCTACTTTGTGTGATGCCATTTTTGGTGAAGTTGTTAAAAGCAGTCTTAATATGCTTGCTGCTATAGGCTACCTTAAATACAATAACTTTCAGAGTACTGGGTATGATATGGATGTACCTTTCCTCGGGGTCTCTAGTTTGTGATTAATAAAGGAAGAAAAATAATATAAATAAAGGTACCTACAGAAATACTTTCTCTGATGCTTGACCCTTGGTATTCATTAGTAATTAAATTTACCATCATTAGATCATATGCCATAACTCATTGTATTTAAGGGAACAACAGTAAGAGTTACTAATATATTGTCTACCCCTGAGAAAGAAAGACAGAGCTATTAATTACACTCTGACTCACTGTCAGTTGTAAGACATGTTTTGAT
Organism: Bubalus bubalis; assembly: GCF_019923935.1. Lineage (NCBI taxonomy): Eukaryota > Metazoa > Chordata > Mammalia > Artiodactyla > Bovidae > Bubalus > Bubalus bubalis. The sequence continues at coordinate 21,576,248 of NC_059163.1, forward strand.
TTCAGGGATTTTCATGGAAACTGTACATCTTAGACTATAAAACGAAAGGTTTTAATGTTTCTTTAATTCACTGGGTGATATGGCACTTTCTTTGGGTTTTCTTGTTTGGTTCATTATAAGTTACTCACTCAAGGGTTTTCTTATAAATTTCTTTGATCAGTTCATTTCAATTTTGGCTGCTTATTAATTAGCAGTTCCTGTTTGATCATAGGAGAGCTTTTTTAGTTGCGCTGGCACAGAACACAGAATGAAATTCCATACATGGTTGCGCTCACTGACTCCTTGACGTTCCCAGAGCATTTATCTTATTCTCCTCTGGATTCCTCGTGCACATCATATTTTTAGGACACATTTCAAATCCTTTTTTGGGGGGAAGGGGTGGAGTGTAAATTATGATGTTACAGAAACACATCATCTTTGGAAGGTTTAAGTGATGGTGTTTCGTATCAGTCGCAGATTCGCTAATAAAAATAGATGTCTAATTTCTCACTAGAAAATTGACTTTTCCTGTTTTTGTCTGCAGTGAAGATGTCAGATCAGCTAACATTATCGCCGAGGAAAATGATGTCGCATGCCTGGTTATAGATCGAGAGTGAGTATACTGATGTTGTTAGAGAATGCCGGCAATTGCCACCTTTGAAGACTCGGCCTTCTGTTACTCCAAGGGCCCATCTGTCTTCCCATTCATCACCATTTGGAAACGCTGGCCAATCCTCAGCTGCGAGGACATTCTATTAAAATTCATGGGAAGGAACCAGGCCTTCTGATCTGAATCTGTCTGTGGCAGCGGCAGATGCTGACGGGCTAAATATTTTGTGAGCAGAGTTTGTACATAAATATCAGCAATAGACTGATTTAAATTCTGCATCTTCCAGAGAAACAAGCTTGTTAGGACTCATGGATTTTTCCACACACCACACACTGATGAGTTTCATAATTTATTTGTAAAATGCTCTAAGCAGTCAAAAATTTAACAAAACCTATCTCTCTCAAAATATGAAATGCTTATTAGCTAGATGTATTTCCAGAGAAGTTTTAACATTTGTAGTAATTTGGAAGAGATGTGTGTCAACATTAATCTCTAAGTGTCTGAGGTAATTTTTTAGAATATCTCAGTTTGTGTCCTTAACTCACTTCAAATCATATTTGAATCTGACTCCTTCAATCTGTCATTAATCAGTTGAATATTTGTTGATATAAATCTAGATATAAAAAAGGAAATTCAAGTATACCAGAGCTAGGCCACGTGTAGTCAAAGAAACAGGGCATACTGTTATGAAATGCTGATATGAAATAGTATAATGATGAGGGTCACAGGAGTATGTAATTGATTGCTAATTAAATACACTATTTATTGAACATAGCATCATAGAGATTTAGAGCTGAAAAGAACTTTGGATTATTTTATAAAATCTTTTTATTATGAAAAGTTTCAAACATATTAAAAAATAAGATGATATTGTGTCCTGCAAGTATAGCGATTATCATTTAAAACCTTACCTGTACCACTTTGCCATATCCTTCCTATCTTCTCCATACTATTTTCAAGCAAATCAGAAGCATAAAATTATTTCCTCTATGAATTTTAGCAGCATCTCTAAAAGCTAAGTGTTATTTGTAATACATGACCACAATAATATAACATGCCTAAAAAATTAACAATTTTTATTTAATTATATTTTAATTGAGGTATAATTGACATATAACATTATACTAGTTTCAGGGGTACAACATAATCATCCAATATGTGTATATATTGCAAAATGATCACTACAGTAAGTCTAGTTAACATTCATCTTTACACATAGAGTAACAATTCTTAGTATCACTTTGCGTTTCTTTAATCTTTCCCTAACAGATAAGGAAAGTGAGTTCAGGTCAGTTCAAGAACTGCCCCAACAGTGTCATCTGAAATGGAGCAAAGCCTCCTGCCCAGGTCTTCTAGTTCCTTTTAACAGTCTTTCCAGCATGCCATTAGGTTCCCACAGCATGTGTTCAGAAAGAAAAGCAGTCACAGTGTAGTGAAGCGGGAAAAGCTTTACTTTATTTTTTAAGTGTGAAATTGGGGCTTAAAATTCTAGGCAAAGAGGAAATGTAGAAGTCTTTCCAGGTGAAGTAAAACTTAAAAAATAAAAAGGCATGGGGTTAGAAAGTGCAGGTATGTTCAGATGAAGGTAATCTTTGCTGCCAGCTCTCAAATACATTGATATGGTATTGCATTGTTTTCTGTATGAATTCCTTAAAAATGTGTGCACTAAAGAGCTTTAGCTGTGTGTATATGGTAAGATCTTATGAATTGCTCTGAAATGCTAGGATTAAAAATTTATTGTAATCACTTAACCAAATGTTTGTGCAATATCTCATGTATTCATAATCCATATAAAGGATTGAGTGGTTTTTATAGATTTTATCAATTATTTGGAAACGTATACTTTTCAAATGCATAATTTACATATGCATGGTTGAGATTCTTATAACATACAAGGTACTGACCTGTTAGACACAGTAAGACATTAAAAGTTACATGAGTTTATTCTGTGTGTGAGAGAAACTGGACGTCAGGTATGACTGTTGACCTACATCCTGAATTTCCTGGGACAGTTCTGGTTATTATAATATTTTGGCCGTCCCATTCAGTCTGAAAAGCATTCATTTTGGATGATAAATTGTATGATCATTGTAGTTATCACTTATAAGGCTAGATTAGGATCCCATGATAATTTTCCCATAGTGCCCTCACGCCATGGTTCACACTTGATGTGATGGCTTTGTTTAGCATCTGTCTTCCCACACTTCAGCTCCTTCATGAGAACAGAAGCATTTACTTTGTTCACTGCTGCTGCTGTGCCAGCATTTGACAGAGTCCTTGGCATACAGGAAATGATCCAGATGTTGTCTGAATAAAGGGCACCATCCTTGCAATGCAATGTAGTGGCTGAAAGCCAATGGCTCTTTATTTCTTCTTTTCTAATTCATCTCTTTTAAAAATACATATTTGAAAGTTACAACGGGAATGTTGTAGCTGTTTAAACTTGGTTTTAGTTTGCAGAGATTTTCTAGAGAACTCTGACACCGATGTCACTTGCAGTTAAAACATAAAATTTGTTTACAACAATCCTTCAATTAGTTTCATAGCAAGGTAATGGTGACATATACAAGAAGTATTTACTTTTACTTGAAAATTTCAACCCTTGGAAATTTGAAATAATATTGTTTTGTTTCTCACTTCTCTAGTAGCAAAGGACAGTTCACAGAGCAGGGTAGAGAAGAGAGTAGATTTGAATGGGGAATGAAAAATATCCAGACTTCCATAGTGGTCCAGTGGTTTAGACTTCACTTTCCATTACTGAAGGTGTGGGTTCGATCCCTGGCTGGGGAACTAAGAGCCCATGTGCCTCACGGCCACAAATCCAAAACATAAAACAGAAACAGCATTGTAACAAATTCAGTAAAAACTTTAAAAATGGCCCCCATCAAAAAATCTAAAAAAAAAAAAAGATATACTTAATAATGTAAGTATAGGTTAAGTTCAGTTCAGTTCAGTCGCTCAGTTGTGTTGCGACCCCATGAATTGCAGCATGCCAGGCCTCCCTGTCCATCATCAACTCCCGGAGTTCACTCAGACTCATGTCCATCGAGTCGGTGATGCCATCCAGCCATCTCATCCTCTGTCGTCCCTTTTTATTCCTGCCCCCAATCCCTCCCAGCATCAGAGTCTTTTCCAATGAATCAGCTCTTTGCATGTATCCATTCTCCCCCAAACTCACCTCCCAGTAAATAAATCATGTAGCCTATTTCCTTTCCACAATCTTCTTAAAAACAAAGAACAATATTGATAAACCTGAACCACAAGGCAGAAAATTACAGAAATGTTGTCTCTTCTCACTGATAGCCTCTTTGCTTTCAGAAACTCATGGTATCAATTATGTAACTTCCAAAACTATCCTATCTACATGTGATGGCAACTTGAATGTAAATAAGTTATTGAAAAATAGTTTGCAAAGTTTTCAGTAATCATACAAATAGGCTTTCATGAGCTTAAGAAGAATGGCAAGTTGCAGGGGTTAACTCTCAGCCCTGAGCTTTTTATTTTTATTTTTTTTTTCTTTTTATTCATTTAGAACATTCAACCAAACAGTGGGGACTTTTGAAGAACTCCAAAAATATCTTGAAGGGTATGTGGCAAACCTGAACCGGGATGATGAAAAAAGACATGCAAAGTAAGTGGAGATATTTTTCTAAGCTGGATGTGACTTCTGGCAGTTGATGAAGAAGGGGACTGAAGGGTGTGATTGGTAACTTTTTTGTCACTAGAAAATTTGGGGGAGTTGTTTTAAATTATTCTTCCACAAAAAGGATACCAATTACCTCTAGTGTAGATATTATTTTAGTCTATAAGTATTTTCTTATTTTTGGTGATGAGTAGTAATGTTTGGGAGAAATTTCCTGATAGGAGGCCTTGGGAAAGAGTTCTTTACGTTGACTGGTGACTTGGTTCAAAAGGATATTAATTCAGAAAGGAAGTCTCTCTTGCTTATAGAAATCAAACAGGAATTCCAAGGAATAGCATAGCATTCAGCACCTGGCTTATTTCAGAATATAAGGGAGTGGGACTTCCCTGGCAGTCTAGTGGTTAAGACTTCATCTTCTGATGCGAAGGGTGCAGGTTCAATCCCTGGCCAGGGAGCTAGGATCCCATATGCCTTGCGGCCAGAAAACCAAAACATAAAACAGAAACAATATTCTAATAAATTCAACAAAGACTTTAAAAATGGTCCACATCAAAAAAATATTTTTAAAAAATTAAGAGAGCTATTTATTGCCCAAGTGGTTTTGTGTTGGGTTCTAAATGTAGTAATACTGATGAAAATTGTTTTTGGTTCATAGGGAAAAAAATCTTTGTAGAATTAAAATTATTTGAAAATCCTTTGCTAAAACATTTTGCAGAATGAATACTTAAGCATGTATTCACCAGACAATACCATTAAAGTTGAAGAGTCAAAAGTTCTGGAAGACTGATATTTGAGTTAAATTAGAGCATTCAGGCAGACTGCATATATATTTTTTTTCTTGCAGGGAATATGTTTGCAGTTTTTGTGCCAAAGGTCTTTTGTAGTAAGAATGGTTCATGAATATATAACCCAGAGCAGTAAACTTTAATTAAGAGGGGAAAATGAGTATTTCCAAATAACAATACTTAGGCGTAAAGTAAGAAATGTATTTTTCATGTTTCACAAAGCAGTTATTCTGGTTCAGCCAGAGAAATCTTCAAAATCTAACAAAAATAGCAAAATATGGCAAAGCTTCTCAGTGCAGTATCCTCGTGTAGGTGCAGCAAAGGAAATGGCTCTCTTTTCTGGTTTTCTTTTCTCTCATTGACTCTTTGTTTTTTAAACGGCTTTATTGAGATATATCTCAAATACCACACAATTCACCTACTTTTACCACTCACTGACTCAGTCTGACATTTATCTTTTTTATTGTGTGTGAGTGTATCTGTTTTTTTATTTGTATTTTCTGTGGATTCTCTCCCCAGATGTACTGAATCTGATCCTACAAAAGTTGAGATAAGTTCTATGGCAACTATGGGCAGTAATTACTGGCAGAAATAAGACTGTTGTAAGGGTGGATTTGTGTGTGCCGTGACCCCTGCTTTGCCTAAGGGATCATTTGTAAAGTTTCGCTTTTCTCATACAGGAGATCCATGTCTAGCTGGAAGCTGTCCAAAGCACTCTCTTTGGAGATGATTCAACTGAAGGAGAAAGTGGCCAGATTTTCCTCATCATCCCCCTTCCAGAACCTTGAGATTATCGCAACACTGGGCGTTGGTGGGTTCGGAAGAGTTGAGCTTGTAAGGGGTTTACGTTTCAAGCATCTGAGAGAAGCCTTTTGACTTTTGTTTTGTTTTGTATTCCAGTGTATCTTGGAGGAATATATGCATTGTTATTGCTATCCAAACGTTACTTTGGACTAAAATTGAGAGTACAGTTTTCACTCTTTTTTATAATAGTGGGTGTGTGCTACTAAATAACTTGTAGTAATATAGCTGCTATTTCAGTCTACTTATGCCACATCCTTTTGTGATTTTTTTTCTTGAGGGCAGCTATTAGAGAATGTACCAAGTAACTTTTCCCATAGGCTATAAAACATAAAATGTGTATTTCTTAGCAGTAACATTTATGTATACATATACTCACGATGCATTAACTCTATATAAAGCAAACAAAAATGTGTCCAGTGAAAGGGTCACAGAAATGAAATCTTTAATACCGTGGTTTCATTTCTTAAATAATTCCTCTGCCATGTCTGTATTTGGCTTTCATGATCCTATTTTTGGGTTGTTCAAAATTTTCTATCCAAATTAAAAAAAAAAAAGAAGTTGAATGCAAGGAGATGTTTGAAGAGCAGCCTTCTGTAGTGCTGATCAAGACAGCTGGGAATTTATAGTCTGATTTCAGCTGCATCTTCCATATCACACCCTTCTGAGCTTTATAATCAGCTTCCAAAGAGTAGCAGAGCCATGCAGTCAGATGCTCTGAGGAAACTATGGAACAGTGACCTGTGACTTTACTGGGTAGAGATGATGCTGAACCCTTGGTGACTTCTGAGCCCTTCCTTGCCCAGCAGATCTGTAACCATTCACTGTCCATTAACCTTGGGAACTATGATGACACCTCCATCTGCTGGGTGGCCTGGGTGTGAGCAGATCTGAAATGCTGCCAGGAGACTCCAAATAGTACACTCTACACCAAGTCAATACTTCATCTCTTTTGGTCAAAGGGGGGCAGAAATAATTTCTTAATAGGCCAGAGAGTTTGTAGTGTTTCTTATGCCATATGGAGGGATAAGAGAGCCATGTGCTGTATTTTTCATCAAAATCATGGCAAATGATTGAATTAACAATGCTGAGGTTTGTTTTGATATGGTTAGATAATAATAATTGAAACAATAATCCCACCATTGATTTGAAAGTCTGGGCATCAACTAATGGCAAACTCTGAGCGAAATTGAGGGAACAACCAACTCTGCACAATTTCATTATTTGTCTAAGATAGTCTGCTTATGGAATTTTAAGCCTATCTGAATAAATACTTATTAAATTTCTAAAATTTCCTTTTAAAAGAAAATCCTATTTGTCCATCTAAAGCATGGTCTCCAATAGAACTTTCTGCGCTGACGGCAGTGTTCTGTATCCACGTGTCCAATAGCATAGCTGCTGGCTAGATGTGACTAGAGAGCTTTTGAAATGTGGACAGTACAAATGAAGGAACTGAATTTTTAATTTTAATCAATTTAAAATTAAATAGCTTTTTGTGACCAGTGGCTAGCAGATTGGATCATACAGATATGAATCTTGGATTAAATAGGTTTTATTTGAAACTCAAAACAAGTGACTATTACAAAAGAGCAGTTTTTGGCAATTCTGGACCAAGCTTTTCATGTCATATCCTCAAAACCAAAGAGATTTCTATACACTCAAACTTCTAACTAGAATATTTTTCTTGTTTCAATACAAACATTCTAGAACCATGTTCCAACTATGTGAATTCTTTTGGAAATTACAATGAAAAGGAAGCGTGTACACCTGGATAAAATTCAGCTCCTAGAGGGATAAAGTGGTGAAAAGCTTCCATGCTATTTAACTGTGAAAGGATTTGAACTCCTGCTGGTTTACATGTTTTACATAGATATTGCAGATCTTTCCTAGTAAGTTCATTTTGAGGGCTTGTTCTCTTCTCCTCTAGGTTAAGGTAAAAAATGAGAACGTTGCTTTTGCTATGAAGTGTATAAGGAAGAAACATATCGTTGACACGAAGCAGCAGGAGCATGTCTACTCAGAAAAGAAGATCCTGGAAGAGCTATGCTCACCCTTCATTGTGAAGTAAGTGAGCGTTTCACTCCCAGAATTTTAGCATCTTAGGTTCTTCTTTGGAGTGCTTCTACGCAAGCGGACAGAGGAAGAAGAGGAGGCCCTTCTCTGAATTCTCCAGCCTAGTCACAGGGAGGATACATAAAATATTGGAAGTTTGAGAACTGAAGTCAGAATCCAGATTTTTTTATTCTTGAGTAAACCCCAGGAAAGTATGTGTGGGTGTGTACGTGTGTGAATATAAAATTACTGTTTTAATAAATTGATGACTTATTTAATCCAGACCTAATGCAGAAATGGGAAGCAAGGATTCATTTAGAACCCCTCAGGGGACGTGCTGAATTTCTGCAAAAAGTGGCATTTGGACACATTTAGGCTGCCCGGGAGCCGGTCCCTGCAGTTGTCAGGTGCTTAGTGGTGCCTGACTCTGCGAGCCCATGGACTGTAGCCAGCCAGGCTCCTCTGTCCATGGAATTCTCCAGGCAAGAATATTGGAGTGGGTTCCCATTCGCTTCTCCAGGGGATCTTCCCGACCCAGGGATCAAACCTGGGACTCCTGCATTAAAGGCAGATTCTTTACCATCTGAGCCAACGGGGAAGCCTGGTCCTTGCAATGCCAGATGCCAGAAGAAACACTTCCCTACAGTTCCTGTTCTTTCTGTAGCTATCCCAGAGTTTGGAACAGAAACATATTCTAAGCCATGGCTCTCTTGTGAATTCATGGGTCAGTGGTGTAAGCCAGTTAAGGCACATATTTTCACACCTATTTTCATGCCCCTAGAGTGTAGTTTTAGAGATTTCTGGGTGAGGTAAAGTGCCTCTGTAATGAGGAGAATTTATGCTTTTTGATCAAATGCCTTGAGAGAGTCTTCCTGCCTATCCATATTCTCAGACCCATATTTTTTCAAGATAAAAAAAAGTCTGAACCCAGGCAATACTGGCAATAAAGTCATCCAATCATTTTTATATAAACTATGTGTCCCTCCCCTCTTTTAATCAATAATTCATTAAAAACTATCATGAACAGCTTCAGGGCATGGATTAGATTTTATTCATTTTTTCATTTCCTGCCCTTTGCAAAGTAGCTGGCATAGAGTAGGGCAATAATCATATTAAGAATAAATGTTAATGACAACATTTATTATTGAGAAAGTAACATGTGCCAGGCAGTCTTCTAAGCAAAATTTTAAAATATATATCTTATATAATATATTTAAAGTGTATATTATATTATTATTATATTTATATTGAAGGTAAATGTGAATGTTGCTCAGTCATGTCTGACTCTGTGATCCCATGGACTGTAGCCAGCCAGGCTCCTCTGTCCATGGAGTTCTTCAGGCAAAAATACTGGAGTAGGTAGCCATTCCCTTCTCCAGGGGTTTTTCCCAACCCAGGGATTGAACCCAGGTCTCCTACATTGCTGGAAAATTCTTTATCAGTTGAGCTACTAAGGAAGGCCATATTTACATTATATTATATAATTTATATGTATCTTGTAATTTATTTATATTGTTTATATAAAATAAATAATATAACTACATATAATCAATATGTAATCAAATGAATATATATATTTGTTGTGATCCTCAAAATAAAACAGATAAATGTTATGATTTTCCTTGTTTAACAAGAGCAGTAAGAAAACTGATGTCACTTAGCTAACGAATGGCCAGTCAGGGACTCAAGCCTAGGCAGCTTGGATCCAGAGCCCATACTGAAACACTTACTCGATTACTTCTGCTGTCTGTACGTGGTATGGCTGTCCTGCTGTATGCATTAGCCTGGTGCTATGGTACCCTGCCCACATCCCACATCCGGATTGAGACTGTCATTCCTCCAGCTTCTGGGAGTCTTGCCAGCTAGGGACTCTGACTAATTCTCTCTCCAGCCATTGCTCCAAGGTGAAGAGACCCACCTGGCCCCATACTCTTTCTTCAGGTACATCCTGCATCGAGTGATGGTTCAGGTCCTTGAAGCTGAGGCTTTTGTGAAATTACAGGCCAGCTCTCCCTCTGCCCAAGTCTGCTTTCTTCCTCCCCCATGGGTGTTGGTCCCAAGAGCATTCCCCAGTAAACTGACTGCTTACAAATTTCTGTCTTAGAGTCTGTTTCCTAATACCAACTAGAAGACGTAAAACACAGGCATGAGTAACTGTTATGCAAAGTGAAAATGAAAGTCGCTCAGTCGTGTCCGACTCTTTGCGACCCTATGGACTGCATATTCCATGGAATTCTTCAGGCCAGAATACTGGAGTGGGTAGCCTTTGCCTTCTCCAGGGAATCTTTCCAAGCCAGAAATCGAACCCAGGTCTCCTGCATTGCAGGCGGATTCTTTACCAACTGAGCCACAAGGGAAGCCCAAGAATACTGGAGTGGGTAACCTATCCCTTCTCCAATGAATCCTCCTGACTCAGGAATTGAACCAGGGTCTCCTGCATTGCAGGCTGATTCTTTACCAACTGAACCATCAGGGAAGCCCTGATATGCAAGGCAGATCTTAAAGGAGACCATGCCGAGATCTCAGGATTTGGGGGGGAAGGAAAGGCTGTATTTAGTAGGGGGGTTAATGAGCTACTTAATCAGGAAAGTGGCCCCAGAGCTTGGTCTTGAGGGGTGGATAACACTTTTATTACCATGGAACTGAGATTAAGAAAGTCTGTGGGTAGTGTGAAGGGGAGTCCAAGTAAAAGGATCAGCAGATGAAAAACCAGGGGAGCAGTAAGGATCAGAGTGTTCAGTGAGCATCCAGTGTCTTTGAAAGATGTTTGAAAGGAGATGAGGACCATCCTTCAAAAAGTTATTGATGATGCTTTTAAGCAAACTTGAAGATGTTTTAAAATGGGATTTCTAATAATAATCGTGTTTTTCTTTTATTTTCATAGATTATATCGCACCTTCAAGGACAATAAGTATGTATACATGCTTCTGGAGGCCTGCTTAGGTGGGGAGCTCTGGAGTATATTAAGAGACAGGTAAGGAAAAGAATTATACGTAATAACTTTTGTCTATTCCTGCCTGGCCTAAAGGATGCTGTATTTATGACCATTTAAAGAAACATGAAGAAAGTCACTAAGAAATGAGTCTAAGGGACTTCCTTGGCTCTCCAGTGGTTAAGACTTTGCCTTCCAATGCAGGAGGCACAGGTTTAATCCCTGGTTGTGAAACTAAGATCCCAAATGCCTCATGGCCAAAAAAACCAAAGTGTGAAACAGAGCAATATTGTAACAGATTCAATAAAGACTTAAAAAAAAAATAGTCCGTATAAAGAATCTTTAAAAATGTCTTAAAAAAGAGAAATGAATCTAAGAACAAATTGATAAACAAGTAGTAATAGTGATATTTTATGAGCTGACATTGTAATCATGTAATAGGCCCCCTGTACCAGTAGTCACTGTCATTCTCGTATTAGAGATTAAAGAAGTCCAGGCTTACAGTGTCGACCATCCATATCACATGATTAATATGAGGCAGAGTATAAATCCAGATGTTACTGACTCTGAATCTTGAGAAGGGAGATGATGAAAGGGGTGGAGAGTGATGAAGTTGGGGCTGAAAAGTGGAGTGACATGTCTGCAAAGATTCAGCTTCACAAAAGCAGTGATTTCCACACAATCAAAATCATAGGTGTTCACTGAGCTCCACCTACATACAAGGCTTCAGAGTTGACGGTATGGGGGTTTTCTAAACAATGCACACTTTTCTAACCCCAAATCATGTAACATTTTCCTCCAGTGAGTTTGGGTTATATTTTGGGAGATAATGTAATATACAATTTTAAAACATTCCATTATTTAATGTGGAAAATAAATATGATGAAGAAGTTGGCAATTCATAAGTAAATGTCCAGTAAGTGTTGTGGGCACTGAGCTCAGAATAGAGGAAAGAGAGAAAAATGTGATGGCCGTGAAAGGCCTTGAGCTAAACTCTAAAGACAAAATTTGGAAAGACAGTAAGGATGAGAACTGATTTAAGAATCAGGAAAGTTGGAGTAGGATTAGGTCTTTTACTTGCTGAGTGAGAGCAGAGTTTGAATAGAAAACAGCAACAGAAGAGGTAGCTTTGCATTAGGTTGTGGTGGTTAATGCCAGGTCAGACATTTAGGCAGCATTCCCTGGGCCAGTGGTTCTCAACCTGGCTTCACCTCACAATCTCACGGGAGCTTTAACAAAGTAAAAATGCTGTGCCCTGATGCCAGACTTATTTGGTTCATCTGCAGTAGGGCCAGAAAATGATTTTTAGCTGCCTTTCAGGCAATTCTAATATGCATTCACGGTTGAAAATCACATACCTACGTAATAACAGACTTTTGAGCATCCAAGCAGAGATTTATCTGTTGTACTAGGAACATACTGATGGATGGATCAGGATGAGGTAAGCCTGGATGTGTTGAGGAGACTTGCATGATACCTACAGAAGCATCTGCATCTCCCATCATTGCTTTAACAGGCAAATCTTTTTAGAATATCTAAGTCTATTTAGTGGTGGCAGTTCTTAGTACCCGTTAGGCACTTTGCCATATCCATAAAACAGCCTCGTTAAGTCAGTAGTAAACCCATTTTAAGACAGGTATCTGAGGGTCAGAACAGCCGAACAACTGGCCTGAGGATTCAGTAAGGGGAAGAAGCAGGACTTGAAGCTGGTTTCCTCCATTCCAAAGCCACAGCTTTCTATTATGTGCGGTACTTAGTCGCTTCAGTCATGTCCAACTCTTTGCAACCCCATGGACTGTAGCCCGCCAGGCTCCTCTGTCCATGGGGATTCTCCAGGCAAGAATACTGGAGTGGTTTTCCATGACCTCCTCCAGGGGATCTTCCCAACCCAGGGATTGAACCCATGTTGCCCACATTGCAGGCAGATTCTTTACCATCTGAGCCACAAGGGAAGCCAAAGTGTAATAGCTTTCTATTATACCATGAAGTAAATCAACACCAAATTTTAATAATTTAGCATGTAAACCTACACACAGTGCTGGCACAGGGCAAGTCTGGTATCATCAAGGTGCACCAAAGAGGAAAGAGTTATGACCCTGTTTCTACATGGATTATATTACAAAGTATACAAACAGGAAATGGAAATGAACACTGGACTCAATTTAGTCAAGCAATCAAGTCTGGTTCAACCTCTCCATTGAAATAGTTGCATTTTCTCCAGAGTTTTCCATAGTTGTCTTTAAAAAGTCTTGTTTTCTTATCCTTTCCATTTTGTATGTTTGGATGTGATTACCAGAAACAATTGTTTGAATGTAGACGTTTTAATTTTAGTAAATTTTAGTAAAGTGGTTCTTGTTGGCATCAAGCATTCACCTAAATTTCTTTATGATCTGATTCATTGGCGCTATGAAGTACTTTTTAGTGCTAATGCCTTATAAAACATTTATATTGCATAAATATATAATATTATAATTGACACCTAGAATCTGCAACCAGGATGTCTAGAGTTTTAAGAAGGAAAATGGTTTCGTTGCAGAGGCAGCTTTGATGAACCCACCTCCAAGTTCTGTGTTGCTTGTGTGACAGAAGCATTCGATTACCTGCATCGACTAGGTATTATCTACAGAGACCTGAAACCAGAAAACTTAATTCTAGATGCTGAGGGCTATCTTAAATTGGTAAGACAAATTCTTATCCTGTGAGATATTTCTAAACATAGAGTTGTGCTCTGGTTGCAATTCTCTTTTTTTTTAAAACCTTTATTTTAAATTAAAAAATGTTTATGTTTAATTGGTGGGTAATTGTTTACAATGTTTTGTTGGTTTCTGCCATACAACACTGTGAATCAGTCATAAGTATACGTACATCCCCTCCCTCTGGAGTCACTCTCTCACTCCACCCCCCGCACCCCCAGCTGTTCCCATTCCTCTAAGTTGACACAGAGCATCAAGCTGGGCTACCTGTGTTATACAGCAACTTCCCACTAGCTCTCTGTTTGGCACATGGTCATGTGTATGTTTCAAATGCTAGTTTCTCAGTTTGTCCCACTCTTTTCTTCCCCCGCTGTGTCCACCAGTTGGTTCTCTGTTCCTCCATTGCAAATAGGTACATCAGTACCCTTTTTACAAAGCAATTATCTTTTAATTTTGGCTCACTTGTTATTTTTACTTTTCGAGATATGGCCTTTTAAATCAGCGTACTTAACACAGGGAATGATGTTACAAGTACATTCTTTCTAGCCTAAGAACTGAATGTTTCAACCCGCCCCCCGACTAGGATGCAGATAATAGAATTGCTTTAAAATTGGATTTTGCTAGCATATTAATGTTAGCATAAAATGTTACCATTTTAATGTTTGTTAGCATTCTTAATTTTTTATTGGAATATAGTTGATTTACAATGTTGTATTCATTTCTGCTGTGAGTGAGTTATACACACACATATATCTACTCTTTTTAGATTCTGTTCCCGTATAAGTCATTACAGAGTATTGAATAAAGTTCCCTGTGCTATTCAGTAGGTTCTTATTAGTTACCTGTTCCACATATAGTAGTTTGTATGGGCTTCCCTGGTAGCTCAGACAGTAAAGAATCTGCCTGCAATGTAGGAGACCTGAGTTTGATCCCTGGGTCAGGAAGATCCCCTGGAGAAGGGAATGGCTACCCACTCCAGTATTCTTGCCTGGAGAATTCCATGGGCAAACATGACTGAGCAACTAAAGCTTTCACTTTTTTTTTTCATCTGTCAATCCCAGTCTCCCGTTTTATCCCTCCCCTGCTTCCTGCCATGGTAATCATGTTTGTTTTCTACATCTTTGACTAAGCTTCTGTTTTGTAAATATGTTTATTTGTACTGTTCCTTTAGAGTCAACATACAAGCAACATAATGTGATATTTGTCTTTCTCTGACTTACTTCACCCAGCATGACAATCAGTAGGTCCATCCATATCACTGCCAATGGCATCATTTTGTTCTTTTATATGGCTAAGTTATATTCCACTGTATATATGTACCACACCTTCTTTATTCATTCCTCTGTTGATGGCCATTTAGGTTGCTTCCATGTCCTGAATACTGTCAATACCGCTGCAATGAACATTGGGGTACATGTATCTTTTTGAATTATGGTTTTCTTTAGATATATGCCCAGGATTGGGATTTTTTGATCATATAGTAGGTCTGTTTTAGTTTTTTAAGGAATCTTCATACTGTTCTCCATAGTGGCTGTACCAATATGCACTCCCACGGATAGTGTAAGAGGGTTCCCTTTTCTCCACACCCTCTCCAGCATTTATTGTTTGTAGATTTTTTGACGATGACCATTCTGACCAGTGTGAGATGATACTTCATTATAGTGTGATTTGCATTTCTCTAATGATTAGTGGTGTTGTGCATCTTTTCATGTGCTTCTTGGCCATCTGTATGTCATTAGCATTTTTATATAATGATTTTAAATAGGTTTTAA
Source organism: Bubalus bubalis (assembly GCF_019923935.1). Classification (NCBI taxonomy): domain Eukaryota; kingdom Metazoa; phylum Chordata; class Mammalia; order Artiodactyla; family Bovidae; genus Bubalus; species Bubalus bubalis. The sequence goes on from NC_059163.1 coordinate 21,591,515, forward strand.
TGGATTTCTGCTACATAGAGGGATTGGCTGTGAGGAATAAGAAAAGAAGATAGTATGGCTTCTGTCTCAAGATAGCTATTGTCTGAAGAAGGAGAAAAGATGTACATATGAATGTTGGTAGTTTAAAAAAATATTTTTTAAAATGATTCTAAGGTCAAGCAGGGTCGAGAATCAGAACACAAGGTCTGATTCTATAGGTCCCTTAGGTATAGAGACTTTCCTTGTCATGCATCTTTGTAATGGATACAATGCCTAATGTGAAGCCCCTTGCATGTCACAAGACAAAAAAAAATGCTACCATTCATGTAAACTGCTTTAGGTACAAAACTATAAGAGAACTGCATGCTCATTTGCTTAGTCATATCTGGCTCTTTGCAACCCCAGGAACTGTAGCCCACCAGGTTCTTCTGTCTATGGGAATTTGGGGGACAAGAATACTGGAGTGGGTAGCCATTTCCTCTTCCAGATAAGAGAACTGGGTTGTCATAATTGAGGAGAAACCAGGCATTTTGGACCTCAGGAGGGAACCCCATTAGAAGGGGGAACCCAGGCTGATTTTAACTGAGTCCATCTTGTCAGGAGCTCAAGGACATTAAACCATGCCTGAACTTAACATTTACAAAGATATTACAAAGATATTAAAAGGTTCTCATATCAGAACATTAATAATAGCTTAATGTATAAAGCTACTGTGCTGAACATTTTGCAGTTAATATGTTTAACAATTGATGAGATAAGTTTTATCATCCACATGTTATAGTGTGCAGTTTAGCCTTAGGAATTAAATTTATTATGTGTAGTTGCTAAGTGATTTCTCTCCATAGGAAAGGAGTAAAGTAAGTTCTTTCCTGTGAAATCTGGCTAACTTCCAAGAAATGTTTTGATCCATTCAAGCTTTACTTTATCTATGAAAGACAGCTTTGAGAACTGGTGAGGTACTAACTCAAGGCCTTGATCACTTGTCTTCTCCACAATTCCTTCATTGGCTATGCATCTTACAACTCTTTAGAGAAGCCTTTTGGAATATTCTAGAAGTAAAATAATCATGAGGGATGCAGATATCCATTAAATTCATTCTTTTTTAATACCTGTTTTTAAGAAATCGGGCATCATATTCTGCCTTTGTAGGTATAGAGGTCTATAAGCATCTCTTCTGTAGCCATTGTAATCCATCCATCCAGCTAACTCATTTGCTAACCAGCCAAATGAAGAGTAATAACTAAAGCTTTTAGAGATTAAGAAATGCTGAATATTTCCATTTCTACCTATATATCAAGCTAGATATAATATGCTGATTTTCTCTTACTACAAAAAGTCTCAAGTACTGGAAGAAACATGAAAAGCAGTATTATATGCGTGGCTGAGTTTATAAGACAACATTTGGATTCCCCTGAGGCTGAGAACCAAACTTGGTCTGTAGTGAAGGGTGGAACTCAAACACTGAATCTCCTGTCTTGCGGTCACCCAGCGATTCTAGGTGGCCTAGAGAGGTTTTATTTTAGTTTCTGTACCCTCTGGGAACAGGAGACCAAGTTTTGGACCTGGGCAATGTGGGAAGTTGAATCAGAGAACATTGTCCAGAGCCAGGGATCATACAGATTGTGCTCTCAGAAAAACAGGAAAAGGAGGCAGGGGGGTATCAAATTTCTAAAGGCAGAGTACATGCAAGAAGACATGCTTTTCTCATTATTGGTCTCTTGGTAGAGGAACCAAAGAGTCTGCTCTAAGGATACTTGGCCATAGGCCGGCTTTCCTGGAGTTTTGGGTGCCCAGTCTTTCAGGATGGAAATGCCCAAGCAAAAATTTAAATGAAAAGGGAGCCATGTTGGTAGCATGACCAAGTTTCCAGGAATCAAAGTATATTTTCTCTGGAAGAATATTTTTTCAATTCAAGTTACAGAGAATTCCCAGAGATGAACTTCCAGGGAATATAAACTCATGCCAATAAAATAAAATAAAAATATGTGTGAGGCGATAAAGTGCCAGGAGCATTATTTGGCAGGAATGTAAGAATCTCATAAATTGGAGTAATCAGATACAGAATGTAAAACAAATGTGTCTAAGTCTTTTAAAAGTAAGAGAGGAACTAACAAATGAGTAAGGAACAGAACCTCTCAAAAAAGATCTAACCTGTTTAGAAAAAACATCACAAATAAAACTTCTATTAAGAAATTCAGAATATCATAATTGAAATTAAATATTAAATGGAATTTTCATTAATGGTGGAAAAGCTTGCATTGGACTAATCTTGCTGAGGTTAATTATGATACATGTATAAAAGTGTGTGAAAACATTATAGAGCAACAAGCAATAGACATTCAAACTTTGAAAAAAAAGAACAGCACTGGGTGAAATCCACATTAATACAGCTGTTCATTTCAAAGCACTCGTTGGTGTATAAGATATGGAGGATAAACCTTTAGTTAACATTGTATCTAACAGTGAAATATTGAATATTTTCTATTTAGATTGTGAACAAAACAAGATTATTTTCTTTCACCAGTTTTTTCAGCATTATAACAGAGATCTTAGCAAAATAAATGAAACACAAAAAAGAAGTGAAAGGCCAAAAATTAGGAAGAGTCTACCTGTTTTTATTTGAAGACAACACAATTGTTTATGTAGAAAAGCATGAAAAATCTACCAACAAATTCTGGAAAGGAAAAATAAATTAAGCAGAGTTACAGGTACAAAGTCAATATACAAATAAAAATTTATTAAATAATTTTTATGTGCTAGCAGTAAATATTCAAGAATGAAATTAAAATGCCATTTGTAATATCAAAAATTATAAAAAAATTATGAATAAATTTAATATGTAAGACCCCTACATTGAAAAATACAAAATTTTGTTGACAGAAAACTAACTAATGGTAAAATATACTATGTTCATAAATTGTGTAACTCCATAGTTGATAAGATGTTCAGTCTCCTCCAATTGATGTACATATTTAAGACCATTGCAATAAAAGGTGGAACAGCCATTTTTAGAAACAGAGATATTTATTCTAAAATTTACAAAGAAATGCAGTTTAGGAAAGTCAATAACCACTTTGAAAAAAGAAGAATAAAAAAGGAATTTATAATAACTGATGATATTATAAAGCTCACTATAAAGCTGTAGTAATCAAGGCAGTATGATAAATGGCTTAATCTAAGAATAAAGTCCAGAAATAAACATATATAGTTAAATGATTTTTGGAAAAGGATGAAAGGCTAGTTTTCTCAACAAGTATTGTGGAAACAATTGGATATACATGGCAACAGAAAAGGAACATGACTTGCACTTTACATTATATAAAAAAATTAAATCAAGCTGGATCATGGACCCATAAAGCATCCAGAAGTATACGTAAACATAAGATGATATATTTACAACATGGGATAGAGATTTCTTAGAACACGAATAGTACTAAGCATAAAAAGTTCAGGTTACTACAACAAAAATACCATAGAATGGGTGGCTTAAACAACAATTTATTTAGTTCTGGAGGCTGCAAAGTTCAAGGTCAAGGTGTTGGCTGATCTAATATGTGGTCAAGGCCAACTTCCTGGCTTACAGACAACTGTCCTCTGTCTTCTTTGCATGGAGGAGAGAGAGAGAGAGTGCTCTCTTCTGTCTCTTCTTACAGAGCTACTAATTTCTTCATGAAGGTTTCACCTCATGACTTAATTAGCTCCCAAGGGCTTTACCCTCAGATACTATCACACTGAGGTTTAGGGTTTCAACATACAAATTTGCGGGGAGGGGCACAATCATGTAGTCCTTAATAATTAAGCTTCATCAAAATTAAAACATTATCAAAATCAAAATACATTGTAAAGAAAATGAATAGTCATGCCACAAGCTGGTAGAAAATACTTGCAATGTATCATTACATGACAAAGGACATGTATCCAGAAATATATAAAAAACTCGATAATAAAAGACAATCCAATTTGTAAAAAATGATCAAAGATCTTGAAAAATTACAAGGGAAGACATAAGAATGGTCAATAAGTAATATCAATAGTCATTGCTGCTAAGTTGCTTCAGTCGTGTCTGACTCTGTGCGACCCCATAGACGGCAGCCCACTAGGCTCCTCTGTCCCTGGGATTCTCCAGGCAAGAATACTGGAGAATTCCTTCTCCATCAATAGTCATTAGGAAAAGCAAATTAAAACTATAAGGATGTGCCATTTCACACCCACTAGAATGACTATAATTTTAAAGATTGACAATACCAAGTGTTGGTGAGGAAGTTTTCCTAAATTTCTAGTAGGAAAACAAAATTAGAAAACCATTTGAAGAATAGTTGGTCAGTTTCTCATTGAGTCAAACATACTCCTATTCTATGACAAGAAATTCTATTCCTTGGAAGAAATTTCACTCCTTGGTATTTATCCCCAAAAAATGAAATAATGTTTCAAAAATTTTGGACAAGAATCTTCATAACAGCTTTTTCCTGAAAGTCCCAAATCAGAAAGAGCCAAAATAATCATCACCAATAGAAGGTATAAATGTATAGTAGTGTATTCATTAACCGAACTCTTCTCAATAGTATAAAGCAATGAATTAGTATGGACTTCCCTTGTGGCTCAGCTGGTAAAGAATCCACCTGCAATGCAGGAGACCTGGGTTCGATCCCTGGGTTGGGAAGATCCCCTGGAGAAGGGAAAGGCTACCCACTCCATATTCTGGCCTGGAGAATTCCATGGACTGCATAGTCCATGAGGTCGCAAAGAGTTGGACACAACTGAGTGACTTTCACTTTCAACTTTTCAACAATAAATTAGTATAGGTAATAACATGAATAAATTTTAAAAAGCATGTTGAGCGAAAAGAAGATACAGAAGATTAGCCTCTACTAGCCTCTTTATGATTACATTTATTGAAGTTGTAGAATAGATGGTAGAAATTAATACAATGGTAGCCTCTGGGAGGATCATTTGACTGCAGAAGGGCAGGAGGGAAGTTTCTGAGATAATGGGAATGTCTGTCTCTTGACCATATGGTGGTTGTGGTTACAAGACTATAATCTGCATCAAAATTCAATGAATTGTACTCCCCAAGTCTGTGCATTTTATCGCTTATAAATTATACATCAGTTTGAAAAATGGAAAGGTTAAATATTAGATGATTCACAAGTAAAGAGAAAAATCAGTGAATTGAAAGATAAAATTTCAGAATAAAGCATAGAGGCTCAAAAAAGATTGAAAATAAGAGAAATGAAGAGACTTGGAGAATAGAGCAAGAAGTTCTTAAAATGTTCAGTTGGAGTCCAAGGTAAAAATATAGAGAATGAGATAAAAATACTTAAAGAAATAATGGCTAAGAATTTTCCAGAAAACATTTAAAATAAAAAAGCCCATTCAGGTAAAGGAAGTCCAACAAATCCCAACTGAGACAAATTGTATTTATTGTAGATTCTGCTTTTGTGTAACAGATCACTCCAAAATTTAATGGCTTAAAACAGCAAGAATCCTGGTTGAACTCTCACAGTTTCTGCGGATCAGGAGTTTGGGAGTGGTTCAACTGGATGGTTCTGACTTACGGTCTCTCAGGAAGTTTCTGCAAAGTGTTGGCTGGGGCCACAGTCACCTGGAGGCTTGACTCAGGCTAGAGGATCCACATTCAAGGTGACTCACTCCTCTGGCTGGCAAACTAGTGTTGGCTGTTAGTTGGAGACTTTAGTTCTGTTCCATATGAATCTTTCTCTTTCTGGATCAAACGTCCTCAAGGCATGGTGGCTGGCTCTCCCCAGGATGAGTCATTTGAGAGACCTAGGAATAGCTACACTATCTTCCAAGACTCAGAGTCACACTGGCACTTCCCTGTGTCTTCCATTGGCCATGTCGGGCCAGCCTGATTTACTGTGAGAGAGGTCACCTCTGAATACCAGGAGAAGGGGATCATTGAGGCTATCTTGGATGTTGGCTATTATAATATGGTGCAGAACCAAAGCTAAGAGAAAGTTTTAAAAGCTATCAAAGAGAAATAACAGTTTGCACATAAAGGAGTAAAAATTATACTTTCAGTTGACATCTCAACAGCAACCATAGCAACCAGGATGCAATGGAATAATATCTTAAAATTGTGAGAGAAAATAACCAACAAACTTGACTTACAAATCTAGAGAAATTATCTTTCAAGAGGGGTGAAATAAAGGCATTTTTCAACAAAGATAAAGCGTTAACCACTTACATCCAAAGCATGTGCTTAAGGGAGACGGAAAATCCCTGATGAAAGGTTTGAGATGTAGTAGGGAGTGGTGACTATAGAAAAATGTAAACATGTGGTTAGATTTTTTCCAAATTATGCTATAATGTAATAATTATCACTGCTGCTGCTGCTGCTAAGTCGCCTCAATCGTGTCCGACTCTGTGCGACCCCATAGACAGCAGCCCACTAGGCTCCTCTGTCCCTGGGATTCTCCAGGCAAGAATACTGGAGTGGGTTGCCATTTTGTGAGAAAATGCTAAATAACTGAAAAACAGCATCGTGTAAGCTGAGAGTAGGTGTAATTGGAATCAAAGTGGAAGAAGATGTCAGTCATTTTAAAAGAAGGCAACAAAGGAGAACAGGAAGCCTAGAAAAAAAAAAATCAAAGAGAAAACACAATCTGAAAGGAGAAAGAAATCTAATGTATGTAAATAGACTTCACTGTTCAGATAAAAACCAAACACTGCCAAATAGATTCCAAAAATAAAAATCAGCTACATGAGGTTTACAAGAGACAGACCAGAACATGAGGGTGCAGACAGGTTGAAATGAAAAGGATAGAAAATAATACGTCTGGGAAATATTCAACAAATTGAAAAGCAGGTTTCATTATGTTGGTATCAGGGAAGAAGTATTTCTAGAGATAGAAAGGGTTACCATATGATGATAAAGGGTTCATTTTACCATGATGATGTAAAAATCCTGATCTTTCAATTACCTATGAAAATCCTTCAAAAGTAAGAAGCTGAATGACAGAACTCATAAGGAGAAATGAACAACTGTAGGAAAATATGACTATACCTCTCACAGAAATTGAAAGAACATTCAGACTGAAAATCATTAAACTTTAGAAGATGTGTACAACACAGTTAATCAACTTGATATAATTGATTTGTAGAATATTGTTGCCAATATTTACAGGATGCCATTTACCACATTTGATCATATACTGGATCATCAAGCAAGTTTCAGCAAATTAAAAAAAAAAAAATAGAAATTGGGCTGGCAGTCTAGCAGCGCTTCTTCTGCTAGAAGGTCCTGAGGGGGTCGCAGTAGAGATAAGGGCAGTGCAGTCTAGTGGCGTAGTGCCCAGCATGTCAGGAATGCACATCTGGGTGGACACTGGGCAGCCCAGACTCAGACATTAATGAACTCGAGGATGAAAGACTCCTTAAAGGATGACCTTGGCCTTATTCTTCAAATTTTAATGTGGCATTTTCATCTCCCTTTATCATTTCTTAGCAATATCAGTGAGAGGTCAGATATCTAAGGACTATAGTAAAGAAAGGCTTCCCCTCACCCCCAGCAAAGACTAACCAGCTAAAGCCTGGAGAAAAGACTTAAGTAGGAAGAAGGTCTGGATTTTCAAAGTGTCTCCTTAGAAACTACAGAGGCTTGCTCTTTGGTTTTAATTACAGAGAATGTGTTTGTATGAGGGATGAAGACTTAACTCTACTCTTCTTCCCTGATTCATGATTGAGAATGCCACACTGGTTCAGTCCCACAAGGAGCCCATGTGGTCCAAGCTGTCTCCATCGGGAAAAATACTAGGTTGGAGATTAAGGATTAGCAGATACTACTAATGGACCAAGGAGATTCTCACATCACTAACTCTTATCTGCCCATCCAATATTTTCCTAAATTTTTCTTTCAAGGCCGAAGGAGAGCTGTTGAAGGCAATCATGATCAAGTCCTCCTTCTGGTTATCATGAATGAATCAGAGTTGATACTAAGATGTAGGACAGTATTTAAAGAATTAAAAAATGACCTTGTTCTCAACCCAAGCAGAATTTATACAGTAGCTAGCCTTCTGCAGGAAAAACTTTGTTGTAATACAATAAATCTCAGTTGTCTTTCATCAATAAATGCTCTGTATGATTAAGCTATTTAACTCATTTGAATAGTATACCTCATGTGAACACAGAATACCTTAATCTTATTTCTATTGAGTATGGTATAAGAAAACACATTAAAAAAAAGAAAACACATTAAATGTTGGTATTATTACCTATTTCTTTATGATCTTTCTGCCCCTCTACCCTGATTGCCTCATAATATCAGACTGTGCTGCAGTATTTACTGCTAGACTTAGTACACTGCTTAGCATAGAAGAATGAATGAAAGGCCGATGAGGCAGTTTGCTCCTCACCCCCAAAATAAGAACGTAAAGGTTTTGTTCAGTGACATCAAAGTATGTAAGATAAAAATCAATAACAAAATTTAAAAATCAGGAAGAAACTACTAAAAAGATTCATCTTGTTGGAATGTTAAGGATATTTCAAAATAATTCAAGGATCAGTGAAGGAGAGATTTTAACAAGATTATAGAACTGAGTTGCACAATAGAGAATACAACACATCAACACATATGTGTTGCAACTAAATGATAGTGGGAATAATGTTTATAACTTTTCATGTTTCAAGTAGGAAGTAAAGAAGGCTAAAAATGAACTAAATATGCATTCAACTTAAGAAGATGGAAAATGGGTAAAAAGAAAAGAGAAGGAAAAAATAAAGAATTAATTAAACATAAAATAAAAGGATACAGAACCAGGATGTTTTGGAAAGACTAATAAAACTAACAAACTGTGAAAATACTGAACAAAAGAAAAAGAGAAGTATTATAGATAAATGCTGTTATGAGTGAACATGACTATGGTTATAGCAGAGATTTACATGGATTCGAAATTATTTGAGCAGCTCTGTTGCTATATATAATGCATTATAGGTGTGTGTATATGTGTGTGTTAAGTTACTTCAGTCGTGTCTGACTCTTTGTGACCACGTGGACTATGTACCCGCCAGGCTCATTTGTCCATGGGGTTCTCCAGGCATGAATACTGGAGTGGGATGCCATGCCCTCCTCCAGGGGATCTTCTCAACCCAGGGATCGAACCAGCATCTCTTTTGTCTTCTACATTGGCAGGGGAGTTCTTTGCCACCTGGGAAACCCTAATATAGTATACAGTATATATATATATCAATGGTTGGGGCCTGTGAGAGTTCTCTTCCTGGTTTGCAGATAGCCATCTTCTCTGTGTCCTCATATGGCAGTGAGAGAGAGAGAGAGAGAGAGAGAGAGAGAGAGAGAGAGAAATCATCTTTCTTCTGTTTTTTTTTTCCTAAGGGCACAAATCCCATTCATGAGGGCCTCACCCTTATGACCTGATTACTCCCCAAAACCCCTCCTCCAGATATCATCACAGTGAGGACTAGAGTTTCAAGAGGAGTTTTAGAGAGACACAAACATTCAGTCCATAACACGTGAGATCTAGAAAATTTACTTCAAGGATTTTCAATATGAATTTTATGCAGACTCTTTAGAATACAGTGCAAGATAATTTCCATCTTATTCTATAAAACTAGTGTAAACTTGATTCTTCAAACAAAATGCCTAAGGAAGGCAAATTAATGTCCAACCTCACTCATGAATTAAATGTAAAACTTATAAGCAAAATCTTAGCAAACTGAATAGTACAATTAATGCAAATCATAACTAAGGCTGGCTATATCTCAGGAAAGCAAGCATTGCTTTTAACATTAAAAATTTTATCTAACCAAGTCACCACTTAATAGATTAAAAAATAAAAACAATTACATATAATAATTACCTCAATAGCTACAGAGGCAATTTTGATGTTTTTACATTCAGTCATGATAAATTCTCTTAGCAACTAGGAATAGAAATAAATTTTATTAATCCATTGAAAGATACCTAACAAAAATTTAGAGTAACCATAATGATGAAACATTTGAAGCTATGCTTTTAAAAGTCGTGGTATAAGTACTTCTATTTTACCAGAGGTTCTACCCAATGCAGTCAGATATAGATAAAATTTAAAGAAAGATCGGAACATAAACAACAAAACCTCTTTTCCCATGTGACATGATTAACTGTAGAAATCCAGAATATAACAGCAAATTATCAGAATTTAGCAGAAAGTTCAATATGGTTGCTAAATGTGAGATTAATAAAGCAAGAACTCAGTGTATTTTTAAATACCAGAAGCATAGTTGATAAATAGGAATACAGATGCCATTTACAAAAAGCATACATATCATATAAATAAACTATGTGTCTAGGAATGAATCTGGCAAAATGTGTAGAAGCTTTATTGAGAAGCTTATACAAAGTTATAGAAAGATACTAAAAGACCTAAAATAATAGATTCATTCTCTCTTCTTTAGGGCACAGAGCTAGAGTATCCTCCCCCATCCCCCACCTTTTGTATGGCTCATTGTGATGGTGTTTCATAGTTCTATCTCATGAAATGTGAGCTGACCTGGGCTGATGGTGTGTGGTGCAGCTGACTTCTATTCAGTCTTTCTGGCTTATGGCCAATGAACACAGCCGACTGGAGGTCGTAGAGCCCTCAGATGGAAGGAGTCTGTGTCCCTGAGCTACTACTTGGAGATTTCCCCACTGCTCAGGAAAACCCATTATGTGAGGAAGAAGGAAATTAATGTAGAGTTTAAGGGTTTATACTTTCTTGATGTTTGTTGCTGTGGCTAGCATTACCCTTACTAACTCAGAAAGATGTACTGAGTTTAAAAATAGGAGGAGTCAACATTCTAAAGGTATCAATAATTTCCAAAAGGATCTGCAGATTTGATTCACTTCCAGTGGAATTCCAGGAGAGCTTTCCCTGAAGCTTGGCAAAAGCTGATTCTAGAGTTTATACAGACTGACCAAGGGCCAAGAACAGCCAAGACATTTCTGAGGGCAGATGAGAACATGGGAAAGGGGAACTCTCTCTGATATCAGAACAAATTATAATGCTTTAGCTCAAATTACTAGCGGGGCAGCAGTGCAAATTAAAATCACAATATAATATGGTCTATAAACCACTAGACTATTCAGTTCAGTCGCTCAGTCGTGTCCGACTCTTTGCGACCCCGTGAATCACAGCACGCCAGGCCTCCCTGTCCATCACCAACTCCTGGAGCTCACTCAAACTCATGTCCATTGAGTCGGTGATGCCATCCAGCCACTTTCCTTCCAAGGAGTAAGCGTCTTTAAACTTCATGGCTCCAATCACCATCTGCAGTGATTTTGGAAAAATAAAGTCAGCCACTGTTTCCACCGTTTCCCCATCTATTTGCCATGAAGTGATGGGACCAGATGCCATGATCTTCGTTTCCTGAATGTTGAGCTTTAAGCCAACTTTTTCGCTTTTCTCTTTCACTAGAGATCTCTAGTCTTTCCTAGGTATGACCTAAAGCAATCCCTTATGATTATACAGTGGAAGTGAGAAGTAGATTTAAGGGACTAGATATGATCAACAGAGTGCCTGATGAACTATGGAATGAGGTTCATGACATTGTACAGGAGACAGGGAGCAAGACCATTCCCAAGAAAAAGAAATGCAAAAAAGCAAAATGGCTGTCTGGGGAGGCCTTACAAAGAGCTGTGAAAAGAAGAGAAGTAAAAAGCAAAGGAGAACTGGAAAGATATAAGCATCTGAATGCAGAGTTCCAAAGAATAGCAAGGAGAGATAAGAAAGCCATCCTCAGTGATCAGTACAAAGAAATAGAGGAAAACAATAGAGTGGGAAGGACTAGAGATCACTGCAAGAAAATTAGAGATACCAAGGGAACATTTCATGCAAAGATGGGCTTGATAAAGCACAGAAATAGTATGGACCTAACAGAAGCAGAAGATATTAAGAAGAGGTGGCAAGAATACACAGAAGAACTGTACAAAAAAGATCTTCACAACCCAGATAATCATGATGGTGTGATCACTGACCTAGAGCCAGACATCCTGGAATGTGAAGTCAAGTGGGCCTTAGAAAGCATCACTACGAACAAAGCTAGTGGAGGTGATGGAATTCCAGTGGAGCTATTTCAAATCCTGAAAGATGATGCTGTGAAAGTGTTGCACTCAATATGCCAGCAAATTTGGAAAACTCAGCAGTGGCCACAGGACTGGAAAAGGTCAGTTTTCATCCCAATCCCAAAGAAAGGCAATGCCAAAGAGTGCTCAAACTACCGCACAATTGCACTCATCTCACACTCTAGTTAAGTAATGCTCAAAATTCTCCAAGCCAGGCTTCAGCAATACATGAACTGTGAACTTCCAGATGTTCAAGCTGGTTTTAGAAAAGGCAGAGGAACCAGAGATCAAATTGCCAACATCTGCTGGATCATGCAAAAAGCAAGAGAGTTCCAGAAAAACATCTATTTCTGTTTTATTGACTATGCCAAAGCCTTTGACTGTGTGGATCACAAAAAACTGCGGATAATTCTGAAAGAGTTGGGCATACCAGACCACCTGACCTGCCTCTTGAGAAAGCTGTATACAGGTCAGGAAGCAATAGTCAGAACTGAACATGGAACAACAGACTGGTTCCAAATAAGAAAAGGAGTACATCAAGGCTGTATTTGGTCACCCTGCTTATTTAAATTCTATGCAGAGTACATCATGAGAAACGCTGGGCTGGAAGAAGTACAAGATGGAATCCAGATTGCTGTGAGAAATATCAATAACCTCAGATATGCAGATGACACCACCCTTATGGCAGAAAGTGAAGAGGAACTTAAAAAGCCTCTTGATGAAAGTGAAAGAAGAGAGTGAAAAAGTTGGCTTAAAGCTCAACATTCAGAAAATGAAGATCATGGCATTTGGTCCCATCACCTCATGGCAAATAGATGGGGAAACAGTGGAAACAGTGGCTGACTTCATTTTTGGGGGCTCCAAAATCACTGCAGATGGTGATTGCAGCCATGAAATTAAAAGACATTTACTCCTTGGAAGGAAAGTTATGACCAACCTAGATAGCATATTAAAAAGCAGAGACATTGCTTTGCCAACAAAGGTCCGTCTAGTCAAGGCTATGGTTTTTCCAGTGGTAATGTATGGATGTGAGAGTTGGACTGTGAAGAAAGCTGAGCACCGAAGAATTGATGCTTTTGAACTGTGGTTTTGAAGACTCTTGAGAGTTCCTTGGACTGCAAGGAGATCCAACCAGTCCTTCCTAAAGGAGATCAGTCCTGGGTGTTCATTGGAAGCACTGATGTTGAAGCTAAAACTCCAATACTTTGGCCACCCGATGCAAAGAGCTGACTCATTTGAAAAGACCCTGATGCTGGGAAAGATTGAAGGCAGGAGGAGAAGGAGACGACAGAGGATGAGATGGTTGCATGACATCACCGACTCAATGGGCATGAGTTTGGGTGGACTCCAGGAATTAGTGATGGGCAAGGAGGCCTGGCGTGCTGTGTGGTTCATGGGATGACAAAGAATCAGATACGACTGAGCAACTGAACTGACTGATATAATACTTAATGGCTTATTCGCTCATGTCCGACTCTTTGCAACCCTTTTGGACAACAGCCTTCCAGTCTCCTCTCTCCATGGGGATTCTCCAGCAAGAATACTGGAGTGGGTTGCCATGACCTCTGCCAGGGATTTTCCCAATCCAGGGGTTGAACCCAGGTCTCCTGCACTGCCAGCATATTCTTTACCAGCAGAAAATCTTACAGGTGGCAAAAAATAAAAGTTGATGTCACTAAAGGATGGTGAGGATATATAGCAATAGCAACTCTTAATCACTGCTGCTGGTGAAGGAGTTGCTTATATAGTACCTAAGGAAATTAACTTGAAAATGTGTAGTGAAGTTGAACATACCATATCATTGACTCAGAAGTTCTACCTTACACATGTCCAGTAAGCAAGATGAGAAATGATGCTAATAGAAACTTTTCTTTGTGATAACACACTAATAGATATAAGACAAATTTTCATCTATGGCATCATGATGGGAAATCATTTTTCAAAAAAGTTTAGAACATTTATAGCATATTCTTTCAATGGTGTGTGATACAGCAGTATAAACGTACTCCAATATGGGCTAAATTCAAAAATATAGTTTTAAGTGAAAAAAAGGCAGTTTGTCCAAGAATTGATAAGATTTATCTAAAAATTTTAAAAATTGTAACTATATAGCATTCTCCAGTATTCTAGCCTGGAGAATCCCATGAACAGAGGAGCCTCGCAGGCTACAGTCCATAGGGTTGCAAAGAGTTGGACATGACTGAAGCAGCTTCTAGAAGTATAGACTGGATCATGTAAGGATAATTAAATATGTGGGAAAATTAGAAGTGAAGGCAAGCAAATGATAAACACAAAAGTCAGGGTAATGGTGACCTCTTGGCAAGGGGTAGGAGGACAGTGTGACAGGAGAACAGTGTGGCAGGAACAAAGCATGCTGCTGTATCAGTTCTGTTCTAATTACTAAACTGGAGGTGGACACAGGGGTGTTTTTATTTTCATGCATTAAAATTTGCATATATGTCACATTGTTTTGTATGTGTCAAGTATTTCCTAACTTGAAAACTAAAAGTAATCATTGATTCTAACTGTGTACTTTTTTGCCAGACCATTATTAACTGTACTTATTAAGTGACAGTGAAGCTTATCCCACCAGTGTGCTTAACATATGTTGTTCCTTTTCCCTTAAAAATCTACTTACTCATGAATTTATGTATAATGGGAAGGTTACTTTGGACCCTCATTACAGTCTCATCTCCAGTTTCCATAATCTCCCTAGACTTTCATTTTGTCATCTTTAACATCGGCATATAGTTGCTAATTCATTTTTGGTGAAGATTATAGATGATAGAATGATAGAATACAAAATGATAGAATACTGAAAGAGAAACTTCCCAGGTCAGTAGGTGCCCAATATGCTACTGGAGATCAGTGGAGAAATAACTCCAGAAAGAATGAAGGGATGGAGCCAAAGCAAAAACAATACCCAGCTGTGGATGTGACTGGTGATAGAAGCAAGGTCCCATGCTGTAAAGAGCAATATTGCATAGGAACCTGGAATGTCAGGTCCATGAATCAAGGCAAGTTGGAAGTGGTCAAACAAGAGATGGCAAGAGTGAATGTCAACATTCTATCAATCAGCGAACTGAAATGGACTGGAATGGGTGAATTTAACTCAGATGACCATTATATCTACTACTGCGGACAGGAATCCCTCAGAAGAAATGGAGTAGCCATCATGGTCAACAAAAGAGTCCAAAATGCAGTACTTGGATGCAATCTCAAAAACGACAGAATGATCTCTGTTCGTTTCCAAGGCAAACCATTCACTATCACAGAAATCCAAGTCTATGCCCCAACCAGTAATGCTGAAGAAGCTGAAGTTGAATGGTTCTATGAAGACCTACAAGACCTTTTAGAACTAACACCCCAAAAAGATGTCCTTTTCATTATAGGGGACTGGAATGCAAAAGTAGGAAGTCAAGAAACACCTGGAGTAACAGGTAAATTTGGCCTTGGAATACGGAATGAAGCAGGGCAAAGACTAATAGAGTTTTTCCAAGAAAATGCACTGGTCATAACAAACACCCTCTTCCAACAACACAAGAGAAGACTCTATACATGGACATCACCAGATGGTCAACACCAAAATCAGATTGATTATATTCTTTGCAGCCAAAGATGGAGAAGCTCTATACAGTCAGCAAAAACAAGACCAGGAGCTGACTGTGGCTCAGACCATGAACTCCTTATTGCCAAATTCAGACTGAAATTGAAGAAAGCAGGGAAAACCACTAGGCCATTCAGGTATGACCTAAATCAAATCCCTTATGATTATACAGTGGAAGTGAGAAATAGATTTAAGGGCCTAGATCTGATAGATAGAGTGCCTGATGAGCTATGGAATGAGGTTCCATACAGGAGACAGGGAGCAAGACCATCCCCATGGAAAAGAAATGCAAAAAAGCAAAATGGCTGTCTGGGGAGGCCTTACAAAGAGCTGTGAAAAGAAGAGAAGTGAAAAGCAAAGGAGAAAAGGAAAGATATAAACATTTGAATGCAGAGTTCCAAAGAATAGCAAGAAGAGATAAGAAAGCCTTCTTCAGCGATCAATGCAAAGAAATAGAGGAAAACAACAGAATGGGAAAGACTAGAGATCTCTTCAAGAAAATTAGAGATACCAAAGGAACATTTCATGCAAAGATGGGCTCGATAAAGGACAGAAATGGTATGGACCTAACAGAAGCAGAAGATATTAAGAAGAGATGGCAAGAATACACAGAAGAACTGTACAAAAAAGATCTTCATGACCCAGATAATCACGATGGTGTGATCACTGACCTAGAGCCAGACATCCTGGAATGTGAAGTCAAGTGGGCCTTAGAAAGCATCACTACGAACAAAGCTAGTGGAGGTGATGGAATTCCAGTTGAGCTATTCCAAATCCTGAAAGATGATGCTGTGAAAGTGCTGTACTCAATATGCCAGCAAATTTGGAAAACTCAGCAGTGGCCACAGGACTGGAAAAGGTCAGTTTTCATTCCAATCCCAAAGAAAGGCAATGCCAAAGAGTGCTCAAACTACCGCACAATTGCACTCATCTCACACACTAGTAAAGTAATGCTTAAAATTCTCCAAGCCAGGCTTCAGCAATATGTGAACTGTGAACTTCCAGATGTTCAAGCTGGTTTTAGAAAAGGCAGAGGAACCAGAGATCAAATTGCCAACATCCGCTGGATCAATGAAAAAGCAAGAGAGTTCCAGAAAAACATCTCTTTCTGCTTTATTGACTATGCCAAAGCCTTTGACTGTGTGGATCACAATAAACTGTGGAAAATTCTGAAAGAGATGGGCATGCCAGACCACCTGACCTGCCTCTTGAGAAACCTGTATGCAGGTCAGGAAGCAACAGTTAGAACTGGACATGGAACAACAGACTGGTTCCAAATAGGAAAAGGAGTACATCAAGGCTGTATTTGGTCACCCTGTTTATTTAACTTATATGCAGAGTACATCATGAGAAACGCTGGACTGGAAGAAACACAAGCTGGAATCCAGATTGCTGGGAGAAATATCAATAACCTCAGATATGCAGATGACACCACCCTTATGGCAGAAAGTGAAGAGGAACTCAAAAGCCTCTTGATGAAAGTGAAAGAGAAGAGTGAAAAAGTTGGCTTAAAGCTCAACATTCAGAAAACGAAGATCATGCCATCCGGTCCCATCATTTCATGGGACATAGATGGGGAAACAGTGGAAACAGTGTCAGACTTTATTTTTCTGGGCTCCAAATTCACTACAGATGGTGACTGAAGCCATGAAATTAAAAGACACTTACTCCTTGGAAGGAAAGTTATGACCAACCTAGATAGCATATTCAAAAGCAGAGACATTGCTTTGCCAACAAAGGTTCGTCTAGTCAAGGCTATGGTTTTTCCTGTAGTCATGTATGAATGTGGGAGTTGGACTGTGAAGAAGGCTGAACACCAAAGAATTGATGCTTTTGAACTGTGGTGTTGGAGAAGACTCTTGAGAGTCCCTTGGACTGCAAGGACATCCAACCAGTCCATTCTGAAGGAGATCAGCCCTGGGATTTCTTTGGAAGGAATGATACTAAAGCTGAAACTCCAGTCCTTTGGCCACCTCATGCAAAGAATTGACTCATTGGAAAAGACTCTGATGCTGGGAGGGATTGGAGGCAGGAGGAGAAGGGGACGACAGAGGATGAGATGGCTGGATGGCATCACTGACTCGATGGACATGAGTCTGAGTGAACTCCAGGAGTTGGTGATGGACAGGGAGGCCTGGCGTGCTGCGATTCATGGGGTCTCAAAGAGTCGGACACGACTGAGCGACTGATCTGATCTGATACAAATACATCATACTGAAACATGTTAAGGGTTATCGCTTCATTCAGATTCTTTCACCAAACACATGTGGAACATCTGTTGTGCTACAAATGCTGTAGCGGGTAAAAAATTATTAGGATGTGATGCCTTTCCCCAAGGAGCTAGATTTATTCCCAGGCAACTAGAAGATGGTGCCAAAGGGTAGGTCATTGTGGAACAGAATCTGTTAAAGAACTGTGTAAGAGAAAGGAATTAATTTTGTAAATTCAAGGGTTTCAAAGAGGCAGCATCATGTGAGATGAACCTCCAGTGATTTTATTTTTATTTGGTTGAGTCAGGTCTTAGTTGTGACACAGGGGATCTTAGTTGCGTAGTGCAGGATCATTCATTGTGCCCCACGGACCCTCTAGTTGTGGCATGCAGGCTCCAGAGCACTGGGGCTTAGTTGTTTCGAGGCATGCAGGCTCTTAGTTCCTCGACTAGGGATTGAACCTGCATCCCCTGCATTGCAAGGTGGATTCTTAATCACTGGACCACTGAGGAAGTCTGCAGTTTGATTTTTTTGTTTGCTCTTATGTATGCAAAGCACCCCATTATCCTTTCTACTTTTGACTAAGCACTCTAAGTCTTTCAGGGGAGTCACCAGAGCTCCAGAAAGAATGGGATGTTGCTGTGAAAAACTCATGCATCCCATACTTTTGCCTCTCTCACCCACTGTTGCCTCAGTGGAAGCCATCCACTCTTGTCCATTTCAGTGGATGGACCTTAGTATCACAAGAACACAAAATCCTCTTTGGTTATTGGTGGACAGAATAAACAGATTCCATTTTACCCTTGTCTAGACTTGGGCAAAGAAAGTGCCCTGAAAATGCCACATAAATATTTTTTTTGGAATGTTGTGTCCCATGAATCATCTGGCTTAATTAGACTGGTCATTTTGTATCCTTTTTTTATATGACCAAGAGAACCAATATCTGACAAATTTTCTGTCCCTGAGAGAAACTTCTGGGAAAAAGCTAGCATTTACTGGATACCAGCTCCATCAAGCCACAGTGCTAATTTTTTTTTTCTTTTTTTCTTTCTGAAAGAACCAATCATTGCTATAAGTATAAAAACATCCTAGAACCTTCTGGTTTATTAAAATCTTCAGAGGCAATGTTTTTAAGATTTCAGCATAATATTCAGTTGACTTTCATAATGAGAATTTAATAGTGACAAGGGAAAACCTGAGTGTAGCTTCTCCAGAGATTCTTCTTAAAAGCTCAGTTCTGCTAAGAAAAAAAAAAAAAAGCTTTTTTAAAAAGAGGAGGTCTCTATTTTCTTTTCTTCTAGAATGATCCTTTTGAAACATTAGTCATGTCATGCACACCTCTTCTCTTAATCCTCCAATGGCCTCCTAGAAAAAAAGTCTGAAGTTCTTTCTGTGGTTTACTGGGCCACTCCACAATTTTGGCCTCACTTCCTGCCTCTTCTCCTCACACACTATGGCCCAGCCACAGTGGCCTTCTTGGCAATCCTTGATCTTCACCACGCATGTTCCCGAAGGCTAGGGCCTTGGTGCTAGCTCTTTATCTGTCAGGATCACTCTTGCTCAGATTTTTTACAGAGCTCTTATTTTTACATGCAGATTTCTGCTCAAATCTGCGTAAATGCTACCTCCCCAGAGAGGCTTTTCTGATCACCCTGTTTAGAGTGTAATTCATATTGATCTCAGTACATGTTTATATGTTTCTCCATAGCATATGTTAATATCTGGTAATATTATGTATGCTATTGTATATTGTCAAAGTTTTAATTGAAGTATAGTTGATTTACAATGTTGTGTTAGTTTCAGGTGCACATCAAAGTCATTTTGATTTTTTCAGATTCTTTTCCCTTGTGCAGTTCAGTTCAGTTCAGTTGCTCAGTCATGTCCAACTCTTTGCGACCCCATGAATTGCAGCACGCTAGGCCTCCCTGTCCATCACCAACTCCCGGAGTTCACTCAAACTCATGTCCATCGAGTCAGTGATGCCATCCAGCCATCTCATCCTCTGTCATCCCCTTCTCCTCCTGCCCCCAATCCCTCCCAGCATCAGAGTCTTTTCCAATGAGTCAACTCTTCGCATGAGGTGGCCAAAGGACTGGAGATTCAGCTTTAGCTTGTAGGTTATTATAAAATACTGAGTAGAGTTCCTGTGCTACACAGTAGGGAACTTACAGAGAACTTGTAGGGAACAATAAGTAGGTCCTTATTGGTTATATGATAATATATTTTTATTTATTTTTTCTTTCTTTCTCGTAAATGTAAACTCTAAGAAGATTGGGGGCTTTGTCTGTACCCTAGTGTTTGGTACATAGTGGTTTTCAATAAACACTCATTGAATAAAGGAAAGAACTTACATTTCTGTTGCCTAGAAGAGAAAGGGTTAAATAAAAGTTTGAAGCTTTGTAGTGGTATCCATGCTGGTTCAAGACAGAGGTAGTGTGGATTTTTATAGAAAATACACAGAGCTTCACATCAGAAGATCTGGGAACTTCTATTTGGCACCTCACTTTACAGAGGTCTGAGTGTTGATTTTCTCCAACCAGATGGTTTAGACTAAAGCTGATAAGATCAAAGGAGATAAAGAAAGTGGGAAATTTTCATAAGTCTTAAATTTTAACGTAATTACTGCCATCTCTTTCAGTTAGTATGTAAGTACAAAAGCAAAACCAGATACTCAAATTAAAATGTATCACTTTTAAAAATGTATCTTCAGTATCTAATGAACTTTCAGTCATCATTAAAAGGAAAACTTACTTGCAATTTAAAAAATGAGTTGAAAGGCTGTTATAAAACAACAAAATATGATATTTCCATTTGCATTCATGAAAATGCAGGTATAAGCATTTTTTTCTTGTCTCCTAAATTTGTCTTTAAAAAATTAGCTAGGATTTTCATATTGGTTCTTCCTCTCAGGAGTAAGTAGATATGCTAGTCTCAGTAAGTTGCAAATTTTAATTTCATAATATTCCCAGCCATCTCTTAGGTATAATCATTGTGAGTCCTTTTGGTAGATGAAAGAAAACAGTTAAAACCTGCTTCAAATTAGGTTGTTTAAATTCCCTCTTTCTAATAAGGAAATGTTAGGAAAAATTTCTAATACATAACAAAAAGCATTAGTAAAAAGATCAATTTCTAAGAGATTTTTAAAAGTAAGACAAATATTTTAAATATTAATACTTGAATAAAGAAATGAGGGCTGGATTTTATAGTTGACTGATTCATGTTTTTTTTAGATGAGGGCCTATTTTGATGTTAACCTGATTTATTTAATTTTTTTAGTCAAGATTACTGCCATATTATTGAGATAGTCCATGTGTAATAAAGCTATTAAAATGTGCATGTTGAAGCCCAGGTATAATTTGTGTGTGTTTACTTGAGGGAGGTGGAGGTTGGTTTTACTAAAATAATGTCTGTATGTATTTGGAGATGAAAGGTACACGCGAAGTCACCCCGTGGAAGGAAACCAGCTGTTTGTTTTGCAGGGCAGGACTTCAGTCATATACACAGCCTCGATTCAAAGAGTGGGTCTTCTGTGCTCCAGTCTTATTTCCAGTCTCTATTCTGTGCACAGAATTCATTGAATAGAGTCTCAGAGAAGTGGAGGGACCTATTCTGAAGCGACAGATGAGGGCAGTGCCCATACATCACCCTGGGAGAGTTCCCAATGCTCAGTCAGCACTGAGCTCAGCTGTCAGCTCCTAATGGCATCTTCCCCAGCCATCTTCTCCCTGATGTGCCAGAAGTCCATGTCTTTGGGCTCTCTGAGTTTATACTTTACATCATCTTCTGTATCATGCCTCACGTGGCATTTTATTATTCTCACATGTCTGTTTAAGCAATCCCAGTACTCCAAAGTTCTTCTAGTCCACTTTGTATCTATAGCACAGAGCTCGGCCAATTGTAAGTGCAGACTGTATTTTTTCAGAATAAATAAGTTAATCCAAGTGCTACCCATCGCCCACCACCCTGAGAGGGACTGAGGGTGTCAGAGTCCAGCCAAAGTTGAGATGGGATGATCCTAGCTTTTACTTCTGACTCCCAGCCTTGAGAAGTTTTTGCAGGCATTGTGCACAAAGGTTTTTCAAGACTGTTTAGAATTTTAAGCCCTTTTTTCCTCAACAATGGTTCCTTTTCCAAATCCTCAATTTCCTTTTATGATATGAAGTGCAAAAGTGTCAGTCACTGTCCCCTTTTCTTTTCCTAATGAATGCCACTGTTGATATTGAAAATTACTGGTCTGCTTGTCCTGAACTTCACCTTGGTTGGAAGGATCTCCCCTTCCTAAAGGGCTTCCCAGGTGGCACTAGCAGTAAAGAATCCACTTGCCAACATAGGAGCTGCAAGAGACGCAGTTTCGATCTATGGGTTGGGAAAATCCCCAGGAGAAGGAAATGCAAACCAATTCAATATTCTTGCCTGAGAAATCCCATGGACAGAGGAGCTTGGTGGACTACATACAATCCATGAGGTCTCAAAGAGTTGGACACAACTGAGTGACTGAGAACAGCACACAGCCCCTTCCTAAACCAGCCCTCTAGTCCTCTAGGAGTCCTGGGTGTAGAGATGTGTGCATGGGACTTTCTCCAGTGTAATGAGGTTTACCCTTGGCCCTGAATGAGAGAGTCAGTGTTTGTGAGTATGTGTGTGTGGTGTGAAGGGGAGGGTGGAGGCAAAGAAAGAAGACTGAAGAAGTTAAAGTGAAAGTTGCTCAGTAGTGTCCAACTCTTTGCGACCCCCTGGACTATGCAGTCCATGGAATTCTCCAGGCCAGAATACTGGAGTGGGTAGCCTTTCCCTTCACCAGGGCATCTTTCCAACCCAGAGATCGAACCCAGATCTCCCACATTGCAGACGGATTCTTTACCAGCTGAGCCACAAGGGAAGCCCAAGAATATTGGAATGGATAGCCTATCCCATCTCCAGTGGATTTTCCCAACCCAGGAATTGAACCAGGGTCTCCTGCATTGCAGGTGGATTCTTTACCAGCTGAGCTATCAGGGAAACCCTTAAGAAGTTCAAGGGAGATTTAAAGAAGAGTGTGAGTTTTATGATCTCTGAAGATTTCTTTGATCTTCTTTTCTAGGTTGACTTTGGATTTGCTAAGAAAATAGGATCTGGACAGAAAACATGGACGTTCTGTGGAACTCCAGAGTATGTAGCTCCTGAAGTCATTCTCAACAAAGGGCATGACTTCAGTGTGGATTTTTGGTCCCTGGGAATTCTAGTATATGAGCTCCTCACGGGCAAGTAAGTACCTTCAAGTTGTGTTCAGCCTCTTCTTCAGAGAACTGCAAAAATAACTTACTCATGATAACACACACACACACACACACACACACACACACATATATATATATATATAAAAGAATTTAACATTTTGGAAGTGTTTTTGATTAAGCATAATGCCTTTTCCTCTTCACGTTATGTCCTGTATAGCATGCTTTCTAGGTTATAACATGGTGAAAATATTCAGGAAGGTACAGCAAAGGAGTACAAAACTGCTATAGTTTATTTAGAAGGGCTCCCCAGGTGGCACTTGTGGTAAAGAACCCTCCTTCCAATCCAGGAGACAAAGAGACATGGGTTCGATCCCTGGATTGGAAGGATCCCCTGGAAGATGGCGTGGAAACCCACTCCAGTATTCTTGCCTGAGAATCCCATGGACAACAGAGCCTGGGGGGTTACAATCTGTAGGGTTGCAAAGAGTAGGACACAACTGAAATGACTTAGCACTCATGCATGCACCTAGAGGGGCAAGGCCTGTTGTTATAGATACTATATAAAGTATAATTAATACTTTATATACTTTTATATTAAGTATAATTTTACTTAATATATACTTCTATATAGTATGTATATATTAATGCTGCTGCTGCTAAGTCACTTCAGTCATGTCCGACTCTGTGCGACCCCATAGACGGCAGCCCACCAGGCTCCCCCGTCCCTGGGATTCTCCAGGCAGGAACACTGGAGTGGGGTGCCATTTCCTTCTCCAATGCATGAAAGTGAAAAGTGAAAGTGAAGTCGCTCAGTCGTGTCCGACTCTTAGCGACCCCATGGACTGCAGCCTACCAGGCTCTTCTGTCCATGGGATTTTCCAGGCAAGAGTACTGGAGTGGGGTGCCATTGCCTTCTCTGATATATATTTATATATATACTAATGTGTATATTATATATATATATATATATATAACTATATACTTTTATATTAAGTATAATTAATACTTAACTATAACTTCACTATACTAAGTGAAAGTTTTGGGACTTCATAATCAAAATAAGAAAGAGAATTGAAGTTGTGGGCTGTTATTATTTCCTCATATATTTTTTTCAGTTGAGAAAATAGCAGATGTATTTCCATTAAATCCATTGATCAATTAAATTTAACCATATTCTTCCATCATCCCAATAAATCATTAACCAGAAATGCTAAAAGAAGAAAGCATTGCTGGATTTAAATTTTAATCCCCTTGTCAACTGCTTTCTAGAGGTGCTGATGACCAGAGACAAAACACAGCAGGAGTTTTACAAGTTAAAATTGGATTGTCATTCCTGAAGTGATAAAGAGCTGTATATTAATGAATTCAGGATCCCAAACAGTCATGCCCACACACACACACACTTATACACATATGTGCACAAACACATATTACCTCACATTTGTAAAGCCTTTGCCAGCTTACAAAGCACTTACATCTGTTTTATCTAGTTTTGTTTTCACAAACTTATATGGAAGTTAAAGCAGGAATTTTTGTTATCTTAAGGTTTAAATTTGTATTATGATTATTTTATGATTTAAATGTTATGGATTAGAGGACTGGGTCAGAGATTTACCACTAAGACCTGGGATTTAATCTCAGGTCTTCTGACTCCAAATGAGACACGTTTTTTATTAAACACATGTGCCTTATACAAATGAGTTTTTAGTATAATGCATGGATGTACCCACAGCACTCAGGTCAGTTTTCTACCTCCATTTGTCATGAACTGATTTGGTCATCCTTTTAAGCCTTTACAACCAAATATCCTCAGTCTTGATTTCAGGGAGGATTTGCATATGGAACTGCATAAGAAATGCTGGAATGAGCCCAGTTCAGGGGATTCAAGGCTCAGCACATACTTTACCAAAGGAGAGTTTCTTGAACTTTATACACTGCAAATTTCAGTATTGGATTATGTGTGGCTCTGTTCTTTATCCTTGTCCACATGAAAGATTATTTGATATTATCTGTAATATCAAATATTTTCAAATATTCATTGCTTAAGATTTTGAAGGAAAGAAAAGAAAAATGTCCTGCTAGTCATTTAGAGAGAAAATTGCGTACGGTCTCAGGACACAAGGATTTCTGTTTCAAGAACTGGTTTTCTTGTCTCTGGAAAATAAGTCAGCTGCATTTCTAACAGATACGTGACAGCTCTTGTAGGTGCCTGGAGAACATACATTTCTGTCTTCATCAGCTGGAATACATTGTTACGTGAAGTGTGGAAATAAAGTGAGGGAATAGGAAAGGGGAACGATTCTTTGCCAAAATGGTCTTGAGTTGTCCTAAAGAAGTTAAGAGTGGGGGATGGGTGGGAGGGAGATTCAAGAGGGAGGGGGATATAAGTATTCTTACAGCTGATTCAAGTTGTTGTACAGCTTGTACACCCAGCACAACATTGTAAAGCAAGTATCCTCCAATTAAAAATAAAATATGAAAAAAAAAGTTGAGAAATCATTTTTATAAAGGTTTCCTGGGATAGGGTATGGGGACAGTTCATTTTATTAAAAAAAATTTTTTTTTCATTGATTTATTTTTATTTATTTATTTTTTTTACTTTACAAAATTACATTGGTTCATTTTAAATGCCCTAAAGTCAGGAGGTAAATGAAGATAAGAAAAGAACTGAAAAACCAAACCAAAACAAAACACTACCTACTTGTAAATCCATAAATAAGTTGAAGATGTTAGAGCGATGTTTTTTGTTTCCTACCTCTTTTTATTTATGAGTGAAACATAGATTATTGAAAAGTTGGTGCACCAAACTTGTTTCAAGTTTATTACAAAGAGTGGGAGCTCTCAGTATCCTCCCGTCTGCAGCGTGACTAAAATACGGCAGAGTTGTTTGTGAAAAACATCTTTAATTTTCAAAAATTAAATGACACAACAGTGTAGGTATGAAAGTGATTTTAAAAGCAGAGTCTATGCATTAACATGTTACTCAAATTCAGTGGTTCATTCCCAATGCTTTCTTTTTTTTTAAAATTAGCTTATTTATTATAATTAGAGACTAATTACTTTACAATATTGTAGTGGTTTTTGCCATACAGCGACATGAATCAGACACGGGTGTACATGTGTCCCCTCGTGTCGAACCCCCTCCCACCTCGCTCCCCATCCCGTCCCTCTGGGTTGTCCCAGTGCACCAGCTTTGAGTGCCCTGTTTCATGCATCGAACTTGGACTGGTCATCTGTTTCACATACGGTAATATACGTGTTTCAATGCTATTCTTTCAATCATCCCACCCTCACCTTCTCCCACAGAGTCCAAAAGTCTGTTCTTTATATCTGTGTCTCTTTTGCTGTCTCACATACAGGGTTGTCATTACCATCTTTCTAAATTCCATCAGATCAGATCAGTCGCTCAGTCGCGTCCGACTCTTTGCGACCCCATGAATTGCAGCACGCCAGGCCTCCCTGTTCATCACCAACTCCTGGAGTTCACTCAGACTCATGTTCATCGAGTCAGTGATGCCATCCAGCCATCTCATCCTCTGTCGTCCCCTTCTCCTCTTGCCCCCAATCCTTCCCAGCATCAGAGTCTTTTCAATGAGTCAACTCTTTGCATGAGGTGGCCAAAGGACTGGAGTTTCAGCTTTAGCATCATTCCTTCCAAAGAAATCCCAGGGCTGATCTCCTTCAGAATGGACTGGTTGGATCTCCTTGCAGTCCAAGGGACTCTCAAGAGTCTTCTCCAACACCACAGTTCAAAAGCATCAATTCTTTGGCATTCAGCCTTCTTCACAGTCCAACTCCCACATCCATACATGACCACAGGAAAAACCATAGCCTTGACTAGACGAAACTTTGTTGGCAAAGCAATGTCTCTGCTTTTGAATATGCTATCTAGGTTGGTCACAACTTTCCTTCCAAGGAGTAAGCGTCTTTTAATTTCATGGCTGCAGTCACCATCTGTAGTGATTTTGGAGCCCAGAAAAATAAAGTCTGACACTGTTTCCACTGTTTCCCCATCTATTTCCCATGAAGTGATGGGACCGGATGGCATGATCTTCGTTTTCTGAATGTTGAGCTTTAAGCCAACTTTTTCACTCTCCACTTTCACCTTCATCAAGAGGCTTTTTAGTTCCTCTTCACTTTCTGCCATAAGGGTGGTGTCATCTGCATATCTGAGGTTATTGATATACTGTATTGGTGTTTTTCTTTCAGACTTACTTCGCCCTGTATAATAGGCTCCAGTTTCATCCACCTCATTAGAACTGACTCAAATACATTTTTAATAGCTGAATAATATTCCATTGTATATATGTACCACAACTTTCTTATCCATTTGTCTGCTGATGGACATCTAGGTTGCTTCCATCTCCTAGCTATTGTAAACTTTCTTATTCATTGTTGCAACAGTGGCCTTGAAATACTCTCTTTTCTGTCCCCATGCTAGAGTCTCCAGCTCAGTATCTGTTGCTGGATCCTTCTTGTCCTCCTGACCTCAGGTCACTTCAGTGCTTGACCTGTTTTCTACCTATTCATTCCTTGGGTGATAACGTCAAGTCCCCTGGCCATAAATGCTGTCTAGAATTCCTCAGAACCACACCTCCAGCCCTAGGCTCTTCCCTGAATGCCAGACTCCTAAGTTCAACTGTTTGCTTAGCATCTCTATTTGGATGTTCAAGACATAACTCTTGATTCTCTTCTTCATAACCTGCTCTGCATCCTGTACTCCTAGCCCACTCCAGTCTTAGTAAAAATAGCTCAGTTCCATAGATCAAAACACTTTGTGCTTAGTCGCTCAGTCACTCAGTCATGTCCGACTCTTTACGACCCCATGGACTGCAGCCCGCCAGGCCCCTCTGTCAATAGGGATTCTCCAGGCCAGAATACTGGAGTGGATTGCCATGCCCTTCTCCAGGGGATCTTCCCAACCCATGGATCGAACCCAGGTCTCCTGCATTGCAGGTGGATTCTTTACCAGCTGAGCTACCAGGGAACCCCCCAAAACACTTTAGCATCATTCTTGAATCCTTGCTTTCTCCTGCATACCACATTCACCCCATTAGCAAATCCTGTTGACTTCCTTGGAAATAATCTGGAATCCAATCACATCTCCACCTTCACCACTACTGTTCTTGTCTAAGCTACCAGCCCTGCCTTCCCCCACCACTAGAACCATCACAGTTTATTTTCAACACATTTTTTTTTTTGTTTTGTTTTGCTTTTTGTTTTTTTTCTACCTTTTGGTCATACCACCTGGCATGCGGGATCTTAGTTTCCTGACCAGCAATTGACTCCACGACCCCTCCAGTGGAAGCATAGAATCTTAACCACTGGACCACCAGGGAAGTCCATCAACACATTTTTAAAACCTTACTTTGGGTTTTGTAAATTAGAACACATTCCCAGGTCCTTCCCATAGCCCACCGGGTCTACAGTCATGTGACCCTCATCTCTTATCCTACTGTCCTGCTTACTAACTCCACCAGCAACACTGTCCTCCCTGTTCCAACAATAACCCACGTCCACTCCTGACTCCTTGCTGTCTTGGAATTCTTTGTCTACAAGAGAACAGTGTGATTCATTCTCATCTCTGCTTAATTGTCAGCATATGAGAGAGGCTTAGTGGGTTGCCATTTTCTTCTCCAGGGGATCTTCCCGACCCAGGGATTAAAACCATTCTTCTGCCTTGGCAGGTGGATTCTTTACCACTGAAGCCCTTTTACTATCCATTGTGTCTAAAAACATCACACCTCTCTCTCACTCTCTGTCCTCCCCTTTATTTTTCTTTTCAGTGATTATCACCACCCGATAGATTACCTGTATGTCTATGTGTATATGTGTGTATTTTAAGTGGTATTCAAGTAATGAGATTATTTTCTAGCATATGTGCAGATTTGCTATAAAACAACCTATGAGAGAGAGGGAAGGAGGGAAAGAGGGAGGGTGGAATATTAGCTGTAAATGTGTCTCAGATGTGGGTCCTAATGTCCTATTTTGGCTTTTCTCTAGCCCTCCTTTTTCTGGGATTGACCAAATGATGACCTACAATCTGATTCTCAAAGGCATTGAAAAAATGGATTTTCCCAGAAAGATAACAAGACGACCTGAGGATCTGATTCGGAGGCTTTGCAGGTGAGAATGACTATTAAAAATCCTTTGTTTTTAAGGAAAGTGTGAAGGCTTCTTATTTCTGCTGCGATTTTAAAGTTAGATATGTATTTACTTATAGTACTTTTCTATGTAGCTAGAGTATATTTAAAGAAAATCATTTCTACTTTGGGCTTCCCAGGTGGATAGTGGTAAAGAATCCGCCTGCCAATGCAGGAAACATAAGAGACACGGGTTTGATCCCTGAGTTGGGAAGATCCCCTGGAGGAGTGCATGGTAACCCACTCCAGTGTTCCTGGAGAATCCCGTGGACAGAGGAGCCTGGCTGTCCCTAGGATTGCAAAGAGTCAGATATGACTGAAGTGACTTAGCATGCACCTACATGTTTTCTATTTTATGGTGTGTACTAGGAGTTTGAATTTCCTTCATATGATAGAACCACAGTACCTTCTTATAGTTTAAAAGTTATCCAGATTATTCAGGGTATCTTTGAGAATCATCTTTGTCTGCTATATACTGGGATATATAGATACATATATTCATATTTCTGACTGTAATTGGACTGTGGCTCCTCCAGAGAGGGCATATGTTTTCTGTCTCCCTATACACAAATGTGCCTGGTTTATACATATTACTGACAAAATGAATGAATGGATAAAGAAAAAGCATTAAATTTTAATGTAAAATTCACTCAAGCATAATTATTATAAGCTGACTTAAAATTTTTTTGTAGGCAAAATCCAACAGAAAGACTGGGAAATCTGAAGAATGGAATCAATGACATTAAGAAACACAGGTACATATTTCTCTGCCCAGAAAATATAGAAATATTTTTAAAATGTGGTCATCTTGAAGCTTTTCTCAGTATGCTGCAAGAGCCCTCCCCAGACACTCAGTTTACCCTTTCTGGTGCTTTACTTCTCATCTGTGTTGTACTAGCTGCAGTTACAAAGATCAATATCAGTGTGGTTTCGCCAGTGCTGGAAGTTCCTACCAAGTACGGATAAAATTACAAAACAAATCACAAAATTACATATTGAGGTTATAGCAACTTCGCTTTTTATCTGCTGCTATCTTTATTATTTTCCAATATTATCTTGGGTTCTGTAAAGGAATCAAATCCTAATTTTGACATTTGATTTGCAGTTAAAGTAGGATACTATCATTGTTATCCATATTCAAGAGAATGGGTTAACTAAACCAACTATTAAATAGCCTTCTATTTCAGTTTAATTGATTTTATACATTAATTTTAAACATAATTTTCCTTTGACTAGCTCTCCACATTTTATTTTATCATTATTTTTAAAATTTATTTCTTTTAGTTGGAAGCTAATTATTTTACAATACTGTAGTGGTTTTTGCCATACACCGATATGAATCAGCCATGGGTGTACATGTGTTCCCCATCCTGAAGCCCCCTCCCACCTCTCTCCCCATCCCATCCCTCTGGGTCATCCCAGTGCACCAGCCCTGAGCACCTGTTTCATGCATCAAACCTGGGTTGGCGATCTGTTTCACATATGATGATATACATGTTTCAATGCTCTTCTCTCAGATCATCCCACCCTTGCCTTCTCCCACAGAGTCCAAAAGACTGTTCTATACATCTGTGTCTCTTTTTCTGTCTCACATATAGGGTTATCGTTACCATCTTTCTAAATTCTATATATATGTGTTAGTATACTGTATTGGTGTTTTTCTTTCTGGCTTACTTCACTCTGTATAATAGGCTCCAGTTTCATCCACCTCATTAGAACTGATTCAAATGTATTCTTTTTAATGGCTGAGTAATACTCCATTGTGTATATGTACCACAGCTTTCTGATCCATTCGTCTGCTGATGGACATCTAGGTTGCTTCCATAGCCTGGCTATTATAAACAATGCTGCGATGAACATTGGGGTACATGTGTCTCTTTCAATTCTGGTTTCCTCGGTGTGTATGCTTAGCAGTGGGATTGCTGGGTCATATGACAGTTCTATTTCCAGTTTTTTAAGGACTCTCCACACTGTTCTCCACAGTGGCTGTACTAGTTTGCATTCCCACCAAGAGTGTAAGAGGGTTCCCTTTTCTCCACACCCTCTCCAGCATTTATTGCTTGTAGACTTTTGGATAGCAGCCATTCTGACTGCTGTGAGCTGGTACCTCATTGTGGTTTTGACTTGAATTTCTCTGATAATGAGTGATGTTAGCTCTGCACATTTTAAAGTCTCATATTGTACTTTACTTTTTCGGGTAAGGTACATTGATTTCCACAAAACCTCAAACCATGTTTTATCCTTATGTAGTAATCTAATATGCACCTCTTCAGGTCTGTGAATTTCTAAAACTGGCCTTTAAAACCATCAATAACCTCCACAACATAAAATCTCTGATTTGTTTGCATGTGTGGAAGTTCAAGCCTTGGAGTTGTTTGTTTGTTTGTTTTTAATCTATGCCTGGCTAAATCCTGCCATCCTCAAGATGTTTTGCTTTTGTGCTTGAATTGCAAATAGAGACTATCAGCTCTAGATAGTACAAAAAAAAATAAATTTGAGAATTTCATTTGTGAAAACCTTTGAGCACACTGCTGTGTTCACTTTCAGAGAGGAAAACACCTCTCCATATTTTATTTCTCTCTGGATGTTTTTACTGAAGAATTAGAGGCAAATCACCACAGGGTGAAAATAAAGGGAGAGATGCTGCTGAATAGAAACACTGTCCATTTTTCTGAACAGTAGTGGTGCAGCTAAAAAAAAAATCCTGGGCTGCCAACCCTGCTCTATCTATTCATGAGCTCTCTTGAAATAAAGCCATGTATTCAACATTGTAAATTCATATTGGGCTCTTCCATAAGGAGTCAGGATATATCAGGAAGAGGGTGGGGAGCAGGGAAGAGAGGGAGACAGACAGACACATCTGTGGATTTCAGAGACATCAAAATGCTTAGAGTGTTTGACTGTTCTTTATTCTTAGAGCCTTTGGATTGTCTTCAGTGTAAAGTTTATTATTTATCTTAGATTCCAATTTCTCTCTCTTCCTACATGCTGTTATCACAGTTTCTTCTCTCATGATAAAAAGACACATAAATATACCATTCTTATTGAACAAACAAAAGTCCTGCCAATTAAAGTCCCTCTTCCAGTGTATTGTCCTCTTTTGTCTCATTAAAGAAGCATCTTCATGGCTGCTCTGAGGTAGTTGGAAAATAGAAGTGATATAATTGTTAACAGGTTCCAGTTTTATCTCTTGCTTCTCATTTACCTGAGGCTCATTTAAATGTAACTGTCAAATTGGAATTTTATGCACATGCAAATTGATGCTAAAGGACTTTCTCACTTTAGTGTGGTAATGAAGAATTTTGAATTCCCTTCCCCATAGGGATTAATTTGCCCATGCTTTTTAACAGACGGTGCTTTTTGCCAAGTAGCTGAAGCATCCGTGTGTAGGGCAGAGTTCACTAATAAGATGCACCAAATTTACACAGTGCCTTCTGGTGAGCGCAGGGAGCTTAAAACCATTATTTCATCTTATTTTCATAGTGATTCTTAGGATACAAAGCTGGGGCATGTGGGGCTGAAAAATAGATCTCTCTCTGCTTTCAAATAGGAGTGTTCTAGAACCTTCTATAGGAGAAGGCAATGGCACCCCACTCCGGTACTCTTGCCTGGAAAATCCCATGGATGGAGGAGTCTGATGGGCTGCAGCCCATGGGGTTGCTAAGAGTCGGACACGACTGAGCAACTTCATTTTCAATTTTCACTTTCATGCATTGGAGAAGGAAATGGCAACCCACTCCAGTGTTCTTGCCTGGAGAATCCCAGGGATGGCAGAGCCTGGTGGGCTGCCATCTATGGGGTCGCACAGAGTCGGACACGACTGAAGTGACTTAGCAGCAGCAACAGCAGAACCTTCTATAAGTCTCCAAGGCATATATAGCTTCTCTACCCAGGATATTCTTGGATTTTTTTTTTTTTTTTGAGAAAACATTCTTTCTGGGCTTCCCTGGAGGTCCAGTGGTTAAGACTCCTTGCTTCCAATGCAGGGAGCACAGGTTCAATCCCTGGCTAGGTAACTAAGATCCCCACATGCCACACATCGCTGCCTAAATAAAGAAATAAAACAAAAAAATTTTCTAAAATTTGCTATCAGATTTTCCAGCTCCTCTCTAAGGTAAAACATTTTTTTTTCTTAGAAAGCCGTTTACTTCAATTTTGTTTTTAAAAACAATACAGTTAAACATGTTCTATTGTCAAATGTTTGTCCAGTCTGTGTTAAATCGTCTTTCCTAAAAATAGAGTTCCTCTCTCTCCTTTTTGTGAGTTAACTTATTAACTAGGTACCAGTCATGCCTGTCTAAAAAGAGGGATAATATATTTGTAGGGTACAATTAAATCTTTCCTGCTAGGTCCAGGAGTAATTTTTTTCCAGTCTCATAATGTTACCTTTAATATTTCGAGTCTCTAGAATTTTGCTCTCAAGAATAGCTACAAGTCTTCTAAAAATGAAGAAGCAATTTATGTACAGTTGCTGCTAATATTTCTTTAGTGAATATTTTTCACACACGAGTGCATGCTGGCACTTGGATTACTTAAAATGTGGTTAGTGTCAAAAAGGCCAAGTGTTAAGTGAATAACCACTCATGTTAAGTAAATATTGCCATAAGTCAAATTGTAACAAGTACTCAACAAGAAATGCATAGGCTCTTTGATTCAGTGGAGTAACAGTAATGATTTTTATTAATATTTATGGAGTAGCTTCTGGGTAGAGAGCATTGTAAAATATGTGAAAAGGAATTGTGGCAGACTTTGGTGGTAAAAGAAACGAATCCACAGAACTGTGTGCCCAGAAATCCCTAAAAATGGAGCCTCAGTCTGTCCAAAGAAGCTGATGGGTGGATCAAGCAGAAGATTTCTGCGGTTTTGCAGCAAGGACAGGGGAAGTCATACAGCTAGCACTGCTGTCTGACTCCCACTCTTTGCTTAAAGACTCAGCAACTTAGGCAAAAATGGCACTTTGGGTGAAGAATGGCATGACATCTGAAATGGAATGTACTAAAGCCTGCCCTCTGTTTCTAGTACTTTTTCTCTTGCTTAGCTTAGACTTAGGATGGGAGATCCAGTCAAGGAGTGACCCCAAACCGTTCTACGTGGGAAGAGATTGAAAAAGGTAGAAAAACCTAACTGTGGGTCCAGCTGACAGACAGAAGAATGTGAAGGTCTCATAAAACCTCCCAGCCTGCCTTCTCACACCTCCCACCACCCTCCCATTGCACAACCCACCCCCCACCCCCGCCTGTGGATATTCTTCACATAGCAGCCATAATTGTCTTAACATGCTTAGATCGCATCACTTCCTTCTAACTTTCTGCTGGTTTTCCCCTAAGCATAAAATCTTGATTCCTTTCTATGTTCTACAAGACCCTACAGGATCTGGCCTCTGACTGGTTCTCAGACATGATATGTTTTTCTAGTTTTCCCTCCATTCACTACACTTCTGCTCATTTCATCACTTTCTTCCATTTAGAAAGCCGTTAACACAAATCTATCCATGGCTTCTCCATTCTGTTCATTATGGCTTTAATTCAGATATCACTTCTTCAGATATCAGTCTGGCTAAAAAGCAGTACCTCCAACCCATCCCCATCCCAGTCAACCTCTACCATTTTATTCTCTTATGTCTTCTCTTTATTCTCTATTACTTATTAGTATGTGAAACTAATGTAAGTATTTGTAGTACTTACTTGTTTGTTTACTTGTGACCTCCTACCAAAATAAAAATATCTTAAAAGCAGGGTCTTTGTTGTTTTTGATTCCTGGGACCAAATCGACTTTCTGTACTTTTATTTTTAAGCCCTGGATTGGTGCTTTTTCTTTTCTTTCTTCTTCTTTTTTTTTTTTTTAGGTTTTTATTTTGTATTGGTGGTATAGCTGATTAACAATGATGTGGTAGTTTCAGTGAACAGGGAAGGGACTCAGCCATACGTATTCATGTGTCCATTCTCCCCCCCAGCCCCCTCCCATCCAGGCTGCCACATAACATTGAGCAGAGTTCCCTGTGCTATACAGTAGGTCTTTGTTGGTTATCCATTTTATTAATAAGTATATAGCAGTGTGTACATTTTTCTTGACTTACTGAAGTGACTTCAGTGTCCCAACAGAAAAGATCAGTATTATACAAAACAGTATTACTCCATGTGCTTCATAAGATTCTAAGAGACAGAGTACATTTTTTTTCTGTCTGAGAGAAGCAAGGTCTCCTCATTTCTGGTGTTGAATCTCCAGCTCACCAAGCCTGGTATGTATCCCAAAAACCATATCAGTCCTTTTAGATTAATGATTTGGAAGCAATAAATGAAAGAACTTCATCTGGCCTTCAGATTCATCCCATTACAGATAACTGTAAGATACTTTTTCTCTTGGAGCTTTTTAAATACATTTCATCCAGAGCATCACAGTATGGCAATGTGATGCTGTAAGACATGATAGTTAGAGATCCTGTGTAAACGTGTCCTCTTGTTGTAGACTCATTAAGTTATTCAACAGACATTTATTTGAGCACCTGTTTTGTTCCAAGTGGGCTTCCCATGGCGCTGGTGGTAAAGAAGCCACCTGCCAGTGCAGGAGACATAAGAAATGCAGGTTTGATCCCTTGGTTGGAAAGATCCCCTGGAGAAGGAAATAGCAATCCACTCCAGTTTTCTTGCCTGGAGAATCCCATGGACAGAGGAGCCTGGCAGGCTGTCATCCACAGGGTCACAAAAAAGTCAGACACAACTGAAGCAACTTAGCATGGACTGTTCCAAGTGTTAGTGATGCTTCTTTGGAAACGAGCTTGCATCCCTGCCATCGTGGAGCTTGCATTCTAGTTGGGGAGAAAGAAAATAAAGAAGATATTATAGCTACGTAAAGTGTATAGTAGAGATATTACAGAGCGTTAAGTACTAAGGAGAGAAAATAGAGAAAGGATGGGATGTAATATGCAGTGGGGTTGGGGGTGGTGGTGTGGGGAATGGGGAAGGTTTGCCATGTTAGACTGGATGGCCAAAGAAAGTGAAAGAATATGAAGTCACTCAGTCATGTCTGACTCTTTGCAACCCCATGGACTGTAGCCCACCAGGCTTCTCCATCCATGGAATTTTCCAGGCACGAGTACTGGAGTGGGTTGCCATTTCCTTCTCCAGGGGATCTTCCCGACCCAGGGATTGAACTTGGGTCTCCCAAAGAAGGCCTCTCTAAGAAATGACCTTTGAGAAAATATCTGATACTGTTGAGGGAGCAAATCAAGTGGAAATCTGGGGAAAGACTCATTCATTTACAGGGGCTCACATGCAAAG
Source organism: Bubalus bubalis (assembly GCF_019923935.1). NCBI lineage: Eukaryota > Metazoa > Chordata > Mammalia > Artiodactyla > Bovidae > Bubalus > Bubalus bubalis. Next base: position 21,628,005 of record NC_059163.1, read on the forward strand.
GCCTTGAATTGGGAGCATCCCTAGCTTGTTGGAAGAATGTTGAGGAGACAAAGGCACAAAACAGAAAGAAAGAGAAAAGTAGGACAATCGTAAGGTGGGGGAAGGGTGGTGGTTGAAAGGATGATTTTGTACGTCTTTGGGTTATAATAAAGACATGGTGAAGACTTTGCCTTTTACACTAAGTGAAATTGAAAGCATTGGACAGCTTTGAACAAAGGCATGATGTGACCTGACTTACATTTTCAATGATTGCCTTTGCTGCTGGGTTGTTTCCCATGGACAAAAGTAGAAGGACCTGTTTGCATGCATGTGTGCACTCAGTTGTGTCTGACTCTTTGCACCCCCATGGACTGTAGCCCTCCAGGCTCCTCTGTCCATGGAATTCTCCAGGCAAGAATACTGGAGGAGGTTACCATTTCCTAGTCCAGGGGATCTTCCTCATCCAGGGAAGAGACTCCCACATCTCTTGAGTCTCCTGCATTGGCAGGGGGATTCTTTTACCCCTGAGTGACCTGGGAAGCCCAGAGGACCTGTTAGGAGGTTATTGCAATAATACAGGCAAGAAATACTAATGGCTTGGTGCATGATGGTAGAATGGAGGTATTGAGTATTTGTAGGGTTCTGAATACCAATGTATTTTGAAGATAATGCTGACTAAATTTGCTCATGAACTGAGACAGGATGTGAGACAAAGGATAACTCCAAAGTCTTTGGTTTGAACAACTGGAAGAGTTGAGACAACTTTATTGAGGAAAATTTGGAGCTTCAATGTGTACCTGATTGTTGCTAGATACCCATTAGGCATTCTTTGGGGTGATAGTGAATGGCAGTAATGGATATGAGCCCTTAAAGCAATGGGGTGGGGAGATCTTGAATGGAAATAGAAATTTGAGAGTAATCAGTTCGTACATGCTATTTAAAGCCATAAGACTGAATGAGATTACCTACAAAGTGAGGGTAGTAGAAAAATGAACAGGTCCAATGACTGAGCTCTAGGGCACACCAACTTCATATGGAAATAGCAGTGGAAAAGGAGAAAAAGTACTCAGGAAGGTAGGAAGAAAGCCAGAACAAGAGTATGTCTCTGGAGCAAAGCAAAGGAAGTGTTTGGATAAGTGTGAGTGATGGGTAAGTGTGAGTGATGAGCTGTGGCAAATGCTGATAGCAGTGAAGTTAACCGAGGCAATGTCATGGAGTGGAGAGGGTGAAATCTGACTGAAGTATGCCTAGGAGAATATGGGTAGTGTCGACTGAAGCAAAACACACAACCTAAAAGTTGCAAGTTAGGTTTTATTCAAAGACCTTATTGAGGACGATAGCCTGGGAGGTAGCCTCTCAGCTATCTCTGAGAAACTGCTCCAGAGAGGTAAGGGAGAGCTGGGACATATAGGAGTTTTTGCTTAAGAAAAAAGCATGTAGTAGGACATCAGAAGATTACTGCTGAAACAGGGTGGGGCAATCTAGGGGTAAAGGAGTAAGAATTTACCTACAAACTATTAGGTATTAGGTAAAGAACAAGCTACAAAGATATATTGTACAACATAAGAAATATAGACAACTTTGTAATAACTATAAATGGAGTATAACCTTTCAAAATTGTCAATCACTGTATTGTACATCTGTAACATATAATACTGTACAGCAACTATACTTCAATTTAAAAAAGAGAGAAAAAACATTTATGGCTAATCACAAATAAAAGACATCACAAGTCAATGATTTTACTGCTTTTCTATATATGAGAAGAAGCAAGAGTCTAGGCATCTTCTTGAAATTATTATTTTGGTATATATCTCAACTATCTAGTGCCAGTATTATGTTTTACTCCACCCCAAATTCCTTGCCAGGTGGCTACAGTGGCTGATGGCTTCAGTGCAGGCAACATTCAGCGTTTACTGGAATCAGTTCAGTTCAGTTGCTCAGTTGTGTCCGACTCTTTGAGACCCCATGAACTGCAGCATGCCAGGCCTCCCTGTCTATCACCAACTCCTGGAGTCCACCCAAACCCATGTCCATTAAGCCGGTGATGCCATCCAACCATCTCATCTTCTGTCATCCCCTTCTCTTCCTGCCCTCAGTCTTTCCCAGCATCAGGGTCTTTTCAAATGAGTCAGCTCTTTGCATCAGGTGGCCAAAGTATTGGAGTTTCAGCTTCAACATCAGTCCTTCCAATGAACACCCAGGACTGATCTCCTTTAGGATGGACTGGTTGGACCTCCTTGCAGTCCAAGGGACTCTCAAGAGTCTTCTCCAACACCACAGTTCAAAAGCATCAATTCTTCGGCACTCAGCTTTCTTTATAGTCCAACTCTCACATCCATACATGACCACTAGAAAAACCATAGCCTTGACTAGACAGACCTTTGTTGACAAAGTGATGTCTCTGCTTTTTAATATACTATCTAGGTTGGTCATAACTTTCCTTCCAAGGAGTAAGTGTCTTTTAATTTCATGGCTGCAATCACCATCTGCAGTCATTTTGGAGCCCAGAAAAATAAAGTCAGCCACTGTTTCCCCTGTTTCCCCATCTATTTGCCATGAAGTGATGGGACCAGATGCCATGATCTTAGTTTTCTGAATGTTGAGCTTTAAGCCAACTTTTCCACTCTCCTCTTTTACTTTCATCAAGAGGCTTTTTAGTTCTTCTTCACTTTCTGCCACAAGGGTGGTGTCACCTGCATATCTGAGGTTATTGATATTTCTCCCGGCAATCTGGATTCCAGCTTGTGCTTCTTCCAGCCCAGTGTTTCTCATGATGTACTCTGCATATAAGTTAAATAAGCAGGGTGATAATATACAGCCTTGACGTCCTCCTTTTCCTATTTGGAATCAGTCTGTTGTTCCATGTCCAGTTCTAACTGTTGCTTCCTGACCTGCATACAGGTTTCTCAAGAGGCAGGTCAGGTGGTCTGGTATTCCCATCTCTTGAAGAATTGTCCACAGTTTATTGTGATGCACACAGTCAAAGGCTTTGGCATAGTCAATAAAGCAGAAATAGATGTTTTTTCTGGAACTCTCTTGCTTTTTCCATGATCCAGCAGATGTTGGCAATTTGATCTCTGGTTCCTCTGCCTTTTCTAAACCCAGCTTGAACATCTGGAAGTTTGTGGTTCACATATTGCTGAAGCCTGGCTTGGAGAATTTTGAGCATTACTTTACTAGCGTGTGAGATGAGTGCAGTTGTGTGGTAGTTTGAGCATTCTTTGGCATTAGCAGGCAGCAGTTTTTTTGTCTGCAGTCGATACAGGGATTAGGTTACTCTTTCAAGTTTTCTTCCAATGAGAAGAGAGAACTGGAGTGAGAGTTGGAGAAAAGTTCAGATGAAGGGAGAGTGCTTTGTGGTTGCAAGAATTTCATTGTTTCCACACTGATCTGAATGCACCAGCAGAGAAAATTCAGGAGAGGTGAGATTTTAAGGAGCATGTTTGAATAAAGAATGTCTACAGGATCAAGTACACAGTAGAGGGGCTGACCTCAACTGGAAGCAAAGGCAATGCATTCATGGCACAGGAGAGAAGGGAAACACACAGATGTGGGTACATAGGCAGGTACATAGGAGAAGGAAATGGCAACCCACTCCAGTATTCTTGCCTGAAACATCTCATGGACAGAGGAAGCCTGGCAGGCTACAGTCCTTGGGGTCGCAAAGAGTCAGACATGACTTAGCTCCTGAACTTGCATGTAGCATTATGCTGATGAAAAATCGTAGGAGTTCCCTTTTCTGCTCCAATTTTCTTCATGAAATAGGAAGCCAGGCTATCATTTGGGAGTGAGGATGGAGAGGAGGTTCTGAAAGTTTGAGGAGAGAAGACAAAGAATGAATTTTGAGTCTAAAAGGGTGTGGCAATGAGTGGAAAAACAGGGAGATCTAGACTGACTGCTGGAGACACTAAAGCCCCCTCCCTGGAAGTTAGTGGGCATGGATTTAATGTGAGATACACACGCACGTGTGTGTGTGTGTGTGTGTGTGTGTGCGTGTTTGTGGGCACAGTGAGTATTTCTCTCTGATTACTTACAGCTACACCATTCTAGGCAGGAAGCAGGCAACAGAATGGGTTGACAGATAACATGACATGCTAATAGTGTATCAGATCAGTAATATTTCTCTGTGCTTTTCTCATTTCTCAGGTGGTTAAATGGTTTTAATTGGGAGGGACTGAAAGCACGAAATCTTCCATCACCTTTACAAAGAGAGGTATGGTAGCTGATATTGCTCTCTTGATTTTTTTCTAGGTGTTTTTGTAAACAGATTTTAAGTGTGTGATCATGTGTGCACACTCAAGTGTATGTGTATAATAGATCTTAAAAATTTTAAGTTTTTAAATTTAAGTTAAAATGTCATTGCAGTTGTGATTCTATCCAAATATGATTCTATTACCTGTTCAATGGACCTTAGCTCAACTCTTAGGGATGCATTACATGTGAATCTAAGTAATGAAGGAGACCAGGTTGGATCCCTGGGTCAGGAAGATCTCCTGGAGAAAGGAATGGCTACTCACTCCAATATTCTTGCCTGGAGAATTCCATGAACAGAGGAGGCTGGTGGGCTGTATAGTCCATGGAGTCAAAAAGAGTCAGACACGACTCAGTGACTAACACTTTCATTTCTAAGTCCCAAGGTCATCAGTGTTGGTCAGGCTGAAAGATGGTTCTAGAAATATAATATGAACCTATATGCAATTTAAAATCTTCCAGTAGCCATATTTAAAAGGGTTAAAAGAAATAGGTGAAATTAGTTTTAATTATTTTACTACATTAAGGATTATTATTTCCACATGTGAAAACGAAAGTGAAAATCAGTCGTGTCTGACTCTCTGTGACCCCATGGACTATACAGTCCATGGAATTCTCCAGGCTGGAATACTGGAGTTGGTAGCCATTCCCATATCCAGGGGATCTTCCCAACCCAGGGATTGAACCCAGGTCTCCTGCATTGCAGACGAATCCTTTACCAGCTGAGCCACCAGGGAAGCCCTTGGTAGCACCAGGGAAGCCCTTACATGTTATATTTCAAATTGTAACCAACACAAAATATTAATGAGATCTTTCTAAATTTTCAAAAATCTCAAGTGGATTTTCCACTTCTCATCACATCTTAATTCCGACTAGCTACATTTCCAGTGTTCAGTCCCTGAGTGTTGCTTTTTGGACAGAAATAATTATTTTTAAAATAATTTTAAAATACAGACAGAAATATCATATCATTCATTTTTCTCTCTGAATGCCTATCTCCATATTTCCGTTAGATGTTCCCTATAAAATTTTATCCTAATATAAAAGATTTTTATGCTGGAAAGCCTTCTTGCTCATCCTTTAAAAACTTTAAATTTTAATTTTTTTTAATTTAAAATTTTTGTGAGAGTAAAGATTTTGTTGGCAACACAGATATTTCTTCTGAATTCAGTTATAATTACATTTTTGTAAGATGCAGTATCAAACAACATAAATACATTATAAATTTTAAAGTAATTATTAAGCAAAATGCTTTGAAAAGAAATTATTTAATGTACTTGAGGATAAATATTATTTATGAATAAGTGGAACCAGATTCCACATCAGTTCTATTTCTCTTAAAAATTATTTTTATATATTGGGTTGGTCAAAAAGTTCATTCAGGTTTTTCCATACCATCTTCCAGAAAAACCCAAATGAACTTTTTGGCCAGTCCAATAGATGAACATGCTAAGAGTTGTGTTCACGTAAATAAGTAAATGAGAGTGGAGGGTTTTGTAATAAAATGTCACTTTGAACACCTGAGTAGTCTCCTTGTCTCTCCAAAACTCATTATGATGGATTCTAAATAGTATTTTCAATTATCTACCAGCTGATAATTCAATTAGATACTAATGAAAATTGAAGACTAAAAATTGGAAACCACTTGATTTACAGAGTAACTGAACACCAGAGTCATTTCATTCTTTCAACGAAGTCATTCAAAACAAACATTTTGAATTTTCCCATTGTTTGAACTTCTGGAGACTTTATATGGGTCAATTAGCCATATAAAATTTCGATTGATGAGAAACATACAAAATGGAAGAAGGATTCTGACCCATTTTTAAAGAAAAAGTATTTCCTTTTAAAATGTTTTCCAGTTTGAAAAATAGATATCATTTTTTTCACCTTTTCTTTCAGAAATAACTTCTCAGGCCAGGTAGCTCCTATCAAAGGTAATTCTGGAATCCAATCCATTGTTCTAAAGGGGAGATCTCATGAGGTTGAGAGTGTGATTCAAAACTGATAACTGGTCATCTTTTCCTTATGCGTACCTTACAAGTGGCTGCAGTATAAAATCAGTGTTCAGATACAGGGAGCATTCCCATGTGTTCTAGCATGCTTTGTCAACATTATCCTCACCTTTGGTTTCATCTTTTCTCTACTAGCTCAGTGGACCCACAGATCACAGCTACTTTGACAAGTATCCTCCTGAAAGGGGGGTGCCTCCAGATGAGCTGTCAGGCTGGGACAAAGACTTCTGAGAGAAGGAAAGATGATCACTGCCTACAGAATCGAGAGGACTAGAAGTCCTAGCAATCCAACACTGATCATTTCTCTTTGGAGTTTGACACTATCTTTTGGAAGACCATTAGAGAAACGAAATCCCTACCCATGATCTGGGGGTGGGCGAGAGTGGGTGCAGAGGTGGTTCTGAATTATAATGTCTCATTTAGATGCTGTGAATTATTCATGTGTTCCATTCTTTGCTTTTCTCAAATGTTGAAGGCTGTCTTAGTCCCCTCTTCGAAGTCAGAACCATTTTTGTTAAAGGGACATTATCTTCTCTGCAATCTATTGCTCCATCCTTATCATTCTTGTCTTGTTTAAGTCCTAGTAAGGTTTAAAAAATGTCTTGTCCTTGAGCAACTAGGTCATTCAAAGAGAAGGAAGAACAAGGGTTAATTTTGGAAAATTTCCCTTTCCCAACAATCTCACGTAAGCATCATGGCATCTTGAAATTGCGGTTTGCAGGAAACGTGGTAGTCAATAGAAATTCTTGATTTTCACCTGCATTCAACCTAGAAATAAATTAATATGCTTCTGAAAGTAGTCTGGGGAAAGGCAAATTTGAATATTAGTCCTTGGTACCACTTCCTAACATAAATGAGTTAATTCTTCCTTCCAGGTAATTATATTGTATTGGAGAACTTAGAAAAAATAAACAAAGCAAAAAATATTTTTTATTTTCCTGTGACCAGCTGTGGTACCTCAGAGACTTTGCAAAAGTCTTGTGAGAAGTGGTTGTAACGTGTGGTTAATTGAGGGGCCTTTGGAAAAGTTTTATCTTACATATTAAATATTTTCACAATCAACTTAGAAAACATACAGAAACTAGATTGTGAAGGCTTTTCCTTCCCCTTACCTGTGGAGGAGAAAAACTTCCAAAAGGTCAAAATGTTGACTCTTTGAGACTCTGAGATATTTTGGCCAGTTCTGTGACTGTTGCTATTAATAAACCAAGACTATAGAATAAACACAGTTAATTTTTAATGAAAATCCCATTGGCAAATATTGATGCAAACCAAAATCACTGTTGCATTAATAATTTTTTAAAAAGATGTGTGAGTCATGGGACTATTTATAATTTTAGATATTTAAGGCAGGCCAGCCGCTCGAGAAGTAATGCCCAGTAACAAGGACACCCAGCATCAAGTCCCCTCCTGTCTCCTCTGTAGTCTTCCAAATGATGGGTAGATTTGTTTCAATAGTGTTGGATACCAGTGCCTAAGAACTTTGCTAGTAGAATGTTTTTATGTATCAATCATGATTATTCTCCCTCCCTCCTTTCCAAATGGATAGGAAGCCGACTTTCCACCTTTCTCATCTAGCAGAGTAAAAATAACGTTTCTTCTGCATTGAAAAGTTCCATTAATGAAGCTTCTGCATTGTTCAAGCTCCTGGTTATATTTCCATATGCTGATGTTCTATAGGAAAAGCAACCTCTACCCACACTCCACCCATATTTTCAGCATTCGGAGAATCAGTTATCTGCTTTCTGAAGTGTTAAAACAGATGAGTGAGGCCCCACCCAAGAAGGTGCATCCTTAACAAATTATATTTCCACATTTAGAATCTTTTTGCTGAACCAAAGAATTTTTGTTTCCTGGAGTAGTATTTTTAAAGTTGTACATAGATGAAGCATTTTTAATAGGATTGACGTAACCCGCTTAATGAATTTCTAAGATTTTTTAAAGAGTTTTATTTGCATTTGGTTTGTAAGCACTGTATGTTTTTCCATGTATATATTTTTCAATTACCCACCTATAAATGTAGGAAATTTGTGTATTAGGTTAATATTAGAACTGTACAGTTATACTAGCAATGGTATTCTCAAAGGTGATCAGTAGTTGTAATTCAAAAACAACTTGCATATATACAAATAAAAACCAACTTAGAGTACTACAAGTTTACTTTGGCTATGACTGGCCATGCCATTATATAATCTCCACATGTGATTTTATTGGGTTTCCTTTAGAGTACTTTATAAAGATGAAGAAATGAGAGACCTAACCATAATATAAACCCAATTCTATTTTGTAGCTGGATGACCTTGGGAAAATGACTTCACTTTTTTGAGTACTAGCTTTCTCACCTGTAGAAAAAGGCACACTAAAATAATACCAACGTTAGGGACCTGTTTTGGGGAGTAAGTTGATAGAGAGTCCTTTACCAATTTCAATGAAATAATCAATGCTGCATAGATGGAAAGTACTGTTACTATCTCTGTTAGAATTAAAGGGGCCTTAATAACCATTTAGTCCTGAACTCTGTGTATCATTGGTATCTGTATGCCAACCATATCAATTAAATACAATGTTAATCTTTTCTTTTTGTTTTAAATCATGAAGTAAAGATAGTTAAGCTTTAGTGCATATGAAGAGTTAATCCTCACCAAAATGAAGTGCTTATTAAGAGCTCACTGCGCACCTAAGTTTCTAAATTTTAACTTTTTATAAATTAGATATGTAGGTATTCTTAGAAAATACAGAAAAGTATTCCCCTATATACAGATCCTTCATATTCCTAATCATTAAATCATTCCTAATCTGTCTTTTCTGGGTAAAATGTTGATTTTTCATTCTTGAGCCTCTTCTCTGTGGGGTCAGCTTTTCACAATGGTAATTTCCTATTTTCTCTAAATATTAAAATGTCTGGGGTGAGGAAAATGTTGTGATGAAAAGGAAAAAATTGGGAGTAAAATACTATGGGTTTGAATTCCTGCTCTTCCTAGATATGTGTGACCTTGAATAACAAACCACATATTTATTCATCTATAACTTAGAGGTGGTACATGTAAAGTTTTGGAACATTGGGCCAAAATATTATTTCTTGTAGGTCATTGATAATAACCATTTGGAAATAAATATATACATATATATCTTTTGGTATAATAATAAACTCTTATTTTTTATTGCCAAGTATTATACTAGGAGTATTTACATCATTATTTCATTCACACAAGATTCTAAAATAATTATAAAACACTGATTATTAACTGCCTTGAAAGCTAAATATTGGCCTCAAATATGCCTTTCATTTTCAATTTAGCTGTGATGGTTTTTCATGGCTTAGTTCCAGTTGCTATAACAATATAACAGATTCACCCACAACTTCTTAGTTGAGCTTCCCTGGTGGCTCAGACGGTAAAGAATCCACCTGCAATGTGGGAGACCTGTGTTCAGTCCCTGGGTTGGGTAGATCCTTTGGAGAAGGGAATGGCCACCCACTCCAGAATTCTGGTCTGGAGAATTCCATGGACAGAAGAGCCTGGCAGGCTACAGCCTATGGGGTCTCAAAGAGTGGGACATGACTGAGTGACTTCCACTCACTCACCTCTTAGTTGCTTGGATTCTTCTTCTAGATTCGGTGGGTCAGGAATTTGGACAGCACATGACAAAGATGGCTTGTCTCTGCACCACAGTGTCTGGGACGTCAGGTGGAAAGACTGGGGTGACTCAGTGGCTGAGAGCTATAATTACCTGAAGCCTTGTTCACTCATGTATCTGGAGCCCAGGCTGGGACTACTCAAAGACTAGGACTGCTGTCCAGCGTGCTTACACATATCCTCAACGTGGTTTGAATTCCTCACATTATGACATCATTAGGGTAGTCAGACTCCTTTTGTGTGCCTTTGAGAGCAAGAGTTCCAGTCAACAAGGAGAAGCAGCACTAAACTTTATGAACCAGAACTCATCACTCCTGCCATATTCTACGGGTGGAAGCACAAGCCCACCTGATTTGTGGGGAGGGAACAGAGGCTCCGTTTCTTAATGAGAGTTTCAAAGAATTTGCAAGAAAGTTTTAAACCCACCACAACCCACTGTCTGGCCACAGGCTACTTATATTACTACCTTATGCAAAATGAATTCATTCCCTCTCAAGAGCCTCTGTAAAAAGATCATCTCATGATATCAGACTCAAACTCAAGGTCTGGGATCTTGTCATCTAAGTTCCATTCAGGTGTGGATGAGGACACCTCAGATGTGATTCCTTGGATATATTCTTTTAGGTCGAAACGCCTGTGACCTAAGTTAACAAGACATCTATTCTTACACTCACAGCACTGAATGGTGAGACAACCAAAGGATAACCACAACAGATCCTTGCATTCCAAGAGTGAGAAAATTAGAAGCACAAAGCCTTCCGTAGAATTCTGAAATTTAGTCTGATGCATGTTACCATTTCACTGCTTAGGGCTCAGTCCCACTCCCTGTGAGCTGTTTGCCATAGCTCTTGGCTCCACCCTGTAGACTCTTGGTTTTGCCTCTGAGCTACCCCCCCCCCTTTTTTTTTCTGTAAGATATGGCTAGTATTTGCCACTGAGGAGACTTCTTAGCCTGTTTCCCGACTGTACATGTTTGATGGTAGAGATGCTTTTTTCAATTTGTCTCTCTTTCTTTACTCTAAGCTGATATATTTTCTTTAAAAATTTGGTGAGTTTCCTATGTATGAATTCATGATCCACTCCATTAGGCAAAAGCTACATGCACAAATCTTTTCTGTGAGGACGTTATGGAAAAAATGATGCTTAGAAGTTCTATTTTTTAAAAATAGAAGATGTGTGTAGCACATGCTTAAGATATTGAGAAAGCCTTTTGCCTATTTGAAAGGCTTGGTAGTCAGCCTCAAAAATGCTTTCCAGGGACCTCCTTGGTGATCCAGTGGCTGAGACTCTGTGCTCCCAATGCTGGCGGCCCAGGTTTGATATCTGGTCAGGAAACTAGGTCCCACAGCCGCAACTAACACAGACCACATGTCACAGAGAAGATTGCATATCTTGTGTGCCACAACTAAGACACAAATGAATAAATAAATATTTAAAAACAACAACAGAAAAAAAAAAAGATGCCTTTCAATGAGTCCAGCTTATGGTGTTCATGCCCTTTTATAATCACCTTCCCTTGAGTGTTGACTGAATCTAGTTATTTCCTTCTACAAATAGAATAAAAAGTGATTGGAAGTCGCTTCTGAGATTATGTTGCAAAGTGAATCTGCTTCTGTCTTGCCTGCCTTCGCTTTCTCTCTCATTTGCTTGCTCCGATGGAAGCCAGCTGCCATGATGTGAACTTCTCTATGGAGGAACTCATGTGGCAAATAATTAAGGAAACCACTGGCCAACAGCCAATAAGGAAACGAGGCCCCCAGTCCCACAGCCTGTGATGAACCGAATTCTGCCAACTGCAAGTAGATACTCCTTTGATTGAGCCTCCGGATGAAAATATCACCTTAGCCAGTACTTGGTCAAAGCCTAGTGAGAGTTCATGAGCCAAAGGAGCCGAATAAGCAACTCCCAGATTTGGGACCTGTAGAAATGGTGAAATAAGAAATGTGTGTGTAGGAATTAAACCACTAGATTGGGAAGGAAAGACAGACATGAAGCGGGAGAGACAAGAACAAAGTGAACAGGAGAAGATAAACTGGCAAACCAGAACCCATAAAGACAAATGAGGATCTATGTCAGTCTTTCAAGGTTGCTGACTTTGGCCATACAGATGGCTTGTGGGATGAGCTGACACTTTTATACACCTGGCTCAGCATTGGCAGATGCCAAAGGAGCAATCTGGCTGGAGTTGGAGGAACCACAAGCCTGGCTACTGCCCTTCACCACCAACGCTAGCCAGTGTATCAACAGAAATGTGCACGAGGTGCCGCTGTGCTTGGCCTTGCGCCGATCTCCAGAATATAAATATGGCTGCTACTCACTGACATTTGAGGTGTCTCACAGATACAGGCAGATGCCTCTTGTGGCAAAGTCAGACTCAGAATTGCATAGAGAAGGGAAATCTGGGGAATATATTTCTGGCTTAGCTGAATTAACACGGTACAAAGTCACTCCATTTCAAACCTATATATATCATTATTCTTATGTAATTTATTTAGAATCTTTAACTAATGAGATCTGCTTCCTGTCTTTCTACCCATTTTCACTTATCAGTGTATACAGAGCACAGGCCACGTGACTCACCTAAAACCGGCAATATCCATTTGTCTCAGGCGGTTTACAGACAAGCTCTACACTGAGTTCAACCTGGAGCATTTTCAGTTTTGGAAAGCATACAACCAAAACATTTTTGTTTATTTAATTGATTGTTATGAATTTAAAAAGGTATAATAAAAATAACAAGAAATTTGTTTTGATAAATATTAACTTCCTCAGGAAAAAACCAGGTGGACATGCATTAAGAAAATAAGAAGCAGGACTTCCCTGGTGGTCGAGTGGTTAAGAATCCCCCTGCCAATGCAGGAGACACGAGTTTGATCCCTGGTCTGGGAAGATTCCACATGCCGCAGGATGACTAAGCCTGTGTGCCAAAACTGCTGAAGACCATGCCTAGAGCCCGTGCTCTGCAACAAGAGAAGCTACCAAAATGAGAAGCCCTTACACCACAACTAGAGAGTGGACCCCACTCACAGCAACCAGAGAAAGCCCATGTGCAGCAACAAAGACCCAGTTCAGCCAAAAATAAATAAATGGACTTATTTTTTAAAAAAAGGGAAAAGAAAATAAGAAGCAGAAGAAAATATGAGCTCAAGGAAGACACTGGCAATGTATCAATCCTGGAAACCAAGTAGACCGAACAGGGTAAGAAGAGTGAAAATATTCAGGTATAACTAGAAATACTTAAAAATTTGATCCATGAATCAAGGCCAAAGAAAGTAAAGAAAGGCTAGGATTAAGAGGAACCCTCTTATACTCAGGCATAGTGAATGTGAAGAAAAGTATTTAATGTGTTTCTTAATTGATTCATTCAACACTTATTAATTAAGCACTGTTCCAGGCACTCTACTAGGCACTGAGGGTACAGCAGAAGGACCAAATTCACAGTCCTAATCTATATTCATATTTACTGGATGACCTGGTAGGTGAACAGTGATGATCTCAAGGCAGTGTGATCATGGATATTTTTATCTATTGCTACATTTTATACACTGAACTTCTATTTTATGATCAAGAACGTTTACTTTAAAAAATACACTTGAAACAGAGAGCTAGGCTAGATACTAGAAAAATCACTGAAAAAAAGAAAGGACTGGGGAACATCAAATACAGAGTCCACTCCATCAAATCACTCTAAAGGCAGGTGACTGACATACCCTATCAGGCTTGTCCAGCATTAAGCTTTTACTTAAATCTTTGCCTCAAACTTTTACAGATGCAAGTTAAGGCTTTTGGTTGTTAGCAGCAGGTGATTTACTTTGCTGGGTGTTTTTAGCTGTTTTTAGGTAATATCTAGTTATGCATCTGCCAGACTTTCTGACTCTTATCCCCCCAACCTTCTCTATCATCCTCAGGCAGAGTATCTTCTGACACCAAATTCTCCCCACTAAATACAATATGCATAAATTACATAACTAGTTAATGAACCAACTGATTGAAGGATTCTTTCAACACGTATTTGTGTGTCTTCTCTGTACCAGACCTGGTGATTACCAGTGATCAACATAGACCAGACTCCTTTCATCATGAAGCATATATTCTAATTCTAAGAGGATAACTGTAAATTGTTAAACAGATGGAAGGCATTATAAAATGTAATTCAACATAAGATCTGGATATTCATAGAAAAAATACAAATTTAAAAGCTGTATCTGTAGCTTATACCCTTTGGGCTTCCACCTATTGATTAGTGAGAGGACATGAAAAGTCTCATCTAGTTTAAAGTTAATCCAATGAAATAATTTATACAATCCTTTTAGGGAATGGTTCTCAAATTTTGATTGATATCAGCATTTGATGGGGACTAATACAAGTATCAAGGCGTAGGCCCCATTCCACTTGAAGCAGCCTGGTCCTCTGTGGGATTTATTAGCTCCCCAGGAGGTTTCCCTGGCGGCTCAGACAGTGAAGAGTCCACCTGCAATGCAGGAGACCTGGGTTCAATCCCTGGGTTGGGAAGATTCTGTGGAGAAGGGAATGGCTACCCAATCCAGTACTCTTGCCTGGAGAATTCCATGGACAGAGGAGTCTGTTGGGGCTTTAGTCCATGGAGTTGCAAAGAGTCAGACACAGTGGAGGGACTAACAAACAGGAGGTTCTAGGGGCTTCCCTGTTGGCGCAGCGGGTAAAGAATCTGCCTGCAATGCAGGAGACACAGGAGACACGAGTTTGATCCCTGGGATGGGGAGATCCCCTGGAGTAGGAAATGGCAACCCACACCAGTATTCTTGCCCCAAAAATCCCATAGACAGAGGAGCCTGCAGGGCTACAGTCCAAAGGGTTGTAAAGAGCTGGACACAGTGACTAAGCACAACACAACAAAGAAATTCGGGTAAATCACAGAGTTTGAGAAAACATTCAGTCTCTCTTAGACAAAATTGCTCAGATTCTCATTTAGCCTCTCTTCTAATTATGTCCCTGACCAAGATGGAGAATGAGACAAGGCTCTAAGTTCAGATACCCACATGGTTGCTCTGTGTTTGACTGATGTTCATGGCAGAAGTCTATGGCTGGAGAAGCCCATCATTTGTCCTCTCTAGGCTGAGACAAGGCCCAAGCCCTCCCTCAATGACTCAGCTTCCTTGTGGTTACTGCTGGCACCTTTAGGGATTGACTGTGGTCCCTTCCAGCTTTACTTGACCTGCTCACTACAAAGCCACCTACTAAGGTGATGCTCTCTGAGGAGCAACCTAGCAGACCTTCAGAATTACAGGTTTTGTTTTCACAATGCAGAAAGCATGTGGACCTAGGACGAACTAGCTCAGAGTCTTGGCTTCCCAGATGTCTCAGTGGTAAAGAATTTGCCTGCCAATTCAGGAGACACGGCTTCTATCCCTGGGTTGGGAAGATCCCCTGGAGTAGGAAATGACATGCCACTCCCAGTGTTTTTGCCTGGGAAATCCCATGGACAGAGGAGCCTGGCAAGCTACAGTCCATGGGGTTGCAAAGAGTCAGATGCAACTGAGCACACACGCCCTTGTACTGCAGGCCACGCTGTGTCCCCAAAGTTACTGTGCTGACATTTATTCTAGAGCAGCTTGAGTCCCAAATGGGAGCAAGGGTGTCCTCTCCTCCTTCCTTCCTTTCACAGTTCCCTCTGGCTAGAAAAGGGTAGGCTTTTCCCTCTTTCTTTTCTCCCTGGACTTTTCTTACATACACAAAATTCTCTGGTCTCTTAACAAGGCCTGATCCTTTATAAGCTAAAGGAGATAGAGGAATTTAGATAATCCTTTCTCAGGATCAAAGCTTGGCTTTTGACTTCCAGAAGCTTAATGTCAGCTGAGACTTTCTCTGCTACTCTACTGGAACTCATCCTAATAGGCAGGTGGATGCTTCTAGAGAAGAACCAAGATTTATTCTAAGGAAGGCAAAAACAAGATCATGTTAGTAATTCAAAAGGAGAATTATTTACTCTGCAAAAATAAATAAACTGTTTTTCATCACAGTGATAAACTCTGTTAATATAAATAGGCTAATGTGACAGACTGAGCCTGAGGAGAGGTGAGAATGGCTTTGAATAACTGGTAAGGAAATGCTTTCCGGAGTAAGTGACATTTGAGATGAGATTTGAATGCTAAAAGGGAAACAATCTTGATACAGTCTAGGAAGAAGTGTTCCATGCAAAAAAATAAATAAATAAAATAAATGCAAAAAATGTTGGGGTATTAATGAATTTGGCATGTTGAGGAAACAGGAAGAAGTCTTGTAAGTTTCCAGAATAATGAGAGCTCAGAGAGGTAGGCAGGACCAGATTAGGAAAACTTCCTATACCATATAAAGTGCTTGGGTTTATCACCAAAAAATATGAAGCCACTTGATTTTTTTTTTCCCCTTTAGAACAGGAGAGTGACTTGAGCTGATTTATGTTTTCAAAAGATCATACTGGTGACTGTTCTCTGAAGGAGCATAGATAGGGGAGTGAAGGAAGCAGACAGACCAGTTAGCAGGATGTTGAAATATTTAATTCAGGGGAAAACTAATGGGAACAGGTTCAGACTAGAATGTCAGATGGGTCATAAAAGGAGTGATGGGTAGATTGAGGCTGTGTTTCGGGAAGTAACAGGTGACAGGCTTGGATGGGAAGAATGAGATAAAGAGAAGAAGAAATAAGAACAGTTATTGAGATTTTTCAAGGTTCTAGGTGAGTAAATAGATGTATACAGGTATATATATAGGTGTGTACATATGTACCTGTAAGTATATATGTGTGTGTGTATGATTACAAATAATTTAAAAATATTCCTTTTCTAAGAACAGCATGTGGTCTCAGTAATTTTTCAGATGAGATTGCCAGATGTTGGTGATTACATTGTTCAAGATTAAAAAAAAGGAAAAGGATTAACATCTTAAGCATTTATTGACAGGCAGTGTGCTAAGTACATTATTAATGTTATCTCAGGGCTTCTCTGGTGGCTCAGTGGTAAAGAGTCTGCCTTCTAAGGCAGGAGACACAGGTTTGATCCCTGGTCTGGGAAGATCCCGCATGCCGCGGAGCAGCTAAGCCCGTGTGCCCCAGCTACTGAGCCTGTGCTCCGCAACAAGAAAAGACACCACACTGAGAAGCCCAAGCACCACAGCCAGAGGGTAGCCCCTGCTCGCCACAGCTAGAGACAAGCCCGAGCAGTAATGAAGACCCAGCAAAGCCAAAAATAGATAAATAAGATTATAAAATAAATAAATAAATGTTATCTCAGTTGAACTTTATGCCTCAATTTTATAAGCAATTGTTTCTACTACTTAATAGATGAGGAAAATTTACCCTGGAGGGAAAAGAAACTAACACACGTCAAACATGTATTCAGCCAACATTTTTAAAGGACTTTCGGTGTGCGTTATAGTCATAGTTGAAGGTCAGCATGGATTTAAAAAAACTGGAAAAAACAATTCTAAATCCTACACATTGTATGGTGTATTTTCTGGGTGCAAAACTAGTTAAAAGTCCGTGCCTTTCATGGACTAATTTAAACCAGACATAACAGTAGTGCTCAAAAATATCCTCAAGCATATGTTGCTCCAGGTGTCAGTCAAAATATGTACATCATATAAAAGAAATGTTGTAGTGGTTTTAGATGGTGGAGTGTTTTAGCTTTAATCCTTCTTCATGCTAAGTTCAATTTCTGCTACTGTTTTAGCTTTTTTTTGGAATGAAGCAGAGTTGGGATACCAGATGCTCTAAAAATCATCTTCATTTCCTAGATATATCACATCTTTCCTTTGCAAGAGTCTGCATACCCCTCTTCTATGGAATAGACCCAATCTACAGACCCCAGGGAAGCTTTCCTAGCCCTCTGTGGTTAGTTTTCTTTACTTTTTTCCAACTCAAACTGAATTCTGCGTATTCCTAGCAGGGTTGTGCCATCAAATTTATCTTATGGTTTTCACATAAGTCTTACTGGTTTATTTTTGCTTCTATGACTTTCATTCATGAAGATGAATGCATACTTGCAAGCATGCAAATGTGAAGATAAGTGAACAAGGTTATTTTTAGTGGGAAGAAGTATATATTCAAAAGGTTGTTGACTACTCAGGGAAGTTACCTATAGAATCATATTATGAACCAATTTATCCTTTACTCCAACTTCTCTCTAGATGGACAGGGTAACCTAAGGATATATGGACACACATCAGAAATCCATTCAAGCCAAGTGTGAAAATATAGACTAATAGAAACAATAAGCAATACCATTTGGGCTCAAAGTAATGTGTTGTTATCAAGAGAAAAAATGTACTTTCTTATAAACTAGTGCTTGTGTGAGTACTAAGTCATTTCAGTCGTGTCTGACTATTTGCAACCCCATGGATTGTAGCCCACCAGGCTCCTCTGTCCATGAGATTCTCCAGGCAAGAATACTGGAGTGGGTTGCCATTTCCTACTCTAGGGGATCTTCCTGACACAGGGATTAAACCAGTGCCTCTTACGTCTCCTGCATTGGCAGGTGGGTTCTTTATCACTAGTGCCACCCAAACTAGGGGAATGCCAATATTTTTGGAGTGTGTAGCCTCCCAAGTAAACAGTTTCAGGCCTGGAGTAAAATTCTTATTTGCTTGCTAAATACTGGGTCACCACTCTATTCACACCTTCCTCTTCCACTTGCCAGATTGCATTCATCTTTTAATTTGTTTTATTACCTGAATTAGAGCTCACAGCTACTTCTGCTACTGCTGCTGCTGCTGCTAAGTCGCTTCAGTCATGTTCAACTCTGTGCAACCCCATAGACGGCAGCCCACCAGGTTCCCCCGTCCCTGGGATTCTCCAGGCAAGAACACTGGAGTGGGGTGCCATTGCCTTCTCCTACTCTTATTCAAACTCTGGGCTTTTATATTTTCAACTTCTACTATGTTAGATTTTTTGTACTTGGTGCAAGCATGTCTGAAAGACAACTCCTCATCTTTCTTCCCCCAAATCCTGCTCTTCTGACCAGTTCTCTAGCAAGAAGGTCAAAGAGTGCCAAACTTGGCCTCCATGGCGTAACAGGCCAACTAACCTATATAAAGATACAACTATCAATTCAACACTTTGGACTTAATCCTCAATTTAGGACTCTGGTATTCACTCTGTCTTCATTCTTCACAACTGCTCTCTATCAAATCAAACTTTCACCAGTTTTCTCAATTCCTTTGGCCCATCACTCCTTACAGATGACTCCACCTCCTTTATACTTACTATTTTTAATACTACCTGTGTAACTGTAACTCCAAGTTCTTATCTCCATACCAGACCTTACTGCTAAGCTGCAGGCCAACAGATTTCTGATCGCATCCATCTAAATTTTCTAGTGACCATAAACTCAGTTCAAAACATAATTCCTCATTCTGCATCTCTTTTCTCTGTTCAGGATAACATCATCTCTTGTTGGGTTTATTTGAGCGCTTTAGAATTGTTCTTCTTGTTTCCACTCTACATCTCCATCAGTTACCACTTGTACTTCTGCTAGTGTTTATTTTTTTTCCAAAACACAAATTTAATGATGGAAAATTATCAAATTCATTTCACTTAAAAGCACTTCATCCAAATTAAAATTGTTATACGTTAAATTAAATTTTGGGGAAAGGGTTTTTAGATTTACCAAAGAGATACTTGGTGCACTAAAAAGTAGATTGGAAAAAATAACCAAGTATGTAGGGCAATAAAACTAGAACCAATAATAGAACTAAACAACTATTCAGTAGGAAATTACATTTTTTTCCCAAATGACTCTGAGTTGTAAAGATGACTTTAAAACATAAAGTTTCAAGGTAGAAATTAATTTTTAAAAATGAGCAATGCATTTCAAAAACCTTTGGGATATAGTTAAATAGTACTCAGAGGAAAATGGTTATTCTTATATGAGCTTGCTAAAACACTGTAAGAATTTAAAATAAGGTAACTCCAACTGAGCTTGCCATGCGGCTCAGTGATAAAGAATCTACCTGTCAATGCAGGAGACACAAGAGACAGTTATTCTCAGTCATGTCCAGCTCTTTGTGACACCATGGACTGTAGCCCACCAGACTCCTCTATCCATGGAATTATCTAGGAAAGAATATTGGAGTGGGTTGCCATTTCCTTCTCCAGGGGATCTTCCCAGATCAGGGATTGAACCTGTGCTCTGGCATCTCCTGCAATGGGAGGTGGATTCTTTACTACTGCACCACCTGGGAAGATATATATATATATATATATATATATATATATATACCAGAAAGATTTTGTTTTGACCTAAAAATCTTCCTCTGTCTTGTAAGTCATACTTATGTTACTCTACTACCATGCAGTTAAATGGTTGATTATTTTCCTAAGCCTCCTTTAAATGTCTCCATCATTCTCAAGCTAAGTAATGTGAAGGTGGATACAGGGGAACTCTGTCACACTTGTTACCAACTTGAGCTACTTAGAGGTGAACAATATTAGACATGCTGCTGCTGCTACTGCTGCTAAGTCGCTTCAGTCATGTCCGACTCTGTGCAACCCCATAGACGGCAGCCCATGAGGCTCCCCCATCCCTGGGATTCTCCAGGCAAGAACACTGGAGTGGGGTGCCATTGCCTTCTCCAATGCAGGAAAGTGAAAAGTGAAAGTGAAGTCGCTGAGTCTTGTCTGACTCTTAGCGACCCCATGGACTGCAGCCTACCAGGCTTCTCCGTCCATGGGATTTTCCAGGCAAGAGTACTGGAGTGGGGTGCCATTGCCTTCTCTAAATATTAGACATATTAATGTATATAAGATGCTATTTTCTGTATTTTTAACCAAGGATTTAGTTAACTCAACTGATGGTTAGCCCCCCAGGGAAGCTGGGGCAATTTGTTTTTGTACAAGTGAAGTGGAATGATTTTGAATTTTAAAAAGTTCTAGTGCTTAGAGTAAGAACTTCCATTCTGGGTTTTGTTTGCCCCACTTTCAGGCACATCTGATTTGTGTTTCTATTTGATAGGTCCGGGAAATGCATGGTAATGACTGTTAAAAATCGCGCAAATTTAATAAGTATTCAAAGCATGGAAAAAGACGGCATTTGCAAAATTTGCCACATTCTCTGTGAAAACTGATCAGATAATAATGTGACAAAAGGCACTCCTGAATATAATTTACTGAAAAAGTTTTAATTGAATATGTGTGATCAAGAGGAATTCCATTGTAGATCCATGTGACATTTAAATAAAGAGGTGAAACTATTTCTTGATTTTTTTGTTATTACTTCAGTGCAGCAATATTCTCTCACCAGGCAAATCTAATAGCTCATAATACTTTTTTAACGATTAATTTTTATTGGAGTAGAGTTGCTTTACAAAACAAAGTAGAAATAGAAACAGACTGGAAAACAAACGTATGGATACTAAGGGGAAAAAGGGGATGGGAGGAATTGGGAGACTGGGATTGAGACATATATGCTATTGATACTAGGCATAAAATAGATTAAAAAATAAGAACATACTATATAACACAGGTGTCTGTACTTAATGCACTGTGGTGACCTGAGTGGAAACTCAGAATGCTTTGGGGGCAGAAATATCTGACTGAGGGATGCACAGAACACTCTTGCCCTTTAAAAACAATAAAGGTGAAGGAGAGAGAGTGAGTAAGAGAGGCAGAGAAAGTAGGAGTACATCTGTGCTCAGTCACGTCTAACTCTTTGTGACCCCATGGACTGTGGCCCTCCAGGCTCCTCTGTCTATGAGATTTCCCAGGCAAGAATACTGGAGTGTGTTGCCATTTCCTCCCCATCCAGGAGATCATCCCAACCCAGGGATCGAACCCATGTCTCCAGCGTCTCCTACATTGGCAGGGAAGCACTGGGATGAGCATATGGGATTCACAGAATATTCTTTCTCTTTAAGAACAATAAAAGTAAAGGAGCGAGTTAGGAGGAGGAGGGGAAGTAGGGGGTCTGCTGCTGCTGCTAAGTCACTTCAGTCGTGTCCGACTCTGTGTGACCTCATAGACAGCAGCCCACCAGGCTCCCCCGTCCCTGGTCTAGGAACATTTAAATGCAGCCTCTTTGAAATTCCACTGAAGAGCCTCACAAAAGGATACTTTGCTCACAACAAAGAAAAAGACAAAACCCTTTGATCTCCAGGGTTGTCTAGAATTGTCCCCTTTGGAAGCAAGGGCTGTCCGAGAACTTGTGCACAATGGCCAGTCACACTTGGGTAACCGTGGAAGCTGGGATGCCCTTCAACAAGCAGTGTTGGTGCTTCAGACTAATAACTGGACTCCATCTAGTGGTCATAATACACGCCGGGCTCTAGCTGCTTCCAGAAAGAGACCTCACACCAAAGCAAATCAACCAGCCTTGTTCATGAGATTCAACTTGCTGCTGTGGTCAGAGGGGGCTGAAAGGACCAAATAAAACAACAGCAACAACAAGACATGCAATCTCAGGCACTCTGCTACCCTCCTTTTGCAGGTAGGAACCTGTGTGGCTGAGACCCTGTTGGTTCTATGGTACTTTTCTCACTGGGATGGTTTGTGTGATGTGTTTTATTATTGTGTGAAACAAGAGAGGATGGTCGGCGCAGTACTGAGTGAAGCCTCAGGAGCATCATTTCTGCTGTGTGACCTCTGGCAGGTCCTGGGGGTAAACCTCTGAAGGACCTAGTCGGCGTGTCTAAGGTGAGAAGGTGAGACGCAAAGGTTTTCACCACTTGTCTATTTCATACCTGCCAGGCCTTCTGCCCTCTGTCGAGTGCTTTGTGAAACTCAACGACTTTAAAGTTCAAGAAAGAGATAAATTTTTAAAGGGTAAATATCTAAAATACTTTCTGAAAGTTACTAAATTTCATACCCAAGCATCACAAGAGTTCCTTGGAGATGTCTGAGGGTTAGATAATTACTCGTAGGTGTAGGAATGAGAAGGTGACAAGAATATTAAACTGTCTCTATGTCTGTGACTGTCCAGGGCTATATTCTTGTCCACATCTAGTCTTTCTGTATGAACACTTATGTAAATATATACATATAAATATATACACACATATCTCATAATCAATTTAAAAAAGACAGATGACCACTCAGGGAAAGCCTTGGGAACATGAGTAACAGATTAAAATTTTATATCTTTAATGTATCAAGAATTCTTACAAATGAATAATTTAAAAAAAGATTCCTTAGAGATAAAATGAGCAAAGGACATAAACAGGTCATTCTCAGAAAAGAATTACAGAGAATCAAAAGTCTGAGATACGTTAAATTAATTTTTAAGCAATGAAATTCATTTTAATTACTATTTAATTATGCAATTATCTAAAGTTAATTGTTAGTAACAGTAAATTTTAAAATTCTTGTCAGAGGAGCAAAGTAATCACGAATACTGAGTGCACCATGGTGTCCTTCCATACAGGAGTAATGGGAGTGTGTGTTGGCTGACCTATCTAAATAAAGCTTGACTATATCAATCAAAATGGAAAAGATTCCACTTTTAGTATATCTAAAAGAAACAGCTGGATGGACAGCTACACAGAAATGTACTTGTAATAATCTTTGTTGTAGCATTTTGTATAGTAGTAAAGAGAAGTGAAGTCACTCAGTCGTGTCCAACTCTTTGTGATCCCATGGACTGTAGCCTACAAGGTTCCTCCATCCATGGGATTTTCCAGGCAAGAATACTGGAGTGGGTTGCCATTTCCTTCTCCATGTATAGTAGTAAAGTAAAGGAAATAGCAAATAACCAACAATAACCTACCAACTCTAAATATTTTACCATTTCGCTCAGTCGTGTCTGACTCTGCGATCCCACGGACTGTAGTCTATCAGGCTTCTCTGTCCATGGGATTTTCCAGGCAAGAGTACTGGAGTGGGTTGCCATTTCCTTCTCCAGTGTATCTTCCTGACCCAGGGAT
Source organism: Bubalus bubalis (assembly GCF_019923935.1). Classification (NCBI taxonomy): domain Eukaryota; kingdom Metazoa; phylum Chordata; class Mammalia; order Artiodactyla; family Bovidae; genus Bubalus; species Bubalus bubalis. The sequence goes on from NC_059163.1 coordinate 21,651,754, forward strand.
CAAACCCAGGTCTCCTGCATTGCAGGCAGACGCTTTACCCTCTGAGCCACCAGGGAAGCCCAAGTAATTGGCATAGGGCCACATATTAGACTACTATTATACTACAAAGAAAAAATTTTATAGATTTACATGTATAACATAAAATATTTACAGTACACTAAGGAGATTGATGAAAGTGAAAGAGGAGAGTGGAAAAAGTTGGCTTAAAGCTCAACATTCAGAAAACGAAGATCATGGCATCTGGTCCCATCACTTCATGGCAAATAGATGGGGAAACAGTGGAAATAGTGTCAGACTTGATTTTTTTGAGTTCCAAAATCACTGCAGATGGTGACTGCAGCCATGGAATTAAAAGACCCTTACTCCTTGGAAGAAAAGTTATGACCAACCTAGATAGCATATTGAAAAGCAGAGACATTACTTTGCCAACAAAGGTCCGTCTAGTCAAGACTATGGTTTTTCCAGTGGTTATGGATGTGAGAGTTGGACTGTGAAGAAGGCTGAGAGCCGAAGAATTGATGCTTTTGAACTGTGTCTTGAGAGTCCCTTGGACTGCAAGGAGATCCAACCAGTCCATTCTAAAGGAGATCAGTCTTGGGTGTTCTTTGGAAGGACTGATGGTAAAGCTGAAACTCCAGTACTTTGGCCACCTCATGCGAAGAGTTGACTCACTGGAAAAGACTCTGGTGCTGGGAGGGATTGGGGGCAGGAGGAAAAGGGGACAACAGAGGATGAGATGGCTGGATGGCATCATTGACCCAATGGACGTGAGTCTGAGTGAACTCCGGGAGTTGGTGATGGACAGGGAGGCCTGGCGAGCTGTGATTCATGGGGTCACAAAGAGTTGGACATGACTGAGCAACTGAACTGAACTGAACTGAAGAAGACTGAGCTTAGAAAATAATAAATATAGAATGTCACAATTTTAATAATACAATGAATTTTATATGCATATGAATTACCACAGAAAAATATCCAGAAAGATATAAATTAAAACTTTGTATTTTAACAAAATTTAATGAGAGCTTCCATGGTGACTCAAACAATAAAGAGTCCGCCTGCAATGCAGGAGAGCAGAGTTTGACCCCTGAGTTAGGAAGATCCCCTGGAGAAGGAAATGGCAACCTACTCCTGTACTCTTGCCAGGAGAATTCCAAGGACAGAGGGTCCTGGCGAGCCCTAGTCCATGGGGTTGCAAAGAGTTGGACATGACTGAGTGACTAACATTTTTTCTCATTTCATTACCATGGAAAAATATCGAGAAAGATAAATTAAAACAGTACTGTAGCTTCTTGGTGATGAAATTACAATTTTCACTTTGTTTTTATATCTTTCTTGGTTGTCTGTATTTCCCACAATCATGATAAATTGCTTTTATTATCAGATAAGCCAATTAAGCAACATTTATTGAAGATTGGAATAAAGTTGGAGTAACCGGGGCAAACTTCCACAAAAATCTCTAACTACATCTTCCACAATGTTTCCTAATCTGAACGTGTAATTTCCTGCTTCGGTTTATTGCACTATAGAGGTAAATAAAAGAACTAACAAAAGAGATGTATCTTTCACAGACCATAAAAGTTCCATTTCACTGTAAAAAAAAATTTCTCTTCTCATATCCCTTAGGCATGATAACATGCAAGGAGATAAAAAGGAAACTTGCAAAGACACAAGGGAGGTCTCTGAAAAGGACTGGGTAACAGAGTTTGCATGGTCTGGACACATCCCCTTGGCCTGCAGCCACCCCTCCATGTAGTAGTGTGTGTGCTGTGGTCAAACAGGTGTCAGAGCTGAAGAAGTGGCCAGTGAGAGCTGAGCGTAGACACGGGGGTGGTAGGGATGGCTGAGGATACAGTCTTTTCCTGGGCTCAGGGTGACCACAGTGGTGAGCATTGTGTCTACATTTATGGATCAGGTCCTGATTGTCTCCCACCTGTTTCTCTGTGCTGTACTTAGTTTACTCTTGTTCAACTCTTTGCAACCCCATGGAGTGTAGCCTGCCAGGCTCCTCTATCCATGGGGATTCTCCAGGCAAAAATACTGGAGTGGGTTGCCATGCCCTCTTCCAGGAGATCTTCTTGACCCAGGGATCAAATCCAGTCCTCTCGCATTGCAGGCAGATTCTTTACTGTCTAAGCCACTAGGGAAGCCTTGAGCTTCTCTAGGGATCGTCTTCTTTAGTCCTTAATATTGTTGTCAGACTTACTCCACTAGATACTATGAAGATCCCAAATCCTAGCATTACTGTTTAATATCTATGTGATGCATGGGTAAGTAACTGAATTCCCTAAAATTTTATTTCCCTCATCTGAAGAGCAGGAGTAATATCATTGCCTCTAATTCTCATGAAGGGTGTGGTGCCAACAACAGCTAGCCCTATGCTTGCATGAGTCATGTGCTCCAGAAATGAAAATTAAGTTACGTACTGTATATTAAAGCAAGTATTAACCTCCATTAGACACAAGTTGGGTGACCATATCACTTATCGAATGAACGAGATTGATTTTGAGGGCACAAGGAGGTGCTTCATTAAGCCAATGCAAGATTAATTTGGGAACTGACCAGGGCAAGTTAAGATGGATGATCATTCTGGTTATAAATTTCTTAATCTGATTTCCTTGAACTGTACAACATTCACAATGGCTGGTGTTTTATTATCAGCATGGAATCTGGATGGTTTCCTTATGGGACGTGGGTTGGGAGAATGCGATGTTGCCCTGCTGCTAAGCTGCTAAGTCATTTCAGTCGTGTCCGACTCTGTGCGACCCCATAGGCGACAGCCCACCAGGCTTCCCTGTCCCTGGGATTCTCCAGGCAAGAACACTGGAGTGGGTTGCCATTTCCTTCTCCAATGCATGAAAGTGAAAAGTGAAAGTGAAGTCACTCAGTCGTGTCTGACTCTTAGCGACCCCATGGACTGCAGCCCACCAGGCTCCTCTGTCTATGGGATTTTCCAGGCAAGAGTACTGGAGTTCATGCTGCATTCCTATCATTGGCTTATACATCAGTGTCCCCTTGGTGTGCCATGTGACTTTACATCCTTGGTGCCTAGCATATTGTACGTGCTCAGTAAATGATTATAGAATTTATGACCAGATGCCTTGGAACAATTAGTCTCAGATGCCAGGAAATGGCTCTTGCATTTTCTGGGTGGTTCCTGGCTGTAAGCCCAGCTTTCTAGCAGTTGGATAATTGTACTGTGATGGTCAGCCTGAGGCAGGAGAATAGAGGTTGCTGACTGCTGCTCTCTGTACAATGTGCTGGGAATTTTTGAGACGGCGGGACACTACCTGGTCTCCTTGGCATCTTGGCCTGTCCCTTTGCCTTGCCTGCTGAATCACCTGCCCACTAGATTGTGAGCACTTTGAGAGCAAGCACTAAAACGATCTTCTTTAAGCATGTATTTCCAGCTTTGATGGAATGCCTGGCACAATGCTCCGTAAGTAATTGTGGAATGGATACATAAAAATAGCACTAATGAAATAATTGTGAAATAAAAGAATCAAAAAATGAAAGAATATTGTAATTAGCTATCTAAATTTAGAAAATATACTTATCATCTTTGGGTCTCATTTTCAATATTCATAAAATTGGAATAATAAAATCTCACAGAATGGCATCCTTTTTGTCAGTTGTCATAAGTTGTAAGCACCATTTATAGAGTGAATCTGTCAGTCATAATGGTTATGCTGTTCTAATTCAGATTTGAAGCAGAATTCAGATGGAGTCTACCTTTTGTTAACTTTTAGAGCTTTAACATTTACTTTAACTTTTCCAAGTCTTGGGTTCTGCTATTGGTTGATATATGGCAAAACCAATACAATATTGTAAAGTTAAAAAATGAAATAAAATTTAAAAAAAGATTAAACTAATTGCTGTGAAAATAAATTAGTATTGTCCATTGCTTAGCAAATATAATATATTTTTAGCATTATTATTTGTATCGAAGATCTTGGAATTTTATGACTTTTGTTTCTATTATCTACAAAATACCTGTAAAATAAGACTATCATTAACATTCTTATTCACAATTAGAAAACCATGAAGATTTATTAGGTTTGGATTACTGGGAATTGAGAATGAATTGATAGATACAATGCATAGAAACCAATAGCATTAATAAGTAAAAGGTGTATAGTATTTTACAGTGCACAAAATATTTCCACAACAAGAAGATTCACAATGCTGGAATAAACTACGGGCTGTCGGTAGGTTTCCATGCATTACTGTGGATTGCATTTATTCCTTACAATATTATTTTGGAGTTCCCATGAACACTAAAAGCCATGTGTAACTCATTTACCTGGCTGATTTAAGAGGCGTTTGATAGTTTCCAAAAGTTTCCACTCTCTCTTTCCTAGCCAGAAAATCAGAATGCAGGTGCATCAGAGAGACGGGAGGGAGTTTAATGTAGATTTGTTTGGTGGGGGAGAGTATTTGGAAAAGCACTTTGTGTAAACTGTGTGTGTGTGAGTGTGTATGTGTGCATGAACACATAGGCATCTCTGTCTATTCACCACACATGAGAAAGAGAACAGCATGGACAGAGTTCTTCTGCATCCAGTGAGAGGAAAACTGTGATAAGGAGAAGCATAACCATTTGTTCTGAGCCATGGAAGGATTCCAAACCAAGGGCTTGCAACTCTTCACTCTCCAGTCTTTATAGGATTCTTGTTTAAATCTACAAGCTTTCTAAGTAAACAAGTCTACGTATTTACAGATTTCTCAATCAGAGTTTATGAACACTTCTCAACCTTAACGCCGGATGTATCCACGTTATCATCTTGATTACCTATCGTTGCTCCGTTTGTGCTTCAAAAATCCTAACTTCAGTTATGAACTTCTCTAAACTGACTTGTAAGCAAGAATGGAAAAATATCCACAACTTTCTGTTTCAGCATTGGAAATAGCTGCTTTTCTGACATAATTATTTTTAAATAATTGTTTTAAGTGCTCATTTTCATTTATCCATTCATCTCTGTAGATGGGATACTGATTAAAATATCCTAGAGCTGCCTACACGTTTCAAATACATAACTAAGACTATATTTCACACACATGACCTCATCCTTAGTCTAGAGACATTAGCACCTCCAGTCAGTTGACCCAGGCTTGTGTACTCTAGAAAGTTAAAAACAATTTTTAAAAAGGGTTTTAGAGGGACACATGTCCTTCAAAGAGCTTTCCTGGTTACTCAGAGGTAAAGAATCTGCCTGCCAATGCAGGAGATGTGGGTTAGATATCTGGTTCAGAGAAAGAGCCTCTGAGGAAGAAAATGTCAGTCCATTCCAGGATACTTACCCGGGAAATCTGGTGGACAGAGGAGCCTGGCTGGCTATAATACATGGGGTTGCAAAGAGTCAGACACAACTTAGCGACTGAACAACAACAACAAAAGTCCTTCACAAAACAAAAAGCAAGTATATTCTCTCTGGGTTATAGAGACTGACAATTTCCCTTCAGCTTCTCTGGGCAAAGACCCACATCACACGGAGAAGCGACTGGTGAGTCGGAACCTGACTGCTTTTGTCTAGTTTATACCAACTTTCTATTTTAGCCTTGAAAACGGCTACCCTTCTGACATAATTATTTAAAAATATTTATTACTTATTTTAATAGCAATCAATCTATAGCTCAAAGGAATAAGGAGGGACAAGAAATTTGGAGAACCGTTTCACCTCTTTGTGTGATATAAGTATGTAATATAATTTTCACAGTACTGTGATTTCCTTTCCTGTAACAGTTTACATGGTGGTAATAAATGCGTTTCATTTGTCAAGTCATTCCCTTATAGAAAAATGAATGAACAGAGTCATCATAAAGGAACTGAGGGACTTCCCTGGCCGTCCAGTAGTTAACACTTCGCCTTCCAGTGCGGAAGGTCAGGTTTAATCCCTGGTCAGGGAACTAAGATCCCACATGCCTTGCAGCCAAAAAAACCAAAGCATAAAATGGAAACAATATTATAACATTCAACAAAGACTTGAAAAAATGGTCCACGTGAAAAAAAATCTTAAAAAGGAATTCAGATAACTGTCGATGAGAAACAGGGTGAAATGGTTTAACAGTTTTTAACTTATCTATCATCCGTGTGTGTGTGTGAACATATTCCAAATGTTCAAAAAGAGCTAAAGACTAATTTCTTGCAAAAGTGGACTGAATGTATCAGAAATAACTGAGGACAGATTTAATGTTATCATACGAAGTTGTTTAGAATCTAGGGAAAGGTGTTGGGTGCTTTCTGTGGGAAGTCATGTAAGGCCTGAAAGAGTAGCACAGCTGGGTCTGGTAATTAACATCTGTATCATAAATAGCAGATGAGGAAAAACTGGATCCAGAGCCAGGAGGAATGATCTGAGGCAGATTTTAGGTTAGAGTGTGATTAACATATTAAATTAAGTATGAAAAATAAATCGGGGTTAATAAACTACACTTGTAATTGTTTTTTAATTTTAGTTATCCAGGAGGGTGCTGCATCTTTTAGAGCCTGCATATTGACCAAGGATCTCAGATAAATATTATATCTTTATATATGTTATATAAATATATGTGAAAAGCCGACTCATTAGAAGACCCTAATGCCAGGAAAGACTGAAGGGGCAGGAGGAGAAGGGGATGACAGAGGACAAGATGGCTGGATGGCATCAACGCAGCACCAACTCAATGGACATGAGTCTGAGCAAACTCCAGGTGAAGGACAAGGATGCCTGGCGTGCTGCAGTCCATGGTGTCGCAAAGAGTCGGCACAATTAAGTGACTGGACAACAACAACAACAAAAGTTATATATATACATCCTTCTATTTTGGGGCTTCCCTGGTGGTGCTAGTGGTAAAGAACCTTGCTGCCAATGAAGGAGATGCAAGAAACTCGGGTTTTATCCCTGGGTCAGGAAGATCCCCTGGAGAAGTAAGTGGCAACCCACTCCAGTATTCTTGCCTGGAGAATCCCATGGACAGAGGAGCCTGACAGAGTACAGTCCATGGGGTCACAGAGAGTCGGACATGACTGAAGGGACTTAGCACACACACAGGCATGAACATGTTTCTATTTTATATGTAATATTTTTTCTTTATATCTTTGACAGTGCACCACTTCCAGATGAGGGACATAAAACAGAAAACATTTTTTAAAGATTCAAAGTAAAACTACTTCCTATTTATCCCTTAGATCATCACTGTCCAAGAGAACTTTCTGTGACGATGTAATGTTCTATGTCTGTGCTGTTCAGTAAGGTAGCCACTAGACAGATGTGGCTATTGGGCACTTGAAATGGGTGGTTGGGTTAAGGAACTGAATTTTTAATTTTATTCCATTTTAATTTTTTTAAAAGATTTTTTTGATGTGGACCACTTATAGAAGTCTTTATTGAATTTGTTGCAGTATTACTTCTGTATATGTTTTGGTTTTTTGGCCGCAAGGCATGTCGGATCTCAGTTTCCCAACTGGGGCTCAAACTCTCACCCCCTGCACTGGATGGTGAAGTCTTAACCCCTGGTGCTGTGCTGTGCTTAGTCGCTCAGTCGTGTCTGATTCTCTGTGACCCCATGGACTATGGCCCGCCAGGCTCCTCTGTCCATGGGGATTCTCCAGGCAAGAACACTGGAGTGGGTTGCCATGCCCTCCTCCAGGGGATCTTCCCAACCCAAGGATTGAACCTGGGTCTCCTGCATCGCAGGCAGATTCTTTACCCTCTGAGCCACCAGGACAACCAGGCAAGTCCCTGTTCTGTTTTAATTAACTTGAAATTAAATAGCCACGTATGGCTAGTGACCACTGTATTTGTGCAGGCTTAGATCCAAGCTCTCCCAACTTTTAGGTCCACTGAGAGAATTTTTCTGATGGTTTAGAATCAGATGCTAGACCTTTAAAACTTGGGCCAAAACTCAAACTTAAGTTGCCTGTCATTCAAACTTCTGAGGAGCCTCTTATTTAGGGTCCCTTCACTTTTAGCCACTACTGTTTATATCAGTTAATGAATAAATTACTACTCAGGACCTCATGTCATTGATCATCTAATGTTATTCAAATTTTTGGTGGTTCAAAAGAGACATTTTCTTTTCTTTTCTTGAGTAGGTAGATTTTTAAGCAAAATAAATATTTTTTATCAGTCATTAATGTCTAAGACTTGACTGTCATTTTCCTAGAAATTCAATAAATGTAAAAGAAAATTCTTTCAATCATTAAATATTGAATGTGTATTTTCAGTCATTCCATTTTACACTTATTTTTTTCTTTGTATCCTAAATAACATTTGTAGACCATCATCTATATGTGCTTGATAGCAATTCTTGGGCTATTGAGCCTTCTCACAGATTCAGATTTATTCCAGAAAGCTGCAAGAGATCTAAGAAAGAATAATAGACTCCAATATTCTTTAAGATTTTTAAAATATATAAATAAAATATAACATTTTAATTTAAATCAACATACTCATGTTTGGGTGATTTGACCCTTGTTATCACACCATGGGGTCATTTTCTTATGTCTCTAGTAAGAAGTTCAAGGCAGAATGCAGTAGAGGAGTCTGCCTTCTACAAGACAGAAATATCTTATCTTTATGATGAGTTCTAGATCTTAATTCTGTAACTAGTTGGAGTGGAATAGAATTTAGAAATAACTCTTATACATAATAGTTTGCATCTGCTAATCCCAAACTCCCAATATAGGTTGGATAAACAAGGTCTTACTGTATAGCACGGGGCTTCCCAGGTGGCTCAGTGGTAAAAGAATCCACCTACCAATTCAGGACAGGCAGGTTCAATCCCTGGGCCAGGAAGACCCCCTGGAGGAGGAAATGGCAATCCACTCCAGCATTCTTGTCAGGGAAATCTCATGAACAGAGGAGCCTGGCGGGCTGTAGTCCACAAAGAGTTGGACACAACTGAATGACTGAGCACTCATGTATTGTATGGCACAGGGAACTATATTTAATATCTTGTGATAAACCATAATGGAAAAGGATATAAAAAAATGTATACATGTGTATAACTGATACATTTTGCTGTACAGCAGAAATTAACATAACACTATATTGGGTTGGCCAGAACATTTCATGCAGCTTTTTCTGTTACATCTTATGGAAAAACCAAATGAAGTTTTTTAGCCAACCCAATAAATCAACTATATTTTAATAAAAACAAAACAAAACCCCAAAACTCCTATACCACTCTGCTAGAGGAAATAACTACTGATGACTTGAGAGGCAACGAGCAACTTCTAAGTGTTTTTAGCCTAACTCATCCATCCTTAAACTTCTCTTTGTGATATGTCGTCCCTTGGAAGTGTTACAAAGTGAGCTTCAGATCAAAGGAAATAAAAAGCACAGCCCCACAGGGCTCAGATATCTCTTGGGGGCATCTTCCCCTGCCAGGCAGGCCATCCACCTCTACACTATAAAATTACCCAAACATGACCAACAGCTCCAAGTTTCCCCAACTCATGTGATTGACACCAGAGTATGGGCTCCAGTTTCCAGAGAGTGTTTGTCAATGTGACTGTTTCGACTGCCAACATTTCGATATTGTGTCATTAATTTCTCCCATTTCTAACAAATAAGATGACTTAATGAAATTACATATGCTGGACCCAATTTTAAAAGTCCGTGCTTGTTCATATGTATGTATGTCAGTATTTATAGTGATGGAAAATCTCCAGAAAGCAGAGCTGAAGTCCTATAAACACCAAAATGTTTCTCTTAAATAAGTCCATTTTGGGAAAAGCTCTGTCACATGGTTCTTGCACATAATTGCCTCACCTCTGAACTGCTGCACTCACATCTGGCCTGAGCCCCCGTGAGCTGGGGGTTGGTTCTGACTGGAGCCTCATGGCACTCTGCCTGTGTTTTGAGTCTGAAAATGCAGTTGGCTAATATTTTGAGTCAAGAAGTTGAAATATAGCCGTATAACTCCCTCCCTGCTTCAGTGACACTGCAGTGGACCTAGCATCTGTGTGTGTGTGAAACAGAGCGAACACAAGAGATATTGGGTATGGAGCTGGGATGAAGGAAATGTGGGGGAAGGGAAACACCTGCTACTCTCCAGTCTCACTTTCTCTAGGACTGGATTTCTTACTGCCCTCACAGCAGTGTTTCGGTGCCCCAGATAAAAAAGCATACAAAATGAAAACCAAAGTTGTCAGAAACAAGTTGTCACAAACCAAAATTAGTACCCTTAAGTAAGCTTCCTATTCTAACCTTGTTAATTATCAGAAGCCTCCCATTTTTTCACGGGATGGACTGCTCCCTTCCTACAGGTTCCTGCTCAAATACCCAGACAACCTTGAGGCAAATCAAACATGATTTTTCCCCCCACATCATCCACAGGATCTGGAGAAAATAGGTATAGTAAACGGGGCAGGGGAACTCTTCAAAGCAAATCCCAACAGCTACCTGTCATGATTACTGTATATTGTGTTTGTCCCCTTTAGATCGATGATAAATGCTCTCTATGATTTCAAAAGTGAAAGAAGGCAGTTCAGATCAAAATTTATGTTGGAGAAGTCACTTTACCCCATTCCTCGCCTTTCTTCAATGGGGCTTTACTGCTACCCCATTTGCCAAGAGAGTGTCAACTACAGATTGGCACTTGCCAAGGGGATTTGCCATCTGCCTCTGTGAAGATTGAATCCTGTCTTGCTGCAGCTGTTGACCTTCCACATGGCCAGAAGGGAGTTCAGGGTGGAGAGTGAGGCACTCTGTGCTCCAGAGAAACTGGTGGAACAGATCTTTATATACTTAGATATTTTTAGGAACTGATTTCATGATCCCAATGCTTGCATCTCCTCATATCTAGAAAAGTACTAAATCCCTTCGTGGTGACATCTGTTCCTCGAGACTAGCAGAAAAAAAACTTTTGTAAAATAAGTGCTTGATTTCATTTCACACCCCCTTCACCAAAATCACATATATTGACCTACCCCCACTACCTCTAGGTCCACAGAGTCAAAGGTATGGTTTTTCTGGTAGTCATGTATGGATCTGAGAGTTGGACCATAAGAAGGCTGAGTGCTGAAGCACTGATGCTTTCAAACTGTGGTACTGAAGAAAACTCTTAAGAGTCCCTTGGTCAGCAAGGAGATCGAACCAGTCAATCCTAAAGGAAATCAACCCTGAATGTTAATTGGAAGGACTGGCGCTGAAACTGAAGCTCCAGTACTTTGGCTACCAGATGCGAACAGCTGACTCATTGGAAAAGACCCTGATTCTGGGAAAGATTGAGGGCAGGGGGAGAATGGGTCGACAGAGGATGAGATGGTTGGATAGCATCACCAACTCAATGGACATGAGTTTGAGCAAACTCAAGGAGATAGTGAAGGACAGGGAAGCCTGGTGTGTCTTGCAGTTCATGGGGTCGCAAAGTGTTGGACGTGACTTAGCAACTGAACAGCAACAACAACCACTACCTCCTTGGAGCAGTGTCTCAGAGCCATCTGAGGTTCTGTCTCCCAGGCTGCAGTTCTCCTTTTGTCCCCAAATGAAACAACTCGCAACTCTAACATTGTGCATCTGTTTTTAGTCGACAAGGGAACATGATGGAAGACAAGTCCTGGGGGAGGAGTGGCCTCGCCAGGGGAAGAGGAACAAAGATCCCGGTAGTGACAGAGTCAGAACCAGCCATTCACCAATTGCTCCCTAGTTCTCAGTGGGGACATATTAAGACTGAAGATTACAGTTACTTGTGCTCTTGGTCTCTTCGTTTCTCTGAGCTGAATGGGAGGTAGTGGATGTGCGCCTCATTTTCCCACATGACAGCATGGCAGGAATTGCAGGAGTCTCTGAGTTACACCCTAATTCACGTCTCCCACACAGGGAGCAACCAGTCCTTTGTCTTCTCTGTGAAGGAACAGTGTGGGAGCAATGCATCTATTTCCTGTCTCCATCTTTTCTTTGTAAGGGGAGCAACTGATCTGATTGATGTTGTGTGTTGTCCAGTCCCTCAGTTGTGTCTAACTCTTTGCAACCCCATGGACTACAGCACACCAGGCTTCCCTGTCCTTCACTATCTCTCTGAGTTTGCTCAAACTCATGTCCACTGAGTCAGTGATGCCATCCAACCATCTCATCCTCTGTTGCCCCCTTCTCCTCCTGCCCTCAATCTTTCCCAGCATCAGAGTCTTTTTCAATAAGTCAGGTCTTCATAGCAGGTGGCCAAAGTATCATAGCTTCAGCATCAGTCCTTCCAATGAATTGAATTCAGGGTTGATTTCCTTTAGGATTGACTGGTTTGATCTCCTTGCTCTCCAAGGGACTCTCAAGAGTCTTCTCCAGCACCACATTTCAAAAGTATCAATTCTTCGGCATCAGTGGAAACTGAAAAGGCACAATTCAGCCCCTCTCTGACTTTTCCCTTTTCAGAATTATCTATTCAAAACGCACATTTTGCCATCTTGCAGGACCTCAGCTCACAGGACAGTCTCTACACCATGTGGAGATGGGTAGGGAAGTTCAGCTCCAGGGGAAAGGCTGCAGATCTGAACACTGATCAAGTGATGCCTTTATCTCCTCCAAATTTTTCAGAACTCGGAGAGAATACATATCTCTGATGGCTTTATCTAAGTTCTGTTTAGTTCAGTTCAGTCACTCATTTGCGTCCGACTTTTTGCAAACCCAAGGACTGCAGCACATCAGGCCTCCCTGTCCATCACCAACACCCAGGGTTTACCCAAACTCATATCCATTGAGTCGGTGATGCCATCCAACCATCTCATCCTCTGTCGTCCCCTTCTCCTCCTGCCCTCAATCTTTCCCAGCATCAGGGTCTTTTCAAATGAGTCAGCCCTTTGCATCAGGTGGCCAAAGTACTGGAGTTTCAGCTTCAACATCAGTCCTTCCAATGAACGCCCAGGACTGATCTCCTTTAGGATGGACTGGTTGGACCTCCTTGCAGTCCAAGGGACTCTCAAGATTCTTCTCCAACACTACAGTTAAAAAGCATCAATTCTTCGGCACTCAGCTTTCTTCACCGTCCAACTCTCACATCCACACATGAGTACTGGAAAAACCATAGTCTTGACTACACAGACCTTTGTTGGCAAAGTAATGTCTCTGCTTTTTAATATGCTATCTAGGTTGGTCGTAACTTTGCTCCCAAGGAATAAGCGTCTTTTAATTTCATGGCTGCAGTCACCACCTGCAGTGATTTTGGAGCCCCAAAATATAAAGTCAGCCACTGTCTCCACTGTTTGCCCATCTATTTCCCATGAAGTGATGGGACCAGATGCCATGATCTTCGTTTTCTGAATGTTGAGCTTTAAGCCAAGTTCTTCATTCTCCTCTTTCACTTTCACCAAGAGGCTTTTTAGTTCCTCTTCACTTTCTGCCATAAGGGTGGTGTCATCTGCATATTTGAGGTTATTGGTATTTCTCCCGGCAATCTGGATTCCAGCTTCTGTTTCTTCCAGTCCAGCGTTTCTCATGATGTACTCTGCATATAAGTTAAATAAGCAGGGTGACAATATACAGCCTTGACGTCCTCCTTTTCCTGTTTGGAACCAGTCTGTTGTTCCATGTCCAGTTCTAACTGTTGCTTCCTGACCTGCATACAGGTTTCTCAAGAGGCAGGTCAGGTGGTCTGGTATTCCCATCTCTTTCAGAATTGTCCACAGTTTATTGTGATCCACACAGTCAAAGGCTTTGGCATAGTCAAGAAAGCAGAAAGAGATGTTTTTCTGGAACTCTCTTCCTTTTTCCACGATCCAGCGGATTTTGACAGTTTGATCTCTGGTTCCTCTGCCTCTTCTAAATCCAGCTTTAACATCTGGAAATTCTTGGTTCACATGTTGCTGAAGCCTGGCTTGAAGAATTTTGAGCACTACTTTCCTAGTGTGTGAGATGAGTACAATTTTGCGGCAGTTTGAACATTCTTTGGCATTGCCTTTCTTTGGGATTGGAATGAAAACTGACCTTTTCCAGACATCTGAAGCAGAGTAGAAAAGAAAGGGACAATTAGGGTGAGTCTCCCATGGCTTGAATCTCAGTTCTGACACTAGCATGGCTCTAACCTCAGTTAAGCCAATGATTCTCCCTGAGCAGTAAAATAAGGATAATCCCTGAGACTCTCCCTCTCAGCATCAAGTGAAGACTCATTCATGGAAATGTATAAAATGTTCTTAATACATCAAGATGCTAACATTCTAGAACATTTATCTGTGCTATAGACAAGTCTAAGTGCTGCAAGAAATCCTCACAACTCTGTAAAATAGACTGTGCATTTCACTCTTGTCTTACACATGAGGACACGGAAGCATAGAAAGGGTTAATCACTTGCCCCAGGTCACACAGCTAACAAGAGACAGAGCTGGGATTCTAATTCTAGTTTGGCTCCAAGTCTGAGCCCCAACCCCTCTTCTACGCTCTCTAATTAATGACAGATGAACCTCATTTTAAAGAATTATTTTCCTATTAAAATGAGACAATGAATGTGTGTGTGCTCAATTGTGTTCAACTTTTGTGACCCCATGGACTATAGTCTGCCAGGCTCCTCTGTCCATGGAATTTTCCAGGCAGGAATACTGGAGTGGATTGCCATTTCCTCCTTCAGGGGATCTTCCCACCCCAGGATTGAACCTGCCTGTGTTTTCTGCATTGGCAAGTGGATTCTTTATCACTGGGTCACCTGGAAAGGTGACAGGCATGAAAGGTGGAGGATTCTCAAAAACGCCATCATGTGAGGTAAGTGAGAATCTCAGATCGTCTCAGTTGAGGGTGGACTGAACCATTCTCCTTGTACTTTCTCACCTGCTGCTCACTCTCCCTTTCATCAATACTTCTGTTGCTTCTCCCTAAGATGTGAACAGGACAAAAAATGCCTAGGAGCTTTAGTAAGAATGTTTGGATCATAGAATCTGGTACAGTTGAGAAGGAAAGGCTTTTAAAGATCATTGAAGGAGAAAACTGAGGGCACCAGGAGCTGAAGGAATATATAGCAAAGCACACAAGCTCAGAGCTTAGCAATGCCAGGGCTAGAAGATATCAAATACAGCTGAAACAATGAACTGCTGCTATTGTTCACTTGCTAAGTTGTATCTGACTCTTTGTGACCCCATGGACTGCAGGACACCAGGCTTCCCTGTCCTTCACTGTCTCCCAGAGTTTTTGTTCAAATTCATGAATATTATAACCAAAATTATAAAAAATGAACATTATAACCAAAGTTAAATTTAAAAACCCATACCACAAGAACATCTTTCTTTCTTTCTTTTTTTTTTTTTTTGTGAACATAAGTGTATGAAGAAAAGACTTGTGGATTCTTAAATTTTGTGTGTTGTGGATCTAAAGGTATAACCCTGGAGCATTGGGGCATTGTGGTTTTCCCCACAGTGGTTCCCCATTGTGGTTTCACCCACAGTGATAATGTTTCAGTATTACTTGCTGATATACACTTTATAATGGGCTTCCCAGTTGGAAATAACCTGCTTGCCAATGCAGGAGACATAAGAGACGTGGGTTCAATCCCTGGGTGGGGAAAATCCCTTGGAGGAGGACATGGCAACTTACTCCAGTATTCTTGTCTGGAGAATCCCATGGACAGAGGAGCCCAAGGGGCTCCAGTCCATAGGGTTACATAGAGCTGGACATGACTGATGTGACTTAGCACATACACATCCTTTTTATGTTAGTTACATATATCTAATCCAATTCTGAGACGGTGGAAAACTTAGATATCGATGTTCTGAATCATCAAGTAGATCTCCACTAACTAAGATAGGGTTTTGTACAATGCAAATAATCTTGAGTACAAGTATCACTTGTTTTCACACTTCATTGATACTATATTTTTACAAATTGAAAATCTGTGACAACTGTGTCAAGAAAGACTGTTGGCACCAGTTTTCCAACAGCATCTGTTTACTCTGTGTCTCAGTGTCACATTTTAGTAATTCTCACAATATTTAAAATTTTTTCATTATTATTGTATTTGTTGTGATGATCCGTGATCAGTCAAGTTTGATATTGTTATCGTAAAAAGATCACACTTCACTGAAGGCTCACATGATGGTTAGCATTTTTTAGCAATAAAGTACTTTAATTAAGATCTGTATTTTTTTTTAAGAAATAATGGTAGTGCACACTTAATTTTATTTTTGTTCAGGCCCTAAGTCATGTCCGACTCTTTGAGACTCCATGGACTGCAGTGTACAGGCTTCCCTGTCCTTCATTATCCCCCGGAGTTTGCTCAAATTTATGTCCATTGAGTTAGTGTTGTTATCTAACAGTCCTTTCAGTGAAAATGCAGGGTTGATTTCCTTTAGGATTTACTGGTTTGCTCTCCAAGTCCAAGGGACTCTTAAGAGTATTACTAGACTATGATACAGTGTAAACATAATTTTCAAACAGACTTGAAAACCAAAAACTATGTGACTCACTTTATTGCAATATTTGCTCTATTGTGGTGGTCTGGAAACAGCGCCACGACATCTCCAAGGTGTGCCTGTTCTAACTGATTTACAGGATTATTTGGATTTGTCCTGAGTTCTTCTTGTCAACCCTAACCTCTATCATATCTTCTGATAGCTACAAAGTCTTATCACAAGAGATATTTCAAGGCAATTCCTCTGACAGGAGAACTGAATCAAGAAATTACAACAGCGACTCTTTTGGAAGTCTTTAAGAGTCACAGATTTGATGAAAGTGAAAGAGGACAGTGAAAAAGTTGGCTTAAAGCTCAATATTCAGAAAACAAAGATCATGGCATCTGGTCCCATCATTTCATGGTAAATAGATGGGGAAACAGTGGCTAACTTTATTTTTCGGGGCTCCAAAATCACTGCAAATGGTGACTGCAGCCATGAAATTAAAGGATGCTTACTCCTTGGAAGAAAAGTTATGACCAATCTAGACAGCATATTAAAAAGCAGAGACATTACTTTGCCAACAAAGATCTGTCTAGTGAAGGCTATGGTTTTTACAGTAGTCATGTATGGATGTGAGAGTTGGACTATAAAGAAAGTTGAGCACCGAAGAATTGATGTTTTTGAACTGTGGTGTTGGATAAGACTCTTGAGAGTCCCCTGGACAGCAAGGAGATCAAACCAGTCCATCCTAAAGGAAACCAGTCCTGAATATTCATTGGAAGGACTGATGCTGAAGCTGAAACTCCAATACTTTGGCCACCTGATGTGAAGAGCTGACTCATTTGAAAAGACCCTGATGCTTGGAAAGATTGAAGGCAGGAGGAGAAGGGACAACAGAGGATGAGATGGTTGGATGGCATCACCAACTCAATGGGCATGAGTTTGAGTAAACTCTGGAAGTTGGTGATGGACAGGGAGGCCTGGTGCACTGCAGTCCATGGGGTCGCAGAGTCAGACACGACTGAGTGACTGAACTGACTGGGAGTCACAGAACTGACCACACTGATGGAATGAAGACCCAGTTGTGACTCGTCAAGGGCACATGTCATCCTTGTGGTAATAGGCAGTGCTGGGATTCTAACACAAGGCTTTTTAATCTCAAAGACATTGCTGTCTCCATGATGTTATGAAAGATTCTAATACCAGTTTTTTCAGTAGTTCGTCATATGGCACCAGGCATACTCAATAACTCAGTATGTCAGTCAAAATTCTTTTGGTTGCCATTTACAGACATGTGCACAAACACTGCTTAAGGAAGAGTGAGCACATTATTGAGTTTGCAGAGAAATCTTATGTCATCCAAGGACAGGAGCAGAAACTGGATATCTTGAGCAACAGGGTAGCTAATCTCCTTACTTTGCAAGAAGTAAGATATAACAGTGAGCCTTTCATTCTTCTGTCACTGAACTGTCGGGGCTCATCTTTGTTAGTGTCAAGGAATCTATCGCTGTTGGTGGAAGCCAGTTTTCAGAGGATGGCGTGGCAAGTAGACATCCAAACAGATGCAAACCACAGCATGTCTACACTTCCTCATTTGGAAAATGGGGAGACTGGCTTAGATAATAATAGCAGTTGATGATAACTGAGTCTTCATTCTGTTCCAGGTGCTTGGCAATGTAGTTTATGTGTGAAAGTGAAAAGTGAAAGTTGCTCAGTCAAGTCCAACTCTTTGTGACCCCGTAGTCTATACAGTCCATGGAATTCTCCAGGCCAGAATACAGGAGTGGGTAGCCTTTCCCTTTTCTAGGGGATCTTCCCAACCCAGGGATCGAACCCAGGTCTTCTGCATTGCGAGCAGATTCTTTACCAGCTGAGCCACAAGGGAAGCCCAAGAATACTGGAGTGGGTAGCCAATCCCTTCTCCAGAGGATCCTCCTGACCCAGGAATCAAACCAGGATCTCCTGCATCGCAGGCAGATTCTTACAGAGTTATCAGGGAAGTCCAAAATTTATGTGTATATCTCATTAAACCTTGTACAATCCTATGAGGCAAGAACTTTATTGCCCCATTTCATAGATGAGATAAGTGAGGCACAGAGAGGTTAAAGAGTTTGTTCAACATGATCTTTAAAGGGCCTGGTAGTTCCAAAATGCTATGGTTTTTAAGTAGACACAGTCTGAATAGATCAATTAAATGAAGGAGAATAATAAGAAAGCATATTTTATTTCTTAACCTGAGGTCATTTTTTTTTTTTTTTAGAGAGAGAGAAAGGTATAGCCTAAACAAAAATGGTGAAATACATCTCAATGATCAGATGAGTTAAATAGGTGCTTATCATCCTAAAATGTGTACATGAACATGTTAACAATGACAGATAAAGTTACTGTCAAAACAGTGATATGGGCATTCACACAAGGTATCTGTAAGTGTAGTGTGTGGTTAAACAAGAAATGACTGAGAGGGAGGGAGAGAGAGAGAGAGAAAAAATGAAATGATTCAAGCTGAATCTCTGATATTCCCCTTATGGGTGTGTATATATATACATACATATATATATGTACATAGGTATATATGTATGAAATAGATGGGGAAACAATGGAAACCTTGTCAGACTTTACTTTTTGGGGCTCCAAAATCACTGCAGATGGTGACTGCAGCCATGAAATTAAAAGACGCTTACTCCTTGGAAGGAAAGTTATGACCAACCTAGATAGTATATTGAAAAGCAGAGATATTACTTTGCCAACGAAGGTCTGTCTAGTCAAGGCTATGGTTTTTCCAGTGGTCATGTATGGATGTGAGAGTTGGACTATAAAGAAAGCTGAGTGCCGAAGAGTTGATGCTTTTGAACTGTGGTGTTGGAGAAGACTCTTGAGAGTCGCTTGGACTGCAAGGAGATCCAACCAGTCCATCCTAAAGTAAATCAGTCCTGGGCGTTCATTGGAAGGACTGATGCTGAAGCTGAAACTCCAATACTTTGGCCACCTGATGCGAAGAGTTGACTCATCGGAAAATACCCTGATGCTGGGAGGGGTTGGGGCAGGAGGAGAAGGGGACAACAGAGGATGAGATGGCTGGATGGCATCACCGACTCGATGGACATGAATTTGGGTGAACTCCGGGAGTTGGTGATCGACAGGGAGGCCTGGCGTGCTGCAATTCATGGGGTCGCAAAGAGTCGGACACGTCTGAGTGACTGAATTGATATGTATATATATATACCGGTGTATATATATTGTTTCACAGTGTTAATTATGTTTCATGTTATGTTGTTAATAGGTTATGATGCTTCATTCATGATACTATTTGAAAATGTTCGACTCTGTGCCTAAGTTTTGTTATCTCTTTTCAGATGCAGCAGTTTTTCAACTTTCTCAAGTTGTGAAAATGCAGTCTTTCCCAATGATAAGTAGAAGAGAACGGGGAAGTGTTCAGTTAAGCAATTTTATTTCCATACTGTATAGAGAAAAGCTCTCCATTACTGGAGGAAAGCGATACAAAGCCAGCAAAGCTTACACATCAGTACTGAAGCATCCTTACAGTTTCCCTGCAATACGCTCCTTTAGTAACTGTACTAGAGAACCAGTTGTCATTCTGCCTGTAGTGACTAGTAAAAAGAACTTTTTCTTATTATCTAAATATGAAAATTATTACCATTATAGATAGGAAGGCAACAGTCATTAAATAAATTAAAAGCATCTTTAAAGTTTTTCCATATACATATATAATATATATTTTTTAAATTGCCATCAACTGTACAAGCATTCAGTTCTCAACTAGAACATTTACAGAAACTATTGTGGAAAGCTGAAGGGAAGGCTTGGTTTTTTGGAGAAGGGGATCATTTAAGTGCTATAACTACATTAAAATACAATTCCCAAGGGAAAAAAAGATATACAGAGAAGTCAGACTTATCCAAGGTATCTTATTTAATCTCGTATTTAATCTTACACATAAGGTATGCAGAACTATTTTCTGACCCAACCTTGATTCAACCAAGTCAATATCCAGACATTACTTACTTGTTAGCACAGAGAAAAGTAAGACTAAAGTGTATAATGTAATTATATATAAAAAAAATCTTTGTAAGCCAGATTGATACTAGCATTATACACATATGATTGCCTATGATAATAATAAATGGGCAACAAACTTTTTTTATTCTGAAATGTTAAGGTTAAAAAAAATCCTAGCTTAGTGAATAAATGATCATCAGTTAATATATAGCTAGGTGAGTGTCCAAATTGATCGGGAATATTATAGTCCTGAGATCTACAGAGTCCAATCTTCCAGTTTAAATTCTACAACCCCACATCCTGTAAATGGTATATTATTTACACAGGTTACAACAAAATACTTTGATAATACTATATCAGCAGCCCCTGAATTTGAATTCAACAGAATAGTTCTTGGAAAAAAAAATTATTTTCAACTAACTGTGTGTATGTGTCTCATATAGGGGTGATAGGGTGGTTTCAAGAGAAAGGGAGAGGAAAAGAAAGATGCATGATTTAGAAAATGGCATTATTAATATAAATGCAATTTCTCTTCTCATTAATATCACTTTAAATCAGGAGATTTATAAAAAGTTTATATAGTAATTATATAGACATTAGTATCTAACAAATTGTGACATAGTCACTCAATTTTCCAACTATTTCATGTAAAATTTTATTACTTAAAATATTAACTCATTTACTGCAAAC
Organism: Bubalus bubalis; assembly: GCF_019923935.1. Taxonomy (NCBI): domain Eukaryota; kingdom Metazoa; phylum Chordata; class Mammalia; order Artiodactyla; family Bovidae; genus Bubalus; species Bubalus bubalis. Next base: position 21,672,752 of record NC_059163.1, read on the forward strand.
TCTGCTTCAACCCCCTAAAAAGTAACTTTCCTTTATTTTGGGGAACTAAACTTTTTCCCATTTATACCATAATATGGCTTCAATGCAGGAGATAATTAATAATGGTTACAAGCGTGCCGAAAAATTACTACTAGTCAAAAGCTATTTTGATTGCTAAAAGTAAATCCAGTGACTTTTATTATGTTCTAATTTTGTCATATCAATTGATTCAAAATTGGAAATAGTTATTATTTAGAGATTTTTTTGGGCCATTATAGAATTTAATTTATAACAAGTGAGCATCAATTTAAATTTAAATTAAAGGTAACTGACAGACATCTGGAGAGAAGAAGGCTGGGAAAGAAAACTGGGAATTGTTAAGAGATTTTGGTAGATACATCTCTAGAAAAAACTTAATTATGAATTTCACCCAATCTACCAATGAAATAAAAGTTATATTTACAGAAAGAGCATGACCAGGGTAGAGCAGCCACACACAGGGTCACTTCTATTATATAACTGTGTTTCAAATTTTTGATAAAATTTAGTAGAAAATAATTTCATCCCTTATCTAATTTTGAATCTGTATGATACCAGAACAAAAAAATGAACTAGAAGAAACCATAGCAACTCAGGTACCAGCACTTCATTCATCATTTAGAACAGGTGTTTCTCATTCACGGAATCAACACACATTCCAAAAGTGTCAAAGAGCGTCTTTTCGTGGTACTCTTTTTAATGGGTTTCCAATGAGACAGAAATACTATTTAACTGGCAGGGAATGCCATATTTGCAAACACAGAAGAACAGGATGTTTCTGCCTTTGGTTTATGAGCAGCCATACTTGCAGGGTTTTAGCTCTGTCATTACCATCCATTCAAGGAAGATATGTGTGATATAACAAGTACTGTAAACCCAAACTTTTGGTGGCAGAAGGACCTTCCAGCTTAACTAGTCTGCCTCTTTATTTTTACCAGTGAAGACACTTAACACATGTCTTTCACAAAGTAGATGCTCAGTTAACATAAAATTACGAACTACCACAGATAACTACAGACAGACAGAACAAAACTCCATGTATTCTGTGTCTTCCGATAACTTCACAGCTCCTGAAATGGCTTACTACTACTACTACTAAGTCGCTTCAGTCCTGTCCGACTCTGTGCGACCCCATAGATGGCAGCCCACCAGGCTCCCCCATCCCTGGGATTCTCCAGGCAAGAATACTGGAGTGGGTTGCCATTTCCTTCTCCAATGCATGAAAGTGAAAAGTGGAAGTGAAGTCGCTCAGTCGTGTCTGACTCTTAGCGACCCCATGGACTGCAGTCCACCAGGCTCCTCCATCCATGGGATTTTCCAGGCGAGAGTACTGGAGTGGGGTGCCATTGCCTTAGCTGACTCTAATCAGGTCAGACTGAACTTAGATAACAATTAACCACAGAGAGAACGTCAACAACAATCCATGGTCTGAAAACATTTCTGTCACACACATAAACAGAGCAAAGAAAAGATTTTTGAAACAATTTCTCAAAGGCAAAAGTGTGAGAGGAGATATTTATGACAAATGGAAATAGGGAAAAAAAAACAATAAGTGTATAGATTCAATTCCCTTTCCTGCTGGATAATTTATAGTAAGCTTTACTAAAGAATAGATTCCCTGTCTGAACCAAAAGCCATGATCAACATGAAAAAGTGTCTGGACGTGGATGTAGTAGGTGAACAAAGATGTGGACTTGAGGTTGTGATTAGATTGGTCACTTAAAGAAATCTCCAATAGTCCATCCACTGAGCCTTGGTATCTATTGATTACTTTATAGGAAGCAAAGGTATATCAAGAGAATTAATTGCATGTTGAAGTTCAATTTAAAAGAACAAATGAAAGCACTTGTGGAAGAGAGATACAGAAGAATAATTAGATATGGATTTTTGAAAACTGGGTTGCTGGTTGCCTTTCTTGTGAGGGCCATGAAATGAAAGCATCAGTATTTCCAAATAAATGGCTGAGGAAAGGGGTAACTCTTGTATACCCTCTTGGATCACTCTATCCATTTTGGTAAACTTCTCACAAATGAATGATGCTTGTCAGAACATGAAATGAAAAAAACAAGAATCCCATGCAGACTGAATTATAAAATCACGTTAAGCCAATCTTCCAAAAGAGGGCACACGTCCCTAGGAGTGTGTTCACATCCATACACACTGACACTCAGCACACATCCCCCACTCAGCTAGTCACACAAGGATCTGTAAAGAAAAACACAGGTAAACAATAGTCTCCACAAATCTAAGATAAACATCAAAGCTGACTGAATTATTTAGTACTTGCTAAGTTGCCCAGGAATCTAAGGCAAGAAGCCTGCTTTAAAATAGGAAATTATTTTATTTCTGTGAGCAGAGATCAATGATAAGCTATTGTTTGTTTCCAATCTATTTTCAAAGCCCATTACAAAAATAAATCAGTGTGTTCTCCAACAGTTCTAAAAACAGTTTGAGTGATTGTTTTTCTTGTGTAATTTTTTTTTAAAGAAAAAAATTTCCATATTTACTTTAATCTTGCTTTGAGTTACATTCAGAAACAAATACAGTCCAGTTCTCCTTGGTGGAAATCATCAGTCTATTTGCTCATTCGCCTTTGACTACTGAAAAATCTTTTGAAATGAAATGCATTGGCCGTGCAAAAAAAAGTCCATAAAAATAAACTAATGATTGAGTTAAGCATCCAGATGAGTTCTTCACCAGGTTATCTGCAAGCACAAGACTCTACTGTCATGTTTGGATATACTTTAAGTACCACATTCTTGTTTTCATCAAAGAATAAGATGCTGAGTGAGGACATCTTTTCTGGCACACAGCAAGGCTCGGGGATTCCAGGGACGACCCCCACGGCTCTCACTATACTCTGGATGGTAGCATGATTTGATGGCTTCAAAGACTAGGAACGAAAAGGGAGAACACAGGTTAGGTAGAATGGCTTTTCCCCTCTCCAGCCCCCACTAAAAAATATATATGATGGATTTGGTTCAACAAATTAATAAATCCCTGACATCATCACACATTCAGTCCAATCTCCAATATCACCATCAACAAAATGGTTGTTATCGACTAAGTGCCTACTCAGACTGATTGGTAAAGAATTTGCCTGAGATGCAGGAGACCTGAGCTCAATCTCTAGGTCGGGAAGATCCTCTGGAGAAGGGAATGGCACACCACTCCAGTATTCTTGCCTGGAGAATTCCATGGACAGAGGAGCCTGGTGGGCTACAGTTCATGGGGTTGCAAAGAGTCAGACACGACTGAATGACTAACACTTCCCTTTTTTTCAGGTGGTAGGGATGTTCTGTGTAGTATTTCTAATCCTTACCACATAACCACCATTTCTTCCATTTTATAGATAGAGAAATAGACTCAAAAAGCTTGAATGACACATATAAAGTCATACAGACATGGAGAGTGAGAACTCAAATCTGGTTTTCTAAGCAGGAATCATTTAATTAAAAATGATTTAGTCCTCAAACAGGGAATTAGTACATCCTAAGGTGTTTTCACCCACTCCAGTGTTCTCGCCTGGAGAATCCCAGGGACGGGAAGCCTGGTGGGCTGCCATCTGTGGGGTCGCGACTGAAGCAACTTAGCAGCAGCAGCAGCAACAGCAGGGTGTTTTCAGGGCTTCCTTGGTAGCTTAGATGGTAAAGCGTCTGCCTACAATGCAGGAGACCTGAGTTTGATCCCTGGGTCGGGAAGATCCCCTGGAGAAGGAAATGGCAACCAACTCCAGTACTCTTGCCTGGAAAATCCCATGGGCCAAGGAGCCTGGTAGGCTACTGTCCATGGGGTCGCAAAGAGTCAGATACGACTGAGCGACTTCAGGTCAGGTCATGGTGTTTTAAGACCAGTCTATCCTAAAGAAAATCGGTCCTAAATATTCATTGGAAGGACTGATGCTGAAGCTCCAATATTTTGGCCACCTGATGAGAAGAACTGACTCCTGGAAGAGACTCTGATGCTGGGAAAGATTGAAGGCAGGAAAAAAAGGGGACAACAGAGAATGAGATAGTTGGATGGCATCACCAACTCGACGGACATGAGTTTGAGCAGGCTCCAGGAGTTGGTAATGGACAGGGAAGCCTGGCATGCTGCAGTTCATGGGGTTGCAAAGAGTCGGACATGACTGGGTGACTGAATGAAGGGTGTTTTCGATAACGGGATTGCAAAAAAAAACAATTTGATCCTGAGCTAGTCACAAAGAACGCTTAACAAGCACCAACTTAACATAGATTTTTGCCACTGCTATAGTGATATTTATACTTTGTTTTGAAAATAACACAAATATGTCAAGTGCATGCTAAGTCACTTCAGTCTTGTCCAGCTCTTTGCAACCCTATGGACTATAGCTTGCCAGGCTCCTCTGTCCAAAGCATTCTTCATGCAAGATCTTCCTCACCCAGCGAATCAAACCCATCTCTCTTTATGTCTCCTGCACTGGCATGCAGGTTCTTTACCACTAGCACCACTTGGGAAGCCCCCAATGTAAAGAGGCATTGATTTATTTAATAGTTACCACCTGGATGAATGGACGGAGAAGGCAATGGCAACCCACTCCAGAACTCTTGCCTGGAAAATCCCATGGATGGAGGAGCCTGGTAGGCTGGACTGAACAACTTCACTTGATGAATGGATGCTGATTAAGAGGACCACACTGTTGGCCACTGGGGGTCACTGTTGCTCCATGGGTACAGACATTAATGCTGTAGCATTTTAGTTTTCTAAACCTGGGGCATATCCTCTAGGAATAATCCAGGGGGCCTGAGATTACTTTATGGCTGTCAGAGTTTGACCAAAGAAGCCTGAGTAAAATCTGTTCCCAAGCAATGCCAAGTGGGACCGTTACCATACATGGGAGATGTTTGGTTTTATTTAGAGAGCCCTATCCAGCTCAGCTCAGCATTGAAGAACGGTCACTTTTCCAAGCCCAGAATGTTTAGAAATTGCCAGTGTGGTAAGACCTTCTTCCTGAGCAATGCCACACTTTTCAACATCAGTTCTCCCCGATGTCTCTTTTAAGCAGATGAAATCCATTAGAAAGAATTTAGAAACAGGTCTTTGGTAACTTGCCAGAGATCACATGTCAATTCAGGAATGGGATTTAAGCCAAAATGCTGGCTTTTTAATGTCAAGATTTTGAGCCACGTTTCAGAGGCACCTCAGCTCCCAGTGAACTGGTATTCTAACTTTATACACGTAAAACTCCCAGGATGGGAAACTGAAACATATGGAAAGGTTAAGAGTACACATAAGCCAAAGGAGAAGCAAATAAGTAGAAAGTTGGCACATTGTTAAAAAATAATAGGATTTTGGTGGGGGGTGGGCAGGAAAAGGGCAAATCTGATTTGTCTCATCTCATCTTTCAATTTCAGTGAAAAAAATTATCCATGCATTAGACTTCAACATGGTTGCTAACAGGCACAAATTACCTTAAAGTTAGTATTGATGATGGCCAGCTCCTTTATCTACTCTTTTTTCCTGGAAGAGTAGTTAACCTACAATTAATTAACTTTGCAAAGAAGGGTATTTTCTTCCCTTAAGGATAAGAAGTCTCTCTTGTTCTATTCTGCATCTCCTGTGTCCTGTGGCATCAACACTATTCATGGAATTGACAAACTACGATTGTACCAATAGCCACTGTACCAATGGCCACCGTTTGCTCTTTCATTAGGATCAGGCGATTTCTTAAGAAAACTTTTGCAGCCATCCACTTATCTCTATTGATTTATTTTTAAATTCAGTCATCCAAACAGCATATGGTAACACCCCAAAGGATTTTTTTAAAGCCATAGATTTTCTGACAATATTTTGTTACTGTTAATGTTTTACTGACTCCTATACAATTTAATTTTCATATATTTAAGTAGACAAGGACTTGATCCATAAATCCAGCTGTGCATTGCTTGTCCTCGGTGCTTGGAGCAGAGAACGTTCTCTAGGCACTGAATACATACTTGCCAAATGGATGAAATACTTATAAATAATAACATACCCTCCATTGCACCTATTTCTGTGGAAATAATTCCCATCAACAAAAATAAAAGGTTCTGAGCTAATGACCCAGCACAGATATGGAAAATATTCATGGGTGTTCCCTAGGAAAATTCCTGTCCTTTTTAAAAGCTCTAACTCACAAATGAGCAGTTTCTGGTGGGCTCGCTGGAATCCAGCAAGCCCTTGATTGTCAGTGGCATGTTTTATCAGGAACCTCTCTGTTTTCTAGGGAGTTGTCCCCTTTCTTTCTCACTGTGAAATCCAGCTGCCATGACCAGGAATAATTAAGCCACACACAAAAGATCCATGTGACCATTTGCTGGTGTGGAACATTTGCCAGTCTATCATTTTCACTTGTTTTTGCGTTCCAATTACGTTTCTCAGGTCTCTCTTCACAGCAGCTTAAGAATCCCAGTGATGACAAATGCAGACCTGTGTTTTTTTTCCCGGTGCACACTCAGTTGTTCAGTCGTGTCCGACTCTTTGCAACCCCATGGACTGTAGTCCAGCAGGCTCCTCTGTCCATGTGATTTTCCAGGCAAAAATACTGGAGTGGGTTGCCATTTCCTCTTCCAGGGGATCCTCCTGACCTGAGGGATTGAACCTATGTCTCCTCTGTCTTTTGCATTAGCAGGCAGATTCTTTACCACTGAGCCACCTGGGAAGCCCTTTTCCTCCCCAGTCTCACTTTTTAATGTGGGTGAAACAGGACATCAGTATCTATTTAGGTTTTTTTTTTTTTTTTTTTTTTTTTTTTTTTGCTTAGGTAACTCAATACACCAAGATTTAGGATTTTTAGAGCTCATCTTCATGATCAGAGATTGAAATTGGAAACCTCCGGACATTAATTGAGACTGCATCATTTTGAACTCATTCCATGTGAATTTCTTGTTTAGAGACGATGCTTGGTTCAAAGTGTTTAGCTTCTTTGGTCCATAATTCTTTGTCTTTGCTGTTCCCAACCTTTGCACCACTCCATGCAAAAATACCTTCACTCCTCCAATCCTTGATTGGTTCCCTTGGACCTCTTGTCAGCAACAATGGCTCAATCACTTTCATTTGAAATCTCTGTTTTCCATCTCTGCTTTGGTGGTGAGGGGAGGCCAAGGCCTAAGACTTGGCTACAGCTATATGGGTATTTTTCATCTCATGGCAGAATGCCAGGGGTCTCTCCCTGGGGGAACAGATTGGCTGTAAGGGCTAGAAATCAGAAAAATCCAAGCTGCCGTGTCTGTGAATGAAATCTGCCGTGCTCAGGCCCTCACCTGCCAAGCTGCGGGTGATGTCCTCGAGTTGAATTCGATTACAAGTGCATTAGCAGGGGAGAGAATGTCATCAGCTCTGAGCCTTCATTCCTGACTCAGGCCATGGGGCTTTGCTCCATGCTCTCCCAGTCCAACCCACATGGGTGTGATAGCCCAGAAACTATCTAATTGGAATCAGGGAAAGGGCAAAGCCTGGAATTTGGGAAAGGCAGAGCACAGCTGTTCTGAATTACAGACAGGTTGTCGACTTTTGCAGATGAAGAGCCCGGCTCTAGAGAGCAGGCTGTCACTGGGGAGGCCAGAAGGAAGGAGGGCCAGCCGAGGAGTCTGGCCTGGGAGAACTTTTCTCTGGGGCAGAATGTATATGTCCAGTCTGAAAGGTCTTTGGCACCTCACTTATTCCACATGCATTTGCACTGATCTGGTCAGAGGCCTTATTTTCCTCTGTGGTTCAAAAACTATATTTTTGTTTAAATAGTTGACTCTGGTTACCATGCTGGACACTGGGCTGATAACAGGGACAGTGATTAATTACCCCTGATGTCACAGCTTCATACCGCTTCAAGCTTCTCATCGTTTTGGTGACTGTACCACTTGAAAGACACAAGGCCTGGAAGGCTTACAGGGAATCAGTAGAAAGCTTCAAAAGTTAAGCAGGTCCACACAAGGTGATGAAAGACTGAGATGTCCATGTCACAGCCAGACTTCCACTCGAAACTTGGCAAAAGGAATTCTCCAACTTGGAGAGAAGACTCCACCCTTATCCCTATTACATGACATCTCCCTGTAGTTTGGATGCCATTCCAAGGTTTGACAAATACTATCATGGGCTTCCCTGGTGGCTCAGATGGTAAAGAATCTGCCTGCAATGTGGGAGACCTGGGTTCGATCCCTGGGTTGGGAAGATCCCCTGGAGGAGGGCACGGCAACTCCAGTATTCTTGCCTGGAGAATGCCACAGACAGAGCAGCCTGGTGGGCTACAGTCCATGGGGTCACATAAAGAGTCAGACACAAGCACAGCATGTGTTCAGTTGCTATAATGGATACTCTCTTGATTCTACCCACCAAAGAGCTTATGAACTATTGGGCTGAAGGGAGAATCCTATTTAAAGCCTTGTGACATTTAAAAAGGGATAAGAAACATTTACAAAACTTATCCTTGTCTTACACCTATTGTTCTTTTTTAATATTTTATTTCATGTTATTTATTTGATCATGCTGCACAGCACGTGGGGTCTTAGTTCCCCAAGGAGGAACTGAACCCATGCCCTCTGCACTGGAAGCAGAGTCTTAACCACTGGATCACCAGGGAAGTCCCACAGTTTTTATTCTTTTGATCCCTACTCCTGTGTTTTTTTTTTCCAGTTCCCTACATTGGATTTTCTATTCTCTTCAGTCTCAGCCACGGCCATTAATAATGGCAAAAAATTCATTGAGAGCCTACTCAGCACAAGGTGCTCGATGATCTCATTTCCCCATTGTTTTTATAATGCAGATACTGTGATATTTTTATTTACCCTAGTACCTGTTTCAAAGATGAGAAAACTAACAAATAGAAAGTTAGAGGAACTTCCCCACCTCAAAACCACAGCGGGTAAGAAGTGGAGCCAAGTTTTAAGCCAAAAGGATTCAACGACTCAAAGGATGGTTTGCAGACCAACAGCATCAGTAACATCTAGAGGCTTGTTAGATACACCGAATCTTGGGCTTTACCCCTGAAACCACTGGATCAGAACCGAACATACAGATTAAGAAGATCCCCAGGCAATTTGCAGGTACCTTAAGGTTAAGAAACCCGGCTATGATCAAGGATGTACCCTTTAATCATCCTGTTACACTAATATACTTCTTTCCTTAAATTTATCTCTTCTATTCTTATCCCTCATGCGTTTTTAAATTGTTATTCTTTAGATCACTGAGGACTATGATGAAGATCTATGGAAACAACAGCAAGGTTTTTGAACAGGAAAAACAAGCAGAGCCATTACAGATGGGAGAGGCAAATTGGGGCAATTATGGAGACCAACCCAGGTCAGCTAACTGACTGAATATGTCCACGTGACCATAGCTTTCTGGGTCCTAAAATCTGGAGTCAAAAGGAAAGAGGAAAACTTCCTCAGGCAACTTAGGAAAAAAAAATCACAGTTTAGGAGAGAGAGAGGAATTATTTGGAAAACTCAGAGACCCACTTAAAATCAGTCATCCCAGGTTTAGAGATATTTTGAATCCATTTCTGCCTCTCAGTGCCACAAAGCAAGCCCCACTGTAGAGTAAAGATTCATTACTGCCTGTTATACTTGGCATCTTTGTTGGTGTGTTTTAAATGCTGTCCCAGTTTGATCAAGTTTCTATTGATCAATAAAATGTCCTTTATAATCTTTAGATAAGATAAGGCTATTTATATCATTATAAATGTCTACAATCCCTACTTTGTATTTGCTTTGACAAAACCTGGAATCCACAAGGTCTAGAAAATGTAGCAAGCTTGTTCTTCCGAGACATCCTAACAGGAAAATGGGATTTCAATCAAGTTCTTGGCCCTGAGGCTGATCTGGCCTTGCTTAGTTGACCTTCTGTCTTACATGTGTGTTACATTTAGCATTCCAGTGATCACAGGCCTGTAACATGAACATGCTCCTTTAAAGACCTATAAGCACAAGTTGGTCACTTTTTGAGACAAAGGGTTTTTCTCAATTAACATACAATAGCAGAAGTTGATCCATGTCAAGTTTTGCAAAAAACTAAAACAAAACAAAACAAGCCACTCCTATTTATTCTCTGAATTCTATTGCCAGGATCACTTTTCACTGTACATCAGACTCAAATTGTTATGGGCTAAGAATGGAAGTGCAGCAATAAGCTTAACGAAGGTCAGGGGGGCACCAATATGTTTTATTAATTCTAAATTCAGAGTACAGTCACTTGGACTTGCTGTGCGAGACAGAAGTGGGGTTGGGGAGGCTTCTGAGAATACATTTGTCAGGATACTGAGTACTGATAAGCTAAAGGTTCAGTCCCTATTGATTTTAGAAGAGACATGGATTAGCTCTTAGCAGTTAAAATGAGTCTTAGAAGTCGCCAGAGTTATTGTGCCCTATTCTGACTCCAATTTTGATATTTATCAGGGAAGCAAATGAAATAAGCATCTGGTGGATTTCATGAGGCAAGTTTTCCTAGCCCAACCCTGATCCTAACACCCATGACGACAATTCATCTCACAAGAGACTATCAAAAATGTTCTGTATCAGGGCACCAATCCAATTAGTCCTTCCTTTTGCTCTCATGACACTCACTCATTCCCTAAATACCCCCTCAAAGGTCAGCCTCCTACCACTGGGGGCTTCCTTGTTGTGGACAGGCATAAATTCACATGTGATCATGTAGCTGAATATGCACTGTGTTTGGAAGCAGTGCAAAAAACATGTTTTATGCATACATTGTTTTCTCATATCCTTCTTCATACCAATATTGACTTCATATTACTTTAACAACCAGTAAAGAAAAACCAAACATAACCATGTTACCTATTACACTTTAGAATGCAATGAATAAAGGTCCAGAGGGATTTTGTAAATGAAAACACACATTCAATTTGGGTCTTTCCACACTATGGAAATGGGAAGGACAGGACAAAAAACAATGGCTACCTTTGGCATGGGGAACTGGCACGCTCCGGAGCAGTAATAGGCATCGAAGGACTTGGGGGAAATAATCCATTCGCTCCAGCCAATATCTGCGAAGTCCACTTTAAGGTACCGTCTGGCACAATTCCGGGGTTCAATCCATTGCTTTCTTCTAGCCTTCTTCAGGGTCTGTTCATCAAACTGGAGCGTCTGGCTCTTCTGCTGAGGTCCCTTCCTCTGTTTCTTTTTGTTCTTACTCTTGTCAGGGGGCTGAGTCTGAAGAGTCTTGTAAGGCTTCCTCTCCTCCCATACTCCATCCTCCTTGTACTGATATTCTGCCCCAGGAAGCTCATTGTTCTGCAGAGGCAGAAGGACCCCCGTAGAGCGCTTCCTCCTCCTCCATTCAATAGAAGGGGCAGCCCTACTGTGGCTGTCCAGTTTGGGCACAGCTCCAGTGGGGAAATTCCGGTGTCCTTGTAAGCTCGACACCACACTCTCCGGCTCAGAAATGGCAGCATCATTGGCATACACCAAGATATAAGGCTCAGGACTGGGTGTCATCGTCTTTGGCAGCTGGTGTCCTTTGGTAGTGATGTTAAATCCTATGAGAAACTCCTCATTTTCCTTGGCTTTCCTCAAAAGTTGGGTGATGTCTTTTGACAGCCAGGACACAAAGTCTCGATGAGGTTTCCCTCCATCTACCGAAAGATGACCCAGGAGTTGACTTTGGTTTCCACTGGATTTGAGGATCCACGCAGAGAGGTCAATCTGAATGTGTTTCCTCTGGGCATGATGTGAGCATTCCTGGGACACAGGACAACTCAGGCTTATATTTATCAGCTCTCTGATATAGAAATATAGTGTGGCAGATAAAATGTTTTCTGACTTAGTTAGAGAAGTCAGGTTAAAAATATGCAGTTCCTTGTTTTCAAGCATTCCTAGGAAGGAAAAAAAAAGGAAGTAAACAGGAGTAAAGGACTCTCTACTTCACATCATATACAAAGATTAACTCAAAATGAATGAATGACCTAAATATAAGCACTAAAATCATAAAACTCTTAGAAGAAAACATAGTAAAATCTTCATGGCTTTGGATTTGATAGCTGGTTTTTACATATGACACTCAAAGTGCAAGTAAAAAAATAAGAGAAATAAAAATAGATAAATTGATAAAATAGATAAACTGGATAAAATTCATCAAAATCTCAAATTATGTGCATCAAAAGATGTTATCAAGAAAGTTTGTACAACCTGCAGAATGGAGAAAATATTTTCAAATCTTATATAATACATAATAAAACCTAGGATCCAGGATGGGCTTTCCTGATAGGTCAGCTGGTAAAGAATCTGCTTGCAATGCGGGAAACCCCAGTTCGATTCCTGAGTTGGGAAGATCCCCTGGAGAAGGGATAGGCTACGCACTCCAGTATTCTTGGGCTTCCCTGGTGGCTCAGATGGTAAAGAATCTGCTTGTAATGCAGGAGACCTGGGTTGGGAAGATCCCCAGGAGGAGGGCATGCAACCCACTCCTGTATTCTTGCCTGGAGAATCCTTATGGACAGAGAAGCCTGGCAGGCTACAGTCCATGGGGCCGCAAAGTTGGACGTGACTGAGCGACTAAGCACAGCATAGCACAGGATCCAGAATATAAAAATAACTCTTACACCTCAACAACAAATAAACAAACCAATAAAAAAAATAGCCAAAGGATTCAAACAGACATTTCTCCAAAGACATACAAATAGCCAACAAGCACAGGAAAAAATGCTCAGTATCATTAGTCATCAGAAAAATGTAAATCAAAAGCTCCATGAGGTACCATTTGACACACATTTGACACTTATAATAATAAACAACAAAATAGTAAGTGTTCAGATGTGGAGAAATTGGAACACTTTTACATTGCTGGTTTGAATGTAAAACGGTTCAGCTCTTGTGGGAAACAGTTTGACAATTCCTCAAAAAGTTAAACAGAGAAATGGCACATGATCCCACAATGTTCCAGGTATAAACCCCAAAGAATTTAAAACAGGTATTCAAATAAGTACATGTAAATACATGTTTATAACAGCACTACTCTCCACAATAGCCAAAAGGCAGAAAAAAATCAATGTCCATCAATGGATTAATGGATAAATAAATGTGATATTATCTGCAAGGAGAGCCAACCAGTCCATCCTAAAGGAAATCAGTCCTGAATATTCATTGGAAGGACTGATGTTGAAGCTGAAACTCCAATACCTTGGCCACCTGATGTGAAGAGCTGACTCATTTGAAAAGACCCTGATACTGGGAAAGATTGAAGGCAGGAGGAGAAGGGGATGACAGAGGATGAGATGGTTGGATGGCATCACTGACTCAATGGGCATGAATTTGAGTAAACTCTGGGAGTTGGTGATGGACAGGCAGGCCTGGTGTGTGCTGCAGTCCATGGGGTCACAAAGAGTTGGACACGACTGAAAACCTGAACTGAATTGTGATATAGTCATACAATGGAATATTATTCAGCCATAAAGAGGAAAAAGGGGTTGATACATCATACAGTGTGGATGAACCTTGAAAATATTAACCTTGTGCTAAATGAAAGAAGTCAGCCATAAAGGTCTCGTGTTGTATGATTCCATTTATGTGAAATATCCCTTAAAGGTAAATCCACTGAGACAGAATGCAGACTGGTGTTTGCCAGGGGCTGAGGGGAGGGAGTAATGTGGAGAAAGTGCTTGATGGGTAGGGGGTTTTCCTTTGGGATAATAGAAATATTTTAGAACTAAATAAACTTGGTGATTGCCTAACATTGTGAAACTACCAAATGTTCCTGAGCTGTTTACTTAAAAATATCTCTGTTTAAATTATGTAATTTCCACTTCAGCTAAACAAAAGATAACAGGAGTAATTTTACAAACTGGATAAAGATGAAAGCAAGGATCAGCCATATTTACTAATATTCTCTTTCCTTTACTGAAATGAAAATCATAAAGTTAGTGGTATGAGAGCTGAAAGCTCTGACCTTTCTTAATGAGACTACCAAAAACTATTCCTATAAATTTGGTACAGTGTCATAATAGTGTCTTATCAGAAGCAGCGTCTAGCCTCCTGGTTACAAGCATTGGTGGAAGTAAATTCACGTTGATTCAAGTTCTGGCTCAGCCACTTATTAACTATGTAACTGGAAAAGTTAGTGTTCTCATTCATTAAATGGAATAATAGTCCTGTCATCAGAATTAAGGGCTTCCCAGGTGGCAAGAGTGGTAAAGAACCTGCTTGCCAAAGCAGGAGATATAAGAGACGTAGGTTCAATCCCTGGGTTGGGAAGATACCCTGGAAGAGGGCATGGCAACCAACTCCAATATCCTTGCCTGGAGAATTCCTTGGACAGAAAAGTCTGGTGAGCTACAGTCCATAGGGTTGCAAAAGAGTCACATGTGACTGAATCAACTTAGCACACACTCAATCAGAATTAAGTGCTGCTGCTGCTGCTGCTAAGTCACTTCAGTCATGTCCGACTCTGTGCAACCCCATAGATGGCAGCCCACCAGGCTCCCCCATCCCTGGAATTCTCCAGGCAAGAACACTGGAGTGGGTTGCCATTTCCTTCTCCAATGCATGAAAGTGAAAAAATAAAGTGAAGTCGCTCAGTCGTGTCCGACTCCTAGCGACCCCATGGACTGCAGCCCACCAGGCCCCTCTGTCCATGGGATTTTCCAGGCAAGAGTACTGGAGTAGGGTGTCATTGCCTTCTCCGCAGAATTAAGTGAGATGTGTGTAAATCAAATCACAAAGGGTCCAGTAAGTGTTTCTTAAGTATAAATTATTATTATTATAAGTGCTGATATTAAGCATAAATTGGGGATTATACTTTCTATCTGCCTTACAAAATTAAGGGTGCAGGATGAAGGTGGGTAAGCAAGACCATATAGTTCTATCTTCAGATAGTGTATCTGAAAAAACTGAGTCATGCATTTGAAGTGTCATGAAGATAATGCTGTTTGTGGAGCTTGTCTAAAGTTTATGGGATTAGGGGCTTCCCTGGTTGTCCAGTGGTTAAGAATCTACCTTGTGACGCAGGGGAGATGGGTTCGATCCCTTGTCAGGGAACTAAGAATGCCACATGCCATGGAGCAACTAAGTCTGCACTCTGTTAACTACTGAGCAGCCTGTGCTCTGGAGCCCTAGTGCTGCAAGGAAAGATCCTACATGATACAATGAAGATCCTTCGAGCTCAACTAAGACCTGATGCAGCCAAATACATAAATAAATTTTAATACAACAAAAAATAAAGCTTATGATATCACATGAATTTAAGAGGGCAATTGCTTCTCTAGAGCTTGATGAAATTATTGAAACTAGGCTACTGTATTTCCAATTTTTCAAATGCAGAAACGAGGAGTAACAGAAGGGGTGACTGATTAGCAGGGGCAGAAGCTGGTTCCTGCTCTTGAGATCATCTCATGAGCTAATAGTAAGGCTGAGGTTACACTCAAGAATCCCCAGTCCTGGGATGGGCACCAGAACTTGAACCCTCTTCCACACACTTGTTTCATACATAGATTTGTTCTGGAAACATACAAGCAATTTTGAAATTATGTTATTGATCAGAAACATATTTCAGTAAAAACAAAACATTTTAGCAAGATGGGAAACTTAAAATGAGTTCACTGAGTCCCCAAGTACAGGGGAAGTTCATCTGGGACACATATTTCACTCCTTTCTAACACTGTGTGAAGGAAAAGGGGGAAACTGCCATTTGTGAAGGTTTGTATAGTCCATGAAAAAGTTGCAAGTGAAGTTGTTCAGTTGTGTCCGACTCTCTGGGACCCCATGGACTGTAGCCTATAAGACTCCTCCATCCATGGGATCTTCCAGGCAAGAATACTGGAGTGGGTTGCCATTTCCTTCTTCAGTGAGATCAGGATAATATTTTATAGACTTTTATTAGAAAGCCACGGCATCAGGCTTGTTCCGATTCTAGCTCTGATTCATACCAGTTACCAGAGCATATACTTTTACCCAAATGGAAGTTAAAATGGAAGGAAAAGTATGTGGCAATGGGATAGTTGCCAAAGGAACACTCTGGAGTGCGGAAATGAACTCCAAGGGATGTGGGTGGTGGTGTCTTACTGAGGAAACCAGTCCTGCTTCTTTCCCCTACATTTGGCTTCAAACTATTTCCTTCTTACAAACACTTTGCCTCCTGCTGTTAACCAGTCCCCACCTTGGGTCTAACCTTTGATAAAATCTCATGAGTGTCTCATAATCTACCATATACCTCTTCTGATGGCTTTAATTTTAATTGATTGCTTTCCTTTGAAGTCAAAGCCCTATGGCCCAGGCTCAGCTCTACCACAGTGGTAGGTAAAGAATCCGCCTGCCAAGGAAGGAGACAAGGGTTTGATCCCCGGATCAGGAAAATCTCTTGGAGAAGGAAACGGCAACCCACTTCAGTATTTTTGCCTGAAAAATCCCATGGACAGAGAAGCCTGGTGGGTTACAGTTCACGGCGTCATAAGAGTCAGACACGACTTAGTGATTAATCCACCACCAGTAGCTGTTCTCAGGCAAATTATCTAAACTCTTCAAGCCTTAGTTTACTTACCCGTAAAATGAGCCCAATAGTATCAGCAGAGATGCTCTGAGAATTAATTGAAAGAATGCAGGTAATGTACACAGCACACAGGACAAAATTCAATGAATGTTAGCTAACTAGAACAGCAATGTCCAAGTAGGCACTTAAGTTTGAATTCAGATGTGCTGTAAGTATAAAACACACAGTTTCAAAGCCTCAGCACAAAAATGAGTATAAAATATCAAGTGAATATTTTATATTGATTATGTGTTGAAATCATACCATTTGAAAACACTGGGCTAAATATTATGATTATTATGATTTATACCAAGAAATGTATATTTGGTCTTTCTCTCTCTTTCAGGGCCAGAATTTCTAAAACCTTTGGAAATGTCTAAGTGATGAGAGCCATAAAGTGTCCTTTCTATGCTAATGGGGTGGTTTTGGAGGCCAAATAATCTTGGCTTCCCAGGTAACTCAGTGGTAAAGAATCTGCCTGTCAATGCAGGTGACAAGGATTCCTGGACTGGGAAGATCCCCTGGAGAAGGAAATGGCAACCCACTTTGTATTCTTGCCTGGGAAATCCCATGAACAGAGGCCTGGTGGGCTGCAGTCCATGGGGTCTCAAAGAGTCGGATACAACTGAGCAACTGAGCGCCCACAAAGAATGGGAGCTGGTTGCCTGGGAACTTAACCCTGTGATTAGGGGTTTGGCATTTTTCAGATTCACCCTTAAGCCCAGATGTCTGGGTGGGCAGAGGAGCTGGAAATTAGTTACCAATGGCCAATGATTTAATCAGCCATGAGTATATAATGAGGCCTCCATACAAAAAAAAAAAAAAAAAAAAAAACCTAAAACACAAGGTTTGAAGAGCTTGGAGGTTGGTGAATATGTGGAGACTGGGGAAAGTGATGCTCCTGGTGACGGCAAGGAATCCCCAAGCCCTTCCCCTACCTTGCCCTGTGCATCTTTTACCTGGCTGTTCCTGAGTTGTATCCTAAAGTAGAAATGTAGTGAGTAACTGCATTTCCTGAGTTATGTGAACCACTCCAGCAAATTAATCAAACCCAAGGAAGAGGTTGTGGGAACCTCCAATCTGTAGTCATAAGCACAGGTAGGTCATAAGCACAGAAAGGTCGTAAGCACAGGAAACCATGTGGGTTTGGGACTGGCGTCTGAAGTGGAGGACAGTCTTGTAGGACTGAGCCCTTTATCTATGGAATGTGGATGCTCGCTTTAGGTAGACAGTGTCAGAATTCGGTTGAATTCTCAAACACCCTGTTGGTGTTTGAGTATTGCTTGCTGGTGTGGGTGCAGAACATTCAAAATATAATATATTATCAAAAGTAATCTCACCCTTTGCTTTTCATATTTTTAATGAGGCTACTAAAAATTTTAAATTGCATACATGGCTCACATTCGTGGTTCAAAGTAACTTTCTCCTGGACAGTGGGATGACCACCATTTTTGTGGTCACGTGGTTCAAAAGGAAAGAAAAAAGGCTTTTTTTTTTTTTTTCCAAATGCAGGGAAGAATTAGGAATTTGCTAAACATGAACATGCAAACCAAAATGTAAGTTGGGCAAGAGATTATTTTCTTGGAAAGCAACACACATTCCTTTATTAAGGACATATTTCTATGCTTAGTCACTCAGTCTTATCCCATTCTTTGCAACCCCATGGACTGCAGCCTGGCAGGCTCCTCTGTCTATGGGAATTTCCAGGCAAGAACACTGGAGTGGGTTGCCATTTTCTTCTCCGGGGATCTCCCTGACCCAGAGATCAAACCATCTCTCCTGCATTGGCAGGCAGATTCTTTACCACTAAGGCACGCTGCTGCTGCTGAATTGCTTCAGTTGTGTCCGACTCAGCCCACTAGGCTCTGCCATCCCTGGGATTCTCCAGGCAAGAACACTGGAGTGGGTTGCCATTTCCTTCTCCAATGCATGAAAGTGAAAAGTGAAAGTGAAGTTGCTCAGTCGTGTCCAACTCTTCACGACCCCATGGACTGCAGCCTACCAGGCTCCTCCGTCCATGGGATTTTCCAGGCAAGAGTACTGGAGTGGGGTGCCATTGCTTTCTCTGGCTAAGGCACGGGGAAGCCCAAATCAACTGTACTTCGGGGAAAAATAAAAAAAGAATGAGGGTAAAAGGGATTGTTGGGGAAGCGATAAGAGGAGCACACTGTAGTCGTCAGTGATGCTGGATATCTGGAAGCTTTTGCATAAGCAATATTTCCAATGTTTTAAATGGAGATTTATAAAAAAAATCCCAAATTAACCTAGTTATTCGAAGTCCTTACAGATGTCTCAGCTGCTTAAATTGAGAAAAGGAATAGACAGGGACTTCCCTGGTGGTCCAATGGTTAAGAATTTGCCTTCCTTTAAAAAAAAATAAAGACTCTGCCTTTCAATGCAGGGGACGTGGGTTCCATCCCTGGTAGGGGCGCTACCACATGCTGCAGGGCAACTAAAGCTTCACACTGCTAGAGACCTCCTGTGCAAGTACAGAAAGTCCGTGTGCCATAACGAACACTCAGAACAGCCAGAAAAACATTTAAAAATAATTAAGAAAATTTTTTTTAAATAATGAAAATTTTTTTTAAAAGAAAAGGAATGGCCAATTGACATTTAGCTCCTAACTTACAGCATTATATGACCCCTGGCACGCAAAGCCTTTGCCATTCCCACCCAGGTGAAGGAATACATTACCTCTGCCTGTCCTAGACTTCCCTCCTCCCCACCTTTTTTAAAACAATAAGTCTCTACCATTTCACAAACCATTCCTTGATTTCTTTAACCCATACTTTATTTTTGTCTTCCCTGAATTTAAAGCATTTCATTTCCATACAAGTCAATGCTCTGTTCCCCAAAACAAGTCAACAAATACTTTCCTGCAGGATGAAATATATGCTAATAATATCTGTTCCATTACTCTCATGCCTTTTTTGATTTTATATTAACTGTTCAAAAAAGTATCTTTTCCTATACTTAAAAGCAGGAGTTTTTCAATAGCCTTCTCTCTCTTCACTGTGCAAAGCACAGATTTGTCTGTGAAAAAGATATCTATGTTGGCATATCAGTGAATGGAAAATGCTTTCCTGTTCACTTTTTCCATTCTTCTGAAATATTCTGATATTAACCTATTTGGAATCAATGAATCTGAAAATGGAGGCATACTTTCTGATTACTAAGAGCAAAATATAATAATAATATTATTGAAAGCAATGGCAAGTGTTATCAGGTTACAGAACAATGGTTTATGTATTTTCAGGATGCACTTTATAGTCTTCAGGTATTAGAGAGCATTAACTGTATGCCACACAATTCAATCATATCTACAATTTCATGCTTATTCTGGGTGCTCTAACTTTAACTAGTTTATTAAAATAAAAGAAAGTAGCTAGGAAAGTAACCTAGATGTTGGTCTTAAAGTTATTTCTTACACATTGGAGTTAAAGAATACCTGCTCTGGAGGAAAGAAAAACAAAACAAAAAACCCCCAAAAAAACGTTAACCAATGACTTAAGAATTGTTTACAAATACTCAAGGGGCCGTAGAGAGATCAGGGTTTTTCTTGTCAGTGTCAAAGATGAGAATTAGGTCTAAAGGTGATAGCTGAATGGAGGCAGAATCCAGGTCAAGGTAAATAATGACTCTAAGTGTGTAGCCTGATGGTGAGACCCTTCTATGGGGCCAGGCAGACAGAAGAGAGACGGCCATAATTCAAGACTTACCGAAGGATCTCTTTATAGTAGGGAAGGTGTGAAAGGTGAACTAGATAACCTCTCAGATCTCCTGCAAGGAACTATACTCGGCTTTACTTTCAGCTCTTTCCAAGGTACTGTTTTTAGATGTCAAAATGTAACTACCAATAGGTGGTGCTGTTTTCTTACTGTTTGCTGAGCACTAGAATTGGCAACCCACTCCAGTGTTCTTGCCTGGAGAATCCCAGGGACAGGGGAGCCTGGTGGGCTGCCCTCTATGGGATCGCACAGAGTCGGACACGACTGAAGCGACTTAGCAGCAGCAGCAGCAGCAGCATTCATTGTAGAGGGCTTCCCCCAAGGCTCAGCAGTAAAGAATCTGCCTGCCGTGTAGGAGATGCAGGAGACTCGGGTTCAATCCCTGGATCGAGAGATCTCCTAGAGGAGGGCGTAGCAACCCACTCCAGTATTCTTGCCTGGAGAATCTTATGGACAGAGGAGCCTGGCGGGCTATAATACATAGAGTCGCAGAGTTGGATACAACTGAAGCGACTCAGCATGCATGCATACACATTCATTGTAGAAATATGAAAATGAAGGACCTTAAAAGTCAGCCAGCCAGTGAGCATCGATTTTGGAGAGGAACCCAGGTCTTCTATTACCTATATAAAAAAATTTTTTTTGGGGGGGGGGTGGGTCTGGTTATCAGATAAAGGCAGAACATCTATTAGTTTTCTTCTGAAAAGAAAGCACCTGCTCGTCAAGAAACCCAGGACTCTGCAAAGAAACTAAGACCTGAGACCAGCCCTACTATTGTGACGGTTCAGTTCCTCTCAGGGAGGAGTCGAGGCGAGGCCCGGGGAGTGGGGAGTGGGAGGTCACCTTCGTGCTGGCCCACACAGAACGTTTTCAAAGGGAAATAGAACGTACAATGGAAAGCTTTCTATGTAAAGTCTGATTTTAAAACAAATAGACTAAATGAAATCTTGATGATTAGTTAAATCCCCAGGAAGCAGCAAAAACATTTTAGTCATACAGAAAATATGTAACTAAGAACAACTCTTTTTTTTCCATCCCTTTCTCCAAACAAAGCACAGCTGCTAGAAATGCCGGGGTGCCTAGGACAGGGCCATATATGCTCATAGTCACGGGCTGAATACTCTCTGCTCATTATGGCGCCAAGGCTACAGTTCCTCTATGCCACCTTCAGTTTCCAGGCATCAAGAGATGGAGAGATTCTAAATAGAACACAGTCAGAACGTTGTTTTTCTTGCAGAGTTCCAGTCAAATGACTGAGTTTTATGGGATCTCAAAACAACCATCCTCTATGTCCAAAGTAAAACACGGCCAAAGATGATATAATGTATGTTTTTCTAGAACAACAAAATGTTCACTAATCAAGTTTATCTACTCTCAGCCTCCACCCAAGGGCATTCCTAGACTGTGAGCTCTCAGAGGGTAGACCCATGTCCAGATAAATCTTTGAACTCCTAGCACTTTGCATGGTCTGGAGCATTGATATCCTGAAAAATATTTTAAAATATTTAACAATGAATGAGCCACTGTTCAAACTTACCAGATTCTTGAGTGTTTCCTACTTCACAACAAAGTGAAAAAAATTTTAAGCTCCCAAAGCAAAAGGCCTTCTGGGCAATAAGTATCCTATGGAGTTTCATTTCATCAGGAGAAAAACATTACTAGAACAGTGTATAAAGTAGAAAGGCTTTGCCCCACATCTTCATGGTAAAATGTCTTGGGGAAACTCTTAAACTGAAATTTCTTTCAATTATTTTTAAAGCATCTGTTGCCTGGCTGATAGCTTTTCTACTATCTTCTCTTACCTAGTCCCCTGAACACCTAATTCAGCTCAACTGAATTATTTCCCGAGTGCCTACTGTGTGGCCACCTATGCCAGGCCCTCAAAATACAAGCTTGAAATGAAATATGGTATTTGCCCTCCAGAAACTTGATCCCTGCCCCCTCACCCATTTTCTAGCAAACCTATTAGGCCCTGAACTCTGCAGCTGGGAAAGAAGGGTTAGACGTCTTTATTAACTTACTTTTGAACTCCTCCCCAGGGTAAAGCTGTCATAAAAACATTAATATACCATCCAAAGTGAAAGAAACTTACCCTTATATAAATTAATAAACCATTTGTCCAGGGAAAGACCCACTAAAACGGCCAGATGAGACCAGAACTAGGAGGTTAATCAATCCTGAATTTCAGACGCCTGTTATAAGATAGTCAACACTCCAGGGATATTGAGTTTAGAACAGTGTCTCAGACAGGCATCAGAATCACCTTACTGGCTTGTGAAAACCGAGGCTTCTGTGCCCACCCTCAGAGTGTGATTCAGATGGTCTAGGTGGGCTGGAGGATTTCTAACAAGTTCCCTGGGTGATGTTGATGCTGCTAACACAGGGAGCATACTTGGAGAAAAACTAACTTCAAGAAATCACTACAAAGAGGTGCAATTCTGCTCCATGCAGCCACCAAGGTCAGGACAGAAACAGTAATTTCTTGAATGGAAATTTGGCATATATTGTATTACAAGAGGACTAAAGCCTCTTCAAGCTTACATTGCTATCCAGATATATCCTCTACTCCACAAACAACTGTGTGGTATTACTGTGTTAGGTATGTTTAAGGTTTTGTGGGGAGCGAGAGAAAGACAGTATCTCAAAGTATTAAGACGATCTCATTTACATGGGACTTCCAAATGCATTTTTGCATTTGATTTTTTCAACTACATTTCACCATCTTTCTGAGACTAGCACAGTAGGTATGAGTTAACCCATTTGATAGGCCTGGAAATATTAGATGACTTTATTAATTAACAATGCAGCCAAGATCTCTTAATGCTCTTAATCCTAGATTCTCTAGGAATCTCTTCTCTTCTTGAAAACCGTTTATCTTAACCCATACCTAAGTGCAGCAATTATACTCCATTCAGTCTTTAGATTAATTCCATGCAGTTAAATTAAAATTTTCTTGGCCGAAAAAGCAAATAAGTTCATGTTGGGCCTCAGTAGTTTTAACTTTAAATCAGAGGACTGGGCAGAGAATCTCTCATTATTAAAGCTATTGGATACAATCATTTTATAAATGGAACATTTAACATTTACTCACTATAATAGTTAAAGTCATATTTAATATTTACTCCCTCAGGAAAGTAAGAACATATTGAAGTCGGAAATATAGTAGGATCAGTTTGTCCAAACACTTTATTCATAATGCCCAAGCAAAACCAAGGCATTGCATTATTGTGGTTCTACTGCCAAGAAACAATGGATCGTAAAGGAAGGTAGATCACTGAAGGATTCAATAAAACACATGGTCAATTGCTTTATGACTTACATGTGGACGTTTTAGACAAATAAAGAAACATCCACACCTTTAATAATACCATCCCTGAAAATGTGTGTTACCAAGAGTGCTTTAGGTACCAATATTCTAGGACACAACCACTACTAACATATAACTAGACCAGTGGCTTTATGAATTTCTAAGTATATCCCATAGGCGAGGGCTCTTTGGTCACAATGTCATAGTTTACTATGGTCCAAAGTAGATATTACCTTGGTAAACGTGTGTCACTTGATTAATACTATGTCACTGTGTCCATTACAAAACTCTATTTTCATGGGTTAGGAACATAATCATAAAAATTCACTCTGAATTGAAACTCGGCATAGGAAATTTCAAATAGAAACTATTTATGAAGCCAAACTTCTTTCCATCATATCACTGAAATAAAGTTATCAAGATCCTGATTACTGTGCTATGCTTGCTAAATCGCTTCAGTCCAAGACTTTGTGTGACCCCATGGACTATAGCCTGACAGGCTCCTGTGCCCGTAGGATTCTCCAGGTAAGAATACTGGAGTGGGTTGCCATGCCTTTCTCCAGGGCACCTTCCAGACCCAAGGATTGAACCTGTGGCTCTCATATCTCCTGTTTGGCAGGTGACTTCCCTGGTAGCTCAGATGGTAAAGCGTCTGCCTACAATGCGGGAGACCTGGTTCGATCCCTGGGTTGGGAAGATCCCCTGGAAAAGGAAATGGCAACCCATTCCAGTATTCTTGCCTGGAAAATCCCATGGACTGAGGAGCCTGGTAGGCTACAGTCCATAGGGTTGCAAAGAGTTGAACACGACTGAGCGACTTCCCTTTCACTTTTCACTTTCATGCATTGGAGAAGGAAATGGCAACCCACTCCAGTGTTCTTGCCTGGAGAATCCCAGGGACAGGGGAGCCTGGTGGGCTGCCGTCTATGGGGTCATACAGAGTCAGACACGACTGAAGTGACTTAGCAGCAGCATCAACGCCATCTGGGAAGCCTAGGATATACAAATTTAATGGATGGGAAAACCTTCCAAATTTTAGGAGAAAAGTTCTGATGTTGGGGCAGAAAAATCCTGAATAGCATATACAAAATTGCTCAATAATTTTCATTAGGCTTTTTGATAGGTATGAGTTTTATTATATCTAATAAATACAACAAACAATGGGATTATATAAGGGCTTTGACAGGTATCTATAACCAAGGGATTGATGATGATAAAACATTAACAAAGTAATAAGTATGATCTCTAGTGAATTTTTCCACAAATAAAGAAGGCTTTCTTCTAAAAGAATAATACCAGATTGATGTAAAATAATAAATACTAATCCTATAGAAGAAAATAATGGAGAATTCATAAAAAGAGGCAAAATAAAATTTAATAACAGAGGCTCTAAAATTACATCCAGAGAAATTTAAAACATAAAATCAGGAAGATGGTCCAGTTGGCCCTTGGTATTCTCAGAGAACTGGTTGCAGGACCCTTGCAGATACCAAAATCCACAGATGTTTAAGTCCCTAAAATTAAATGGCATTGTATCTGCATATAATCTACATACATGCTCCTGTATACATTAAATCATCTCTAGAGTATTTATTATTCAGCAAAATCAAGTTCTCCTTTTGGGGAATTTCTGAAGTTTTTCCCTGTGAATATTTTTAATCTGTAGTTGGATTCCTGGTACCCAGGGATATGGAGAGCTAACTGTACAGTGCCAACTGGACTCAAGTCCAAAAACTAACAGTGTAAGTAAATATCCTGAGTAAACAAATGAGAAATGACATAGTGTTCAGTCATAAGATTCACTTGAATTTTGCATATATTCTTTCTTGAGAAATTAGGAAGAATCTGAATCAGTATTTCCCCAGATAGATGTCTCAGAACCACAATTCTCGAAAGTACTCTTATGAGGAGAAAGTGATCCACTCTTAAGAGGGTTCATGAGCATTTTAAAGGCCCTGAAAGGTCCCAAAGTAAACTGATAACTTTTCCCAAACTTACTTGATCATGGAATGCAATTTTATGTAACATCTTTTAACGACTTTTAAATACCCTCTTTTACAAAATCTTCTCCTAGAAAATCAGATAAGATGATTAGAAATTTTGAGATGAGCTCAGTATGTTTGAAAACTTGTCTGGCAAATATATCATGATGTCCATTTCTTCTTCCATTTAAATAAAGGGTTGGGCTTGCTTTCTTTATAGCCTCTTTCAAACATGAAACTGTGTAATTCCAAAACGTTTAAGATCAGGTCTGACATTCACGTCTCTAACTAATTTTTAGAAAAACCTGAACTGGGTCAATCAAATGCTTATAAACTTCCACTGCTTAGATAAAATGTCTGTAACCCTTTTAATATATTCTCAATTATGTACATAGTTTTAATGTACAAATATTCCCTGAGTGAATTATCTACTTAGGGGACTTTTTTCATTGACCCTTATGTTCTCCTGGTCTCTCTGAGTGTGTCTAACCATACTAAAGAGATAAATTTAAATTATTTTTAATGTAACAGTCTTTTTCTTTTCCATTAGCATAGATAATCTAGAATTCATGGCATTATGGATTTTTAAATGTCAGAGATTGTAAAGCTGTCTTGATTGTTACAGTAAAAACTTCATTAAGGGCTATCATGTATTCAAAGTAGAGTGTAATTCAAAGCAGCTGCACATCCAGTTCCCCCTCTCCAGATGTACTATTGTCCTCTGAATAAAAACATCAGATAATCTAAGTATTCTTTAAATTCTAGGTGCCAGAAATTTCTAGGTAACTCTGTTTTAATAATGTTGTAATAGCCCCTTGCCATCAAACCCACTAACAATGATGCTTCCCCACCCCCAGTCCATACATTTTACAAAACTGGCTCCTATTAGAATGATTGTTCAGCCCGTCACTACATCCTTTCTAAAGCCTTATATTTCAGCCTTGCACTTCAGAAACATGTCACATTTTAATTCTTCATTTTTAAAGATTTTTGGTTACAGTAGGAAAGACTCTCTTCTTTCTCATTGAAGGAAAATATTCACTTTGGGGTCTGACTTTTCTCAACTTTCTTTTCTTTCTGTCTATAAAGTCTGTATCATTTTTCTTGAAAGGTGACATAAATCCACTGAAATGCAAACTTTTGTAGTTATATGTCATAAATTAAAATAATGATAGTTTCCTAATAAGAACAGCTGTGCGTTAATCGCTTTCCCTAAAGAGGTTAAATTTATGATTAAGAAAAATAAGATTAAGTGACTATGGAAATGATGAGAAACTAATGAACACAAAGTATGTATCTTCAAGGATCAAGCCAGGAGAAAACCTCATGCAAAATATTCTTCTTTCATTACATAGAAGCCAAGGACAACTTCAACTAAGACGAAAATAAAAGCTGATTTCATGTCCCTCTTGTCTTCCTTCGAGATGGTGTGTTTTTCTAAAGCCAAACTTCTCTGTCATCAATAATTTTGTAAATTACCTTTTACAAAGAGAAAGATAAAACCTATCTTTATATAAACACTTACACACCACAAAAAGACGTATGAGTGCTCCAAACTTACGGTTTTGGCTCACCAACTGCATAGCATTGAGGGAGGAGAAAGGGGTTAGCAGAAAGTGTATTTAGGATGAATGCCACCCACCATCAAGTAATAGTTTAAGTAGAAGGTAATCAGAGGGAGACCACAGCAGCTAAATTTCAACCAAAGATATTCTAGGTTTAGAACAATAAATAATTTTAATCAGGTATGTTCCAAGGAGCAAAGAGGGCTCTAAGGCTATAACTCAGCCTGAATAAGCATGGGGAAAGTGTGCCGAATCAGCAGCCACTCCATAGACAACAGCACACACCTGACCTTCCATTAAAATCTGTAACATCGTTGGCCCAGAGAAGCACATATGTTTGTGAAACCTCAACACTGTGAACTGGAAAACATATCTAATTTATTAAAGCAGACAGCATCTTTCACCTACATTAGAACACATGTCACAAGAT
This sequence comes from Bubalus bubalis, assembly GCF_019923935.1. Classification (NCBI taxonomy): domain Eukaryota; kingdom Metazoa; phylum Chordata; class Mammalia; order Artiodactyla; family Bovidae; genus Bubalus; species Bubalus bubalis. The sequence continues at coordinate 21,700,249 of NC_059163.1, forward strand.
GAAGGGTGTTGGGAAATGCTGATATATATAAAGGAGAGAGACACACGAAAGCTTTAGCACCTTCCTGGAGTTGGGCCTTATTAAAGCCAGAACTGCTTTTAATAAGGTCTTTTTAGTGCGTTAGTAACTAAACTCTTGGAAGGAGTCCAACACGAACCACCTCTCCAGGAGTTTCCAGTATAGTAACAGGACACTTCAGCTTCCACAAAAACCGGTGTCTACATTTGATAAATAAGTCATTAAGACAGTCTCTAGGATGCTAAAGGAATTACTTTTCTTATCAGGGCGCACAGCCTTGTATATATGCTTTCAGCTGCAATTCATCATTTCAAGGGAACTTCTGGCCTCCGTATCAGAGTTTATCATTTGATGGTCTAAGACTACAGAGAGGCTGATAAGGGACACTCTGAAATTATAATGCATAGAGTGAGCTGAAGCCAAAGAGTAAACGGGGCCTGAGATATTCAAATCCTTATCCATCTCTCACTCACGGTTCCCTCAGTCTAAAACAAACATACAAAAACCCTATAGAATAGGTGTGAATGAATCAAACTCACATGCCACCTCCAAACCTTGTGATTCATACTAAAAATCTGTGATTCCAAAAATACTATTCATCTCTTGGGTGCCTTGGAGACTCCCTAGGAATATTACCAAGAAAATGCAGATAGAGGTAAGAATGATTGGATTATCTTCACTATTGCCACCTGCCTTGCCCACCCAACTTCTCTGGTTTCTTCCACACTGTTTTTTCATGGAGCTCTGCCCTTGGAGTTGCACTGAACAGGCCAGTCACTGGTGTGGTCAGCTGTCAGGACAGCCTTCTCCAGGGGCTGACACACCAAGAGCAGGCTTCTCTTTCCTTAGCAGAGGCCACCTCCTTATAGATCATGCTCATGGTTTTCAGAAGAAAGCGAAATCTGATTCAGCTCAGGCTCCAGCTAGAGACTTCTGCATTAGAAAGCATAATTCACATTTATTGTAAATGTCATCAAGGCGAGGTGCTCTAGAGTGTATTTACACTGTCAGCCTAGGGCTTTCCTTGATGAATGCTTTCGTGGTGTTCCTCTTTTCCAGGAGTCCTACGTATCAAAGCTTTGGGAGATGTCTTTCTAGTGATTCTGACAGAATTGAGAGCATCAGGCATGGCCTCCTAACTTGAAGATTCTTGGCTATTTTTCAACGGTTCACTGAGGACAGGCTTTGCAGTTACATTTCCCTTCATCGTGAATGCAGTGAACAAAAAAGCCGGGTGCATCCTCAAAGCATATAAACCGAGTTAGCGTCCAGGAAACTTTCCCTCAAGCTGTTAGCACAGGGGAGGCAGGCTGTTAGCATAAGTTATTCGCTTCACCACAGGGGCCAGGAGAAACCTTGTTAAGCCGTGAATTTCAGCCCACAGTGATCTGTGTGTTGAAAATGGGATGAGCAAATTTTCATCGGCAGATTCCAAGAGGTGTTTACATCCACCGGCTGCTCGCCTCCGTCCCAACTCCACCCAGGGTGGGTGGTACAGTCCCGTTTGCCCAGATGGGTTTTAAATAATCGAAACACCTGAGCACCTGGTTTAGTCTGCGTTGTTTGCCACCAAGGGACTATCAAGTAGAAAGTGTCAAATATAAACACAGAGGACGCCAGTTAAGAGAAGGTGGAAGGTCTGGAGAAGTGACTGTCTAAAGGGCTAAGGGGAAGGCGTCTAGTTCAAGTGTGACTTTTCTCTCTGGTGCCCTGGGGTTGGCATAAAATAACATCTGCCTCTAGGTAAACACGGCTATAGCCCTGTCCAAGGGAATTTCCGCTGACCGACTTAAGACTTAACATCGGCATAGGTTGCCCCAAGGGAGCTCCAGACATCCAGGGCAAGAGGACCCCCCTGGACAGGGTTGGGGGGGGGGGCAGCCCCTTTCCCGGTTTCCTGCGCTTCCTTCTTCCAGCCGACCCGGTTCAGGTCTCGGCGCCCTTCTCTCCCACTTCTCCTTCTCCGTTCAGACTCTAGAATTGGGCTGATTCTTAGGTCACGGATGGAATACGGGATGTGACGGCACCGAGGGGCTGCGGGGAGGGTGAGCTGCAGGGCGAGGGAGCGTCTCTAGGTAACGCGGGGGGCAGACGAGGAAGCCGTGGGGGGTGTCCCGGGAGACCCCTGGGACGGGATCGCGGAAAGGGGGCGCCCCGGCACTCACCTGCGGCTCCGGCTCGAAAGCTGCGAACCGTGTTGCCCTCGCGCAGCAGCTGGGGGCGCAAAGACTGCGAGCCCCGATCCGAGTTCCCGGGCGTCCGCGCCTCCTCCGTTCGGCCGCCGCTGTACCTGTCGTAGAGCCGCAGCATGTGCTCCGACACCTGGTCGAGGGGCTGCAGCGGGGATTCGGGGCCGCCACCTGCCGCGCGGTCGGCCGGCACAGCCACGCGGAGCTCCGGGAAGGGCTGCCTGAGTCTCTGTCCCTGCGCCAGGCTCACACACAAGCAGCTCAGCCACAGATGGAGCAGCCCGCGCGCCCCGGCCATCGCGAGGTCCGCTCCGCTGCTGCGTCCTGGGAGAAGGAGGGGAGGTCCCTCCGAGGCGCGGACCGGGTGCTTCCGAGGTTCCTCCGGCGGCAGAGCCGAGGGTGGAAACTCTCAACTAGCTGGGGCGAGGGCGCCCGGAGCCCGGACGCTGCCCGAGCAGGACCACGACGGGCCCCACTCTTGGCGCCGGCCGATCGCGGGCCGGCAGGTGGGCTCTTCCCCGGCGGCCGCACGGACCTCACCCGCGCAGGGTGCTGCCGGCGCCGTCTCCCCTCGGACTCCCAGCCAGAGCTGAAGTCGCGGCGTGTGTGGCTGGCGTGTTTTCTGATCTGCCTGTACCCTCCCTCCCCGCTTTATTCTCGGGGACACCCGGCCGAAGCGGGCGCGCAGGGCACCGGGACTTAGCGCTGCGTCGGGCGAGAAGCCGGAGCCGGGTGAGCGGAGCGCGGACCGGAGGGCGCTCACTCGTCTTTTGCAAGGATTGGAGCAGCCGCGGTGCGGCCGGTCCGAGTTTTGAGTGTTTGCGTGTGTGTGTGTGTGTGTACGTGTGCGCGTGTGCGTGTGTGTGGTGTGCAACAGAAGGAGGGGGGAAGAGGGGGAAAGAGAGAGAGGGAGAGAGAGACAGACTCGGTTCCCTGGCTGATCTGTACCGTCCGCAGCCAATCTAGCGCTCTCCCTCGCCCTGGAAGGCAGCAGGGACCGCGCTCTACCCCCGAAAGAAGGGATGGGGGAAGTAGCCAGTTAGCCAGCAGGGGGAGGGCGAGAAGAGGAAGTAGAGGTGGGGTTGGTAGAGGGGAGGAAGTGGGGGAAGGAGAAGGTCCAGGAAGAAAGAAAGGGTAGGAGGCACGGGGTATTATTATTTTTTAATCTCTTCAGGAACATTGGCTATGTCCCGGCCAGCAAGAAGGGAGAGGAAAAATAAACTTCCTGGATTCTTTCTCCTCTGATTCCAGTCAAAATCAAGATGTGAACAGAAAACACCAACTTCAGTTCCTTTCCTGGGCCTCTGGGGATCAGGTGGCGGACCACGCACCTGCGCCTGTGCCGGGTTGCCAGCTTCCCCAGGCTCCCCGAGAGCTTACCCGTCAAAGCTCCTTCTCTTCTGCATCTTCCCTTTGCACCTCCTCCACTCTCCACCCAGTCCCCCGGTTCTCAGGAAATAAATATGCGCCAAATCGACTCAGTCCAGTCTTAAAACAAATAAACAAGCAAACACCCTGCAAACACGCCCCCCTCCCCCCCCCCCCCCCCCCCCCGGCCACATTCCCCCTCAGGAGGATTCTCTGCAGGGTTGTGGGTGGTGGTGAAACAGAAGGATTTCTGGGAGAGGCTGAAATCCAGAGCGGACTTTCAGAGTTGCTAATCATGCCTTAGCTACTCACTGTTCTTTTGATATCAAGTGTGCTATCTTGAAACAACTTTTGCAGTAAAGCCCATTTTACAGATGAAGAAACTGAGGCAAAGACTCTCCTGGATGGCAGAGCTGAGCTCCTAACTCAGGGAATCTGATTCCTGAGCTCAAGCCTTTAATCATCTCATTATCAGTAATGAAGCTAGCATTTAAAGTGAAGCTTCAGTGTGACAATTCATGTAAATATTCTTAGCAGAGGCTTCCCAGGTGGTGCTAGCTGAAGACAACCCGGCTGCCAATGCAGGAGACATAAACGACTTGGGTTTGATCCCTGGAATCTGGAAAATCCTCTGGAAAAGGGGACGGCAACCCAATACTGGACAAGAACTCCAGTATTCTTGTCTGGAGAATCCCATGGAGAATCCCATGGAGCCTGGCAGGCTGCAGTCCATGGGCTTGCAGAGAATCGTACTTGATTGAAGCGACTTAACAGGCTGACACATTTTTAGCACAGTGCCTGGCCTGGTGCAGTAAAGACTTCAGTAAATGTCAGTTGCAACTTATCTGTTCCCTCAATGGGAGCAGAGTAGAGTTTATGAAAAAGAATATAGGCTGTAGTATCACAGTGGGCTTCCAAATCTCCATTTCTTCTTTGAAGGTGAATAAGGACATGTCCCTTTCAGAGTTTTGCTTGGATGACAATAGAAGACAGGGTTAAAGTGACTGGCACCCTGGCTAGCTTTCAGTGGAGACTCAATCTCTTTTTATCCCAAATTCATCCCAAATGCAGACGACATTCTCCCCATTCAGTCACTTCTCAACCCATTGCGGTTTGGATTTTGCCCTTGGCCACCCCCGGAACTGTTCTGCAGATAATAACACATATTTTAGGGGTGGTTGTGAGGATTAAGTGAGATCATGTGTGTGATCTTTGCCTGGCATCAAGAACATAATAGCTTTTGTGATTAATAATGAAGACCCAATTGCAAAATTCAATAGGCCCTGGAAATTCTCTCCCTTTTTGGTTTTTCCCTGTGAATCTTTGGTTCTTTCCCTCTGCTTTTTGCTCTCTCTCAGTTCTGTGAGCTGTCTCCTCTTTCTTGGCCTGCCTTCAGTGTTTCTCACATCTTTTTTTTTTTTTTTAAAATTTTAAAATGTTTAATCCAGTGTAATTAAATAACACAACAAAAATCACAGTCTATAGCCCCACACTCTTTCTCTCCCTTCCTTTCTCTTGTTCTACAGAAATAACTAAGCACCTTCAATCTTTTTAGCTGTGTTTTCTTGTATTCATCTTTAAACATCATTTTGATAATAGTTTTATTTATTTTTTTTTTTTTTAAGAGGAAAGATCTGCCCTTTATTTATTTTTTTTTTTTTGACAGTAGGTCACTGTTCGTGCATGTGATGCACTTCTTTTTTTTTTTTTTTTAATTTTATTTTATTTTTAGACTTTACATAACTGTATTAGATTTGCCAAATATCAAAATGAATCCGCCACAGGTTTACATGTGTTCCCCATCCTGAACCCTCCTCCCTCCTCCCTCCCCATTCCATCCCTCTGGGTCGTCCCAGTGCACCAGCCCCAAGCATCCAGTATCGTGCATCGAACCTGGACTGGCAACTCATTTCATACATGATATTTTACATGTTTCAATGCCATTCTCCCAAATCTTCCCACCCTCTCCCTCTCCCACAGAGTCCATAAGACTGTTCTATACATCAGTGTCTCTTTTGCTGTCTCGTACACAGGGTTATTGTTACCATCTTTCTAAATTCCATATATATGCGTTAGTATACTGTATTGGTGTTTTTCTTTCTGGCTTACTTCACTCTGTATAATAGGCTCCAGTTTCATCCACCTCATTAGAACTGATTCAAATGTATTCTTTTTAATGGCTGAATAATACTCCATTGTGTATATGTACCACAGCTTTCTTATCCATTCTTCTGCTGATGGACATCTAGGTTGCTTCTCACATCTTTATAACCTACCCAGGGAGGATACCTAATGAAGAAAAAAATCTGCTTTGGTGATCTCCTCTGAGCTTTGAATACATAGTTCTGGGTCTCTCCCAGCCCCAGTCTGCATTGCTGAAATTTCGCCTTCCAGCCTTTTGAAACCATCCCCAAGACTTCCCTTCTTTTAGCTCTGGTGCATAGCGCTGGTGCATAGCTCCATAGGAATTCCCTGGTGGGTCAGAAGGTAAGGAGTCTGCATAGCTCCATTGCTACTTCTGCTGCTTTATACTTGACACAGTTCTTCATTTGTAGAAGCTGTGCTATGACTGCTAGAGTTGACCACATGTCTTCAATGCCTATCCTTACTTCTTCCTAGATGTACTTTCTCTTCTTCATGCTTCCATTTTCTTATTAGAGTCATAAGTATAAACTAATAGTCCCTGTCAACAGGGTTGTTGTAAATAAGAAAAAAATCATGTGACAGTCCATGTCAAGAGTTAGTACAGTACCTGAAAGTGAAGAAAGTGGAGTTGCTCAGTTGTGTCCGACTCTTTGTGACCCTATGGACTGTAGCCTACCAGGCTCCTCCGTCCATGGGATTTTCCAGGCAAGAGTACTAGAGTGGGGTGCAATTTCTTGCCTGCATTGGAAGCAGACACTTTACCATCTGAGCCACCAGGAAAGTACAGTGCCTAGCACATGTTTTAGAAGAGTCAGTTATGAGCTAAGAGAATTGTTTGTGTGTTTTTGTTTAATACAGAGGCCAGGCCATACCTATCTTTGCATTTTAGTGACCAGCCATTACATTTAGAGTAATGAGATGACAAGATGTTAAGCGGGTAGAATGATCCCTAGCTGGACTCTCATCCGTAATTGCAAGAGTTGATAAAAGAAAAAATGTGAATGGAATCTAGCAAGATGAAGAACATTTGCAGCAGCCAGATTCTGAACCAAAAGTGGCTCATTTGCAACTAAACTACTCCCCAGAAGATGGAGCAAGGGATGAAACAGATGAAGTCAGCAGCATCATGTTCATCAATGACAAAGAAACGACACATGTCAGACACTCTGAGTACTTCCTGGGGAACTGAATTAAAAGCAAACTGAGGGACTTCCCCAGTGGTCTAGTGGTTAAGACTCCGAACTTCCAATGCAGGGGGCACAGGTTCGATCCCTGGTCAGGGAACTAGATCTCACATGCTTTGTGAAGTGGCCAAACACATACACATACACACACACAATAAAATATAATCCATTTATTTAAAAAAATCAAATTGTATTGGGAGTAGTAGTTCCCTCATCACAATACCATTAGATGCCATCTTATCCCTGGTGGTTCAGATGGTAAAGAATCTGCCTGCAATGTGGGAGACCTGAGTTCAATCCCTGGGTTGAAGAGATCCCCTGGAGGAGGGCCTGGCAACCCCCTTCAGTATTGTTGCCCGCAGAATCCCATGGACAGAGGAGCCTGGCAGGGTCCATGGGGTCGAGAAGAGTCGGACATTGCTGAGCGGCACAGCACAGCATCAGAATACCTTGAGATGCCATCTTATGATACTTTAAGACTATAGGCCAATGTTTCTTTTATCAAAGTTCACAGATCTGGATGGATAAAGTTATCACAGAGTGCTGGCATCTTTAGATGCCTTCTCCCAAAATGAGACCAATAATAGGATTCATGATTCTGGCTGAGCTTCTGGCTTATTTGATGCATGAAAGATTTGCAGCTATACGAACAAGGAACTTCTGAGGTGAATACAGTGGTGATACATGGTTGGGTTTCTTATTGGGTCTGGTTGGTTAAAATTTGTCTTAAATTTTAATAATAGGAATTTCCTATTTTTATCTTAGAGAGTAACTGTTATAGTCAACCACTGAATCAGACAGAGGACACTTATCATTCTCTTTTCCTAAATACAAGGAGAGTTGAAGAGAGACATTTCTACAATTTAAAATAACAGCAAACACCAATTTGGAATTTTAGTGGCTTCTGTTGAGTTCAAGTCTACTTTTGACCACAAAATCATGTCTGTGTGTAAGTGTGTGTGTGTATATATGTATATACATGTATGAGTGAGGGAGCGAGTGAGTGATCCCAACCCAAGGATCGAACCCAGGTCTCCCACACTGCAGGCAGATTCTTTACTGTTTGAGCCAGCAGGGAAGCCTATACATATGCATGTATACATGTCCTCTTATTAGCCCTCTTAAGCAATATGTACATTTATTTTCTTAAAATGTCCCATTGGCACTTATCATTGAATGCTTACAGAAGGCTGCAGTAGTAGTTGTGGGAAAAATATGTAAGAAGAATGTGTCTTAGGCTTGGAGCATTTTAACCAAGGCAGTGGCACCCCACTCCAGTACTCTTGCCTGGAAAATCCCATGGATGGAGGCTCCTTGGTGGGCTACAGTCCATGGGGTCACTGAGTCAGACATGACAACGGCTTCACTTTCACTTTTCACTTTCATGCATTGGAGAAGGAAATGGCAACCCACTCCAGTGTTCTTGCCTGGAGAATCCCAGGGATGGCGGAGCCTTGTGGGCTGCCGTCTATGGGGTCTCACAGAGTCGGACACGACTGATGCGACTTAGTAGCAGCAGCAACAGCAAGTGAATCAAGGAAACCCACATGAGACAATCAGCAAATAATGGAAGAAGTAGTGTTCAACCATAGACTTAAGTCACAATTTGCTGTGTCAATCAAAAGGAGGAAATCAATGGGAAATGGAGTAGCCAGAGAAGATTTCCTAGAAAAGAAGAGGCTTTATTTAGCCTTGAAAAATGTAGGACCTTAGACAAGTCAAACATAAAGGACTTGCAATTTAGAAAAGTATATCTGTAACAGATAAGTTGCAAAAAGTAAGAATGAGTTTGCCCTGTCAATAAGGCTGTGTCTGTTGGGACAAAGGTTGATCTGATTTGAAGAGAGCGTATATGCTGGAGAGTACAGGAAATAGAAATGGATTGTAGGCTAGAATGAGTTTATGGAGGACCTTGAATGCCAAATCAAGGAGAAAGTAGGGAACTATAGAATGTTTTTGAGAAGAGCAAGCCAATGGTCTAACTCTCTAATGGTCCAAACTGTCTAAAATGGTCTGGAAAGTTTTAATAACTAATCAATTTCCTGCCTCTGGAAGGAGGTAACCAACTTGGAGAAATTTTAGAACTAACTCAAATGCTGAAAGGTTGATTAAAGATATTTAAAGCCTTATTAACTGCAAACTTACTTGGCTGCAAGGATACATATATATGGGTTTGATTCACAGTGGCTTAAACATAGGGGTTTATTTTTCCTCCTGTTGCAAGAAGTCTGAAGTTAAGGAGCTGTTGATATTTGTTCAGTCACTTGACAATGCCATTACTAATGTTTTTGAGACTCATCTTTTCCCTTTCTTGCTGCCTCAGGGTCACCACATGGCTCCTGCAACTCCAGCCATTGAGCTCTTGCTCAAGGAAGAAAGAAGGAGGAAAGGAAAGCACCAATCATATGTTTTTCTGTTTCATCAAGAGAGGCAAACTCTCTCTCAGAGTTCTGACTGTTATCTATTAAACCTCATTGGTCTAAACCTTTTCATGGCCATCCTTGCCTGTAAGCGTTCAAGATTATCTGAATGAGTGAAAGTGAAGTCATTCAGATGTGTCTGACTCTTTATGACTTCAGGGACTATAGCCTGCCAGGCTCCTCCATCTATGGGATTTTCCAGGCAAGAATACTGGAGTGGGTTGCCATTTTCTTCTCCAGGGGGTCTTCCCAATCCAGGGATGGAACCTGGGTCTCCCACACTGCAGGCAGACTCTACCGTCTGAGCCACCAGGGAAGCCCATATCTGAATGAGGGGAACTGGAAAATTAAGCATCTTGTCTGGCCTGGGAACATTGCCACTTTAAAATGGATCTGAATTCAGTTATCAAGGAAGAAGGGACAATGGAAAATGTAAAGTAACTGACAAGGAATGTTATAAGGACCCTCCCAATGTTGAGAGTCTATGAATCTTCAATCCGTTTATTATTTTCTATTCTGTAAACTTGTTTAGTTTTTCTACACTCTAAAAACAAGAACAAACATCAAAACTCTTTTTCTTATCCATTTCAAAAACTTTCATCCTATTCCTTTCTTTGATCTCTGAACTTATTTAAAAAGCAGTCTATACCTAATATCTCACTTTTTCATTACGTATAATCACATCACTTCATTTTATTTCTTACCATCTGAAATAGGATCTTTGTACTCTACTGAAACTGTCCTTGTATTAGGCACTAAACTTCTATCAGCAATCCAATCGCCACCATCCCTACTTCCCCAGCCCCCACCCCCACCCCCGTGCCCCTTAAAGCTTCATTCTCATTTATCTTTAAGGGTTTGACACTATTTATCACCCTCTCCTGAAAACTCTCTTGCTTTTTTATCTTATCTATTCTGGTTTCTTCCTATCTCTTTGATTACACATATCTTTGTTTCATTCATTTAACAGATGCTTAGTGTCTGTTGTGTTCCTGATGCTTCTTTTGGTATTGATAATACAGAGATGAAATGAAAGGTTGCCTATCCTCTGGAAACCTATCCCTCTGGGGAGACAGGAATATTATCACTTAAGAAACCTTAAAATAATTTTGAATGGCTGAATAGAGCAGCAAGTGCTACATAGAGGAGATGATACTTCAATTGGGATTTGAAGGTTAAATAGGTGGCTTTCCAGGACAATTTTACATAGGATTTTCCAGGCAGAGGAAGTAACAAGAACACAGAGGTGTAAGAGGATCCCAGAAGCCTTTCTTCATACATCAACTTCATACCCATCTCTTTCTCCAATTATTTCCTCAGTTAACTCACTTTAGCTATGTACTTTTATTTACTTACCAGAAAGTCCTCAAAATGACTTTCCTACCCTAAACTTCCCTATAGAATTTAAGACTCCATCTTTTATAAGTTTTGTTGACATCATAAATTCTGTGCCTCTGTAATGAAACTGAACCCCCAACCCACCTTCTTATTCTTGATTTCCACATTCTCCTGTGAATGGCATCCTTATCCTTCTAGTCATCTAGGTCTCAACTTTTAGAGTCACATTTGCCTCTTTCTCTTTCTGACCACCATATCTAACCATTGCTAAGTCACATGAAGCTATCTTTTTGATATCTCTGCCATCCGTCCTTATTTTTATTGCCATCTCTTTCATTTAGTTGCTAATTTATTCTGATCTAGAAGAGTCAATGGCACCCCACTCCAGCACTCTTGCCTGGAAAATCCCATGGATGGAGGAGCCTGGTGGGCCGCAATCCATGGGGTTGCTAAGAGTTGGACACAACTGAGCGACTTCACTTTCACTTTTCACTTTCATGCATTGGAGAAGGAAATGGCAACCCATTCCAGTGTTCTTGCCTGGAGAATTCCAGGGATGGGGGAGCCTGGTGGGCTGCCCTCTATGGGAGCCTGGTGGGCTGCCAACAGAGTCAGACACGACTGAAGTGACTTAGCAGCAGCAGCAGCAGAAAAGTCATAGTCTCCCAACTGTATTTGATTTTCTCCTTACTCCAACTGTATTTGATTTATATTGCTGCATAAGAAATACAAACTCAGAGGCATTCAACAACACCCATTGTTGTTGGCATTCAACAACACCCATTGTTGTTGGCATTCAACAACACCCATTGTTGTTGGCATTCAACAACACCCAACTGTAACACCCATATGTTACAGTTCTGTAGGTCAGATCTAGGTGGGCTCATCTGGGTTTCTGCTCAGGGTCTCAGATTGAAGGTACCGAATGTGTGGTGTTCTTATCTGAAAGTTCTGAGTAAGAATCTTCTTCCAAGCTCATTCATGTGTTGACAGAATCTAGTTCCTTACAGTTGTAGGGCTGGAGTCTAATCTTCTTGTTGGCTATTACCAGATTTTGTTATCAGCTCCCAGAAGCCATCTGCCATTTCTACCATGTGGTCCTCTCCATCTTCAAACCAGTACAGGAGAACTTCCTGCATGTTAAATACCTTCTAATCTCTCCAGAAAGAGTCCTTATCCTTTTAAAGGACTTGCTGAGGTCAGGCCCACCCAAGATAACCTTCCTTTCCTAAACTCAATTTTGCCGAATAGCATAAGGGAATCACCAAAGGGATATCCCATCATATCCATAGCTTTCTCTTACAATGACAACGGAAATTATACAAATGACTGGGAATCAATTTAGAATCCTGCTTAACATCGTAACCATCTAAACACTGCTACTAGATTTATTCTCCTACAACTTAGTTTGGTAACAATATTGCGTGCGTGTGTATGCTCAGTCCTATTCGACTCTTTGTGATCCCATAGACTGTAGCCCACCAGGCTCCTCTCTCCCTGGGATTTCCCGGGCATGAATACTGGAGTGGGTTGCCATTTCTTCTCCAGGGGATCTTCCCAATCCAGGGATTGAACCCACACATCTCCTGCATCTGCTGCATTGACAGGAAGATTCTTTACCACTAATCTACCTGGGAAGCTGGTCAGTAACAGTATAAACTTTCTCAAAAATCTATAAGTAGTTGCCTATTACAAACTAAATGTGAACAAAACAAAATAAATCCTCAGTTTGGTACTCATAAGCTTTCCACAATTTGTCCTCAACCTAATTTTCTGGTGTGTCTCTGTTCTCTCCCACATAGCCCCTGTGCTCCAGCCATAATAGATGGCTTTTTTCAGTTTTTTCACTTGCAGCCTTCCTTGGCCTGGTTTGTACTCCTCAGGACCCATCTGAAGATTCTACCTTTTCTGTGCAGCGATTCCTAATCAGTCCAATGGCTTGTAAGCTCTTAATCCTTTAAATCTTCATAGCGTTTAGTACCTCTCATAACACTTAAGAGAGTCTGTCATATGCTGCTTTTGTTTACTTTTATAAAGGAATAGCTGCTTCTCTAATAAAAACCAGCTCCCTCGGGGTTGGCAGCAATGGGAGAATATCCACCTGGGGAAGAAGTGGCTGGACCTCTCATCTGACTCGTCATTGCCAGAGATTTTCCATCTGCCCCATCTTTCTCTGACTGATTCCTATTTTTACTCCTGCACTGCACTAAGGGATTCTGATACACCTTCTGTCACTTTCTGGCTAAGCTTGAACCCACATCTAATTTAATTTTGATTTTTGACACACAACTGAAGCAAGCCTGGAACTTGCAGACAATAATTGACTAAAGGTTCATGGAAATAAACACACAGATCAATATACCACTCCATAATCTGATTTACACCACATTTTGATTTTCTGTTTTGGGGATCTTTTTCTTCCTGGCTACTGTCCTACCATCATTTTAGCTAACAATTGTTTAACTGAAGTGATGAAATTAGAAGAACTTGCTCCTTGAAAGAAAAGCTATGACAAACCTAGACAGTGTATTAAAAGGAAGAAACATCATGTTGCCAACGAAGTTCCATATAGTCAAAGCTAAGGTTTTCTAGTAGTCATGTACGAATGTGGGAGTTGGGCCATAAAGATGGCTGAGTGATAAAGAATTGATGCTTTAGAATTATGGTGCTGGAGAAGATTCTTGAGAGTTCCTTGGACAGCAAGGAGATAAATTCTAAAGAAAGCTGTGGTACATATACACAATGGAGTATTACTCAGCCATTAAAAAGAATACATTTGAATCAGTTCTAATGAGGTGGATGAAACTGGAGCCTATTATACAGAGTGAAGTAAGCCAGAAAGAAAAACACCAATACAGTATACTAACGCATATATATGCAATTTATAAAGTTGGTAACAGTAACCCTGTATACGAGACAACAAAAGAGACACTGATGTATAGAATAGTCTTTTGGACTCTGTGGGAGAGGAAGAGGGTGGGATGATTTGGGAGAATGGCATTGAAATACATATAATATCATATATGAAATGAGTCGCCAGTCCAGGTTCGATGCATGATACTGGATGCTTGGGGCTGGTGCACTGAGATGACCCAGAGGGATGGTATGGGGAAGGAAGAGGGAGGAGGGTTCAGGATGGGGAACACATGTATACCTGTGGTGGATTCATTTCTATATTTGGCAAAACCAATACAATATTGTAAAGTTTAAAAATAAAATAAAATAAAGAAAATCAACCTTGCACATTCATTGGAAGGACCAATGCTGAAGCTGAAGTTCTAGTACTTTGACCACTTGATGCAAAGAGCCGGCTCAATGGAAAAGACCCTGATGCTGGGAAAGACTGAAGGCAAAAGGAGAAGGGGGCAGCAGAAGATGAGATGCTTAGATAACATCACCAACTCAATGGACATGAATTTGAACAAACTTCAGGGGACAGTGAAGGACAGGGAAGCCTGGTGTGCTTCAATCCATGGGGTTGCAAAGAGTCGACTATGACTTAGTGACTGAACAACAGCAACATTTAACTGAACATCCGCCATGTATCAGAAATCCCTCTAAGTGCTAGAGATGCAATGGGAATAAACTGATTGCTTACTTTTTTTTTTAAATTTAGGGTCAAGATAGCAAGACCCAGAGAGGCAGAGGCAGGTGCTTCCTCATTTGTTCATAAATATTTATTGACCATACATTATGAGCCGTATGCTGTTCTAAAAGTTGGGGATATAGCCATACAAAAGACCTTTGAAATCCTATCCTCAAGGAGTTTATATTTCAAGAGAAATGGACAATAAAACCAAAGATTTAAGAATTTCATAGAAGGACCATGAAGCTAAAACAATGCAATAAGCCCCAGAATAGTGTGTCTATGTGGAAGGCGCTGATGGGGATGTTGGGGTGTTCCAGAATGGTAAGGTGGTCAGGAGGCATCTCTTTGAGGGCCCAGCATTTGAACTGAGACCTGAGTGAAGGGAAATCTATTCATAATGATTGAAGGAGAACCTGCTGAGGGCTTTCCAGAGACTGAGGATCTTACCCTTTCTTAATGATCTACATTGAGACTATTCAGTCACTCAGAGGATTTCTCCCAGAGGCTCAGTCCTATTTTCTGTCCTTAGAAAATCAGATAAGAATCCAGGCATAGACTTGGGGTTGGAGAGAGATGGAAGTGTCATTACATTGATCTGACATCTTGTTAGATACAAAGGCCTTGAAGGCAGGGAGAGTCATTCATTGTTTAGCTCCACTGCCTTCCTCTAATTTCCTTACATTTCATTACATGCTTAATATAATATTTGTGGAACAGAATCCAATTGAATAGTGATGAGCTGAAGGGGTGTTACATCAGATATCTTTAACCAAACACATTTGTTTTCTTGTCTAACTATATAGAATAAAAAATGTTTATTTTCTTATAATATAAAATAATTTGATTTTAGCTTTTGCTTATTTCTTTTTTCCCCTGAATTCATTTCAACTGCCTTTCAACTAAGACAGTCCTTAAAATTTGAATGATATGAAAATTAAGGATGACTAAACCAATATAATAAGGAAAATGAATTAGTCAGATCCTTGAGGGCAGAAACAGTATTTTATATATTTTCATATCACCTGTCATCATAGGACCCAAACAAAACCAAAATTAGCATCTTGGGGTATAACTTCTCAAATTTTCCTTTTTCTATGCCTAGGGCATAGAATATATCTCTGTGTTAATTGTCTCTTTAGAATCACACAGTATTTTGACTTTTTTCTGCTTAATAAAAAATTAGAGAAATTATACTCTGAGGGGATTGCATCCTTTTTTAATGCTTAACTACGTTGATTCTGCTTCATAACGAACATATCGGAACAACATGCTCACTAAAGTTTTATAACTAACTTAAATGCCTGGTCATATTTCTCCTTGTATTTTCAATTCCACCTATACTGATAATTTCAACTGATAATGATGCTTTAAGGATATGCCTTTACATCTCTCCCTCCCCCAAGAAAAAGAAAATAATTTTATTTAAAAAAATTAAAAAAACAATTTGTATATTTTTTTCTTTATTTTGTTCTTTTTAAGAATTTTACTTGTAACAGTGGATATTCTCCCTTTGGTAGAATGCTTAGTGTCATGCTTGAATGACAGCATGAGAAACTTTGCAAGCCCGTATCGACGCCCTCCTTCCCCTGGCTGTTCATTTAGTCTTCTGTGGTTTGGCGGTTGGAGTGTCTCCTTGGGTGCCTAGCCCATTGTTTTCCACATGTTGTCTGTGGGATTTGCTTGTGGAACTCGACCCACCATCCTGATCAGTTTCTTCCTGCAGGCAGTTCAGGTGGCATCCTTCTGCTGTAATTTGCGTTTCGATCCTTACAGTCTCTTAAAGACCATTTTCCTCCATATATCTGTCTCTTGGACTTAGCTGTTTCTGTACATGGCAGTTTGCTAGTTTTATTCTTTGGGGAAAAGCTGTTACATTAAAACAAATGAACAATCTCCTCTTAGAATTCATCTCTCGATTCTCACTCATCCTTTTGGAGACTGGTTCTTAAACTGACTTTCTAAAAGCATAATATTTAAAGTGTTTTGTGCCCTGGAAGTGGTTCCATATGCAATTCAGTGAGCATTTCCATTCATATTTTCATAGTACTCTCCCAGGGAACTATGCCTCTAAGCCCCCAAGAGTGAGGATTAGCTGGCAATGCAGAAATACAAGTGGCTGTCTCATTCCTCTTCTGCCTTCAGGCTCACCACCGCCCCCGTCTCTGTCTACCTTTTCCCACTCCCTTCTTATTTTATTTTATTTATTTATGTCTGCACTGGGTCTCCATTGCTGCATGTGAGCTTTCTCTAGTTGTGGAGAGTGGACTTTTCATTATGGTGGCTTCTCTTTTCGCAGAGCATGGGCTCTTAGGCATGGTCTCAATACTTGTGGGGCATGGGCTTAGTTGCCTTGCAGTATGTGGGATCTTCTTGGACCAGAGATCAAACTCGTGTTCCCTGCATTGGCATGCTCTTAACACCTGGATCATCAGGGAAATCATCTCACTCTCTTAACTTTACCTCCGTTTGTCCTTCCTCTTTCCCACTGGTCCTACCTGCATGCAGTCCTTGAGATGGTTGGCAATAGGACTGTGGATTAAAGAGGTTTCTGACCCTCCAGTCCCTGGAGGGAGGTGATCTCATTTTTCACTTCAGCAACCCGGGATACAGTCATTGGCATGGCTGCAACCATCTGCCTTTTCACCTTGCACATAAATTTCTAGGTGTAACTGCTCAGATGACCCATGTAAAAACCTTAACAGGATCAATTAAAGTTCCTTAGGTATGGTGTGGTGATGGTGGTTTAGTCACTAAGTTGTGTCCAAATCTTGTGACCCCATGGACTGTAGCACGCCAGGCTCCACTGCCCATGGGAATTCCCAGGCAAGAATACTGGAGTGGGTTGCCATTCCCTTCTCCAGGGGATCTTCCCGACCCAGGAATCGAACCTATGTTTCCTGCATCGCAGGCAGATTCTTTACCGCTGAGCCACCAGGGAAGCTCCTTAGTTACGGTGAAGAATCCTTTAAAAATAGAGACAGATAGAGGCTATAGATGTGATAAATATCTCCACTGGAAACTAGTTTTATTCTCTACTTTCACTTCAGGATTTCCAGGTGTTCTTCTGTCGTTTCTTCCTTGAGGGAAGTCATTTCAAACTGCCCCTGGATATCTGCCCACAGAAAAGCAAACAGCTTTCTTTGACCACAAGTGATTACCACCAACAACTCCTCCACCCTGTTTTTCAATTTTTGAACTCTGGGGTAAATTCTTACCTTATGAAATGAAGATCTAGATAACTCTGGCAAGGAGCCAGCCTCTGCAAACCCGTCTTTTACTAGGCAATGAAGAGTGATTGCACAAACGCTGTATAAATACTTCAGGTATCCACGTCCTCAATCCTGGTAACTATTGCTGAGCTGTAAACAGAGCAGGAGTGTCTGGCTAGCGCTGGGCAAGCTGAGTAGGATTTGGCTGAACTGGAATTAACATTGAATGGAAACCGACAGATCCTGAGCTCAGCAAGACCAAAGCCTGCCTTTTTTCCATTTTGATTATCCTCCATCTATACTAAG
This sequence comes from Bubalus bubalis, assembly GCF_019923935.1. NCBI lineage: Eukaryota > Metazoa > Chordata > Mammalia > Artiodactyla > Bovidae > Bubalus > Bubalus bubalis. The sequence goes on from NC_059163.1 coordinate 21,718,015, forward strand.
TACGCAACACATTTTTTATTGCAACCCATGTTTTGAAGGAAGGGTAAATAATTAAAAAGGGATTCATGATTATCTTTGTAGCTAGTTCAGCGTATATTTTTGAATTCTAAGGAGTTGACAAGGAATGCCCTTAAGCAATCTGATGCTGTTCTGTGGCAGCTGTACTTTTTATAAAATAGACTTCTTTATATTGGAGTATAGGCTTCCCTGGTGGCTCAGATGGTAAAGAATCTATCTGCAATGCAGGAGACCTGGTTTTGATCCCTGGGTCAGGAAGATCCCTTGGAGAAAGGAAATGGCTACCCACTCCAGTATTCTTGCCTGGTGAATTCCATGGGCAGTGGAGTCTGACAGGCTATAATCCATGGGGTCACAAAGAGTTAGACACGACTGAGTGACTAACACACACACACACTTATTGGAGTATAACCAGTTAACAATGCTGTGATAGTTTCAAGTGAACAAAAAAGGGACTCAACCATACGTATGTATGAATCTGTGTATATGTGTGCGTGCATGCTAGGTTGTTTCCCTTGTGTCCGACTCTTTTCGACCTATGGATGTGGTCCACCAGGCTCCTCTGTCCATGGGATTCCCTAGGCAAGAACACTTTAGTGGATTGCCATGCCCTCTGCCAGGGGATCTTCTCAACCGAGGGATTGAACCTGTCTCCTGCATCTCCTGCATTGCAAGGCGGTTTCTTTACCACTGAGCCACTAGGGAAGCCCCAAATATTATCCATTCTCCTCCAAACTCCCCTCCTATCCATGCTGCTGTGGCAGCTTTTCTTGCTTTAAAACTCTAGTGCAAATTTCCTCCTACTGTGAAACCCAACCCAAACCCAGAAGTGAATCCTCTCCAGATCAGCACAGTTTAGAAATTTTTCCCATAAAGTCTTTCTGGATGACTCCAGGCTATTATTATATCTAATATATAAGCATATGAGAAGCTAACTGACCATACAAAATGAGCATTTGTGTACATTTGCATCTCTATTTAGAATGCAGTTCCTGAGGACAAGAATCATGGGCGAGGGCTTTGCCTCCATTAAATACCCTTTAGAAAAGCAGTTGAAATAAGAACGTGAATGCCTGCTCAATCGCTCAGTCATGTCCGGCTCTTTGAGATCCCATGGACTATAGCCTGCCAGTTTCCTCTCTCCTTGGGATTTCCAAGGAAAGAATTCTGGTTGCCATTTCCTTCTCCAGGTGATCTTCGCAACCCAGGGATCGAACCTGGCTTTCCTGCATTATGGGCAGATTCTTTACCTCTGAGCCACCAAGGAAGCCCCTAACACTGAGGCACAAATAGTGATATATGAATTCTGCCACCGAAGATGACATGAAGCTGAAAAAGAGAAGCTTTCTGTTTTTCAATTTGGGATAGTCTATTATCTCTCAAGCCTCAACAGGGCTGTATATAGAGGAAGTTCAGGTTGATAGCAGAAAAAAATTTCCTTCTTAAAGAAAATCAGTACTATTTTTCGTCCAGTGATAAAAAAGATGGGAGTAACACATTTTCCCCCCATATTTTTCTCTGTGTGTTCAGCACTTGTACATAATGTAAGTGTAAAACTGCCTTCTCCAATACCTTGATGCGTATCATAAAATATGTGTCAATGATCATACAGTAAACCTCAGCCCCTAGTCCCTATTAAACTTCAAGTTTCACTTTCCTTTTGAATCATGTGTAACAGACCATTTGAAATTGCTTTAGGAAATGAGATATAAGTTTCAACAAGGGGCGATGGCAGGCTACAGTGCAGGGGTCGCAAGAGTCAGACACAGCTTGGCGATTAAACAACAAAGGGCAATGGACAACCAGGTATGTTTCTAGTGGTTTCAAACTGTTCCATTTCCTCCCATTTAGGTAGAAGGAGGTCTTAAATGCTGTTGATCTTGGAAGTTCTGTGGGAAATGTCTGTCCTGCTAGTTGAAAGAGATCCCACCTGGCGGCAGTGTTTGGATTGTATTCCCAGCCCATGTCAAGAAAGAATTCACTCACTAACAATATTTGGGCATAAAGAATGGAGCGATAAAGTATTTTCAGGGATCCTGCTGCCTAATACAGCCAGATGGGTCCTGATGTCAGAAAGTTCTTGCCACAAAGATAATTCCTTTCTTTCCATTTCTGTGGTTAAGCCAAAGCACAACCTCGAGGTACGCTGGCTGATGGAGTAGGATAAGAGCTTTCTCTCTGGAGATAGTCTCCTGGGTGGCAGGGGGTGAATGGTCCCCTGGGCTGTACATGGTGTGAGTGATGAGAAGGGAACAAACTTTCTTTTTTTTTGCTTTTCTAACTTTTAATTTTGTATTGAGATATAGCTGATGAACAAACAATGTTGTGATAGTGTCAGGTGAACAGCAAAAGGACTCAGGCATACATGCACATGTGTGCATTCTCCCCCAAGCCCCTGCCCATCCAGGTTGCCATACAACATTGAGCAGAGTTCCATGTGCTATACAGTAGGTCCTTGTTGATTATTCATTTAAAATATAGCAGTGGTTGATCCCAACCACCCTAACTCTCCCTTCCCCCCATCCTTCCCTCTGGCAACCATAAGCTTGTTCAAGTCTGCGAGTCTGTTTCTATTTTGTAAGAAAGTTCATTTGTATAATCTTTTTAGATTCCACACATAAGGCATGTCATATGATATTTCTTCTCTATCTGACTTACTTCACTCAGTATGACACTCTCTAGGTCCATCCATGGTATTGCAAATGGCATTGTTTCATTTTTCATGGCTGAGTAGTATTCCATTGTATATATGTACCACATCCTCTTTATCCATTCCTCTGTTGATGGACATTTAGGCTGCTTCCATTTAGGTTGATATTGTAAACAGTGCTGCAGTGATCATTGGGGTGCATATATCCTTTGGATCATGTTTTTCTCTGGACATATGCCCAGGAGTGGGATTGCAGGGTCATATGGTAGCTCTATTTTGAGTTTTTTTTAAAGGAAACTCCATACTATTCTTCATAGTGGCTGTACCAATTTACATTCCCACCAACAGTGTAGGAGGGTGGAGAAGGGAACAAACTTTTCATCAGCAGTTCAAAGAGCTCCTTTCCTTAGTTCTTGAAATCCAGCCAGCCTTCAAGAGCTCCCTAATAAAAGGTAGATATCCTTGGGAAGGCTAACACCTTAAGCATTATCAACTGGTATCAGTTAACACCTTGAGGGAAACTTACGAGAGTTGCCAGAAATTGGTAGAAAAAGAAAGGGGAAATGGAAACAGTCCCTGGGATCAAGTATCAACCCTTTGGTCCAGAATGGGCCCCACTTAATCTCCAGAACAACTGGATTTCTGTCTTGCATAAGTGGCCTTGGGCAAGTCATTCAGCTAAGCTAGTTTCTGGTTTTTGTTATTGGGGCAGCGTAATTATTCTTTATCTCATGAAGGGTGTTGGGAGAATTTATGGTCTATAAAACATTTGAGATTTTCAGTGGGAGGCAGTTCATAAGTACAAAGTGTTATTAGTGGCTTTATTACAGGACTGTAAACATGATCTACATAGCATCATAATGGTAAGATTTGTGGAAATACTTATCTCCAGCTCAGTAGAGAGGTGGACCTGTTCGGATCTCCCTGCCAGGCCATGGTAGAAGTCCTACAAACCACTGATGAATAAAGATGAAGTCCTGATAGGAAGGGGATGTTGTTGACTTTTATTACCTAACACAGGTGTTTTATAGTATTTCTTATCAGAGAGTGATATCCGAATGCGTAGCTAAGCACCATTCAAAGCAGTTGGATAGATTTTTTTTTTTAATCCCATGAAAAAGCAGAAGTTTTTCTTTTCCATGACTACAGTTGATTCTTATCCTCCTGCTCTTCCATTGTGGCCACACTTGTCTTCGTGCCAGCTGAGAAGAATTGCTTCCTGATGTCCCCCATCTCTGTCCACACAGAAACAGGACAAGAAAAACCAAGGCTCTGACTTACACTGGCTTCATTTCCATTTTCCCACAAACTCAGTACATCTAACCATTTTGCCACTAGTGACTGATACTCTGTGTCAACGCCATGACTCTGAGGACATTTAGAGCCTCATTAGTGAAAAGCATCTGGTTCATAGTAGCTGTTTAATAAACAGTTGTCGAATGCATGAATAAATGATTTAGAACTCAATACACTTGTCCTCATTCTTTCTCATAATCCGTGTTGTTGAGTTCCTTCAGGCAGCATTTTAATTCACTGTGATATATTTGCCAGAGTAGGCAAACCCATAGAGGGACAAAACAGATTGGTGGTTGCCAGGAGTTGAGGAGAGTGACTGTTTAATGGATATGAGATTCTGTTTGGGGTGATGCAAAAATTCTGCAAGTAGCTAGTGGTGATGATTGCACACTGGTGTGTACCTTTATAATGGTTTACAAGGTAAATTTTGTGTTATGTATACTTTACCATACACCCACGCAAGATAGTGCAGTGCTAAGTTAATATAGTCTGACTTGTGATTGGCTAGAGAACTTGTGCCAACAATAATTGGAAAGATTCTGCAAATCTGTATAACACTAATATTTCTTTTCCTCCTGTGATTTGCTGCAGGGAAGATAAACTTTAAGGTAGCGTGACCAACTTGTCTTGATTTGTCCAAGTCTGTCCTGGCAGAGGATGGAAAAGTCCATGTCCCACTTAATCTATCCTGGGCAAACAAAAACAGTTGGTCATTGATTAGTCAGGGTTCTTCTACTCTCAAGTCTTGCAACTGAGGACTTGAGTTGCAAGTCCAACTGTGGTCCAGTGGCTAAGACTCCATGTTCCCAGTGCAAGGGGTCCATGTTCGATCCCTAATCAGGGAACTAGATCCCACATGCCATTACTAAAGATCCCACATGCCACAACTAAAGATCTCACATACTGCAACTAAAAGGACCCACATACCAAAACTAAGACCCATCGCAGCCAAATAAATACATTTCTTTACAGGACCTTCAACTAATTGGATGAGGCCCACCCCACTCTGGAAAATAATCTTAAGTTCAACTGATTGTAAATGTTGATCACATGCACAAATATCTTCGAAGCCATATCTAGATTAGTCTTTGATGAAACAGGCACCATAGCCTAGCCAAATGGATACATAAAATTAGTCACTGCGGTCACATTACTTTAAATGCCTCTTGAAAAATATGGTGTCTACAATACTACAGTGTTGAGGAAGCAATGGAATATTTCAAACCAATTGGTTTTAAAATATTTCAAAAGCAATGATCCTACATGCATGGCAGCAAAGGAGGCACCAGACATAAAGAACAGACTTTTGGACTCAGTGGGAGAAGGCCAGGGTGGGATGATTTGAGAGAATAGCACTGAAACATGTACATTACTATATGTAAAATAGATGACCAGTGCAAGTTCGATGCATGAAGCAGGACACCCAAAGCTGGTGCTCTGAGACAACCCAGAGGGATGGGGGTGGGGAGGGAGGTGGGAGTGGGGTTCAAGATGTGAGGGATGCATGTATACCTGTGGCCAATTCATGTTGATGTATGGCAAAAACCATCACAATATTGTAAAGTAATTATCCTCCAATTAAAATAAATAAAAAAAAAAAGAAGTCTAGGAAAAAATATGGCTAGTGACTGTATGGGATAGGCTACCCACTCCAGTATTCTTGGGCTTTGCTGGTGGCTCAGATGGTAAAGAATCCACCTGCAATGCAGGAGACATGGGTTAGATCCCTGGGTTAGAAAGATCCCCTGGAGGAGGGCATGGCAACCCACTCTAGTATTCTTGCCTGGAGAATCCCTATGGATAGAGGAGCCTGGCAGACTACAGTCCATGGGGTTGCAGAGAGTCGACTGAGCAACTAATAGGACACAAAACGTGAAGATGAGCTTTTTTAAAATAATAAAATTGGCATAGAACTGTAAAGAATATTTCAGGGTGATGAAATAGTTTCATTTTCAATTAAAGAATTTCCAGTTGATCTGAAATAATATCTAGAAGCACAGAGCAGATGGAAGAGGATAGTACATTATGTTATGGTGCATGTCATCCCAAGGAAATAATTGTTCTTCACATACAGATCCTGCAGGAATGGACCGAGAGGCAGTGGGAGGATGTGTTAAGAGTACATTGGCTGGAGTCAAAGAGTTGAAATCAAATCTTGATTTCTCTACTAATGACTTTTAGGGGACTTGAAAATTTTTTTCATAAGGTTGTTGGAACGAGTATACAAATACTATGTTCCTATTTTAGGGTTTGACTCTGTTGATGGTCAGTATATGTCAACAATAGAAAGGGCAGTACAGTGCTTACGGTTTTTCCAGTGGGCATGTATGGATGCGAGAGTTGGACTATGAAGAAAGCTGAGCACCGAAGAATTGATGCTTTTGAACTGTGGTGTTGGAGAAGACTCTTGAGAGTCCCTTAGACTCTGAAGGAGAGTCTAGCAAGGAGATCCAACCAGTCCATCCTAAAGGAAATCAGTCCTGAATATTCATTGGAAGGACTGATGTTGAAGCTGAAACTCCAATCCTTTGGCCACCTGATGCAAAGAACTGACTCATTGGAAAAGATCCTGATGCTGGGAAAGATTGAGGGCAGGAGGAGAAGGGGATGACAGAGGATGAGATGGTTGGATGGCATCACCAACTCAATGGACATGAGTTTGGGTAAACTCTGGGAGTTGGTGATGGACAGGGAGGCCTAGCATGCTGCAGTCCATGGGGTTGCAAAGAGTGGGACATGACTGAGCGACTGAATTGAACTGAACTGAACTGAAGCCCTTAACAGTCACTGAGCACTTTCAGAAGCTAAGAGCTGTGCTGGTCATTTCCCAGGGATTCTTGGCTTAATCCTCACAATCACCTGATTCTGTACTGATCATTATCATCCCCATTTTACCAGTGAGGTAATCAGGCTTGGAGGGGTTCCAATTTGCCAAGGCCAAACACATAGTAAATGGTGGAACTAGGATTTGAACCTAGCCACTCAGTTTCAGGACCTATGTTCCTAAACCTTCTGGCACATTGACTATTTGAAAAAAAAATTAAAGTCCCTACATGAGGCTAAGTTTGAGTAATTTTTATATTCAGTTATTTCCTAGTCAGTTATTTCTGGATGTCCTCGGGCAAATTATTTAAGCTCTCGACATTTTTAGTACTCTATTAAATAGGAGTAATAATAATTACAGTCAGTCTTCATTATTTGCAGATTCTGTCTTTGCAAGTTCACCTACTCGCTAATATTTATTTGTATTCTCAAAATCAATATTTGGCACTTTTGCAGGCATTCATGGACATGTGCAGGGTGGTGAAAAAGGTGAATTGCCCACTATGCACATGCCCAGCTGAAGCTGAACAAGGCAACATGCCACCATCTTATTTCAGCTCTCATACTAAAACGGTGTCCTTTTTACAGGCTAGCTGATGCCATGTTTTTTACATTTTTGTTCTTTTTGTTGGTGATTTTGCCTCCAGTATGGCTCTAAGCATAGTGTTCAAGTGTGTCTAGTGTTCTTTAGCACAACGTTGTGATGTGCTTTATGGGAAAAATCCATGAGTTATATAAACTTCACTCAGGCAGGAGTTATGGCTAAATGCTGGCCATGAGTTCAGTGTTAATAAATCAACAATATATATTAGATAAGGTGTCTTTAAACAGAGACACACATAAAAAGAAGCTATGTATTGACTGGTTGATGAAAATATTATGACCAGAGACTCCCAGGAATATAACCCACTATTTCTCCAGGAACAATGGCTCCATAGCCATTAATGCAGTGTTTGTGGTGACTTTGTAGAGGTCGCTACTGTGAAGAACAAGAATTAACTCTATTTCTCAAGGGTGTTATATGGATTGATTACGATAATGTGGGCTTTCTGGGCACCACTAGAGGTAAAGAACCTGCCTGACAACGTAGGCAAACTAAGAGACACGGGTTTGATCCCTGGGTTGGGAAGATCCCCTGGAGGAGGGCATGGCAACCCACTCTAGTATTCTTGCCTGGAGAATCCCCATGGACAGAGGAGCCTGGCGGGCTACAGTCCATGAGGTTGCGAAGAGTCAGACACGACTGAAGTGACTGAGCACAATAAGGGAATGTAATGTGCTTGGCACAAAGTAGAAACTCAGTAAATTATAGCTAGATTTTTTTTTCCCTTTCAAAATCCTATATCACTTCATTCTAGATTATTTAGTGAAAATGTTGCAGTGTTTGTCCAATGCATCATTTCTAAAAATTACCTTTAAAAATACATATTATAACCTACATCTCAAAGAAACAAGGGAGAACATTTTTGGAATGTTACAGTTGGAGGCAAAAACTGTTGCCTGTTAGACCTACTTTGAATCTTCATGTGTGGATACATGGGGATTATGGAATAACTGTTTCGAAAGACAAATTCTTATTGCCTCAATTTTCTCAGTCATAAATATTAAACACTGATTAAAAAATCAGGAAGCTTCTATAAATGCTCATACAATTGAACAGAATCCTTGGTGAGAGTTTTTCTTTCTTTTTTTTTTTTTTACTAAGGTCATTACGTTTTTTTCAGTAGAATAAAGAAGAATGAAATACAGAGAAATATCTGTAGGAACTCACGAATGTTGTAAATATATCGAATAAATGTTACTATTTTAAAACATTTTTATCTTTGTCAGAAAATATGGGAATGTTAATGTTGCTCAACTGTTTTTGAGACTTTAAAATTCCTTAATTCCTCTCAAAGAGGATAATTTCTTTACATTCTATGAACCTCTTCTCAAAAGAAAATGCATTTTTCTCCTGAAAGGAAAACTTCTAAGTTTTAAATTTATGAGACTGGTTTCAAAATATAACATTTAAATGTCAATACAATGGTTTTAGTTTTCTGATCCTTAGTCAATTCTTCCTAGTAGGAATGTCATCCACAGTGGGTACACGTGGCAAATACTTGTTCAACCCTTGCGAGAGTTCAGATCTTACTTTTTCATGAAGACTCTCCACAGCCAAAGGGAGCTTTACAGTCCACCCTGGAAGCGCTCCCAACACCGTGTTGCCTTCTGTTTCACTACTGTTGTGGTTGAGTCTCTAAGTCATGTCAGGCTCTTCTGCGACCCCATGACTGTAGCCCACCAGGCTCCTCTGTCCATGGAATTCTCCAGCCAAGAGTTCCTGAAGAGTTCTCCAGTCAGAGTTGCCATTTCCTTCTCCAGGGAATCTTCCTGACTCAGGGATCGAACCCAAGTCTCCTGCATTGGCAGGAAGATTCTTTGCCACTGAGTCACCTGGGAAGCCCAGTTTCACCATTAGTACCGTATAATTCCTTTTCTGGCATCCCCCAGTGTAGGGAACTATGCCTAGCACAAATAGGCTGTCGATAAAGGCTAGTTGAACAAATAAACAAATGAATGAATGCCACCAACTTCCCAGTTTTGTGTGTTTGTGTGTGTCTGGGTGTGTGTATTTAGCTACAGTGTGCTTGTTGCTTTTCTTATCCAAGACACATAGCTAGTAAGTGGCAGGGCAGAGTTAGGGAGAGAAAAAAGTTCTTCCTGATCCAATGTTCTTTACACTTCATCCTTAATCTTTACCCTCTAATTTTAAATTTGGGATCCTTGAGACCTAGTGTATTCTGACAAGATCTACTGGTCTCTGAAAGGAGCGGATTCGATAAAGCCATATCCTTAAGCGTAAATAAGAGGTCATTCTCAAACGTGTTTTTCTTCCTCCGACACTTACCTTTTTTTGGCGTAATGAAGGATATCTCCACCAACTCTAAAACAAACTTAGCTCTAATGCAACATATGTTAACATTAAGGATCTCACTGATGAATTTAAGATAAGAAACCTAGAAATCTAAGAACCACTCTTGACCCCAGCGCCTGGAGAGCTGTGAGCATTCTGACACATCTTATCAGTTACGAGCAGCTTAAGGAAAACTTACTAATTTCTTGGTTTTCTATCGTCCTCAGAATTACTTAGGTCATTTATATTAGGGAATTATTCTCTATCCTGTGGACTTTCTCAACCAAAAACTTCTCATCATTTTGTAATCTTTCCGTCTTCCTCTTTTACTCTCTGTCTTTAATTGTTCCCAAGTTTTGCCAGAGCTTCTGGTAAAGATCTGATCCTTTTAAAAATATTCTCACCGATACCACTTCAGTTCACATTTCCTTGTCCCAAGTACTGTTATGCAGTAACCTGACACAGTTTTCCAGCCTTTCAAATCCTTGAATCTCCTTCCTGTTTATCTGTTTTGCATATAATTAGTATCATCTTTCTGCAGTATAAATTGATTCCGCCTTTTTTTTTTCCTGATTAAAAACACATCTAATGGTTGGTCTCTTGTTGTCCAGCTGCTTAAGGATAAAAAGTCTGGGTAACTTAGGGCATGAACTTAGGGTAGTTCATTATCACTCTTTCATCTCTGTGATCTGGACACAAAGTTTATGTGCTATGCCCACCTCTGTTTTTGTTGTTTAGAAACTAAGTCGTGTCCCACTCTTTTCAACCCCATAGACTACACCCCACCAGGCTCCTCTGACCGTGGGATTTCTCAGGCAAGAATACTGGAGTGGGTTGCCATTTCCTTCTCCAATGCCCACCTCTGCTCATAGCTCTATCCCAGGACTCAGCAGGGTGTTAGGCATATAGGAAGCACTCATCATAGCTTTTAAAAATATATACATGTCTTATTTGTCTGCACAGGCTGTTAGTTTCAGCATGCAGGATCTTTAGTTACAGCATGTAGAATTTAGTTATTTGTCCAGGGGTGGAACCCAGGCCCCCTCCATTTGGAGCAGAGTCTAAGCCACCGGACCACGAGCAAAGTTGCTCATCAAAATTTTTGATTGAACAAATCAATTCAAAAACTGATATTTAAATACCATTTGACTTCAGTTCAGCCTCTAAATGGAATATGTAGTTCTGCGACATTTCATGTTAACATTCGTGGAATCACACACAAAGGCACTTGGAGTCTATAGGAGACACAGAAGTATGAATTTAGTTTTTGATCTTGCTTCCCAGCCCACCTGTATGTATTCAAATTTCCTTAGCATTTTGCCTTTACATAGTAAATTATCCAGAAACAGCAACGGTTCATGAATGATTGTGTCTAAGTTTGTCATTGTTCAGTCACGAAGTTGTGTAGGTGTTGTTTTTAGCTGCTGTGTTTATTCATATTCAAGTATGGCTTAAAGTGGGAAAGTGATGAAACAATCGGAGTTTGATTATTTCCCTAATATTTCCAAAAATATTTTGGATTGGCCAAATATTGGTTTTTCCCTATTTCTTCCAGGCCCATTCCTAGTAAGTCTTCCATTTTCCTCTCCTGTCCCCAGTCAGTGGTTAAGGAAGATTAGTGGGAAACCTCTCCAATCAAATATTACATAGATATGACCTTTTCTGCCTCTTCTCTATTTCATCTCTAGTGATACTGCTATTCTGCTCCATATCTGGGTTCTCTAAGGCTGCATTATTTCCAAGTCAACTTTTACTTTATGGGGAGGGGATATGTATCATTTCACATGATAAAGGCAGGAAGATCAGCTTGACCATATAGGCTTCTATTGGGGAGAGTCTTTCCATTCTCAGTAGTTGACCATTCCACCCATAGATCTTGGGATGCTTTTCTTGAATTGTGACAAAGTCTGGCGCAGCTGAGACTTTTTAATCAGTTCTCATGGGATGTCCACACTGGTCTTTTCTACTTCTTCCTTTCCCAGCCCCTCCTCCCTTCTTCCTGTCTTCTCTGCCTGTTCTTGCTCTTACCCAACATCTGCCCTTAGCCCAGGGGGCAATTTCCAGCTCTGGGTATTGTCTATTTTTTTTTTTTTTCTTATTTTACAACATCTCCTTCAGGGCAATAAATACACATTTGCATTTCAATAGCAACTCCTGGCTATATTTAAAAAATACCACCCACAAATAATTAATATTTTAACACAGGAAACCCTCATTCCTCTTTATGGTGTGTCTCCCCTCTGCTTTCAGAAGCAGGGGCAAGGGGCTAAACTTTTCACATATTGCTTGCTTTGAGTGCAAGTGAAACTTAAAATAGCAGTGCTTGACTAATTTTGCTTTTCACACTTTGAACCTGCGATGACTGTTCTTCCATTTATGGCTGTAACTGCTGTCTCTCACCTTTTTCCTCAGGGACTCTCACACCTTGTTTCCTATAAACCACCCAGCACTTGACTTACAGAGGGAAGCAATGGTGACTTCCTTCTCTCATTCACCTGTTCTTCAGACAATCCCTCTAAACTATCGCAAAGATGATTGAAGACTTTCCAACTTTCTTCTGTACCAATGCTCCCTTCGCTATTTTCCACTCTACCCTTAGCCTCATCCCCACACCTCTAGATAACGTGAAGGTAGGTTGAAAGGGTTGAGATCTGTACAAGTGTAGCAGGGGCTTTTCACTTTTTCTAAGGAAGTGATATAAAAAGTACTTAATTACATAGAACATTTGTAAATTCGAGTGCTCTCATTTGAAAGTCACAATAACCCTTTGGGGTAGGAAGGATTCTTAAATTATAACATTATGATTATTATTATTCTGTAAGATAGTATGGAAAAACTGGAACAAATATTTTGGCCAATCCAACATATAAAAGACGCTTGGTCCTTGGAAGAAAAACTATGACCAACCTAGACAGCATGTTAAAAAGCAGAGCCATTACTTTTCCAACAAAGGTCCATCTAGTCAAAGCTATGGTTTTTCCAATAGTCATGTATAGATGTGAGAGTTGGACTATAAAGAAAGCTGAGTGCCAAAGCATTGATGCTTTTGAACTGTGGTGTTGGAGAAGACTCTTGAGAGTCACTGGGACTGAAAGGAGATCCAACCAGTCGGTCCTAAAGCAAATCAGTCCTGAATATTCATTGGAAGGACTGATGTTGAAGCTGGAACTCCAATACTTTGGCCACCTGATGTGAAGAACTGACTCACTGGAAAAGATCCTGATGATGGGAAAGACTGAAGGCAGAAGAAGGGGACGATATAGGATGAGATGGTTGGATGGCATCACTGACTCGATAGACATGAGTTTGAGCAAGCTCCAGGAGTTGGTGATGGACAGGGAGGCCTGGGGTGCCTCAGTCCATGGGGTTGCAAATAGTCGGACATGACTAAGCAACTGAACTGAACTGAACATATATACATTTTCCTAAAGAAGAAACTACTTTGAAACAGGAAGTTAATTGATCACAATTCTGCCAAAAGCCAAACACATGAAAGAAAAATAAAACAAAGCCACAGCACATTAGTCTGCATTTTCTATCCTCTTATAGTTCAGGATCAAGTTCATTTATGTATTTATCCATCCAGCTAACATTTCTTGAATTCCTACTATGAGTGAGGCTGTGTCAACTGCAAGGTTGGGAGGTATTTATGTTAGATTATGTGGTTTAAAGTTGTTGTTGTTGTTGTTTAGTCGTTCAGTCATGTCCAACTCTTTTGCAATAAATAAATCTCCTCCCACTTCCCCATCCCCTCCCCTCACCCCTTGGTGCTTTGACTCTACTTAAGCACTACAAGGGCTTCCCCTGTGGCTCAGCTGGTAAAGAATCCTCTTGCAATGCAGGAAACATGGGTCTGATCCCTGGCTTGGAAAGATCCCCTGGAGAAGGGAAAGGCTACCCATTTCCAGTATTCTGGCCTGGGGAATTCCATGGACTGCATAGTCCATGGGGTCGCAAAGAGTTGGACATGACTGAATCACTTTCAGCGTTACATAGTTGATTCTTACATATTATGCCATCCATCCTTTCCATAGCAGATCCATGAGAACTGGTTTTCTGCAGGCATCAGTTATAACTTCTGTAATTGTTTATTGTAACATTTACTTTTCAAGAATGAATGGATTCTTGTTTCCTCAGATTCTCCTGCTTATGTGCCTTTTAGGATTATTACTTTTATATAGGTTGTTTTTGGAGGGGGGCAGTGAAAAAGAGGTCATGTACAAATATTTCTTATCGCTAGTAAAAAAAATGCCATATACATATTTCATTTGATAACCTTTCATTAGACATTGAACATAAGATATATAATTTTAAAAATAGGTATCATTGCTTAATAATATACAAACCAGAAAATAAAATAGCAAAGGAGTTTATCTTTGATGCAATACTTGAAATAATCTGGGCCTGGGGTAATAGGCAGTTCCATTCATTTGAAAATGTATGGAGGCAGGTAAGGAGCAAAAGGTGCTCCTGCCATTCTAAAGGGTCTTCCTTTAGTGAGCAATTAAGGTAATAACCTGGGGCTTCCCAGGTGGCGCTAGTGGTAAACAATCCACCTGCCAATTTAAGTGACTCAGGAGACACCGGTTTGATCCCTGGGTCAGGGAAAATCCCCTGGAGAAGGAAATGACAACCCACTCCAGTATTCTTGCCTGGGAAATCTCATAGATAGAGGACGCTGGTGGGCTACAGTCCATGGGGTCACAAAGAGTCAGACACGACTGAGCAAGGTAATAACTTACTGGTACTAATATGGTTTTTCCTGTGGTCATGTATGGAGGTGAGAGTTGGACTGTGAAGAAGGCTGAGCGCTGAAGAATTGAGGCTTTTGAACTGTGGTGTTGGAGAAGACTCTTGAGAGTCCCTTGGACTGCAAGGAGATCCAACCAGTCCATTCTGAAGGAGATCAGCCCTGGGATTTCTTTGGAAGGAATGATGCTAAAGCTGAAACTCCAGTACTTTGGCCACCTCATGCTAAGAGTTGACTCATTGGAAAAGACTCTGATGCTGGGAGGGGTTGGGGGCAGGAGGAGAAGGGGACGACAGAGGATGAGATGGCTGGATGACATCACTGACTCGATGGACGTGAGTCTGGGTGGACTCCAGGAGTTGGTGATGGACAGGGAGGCCTGGCGTACTGCGATTCATGGGGTCACAAAGAGTCAGACAGGACTGAGCGACTGAACTGAACTGAACTGAACTGAAAGGACTTTATCTTCATTATCTTATTAAATTATCTTAACCCAATGGAATGCACACTCTTAGTCACAATTTAGATGAGGAAACTAAAGCTCCGTGGGATTAAGTTACAGTCCTTGGTTCACACAATTATGTAAAATATGGGGACTGTGCTATGAACACAAGCAATCTGGTTTCAAAAACATGAACTCCTAAAATTAACTCATTTTAGTCCAAGTTCTATCCAATACATTTTAAAAGGCCACCCTCATAAAGCCTATGATGACAGAGAAAGTAAAATTCTTTTATGACCGTATTTTCCAAATAAAAATTTAGGATGCGTAGTTTGACAAATAGTAAACTGGCTTAAAGTTCAACATTCAGAAAACAAAGATCATGGCATCCAGTCCCATCACTTCATGGCAAATAGATGGAGAAACAGTGGAAACAGTGGCAGACTTTATCTTTTGGGGCTCCAAAATCATTCACTGCAGATAGTGATTGCAGCCATGAAATTAAAAGATGCTTACTCCTTGGGAGAAAAGTTAGACCTAGACAGCATATTAAAAAGCAGAGACATTACTTTGACAACAAAGGTCTATCTAGTCAAAGCTATATAGTTTTTCAGTCGTCACGTATGGATGTGAGTTGGATTATAAAGAAAGATGAGTGCCGAAGAATTGATGCTTTTGAACTATGGTGTTGGAAAAGACTCTTGAGAGTCACTTGGACTGCAAGGAGATCCAACCAATCCATCCTAAAGGAAATCAGTCCTGAAAATTCATTGGAAGAACTGATGTTGAAGTTGAAACTCCAATACTTTGGCCACCTGATGCAAAGAGCTGACTCATTTGAAGAGACCCTGATGCTGGGAAAGATTGAAGGCTGGAGGAGAAGGGGACGACATAGGATGAGATGGTTGGATGGCATCACTGGGTCAGTGGACATGAGTTTGAGTAAACTCCAGGAGTTGGTGATGGACAGGGAGGCCTGGTGTGCTGCAGTCCATGGGGTCGCAGAGTTGGACATGGCTGAGCGACTGAATTGAACTGAACTGAACTGAATATACTCTCTATATTACTGTTAATATTATAATTATTAAAAAGAGACATTCAGTAATTTTCTTGGGTGAACACGGCAGGATGTTTGAAATCAAGATTGTCTCAGAAATCCTTGGGAGATTTGATATTGTATACATGTTTTTTAAGTGGCTAACCATAGACCTTATGCAGAAGGTGAATATTTGATATTCTTCCTTCCTTTAGAATGAAAGACAAATTGATATTCTTTTTCAAGGCCTGTTGGTATCCATCTAGTCATTCACTTGGAATGGAATCATTTCATCTTTCACTGACTGGTTGTAATATTCTATCCTTGGTAATTCATGTATTGATTGAATACTTGAGTTACTTGGTAAAGCATGAAGTCTAAAATAAAATTCTTTGTATTATTTATAATTAATGCAACATTATAGTATTTTTTGCCTGTTCAATTGGGAAAAGTTTGCTGGGAGTTTCCTTAAATGAAATATTTTAAACTGGCCCCTATTTAGCAACCAAACATAAAATCAAAGCAAGGGAAGGGGAGGGGGAAAGACAGAAATTCTTGGTCCTTTAATTTGTTTATTAAAAAAAAAAAAAACCAAAACAAACATCTTAAGAAGAACTATTGTCCAGGTCCAGACTCTAATAGAGGTTACAGCTTCCTGAATCACTTCTTTGGAAAATTCCAAAAACCCTGTCTCTCTGACAGAAACCCAGCAGCTACATTGGTGAGTACAGAGTGGAAATTTCAGGATGTTGAAAGTAAGGTCTTTACATGAAAGAGAGGAAACAGTAGAAACAGGGCTTGTGTCTGGCCTGTTATCATTCCTGCAGACCCTCACCTCCTGATGCCATGGAGCTTCAAAGGAATCTTTCAAACGTAAATATTAAAAGGATGAACTAGTTCAGCTGACCTAGAAGACAGAGATGTGGTAAGGATAGTATTATGAAAGAGAAGGTGTAATTAACTTCTTATGGCCATGATATAATCTCTTAGTAAAAACATCCAGACACACATAGGAGGGCTGATACAGCCAGAGGGAAGAAATGGTACATTATTTACATCACACTGTTTCATCCAGTTGGTTTTATATTCCCAGTGACAACTGGTGTGTAGAATTTACATTATGCAATTTTAAGACAATCCCTGAATGGGGATGGGTGCTATGCTTATGGAAAGATGGCAAGTGGATATTATAAAGGCAACTGTGTTCCTTTAAGTATTCTTCTCTGTGTGTGACATATAATGCTGAGTCATTTGTACCCTTAATGCTTATATTCACAATATTTTCTTCAAAGTGTCAGCTGAATGTGAAGGTTTTGTCATCATCAAAGAATAAAAATGGCAAAAATAAG
The DNA here is from genome assembly GCF_019923935.1 of Bubalus bubalis. Lineage (NCBI taxonomy): Eukaryota > Metazoa > Chordata > Mammalia > Artiodactyla > Bovidae > Bubalus > Bubalus bubalis. The sequence continues at coordinate 21,735,275 of NC_059163.1, forward strand.
CATATTAAATATTCTCAGAAACAATCAGGGTGGATAAGAGAATGAACTGGGGCTCAGCTTTATGCTTAGAGTTGTGTGACCCTCAGAAATTTACCTGACCTCTTTTTTTTTTTAATTTTATTTTATTTTTAAACTTTACATAATTGTATTAGTTTCGGTTTCTGCATCTGTAAAATGAGGACAATTAATAGTAATGACTTCAGAGGGTTGTCTAATTAATTAAGATTAATAAAGACAACATGAGTGATGTCCTTAGAGCAGGGTGTATAACTGCTAGCTATTTAAATTAACTGCAAAACCATTCCCTGCTGAAGAAAGAGTTGGCAGAAGTGCAATCAGGAAAGTGGGGCTTCCCTGGTGGCTCAATGGTAAAGAACCCGCCTGCCAATGGAGCAGACGCAGGTTTGATCCCTGGGTCAGGAAGATCCTCTGGAGAAGGAAATGACAACCCACTCCAGTATTCTTGCCTGGAAAATTCTATGGACAGAGGATCCTGGTGAGTTACAGTCCATGGGATCGCAAAAGAGTGGAGCACGACTTAGCGACTAAACAGTAGCAACAATCAGGAAAGCATCCCATTGTAACAGCTATATAAGAGGCTTCTTCAGAAGATAAAAACAAGAGCCACAGCCTCATCGATGTTGTTGCACACCAACTGATGGCATGCATCAAAGGGAGATTGGGAATGGTCAGGGAAGACATGGAGCAAGGATTTATCAGCGCAGATTAGATCTGGCCAAAACTGAGGTGCCCCTGTGGATCCAGACATGATGATGTTTTTGTTGACTTAATCCAAACCCATTTGCACCTATTTCATGCTTGCTTACCAGGCCTCTTCTGAGAGGAGTTTAGTTTCTCATGTGCCGGGGACCGAATAGACACAGCCAAACTGAACAGTACAACAGTATAGTTTCTTGTTATAATTCTTTCTAGAATTGCATTTTAGGCCCTATCAGATTCTGTAAGTTTTACTTAGGCCATGCAGTATTGCATGCACATGTGCTCCATTGTTCATTCATGCCCAACACTCTGCTACCCCATGGACTGTAGCCCAGCAAACTCCTCTGACCATGGGATTCTCCAGGCAAGAACACTGGACTGGGTTGCCATTTCTTCCTCCAGGGAATCTTCTCGACCCAGGGATCGAACCCTTGTCTCTTGCATCTCCTGAATTGACAGGCGGATTCTTTACCACTGAGCCACCTAGGAAGCCCCAGTGAGGCTGTAGTGAGTATGTCCTAAAATACATACTGTGGGAAAAGTGTTTTCCAGGGTCCTGTGTGACAGTTATCATTACCTCATCAATGTGAGGCAATTTTTTAGACTCTATTCATCTCAAAGAGAAGTGAAATATCTATTAATATGCTCCGAACCATACACTGGGTGGCACCACTGACTCAGTGGACATGAATCTGAGCAAACTCCAGGAGATGGTAAAGGACAGGGAAGCCTGGTGTGCTGCAGTTCAGGGAGTTGCAAAGAGTCGGACGGGACTCAGCAACTGAAAAACAACCAACCATGGATGCTAAGGACTAGACCACAGAGGATGGTGATGCCACCAAGATGCTGCTTTCTTGGTATACTTACTTCAAGCATCTAACCACTGTGGTGCTAACTGGATTTCCCACTATTTCTCTCCTGCAGAGACAGATAGCACCCCTTCTTGGGCTCTTTCACTTATGTATCCCTCATTTCAGAATGTCCAGGATGACCAAGCCAAGTTCCAAAGCACACATGAGTAAGTCTCACTTTGTCCACTTGGGACACATACCCCGAAAGTTAAAATATTTTACTTGTAGAATCCTCAAACTTTATCTAGCACTTGAAAAAGTAAACTACAGCCTAGTGATGCCTTTATTTGTGCTACAGAGATTTAAAGCTGGAAACAAGTTTGAAATCCTCTGGTCCAGATGCTATCTCATGTAAAGATGAAGAGACTGAGGCCTGGAGATGCTCAGAGCCAGGTCTCAACTCCTGTTTCTTGTCCCTTCAGCTCCTCCAGTTTTTAATGGTTCTCTAGGTAGGTGTGTCACGGCTACTCAGAGAGCTCTGTTCCATGAGCATGGTTTGGCGGGGGGGCCGGGCTTCTCCAAGGCTGGGTTCTGGTCATTGTAAGGAGGTGGCTCTGCGAGTGACTTTAGACAGCTTTGCTTTGCTTCCCAGATGAGAATCTGACAAAGTCCAGGCACTCTGGAGACTGCTGTGTGTTGACAAATGGCTTGACAAATGGGAGACGTGAAGAGGGTGCTGGTGGGCAGGAGAGGGGCCGATTCTCCCCTTGGGAATAAATACTTCAGACCAAAAGCCAAGGGCTACAAAGTGATTCCTGAGTGTGTGACTTTTTAAAAACATCATTTGGTTTAACTGGAAGGCTTCTTTTCTTCATGAGTTGTTTTGAATTTCACTTGATACACCATGTCAACGATCAGAGAATTGGTTCTTGTTGTTAAGTTAGAAATTCATTTTAGTGTTAAACAGTGTATCAGGCAGGTTCATTATGGGAATAAAAGGAAGTGCACTTTGTGTATTCTTTACAGCTCTATAATCTTTTTTTTTTTCCTCTGTAAGGTATGAAGATCTGAAAGTTTTATACACAAACATTTAGACTTTAACCTTGGTTTGTTCATGCTTTTGTATTTGTGTCTGATTTTTTGTGACCCTACAGACTGTAGCCCACCAGGCTCCTCTGTCCATGGGACTCTCAGGGCAAGAACACTGGAGTGAATTACTATTTTCTTCTCCAGGGAATCTTCCCAACCCAGGGATCAAACCTGGGTCTCTTGCATTGTAGGCAGATTCTTTACCATCTGAGCCATCAGGAAAGCCCCTTATTCATACTGAGAAGAGTCAAAATAGTGCTTGATAGCCCACAGATTAATTTTTCACTCTATACTTTTAATGAGAGTATTTTTATGCCTCTTGGCAAATGTATTTGACTCTCACAACACACTTTTGTGCACTCCATTAACATATCCTGACTCTGTAACTACTTTTTAATATCCTATTTGGCCAAATGACTTTTGCAGGATGAATTATATATGATATACCTCATTGGTAAACAGTGTCATATATTATTTCAGATCCTTGTTAATGAAGGGACAACAATAAAATAGTGTTAGGCAAAGACATAAATGAGGAAGAGAGGAAGTAAGTAAGAAAGAAGATAGGAGAAATGAAGGAAAGAAGGAAGGAAGGAAGGAAAAAGAATGGAAGGAAGGAAAGAAACGAGGGAGGGGAAAAAATACAAACTACAGGGAGAAGTTCATTGTGTGGCTAAGTTAAGGGCTAGAGGAAAGTAGTGTCTCTATGAAAGTGAGGGGTTGTAGAAGTAGAGAGATGATTACGTGCAAAGGCAAAAGCTCTATTCCTGCTCATCTTTCTCTCTTTCTGAAAATCATCACTATATGCTACCAGAAATTTCTCCTCTGTTGAAACCTTTTACTGTAGACTTGACCATCGTGTGACTATTCCTTTGTGTTCGGCTTCCCTACTCCTGGGAGAAGCATCAAGCAACTGAGAAATGCTCCATGTGTTCCATGTCCTTAATGCCATCACTTATTGACGCTGTCTAGACAGTGTGCTCTAGCAGAGGAGAATGGAATTTGTAATCTCACATACCAGACTGAAAGCACATGCCTTCTATATATCTACAAGGTGGTCTTGGACAAGTTACAACCCTCTCTGACCCTCAGTTTCCTCATCTGCTTAATAGAAATAATATGTGGCTTTTTGAGAGGCGTGCTGGAGGGGGCTCATACTACCTCCTAAGAGACTGGACTATTGTAAAGAAAACTGAGTGCCAAAGAATTGATGCTTTTGAACTGTGGTGTTGGAGAAGACTCTTGAGAGTCCCTTGGACTGCAAGGAGATCCAACCAGTCCATCCTAAAGGAAATCAGTCCTGAATATTCATTGAAAGGACTGATGCTGAAGCTGAAACTTCAATACTTTGGGCACCTGATGCAATGAACTGACTCACTGGAAAATTTTGACCCTGCTGCTGGGAAAGATTGAGGGCGGGAGGAGAAGGGGATGACAGAGGATGAGATGGTTGGATGGCATCACCGACTCAATGGACATGAGTTTGAGTAAGCTCCAGGAGTTGATGATGGACAGGGAAGCCTGGGGTGCTGCAGTCCATGGGATCGCAAACAGTCAGACATGACTGAGCAACTGAATTGAACTGAAGAGACTGTCTGCATAATTTTTCTAACTCTGTGATAGGAGATGTCACATTAGCAGTTAGAAACTGAAACAGTCGTAGTAGAAATATTTGCACTAAGTAAGTTGGCAAAGACTACAAATCAAGGCCCCTTTTTATTTCAGAAAGGCTATTTAGCATTCATTGGTACATCTCTGCTTATGTATAAAATGAAATTATAAAATGAAATAACGAATAGGTTTCATCAATTGTAATGATGCAATATGAATTTTCCTTCACCTGAGCCATCCTCACAGAATACAAGTATCTGAACATCTTTGATTTGAGCATCTCTAGACAAATTCAAATGATAAGAAATTCTTACTTGGAAGCTTACTTTCATATTGTATCATGTGACTCAGCTCTCTACTTTCTGTTTCTCTTTCAGCCTAGCTCAGAAGAGATCAGAAATGTAACCTCTTTTCTCTAATTCTCCTTAGTGTTGAAAGTGTTAGTTTCTCAGTCGTGTTGTGACTCCAGGGACCATAGCCCACCAGGCTCCTCTGTCCGTGGGATTCTCTTGGCAAGAATACTGGAGTGAGTTGTCATTTCCTCTGCAGGGGATCTTCCCGACCCAGGGATCGAGCCAGGGTCTCCTGCATTGCAGGTGGATTCTTTACAGTCTGAGCCCCAGGGAAGCCCCTAATTCTTCTTACATGATATTTAATACAGTGTCCCATGGAGATCATTATAATATTGTGTCATGGTAATGATTTTCAGTGCATGCATAGATAGTTCGAAATCATCTTTAATGGACTGAGAGTCACTAAATTTAACATGATAAGAGTTATGTAGCATATATTAAAGATAGAGAAAAGCTTTCATCAGTGACTTGATACTTGTGCTGATCTGCAAAACATGGTAGCGTTTCCCTGGCAGAAGAGCGAACAGAAAGGGTAAGACAGGGAAGGGAGAGAAGTCTTAGTTGTATGAGGAATAGTTTACACAGGTTAGGCTGAGACTACCTCTTAAAAAGCAGATGGAGTAGTTTGTAATTCCTTGACTAGGTCAAGGAAGGGCAGTGGTGTATGAAATAGAATTTTAACAAAGATAAATGAGGTCATGTGAAAGATGAAGTGAGGAGGAGCGATTAGATAGTTGTGAAGAGTGTCAGCTCCGCTTCCTTGACCGCCAAGTGTGAACAGCCATGTTCTCGTCTAAGGGCTATGACGATGATCAGATGAAGCTTTGTCTACAAATGACAGACAGGTACATGGCGTAGGGTAGGTATCAAGAGGACCCTTCTCTCTTTTCAAATTCCTCTTCTTAGAGCTGACTTGCAACTCCCCGAATAACAGCACGTTTCAGACAGAACTGGGAGCTGATAACATACAACTGGATGGAAGAGATGCCAGGAATCTGTATAGAAACAGATGTAAATTGTTTTCCTTAAAAAGACTGCAGACAAGAGAAAGATGTGTGGGAGGCAGACGGGCTATAGAAAAACCAAGCTAGTGTGGAGTGTCTGACTCTCAGCATTCACATAATTAGCACATCTTGACAGGGTGAGAGCAGCCACCCAGACTCTCCCTTTGAAGGGCCAGAGGTCATTGACAGCTGCTGCCTGGGCCTTTGTTGCCGGGTGGGGGGAATATGCTGCTTGAGACCAGCTGGGGGAAACAGATCCCCAGGAAGAGCGGTCACTCAATGATGAGAGCTCCGTTCCTGTTCTTGTAAACAGTGAACACCCTTGAAGGCCCATCTGCACTGTTCCAATACATTCTGCACCTGGGTTTTTGTTTTCTTTGCTGGAAAACAGTGGCCTGGTATGCATCAGGACTTCCCATCTGTCTCACAGAGAGTCATGGAGCTCTTGACTGTGGGTGCATTTTATCTGAGAATGAGTGACTCGATTCATCCCCACTCCAAAACAACATCTCATCCTGGCCCCAGATCTCAGTGTTATGAATGTTTCAGTGTCAGGATGGGATTGTAACACGAAATACAACATTATAGGCCGACACGAGACTTAGGAATGATCGACTTTTTGCCTGGTCTCTTCATGAAGTCTCATTCTCCTCAGACTTCAACTTCAGAATTTTTGGCAAACTGCAGTGTCTGCAAAAATACTGTTGCTCTGAAAATTCCCAAACACTTCATATTTGTCATTTGGTGAGGAATACTGAAATGTGTATTTTTATACGCTAAAAAAGCAGGAAACCAAGAGGAAAAGACTTGCTAATACCCTTGTTGAAAGTCAGAGAAACAAAAGGGCACTTAATTTAAGAATCCAGAAGCAGCCAAATTCTAGTTCAGTAGACTGAATTCTTTGTCAAATCTCTTTGCAGTTTACTCCTGCATGGTTTTTTTTTTTTTTTTTTTGTTTTTTGTTTTTGCATATGGGTGTTATGCCCCTCTCACAGGAAGCACCATTAATTAGGAGGTGCACTTTTGCTTTTTCCTTGAAGAAGGGAGAGCCAAAGGGGTTTCTTGTTATCCCTAGAATTTCTGCCTGTTGGTTTATCATCATGTAAATGTGTCTGCATTTCTCATTGGAGGTAGCTGAGCAAAGCTGACCCTTATCTAGAGCTGAGAAAAATACAATTATGAAGAAAACTGTGATCTTAGTCGACAACAAAAAGTTTTGCTAAACTTCACCACTAGGTGGCAGACCCTCTGGATAGGAGTAGGATTTCTGTTCCATCTTCCGAGTTCTGGTGGCCCAAATGGTAAGGCATCTGCCTGCAAAGCAGAAGACCCAGGTTTGCCCAAATGCTTAGATGAGCAAATTAATTCCACAAAGATATGGATGACAGAACACCTATGCATGCTTTTGACAGAATTGACTTGGTTTGTCTCAGTCCAAACTCTCTGGCAGTGTTGTCGTGACAGATGAAATAACCCTTGAAAGGTTATCGGGCACATACTAGATCTCTATAAATATTTGTTCAAAGAGTGGTTGAATTAATAAACAAGCAAAATATAAGTAGTTTTCCTAAAATGTCTTGAATTAAATGTGGCCTTGTCCAAAGAGAGGGGAAACTTAAAAAAAAAAATTATCTTACAAGAAAACAAAGTAGACAAAATCTTTCATGTATAGATACACACATACACATCCTTCCAAAAAATTTCTGCTAAAAAGTGGCCCACCATCCGGAAATACTATGAGAAAAGAGTGGATTGCCACTCTAGATCCTAGATGAGGGTCTCTTGTAAATGGAAAGATCAAGGTAATTCACTATTATTATATATGTTTTCCTTTAAGCTGCTAGATTTGTTGAGCATTCTGTAGTTGTGAAAAATAAAGTGTAGTTTGCTCAATATTTTTTGGATTAAAAAAATTGTAGACAATAATATAAATCCATGTCTAAGTATTTTGAACAATTAAATGAATCCATTCTATGCTTAAGAAGCTTCCCAGATTCACATGATAAGAAGGTTTCATTCTATCTTTAAAAAGCTATACAAATGGAAAGAATAAAATACATGATGAATATATAGTCTTAAAAAAGTTTTTTTTCCAAACCCTGTCAGTCATGTTCAACTGCTTAGACATTTCTCTAACAAAATCTATTAAAAACAAAATAATTTTCTGCACAATACAGCCCCAACTATCTCAGCTCTGCAATCTGATTCATTTTGTAAAGGCACAACTGAGGTACAACTTTTTATGTATTTCAAAACAGTCTCCTAAAACACTTCCCAAATGAGTCAAATTATATCTTTTTTTTTGGGTTTATTTGTTCCTTTGATGATAAGATTGCTTTTATTTGACTTACTCTTCATTTTATATACTACTTTCACTACATTTCTCCTTTTAACATCCCTGTAAGTTAGGCTCATTACGAACATGAAGACTCTTAGACTCCGAGAGGTTATTTATTTTCAGCCACACACGGCTATTATTGCTCAGCAAAATCACAGTTTGAATCCAGATCTTCTGATTACAAGTTTAGGGCTCACACACTTATCAAGACTGTAGGTTTCTGTGTGGTTTTAGGAAACTGACTTTAGATATGAATTAAGTCAGTTTCAACTTTACAGAGAATTGTTGCTCAAGTCCAATGTCAGTTCCAAATGCAGAAAGACTAAAGGGTCTAATACTAGGTAGGTTGGGACAAGGAAAAGAAAAAGAAAAATATTTGGAATAAGGTAAAATAGAGAATAAATTAGAGGAGAAAATGAAAGAAGAGAGGGAGAAGAAAGCTACACATGAGCTTTCAGAGACTTCCCTAGGGTTTTCTCCCTTCCACACCCACAGATCCCATGACACAGGTAGTTGCTTCTGCCACAGACTTCCACAGAATACTGTACCGCTCAGTTATTGCTACATTAAATTATATGATTGGGCTTCCCTGATAGCTCAGTTGGTAAAGAATCTGTCTGCAATGCAGGAGACCCCAGTTCAATTCCTGGGTCGGGAAGATCCGCTGGAGAAGGGATAGGTTACCCACTCCAGTATTCTTGGGCTTCCCTTGTGGGCCAGCTGGTAAAGAATCTGGCTGCAATGCAGGAAACCTGGGTTTGATCCCTGGGTTGGGAAGATCCCCTGCAGAAGGGAAAGGCTACCCACTCCAGTATTCTGGCCTGGAGAATTCCATGGACTGTATAGTCTATGGGGTTGCAAAGAGTCAGACACACCTAAGTCATTTTCACTTAAATTATATTACTTAGTTAACCATTTCCTTGCTATTTAGTAGGCCCCATAGAAGCAGGTGATATCTTTTATACCTTTGAGACTGGTAGATGGTACTTATTCGCTAGATGTATCTTGAATGCAATCATACATAGGTAGTTAGTGCTAGTCGATCAGTTGTGTCCGACTCTTTGCAATCCCAGGGTCTATAGCCCTCCAGGCTCCTCTGTCCATGTAATTCTCCAGGCAAGAATATTGGAGTGGGTAGCCCCTCCCTTCTCCAGGGAATCTTCCCAACCCAGGGAAGATCCCAGGTCTCCCACATTGCAGGCGGGTTCTTTACCAACTGAGCCACAAGTGGTAAAGAACCCACCTCCTGCAAATACAGGAGACATAAGAGACATGGGTTAAATCCCTGGGTTGGGAAGATCCCCTGGAGGAGTGCACAGCAACCCACTCCAGTATTTTTGCTTGGAGAATCCCATGGATAGAGTCCCATGGATAGATAGCCCTGCCAGGCTACAGCCCATGGGGTCACAAAAAGTCGGACATGACTGAGAGTCTAACACTTTCACTTGGATGCCACTAAATTTTGCCCACATATATTCTATAGAAGCTGGACTATGGAAAGTGGATCACAGGGCTTCCCTGGTGGCTGAGTGCAAGAGCAGATGGTTCAATCACTGATCCCGGAATATCCCACATGTGCCAGAGCAACTAAGCCCACGTGCCCCAACTATTGAGCCTGTGCTCTGGAGCCCATGAGCCACAACTACTGAGCCCATGTACTTCAAGTATTGAAACCTACACTCCCTAGAGTCCATGCTCTGCGACCAAAGCGTAGCTCACGCTCAGGGCAACTAGGAAATAGCCGGAGCAGCAACCAAGACCCAGCACAGCCAATAAACAAATAAATAAAATTATATATATACATACATATATGAATATATAAAGAAAGTGGATTGCAAATTGTTGGGTCTTTAAGGAGTTACCATTTGGACTGACTAAATATTTGTCATTGTTCAAAAAATGAAAAGGTTATTGAACATTTTAAATAAACTGAGAGAACAAGTTCTTTATTGAATTTTGGATTATTTTCTGAAAGATTGCTGTTACTTTTTGGTAGAGTTTTCAAATTATGTAATTGGCTATGAGTCATGTTATACTCATATTAGAAAGTGAATTGATTCCATAATACTGAATACCACACTTTGGCAATGGAAAGTTTATTTCTTTTTCTTTACTAATATGATTAGGAACCCCTGTTTCATTCTCTTATAATAATCATGGTGATAATGTTTTTGATCTGTGCCTGAGGTCTTTTGTACCTCAAGAGCCTTTATGTATCTTTTCTATGTTGTTTCATTTCCTGAATTTTAAGACTATCTCTATTAAAATGGCAATTAAATAATAGATAAGATTGAGCTCCTAGCGACCATAATTAACAGGGATTTTCCCAAATGGAGGACATATTTCCAAGGACACAGAGTTAAGGCTACAATGCCTTTGACTTTTTCCCATGTGGAGATTATTTTGTATTGTTAACTTTGAAAAATCTTAGTGTATATTCAGGAAATAAAGAAAACAGCCCCATAGTCGGGTACTGAGCTAATAGTTGGGAAGTAGCTAAAGAAGAAGAAAGGAAGGTCCCAATCTTAAGGAATTTGAAATAATAATTAAAACATAAATATGTGCATCCTATGTTAGATTTTACAAAGCACTTCAACACACATATATCATACTTTTGTCATTATTATATGATTGCCATCTTCTTCATTTTGCAGATGAAGAGATCAGTTGCTAAAGTCTCTGATGGCTCAGCCTGGGTGACAGAGGCGGGACAGACAGATTTTCTTTCTCTTTTTTTTACCACTTTACTTTAAAAAAAAAAAAACAACAAACCTTTCATTGGCATTTTTTAATGTAACATTCATTCTTACAGGATAGAGCACTGATCTTCAGAAGAGGTCCTTTTAAGTCAAATTTAATATTATTCCCCTTGATTGGTGTCAGTAAAACTGGATCCCTTCCCTCCAACCCTGATTTTTACATTCATCAATTTTGTGGTGTAAATACTCCCACAATGGTCAACGTGAAGCTGCCAAAACTTTAGCAACTAGCATGAAAAGTCTCTGAAGAGTAGAGAGATTTAAAACTGAACTGAATGGATGCAAGCTAGTTGAGATGGGTTTTGAATAAGCAGAGAAGGGAAAAGCTATAGGATAAGGTTTGTCTGATGGACTCTTGGGTGGAGGGTTGGTGTGAGCAAGCCAATAGTCCAACAGAATCAGATTAGCAAGGAGTGTGAGAAGGAATTACATGTCTGTATGCAGGTTCTCCAGAGAAACAGACTAGCAGTCTGTCTATTTATCTATCTGTTGGCTAAAAGACAGTTATGAAGGCTGAGAAGTCCCATGATCTGCAGTCACCAAGACAGAGACCCTGGAGAGTCCAAGCCCAGGTAAAAGCCTGGAGAGATAAAGATACGTTTCAATCCAAGTCAGAAGACAAGAGAAAACCCACGTCTCAGCTTGAAAGCAATCATGCAGAGAGAGAGAGAATTCTTCCTTACTCAACCCTCTTTGTTCTATTCAGTCCTTCAATGGATAGGATTGATGTCCACTCACATTGGGGAAGGGCAATCTGCTTTGTTTATTGATTCTAACATCAATTTCATCCAAAATCACTCTCTGGGACACACCAGAAATAATGCTTAATCAAATATCTGGGGACTCTATGGCTAGTCAGGTAGATACATAAAATTAACCATCATAATATTTTTATTATTGAACTCAGCTCACTGAGTTTAAATACTTATGGAACAGAGTGTTAAGGTGACTTCCTGAATATGGGCTAAAGCTGAGAGTTGAAAACATTCTTAAATAAACATTCCCCTATTCTAAAGAGAATTATTAAATTTATCTCCCCTTTTTGCATGGTGAATGAGCTGGTCTCTTAACTATCTATCTTTCCTCTATCTCCAGCATATAGCAAAGAAAGTTACCATTTGGAAAGATCAGTTTCTTAAAGAAATAGGTCAGAGTGGGAAATAGTTTGACCTTTCTCTGCTGAGAGAAAAGGAGAGGATACTTCTTTTTACAGTTATGTAAAGTTTAAAAATAAAATAAAATTAAAAAAAAAAAACAAAAAAAAACAAAAAAAACAAAAACAAAAACAAAAACAAAAACAAAAACAAAAACAAAAACAAAAAGAAACATATAAGGAGATTGGGCAGGCATGCACCAGATATTGACTGGGCTGAAGTACAGCCATGGGCATGGATCAAAGGACCAGGTATGATCTCAATGCATGTTCCCTCAGGATAAGGATTAGTGGTTGCTTCCCTCCTGGAGAATTCTGAAAGTGGGAAGCCAGCAGGGTGAGGAAAGAAGGCCACAGGTTGGTAAGCTGCCCATTGGCAGGGGAATGAAGCATGTTGTTTCCTGAAGATCAAGGGGCGTTTAGGATGGTGGTTAGGTCTGTGCTGTCTTGAAAAGAGTCTTCCAGGGTGCTGTCTGCTGGGCCATGACACCCAACAGAAGGGGCTATCTCATCATTCCTAATGACGGTATATGAGTGTGCCATACCTGAAGATGTTGATTCATTAGAGCTAGGATGTAGCTTAGAATACATATTTTTAAAAGACCTGCCAATTATTGAGCCAAGTTTAAGATCCACTGGATTTTTAGATGACGACCTCTGTGAACATCCCTCCACAACCGCATGCCTATTTCATCATTGCCTCTCTACAAGTGTAATAAACAGTCTAGAAATAGTATACATTGAAGCTTTTTAAAAGCTGCATATATAACATATAAATAGGAATGCACATGCAAGTAGAAAAATAACGTTTTACTTCCCTTATGGCTTAAATGAATGCATATTCTCTTATTTATAAACAGAATACTTTTCTTTAGCCTACTGCTGTTATGTTGCTATAAACTCAGAAACTGATGATCACCTACTCAGAGAAGATATAATTATCCCCAATTCTACCCTGATTTAGAAATTAGAGGGATTTAAATCCAATAAAATTGATTTGCTTTCTGATAATTTTCTTTTTAAGCTTAGGACAATTTTGATCTCATATCTCAGCATCTTCTGTATATTTCAGCCATCTCAGTTAAACTCACACAGAAATCATATTATACGACTGAAGACAAAACTTAAATGGTATACACACATCATATGCTTTCCTCATGGGAACAACTTTTTGCAGCCAGTGCTCTTTGTTTTAAAGTATAATATTTTCCCCAGTGTTTCATAACATCACTTGCACTGTAAAGAGAATGGCAGAGGAGTTTAGGAGAGCAAGCTGGGATTGATGAGGATAAATCCCATCTGACCCGAGTACACATCTGCTCCTGAAGCAGGGTCAGCTCTGACAGGCATTCCCGAGAACTGAGCTTCACCAGGTGCTTTTGGTTGAATGTAATTCCTAATACTACTTTTTCTTATTACCATTTTGAGATACTGCCCAGGGAAATGGCCAAAACCTGTGCTTTTATGACACATGGCTGGCTTCAGGAATTTATTCATTAGCTTTGATTTCTAATCTATCATTAAGGTCTAGCTCTGAAAAGTTAGAGGAATTGGAGGAACTTTCCTAGAGTTTAGCCTATGAACCACCAAGGGACCTGACATATGACTTTCTGAAATTGTACAAGTCTGGCTGCAGGTCACATAATTGAGCCTCTCAAAACAAACAAACAGAAAGCATCAAAATACACCTAGCTCCACATTTCTTCTTTTGGATAGGGGAAGTCATACATGCACAAATAATTCAGAGAATGAGCCCCTTCTTCTCATCTTCACACACAATCCTTCTCCTTTTATCTTAATACCAAATTTCAGCCAACTGACACTGTTCTCATATCTCCCACCTCACATTTCTAATTTGCGACCCTACGGATTGTAGCCCTCCAGGCTCCTCCGTCCATGGGATTCTCTAGGCACGAATACCGGAGTGGGTTGCCATGTCCTTCTCTAGAATCTGGTGTTATGCTGTCCCAAAGACACCCATGTGATAAAAGATTCCACAGACTCCCCAGTTTGGGGGACAGTGAAACATATTCACACCCAAACCATACCCCTTTCAGAATATGCTCATCAGATGTGAAAGCTGCAAAATTATTGAAGCTCACATTTGGCACTGAGGCAGAAATTATTTGAATGTGTTCAACTTCTTAATTTCACTATGAGAAAACTTAGCTCTTGGCCTCCTGGAGTTAATTTATCATGTGTATTGTTTCCATCATTCAGGATAATATGATTGACCTGTTGCAAGCATTTGGATGGACTGATTGGCACTTTAGCCAAATTAGTTTTTCTCTTCCCTATTGGCAAAAACATCATGCAAGGCTCAGAAAGCCAGAGACTGAATAGGATTTCAGAAGCTTTGTTATATAAACCCTGTGTAAGACTGTCCCCGACACAGGGAAGTGGACTAGCCTATTCAGAATATTGCCATCCAGTGTTCAAAGGATATATTACAATTTTAACCTTTCACACACCATGAGACCAAATGGATTACCACTCTACCAAAGATGTACAAAGCCAAGTGCCCTCAAAAGATAAAGTATTATTCTGTCTATGGCCTGTCTTTGTGCTCAGAAAAGAACATTTGTCGGTCTGAGGCCTTGGGCCCAGAAAACCTGTAACTTACAAAGCTAAAGTTTAGGCTATCATCGGAGATGACTACCATTTCCTGAACTTTCTTGGACATCATTTACTTCAAATTTTGTGAGTGTTAGAGGATATACTATGCAGAAACACTCTAAAACAGTGCCTGCATAAAATAGGCACTTGCCAAATATTAATGCTTTTTCCTTTGACCAAGTTAAAACATATAGAAATAATTCTAAGAGAGCGGCATAAAAGTCAGGGCTTCCCTGATAGCTCAGTTGGTAAAGCATCCACCTGCAATGCAGAAGACCCTGGTTCAATTCCTGGTTAGGAAGATCCGCTGGAGAAGGGATAGGCTACCCACTCCGGTATTGTCGGCCTTTCCTTGTGGCTCAGCTGGTAAAGAATCCATTTGCAATGAGGGAGACCTGGGTTTGATCCCTGGGTTGGGAAGATCCCCTGAAGAAGTGAAAGGCTACCCACTCCTGTATTCTGGCCTGGAGAATTCCATGGACTGTATAGACCATGGGGTCACAAAGAGTCAGTTTCATGCATCTCATTTATGTATTAATGACATATCTGGGCAACATTTTAGAAAACATTTTAAATGAAAAATCATACTAAGTGATACACTTGTAGCTCTTGGGTAACTTTCAGCTACTCCATGAAGATGCTGGGCAAATACATGCGAGTCAATGTAATAAATAAAGCAAGTGAGACCTTCCTGGTGTCCAGTGGTTAAGACTGCATCTTCTAATGCAAGGGGTGGAAGGGAGCCAAGATTCCACCTGCCTCGTGGCCAAAATAAATAAACGAAGCAAGCTTTTCTCTATGATGAACTCCGTGCCACTTCCACTAGGTTTAATGCGGTCATCAATTTGCCTGTTTCCCAGCCTGGAGATCACGAGGTCCTCTGCCATGTCTCCCTCCCTCATAGCCAATGGGTCTATAAATCACATGAACACTACTTCCCCAATAGTTCTCACATCCTTTTTCTCCTTCCTAGAGTTCTATCACTGTCAGATGATTCTGTCATGAATTATGGCACGTGCCTCCTAAGTGACCCTCTTGTCTCTTATCTCTCCAGCTCCATGTTTCCATTATGCCAAACAATCCAGTCACATGCCTATGGAGGCTCAAGAACTAACCAAGTCTCTCCTTTTCTGTCTTCAATCTCATGTCATCTAATCTGTAAATTAAAGTGCCCCTTCTTCCATTTTGTCCTACCTCCATCCTATTGGCAGTTTAGCTTTCTCTGTCTAGTTTTCCCAGGTTTGTCAAAACAACATACAAATGCCTGGGTGGTATGCATGGGGACTTTCATGGTCTGGCTGTCATTTCTCTCTCCCTCACGTCCCACAGGGCACACCCTGCTGCAGACACTTTGCTCCTGCCTGCCTCGTCTACGCAGAGCTCCTCAAATCTTTGTGTTCTCGCTCTAAATCTCTTATTGTAGTTGTCTCTCCCTTGGCTGTTTCTTTCCTTCTCCTTCTTCAGGACAAATCTTAGGGATCACCTCATCCAGAAAGCTGTCTTGGTGCTTTGACTACCAGATAATCTTTTGAAAACGTCTGTCATATTCTATCCCATTTAATAGAAATCATCTGATTGTCTGTTCCCACTACTATATTCTCAGTTCTCAGAAATCCTTAGAAGTTCTCAGGAGCGGGTCAATTTACCACAAGTTGAATCACAGAAAATAAGCCATGGAAAGCCCTTTAGCCTCCTTGTGAATTAACCAAGTGTGAAGTGGCTGAGAATTTAAGCTTCTTGAAGGCAAAGCCTTATAATATCAATTTTGGCTTTCCCAATTCCTAGTCCAGTGTCCAGCAGGGAAGGTATTCAGTACACAATGTCCCCAATATCAATGAATGACTTCTCCCTTTATGTCTCCTAAATATTATTCTCCTAAATCCGGCAGTACCGATTTTCTAGTTTTATAGAAATATTTTCAAAAAGTGCCCTTTTAGAAGCAGAGTCAATATGAAATGGAGCAGGACCCTATGGTCCTTGCTCCCCATGTCCTCACCCTGCCTTTTGTCTGTGGAAAAAGTTTCCCCAAAGAATAAGTTTCATTAGAGAAATGAGAGCATGCAGAAACACAGGAAAACAAAGAAGATGTATAGTCGTTAAGCATAGTCAGGACCTTTACTTTCTTCTCAAGGGCTATGGACAATATTCTGAGCTATATCCTGTCATATCCTTCATAGATACTGAAACCTCCACCAGGTGGAAGAAGTTAACTACATGATGACCAGACTGTAGCCATGACATAAGCTTTCACAATTCCATGAAATGTCCTCAAGGAAATGGGAACAAACTGACCCTGGGACTGAATATTAACTACTTAAAACAGTCAAGGTGATGCTGATAAGGCCAATGACCAATTTCAAGATGACTATCAGAGCTGACTATGCTGTTTTCCCATGTAACCCCCTCTCTCTGCCTGTAAAAGCCACTGTCCACTTGTTAGGGAGGAGGATTCAGTCTTTGGATAGGAGTTTGCCCTTCCTCCTGATGGCTGGCATCCAAAATAAAGCCAACTTTCCTTTGCACCAAACTGGCCTCTATATTGGCTTTTGAGTGGCAAGAACCTGGACCCCAATTTCAGTTACAAATATTCTGTAGGAATATTGAAGTTGTTTTGTATCTCAAGAAGGTGATTCTCTTTTCTGAAAATACTGAACTACTTTTCTTACCCCTCTGTATGACTCCCACTTCAGGCCATATAATTTGCAAGACATTTGGTAAAAAAAAAAATCCAAAAGCTAAGGAGGACATTCTTAACACTTTTATGTGGTTATCATTTCTGGGAAAACTATTCCCCTGTCATCCATATGTTTGGCACATTTGTCTCACTCTGTCTGCCTAGGGCTCTGGGCTGACATTGTTTAGAGACAACAACATTGTCATTTTCAAAATATGGAAAAATAAGCAAATCAGAGAATGGAGAAATAAACATTGGAACATCATTAAAGAATCATATCAACTGTAGGGAAATTGTTCAGAGTACAAGAATGCTTATGGCCTAAAGATTATCTACAATGTTTATTGCATTGTGTGTTATAGAGAGACCTAGATGATATTGATGTGTCAGAAGATTTTTATTATGACTGTCTTCTAAAACCATATTCTGATATTTATTCTCTAGTAACAAAGGTTTAATTCAATAAAATCCATTTTAAAGATTTAAAGTGTTCCTTTTAAAGCAGACCAAAGATGTTACACCAGTTCTTTAAACAAGTCATGAGGAAGTTATATAAATGTGTGCATTTTCTACACATTTATTTATTCATTCTTTTTGTTCAACAAAAATTTTCTTGAGTATTCATTTGCAATGACCTGAACTCTTTTGGCAGAGAAGGCAATAGCACCTTTTCACTTTCATGCATTGGAGAAGGAAACGGCAACCCACTCCAGTGTTCTTGCCTGGAGAATCCCAGGGACGGGGGAGCGTGGTGGGCTGCCGTCTATGGGGTCACACAGAGTCAGACATGAATGAAGCAACTTAGCAGCAGAACTCTTTTGGGGTTCAAAGATAAAAGTCAAGATAATTATTCCTGTAAAGCTCTTAGATTTAATAAGGACAAAACAACATTTTTGTATTAGGAAGTTTGAAGGAAATAAAACAAAATTAAGAGACATAAACAGTGGTAAAGAAAGCCCAGAAGAGAGAAATTATTCATTTCCTGCTAGAGAAATTAGAAAAGCCCACTTAAATTTGCTGAACTTAATGTGCCAGTGAATTATTCCAGCAGAGAAATTAAGACAGTTGGTAAAATGCATCTGAGTTTTGGGAGACAAGCTGAGGCATAGAAATATAGTAGAAATATATGTTCCTGCATCAATGGACTATACATACCCCTATTGATGATGTGGTATATCAACTTAGATGAAACATCCTTATATAATGCTCATTAAAAAAATAAAAAACAGACTGCATCTTGTCAAATGAACACAATTAATGGAGCAAAATTGGTAGTCCCCAAACTGAATTCTAATTTATAATATTTTCTATTTTATGTTGTCAGATTTCAGACTGAAGAGCAAACATTTGACTTGACATTTAATATTTCCACCCTTAAACTTCATTATGTGCAGTAAATTTCTTTGGCATTTTTTAAAGTGGTTGCATCCATTTCAAAGAAACATATGAAAATATCAAGCTTTGGAATCTCAGTCTAATATCAGGGTATTGAGGTTTGTGCCTCAAAATGCTAACAGTTGAGATGGGATCATCTGTATTTAATTTGGGATTTAGCCACCTCTTTCCTGGCCCTGAGCCTGTGTCATTCTGCATTGCCTACTGATGCTCTGCTAAAATTAACAGAACATCAGGATGCATTTTACATTAGACAAGAGGAAGAATTCTCTACTTTTGTGTATTTTTGAACTGTTCACTAATCATAAAGGATAATTAAAAGAAGACATAGACATGCTGAAAAAGAATGTGCTGTCGAAGACAACGTTAACCTTATAAGTAAATATTTTTTGTTTTTCAATATTTTATTGCAAGAGGTTGTTTCAGCCTTATATCAGTTAATTCTAACAAAAAATGTTTATGATGATTCCTTTTTTTTCATGTGAGGAAACAGGATCAGAAATTAAAATCTGTCATTTACTTAAAATGATTCAGCTAAAAGGTGAATAAACTGAAACAGAGACACTGATGTAGATAACAAGCATAGGGACACCAAGGGGGGAAAGGGAAGGTGGGATGAATTGGGAAATTGGGTTTGACATGCATACCCGATTATGTATAAAATAGATTACTAATGAAAACCTACTGTAGAGCACAGGGAACCCTACCCAGTGCTCTGTGGTGACCTAAATGGGAAGGAAATCCATAAAAGAGGGGATGTGTGGATACATACAGCTGATTCATTTTGATGTACAATAGAAACTAACACAACATTGTAAAGAAGCTATACTCCAATAAAAATTAATTAAAAACAAACCAAAAAAAAAAAAAGAATAAACTGGCACACAAGTGCAGGTCTCTTGAGTCGAAGATCATTGCTATTTATCTCATGCTACAGTTGCGTCTCAATCTTAGAAGCATAGTTTAAGTTATAGAACGAAGCTATTCTTGGTTGTTTCTTTGTCTTTTGTCTCTGCTCCTCACTGGTGGGTGGGGGGGGTGTGGGTAAGATCCCTTGGATCAAGGACGTTGACTATATTATTTACTGCTTTAGTCCTGGGGCTTAGACGATTGCCCGGTACCTAGTAGGTGCTTAGTAAGTACTTGTTGTATAGATTAATAAAGGAATACACACTTTAACAATGTCATTGCTTAGGTAGCGAATGTTCATATTTCTAGGCACTTCAAAGTCTATGACGGTTTCAGATGCAGGCCTTCAGGTTGATGGTATGACTTGCAGGCAGAATCTTATCAGGTGATAACTGGAGGAGTGCTCACAAACTAGTCTTAAACCCAGATGAGGGGGCTTCCTATGGGTCCTAAACCCAGTATTCTAGATTGTGTTTGGCTGCAGTCAGGAATTAAGACAGGTGAGAGCCACACAGCTAAGATGGGCCCAGAGCAGTTAAAGAACTTACTCAAGTAAATTGCAGTGGGTAGAACATCAGAAAATGAACTCGAATCCTCTAAGCCTAAGGCTGGTGAAGGTTTCTGGGTTGTGTTGGTATCTATGATGTGGGAGAAATGAAGAAAGAAGGCATGTGGTACCTTCTTTGCATTACAGGTATGGCTGGGTGGAGTTACAGTCAGCAATAACAGTTGCAGAATTTGGCAAATGTGAATTCAGGTGCAGCAATTCCAAATCCATAGGCTTTTTATCACTTACATTTCCAGGAGATTCTTTTTTTTTTATTTTAAACTTTACAATATTGTATACCTGTGGCGGATTCCAGGAGATTCTTGAAGGCTTTTATTTGTTTGATTTTACCCTTACCTGCTGCCCAACCATTTGGATCTGATTTTCAAGTTTTCAACTTTCTTTGAACACTTTCAAACCAAGACTGGAATTTCTCATCATTATAATATCACCCTCCTTACAGTGATAATTTGAAAGAAACAACGACCAATTTAAAAATAACTGGCAAATTACAAACTAAAGATTTGGTTTATAAGCTCACTTATCTTTTAACTTTGACACCTGATTATAACTTGCATAGTAAGTACATTTTCCCCCATTATCACATGCCAGCTATGGAATTAATAAACTGCCAAGAGAAGGCAGAAATTATTTTTCAACTTTAAATATTGCTTATTACATAATCATATTAGCAAACACCTACTTATTTGATTTCCTAAAAGAAATAACCACAACGCATTACTGGCTGAATGTTCATATTTTTGGGGAGGAAATTATGTCTGAGAAGAGGAAATTTTTCAAATAATATTCTTTTTTAAGTTATGAGCCATTTGAAAATGAAATAAAATATTGTTTTTCTTCAAAATTGACAGTCATGATCTTTAAAAACAGATATTATAAAATAAGAATCATCAGTGGCTAGGACCGGGAGGACCAAAAGGAAGATTTGAAAGCTGGTAGTGTTTCCAAAGTGCAAGCACAGAGCAAGTGAAATGTCAGAGAAATCAAGGTGGTTAAGTGAGAAAAAATGAAAGTAAAGCAAAGACTTATTCAAGGTATCAGTTACCAGGGGCCAATTCTTATCCATGTTTTCATGGGCTACTGGAGGCTGAAACCCACTAGTGAGAAAACATTGCTTGATTTATGTTTATTCACTGTTCATCATTAATTAATCATTTTCTCATGACTATGACACTAACTTACAATTTAAAGTCTTGAAGAAGGCTGGTGTTAAATGCTATTACATTGGAGGACTCAATGCAGGTTTCTTAACCTGCATGTGTACTAAATTACTTCAGTTGTGTCTGACTCTTTGCAACACTATGGATTGCAGCCCATCAGGCTCCTCTGTCCTAACCATATAAACACTCAATTATTAAATCTAATAGAGCCTGATGGGCCTTAGGAAGCATTACTATGAACAAAGCTAGTGGAGGTGATGGAATTCCAGTTGTTATTTCAAATTCTAAAAGATGATGCTGTGAAAGTGCTGTACTCAATCTGCCAGTAAATTTGAAAAACTCAGCAGTGGCCACAGGACTGGAAAAGGTCAGTTTTCATTCCAGTCCCAAAGAAAGGCAATGACAAAGAATGCTCAAACTACTGCATAATTGCACTCATCTCACATGCTAGCAAAGTGATGCTCAGAAATTCTCCAAG
This sequence comes from Bubalus bubalis, assembly GCF_019923935.1. Lineage (NCBI taxonomy): Eukaryota > Metazoa > Chordata > Mammalia > Artiodactyla > Bovidae > Bubalus > Bubalus bubalis. The sequence continues at coordinate 21,756,893 of NC_059163.1, forward strand.
TTAGCCTTCAATAGTACGTGAACCATGAACTTCCAATTGTTCAAGCTGGATTTAGAAAAGGTAGAGGAACCAGAAATCAAATTGTCAACATCTGTTGGATCATCAAAAAAGCAAGAGAGTTCCAGAAAAACATCTACTTCTACTTTATTGACTATGCCAAAGCCTTTGACAGTGTGGATCACAACAAACTATGGAAAATACTTCAAGAGATGGGAATACCAGACCACCTGACCTGCCTCCTGAGAAATCTTTATGCAGGTCAAGAAGCAACAGTTAGAACTGGACATGGAACAACAGAGTGGTTCCAAATCGGGAAAGGAGTACATCAAGGCTGTATATTGTCACCCTGCTTATTTAACTTATATGCAGAGTACATCATGAGAAATGCTGGGCTGGATGAATGAAGAACAAGCTGGAATCAAGATTTCTGGGAGAAATATCAATAACCTCAGATATGCAAATGACACCACCTTTATGGCAGAAAGTGTAGAAGAACTAGAGAGCCTCTTGATGAAAGTCAAAGAGGAGAGTGAAAAAGTTGGCTTAAAACTCAACATTCAGAAAACCAAGATCATGGCATCTGGTCCCATCACTTCAGGGGAAATAGATGGGGAAACAGTGGAAACAGTGAAGACTTTATTTTTGGGGGCTCTAAAATCTTTGCATATGGTGATTGTAGCCATGAAATTAAAATACACTTACTCCTTGGAAGAAAAGCTATGACCAACCTAGACAGCATATTAAAAAGTAGAGACATTACTTTACCAAAAAAGGTCCATTTAGTCAAACCTATGGTTTTTCCAGTAGTCATGTATGGATGTGAGAGTTGGACTATAAAGAAAGCTGAGTGCCAAAGAATTGATGCTTTTGAACTGTGGTGTTGGATAAGACTCTTGAGAGTCACTGGGACTGAAAGGAGATCCAACCAGTCCATCCTAAAGGAAATCAGTCCTGAATGTTCATTGGAAGGACTGATGCTGAAGCTGAAACTCCAATACTTTGGCCACCTGATGAGAAGAACTGACTCATTGGAAAATACCCTGATGCTAGGAAGATTGAAAGCAGGAGGAGAAGGGGAAATCAGAGGATGAGATGGTTGGATGACATCAGTGACTCTATGAACATGAGTTTGAATAAGCTCCAGGAATTGGTGATGGACAGGGAAGCCTAGTGTGCTGGAGTCCATGAGGGTCACAAAGAGTGGGACCTGACTGAGTGACTGAACTGAACTGAACTGAACTGAATAGAGCCTGGAGGAAAAGTCTATTAACTAAAGTCTGATAGAATGGATTGAAAAACATAACTTGTTATCAAGAGCAAACTTGTCAAACTGAAGGAAGATACAAGGTGCTTCATGTGCCCGCTAAAACAGCCTCAGGATGCCAAGGTATGATCTATACCTATGGTTCTCAACTGGGGACGGTTTTGCCAACCATGTGATTTTTGGCAATGTTCGCAGATATTTTCTTCTGTTACAGTTGTGTGAGGATTGCTACTAGCTAGAGGCCAAAGCTATTGATGTACACCCTATAGCTCACAGAATATTCCACCTGCAAGGAAGAAGCATGTAGTCCCCAGAATAAATAATCTTGATGCTGACAAACCCTGGTCTATACTACTAGGAAGTTGGATATGACTCTCTCTGTTCCCTTGTTCTCCCCTCCCCAACCTTTATTTTAAAAATAATTTCACTGGGGACCTCCCTACTGGTCCAGTGGTGCAGACTCCCTGCTCCCAATACAAGGGACCCGAGTTCAGTCCCTGGTCAGGGAACTTGATCCCACATGCTGCAGCTAAGAATCTGCACCCTGCAACTAAAGATCCTGTGTGCTGCAACTAAGACCTGACACAGCCAGACAAATAAATAAACATAAATTTTTTTTTCATCATTTGTCTCAATGAAGTATTTCTTGAAACATAAAGAAGAACTGTTGTGGCTGAAAACGCACAGGAGTCTTGGAGTTCCATTAGCTCTGCTTTCTATGACCCTTTGAAATGGTCTTGCTGCTGCTGCTAATTCGCTTCAGTCGTGTCCAACTCTGTGCGACCCCAGAGATGGCAGCCCACCAGGCTCCCCTGTCCCTGGGATACTCCAGGCAAGAACACTGGAGTGGGTTGCCATTTCCTTCTCCACTGCATGAAAGTAAAAAGTGAAAGTGAAGTTGCTCAGTCGTGTCCGACTCTTCGCGACCCCATGGACTGGGGTCAGGCTCCTCTGTCCATGGGATTTTCCAGGCAAGAGTACTGGAGTGGGTTGCCATTGCCTTCTCCGGAAATGGTCTTAAGGCTTTACTATAACTTCAGGGCTCTGAAGAATATAACTAAAAAAGAGCCACTCTGGAGAACAGTATGGAGGTTTATTAAAAATCTAAAAGTAGACCTACTATATGACCAAGCAATACCACTCCTAGGTATATACCCAGAGAAAACCATAATTTGAAAGGATACATGCACCTCCAATGTTCACTGAAGCTCTATTCACAATAGTCAGGACATGGAAGCAACCTAAATGTCCATCAATAGAGGAATGGATAAAGAGGATGTGTACATATATACATTATATTGGTTGGTAGTAATTTAGTTGCCAAGTTGTTTCTGATTCTTGGGACCCCATGACTGTAGCCTGCCAGGCTCCTCTGCCCATGTGATTTCCCAAGCAAGAATACTGGAGTGGGTTGTGTTTCTTCCTCTAGAGGATCTTTCTGACCCAGGAATCAAATCTGAGTCTCCTGTGTTACAGGCAGATTCTTTACTGCTGAGCCAACCAGGGAAGCCCATACATCATATTCAGTTCAGTTCAGTTCAGTTCAGTCGCTCAGTCGTGTCCAACTATTTGGGACCCCATGAATCTCAGCATGCTGGGCCTCCCTGTCCATCACCAACTCCCAGAGTTCACTCAGACTCACCTCCATGGAGTCAGTGATGCCATCCAGCCATCTCATCCTCTGTCGTCCCCTTCTCCTCCTGCCCCCAATCCCTCCCAGCATCAGAGGCTTTTCCAATGAGTCAACTCTTCACATGAGGTGGCCAAAGTACTGGAGTTTCAACTTCAGCATCATTTCTTCCAAAGAAATCCCAGGGCGGATCTCTTTCAGAATGGACTGGTTGGATCTCCTTGCAGTCCAAGGGAATATCAAGAGTCTTCTCCAATACCACAGTTCAAAAGCATCAATTCTTCGGTGCTCAGCCTTCTTCACAGTCCAACTCTCACATCCATACATGACCACAGGAAAAACCATAGCCTTGACTAGATGAAACTTTGTTGGCAAAGTAATGTCTCTGCTTTTCAATATGCTATCTAGGTTGGTCATAACTTTTCTTCCAAGGAGTAAGCGTCTTTTAATTTCATGGCTGCAGTCACCATCTGCAGTGATTTTGGAGCCCCCAAAAATAAAGTCTGACACTGTTTCCCCATCTATTTCCCATGAAGTGATGGAACCAGATGCCACGATCTTCGTTTTCTGAATGTTGAGCTTTAAGCCAACTTTTTCACTCTCCTCTTTCACTTTCATCAAGAGGCTTTTTAGTTCCTCTTCACTTTCTGCCGTAAGGGTGGTGTCATCTGCATATCTGAGGTTATTGATATTTCTCCCGGCAATCTTGATTCCAGCTTGTGTTTCTTCCAGTCCAGCATTTCTCATGATGTACTCTGCATATAAGTTAAATAAGCAGGGTGACAATATACAGCCTTGACATCTTCCTTTTCCTATTTGGAACCAGTCTGTTGTTCCATGTCCAGTTCTAACTGTTGCTTCCTGACCTGCATACAGATTTCTCAAGAGGCAGGTCAGGTGGTCTGGTATTCCCATCTCTTGAAGAATTGTCCACAGTTTATTGTGATCCACACAGTCAAAGGCTTTGGCATAGTCAATAAAGCAGAAATAGATGTTTTTCTGGAACTCTCTTGCTTTTTCCATGATCCAGCAGATGTTGGCAACTTGGTCTCTGGTTCCTCTGCCTTTTCTAAAACCAGCTTGAACATCAGGAAGTTCACGGTTCATGTATTGCTGAAGCCTGGCTTGGAGAATTTTGAGCATTACTTTACTAGCATGTGAGATGAGTGCAACTGTGCGGTAGTTTGAGCATCTGCGGTAGTCAGATGACCATTATATCTACATCATATTATTTAGGAATAGAAAAGAACGAAACAATGCCATTTGCAGCAACATAGATGGACCTCCAGATTTTCATACTAAGTGAAGTAGGTCAGACAGAAAAAAGCAAATATCATATGATATCACTTATATATGGAATCTTAAAAAAAAAAAGGTACAAATGAACTTATTTACAAAACAGAAGTAGAGTCATGGATGTAGAAAACAAACTTATGGTTACCAGGGGATAAACTGGGAGATTGGGACTGACATATATATACACTACTATATATATATAAAATAGATAACTAATAAGAACTGAGCACAGGGAACTCTCAATACTCTGTAATGGCCTATAAGGGAAATTAATTTTAATAACATGTGGATATATGTATATGTATAATGATTCACTTTGTAGCATACCTGAAACTAACACAACATTGTAAATCAATTATATTCCAAAAAAAAAAAAAAAGTAAAAGCATTGCTCTCTGGCATGGGTGCTGTAGCATGCCAGGCCTCTCTGTCCAAGGGATTCTCCAAACAAGGATATTGGAGTTAGCTGCTGTTTCCTTCTCCAGGGGAGCTTCCTGACCAGGGATCAAACCAAGTTTCTTTATGTCTCCTGCATTGGCAGCCAGGTTCTTTACTACTAGTGCCACCTGGGAAGTCCCACCATTACTTTACCACTCTTAAAATAACTGGACAAGAAGAAGAGAGAACCCTTGCAGTAATGTGTATATATGCCCCAGGTACAAGACCCCTGGACATATAGGAAGAATCTTGGTAAAAGTGCATACTAGGAAAAACAATTAATTGTCCCAATAATTTTTGGTGCTTTGTGCAATGAGCATAGGAGAAAGTCCTAACAGCCCTGGAGAGCTCCACAATAAAAATAACTTCTAATGACAGCTGCATGCATTCTGCTATGGTTGAGGAATATATGAGTAGAGAATTCAAGCAACATCCAAGTGCAGAGTGAGTGGCTGCTGCTGCTGCTAAGTCACTTCAGTCGTGTCCAACTCTGTGCGACCCCATAGACAGCAGCCCACCAGGCTCCCCCATCCCTGGAACTGTCCAGGCAAGAACACTGGAGTGGGTTGCTGTTTCCTTCTCCAATGCATGAAAGTGAAAAGTGAAAGTGAAGTTGCTCAGTCGTGCCCAACTCCTAGCCATCCCATGGACTGCAGCCTACCAGGCTCCTCCGTCCGTGGGATTTTCCAGGCAAGAGTACTGGAGTGGGTTGCCATTGCCTTCTCTAAGTGGAGACAATGGAAATGTCACCATCTTGTCAAGGTCTAGAAAGAGCTTACTTCATTGGACAATTAATTTAAGTGGCTAAAATTTTTGAGTATTTACTATGTGACAGGTGTTACTCTAAATGCATACAGCCCTTGTATGCTCTTTTGGAATTTGACAAATGAGATTAAAGACAATGTAAAAAATTGTTGTGTGAACTATAAAAAAAGTAATGAAGATAAGCTTTCTTTAAAGGACATTAAAAGCAATTACAAGAAAAAAGAAATTAAAGCATGCAATAACCCAGCAATACATTAGATAATGATATAAGAAATAAACAAAAAGAAAGGTGAATTTATTGTGATAAACTTGGGATTTTTAAATTAGTGAAGAAAAAATTAATTATTTTGAAAAATACAGGGACAAATTAATAGCTATTTGAGAAAAACATTATGTTTAATTTTCTGCATCATTCTTTATATCAAAATAAATCACAAATGTACAATGTACATCTAAACAACAATAAAAGTATCAGAAGAAAATTTTAAATGTTATTACCATCTTGTAGTGGGCAAGTCTTCCTGCCATGAAATATGAAAGCTAAGCACAATTGAAATTGACTACTAAAAAATTAAATCCTTTTGCACAACAAATGTTACCACAGAAAATAAAAAAAAAGTGAGAAAAACATTTGCATTGCATATTTCAGAAAAAAAATAATTCTTCATATAGCCCAAAGTTTCCCAAATAAACTAGAAAATAAAGAACATAAAAATAAGAAGTAGGCAAAAATGCAAAAACACATAAAAGTATTCAATAAATACATAAAAATATGTTTAAACTCACTCATGATTAAAGAAATACAACTTAAAATTACAATGGAAAACAAATATTTACCTTTTAGAGATGCAAATAATGAAAAGATTGCTAAGATGTATTATCAGTGCATCTTACTCTTCATCTACACTTAATTTTATTTTATTTTTTTAAATTTTATTTTATTTTTAAACTTTACATAATTGTATTAGTTTTGCCAAATATCAAAATGAATCCGCCACAGGTATACATGTGTTCCCCATTCTGAACCCTCCTCCCTCCTCCCTCCCTGTACCAGCCCTCTGGGTCGTCCCAGTGCACCAGCCCCAAGCATCCAGTATCGTGCATCGAACCTGGACCGGCAACTCGTTTCATACATGATATTTCACATGTTTCAATGCCATTCTCCCAAATCTTCCCACCCTCTCCCTCTCCCACAGAGTCCATAAGACTGTTCTATACATCAGTGTCTCTTTTGCTGTCTCATACACAGGGTTATTGTTACCATCTTTCTAAATTCCATATATATGAGTTAGTATACTGTATTGGTGTTTTTCTTTCTGGCTTACTTCACTCTATATAATAGGCTCCAGTTTCATCCACCTCATTAGAACTGATTCAAATGTATTCTTTTTAATGGCTGAGTAATACTCCATTGTGTATATGTACCACGGCTTTCTTATCCATTCATCTGCTGATGGACATCTAGGTTGCTTCCATGTCCTGGCTATTATAAACAGTGCTGCGATGAACAATGGGGTACACGTGTCTCTTTCCCTTCTGGTTTTTTCAGTGTGTATGCCCAGCAGGGGGATTGCTAGATCATAAGGCAGTTCTATTTCCAGTTTTTTAAGGAATCTCCACACTGTTCTCCATAGTGGCTGTACTAGTTTGCATTCCCACCAACAGTGTAAGAGGGTTCCCTTTTCTCCACACCCTCTCCAGCATTTATTACTTGTAGACTTTTGCATTGCAGCCATTCTGACTGGCGTGAAATGGTACCTCATAGTGGTTTTGATTTGCATTTCTCTGATAATGAGTGATGTTGAGCATCTTTTCATGTGTTTGTTAGCCATCTGTATGTCTTCTTTGGAGAAATGTCTATTTAGTTCTTTGGCCCATTTTTTGATTGGGTTATTTATTTTTCTGGAGTTGGGCTGTAGGAGTTGCTTGTATATTCTCGAGATTAGTTGTTTGTCAGTTGCTTCATTTGCTATTATCTTCTCCCATTCTGAAGGCTGTCTTTTCACCTTGCTAATAGTTTCCTTTGATGTGCAGAAGCTTTTAAGGTTAATTAGGTCCCATTTGATTATTTTTGCTTTTATTTCCAATATTCTGGGAGGTGGGTCATAGAGGATCCTGCTGTGATGTATGTCAGAGAGTGTTTTGCCTACATTCTCCTCTAGGAGTTTTATAGTTTCTGGTCTTACGTTGAGATCTTTAATCCATTTTGAGTTTATTTTTGTGTATGGTGTTAGAAAGTGTTCTAGTTTCATTCTTTTACAAGTGGTTGACCAGATTTCCCAGCACCACTTGTTAAAGAGATTGTCTTTGATCCATTGTATATTCTTGCCTCCTTTGTCAAAGATAAGGTCTCCATATGTGCGTGGATTTATCTCTGGGCTTTCTATTTTGTTCCATTGATCTATATATCTGTCTTTGTGCCAGTACCATACTGTCTTGATGACTGTGGCTTTGCAGTAGAGCCTGAAGTCAGGTAGGTTGATTCCTCCAGTTCCATTCTTCTTTCTCAAGATCGCTTTGGCTATTCGAGGTTTTTTGTATTTCCATACAAATTGTGAAATTATTTGTTCTAGCTCTGTGAAGAATACTGTTGGTAGCTTGATAGGGATTGCATTGAATCTATAAATTGCTTTGGGCAGTATACTCATTTTCACTATATTGATTCTTCCAATCCATGAACATGGTATATTTCTCCATCTGTTAGTGTCCTCTTTGATTTCTTTCATCAGTGTTTTATAGTTTTCTATATATAGGTTTTTAGTTTCTTTAGGTAGATATATTCCTAAGTATTTTATTCTTTCCGTTGCAATGGTGAATGGAATTGTTTCCTTAATTTCTCTTTCTGTTTTCTCATTATTAGTGTATAGGAATGCAAGGGATTTCTGGGTGTTGATTTTATATCCTGCAACTTTACTATAGTCATTGATTAGTTCTAGTAATTTTCTGGTGGAGTCTTTAGGGTTTTCTATGTAGAGGATCATGTCATCTGCAAACAGTGAGAGTTTTACTTCTTCTTTTCCAACTTGGATTCCTTTTATTTCTTTTCCTGCTCTGATTGCTGTGGCCAAAACTTCCAAAACTATGTTGAATAGTAATGGTGAAAATGGGCACCCTTGTCTTGTTCCTGACTTTAGAGGAAATGCTTTCAATTTTTCACCATTGAGGATAATGTTTGCTGCGGGTTTGTCATATATAGCTTTGATTATGTTGAGGTATGTTCCTTCTATTCCTGCTTTCTGCAGAGTTTTTATCATAAATGGATGTTGAATTTTGTCAAAGGCTTTCTCTGCATCTATTGAGATAATCATATGGTTTTTATTTTTCAATTTGTTAATGTGGTGTATTACATTGATTGATTTGCGGATATTGAAGAATCCTTGCATCCCTGGGATAAAGCCCACTTGGTCATGGTGTATGATCTTTTTAATGTGTTGTTGGATTCTGATTGCTAGAATTTTGTTAAGGATTTTTGCATCTATGTTCATCAGTGATATTGGCCTGTAGTTTTCTTTTTTTGTGGGATCTTTGTCAGGTTTTGGTATTAGGGTGATGATGGCCTCATAGAATGAGTTTGGAAGTTTACCATCCTCTGCAATTTTCTGGAAGAATTTGAGCAGGATAGGTGTTAGCTCTTCTCTAAATTTTTGGTAGAATTCAGCTGTGAAGCCATCTGGACCTGGGCTTTTGTTTGCTGGAAGATTTTTGATTACAGTTTCAATTTCCGTGCTTGTGATGGGTCTGTTAAGATTTTCTATTTCTTCCTGGTTCAGTTTTGGAAAGTTGTACTTTTCTAAGAATTTGTCCATTTCTTCCACGTTGTCCATTTTATTGGCATATAATTGTTGATAGTAGTCTCTTATGATCCTTTGTATTTCTGTGTTGTCTGTTGTGATCTCTCCATTTTCATTTCTAATTTTATTGATTTGATTTTTCTCCCTTTGTTTCTTGATGAGTCTGGCTAATGGTTTGTCAATTTTATTTATCCTTTCAAAAAACCATCTTTTGGTTATGTTGATTTTTGCTATGATCTCTTTTGTTTCTTTTGCATTTATTTCTGCTCTAAGTTTTAAGATTTCTTTCCTTCTACTAACCCTGGGGTTCTTCATTTCTTCCTTTTCTAGTTGCTTTAGGTGTAGAGTTAGGTTATTTATTTGACTTTTTTCTTGTTTCTTGAGGTGTGCCTGTATTGCTATGAACTTTCCCCTTAGGACTGCTTTTACCGCGTCCCACAGGTTTTGGGTTGTTGTGTTTTCATTTTCATTCGTTTCTATGCAAATTTTGATTTCTTTTTTGATTTCTTCTGTGATTTGTTGGTTATTCAGCAGTGTGTTGTTCAGCCTCCATATGTTGGAATTTTTAATAGTTTTTCTCCTGTAATTGAGATCTAATCTTACTGCATTGTGGTCAGAAAAGATGCTTGGAATGATTTCTATTTTTTTGAATTTACCAAGGCTAGCTTTATGGCCCAGGATGTGATCTATCCTGGAGAAGGTTCCATGTGCGCTTGAGAAGAAGGTGAAATTCATTGTTTTGGGATGAAATGTCCTATAGATATCAATTAGGTCTAACTGGTCTATTGTATCATTTAAAGTTTGTGTTTCCTTGTTAATTTTCTGTTTAGTTGTTCTATCCATAGGTGTGAGTGGGGTATTAAAGTCTCCCACTATTATTGTGTTATTGTTAATTTCTCCTTTCATACTTGTTAGCATTTGTCTTACATACTCCGGTGCTCCCGTGTTCGGTGCATATATATTTATAATTGTTATATCTTCTTCTTGGATTGATCCTTTGATCATTATGTAGTGACCTTATTTGTCTCTTTTCACAGCCTTTGTTTTAAAGTCTATTTTATCTGATATGAGTATTGCTACTCCTGCTTTCTTTTGGTCCCTATTTGCATGGAAAATCTTTTTCCAGCCCTTCACTTTCAGTCTGTATGTGTCCCCTGTTTTGAGGTGGGTCTCTTGTAGACAACATATGTAGGGGTCTTGTTTTTGTATCCATTCAGCCAGTCTTTGTCTTTTGGTTGGGGCATTCAACCCATTTACGTTTAAGGTAATTACTGATAAGTATGATCCTGTTGCCATTTAGTTTATTGTTTTGGGTCCGAATTTATACACCCTTTTTGTGTTTCCTGTCTAGAGAATATCCTTTAGTATTTGTTGGAGAGCTGGTTTGGTGGTGCAGAATTCTCTCAGCTTTTGCTTGTCTGAAAAGCTTTTGATTTCTCCTTCATACTTGAATGAGATCCTTGCTGGGTACAATAATCTGGGCTGTAGGTTATTTTCTTTCATCATTTTAAGTATGTCTTGCCATTCCCTCCTGGCCTGAAGAGTTTCTATTGAAAGATCAGCTGTTATCCTTATGGGAATTCCCTTGTGTGTTATTTGTTGTTTTTCCCTTGCTGCTTTTAATATTTGTTCTTTGTGTTTGATCTTTGTTAATTTGATTAATATGTGTCTTGGGGTGTTTCCCCTTGGGTTTATCCTGTTTGGGACTCTCTGGGTTTCTTGGACTTGGGTGATTATTTCCTTCCCCATTTTAGGGAAGTTTTCAACTATTATCTCCTCAAGTATTTTCTCATGGTCTTTCTTTTTGTCTTCTTCTTCTGGGACCCCTATGATTCAAATGTTGTAGCGTTTAATATTGTCCTGGAGGTCTCTGAGATTGTCCTCATTTCTTTTAATTCGTTTTTCTTTTATCCTCTCTGATTCATTTATTTCTACCATTCTATCTTCTAATTCACTAATCCTGTCTTCTGCCTCTGTTATTCTACTATTTGTTGCCTCCAGAGTGTTTTTAATTTCATTTATTGCATTATTCATTATATATTGACTCTTTTTTATTTCTTCTAAGTCCTTGTTAAACCTTTCTTGCATCTTCTCAATCCTTGCCTCCAGGCTATTTATCTGTGATTCCATTTTAATTTCAAGATTTTGGATCAATTTCACTATCATTATTTGGAATTCTTTATCAGGTAGATTCCCTATCTCTTCCTCTTTTGTTTGGTTTGGTGGGCATTTATCCTGTTCCTTTATCTGCTGGGTATTCCTCTGTCTCTTCATCTTGTTTAAATTGCTGAGTTTGGGGTGTCCTTTCTGTATTCTGGCAGTTTGTGGAGTTCTCTTTATTGTGGCATTTCCTCACTGTGTGTGGGTTTGTACAGGTGGCTTGTCAAGGTTTCCTGGTTGGGGAAGCTTGTGTCGATGTTCTGGTGGATGGAGCTGTATTTCTTCTCTCTGCAGTGCAATGATATGTCCAGTAATGAGTTATGAGATGTGTATGGTTTTGGGGTGATTTTGGGCAGCCTGTATCTTGAAGCTCAGGGCTGTGTTCCTTTGTTGCTGGAGAATTTGCTTGGTATGTCTTGCCCTGGAACTTGTTGGCCCTTGTGTGGTGCTTGGTTTCAGTGTCGGTATGGAGGCATTTGATGAGCTCCTGTCAAGTAATGTTCCTTGGAGTCAGGAGTTCCCTGGAGTCAGGGTTTGGACTTAAGCCTCCTGCTTCCAGTTATCGGTCTTATTTTTACAGTAGTTTCAAAACTTCTCCTTCTATACAGCACCATTGATAAAACATCTACGGTAAAGATGAAAAGTTTCTCTACTGTGAGGGTCACTCAGAGAGGTTCACAGTGTTACATGGAGAAGAGAAGAGGGAGGAGGGAGTTAGAGGTGACTCAAATGAGATGAGGTGGAATCAATAGTGGAGAGAGTGGGCTAGCCAGTAGTCACTTCCTTATGTGCACTCCACAACTGGACCACTCAGAGATGTTCATGGAGTTATACAGAGAAGAGAAGAAGGAGGAAGGAGACAGAGGTGGCCAGAAGGATAAAAGGGGGAAATGAAAAGAAGGGAGACAGATCCAGCCAGTAATCAGTTCCCTAAGTGTTCTCCACCATCTGGAACACACAGAAATTCACAGAGTTGGGTAGAGTAGAGAGGGGTTAGGGAGGAGATACAGGCGACCTGGTGAAGAAAAAGGAGAGTCCAAAGGGAGAGAGAGCAGTCAAGCCAGTAATCTTGCTCCCTAGTGAAAAATGGGTTCTGCAAGATTGGGTTCTTAAAGGTACAAAATTGGTAACAAATACATAAAAGCAAAAATTAAAAATCTAGAGTAGAGTTTGGAATTTCAAAAATACGATGTTAATGAAAAGAAGAAGGAAAAGAAAGAGAGAAAAAACGAACAAAGAAAAACAAACAAGGTCGCAAAAATTATAAACTACAGGTACAAAATTGATAACTAATACCAAAAAGCAAAAATTAAAAATCTAGAGTACAGTTTGGAATTTCAAAAATACAATGTTAAGAAAAAGAAGAAGAAAAATAAAGAGAGAAAACAAACAAACCAACAAAAACAATGTCGCAAAAATTATAAAGTAAATACAGGTACAAAATTGATATCAAATACCAAAAAGCATAAATTAAAAATCTTGAGTAGAGTTTTGAATTGCAAATATACGATGTTATATAAAAGAAGAAGAGAAAGAAACAGAGGGAAAAAAAAAAGTCACAGAAATTAAAAAAAAAACTATAGGTACAAAATTGATAACATATACCAAAAGGCTAAAATTAAAAATCTAGAGTAGAGTTTGGAATTTCAAAAATACAATGTTAAAGAAAAGAAGAAAAAGAAAAAAAAAACAAAACACGGTCAAAAAATTATAAAAAATATATATGAAGTTTGCTGAAGAAGAAAAAAATAGGGTCTTTTTTTTGTTTTTGCAAAGTAATAGGTTATAAAAGTGAAAATTAAAGGACAATAGAGGACTTAAATTTTTTTTTTAATTAAAAAAAAGAAAGAAAGAAAGATTGATCGTAAAAATAGTAAAAATATATCTAGGACTTTCTCTGGTTTTGTTGTGAGTATTGTGGGTTCAGTTCATTTTTGGCTAGTTCCTTGGTTCGACTTATATTTCTCAAGATCTATAGGCCCCTTCCTATGTAGTCCGTAGTAACCACAGGGTTTTAATCTATGGCCTGTAGCTTCCAAGGCGTTTCCCTCTGTTATAGCTTCTTCTGTTTGCTGGTCTCTTCAGTGTCTGGTTCCCGCCCTGACACAAAGGGGATGGTAGAGGACACTTTTTTTTTTTTTTAGGCTCACTTGTTCAGCCGTGCTGTGGGGAGGGAGGGAGGGATGCTGCAAACAAATAACACTGGCGTGCGCTCGCAGTGCCTCAGACACATTGGGTCTGCCCCCGCTCACAGCGCGTGTAGCCTCTCTGCCCACACTGCTCGGGCTCTAGGTTGTTCCGCCGGGAACAATCAGAGGCCAGCCCTGGGCTGACCTCTCAGGTCCAAGCCACTCAGGTTCAGGCACTCGGGTAGTCCTCAGAGGCGCAGACTCGGTTGGGCCTGCGTTTTGTGCTCTTCCCAGGTCCGAGCAGCTCAGGTGATGAGGTGTTTGGCAAGCGCCAATGCTGCGACTTATCGCCTCCCCGCCACTCGGTTATCTGGGTGTAAAACCGGCGCACCTTCTCAGGCAGATGTTGACCGTCCAGACCCCCAAGAAGTTTTAGTTAGCAAAGAATCCTGCTTACAGTTTTATAGACAGTGTCTCTCTGGGGCTGCGATTGCCCCCTTCCGGCTCTGGCTGCCTGTCACAGGAGGGGGAAGGTCTGCAGCCAGCTATCTCTGTTCAGTCCTTTGTTCCGTGCACAGGCCTGGCGGTGTCTTAGGTTAGGGCTGGCTTTTCACGTGGTAGATATCCCACAGTCTGGTTTGCTAGCCCAAATTATTTCACCCAGATAGCGCTCAGGACATTTGGGCCAGATTCTTACTGTAAGCGACGCTGCCCGGGCCGCGCTTCCCTGCCCAGCCCCCGCTTGCTAATGGCGTGTGCAGGCGTCTGCGCTGCTTCTCCGCTGGGGGAGTTACCTTAGGGCTCGCAATCTGCGATTTTTAATTGTTTATTTATTTTTTCTCCCTGTTATGTTGCCCTCTGTGCTTCCAAAGCTCCGCACAGATTCGGCAGTGAGAAGGTTTCCTGGTGTTTGGAAACTTCTCTCTTTTTAAGACTCCCTTCCAGGGACGGAGCTCCATCCCTCCCTCTTTTGTCTCTTTTTTTTGTCTTTTATATTTTTTCCTACCTCCTTTTGAAGAGTTGGGTTGCTTTTCTGGGTACCTGATGTCCTCTGCCGGCATTCAGAAGTTGTTTTATGGAATTTACTTGACGTTTAAATGCTCTTTTGATGAATTTGTGGGGGAGAAAGTGTTCTCCCCGTCCTACTCGTCCGCCATCTTGGCTCCTCCCATCTACACTTTAGAGTTATGAATTAGGGTTATGAATTTGGGGGTGGCAATTTGATAATACCTATCAACAATTAGACACACCTTTTGACTCTGCAGTTCTATGTTCAGGAATTTCTCCTACAGGTATATTCACTTCCTGGCAGAAAAATACATGAAAAAGGATGTTAACAAAAGTACAGTTTGTGACAACAAATACTTAAATATCATCAATACCAGACTGGTTAAAACCATTATGGTGCATCTATCTAATGGAATAGCATGCAATACTTAGGAAGACTGAAGCATGTTCGTGTTCATTGTCTTTGTGTTGTGTAAATGCTCAGGACAGGCTTCCCTGGTGGCTCAGAGGTAAAGAACATGCCAGCCAATGCAGGAGACTGGAGTTCAATACCTGAGTCAAGAAGACCTCCTGGAGAAGGAAATGGCAACCCATTCCAGCATTTTGGCCTGGTAAGTCCCATGGACAGAGGAGCCTGGCAGGCTAGAGTCCATGGGCTGCAAAGAGTTGGACATGAACTTAGCGACTAAACAAGAACAACAACAATGAAATGCTTAGAACAGTAGGTGTTTTAATTAATATTTATTGAAGTGAGTGGGTGACCCTCATTCTAAGTGTGAAGCAATGAGGAGTGGTCTAGCAATGATCTTAAGTATCAGTGTTTAGGAAAATACACACATATACATGCAACCACAAACGCTTTCCTGGAAAGAGTGACAGGAAAACATCAGCAGTAGTGTCTTCTCTGTACTGGAGTGAATATAAGAAAACAAGATCTTGGTGAATGAGGCACCTACATTACAGGTTGAAGGAAGCACCCTGAGATTAAGTATCTCCTTAAATTTCAAACCCAGGCATCTAACTTACTTCATCCTGAAAGTGAAAGTATAAGTCCCTTAGTCGTAGTGTCCAATTCTTTGCGACCCCATGGACAGTAACCCACCAGTCTCCTCCCTCCATGGAATTCTCCAGGTAAGAATTCAGTGGAATTCTCCACTGAAGTGGGTAGCCATTCCCTTCTCCAGGGGATTTTCCTGACTTAGGGATTGAACCTGGGTCTCCTGTTTTACACGCAGATTCTTCACCATCTGAGGCACCAAGGAAGATTTACCCCTGATCTGTGAGGAGACTTGACTTCTGGTTTTCTACTTTTCAGTTTCCATGCTATGAGAAAATAATTTTGGAATAAAAACATTAAATTACTTAATAGTATTACAATTTAAGACTAGAGATTTTATCTTATAAAAGGACTGAAGGATTATAAAGGGACACTCAAGCACCTTAAGAACGTAACAGAGAATATCTATCATAAATATTGCTACAAAACTGATTTTAAGTTTGAAAGAGAAACTATATTAAAATGATAATAGTAAGGGCCCACAGGTGGTGCTAGTGGTAAAGAACCTGCCTGCCAATGTAAGAGACTTAAGAGACATGGGTTCGATCCCTGGGTTGGGAAGATCCCCTGGAGAAGGGAATGGCAATCCACTCCAGTATTCTTGCCTAGAGACACCTATGGACAGAGAAGCCTGGTGGGCTACAGTCCATGGGGTCTCAAAGAGTCAGACATGTCTGAAGTAACTTAAATAGCAGAGTATAGGCTTATACCTTCAAAATACATACAGAATACATACTTTCATACAAAAGGATGAAAAATGTTGAGAGTCATAATCAATTGGACTCTTATTTATCAGACAAATCAATACAGATATAAAGTAGGGTCAGTAGTTTAAATTTCAGGAAAAAAAATAGAGTTTGGGTGATAAAAAAAGGAAAATGAAGGTTCTTTTCTTTTACTAAAGGTGTAATCCATGCTGACAATGCCATGAAGAATAGCAAAGGAAGACTTTCAAAATTAAGCAAAAACATTTAGATTTAAAAGGAATAATAAACATTATTTTTATTAGACAGCTTGGTTATATCTCTGTTAGCCTCTGATGGGCCAAAATATATATATTCATACATAAATATTGATATATACATATACAAAGATACAGATAAAATAAGAGATATAGGTACTTGGTAATACACTAATAAAGTTTAAATATGTATTAAAACAATACTCAGTTTTTTCAACCATCTGTGGAGCACTAAACTAAAAAAAATAAATAAATAACTGTAAGTGAACTTGCAAATAAAATATCAATAAAATCTCCCAAGTAGGAACCATAAAGGGAAGGTTCTTCAACAACACTGCAATAAAATGACAAATTGTGTTCACAACCTTAGATACAAATAATTAGGTTTACAATGAAATTTAAAAAGAATCCCATAAAAATTTTAGGCTAAAGACGAATACAAATCTACAAGTATGGAGTACTTAGAAAATAATAAAAATGAGAACATGAATTCTCAAATTTTGTTGATTGTGGCCAAAGCACAAGGAAAGATTTTGTGTTAAAAGCATTCATTATTTAAAAAAAAAAAACAAAAAACAAAAAACAGAAAAAAAAAAATGACTAAGGGCAACTCAAAGAGTTTGGATAAAAACAGATCACTTGTAAAACGGCATAAAGAAGAATGTGATGAAGAATAAAAATCAAATTAATCAGCATCACAATCAATTAAAAAATAACATGGTAGTCCTTTAAAACCAAATAGCTTATAAATACAATTAAAAGAAAAGATAAAACACAAATTTTAAAAATAGGAATTAGATATTTGATAACACAAAAAAGTATAGAGGAATAAACCACAAAGACATTATATACTATTCTATGAAAATATGGTAGGAAATTTCAATGGAGTAGATTACTTCTGAGACAAATTTAACATTCAAGTTGGCTCAAGAAATAAAAAACAGTATTTTCTCTTATTTATCTTATAAGAAATAATCAATTTTTTTCTTCTGAAAAGCTTTGAGCCATGTGGTTTTATTGTTGAGAATTATGTCAAACTTAAAAAAAAGATAATCCAAATTCTACATGAAATCTTTTCTCAAGTATGGAAAAAGCCAGCTTTGATTTTTAAAGAGTCTTTTAAAGATAGTTGAAAAAACTCTATTATATACTTTAAGAGAGTGAAAAGAAAAGCCACAGATTAGGAAAAAAAAAATTTGCTAAGCATTTCTTATAAAGGACTTGTATCCAAAATAAGCAAAGAACACTTAAAATGCAGCAATAAGAAAACAGCCTCATTAAAAAACAGACAAAATATTTGAACAAATATTTCACCAAAGAAGACATACAGATGGAAAATAAGCATATGAAAAGGTGCTCAACATCACACATCATTAGGAAATTGCAAATTAAAGCAACAATGAGATACTATTACATTACTGCATATAAACACAGTCACTTCAGTCATGTCTGACTCTTTGCGACGCTATGGACTATAATCCGCCAGGCTCCTCTGTCCATGAGACTCTCCCGGCAAGAATACTGGAGTGGGTTGCCATGCACCCCTCCGGGGGATCTTCCTGACCCAAGGATTGAACCTACATCTCTTGCATCTCCTGCATTGCAGATGGATTCTTTACCCACTGAGCCATCAGTACCTGCTACAAAGGCTAAAATCCAAACACTGGTAACACCAAATGTTGACAATGATATAGAACAATGATATAGGCACTGTCATTCACTGCTGGTGGCATAATCACTTTGGTAAACAGTTTGACAGTTTCCTACAAAGCTAAACATAGTATATGATCCAGAAATCACGGTCCTAGACATATATTCAAATGAGTTGAAAACTTATGTCCACACAAAAACCTGCACACAGATATCTATAGCAGCTTTATGTCATAACTGCCAAAACTTGGAAGCTACCAAGATGTCCTTCAATAGGTGAGTGGATAAATAAACTGCGGTACATCCAGACAATGTACTATTACTCAGCACTGAGAAGAAATGAGCTCTCAAGCCATGGAAGAGACATTGAGGAAAATGAGATGCAAATTGCTAAGCAAAATGAGTCAATCTGAAAAGACTATGATTTCTATGATATGATATTCTGGAAAAGGCATAACTATAGATATAGTAGAAAGATGAGTGGTTGCCAGAGGTTAAAGGAGATAGATGCGGAGGGGTGAGTTAGGTGGAACACAGGGACTATTTGTTGTTGTTTAGTCATCAAGTCTTGTCTGATTCTTTTGCAACCTCATGGACTGTAGCCCAGACTTCCCTGGTGGCTCAGTGATTAAGAATCCGTTTGCCAATGCGGGAAACATGGGTTTT
The DNA here is from genome assembly GCF_019923935.1 of Bubalus bubalis. Taxonomy (NCBI): domain Eukaryota; kingdom Metazoa; phylum Chordata; class Mammalia; order Artiodactyla; family Bovidae; genus Bubalus; species Bubalus bubalis. The sequence goes on from NC_059163.1 coordinate 21,775,708, forward strand.
ATCCCTGGATTGGAAAGATCCCCTGGAGAAGGAAATGGCACTCCTGTATTCTTGCCTGGAAAATTCCATGGACAGAGAAGCCTGGGGGGTTACAGTCTATAGAGTCATAACAGAGTCGGACACAGTGGAGCTACTGAGCATGCACACATGGATTATAATCCACCAGGCTCCTCTGTCCATGGAATTTTCCAGGCAAGAATATTGGAGTGGGTTGCCATTCCCTACTGAGGGATTCAACACATGTTTCCTGCATTGGCAGATGGATTCTTTGCCACTGACCCACCAGGGAAGCCCAGGGAATATTTAAGTCTCGATATTTGGATATTTGCTTTGGTAACTGTTATGATGGATACAAAATGGTATACATTTGTCAAAACCCACAGAATTGAACAACAGGACAAAGAGTGATCTCTAATATAAACTATAGACTTAGTAATTTTTCAATTTGGTTTATTAATTGTAACAAATATAGCACATTAATGCGAGATGTTAATAACAAGGAAAGTTGTGTAAGTATGAGCAGAAGAGGTGAAACTATACTTTGTCCTCAATTTTTCATAAACCTCAAATCAATCCAATAAAATAAATTCTATTAATTAAAATATTACATATAATTCAATATTCAGTGTCCATAAATAAAGTGTTATTGGCACGGAGGAAAATAAAACTACATACACAGAAACATTCTCATAAAGAGAGTTGCAAAAATCTCAAATAATATATGAGCAAAGAAATTTGGATAGTCTACTGAAGAAATAATTCAAGACGCATTGTTACCTGGAAAGCATCTCAAAATTTATATATACATTTATATAAATTTATATACACTGTATAACAATTTTATTTATAATAATAATTTCAGTTGATGGCAAAACTGCATTTGGAAGGAAATATTGACATCCATTTCTGGTTAAGTCTCAAAGCAATGTTAGGAATAGGAGTATATTTCTCCCCATTTAAAATATTAATAATAAATCAAGTCAGCATCATATGAATGGTTTTTAACAATGCGAGCTTCTCGTTTCAAGAGATTTCATAATAGGCATTTCTTGGGTGTCTTCCAAACTCAGGATAATCTCCCCTCTCTAGAAACAGCCCTTGAGACTCAGGGATGAAGCTCCAGGTAGTATGTCTACCATCTGACCTTTACCATTGCTGACTGATGTAGCAGACTCCCAGCCCTCTGATGGCTCACCAGGCTTCGTCTCCTGAGACTCTGAAATTTAGGGTTGACGGACAGAGATTGGGAAGTAGTTGGAGCTCTGCTTTATTTACTGACAGTGTTTGACAGAGAGGCTTCCAGAATTCTCTATTCTTTCCTGAGTCTTGGCTTTCAACTGTTCCTTGGATTCTGCTGCTGCTGCTGCTAAGTCGCTTCAGTCGTGTCTGACTCTGTGCGACACCATAGACGGCAGCCCACTAGGCTCTCCCGTCCCTGGGATTCACCTGGCAAGAACACTGGAGTGGGTTGCCATTTCCTCCTCCAATGTAGGAAAGTGAAAAGTGAAAGTGAAGTCGCTCAGTCGTGTCTGACTCTTAGCCACCCCATGGACTGCAGCCTACCAGGCTCCTCCATCCATGGGATTTTCCAGGCAAGAGTACTGGAGTGGGGTGCCATTGCCTTCTCCATCCTTGGATTCTAGTATACTCCTATTTCCACTTAAATGTGTGAGATTTGTTTATGTGGCTTCCAAACAACAACAGAAAATCTCAAGTAACTCAGATGCTAATAGGTGTATGATGGTGAAAATGGAGGGGTGTTGATCAGTAGACAATTTGTGTGGGAACTTAAACAAACTTACAGAGCTCTCTTTATTTTGGAATTTCTCAGAGTCAATAACATGTCACATTGTGAGTCTTGAGGAGAAATCTGCAGTATGCAATTTCACAGCCTTATCTGACCACAGAATATTTTTTCTTTTGGAAGATACTGTAAAAAGATTGGTGTGCTACAGAACATATTTTGGGAAACAGTTCACTAGTGGTATTCTCAATAAACCAGCATCTTCATCCTCTTGACTTAATTGGTTCTAGAAAGTCTTGGCCAATTCATGTCACATCTACAACAGTCTTTTGGTAGCTGTAATGAGGAGGAAATTAATTCATAATAGCAGTAGTATCAAGAGCAAAAATAAAAACCGAATGTGCCTGAGATTGCTTTTTAACCCAAGTTAATGAATTTCTTGAGGGAAGCACTTATTCTCTATCGTGTCCCTGGAAGAGTATCTGGCTCACAAGAAGCAAAAAAAACAAGTGTGTAAGTGTGTGTGTGTGTGCGCGCGTGTGTGTTAGTCGCTCAGCCACGTCCGACTCTATGCAACCCTATGGACTCTAGCCTCTGAGGTTTCCCTGTCCTTGGAACTCTCCAAGAAAGAATACTGGAGTGGGTAACCATTCTCCAGGGGATCTTCCCAACCCAGGGATCAAACCCAGGTCTCCTACATTGTGTCCTTCATAATTAAATAAGCAGAAAGTGAAATCGCCCAGTCATGTCCGACTCTTTGTGACCCCATGAACTGCCTAGTAGGCTCCTCCGTCCATGGAATTTTCCAGGCAAGAGTGCTAGAATGAGTTGCCATTTCCTTCTCCAAGGGATCTTCCCGACCTAGGGATTGAACCCAGGTCTCCTGCATTTCAGGCAGACGCTTTACCTTCTGAGCCCAGAAGGTAAAGCCAGGGAAGCCCTAAATAAGTAGATATTTTCTTTCAATTTCCTTGAGATTAAGATAGCTTCTGGCTATTGTTAACTGTTTAAATCATACTATTCTGGGAAATACAATAAAATTTGAGGATGCTGGTCAAAGATCAGGTAGTTCTAAGTATATACTTTCTTATCTTACAAAAACTGTAGTATAAAGCAGGAATTGCACAGAAAGAGTATTCATCCAGTCACATTGTCACTGCTGCTTTTCCTCCTTTTGTCACCACCAGTAAAAGAGGAAGAATGAATTGCTGCTCCAATGACTGAGAACCTTGGTGGTGGTTTAGTTGCTAAGTCATGTCTGACTCTTGTGACCCCATGGACTATAGCCTGACAGGCTCCTCTGTCCTTGGGATTCTCTAGGCAAGAATACTGGAGTGGGTAGCCATTTCCTTCTCCAGGAGATCTTCCTGACCCAGGAGTCAAACCTGGGTCTCCTACATTGCAGGCAGATTCTTTACCGACTGATCTATGAGGGACGATTGAGTACTTTAGTATCCCAGACTTCTCCCTTTATTCTCTTCTACTCACACTCTCTACTCCATTGAACTGGATGCATTGTTTAGTCAGAACTACGTGCTTTTCTGAAGATTCTCATTCATTCACAAGACTGTCATAGTTGTTGTAATTAAAGTGTGTTAGTTAAACACACTTTAACTAAGTGTTGTAGTTAAAGTGTGCTCAGTTGTTTTTGACTCTTTGTGACTCCATGGACTGTAGCCCACCAGGCTCCTCTGGCCATGGAATTCTCCAGGCAAGAATATTGGAGTGAGTAGCCATTCCTTTCTCTGGGGGATTTTCCCAACCAGGGGATCAAACCCAGGTCTCCTGTACTGCAGGCAGATTTTTTTTACCATCTGAGCCGCCAGGGAAGCCCAAAGGAGAACATAAATCTGCATAGCCTGACCTTCTTAGATTTTAAATTTTAGTGGCACTGGGCTCCTGGATGATGCTGAGTCAAGTTTCCCTTCTCTGGGATTTTGGACTTGGGTAAAAAGAGAAGGGGGAAGGGAAGGAAGGAAAGAGGGACGAAGAGAAGGGGTGGAGAGAGAGAGAGAAAGAGAGAGTGAGAGGTGCACACCCGGAGAAACAGAGAGGCTGTTCTGTTGGAAGAGACTATGATGCACAGAGAACAACACAGTAATGGGATTGAGCAGGACTTCTGACAGTGTATGATGATGATTATTCCTGCAATGCAGACATATTCCTTTCTTTAATCCTAGGAGACAGCTCAGTGTTTTTACAAGAAAGCTTCAGATCGGATAGCCATCACTTGCAACCAGTCTTGGACAATGCCTTTAAACTATCACTTGGAGAAAATTATGCTTAACTTGCAAGGCTATTCTGTTCAGCTGAGGGAATCTATAAATAGATTAGAAAAACAACAAGGAGAAATCATAGATGTTTTGGATTTTGAAGAGACCTTCAAGAGCCAAAGTCTGGAGAGATAAAGTGATTTGGCCAATTACCAACATCAGCTTGCCAAACAGTCTGGTTCTTAATGCTCTTTACTCTTTATTGCATTGCTCAATTTCTGGTTTCATTTCCTTTCTGTAGGCTAGTTCATTCTTTGGTCCTGTGTCTTTGGCTCACCATTCTTCTGCTGATGCTCATATACATTTCACATAGTCCCTTTCCTTGGCCCTGCATTCGACCATTAGCTTCAGGTTAAAATTACTTTCTTTGTGAACCCTGGACTCATGTGTAACAGCTCTCTAATCGCTGTCTCTTCTTTCCTGGGTAAAAGTCAGTTCAATGAACTTTCATAGAAGGAGTTTCCAATTCCCAGTAGTCGCATTAGTTTGACCTTAGTACTGTGATCACAGGGCAAGGTAAGATGTGAGAGCTAAGCTCAACACAAGGACATGTCATTTAAAACATTTATAGGAATTGTGGCTCTGTTGATATAAAGTATATATAATAGGGGCTTCCCAGGCGGCTCAATGGTAAAGAATCCACCTATTAATGCAGGAGATGCATGAGATGCGGGTTCCATCCCTGGGTTGGGAAGATCCCCTCGAGGAAGAAATGGCAACCCACTCTAGTATTCTTGCCTGGAAAATTCCATGAACAGAGGAGCCTGGTGGACTATATAGTCCATGGGGCCACAAAGAGTTGGACACGATTGAGCGACAGAACATGAATGAAATCTTACATAGATTCATTGAATATCAATCAACCTGGGTGGGTGCTGCAAACTTAAATCAGGCTACAAAATCAGGCAACATGACATCTGAATCCAAGGCCAGCTGCATGGGAACACGTGTACACCCGTGGCGGATTCATGTTGATGTATGGCAAAACCAATACAATATTGTAAAGTAATTAGCCTCTAATTAAAATAAATAAATTTAAATTAAAAAAAAAAAGACATGATATTGGAACTCTCAGAAGTCTAGTCTTGGCTTTGCATTGGCCCAGAGGTTCTAATCCTGAGAATGTCCTGGGTATTTGTGGTCCACATCACACGTTATGGGCTCATATTCATGTCTAAAGTTCTGTTCCTCCCTCCCTCCACCCTGGTACCTCAGAATGTGATTGCACTTTGAGAAACAGCTTTTGAAGTGGTACCGAGGTAAAATGACACCATTACAGTGGAATCTAATCTAATCTGACTGATGTTCTCACAAGAGAAAGAAATTTTGACACTTGGAGAGACACCAGGGATGCCTGCACAGAGGAAAGACTGAGTGAAGAAACAGCAAGAAGCATGGCATATGCAAGCCAAGAAGAGAGGTCTCAGAAGAAACCAAACTTCCTAATACCTCGATCCTGGGCTTACAGTCTCTAGAAGTGTCAGAACGTAAATTCTCATTGTTTAAGCCACCAGTCTGTGGTATTTTGTTATGGCATCCCCAGCAAACAAATACTCTGTTCAATATTTACTATCATTACATTCAGTTCAGTTGAGTTCAGTTCAGTTGCTCAGTCAGGTCTGACTCTTTGCAACCCCATAAACCGCAGCATGCCAGGCCTCCCTGTCCATCACTAACTCCAGGAGTCCACCCAAATCCATGTCCATTGAGTCGGTGATGCCATCCAACCGTCTCATCTTCTGTCGTCCCCTTCTCCTGTCCTCAATCTTTCCCAGCATCAGGGTTTTTTCAAATGAGTCAACTCCTTGCATCAGGTGGCCAAAGTATTGGAGTTTCAGCTTCAACATCAGTCCTTCCAATGAACACACCCAGGACTGATTTCCTTTAGGATGGACTGGTTGGATCTCCTTGCAGTCCAAGGGACTCTCAAGAGTCTTCTCCAATACCACACTTTATTCAGTCATTAAATTCAGTTCATTAAATTAAGTCTCTGTGCTGCTGGTGGGATGCAGATCACGTGCCCTGAGTTCCTGCTAGCATTTATGCCTGATAACTGGGGGATGCTAAGGTGCATGTGGCTTCTTAGCGCCTGGAGCTCAGGCCCCAAGCACTTCGCTCCTTCTCAGTCGCTCTTTTCAAGCCTTCTGCCGTCTGTGTGGGCCTCAAAAGTGCATCCGCACTTAACGTGATGATGGAGTAGGAATAACATGGAATCCATCTCTCTAGCTAGACAACAATTACACTGGCAGAAACTGTTGAAGATATTGGCTAGAGGGGCACAGCAACCCACTCAGAATTCTTGCCTGGAGAATCCCACGGACAGAGGAGCCTGGTGGGTGGCAGTTCATGGGGTTGCAAAGAGTTGGACACTACTGAAGTGATTAACACACCACACACATTCAATTTAGAAGGTAATGTAAAAATTACTTTTGATGACATAATTAATTTTTGTGTCTTAAATGTTGGGAATAAATATAGAAGCAATCTAAATATATGAATTATTTTAAATATTTGAAATAGCTATACTTAAAAAAGATCTTCACAACCAAGATAATCACGATGGTGTGATCACTCACCTAGAGACAGACATCCTGGAATGTGAAGTCAAGAGGGCCTTAGAAAGTATCACTACAAGCAAAGCTAGTGGAGGTGATGGAATTCCAGTTGAGCTATTTCAAATCCTGAAAGATGATGCTGTGAAAGTGCTGCACGCAATATGCCAGCAAATTTGGAAAACTCAACAGTGGCCACAGGACTGGAAAAGGTCAGTTCTCATTCCAATTCCAAAGAAAGGCAATGCCAAAGAATGCTCAAACTACCGCACAATTGCACTCATCTCACACGCTAGTAAAGTAATGCTCAAAATTCTCCAAGCCAGGCTTCAGCAATATGTGAACTGTGAACTTCCAGATGTTCAAGCTGGTTTTAGAACAAGCAGAGGAACCAGAGATCAAATTGCCAACATCTGCTGGATCATGGAAAAAGCAAGAGAGTTCCAGAAAAACATCTCTTTCTGCTTTATTGACTATGCCAAAGCCTTTGACTGTGTGGATCACAACAAACTGTGGAAAATTCTGAAAGAGATGGGAATACCAGACCACCTGCCCTGCCTCTTGAGAAACCTATATGCAGGTCAGGAAGCAACAGTTAGAACTGGACATGGAAAACAGACTGGTTCCAAATAGGAAAAGGAGGGCATCAAGGCTGTATATTGTCACCCTGCTTATTTAACTTATATGCACAGTACATCATGAGAAACGCTAGACTGGAAGAAGCACAGGCTGGAATCCAGACTGCCAGGAGAAATATCAATAACCTCAGATATGCAGATGATACCACCCTTATGGCAGAAAGTGAAGAGGAACTAAAAGGCCTCTTGATGAAAGTGAAAGTGGAGAGTGAAAAAGTTGGCTTAAAGCTCAACATTCAGAAAACGAAGATCATGGCATCTGGTCCCATCACTTCATGGGAAATAGATGGGGAAACAGTGGAAACAGTGTCAGACTTTATTTTTTGGGCTCCAAAATCGCTGCAGATGGTGACTGCAGCCATGAAATTAAAAGACACTTACTCCTTGGAAGAAAAGTTATGACCAACCTAGATAGCATATTGAAAAGCAGAGATATTACTTTGCCAACAAAGGTCCATCTAGTCAAGGCTATGGTTTTTCCTGTGGTCATGTATGGATGTGAGAGTTGGACTGTGAAGAAAGCTGAGCGCTGAAGAATTGATGCTTTTGAATTGTGGTGTTGGAGAAGACTCTTGAGAGTCCCTTGGACTGCAAGGAGATCCAACCAGTCCATTCTAAAGGAGATCAGCCCTGGGATTTCTTTGGAGGGAATGATACTAAAGCTGAAACTCCAGTCCTTTGGCCACCTCATGCAAAGAGTTGACTCATTGGAAAAGACCCTGATGCTGGGAGGGATTTGGGGCAGGAGGAGAAGGGGATGACAGAGGATGAGATGGCTGGATGGCATCACTGACTTGATGGAGGTGAGTCTGAGTGAACTCCGGGGGTTGGTGATGGACAGGGAGGCCTGGCATGCTGCGATTCATGGGGTCCCAAAGAGTCGGACACAACTGAGTGACTGAACTGAACTGATACTTAAAAATATTTAAAATAGCTAAAACTTTTAAGGAACACTGGCATATGAGGGATAGATGATCTAATTTGTGTGTGTGTGTGTGTGTGTGTGTGTGCTTACTTGCTCAGTTGTGTCTGACTCTTCGTGATCCCATGGACTGTAAACCACTAGGCTCCTCTGTCCATGAAATTTTCCAGGCAAGAATACTGGAGTGGGTTGTCATTTCCTGCTCTAGGCGATCTTCTGAACTCAAGGATCAAACTGCATCTTTTGCGTTTCCTGCATTGACACGTGCCCCCTGGGAAGCCCAGATTATTTAATGGGTAACACCGACTCAATTGATATGAGTTTGAGCAAACTCCAGGAGATGGTGAAGCACAGGGAAGCCTGGCATGCTGCCGTCTATGTATGGGGTTGCAAAGAGTCGGACATGACTGAGTGACTGAACAATAAGAAGCATTATTATTCTAATTTAAAATGTATACAAAACCAGAGAGACTTACTTAGAAAACAAGTTTATGGTTACAAAGGGGAAAGGGACAGGCAGAGGGATAAATTATGAGTATGGGGTTAACAAATACAAACTACTATACATAAAGTAGCTAGTCAACAGGATTTACTAAATAGCACAGGGAATTGTGTTCAGTATATCATAATAACCTATAATGGAAAATAATATGAAAAATGTATAACTCAATCACTTTTCTATACACCTGAAACTAACACAATATTGTAAGTCAAATGTACTTCAATTAAAAAAAAATATCTAAATTACACTCACCTGGGAGGCAGCTCCTAAAAACAAAGGGATTAAGAGAAAATTAATTCTGGATAAAAGTTATTTTTATTTTAAAATAAAATATGATATTTGAATAATTAATTCAGACTATTTTAAATTAAAATCTTATAAATTTATGAACTATATTGAAACTTTTATGAGAACATGAATCATTATAAGTTTAATTTATTAAATTTATGACAGTTACTTAAATCTGTAGGAAAGCTTGTTAGTTGGAAAATTGAAATCATTAGAAACTTGAATGTAATGAAGCTCATAAATAAAATTTAAAATGTTTACAGGATTTTAGTTAACTACACTATAGAATTCATAAAAATAATTGCTAAAATTTCACCAAATCTATGGATAGAAAAATAATTTGTATATATATTTAAAATATAAGTTGTTGTATTGTTCTGTCACTCAGTCATGTCCAACTCTTTGCAACCCATGGACTGCGGCAGGCCAGGCTTCTCTGTCCTTTATCATCTCTTGGAGTTTGCTCAAACTCATGTCCATTGAGTCGATGATGCCATCTAACCATCTCATCCTCTGTTGCCCTCTTCCCCTTCTTCCCTCAATCTTTCCTAGCATCATATTCTTTTCCAGTGACTCAGCTCATAGCATTTGGTGGCCAAAATATTGGAACTTAAGCTTCAGTATTATCCTTTCAATGAATATTCAGGGTTGATTTCCTTTAGGATTGAATGGTTTGATCTCCTTGAAGTCCATGGGACTCTCAAGAATCATCTCCCGCACCACAATTCAAAAGCATCAATTCTTCAACACTCAGCCTTCTTAATGGTCCAACTCTCACATGACTACTGGAAAAACTATAGTTTGACTATACGGATGTTTGTTGGCAAAGTGATATCTGTGCTTTTTAATACATTGTCTAGGTTTGTCATTGGAGAAGGCAATGGCAACCCACTTCAGTGCTCTTGCCTGGAAAATCCCATGAGCAGAGGAGCATAGTAGGCTGCAGTCCATGAGGTTGCGACGAGTCAGACACGACTGAGCGACTTCACTTTTTTCACTTTCATGCATTGGAGAAGGAAATGGCAACCCACTCCAATGTTCTTGCCTGGAGAATCCCAGGGATGGGGGAGCCTGTGCCGCCTATGGGGTCACACAGAGTCAGACACGACTGAAGTGACTTAGCAGCAGCAGCAGGTTTGTCATAGCTTTTCTTCCAAAGAGCAAGAGTCTTTTAATTTCATGACTGCAATCACCATCTGCAGTGATTTTGGAGCCCAGGAAAATAAAGCCTGTCACTGTTTCCATTGTTTCCTCATCTATTTGCCATAAAGTGATGGGACCAGAGGCCATGATCTTCATTTTTTAAATGTTGAGTTTTAAGCCAGATTTTTCACTCTCCTCTTTCACTTTCATCAAGAGGCTCTTTAGTTCCTCTCTGCTTTCTGCCATAAGCATGGTTCATCTGCATATGTCTGAGGTTAATGATATTTATCCTGGCAATCTTGATTCCAGCTTGTGCTTCTGCCAGCCTGGCAGTTTGCATGATGTACTCTGCATATAAGTTAAATAAGTAGAGTGACTATAAATATCCTTGATGTACTCCTATCTCAATTTTGAACCACTCTGTTGTTCCATGTCTGGTTCTAAGTGTTCCTTCTTAACCTGCATAGAGATTTCTCATGAGGCAGGTCAGGCGGTCTGGTATTCCCATCTCTTTAAGAATTTTCCACAGTTTATTGTGATCCACACAGTCAAAGGCTTTGGCATAGTCAATAAAGCAGAAATATATGTTTTGAATTTGTAAATGTAATAAGTCAAGCATTTATCCTATTTCAAAAACAATCCCAGCTTTACAGAAATGTTGCAAATTCAGAACAAAGTTTTTTTCCCCATGAAATATTTATAATTTGCTGACATGATGCCTTTTGACTCCCAAATACTTTAGTATAATTTCCTGCAATCAAGGACATTTTTGAATATAACCACAGCATAATCATCAAAATCAGGACATAAATATTTTTACATTACTACCATCTAATCTTTAGAAATCATTCAATTTTCACCGATTGTCCCCAAATTCCCTTTAGAAGATATGGATAAAACTCAGAATCTTGTGTTGCGTTTCTTTTTTTGGCCCTACCACTTGGCTTGTGGAATTTCAGCTCCCCCACCAAGGATGGAACCCGGATCCTTGGCAATGAAAGCACCACATCTTAATCACTGAACCACTAGGGAATTCCCCATGTTGAATTTGAATATTATGTCTCTCTAGTCTCACTCAACCTGGGATAATTTCTCAGTCTTCTACTCTGATAACCTTGACACTTTTGAAGATGTCAGGCCAGTCAGTTATTTTGTAGAATGTCCCTGGATTTGGGTTTGTCTGTGTTTTCTCTTGATTAAATACTAGCTATGCAACTTTGGCAAGATTTCTACAAAAGGGATGCAGAGTTCTTCTATTGCACCTTAATTAGGTGAAGAACAAACTCAGTTCACCTCTTTACTAGTCATATGCTCTTTGATCATTTACTAAAAGTGGTGTATTCCAAGCTTCTGCATTGTTCTCTCTGTAATAAGTATTTTGTGGGAGATACCATGTAAATATTCTGCTCCTCGTCAAACTTTCCATTTATTCATTTAAGTAGATCTGTATAGACTCATGGTTTCCTATTTTATACCTGCTGTTTTCATTATTTGATGCCCAACCTGTACCAAATTTGGCCAGTGAGAACCCTTTCAAGGTGGAGTCTGTGTTCCTTTGATAAGTTCATTTCATTTTTCTGGAACGTCTTTGCTTTCTGGCACAGAAAGGGATTCCAGACTTTTTAACTCTCCCTGCCTCAGTCCTAGAATCAGTTATTTTCCTATGGATCCCTCCTTCCTTTGGGAGAAAATAGTGTTGAGAAACGAAGATCTGGGTGCGAGGTGTGCTTGCTGACATGGGGTGTTGCTGCTCTGAGGTTGTCTCAGTGGACAGAGTGTTGGAATATGAATGCATACACACAGAGGTGTATGTTCTGTATCTGTTGTATTTACTGAAAATGAAGAGATCACACCAATACATCCAATTCTAATTTCACACCACTCTACTACTTCACACTGGGATCTGACACCTCGAACCAGACTATCACCTCCTCCATGAATACATCCTGCTCACTGCATTGGAACTGGGGACAACCTACTCTGGGCTCTCCCACCCCAACCCTGACACTGAGCCTTTTTGGCTCCACCTAATTGCCTTAGAACTGGATTTCTTAGAAAGGGAAGGAAGGCAATGGGAAGGAGGAGAAGCAGCATGTGTGCTTAGGCATGTCTGACTCTTTGTGACCCCATGGGCTATACAGCCCACCAGGCTTCTCTGCCCATGGAATTTTCCAGGCAAGAACACTGGATTGAGTTGCCATCTCCTACTCCAGGGGTCTTCCTGACCCAGAGGTTGAACCCACATCTCCTGGGTCTCCTGAATTGGCACGCGGATCCTTTACCACTGCACTACCTGGGAAGCCCCAGATCAGATCAGTTCAGTCGCTCAGTCGTGTCCAATTCTTTGCGACCCCATGAATTGCAGCAGGCCAGGCCTCCCTGTCCATCACCAACTCCCAGAGTTCACTCAGACTCACCTCCATCGAGTCAGTGATGCCATCCAGCCATCTCATCCTCTGTCGTATCCTTCTCCTCCTGCCCCCAATCCCTCCCAGCATCAGAGGCTTTTCCAATGAGTCAACTCTTCGCATGAGGTGGCCAAAGTACTGGAGTTTCAGCTTTAGCATCATTCCCTCCAAAGAAATCCCAGGGCTGATCTCCTTCAGAATGGACTGGTTGGATCTCCTTGCAGTCCAAGGGACTCTCAAGAGTCTTCTCCAACACCACAGTTCAAAAGCATCAATTCTTCAGTGCTCAGCCTTCTTCACAGTCCAACTCTCACATCCATACATGACTACTGGAAAAACCATAGCCTTGACTAGATGAACCTTTGTTGGCAAAGTAATGTCTCTGCTTTTGAATATGCTATCTAGGTTGGTCATAACTTTCCTTCCAAGGAGTAAGTGTCTTTTAATTTCATGGCTGCAGTCACCATCTGTAGTGATTTTGGAGCCCAGAAAAATAAAGTCTGACACTGTTTCCACTGTTTCCCCATCTATTTCCCAAGAAGTGGTGGGACCTGATGCCATGATCTTCGTTTTCTGAATGTTGAGCTTTAAGCCAACTTTTTCACTCTCCACTTTCACTTTCATCAAGAGGCTTTTGAGTTCCTCTTCACTTTCTGCCATAAGGGTGGTGTCATCTGCATATCTGAGAGCCAAATATTAATCTAAATTCACAAACGGCCTCTGAATATCTTTTCTGCCCAAAAGTCACCTGCAGGGGCATATTAGGAAAATGTGTTCTTCACTCTTATAAGGTCCTCATTTCTCTAAAATCTCTCGTTTCCTTTAGATTTCATTTTCTTAGCTTTATTGTCATGAAATTCACATTGTCTAGGCCTATGAACATATTAAACACTTCAATCATTTTATACATCAACTCATGGGATACTTAAGATTATATTTACTCATGTGTGTGTGTTAGTCACTCAGTCGTGTCCGACTGTTTGTGACCTCATGGATTGTAGCCCGCCAGGCTCCTCTGTCCATGAGATTCTCCAGGCAGGAATCCTGGAGTGGGTTGCCATTTCCTTCTCCAATTTACTCGTGTAGTGCTAATGAAAACCTTAAAAACCTTTGGACAGTCTTCCAACCTCTTATGTCAGATCGTAAAGAATCTGCCTGCAATGTAGGAGACCTGGGTTTGATCCCTGGGTCAGGAAGATTCCTGGAGAAGGGAATGGCTACCCACTCCAGGATTCATGCCTGGAAAATTCCATGGACAGAGGAGCTCAGTGGGCTACAGTCCATGAGGACATAGCTGAGTGACTAACATCAAATTCAATGGTTTTAGGAGATAGCACTGCCATGTAGCATAAGGCTTTGCCTAACTCTGTTTGGCAATATTAGGACCTACGACATTTTTGGACATTTGGAAATGTGGAAAATCTGAGGTACAATGTAAGTCACTAATTACTTAATCTTTGAAGAAGCAGTAAGATTTTCTCCCACGAATTACTGCAATCAGCTTCAGTGTTTAGGGGGGAAAAATTAGAAAAACCTCAAAGCAGATTAAGACAATATTAGTACCACAGAAAGACAGTCAAGATCATGATTTCCTCTCTAATTTCTTTATTAACTTTTATTATTCTGATTTGCGTTATAGCTACTGGACTCACTTATTATTCTGATTTGCTTCTGGTCATAGGAGTCATTTACATTTAGCAAGCCATTAGGGGGGGAACTATCTACCATGTTTGTCGTTAAGTCTTTCTTCTGGAAACGTGGTCAAAAATGACAGCTTGTGTGTAGAGCTCTGTTAGGATCGGGCTTCTAGTAGAGTTCTCACCAGGTTGAGCCTAAAATACACAATCATGTTGTTAGTCAGGTCAGTCCATGCACATAATTCACATTAAATGAATTTCCCCCTTGCTTCAGTGTTGTAGCAAATAGAACTAAGAAAGTTGTATCCATGGAAACATATCCATGTTTCCCCCCAGATTCTTTTCCCAGGAGTGGTGATAATTCCAGTCAGGAGCTCTGAGGCCCTGTGACATTACTGAAGACATCTAGGATCAAAGCGGTGTCGCAGGTTCATACTTGTCTAGACTCTGCTGAACCCCACGGGTCACTAACTGCAGAATTCCCAGGAAAGGGCTTTGCACACACAGGTGATTGCAGGGTAATAAGTTAAAAAGAACCCTATCTTGATTTCAAGTTTGTTAAATAAAAATGTCTCAGATTTGGAATTGGTTCAGACTCGTGGAACTAACTACCTGTCCATGGTGGGTTTCATGAATAGCTTCTTACTCGTTTGATAGCTATTTGATTTGTCCCCCCCTCTACATTATAATCCGTGAAAAAAAGATTTGGTCCTTTTACACAGATATTTTGCCATACTTAGAAGGCCCCCAGAGAGACCCTGTGGGAGAAAGTATTCACTAATGTGGTACTGATAAGAGAGAAGACAGATCCGAAAAGAGCCAGATAGTATCTAATATTAGTCATTGGCCCTTTCCTGTATTTGATGTACAAAAGAATGCATGATGTCACTTGCTCTCTCTCCTTCTCTTGTAGGAAGAGATGATAGGAATTTAGATCAGGGACTAGAGAGAAGCTTTAATATTACCTTTTCCCCTTGGTATTCAATTTCTTGTGCTAGTGAGAAAAAATATATCAGAACCATCTTCTGTTAAAAGAATGAGTAAAATTGTAAATATTTTGAAATGGGGAAAACAAAAAGAGTGAGTGTCTTGAGTGGCTTACCCATCCACGTTTTATTCTATGTTTGTGCTATTTTATAACTCATTAAGTTGGAGAAAACTGATAATAATGCAAAATATTCTTCTCTACAAAGATGCAAACTAATTGTGCTAAGTGGCACACCACTGATTATTGCTTCATCTTGAGACCTCTTTTACATTAATTTGTAAATTAATTTCAACCTTTCTTTTTCCCTAAATGTGTTCTGATTTTTTACTTCTTCATTGAACTGCTTACGACATCTTACTTGTTCATTGCATAATTTATGAATAAACAAAATTTTTGACACATTCATTTTACATCAGTATGACAGTCACAATTATATCCTTTTTAGAAACACTATCTTGTAAACATTTTGGAGATTCCAATTTGATGCAACGTGGATCCACCTGACAGTTAAAAAGATTGAGTAGCTGGAGCGTGTTTCTCTTGGGTGACTTAAACTCTTTATTTCTTGGTTTCCGCTGCCAAATCCCTAGTAGCAACAGAACTTGAACTTTGTTGATCCTCTGTTTCTTCGCATATTTCCCTTTTTACTATGTTTGCATTTTGTTTTTGCTTTTGGAACTTTTACAATGAATAAATTATTCCCCCTTGCTGACAACTGTGATTTGGAACTTGATTTTATGGCTTAACCTTTGTGTTTTCTGTAAACAGATGAATAGATTACTGAGATTTATTCTTTTTTTGAGTAAGAAACAACAGAAAATCCGATTTGTTATTATTTTTCCATTATTTGTCTACTTGTCTTTTTTGAAGAAATTAAGAATCTCATGCCCAGTAGGAGAGAGGACAACTTTTTTGATATACGGGCAGATTACTTTTTTGAGTTTACTCTTGAGTTGTGTTTATGTTTAGACTTGAAGCTACAAGATCCCTATGTGTCTGTGTGTATATGTGTTTAGAATTCAGAAGGACCTTTGCATCTTTATGTATGAGTACACAGTATTCTTCTATCTCTGGAGAGAATTAATAAATTAGATTTAGAAGTCTCCTAAATTAAAGAAACTCTGTTCTGATTGTCCTGTAGAGCTCTTATGTAAATAAGTTCTTATGTAAGTCAAATATTTATAAAATTCCATGAAAATGTGGAAATTAAAGTTTTGATACTTTTTTTTTTTTCTGTTTGTCCATGCAACATGAGAATCTTCCCCAATCAGGGATCAAACTCATGTCCCCCATGTTGGGAGTGTAGAATCTTAACCACTGGACTGTCAGGGAAGTCCAGAGTTTGGATAATTTTAATGTGCTACGCTTAAAGAGTATTCTCACAGAAATGATTTAAAATTTTAAGGTCACACAATCGAGATAAATATTTGGCAAATCAGAGTAGTGTAATAATTTTGGTTTAACACAAACAGCTTTTCCTCTGATTTATCAATGTTAGGTATAACATAAACATATATTTTATTCTACTGTACTTGTGTTTGCTTTTCTTAAGCTTATTGATGCATACTGATAAAATAAACTAACACTACTCTGATACAATCTGTAATATAATGGGAAATCCATATTCAACAAAATCATTATTCTGACAACTTAATTTCATCAGTAATTTTGTTTTTTACTGTCAACGTGAATATAATTACTCAGATCTTTAGGTAACATAAAAACTTAGACAGCTATTAGATTAAATAGCATAAAAAATATTCGTGTGATATCCAGATAACTTCTAATCATGATAGAATACTGAAAATTTGATGCCTAATTATTAAACTTAACTTTAAGTTTATATACTTCTGCTTATAGCCAATGAAAAGTTCCTATTTTGGGTCATGTTACTGAACATGTTCATGTTTTCTCTTTAAAAAGATATGTGTGTGGCTCTACAAAGATGCAAAGAAGGCAATGGCCACCCACTCCAGTACTCTTGCCTGGAGAATCCCATGGGTGGAAGAGCTTGGTGGGCTACAGTCCAGGGGGTCGTGAAGAGTAGGACACGACTGAGCGACTTCACTTTCACTTTTCACTTTCATGCACTGGAGAAGGAAATGGCAACCCACTCCAGTGTTCTTGCCTGGAGAATCCCAGGGATGGAGGAGCCTTTGTGGACTGCCATCTATGGGGTTGCACCGAGTGGGACACAACTGACGTGACTTAGCAGCAGCAGCAGACAAAGATACAACATAAACTTCTCTTGTCTGTTAAAATGTCTTTGGAAGAAAGGAATTCTTAGTTATAATTTTCTCCATGAAATAGAGTTACTTTGGTTGAAAAATCATAATTAATATGAATGGTTGAGAAGACATCATAAGCAATGTTGTTGTTGTTTAGTCACTGAGTCTTGTCCGACTATTTTGCAATCTTGTGAACTATAGCCCACCAGGCTCCTCTGTCCGTGGGATTTCTCAGTCAAGAATATTGGAGTAGGGTGCCATTTCCTTTTCCAGAGGATTTTCTCTACCCAGGGATTGAATTCGCATCTCCTGCTTTGGCAGGTGGATTCTTTACCACTGAGCCAACTGGGAAGCCCCATCACAAGCAACAGGGATAGGCTAATACCACAGTTTCTTTGCTTTTGTGTTTCAAAGAGAAAATAGTCTTATCCTATAGTGGAGTATTTTTTTTTTTTCAATTAATTCTTATTGGAGTATAGCTGCTTTATTTTTTTTAATATAAATTTATTTTAATTGGAGGTTAATTACTTTACAATATTGTATTGATTTTGCCATACATCAACATGAATCCACCACAGGTATACATGTGTTCCCCAGCCCGAACCCCTCTCCCTCCTCCCTCCCCAAACCATCCCTCTGGGTCAAATTCTGTGTTAGTTTCTTGCAGTACAGCAAAGTGAATCAGTCATACATGTACATATGGATACATATATATCCACTCCTTTTTAGATTTCCTTTCCATTTATAGTGGAGGTTTTATAACAGTATATAGTAGCAGTATATATATATATATATATATATATATATATATAATATAGTACTATATAGTAGTAATTATATATATATATAATATATAGGGCCTTCCCTGGTAGCTCAGCTGGTAAAGAATCCGCCTACAATGTAGGAAGTCCCGGCTCGCTTCTTGGGTTGGGAAGATCCCCTGGAGGAGGGCACGGCAACTCACTCCAGTATTCTTGCCTGGAGAATCCCCATGGACAGAGGAGCCTGGAGGGCTAAGTCCATGGGGTTGCAAAGACTCAGACACGACTGAGCAACTAAGCACAGCACAGCACAGTAATTATATATATAGTATTGGGCTTCTTGGGTGGCGCTAGTGGTAAAGAACTCACCCGCCAATGCAGGAGGCATGAGGATCCCTGGGTCAGGAAGATACCCTGGAGAAGGAAATAGCAACCCACTACAGTATTCTTGGCTGGAGAACCCCATGGACAGAGGAGCCTAGAGAGCTACAGTCCATAGTGTCACAAAATGTTGGACAAGACTGAAAGTGATTTAACACACACATATATAGTATTAATTGTATATACAATTATATATATAATTTATATACTTATATAGCTATTATGTATATATTAATAAATATAATTTATACAATTTATATAGATTTATAATTTATATATGGTTATATAATTACACTATATACTGATATAATTATATATAAATAACTACATATGCAATAGTAGTGCTTTTCAGGATTTTTTCCTCTTCTGTTATATCTCAGAACCCCTGTAAAATCTCAAGACTTACTGAGAACCACAAAGAATTTTTATGTGAGTTATAACTATCAATATTTACTATATTGGAAGTGGAAATTGAGAAAATTTAAGATAGTGATTCATTTGACCATAGCTATGATGAATACATATTGAAATGTTAACAGAAATAACATCTTAGTGTGTGTGTGTGTGTGTGTGTGTGTGTGTGTGTATATATATATATATATATATATATATAAATAAATTATTTTGAGTTCATGGATCTCCTGAGAATTGCTGTGACATAACAAAGGAAAATGAAGGACAAAATTTGAAAGTAAATTTTGTTTCCCTTGGTTTATAGTACTTGATTCTAAAAACAGTAATGACATGCTAAAATTTCAGTTAAGTTTGCCCTATCTTGATGGGCTTGCTTACTGGTTAATTCCTTTACCTACTATATAAAAGGTATTTTTTTTAACCTTCTGTGTAACTGTCTAGGTAGTAAATATTCCAAGTCTTACAGGAATAATTTTCTGCGCTTTATGTTGAATTTATTACATTCTTAATTGTTTAAGAAAAAGAAAAATAAGAAACAAAAGCAAGGAACAAAAATTCCTCATTTATAAAGAGCTAGGACAGGGAGGCCTGGTGTGCTGTGATTCATGGGGTCGCAAAGAGTCGGACATGACTGAGTGACTGAACTGAACTGAACTGAACTGAAGGTTCTTTATAGTCATGTTAATGTACTATTAATTTATAAATGTATTGTTTTAAATGTTTAAACAGTTAACTCGGTATTGTTTTCACAGCATCCTGATCCTATCCTAATCAAGTGTCCAAATATCCTCTGACAACTTTTTTAAACTGATTTTTGCCTTCCTATAATTGAATCCTAAGTATTGAAAAAATTAAACTTTCCAGTAATATTTTACACCTGAAACTATCTTTGAGATTTCCCACAGGGCCTGGAAAAAAATCACAAAGATTTATTTTTTCACCTTTGAAGAGAGCTGCCAGAAAGAGCTTAATTTTTCTGTAGAATTTTGTGGGCAGATTTGCTATTAGTAAATCAGAAGGGGTGTTCAGCCTTGCTGAGGTAGACTTGTATAGGTATAATGCTATTAACATAAATATTTCAAAAATTTTGGGGGAAGTCCCTGGAGTTATGTCATTGAACTTGCTGTCTTATGATATGGCTTTACCCTCAGGGAGAACACTGATTCCAAGTCTTAGGAATATTTCCACCAGCTTTTCCTATATATAGCAGAGTTCTGGTGCTGCTGAGCTTGATGATATTAGACAATGGTAGCATAATGTTATGTGTCATCATTTCAACTACTGGTTTTAAAGATACAATTGTTTAGGTCTTACTGCAGACCTTACTAAGCCACTTGCTTGATGTTCCTGGTACAAACAATTGTATCTCAGGATTATTTATGTCATATCTCAATATTTTTTCTTTTATAAAATTATTTTTATTCACTTTTCTGAATCAATTATAGCATTCACAAACTCCTTCTGAAATAATTTAATCATTATCCTTAGACGGTTTATCATATTTCTTTTTTGGGGTTGGAGAGGAGGCAGGGAATTTGTTTTGAATGTCAGAGAGAGAAGTAACCTTTTCTGTTTTCTGCATTATTCTTATTCTGAACTCTCATCAGACTGCTCACATTTGAAAATTACTAGTAATAAATCACTCACCTATTTTAAGTCCCTCTTATCTACAGATAGTAGTATTGTTTTGTTCTGATGCTTCCCGGAAGTGTCTCTTATAGTTACAGGTGAGAATCTGTGTCTTCAACTAAGAAAAGTCTCAGAATATTGTAGAAAAGAACTGTATCAGGTATGTCAATTACTGACACTTCAAAGCTGAGCTAACATAGATTAGACAGCTTTCAATCTGCACCGCAATGGACTGAGTCAGGATTTCCAGGTTCTGTTTTGGCCAAAAGAGAGGACAGCATAGGACAGCTAACCAAAGATCCACTGGAGCAGGAATCAGTTATAACTGGGCTGAATAAACTCTTAAGAGAAATTTTGCTGTGGCTATTTGTCTGGAATATTATTTAATGTTCTATTTTCAGATATCTAAGAATCACCCTATCTCCATTTCATTAAGTAATATGTAACACATACAATTTAGTAAAGTCTGTTTTTGTAAAATGAAGCCAAACATTTTAAAATGATTTAAAAATGATAGCTGATTCCCACTTATTCCTCAGTCATGTCCGACTCTTCGCAACCCTATGGACTATACAGTCTATGGAATTCTCCAGGCCAGAATACTGGAGTGGGTAGCCTTTTCCTTCTCCAGGGGACCTTCCTAACCCAGGGATCAAACCCAGGTCTCCCGCACTGCAGGCGGATTCTATACCAGTTGAACCACAAGGGAAACCCACTTATTCCTCTAAGATTCAGAAATTTATATTGTCTCTTTACTTTTCATGGCCATTTAGTTATTTGCCTAGGTTCAGTAAGGCTCTGTCATCTATAATTGTACATGACATAATTGTACAAATTGAAAAACCAAAGCCTTGCCTAGAATGTCATACTTGAATGGAAGCAATGCCTATAAAGTGCTGACCTATTCCTTGACTTAAAAAGTCCAAGAATATTGTATATTATATGCTTTCTCAGTCTCTCATTCATGACCAATGCCTTGTGACCCCATGGACCGCAGTCCACCAGGCTCCTCTGTCATGGAATTTTCCAGGAGAGAATACTGGAGCAGGTTGCCATTTCCTCCTCCAGGAGATATTCCTGACCCACGGATTGAGCCCGCGTCTCTTTTGACTCCTGCATAAGCAGGCAGAATTTTTACCACTGATGAAGTGAAAGTCGCTCAGTCGTGTCCAACTCTTTGCCACCCCATGGACTACACAGTCCATGGAATTTTTCAGGCCAGCATACTGGAGTGGGTAGCCTTTCCCTTCTCCAGGGAGTCTTCCCAACCTAGGGATCGAAACCAGATCTTTCGCATTGCAGGTGGA
Source organism: Bubalus bubalis (assembly GCF_019923935.1). Taxonomy (NCBI): domain Eukaryota; kingdom Metazoa; phylum Chordata; class Mammalia; order Artiodactyla; family Bovidae; genus Bubalus; species Bubalus bubalis. Next base: position 21,797,523 of record NC_059163.1, read on the forward strand.
TTCTTTACCAGCTGAGCCATGAGGGAAGCCCATTACCACTAGTGCCAGCTGGGAAACACACTCTATGTAACTAACTTTAAAATATTTGGGAGACCTAGTGAACACAGGTGGAGAAGGAAATGGCAACCCACTCCAGTGTTCTTGCCTGGAGAATCCCAGGGATAGAGGAGCCTGGTGGGCTACCGTCTATGGGGTTGCACAGAGTCGGACACAACTGAAGTGACTTAGCAGCAGCAGCAGTAAACAGAGGAATTTATGCAAATTTATAGGTATTTCAGGTGAAATATGGTGGAGGGCATTTCTTGGGCTTGGTTTCCTAGCCTCAGGTCAATAAATAATAGAGGATTTTAAAAATCCAATTTGAGATTTCTTGTGAAAATTTCCAAACTCAGTTTAATTTAGTTTTTTTTAATTTTATTTTATTTTTAAACTTTACAAAATTGTATTAGTTTTGCCAAATATCAAAATGAATCCGCCACAGGTATACATGTGTTTGTTCAAAATTATATGGATTTAGAGTTTACATGGGCAGCTTAAGATGCCCAAAATGGTAAAATAAACCTTTTGTTGCATCTATGTGAAAAATCAGACAAATCTAATGAGAGCAGCTTTATCTTATAAGAATAATCTTTCTTTGAAATTATTATGATAAAAAGAGGAGAGGAGGCTCTCAGGGAAAATTGTAAGAGACTTTGAGAATTACATATCAAATAGTGGCTATCTTGAATGCTCATTTAGATTTTCTCATCTTTGATATTACAAGTCTGTAAGTTCTCAAAGTCAGATAATGATTTAAAAACTTCGCATCTGTATAAATGCAAGACAGTTGTACTTGGTAGACTGCAACTAACTTTTGCATTGATTTTAGTAGACCAATTGTGCATCTAGTTGTAAATTCATTTCAGAATTTCTTATTCCCTTTATATGCCTCTGCTCTGAATTTTTCTTGGCATCAACATTAATAGCTACCAGTTTGTCATTAATTAATGAGTTAAAAATCTTTGACACATTCAGTTTAGTAAAAAATACCAGAAGAGAAAGAGACACATGTACCCCAATGTTCATCGCAGCACTGTTTATAATAGCCAGGACATGGAAGCAACCTAGATGTCCATCAGCAGATGAATGGATAAGAAAGCTGTGGTACATATACACATGGCCAAAAAAATCAAAACATAAAACAGAAACATCGCATTGAAACATGTAAAATATCATGTATGAAACGAGTCGCCAGTCCAGGTTCAATGCACGATACTGGATGCTTGGGGCTAGTGCACTGGGACGACCCAGAGGGATGGAATGGGGAGGGAGGAGGGAGGAGGGTTCAGGATGGGGAACACATGTATACCTGTGGCGGATTCATTTTGATATTTGGCAAAACTAATACAATTATGTAAAGTTTAAAAATAAAATAAAAAAAAAGAAGAAATGATGAGCCTTTATCTCAGCTAGTCAGAGAGTTACATTTAATTGTTTAGAATGTACTCCCCTGAGTACATTTAATTATTTAGAATATTTAATTGTTTAGAATGTACAATTAAATTATATTTAATTGTTTAGAATGTACTCCTCTGAGTACATTTAATTATTCACTTAAGGTTTACCCAGAAGCTTATGTCTCTGGGTAAACCTTAAGTGAATAATTAAAGATCTGAGATAACCTCTAGTTCATTGACAACATTACTGTGGTTCAGTTCAGTTCAGTCTCTCAGTCGTGTCCAACTCTTTGCGACCCCATGAATCGCAGCACGCCAGGCCTCCCTGTCCATCACCAACTCCCGGAGTTCACTCAGACTCATGTTCATCGAGTCAGTGATGCCATCCAGCCATCTCATCCTCTGTTGTCTCCTTCTCCTCCTGCCCACAATCCCTCCCAGCATCAGAGTCTTTTCCAATGAGTCAACTCTTTGCATGAGGTGGCCAAAGGACTGGAGTTTCAGCTTTAGCATCATTCCCTCCAAAGAAATCCCAGGGCTGATCTCCTTCAGAATGGACTGTTTGGATCTCCTTGCAGTCCAAGGCACTCTCAAGAGTCTTCTCCAACACCACAACTCAAAAGCATCCATTCCTCAGGGCTCAGCCTTCTTCAGAGTCCAACTCTCACATCCATACATGACCACAGGAAAAACCATAGCCTTGACTAGACAGACCTTGTTGGCAAAGTAATGTCTCTGCTTTTGAATATGCTATCTAGGTTGGTCATAACTTTCCTTCCAAGGAGTAAGCGTCTTTTAATTTCATGGCTGCATTCACCATCTGCAGTGATTTTGGAGCCCCCAAAAATAAAGTCTGACACTGTTTCCCCGTCTATTTCCCATGAAGTGATGGCACCAGATGCCATGATCTTCGTTTTCTGAATGTTGAGCTTTAAGCCAACTTTTTCACTCTCCTCTTTCACTTTCATCAAGAGGCTTTTGAGTTCCTCTTCACTTTCTGCCATAAGGGTGGTGTCATCTGCATGAGGTTATTGATATTTCTCCCGGCAATCTTGATTCCAGCTTGTGTTTCTTCCAGTCCTGCGTTTCTCATGATGTACTCTGCATAGAAATTAAATAAACAGGGTGACAATATAGAGCCTTGATGAACTCCTTTTCCTATTTGGAGCCAGTCTGATGTTCCATGTCCAGTTCTAACTGTTGCTTCCTGACCTGCATACACATTTCTCAAGAGGCAGGTCAGGTGGTCTGGTATTCCCATCTCTTTCAGAATTTTCCACAGTTTATTGTGATCCACACAGTCAAAGGCTTTGGCATAGTCAATAAAGCAGAAATAGATGTCTTTCTGGAACTCTCTTGCTTTTTATATGATCCAGCAGATGTTGGCAATTTGATCTCTGGTTCCTCTGCCTTTTCTAAAACCAGCTTGAACATCAGGAAGTTCACGGTTCACGTATTGCTGAAGCCTGGCTTGGAGAATTTTGAGCATTACTTTACTAGCGTGTGAGATGAGTGCAATTGTGCGGTAGTCTGAGCATTCTTTGGCATTGCCTTTCTTAGCGATTGGAATGAAAACTGACCTTTTGCAGTCCTGTGGCCACTGGTGAGTTTTCCAAATTTGCTGGCATATTGAGTGCAGCACTTTCACAGCATCATCTTTCAGGATTTGAAATAGCTCCACTGGAATTACTGTGGTTATGACAGTATTATTCTTCATACAATGATTTTTTTTGGCAAAACTAATACAATTATGTAAAGTTTAAAAATAAAATAAAATTTAAAATAAAATTAAAAAAAAATACATATACATTCTACCTGAGAATCATGATTCTACTTTCTTTTAAAAATTGTTCCTTAACAATAGATAATAAGAGTGCTAGAAATAATCTCACATATACAGCAACAATGACAAACATTGCAGTTGGTTGAGGAAATTTAGCACTTAGAAAACTGACTTCAAATTCACAGCATGTAAGGATTGCTATTAATAAAAGACTTCTGCCTGAAGTCACTACTAGGTCCTAGGAGAGATGGGACTCCAAGCCAAATATAAAATACAAGTAAAACAAGATATTGGGATAAGGTCACCTATTAAAAATTACTGGAAAAGAATAATTGAACAAAGTAAAAAAGACTCTAACCTTATTCTATAAAACCTGAGAAAAATTGTAGATTTTAATGTATAAAGGAAACCAAAAACTTTGTATAAAAGAAACTATCAGTAAAATATTGTCCAGTCTTAGTATAGGAATCTTTTTGAACATAGTAACAATAGGAAGAAATCAGAATGGGACAATGGTTTGGACTATACAAAAATTTAAAATTCGTATGCCAAAAACATAAATGTTAAGATAGATATTTAAATTGTAATGCATCTTTAAAATATGACTGCCAAAAGTTGTCTACCTTTTATATATAGAATACTTTATTTAATTTTAAAAACTACTCAAACTCTATAGAGAATTGTGTAGAGGGCAATAACTAATACAGGAGAAGAAATATAGTATACAAACACATATGTGAAAGAAATGTTCACTCCGGACAATGATATAAAGTGAAAATTAAAGTGACCTCTAATAAATTTTAACTATAAGATTAACAAAGTTTCAAAAGTGTGCAAAATAGAGCATGGTTTTTGGCAGTTTTAAACAGTTTAGGTATAACTGTAAATTGATATGGTCTAACTGCAAAGTGATTTGACAATATCTTTCTAAAGTTTTACAATGTACGTATCTTTTGACTAAGCAATTTCCTTTTTAGGTGTCCATCTTAAAGAAAAAAATCAGAAACTTAGTTATAGAGAGTTGTTGTTTAAACCTAGGGAGAAAAATGGAAACCAACCTAAGTGTCCATGAGTAGGAAATTCTTATATAAAAGACAAGTGCTTTAGAGGATGGAGTGAAGTGTTAGTCGCTCAGTCGTGTCTGACTCTTTGCACCCTGAGGACTGTAGCCCACCAGGCTCCTCTGTCCATGGAATTTTCCAGGCAAGAATACTGGAGTGGGTAGCCTTTCTCTTCTCCAGGGAATCTTCTCAACCCAGGGATCAAACCTGGGTCTCCCGAATTGCAGGCAGATTATTTACCTCTGAGTCACCAGTGAAGCCCCTTGTAGGATAAAACATTATTTATACTGTTTCACAGCAGGTCAGGAAGCAACAGTTAGAACTGGACATGCAACAACAGACTGGTTCCAAATAGGAAAAGGAGTACGTCAAGGCTGTATATTGTCACCCTGCTTATTTAACTTATATGCAGAGTACATCATGAGAAAAGCTGGACTGGAAGAAGCACAAGCTGGAATCAAGATTGCCGGGAGAAACATCAATAACCTCAGGTATGCAGATGACACCACCCTTATGGCAGAAAGTGAAGAGGAACTCAAAAGCCTCTTGATGAAAGTGAAAATGGAGAGTAAAAAAGTTGGCTTAAAGCTCAACATTCAGAAAACGAAGATCATGGCATCCGGTCCCATCACTTCATGGGAAATAGATAGGGAAACAGTGGAAACAGTGTCAGACTTTATTTTTGGGGGCTCCCAAATCACTGCAGATGGTGACTGCAGCCATGAAATTAAAAGCCGCTTACTCCTTGGAAGGAAAGTTATGACCAACCTAGATAGCATATTCAAAAGCAGAAACATTACTTTGCCAACAAAGGTTCATCTAGTCAAGGCTATGGTTTTTCCTGTGTTCATGTATGGAGGTGAGAGTTGGACTGTGAAGAAGGCTGAGCACCGAAGAATTGATGCTTTTGAATTGTGGTGTTGGAGAAGACTCTTGAGAGTCCCTTGGACTGCAAGGAGATCCAACCAGTCCATTCTGAAGGAGATCAGCCCTGGGATTTCTTTGGAGGGAATGATGCTAAAGCTGAAACTCCAGTCCTTTGGCCACCTCATGCGAAGAGTTGACTCATTGGAAAAGCCTCTGATGCTTGGAGGGATTGGGGGCAGGAGGAGAAGGGGATGACAGAGGATGAGATGGCTGGATGGCATCACTGACTTGATGGAGGTGAGTCTGAGTGAACTCCGGGGGTTGGTGATGGACAGGGAGGCCTAGCATGCTGCGATTCATGGGGTCGCAAAGAGTCGGACACGACTAAGTGACTGAACTGAACTGAACTGACAGCTTGATTTTTCCATTTGATAGTGTAAACAACGGAGAAGGCAATGGCACCCCACTCCAGCACTCTTGCCTGGAAAATCCCATGGACGGAGAAGCCTGGTGGGCTGCAGTCCATGGGGTCGCGAAGAGTTGGACACGACTGAGCGACTTCCCTTTCACTTTTCACTTTCCTGCATTGGAGAAGGAAATGGCAATCCACTCCAGTGTTCTTGCCTGGAGAATCCCAGGGATGGGGGAGCCTGGTGGGCTGCCCTCTATGGGGTCGCACAGAGTCGGACACAGCTGAAGCGACTTAGCAGCAACAGTAGTGTAAACAAACATCTATCCACACTAACACAGCAAATTCAGTACATATAGTTTTAACTCATTTTTAGCTAGGGCTTCCCTGGTGGCTCAGCTGGTAAAGAATCTGCCTGCAATGCAGGAGATCTGGGTTTGATCCCTGCCATGCAGGAGATCTGGGTTTGATCCTTGGGTTGGGAAGATCCCACGGAGAAGGGAAAGGCTACCTACTCCAGTATTCTGGCCCAGAGAATTCCATGGACTACGTATTTCATGGGGTGGCAAAGAGTTGGACATGACTGAGCAACTTTCACTTTCCCTGGTGGCTCAGTGGTAAAGAATCTGCCTGCCATTGCAGGAGATGCAAGTTTGATTCTTGCATTGGGAAGATCCGCTGGAGGAAGAAATGGCAACCCACTCTAGTACTTCTGCCTGGGAAATCCCATGGACAGAGGAGTCTGGTGGGCTACAGTCCATGGGTCACAAAACAGCTGGACATGACCTAGTGACTAAACAACAATAACAACAATATTACTTCACTGCTATGATGTATCATAAATTAATTATTGCTGTCAGTCATGGACATAGGGATTATTTCCACTTTTTATCTACCGCAATTAGCTTTTTACTTTTTAATAACTACTACTTTTACTAGTTTTAACAATAACTACTTTTTAACAACTTTCACTCTTCTAAGTTGGTACAACAGCAGGAAGCAATATCTGTTTACCCAGCCCAATTCAGTAGCACATTAAACACATTCTCTCATTTAATCATCACAACAACCTTGTGTAAAGTAGTTGTTTTTAATAGATTTAACAGATGAGAAAACGGAGGTAGAGAAGTGGTCCAGAGGAGTTAAGGAATTTACCCTAATCACAAAGCTGATAAAAGTTTAACTCCAACTCATTTTCCCTATTGCCCCTCTTAAACAGCTTTTCTCTGAGTCCTAGGAGGTGTTCCCCAGGCTTCCCCACTTGTCCTGCTCTTTTTCTAGCTCCTTTGAACTGCTCTCGGGCATTTTGGAGAGTCCTAGGTCCTCAGGTCTCAAGTGGAATTCATTAAAAGGCTTAGGCAGGTTTCTGAATATCCTAAAATATTTTTATATTACTCTGTGTATGCCAACAGGTGTGCATTTTCTTTTCTGAGCAAATCTATAAAATGTGTCAGAGTTTTAAAATTAGTTGTGTTTCCTAAAAGGTTGAGAGTCTAGTCTCTGGAGCAGCTTTGTGTGCTTGTGAGGTAGTGTTCTGGGTTACCAAGTTGGGGGCTGCCATTTGTTTGTTTGTCTTATCATGATTTTTTTACTCTTGCTTCAGCTTTTCGAGCAATATACATCATCCAGGCCACTAATATGTACGTTGAAGCTCTCCCAACTAGCAATAACCATTTAGAGGTTATCAGCATGGGATTTTTCTCCCCTGCCAGGAGGCTTGATCACTGTTCATGCTATCGTGTTCCATGTTCCAACATATTTCAGTATCCCTCAACCTGCTTTGGGATTTCAGTGCCTCAGAAGCTGTAAGCATCTAATGGGGTGATGAATTGTTAAATAGTCATGAGACTTGACTACTTGTTTAGCTGTTAAGATTGAGAAGAAATCATGCTCTCTTTGAATAAACAATAATTCCTTGACTGTGGTCTTGACCAACAGAGACTATGCCTGACTCCTGTGTTTCTAGCACCTGCCTCTCTGACATTAGTTATCAGGTCTTTGAAACCATGAAGGAAACGACTATTTTGTTCCTACTTAATCTTTTCATTCAGCTAGGAAAGGAAATGTTCCATTCTTTTCCATAGTCCTTGTACTGATTTGTAACACATTTTGTAAAAAAAAGTGAGCACAAATTGAAGCTAAAGCTGTCTTTCTCAAATTTCTCCATTCTCACTTCTCTTTTGGTCTGTATTACTTTTGGCTCATTTGAGAAGACCCTGATGCTGGGAAAGATTGAGGGCAAAAGGAGAAGGGGACGACAGAGGATGAGATGGTTGAATGGCATCACCGACTCAATGGACATGGGTTTGGGTGGACTCCGGGAGTTGGTGATGGTCAAGGAAGCCTGGCATGCTGTGGTTCATGGGGTTGCAGAGAGTTGGACATGACTGAGTGACTGAACTGAACTGACTTTTGGCATAATGTTTGATTAGGGTGTCCTTCTAATCAGAAGCTTAACACAGCAAATTTTCTTTGTCATGTATGTTTTATTATATACTTTCTTTTCACTGCAGCATAAATATATACTTTTATTTTCACTAAGATAATATACTTGGATGGTGAAGGGTTGTCATTCACACTTTCATTACTAAGCATTGATATATATATATATATATATATATATAATTTTAAATTATATATTTAATTTTTTTCTTTCTTCCAGCTCACCTTTTCTGTGCCACACCTTGTATATGAGTTCATTCCTACATTGGACTTAACAACAACGTACTTATCTCAAGGGGTTGTTTCATAATACTGCATATAAAATTAAAATCAGTTTTCCAGGTCAGAAAAAGGGCATAGCATTTAAGTTTTAAGAGTTTTAATTCATAAAAGTTAATCTCTGTTGTGTAATTTTTAATGTATTCCTCAAGGCCATTGATTTTAGCAGCAGTTTGTTAAGTAAATACTTAATTTATATGTGGTAGACTTTCACTTCAGGTATACCAGGTGATTGCCCAAGGGGAGAAAACATTTAAAAGCTTCTGAGTATGTGGGTGTTTTAGGGCTATAATCAACCAAACATTCAGTAATTTGGGCAGCAAAACCAGAAAACTGGCAAGGCCTCAGCTTTACTTAATAACTGCGACCGTGCCACAGTTAAAAGCAGTACTTACAAAGAGGCCTCTGAGGAAAACCCAGGAGCCAAAAAAGTGGTGCTGGTGACTCAGTAAGAGTCCCCTGCCCGTTAACTCAAGGTTGTGCGGAGGTGAGAGAACGCTGTTGGAGACTTTCAAGAAAGAAAGCGTGGCTTCTCTTAAGCCTATTCTGTTCAGTATGGGTTTTTCTTAAAAATGTCCAGTAGGAAATATATCTGAACCCTGTAAAAAGACAACCTGTAAAATTGAGGACCTTCGCTGGGAGGGTGGAGCTTCAAGAGAATAAATTCAAACCATCTGCAGAAAGGATGTAGGAATGTTAGGGGCCCCCATTTTGAGAAGAGAATTTTCCAGCCTATGACAGGCTCCATCTGATTTTAACATAGTCAGTGAATTGGGAGGCAGCATTAGGAGGCAATTAACACCTTTCCTACTAATATAGCAAGTGTTTGGGTGGAGGATGGCTTGGGAGGAATGGAGCAGAGGGACAGGAACTGTAAGGAGGTATTGCTGCAATGGTCCTCTAAATTAAGCAGACAAACAAGTCACTCCCCGCCCAAAACAAAAACATATGTTGTCATTGGAAGTAATGTTTAATTTTAAACCTTGTTCACCTAGATATTCTTTTGCTTATAGAAAAATAAAATAAAATTTGACTTTCTGGTTTTTGGCATCTGTATTGGAGAAGGAAATGGCAACCCACTCCAGTGTTCTTGCCTGGAGAATCCCAGGGACGGGGGAGCCTGGTGGGCTGCCGTCTCTGGGGTCGCACAGAGTCGGACACGACTGAAGTGACTTAGCAGCAGCAGCAGCAGCATCAGACAATAATGACTATACATTTACTTTTTAAACATAATAAAATACTAAGTACCTAACACCTTGCCCTTGCCCTGGACACCTAGAATCAGCACTCCAAAGCAGGAAAGGACCCCCAGGGTTAACTCACCTATCAAGGAGAGAAAAGTACCAGAGTCAATTACTCAGGCAATTTTCAACTAAAAATAGCATTAGCATTACATATGTTTCGAGTGTCTACGACCCTAAAATATTTTAAAGTTAACCTCAAAAGTTTCCAGGATTATTTTTGACCTTTCTTCTTCTTTAGCAAATATTTAATATTCAGTTTATTCATTTCACAGATGTTTACTAAGCACCTACCATACCCTAGCACTGGAGATACAATGGCAAATTGACCAAAAATGGTTTCTGCCCCACGGTTCTGTGTATGCTTCACAAGTCTTTGTCACATATGTTTCATGTGAGCCTCTGGACTGATCTGCCTGACAAAATGATTCTTGGTGAGGCCATGACAGCAAGAATGGGTATCATCATCTTCATTCTATTACGATCCAAGTAAGGAAGGAAAAATAGCTGCAACTTATCAATGGAAGTATCTACTGAGGTCATTGGTATTGTGGTGGGAGTTAATCCAGAAGCCTTTGGTGTGTGGTCTGTACTTTCTAGTTGGTTCATGCAATCTCAGAAATGTGTAGTTTAGACTACATAAAATTAAGACTATTGACTTATAGCTTGCTTTAGAAGAATGAAGTTTGATTACCTTATGGACATACGAAAAGGTGTGTGCATGCTACGTTGCTTCAGTTGTGTCCAACTCTTTGTGACCCTATGGACTTGCCTCCTCCAGGGGATCTTCCCAACACAAGGACTGAACCTGTGACTCTTATGTTCCCTGCATAGTGAAACAATGAGTTGAGTCGAGTTCAGTTGCTCAGTCGTGTTTGACTATTTGCGACCCCACGACTGCACCAGAGTGCCAGGCCTCCCTGTCCATCACCAACTCCCAGAGTTTATTCAAACTCATGATCATTGAGTCAGTGATGCCATCCAACCATCTCATCCTCTGTCATCCCCTTCTCCTCCCACCGTCAATCTTTCCCAGCATCAGGGTCTTTTCCAGTGAGTCAGTTCCTCACATCAGGTGGCCAAAGCATTGGAGTTTCATCTTCAGCATCAGCTCTTCCAATGAATAGTCAGGACTGATTTCCTTTAGGATGGACTGGTTGGAGCTCCTTGCAGTCCAAGGGACTCTCAAGAGTCTTTTCCAACACTACAGTTCAAAAGCATCAATTCTTTGGCACTCAGCTTTCTTTATAGTCCAACTCTCACATCCATACATGACTACTGGAAAAATCATGGCTTTGACTAAATGGACCTTGGTTGGCAAAGTAATGTCTCTGCTTTTTAATATGCTGTCTAGGCTGGTCATAACTTTTCTTCCAAGGAGCAGGCGTCTTTTAATTTCATGGCTGCACTCACCATCTACAGTGATTTTGGAACCCCAAAAAATAGTCTGTCACTATTTCCATTGTTTCTCCATCTATTTGCCACGAAGTGATGGGACCAGATGTCATGATCTTAGTTTTCTGCATGCTGAGTTTTAAGCCACTTTTTCACTCTCCTCTTTCACTTTCATCAAGAGGCTCTTCAGTTTTTCTTCTCTCTCTGCCATAAGGGTGGTGTCATCTACATATCTGAGATTATTGATATTTTTCCTGGCAATCTTGATTCTAGCTTGTGCTTCATCCAGTCCAGCATTTCTCATGATGTACTCTGCATATAAGTTAAATAAGCAGAGTAACAATATACAACCTTGACGTACTCCTATCCCGATGTGAAACCAGTCTGTTTTTCCATGTCCAGTTCTAACTGTTGCTGCTTGACCTGCATAAAGATTTCTCAGGAGGCAGGTAAGGTGGTCTGGTATTCCCATCTCTTTCAGAATTTTCCACAGTTTATTGTGATCCACATTCTCAAAGTCTTTGGCATAGTCAATACAGCAGAAGTAGATATTTTTCTAGAAGTCTCTCATTTTTTCAATGATCCAATGGATGTTGGCAATTTGATCTGTGGTTCCTCTGCCTTTTCTAAATCCAAATTGAACATCTGGAAGTTCATGGTTCAAGTACTGTTGAAACCTGACTTGGAGAATTTTGAGCATTACTTTGCTAGAGTGTGAGATGAGGGCAATTGTGTGGTAGTTTGAGCATTCTTTGGCGTTGCCTTTCTTTGGGATTAGAATGAAAACTAACCTTTTCCAGTCCTGTGGCCACAGCTGAATTTTCCAAATTTGCTGGCACTGAAACAATAGCTAATAAAATATCACTTTGCTAAAGAGCTTGTATCAAATAAGCTAATCTTTAAGCTCACCAGTAGAGACATTTGAAAATACTCTTGGGCATATATCTGGAAAAACTGTAACTGGAAACGATATATGTACCCTAATGTTCATTGCAGCACTATTTACAATAGTTAAGACATGGAAGCAAGTTTAATATCCAGAAGATGTGGTACATATATCAGTCAGTTCAGTCATGTCCCCCTCTTTGTGACCCCATAAACTGCAGCACACCAGGCCTCCCTGTCCATTATCAACTCTCCAGCTTGGTCAAACTCATGTCCATCAAGCTGGTGATGACATCCAACCATCTCATTCTCTGTTGTTCCCTTCTCCTGCCTTCGATCTTTCCCAGCATCAGGGTCTTTTCCAATGAGTCAGTTCTTCGCATCAGGTGGCCAAAGTATATATATATATTGTATATATAATATATATACATATTTATGTTGTATATACATATATACAATAGAATATTACTTGACCATAAAAAATAATGAAATATTGCCATTTGCAGCAACATGAATGGACCTAGTGATTACAACATTAACAGAAGTAAATCAGACAAAGACAAATATCATATCACTTATATGTGAAATATAAAACAAAAAAATGATATAAACATATTTATTTACAAAACAGAAATAGACTCACAGACATATAAAACAAACCTTTGTTTACCAAAGAGGAAAGGTAGGGTGGGGGTTAAATTAGGAATTTGGGAGTAACAGATATGCACATATTATATATAAAATAGATAAACAACAAGGACATATTATATAGCAAAGGGAACTATATTCAGTGTTTTGAAATAACCTGAATAGGAAAAGAATCTGAAAAAGAAAAAAACTATATATATTTGTATGACTGCATCACTTTTCTATACACCCTAAACTGATACAATGTTGTCAACCATGCTTCAGTAAAATAATTTTTTTTTAAAAAAATGGGGATTCCTGGGCTTTGCCACAGACAGATGCAGTTTGAATCCCTAGGAGGATAAAGCCTAGGGCTCTCCTGACTGGCTGGTGTGAGGAGAGAGGAAGGGGAAATGCTATCTGGAAGTCGAGGAAATTGCTACTAAACAAGTCCTGGTAGGCTGAATGTAGATGAAGAGCCCTTGTAATAACAGTTTGCATTCCAGCATATCTCATTTTTATGTTTGAACAATTGTGATTTTCCAAGAGAGGAGACTGGATTGGGGAGCTCCTGTTGCATGGCGAGGAGTATCGATATGTAAAGAGATCAGAAATACAGCTGCTAAATCAGTGCAGTCTGCATTACACATGACTTTCAAGTTCAGTGACACTCAGGGTGAACCAGAAAGGTTTATGATATAATAGTGTCTTCTGTTTCTATTTACTATGTCTAATTTGGGGTGCCTCAGTGGGTAAAGAACTTACCTGCAGTGCAGGAAACACAGGAGACATGGATTCGGTCCCTTTGTTGGGAAGATCCCCTGGAGGAGGAAATGGCAGCCAACTCCAGCATTCTTGCCTAGAGAATTCCATGGACAGAGGAGGCTGGCGGGTTACAGTCCATGGGTCTCAAAGAGTCAGACACGACTGAGCGACTAAGCACACAAACACACGTCTAATAAAAACCACGCATCTTTAAGATCTTTTAACATATTTTTTTATTTGCTTGTTTTGTTATTAACCATTTGTCTAGCAACTATATTTAAATACACTCTATTAGACATAAAGTGACAGAAAGAACATGCTGTGCTAAGTTTATTCAGTCGTGTCCAACCCTTTGTGACCCCATAGTTTGTAGCCTGCATGGCTCCTCTGTCCATGTGATTCTCCAGGCAAGAGTATTGCAGTGGATTGCCATTTCCTTCTCCAGAGGATCTTCCTGACCCAGGGCTTGAAGCCGTGTCTCTTCAGTCTCCTGCATTGGCAAGTGTGTTCTTTACCACTAGCACCACCTGCTGCTGCTGCTGCTGCTAAGTCACTTCAGTCGTGTCCAACTCTGTGCGACCCCATAGATGGCAGCCCACCAGGCTCCCCCATCCCTGGGATTCTCCAGGCAAGAACACTGGAGTGGGTTGCCATTTCCTTCTCCAATGCAGGAAAGTGAAAAGTGAAAGCGAAGTCGCTCAGTCATGTCCGACCCTCAGCGACCCCATGGACTGCAGCCTTCCAGGCTCCTCCGTCCATGGGATTTTCCAGGCAAGAGTACCGGAGTGGGGTGCCATTGCCTTCTCCTGGGAAGCCCTAATTTCATATTTTTCATACAATTGATTTTCTTTTTTTTTGTACACCATTGGAATTTAGCCAGCAGAAAAATAACCTCCTTTCAGGATGGCTTAATCATTTTCATACTCAGAAATTTTGATTATAAGTCTTGACACAAATGGTACAGATTTTTGTTGAACTTACAGAATGGCAAAAACTCACTAGATTTGGCTTCCACTCTTGGACTTCAAGTTTCTCCCAAAACTTCTCTGCTATTTCTCTCCTTCCTGTACCTTGGTCTCAACCCTGCTTGCACTTAAGACTTACCTGGGAACTTTTAAAAAGAATGGATGTTCAGGCAGACCTTCCACCCACACCAATTAAACTACAGTTTTTGCTGAAGAGGCCAGGCATGAAATACTATAAAATATTCGATGTCTGGTCAGTGCTGAGAATGACTCTTGCCAAAAGGAGCTCCTCTCCCTTCTCTCGCAGCCTCATGCCCTGTGCTTCCACACCTTTCTATGTGAAGGTCCTGCCTACCAGAACACCCTTTCTGCTCTTGTTCTCATGTTTTCATCACATCCATCTTTCAAAATCTGGTTCAGATGCCATTTCTTTCACTAACTTGTTTTTGAATGCCGTGTGAAGTGAAAGTCACTCAGTTGTGTCTGACTCTCTGCAACCCCATGGACTATACAGTGCATGGAATTCTCCAGGCCAGAATATTAGTGGGTAGCCTTTCCCTTTTCCAGGGGATCTTCCCAGCCCAGGAATCGAACCCAGGTCTCCCACAATCCAGGCGGATTCTTTACCAGCTGAGCCAGAAGGGAAGCCCTATGAATGCTTTAGGTTGAAAGTAATTTCTGCCTCCTTTGGAATTCTTAGAGCATTTTCTTCCTTGTCAGGTCACTTTCCAGCTTTCCATTTCTGTGCATATTATATTTTTGCACCCACCCATCCACCAGTTAGTTAACCTGTAAGCTTTTTTAGGGAAAGAAAGCCAACTTTCTGATTCATTTTTTATACCTCACAGTGCCAGTAAACACAGGAAGAGGAGGATGGAAGGAAGAATAAAGAGGTGACAGAATGAACTAAATGATATCCATCCAGCTTATCTTTTTCTCTACTCTTATCCAGCATTAGAACTCCCTCTCTCTCTTTCTCTTTCCTAAGTGTTGGAGTAAAATGTCATTTCTCAACCACTTTTCTGCATTGATATATTCTTTAAGTTTTGTCTTTTCTTGGATGATCAGGTACTTGCAGTATTAAAAACCTAACTCAGAAACATTCTAACTACAGTGCGATCCTGGGTTCTAGTTCTCTTTGATTGTTATAGTCTCATCTTCTCCAGTCTTTCTCCCTAGTCTGCCCTAATTTATACTCTCTAATCTCCTTAAAACATACTTGCATCCTGTTACTTCCCTGCACAAGAGCCTGGGCATATTTCCCTATTTCCCATCAAGTCTAGTCCAAGATAGCTCGTCTCGGCTGCCGCCCCTGACTTCAGACATGGGATACCTCCTCTCAGCCACCACCCCACGTCCGAGGTCAGGGGTTGTGGCCCAGAGGAGCTACCCCATGTCCGAGGAGCGGTGGCTGTGAGGGTGCAGGAGGGCTGAGAGGAGCTGCTCCACATTCAAGGTCAGGAGGGGTGACTCTTCCAAGGTAAGGAGCAGTGGCTGAGCTTTGCTGGAGCAGCCTTGAAGAGATACCCCACGACCTAGGTAAGAGACACCCAAGTAAGATGGTAGGTGCTGTGAGAGGGCATCAGAGGGCAGACACACTGAAATCATAATCACAGAAATCCAGCCAATCTTTCACACAGACCACAGCCGTGTCTAACTCAATGAAACTAAGCCATGCCATGTGGGGCCACCCAAGACAGATGGGTCATGGTGGACAGGTCTGACAGAATGTGGTCCACTGGAGAAGGGAATGGCAAACCACTTCAGTATTCTTGCCTTGAGAATCCCATTAACAGTATGAAAAGGCAAAATGATAGGATACTGAAAGAGGAACTCCCCAGGTTGGTAGGTGCCCAATATGCTGCTAGAGATCAGTGGAGAAATAACTCCAGAAAGAATGAAGGGATGGAGCCAAAGCAAAAACAATACCCAGCTGTGGATGTGACTGGTGATAGAAGCAAGGTCTGATGCTGTAAAGAGCAATATTGCATAGGAACCTGGTATTTCAGGTGCATGAATCAAGGCAAATTGGAAGTGGTCAAACAAGAGATGGCAAGAGTGAACGTCGACATTCTAGGAATCAGCGAATTAAAATGGACTGGAATGGGTGAATTTAACTCAGATGACCATCATATCTACTGCTGTGGGCAGGAATCCCTTAGCAGAAATGGAGTAGCCATCGTGTTCAATAAGACTCCAAAATAAAGTACTTGGATGTAATCTCAAAAATGACAGAATGATCTCTGTTCATTTCCAAGGCTAACCATTCAGTATTATGGTAATCCAAGTCTATGCCCCAATGAGTAATGCTGAAGAAGCTGAAGTTGAATGGTTCTATGAAGACCTACAAGACCTTTTAGAACTAACACCCAAAAAAGATGTCCTTTTCATTATAGGGGACTGGAATGCAGAAGTAGGAAGTCAAGAACCACCTGGAGTAACAGGCAAATTTGGCCTTGGAATACAGAATGATGCAGGGCAAAGGCTAACAGAGTTTTGCCAAGAGAACACACTGGTCATAGCAAACACCCTCTTCCAACAACACAAGAGAAGACTCTACACATGGACATCACCGGATGGTCAACACTGAAATCAAATTGATTATATTCCTTGCAGATAAAGATGGAGAAGCTCTATACAGTGAGCAAAAACAAGACTGGGACCTGACTGTGGCTCAGATCATGAACTCCTTATTGCCAGATTCAGACTTAAAATGAAGAAAGTAGGGAAAACCACTAGACCATTCAGGTATGACCTAAACCAAATCCCTTATGATTATACATGGAAGTGAGAAATAGATTTAAGGGACTAGATCTGATAGACAGAGTGCCTGATGAACTATGGACGGAGGTTCATGACATTGTACAGGAGACAGGGGTCAAGACCATCCCTGTGGAAAAGAAATGCAAAAAAGCAAAATGGCTGTCTGAGGAGGCCTTCCAAATAGCTGTGAAAGAAGAGAAGCAAAAAGCCAAGGAGAAAAGGAAAGATATAAGCATCTGAATGCAGAGTTCCAAAGAATAGCAAGAAGAGATAAGAAAGCCTTCCTCAGTGATCAGTGCAAAGAAATAGAGGAAAACAACAGAATGGGAAAGACTAGAGATCTCTACAAGAAATTTAGAGATACCAAGGGAACATTTCATGCAAAGATGGGCTTGATAAAGGAAAGAAATTGTGTGGATCTAACAGAAGCATTCTAGTCAAGGCTATGGTTTTTCCAGTGGTCATGTATGGATGTGAGAGTTGGACTGTAAGAAAGCTGAGCACCGAAGAACTGATGCTTTTGAACTGTGGTGTTGGAGAAGACTCTTGAGAGTTCCTTGGACTGCAAGGAGGTCCAACAAGTCCATCCTAAAGGAGATCAGTCCTGTGTGTTCATTGGAAGGTCTGATGCTGAAGCTGAAACTCCAATACTTTAGCCACCTCATGCGAAGAGTTGACTCATTGGAAAAGACCCTGATGCTGGGAGGGACTGGGGGCAGGAGGAGAAGGGGATGACAGAGGATGAGATGGCTGGATGGCATCACCGACTCGATGGACATGAATTGGAGTAAACTCCTGGAGTTGGGTATGGACAGGGAGGGCTGACCTGCTGTGATTCATGGGGTCCCAAAGAGTTGGACATGACTGAGCGACTGAACTGAACTGAACTGAACAGAAGCAGAAGATATTAAGAAGAGGTGGCAAGACTACACAGAAGAACCATACAAAAAAGATCTTCACGACCCAGATAGTCACAATGGTGTGATCACTCACCTAGAGCCAGACATCCTGGAATGCGAAGTCAAGTGGGCCTTAGAAAACATCACTACAAACAAAGCTAGTGGAGGTGATGGAATTCCAGTGGAGCTATTTCAAATCCTTAAAGATGATGCTGTGAAAGTGCTGCACTCAATATGCCAGCAAATTTGGAAAACTCAGCAGTGGCCACAGGACTGGAAAAGGTCAGTTTTCATTCCAATCCCAAAGAAAGGCAATGCAAAAGAAAGCTCAAACTACCACACAATTGCACTCATCTCACAGGCTAGTAAAGTAATGCTCAAAATTCTCCAAGCCAGGCTTCAGCAGTACATGTACCATGAACTTCCAGATGTTCAAGCTGGTTTTAGAAAAGGCAGAGGAACCAGAGATCAAATTGCCAACATCCGCTGGATCATGGAAAAAGCAAGAGAGTTCCAGAAAACATCTATTTCTGCTTTATTGACTATGCCAAAGCCTTTGACTGTGTGGATCACAATACACTGTGGAAAATTCTGAAAGAGATGGGAATACCAGACCACCTGCCCTGCCTCTTGAGAAACCTATATGCAGGTCAGGAAGCAACAGTTAGAACTGGACATGGAACAACAGACTGGTTCCAAATAGGAAAAGGAGTACATGAAGGCTGTATATTATCACCCTGCTTATTTAACTTATATGCAGAGTACATCATGAGAAACGCTGGACTGGAAGAAGCACAAGCTGGAATCCAGATTGCCAGGAGAAATATCAATAACCTCAGGTATGCAGATGACACCACCCTTATGGCAGAAAGTGAAGAGGAACTAAAAAGCCTCTTGATGAAAATGAAAGAGGAGAGTGAAAAAGGTCGGTTAAGGCTCAACATTTAGAAAACTAAGATCATGGCATCCTGTCCCATCAGTTCATGGGAAATAGATGGGGAAACAGTGGAAACAGTGTCAGCCTTTATTTTTTGGGGCTCCAAAATCACTGAAGATGGTGATTGCAGCCATGAAATTAAAAGACACTTACTCCTTGGAAGGAAAGTTATGACCAACCTAGATAGCATATTGAAAAGCAGAGACATTACTTTGCCAACAAAGGTCCATCTAGTCAAGGCTATGGTTTTTCCAGTGGTCATGTATGGATGTGAGAGTTGGACTGTGAAGAAAGCTGAGCGCCAAAGAATTGATGCTTTTGAACTGTGGTATTGGAGAAGACTCTTGATATTCCCTTAGACTGCAAGGAGATCTAACCAGTCCATCCTAAAGGAGATCAGTCCTGGGTGTTCTTTGGAAGGACTGATGCTAAAGCTGAAACTCCAGTCCTTTGGCCACCTCATGTGAAGAGTTGACTCATTGGAAAAGACCCTGATGCTGGGAGGGATTGTGGGCAGGAGGAGAAGGGGACAACAGAGGATGAGATGGTTGGATGGCATCACCGACTCGATGGACATGAGTTTGAGTGAACTCCAGGAGCTGGTGATGGACAGGGAGGCCTGGCATGCTGCGATTCATGGGGTCGCAAAGTGTCATACAGGACTGAGTGACTGAACTGAACTGATCTGAACTAGTCCAAGGTCCTCACCAGTTCTGCATTCAAGGCTTTTCATGATCTTTTCATGCTTTATTCCCATTCCACTCCTTCTCCAGGCTAATTCAACAGCTAGCTTTAGCTATTTAGGTCTTCCTTTCCTTTGTTTTATACTCATCAACCTTATCTTTACTCATAGGTTTCCTTCTAGGTATCATCTTCATCTCTATGAGTTCAATTCCTAATCATTCTTCAATTTCAATGAAAGATCATTTCCTCCATTATTCCTTAACAATCTCCAATGCTCTCCCTGACCTAGATCGAAAGTCATCTCCCCCCTGAATCCCCAAAGCATTTCTATTTTTTTTGTAGCATATCACTTTCCTCCTTAGGTTGCCCTTATATTCTTTACATGCCTGTTTTCTTAAAAATCCTGCAAGCACTTAAAGGGCAAGTGTTGAACTCATACGCTCATCTTTATGCTCCCTATGGTGTCTCACATTTAAGTTTAAGTTTCATCACTAGTTTCTACTAATAAAGAAGTCTGTGACCCTGAGCAAGTCATTTAACCTGTTTGTGTCAGTTTGTTCATAAATCAAAAACATATTCTAACAGTCTGAATTTGAGATGGATTAAATTACATATTCCTGGGGCTGCACAAGAACACTTGGAAGTACATACTAAAATAAAGATTCCTGCATAACTTCAACAAAGTCTCAAATTATGGCCACGCTACTAGCTGTTTCCACCAATAAGTTCCTATATTTATTTTTTCTGACTTACTTGGATCAATACAGAGTGGTGTGACTGTGCCGTTTCTGTTACTGCTACCTCAAGCATCAGTGACATAATATACGCCTCCCCTTGTTGTTATGTATAGCATTGCATTTTTGTTTGGAGGGAATCATACATTCAATCATTTATGCCATAAATATTTATTGAGTATCTATTAACCAGACATTTTTCCAGGTGATAGGTTCTATTCTCACATTAGTAAATAGAAGAGGGGAGGGGAAAGGAAAAAAAAAAAAAGGTGTAAGTATGAAAGGGTTTTTTTTTTTTTTTCCTATTTTAACTATTCTAAACAATCTCTCATTAGTAGATTATGAAACTTTTAGACCACCTATGTTAGGCTAAGACTCAAAGCAAACTCTTTCATGGTTAATGTTTCCTAAAAGCAAAAGGAAAATTCCTTTTTTTTTTTTCATTTGTGCAGATGATGCAGAGCAGTGAGTACAAAGTGTGTCCACTCAATCCTTCTAAAGATAATACACTGGAAACAGTTTGGTGGGTGTGAATCACTCAGACAAGCATTCTTCACTCAGAAATAGAAACTGGCCTTATTTGTTCCAGATGTTACACAGCTGCAGGGAAGTTAAAGCCAGTGGTCCTGTTTTCAATGCAACCAAACTCTTATTGCATTTGGAATTTCTTAACCAATGAACTCATGTTACTTGTTCTAAGACCTGCAAGATTTTCTTTTTTCCACTCTTTCCATTTACAAACAACTCTGTTTCAAGGGAACCACACTTCAGAATTAATGAGTCTACATCTGTGTTGTACAAAGGAAACACATCCTGTTTACCACTGTCTCCACCTTTCATATATCTCAACCTCTTTAATTTCAGGCGTAAAATATCTCAAAGAGAGTACTTGAAGGAAAGGAAAAGGAGAGTTGAGTTGTATGGTTCTTAATATTTTATAGTCTTTAAAGATGGAATTATGAGATGTTCATCTTAGGAAGAATTTTAAGCAGAATTGTTAGGGAGGATATTGAGTATAAAGATGTAACTCAAATTGTTGTTTGTAGTTTGAAAAACTTGATTTATTAGCTTATTTCTTGACTTGCCTGTAGGTTTGTAAGAGCTATTGTGTTGATGCATGAAATATAAAATGATTATGGCTCTTTGAAGAGGGTAAATAAGTTAAGAAATTAAGTAGGTGATATACATTTTATATTTATTTTTATATTTTATATTTAGTCCATAAAAATGAAAATATATGTGTTCTGTTTTGTTTGAGAACACTTGTGTCTGGGACACAAAGTACCAGATCTTGAGATTATTGTTTTTATAGGGAAGACTTTTTCAAATTGTGGTTCATGGACAATCTACAGCAGAATCACACTGGTAGCTTTATGAAAATATGTACTTCTAGGCCTAGTTGAGTTAGAATCTCTTCAAATTGGGCCTGGGTAAAGCTAGAGGGACTCCAGAGATCAAACAACAACAACAAAGTCTCATCTTCCAGCTGTGAACAGCAAAGCCTAGAGAAGTTAAGTGAATTTCTCAAAACCATGAAGCCAGTTAATAATAAAGGCCTAGAATTTTGTTTATTAGTGCTAAGACCAACATTCTTTTCATTAGTTTTTATCCTTCAAAAAGATTAAAAAAAAAAAATTAAAGGAATGTAAGTACCCAAATAGGGGCTTCCTAAGTGTCTCGGTGGTAAAGAATCCATCTGCCAACGCAGGGGACACAGGAGATGGGAGTTTGATCCCAGGATCAGGAGGATCCCCTGGAAGAGAAAATGGCAACCCACTACAGTATTTTTGCCTGAAAAATTCCATGGAGAGAGGAGCCTGGTGGGCTATAGTCCATAGAGTTGCAAAGAGTTGGATACTACTGAGCAACTGAGCAAGTACTCAAATATCACTGGATGTCTCACTTAACAATTCTTTTATATAATATATTTTATGAAAGTGTTAGTTGCTCAGTTGTGCCCAACTCTTTGCAACTCCATGAACTGCAGCCTGCCAGGGTCCTCTGTCCATGGAATTCTCCAGGCAAGAATATTGGAGTGAGTAGGCATTCCCTTCTCCAGGGGATCTTCCCAACCCAGGCATTGAATCCAGGTCTCCTGAATTGCAGGCAGATTCTTTTACTGTCTGAGACACCAGGAAGACCAATATACTTTATACATGTATAATATAATATAAAATCATATACTTCTATTATTAATTATCCAAATCCTTATTTTCCAGGATTTTGGAAGTACCTTTCCTTCAGAGTCACCATGAATCTTTTGAGTTAAAATCTTCCAGGAAAAAGAGGAAAATGTTATGTTTCATGGATTATTGATTAAGTCTTTGAAATTTCATGATTGATTATTGTGGAAATGAGTGTTTATTAATTAAAGCTATTCAAACTATTCAAATAGCAGTTTGGATTCAGTAATGATTCTTCAAAGACATACACAAAAACTATAATTGATGGCATACATTCTTGGTATATGTATATGGCATAGGTTAAAATCAAGCCTTAAAATAGTCTGTGTGATGCCATTCAAAACTGATTCAAAAACTTGTTCCACACATATTAATAATGCTATTATCATTTTATATGTTTTCTTATGTATGTAGTTTAGTCTACAAAAAGGAAAAGACTCTGTGAATGCTATTTATTAGGTTTTCTATAATTTGCCTCAAGTGATAGTGTGCTGACACTCATTTGGGGCTTCCCAGGTGGCTCAGATGGTAAAGAATCTGCCTGCAATGTGGGAGACCCGGGTTCAATCCCTGGGCTGGAAAGATCCCCTGGAGAAGGGAATGGATTCCCACTCCAGTATCCTTGCCTGGAGAATCCTATGGACAGAGGAGCCTGGCAGGCTACAGTCCATGGGGTGGCAAAGAGTCAGAGAGGACTGAGCAACTTTCATTTTCTCTTTCTGACACCCATTTATGAGTAAAGAGGCACTATCAGAGACAAGGTGTGCACATATACTTCTCTGCTATTCATAAGTGAACACTCACAAATGCATTGAAGACAATATTGTTTTCAGTGTTGCTGCTGCTCCTGCTGCTAAGTTGCTTCAGTCATGTCCGACTCTGTGCGACCCCAGAGACAGCAGCCCACCAGGCTCCCCCGTCCCTGGGATTCTCCAGGCAAGAACACTGGAGTGGGTTGCCATTTCCTTCTTCAATGCATGAAAGTGAAAAGTGAAAGTGAAGTCCCTCAGTCGTGTCTGACTCCTAGTGACCCCAAGAACCATAGCCTACCAGGCTTCTCCGTCCATGGGATTTGCCAGGCAAGAGTACTGGAGTGCCAATGCCTTCAGTGTTAGTCACATATAAAAAAGGGATATTAGAATTCTGCGTATGTATGTGAGATGAGGGCCTCTCTTCTGTAAATGACTCATCACCAAATTCAGTGACTAGACTCCACAGAATCAGAGCAAAAAATGGATGTGAAGTCTACTGGTTCTCTGACCTAAGTCTGCTGCGAGGCAAAGAGGAGTGTTCCCACATGTGAGTTCCATTTAAATTCCCCCCAAATTCTTCCCTGTTGATTTCTGATAATTTATTAAGTTTTGAAGTTTTTTCTTTCTTTAAGGATAGTAGACGCTTGTTTCCACATAGTTTTTCATTTATAAATTAAAAAAAAAACTTAAGGTCAATTATTTAATAATTTTTGAGTGATAGTAAAGATACAATAAATATGATGAGATTCATAAATGTAAAAGCAGATGTACCTTAGGGTCCACATTGAGAATTTTTCTGTCTCTTTTGTATTTGAAAAGTAAGCCTTCTGGATTATCGGCAATCACTTGGTAGTTGGGAGTTGAATTCCAAACAGCAATATGACTGTCCCAGTTGTAAAAACTATAAAAATAAATATTTATTAGGAATTAATATGCATAATGAATTAAATGGACAAGTGTATTCCAGACAATATTTGGGGCAGGTCAACTTCAAGATAAATGGATAAGATCATAGTCTGTAGAACCATGCAGACCACAGGTATGATTAAAATTCTTGCAGAAAAGATTAGACTGGGTTCTTAATCATTTAGATACATATTTATGACTATTTTGCATGATTTCCTGGTTTGGACACTCTAAGATCTAGGGCCTATTCCAGGATTATATTCCCAGGAAGAAGAAAATTGTTGCAATTTAAGGCTATTTCTTCTAGCTCAGACTCTTCAGGTTATTGAGTATTCAGAGTATTAAATAAGAGACTGTTTACTGGAAGGAAAAGTAGGCTAAGTCACCTCTTTTCATTCAAAACCAATTAATTTGTTTCTTTAAGGCTCTATTTTTCAATGATATGTTTCCCAGGCAGTAAGAAAACTACTTGTGTTTGAGAGGTGACCACAGGCCAGGTATGATGTGATGTATTCTACAACAACATCCATATGAAACTGCTCTTACTTCGCAGACAAGACAGATATCAGAGGAGTTCAACTAGTATAGTTAACATTCTAAATCTAATATTTCAACCCAGATCTGTGTGTTTCAAAGCACACACATACTCTTTCTTCCACTCAGCATTGCCTGTTCAACTATTTCTTTGGATGATCTTCTATGGAAACTTTGTATTTTTTCCATGTCTTATTTTATATCTATTTGTCAATACAAATATAATGCTGTTATGTGTTAGAAGCATCCTCAACATACTTATTTTTACATATCTTATTCCCATTAACACATTTCTAATATATGTTTGCTTTTAAAATGACAGCTGTTGAGATAAGACATGTATAGCTCACAGCCCAGTATGCATCTCAAATATTTTTAATATTTATTTTTAATCATTTCCCCCTTATCCTATTTCTGGGTTGTTTTGCCTTCTATTACTGCTCTTCTTCATTTTGAAAGAGTAGATTTCATTGATTAAAGTCACCCTGAATTACATTGTCTTCTGAGGCATCAACATTTTGCTATTACCTGAAAATGTGATATGTTTACCTTCAAATATTTTAATATTCAAAAACTGATTGTATAGATCATATATCTTCAGGGGTGCATATGAGTGAGAACTAGTCTCTCTCTTCCCCTCTTACTTCTTCTATGGTCAAGACATAATAACATCTGCCCTTTCTGAGGCGTAGAGTTAGCAAAAGAAGTTTTCCAACCACCTCTGTCTGTTTTGTCAACCCTTCCCAAGAGAGCAGGAATGACTATCTGATTAACGAATTGAGGGCAGGAGCTGAACGTTCATGCTTTCTAGGTCCTCACTTTAGCCAGGTTTTGGCAGGCTCAGTGCTCAATAGGTTGATGACATGAAAGCCCCCAATAGTACTGGTGGTAAATTCAATCCAGTAGAAAAGGAATTACAAGACAATTTGACTTCACACTCAAACTGGGTTCCTCAATTCAGTTTAATTCATAATAAGGAAGATAAATTGACCTCCATCCTCCTGGGTGTTCAGTTAGGAGACTGACAAACTGGAATAAGGGACATGGGTGTGACTCTCAACTTTATGTGTATGTCTTTCTGAGATATATAGATAGAGACAATCTCAGTAAAATGCTTGAGTCATAGTTATACTCTGAGGGGCATGGTTTATATCACACATTCCTATCTTGTTGCTCAGACTTCAAATGAAAAGCCTCATTGAAGTTCAGGCAGATTTTTTGAATATATATTAATATGTATATATACACACTTTTTATGTAAGAAAATCAATTTGTCTAGCACATGGTACTTTTGATGAAGTGACTTGGATTTTTGGTCAATACTTTTTGTTCTCCTATTCAGGGAGGGGTAATAAGCTTCATTTCAAATGCCAATTCTAATAGCTAATAATTATTAATATTTAATGATGATAACTAACACATTTAATAAGCACCATGTACTGGGTAATGTTTTGAGGCTAAGGGATCTATTATATCATTAATCTTATTGTCAACACCATGAAGTAGGCATAAAGCTATACCATTTTATACATACAGAGCCCAGGTGATCGTGAAGTGTGTCTGTGGATGAAAATGAGGAACTGGATTTAATAACATACTGAAAAGTGGATTTAATGGTTATGAGAAAAATGTCAACAAGAGTCTAGATTACTCTCAGATTTCTGATTTGAATACCTAAGTGGATAGAATTATTAATGTTTACTAGGAAATAAAACACAAGGTAGGGAACAGATTGCAGGAGATAGAAGGGGATTATTTCAGTTTTAAATGTGTTCAACTTGAAATCCTCAGGAAATATCCAATAAAATGAAAGCAAAGGTCTTGGTTTGTGCTGTTTATTGCCATATTTCCAATTCCCTGTTACAGCCCATGCCTGACACATGGCAGATACTAAATGTATATTAACAAAATAAATAGGTAATGGATACATTTCTAAACTTAGAGTTTTCTTA
Organism: Bubalus bubalis; assembly: GCF_019923935.1. NCBI lineage: Eukaryota > Metazoa > Chordata > Mammalia > Artiodactyla > Bovidae > Bubalus > Bubalus bubalis. The sequence continues at coordinate 21,824,022 of NC_059163.1, forward strand.
GATGGAGAAGGGACTTCCCCAGTAGCTCAGCAGAAAGAATTTGCCTGCAATGCAGGAGATGTGGGTTCTGTCTCTGAGTTGGGGAAATCCCCTGGAGGAGGACATGGCAACCCACTCCAGTATTCTTGCTGGGACAATCCTATGGATGGAGGAGCCTGGCAGGCTACAGGCTGTGGGGTTGCAAAGAGCTGGACATGACTGACTGGCTGAGCATGCTTAGATGGAGTACCAGCAGTACCAGCAGTATTTAAATTCCAATAGGTGACTGAGATAGACAAAGGAGAAAATGTGATTAAGAATGAAATCTGGGGGACTTCCCTGGTGGTTCAGTGGTGAAGACTTCACCTTCCAATGCAGGGGGTGAGGGTTTGATCCCAGATTGGGGAACTAAGATCCCATGTGCCTTGCAGACAAAAAACCAAAACATAAAACAGAAGCAATAGTGTAACATATTCAATAAACATGTTAAAAATGGTTCGCATAAAAAAACTTTAATAAAAATAAAAAAATTTTAAAAAAGAGTGAAACCTGGGAATGTCAATTTTATAGGAAAAGAAGAGGAATCAGTAAAGGAAATTAAAAAATAGTGATCTGAAGCATCAGGAAGAACCAGGAGAGTTATTTTATTGCAAAATCTGAAGAGAGGAGAATATATAAAGAAACAGTACTTTAGGAAAGATTACAGTGCCAAATGCTTTACAATTCAGATAATGTATGAAAAGAGTTCATCCACATTTTCACTTGGAAGGATATTACAAAAAAACAGTTGCAGTAAAATGGTGGGAGCAAAATTCAGTTATAGAGAATTTAAGAGAAGATGAGAAAAGATCATTGAATAAAAAATTCCTCTATTAATTTAGTTGTGAAGGAAACAAGAAAACTAGGACAGCACTGAAAAGGATATAAAACATTAAAGGTCAGTTTTTTTTTTAGGATGAACTATTCTTGAATTTGTTTCCATGATGTGAAGAGGGAAAAGTAGAGAAAGCAGGATCCTAAAGTGGCAGGAGGTATAAAAAGGCTTTATCATAAAAAAAATTACATATGAGATGATATATTTAATATGTAACAGCATTATGATATATCTCTTCTATGGAGATTAATTTGATTTTAGTAAGAATCCTGCATACTGTTTATTTCTATTCCTATTATATAGATGAGGGCACTGGAGCTAAGGGGCTTCCCACGTGGCTGTAGTGGTAAAGAAGATGCTTGCCAATGCAGGAAATGAAAGAGATGTGAGTTTGACCCCTGGATCAGGAAGATCTCCTGGAGTAGGAAATGGCAACCCACTTCAGTATTCTTGCCTGAAAAATTCCATGGACAGAGGAGCTTGGCGGGCTACAGTCCATGGGGCTGCAAAGAGTCAGACATGACTGAGCACATACACTGGAGCTAAGAGAAGATAAATATTTAAAATTTATATTACTAGCAAGTAGTAGAATACAGTCTCAAACCCAGTCTATAGGCTCTAAAACAAGTACTCTTTCTTAAAATTTAATTTATTATATTAAGAACACCCAACATGAGACCTTCTCTCTTTACAAATTTTAAGTGTACATTATGTTGACTATAAGTACAACACTGTACAGCAGGGCTTTATAGCTTACTTGTCTTGTTTCCGTGAAATTTGATGTCAATTGATTATTAAATCCACCTAGACAGTGTGTTGAAAGCAGAGACATCACTTTGGCAACAAAGGTCTGTATAATCAGAGACATCACTTTACCAACAAAGGTTTTTCCAGTAGTCATGTATGGATGTGAGGGTTGGACCATAAAGAAGGCTAAGTGCCTAAGAATTTATGCTTTTAACTGTGTTGCTGAAAGAAGACTCTTTTAAGAGTCTGTTGGATAGAAAGGAGACCAAACCAGTCAATCCTATAGGAAATCAATCCTGAATATTCATTAGAAGGACTGATGCTGAAGCTCCAATACTCTGACTTCCTGAGGCCTCACTGGCTTTCCAGTGAGCCAACTCATTGGAAAAGACCCTGAAGCTAGGAAAGATTGAGGGCAAGAGGAGAAGAGGGCAGAGGACGAGATGGTTGGATGACATCACTGACTCAATGGACACGAGTTTGAGCAAACTTCAGGTGATCATGAAGGACAGAGAAGTCTGGTGTGCTGCACTCCTTGGGTCACAGAGAGTTGGACACAACCAAGCAACTGAACAACAACAAGCTTTTTGGATTTGGATATCCATTTCCTTTTTCAGATTTTGGAAGTTTCAGTTATTATTTTTTGGGTAAGTTTTCTGGTCTTTTATTTCTGTCTTCTCATTCTGGGAATCCTATACTGCTTGTATTGGTTTTCTTGACAGTATCCCATAACTCACTTAAGCTTTGTTCACTTTTCTTCATTGTTTTCTTTTTGCTTCTCTGACCTAATTATTTCCAATGACTGTTTTTTTTTTGATCTTCTATTTCTTTTTTTAATATAAATTTATTCATTTTAATTGGAGGTTAATTACTTTACAGTATTGTATTGGTTTTGCCATACATCAACATGAAGACATACAGATGGCTAACAAACACATGAAAAGATGCTCAACATCACTTATTATCAGAGAAATGCAAATCAAAATCACAACGAGGTACCATTTCACGCCAGTCAGAATGGCTGCGATCCAAAAGTCTACAAGCAATAAGTGCTGGAGAGGGTTTGGAGAAAAGGGAACCCTCTTACACTGTTGGTGGGAATGAAAACTAGTACAGCCACTATGGAGAATAGTGTGGAGATTCCTTAAAAAACTGGAAATAGAACTGCCTTATGACCCAGCAATCCCACTGCTGGGCATACACACCGAGGAAACCAGAATTGAAAGGGACACGTGCACCCCAATGTTCATCGCAGCACTGATTATAATAGCCAGGACATGGAAGCAACCTAGATGTCCATCAGCAGATGAATGGATAATGGCCAGTCTTTAAATTCACCAGTGTTTTATTTTGCTTGATCTAGTTTGATGTTGAAACACTTTAGTGGGTTTTGTTTGATTATTGTCTTTAGCTCCATGATTTGTTTTGTACTTTTTAATATTTATCTTTGTTCAGTTTCTCCTTTTGTTCATGCATTGTGTTCGTGACCTCAGTGAGCACCTTTCTGAAAGTTATTTTCAATTCTCTTTCAGGTATATATATCAGATTACTACTTTTCTTTGGAGAAGGAAATGGCAACCCACTGCAATATTATTGCCTGGAGAATTCCATGGACAGAGAAACCTGGTGGGCTACAGTCCATGGGGTCAGAAAGAGTCGGACACAACTGAGTGACTAACACTAACACACTTCTACTTTTTTTTAGGGTCAGCATCTGGAGGTTTATTTCATTCCTTTTGGGGGGAACATTCTTGCCTGATTGATTTTCCTTGACTTTATGTGTTGCTGCCTGCATATTAGACAAAGTAGATGCCTCTCCCAGTCTTCATGAACTGGTTTTTTACAGGAGAAGACCACCACCTATCAACTTGGATAGAGATTCATTGGCCCATTCTAACTTTCTCCCTTCCCAGGAAGAGGCAGGCAGCTGTGGATTTTGTCCCTTGCTCTGTGATGAGCAGTGAGTGGGATATATGATGTCCACCAGCCCAAGATGCTGTAACCATTTCCCTCCAGTTGCATAGAATGTGCCTGACCCAACAGAAGTCCAAGACTGGCAAAATGGAAGTTAGTTCCCTGGGGAGCCGCACTTAGAACAGCTGGGAGTTTGGGTACAGAAACCAATCCCTGCTTCCCCTGGGAGAAGCTGAGAGCTAGAGGGTTTCTTTTGCATCGTATGATGCAAAGCTGGCAAAAGGTAATCCAGTAAGAGGGTGTCTCAAATCTCTATTGGCTTTGTTAAGGCTGCTTTTCATTTGACTGGGGGGTACGCGGACATTTCAGTTGTTTCTGGATTTCTTACAAAGGGAATTTGTCTGGGAATAGTTACTGAATCTGTGTATCTGTGGAGGGAAAGAAGAGTCCAGGGCTTCCTACTCTGCTATCTCGTTGATGTCACCAACCCAAACATTCTTTTTAATCTGCTATTTATTAATTTCTTTACAGTGGCAAAGTAATTGTCAATGCAGAATGGGTTAATGTATATTTAAACCTTAATTCCACTCCTTTTAAGCCATCTATATCCAACTCGATATTCTAGATATTATTATAACTCATAATTCTATTTGAATTTTTATTGTCTATTAGTATTCTTTGATAGTTCTTCTACAGTACTGTTTTGCACTTATTGAGGCCTTGGGTTCCCCAGATCACCCTTTTTAATTCTCATTTGTAACAACTAATTTCTTAACTTCTCTCCTTCTTGAGACACTTGCCAATAATCACAACTGTCTAGCTCAATAGACCCTCTTGGTATTCATAAATACCAGCTCTCGGTCAGTTCAAATGTTTGCCTTCTCTGTTCCTGCATATAGTCTTCTGACAATTCTTGCTGTAAACAACAGACTGTACCATAGATGTAATTCTAAATTTCAAATTCTAACCCCCAATTCTGGATCCTACAGAGTAACTTTTTACATATTCTAGTTCTCTTTCTATATCTTTCATTATGTTATTCATGCATCCTATTCCTCCACTTCCTTCTTTACTATCAGAAAATTACCTTACTTCTTAGTTTATTAGTAAAAAAAGGACACTAAATGGAAGCATGGTCAAGATCCTATCCCTTCACTTGCAAATTTATTCATATTGACAGTGTTCTCTAACCTCCCTTTAGTGCAGAATGAAAGCCTCTCTTATTTTTCAAGATAAAAAAAAATCTATATTTGTTTTCTGAATTCCATTCCTTATTGTCTTCTTTGATACTTCAATAGTTACTCAACATTTCTCTAATATAATCAAACTCATTTCCCTATACAATTTTTCTCAAAACTAACACACACATATAAATTTCAGCTAAACAAGGAAAAGACAGACAGACATAAAGAGGCAGAGAGAAAGAAGTAAAACACAGAAAGAAGAGGAATAAAAAAAGAAAGAAAAAGGAGAAAAGAGATTTAAAAACTTCCTCAAACTCATATTCTCCTAATGCATTATAATGAAGTCTATCTTCTCTGTGCCAGCTTACCCCAAACCATGTTCCATCTCAGTTCTCTCCCTGAATTGCTGATCCACATCACCTGCTCAACTGTATTTACTAGGACAAACCACAAGCATCTCAATCACAGCATGAAGTGTTACTTGCTCAGTCGTGTATGACTCTTTGCGACCGCATGGACTGTAGCCCACCAGGCTCCTCTGTCCATGGAATTTTCCAGACAAGAATACTGAACTGGGTAGCCATTTCCTTCTCCAGGGGATCTTCCCAACCCAGGGATTGAACCTGGGTCTCCTTCATTGCAGGCAGATTCTTCATAGTCTGAGCCACCAGGGAAGCCCCAATGTCAACATATCAAAAAGTAATTTTTTTCTTTCCCATCTTCCAAACCTGTTTATTCTACACTTGCTACACTGTTTCTATCAAGTAGCACTCAATAAATATTCATAAACTAAATTAATGATACAATGCCAATATTTATTATCATTCATCATTCAACTGATTATATTATTTTCAATTACTACAGAACTAAAACAAAGAAATAGCAAGAAAATTATTTTAAAAGGTAATTAAGAGAATTCACCTAGAACATTGATCTGGGACTTAAATCTGAACTCTGAAGCAATTGTTTAAATTTTCTGTATCTAAAATTTAGAGGTTGACCTATATATTGCAAAGGCTCTTCACAATGGAAATAGTCTATTATTATGAAAGCCTCCTTTGATTCAGTGAATTCTTGCATGTTATTTTAATTTATGTGTAAATGTTCAGATCTAGAACACACTTGTAGAAAAGTTCAAACATACTGTATGTAAAGTTGAAGGACATAAATGGATGATTTGTGTGAAATTGATTAAGGTTTTGGAATAACGGAACAAATTACCATTTGCTCCCCATGATAAACATCCTAGTAATTGGGCATTTTATTATATAAGAGCATACTTATATACAACTTATATAAATAAGTTAGAATAATGAGTTGAGATGAATATGTGTAAAATTTGTCCATTAAGTGACAATGGGTCCTTATGCGTATTTTTGGAAACAATTACCTGTTTGTCATCTATTTTACATGATGACTCATAGTATCAGAAAAAAATATTTTTATTACATCACAGGGAAACAGGGCTTTGGACCACCAGGGGGAGTAAAGTTCAAAGCCTTTGTCCCCAAAATGCTTTGTCCTAATTTTGTTCAATATCTTCCTTCAAGTGGCATATTTAGGGAAGCTATGGAAGCATAATGGACAATGCTGTCAAAGATTAGAAAATTTTGCACATAGAAATACATTTAAGGCAAGCCAACATCTTAAGGGTGAATCCAGAACAAAAATAATGACTATAACAATTGTAGTCTCCACTACCTAAAGCAGGGGAAAAAAAGATCATTATCCTATGAACGGGAAATTTGACATCACAGAGAACACATTACTGAAAGAGAACCTATTAGCACCTAAGAGATTTTCCCTATGAGTATAACCAACAGTTCATAATGAATAGGAGGGAGTTTTTATTTCAATCGCCATTAATAATGGAATCTTTCTGGGTTTTAAAGAGTTGGACCAGTAGGCATTTATAGTACCTAATACTTGAATATGCTTATAAAGTTAAAACACATTTCATTTGAGAGAAAAGTAAAGAATATTTATAAGATACAATTTTTAGGAAAAAAGAGAATCATATTTAAAGGAAATTTATAAAAACAGAAATAAACTTAAAAACTTACAAAAACAGTTTTGTGAAATCCAAAGATTTTATTGAAAAATGAAAATTCAGGGCGTTTTATCTGAGTCATGGGGACATTTAGGCATTAAACATTATTGTCTCCTTTTTAATCTCAGTGTAGACAGTCTGTAAGTAGGATGGCTACAGTTCTACTGTCCAAACTAGGATCTTACTGAGAAAAAAAGAAGCTGCTGACAATTGTGCCAAGACAATAAGAGTAAGCTCAGACAATGCCAGGAAAACTGAGGTGTGTGGTCGCCACACCTACAGACCATTTAAATGCTGCTGTTTTAGAGCTGATTTATCCAATGTTTGTCTAAACTGTTTCCAAAGGTTTGCCATAGATTTGCCAAAACTATGATAAAGATGTTTAAAAAATGCTAAAACATGTTTTCTTATGGTTGATCCTTTTTATTTTATTGCTGTGGAAAAATTATATGAAATTGCAATTGTGGTAAAGAGACATGAAATTTAAGCTAGAATAATAAACACTCCTGTTCTTTTTCTATTTTTCAAATACTATCAAAGCAGTAAAACATTGTATAACAAACTAATTTCCTGAAATATCATATTCCCTGTAAAAATATGTTTGATCAGTTATTTTGGTTGGTAAGGATATGAAATCTAAAGTTTAGTGTTTCCAAAAGTTAGTTAACTTGGCTCCTATTCATGGCTATATAATGTATCTCTAACTCAATCAGCTATTTAACAAATGCATATTCCAGTTGGGAAAATATAGATAACTGTTGACCAATCTATTGCAACTATTAAAATAATTGAAAATATTAAGTGCCCTAGTGACAGGTAGTCAGAAGTGTCATTCAATTCAATTCAACACATCAAAAATAAAAAAGAAGGATTATAATACAGCCTGAGAAATGATACAATAGGTATTTGTGTAAGGTATTTTTGGACTGTCCTGTCAAAAAAGAATATGTATCTTGGTAAGATATATTCCTAATGAGATTTTCCTGATGGAAAGAAACAGGGCCAAGCATTCTAGGTAGAAAGGACATTAAATGTTAGACAAGAACTGAAAAATTTGTATGTTGTCATATTTGACTCTTGCGGGCTCCTCTGTCCATGGGATTCTGCCAGCAAAAAATACTACAATGGGTTGCTTTTTCCTTCTCCAGGGGATCTTCCCAACTCAAGGGTCAAACCTGTGTCTCTCAGGTCTCCTGCATTGGCAGGCAGATTCTTTACCATTAGTGCTGCCTGGGGAGCCTGAAAAATGAGTATATATCAATTAGTGTTAACCTTTACAAGAGATTCTCAGAAGTTTCATACTAATGAGGCAGAAAATGAATTGCTGTGGATTGAGAATCAAATATGGACTGGTCTCCCACCAAAATGCAGAGAACTTTGGGTGTGTCTTCCCTTCAGGGAGAGCAAAGGAAGAAAGAACTGGCAAAGTTGGCTCTCCTCTCCCTTGAAGGCATGTGGATAAAAGGGAGTGTTCATTGCCAGAAGGCCACTGAGTCAGAAGACAGATGGGCACCTGTCTGGCATGTTCACCATGTTACCTGCTCTAAATCCAAAGTGCAATGTCAAGTATATGGACTGGTTATGGAAGGTGTTAAGGGTAAGATAAATGTTATAATATATGGGATACTTGAATATTTGTGATAAGTCCCCTAGGGTAAAGAACAATGTAACCCTTGATCAGAGGAATCCTTCTTATAGAAAGATTCAGAGGAAGTATTCCAAATCTGCTTCCATACTCCCATGCCGGCCTCCTCACCATGGATCCCAGCCTTCTGGCAAGGTGTGTGGAATGTTTCATTGCTACCTGCATGTAATAGGAAAGGAGTAGGTGATAATAACAGATCTACTCATTACCATATCTCCCCAGAGTAAGGAAAGAGAGTTACATAAAGCCCTTTCTGATTTTTCAAAGGGAGCAAATATTAGAAACATCCTGGAATACCTCTCTGTTCCAAATCACAGAGTGAGAATCTCAAGGTCAAGAGAGAATGGCACTATCTAGTCCTAGAGTAATTAGGCTATCCGGCCATTCCTCATGAAGAAGCTGAAGAGGAAGCACTTTGCTTAGGCAGAAACCCGAGGGAAGGTTGCATGTATGGGTTGGGTGTCACAGAGACCCCTACCTTAATTTCATTCTCTTTCTGATATTATTATTGAAACAACTGTCAATAATGTTATTTTGCATTGACGTAGTGCTTTGTCATTTACCAAGAACCTTTATACTGTTGTTCAATGTCCAGAATAATGATGTGTTAGGCAGGGCATTTATTTATAGGTCATTTCAAGATATTGGATATAATTCCCTGTGCTATACTATAAATCCTTGTTGTTTAATTTATGTATAGTCATTTGTATCTGTGTTAATCCTATATTCTTATTTTTTTTCTTCTTCTCTCCCTCTCTTCTTTGGTAAATATAAGTTTGTTTTCTATGTTTATGACTCTATTTCTGTTTTGTTAAATACATTTTTTTAATGTATTTTGTTTTATTCTTTAGATCTCGCATTTCTCGGTCTAACTTATTCCACTAAGCATAATAGCCTCTAGTTCCATCACGTTGCTGAAAATGGCATCATTTATTTCATTCTTTTGGGGGCTGATAATATTCCATTGTATATATATATATATATAGACTCTTCTTGATCCATTCATCTCTTGATGGGCACTTGTGTTGCTCCCAAATCTTGGCCACTGTAAATACTGCTGCTATGAACACTGGGGTGGAAGTAGCTTTTCGAATTAGTGTTTTCATTATTTTTTTATATCCATACCCATCAGTGGAATTATTAGATCATATGGAAGTTTTATTTTGTTTTGGGGGGGGAACTTCCATACTGGTTTTCAGAGTGGCTACATCAATTTACATTCCCACTAACAGTGTACAAGTGGTCCTTTTTCTCCACATTCTCACCAGAATTTGCTATTTGTGGACACATTTTATGTTTTTGATGTTACAATTTACATTTGGTATACATAAGAGAAGAATGTGAGAAGGAGACAAAGGAATTTCATACAAATTTAAGAGGAGTAAGACAGTGGCATGAGAACCAAAAGGAATAGAAGGTATAAAAAATTAACAAGGACATCCAACCCCTTGTCAAATGCAAGAAAGAAATGAGAAAATGACCAAAATTTGATGGCTATTATTGATAACTGTTCTCTTAGGGGCTAGTGTGCATTTATCTTAGGCTAAGGAGACTGCATTTTCCAGTAGTCATGTCTGGATATGAGAGTTGGACCATAAAGAAGGCTTAGCACTGAAGAATAGATGCTTTCGAACTGTGGTGCTGGAGAAGATTCTTGAGAGTCCCTTGGACAGCAAGGAGATCAAACCAGTCAATCCTCAAGAAAATCAGTCTTGAATATTCATTAGAAGGACTGACGTTGAAGCAGAAGTTCCAATAGTTTGGCCACCTGATGAGAAGAGCTGACTCATTAGAAAAGATCCTGATGCTGGGGAAGACTGAAGGCAAAAGGAGAAGAGGATGACAGAGGCTGGGATGGTTAGATGGTATCATTGACTCAATGGACATGAGTTTGAGCAAACTCCGGGAGAGAGTAAAGAACAGGGAAGCCTGGTGTACTGAAGTCTATAGGATCCCAAAGAGTTGGACATGATTTAATGACTGAACAACAACAAGGAGATTGTATAGATAAGTTATCTCTGTTACTTCTAAGGAAATTATAAGATTAAAGTTCTCTTATTTAAAGATAATAAACATTCTTTGGTTTAAAATACTCTTTTTATTGGAAGATCTTGAAAAATTCAAATTTTGTGAATATGAAATTATTTGGAACTATTGAAACAGCAACATACCTTCATTTTTACACTATGAATATTGAGATGTTCTTCAGGTTTACTGATATTTCTGTAAGTAGAAAGATTCGGGCCTGTAATCACTATTGTTTTCCTTCATATCTATGGATATATTTCTAGAATTATTATTTTTTAGTCATGACTATGTGACAAGGTAAGGCATTTTAATAAAGAAATGTCAGTATATTAGGGAGAGGAAATTATGGTGGTTCTTAGGTCCCAGAGACTAGAGAATGAAAGCGGATGTGAAAACTGGATTGTAGGTATGTTGTGAGGAAGACTGGCTAGCCTTCAGGCTCAGGCACTATAATTGTGCCTTGAGGTGAAATGGCTCTGAATTTGTTAAAAAGATGTGCAATTTAGAGCTATATTCTAGGTGAGTGTTATGAAACAACATTTAGGCAACATGAAGCTGTGGTGGAGGAATGTAACGCTGGAGAAGAGAGACTGCCTTCTCTGCTGCTATACCTGGAGGTACACTGCCCACATTAGAAGTGAAATCCCAAGTCACCGAAGTACTTTTTTCAGTGGATATGAATTTTACCAGGCAGATGCATTAACTGCCTGTTAAAACTCGTGGTATGGTACATTTGTCTAGGAAATGGGATCATTTGGCAGTATAAGTAAGATGATCTCAAGAAGGCTGGAGTTTCTGTGCTTGAATTACGATCCTCTAGGAAGGGAAGATACCCAAACTGCTAGGTGGCTTGGTTTCAACAGAAACAACTTGTTGAAAGGGGGTTCTGTGGCTAATGAAAATGGTTTTGTGAGTTTGTGTCCTTCAAAAGATAGTGACAAAGACTTAACCACTTTGGAACAGGTAGACTTGAAAGGTAGAATTCAAAATATTTTCTGTGATCTCTACGCTTTGATGGTATGCCCACAATATTGTATATGGCTTGGCAAAAGGGGCTTTACTAATTGTTTGACCTTAATATAGGGAAAAGATTCTGGATTATCCAGATGGGCACAATGCTATTGTTGTTGGTGTTTTAGTCACCAACTTGTGTCTAACTCTTTTGTGATCCCATGGAGTGTAGCTGGCCAGGTTCCTCTCTCCATGGGATTTCCCAGGCAAGAATACTGGAGTGGGTTGCCATTTCCTTCTCCAGGGGATCTTCCTGACCCTGGGCTTGAACCCATGTCTCCTGCATTGGCTGAGCCACCAGGAAGGCCTGGTAATGCTATCATAAGAGTCCTTAAAAACAGAAAAGAAAGCCAGGAGAAGTCACAGAAATTCAAAGTATGAGAAGGATTTGGTGCATTGTTGCTGGCTTTAAGATGGAGGGGCCATGGGGACCTCAGCTGAATAAGTAGATGGAACTGAAATCTGCCAACAATCTAAATAGATTTGGAAGTGTGTTCTTCCCCAGAGCATACAAAAAGGAATGCAGTTTTACCTTCATCTCAGTCGTGTGAGACCCTGAACTGAGAATCCAGCCATGGCGTGCTGACCTACGGTCGGTGACATGTGTGTTATTCTAAGCTGCTAAATTTGTGGTAATTTGTTACTTGGCATTAAAAAGCTAAGACATCAGGCGTTTGCAAGGGCCTTAGGATTAACTTAAGGAAGTATGTTGAGGAGGAAATAAACATTTTATCACAGTTGGGAGGCTGGGATGGACCTGAGGCTCAACATTTATTTTGAATGTTAAAAGGAATGTGACCTCATTTTGTACTCCCGATTGGTAAAGCAGGAATATAAGTTATAATTAGAATGTGATCAGGGAGAAATAACAAAAATACCACTGAAACAACAAAGACTAAAGCAATGAGAAGCCACATAGCAGGAAAACAACCTTAGGCAGAAAGGGGAGCCAAACACTTTATAGCCTTTGACTTTTCATTGGGCAGTTTTATTTCTGTAGATGCTATGGTAAGCTATCTTTTTTTTTTTTAAAGATCTGTCTGCCCAACTGTGCAAAGCTAAGCCAGGAAAAGATGTTCTGGCTCCTCCGGGATAGAATGAAAATGGAAGAAGCTATTCTCTGGGGCCCATCATGGTGATGGGAGTAAGAACTGAGGAGAAAAACATGAAGTGGAAAGAATCAGAGCTGCTCATCCAGCTCTCTTTCCTCATCTGACATATGTCCTTTGAAAGCCTTCTTCATTCAAATAATCAGGTTTTCAGTGTTGTATTTTCACAAGTGAAACCATTACTTTACACTGACTTTGTGCCAGAACTCTTTTCACGACCCTACCTGCTACTCAGTCTTTTTCCTGCAATGATTGTCCTTCTCTTTTCTTTGCTAATTTTAATACTGAAACGGAAGAAGCAATGTCTTATTATGTTTATGTGTCATGACTGGATGAATATGAATCACCAGTAAGTGTTACCACTACCCACCCAGTCACCCAGTCTAGAAATGTGGGTTACTTCAGGCTTTTCCCACTTCCTCTTCTACATCCTCTCTTGTCAAGTCTTATAGATTGTATCTCCTTAACCTCTCACGTCCATCCTCTTCTCTTCAAATGCTGCATGATGTATGATGCACCTGAATTAATACAATTCCTTCACAACCAGCCTCTCAGCTTTGTCTGCATCCCCTATCGTCCTTGTAATCACAGGTATCTTTCAGGATAGCACATCAGATATGACATCCCTGATAAAAATACTTTTCTGACACCCGTGGCTTTCTAACCACACTCTAGAGTGTAGCACACAAACTCTCCAAAACCTGGAAGCTGCATCTTTGGCCACCCCACCTATTCCCAACCCCAGATTTCTCTTAAGCTTTTTCCACAATGCATTTCTTTCAACATGCCAGTCCATGCCCTGCCAGTGCCTCTCTAACCATCAGTCATGCTGTTTTCTTTGCCTGGATTGCCCTCTCTGCATTTATTTTTCTTATCTTGTCGAGTGCTACTCTTTCTCCAAATCTCTTATCACATAATCCCTCCTCCAGTCTCTGTGCTGAATAGACACTCTACTTATAAATATTTATTTATTTGGCTGTGCCGGGTCTTTGTTGCAGCATGCAGGATCTTTAGGTGTAGCAGGCAGGATCTTTTTAGATGTGGCAGGTAGGATCTAGTTCCCTGTTCAGGGATAGAACCTGGGCCCCCTGCATCAGGAGTGTGGAGTCTTAGCCACTGGACCACCTGGGAAATCCTGATACTCTTCTTTTAGGAACATTAATGTTCTGTCTTGTAACAATTGATTTACTCTTCTGTCTCTCAGCAGTAAAGAATTTGCCTGCAATGCAAGAGATGCAGGTTCGATCCCTGGGTCAGAAAGATTCCCCTAGAGAAGGAAATGGCAGCCCATCCCAGTATTCTTGCCTGAAAAATCCCATGGACAGAGGAGCCTGACAGGCTACAGTCCATGGAGTTGCAAAAGAGTCGGGTATGACTTAGTGACTAAAGCACCAAACCATCACCTTCTCAATTAGCCTGTGAGCCCCATAAAGGTATTCTTGCCTGGAAAATTCCATGGACAGGGAGCCTGGTGGGCTGCAGTCCATGGGATAGCAAAGAGTCAGGCACGACTGAGCATGCATGCAGGCTCATAAGGGTAGGAACCAGGTTTTATTTGACTGTTCCCAGAGCCTCTTGCAGCGCCTGGGACTTAAGTTATTTCCAACAAATATTTAACTTTTCCCTTTGCTACCATAAGACTGCTGTCAATTTAAAACTGACTTTCATCTTCAGAATCAGTTTCTCTTTCTCTCTTGGGTCTACTGTTACCTTCTTTCTCTTTTGATCTTCATCTGCCCTGCTAAGAGCTTTGGGTCAGGACATTATGAGATACTTATGCATTAGCGTGGAAGAATTGTGTCTTCTTTCATTTGCTGGTGTCATGGATTGACACTGTAGGAATGTATGCTCTGTCACTTCTAAGAGAACACATTTTTGAGTGGGAGGGGAGGCTGTTTACTGACACTCCTTCAACTACATCACATACTCAGCACCGCCTTTGTTTGTACAAAGCATAACTCTCGTCAGTATGACTAGAGTACCAGACATCCCACTGAAAATTGAATGGCAGAGATTATTATAGTTGGGTAAAACACTGCACTGAAAAAACCTATTGTTTAACCCTTGAGAAGCTGGTAAGATATGCTTTTGGCAAGCATTTGGACTTGATAATAATGACAAAACATAAAAAGGTAAATGAGCAATATTTTGCTTAGTAAAGACAGAATACGAAGATTGAGAGAGAATACACATTGAATGTTACAAAGCCTCTAGAGGAAATGAAAGGGAGGATATGTGGGCTACTGTTTATTTGATTGGCACAACTGAGGGATTTCCTAAGCTTAAAAGCAATGGAAGGAATCCTAAAGGAAAAGATAGACCAATTTAACTTCATAACAATTTAGAATATTTTTATGTCAAGAGAAGTCATAAAAATAGAGGCAGTAAATACGGAAAAATGTGTGCCATAAATATCCTGAAATTATAATACTCTCTTACAAAGTAATTTTAAAAATTTCAGGGATCCTAACTTTAAAATTTGGAAGAGACCAGGGACTTCCCTGGTTGCCTAGTGGGTAGACTCCCACTCCCAATGCAGGGTGCTGCAGGTTTGATCCTTGATCAAGGAACTACATGCTGCATGATAAGAGTTCACATGCCACAAGAAAGATCATGAGAGCCACAACTAAGCCCCAGTGCAGCCAAATAAAACAAATAAATTAATTAAGTAAATATTTAATAAATAAATACATTAGTCCTTTTAAAAAAATGTTGGGTGAGGCCAAGGATAGATAGATCACGGAAAATAAAATAATGGCCAGCAAATAGTTAAAATGAGCACTGCTAATGAAAAAAAAAAATGTTTTTGACTTTTAAAATGGAGAATAATTAAGAAGTGTGTATTACTACCAACTAGCAAGGGTATCATGAGACAAGCACACACACACTGATAGCTTGTGAGGGTGCAAATTATTACATTTTTGGAATGCGATTTGGCAATGTGCAGAATAAGCCTTGTAAGAATTTATATCACTTGACCCAGCAATTCCACCTCTAGGAACCATAGACAGATATGTACATAAAGACTCTCTACAGTATTATTTATAACAACGATGGTTTGAAATCAGCCTACGGGGTCCAAACTCCTAGGCCAGGCAGTCAGAGGGCCAAATTCTTACTTAAACTGGGTCTGTGGATTCCCTGATAACTCAGTTGGTAAAGAATCTGTCTGCAATGCAGGAGTGGGGAAGATCTGCTGGAGAAGGGATAGGCTACCCACTCCAATATTCTTGGGCTTGTCTTGTGGCTCAGCTGGTAAAGAATTTGCCTTCAGAGTGTGGGGGACCTGGGTTCAATCCCTGAGTTGGGAAGAGCCCCAGGAGAAGGGAAAGGCTACCCACTCCAGTATTCTGGCCTGGAGAGTTCCATGGACTGTATAGGCCATGGGGTCGCAAAGAGTTGGACATGACTGAGTGACTTTCACTTTTCAACTAACAGTAGCAATCAAAAAGGCAGACTAGGAGACAGAGCATCGAGAGAGAATAGTGGTTTTTAAAAAGCAAATACTGTGATTCTTTTTTGAACTCCAAAATCAATTTGCTGGGCCAGAGCCAGAATGAAAATCCAGAATGGTATAGAAAAGAGTAGAAAATATCAGAGGACACTTCATTGGGTAAAGTTTTACAAAACCTTTACCTAGAATATTTATTGACAGACTCAAGTAATCTCTTCTTCCCCTTTAAAAAAATGTTTAGTGAAAGGTTTCAAACACACCTAAAAGTAGAGTGATTAGGTAAGAAATCCCCATGTACCCATTATCCAGCATCAATAATTATCTACAAAGCATCCCTCAGTTTCTTTTTTTTAATATAAATTTATTTATTTTAATTGGAGGCTAATTACTTTACAATATTGTATTGGTTTTGCCATACATCAACATGAATTCGCACACATGTTCCCCCTCCTGAACTCCCCTCCCACCTCCCTCCCCATACTATCCCTCTAGGTCATCCCAGTGCACCAGCCCTGAGCATCCTGTATCATGCATTGAACCTGGACTGGTGATTCATTTCACATATGATATTATACATGTTCAATGTCATTCTCCCAAATCATCCCACCCTCGCCGTCTCCCATAGAGTACAAAAGACTGTTCTATACATCTGTGTCTCTTTCATTGTCTTGCATACAGGGTTATCGTTACCATCTTTCTAAATTCCATATATATGCATTAGTATACTACTGTATTGGTGTTTTTCTTTCTGGCTTACTTCACTCTGTATAATAGGCTCCAGTTTCATCCACCTCATTAGAACTGATTCAAATGTACTCTTTTTAATGGCTGAGTAATACTCCATTGTGTATATGTACCACGGCTTTCTTATCCATTCATCTGCTGATAGACATCTAGGTTGCTTCCACGTCCTGGCTATTATAAACAGTGCTGCGATGAACATTGGGGTACACGTGTCTCTTTCAGTTCTGGTTTCCTTGGTGTGTATGCCCAGGAGTAGGATTGCTGGGTCATATGGCAGTTCTATTTCCAGTTTTTTAAGGCATCTCCACACTATTCTCCATAGTGGCTGTACTAGTTTTCATTCCCACCAACAATGTAAGAGGGTTCCCTTTTCTCCACACCATCTCCAGCATTTATTGCTTGTAGACTTTTGAATCCCAGCCATTCTGACTGGCATGAAATGGTACCTCATTGTGGTTTTAATTTGCATTTCCCTGATAATGAGTGATGTTGAGCATCTTTTCATGTGTTTTTTAGACATCTGTATGTCTTCTTTGGAGAAATCTCTATTTAGTTCTTTGGCCCATTTTTTGATTGGGTCATTTATTTTTCTGGAACTGAGCTGCAGGAGTTGCTTGTATATTTTTGAGATTAATTCTTTATCAGTTGCTTCATTTGCTATTATCTTCTCCCATTCTGAAGGCTGTCTTTTTACCTTGCTTATAGTTTCCTTTGTTGTGCAGAAGCTTTTAATTATAATTAGGTCCCATTTCTTTATTTTTTCTTTTATTTCCAATATTCTGGGAGGTGGGTCATAGAGGATCCTGCTGTGATGTATGTCAGAGAGTGTTTTGCCTATGTTCTCCTCTAGGAGTTTTATAGTTTCTGGTCTTATGTTTAGATCTTTAATCCATTTTGAGTTTATTTTTGTGTATGGTGTTAGAAAGTGTTCTAGTTTCATTCTTTTACAAGTGGTTGACCAGATTTCCCAGCACCACTTATTAAAGAGATTGTCTTTAATCCATTGTATATTCTTGCCTCCTTTGTCAAAGATAAGGTGTCCATAGGTGGGTTGATTTATTTCTAGGCTATTTTGTTCCATTGATCTATATTTCTGTCTTTGTGTCAGTACCATACTGTCCTGATGACTGCGGCTTTGTAGTAGAGCCTGAATTCAGGCAGGTTGATTACTCCAGTTCCATTCTTCTTTCTCAAGATTGCTTTGGCTATTCGAGGTTTTTTGTGTTTCCATAAAAATTGTGAAATTTTTTTTTCTAGCTGTGTGAAAAATACTGTTGGTAGCTTGATAGGGATTGCATTGAATCTATAGATTGCTTTGGGTATTATACTCATTTTCACTATATTGATTCTTCTGATCCATGAACATGGTATATTTCTCCATCTACTAGTGTCCTCTTTGATTTCTTTCACCAGTGTTTTATAGTTTTCTATATATAGGTCTTTAGTTTCTTTAGGTAGATATATTCCTAAGTATTTTATTTTTTTCATTGCAATGGTGAATGGAATTGTTTCCTTAATTTCTCTATTTTCTCATTATTAGTGTATAGGAATGCAAGGGATTTCTGTCTGTTGATTTTATATACTGCTACTTTACTATATTCATTGATTAGTTCTAGTAATTTTCTGGTGGAGTCTTTAGGGTTTTCTATGTAGAGGATCATGTCATCTGCAAACAGTGAGAGTTTTACTGCTTCTTTTCCAATTTGGATTCCTTTTATTTCTTTTTCTGCTCTGATTTCTGTGGCCAAAACTTCCAAAACTATGTTGAATAGGAGTGGTGAAAGTGGGCGCCCTTGTCTTGTTCCTGACTTTAGGAACTTTTCTAAGAATTTGTCCATTTCTTCCAAGTTGTCCATTTTATTGGCATATAATTGCTGATAGTAGTCTCTAATGATCCTTTGTATCCCCTGACTTTAGGGGAAATGCTTTCAATTTTTCACCATTGAGGATAATGTTTGCTGTGGGTTTGTCATATATAGCTTTTATTATGTTGAGGTATATTCTTTCTATTCCTGCTTTCTGGAGAGTTTTTATCATAAATGGATGTTGAATTTTGTCAAAGGCTTTCTCTGCATCTGTTGAGATAATCATATGGCTTTTATTTTTCAATTTGTTAATGTGGTGTATTACATTGATTGATTTGTGGATATTGAAGAATCCTTGCATCCCTGGGATAAAGCCCACTTGGTCATGATGTATGATCTTTTTAATGTGTTGTTGGATTCTGATTGCTAGAATTTTGTTAAGGATTTTTGCATCTATGTTCATCAGTGATATTGGCCTGTAGTTTTCTTTTTTTGTGGCATCTTTGTCAGGTTTTCGTATTAGGGTGATGGTGGCCTCATAGAATGAGTTGGAAGTTTATCTTCATCTGCAATTTTCTGGAAGAGTTTGAATAGGATAGGTGTTAGCTCTTCTCTAAATTTTTGGTAGAATTCAGCTGCGAAGCCATCTGGACCTGGGCTTTTGTTTGCTGGAAGATATCTGATTTCTGTGCTTGTGATGGGTCTGTTAAGATTTTCTATTTCTTCTTAGTTCAGTTTTGGAAAGTTGTACTTTTCTAAGAATTTGTCCATTTCTTCCAAGTTGTCCATTTTATTGGCATATAATTGCTGATAGTAGTCTCTAATGATCCTTTGTATTTCTGTGTTGTCTGTTGTGATCTCTCCATTTTCATTTCTAATTTTATTGATTTGATTTTTCTCCCTTTGTTTCTTGATGAGTCTGGCTAATGGTTTGTCAAGTTTATTTATCCTGTCAAAGAACCAGCTTTTGGGTTTGTTGATTTTTGCAATGGTCTCTTTTGTTTCTTTTGCATTTATTTCTGCCCTAATTTTTAAGATTCCTTTCCTTCTACTAATCCTGGGGTTCTTCATTTTTTCCTTTTCTAGTTGCTTTTGGTATAGAGTTAGGTTATTTATTTGACTTTTTTCTTGTTTCTTGAGGTATGCCTGTATTGCTATGAATCTTCCCCTTAGCACTGCTTTTACAGTGTCCCACAGGTTTTGGGTTGTTGTGTTTTCATTTTCATTCATTTCTATGCAAATTTTTATTTCTTTTTTGATTTCTTCTGTGATTTGTTGGTTATTCAGCAGCGTGTGGTTCAGCCTCCATATGTTGGAATTTTTAATAGTTTTTCTCCTGTAATTGAGATCTAATCTTACTGCATTGTGGTCAGAGAAGATGCTTGGAATGATTTCAATTTTTTTGAATTTACCAAGGCTAGATTTATGGCCCAGGATGTGATCTATCCTGGAGAAGGTTCCGTGTGCACTTGAGAAAAAGGTGAAATTCATTGTTTTGCGGTGAAATGTCCTATAGAGATCAATTAGGTCTAACTGATCTATTGTATAATTTAAAGTCTTTGTTTCCTTGTTAATTTTCTGTTTAGTTGATCTATCCATAGGTGTGAGTCAGGTATTAAAGTCTCCCACTATTATTGTGTTATTGTTAATTTCCCCTTTCATACCTGTTAGCATTTGTCTTACATATTGAGGTGCTCCTATGTTGGGTGCATATATATTTATAATTGTTATATCTTCTTCTTGGATTGATCTTTTGATCATTATGTAGTGTCTTTGTCTCTTTTCACAGCCTTTGTTTTAAAGTCTATTTTGTCTGATACGAGTATTGCTACTCTTGCTTTCTTTTGGTCTCTATTTGCATGCAATGTCTTTTTCCAGCCCATCACTTTCAGTCTGTATGTGTCCCTTGTTTTGAGGTGGATCTCTTGTAGACAACATATATAGGGGTCTTGTTTTTGTATCCATTCAGCCAGTCTTTGTCTTTTGGTTGGGGTATTCAACCCATTTACGTTTAAGGTAATTATTGATAAGTATGATCCTGTTGCCATTTACTTTATTGTTTTGGGTTCGAGTTTATACACCCTTTTTGTGTTTCCTGTCTAGAGAAGATCCTTTAGCATTTGCTGGAGAGCTGGTTTGGTGGTGCTGAATTCTCTCAGCTTTTGCTTGTCTGTAAAGCTTTTGATTTCTCCTTCATATTTGAATGAGATCCTTGCTGGGTACAGTAATCTGGGCTGTAGGTTATTTTCTTTCACCACTTTAAGTATGTCCTGCCAGTCCCTCCTGGCCTGAAGAGTTTATATTGAAAGATCAGCTGTTATCCTTATGGGAATCCCCTTGTGTGTCATTTGTTGTTTTTCCCTTGCTGCTTTTAATATTTGTTCTTTGTGTTTGATCTTTGTTAATTTGATTAATATGTGCCTTGGGGTGTTTCACCTTGGGTTTATCCTGTTTGGGACTCTCTGGGTTTCTTGGACTTGAGTGATTATTTCCTTCCCCATTTTAGGGAAGTTTTCAACTATTATCTCCTCAAGTATTTTCTCATGGACTTTCTTTTTGTCTTCTTCTGGGACTCCTATGATTCGAATGTTGGGGCATTTAACATTGTCCCAGAGGTTTCTGAGATTGTCCTCATTTCTTTTAATTTGTTTTTCTTTTTTCCTCTCATATATTTCTACCATTCTATCTTCTACCTCACTAATCCTATGTTCTGCCTCCATTATTCTACTATTTGTTCCCTCCAGAGTGTTTTTTTTTAATCTCATTTATTGCATTATTCTGGAGAGGGAAATGGCAACCCACTCCGGTGTTCTTGCCTGGAGAACCCCAGGGATGGAGGAGCCTAGTGGGCTGCCGTCTATGGGGTCGCACAGAGTTGGACAAGACTGAAGCAACTTGGTGGCAGCAGCATTGCATTATTCACTATATATTGATTCTTTTTTATTTCTTCTAGGTCCTTATTAAACCTTTCTTGCATCTTCTCAATCCTTGTCTCCAGGCATTTTATCTGTGATTCCATTTTGTTTTCAAGATTTTGGATCATTTTCACTATTCGGAATTCTTTATCAGGTAGATTCCCTATCTCTTCCTCTTTTGTTTGGTTTGGTGGACATTTATCCTGTTCTTTTACCTGCTGGGTATTCCTCTGTCTCTTCATTTTGTTTATATTGCTGTATTTGGGGTGGCCTTCTGTATTTTGGCAGTTTGTGGAGTTCTCTTTATTGTAGAGTTTCCTCACTGTGGGTGGGGTTGTATGGGTGGCTTGTCAAAGTTTCCTGGTTAGGGAAGCTTGTGTCAGTGTTCTGGTGGGTGGAGCTGGATTTCTTCTCTCTGGAGTGCAATGAAGTGTCCAATAATGAGTTATGAAATGTCAATGGGTTTGGAGTGACTTTGGGCAGCCTGTATATTGAAGCTCAGGGGTATGTTCCTGTGTTGCTGGAGAATTTGCATAGTATGTCTTGCTCTGGAACTTGTTGTCCCTTGGGTGGTGCTTGGTTTTAGTGTTTGTATGGAGGCATTTGAAGAGCTCCTGTCAATTAATGTTCCCTGGAGTCAGGAGTTCTCTGATGTTCTCAGGATTTGGACGTAAGCCTCCTGCTTTTGGTTTTCAGTCTTATTTTTACAGTAGTCTCAAGACACTCCATCTATACAGCACCATTGATAAAACATCTAGGTTAAAGATGAAAAGTTTCTCCACAGTGAGGGACACCCAGAGTGGTTCACAGAGTTACATGGAGAAGAGAAGAGGGAGGACGGAGATAGAGGTGACCAGGATGAGATGAGGTGGAATCAAAAGAGGAGAGAGCAAGCTAGCCAGTAATCACTTCCTTATGTGAGCTCCACAGTCTGGACCACTCAGAGATGTTCATGGATTTATACAGAGAAGAGAAGAGGGAGGAAGGAGACAGAGGTGGCCAGTAGGATAAAGGGGGGAATCAAAAGGAGAGAGACAGATCCAGCCAGTAATCAGTTCCCTAAGTGTTCTCTACATCCCGGAACACACAAAGATATTCACGGAGTTGGGTAGAGAAGAGAAGGGGGAGGGAGGAGATAGAGCTGGTGGGGAAAAAGTAAAGTCCAAAGGGGGAGAGCAATCCAGCCAGTAATCTGGCTCCCAAGTAAAAATGGGTACTGAAGATTGGGTTCTTAAAGGTACAAAATTGATAACAAATACCAAAAAGCAAAGATTAAAAATCTAGAGTAGAGGTTGGATTTTCAAAAATACAATATTAAAGAGAAAAAAATACCAAATTCACAAAAGTTATAATATATATATATATATATATATATGAAGTTTGCTTTAAAAAATAGGGTCTCTCTCTCTCTCTCTCTTTTTTTTGCAAAGTAATAGTAGGTTATAAAAATGAAAATTAAAGGAGTAATAGAGGACCTCTTTTCAAAGACAATGGGCTGCTTTTCTGGGTGCCTGATGTCCTCTGCTGGCATTCAGAAGTTGTTTTGTGGAATTTACTGAGTGTTCAAATGTTCTTTTGATGAATTTGTGGGGAAAAAAGTGGTCTCCCCGTCCTATTCCTCCGCCATCTTAGGACCGCCCCCGTCCTTCAGTTTCATCTCTCCTGTCTCACAAACTCACTCTTACCAGCCAGATTAGCAAGTTGATTCATGGGGTTGCAAAGAGTCGGACACGACTGAGCAACTGAACTGAACTGAACTGAACTTTATATAATTTTATCTGAAAAAATTTCAGTATGGATTTCTGTGATATTGTGATATAATAAGAAATACAGCTTGGTCTTCCAAACCCTTGTAATTTCTTGAGTAGCAGGGGTGAGTGGAGGGTGTTCTATTATGTATCTTAAGCCCCTTTCAACCATCTCTGAGTGTATGCTAATGAGAAGACTCTTGGTGGGGGCCTAGATAGATTCAGGATGGGAGTTGGTTGCCAGAGGAACCATCCTTGTGATTAGAGGATTAGAACTTTCAGCTGCACCCTCAGACCTCCAGGGAGGGGAGAGATGCTACTCGGAGGAGCCAGAGATTGAGTTGATCACCAGTGGCCAAAGATTTAACCATTTATACCTATATATAAGGGGAAACAGAGACATATTTTCTTGGGCTCCAAAATCATTGCAGACAGTGACTGCAGCCATGAAATTAAAAAGCGCTTGCTCCTTGGAAGAGAAGACATGACAAATCTAGTCAGTCAGTTCACTCACTCAGTCATGTCTGACTCTGCAACACCATGGACGGCAGCACGCCAGGTTTCTCTGTCCATCACCAACTCCCGGAGCTTGCTCAAACGCATGTCCATCGTGTCGGTGATGCCATTCAACCATCTCATCCTCTGTCATCCCCTTCTCCTTCTGCCTTCAATCTTTCCCAGCATCAGGGTCTTTTCCAGTGTGTCAGTTCTTCCCATCAGGAGGTCAAAATATTGGAGTTTCAGCTTCAGCATCTGATTTCCTTTAGGATGGACTGGTTGGATCTCCTTGCAGTCCAAGGGACTCTCAAGAGTATTCTCCAACACCACAGTTCAAAAGCATCAGTTCTTCGGCACTCAGCTTTCTTTATATGGTCCAGCTCTCATATCCATACATGACTACTGGAAAAACCATAGCTTTGACTAGATGGACCTTTGTTGACAAAGTAATGTCTCTGCTTTTTAATATGCTGTCTAGGTTGGTCATAGCCTTTCTTCCAAGGAGCAAGCATCTTTTAATTTAATGGCTGCACTCACCATCTGCAGTGATTCTGGAGCCCAAGAAGGTAAAGTCTGTCACTGTTTCCATTGTTTCCCCATCTATTTGCCATGAAGTAATGGGACCTGATGCCATGATATTTATTTGATTTTTGAATGTTGAGTCTTAAAATCTAGACAGAGTATTAAAAAGCAGAGAAATCACTTTCCCGACAAAAGTCTGTCTATTCCAAACTATGGTTTTTCCAGTAGTCATGTATGGATGTGAGAGTTGAACCATAAAGAAGGCTGAACACCAAAGAATAGATGTTTTTGAATTGTGGTGCTGGAGAATACTTTTGAGAGTCATTTGGGCAGCAAGAAGATCAAACCAGTCAATCATAAAAGAAGTCAATGCTGTATATCCACTAGAAGGACTGATGCTGAAGCTGAAGCTCTAACATTTTGGCCACCAGATGCAAAGGGCTGACTCATTGGAAAAGACCCTGATGCTGAGAACGATTGAAGGCAGGAGGAGAAGGGGGTGACCGAGGATGAGATGGCTGGATAGTATCACAGACTCAATGGACACGAGTTTGAGCAAACTCCAGGAAATAGTGAAGGATAGGGAAGCCGTCTGTGCTGCAGTCCATGGGGTGGCAAAGAGTCAGACATGACTGAATGACTGAACAACAACAACAATATAAAGAACGACTTTCTTGGATAATTTCATCTTTGCTCAAGATGTATTAGTTACCACTTATATTTTTAAAATTCCACATCCATTTCTCTGCTTACATATCTCAAAGCTTCAGAAATACATAACTATCTACTGTATATTAGATATTCCACTGGCTCTTTACTTCATTTTTGTTTGTTTATTTACCTTTGACTGCATTGGGTTTTCGCTGCTGTGTGGGGGCTTTCTCTAGTTGTGGTTTGAGGGCTTCCAATCGCAGTGGCTTCTCTTGTTGTGGAGCTCAGGCTCTAGTATGGCAGGCTCAATAGTTTGTGGCTAACAGGCTTAGTTTCCCCCTGGCATGTGAGATCTTAGTTCCTGTACCAGTGATCAAACCAGTGTCCCCTGCATTGGCAGGTGGATTCTTTTTTTTTTTTTAATTTTATTTTATTTTTAAACTTTACATAACTGTATTAGATTTGCCAAATATCAAAATGAATCCGCCACAGGTTTACATGTGTTCCCCATCCTGAACCCTCCTCCCTCCTCCCTCCCCATTCCATCCCTCTGGGTCGTCCCAGTGCACCAGCCCCAAGCATCCAGTATCGTGCATCGAACCTGGACTGGCAACTCGTTTCATACATGATATTTTACATGTTTCAATGCCATTCTCCCAAATCTTCCCACCCTCTCCCTCTCCCACAGAGTCCATAAGACTGTTCTATACATCAGTGTCTCTTTTGCTGTCTCGTACACAGGGTTATTGTTACCATCTTTCTAAATTCCATATATATGCGTTAGTATACTGTATTGGTGTTTTTCTTTCTGGCTTACTTCACTCTGTATAATAGGCTCCAGTTTCATCCACCTCATTAGAACTGATTCAAATGTATTCATTTTAATGGCTGAATAATACTCCATTGTGTATATGTACCACAGCTTTCTTATCCATTCATCTGCTGATGGACATCTAGGTTGCTTCCATGTCCTGGCTATTATAAACAGTGCTGCGATGAACATTGGGGTACTCGTGTCTCTTTCCCTTCTGGTTTTTTCAGTGTGTATGCCCAGCAGTGGGATTGCTGGATCATAAGGCATGTCTATTTCCAGTTTTTTAAGGAATCTCCACACTGTTCTCCATAGTGGCTGTACTAGTTTGCATTCCCACCAACAGTGTAAGAGGGTTCCCTTTTCTCCACACCCTCTCCAGCATTTATTACTTGTAGACTTTTGGATCGCAGCCATTCTGACTGGCGTGAAATGGTACCTCATAGTGGTTTTGATTTGCATTTCTCTGATAATGAGTGACGCTGAGCATCTTTTCATGTGTTTGTTAGCCATCTGTATGTCTTCTTTGGAGAAATGTCTATTTAGTTCTTTGGCCCATTTTTTGATTGGGTCATTTATTTTTCTGGAGTTGAGCTGTAGGAGTTGCTTGTATATTCTCGAGATTAGTTGTTTGTCAGTTGCTTCATTTGCTATTATCTTCTCCCATTCTGAAGGCTGTCTTTTCACCTTGCTAATAGTTTCCTTTGATGTGCAGAAGCTTTTAAGGTTAATTAGGTCCCATTTGTTTATTTTTGCTTTTATTTCCAATATTCTGGGAGGTGGGTCATAGAGGATCCTGCTGTGATGTATGTCAGAGAGTGTTTTGCCTATGTTCTCCTCTAGGAGTTTTATAGTTTCTGGTCTTACGTTTAGATCTTTAATCCATTTTGAGTTTATTTTTGTGTATGGTGTTAGAAAGTGTTCTAGTTTCATTCTTTTACAAGTGGTTGACCAGATTTCCCAGCACCACTTGTTAAAGAGATTGTCTTTAATCCATTGTATATTCTTGCCTCCTTTGTCGAAGATTATCTCAATAGATGCAGAGAAAGCCTTTGACAAAATTCAACATCCATTTATGATAAAAACTCTCCAGAAAGCAGGAATAGAAGGAACATACCTCAACATAATCAAAGCTATATATGACAAACCCACAGCAAACATTATCCTCAATGGTGAAAAATTGAAAGCATTTCCTCTAAAGTCAGGAACAAGACAAGGGTGCCCACTTTCACCATTACTATTCAACATAGTTTTGGAAGTTTTGGCCACAGCAATCAGAGCAGAAAAAGAAATAAAAGGAATCCAAATTGGAAAAGAAGAAGTAAAGCTCTCACTGTTTGCAGATGACATGATCCTCTACATAGAAAACCCTAAAGACTCCACCAGAAAATTACTAGAACTAATCAATGACTATAGTAAAGTTGCAGGATATAAAATCAACACACAGAAATCCCTTGCATTCCTATACACTAATAATGAGAAAACAGAAAGAGAAATTAAGGAAACAATTCCATTCACCATTGCAACGGAAAGAATAAAATACTTAGGAATATATCTACCTAAAGAAACTAAAGACCTATATATAGAAAACTATAAAACACTGGTGAAAGAAATCAAAGAGGACACTAACAGATGGAGAAATATACCATGTTCATGGATTGGAAGAATCAATGTAGTGAAAATGAGTATACTACCCAAAGCAATCTATAGATTCAATGCAATCCCTATCAAGCTACCAACAGCATTCTTCACAGAGCTAGAACAAATAATTTCACAATTTGTATGGAAAAACAAAAAACCTCGAATAGCCAAAGCGATCTTGAGAAAGAAGAATGGAACGGGAGGAATCAACCTACCTGACTTCAGGCTCTACTACAAAGCCACAGTCATCAAGACAGTATGGTACTGGCACAAAGACAGAAATATAGATCAATGGAACAAAATAGAAAGCCCAGAGATAAATCCACGCACATATGGACACCTTATCTTCGACAAAGGAGGCAGGTGGATTCTTAACCTCTGGACCACCAGGGAAGCCCCTCTAGTGGCACTTTAAATGCCATATATACAATACGGAGTGCTTGATCTTCCCCTTGAGCTTCTGTTATCCTGGATTTTCCTTCTTACATTAATTGGTATCTCTGTTGACGGAGACACTCATGTTTTAGATTTAGAATTGTGCTTGACTCTCCCCTCTCCGGATTTATCCGGTGGCTCAGCAATAAATAATCTGCCTGCAATGCAGGAGCTTCAGGAGATGCAGGTTTGATCCCTGGGTTTGGCAAATCCCCTGGAGGAGGAGATGGCAATCCACTCCAGTATTCTTGCCTGGAGAATCCCATGGACAGAGGAGTCTGGCGGGCTACAGTTCATGAAGTCACAGAGAGTCGAACACGACTGAAGTGACTTCGCACGCATACACTCCCCTCTTCACACAGCCTGTTTCCACTCAGTTCTGCCAGTTTCCCTCTGTGAATATTTCTCCTACAGGTCTCCTTGTCATCCTGCCCTCCTCCACCATCACCCTAATCCAGTCCTTTAGTGTGTTTATTGTCTCCTTGCCTCCTGTCTTATATCTATTTAATCCACCTTCAACATTGCCTGCAGGGCGTTCTCATGCTCAAGATTTAACCATGTTGCCTCCTGATGCAAATCCCTTTCAATGACTCACCATCACATATAGCATAAATTCCAAGCTTCTTAATTTGGTTTGCAAGGCCCTTCATGTCTTATTGCTCCCAGTTTGAGGTTTATGCTGTAGCAACCTTGAATGACAAATAGGTTCTCTTTCCTGTATTATGTTGTTTTTCAGTTTTACAACCTTGTTCATGCCTTTCCCTCAGCCAAAATGCCATTTCCCCATCTTCCATGAATGGAAACGCCTATGCATTCCTTAAAAATGAGTTTTGTGGGGACCTACTCTATGAAGCCTTGTCTTCCCTACCGCCTTTCCCCGCCCAGTGAATTCACTCTATATTTTCCTCTATAATTAGATATACTTTGGGCATATTTCTATCACTCTATTTCCAAATCGTTTTATAATTGTCTATGTCTAACTTTTTTTTTATGTCTAACTTTTTATTAGATGATGTGTTCCTTGAGGGAAGAAACTGTATATTATTTCTCTTTTGTAAATCCAAAAGATAGTAAAAGATCTGCCTGCAATGCAGGAGACTTGGGTCCCATCCCTGGGTCGGCATGATCCCCTGGAGAAGGGAATGGTACCTACTGCAGTATTCTTGCTTGGAAAATTCCATGGACAGAGGAGCCTGGCGGGTTATAGTCCATAGGATTGCAAAGAACTGGACATGATTGAGTGACTAACACTTTCACTTTCACTATATATATAGAGAGAGTTGATTTGCTTTATTTTACAGCAGAAATTAATACAACATTGTAAAGCAACCATCTTATTAAAAAATAAGATTAAATCACTTAACACTGCCCAATGTATAGTGGGTTCATAGATAGAAATTTAGAAAATAAAATAATGAATGATGTGTCAGAGGATAAACTAAACTGCTCTCCTCAAACCTGGGGATTAAGAATATGAGAATTAGGCTTGGTGCTTGGATTTGTCAATTAATGTGGGGGAAATGGTGTCAAAAAAATTTAGACTGGAAGGAGACACGTGTGCAAACTAATAAATGAGAAAATAGTTATTTAATTCATGAGAAATAGGGTAAAAGTCAAGTTATGCCAGAAAGAGAAAAACAAATATCATATATTAATGCATATGTGTAGAATCTAGAAAAATAGTACAGATGAATCTACCTGCAAAGCAGAAGTAGAGGCACAGACTTGGAGAACAAACATATGGACACCAAGGAAGGCATGTGGATGAGTTGGGAGATTGGGGTTGACATAAATCCACTATTGATACTATGTATAAAATAGATAACTAAGGAGAACCTACTGCATAGCACAGAGAACTCCATTCAGTGCTCTGTGGTGATAAATAAAGGGTATATATATATATATATATATATATATATATATTTATATATATATATTTATATTTAAAAAGGCTGAGTGCCAAAGAATTTATGCTTTTGAATTGCAGTGCTGGATAAAACTCTTGAGAGTTCCTTGGACTGCAAGGAGATCAAACCAGTCAATCCTAAAGGAAATCAACCCTGAATACTCATTGGAATATTCAGTCATTCCAATATTTATTGGGAGCTGAAGTGCCAATATTTTGGCCATCTGATGCGAAGAGCGGACTCATCAGAAAAGATGCTGATGCTGGGAAAAATTGAAGGTAGGAGGAGAAAGGGACAAGAGAGGATAAGATGGTTGGGTGGCATCTCTGACTCAATGAACATGAATTTAAGCAAACTCCGGGAAATAGTGAAGGACAGGGAAAACTGTCTTGCTGCAGTGCATGGGGTCGCAAAGAGCCAGACATGACTTAACTACTGAACCATAACAACAGTTAATTCATTTTGCTGTACAGCAGAAACTAACACAGCATTGTAAAGCAACCAAACTCCAATTAAAAAAAAAAAAAATGTCAGGTTCACAGAAGGAATTTGTGGGTTTTATAAGGATTAGGTTGAGTAACTCTTGATAGGAAAATAATATTTTATTGATAAACTGGGTTTACTATAAGTTACTTAAAAAAAAGGAAAAGTCAGCCACAGCCCAGAATAGAAGTCCTCATCCTTACCTTGACTGTTCCTTTCCCAATTCCCCATGTATACCCCCCAAAAGCACCAGAAAGTAAAGCTAGGGTTCCCTGCTTCCTGTTACAGAAAGAAGTCATGGACTTTCAAGGGACTTCTGGACATTATTAATAAGCAACAAAAAGTGACTGCAGGCTGGGGCATCAGTATTTTGTAGTAAAAGGGCACATATTTTAGTGCAGGTTAGGTCAGAGACATTGCATAGAAAGGAGCTAAAAAGATGCATTACAGGAAGGGAAAGTAGGAGAAAGGGCTAGAATTAAAGACTAAGAGGTCAATCATGTGACATACCCTCTCAAGACCTAAGGACATCGAGTGAAAACTTAAGTCATGAATATTGGCCTCTCCTGTGGTCCAGGAGGCAGGTTAGGTACACGAACCTACAATCTGTATGATATACTATATGACCCACCACCATTGATTGGCTTACTGTTGACTCCATTTGGTTTAGTTAGGAAATACTACTTTCATCTTCAGTGGGATCCAGTGTGTATTTAATATAGGAGAGATGAGAGTCACATTCAGAATAAGGAGCTAGTAGTCTAGCTCCATATTTGTCTGACAGATACTGACAAATTCTGCTTATGAACTTATTTGCCAGGAAGGAATTTTGTCCAGGATTATTTGTCTTGATCTTTAAGTTTGAAAGGGGACGTATAGTGTAGTTAACTTCAGTGTATGATCCTGGGGTAGGGTTGGAGATGGGGAAGTGCATCATATGAGAGTAGTATTTTTCATGGAGGAGATTTTGCAAGTCCAAGTTTTTACTAAAACTTAAAAAAACCAAACAGGTCAGATAATCCTTTAAAGAAAGAAGCTGTGTTTGTGTGGCCGACATTGTGGAGCTAGATGGGGTATCCTAGAAAGCTCATATATACTGCTGCTGCTGCTGCTAAGTTGCTTCAGTCATGTCTGACTCTGTGTGACCCCATAGGCGGCAGACCACCAGGTTCCCCCATCCCTAGGATTTTCCAGGCAAGAACACTGGAGTGGGTTGCCATTTCCTTCTCCAATGCATGAAAGTGAAAAGTGAAAATGAAGTCGTTCAGTCGTATCCAACTCTTAGTGACCCCATGGACTACAGCCTACCAGGCTGCTCCTTCCATGAGAGTTTCCAGGCAAGAGTACTGGAGTGGGGTGCCATTGCCTTCTCCAGCAGGGACACTAACTACAAAGCAAAGAATAAAAAGAAATATTGGAACTAAGGGCCTATCTTTGAGTTAAAAAATTATTATACCAATAAAGAAGAGGAAATAAGTTTCAATATAAAATTTAAAGAAAAAGAGGTTTCAACTTAGTTTCAAATGGAGGCATTTCTTTTTTGTTGTTGTTCAGTCACTAAGTTATGTCTGACTCTTTACAACCCATGAACTGCAGCATGCCAGGCTTCCCTGTCCTTCATTATCTCTGAGAGTTTGCTCAAACTCGTGTCCATTGAGTGAGTAATACCATCCAACCCTATTATCCTCTACTGTCCCCTTCTCCTTTTGCCTTCAATCTTTCCCAGCACCAGAGTCTTTTCCAATAACTCAGATTTGACACCTAAGGGACTTAGGTTCACATAAGAAAATTTTAGCTCCCTTAATTTTATCTGGATGGCAATCTTTGCAATAGTCTTAGCTAACTTTGGCCTGGAATTAATAAATACTTACTAATTTTTCCTTCAATGAACTTGATGTCCTGATTCTATGTGAACCAGAGATAAATTTGGACCAAAACAATAGAAAACTATGCCCACCTAGGAATGAAATGATCCAAACATATTGAATTTGTGAGTCATGGATTTGACTCAGAGGGAAAATAGTTTCTCATGTAGCTTGGAAAAAGAGAGAGCTGCTTAAGTTTAAGTAATGGATAATTCAACTTCACCTGAGGATCGCATGCTAATAGTTGAAGATGGAAAACATTGCAATAGCCTCAAACTATAATATAATATTCTGCCCACTTGAATTATAATGTGCTGAGAACTGCAGATGACTGCACTTCTGTCTTAGACATGATTGTGACCAGAGGCTAAATTCTTGAACTTCATGTGCTACATCTGTCCAATAACTTGAATTAGAGGGTTGCATGGTAATTCAACACGGTTATTAAAACATATGGAGGTTAAATACTGATATAATACACTGGATTATAACCTGAACTGTGGAATCTGGAAACCATTCTAAGTAGGAATATTCTGTTTTGTAATTTGCTCCTTGTAGCATGCTTTAGGAACTAATAATTGAGAACAAAATGTGTACTTACTGAAATAGTAAGAAGAAAGTAAATGCAAGTCCCTAAGGTTTTGGGTTCAGTACCAGATTGTGAAAACTACAGATCTTCCCTGGATTTTGCCCACACAATTTACAACCAATAATTACACAAGCTATTGTGTGTATCTTCCTTTACCCTCCTGATTGACAGGGAGGCTTGTGCTGCTGCTGGACAACTGAGCCATCATCACAGTCTATGGATCTTTTACTTCCTCTTAGTTTCCTTACAGACAGATACTGGAAATAGAACTTTCATGCTCAGAAACCAGTTCCCTAAACCTAGAGCTTACCCTGATATAAGAGTTGCTATTGAAGCAACCTAAACACTGCCTGTAAGATTCCATCAGCCTCTCTTCCCTCCCTCCCCACTCTCCTCCTCTCCTGGTGCTACAATTGTGAAGCCTGTGCCTGAGCAGGGTAGAAAATAGTTTACCTTTTGTGTGGGCAAAACTATGCTATTGAATAATATCTTGTTCAGTTCAGTTCAGTTGATCAGTCGTGTCCGACTCTGTGACACCATGGACTGCAGCACACCATGCTTCTCTATCCATCACCAACTCCCAGAGCTTGCTCAAACTCATGTCCATCATGTTGGTGATGCCATCCAACCATCTCATCCTCTGTTGTCCCCTTCTCCTCCTGCCTTCAATCTTTCCCAGCATCAGGGTCTTTTCCAGTGAGTCAGTTCTTCGCATCAGGTGGCCAAAGTACTGGAGTTTCAGCTTCAGCATCAGTCCTTCCAATGACTATTCAAAACTGATTTCCTTTAGGATGGACTGGTTGGATCTTCTTGTGGTCCAAGGGACTCTCAAGAGTCTTCTCCAGCACCACAGTTCTAAAGCATCAATTCTTCAGCACTCAACTTTCTTTATGGTCCAGCTCTCATATCCATACATGACTACTGGACAAACCATAGCTTTGACTAGACAGACATTTGTCAGCAAAGTAATCTTGTTGCTGTTTAGTTGCTACATTGTGTCTGACTATTGTGCAACCCCCATAGACTGTAGCCAGCCAGTCTCCTCTGTCCAAGGGAGTTCTCAGGCAAGAATACTGGAGTGGGCTGCCATCTCTTTCTGCAGGGCTTCTGCCTACCCCAGGGATTGAACCTATGTCTTCTGCATTGGTAGGCAGATTCCTTACCACTGACCCAGCAGGGAAGCCCATACTATGTTAGATATTATATATAAATATTAGAACTTATAAACAAGTTTTCTTTTTTTTATATAAACCACTTACTGTAAATAAAAGATAGTTATCAGTTTGCTATTAAAAGTTTACAGACATGCACACACAAACCCACTATCAAAGTAATAATATTGAACAGATCTGACTTTGATACATAACATTGTTGGGAAAATGCAGTAAATGTTTCTAATAGTCTGCAAACTTTTGGAAAATAAATCATTGGTAAATTGAGGTCTACAAGAATACGCTAGATATGATTAGTCATAAATAAAATTCTATCATTTGTTAGCTTTCCCCACCATTTTAAAGTGGGGGAGAAAACTGACTTTGTTATTCATAGCCATGGAAACTAAAAATTTATCTCATAATTAGAGTCAAGGCATGTAGTAACAAAAGAGATACAGGCAAAACACTAGTTTTAGATGTGTTGTGAAATCAACTGAGTCATTGTAGGGCCTCTGGAGATAACCTGGTGTTACCTAGTTGCTTATGAATGTAATAGAAAACTAGGGCCACACAAGGTACTGATATTTAAGGTGAATAGATCAAAGAAATCATGCTTGATTGGCATCTTCCCATGATAAGAGAGACTTCAAAAATATTTGCAAAGAGTAAAGCTAACGGTATAACATGTGGCACTGAGCAGACATCTTTTTAAATTCTAGTTCTAACTTCATCATTAATCTGGACAGGAAAGTGTACCATTTCTTACCAACAATTTCTGCATCTATACAATAAAGCATCTGGAGTTGGTGATTTCTAAGGTCCCCCGGAATGCTGTAATTTATGTTTTTGTCTAATGATTAATTTAGACCAACAGTGGTGAATGAATTGCTACCGTAGGAAACTGTACGGAACAGAAAATTGTATGCTGTGTTCTGGAAGTCGTCTGTACCACAAAATGAGCAAAAAACCCATCCATTGTGTTTCTAGAGCCTATTTATGCTGTATGAAATCTTTGCTCAAAGCACAAAAGGCTCAGATTCTTTGGGAAATGTGCCATGGAAAGGAAATGAAAGAATTAGCCTGGCAACTGCTGGTGGTGACTATTGAACAATTTGGAGGCTTGTTTATCTGAAGGTTGGCCAAAATTCTGGTAAAGAATATGGGCTGGAGTTCCCTCAAACACAACATTTTATGCGAGGCTTCCAATACTTGTGTAAGTAATTACACAGAAGAATAGCTTTCCTTGCATTATTATGATATTTCTAATTCCTTTTCAAGTCTAGAAACCAAAAAGTATTCAAAATCTAAAACAGAGAAAATATTATTATTTAGTTTTTCTTTTACCAAAGTAAGATTGACATTAGGACAGAATTTTGAAGAGTAATACATTTGAAAAGTGACTAAACGCATCCATATTGACCATGGCATTTTTTGTCCAGACTTAGGTCTCCTGACTGAATATACGATCTGTAAAACAGTCTGTTGTCTTTCAATAGTGGTTACTTGGATATGCCACCTTCATCACAAAATACAAGTCCAAAACTTGCTCATCCGCTCCTCTTGAAAGCTGTTTTTCCTTGCCCATTTCTTTTAGTATCACCCTGGCTAGAAATCTTGGAGTCAGCTTTGACTTTTCCCTTTCCATTCCTAATATCATTATATCCAGTTTGTTACCAGGCCTTTCCTCTCAGATAATTTCATCGTTCCAAATGTTGCTCGTATTAACCATTTTCTCTCTGCTGTTCCACACTCGTCACTGTTGGAAAACAGTATATTACTTAATTGCTCCCCTGGGCTCTCTTTTTCAAGACCTTCTTTTCTTGAATGTCCACCATAAATTAGTTCACCCCAGACTTTATTCCTTTGTATTTATCAGTTACCTTTTCAATAATCAATAATAGTTCCATCTTTGTTGCTATTGTTGTTCAGTCACTGACTCATGGCTGACTCTTTGCAAACCCAGGGACTGCAGCACACCAGGCTTTCCTGTCCTTCTCTGTCTCCTGGAGTTTGCTCAAATTCATATTCAATCTTTACTCTTACACTAAGTTGTAACTTGGCTACTTGGCTAGACTTTTAGTGTCTTTTATAACTTATTTACTCCTAATTACATAATCCCAGCAACCATTATTTGCTTTCAGTTAGAATTTTCTGGAACCTGCCTTGGCTGAATTGACAAATAAGGGATTTATTAAAGTGTCAGAGGAAGAGTTCCCAGGACTCACACAAGGGATAAAAGTAGTTCATGTTCCCTTCAGCTGGACCATAGATCTCATAATATCTGGGTTATTGGGCAGAGTCAGTGCTCTGAATCTGCCCAAGCATAGCATGAAAACAAATGTCAGAAGGATCTACCTGATTTCATGTAACTTAATTACATTTCAGCACAAAGTGCTACATTATTTAAAGCAATACAAAAATATCCAGCATCCCCAAATCTAAAATCTACAATGTTGTTTAATCAGTAAGTTGTATTCAATTCAACCCTTTTGGGACCCTGTGGACTCTAGCCCACCTGGCTCCTCTGCCATGGGATTTCTCAGGCAAGAATATTGGAGTGGGTTACCATTTCCTTTTCCAGGGGACCTTCCTGGGGATCAAACCATGTCTCCTGCACTAGCAGGTGGATTCTTTATTGCTGAGCCACCAGGGAGGTTCCCAGCTCTAATCTATATGCTAGATATACAAAGAAGTAGGAACATGTGATCTCAGCCAGGAGAAAACATCAGCTAATGACAATAGACTCAGAGTGACAAAGATGATGGGACTAGTTCATAATACAGTCAGTAAATATCTTTCAAATATGCTTTAAAATGTACCTGGTAAAGAGAGGACTTGGGATGTATGAAACTAATCCAAATGAAATTTTAGAGAAAAAATATAATACTGGAAAGACAAAATAAATTTGATAGGATTAAGAGCAGATTAGACATTGCAGAAGAAAAAACAATACCAGTGAACTTGAAGACATAGTAACAGAAGGTATACAAAAAAACTTAATAGAAGTTCAGTGAGCTAACATACGTGTAATTGGAGTCCTCAAAGGAGAGTAGGAGAGGGAGGGAGGATCCAGAGGGGACAGTAAAGAGGGAATTCAGAAAAAAAAAATTGAAAAAATAGACTTCTAAAATTTTCCAAACTTAGTGAACTCTATAAGCCTGCAGTAGTAAGAGGCTCAGTGAACTTCAAGTAGAAGACACATTAAAAAAATGCACCAAGGGAGCAATACACCAAAAGTTGTGGAAAATATACCAATTGTAGAAAATAAGTGACAAGAAGAGAAATCTTAAAGAACAGAGAAAAAGATACTCTATGTGCAGCTTAAAAAGGGATAAGAATGTTGAAGCTGGTTTTAGAAAAGGCAGAGGAACCAGAGATCAAATTGCCAACATCTGCTGGATCATGGAAAAAGCAAGAGAGTTCCAGAAAGACATCTATTTCTGCTTTATTGACTATGCCAAAGCCTTTGACTGTGTGGATCACAATAAACTGTGGAAAATTCTTCAAGAGATGGGAATACCAGACCACTTGACCTGCCTCCTGAGAAATCTGTATTCAGGTCAGGAAGCAACAGTTAGAACTGGACATGGAACAACAGACTGGTTCCAAATCGGGAAAGGAGTATGTCAAAGCTGTATATTGTCACTCTGCTTATTTAACTTCTATGCAGAGTACATCATGAGAAGTGCTGGGCTGGAAGAAGCACAAGCTGGAATCAAGATTGCTGGGAGAAATATCAATAACCTCAGGTATGCAGATGACACCACCCTTTTGGTAGAAAGAAGAAGAACTAAAGCACCTCTTGATGAAAGTGAAAGAGGAGAGTGAAAAAGTTGGCTTAAAGCTCAACATTCAGAAAACGAAGATCATGGCATCTGGTCCCATCACTTCATGGCAAATAGATGGGGAAACAGTGGAAACAGTGGCAGTCTTTATTTTGGGGGGGCTCCAAAATCACTGCAGATGGCGACTGCAGCCATGATATTAAAAGATGTTTGCTCCTTGGAAGGAAAAAGCAGAGACATTACTTTGCCAACAAAGGTCTGTCTAGTCAAGGCTATGGTCTTTGCAGTAGTCACGTATGGATGTGAGAGTTGGACTATAAAGAAAGCTGAGTGCCAAAGAATTGATGCTTTTGAACTGTGGTGTTGGAGAAGACTCTTGAGGGTCCCTTGTACTGCAAGGATACCCAACAAGTTCATCCTAAAGGAAATCAGTCTTGAATATTCATTGGAAGGACTGATGTTGAAACTGAAACTCCAATACTTTGGCCACCTGATATAAATAACTGACTCATATGAAACCACTACATTAGTGGCTCACAATGAGAAGGTGATCATTTGCCCCCAGGGGACATTTGGCAAAGTTTGGAGACAGTTTTAGTTGTTAAAACTAGAGGGATGTTACTGGCATCTAGTGGGTAGAGGACAGGCATGTTTCTAAATATCCTACAGTAAACAGAAGAAAAAATGATCTGGTCTTAAATATCAATGGTGCCGAGCTTAACAAACTGAAACTACATACACAATAGAGTAGCCAAAATTAAAAAGACTCACAATACCAATGTTAGCAAGAATGTGGAGAAAAAGGAACTCATAAAATGTTGGTAGAAGTGAAAAATACTACAGAATCTTTGGAAAACAGTTTGGCATTTTCTCAAAATGTTAAACATGAGCTTATTGTATCCAATAATCCACAGAAAGACTTGTTCATCGTCATGGTCATTTTAAAGGCTTTCTGGGTGGCACCAGTGGTTAAGAACCCGCCTGCCAATTCAGGAGACATAAGAGAATCAGGTTTGATGCCTGGGTCAGGAAGATTCCCCTGGAGGAGGGCATGGCAACCCACTCTAGTATTCTTGCCTGAAGAATCCCATCCATAGAGAAGCCTGGCGGGCTACAATCTATAGGGGAGCAAAGAGTTGAGCACATGAAATTAAAAGACGCTTACTCCTTGGAAGAAAAGTTATGACCAACCTAGATAGCATATTCAAAAGCAGAGACATTACTTTGCCAACAAAGGTCTGTCTAGTCAAGGCTATGGTTTTTCCAGTGGTCATATATGGATGTGAGAGTTGGACTGTGAAGAAAGCTGAGCGCCGAAGAATTGATGCTTTTGAAGTGTGGTGTTGGAGAAGACTCTTGAGAGTCCCTTGGACTGCCAGAAGATCCAACCAGTCCATTCTGAAGGAGATCAGCCCTGGGATTTCTTTGGAAGGAATGATGCTAAAGCTGAAACTCCAGTACTTTGGCCACCTCATGCGAAGAGTTGACTCATTGGAAAAGACTCTGATGCTGGGAGGGATTGTGGGCAGGAGGAGAAGGGGATGACAGAGGATGAGATGGCTGGATGGCATCACTGACTCGGTGGCATCACTCAGACTCGACATGACTCTGAGTGAACTCCAGGAGCTGGTGATGGACAGGGAGGCCTGGCATGCTGCAATTCATGGGGTCACAAAGAGTCGGACACGACTGAGAGACTGAACTGAACTGTGGCGGATTCATGTTGATATATGGCAAAACCAATACAATATTGTAAAGTTAAAAAAAAAAACTTAAAAAAAAAGACTGAAGTGACTTAGTGCACAGTCATTTTATTCTTAGAAACAAACTGCGAAGAACTCAAATATCTGTCAGCTTGTTAATGGATCAACAGATTGTGGCATATGTCATACTCAGCAATAGAAAACAGCATTGATGTCTGCAACAGCATGGATAAATCTCAAAAGCATTAGTCTAAGTGAAATACATCATACTTCAAACCTTACATGCTGTTTAATTCCATTTTTATGACATTCAGGAAAGAAAAATCATACTGTGATACCAAAAAGCAGAACACTTGAGCTGGAGTGGGGGTAGGAGATTGACTGCAAAGGGGCAAAAGTTGTATTTTAGTGGATGATGAAAATATTCTATATCTTGACTATGGTGCTATTTGCATAACTGTATACATTTGCTGAAACTCACAAGCTGTACATTTTATTTTATTTTATTTTATTTTTTAAACTTTACATAATTGTATTAGTTTTGCCAAAGCTGTACATTTTAAAATTAGAAAGTTTTATTGTCTGTAGCTTATATCTCAAAATAAACTGAAAAGGGGGAAATAAAGAAATTGGATGTCAAATGAAGGAAACCCTTCTATAACTAGGCTTCCCTGGTGGCTCAGAGGATAAAGAATCCGCCTGCAACGTGGGAGACCTGGGTTTGATCCCTGAGTTAGGAAGATCCCTTGGAGGATGGCATGACAACCCACTCCAGTATTCTTGTCTGGAGAATCCCCATGGACAGAGGAGCCTGGTGGGCTACAGTCCATGGGGTCGCAGAGTCAGACACAACTGACTAAGCACACATCACACCCTTCTAAAACTGTGGGTTTCAGAACCACACAGCCTCTGTGAACACTGGGACGCTCCCTGCCCAAGTAAGAAGCTGCCTCAGCTCTGTCCCCATCATAGTCCACATTCCCAGGCTGGATGCTGACCATCCGTCTCCCTCTCCATAAACAATTGTCCAAATTGAGGAAGGGAAACCTATTCCTTGTTCAGAATCCTAGGTCTACTGGAGTCTGAGCAATGTGATTTTTAGTTCCATATTTCAAAGTATATTCTCAGTCATATCTGACTCTCCGCGACCCCATGGACTGCAGCCTACCAGGCTCCTCTGTCCATGGGATTTGCCAGGCAAGAGTACTGGAGTGGGGTGCCATCGCCTTCTCTGCAAAGTATATTAAGGCATGTTAAATGGAAGTTAGTGCCAAAAACAAACAGCCAGCCCAAGGTGTCCACCACAGCTCACCTTCAAGTAGTCACTGGCTAGTTTGTTCCCTGCTTATACACGGAACTTGTTTTCTTCTTTCTCACTTGGACTGTCTCTGTTGCTATCTCCCAACCTTTCTCTTTTGCTTACTGTCAAGTCCTTCTTCTTGTCTGGACCCTTACTATCTATCTAAGACTAGGTCCAGCCATTCTTTCTGCCAGTACTGCTTCTAGGCCCAGGGAAGCAGGGCTTCCATCAGGGACCCCATTGTTGGGAGTGCATTTCTAAAAAAATGTCAAAGTACCCTTGCAGTGGTACTTGGTGGTGGAGATCAACTATGGAAGGCAATGCTATATGTGTGGAGAATCAGAACACACCAAGACCTATGTTTTCCCTGGTCTTCATTTTCCCCCTCAAGGTCCTCTCTGACCCTTCTTTATCCCTGACTCATTCTTTTATTATCTGTCAGAAGACTCAAGGAGCTCCAGGAAGCATATTTTTGGAGTCTTCCTGGTCCCATTAGCTGGATCCTATAGCATGTGATCACAGGAGACTGTGCTGCTTAGAATAGGGCTGAGGCTGATTTTGAGTGAGCCTCACTTATGTCTGACACAGAAAGTGCTCAGGACACCAGGTTACCCCTGATGCATGTGTCTACTTTGTCCTTTAAGATTTCATCCCTGCTCAGGTCTACAGCATCCCATGGCCTCCAAAGGTCCCACACACTGAAGAAGGCAGTGTTCCAGGGCTGGCCATGTCTATCTTTCCCAAGAGCTTTGGACACTATTGCTCAGTGTTGCCAGTTAGTTCTTCTAACTGATGTTATCTTTTGACTCTGACTGATAAGGGAGCATTGTGTACACCTGGGCCTGCCTTAGGCTCTTTGGTCTAGGACTGTACCTTCTTCTTGCCCTCTGATCATGGGCCCCTCACCTGGTGCCTGGTAAAGACAGATAGGTGGTGATAATCTGATACCCAAGTATTCTCTAACTGCAGCCTAAATGTTAATTTTGCTGTGGAGATAGAATAAGTTCATGGAGAAAAGACATTGCATTTTACATATCTTTTGCATTTTCACTGCATCTAGCTCTTACTTTTGTTGTTGTTCAAGTCGCTAAGTTGTGTCCAACTCTCTGAGACCTCCATGGACTCACCATGCCAGGCCTTTCTGTCCCTCACAGACTCTCCCAGAGTTTGCCCAAGTTCATGTCCATTGAATCGGTGATGCTATACATCCATCTCATCCTCTGCTGCCCTCTTCTCC
Organism: Bubalus bubalis; assembly: GCF_019923935.1. Taxonomy (NCBI): domain Eukaryota; kingdom Metazoa; phylum Chordata; class Mammalia; order Artiodactyla; family Bovidae; genus Bubalus; species Bubalus bubalis. The sequence continues at coordinate 21,865,810 of NC_059163.1, forward strand.
ATTTGCTTTCAATCTTTCCCAGCATTGAGATCTTTTCCAGTGAGTTGGCTGGTTGTGTCAGGTGGCCAAAGTATTGGAGCTTCAGCATCAGTCCTTCCAGTGAGTATTCAAGGTTGATTTCCTTTAGGATTGACTGATTGGATCTCCTTGCAGGCCAAGGGACTCTCAAGAGTCTTCTCTAACACCACAATTCAAAGGCATCAATTCCTCGGCGCTCAGCCTTCTTTATGGTCCAGCTCTCACATTAGTACTTGGCTACTGGTAAGATCATAGCTCTTATTAGCACATGATTATTGTTGTTCATTTTTACTCTGGCAGATTGGCTGAAAGGTCCATAGACTACTGACTCTTCTCAATAAATCAAGCATTTCATTCAGGGGGCCAGATGCTTAATATTTTCTCTCTGAAAAAAGAAGCTATTAAGTAATGTTGGTTTGCTGCTTTGAGGTCAGCGTGCCTTAACTTAAAAAAGTAAAATACACATTTTTTTTATTTGAACAACTCTGGAAAAATCCTGCTTTTGAAATACAGTTGTAAGTCAGTTACAATGTCAGAGAATAAACCATTTTTGCATGGTGTAAAAAAGACCAAGTAAATAGACACAGGTTTCTTGAATGTAAAACAAATGCCTCTTCCTTTTGTTATAGATCATTCTCCCTTTCAAGAAATTCTTATTTCATTATGTTGATCCTGACAGAAGCAATTCTGATTTCCTTCCTCTGGTATGTGGTATAATTTTAAAGGTTGGTGTGATGTACTTTGGTATGACATGAAACTTTTCATGAGATTTACAGAATTAGCCGAATCTTACTGTAGCCAGATATTTTCCTAACAATCTAAGCCTGACATCAATTTGGATGATGAATGTACTCAACTTAAATTCCTTTTAGGATACAGACAAATAAATGGTGAAAAAAAAAAAAAAAAGGAAAAATCTACCATTTGGAATAGATACCTAGTTCCAAATCTATCTAACACCTGCCTTAGTTATAAAATTAAACAAAAACAAAAAAAAAAAAACAGTTTGGTTCTCTTTCTTCTTTTTAAAAAAATTTTAATTAATTAATCTTAATTGGAGGATAATTACTTTAGAATATTGTGATGGCTTTTGCTCACTAGTATATTTGATGTGAAAATTCTTATGAAACCAATTTGTACTTGTGTCAGAATAATTTCTTCAAATGTGAATTGGCAGAATAGAATAGGAAGAGTGTGACTGTAGCAGAAAAGAATATTTTATATAAAAGGTGGCTTAAAAAAAAAAAACAAGCAAAAACTTTGAAATAGTGGGTCAGATGAGAGACAAAGTAACCAGAAAAGGACAAACCATCTATTCTTTGTTATATTTAAACACTCTCAAGTGCTCAATTGTAAATGCGTAAATACTTTAAATAAAATACTTACGACTAAAATGTTAAGTTTGGACTGAGTCAAAAAGCTAAAAGCCAAGGATTAGAAAAAGTTTCTAGGATAAAGTGTTACTGAACATTTATTGAATTATACAAATTGCTTTTTTTAAATTTGGAAGCACTTCTAGTAATCTATCTTGAGAATTAGAGAAAATGGCACAAATCTTGTAGAGAACTCTGAGTTTACATTTCCTAGACTATTCTACTTTTAGAATAGAAAATGATAACATTGACCCATTTTTAATGAAGTCAATAATTTATGTAAAATAAATTTTCTATTTGGAGATAAATTTCAAATATAAATTTTGGTGTGCTAATCTGCTAGGCTAAGAGAACTTTTTATGATCAAATATATATTTAGTTATTCTGGACCATTTCCTTGATTATTTAATTTAGATGTAAATATCAATTTGTGGACTTTTTAAAGCATGAGTCAATTCAAGCAATTTTTATTAAACACACAGTTAATAGTAGGTTCATTGAACTCCATTTATAGTTTTAAAAATTCAATTATTTCACTAAATTGAACCATTTAGAAACCTGTTATCATTTCAAGCCTACTTCAGAATACTGAGATTGAATAGAAAAATTTAAAGCATACTTTTCTAAGTTTTACATGGGCCATTTGTTCTTTTTAAAATCACATAGATTTTGTTTATTATTTTGGAATATCAAAATGAACTTGTAAAAGTGAGTAAGAACTTAAAAATTTTGGTAAATTCTCTTTCCACTTGAAGTTTAAGAAACACAAGTCATAACGAAAAAAAAGCTTTCTCAGAATGAAAAATTTAGAATGGCAAATCTTACATTGTATATCAAATTTAAATGTTTTTTGAGACTCTAAAATACATATTATCAGTATGTATTCCTTTGGAATTCATTAGACCATTATATAATAGATTCACTTCCTATATCTGCCCATTCAGTCGCTAAGTTATGTCCAACTCTTTGCAACCCTATGGACTGCAGCATGCCAGGCCTCCCTGTCTTTCACTATCTTCCAGAATTTGCTCAAACTCATGTCCACTGAGTTGGTGATGCCATCCAACCATCTCATCACAAACCTAGACAGTATACTGAAAAACAGAGACATTACTCTGCCAACAAAGGTCTCTATAGTCAAAGCTATAGTTTTTCCAGTAGTCATATAGTGGCTCAGATGGTAAAGAGTCTGCCTGCAGTGCGAGAGACCCAGGTTCGATCCCTGGATCAGGAAGATCCCCTGGAGAAGGAAATGGCAACCCACTCCAGTATTCTTGTCTGGAAAATCCCATGGATGGAAGAGCCTGGTCAGCTACAGTCTGAGGGGTCGCAAAGAGTCGGACACAATTGAACAACTTCTCTTTCTTTCTTTTTCTTTCTATACGGATGTGAGAGTTGGACCATAAAGAAGGCTGAGCGCCAAAGAATTGACACTTTCAAATTGTGGTGCTGGAGAAGACTCTTGAGAGTCCCTTGGACTGCAAGGAGATCAACCAGTCAATCTGAAAGGAAATCAACTCTGAATATTCATTGGAAGGACTGATGCTGAAGGTGAAGCTCCAATACTTTGGCCACCTGATGTGAAGAACTGATTCACTGGAAAAGACCCTGATGCTGGGAAAGATCGAGGGACTTGAGGAAAAGGGGGTGACAGAGGATGAGATATCTGTTTAGGATAGCTAATTATGAATTTATTATTAATATTATCACTATTAAATTACAAATTTTAATCTAGTATCATAACTGGAAGGAAACTCAGTCTTGTAACAAATATCCAGATAATTTCTAGAAAATGCTGAAGCCTTTTATACTGCAAGCATGAACTATGCTAGGCATTACGAAAGCTTGGTGCCTACTGAACAAAATACAGTTATTTGTTAGTAGTCAATTAGTAAAAAAGCTAAAGGCAACTGGAAAAACTGATTTGGATTTAAATCCAATCAAACGCCTCTCTAGATGTATGTTCTAAGTATGCATTTGGAAAACTGGGGAGAATTGTGAGAATGATCAAAGTTGCATATACATTTGGTAGAGTAAAAAGCCTTTATCTTGTTATGAGACTTTCTCAAAGTTTGAGTCATAATGTCAGCATCAGGGCATGACTTGTCATCTGAGGGCTCAAATCAGGTGCGACTAAGACAGAATGTGAGTTCATATATGTGTCTGTGTGTATACATACACGTGAATGTGTGTGTGTTTAAAATGCATTTTAAAACATTAGCATTCAATCCAGAGATATGCTTTTGGTACAGATCATGCACCAGAGTAAAGTGGTGATGAAAGAGGTGAGCATTAGCACCTAAAGATCACTTCAATGAACTTGCAAACTGCTTTAGCAAATATGTCAATTGACAGTTTGAACCACCTTAGCAATATTATCTGAGGTGTAGTACACCAGTGCCCACAAGGCAATCTGGCTTGCACACTTACTTCCTAAGGACATTTTCATCTGGAGATGTAAAGAGAAGCAGCACTTAAAGTAATATTTTCTCTCTCCTGATTCTAATGTGTAGGAGCAGGTGCATCACCAAAGCGAAGTTTAGAAGAATAAAATCCTGGCATGGGAGCGACTCTAGTGTGAATCACTTCTCCACTAATTTTTCCCAAACCTTGTTACTTAAGCAGGTAGGAATGTCACGCTGAACCCATAGTCTCAAAATATGAAACAAAGATGTGGGGGAAAAAACAAAACCTAAACTCAAAAAAGTATTCTTAAAGCTTAAACTCTATGGGATATCCTATCAGCAAAATAAATCAAGCAAACTTTGTATTTCATGGGTGGTTGGTTTCACAGTGCTGATGAATGTAACCCGCAGGATTCATACACTATCTGCAGTCAAGTCATCATCGTATATGGACATAAAGTGTCTCAACTGCTACACTACAGTTTATTACACGCTCATTAACAGTGACTACTGGGGACCACTGAAAAAGTGGCACAAGGGTTTGTGAGAGTGAAAAATACCAGTACCGATGAACAAGGCACTTCAGGTTCCCTGAGCAAAGGTTTGAAATCATTTTTGCATTTGCTTGTTAACCTCAAAATGAAAAAGCATGATAAAAAACTGCAGGGATGGGCCCTTTGCCACAGAGTAAAAGCACTGAAAGCCAACGGTAACTAAAAGAATGGTTTCTCCACAGAAACAAGGCGATGGGGCATGGACGCCCTTAAGCTTTCTGAAAGGTTTCTCCTGGTGGGCTTGATGCTTTCTTGGCAACCGTTCTGGGTGAGGGAGATTCAGAGTGAAAACACTGTCAATATATTTTCTTCGAGCCCTAAGAATATTATTGCCATGTCCAGCCAAGTCTTCAGAATTCTAATCGTTTTTAAAGGATAAAGTTTCTGATTAAAAACAATTTTAGTGATTAGAAGGAACAATGGAAATCAACCCAGTGGTGCCAGTTGAGGAGCAGGAATTAGCTGGCAGTCCTTATTTATGGGCAAACTCACCAATAAATTTGGTTTAGAAACTCATGGTAGCTCAGATGGTAGAGAATCTGCCTGCCACGCAGGAGACCTGGGTTCAATCCATGGGTCAGGAAGATGCCCTGGAAAAGGAAATGGCAACCTACTCCAGTATTCTTGCCTGGAAAATCCCTTGGACAGAGGAGCCTGGCGGGTTACAGTCCATGGGGTTGCGAAAGAGTCGGACAGGATTGAGTGACTAACACTTTTCTTTTTTCCTGGCTTTTTTCACTGAATGAACCAGATTCAAATACAGTGACCATGAATTTGATGGGCTGAAATGATCAAATGATTGAAATGATGAAAGTTAGCCAGATGGTAGTTCACAGGGTTGCATTATAACCAAAAGAGTGTTCTTTTAGTTTAATTAAGTCTTTCCAGTTTTCCTCAATCTCAAGAAATGGGGACCTTTCCAAAGTATACTGAGTGGGAGTACTATTTCTTTTAAAAATTGTTTTAACTTATAAAATTTGGATCATGTTTTATTACAAACTTGTCTCATGTAGAATTTCATTATCTGACACATACTTTTAAATATCATAAAGTTGGATATTAGATCAACGGCTTCTCATATTGCAAAACCATTTTCTATTTATCTCCCACCATACAATGCTTTTTCCCCTCATATTTAGCACATGGTTTTTATTGCCTGTAACAAAGGCTTAAGGTACTCATGTTTGCTTCTTATGATACATATCACCCGCTCCCTAAGGGTCAATATCAGTTTTACTGCACATCAAAAGATTCACTTCTTCTCACTAAGATGTATACATTGATGATTTTTATTATTAGGCTTTTGTCCCAAATTCCAGTGTGTTCTCACGAGAACTAGGCTGAACCACGGATGGCTTTTCTTGGATGAGGTTGACTTAAGGCCTATAAAAAACACACTGAACAACTTGCTTGTCCCTTTTATCTTGGCCTAGTCCATCTACATATTACCACATCAATTGTAAAGAAAGTCAAACCCCAGGAAAAAGTCCTTCAAGGAAAATGAGGAGGAAAAGAACATCCCCTTCTCTAGGATATGAAACAGAAAGATGAAATTATCCAACTTAGGGACTTTCCTGGTGGCTCAGTGGTAAAGAAACCACTGCCAATGCAGAAGATGCCAGGGATGTGAATTCAATCCCTGGATCGGGAAGATTTCCTAGAGAAGGAAATGGCAACCCACTCCAGTATTCTTGCTGGAGAAACCCATGGACAGAGGAGCCTGGAGGGCTATAGTCCTTGGGGTCGCAGAAAAGTGGGACACGACTTAACAACAAGGCAATTTAGAGCTTCTGAAATGGTTCCCCATAGAATCTAAGCAAAAGGGCCCCACCCGCCAATCTGACCAGGACGTAAGGGTGGAATGGGGTGGAGAGAGGCGAGTGTCTTTATGTCTTTACTGCAGCAGGTCTCACTCAGACTTGCTGATACACACTCCACAACTCTAAGAATATTGAAGCTGTTTCCAGCCTGACTCTGAACCACTTTTTGAGATGCGCTGCTTGAATCCAGCATTCCTCAGACCAAACATATTCATTCCTCTAACTGAATTGCTGGATTCAACTGGGTAACAATTAGCATCATATTTGACAGAGAGCAACGAAGGCAATAATTTCAAAAACAGTACACTTGAAACTGGGAAATTTCCAATTTTACTCTAAATTCATAGGTAGTTACCTAACTGTACTGCATGTTTATTGCTCTAAGCAGCATCTAAAGTATGGAAGTATTAATACATTGTAAGAATTATGTGACCCTTTGGACTGTAGCCTGCCAGGCTCCTCTGGCCGCAGGATTTTTCAGCCAAGAATACTGGAGTGAGTTGCTATTTTCCTCTCCAGGGGATCTTCCCCATCCAGGGATCGAACTCACGTCTCTCATGTCTCCTGCATTGGCAGACAGATTTTTTACCCACTGAGACATTGAGGAAGTGCCTTTTTAAAAATAAATAAATAAATATATAAATAACATTACCTCTATTATGTGTATGCCAAGTAAAAACTGATAGATTTTCTACTCAGTATATATGTCTTTGGGCAATTCAGAAAATGTTTCTCTGTGTTCCTGATCACGGACAAATTTAAGTTTATTTTTCTATGAATCCCTATATAAGTGCATGGAATAATAAAAAAATCTCTTGAGATCAATGACTCTGAGTTACACCACTGTGAATGCTCTGAAGTAAAGTGAAGCTGCTCAGTCGTGTCCGACTCTTTGCGACCCCATGGACGGTAGCCTACCAGGCTCCGATATCCATGGGATTTTCCAGGTAAGAATACTGGAGTGGGCTGCCATATCCTTCTCCAGGGTATCTTCCCAACCCAGGGATCAGACCTGGGTCTTCTGCATAGCAGACAGACACTTTACCGTCTGAGCCACTAGAGTGATCCTAGAGTGAATGCTATAGGTAATCACAATTATTTAGTAGGTTTCACTGAATTAATTGATAGATTTCTTTAAATGTATATATCAGGAACTTCCTTACAACACTTAATGATGCTTTGACTTACAATTCTTCACCTTTAGGCTGCTGTGAATACATCGTAAATGTGAAAGCATTCTGCTGAAACTGGACTTTGAATTCTGAATTTGGATCTGTTCTCTGGCTGGTGCAGTACAATACTCTCTCGCGGTGGCAGTGGTAGCAGCCACGTCTCCCAGTCAGCCATGTGGTCATGAAGGAAAACAATCATTCTGTGCCCATACAACCATTGCTTTTCACTTTAAGTACAGGATTCAATAAATTATGTGAGATATTTGACACTCTATTATAAAAGAGGCTCTCTGTTAGATGAGCTACTGTTAATAGAGCTTTCTATCTCTGTTAGATAGGCTACTGTTACGTGTTTTGAGCATGTTTAAGGTAGGCTAGGCTAAGTCATGGTGTTTGGTAGGTTAGGTGTTTTAAATGCATTTTCAATAAGCATGTTAAATGCAGGCTAGGCTAAACTATGATGTTTGGTAGGTTAGGGGCATTAAACGTATTTTCAATTATGATATTTTCAATTTATTGATTGGTTTATGGTGACATAACCTCATTGTAAGTTGAGCAAGATGTGTGCTCTAAAAAAGACTTTCTAAGAGTAATTGAAATAATCTTGCATGAAAGCATGATTAGAATTTTGAAAAAAAGAGCTGCATTAGGATCTATACATATACAGCTATACATATAGGATCTGTAAATATACATTAGGAACTATACACACACATATAAAGCTTCCAAGGTAGCTTGGTTTCCCTTGTGGCTCAGATGGTAATGTGGCTCGGCTTGCAATGCAGGAGACCTGGGTTCAATCCCTGGGTCGGGAATATCCCCTGGAAGAGGGCATGGCAATCCAATTCAGTATTCTTGCCTGGAGATTCCCATGGACAGAGAAGCCTGCTGGGCTACAGTCCATGGGGTCTCACAGAGTCGGACATGACTGAGCAACTAACACAGATGGCTCAGTGGCAAAGTGTCTGCCTGCCAAATACAACATGGGCTCGATCCCTAGGTCGCGAAAATCCCCTAGAGAAGTAAATGGCAACACACTCCAGTAGATTTACCTGGGAAATCCTATGGACAGAGGAGACTGGCAGGCTACAGTTCATGGGGTTGCAAAAGAGTCAGACATGACTTAGCAACTAAACACCACCAAAAAAATATATACCTGTACCTGTTATTGATAGCCTCACCAACTGGATGGACATGAATTTAAGCAAACTCTGGGAGATAGTGGAGGACAGAGGAGCCTGGTGTGCTACAGACCATGGGGCCACAAAAAGTGAGACATGACTTACCAAATGAACAACAACAACAATATTGATAATCAATTTTGCTATTGCCAACTATGTATCTTCACACAAAGTAAGAGAGAAATAAATCAGAATAATTGTAATATCTTACAGTGATAAAATTAAAGATGATTTTAATTTTCTCTATACTTTTGTGTGCTATTTGTCATCACTGAAAGTAAGTTATTTTAGAATTACAACCAAAATATGTGTTATGATAAAAATAATTTCCTATGAAAAGTTTTTTACTTTTGATTTCAATCTTTATCTATGTAACTGTGATAGAACTAGAAATCTGCCTTCTGGATGATAAGTAGAGGTAAAATTTCTCCATTTTCCATTCCCTAGTTGCTTTGTAATTTAGGTTCCTTGCTGGACCACTAGTTAAAAATCTCTTCTTGGGCTATGCAGACAATGATACATGGATGTGGACAACAGCAACACTGAGGATTTCTTTTTCCTGACACGTCTGCAAACAGACGTGATTTGACTTCTGAGGTCAGGGTGTCCTAGTGGGGCAAACGCTGTCAAAACAAAAGATGCTTTGTAATATTCCACACCCTCCTCTAACCAAAAAGGTAGTAACCTTCCAATATCATCTCACCAAAGATTTAGGTTTTCCCACTTTGTCTTTGCCAATAAATTCATTAAAAGACTTATCTTCCATTGAAAATTTCTAAGTAAATATAATAACCTTTTTAGGCTGTAATGCTTTATATGCAATTATACTAACATATTGAAATAATCTCAATTTCTTTGAAGCATAATAATATTCATTGATGATTTATACTATGTATACACACATGGCATGCTGCTGCTGCTGCTAAGTCGCTTCAGTCGTGTCCGACTCTGTGCGACCCCATAGACGGCAGCCCACCAGGCTCCTCCATCCCTGGGATTTTCCAAGCAAGGACACTGGAGTGGGTTGCCATTTCCTTCTCCAATGCATGAAAGTGAAAAGTGAAAGTGAAGTCGCTCGGTCGTGTCCAACTCTTAGCGACCCCATGGACTGTAGCCTACCAGGCTCCTCTGTCCACAGGATTCTCTAGGTAAGAATACTGGAGTGGGTTGCCATTTCCTTCTCCAACATACATGGCATATTTACGTGTAAATATACAGCTCAGACAGTAAAGAATTGCCTGCAATGCAGAAGACCGGGGTTCGATCCCTGGGTCAGGAAGATCCCTGGAGAAGGGAATGGCTACCCGCTCCAGTATTCTTGCCTGGAGAATCCCATGGACAGAGAAGCCTGGCAGGCTATAGTCCATGGGATCGAAAAAGAGTCAGACATGAGTGAGTGACTAATATTTTCACTTTCACTTCATACATACTTCAATAAACCACTCTCATAATGTCCTATATACAAGCATAGCTCAGAGGTATTTCAAGTTTGATTCCAGACCACCTAAATAAAGTGACTATCACAATAAAGCAAGTCACACAATTTTTTTGATTTCCCAGTGCATATTAAGGTTAGTTTTATACTGTACTGTATTCTATTAAGTGTGCAATAGCATTATGTCTTCAAAAACAATGTACACGCCTTATTTTAAAAATACGTTTTGCTAAATGGTCATAGAAGCACTATTTATAATAGACAAAACATGGAAACAACCCAAGTGCTCATCAACAGATGACTGGCTTAAGATGTGGTATATATATTTATACATGATTGGCTATCACTCAATGGACCAATGGAATATTGTTCAATGGACCAATGGAATATTGTTCAATGAACATGAATTTGAGTAAACTCTGGGAAATAGTGGAGGACAGAGGAACCAGGTATGCTGCAGTCCATGGGGTTGCAAAGAATTGGACATGACTTCGTGACTGAACAACAACAATATTACTCACTAAAGAGAATGAAATATTTCCATTTGCAGCAATATGGATAGTCCTAGAGAATATTTTACTTATTGAAATGTCAGAGAAGTACAAATACTATGTGATATAATTTGCATGTGGAATCTAAAAGAACAATAAAAATGAATCTACATACAAAACAGAAACAGACTCACATACATAGAAAACAAACTTACAGTTACCAAAGGGGAGAGGGAGAGGAGAGGAGCAAATTAGGACTATGAGATTAACAGATACAAGCTACTATACGTAAAATAGATAAGCAATAAGAATTTATTGTATAACACAGGGAACTATATTTGTTATCTTATAATAGCCTATAATGGAATATAAGTAGAAAAAAATAACTGAATCACTACACTGTACATGTGAAAGTAATGCGACATTGTAAATCAACTATACTTCAATAAAAATAAATAAGTAATATGATATTCTTAAAAATACTTTTTTGCCAAAAAATGCAATCATCCATCCAAGCCTTTAGCGAGTCACAGTCTTTTTGCAATAACATCAAAAACCAATGACCACAGATCACCATAGCAAATAAAATAATAATGACATATTGTGAGAATTATCAAAAATGTGACACAGACACAAAGTGAGCAAATGCTGTTGGAAAAATGGTACTAATTGGCTTAGTGGATGTAGTGAAAAGTGTTAGTCACTCAGTCGTGTCTGATTCTTTGTGACCCTATAGACTGTGGCCTGCCAGGCTTTTCTGTCCATGGAATTCTCCAAGCAGGAATACTGAAGTGGGTAGCCATTCCCTTCTCCAGGGGATCTTCCCAACTCAAGGATCGAACCCAGGTCTCCTGCACTGTGGTCGAGTCTTTACCATCTGAGCCACCAGGAAAGCCCACTTAATGGATGGAGTTGATATAAACCTTATATTTGTAAAAACAAAACAAAACAACAACAACAAAAAACCCCTGCAATATCTGCAAAGCACAATAAAATGAGGTATGTCTGTATACCATTTTACTCTGGTAAAATAATTTATTCTTGTATTTGAACAGTTATAAAATCTAGTTGAAGGTAAAATGTTTATCAACTTCTTTAAAAATTACTTCCAGTAGTGTGCATTTATAGAAAGTGATGTTCTGTTGAAACTGTTCCTTCTGTGTTGGCAAACCAACCAACCTCTCTTAAAGCAAAGGCTGATGATATACTGTCATCCCTTAGCATCCACATCCTGGAGATACCAAAATCTACTGAAGCTCAAGTCCTTTATATAAGATGTAGTGGAGTTATTTGCATATAAACCATGCATATTCTCCTGTATATTTTAAATCATTTAGGTTATTTACAGTACTTAATGTAATGCAAATGTTGTGTAAATAGTTGTAAATACAATTTAAACACTATGTCAAGAGTTGCCAGAGGATGAAAATTTTGAGTTTGCTTTTTGGAGCTTTCTGGTATTTTTTTTCCTGAGTATTTTCGATCCATAGATTTAACCAAATGTGGATTGAAAATATTCAGAGAAAAAAAAATCCAGAAAGTTCAAAAAAGCAAAACTTGAATGTTTCATATTCTGGCAACTCTTTGTTGTTCTTCAGTTGCCAAGTCATGTCTGACTCTTCATGATCCCATGGACTGCAGCATGCCAGGCTTCCATTTCCCTCACAATCTCCCAGAATTTGCCCAAGTTGACGTCCAGTGAATCAGTGATGCCATCCAACCATCTCATCCTCTGTTGGCCTCTTCTCTTTCTGCCTTCATTCTCTCCCAGCATCAGAGTCTTTTTCAATGAGTCAGCTCTTTACATAGCATTTATTTATTTATTTTATAAATGGTATCTACGACTAATTACATTACATTTATATTCCCTGGTGGTTCAGCTGGTAAAGAATCCTCCTGCAATGAGAGACCTGGATCTGATACCTGGGTTGAGAAGATCCCCTTGAAAAGGAAATGGCTACCCACTCCAGTATTCTTGCTTGGAGAATTTCATGGACAGAGAGCTTGGCAGACTACAGTCCATGAGGTTGCAAAGAGTTGGATATGACTGAGCCACTTTCACTCACTCACTCACTTAGGCATTATAAGTAACCCAGATGATTTAAGTTATTGAAGGCTACCCAGGTGGCTCAGTGGTAAAGACTCTGTCTGCTAACTCAGGAGATTCTGGAAACATGGGTTCGATCCCTGGGTCAGGAAGATTCCCTGGAGGAAGAAATGGCAACCCACTCCAGTATTCTTGCCTGGAAAATTCCATGGACACAGGAGTGGGGCGGGCATGGGGTCGCAAAGGGTTGGACACAACTTAGCGACTGAACAACAAATGGGTTAAATGTTCTGCAACTTCTTTTTCCTTAAGGAAAATGCTCAAACTTTTTGCACAAAGAAATGTAACTTCAGGGCATGTCACACTGAGAAAGATGGAGGCACCACATTCGGATGAAAAACATCATATTTTATTATTTAAAAGTGCCACTCTTGAACGTTAAACTGTTTTTCAGAAAGGATATATACTATATATATATATATATATATATATATATATATATATATGCAATTGTGTGTAGTTTTAGAAATGAAGGGATTCGAGTATGGAGAGAGAGAAAGAGAAAGTATGGAGAGAGAAAGCAAACTAGCCAAAAATTAGCTGGTCGACTCAGGAAGAAAGGGGAGAATTCAACTGGCAATCTTTGAGAAGGAAAAATGAAAGCTATTCTAAAACTTTAAAAGAAGATTCAATTTAAAATCTCTTTGGAAATTGTAGGCTTAATAATCCTCTAGTCATATTTAAGCTAAACTATGTATGCATATCTGAAAGAAATGAGAGCGATGACAGTGACTGAGCCAAGAGGATAAAACACTAATAATTACTAAATCTGTAGTCCAGAAACCTGTCATTCTAGACAGTGGAATAAGATGAAAATTCAGATGGTGAACTAATGTCAGTGGGTTTTAAAGTTCCAAGCAGTTAAAATGAACTGTCATATCCCCTTGGCAATACCTAAGGATCATGAGCATCTTAGAAGTGACCAAGTGAAGCCAAATAGGCAACTAAACTCCAATAAAAAATAAGATAAAAATTAGAAAAAACATTTTTTTAAGTTTACTATGATGTATAATATGGAAGCAAGTGATTTTTGTTCTTTTATTTTTAGAAAGATCCAAAATGTTTAATTAGAGTATCCTGTAACATCCAGTGCATCATTATACGGCTTCATCCAAAGGGGAAGAGAATGTCTCCAGTGGATCCTGAGAGCTACTAAAAAATTCAGGATCAGCCCTTTGATAAAGCAATGGATTTCAAATATCAAAATTACTTACTATGTAATGTGTTCAAGTGTGTGTATGTGTGCATGTTCTAGTTTATGCTACAGATTCTATACCTGGAACTGTTTTGTTCTGTACTGGGTATATTTTGTTTATCCCTACACATCCCTCCTCTACCCATTCATGTCCCAAGGAGAGTCCTGCCTTGATAGACAACTTTGCTACCTGATTTTGCATAATTTCTACCTATGGTGGTGGCTTGTGATTTTACTCACTCTATTCCACAGCTGTCCATTTTCCAGTTTTAGAACAAAAATTATTCTAGTGCTTCATATATTTTTCTCCAAGTATAGTTAACATGATAGATACTGAGTGAAAATTTACACTTTTATGGACCTTCATAAATTCCTTTAGATTCCGTATTTAATTTACCAACTTCTTACTCATTGATACTCAACACTTAATGAAATGATTAACAATACCTTAATAGATTAAACATACACTATGGGATAGTTTTCATACTAGGTAATTTACATGCAATATCATATTGATCATATCCTCTATCATTTGAGGAAGATATTATTTATCAACTTATATAAGATGTAGAAACTAAGGGTCATAAAATTCAAAACACTTGCCCAAGAAATGAAGGTTGAGTGATCCCAAAGTCCAGCTTCTTTAAATATAAGGTATATAACCTGAAAAGGTCATTGCTATGTTAATATTTTCCCTACTATATTCACTGTGCAATTGGATCTTCCCTGGTGGCTCAGACGGTAAAGCGTCTGCCTACAATGTGGGAGACCCGGGTTCAATCCCTGGGTCGGGAAGATCCCCTGGAGAAGGAAATGGGAACCCACTCCAGTATTCTTGCCTGGAAAATCCCATGGATGGAGGAACCCGGTTAGGCTAAAGTCCATGGGGTCGCAAATTGTGTAATTATAAGATAGTAAAAGGACTTCCCTGGTGGCTCAGACGGTAAAGCATCTGCCTACAATGCGGGAGACCTGGGTTCGATCCCTGGGTCGGGAAGATCCTCTGGAGAAGAAAATGGCAACCCAATCCAGTACCCTTGCCTGGAAAATCCCATGGACGGAGGAGTGTGGTAGACTACAGTCCATGGGGTCGCGCAGAGTCGGACACGACTGAGCGACTTTCACTTTCACTCCTTCCCCCCCCTCCCAACCCCTGCCTGGGAGTCCGACCTCCAGCCCTTCCCCTGTCTCCATCACACTCACCTCTTCCCTCCTCACACCACGGTTTGTAGTGGTGTGAGTAAGTAAAAGTAAAAAAAAAAAGTAAACGTAAGATAGTAAAAGAGAAACGTAAAAGAATTGATTTAGAATGCTGGATGGCATCACCAATGCAATGAACATGAACTTGGGCAAACTCCGGGAGATGGTGAGGGCAAGGGAGGCCTGGCGTGCTGCAGTCCATGGGGTCACAAAGCGTTGGACACAACTGGGCGACTGAACAACAACAACAACAACAAAGGATGGGATGATTTAAATGTTTTTTCCTTTCCATTTTGCTCTTTTGTCCTGAAGAACTTTCTTCATTCTCATGTCTCTCTTCCATGATTGACTACTGTTATCATCTATTGCTACCAATATACACACAGAATTTCTTCCTGTTTCATTTTCTTTTTCTCATCAAACTTCTAGAGTTTTCTACTCATGCTATTTCTCTTTCTCCACCTCCAAGTTATTTCAAGCCACTACAATATAGTTTTACCAATACAACCACCACATAACTGAACCTGTTCTTATAAAGGTCACTAATATTCAATCCTAAAGGAAATCAACCTTGAACATTCATGGAAGGACTGTTGCCAAAGCTCAAGCTCCAATATTTTGGCTACCTGAAGCAAAGTGAAAGAAAATGAAGTCACTCAGTCGTGTCCGACTCTTTGCGACCCAATGGACTGTAGCTTACCAGGCTCCTCAGTCCATGGAATTTTCCAGGCAAGAATACTGGAGTGGGTTGCCATTTCCTTCTCCAAGGGATCTTCCCAACCCAGGGATTGAACCCGGGTCTCCCACACTGCAGGCAGACTCTTTACCATCTGAGCCACCAGGGAAGCCACCTGAAGAAAAGTGCCAACTAATTGGTAAGACCCTGATGCTGGGAAAGACTGAAGGCAAAAGGAGAAGAGGGCAGCAGAGGAAGAGATGATTAGATAGCATCACTGACTCAGTGGACATGAATCTGAGGGAACTCCAGGAGACAGTGGAGGACAGAGGCGCCTGGAATGCTAGAGTCCATGGAGTTGCAAACAATTGGACATGACAGCGGTTGAACAACAGCAACAATATTCTCCACATTCCCAGACACAATGGACATTTTTTAAACCCTCATCTTAATCAACAGATGTACTTCTTCTTTCTGTTTTCCACAGCTCAGTAATGAGCTATAATTGACATATAACATTGTATAAGTTTAAGGTGTACATTGTGTTGATTGGATACACTTATATATTGCAAAGTGATTAGCACCACATTGTTTAGCTCACATATGAATCACATCAGATAATTAATATTTCGTCTTTGTGGTAATGACATTTAACCTCCACTGTCTTAGCAACTTTCAGGTACTTGAGAGAGTATTATTCACTATAATCTCTATGCTGTACATTAGATCCACATGGCTTATTCATAGCTGAAAGTTTGTACCTTTTGATCAAAATTTCCCTTTACCTGCTCCAGCCCCTGGTAACCACCATTTTGTTTCTGTTTCTGTACATTCATCATTTTAAACTTTACATACCAATGATATAAAAGTGTTTGTCTTTATCTGTATGATTTATTTCACTTAGTATAATGCCTCCAGGGTCCATTCATGCTGTTGCAAATGGAAGCAATTCCTTCTTCCTCATGTATGAATAATTATATATATATATAGTAATTCTCTGTCTCTCTCTCTCTATATATATAATAACATATTCAACATCTTCTTTATTTGAACAACATTCAGATGTAGATAACTTTTTAATATCCTCTTTTCATTTTCTTTGGATATGTACCCAGAAGTGGGATTTCTGGATGACACTGTCATTCTATTTGGTGTTTAATTTTTTGAGGTGGTTACATACTGTTTTCCATCACTTCCTCACTCCTGAAATACTTTTCTTTCTTGAATTCCATGCTATGATTGTCCTCTGTTTTTCTTCCCATGCCACTGTACCTGCATTCTCAGTTTTCATTACCAGGTCCCTTTCCCAGGATCTAAAATTTTGGCATTTATACATACATCTCCTCTCTTCTTGTCTGTGGTTAGTAATATTCCTTCCCAGAGATTTAAGTACTAATTATCTGTTGAATCACTTTCAAATTTGTTTCTCTAGACTTCTCAGTTCTAGACTTATCTCATAGATAACTCAAACTTAACATGTTGGAAAAGTTAAAAATACCCCCCTCCTTTTCTCTTACTGTACATATTATGTACCAATCACTGTTATAAGTGCTTTATACACACTAAATCATGCAATCCTCGCAGTAACCTTCTTAGGTAGTAATACTATCTTTGTTTTATAAACAAGGATAATAAAATAGAGAATTTGAATAATTTGCCCATGATTATAAAGTAAGCAAGATTTTAACTCAGCTTAGTTCTAGAGATCTCACTCTATTACTACCCTCTATAAAATCTCTTTCCCTAAAATCATCTTTCCTCACTCTTTATAGGGAAAGTTAGGAAGCACTGTCCTCTTTTACGAATGATTCTACATTTTACCTACTCAGAAAAGCAACCCTTACTCCTGCTTGCTTGTTCTTAGCATCAGCCATTTATTTTTTTGAAATTAGTTATTAAAAAATGTAAGTCATGCAACTTACTCATCACTTTTGTCAGATACCATGGACTGTTCCACTCAGTATCCACTGTAATCCCTTTCTGGTGTGCCTTCCTGTACTGCAGAAGTGAGAGAGCTAAAATCTACCTTCCTAAGATTACACTGCAGCTGAGTTTCTCCAGGTGATTCAGTTTCCACCAACGACAAACTCTCACAGGAGTAATTAATTTGGAACTAAGTCATGTGGGGAGAGAAACAGGACAGAAGGAATAATTTTTCTCAAACAGATTTTGGTAGAAAAGGCATGGTTCTAGAACTGGCAGATGTGGCAGAAGATTCACTGCAGCTCCTGATTCCTGCACAAGCAGCATGTTTTTGCAGCTGTCAATTGTGGTAGAAGCTTCTTGATCATGTAGTTTCCTGATGGTGGTAGAAGCTGCGACTTTTTATCAGTTCAGTTCTGCAGTGTGGCTCAAGTGTAGAAACTCAGTCTGGAGTCTGTTTCTTTTGTCATCCAAATGGTTTTATGAATTATTTATATTCTTATTACATCTCTTTGTGCTTAAGCCAACTTTAGTAGACTCTACTGTCTGCAACTAAAATGCTTGGTCATTACATCTAGTAATTTTTGTTTCTGCCTGCCAGAGTATAAGTACTTCAAGAGAAGTTAGACCTTTACTGTTGATTGTTGAATTACAACCGTCAAACAGAGCTTATCTCATAGCAGGTTGTTAACATAATTATTGAATTTCATAACAAAATTTTATAAAATGTTTAATTTCTTCTGAAGTTATAGAAACTGCTTTGGAATACCATCTGAAAAAAATTTTCCTTGCCAGTCCACCTTCTTCTTTCTTTACGTGTATTATATATTTCATTTCAGTTTGGTCCTAGACTATGCTATATAAAGGAGACCAAGATTGCTGAATTGTTGTGCAGTCACTCAGCTGTATCCAATTCTTTGCAATCCCATGGTCTGCAGCATGCCAGGTTTCCCTGTTCTTCACTGTCTCCTGGAATTTGCTCAAACTCATGTCAACTGAGTCAGTGATGCCATCCAACCATTTTGCCCTCTGTCTCCCCCTTCTCCTCTTGCCCTCAATCTTTCCCAGCATCGGGGTCTTTTCCAATGAGTCAGCTCTTTGCATCAGGTGGCAAAGTAATGGAGTTTTGAAGTTGCAGCTTCAACAACTTCAGATTGCTCAATAGGTATCAGTTACTCACTATTCCTAAAATCTGTCAAACATTCTCTTGCTCTTGCTTATGTTTGGAACATCCTGTCCTTCATTTTTCTGCTACTTGTTTTTTCAAGGAAATTTCTAATTATTTTCTTGCAGAAGCCTTTCCTGTACTTTCACAAATGATTAATTAATTATACCTTAATCTGTAATACTCTGTAGATATTTTATTATAGCATTTATAGAATAACATTTGAGTCATTGTGTAATAATTACTAGGTGAAATAAAATGTATGGGTGAAGAGCATTAAAATGACAAAGTGTGAAAATACGCTAAAACCTCATAAATGTAAGTTATTATCTTTATTATTACATGGAGAAGTAGAGGAAAGTTATTGCTCAATTTCATTTATTTCTCTTCCAATGTTGGTAGACCCCCAATTTATTCCACTTGTCTTCTTTTTTTGAACTGACTTACATATGACCTTACTTTTGGAAGCCCTATGAAGAAGAGCCAGGAAGCCTTTGGTAGCCAAATGTCAATGTGTTTGGCTGACTTGAAGAGTAGAAGTTTCCCTCAGAGTAATTCCTCAGAAAATTAAGAAATAATTCAGTTTGAAGCTAGTTCATTACTGCATACAAACATTATAATACTGTCCTCAAAAAAATTAATACAAATGAAACATTTTTACTTCCTCTTTTCCTTTTAAATGATTTATGGTCACTTTCAAAATCATACTGTATTACAAGTATACCACAGAGACTAGTCTTTTGGCTATTTTGAGAATTTTCACAGTGAAAGTGAAAGTGAAGTCACTCAGTCGTGTCTGACTCT
This sequence comes from Bubalus bubalis, assembly GCF_019923935.1. Taxonomy (NCBI): domain Eukaryota; kingdom Metazoa; phylum Chordata; class Mammalia; order Artiodactyla; family Bovidae; genus Bubalus; species Bubalus bubalis. Next base: position 21,885,329 of record NC_059163.1, read on the forward strand.
TTGTGACCCTCTGGACTGTAGCCTACCAGGCTCCTCAGTCCATGGAATTTTCCAGGCAAGAGTACTGGAGTGGGTTGCCATTTCCTTCTCCAGGGGATCTTCCCAACCCAGGGATCAAACCTGGGTCTCCCGCACTGCAGGCAGACGCTTTACCGTCTGAGCCAGTATTTAATATATTAGATGACTCATATTCAAACAATAAAAATGTTTGCTATTTTCCAATATTTTCACTTTTCTTCTTTAGTGGGTTTTGGCAACACATGCTAGAGAACAGGTATGATTTTGTATTTTGATATTTTATTTGAAATATTTAGCACTTGTAATATTAATACATCTCTCCACTGAATTTTATTTTTGTTAATAAACAAAAATTTACATCAAAAATAAAATTAAAAAATCAAAGCAGTGATATTTACAATATTAAACATAAGCCAGATGTGGAACCATGCTTTTCAATATTAAACATTTACTGAGTTGGCATAAAAAGACTTTCTTCCTCATTCATCCAAGTTAAGTTTTGTTTGAATGGATTCTAATTTCTTATTCCTTTACCCTTTTCACCATCTTTCTGTTGCTTTGTTTACCTAATCGTGGTTTTTTCTTACCACTGCTTTCCACAGTTCTGCACAGCTGCTTCCCAGATGAGCTAAATAGTTCATTTTCATCTTTATACAAGTGTAAACTATGGGTTAATCCTATATGGCTTTCATAGACACAGTGACTAAAATCTCTTCATGACAGTTCCTATACATATGAATATACACATATACATACATATATTACATACATATATATACATATACATACATATATATATATACACATATATATACATTTTCTGCAAGTATTCAAGTAAACTTGACTATAGAAAACCATGAAACATCATTATCTGGTTCTGCATCCTTCAAATCTTATATATTCTTTGAAAACTAGTGGAAACAAGGACCTGATTTACAAAGAACATAAAGTATGCATTTGAAACATTTTTAAAAAGACCTCCCCAGCAAGTTGAGAAAGTTTCTAATATTGTTCCTTCCTACTAAAGGTTGATTAACCAATTTCTACTGAGTATTTTACCCAATGCCTTTAAAGTGGCTACAATCAACATGAGCTGAAAAACCAAAGCAATAATTTTCTCTCCTTCCCTTTCTTTTCTGTGTTCATTTCTGCACTTTCTTGACAGTACATCACAGACAAAGGACTTAAGCACACAGCATACTTCCCACTTTAAAACCCCAAAGGTCTGACATGCAGACCTCTATTCAGGTGGATGATAATGGGTAGAACTATGGGAACTAATAAGAAGGCATGTTGGCATTCCCAGTGTTCCCAGTGATTTGCCTTTTCATGTTGGACTTGTTTATTGCTTTCCTTATTTGAAGGTACGAGAGGGAAATGAGAGGTTGAATTTTGGGTTCTGACTAAAGAAGTTAAACCATTTAAAGTGCCATTATTCCATTTCATTAAATTTTGGGTTGGAACTGCATGCACATGTTCCTGGATTGTAAGGTGTGTTCATAAATCAGAATGACACAGCTTGAGGGCTTATCTGATTCATGGTCTTAAAAAATGATTATGTAAAAAATAAGTAAAAATAAAATATAAATGTTGATATAAAGTAAACATGATGAGAGTTAAAGGAATAAAAATGTTGGTAAGGGGTTTTTAGACCTATGTCATCAACAAGTTAACTTCCCTTCTTTTTGCCTTTACAAATTTATGTGTGATGGAACATAAATGACAGAATATTAATGTGTTAATAAGTCTTTACAATGTTTGTGTGTACATGAGAGTTTGAATATATACATTGTACTGCTGTTTCCATAGCTAAATAATATATAATTGAGCTAATGTGGGACAGTCAGGAAATCAAAGAATTACATTAATCATTCCTGAATGCCAGTGCTCAGGCAAACTGCAATTGGGTTTTCCTTCTCAACTGAGTATGCTTAGGACTATATGTGAAACTTTGGTATGTTTCTGGATCTTCTTATAGAAATAGACAAAGTTAAAGCATAATTGTATCTGGATTTTGGCTTCATTCTTTGCATTTGTTTATGAATACAAATTGAGAAGCCATCAAAGTAAACTGAATTATTTAGTTCTTTTAAAATGACCATTTTTACTCCTAAAAGTAGGGGTAGGGAAAATTAAAAAAATAAATAACACACAGATTGTTCCCTTGACCACAAAATCCTTTTATGTCTGTAACATTGCCTTATATATTGAGATTCTCCTATGTTGGTGCATACATATGTACAACTGTTATATTGTCTTCTTGGATTGATCTTTGCACCATTACATACTGTTTGTCTTTTGTAACAGACTTTAATTTGAAGTCTATTTTGTCTGATAAAAATATATCAGTTCTGGCTTTATTTTTATTTTCACTTGTGTGAAATATCTTTTCCATCCCCTTACTTTCAGTCTGTACGTGTCTCTAGATCTGAATTGAGTCTCTTATAAGCAGCAAATCTATGGGTCTTGTTTCTGTATTCATTCAGTCTTTGTCTTTTGGTTGGAGTATTTAGTTCATTTACATTTAAGGTAATAATGGTTATGTCTATCCTATGGTCATTTTGTTAATTGTTTTGGATTTGTTTTTGTAGGGTGTTTTCCTCCTTCTTTTTTTGTTCTCCTCTCTTGTGATGTGATGACTAAATTTAGTCTTATGTTTGGGTTCCTTTTTCATATATCTATTATAGATTTTTGTTTTGTGCTTATCATGAGATTTTTATATAGGAATCTATATTTATTCATGTGTGTTTTAAGTTGCTGATCTCTTAATTTCAAGTGTATTTTAGATATCTTGCATTTGTAGTCTCCTCACCTCACAATTACTGTTTCTGGCTTTATATTTTCCATCTAATTGTTTTGAGTATCCCTTAGCTGCTTATTGTGAATACAAACGATTTTACCATTTTTGTCTTTTAACCTCCCCATTAGCTTTGTCTGTGGATGATTTCCTACCTTTATTGTATGTTGCCTTTATCAGTGAGCTTTTCCATTTTATAATTTCCTTGTTTGTAGTTGTGTCTTTTTCTTATGCCTGAGAAGATCCTTTAGATCCTTTAAATTTGTTGTAAAGCTGGTTTGGTAGTGCTGAATTCTTTTAGCTTTTGCTTATTTGTACAGCTTTTGATTTTACAGCCATCAAATTTAATGAATACCTAGCTGGGTAGAATATTCTTGGTTGTAGACTTTTCTCTTTTATCACTCTAAGTACATATCATGCCACTTCCTTCTGACCTACAGAGCTTCTAATGGAAATCAACTGATAGCCTTATGGGAGTTCCCTTGTAGGCTATTTGTTACTTTTCTCTCGTTATTTTTAATATTCTCTTTATCTTTAATTTTTGCATTTTGATTATAATGCATCATGGTATATTCCTCTCTGGGTTAATACTATATGAGAGACTCTCTGCGTTTCTTGTACTTGGGTGAGTGTTTCCTTTCCCAGGTTAAGGACGTTTTCAGGTCTTATATCTTCAAATATTTTCTCAGGCCCTTTCTCTTTTCTCTTTCTGGGACTTCTGTAATGTGAAGATTAGCATGTTTGATGTTGTCCTAGAGATTTTTTAAACTGTCCTCGTTCCTTTTCATTGTTTTTGCTTTTCTCTGTTTGATAGCAGTGACTTTCGTTACATTGTCTTCCAGCTCACTGATCTGTTCATCTGCTTCATTTAGTCTACTATTGACTCCTTGTAGTGTATTTTTCATTTCAGTTATTGTATTCTGTAATTCTGTTTGGTGGTTCTTTATATTTTGTAATTATTTGTTAAAAACTTCTAATTTCTCATTCTCTGCATCTATTCCCATCACTTTTTTAACATAGTTTTTTTTAAGTCCTAGCTACAACAACTAGAGAAGAAAAATAAATAAGTAAAAGGAATCCAAATTGAAAAAAAAAAGTAAAACTGTCACTGTTTGCTATGCAAAACCAGCTTTCCTTCAGGCAGCCCTGATTTCTAGCATTAAAGAAGGAGGTAGAGGCATCCTCCGGACCAGTGGTCCTTAAAGTATAGTCCGTGGACTAAGTAGCATCAGCATTACTTGAGGATTTGCTAGTAATACAAATTCTCAGGTCCTACTTCAATTTTACTAAGTTAAAAACTCTGGTAGTAGGACCCATAAATCTTGTTTTAACAAGTATTCTATGTGATTAAGATGTATGCTAAAGTTTAAAACCCAAGATTAGATCATCTTTATCAGAAAATCCAGTGTTTGAACTGCCATAGAGAAAGCTGACATTTCAGATCCCATAGCTTCTGTTTTCCCTGCTTCTATCTTTGTTTTCTCCATAGTTTCCTCTAAATTCTATAGATAGCATGACTGTGTAAAAATGTAATCCACATCACTACTATTACATCTATCCTTTTGTGCTTATGCAAGTCATTAGTTGACTTTCCCTGGTGGCTCAGCAATAAAGAATCCACCTGCCAATGCAGGAGACACAGTTTTGATCCCTGGGTTGGGAAGATACTCTGGAGAGAGAAATGGCAACCCACTCCAGTTTTCTTGCCTGGGAAATCCCATGGTCAGAGGAGTTTGGTGGGCTATAGTCCATGGGATTGCAAAAGAGTCAGACACAACTTAGTAACTAAACAACAACAAAGTCATTAATCCTCTTCTCATCTGTGAGATTTACACTTAAGCATACATCCTTAGATATTTAGGTTTTCAGTCATTACCAGATTTATAGTGTTCTCTAAGTTATGAAGGTTGGACTTTTGAACAGAATCTACCCAGAATGTATTGATGTGTATGTATTCAAATAGGATTAGATTTTGCTTGCTATTCTAGAGAGCAAGACGTGTTCCCTGAAATGTGTTATCTTACTTTTTTGATTCCATGATGGTCACAGCTATGTTGTCTTAAGGAAGATGATCATAGTTGTGTTCCTATCTATTTAATTAGCCCAAATGAAATGGTCACCATATACCCGAGGCAGGGAACTTTCAGGACACTGGAGACATTTATTTGATGTCATTATGTTTCTTCTTGCTACATACAACAAAATTAATTTTTCAATAGAAATAATGGGTTTGGCATTTTGTGAGGTGACCTAGGAAATGGATGCATAGTTTCTTTAGGAAAATGGTTCTGAGCTCCAAGTGGTAAGTGCGGTTTTGGTGCACAGTTTATCTGCATATTGGAAATTGCTTATAATTTCTGATAGCTCTACAGTATAACTTTTTAAAAGTATTTTTGAAGTTTTTATTGAATTTGTTACAATACTGTTTCTGTTTTTTTTTTTTATTTTTAAACTTTACAAAATTGTATTAGTTTTGCCAAATATCAAAATGAATCCGCCACAGGTATACATGTGTTCCCCATCCTGAACCCTCCTCCCTCCTCCCTCCCCATACCATCCCTCTGGGTCGTCCCAGTGCACTAGCCCCAAGCATCCAGTATCGTGCATTGAACCTGGACTGGCGACTCGTTTCATACATGATATTTTACATGTTTCAATGCGATGTTTCTGTTTTATGTTTTGATTTTTTTGGCCATGAGACATGTGGCATCTTACCTCCCTGACCAGGGATTGAACCCACACCCCCTGCACTGAAAGGCGAAGGCTTAAATACTAGACTGCCAAGGAAGTCCTTCTACATATAATTTTAACTCTATTTGAATTCTGTTATAACAAATACTGTCTTTGCTTCTACTTTAGAAAATTTTTTAAAAAGATCTCTGTATATCAAGGTTAACTTGCTACTAATAGTCTTTCTTTTAACCAATGTAGATTTTTGAATAGGAAATAGGCACATATATAAATGTTCATACTAGTTTAGTTACTATAAAATTTTCCCAAGGGAAATAAAATATATCTTTTCACAATAAATAGTTAATCATTTTTCATTAACGTAGGGGTCAGACTGAGCATCACTAACAACAGGACAACTTGACATTAAGTGCCTTCTCATATGATACAATACATAGTCCTCACCAATAGAGAATTCCTACTGAAAAAATATTTACACTTATATATCAAACTTTTAGAATTACCTCCCATCCCAGTTTAAAGGAAATACAGAGATGAGAGAAACAAATAAAATACTACAAAGAAACAATCAGACAAGTCCAGAATGCAGGATAATATAAAAGGCAACTGGCCTTATCTCTTTAAAAAAACAATGTTGTGATATATATATATATATGTATATATATACACACATATATATATACATATATATATATACATACACACACACACATATCTTGTTGGAAACTGAGGGAGAAGGTGCTATCTTAGCGTAAAAGAGAGTCAAGATACATAAGCAATGCAATTTTTGTACATCATTTGAATGATAGTTTACAAAACCAGTTACAAAACAGATTTTGAAACAATTAGGAAAATTTGAATATGAGCTGGATATTAGATGATAGTGGGAAATACTTATTAATTTTCTTACATTGATAATGGTAATGCTATAAAGGAGAAAGTTTTCATTCTTAGGAGATGAATAGTGAAAAAATATTTAGGGATTAAATCTGTAAGCTACTTTAAAATGGCACGCACACACAAATACCAATGTACTAAAAAGTTAAAGCATATTTGGAAAAATGTTAACAGTTGTTTAGTTTAGGTTGTGAGTATACTGGCATTTATTGTACTTTTCTTCCAACGTTTCAAATTTTTAAAAAAAGTTTTATAATAAAAGCTGGAAGAGTTACACAATTTTAATACACTTGATATCACTGGAGAGTACACTTAAAATGATTAAAATGGTAAATTTTATGCTATGTATATTTTACCAATATTTTTAAATATTGGAAAAAATCTTGTATGAAGAATAATACTGTCATAACCACAGTAATTCCAGTGGAGCTATTTCAAATCCTGAAAGATGATGCTGTGAAAGTGCTGCACTCAATATGCCAGCAAATTTGGAAAACATAGCAGTGGCCACAGGACTGCAAAAGGTCAGTTTTCATTCCAATCGCTAAGAAAGGCAATGCCAAAGAATGCTCAGACTACCGCACAATTGCACTCATCTCACACGCTAGTAAAGTAATGCTCAAAATTCTCCAAGCCAGGCTTCAGCAATACGTGAACCGTGAACTTCCTGATGTTCAAGCTGGTTTTAGAAAAGGCAGAGGAACCAGAGATCAAATTGCCAACATCTGCTGGATCATGGAAAAAGCAAGAGAGTTCCAGAAAGACATCTATTTCTGCTTTATTGACTATGCCAAAGCCTTTGACTGTGTGGATCACAATAAACTGTGGAAAATTCTGAAAGAGATGGGAATACCAGACCACCTGACCTGCCTCTTGAGAAATGTGTATGCAGGTCAGGAAGCAACAGTTAGAACTGGACATGGAACATCAGACTGGCTCCAAATAGGAAAAGGAGTTCATCAAGGCTCTATATTGTCACCCTGTTTATTTAATTTCTATGCAGAGTACATCATGAGAAACGCAGGACTGGAAGAAACACAAGCTGGAATCAAGATTGCCGGGAGAAATATCAATAACCTCAGATATGCAGATGACACCACCCTTATGGCAGAAAGTGAAGAGGAACTCAAAAGCCTCTTGATGAAAGTGAAAGAGGAGAGTGAAAAAGTTGGCTTAAAGCTCAACATTCAGAAAACGAAGATCATGGCATCTGGTGCCATCACTTCATGGGAAATAGACGGGGAAACAGTGTCAGACTTTATTTTTGGGGGCTCCAAAATCACTGCAGATGGTGAATGCAGCCATGAAATTAAAAGATGCTTACTCCTTGGAAGGAAAGTTATGACCAACCTAGATAGCATATTCAAAAGCAGAGACATTACTTTGCCAACAAAGTTTCATCTAGTCAAGGCTACGGTTTTTCCTGTGGTCATGTATGGATGTGAGAGTTGGACTCTGAAGAAGGCTGAGCCCTGAAGAATGGATGCTTTTGAGTTGTGGTGTTGGAGAAGACTCTTGAGAGTGCCTTGGACTGCAAGGAGATCCAAACAGTCCATTCTGAAGGAGATCAGCCCTGGGATTTCTTTGGAGGGAATGATGCTAAAGCTGAAACTCCAGTCCTTTGGCCACCTCATGCAAAGAGTTGACTCATTGGAAAAGACTCTGATGCTGGGAGGGATTGTGGGCAGGAGGAGAAGGAGACGACAGAGGATGAGATGGCTGGATGGCATCACTGACTCGATGAACATGAGTCTGAGTGAACTCCGGGAGTTGGTGATGGACAGGGAGGCCTGGCGTGCTGCGATTCATGGGGTCGCAAAGAGTTGGACACGACTGAGAGACTGAACTGAACTGAACCACAGTAATGTTGTCAATGAACTAGAGGTTATCTCAGATCTTTAATTATTCACTTAAGGTTTACCCAGAGACATAAGCTTCTGGGTAAACCTTAAGTGAATAATTAAATGTACTCAGAGGAGTACATTCTAAACAATTAAATATAATTTAATTGTACATTCTAAACAATTAAATATTCTAAATAATTAAATGTACTCAGGGGAGTACATTCTAAACAATTAAATATACTATAATTGTTCTGGGGTTCTGACTTTTTTAAAAAGCAATGAGCCAAACAGCCTGGATAAAATTCTACCATATAATGATGCAGACAAATATTTCAGTAGAAATTTGGTAGGAACTGTTCTAGTATATTTGGGTTTTATAGACCAACAGGAGGAGGTCCATCTTTCAGATCTCCCTTCTCCACCCTTGTGTCTCCCATGAGAGAGAATACTAAATGTTTAGCTTAGGAATAGGAAAAAAATTCAAATGAGTTAATTATTGGAAAATTAAATTTATTTTTAAAAGAATTCCAAGTAAATATTACAAAAATTATGTGAGCCACAGTTCAGAGGATATGAATAGATTCTAAAAGTATCCTGGGATATAACTGAGGTTCAACACGTCAGGGCCAATTTTTCCCTAAAGATTTTTAGGCTGAAGCCACAATTAAAGGCCACTTTTAGTTCTGTCCAGAGCTCTTCCACACACAAAGCTGTGGGACACTGTAATTTTTACTCACACAGACTGAAAATAAAGGCCTGGTTAAGTACAAAGGGTTGTTTTCTGCCAAGCTCATTGAAAGGAGGAAGTGGCAAGGGTGGGTACAGGATGGCTGAAATTCCCCAGTCTTAACCTTAGATAGCAGGATTGCTTAAAGTTCTGAAAAACAACCTCAAATTAGGTCTTGTCAAGTCAGATACACATCTGCAAAGAAATATATGGCCTGACAATTACTAGGATATGGATATGAGACCAAAGAGAAAAATATCTTTTCATGACAAAATCCTAAAGTAGAATCATATAGCATTGATTAAACAAAAAACATGGCATCTGGAGTTCCACAGGTCTCTATTTGGTCCTGGATTGTGAGTACAATTATCTATGTGTAATTTTGGTTAAGCCAGTTAATACCACTATGATGCATGTTCTTTGAGGTTAAAATGTAAAAAATATTCCTAACCCATAAGGTTGTTGTTCAGTTCAGTTCAGTTGCTCAGTTGTGTCTGATTCTTTGCGACCCCATGAATCGCAGCACGCCAGGCCTCCCTGTCCATCACCAACTCCCGGAGTTCACTCAGACTCAAGTCCATCGAGTCGGTGATGCCATCCAGCCATCTCATCCTCTGTCGTCCCCTTCTCCTCCTGCCCCCAATCCCTCCCAGCATCAGAGTCTTTTCCAATGAGTCAACTCTTCTCATGAGGTGGCCAAAGTCCTGTAAGGTGTAAGTGAAATGACGTATATAAATCATTTAGCACAGAGCGTTATGCATGGTAAGTGCTCAGTTAATTTTTATCAGCAATATAGTCATCTTAGACTTTGACTCAGCCTAGTCCCAGTGCTATGGGACAACCTAAGAGAGCCCAAGGACTGAAGTTAAACCCACCCAAAGGGATTGAGCAAAGGAGTCATAACTGGATAAATCCTGTCTGACTCTTTGTGACACAGGCCAGAATACTGGAGTGGGTAGCTTTTCTCTTCTCCAGGGGATCTTCCCAACCCTGGGATTGAACTCAGGTCTCCTGCATTGCAGGTGGATTCTTTACCAGCTGAGCCACAAGGGAAGCCCTTGAAAACATTAGGTGGTAATTTAGACTGGAGGTCACAAACTCCAATGTCTAGAAGAATCTCATAGGTGTTATGAATGAGTGACTTAAGGATGACAGTGCAGATGCCTAAGTATGAGTGGTCACGAAGTAAAAGTGAATGTTAGTCGCTCAGTTGTGTCCAACTTTTTGCAACCCCATGGACTATAGCCTGCCAGGCTCCTCTGTCCATGGAATTCTCCAGGCAAGAATACTGGAGTGGGTGACCATTCCCTTCTCCAGGGAATCTTCCTGACCCAGGGATCAAACCCAGGTCTCACGCATTGGAGGCAGATTATTTTTATTTATGGTCTGAGCCACCGCCAAGTCTCTGTCAATGTGGTGAGAACATACCCCGTCTTAAGTAGCAGCTGCTTTTTGATTCAAGATCATGGCTGGGATGAGAGCGTGCAGGCTCAGTGTGGGAAGACCTTATCAGTTTTTAGAGAATCAGCAACTCAAAATATTTTATGTGACATTTTCTGTTTCTAGGACATTGACCCAACTTTTAAATATATTGTGCAGGCCCAAATAAAACATGTCGGCAGCCAGATACTACTAACTGGTGATTTCTGGCCTATGACGTCTTATTAATGTAGCACATCTACCTAACACCAGTACTGGTCCTAACGATCTGGATGGGAGTGAATCTCTGGGCTGCGGACCAGTAGACCAGACCAGTGCTGTGTGTGTGTGTGTGTGTATGTATACACATATGTTGTTGTTGTTGAGCAGCTAAGTCATGTCTGACTCTTTCTGTGACCCCATAGACTGTAACCAACCAGGCTCCTCTGTCCACCATGGTATTTTAAGGGCAAAAATACTGGAATGAGTTGCCATTTCCTTCTCCAGGGTATCTTCCTGACCCAGGGATTGAACACGCATCTTCTATTCGGCAGGCGGATTCTTTATATGTGTGTGTGTGTGTGTGTGTGTGTGTGAAAGTTAAGTTGTTAGTTGCTCAGTGGTGTCCAACTCTTTGTGACCCCATGTACTGTATGTAACCCACCAGGCTCTTCTGTCTATGGGATTCCCCAGGCAAGAAAACTGGAGTGGGTGGCCCTTTCCTTCTCCAGGGGATCCTCCCAACCCAGGGATTGAACCTAGGCCTCCAGCATTGCAGGCAGATTCTTTACCATCTGACCCACTGGGACGTGTGTGTATATACACACACACACACACACACACACACACACACATATATATATAATGTGAGCCACAAGACAAGGAGACATGTGCGTCATTTTGAGTTTTCTAGTAGCCATACTGAAAAAGGTAAAAAGAAATAGGTGAAAATAGTTTTAAAGATATTTCATTAACCCAATACATCCAGCATATCACTATTTTAACATATAATAAATGTAGATTTATGGTAAGATATTTTATACTTTTATAACATCTTCAAAATCAGGTGTGTACTTTACCCTTGTAGCACATCTGAATTCAGGGCTAGTCAGTGTGGTTAAAGTGAAAGTACTCACTACTTGTATATGAATAGTGGTGACCCTACTGTAGAGCACAGGTCTAGACTATGCTTCTCAAACTTAAACATGCATATTGAAATGCAGAAAGGGAAATGTGAAAGTGTTAGTTGCTCAGTCATGTCTTTACTCTCCAACACTATGGACTGTAGCCCTCCAGGCTCCTCTGTCCACAGGATTCACAGGCAAGAATACTGGAGTGGGTAGCCATTCCCTTCTCCAGGGGATCTTCCTGATCCAGGGATGGAACCTGGGTTTCCTGCATTGCAGGCAGATTCTGTACCATCTGAGACACCGTGTGGGGGATCATATTAAAATGCCAGTTCTGCTTTGCTGGTTGGGACAGAGCCTGAGATACTTCACTTCTTCCTGGCTCTCAAGTGATGTCACTGCTCCTTGTCCATGGACCACACAGTTTCAATATCTAGGAGCTGGGTATTTGTGGCAGGTCTCCCTCCATCAGTATTTTTACTCCCAAAGCATTTCTTCCCCTTCCAAATTCAGTGAATATTTGTTGAAGAGGCTAAAATGATATTCTAATGGCAAGTCACCATATTCAGATGTGGGACAATATTAATAATTTCAAAATAAACACTATTTTACAGATCACTTGCAGAAGCACTGAATCATTTACTCCTTTTGTTTTAAACTTGAGAACTTGCCAACGTGTTACCAGATGCTTTCATGAGAATGAGCTTAAGCACAGGATAAGCACAACTTTATAATTCTAACTTCAGAGATTTGGCACGTTCAACATTTTAATAAAACAGACAATGGGACTGCAAGGGAAATTTGACAATAATACCTCTCAAAGCTTTAGTATTTAGGGGCATTCCTCGGTCAAGGGTATGAATATTTCATGGACTCTCTAAAAAGAAACATAAAAAGAGAACATTTTAATTTCCTCATGACAATTCTATTTGAGGCATGAGTAGAGCTCGACAGGAGACATTACATCTTTGTTCAACAATACATAAATATGGAAATTTAAACAGCTCAATGGGGGGGTGGGGGGCAGAATATAACTCAAGGATTCTACATAGTGCATTGTCTTCAAGACACAAACACTTTTACACCCAGAAGAGAGTTCTGGAAGTGAACAGTGAATTCCTAAGAACTTGTTCTCACTTACCACTGTTTGACTTGTGAACTTTAGCAAATGATTTGTCTTCTTTTATCCTCTCTTGGATGTTGAGAATAATGCTTGTTGAGCTTATTTCACTAAGTTGTTGTAGGACAGTGTAAAGGAACTTGGTAAACTGTAACATGGCATTTGCTTATAGGTTGTTCACAGTCATGCCCAGAGGAAGGGACTGAATCGAAAACACATGATCAAGATGAAGTCTGAGCTGACAAGATCATCAAGTTCCCAGCCCTCTCTACTGCTGCAATTCATAATAGTTGCAGCTGTCTGCTGATATTTATGTTTTCCTCAGTAAAAGTGCAAGACAGGATTCTAATTACAGAACTACTGTCTCTTCCTACATAGAATAAAATAGCATGTCAAAAGATAAATAGAAAGGAACCTTTGGAAAGTTTTAATTTTAAAGTCTTTGTTTTAGTTCTGAATCAAACTGACCATGGAACTATGGATACCAAAGATATTTTTTCCCTAGCAACAACTGTTTAAGTCATTTACTGGCATCAGATCTCTTGAGTGAAAAAATCTGAAGTCTGGTTCTGATAGATGGCTTAAACTCAATGTGGTAAAAGTTGTAAAGTGCCATCTTTGTAATATAGTTTATTTTGCTTGAAAGGTCAGAAATTATCTGGCACCAAGGAGGAAAAAAAAAAAAACCCAAGATGATAAAACCCTATATTTGATAAATTTACAAAATATTATGAAAAGACATTAAAGAGGACATAAATAAGTGTAAATAAATAACTGAAAGACCTAATGTCATCAAGATGCCAATCAATGGTACATTTAAACATAACACGAAAGCAATTGCAATCAAAATTACACCATTTTTTGTGTGTGGACATTAGAGGTTGACTGAAATTTATATGAGAGAGTAAAGGGCAAGCATAGACTAGATATTCCTGAAAAAGAAAAACCAGATGAAGAAATTGCCTTTTTTTATATCAAGAATTAATTTGAACATATAACAAATGAGTAAGATTCCATTATTTTAAGTAAAGGCAAATAAAACAAAAGAGTGAGCCCTGGAGCAACCTATCACATGCAGAATCAACCTTTGAAACAAATTGTATTGTGTATGTGGGGGAAGAGATAGTGGACTTTTCAATAAATATTGCTAGGACAAATTATTAGTAATACAGAAAACAAAAAGTGGACTCTTCACAGGGCACTGAGCTGAGTTCCCTGTGCTATACAGCAGGTTCCCACTAGCTATCTATTTTACACATGATCACCTTGCTTATTTAACTTATATGCAGAGTACATCATGTGAAATGCTGGGCTGGATGAATTCCAAGCTGGAATCAAGATTGCTGGGAGAAATATCAATAACTCAGATATGCAGATTATACTACCCTAATGGCAGAAAGCAAAGAGGAGCTAAAGAGCCTCTTGATGAGGGTGAAAAGAGGAGAGTGAAAAAGCTGGCATAAAACTCAACATTCAAAAATGAAGATCATGGCATCTGGTCTCATCATGTCATGGCAAATTGATGGGGAAAAAATGGAAACAGTGACAGACTTTGTTTCCTTGGGCTCCAAAATCACTGTGGATGGTGACTGTAGCCATGAAAGTAAAAGATGCTTACTTCTTGGAAGAAAAGCTATGATAAATCCAGGCAGCATATTAAAAAGCAAGAGGCATCACTTTGCTGACAAAGGTCCATATAGTCAAAGCTATGGTCTTTTCATTAGTCATGTACGGATGTAAGAGTTGGACCATAAAGAAGGCTGAGCACCCAAGAATTGATAGTCTTTGAACTGTTGTTCTAGAGAAGACTCTTTTTTTTTTTTTTAAATTTTATTTTATTTTTAAACTTTACATAACCGTACTAGATTTGCCAAATATCAAAATGAATCCGCCACAGGTATACATGTGTTCCCCATCCTGAACCCTCCTCCCTCCTCCCTCCCCATTCCATCCCTCTGGGTCATCCCAGTGCACCAGCCCCAAGCATCCAGTATCGTGCATCGAACCTGGACTGGCAACTCATTTCATACATGATATTAAGAAGACTCTTAAGAGTCCCTTGGAGAGCAAGGAGGTCAAACCAGTCAATCCTAAAGGAAATCAACCCTGAATATTCATTGGAAGGACTGATGCTGAAGCTGAAACTCCAATACTTTGGCTACCTGATGTGAAGAGCCAACTCATTGGAAAAGACCCTGATGCTGGGAAAGATTGTAGGCAGGAGGAGAAGGAGAAGACATAGGGTGAAATAATTGGATGGCATCACCAACTCAATAGACATGAGTTTGAGCAAACTCTGGGAAATAGTGAAGGACAGGGAAGCCTGGCGTGCTGCAGGTCATGGGGCTGCAAACAGTCAGATATGATTTAGTGACTGAACAAAAGGTGTGTATATGTCAATGGAAGATTAGATTTCCCTTCCTGTTCCATAAGGCCGTTCTTTAGAAGGATGGTATAGGAGGGTGGGAGGGAGGTCTAAGAGAGAGGGGATATAAGTATACATATGGTTGATTCATTTTGCTCTACAGCAGAGACTAATACAATATTGTAAAGCAATTATATTCCAATTTAAAAAAGTGGACCCTTACCAACTACCATATACAGTACTAAATTCTGGTAGGTTAAAGATATAAGCCTTTGATTGTATGGATCACAATGAACTGTGGAAAATTCTGAAAGAGATGGGAATACCAGACCACCTGACCTGCCTCTTGAGAAACCTATATGCAGGTCAGGAAGCAACAGTTAGAACTGGACATGGAGCAACAGACTGGTTCCAAATAGGAAAAGGAGTACGTCAAGGCTGTATATTGTCACCCTGCTTATTTAACTTCTATGCAGAGTACATCATGAGGAACGCTGGGCTGGAAGAAGCACAAGCTGGAATCAAGATTGCCGGGAGAAATATCAATAACCTCAGATATGCAGATGACACCACCCTTATGGCAGAAAGTGAAGAAGAACTAAAAAGCCTCATGATGAAAGTGAAATAGGACAGTGAAAAAGTTGGCTTAAAACTCAACATTCATACAATTATGTAAAGTTTAAAAATAAAATAAAATTAAAAAAAAAAGAGTCATAAAATGTTAATAGGCCTTCTGGCCAGAAGATGATGTAAATCACCTAAACCATCTGTATACGATAAATTTGCAGGAAAGAAACCCTGGTTTTTGATAAGCATCAAAGACTGCTGACTTTGCATCCCCTATTATCCTCTATGTGTAACTTAGGGTATAAAAGCCCCTTTTGAAAATAAAGCTATGGGCCTTGCTCACAAAAAAAAAAAAAAAAAAACAACAACAACAACTCAACATTCAGAAAACTAAGATCATGACATCTGGTCCCATCACTTCATGGGAAATAGATGGGGAAACAGTGGAAATAGTGTCAGACTTTATTTTTCTGGGCTCCAAAATCACTGCAGATGGTGACTGCAGCCATGAAATTAAAAGACGCTTATTCCTTGGAAGGCAAGTTATGACCAACCTAGATAGCATATTCAAAAGCAGAGACATTACTTTGCCAACAAAGGTCCATCTAGTCAAGGCTATGGTTTTTCCAGTGGTCATGTATGGATGTGAGAGTTGGACTGTGAAGAAAGCTGAGCACTGAAGAGTTGATGCTTTTGAACCGTGGTGTTGGAGAAGACTCTTGAGAGTCCCTTGGACTGCAAGGAGATCCAACCAGTCCATCCTAAAGGAAATCAGTCCTGAATATTCACTGGAAGGACTGATGCTGAAGCTGAAACTCCAATACTTTGGCGTTTCAAAGAACTGACTCATTGGAAAAGAGCCTGATGCTGGGAAAGTTTAAAGGCAGGAGGAGAAGGGGATGTCAGAGTGTTAGATGGTTGGATGGCATCACCAATGCAATGGACATGAGTTTGAGTAAGCACCATGAATTGGTGATGAAGAAGGAAGACTGTCATGCTGAAGTCCATGGGGTCACAGAGTCAGACACGACTGAGTGACTGAACTGAACTGTGATATTCAGAAGGTTCTCAAGTGAGTAGCAGGATAATTTGGTCTTAAATAAAGAGATCTGTTCTACTTTCAAAGACAACTCTAATCCAGAAAAGTGATCAAATCACTCACATGGTATGAAAGAAGTCCAAGAATGAACTCTGGTGATTACCATCATGCCTGAAATAAACAAGGCGAGGATTCAATGAGGGATTCTGATATAAAATGTTAGAGTATTTGAATAGATTTGAGAAGAAAGAATTAATCAGCATACTGATTCAGCAACAGTAGTCAAATGATGTAGAGAAGTTAAATAAGATGAGAACTGAAAATAGCACAGAGAAGTTTGAAATTGGCAGTCACTCATAATTTTTGCAGGAGTTGTTTCATTTGAATAATAGTGGCAGAGGGCTAATAACAGTGGGTTATCACCTCCATGAGAAGTGAGAATTGAAGATACTTGTTATTTTGAAGAGTTTAGCTGCAAACTGTAAGAGAGGTAGGTCAACAGTTGGAATTCAAAAAGGATTTCTTTAATATAGAAATAGCTTCAGCCTGTCTAGAGGTGAGATAAAGGAGCCAGCTGATAGCATCAGTATGAGAAAGCATGAAAAAAAGAGAATAATAGATGAAGCATGGCTTCACTGGAAAGAGGGGTGAAAGGTAAAAAAAAAAAAAAAAAAAAAAGTTGAATAAATTAGCTCTAACCAAGTCAAGGAGTTCTTTTTTTTCTGCATCTGGAAAAATGTGGTGAGAATAAATGAATGTATTTCATTTAATAAAAATGAACTATTGATTTTTTTTTAAAGAAAGAAACAATTTTCTTCCTTGGTGTTCCAGTGGTTAAGAATGTGCCTTGCAATGCAGAAAATGTGGGTTCAATTCTTGGTCAGGGAACTAAGATCCCACAAGCTGTGGAGCAACTAAGCCCATGTGCCACCGCCAGTGAGCCCACGGGCCACAACGATAGTCTGTGGGCTGCAAACAAAAGAGCCACAGGACACAGTGACGATCCTGCATGCTTCAGCGAAGACCTGATGCAGCCAAATATATAAATATATTAAAAATAAAAGCAAGTACAAGTACTTGTGGTCAGACATTTTATTTCAGAAATGTCTCCAGAAAGCCCTGAGTCACTCTTAGGGCACACATTCCCCCATGGTTCTTGGGAAATCCTAAGCCTTGCTGTGTTGGGGAAATGTGTACAAGTTTGCAGCAGATTGAATGTCTGAGAGGTTGGCTGAGGGAAAGACAGCATGGCGGTGTTCTGAGAGTTAGGGATGGACGTGTTTTGCATGTAGATGGTGAGCCCAGGAGCCAGTAGCGGCCAGAATGGAATGGTGACCAGGAATAATCAGAAGAACACTCTGAGAGGGGCACCTGCTAATGAGGAAGCTGATTTGGGTTGAGAGAGAGCCAGATTAGGCAGTGGTTTCTCTGTTTAGACCCAATGTTCTCTCTGAAATGTGAGGCAAATCATATATGGAGAGGAGTCAGGGTCAGAGTTGAGAACAATGGTTTTGAGAAAGTGATGAAGCTTCAGACTATTGGGGGCGGTGGGGAGAATGATGAAATTAAGAACTGAGAAAAAACATATAGATGGATGGCTGAGGGCCACAAAGGGCCTGGCTGAATTTGGAGACCATAAATTATTGGTAGCAGCCATCCACACTTTTCTGAAATATCCCAAAATTTCCTTCAACATTTCCCAGGGATCTTGCAGACAAGAGGATGACTGGCTCAATCAACCTGAGGGTTAGCAGGATAGATACCATCAAAGCACAAAAAAGTCATGGGCAGCAGGGATTAGTGCAAGAGGTAAATTAAATGATTTTGCTCTGCATCAAGGTTGGATAGGGAAAGGAGTGTGTCTGTGAAATGGTGATGGGTTAGGAAGTCTAGAGGACAGCAAGTAGTATGGCCGAGATGTCAGAGGAAGTGTTGTTTTAAGTGTGAAAACATGATCTGGATACAGCAGTGAAGAGATAAAGCAGAATGCTGCTAGGACTACTGTGCTCTAGCATAAGGGAGAGGTGTGGAATAAAAGTTTAGATTGAGAGCTACTCAGAAGGTGGGAGCAGGATCAGGATCTGTGCATGGACTGACTTTGTTGAGTAGATCCTATGTTATGGGATGAGGGCATCGGAAGAAAGGGTAGGGCTTAGTAAAAACAACCATGAGTAGAAGAAATATCCAAATAGGCCAATGGTGAAAATAAAGGAGCGTGAGCTACTCAGAGGCCTGGACTTTGGTTGGTGACAAAAAAAAAAAAAAAAAAAAAAAAAAAAGTGAGAGGAAAATGTATTCCCTGGACTTCTCTTGAGGCTTCTAGACAGGCAAAGTCCCAAGTGGTGCAAGATCCTGTGAGATTAGCAATTTTTAGGTTCTACTTATCATTTAAAAATGTCACTGAGAATTTGCTTATCTCATCTCTGAAGAGTTCCCTTCGTTGGCCTGATAGTGGAAAATATGCATCTATGTTCAGTCCCCATTTTAAAATTTACTTACTTTTTTATTCCAACCACTCTTACTACATTCCTATTATATATACATTGGAGTTCCAGAATATAAATAACCTTTATCTTTACTCTTGAGAAGCTTGTTCTCTTATTGAAGGTGTGAGAAATGTGTTACACTTTACCTCATATCTGTGGGTCTTGGAAGAAGTCGTTTCTTTCCACTAAAGTAGACTTCAAAATCTTCAGTCTTCAGCCTGTGGGCATAATCAATGTATCCTGACACCTCCTGCCCATGAGAATTTTTGTCACGAATAAAAATCACGGACTAGTAACACAGAAAAACAGAGAATGGAGAAAGAGTAAGTGAATGAGAGTCATTTGAGTAAATTTTACATGATAATAAAATCTACAGTTATTGAGTGATATGTGTGTTACAGCTTATTCTAAGGGCTTTACGTTTCATCCTTACAATGAGCCTATAGGTATTATTACTTTCTCCTGACAGTGAAGAAATTCATGATAAGTTAACTAAATATGCATATAATGTTCATTTACAGCAATTGAGGGCTTCCCTTGTGGCTCAGATAGTAGAGAATCTGCCTGCAATGGGGGAGAGCCAGATTTGATCCCTGGGTTGAGAAGATCCCATGGAGAAGGGCATGGCTACCCACTCCAGTATTCTTGACTGGAGATTTCACAGACAGAGGAGCTTGGAAAGCTATATCCATGGGATTGCAAAGAGTTGGACAGGACTGAGCAACTAACACTAAATAACTTACAGTAATTGTATATAACAGTTTCAATAAATAACTCTAGAAGTATTCCTAAGGACAAACATTATTTTAAGTGTTTGTAATACATTATTTTCAGTTTTTGAAATACATTTATTAATTTATTTAATAATTTATTCCTAATGACAGACATTATTTTAAGTGTTTGTAATGTGTTTTTCCAACCTTATTGTCTTTTCTTTGTCATCATTTTGTTAACTTAAAAACTGAGAAACAAAGAAGTTGAGTTCCTTATACAGCTGCTGCTGCTGCTAAGTCGCTTCAGTCGTATCTGACTCTGTGTGATCCCAGAGACAGCAGCCCACCAGGCTCCCCTGTCCCTGGGATTCTCCAGGCAAGAACACTGGAGTGGGTTGCCATTTCCTTCTCCAATGCATGAAAGTGAAAAGTGAAAGTGAAGTTGCTCCATTGTGTTTGACTCTTTGGAACCCCATGGACTGCAGCCCGCCAGGCTCCTCTGCCCATGGGATTTTCCAGGCAAGAGTACTGGGTGGATTGCCTTCTCCATCCTTATACAGCTAGTAAGTTGAAAAACTCAGATTAAACCCAGGCTCATGTGTCTGTCCTTCTGATTAAAAGAAAAGAATCACTACATTCTTTTTCCATTTGAGCACCTATATATTTTCTGTTACAAAAATAGAAATGGGGTCTCTCCTCTTTAACAGTTAAAAGTTGAAATCTCTTAACAAAATTAATTCCATAGGTCAAAAATATACAGAAAGTACATATTTCTCCTTTACCTTAATTCCTTCACAAATATCATTGCATGGCTACAACATGTTAGACATTGTTGAATGTGCCACGGATACAGTGATAAACAGAGCAGTAAAGGTCTGATCTCTTGGAACTTATGTTGAGGTAAGCAGAAGTAGACAATAGACATGAAAAGAAAACAACGCTTACAGTGAGTGATAAGTGTCATAAAGAAAATAAAGAAGATGATTGGCTAGAGAAGTTCATAGTGTTAAAGGCTACTTTAGGTAGAGTGATCAGAAAAGACCTTGAGAAGATCTTTATGCCAAGACTTGAAGGCTGAAGAGGTAAGCCATGTAGAGATCTAGCATGCTGCTACTGCTGCTAAATCGCTTCAGTCGTATCTGACTATGTGTGATCCCAGAGACAGTAGCCCACCAGGCTTCCCCGTCCTTGGGATTCTCCAGGCAAGAATACTGGAATGGGTTGCCATTTCCTTCTCCAATGCATGAAAGTGAAAAGTGAAAGTGAAGTCGCTCAGTCGTGTCCAACTCTTAGCGACCCCATGGACTGCAGCCTACCAGGCTCCTCCATCCATGGGATTTTCCTAGCATCAGTTCAGTTCAGTTCAGTTGCTCAGTCGTGTCCGACTCTTTGCGACCCCATGAATCGCAGCATGCCAGGCCTCCCTGTCCATCACCAACTCCTAGAGTTCACCCAGACTCATATCCATTGAGTCAGTAATGCCATCCAACCATCTCATCCTCTGTCGTCCCCTTCTCCTCCTACCCCCAATCCCTCCCAGCATCAGTCATTTCCAATGAGTCAACTCTTCGAATGAGGTGGCCAAAGTACTGGAGTTTCAGCTTTAGCATCATTCCCTCCAAAGAACACCCAGGGCTGATCTGCTTCAGAATGGACTGGTTGGATCTCCTTGCAGTCCAAGGGACTCTCAAGAGTCTTCTCCAACACCACGGTTCAAAAGCATCAATTCTTTGGTGCTCAGCCTTCTTCACAGTCCAACTCTCACATCCATTCATGACCACAGAAAAAACCATAACCTTGACTAGACGAACCTTTGTTGGCAAAGTAATGTCTCTGCTTTTGAACATGCTATCTAGGTTGGTCACAACTTTCCTTCTAAGGAGTAAGCGTCTTTTAATTTCATGGCTGCAGTCACCATCTGCAGTGATTTTGGAGCCCAAAAAAATAAAGTATGACACTGTTTCCACTGTTTCCCCATCTATTTCCCATGAAGTGATGGGACCGGATGCCATGATCTTTGTTTTCTGAATGTTGAGCTATAAGCCAACTTTTTCACTCTCCACTTTCACTTTCATCAAGAGGCTTTTTAGTTCCTCTTCACTTTCTGCCATAAGGGTGCTGTCATCTGCATATCTGAGCTATTGATATTTCTCCTGGCAATCTTGATTCCAGCTTGTGCTTCACCCAGCCTAGCATTTCTCATGATGTTCTCTGCATATAAGTTAAATAAGCAGGGTGACAATATACAGCTTTGACGTACTCCTTTTCCTATTTGGAACCAGTCTGTTGTTCCATGTCCAGTTCTAACTGTTGCTTCCTGACCTGCATATAAGTTTCTCAAGAGGCAGGGCAGGTGGTCTGGTATTCCCATCTCTTGAAGAATTGTCCACAGTTTATTGTGATCCACACAGTCAAAGGTTTGGCATAGTCAATAAAACAGAAATAGATGTTTTTCTGGAACTCCCTTGCTTTTTCCACGATCCAGTGGATATTGGCAATTTGATCTCTGGTTCCTCTGCCTTTTCTAAAACCAGCTTGAACATCAGGAAGTTCACGGTTCACATATTGCTGACGCCTGGCTTGGAGAATTTTGAGCATTACTTTACTAGCATGTGAGATGAGTGCAATTGTGTGGTAGTTTGAGCATTCTTTGGCATTGCCTTTCTTTGGGATTGGAATGAAAACGGACCTTTTGCAGTCCTGTGGCCACTGGTGAGTTTTCCAAATTTGCTGGCATATTGAGTGCAGCACTTTCACAGCATCATCTTTCAGGATTTGAAATAGCTCAACTGGAATTCCATCACCTCCACTAGCTTTGTTTGTAGTGATGCTTTCTAAGGCCCACTTGACTTCACATTCCAGGATGTCTGGCTCTAGGTGAGTGATCACACCATCGTGATTATCTTGGTCATGAAGATCTTTTTTGTATAGTTCTTCAGTGTATTCTTGCCACCTCTTCTTAATATCTTCTGCTTGTGTTAGGTCCATACCATTTCTGTCCTTTATTGAGCCCATCTTTGCATGAAATGTTCCCTTGGTATCTCTAATTTTCTTCAAGAGATCTCTAGTCTTTCCCATTCTGTTGTTTTCCTCTATTTTTTTGCATTGATCGCTGAGGAAGGCTTTCTTATCTCTCCTTGCTATTCTTTGGAACTCTGCATTCAGATGCTTATATCTTCCCTTTTCTCCTTTGCTTTTCGCTTCTCTTCTTTTCACAGCTATTTGTAAGGCCTCTCCAGACAGCCATTTTGCTTTTTTGCATTTCTTTTCCATGGGGATGGTCTTGATCCCTGTCTCCTGTACAATGTCACGAACCTCATTCCATAGTTTATCAGGCACTCTATATATCAGATCTAGTCCCTTAAATCTATTTCTCACTTCCACTGTATAATCATAAGGGATTTGATTTAGGTCATACCTGAATGGTCTAGTGGTTTTCCCTACTTTCTTCAATTTAAGTCTGAATTTGGCAATGAGGAGTTCATGATCTGAGCCACAGTCAGCTCCTGGTCTTGTTTTTGCTGACTGTATAGAGCTTCTCCATCTTTGGCTGCAAAGAATATAATCAATCTGATTTCGGTGTTGACCATCTGCATAGGAGCCTATAAATCAAGGGGAACAGTTGATAGAAAGGCCCTAAAGTGGGAATAAGATAACGGAAATGGAAGAAGTGTAGTCTTTTCTCTGTCAAGCCAAATCACATCGATCTCAAGTTCTATGGTGGGGGTGGGGGGTAGGGAGAAAAAAAACAAGACAAAACTCTAACTGTAATTGGAAAAGCTTATAATGTATTCATTTCCAAATCTAGATCAAAGTGTAGAGTTTCATGGCGAAGTTCTATATTTGGAGGAATCTGTAAATAAGATTTCCTTTTCCTCTTGAGCAATTACTGGATAGTTACTTGTTGGGTCTTTGTATAGTCAATTATAGGGAGCACTTACAGGGGTTACCTTAGATAGCATAGTTTCCAAAAGGGTGATGTTAGAAAATTGAAATAATTCTTTTCCCTGCTACACTTATGAAAATATGTTGTTAAAAACATGCCAACTTAAAAATGGAAAAACAGAGATATAATTTACAATTATTTGTTACTCTGCTGATGTAGTCTTTCAGCCTACTCTGGTATGGCATTGGGTGCTGAGAATACTGTGCTAAGAAGAATCCTGAGGCCCTTTCTTAGCACAAGAGGAAGGAATATTGTGCTGGATTAGTGATGTTTCCTTCAGAAATGACTGGATGAACAAACATTCATTACTATTCCTGTGGTCAAATTAGACTCAATCCATAGTCCTTCTCATTACACCTACATAACTCTCAGTTAAATTTATATAGATTTCTCCACGCTTTTAGTCACTTAGCTTTTAGTTTATACAACACAAAATCCAAATGGTTAGTAACTCAAAGAGACTTCCAGAAACTCTCACACTACTAAAGCAATAACTAGTGTTGCTATCCCAACTTAAATGAGGCCATGGTCTATTAATATTTCATATGCTGTTTGAAAGGTACTTATAATCTTTATTCCATCATGGCTGTTCCTGATGTTAGCAAGTCATGCAGGGACATGGAGATGGAAAAAAGGCCCAGAATAAGTCCTCTACTTTCAAAATGGAACTCTATTAACAATAACAACAACAAAAAGCTCTTCTGTTTCTCTCTATTTTTGTCTCTGTCTTTCAAAATGAGATTCTGTTGTTATTCAATTGCTAAGTTGTGTCTGACTCTTTGTAACCCATGGACTGCAGCACACCAGGTTTCCCTGTCCTTCACTGTCTCCCAGACTTTGCTCAAGCTCGTGTCCATTGAGTTGGTGATGCCATTCAATCATCTCATCCTCTGCTGCCCACTTCTCCTCCTGCCCTCAATCTTTCCCAGCATCAGGGTCTTTTCCAGTGAGTCAGCTCTTCACATCAGGTAGTCAAAGTATTGGAGCTTCAGCTTCAGCATCAATCCTTCCAATGAATATTCAGGATTGATTTCCTTTAGGATGGACTGGTTTGATTTCCTTGCTGGCCAAAGGGCTCACAATACAATATTGTAAAGTAATTAACCTCCAATTAAAATATAAATAAATTTATATATAAAAAAAAGACCAGTACCGCAGTTTGAGAGCATCAGCTCTTCCGCACTCAGCCTTGTTTATAGTCCAATTCTCACACTTGTACATGACTACTGGAAAAAGCATAGCTTTGACTGTGTGGACTTTTGTTGGCAAAGTGATGTCTCCACTTTTTAATGTGCTGTCTAGGTTGGTCATAACTTTTCTTCCAAGGAGCAAGCGTCTTTTAATTTCATGCCTGCAGTCATTGTCCTCAGTGATTTTGGAGTTCAAGCAAGTAAAATAAGAGATGGACCAGACAGTTTTCCAGCAGAATAGCATAGCAGATATTGTTACTGACTTTTCTGCTAAAAACAAATACGAGTAGTGGATAAAATCTAAAAACTAACTTGCAACATACATTAATACATGAGTTTAGGAGGAAATGGCAGCTCACTCCAGTATTCTTGCTTGGGAAATCCCATAGACAGAGAAGCCTAGTGGGTTACAAGAGTTGGACACAAATGAGCATTGTAGTAAACTTATATCTATTATTAAGTTCTAGATTAAAGGGAATAAACCCATAAATATTATAGAATATAGATTATAAAATATTATATAAGCTTGATTATTTAGCTTTTAACTTAGTCAAGTGCCTAAACATCTTTAGTGTTTAATGTTCTTATGGGTAAAGTTACTGATTGTCTAGAATGCCAGCAATACGGGAGACCTGGGTTCGATCCCTGGGTTGGGTAGATCCCTTGGAGGAGGACATGTCAACCCACTCCAGTATTATTGCCTGGAGAATCCACATGGACAGAGGAGCCTGGTGGGCTATAGTCCATGGGGTTGCAAAGAGTTGGACATGACTGAGCGACTAAGTCTGACTTAGTTGGATACAAGCAACAATAAGCAAAATATGTATCATTTTGTTATATATATATATATGTTAATATACTTTTGTTGTATATATATATATATATTCCTCCCATGTGCATTAAAGCTCTCTATCCAGAGGAGAAATATTGTGTAACATCCCTTATATATGGAATCTAAAGAGAAATGATACAAATAAATTTACTTACAAAACAGAAAGAGACTCATAGACTTACAAAACATACTATGGTTGTCAGGGAGAAGGATGAGGGGAATGGATAGTTAGGGAATTTGAGATGGATACGTACACACTGCCATATTTAAAATGGATAACCCACAAGGACCTACTGTATAGCACAGGGAACTCTGCTGAAAGTTATATGGCAGGTGACTAGGAGGGGAGTTTGGGGGAGAATGGATACATGTGTATGTATGGCTGAGTCCCTTCACTGTTCACCTGGAACTATCACATTTTTAATTAGCTATGTGCTGTGCTGAGTTGCTCAGCTGTGCCCAACTCTTTGTTACCTATGGACTGTAGCCCATCAGGTTCCTTTGTCTATGGGGATTCTCAGGGCAAGAATACTGGAATGGGTTGCCATGTCTTCTTCCAGGGGATCTTCCCAACCCAGGGATCGAACCCAGGTCTCTCATATTGCAGGCAGATTCTCTACCGTCTGAATCACCAAGGAAGCCCTTAATTGGCTATACCCCAATACAAGATAAAAAGTTTTTTTTAAAAGGCCCTCTATCCATAGAAATCTAAATAAATTTGAAATCTTACTTCTCCAGCCTTTGAGAAATAAGAGCCTGCTCTGTGATTTTTGTGAATTCTGAGATTTTGGGGTTTTTTTGAAATGAGATAACTTCAAGTAAATTCAAACTGGGTGTAAGTGTGATTCCCTCCATGTTCGCTGTGTGTCTTTGGGTGGATTGTTCAAACTCTTAATGCCTCTCTGTATTCATAAGTCCTGTGCCCTTAATCAGGTTCCTGCAAAATCCAGCAAGTCTCTACACCAAATCAGACTGAACAACCCCCAAAATAACAAAACAAACCATAACAAAATAAACAAGAATCCAAAATCCTGCTTGGACCTAAGCATTTAACTAGTTAAGCCTCCTCTTTCTTTTTTCTCTTTCTTTTTTATTGAACTATAGTTGACTGATTCTGTATGTTTTCACTTATATGTGAAATCTAAAAAATAAACAAATATAACAAAATCCAGAAACAGACTCACAGATACAGACTCACAGATACAGAGAATAAACTAGTGGTTACTAGAGGGGACAAAATAGATCGAGAGGATTAAGAAGCATAAGCTGCTAGGTATAAAATAAATAAATTACAAGGATGTAATATACAGCAAAGGGAAGACAGTCAATGTAGTGTTATATCTTTGTATAGAGTATAATACATGAAAATATTGAATTACTATGTGGTACACCTGGAGCTAATATGATATTGTGGTTAAGCCTTCTTGCAACCTCTCTCTTCTTCCTGTTTGTCTTTTTACTTTACAGAGTAACAGAATAATCTTTTCCTTCTGTCTTGCATGAAACTTCTAAGTTCACATTTAGGTGTTGTCAGACCCATATCTTTAGCCCTATTTGACCAGTTTGTAAGCAACATGCAAATATGGCTTCTTTCCCAATAGAAATTCTTGTCATCATTATATCTATGATTTTTTTTTATCTTCAAGAAAAGCTAAATGTTCAATTAAAATTTCTATGATTTCAAACCTAGAAAAATAATTGCAAGAAGCTGTTTTCACAAAAACCTTTACAGAGAAAATGAAAATTACTTCATTCATGTCTTTCCAAGTATGAGTACATATGTATAAAAGTATATTTAAAAACTTTTTAGTAAAATAAAATAATCAGTGAAATGAAAAACCTTCCAAATGAACAGCTTGCATTATGAATTATTTTAAAACTCTGATTAGAACTATTGAAAGTGAAAGTCACTCAGTCATGTCCCACTTTTTGCCACCCTATGGACTATACACTCCATGGAATCCTCCAGGCCAGAATACTGGAGTCGGTAGCTGTTCCCTTCTCCAGGGCATCTTCCCAACCCAAGGATTGAACCCAGGTCTCTCACATTGCAGGTGGATTCTTTGCCAGCTGAGCCACAAGGGAAGCCCAAGGATACTGGAGTGGGTAGCCTATCCCTTCTCCAGGTGATCTTCCCAACCCAGGGATTGAACCAGGGTCTCCTGCATTGCAAGCAGATTCTTTACCAACTAAGCTATCAGGGAAGCCAAAACTATTGAGTTACAGTAATTGGTAATAGTCAGGGAATGACATATAGCTTTCAAAACATATCATTAAAAAGCATACGGAAGGGTAACAGAAAAAATAGTGAAACAGAAGAGTTGAGAGGTAATTAGAGAATTAGAATAAAGTTAACTAATACTCTTGATTAATTAATTTAATGTATTCATTTACAAAATGTATATATTCCTTCTAAAATGTGTGTATATATATATAAAGTCAATACTAATTACTCCTACCATTAATACTACTATCATTTATTAATAAAATACTATGTTCTGAGCAAAATATTAGCTTCATATTTATCATTGCATTTAATTCTCTAAAATACACACACACACACACACACACATATATAAAGGTTACTACTACTAAGTCACTCTAGTCGTGTCCGACTCTGTGCGACCCCATAGATAGCAGCCCACCAGGCTCCCCCATTAGATAGCATTAATATCCTCATTTTATAAATGTAGGACCTCAAAGAACTGAGAGTTTGAGGAACCTCCCTAAGGACATTCAGCTACAGTGGGGCACATATCCTTACACACTTACTTCCATGAATCCCAACACTCTGCATAGACACACAAAACCTGGATCCAAATGCTGGCCCTGCCATCTATTTACTCTGTGACACTAGTAAGTTAGTTATCATTTTTAAGGTTTAGTTTCCTCTATTACAAAATGGTCATAACACCTGCCTCTTAGGGTGGCTGTGTGAATTAAATAAGACTGTTTTTGCTCAGCACACAACAATGACTTGTATATGGCAAAAGCTCAGAAAATTATAATATTACATATTGGTTTAAAAAAGTTGCATTACTGTCACTTCCATAGTTACAATACAATAAGAGTTTTGTCAATTCCTCCTGGATAAGGAAATGGAATAATTATATCAGAATTCCATTACCTAGGTGCATATAATTATGTTTAGGCTGCAGTTCAATTCATTTGTTGTTTATTCATTCTCAGTTAAAACTTTGAATGCATTTTGAAGTAAAAATTCAAGCAATCTTTGTAGGTATTAAACAGGATGGATCTAATTGACAATAAAGTTATGACTTTGGCATCCAGAATGGGTATAATAGGAACCCCTTTGAAGAATCAGGCTTATTTCGGCCTGAGTGTGACAAGTTCTACTAAATAAAAGTTTTCTTATTTGGAGTCCTCTACTGTTTCAACATATAAAATAGATTCAATACAAAATATAGAATAGAATCAAGGGATTAGATCTGATAGACAGATTGCCTGAAAAACTCTGGACAGAAGTTCATGACCTTGTATAGGAGGCAGTGATCAAGACCATCCCCAAGAAAAAGAAATGCAAAAAGGAAAAATGGTTGTCTGAGGAGGCTTTACAAATAGCTGAGAAAAGAAGAGAAGCTAAAGGCGAAGGAGAAAAGGAAAGATATATCCATCTGAATGCAAAGTTCCAAAGAATAGCAAGGAGAGATAAGAAAGCCTTTCTCAGTGATCAATGCAAAGAGATAGAGGAAAACAACAAAATGGGAAAGACTAGAGATCTCTTCAAGAAAATCAGAGATACCAAAGGAATATTTCATGCAAAGATGGGCATAATAAATGACAGACAGTGTATGGACCTAACAGAAGCAGAAGATATTAAGAAGAGGTGGCAAGAATACACAGAAGAACTTTACAAAAAAGATCTTCATGACCCAGATAACCATAATGGTGTGATCACTCACCTAGAGACAGACATCCTGGAATGCGAAGTCAAGTGGGCCTTAGGAAGCATTACTATGAACAAAGCTACTGGAGGTGACAGAATTCCAGTTGAGCTCTTTCAAATCCTGAAAGATGATGCTGTGAAAGTGCTGCACTCAATATGCCAGCAAATCTGGAAAACTCAGCAGTGGCCCAGGACTGGAAAAGGTCAGTTTTCATTCCAATCCCAAAGAAAGGCATTGACAAAGAATGTTCAAACTACTGCACAATTGCACGCATTTCACATGCTAGCAAGTAATGCTCAAAATTCTCCAACCCAATCTTCAACAGTACGTGAACTGTGAACTTCCAGTTGTTTAAGCTGGATTTAGAAAAGGCAGAGGAACCAGAGATCAAATTGCCAACATCCATTGGATCATCAAAAAAGCAAGAGTTTCAGAAAAACATCTACTTCTGCTTTATTGACTGTGGCAAAGCATTGACTGTGTGGATCACAACAAACTGTGGAAAATTCTGAAAGAGATGGGAATACCAGACCACCTGACCTGCCTCCTGAGAATCTGTATGCAGGTCAAGAACCATCTGTTAGAACTGGACATGGAACTACAGACTGGTTCCAAATTGGGAAAGGAGTACGTTAAGGCTGTATATTGTCACTCTGCTTATTTAGCTTATATGCAGAGTACATCATGCGAAATGCCAGGAATCAAGCTGGAATCATGATTGCTGGGAGATATATCAATAACCTCAGATAAGCAGATGACACCACCCTTATGGCA
The DNA here is from genome assembly GCF_019923935.1 of Bubalus bubalis. NCBI lineage: Eukaryota > Metazoa > Chordata > Mammalia > Artiodactyla > Bovidae > Bubalus > Bubalus bubalis. The sequence continues at coordinate 21,915,789 of NC_059163.1, forward strand.
GAAAGCGAAGAAGACTAAAGAGCCTCTTGATGAAAGTGAAAGAGGAGAGTGAAAAAGTTGGCTGAAAACTCAACATTCAGAAAACTAAGATCATGGCATCTGGTCCCATCACTTCATGGCAAATAGATGGGGAAACAGTGGAAACAGTGTCAGACTTTATTTTCTTGGGCTCCAAAATCACTGCAGATGGTGACTTCAGCCATGAAATTTAAAGTCACTTGCTCTTTGATAGAAAAGCTCTGACCAACCTAGACAGCATATTAAAAAGCAGAGACATTACTTTGCCAACGAAGGTCTGTCTGGTCAAACCTATGGTTTTTCCAGTAGTCATGTATGGATGTGAGAGTTGGACTATAAAGAAAGCTGAGCTCTGAAGAATTGATGCTTTTGAACCGTTGTGTTGGAGAAGACTCTTGAGAGTCCCTTGGACTGCAAGGAGATTCTACCAGTCCATCCTAAAGGAGATCAGTCCTGAATATTCATTGGAAGGACTGATATTGAAGCTGAAACTCCAATACTTTGGCCACCTGATGTGAAGAACGAACTTATTTGAAAATACTCTGATATGGGAAAGATTGAAGGCAGGAGGAGAAGGGGACAACAGAGGATGACATGGTTGGATGGCATCACCAACTTGATGGACATGAGTTTGAGCAGGCTCTGGGAGTTGGTGATGGACAGGGAAGCCTGGCCTGCTGCAGTCCATGGGGGTCTCAGAGCCAGACACGACTGAGCAACTGAACTGGACTGATTGTTTCAACAGGAATTAGAAAATGTTATAAATAATTGTTTTAAATTTCTCTACTAACCTTTTTCTTTTAAAAAATATAATAGCTTTATTGAGGTATAGTTTATATAACATAAAATTCATACCAAAGTTTTAAGTGTAAAATTCAATAGTTTTTAGTATATTTGTAGTGCAGTGTAATACAATCTAGCTTTAGAAAATTTTCATCACCCAGAAAAGATCCCCTGTGCCCATTTGCATTCATCCCTGTTCCCATCCCCAGGTCCCAGGCAACCACTAATATACTCTGTATCTCTATAGACTTGCCTTTTCTGAATTTTTTCATATAAATGGAATCACACAGTATATGGTTTTATTCACTCTAATAACTTTTTAATCACAGTTAATTTCCCAAAAGACACATGAAAACTATACTTCATATACTGAAGAGCTCTTCTAAATGATGATGTTATGTTTATAGAAGAAAATTTTCCAAAATGTTCATTGTCCTTAGATATGACCCTTTAATCCTTTCTAGAATAAGTCAAGTTATAACCAGTACAAGTATTTCAGGAAATCAAATGATATTCATTTGAATGCATGACTCAGTTCACTTCAGTTCAGTCACTCAGTCATGTCCAACTCTTTGCGTCCCCATGGACTGCAGCATGCCAGGCCTCCTTGTCCATCACCAACTCCTGGAGCCCACTCAACCTCATGTCCACTGAGTCAGTGATGCCATCCAACCATCTCATCCTTTGTTGTCCCCTTCTCCTGCTGGCTTCAATCTTTCCCAGCATAGGATCTTTTCAAATGAGTCACTTCTTCACATCAGGTGGCCAAAGTATTGGAGTTTCAGTTTCAGCATCAGTCCTTCCAATGGGTATTCAGGACTGATTTCCTCTAGGATGGACTGGTTAGATCTTCTTGCAGTCCAAGGGACTCTCAAGAGTCTTCTCCAACACCACAGTTCAAAAGCATCAATTCTTCGGCACTCAGCCTTCTTTTTAGTCCAACTCTCACATCTGTACATGACTACTGGAAAAACCATAGCTTTGATTTGATGGACCTTTGTTGTTCTACGTTTATTTGCAACCTAGGCAAAAGATGGATCGTATTACTGGTAAAGAATCTCCCTGACAATGCAGGAGATGTAAGAGATGCAGCTTCAACCCCTGGGTTGGAAAGATCCCCTGGAGAAGGAAATGGCAACCCACTTCAGTATTCTTTCTGGGAGACTCCCATGTACAGAGAAGCCTGGTGGGTTACAGACTATGTGTCGCACAGAGATAACAGAACGTCTGAGCAAGCAAGGAAGCAAAAGACACGAATTTATAAGTAACAAAAATGATAGCAATGAAAAACATAAGAAGAAGGTATCGATAAATATCAAGACACAAGCATTCTTGAAATTGAAGTGAGAGCTCAGATACTAAAAAGTATGTGGAAACTGAGATTTTACTGAGATGGTCTGTGACCTCAAGTGTGAACCAAAAAACTTATGGAATGCTGAGTTAGGTCCTCATTACTTCTCATGTGTTGGGAGAAGATGAATTAAAGCACAATTTAGACCATTAATATATCATTTGGATCTTTGGCTGCTTGTCTTTTTCCCAGAAGTGGATTAAAATACAAATTCATAAAGTTGTTATGGGCTGAGTACATATGTTGCCTGATTTTTCTTGCCAAACACTAATGAGGAGACATAAACCTGATACACTGAAATCGGACTTTTTCAACAATGAAGCCAAAGTCACTTGTAAAAAAGCATACTAAGCAGTATGTTGCTGCATAAAAACTGAACCATCCATTTCAGGGTATGAAAGCTGTCTGACAAGCTAAGTTCTGGTAATTCCCTCCTGAGACTGTCAGCATGCCCCCTGAAAAAGACAAATGAAGAAAGAATTTTTATTTCTTAGAATTTTAAGATCCTGGAATGCTTTTATGAATCATTAGCTTTAGGGAATCCTTTTGGTTTGGAAGAGAAATGATTTGGCTAAATGAAGTCTAAGTTTTGACAAACAATTGTTTTCTAACATTTTAAAATTTCCATTATAAATTTCTCTGATACAAATTGTTTTATGATTTTTTAATGCTGATAATTATTTCAAAATTCTATATCTTCTTATTCATTTGCAGTTAGATATATCTTTTCACTGTTCACAGTTATAACTGTTCACACAGTTCTCAGGGTTATGGAGAAGATGGTTCTTTGTCTTTCCCGTTAAAAGCTTATTCTAAGAACCAGCAAGCTTTTACTTCCACATTCTGTTGCCGAGGGGAATTCCTGGTGGCTCAGTGGTAAAGAATCTGCCTGTAATGCAGGAGACCACAGTTCGATCCCTGGGTTGGGAAGATCCCTTGGAGAAGGAAATGGCAACCCACTCCAGTATTCTTGCCTGGGAAATCCCATGGACAGAAGAGCCTGGTGGGCTACAGTCCATGGGGTCACAAGAGTTGGACACGACTGAGTGACTAGACCACCATGACCACATATTGCCCAAAGCAGGTCACAAAGCAGCTCAGTTTCAGAGGCAGGCAGAGTGACTTCTCTTGATGGGAGCAGTTGCAAAGTATCATTGCAAACGGACATGGATAAAGGACAAAGTGGAGAATGGTAGCCATTATTTTGCAATTTAAGTATTTACCATATAGAACCTAAAAATTTTGCTTATTTTTTGACAATTAGAGATTTTATTTCTGAGGGGAATTATTGACTTTACTATTTTTACTCTTTTAGATTATAAAAATATCCATATTTTAAAAAAGTTTCTTTTTTGCATCACTAATGAGGTTAAGAGTAACTTAGGAATGCCTCATCTCACTGTAGTATCCAAAATATTCTGGAAATTTTAGTGAATGAAAGTAATATCAGTGCTTTGTGGTGACCTACCTAAATGGAAAGGAAGTCTAAAAGAGAAGGGATGAATGTATGTTTAGTTGATTCACTTCGCTGTACAGTAGAAATTAACATAACATTGTAAAGCACCTATACTTCAGTAAGAATTAATTAAAAAACAACAGCAACAAAAAACCAAAAAAGTATATATTATGCATGCTAAGTCGCTTCAGTTGTGTCCAACCCTTTGCAACCCTATGGACTGCAGCCTGCCAGGCTTCTCTGTCCAAGGGATTCTCCAAACAAGAATACTGGAGAGGGTTGCCATTCACTTTTCCAGGGGATCGTCCTGATTCAGGGATGGAATCCGAGTCTCTTTACGTCTCCCGTATTGGCAGGCAGGTTCTTTACCACTAGTGCCACCTGGAAACCCCAAAACATGTGCTTCGAGAAATAGCCAAGTTAAAACTAGAGAGGTCCGTCGGGATATATTATAGAAGCTCTAAGTACTGGAAAAAAGAAAAACTATTTTATTTGCATATGAACTGATAATTTACTTAGAAAATCAGAGATAGTTAACCGAAACCAATATAAAATATCTATACAAAAATACAATAATAGCTAGACAGCAAAAACTAACACAATATAGTAAAGCAATTTTACTCCAATTAACAAAAATAGCTTGGTCTTGCATTGGCAATAACCTATTGGAATATTTCACATGCAACCTTTATTTGAATTCTGCTTTTTTAAAATTATAACTCTCCTCCAAACACTTTTTATGAGAAAGTTTTCTAAAATAACATAAACTAACATAAAAAACCAGAGATTACATTGCTGAAGGAAATTTATTATTACAAAATAAATGTATTAAAATTTTAAGCAAAATACCAGTGGGTTACTTTTGATTCTTTGAAATTTTACCTTAAATATAAAGATTAACATTCAGCTGGTAAAGAATCCGCCTGCAGTGGGGAGACCTGGGTTCAATCCCTGTGTTGGGAAGATCACCTGGAGAAGGGCATGGCAACCCACTCCAGTATTCTTGCCTGGAGAATTCCATGCAAGAGAAGCCTGGCAGGCTACAGTCCATGAGGTCAGAAAGAGTTGGACATGACTGAGTGATTTTCACTTCACTTCACATTACCCAAGATAATTTTGAAGAGGAAAAATAAACAGCAGAACTTGCATTATTAGATATAAAGTTGCAATAATTAAATCTTATATCATTGATACAGTGATGCATAATGAAAAGTAATAACTTCAGAAACACACCCTTACACAAATGTGTATACTGCATATAGTATGATATTTTCTAAATTTTCTACAATGGGTGTCTATGCTTTGTTTTTCTTTTAGGTGTTTTTTTTTTTTTTTAATGGAACATTTTAAAAGTCTTTGTTGAATTTGTTACAATATTGCATTTGTTCTCTGTTTTTGTTTTCTGGCTTCAAGGCATGGGAGACTTAGGTCCCTAACCAGGCATTGATCCCACATCCCCTGCACTGGAAGGCAAAGTCTTAACCAGTGGACCACCAGGAAAGTCTCATGTCTGCACTTGCTTTAACTACATGATTCTAAAATTTTCTGTGCAAACATGCACCTCTCTGACATCTACCTCCTATCTTTCTAGGTCACAGATGCTGGCACCCTTTCAGATCTTTGAGCTGCTGATTCATTAAACCACCATGTTTCATCACTGTTTACTATTCTGTTTATATAGTCAGTTCTCTCTTTATCCAGCTAAGAGTCCATGGTGCACGCATTATAATTGTTCACTTGCATACCTTTTCAAATTTCTTGCACACATCCTGTCACACTCATGAAAAAAAATTCCAATGTGGTTTCAACCCAACATTCCTTTTATTGTTTTTTACATAGCAATGACTGATTTTGGCTAGAGAAAAAGAAAACTAGAACGACTGGATTAAAAAAAAAGACTATAAACTCCTTTGTACCTATATCAGATCAGATCAGATCAGTCGCTTAGTCGTGTCCGACTCTTTGCAACCCCAGGAATCACAGAACTCCAGGCCTCCCTGTCCATCACCATCTCCCGGAGTTCACTCAGACTCACGTCCATCGAGTCAGTGATGCCATCCAGCCATCTCATCCTCTGTCGTCCCCTTCTCCTCCTGCCCCCAATCCCTCCCAGCATCAGAGTCTTTTCCAATGAGTCACCTCTTCACATGAGGTGGCCAAAGTACTGGAGTTTCAGCTTTAGCATCATTCCTTCCAAAGAAATCCCAGGGCTGATCTCCTTCAGAATGGACTGGTTGGATCTCCTTGCAGTCCAAGGGACTCTCAAGAGTCTTCTCCAACACCACAGTTCAAAAGCATCAATTCTTCGGCGCTCAGCCTTCTTCACAGTCCAACTCATATAGCACTTACATAGTAATTGTCTATGATAAGCTCTTTCTCTCTCCCACACTCCCAATTTTTTTCATATCTTCTCTCCTCAAACTTTCAACAATAACCCCTTTCTCATATTCAAAGATTTTCTCTCTGAAAGTAGAGCAATTGGGGAATTTCCTCTGCTTGTCACTAATATTAATAAATATTTTTTATATTGGGAATATCCTCTGCTTGTCACCAAAATTAAAAACATATATATTTTTCTCTGTGTACTTTCCTATTTTATATTGTAGTATTTGAAGTCCTTTCAGGCTGGACGTCATACCTTTATCTAAATTTGTATGCTTAATATGATATCTCAAAGGTATATAATTAACACAGTTTTGTATTTGAGGTGATTAAATAAAGTCTAGCAATATAATCTGCCAAGGTACTATTTATTCAACCATGCTTCACAAAAAGTGTCACCATGCAAAAAAATAATATTAGTGATAAGACCTAACTTCTAAAGACTATTTCAGTTCAGTTCAGTTCAGTCACTCGGTCATGTCCTACTCTTTGTGGCACCATGAATCGCAGCACGACAGGCCTCCCTGTCCATCACCAACTCCCGGAGTTCACCCAAACTCATGTCCATCGAGTTGGTGATGCCATCCAGCCATCCCATCCTCTGTCGTCGCCTTTTCCTCCTGCCCACAATCCCTCCCAGTATCAGAGTCTTTTCCAATGAGTCAACTCTTCTCATGAGGTGGCCAAAATATTGGAGTTTCAGCTTTAGCATAAGTCTTTCCAAAGAACACCCAGGACTGATCTCCTTTAGAATATACCTGTGTGGCGGATTCATTTTGATATTTGGCAAAACTAATACAATCATGTAAAGTTTAAAAATAAAATAAATTAAAAAAAAAAAAAAAAGAATGGACTGGTTGGATCTCCTTGCAGTCTAAGGAACTCTCAAGAGTCGTCTCCAACACCATAGCTCAAAAGCATCAATTCTTCAGCTCTCAGCCTTCTTCACAGTCCAACTCTCACATCCATACATGACCACTGGAAAAACCATAGCCTTGACTAGACGGACATTTCTTGGCAAAGTAATGTCTCTGCTTTTGAACATGCTATCTAGGTTGGTCATAACTTTCCTTCCAAGGAGTAACCGTCTTTTAATTTCATGGCTGTAGTCACCATCTGCAGTGATTTTGGAGCCCCAAAAAATAAAGTCTGACACTGTTTCCACTGTTTCTCCATCTAATTCCCATGAAGTGATGGGACCAGATGCCATGATCTTCATTTTTTTGAGTGTTGATCTTTAAGCCAACTTTTTCACTCTCCACTTTCACCTTCATCAAGAGGCTTTTTAGTTCCTCTTCGCTTTCTGCCATAAGGGTGCTGTCATCTGCATATCTGAGGTTATTGATATTTCTCCTGGCAATCTTGATTCCAGCTTGTGCTTCTTCCAGCCCAGCACTTCTCACGACGTACTCTGCATAGAAGTTAAATAAACAGGGTGACAATATACAGCCTTGACGTACCCCTTTTCCTATTTGGAACCAGTCTGATGTTCCATGTCCAGTTTTAACTGTTGCTTCATGACCTGCATATAGGTTTCTCAAGAGGCAGGTCAGGTGGTCTGGTATTCCCATTTCTTTCAGAATTTTCCACAGTTTATTGTGATCCACACAGTCAAAGGCTTTGGCATAGTCAATAAAGCAGAAATAGATGTCTTTCTGGAACTCTCTTGCTTTTTCCATGATCCAGCAGATGTTGGCAATTTGATCTCTGGTTCCTCTGCCTTTTCTAAAACCAGCATGTACATCTGGAATTTCATGGTTCACATATTGCTGAAGCCTGGCTTGGAGAATTTTGAGCATTACTTTACTAGCATGTGAGATGAGTGCAATTGTGCAGTACTTTGAGCATTCTTTGGCATTGCCTTTCTTTTGGATTGGAATGAAAACTGACCATTTCCAGTCCTGTGGCCACTGCTGAGTTTTCCAAATTTGCTGGCATATTGAGTGCAGCACTTTCACAGCATCATCTTTCAGGATTTGAAATAGCTCAACTGGAATTCCATCACCTCCACTAGCTTTGTTTGTAGTGATGCTTTCTAAGGGCCACTTGACTTCACATTCCAGGATGTCTGGCTCTAGGTCAGTGATCACACCATCGTGATTATCTGGTTCGTGAAGATCTTTTTTGTACAGTTCTTCTGTTTATTCTTGCCACCTCTTCTTAATATCTTCTGCTTCCTTAGGTCTATACCATTTCTGTCCTTTATCGAGCCCATCTTTGCATGAAATGTTCCCTTGGTATCTCTAATTTTCTTGAAGAGATCTCTAGTCTTTCCCATTCTGTTGTTTTCCTTTATTTCTTTGCATTGATCGCTTTCTTATCTCTTCTTGCTATTCTTTGGAACTCTGCATTCAGATGCTTATATATTTCCTTTTCTCCTTTGCTTTTCACTTCCCTTCTTTTCACAGCTAACTTGTAAGGCCTCCTCAGACAGCCTTTTTGGTTTTTTGCATTTCTTTTCCTTTGGATAGTCTTGATCCCTGTCTCCTGTACAATGTCATGAACCTCTGTCCATAGTTCATCAGGCAGTCTGTCTATCAGATCTAGTGCCTTAAATCTATTTCTCACTTCCACTGTATAATCATAAGGGATTTGATTTAGGTCATACCTGAATGGTCTAGTGGTTTTCCCTACTTTCTTCAATTTAAGTCTGAATTTGGCAATAAGGAGTTCATGATCTGAGCCAGTCAGCTCCTGGTCTTGTTTGTGCTGACTGTATAGAACTTCTCCATCTTTGGCTGCAAAGAACATAATCATGCTGATTTCGGTGTTTCAGTGTGTCTGCCCTCTGATGCCCTCTCGCAACACCTACCATCTTACTTGGGTTTCTCTTACCCTGGACATGGGGTGTCTCTTCACAGCTGCTCCAGCAAAGCACAGCTGCTGCTCCTTAGCTTGGAAGAGGGGTATCTCCTCACGGCAGCCCCTCCTGACCTTGAACGTGGAATAGCTCCTCTCAGCCCTCCTGCGCCCACGCAGTCAAAAAGAGTGTTTACTATGTGTCTAATCTTGTCTCATTTAATTCTAACAGGAGTCCCACAATGTAGGTAACATTAATTATCCTATTTTATAGATAAGAAAACCAAAGCAGGGGGTACTAGGGTGCAGGCTTACATGGTTAACATGTCAGAATTCCAACAGAATATAATGGCAATATTTGTTTATTATGCAGGGATTAATGGATGGTACGAAGGGGCACCAGAAGGGATACTGCCTGAAGCCAGGGCTATGAATACTGACACTGACACTATTCCTGCCACAAACCTCTCCTCAACCCCAAGTAGCAGAATTTATCAAAGCCCAAGAGGGAGAGAAAAATATACAGACTGAAAACATGCTGGAGAAGAGTGGCTACCTGATGTCAAGGCGACAGAAAGAGCTGTAAGTAGAAGGAGGATCAAGGGAATAAATACCTTACTGCTGGAGCCTCATACTGACTATATCTAACTAGGGCCAGAGCCCTGATACCATGCATGTAGTCACATAGAACCAGCCTTCTTAGGCAGAGAGGAGGGTGCAGAGAAGAGCAGAAGAGGCTCTGAAGAAATAAAACCAAGGTATGAGGAATAGTTACTAATAATGCTGGGATCTGTACCCACGCTGTTGACTATATATACCTAACTTGGGCTTCCCAGGTGACTCAGTGATAAAGAATCCATCTGCCAATGCAGGGGATGTGGGTTTGATCCCTGGGTTGGGAAGGTCCCCTGGAGAAGGAAGAGGCTGCCCAGGCCAGTATTCTTGCCTGGAGAATCCAATGGACAGAGGAGTTTGGTGGGTTACAGTCCATGGGGTTGCAAAGAGTTGGACACAACTGAGCCACTAAAGAACAACAACAACTTGACTATGAAGCCTCTGCTTGGCTTGTGGGGCAGCAGGCGGGAAGGGAGGCTATGTTTTCAATTCAGATTCCAAAAACAAAATGATTCTTATGAACAGGGGATTTTTATTTCCTTTCCACCATTAACATTGATGGAACATTCATCTTATACACCTAATACAATTGCCTAGGAGAATAGGGGACCATTTGGGAATAAGAGAAAAATGACTACAATGGTACATATGGATTCTCTTTAGCAAGCTTATAGGCACTTAGAATTTTGCAGGGTGTTATTGGTTTGGATCAAAGGGCTTCAGGTACCTTAGAAGACTAAGAAACCATAAATAATAGAGGCTGACAGTGTGGTCATCCCAGTGGAATAACTGCATCCTGACAATGAGGATATGACAAAGCCAGAACACAGTCTCATCAATTAACAAGACTAATTATGGGTTAAAACCACATCCTTAGTGAGAAGAAACTATAAATTGATATCTGAACTCACTATATAGTGAGGTTCTATAATTCATTGAATATGAATGTGTAATAAATTATTTATCATTCTCATTATAGACTGGATTCTGTCAACTTCAAAAGATCTTTTCATTGCCTCCATACAATCCTAAGTTAGAAAACTCGTCTATATTTTTTTTAAATATAGGCTTCTGAATACAGTTAATCACTTAATACTATGCTTTGGAGGGACTCGTTCAAATATACTTAATGGGAGATGAGAGTGTACTGGGTGCTGTCCTAGGTGCTGGAATAATACTGAACAAAGTAAGAACCTGACCTCATGCAGTTCACAGTCTAATGAAGAAGACAGACAACTTCTCCATCCAGAAATCTGGAATGAACTTATCCTTTACCATCTGTGCATTTTGTCTTATTCCTCGACCTCGCCTTCTTGGAGGATTTTGTGGACCTTCTGGAGAAAACTAAGACTTATCCAAGGGTTTAGTAAGTGTCCACCTCTTCTTCCTCAGACCCCAAAGAGAGGTGATGGCACCCCACCCAGCCGTCAGTAAGCAAATGAACAAAAGAAGTCCATGCAGCATTACCTAGAATGTGAAAGGCAGGGTGACCACATGGAAAGTTACAAGGATTAAGTAAAAGATAACTATTATAAAAGTAGAAAAGTCCTAAATATTGCTATTCAATGCTGAACACATTTCAGACATATGGAAACGGGAAGTAAGAGACCAGTGTGTTAAAGGAAAATTTCAGGACATTCACTCATTTTCATATTTAATGAATATTTATTGGGAACCTATAAGCAAATCACTGTTCCAGGCACTGACAATGAGTCGTAAATAAGATAAGGTCCCTGCTCTCAGTAAAATGCTTTTCAGTAAAGAAAGAAGAATCATAAATATGTAAACAAATAATTGCAAGTAGAGACATTGTGCTATGAGAACAATGGAGTGGCTATTAATTGGAAAGAACCTAGCTACTTTAGACAGGGAGGTAGAATCAGGCGTCTCTGAGAAGGAAATGTTTTAATTGAAACTTGGCTAATGAGAAAGCCAGGGGAAGATGCTAGGGAATAACATTCCAGGCAGAAGGAATAGCAAATCCAAAGGCCTTCCTACAGGAAATAAACTGGCTTGTCCTAACAGTAGAAAGGTCATTGTGTCCAGATTATAGTGAGACTAGAGAAGGGGGCAGGGAAGGGAGGACATGAGATAAATTTTAGGATTAAGTAGGACTCAAATTCTGTAGACTAAGGAGGCTCTAAGAATAGCTTTCAATTTGACTTAAATGCATTAGGCAGTCACTGAGTAGTTTCTTGTAACAGAGCACCACAAATTTTAATTTAAAGATATCACTTAGGAATTTCAAAGCTCTTTCCTAGAAGAAAGTGTGGGACTGGAGCAGACTGTGCTGTGATACGAATGGAGGACAGAGCAGAAAAGACAACTGAGACATATAACACTTTGCCCTAACCTTCAGGACTAGGGGGCTGCTGCAAGCCAACATGAGCCCAACAGACATAAATTCTATTTAGACATGTTTTAGCTTACCAGGTGGCACTATTGGTAAAGAACCCACCTGCCAATGCAGGAGACATAAGAGACGCAGATTTGATCGATCCCTGGGTTGGGAAGATCTCTTGAAGAAGGGAAAGGCAACCCACTCCAGTATTCTTTCCTGCAGAATGCCATGGGCAGAGGAGCCTGGCGGACTACAGTCCATAGGGTGGCAAAAAGTCAAACATGCCTGAGCAACTAACACTTTCATTTTTAGTCACGTTTTAGGCAGCAAATTGGCATCTGACTTACATTATGGTTGAAGAAATGGTGATAAGATTGGATTTATTAAGAATACTCCAGACCCTCAAACCCTATCCACCACCCACTCCTGCAAAGAGTCTTAAGGAAATGAAAACTTCAGTTCAGTTCAGTTCAGTCGCTCAGTCGTGTTCGACTGTTTGCAACCCTATGAATTGCAGCATGCCAGGCCTCCCTTTCCATCACCAACTCCCGGAGTTCACTCAGAACTCATGTCCATCGAGTTGGTGATGCCATCCAGCCATCTCATCCTCTGTCATCCCCTTCTCCTCCTACCCGCAATTCCTCCCAGCATCAGAGTCTTTTCCAATGAGTCAACTTTTCGCATCAGGTGGCCAAAGTCCTGGAGTTTCAGCTTTAGCATCATTCCTTCCAAAGAAACCCCAGGGTTGATCTCCTTCAGAATGGACTGGTTGGATCTCCTTGCAGTCCAAGGGACTCTCAAGAGTCTTCTCCAGCACCACAGTTCAAAAGCATCAATTCTTCGGTGCTCAGCTTTCTTCACAGTCCAACTCTCACATCCATACATGACCACTGGAAAAACCATAGCCTTGACTAGACGGACTTTTGTTGGCAAAGTAATGTCTCTGCTTTTCAATATGCTATCTAGGTTGGTCATAAGTTTCATTCCAAGGAGTAAGCATCTTTTAATTTCATGGCTGCAGTCACCATCTGCAGTGATTTTGGAGCCCCCAAAAATAAAGTCTGACACTGTTTCCACTGTTTCCCCATCTATTTCCCATCAAGTGATGGGACCAGATGCCAATGAAAACTTAAGGTGAGTTAAGTTCATGATTCCTTGGGGGTTTTGTTGGCAATACCTGGTGTCATAGCCTAAGGACTTAGGCTGAATCACGTGAAAGAGCAACTGTTTTTTAGATGCCCGAGGTGACCCTGAGTCTAAGATCGCAGGTGGTTGAAAGGCCTCCTCTTCCCAGGTCTCATTTAAGCTCATGCTCAAGCTTCAGCTATTGTTATTAAAATCCAGTATTTGCTAAATGATCAGACTGAGTCCAGCACTCTGCAGATTGGACCATGCACTGTGCTAAACACTTGACATGCATTTCATTTTTCACGTGCAAGTGTTTCCATGCACATGCAAACACTTCACACAAACATCTCACCTAGTACTTGCAGTGAACTTGCTAAATAAGCACACAGATTGCCTCCACATTACTGATTAGAAAACTGTGATTTGAGAGAAGTAATTTCCCCAAGTTACAGCCATATTTGACAGAGCTAGAATTAGAAACCTAATTTGTCTGATACCTAAGTCCATTTTCATCCCTGTTATGATCAACCTCCCCTCTACCACCCTGATGGTGAGGAAGGGACAAAGAAATTAGCTAGAGATTTGAAAATGTTATAAGAGGTGCTAACCATTTCCTAGCATCCAGGATAGAACTGGTTAATAACTTGGCCAAGTTCACCCATACAGTAGGTGGTGGAGACAGGATTAGGATTCAGTAGCCCGTGGATATTGCCCAATAACATGCTGCAGCTTCTTCTAAGTGTAATTTGTTTTTTCTGTCCAGCGGAAGGTCCAGACAAAGTATGGATCTTCTCCCTCATACCAGCCCCAAGGAGAAGGGATGAGTCAGGCTCCAGGATGTGTCTAGGGGCATGCAGTCTCTTTTCCTTGCTAACACACTGAGAAAAACTGGGAACAGATTAGTTAGTTTCCTCTTGGCCTTAGAAAGAGATTCTGGCCTGTTTTCTTGCCAAGACTTTCTCATTAGACTGATAAACAAAGATTTATAGAAGAAGGTTTGGGTGAAAAGGAGACAAGAAGTTCTTCTCAGTTTATTTCAAGTATTTTGGGTCACTTAGGACAAAATGTAGTACAGACAAAAAGGCATCCTTCTCATTTAGTTTCACTCATCATCAGATTTGGGACAAAAGCCTCATTTTAAAAGAGGTACCTGTTTGCTTGGATTATTGTCTTAGCATCCAATTAGCTAAAGTTTTAGTTGTCACACAAGTTTTAGTTGTCTGAGGATCAAATATAATTTTTTTGATTTAGTTTGAAATATAGGTGGCTCAGAGGGTGAAGAGTCTGCCTGCAAAGTGGGAGACCTGGGTTCTATCCCTAGGTTGGGAAGATCCCCTGGAGGAGGAAATGGCACCGCTCCAGTATTGCCTAGAGAATCCCAAGGACAGAGGAGCCTGGCAGGCTATAATCTATAGGATTGCTGAGTCAGACACGACTGAGCGACTTCACTCTCAGTTTATAATTGTAACACTACCTTAGATGTAACTTACATTGTGTGCTCAGCCACTATGTTGTGTTCAACTCGTTGGGACCCCATGGACTGTAGCCTGCCAGGCTTCTCTGTTCATGGGATTTTTGAGGCAAGAATACTGGAGTGGGTTGCCATTTCCTACTCCAGGGGATCTTCCTGACCCAGGGATTGAACCAGCATCTATTGTGTCTCCTGCATTGGCAGGAGGATTTTTTTTACCACTGTGCCACCTGGAAAGTCCATAACTTATATTATCTAGCATAATCTTGTAATATTTTAATTACTTCCTTGGTTTCTATAAATGTTCAAGGAGTATATTGTAAAGGGAATTTTTGAGCCTGTGTGGACTGTCTGCTCATCTGGGCAGAACAATACAGTCAGGACTGGGTTGGGACATCAATTTAGGTGGGGGGTGTAAAATGTCCTTTGTACAGGTACCTTTGTATAGTCACTTTGAGCATTAAGATTTTCAAAATCAGTGCTCTAGAGATATTTCCTTTTAGATAAAAAGAGTTTGTGGCCTTTATTGACAATGAGACCACAAAAGTGAGGCTAATTGAACAGCTAGGCTTGAATTAATATGCCTACCTCAGTCAAAGGTGATGCACTGATCCCAATGCCATGTGAAAAGGAGCACCAGTCAGCAGCTCCATTATTCAATGTGTAAAGTGTTCATTGTTATTGTGTGCTGCTGCTGCTGCTAAGTCACTTCAGTCGTGTTCGACTCTGTGCGACCCCATAGATGGCAGCCCATCAGGATCCCCCGTTCCTGGGATTCTCCAGGCAAGAACACCGGAGTGGGTTGCCATTTCCTTCTCCCATGCATGGAACTGAAAGGTGAAAGTGAAGTCGCTCAGTCGTCTCCGACTCTTAGCGACCCCATGGACTGCAGCCCACCAGGCACATGGATAAATAAGACAACATCTTTGCCGCCAGTCTTCCTATATTCTAATGTATGGTGAAAGGAACCCACTCCACTATTCTTGCCTGGAGAATCCCAGGACACAGGAGACTGGTGGGCTATAGTCCATAGGGTTGCAAAGAGCCAGACACAACTAAACAACTTAGCACACACACAATAACATATTTATCCTTCTTGGAAAGATTTAGTTGTTATGAGTGGCAGTTTGAGACAGTGGAAAGAGTCTAGCCTGAGTAGGAAGGACAACATCAGAGGCTAGTCTCAGTTCTGCCTTTAACCAGCTATATGACCAGAGATGAGCAACTTAAGCTTTTGCAACTCATTTTCCTCATGTGTAAAAGGAAAGTGGCAGGAATGATTAGACATCTGAATCTAAAAATCTAAGAAGTAAACACATTTTTGGGGAGGCTATTTTAGTTTGGTGTTTTCCAAAAATTCTGGAATAACTTGTGTGCTTAATAAATATTAAATAAAAATAAGATCATCTTGATCCTCTTCTCCCTTGCTCATAAGTCCAGAGGATCTTTAAAGAACCTAAAACTCTTATGTATCATGCTAGGGAAAAAAAATAAAAGCAAACTCTGAGAATAAGCATTAGATAAAAAGAACTGCCCTTAATCCTAAACTCTCTGAAATTCAAAACATTCAGGATGTGGTTTAAGGGTAATGTGCAGATACAACATTGTGATCTCAAGATTACAAAAATAATAAATGTGTGTTTATCTTTGTTATCTGCCCATTTAAAATACCTTTCCTCTTAACCATGATAATTATGTCCAAACAACCCAGTAGCATTTACCTTTAAGACAAAATACCAACTTATCTACTTATATTGGCATCAATTTAAAATATCAAGTCATCCAAGTCCTTTCTGCCTGTATGACTTGTTTAGGCACACACACACAAAAAAAATAAGCCTATGATAAACATTACTGATAGGCACAGCCACAGAAACAGTTGATGCTATACCTTATTAATTGGTGCTTCCCAGGAAGCTCAGTGGTAAAGAATCTGCCTGCAATGCTGGAGATGCAGGAGACAAGGATTTAATTCCTGAGTAGGGAAGATCCCCTGGAGGAGGGCATGGCAACCCACTCCAGTATTCTTGCCTAGAGAATCCCATGAACAGGGGAGACTTGAGGGCTACAGTCCAAAAGAGTTGGACATGACTGAAGTGATGGAGCATGCTCACACATACCTTATTAATTAATGAAGATTAGGACATAACATATACCATCTAGTTGAAACCACATATTTTGATTATGAGAAACATGAATTTGAATGTGGATCATTCAAACCTGAAATGTCAAATTGGTGAAGTTTTCATAAACAGATACTTATTTACATTAGCGATGCAGATAGATTAATAGATGAACTTATTGAATTTTCCTGAGTTAAACACCTAAAAGCAATGTCTTTGCATGATAGTTTTCACAAAAGTTAACTCATTTGCAGTTCACAACAATCCTGTAAGGCAATTTCGTCATCTGTAGAGTGAATGCAATTTGTAGAGTAGGTACAATAACACGTCAGATAAATTAAGCTTCAGCATTGACTGGGGTCTTCCTTCCTGGGACTTTGATAATTTCTTGGACATTTCCAGAAACTTCAAGTTCTGAGAAGTAAGAAAGGCATGTAAATTGCTCTAGGTTGGCACCACAAACAGAAGGGGCTTTTATTACCTTAAAATACATTCAGGGGATTTTTTAAATGGGTATTCCATAGAAAATGTCTTATTTTTCTTTTTCACTAAAAAAAAAAATTGGGGTATAGTTGCTTTGGGGGCTTCCCCAATGGCTTAGTGGTAAAGAATCTCCCTGCAGTGCAGGAGACACAAGAGACACGGGTTCAATCCCTGGGTTAGTAAGATCCCCTGGAGGAAGAAATGGCAACCCACTTCAGTATTCTTGCCTGGAAAAAAATCCCATGGACAGAGAAGGCTGGTGGGCTACAGTCCATGGGGTCGCAGAGTTTGACAAGAGTGAGTGACTTAGCGCACACACACAGTTGCTTTACAATGCTGTGTTAGTTTCTGCTGTTTGAGTAAGTGAATATGTATACATATATCCCCTCCCTCTTGGACCTCTTTTTCTCACCACCAACCCCATCCCACGCATCTAGGTCACCACAAAGAAGACATACAGATGGCCAACAGGCACATGAAAAGATGCTCACTATCACTAATTATTAGAGAAATGCAGATCAAAACTACAATGAGGAATCACTTCACACTGGTCGGAATGGCCATCATCAAAAATATCTGCAAACAATAAATGCTGGAGAGGGTTGGTGGAAAGGGTACAGAGAAAAGGGAACCCTCTTCACTTTTGGTGGGAATGTAAATAGAGCCACTATGGAGAACAGTGTGGAGGTTCCTTAAAAAACTAAAAGTAGAGCTATCATATGACCCAGCAATCCCACTCCTGGGCCAATATCCTGAGAAATCCAAGGTCTTTTAAAAACCATTTAGTCCCTTGGGAATTTCCATTTGAGAATGTGAGTTTACAATGACAGTGGCTGAGAATTTGGCTTTTATGAGGCATTTACCTTATTAAAGTGAACTATCTTCTACAGTATATCCTGGTTTAATACATAGGGAAGAAACTGCTAGAGGGGCAATTGTCCTGGATGAGGAAACAGCATAATGGCCAGGATGACTTAGGTTGTCTAAAGTTAATCTGTTAGTGAAGACCTGAAGGAGTAGGAGGCAGATTTCCTGTTTTTTTTTTTTTTTTTAAATCCCTTAAAATGTTTATTAGATCACACTGTCTTTTTGTGCTCATAACTGACCCATGAATCCACCACTATAAAACAGCATTTCCTTTCCTATGTTGTTCAGTGGCTCAGTAGTGTCTGACTCCTTGAGACCCCATGGACTGCAGCACGCCAGGCTTCCCTGTCCATCATTTCCTGGAGCTTGCTCAAACTCATGTCCGTTGAATCAGTGATGCCATCCAATCCTTCTCATTCTCTGTTGCCCTCTTCTCCTCCTGCCTTCAATCTTCCCCAGCATCAGGGTCTTTTCTAATAAGTCAGCTCTTCGCATCAGATGGCCAAAGTGTTAGAGCTTCAGTTTCAGCATCAGTCCTTCTCATGAGTATTCAGGACTGATTTCCTTTAGGATTGACTGGTTTCCTGTGTATGATGCAAGAAAAACATGTGTTAAGCATTTCTGAGGACATTCTTTGCTGTTGCAGACGACGACTTGTCATTTTCTCAGTAAATGCTGACTGATGATGCAGATAATGATGATGAGGATGGGAGTGTGGTACTGCTGGCCCATCAACAAATGGACTATAATTACCTACAATGGGCAGAACAGTGTGATAAGCATGAGAGGAATATGAAGAAATATAATGAACGTCATTTGCACCAAGTAGCTCACAATTCATTTGAAAGAGAATGTTCATGCATATAAAGAGTTATGCATAATTCAAGGCAGCTCACATGTACCAAATAAACAATATACCAAAGAAAGTTTAAACCTTTGAAAGAATCATATCAGTGTGGGCTGGTAAAATCAGGAAAGACTCATTGGAAGAGAGGAATAGAAATAGATTTTTAATGAATCTGTAGATTTGAGACAGGCAGAAATGTCCACTTATATTTTTAAAAAATCAACAGATTTCTGCGAGTTTTCTCTAACATTTAGGCAACACATGTGTTAGAAAAATGCAGTGAATCAATAACTTTATTATTACAGAATTAAAAAAAATCACAAAAACGATTATAGATAAAATATTTTTGACCTCTTATTTTAGCTCTTTTTTCCATTTGGATATCTACTGGTATAACCAATTTATCCATCTCAGTTTGCTGACTTTTAAAAATAGGATAATTCTTATTACTCACTTCAAGAAAGATCATCTAGCAAGTCACTAAACAACATTTTTAAATAGTAGAACTAAAATTATTATATATCCTTAACTCAGGAAAAATAGAAATTCCAGTATAAAAACTACTCTCACAATGTGGTGGTGATTGTGGTTTAGTTGCTAATTCTTGTCAGACTCTTGCGACCCCATGACGGCTGCTCACCCGGCCCCTCTGTCCATGGGATTTTCCAGGCAAGCATATTGGAGTGGGTTGCCTTTTCCTCCTCCAGAGGATTTCCCCAACCCAGGGATTGAACCCGTGTTGCCTGTCTTGCAGGTGGTCTTCTGCACTGTAGGTGGATTCGTTTACTGCTGAGCCAGCAGGGAAGCCACTCTAACAATAATGATTCCGAAAATGGCTGAAAGCCAAGAATTGTATTTTGCAGCACTATGCAAGGGGAAAATATTTGAATAAATAATATTTTAAATAAGTATTTTATTTAAAATGAGTGACTTCAGAAAATACAGTTAAGATTTTAAAAAATCAAGAAGACTCATTTTCTAAAAGCTATATGAAATATTAAAATCTCCTATTTCATCATAATTAGGTTGTAGAACTAGAAAGACATGAACCCTAAGGATATCCATGTCTTAATCTCTGGAACCTGTAAATAGGTTGCTTTACATGGCAAAGGGACTCTGAATATGTAATTGAGGTTAAGAACCTAGAGAAGGAGAGATTATCCTGGATTATCTGGGTCAACCCAATATTCATGAGGGTCCTTAAAAAGGGGAAAAGATTTTCCAGCTGTGAACAAGGAGGAGGTGTGACTCTTGAAGATGGGTCAGAAATATGCAACATAGTTGCACTGAGCATGGAGGAAGAGGGCCATGGGCCAAAGAAAGTGGGCAAACTCTACAAGCTAGGTAAGAAAACTAATTCTCTCCATAAATTCTGCAGAAAGGAACTCAGCCCTGTTGCCTCTTTGACTTTAGCCTAATAAAACCTATGTCAGACTTCTGAACTACAGAACTGTAAGATACGAAATTGTGTTGTTTTAAGCTTCTAACTTTGTGGTAATTTGTTGCAAATTGCAGAGAAAACAATGTAGCAAGAAGTTTAGATTATCTTCATTAGAAGGAGTTATTTAAATATTAGCTCCAACCCAGGGGTATGTAGAAAACTCAAATCATAACATTAATTACAGTCAGGCTTAGGGCCAAAGTGCTAAATCAATTTAAGAACTGCAATAGTTAAAGAATTAAGTAAATGGGTGCAGTATCTCAGTAATTGAGACACAGAAATTTCTCAGTACTAAATATGTAATCATATCTAAAACCAAAAGTTAAAATGGACAAAATTAGCAAGTGATGTTATGCAGTAACATGAAGATAACAGGCAAAGGACTTGTCGCTCATTTCCTTCAGGTTGCCTAAAAAGAGTTCTCAGAAAAGTATGTTTAGTCTTAATGGCACCAAAAGAAGAGAGATACTTCATTTAAAAAAATATAATTAAAGATGGTGTATTTGTTTCCTTTTGCTACTAGGAAAATTGTCACAGACTTGGGGACTGAAAGCAACAGTTGTTTATTTTGTCTCAATTCCAAAGGCTGTAAATCCCCAATTAAAGGTGTAGGTA
Organism: Bubalus bubalis; assembly: GCF_019923935.1. Classification (NCBI taxonomy): domain Eukaryota; kingdom Metazoa; phylum Chordata; class Mammalia; order Artiodactyla; family Bovidae; genus Bubalus; species Bubalus bubalis. The sequence continues at coordinate 21,936,509 of NC_059163.1, forward strand.
TGTTTCAGTTCTGGAGGCTCCAGGAGTAGCATCTGTCGTCTCTTTAAACTTCTTGTGGTCTCATTCAGCTACATCCCTTCATTCTAATCTGTCTCTGTGTTCACATGCCTTCTTCATGTGTGTTTAATCTCCTTCTGTCTTTCTCTTATAACGCTTGTGATGTCATTTGAAGCCTGCTTGCATAATCCAGGATAATTCTTTCTATTATTTCAAGGATCTACAGAAGTTTCTTTTTCATTTCAATATCTACAAAAATTTTACAATATATGGTAACACTCACAGGTATCTAGCATTAGGACCTGATAACTTTGGAATCACCATCCAACTGACTGCAATGTATTAATGGAATGTTGGTAGTAATCTGTTTTTTGTTTTTTGTTTTTACTCTGGATGCTATACACAGTTGCATTTTGTTTATAGAATAAGTTTTACTGAAATCTGCATTGTAACAAAATCCTCAAGTGATTTATATGCACATTACAATTTGGGAAGCACTATTCAAGAAGTGGTTGAAGGTAACTATTGTGAGAACTTGAAGAATGACTGGCAGTGAAAAAAAATAAATAAGAAGGCAACATGTAGGACTTGAGTCAAGCGTTTATATTTTAAGGAAATAAGGTTTTTGGCTAAAGGAACAAAGGTTTTTGGTTCTGCTGAACACATTTCCAAAATGAGAGGAGACTGGCAGAGATATTTGGAGTCAGTGTGTCAGGGAAGTTTCTGACTTATTCTCTGTAAGTGGATGCCCATTGTCTAGAGGTGCAAGCCTCTCCTTTATGTACTAATAAGAACCTCTGGGGTCATCCAAAATATCCCATAACCAACATCGTACTCAGTGAGAAAAAGCTGAAAGCATTTCTTCTAAGATCAGGAACAAGATAAAGATGCCCACTCTCACCACTTTCATTCAAATAGTTTTGGAAGTTATAGCTACAGCAATCAGAGGAAAAAAGAAATAAAAGGAATCTAAATTGGAAAAGAAGTAAAACTGTCACTGTTTGCAGATGACACAGTTTTAATCGACTCTGTGACCCCATGGACTGTAGCCCGCCAGGCTCCTCTGCCCATGGAATTCTCCAGGCAAGAATACTGGAGTGAGTAGCCATACCCCTTTCCAAGAGATCTTCCCAAACCATGGATCAAACCTGGGTTTCCCAAATTGCAGGTAGATTCTATACATAGAAAATCCTTAAAAAGCCATCAGAAAACTACTCAGTTCAGTCACTCAGTCGTGTCTGACTCTTTGTGACCCCATGGACTGCACATGCCAGGCTTCCCTGTCCATCACCAACTCCTGGAGCTTACTCAAATTCATGTCCATTGAGTTGGTGATGCCATCCAACCATCTCATCCTCTGTCATCCCCTTCTCCTCCTGACTTCAATCTTTCCCAGCATCAGGGTCTTTTGCAATGAGTCAGTTCTTCACCTCAAGTGGCCAAAGTATTGGAGTTTCAGCTTTAGCATCAGTCGTTCCAATGAATAGTCAGGACTGATTTCCTTTGGATAGACTGGTTAGATCTCCTTGCAGTCCAAGGGACTCTCAAGAGTCTTCTCCAACACCACAGTTCAAAAGCATCAATTCTTCAGCACTTCTTTACAGTCCAACTCTCACATCCATACATGACTACTGGAAAAACCATAGCTTTGACTAGATGGAATTTTGTTGGCAAAGTAACGTCTCTGCTTTTTAATATGTTGTCTAGATTGGTCATAGCTTTTCTTCCAAGGAGCAAACGTTTTTTAATTTCATGGCTGCAGGCACCATCTACAGTGATTTTGGAGCCCCCCCGAATAAAGTTTGTCACTGTTTCCATTCTTTCCCCATCTATTTGCTATGAAGTGATGGGACCTGATGCCATGATCTTGGTTTTCTCAATGTTGAGTTTTAAGCCAGATTTTTCACTCTTCTTTTTGACTTTCATCAAGAGGCTCTTCAGTTCCTCTTTACTTTCTGCCATAAGGGTGGTGTCATCTGCATATCTGAGGTTACTGATATTTCTCCTGGCAATCTTGATTCCAGATTGTGCTTCATCCAGCCCAGCATTTCACATGATGCACCCAGCATAGAAGTTAAATAAGCAGGGTGACAATATACAGACTTGACATGCTCCATGTCTGGTTCTAACTGTTGCTTCTTGACCTGCATACAGATTTCTCAGGGGACACATCAGGTAGTATAGAAGTCCCACCTCTTTAAGATTTTTCCACAGTTTGTTGTGATCCATACAGTAAAAGGCTTTGGAATAGTCAATAAGCAGAAGTAGATGTTTTTCTGGAACTCTCTTGCTTTTTTGATGGTCCAGTGTATGTTGGCAATTTGATCTCTGGTTCCTCTGCGTTTTCTAAAGCCAGCTTGAACATCTGGAAGTTCTCAGTTCACATACTGTTGAAGACTCACCTGAAAAATTTTGATCATCATTTTGCTAGCACATGTAGAGGTCATCAATAATCAGTAGTTGCAGGATGCAAAATTAATATACAGAAATATGTTGCATTTCTATAATATATACTAACAGCAAACTATCAGAAAGAGAGATTAAGGAAATAATTGCATTTACCATGGCAACAACAACAACAAAATACCTATAAATAAAACCTACCTAAGACTTCCCAGGTGGTACAGTGGTAAAGAATTCGCCTGCCAATGCAGGAGATGCAGGTTTGATCCCTGGCTTGGGGAAGAGTTTTATGGTCTCAGATAATGTTCACAGCAACCCATGAGAGGGGAGGCACTTCACAAATTAGGGGACTATAGCCTTTCCTGCACACCTGGCCCCTGGTCACTTCAGGATGCCTGTAGCTTGTTTAGTATCGTCCAGTGTCTTTAATCACTAGTGCAGACTAGAAATACTCACTTGTTCATCCATTCAGAAAATATTGAATGCTAGGTCATGTGAATGAATTGGAGATGTATGGGTGCTTTGAGGAAAAACAAAGACAAACCAGAAAACAAAGAAAAAAAATTGAGTATATTGCTTTTTTAGATGTATATATGGTTAGAGAACACGCTTCCCCAATAGCTGAGAGGGTAAAGAATCTGCCTGTGATGCAGGAGACCCAGGAGACAGGGGTTTGATCCCTGGGTCAGGAAGATCCCCTGGAAGAGGAAAACAGCAACCCACTCCAATATTTTTGCCTGAAAAATCCCACAGACAGAGGAGCCTGGCAGACTACTCATTCACACAGAGTTAGGGAAGAGCAAATATTTCCTGTCTGAAATAACTAAAACTTTATCACTTTACTCTTCTTACCTATACATTTGCAAATTTATCACTTCCATTTAGTCTCTAATACACTGCTGATTTGGGGCATTTTCAGCGGGCTTCCATTTCTCTACTCTGGGCCAAAAATTCATCCCTGGATTTCATTGAAAAGGTTGATATGGGGTTGTCTTGTGTATCATTGTTGGAGTAATGTTAATGTTAAAGAGATCAAATGTGATTTCACATCTACAAAGGAAATTTTTTTTCCCTTCATTAGAACAGGGATACTCTGGTAGACAGTTTTCCATGCAGGGTACATTCTACTGTTTGCTTGAAAATTATTTATTCATTAAAATATCTCCAATAACTAAGTGGTCATGCTATTGAGGAAGAATCAGAATAGATGTATGAAATATAGAGAAAAATCCTTAAACATGATGTTAATCAATAGTATCATGTATTTCCTTATTAAGCTTATTAGCACTGCCTAGGGGCATCATAATTGTCTCATTTATGTTTTGCCTTTTCTCCTTCCCTCCTGATTTGGTAAAAGCTCCTGCCTCACACACTGTGTGGCCCACAGTAGGTCCAGAACATGGTATTTCTCTCTTAACAGAAATGTTGATAATGCTATCAATTATAATGAAGCAGGTAGCTGGGCAGGGCCAGATTAGTGTTAGGGAGGTCTCATGGGTTTTTAGTTCCCAAGTAAACAAGTGTTGACATTAACTATCCATATTCAATATATTTTCATGTTCAAGAACCTGAATATATTTGTCTTCACTAAGCAAAGAAGAAAAGGAAAGATATAAGCACCTGAATGCAAAGTTCCAAAGAATAGTAAGAAGAGATAAGAAAGCCTTCCTCAGCAATCAATGCAAAGAAATAGAGGAAAACAACAGAATGGGAAGGACTAGAGATCTCCTCAAGAAAATTAGAGATATCAAGGGAACATTTCATGCAAATATGGGCTCAATAAAGGACAGAAATGGTATGGACCTAACAGAAGCAGAAGATATTAAGAAGAGGTGGCAAGAATACACGAAGAACTGTACAAAAAAAGATCTTCACGACCAAGATAATCACGATGGTGTGATCACTGACCTAGAGCCAGACATCCTGGAATGTGAAGTCAGGTGGGCCTTAGAAAGCATCACTACGAACAAAACTAGTGGAGGTGATGGAATTCCAGTGGAGCTATTTCAAATCCTGAAAGATGATGCTGTGAAAGTGCTGCACTCAATATGCCAGCAAATTTGGAAAACTCACCAGTGGCCACAGGACTGGAAAAGGTCCGTTTTCATTCCAATCCCAAAGAAAGGCAATGCCAAAGAGTGCTCAAAGTACCACACAATTGCACTCATCTCACACGCTAGTAAAGTAATGCTCAAAATTCTCCAAGCCAGGCTTCAGTGATGCGTGAACTGTGAACTTCCAGATGTTCAAGCTGGTTTTAGAAAACACAGAGGAACCAGAGATCAAATTGCCAACATCCGCTGGATCATGGAAAAAGCAAGAGAGTTCCAGAAAAACATCTATTTCTGCTTGATTGACTATGCCAAAGCCTTTGACTGTGTGGATCACAATAAACTGTGGAAAATTCTGAGAGATGGCAATACCAGACTACCTGACCTGCCTCTTGAGAAACTTATATGCAGGTCAGGAAGCAACAGTTAGAACTGGACATGGAACAAAAGACTGGTTCCAAGTAGGAAAAGGAGTACGTCAAGGCTATATACTGTCACCCTGCTTATTTAACTTCTATGCAGAGTACCTCATGAGAAATTCTGTGGTGGAAGAAGCACAAGCTGGAGTCAAGATTGCCGGGAGAAATATCAATAACCTCAGATATGCAGATGACACCACCCTTATGGCAGAAAGTGAAGAGGAACTAAAAAGCCTGTTGATGAAAGTGAAAGAGGAGAGTGAAAAAGTTGGCTTAAAGCTCAACATTCAGAAAATGAAGATCATGGCATCTGGTCCCATCACTTCATGGGAATTAGATGGAGCAACAGTGGAAACAGTGTCAGACTTTATTTTTGGGGGCTCCAAAATCACTGTAGATGGTGACTGCAGTCATGAAATTAAAAGATGCTTACTCCTTGGAAGGAAAGTTGTGACCAACCTAGATAGTATATTGAAAAGCACAGACATTACTTTGCCAACAAAGGTCCGTCTAGTCAAGGCTATGGTTTTTCCAGTGGTCATGTATGGATGTGAGAGTTGGACTGTGAAGAAAGCTGAGCACCAAAGAGTTGATGCTTTTGAACTATGGTGCTGGAGATGACTCTTGAGAGTCCCTTGGACTGCAAGGAGATCCAACCAGTCCATCCTAAAGGAGATCAGCCCTGGGATTTCTTTGGAAGGAATGATGCTAAAGCTGAAACTCCAGTACTTTGGCCACCTCCTGCAAAGAGTTGACTCATTGGAAAAGACTCTGATGCTGGGAGGAATAGGGGGCAGGAGGAGAAGGGGACGACAGAGGATGAGATGGCTGGATGGCATCACCGACTTGATGGACGTGAGTTTGAGTGAACTCCAGGAGTTGGTAATGGACAGGAGGCCTGGCATGCTACGATTCATGGGGTCACAAAGAGTCGGACACGACTGAGCGACTGAACTAAACTGAACTGAACAGCACTCTGAAGTTAAATGGATAGTACTTCATAAAATAGGCTTATGGGCTTATAATTTATGCCTTTTATTATCAAAAATAGTTCACCCACTTTTGGTTACTATGCTTAGTAATACTGCAAAGTCTATTTTGCATAATCCCATGTTAATTGAGTAAAGTAAAATGTATGTTTAAGAAAATATAATTACTATAAACTCACAAAAGTTAAATATAATACTCTCCCCCAGCAATGAATATTTCACAATTAGACTCTTTTATAATATTTGGATTTAGAAGTTTAGAAAAGCAAAACAAATCAAGAGTAAAAGAGAAATATCTGATTATTTTTAAGAATAAGTTTTTTTAAACTACATATCTCTAAATGTTAACAATTGTCAAATTTCTTGAAATTTTGAGATATCTATCATAAATGTAAAGTGAAAATTTTTGCATTGGAATCTTTGATAAAATATTTACTAAATCATTATATATTTGTAATAAAAAAAAAAAACACACATTCTCTAAGTGGTACCTCAGGTTTTGTGATAGCAAACACTGTTACTTCAAGAATGAATTAAAAAGGATTTTGTTGTTTACATAAACAGTCAAGATTAAAGTAAATAATGTTAAATGTTTACATTTTAAATTAAAACCAAATAAGGGAAACATTAGAACTTCAAATTTTCTTTAAAATCTATTATTTTTGAAAATTATATGAATTTTTTGTGTTTGACTAGCTTCCACAGGTTTTCTTTTTTAATATAATTTTTAGAACCAAATTATCAGTGACCTTATCTTTGATGAGTACATGTCTTGCTTTTCTTTTATTTATCAATGTGCCTTCAAGTCATTTTAGTCAAAAATGCACATGCCTCATTTCAGGTAAAAGACATATTTCCTTATGTGATATCATAGAAAATAGTAAAATAAGAAAATTTAGAATTTAAAAATTCCTTTGGGGTTTAATTATTACCTCTGGGAGTTGGCACCATGTTGCATATAATATGCATGGTGCCCCCTGGAATTGTGCAGTACATAGCCTGCATGACCACACCTGACAGTCTTAATAGATACACAGGAGGCCAGCTCTCGGGGAGACTCAAAGTCCATGCGCATTAAGCAAATATTTTGAAGCATCAGAGGAGTGAAAATCCATTCATATTGCGTTCATTGTTTTGACACAGAAAAACAAACGTGACACATGTTTTCTGTGGAAGCTTAATTTGGAAACAGCTCCTGTAAACTTGCCATGGCCTAGATTTTTTATGAATGGGAATAGTACAGTTCTGACATTCAAAATTATATGGAACACCATTATGAAGTACCAGTTCCTACCTATCTAGAGGTTTGCATTCTGTAACACACTAGTGACTGATTTGGGAGTGACAGGAAATGGAGTATTATATTTTTAAACATTAAACAAAAAGGAACAGAAAATTATTATATGCTAAAATGGTACGTTCTCGATATATAATGTCAGTATTACATATTTGGAAAATTAATGATATTGTTTTTATTATTAAAATATCTTTATAGTATGAATGCAGATAAAAAACACATACTAATAGTTGCCAAATGCAGTGCCAAGAGATTCTACTTCGAAGCGTGGGAGGGGAGTTAGGATTTGCATTTTTTATAAGTACTCCTGAATTCCTATTGCCAGCAGTCTTGTTCTCCCATTTTGAAAAACACTACCATAAACCATATATCATGGTGGCTCTTAGCCCTGGCAACTCTGAGAAGTTTTAGAAAAATACAGATACCTCTCTATACGTTTACTCCATGGGTATAGTCCAGACATGCCTTGATTTTAAAAATTCTAAAGGTGATTCTGACTTGCAGCTAGGCTGAGAAGCATTGGGATAAACAGAATTAACTTCTATTGGGATATCTCCCACTATTCTTCAGGAAATGGCCAAATTGTCTACCCAGTTAAAGAGATGCTGATTGCATAAGCAGTGGTCACGAGCACAGGTGTGGGACTGAACAGTCCTTGATTGCAGCCCTACTTCTGTTATGCCCAATCTGTGCAAAACTGCACAGTTACCCAGCATTTCTAAATGAGTAAATACCCTGTATATTATTTTGCCTTTTCGCATTTCTTCTTCTTGAGAATGGTTTTGATCACTGCCTGGAGTACAGTGTCACGAACCTCCGTCCATACTTCTTCAGGCACTCTATCTCTCAGATCTAATCCCTTGAATCTATTTGTCACTTCCATTGAATAATCACAAGGAATTTGATTTAGGTCATGCCTGAATGGTCTAGTGGCTTTCCCTACTTTTTACAATTTGAATCTGAATTTTGCAATAAGGAGTTCATGATCTAAGCCACAGTCAGCTCCCGGTCTTGTTTTTGCTGACTGTATACAGCTTCTCCATTTTTAGCTGCAAAGAATACAATCAATCTGTGTTTGGTATTGACCATCTGGTGATGTCCATGTGTAGAATCATCTCTTGTGTTGTTGGAAGAGGGTGTTTGCGGTAATCAGTGCATTCTCTTGGCAAAATTTTGTTAGCCTTTGCCCTACTTCATTTTGTACTCCACGGCCATTTTGTACTCCACTCCTTTGCCTGTTATTCCAGTATCTCTTGACTTCCTATTTTTGCATTCTAGTCTCCTATGATGAAAAGTACATCTATTTTTTGGTGTTAGTTCTAGAAGGTCTTGGAGGTCTTCATAGAACCATTCAACTTCAACTTCTTTGGCATTAGTGGTTGGGGCATAGACTTGGATTACTGTGATATTGAATGGTTTGCCTTGGAGATGAACAGAGATCATCCTGTCGTTTTTGAGATTGCACCCAAGTACTGCATTTCAGACACTTTTGTTGACTATGAGGGCCACTGCATTTTTTCTAAGGGATTCTTGCCCATAGTAATAGATATAATGGTCATCTGAATTAAATTCACCCATTCTGGTCCATTTTAGTAAACTGATTCCTAAAATGTCAACGTTCACTCTTGCCACCTCCTGTTTGACCACTTCCAATTTACCTTGATTCATGGACCTCACATTCCAAATTCCTATGCACTATCAGAGGGCCCAAACAAAAGCTTGTGTGCACCAGAACCCAGGGACCCCACACTCCGGGGGGAGGAGGGGGCAGGGGGCGGGGTCTGCCTTTGTGTGTTTGAGTGTCTCCTGCAGAGGAGGCATAGGTCGGCAGTGACCTGCCACGTGGACAGGGGCTCTGGCTGCAGCAGACCTGGGAGGGGCGGCATATGAGCCCCAGCACAGAGCTACAGAGCAGACAGCCCAGAAACAGGAAGCCACAAACAAAACTCTGTGCACACCAGGACCCAGGAGAAAGGAGCAGCGACTCCTCACAAGAGACTGAGCCGAACTTGCCTGTGAGTGTCCAGGAGTCTCCGGCAGAGGCATGGGTGAACAGTGGCTGCCGTGGGGTCAGGAGCACTGAACACAACAGTCATGGCATAAGCCCTTTTGAAGTAGGTCACCATTACCTTTACCCTTACCTCCCTTACAAGGGAGGGAACACAGCACCACCCTTCAACAGAAAATTGGATTAAAGATTTACTGAGCATGGCCCCACCTATCAGAGCAAGACCCAGATTCTGCCACAGCCAGTCCTTCCCATCAGGAAGCTTCCACAAGCCTCTTATCTTTATTAATCAGAGGGCATACAGAATGTATACCACAATCACACAAAACTAATCAAACTGATCACATGGATCACAGGCTTGTCTAAGTCAATGAAACTATGAGCCATGCTGCGTAGGGCCATCCAAGACAGACGGGTCATGGCAGAGAGTTCTGACAAAACATGGTCCACTGGAGAAGGGAATGGCAAACCACTTGAGTATTCTTGCCTTGAGGGGCTTCCCTGATAGCTCAATTGGTAAAGAATTTGCTTGCAATGCAGGAGAACCCAGTTCAATTCCTGGGTCGGGAAGATCCACTGGAGAAGGGGAAGGCTACCCACTCCAATATTCTGGCCTGGAGAATTCCTGCCAGTATTATTGCATTCCAGTATTCCTGCCTTGAGAACCCCATGAACAGTAGAGTGGGGTTACATTCATATTGGTATGTAGCCATTGCCATCATCCATCTCCAGAAATCTTTTCATCTTGCAAAATTTAAACTCTATACCCATTAAACAACAACTCGCTATTCCCTCCATTCTCTGGTAATCACCACCATACTTTCTGTCTCTATGGTTTTTTACTACTCTAGGTACCTCATATAAAAGGAATTACATGATATTCATCTTTGTGATTGAATTATTTCAGTAAGCATGTCTTCAAAGTTCATCCATGTTGTAATATATGTCAGAATTTCCTTCCTTTTTAAGGATAATAATATTCCATTGTATATTATATTTATATATGTATATGTGTATATAGGACTGACTGGTATATGCAATATCTACTTATTTCAATGGATACTTGGGTTACATCAACATTTTAACTGTTGTGAAAAACGCTGCTATGATCATGCTAAGTCACTTCAGTCGTGTCCGACTCTGTGCGACCCCATAGATGGCAGCCCACCAGGCTCCCCTGTCCCTGGGATTCTCCAGGCAAGAACACTGGAGTGGGTTATGGGTGTACAAATATATTTTCTTTGATACTCTACTTGTTCTTTTAGGTATATTTTCAGAAGTGGCATTGCTAGATCATTGGGCTTCCTCAGTGGCACAGTGTTAAAGAATCTGCTTGCCAATGCAGGAGACTCAAGCTCAATCCCTGGGTTGGGAGGTCCCCTGGAGTAGGAAATGGCAACCTACTCCAGTATTCTTGATCCGAAAATTCTACCAACGTGGAGCCTGATGGGCTACACTCCATGAAGTTACAAAGATTCAAACATAACTGAGTGACTGAGTACATACACACGTGGCAATTCCATTTTTAAAAAATTTAGGAACTGCCATATTATTTTCTACAGAAGCTATGCTACTTAATTTCCATCAACAGTGCACATGGTTCCAATTTCACTACATCCTTCTCAGCATTTGTTATCTTCTGGTTTTCTTTTTTTGATAGCAGCCATCCTAATTGTGTGAGGTGTATCTCCCTGCAGATTTGGTTTGCATCTCCCTAATGATTAGCAATGTTGAGCATTTTTTAATGTGTTTATTGGCCATTTTTAATCTTCTTTGGAAAAATGTCTATCCTTTTGTTGATTTTTGAATCTGGTTGTTTTGGTTTTATTGTTTAGTTGTAGGAGCTCTCTACATATTTGGGATATTAATCCCTTATTAAATACACAAATTGCAAAAACTTTCTCTCATTCTGTGGGTTGCCTTTTAAATTCTGTTGATAGAATCTTTTGATGAACAAAGTTTTTAAATTTTCATGATACATAATTTTAAAATTTTCATGAAATCTAATTCATCTATTTTTTTCTTTTGTTGCCTGTGTCTTTACGGTCACACCCAAAAAATCACTACCAGATCTAATGTCACGAAGCTTTTGTCCTGTTTTCATCTTAGAGTTTTAAAGTTTCACTTTCTACTTTTAGGTTTTTAATCTGTTTTGAGGTGGTTTTTGTATAAGGTGGTAGGTAAGGATCTGCTTTCATTCTTTTGCATGTCTACATCCAGTTTCACCAGTACAGTTTACTGAACAGACTCTCCTTTTCCCCATTGAATGGTCTTGGAACCCTTGTTGAAAATCATTTGACCTCGTAAGTGAAGCTTATTTCTGGGCTCCTTATTCCATTCCATTGAAGTACATATGTCTGTTTTTGTACTATTCTGTTTTCATTACTGGAGTTTTGTAGTAAGTTTTGAAATCAGAGAGTTTTCCAGCTTTGCTCTTTTTAAAGATTGTTTTGGCTATGTGAGGTTCCTTGAGATTCCATATGAATTTTAGGATGGATTTTTCTATTTCTTTAAAAACTTCATTGGAATTTTTATGGGGGATGCATAATACCTGTAGATCATGCTGAGTAGTATGGGCATTTTAACAATATTAATTCTTCTAATCCATGAACATGGAATGTGCTTCTACTTACTTATGGCTAATTACTTTTAGCAATGTTTTACAGTTTTCAGTGTAGTTTTTGTTTTTTTTTTACTTTCTTAAGTTAATGTCTGAGTATTTTATTCTTTGTGATGCTATTGTAAATGAAACTGTTTTCTTAGCTTCCTTTTCAGATTGTTTGATGTTAGCATATAGAAATGTGCTTTGAATCTTGTCTTTTTCTAAAATAATTTATTAGTTCAAGAGTTTTTTAATGAAATCTTTAGGGTTCTCTACATATGATATTATCTGTGAAAAGACAAAATTTTATTTCCTCTTTTCCAATATGGGTGCCTTTTATTTCTTATTATTGTTCTCAGTTGAATTTCCAGTACTGAACAAGAGTGGTGAGAGAGGGCAATCTTACTTTTTTGTTGTTATTAGAGGAAAAGCTTTCCATTTTTCACCTTGACTGTGATGTTCATATATGGGTTTTTCATATATGGATTTTAGCATGTTGATGCTGTTTCTATACATTCTTGGTTTGTTAAATCTTTTTATAATGAACGAATGTTGAATTTTGTCAAATGCTTTTTCTGCATTGACTGAAATAATCATGTAGCTTTTCCCCTCTTCATTCTGTTAATATGGTGTATTATATTAATTGATTTTCATATATTAAACTATCCTTGCATTTGATAGTCCCAGTTTTTCATGATGTATCATTCTTTTAATATGCTGCTGAATTCAGTTTGATGGGATTTTGTGAAGATTTTATCATCAGTGTCTATGATTACCCTTACTGAGATTTTTATTTCTTCATATGACTTCAAATTACTGGCTAGCATCTTTTCATTTTAACTTGCAGGATGCCTAAGCATTTCTTGCAGGCAGGTCTAGTGGTAATGAACTTCCTCAGCTTTGTTTATCTAGGAGTGTCTTAATTTTGCATTAGTGTTCATAATGTGGCTCCAAATGAATATCAAATGAGTCATGATATGACATATCAATGAAAGCTTCATGGAAATGAAAATAAAAGTGATTTTACTTCTGACATTTTATTATGAAACATGCAGAGAAGGTGAAAGAATTACACAGTGAACCCTCATATACTTGGTGCCTAGATCCTATAATTAACATTTTTGAAAGCGATTCTATTCAAATATTAATTCTATAACTTCTTAGCAGGGTAACCTTGGGCAAGTTACTTAACCTCTTTGAACTTCAGTTGCCTTATCTAGAAAAGGGGAATAATCATAGTACTTACTTTATGCATTACTGCAAGTTTAAATGTTATGATCTATGCATAATAGATCAGGCACAAAAGAGATATATGAAGTTAGTGAAAGCTATAGTAACTAATATTTGTTGAATAAATGAATGAATGAATAAACAAAGGCATAATAAATTTCCTGAGTCTTCTAAAGGAATTTTAATATCTATATTTCAGCTGCTAGATGTACAAAAGTGGTATATATATTTAAGAATAAGCATTAGGAAAAATATGAACACGGAAAGGGTTTTTTGAAATTTTTTAATAGCTGAAAAAATGTACATATATAAGCATTGTACCAGCCCAGGTGGCACAAATAATAAATACATTTATTATTTAAATTGTTCTGGTTACATGCAATGAAAGAAGGTGTCCAGTATATCCCTTGGATTTCTTTCATAAAAATAATAAAAGGGCAATATGAAGGAATTGTTACAGTTTCTGATTTATTAATATGTAGTAGCGACTGACTACTGGCTATACTGAGTTTCAATTGTCTGTTGGAGTGAAAGGAGAGGTATATGGGAAGCAGGAAATAGAAGGGCCTTGGAACAATCTTGCCAACACAAACTAAGACTAAGCCTCTTGCTCTCTCCAGGTTTCATTCTTATCCCTGTGGAGTCCAAGGGCATGTGTTTAGGGTTAGGGTAAGGGAGGAGGTGCTAAGTAGGTCCAGGTGGAATTTTTTAAGGCAAACTGGCTTTTCTCCAGCTTCAGGTTTTGCTCACATACTTTCTACAGCTGCATTGCTGCTTAAACCACAGCTGGTGTGTTCTCTCTTGTCCAAGAATGGTTTGGACTATTCCTAAGATTGATGTAAGTGATTTTAAAGACCATCAGACAGATGCACTTTGTTAATGAGAGAAAACCAAACGATTTCAACTTGCTAGAATCTCTAAATTTTAAAGATAGTACACAATTGCTTACTCATTTTTCTTACAGAAAATTACTGTACCATTGATGAATACTGAAATAAGATGAGCACAGGTTAGGCTGTACAATATTCTAGAAAGAGCATTTTGTATTAGAGGTTTGAAGTTTAGTTTCCATGCTCTGTCTCTCTCATGTGGCCCTCGGTAATGTTATGATATCAATATATCTTTGGATTCAATAATTTTCTATTCTTATGCCCTCTCATAAAGCTTATCCAATTCAAAAATATTGTAAGTAAATTGAATCTTAGGCTTTGGAAGACACACAGTTGCAAAAATCAGCTTTCCTTTATTTCTCCTGTCATGAATCCATATTAATTAAAAGTATTGAGTCTACTGAATATTTAAAATACCAAGCAGGCTCCTTAAAGATGTTAATTATTATATTTGAATATATTTTAAATATTTCTTTCATAACATGGTGAGTGTTACTACATATATTCCTATTGATTTATCACCAACTTAAATCATATTTTCTGAATTATTTAGAAAAATATTTCAAACTTGAATTCATAGAAGAAAAAAAAGGCCTTTGTTGTCAATTCCAAGAAACCCAGTTCTGAAAAGTTTTCAAATGTTAGTGAAGGCTTTTCAGGTTACTTGAAGGCACCTGCTTGATCAGACCTTCAACAAAGTATTTTCATTGGCAAATATGTAATTTATGAATAAATAAGGAGTTGGAGCCCGAGAAAGTGGAATAATAAGCTCCATGCCTTCCAGTCTTTGTGCAAACGCTTGCATGCAATTTCTACCAAACTTTTGCAAAACTAATTTCAGCAAGTCCAAGTGCTTGGGATACAAGGGGATGACTGCGCACAGAGGCCTTTTCACACACTGCTCTCCACAGTCAGCGGTGCTTTTCTGTTAGTTCTCTTGGCAGTTCAGCAGGCCCTCAGGAGGGTCCTTGGTAAACTTCTTTCAGGCGAGTGTGTGTGTGTGTGCGTGTGTGTGTACGGAGTCTGCGGATGGCTACCCATCCACCCCCTGGTCCAAACGCCCCCCCTTGGATGAACAATCCTGCACTGTGAGTGTTCTGCAGGTGTCTCTGGGTGTCAGCTGGCCTCTGTTTATTATTGGTGTGCTGTGTACAGGGGAGGCCTAGCGGGCCATCAGTAACAACTCTCGGTAAATGGGTCAAGGAAATGAAAATAAAGCCTGTGCAGCAGGGACGTTTAGGGCCTGGGGTTTTGCTGGCCAGCTCTGCCCGAGTTCCTCTTTAGGTGCTACTTTAAAATCGCTACTTGTTTGACTTGGACGAGACTTCACACGGCAAGGCCGTGTGAGATATGTGAGGGGGGGACTGGCTGCGAGCAGGTGTGCTGCGTTTCCAGTTTAGCTTTTACCAGAACAGATCCTCTGCTTGGTTCTGAGGCAGTTCTCTTCTTCAGGAGTTTGTTTGTGTACTTTGGTTTCCAAAAGTGAGGGAGGGGGGCTACTATTAAAGGAGCTGAGAACTGTTCACATGATTTTGAACTATTCTGTTTTTCAAATCTATTATTACTCACAGTTGAATAAAAAGAAATAAACATCTTTTAAAAATGGGAAATCCTTTCCTCCTCAACTTACATTTTCAGAGACCAAAAGAACAAGAATGGTGCCTCTTATCAAGGTTGCTTGGTGATGAATTTCTCAAATATACCTTCATACAACTGGGAAGGTTACTGGTTTCCTTACTAGGCTCACTCAAAGCATATCAGGTTTAATATCTTGAATGCAATATTCAAAAAACATTTTTCTGCTGAAGGAATTGCCCATTGTTAGAAATTACTTAGCATCCTTGTTTTATGATAATTCAGCTCTGTGATCATCTTGTCTATCTTTCCCCATAACTGAAAAAAAAAAAGTGTTAGTCGCTCAGTCGTGTCTGACTCTTTGCAATACCATAGACTGTAGCCTGCCTGGATCTTCTGTCCCTGGAGTTCTCCTAGTAAGAATACTGGAATGGGTAGCCCTTCCCCATAACTACTCTAATAATATTGTGGACACTATTTATTATATTTAAAGGGATGTGGTCAAGTGGGGCTCCCTCAGTGGTTCAGTGGTAAAGAATCTGCCTGCAATGAAGAAGACGCTGGTTCAATCTCTGGGTCAAAGGAGGAAACGGAAACCCACTCCAGTATTCTTGCCTGGAGAATTCCATGGACAGAGCCTGGCAGGCTACAGTCCATGTGGTTGCAAAGAGTCGGACATGACTAAGCGACTAACACTTACTTACTTATATCTTTATTATCTCCATGGTATTTATCTCTTGAACTGATTCTGTTCTCAGTAACCTCTAGCTTTGGTTCCTGAGGTCAGAGCTTTTGTGGTTTTCTTCTTGCATGCCCTGGGTCTGGAACAGCCCTTCCTACAGTAGAATTTCAATAAATATTTGTTCAGTGACTAAATGAATGCATCACTACCTGGTCCCTAGTCTACTTAGAAAGGGTGTGTGTGTGTGTGTCTAACTCTTTGTGACACCATGGACTGTAACCCACCAGGATCCTCTGTCCATGGGATTCTCCAGGCAAGAATACTGGAGTGGGTTGCCATTCCTTTCTCTAAAGGAACTTCCCAACCCAGGGCTCAAACCTGTGTCTTCTGCACTGCAGGTGGATTCTGTACTGTCTGAGCCACCAGGAAGGCCCAAGATATGCAAATAAATAGCCCTAATATTTGTGTATGCTAAGTCACTTCAGTCATGTCCAACTGTTTGAGACCTTATGGACAGCAGCCTGTAGGCTCTTCTGTCCACAGGATGCTCCAGGCAAGAATACTGGAGTGGGCTGCCATTTTCTCTTCCAGGGGATCTTCCCAACCCAGGGATGGAACCACGCCTCTTTTGTCTCCAGTATTGGCAGGCAGTTCTTTACCACTAGCACCACCTGGGAAGCCCAAATAACCCCAGTATATCACCATCAATCTTTGATGTTATGGTATAAGATGTTATAGTGATTGTATATTTGTTATATTTCTTATACTGTAAATTTACTAAGGTATAAATCCACATGCTATTAAGTGAGTGTTTAGAAGTCAAGGAAATCATCATTTATTTCAAGCTTTATTATATTATTAGTATTTCTTCTGGCTACTCTGATACAGCCACTTTCATGTGTAATTCTCCTATCACTTCTAAAAATTTTGGAGGCAAAAAAAGAAATAAAGGAAAAATAGGGGAAAAAAAGGAAGGAAAGAAAGAAAGAAGGGAGGGTGGGAGGGACAGAAGAAGAAAGGAAGATAGGAAGGGAGGAAGAAAGAAAATATATTTCCAAAAATTTTCAGCAGTTCTCAGGAAGTTTAGCTAGTTAGTCTTTGGATTGGGAAAACTCGTCAGGCTTTGACTGCCCATGAGAAGGGAGCCTTTTTAAAGGTCTCTAAAATAGTAGGAGCCTGGTGTTGACAACACACTGTTGTATTTGTTTTTGTCAGTTTTATATTAAGACTCTCACAGTACTTACTCAAGCTAAAAGCTGTTTTGGATTTTATGAGTTGGGATGTTTCCCGATGGATTTTTTCAGTTTAGGTAAATAGAAATGATTAAGGTCAGTGTTCATAGAGATCGTTCCTGTAGCCTGGAAATAAATACTTCTGTGGCTCTCTTACTTACTCTTGTTGAGACTGTAAGTTACAGCAATTTCCTCCTCTACACCAATTAGCTGTTTTTTTTTCTTTTTATTTATCTAGACATCAAGTTAATTTTGACCACTTCCCTGGATTTTCTGACCTGAAAGCTTGTTTCTTATGGATTTGCTTGGCTCATTAGTACAGCTTTTGTGTGAAGCCATTCTCTTGATCATCTCCAAAATCTACCAGGTGACTTGATCTCTCCTTTTCAGCTAACACACTTTTAATACTCCTAACCATAAGTCTTAGGTCTCCTGCACTCCCTGATGAAGCTTGAATTTAGTCAGCATTTTTGCACCTAGGCTGTTACAAAAACCTCCTGTGACTTCTGAAGTCCGCAGACAGTTCGTTTTCACTCTCTGAAATTCCTGTTGCCTACTTGAAGTCCTCATAAATCCTACACAGCTTCTTCTCCTAGTTGAAGACTGAATGCTCACATTATCATTTTCAACTTTCTGTTGCCATGCACAAAATCAATTTTATATACAATCACTTCCCAATATGCCCAAGTCAAAGAAAATCCCATTCTTTAAGTTCTTGTATTGCAGGTATCCATTAAGTCGGCTTGGTCCCTGGTGGCTCAGAGGTTAAAGCGTCTGCCTGCAATGCAGGAGACCTGGGTTCGATCCCTGGGTTGGGAAGATCCCCTGGAGAAGGAAATGGCAACTCACTCCAGTACTCTTGCCTGGAGAATCTCATGGATGGAGGAGCCTGGAGGGCTACAGTCCATGGGATGGCAAAGAGTCAAACACGACTGAGCGACTTCACTTCACTTTGCTTATCAAGTCTGCTAAGCAACCATTTGTCCCACTATGAGTTACATGTATATAATTTCCAAACCTTATCTTTAACACTATGAAGTGAAAGTATTTTCCTTCCCCTCATGGGCCATTTCCTGTTGAGTTTACCTCCCCTTGAATGAGCTTCAGAGAAACCTATATGCAGGTCAGGAAGCAAAAATTAGAACTGGACATGGAACAACAGACTGGTTCCAAATAGGAAAAGGAGTACGTTAAGGCTGTATATTGTCACTCTGCTTATTTAACTTATATGCAGAGTACATCATGAGAAACGCTGGGCTGGAAGAAGCACAAGCTGGAATCAAGATTGCCGGGAGAAATATCAAAAACCTCAGATATGTAGATGACACCACCCTTATGGCAGAAAGTGAAGAGGAACTCAAAACCTCTTGATGAAAGTGAAAGTGGAGAGTGAAAAAGTTGGCTTAAAGCTCAACATTCAGAAAACGAGATCATGGTATCCGGTCCTATCACTTCATGGGAAATAGATGGGGAAACACTGGAAACAGTGTCAGACTTTATTTTTTGGGCTCCCAAATCACTGCAGATGGTGACTGCAGCCATGAAATTAAAAGACACCTACTCCTTGGAAGGAAAGTTGTGACCAACCTAGATAGCATATTCAAAAGCAGAGACATTACTTTGCCAACAAAGTTCCGTCTAGTCAAGGCTATGGTTTTTCCTGTGGTCATGTATGGATGTGAGAGTTGGACTGTGAAGAAAGCTGAATGCTGAAGAATTGATGTTTTTGAACTGTGGTGTTGGAGAAGACTCTTGAGAGTCCCTTGGACTGCAAGGAGATCCAACCAGTCCATTCTAAAGGCGATCAGTCCTGGGTGTTCTTTGGAAGAAATGATGCTAAAGCTGAAACTCCAATACTTTGGCCACCTGATGCAAAAAGTTGACTCATTGGAAAAGACTCTGATGTTGTGAGGGATTGGGGGCAGGAGGAGAAGGGGATGACAGAGGATGAGATGGTTGGATGGCATCACCGACTCGATGGACATAACTTTCGGTGAACTCCAGGAGTAGGTGATGGACAGGGAGGCCTTGCGTGCTGCAATTCATGGGGTCACAAAGAGTCGGACACGACTGAGGGACTGAACTGAACTGAACTGAACTGAATATAAGATATTTCTTTCCTTTCTTTTTTAAAAAGATTTTTAATGAGTTTTATTTAATTCAGTTGAATCATACCATAATGACTTAACAAGAAAGAATATTAAAGTCTGGTTAAAAAGATAGCATTTCAAAGTAGGCAATATGAAGCCTGGGGGAGGAGGGGAAGCCGAGAAGGGTTGGTTCACCAGTCATCATTTGTCTGGACAGTATATAATCTTTTTTCATTTGGTGAAACAGGTTTTTATTGGGCCTCCTTGGTGGCTCAGACAATAAAGAATCTGCCTGCAATGCAAGAAACCTGAGTTTGACCCATGAGTCAGGAATATCTCCTGGAGGAAGACATGGCAACCCCCTCCAGTATTATTGCCTGGAGAATCCCAGTGACAGACAGAGGACCCTGGCAGACCCCAGTCCATGGGATGACAAAGAGTCAGACATGACAGGGACTAACATTTTCACTTTTTCACTAACAGGGAAATGATGGCAAGAACATCACATTTTAATGTGAAATATTGTTTTGAATTCTTTGCATCAAAACTGTTACCAAGGCTCTCTGAATCTCTATTCTAATGCCTCTCTTTGATTTGCTTTTTCCAATTTCAGCAAATTATTATACATCTAGATTCTTTTTTTTTTTTTTTGGTGGGTGAAGGTGGCTTGATGCAACTTTTCCTTTTATATCCTTGAAAGAATGTAAGAGAATCTAATATATTAAACAGAAGAGTAGTGAAGCATTTACAGTTAAACTTTAATATTCTATTACCTGCTAAGATGTTGTCAGAGCAATGGAATCAAAGATATGAGACGTAAGTATTAACCCTTACAAAGTAATTTCGTATATGAAAAAGAAGTGTTTCAAAATACCGGTGAAAAAATTGTTTATTCAAAAAAAGCTATTGGAAAAAGTTGACAAACTAAGAAAAGTTTAAAAAATCACTTTCCAAGGTGACTCTAGTGGTAAAGAACCTGCCTCCCAATGCAGGAGACATAAGAGAAGTGCTGGATCCCTGGGTCGGGAAGATGCCCTGAAGGACGGCATAGCAGCCCACTCTAGTATTACTGCCTGGAGAATCCCAGGGACAGAGGAGCCTGGCAGGCTACAGTCCATAGAGTTAGACATGACTGAAGGGACTTAGCATGGATGCAAAAATTATTAAAATATAAAAGGGAAACTAAAAAAGCACTAGAAGAAAATAATAGATTCAGAAGAAAGTTGGGATGATGATGATGAACATACCAAGCATTCCACCAAAGCCATAAATTAAAAAAAAAAAAGATTAATAAAAATTTTTTATAAAACCTTGATTTTAAAACACAAAATTAAGAGGCAAAGAAAAGCTGGGAACAAATATTTAGACCTATGTAAAAATTGCTTTTGAAGAAGAAATAATTCTAATTACATACTATGATATCAGGTATGTTCTAAATGTGAATCATTGATGGCCCTTTCTCTCATAAAGTTTTAAATCTAGTGAAATTAAACTTACTTTATTTTATTAACAAATATCTACATGGGTTAATATACAGGTAGAATCCATAATAAAATTTGTGAAGAAAAGTTGCATGATGGTATAAAAAAATAAGCCAATCCAATTTGTATTTTGCGGTCAAGAAGACCACATTAAGGTAGTTGGGTTTGTATATTATTAAGCAATTAATTTTAATTTATTCATATATCAGTACTTACAAATATATGTTGTGAAAATGTTAGTCGATCAGTCGTGTATGACGTGACCCCATGGACTGTAGCCCACCAGGCTCCTCTGTCCATGGGATTCTCCAGGCAAGAATACTGGAGTGGGTAGCCATTCCCTTCTCCAGGGGATCTTCCTGAGCCAGGGATCGAAGCCAGGCATCCTGTATTGCAGGCAGATTGCTTACCATCTGAGCCACCAGGGAAGCCACTACAAAATACTTAACTGTGAATATTTACATGTAAATGATATTATTATAATTTACTTATCAGTCTGTATATTAATATATTATGTTTTATAGCCCATGTATTCTCACCCCCTGTGAATGAATTCACATTAATACAATTCATAAGAATTATATATATATATAAACACATAAACTCCAGTTTATTAGTTTTACTGAGTATATATAACTGACATGAGGACAAAATATTTGTGTTCACTGACAGCTGAGAAAAAAATCTGCTTGTGAAAACAAATAAATACCAGAAAGTTTTTTGATTTGCATTGTGTCAGGGGAAAAAAAGTGATGCTACTAAAAGATAATTATTTTCAAACTGAAATAGTCCCATTATACCATTTTCTATATTTGAAGGATGCATTTTCCTTTACTGCTGAATGTACACTGATAACTTTTTCCTTATTTTTTCCATACTTAATGTAGATTCTACATTTTATTTTATCTTTCTTATAATTTACATATTGGCTCTAAATTTGGAAGAATCTTATTTACAACCATTCACAAATCATTCAGGTCAGTTCAGTTCAGTTCAGATGCTCAGTCATGTCCGACTCTTTGTGACCCCATGAATTGCAGCATGCCAGGCCTCCCTGTCCATCACCAACTCCCGGAGTTCACCCAAACTCACGTCCATCAATTCAGTGATGCCATCCAGCCATCTCATCCTCTGTCGTCCCCTTCTCCTCCTGCCCCCAATCCCTCCCAACATCAGAGTCTTTTCCAATGAGTCAACTCTTCGCATGAGGTGGCCAAAGTATTGGAGTTTCAGCTTTAGCATCATTCCTTCCAAAGAAATCCCAGGGCTGATCTCCTTCAGAATGGACTGGTTGGATCTCCTTGCAGTCCAAGGGACTCTCAAGAGTCTTCTCCAACAACACAATTCAAAAGCATCAATTCGTCGGTGCTCAGCTTTCTTCACAGTCCAACTCTCACATCCATACATGACCACAGGAAAAACCATAGCCTTGACTAGACGAACCTTTGTTGGCAAAGTAATGTCTCTACTTTTCAATATGCTATCTAGGTGGGTCACAACTTTCCTTCCAAAGGAGTAAGCGTCTTTTAATTTCATGGCTGCAATCACCATCTGCAGTGATTTTGAAGCCCCAAAACTGAAGTCTGACACTGTTTCCACTGTTTCCCCATCTATGTCCCATGAAGTGATGGGACCAGATGCCATGATCTTCGTTTTCTGAATGTTGAGCTTTAAGCCAACTTTTTCACTCTCCTCTTTCACTTTCACCAAGAGGCTTGTGAGTTCCTCTTCACTTTCTGCCATAAGGGTGGTGTCATTTGCATATCTGAGGTTATTGATATTTCTCCCGGAAATCTTGATTCCAGCTTGTGCTTCTTCCAGCCCAGTGTTTCTCATGATGTACTCTGCATAGAAGTTAAATAAGCAGGGTGACAATATACAGCCTTGACGTACTCTTTTTCCTATTTGAAACCAGTCTATTGTTCCATGTCCAGTTCTAACTGTTGCTTCCTGACCTGCATATAGGTTTCTCAAGAGGCAGGGCAGGTGATCTGGTATTCCCATCTCTTTCAGAATTTTCCACAGTTTCTTGTGATCCACACAGTCAAAGGCTTTGGAATAGTCAGTAAAGCAGAAATAGATGTTTTTCTGGAACTCTCTTGCTTTTTCGATGATCCAGTGGATGTTGGCAATTTGATCTCTGGTTCTGCTACCTTTTCTAAAACCAGCATGAACATCTGGAAGTTCACGGTTCACATATTGTTGAAGCCTGGCTTGGAGAATTTTGAGCATTACTTTACTAGCATGTGAAATGAGTGCAATTGTGCGGTAGTTTGAGCATTCTTTGGCATTGCCTTTCTTTAGGATTGGAATGACCTTTTCCAGTCCTGTGGCCACTGCTATGTTTTCCAAATTTGCTGGCATATTGAGTGCAGCACTTTCACAGCATCATCTTTCAGGATTTGAAATAGCTTGAGCTATCACCTCCACTAGCTTTGTTCATAGTGATGCTTTCTAAGGCCCACTTGACTTCACATTCCAGGATGTCTGTCTCTAGGTGAGTGATCACACCATGGTGATTATCTTGGTCGTGAAGATCTTTTCTGTACAAGAAGTTCTTCTGTGTATTCTTGCCACCTCTTCTTAATATCTTCTGCTTCTGTTAGGTCCATACCATTTCTGTCCTTTATCGAGCCCATCTTTGCATGAAATGTTCTCTTGGTATCTCTAATTTTCTTGAAGAGATCTCTAGTTTTCCCCATTCTGTTTTTTCCCTCTATTTCTTTGCATTGATCGCTGACAAAGGCCTTCTTATCCCTCCTTGCTATTCTTTGGAACTCTGCATTCAGATGCTTGTATCTTTCCTTTCTCCTTTGCTTTTCACTTCTCTTCTTTTCACAGCTATTTTGTAAGGCCTCCACAGACAGCCATGTTGCTTTTTTGCATATCTTTTCCATGGGGATGCTCTTGATCCCTGTCTCCTGTACAATGTCACAAACCTGCATCCAAAGTTCATCAGGCACTCTATCTATCAGATCTAGGCCCTTAAATCTATATCTCACTTCTACTGTATAATCATAAGGAATTTGATTTAAGTCATACCTGAATGGTCTAGTGGTTTTCCCTACTTTCTTCAATTTAAGTCTGAATTTGGCAATAAGGAGTTCATGGTCTGAGCCACAGTCAGCTCCTGGTCTTGTTTTTGCTGACTGTATAGAGCTTCTCCATCTTTGGCTGCAAAGAATATAATCAATCTGATTTCAGTGTTGACCATCTGATGGTGATTTTTTGCATGTGTTTTCTATGAATCATTATCCTAAATAAAGTGTATTTTTAAAAAATCTTATTCTGTAATTCTAACATACCCTACCAATTCATTGACTTTATAGGTGGTTTTGTAGAAACTGTCAGATAGGAGTTTTGTGATTATGTATGTATGTATGTATAATGATTTATTTAATACAAAATGTTTTTCATCGATAGAATTATTTTTTGATAGTAGGAAAATATTTCTTACTTTTAATGTTACAAATATTAAACAACTATTTCATTGGTGAAAAATATTCACTGCAGTTTTCCATCCCCACTCCCAATTCAATTCCTATTCAGAGTGAAACATTGTTAAAAATTTGATGAGAAGAGAGGAAGGGATAAATTGGGAGATTTGGATTGACATATACACAGTACTATATAAAAATAAATAACTAATAAGGACCTACTGTACAGCAAAGGGGACTCTACTCAATACTCTGTGATGGCCTATCTGTGAAAAGTATCTAAAAAGAGTGGATATATGTATATGTGTAACTGATTCAAGTTGCTGTACACCTGACATCGACTCAACATTGTAAATCAACTGTACTCCAACAAAAACTTTTTAAAAATTGATGTATACCATTGATGCTTTTGAACTGTGATGGTGGAGAAGACTCTTGAGCGTCCCTTGGACTGCAAGAAGATCAACCCAGTCAATCCTAAAGGAAATCAACCCTGAATTTAATTGGAAGGGCTGATACTGAAGCTTTCAATACTGTGGCCACCTGATCAGAACTGAATCATTAGAAAAGACCCTGATGCTGGGAAAGATTGAAGGCAGGAGGAAAAGGGGATGACAGAGGATGAGATAGTTGGATGGCATCACCAACTCGATGGACATAAGTTTCAGCAAGTTCCAGCAGATGGTAAAGGACAGGGAAGCCTGGCATGCTGCAGTCCATGGGGTCACAAAGTGTAGGACACGACTGAGCAACTGAATGACAACATTCTAACCCTTTACCTATGCATTCACATTTAAACATATGTACTGTAAACAATGTTCAAACATAATTGTGATCATGATTAACACACTGCTTTGCTACATGTTATATTTTATTGTTATGATTGACTTGGAGAGACTTTTAGGGCTCCACAGTGTGCTTATAACAAATTGATCGATACAGTACCTATTTTAATAGATGTGTTACTAATTAATGTTTATTTTGATTAGCAATTTTTACTACCTTATTTTTCCTGTCATCTTATTAATTTTTAAACAAATACCTCATCATTCAATATCTGTTTATTTTGACGTCTTCCTCTTTTTTGAGTTTATTCAGGTTTATTATTTCAATCTTCTTATACATTAATTATAATTAAAACAGAAAGGGTCTGTAGTTATTGACTTCTTGAGACCTGACTCTGAAAAATATTTTCAATATAAGGAATTTCTTTTATTCTTTGTTCTGTGAGCAAAGTCCCCCACAGAACCCAAGAGGGAAAGGAGTTTGAGAAATACAGAATTCCTAGTCTCTAGCACGCAATAGGGTATGTAACAAAGGTGTTAGAACAGAGTGGAGAAGAAACCTGACACATTTGACACATCATAGTTTATTTCTTCTCCTGCATCTTCTTAGTCCTATCCTTCTAAAACTCCTATTAGACAAGTAGTGGAAATCATAACTATACCTTTTGTGCTTTGGTTTTTCTTTCATATTTTCTACCTCTAGGTCTTCTGGTGTTAAATTTTAGAGACGACTTTAGTTTGATCTTCCAACTCATTAATTCAATCTTCAAAATGTATCTATTTTGTGCTTCAACTCATATATATCAAGCTGTATTATTTAGATGATCACATATATCAATCAGGGTTTCAATCAATCTGGCTAGATAAGGTAAAAAATTCTTAGTAGATTAAATTAGATGTTTACAAAATCATTTGAAGATCAGGAGGAGCAGTCTGTAATTGGGAAGTGCTGGAACAACTTCCAGAACATGATGGAACTGGCCAGCCTGGGGGCTGCTGCTTCTGCTCCCGTGAGGAATCTGCCACCACGAGTGCTGGCTCCATAACTAAGTGCCTCAGCCCCAGCCCAGGGATAAAGTACCATTTCATCACACCTCTGCTTGCTACAGGACCCTGCAGCCGCAGCCCCGACAGGTAGCAGTACACGTGATGTCACGTGAAGTAAAGAGATGTCACACGCTGCTTCTGGGGGCCCCCGAAGCCAGAGGATAGACACTTGGAACTTGGCAAGAGCTGCCTCAGAAAAGCCAGATGCCTCCCTGATTGTACTTGCCAGCAGACACAATAAGACCAACTCAAGTGTGGCCTCCACCTCGGCATGTTCTCCTCTGCCCTCCAAACCTCACACACAACATTCGCCTTTTAAGAAGTGAGCAAAGAGTCCCCCACAGAACACGAGAGGGAAAGGAGTTTGAGAAATACAGACTTCCTAGTCTCTAGCACACACTAGGGTATGGTACAAAGGGGTTAGAACAGAGTTGGGAGGAAACCTGGCACATTTGACACTTAATAGTTTTGCTTTTGGAGCTTCCCTGGTAGGCCCAGATGGTAAAGAATCTGTCTGCAATGCGGGAGACCGAGTTAGACCCCTGGGTCAGAAAGATTCCCTGGAGAAGTGAACAGCAACCCACTCCAGTATTTTTAATTTCGGGCTTCCCAGGTGGCTCTAATGGTAAAGAACACGCTTGCCAATGCAGGAAATGCATGAGACGAGAGTTCAATCCTTGGGTCAGGAAGGTCCCCTGGAGTAGGAAATGGCAACCCACTTCAGTATTCTTGCCCAGAAAATTCCATGGACAGAGGAGCTTGGTAGGCTACAGTCCATAGGGCAGCAAAGAGTTGGACATGACTGAGCACACACACATTTTTAATTTTATGAGGGTTTATTTCTCTTTCTTAGTAGCTTAATTTTATTTTATAGATGCAATATCTTCTCAACTCTAAGTACATTAAATGCCAATTTTAAAGTTTGGTTTTCATCAAATGTTTGGCAAGTTTGGTTTATTTGTTCATATTTGTATTTGATCATTCCAATTTGCCTTTGGGCAAGGTAGGTGCTGATTGCATAGACGAACTTGCTTCTGACTTGAGTAGTTGCATAGGCGAACTATTTCTTACATGTGTTTGTGTGTTCATGTGCACAGAATATGTATAATTTGAGATATATGAGTGGCATGTTTTTAGATTCTATATGTCTTGGAGCACTATCCTGATACCTAGGTCAGAATTTTCAATGCAGACTTTATCCTAGGAGCAAATCTTAGTCCTTATTTTTTTTTTTTTTTTTTCCTCCCTTAACTGTCTTTATGGCTTTGCCCTGCTTATTTTTCTAGTGTCAGTATTCACTAGGGACTTCCTCTCAGCCAAACTCTTTAATTTGTTAAAAAGAAAGTGAAGATTTTTTAACATTCGTTTAACATGAATAGTTGAAAGGAAAAAGAACTAATTTTTGCTAAATACTCCAAGGAAGTATTTTAAATCACGTTTATAGAGCTTAAACTATTTGGAGACATTAACATGACTCCCAAATTACAAAGAATCTTAGAAAAAAAATCATATGGACACAAAACTCACTGGGGAGTTAATTTCTTGCATACTTTTCAATGGAATGTATGTTCTGGTTCAAATATTCCCCCTTCGTTGAAATTATCTAAAGGCCTTCAAAATACATTATAAACATGAAAAAAAAAAATGTCTCTCTATGGGTTTACTAATGACATGATGACACTCATGTCCATCTGGGTTTGATACCAAATGCCAACATCAAATACACTTCCAGAACATAAAATAGGCACGTGCTTTTAACAAGTTTGGGGGTTGCTGAGGAACACGTGTGGATGTCTCAACAACATTTTAAAAGGAAAAAAAACATCATTAGCTCACTTGTTTAAGAGAAGTGATGAAGTGTAATTGAATTCAACTTGTTCAAACACACGTTACAAAGCTTTGGGCAGCAGAAGTCTGCTTCTAAGAGTTCTGGGATAGAGAAATGATAGAAGACAGAAAAAGAAAAATTATTTTGCTGAACAAAACTTTCCAGTTCTTTGGAGAGCTGGCTAACTAACATATAAGCAGTCACAGCAGACTGGAATGTGTAAAACAAGGGACCCTGACTTTTAAAAATATAATTAATTAAGAAAGAGAAAATAAACAAGATCAAATGCAGTCTATTCTTACTTAGCAATAACAATAATTTCAGACAAATGGGCTAAATTGATTTTATAATAAGTTGAGGATTTTTCAAATAGTCCTTCAAATTTTCCTTTTTATTCTGGGTAAGAAATTATACCAAATTTTTGGCTACATCAAGTTTGGCTTCATATCTATGTTTATACTTCAGACAGTGATTTTTGTCAGAGTGATGATGTTATTTTAATTTGTTCATTTGTTAGTCTTATAAACCCATTATTCCTACTCCACATGTCCCCTCCCTACTCAATAGATGTTTAAATGAACTCCAGTTTTCTACACTTCTGAATTCTATGTCAATAAAATCAGTCTTGATTCATATAAATTCTGTCTCATTTGGTACAGATTTAATTGATAAGCCATTTATATGTTTTATTGACAAATCCAGAAGATTTATTGTTTGAAAAAGACACCTACTTCCAAAAAATGTATTGGGATTAAAAAAAGATGTCCTTCCTGTAAACACAGATAGAGAACTACTTTGGCCATGTCTTGCTATCCTATACACAATGCTCTTTGATTTAAAAAAAAAAAAAAAAGAATCCTTTGAAGAGTTTAATATAGTTTTAAGAATAAACCTCTAAACTCCAGAAAAATTCCTTTGTTCATGGAAACCTGCCTTTCATAAATCTAGCTGTTGAGTCACAGAAAATTGCTTCTCAGTTTATGATGTCAAAGACTCAATATAATGATTTTTGTCATCTATTTAATGACAATCTAACTTTGGAAATATAAACTTTTTTCACTTGTGTTAAGTGGAATTTCATCATGTATATTTTCACATGGATATCAACATTTGTGCATACAGGTTAAGTAAACATTTATATAGATCCTATTTAATATGTGATGATAGGTTTTTGCATTTGTCTTGTATAATGAAGTGTTAAGATTAAAATATTTTAAAATTTTATTTTTTTATTTTATTTTATTTTTTAACTTTACAATATTGTATTGGTTTTGTCATATATCAACATGAATCTGCCACAGGTATACACGTGTTTCTTAAAACAACAGTTTTCTCCTCTAATTTAATATATTCTGAAAGTTAAGAGAACAATAGAATAGAAAATAACACTTCACATGGATTGTCAGTAATCTCTTAAAGAAATGTCTGCCGACTTTAATGAGTAGCTTATAAATAAACAAATTAGTGATACTGTTAGACCCAAATGTGAAATATGAAACCAATATACATTGTAATGATTAGTGTAGAAGTCGCAACCATATTGTACTCAGTCTTTAAAATAAGGTGATCTGAAAGTTATTTATGTAAATAATGATTGACCAAAGTGATTCCTCCATAGCCATTCCAATACAAGGTGAATGCTTCCTCTATTTGAAAATAATGGACTAACTATTTCTGCTAATTTGACCATATTGGTTCTTTGCACTGGATTGCAAGACCCAGATCAGATTGGAAGGCTCTAAAGGGGTATCAGGCTCTTTGTAGGGCCATGAAAATAGTAGGTGACTCAGTAAATTGAAATTGAAAGTGTTAGTCACTCAACTGTGTCCTTCTCTTGCAACTTCATGGACTGTAGCCCACCAGACTCCTCTGTCCATGGAATTCTGCCAGCAAGATTACTGGAGTGGATTGTCATTTTCTTCTCCAGGTGGTCTTCCCAACCTAGGGATCAAATCTGGGTCTCCCACATTGCAGGTGGATGCTTTACCATCTGAGTCACCAGTGGAAGAAATGGAAGCTACTTTTCATGACAAATTTTAGTGCTTCCACCACTTTTAGAGCCTCCTTCTTCAGTTTAAGTGCCATCTCATCTGAGACACTTTCCTTGCTCAATTCCAAAGGAGGTGACTCTTTTCTGTAATATATAATCTCTCAACATACAAATTTCTATCAAAACATTTGTCACCAGTACCTTAATAGTGTCAATACATCCAACCACAAGAGGCAATCTTGTGGGATGTAGGGACTATGTGTGCAGAGAAGCTTATGGTACCTAACAGGTGGTCAATAAATGTTGAAGCAAAAAAAAAAAAAAAAACCAAGGCAATCAGAAAACAGTTCCTTCCAGCTATGACTCAGTGGTTGACTCATCTTACTGGGTACATGATAGACACATATTAGTCACTATTTTTACAAGCTTAATTTTTGGAAATTTGGAATGTATAAATATATATACATATTTTTTAAATTTTATTTTATTTTTAAACTTTACAATATTGTATTGGTTTTGCCAAATATTACTGACTCATTAAAAAGAGACTTTATCTCCCACTGTTGAACCTATGTGGCTGCTATTGTAATCCCCTTTGATATAACCTTTTTGTTTTTCAGCCACTTTATATATTGCATTTTCATGGATTTATTACTTCCTGTGTGTGTGTGTGTGCATGCAAGTTGCCTCAGTTGTGTCTGACTCTGTGTGACCCTATGGATCATAGTCCTCCTAGCTCCTCTGTCCAAGGAATTCTCTAGGCAAGCATCCTTGAGTGGGTTGTCATGCCCTCTTCCAGGGGATCTTCCATGACTCAGGGATCGAATCCAGGGTCTCTTAAATTCTCAGGTGGGTTCTTTACTGCTAGCATGACCTGCAAAGCTCATTACCTCCCATGATCCTGCCTTGTTCTAAGCTTTCTTTTTTAAGCTTTGTTTTTTTTTTTTTTTTATGATTCCCTTTTTACCAAATTTCTGCCTTTGTGTTTTGTTCTGCTTTTACACCTACTCTCCTTTATATCAATTTTCTGGCTCTGGGTCTTCAGTTTACGCCAAAATTAACTTCTCACGTCTCAAGTGCCAAATGCCCTATCTTCAATGTTAGTAGCCATTTATATCCAGCTCTCCAGTAATACAGCATGTCAACTCACTGCCTTTTCAACTATCCCAGTATTGACAGATCACTTCTCTTAATGACCACAGATTTATGAGTCAGCCAGCTATGGCAAAGGGGATAGTCTGTAGCTGCAAAACTAACCAGGCCATAAGGAGATCAAACCCATGGCGTTAGTCATGGTCTTGGAAGAAATAAATATCAACAAGTTGGTGAAACAGTCACTAACACATCCATCACTTTAACTTATACAGCAAATTTGGATTACATGTTTCCAAGCATGCGAACATTTTCATCTAAAGAATTTACATGAGAAACAAATTATTATCATAGCTGAACACAATATATATATAATTAAGTCATGTGTTAAAGAATAGCTTCACTATGACAGCAATATAATTATATGTAATTACTATATTTGTTTGGGGGAATATATCCTATTTTTTCAATTGATGTTAGATACAGATGTTTCTGGCTATTTAGGTGACATGTCTCACTGAAAAGGTATTTAAATATACAATTTGCATATTTTAAATATGTAATTTGTTGTTATTATCATTCAGTCGCTCAGTTGTGTCCCACTGTTTGAGACCCCATGGACTGCAGCATGCCAGGCTCCCCTGTCCTTCACTATCTCCCAGAGTTTGCTCAATGGACTCTTGTCCACTGAGTCAGTGATGCCATCCAACCATCTCATCCTCTGTCACCCCCTTCTCTTCCGGCTGTCAATCTTTTCCAGCATCAGCCTCTTTTCTAATGAGTCAGCACTTTGTATCAGGTGGCTAACATACTGGAGTTTCAGCTTCAGCATCAGTCCTTCCAATGAATATCCAGGGTTGATTTCCTTTAGGATTGACTGGTTAGATTTCCTTGCAGTCCAAGGAAGTTTCAGGAGTCTAAAAATATCTTGACATTTAAGTGAATTGTTTTTATGGCAGATTTTTCAATAAATTTACAGAATCTTATTATTCATAACATTCAGAGGTGATTTGGACCAATTAATATTTATCACATCCTACAGTGTTAAAGCCTTTGACTGTGTGGATCACAAGAAACTGTGGAAAATTCTGAAAGAGATGGGAATACCAGACCACCTGACCTGCCTCTTGAGAAACCTATATGCAGGTCAGGAAGCAACAGTTAGAACTGGACATGGAACAACAGACTGGTTTCAAATAGGAAAAGGAGTACATCAAGGCTGTATATTGTCACTCTGCTTATTTAACTTATATGCAGAGTACATCATGAGAAATGCAGGGCTGGAAGAAGCACAAGCTGGAATCAAGATTGCTGGGAGAAATATCAATAACCTCAGATATGCAGATGACACCACCCTTATGGCAGAAAGTGGAAGAGGAACTAAAAAGCCTCTTGATGAAAGTGAAAGAGGAGAGTAAAAAGGTTGGCTTAAACCTCTTAAGCCTGGATGAGATGGCTGGGTGGCATCAGCGACTCAATGGATGTAAGTCTGAGTGAACTCCAGGAGTTGGTGATGGACAGGGAGGCCTGGCGTGCTGTGATTCATGGGGTTGCAAAGAGTCGGACACGACTGAGTGACTGAACTGTACTGCACAGTGTTAAAATTGTTCTCAGTGGTATAAAAATGTGTGGGAATCAGATTTCAACCTTACAAAGTTTACAGTCCTTCTGTGGAACCAAGGCATATACACGGGCAAAGGCAAAAAGAGAAGACAAGATATGAATTTTGGGGGGATACCATTCAACCTGCTAGAGATGGCTAACTAGTGCTCACAGAGGTAAAGGACTCTGATTAAATTTTTTCAAGGACTTGGTAAGTCACAAGTGAGTTACTAGACAATGAGATCTGTCTAAAAACTGGGCAAGTTCAAAAAATAATTTGGACATGGATTGTCAGATAATATACTTCTAGAGGAAAGATTAGCCAGATGATCCCTGGTGTGCATGCTCCAATAAACAACAACAGCAATAAAACAGCTCTGAATTTATGAGTGCTAAGAGGAGAGTGAAAAAGTTGGCTTAACTTTCAGAAAATAAAGATCATGGCATCTGGTCCCATCACTTCATGAGAAATAGATGGGGAAACAGTGGAAACAGTGTCCTACTTTATTTTTTGGGGCTCCAAAATCACTGCAGATGGTGACTGCAGCCATGAAATTAAAAGACGCTTACTCCTTGGAAGAAAAGTTATGATCAACCTAGATAGCATATTGAAAAGTAGAGACATTATTTTGCCAACAAAGGGCCGTCTAGTCAAGGCTATGGTTTTTCCTGTGGTCATGTATGGATGTGAGAGTTGGACTGTGAAGAAAGCTGAGCACCGAAGAATTGATGCTTTTGAACTGTGGTGCTGGAGAAGACTCTTGAGAGTCCCTTGGACTCCAAGGAGATCCAACCAGTCCATTCTGAAGGAGATCAGCCCTGGGTGTTCTTTGGAAGGAATGATGCTAAAGCTGAAACTCCAGTACTTTGGCCACCTCATGCGAAGAGTTGACTCATTGGAAAAGACTCTGATGCTGGGAGGGATTGGGGGCAGGAGGAGAAGGGGACAACAGAGGATGAGATGGCTGGATGGCATCACTGACTAGGTGGACGTGAGTCTGAGTGAACTCTGGGAGATGGTGATGGACAGGGAGGCCTGGACTGCTGTGATTCATGGGGTCACAAAGAGTCGGACACAACTGAGCGACTGAACTGACTGAACTATATGCCAGGCAGTCTATAAGTGTTTGACATGTTCATTAGTATTTTAAAATTTCACCAAGACCCTAAAATGTGGATGAAATTATTAGAGCCACTTAGATGAAGATATTGCACCTCAAACTTGTTACACCACTGGCCTTCAGTCATACAACTGGTGAGTAATGTGACTGGACTTGAAACCTGGACAATCTAAATTCACTAGGCCATGTGCATTTCCAAATACCATACTGATGTTAGGAAGGGATACACCAAGAAGAGGAGTTTAGGGACAGCTTTGGAAATTTGTTAAAGCCAGGTATGGGAATCTGGTCTCTAATCTGTAAGGAATGTGGTCACTGAAGTTTTATAGAGGGTGTGTTACATGATAGAAACAGGGAAATGGGAACATTGCACCAATGGGTAGTGTCCAGAAAACACTGAAGAATGAGGGGTATTTTTTTTTTGATTGAAGTATAATTGTTTTACAATATGTTAGTTTCTATTGTACAATAAAGTGAATCAGCTATATGTGTATATATGTATATATATATATATATATATTCAGTTCAGTTGCTCAGTCGTGTCCAACTCTTTGTTACCCCATGAACCGTAGCATGCCAGGCCTCCCTGTCCATCACCAACTCCTGGAGTCCATCCAAACCCATGTCCATCGAGTTGGTGATGCCATCCAACCATCTCATCCTCTGTCGTCCCCTTCTCCTGCCTTCAGTCTTTCTCAGCATCAGGGTCTTTTCCAGTGAGTCAGTTCTTCGCATCAGGTGGCCAAAGTATTGGAGTTTCAGCTTGAGCTTCAGCCCTTCCATTGAATGTGCAAGACTGATCCCCTCCCTCTTGAGCCTCGCTCTCACAGGCATCACAGGGCTCTGAGATGAGCTCCCTGCACTATGTATTATAGCAGGTTCCTACTAGCTATCTATGTTACACATGGTAGTGAATACATGTCAATCCCAATCTTCCAATTTCTCCCACCCTTCCCTTTCCCCGCTGGGCCCACATGTCTGTTCTCTATGCCTGTCTGTATCTCTGTTCCTGTCCTGCAAATAGATTCATCTGTACCATTTTTCTAGATTCCACATATATGTTAATATATGATATTTGTTTTTCTCTTTCTTACTTATGAGGATCTTGTTGCAATCTGCTAAGAAGACATTTGCATGAAGAATCTTTGCAGTCAATAATATCTTTGCAGTCAAGAATCGATAACTTCCTAAACCAGGACGGGGGTAATTATGATTCATTTCAAACATACTCTTGGAGGGAATCATCCTGGCTGTGCAGAGATCCCTCTTTCCCTTCTCTCTTTCTCTTTCATAGAACATAAAGAGTCTCTGTATGCAGTTAAGAAAAAGTGTGAAACATTATCATCGAGCAATGGCATGGTTTACTCTGTGGACAATTTTACTTCCTTAAAAGTTGTACTTTTTGTCACCTAGATGGAAACAACGCGGTCCTCCCATTCCCACCCAAAGGATTTAGCTGTAATACACTATCAACAAAATCATGAGTGATCCCTTCCCATGTAATTACAGGGTGTGCCAAGGTACAGATGTCTTGGTGCAATGCAAGGGTAGCCTGCAATTAGCCAGAAGAATTCTGCAGCAAATGTGGTTAGAGGCAAAAGGTTTACTCTAAATTTGACAGCTTGAGCTATAGTTAAAAATAGTTTGTTGGGTTATTTTATTTTTTTCTTTTGGTCTTTGTCAGGACATTTTTGCTTCATCTGAGCATTTTCTGCAATATAGTGAG
Organism: Bubalus bubalis; assembly: GCF_019923935.1. NCBI lineage: Eukaryota > Metazoa > Chordata > Mammalia > Artiodactyla > Bovidae > Bubalus > Bubalus bubalis. Next base: position 21,972,083 of record NC_059163.1, read on the forward strand.
TGTTACAGCCATGGATGCCATATGTAAAAGCTGTTTTTGCTTTGGATTGGTTCCCCCCCACCCCCCACTCAAAATGGTCTGAATAATCCATTATGAAAATATCTCTGCATTTTCCCTGCATCTGGAAGGTATGCGTATGAATTTATAATGCTTATGTGAGGCATAAGTCAGTGGCTAATCCATCTGATTGTAAATCATGGGACTATGTACCATGACCACATTAAAACTTAACCACAAATAAAAAGGGAGAATAAGTTCTAACCTATAATTGTGGCTCTTAGAATCAAGACTCTTGCAAGCCTCTAGTCCTAAATGTGTCACATGTAAGAGATGCTTATCATATAAGTTAATGTCTAACATGTGCAACGCATGAAGTGGCAGGTTAGCAGCATTTGAGATGCTTATTTTATGGAAAGACAGGAAAGGATCACTACATACTCAATGCAAAAGCATTAGAGCTGACTGCGTAACGTATACTGAAATCAAAGATCTTTACTTTACAAAACTCAATAAATTTCCTGCATGTCAGAATCAGCAATGTATTTTAGAACACTGTGGAGTATACATTTGAATTCAATATTAAGTTGAACTTCTTTTTTTTCATGAGATTCAGGTGCTTTTCTGTAGGAAAATAATTTAAAATACAGGCTGACAAACATATCCCCATGTTTGGTATTTCAGGTTAAACTAATGCTTCCACCGTTAGGCATGCAAATGCCTTCACAAAGGTCATCCAGGGTAGCAGCATATGAGGATCTATGAGCGCCAAATTCCTTCTTCAGATAGAATTCTGCTTGGTAACCAATGAATATGGTTTTGTCATAATGGTGAACATATGGATCTTAGGAAATTTTAATGGCCAAATTAATTGGTTCGACTCAATACTTCAGCATTTCAGTATCAAAATGAAAATACTGGAATGCAGTCTTACGAACTTTTCAATATTTACATACAGAAGCCTTTAATAGATGCATACAATTTTTAAGTTCCATGTTATGGAACAAAGCGCCAATTTCCCCCTTTGTTTTCTTTGCTCCTGACCGACAGTGTTTAAATTCCTTGCAGTCCACAGGCAGTTTCTCTTCCTGGGTTTTCGTTTTTGACATCTGCATGAAAATTTTTGAAATAGGGAAATTCCTACCAATGAGGTTCCCCCTACCTACATCCCATCCTCAACCCTGACTTTTAATTGTGATGCAGTGAAATGGGTTATATTTTCATTTTAATCCAAGATGTATCATTACTGAACTGAGGCTCCCCGGTATGAAAGCTTTGAAACATCTGAAAAAAATCTCATTAGTGAATTCCTTAGTATTTTCACATTATATTTGATTCAGTATCTTACTGCCATAGGAAAGTTCTTCAAGGACATTTTCACAACTCCGGACCCTAGTACAGGGTCTGCTACAAAGTAAATGTTCAATAAATACCTAATAGACTGAAGTTAAGTGACATGGTTTTAGAAAGCAAGCAAAGAGTCTTTTTCTGATAATGTAAACAGAGGCATAAGATGAAGAATTATGAATTAATTTCTTTAACAGGACTTGATGCTAAATAATATCATTGGCAGTGTGCTAACCAATGACTGTGTGCTAATGACTGACACACAGAATGCATTCAATAAATAGTCATTTTCAATCATTAAATCAATCAGCATGATTTGACTTGCCTCATTTTTAAGAATATACAGAGAGAAGTGAGTGCACAACCTCCTGGAGTTGCTATTTGGTATTTTACTGTTCTGGCATTTAAGACTTCCTTCTTATAGCTGATTGATTATTATTTTACATGTTATTAATTACTACAATTCTCCCCAAGAATGTTATGGAATTCTTGAGTGCAGAGATTATTATATTTGTCTGTATTCTCAGAGCTTTTAGCACATTACTATCCACTGAATAGGCATTCAAAGATTATTTCTTAAAGGTAATTCTGCTTTACTTTAAAATCATTTATTTTATGAATTAAAGATATGTAGTCCTTGCTTTCACGAAGCATTATAATTCAGTGGAAAGACCTTATTTATATCACTTTTCCTCTGAAGGTTTGTGGTTTTTTTCTTTTTTAAAGTGTGTGGTGACCAAAATTGCACTCTGGTAAGAGAGTTACAAACAGCATAGTGAAGACATGTAAATGTAATTTTTCTGTCTCTTAATATCATCTATAATGGAACCCATTCTCAAGATGTCTTTAATATATACAACCTACACATTACACCCTGAAATTTCTGTTTGCATTCTCAAAATGAAAAATTTTAATAATGACAATGTAAAGTTTAGCTGCTCTGTATTTTAGTTTCTTGTCTCTATAAAGTGGAAATGATAATAATGGGATGACTGGAAAGATTAAGTGATAAGATAATAAATTCTCAAACAAGGCAGCTCTCATTTCTTTACATCATATTTTCTGTGAGCTTGACTGTTCTCAGTTTTTCAAGGTTATCTAGAATGTAATAATACTCTAAGATAGTAATGTTCCTTGAAAATGTCTAGAGACCAATTATATAAATAAAGGAGATAAGGAGCATGTGTAATAAGAGCAAATCAGTAGAAATAGTGTTGAAACAGGGGAGAAGAATGAAATTAATAAATAGTTAAATGTTTAAATTTATGTAGTATCTTAATGAAAATTTCACAAACCACAACAGAAGTCTATAACTATATGGATAAGAACAAAGTAACTTTTCTTAAGTTCAGTCATATTTGCTAATATACTGACAATATATATGCCTCCATTAGGCTCACAAATTGATTAGCAATGCCACTTAAAGGTATTTTTCCTAATATTTCTAATGAGTCTGCTGTTAGATACACAGGTAAAAAACAGATAGGCAAACTCTCATTTACCTAGCTAAGCTATGAGTACTCTAGTTAATTGAATATTTTGGTTATAAGAGTGTTATTGCCTCACAGTTTATATATAAATGATCAATGTTCAAGAGATTATAGCTGACACTCATAAAATCTAAGAGTATGCTAAGCACTACTTGCCGGGAGAAATATCAATAACCTCAGATATGCAGATGACCACCATCCTTATGGCAGAAAGTGAAGAGGAACTAAAAAGCCTCTTGATGAAAGTGAAAGGAGGAGAGTGAAAAAGTTGGCTTAAAGCTCAACATTCAGAAAACAAAGATCATGGCTTCGTGGGAAATAGATGGGGAAACAGTGGAAACAGTGTCAGACTTTATTTTGGGGGGCTCCAAAATCACTGCAGATGGTGATTGTAGCCATGACATTAAAAGACGCTTACTCCTTGGAAGGAAAGTTATGACCAACCTAGATAGAATATTCAAAAGCAGAGACATTACTTTGCCAACAAAGGTCCGTCTAGTCAAGGCTATGGTTTTTCCTGTGGTCATGTATGGATGTGAGAGTTGGACTGTGAAGAAAGCTGAGCACCGAAGAATTGATGCTTTTGAACTGTGTGTTGGAGAAGACTCTTGAGAGTCCCTTGGACTGCAAGGAGATCCAACCAGTCCATTCTGAAGGAGATCAGTCCTGGGATTTCTTTGGAAGGAATGATGCTAAAGCTGAAACTCCAGTACTTTGGCCACCTCATGCGAAGAGTTGACTCATTGGAAAAGACTCTGATGCTGGGAGGGATTGGGGGCAGGAGGAGAAGGGGACGACAGAGGATGAGATGGCTGGATGGCATCACTGACTCGATGGACGTGAGTCTGAGTGAACTCCAGGAGATGGTGATAGACAGGGAGGCCTGGCGTGCTGCGATTCTTGGGGTCGCAAAGAGTCTGACACGACTGAGCGACTGAACTGAACTGAACTCTAAAGCCTTTACATTTATTAACTCCACTAAGCGTCAGTTTTACAGAAGGGAAAAGTAAAGCACAGAGAGTTTAAGTAACTTGTCCAAAGACTCACTACTGGTAAGCGTTAGAGACAGGATTTACACCCAAGAAGACAGACTCCAGGATCACTGCTCTTAACCCATACATTATGTTGCATGGAGTCAAGCATAAAATACTTAGGGTAAGAAGACAGTCAACCAATACATTAAAAAAAAAATGTTTTATTGGAATATAGTTGCTTTACACTGCTGTGTCAGTTTCTGCTGTACAGAGGAGACGTATGCATACATAAAGTGAATAAGCCATATGTATACATATATACCCTCTTTTTTGAATTTCCTTCCCATTTAGGTCACCACAGAGCACTGAGTATATAGAGTTCCCTGTGTTACACGGTAAGCTCTCATTAGTTATCTAATGTATACATGTGTGTGTGCTAAGTAACTCAGTCGTGTCCGACTGCGACCCCATGGGCTGCAGCCCGCCAGGCTCTTCTCTCCATGGGATTATACCAGCAAGAATACTGGAGTAGGTTGCCATTTACTCCTCCAGGGGATCTTCCTGACCCAGGGATTGAACCTCCATCTTCTGTGACTCACGTCACTGACATGAGAATTCTTTATCACCCATCCACCTGAGAATTCCCAATATATACATAGTAGTGTATATATATCAGAGAAGGCAATGGCACCCCACTCCAGTACTCTTGCCTGGAAAATCCCATGGACGGAGGAGCCTGGTAGGGTGCAGTCCATGGGGTCGCAAAGAGTCGGACATGACTGAGCGACTTCACTTTCACTTTTCACTTTCATGCATTGGAGAAGGAAATGGCAACCCACTCCAGTGTTCTTGCCTGGAGAATCCCAAGGACGACGGAGCCTGGTGGGCTGCCATCTATGGGGTCACACAGAGTCAGACACTGAAGCGACTTAGCAGCAGCAGCAGCAGCAGCAGAAGCAGTGTATATATGTCAGTCCCAACCTCCCAATCCATCCCACCCCTGCTTTTTCCCCATCAGTATCCATATGTTTGTTTTCCACATTTGTGGCTCTATTTCTGCTTTGCAAGTAAGATCATCTATATCATTTTTCTTGATTCCACATATCTGGGTTAATATACCATATCTGTTTTTATCTTTTTCTGACTTACTTCACTCTGTACGACAGTCTCTTGATCCATCCATATCTCTGAAAATGACACAATTTCATTCTTTTTTCAGTTCAGTTCAGCCACTCAGTCGTGTCCAACTATTTGTGACCCCATGGACTGCAGCACGCCAGGTTTCCCTGTCCATCACCAACTCCTGAAGCTTGCCCAAACTCATGTCCATCAAGTCGATGATTCCGTCCAACCATCTCATCCTCTGTCATCCCTTTTTCCTCCTGCTTACAATCTTTCCCAGCATCAGGGTCTTTTCCAATGAGTTGGCTCTTTGCATCAAGTGGCCAAAGTATTGGAGTTTCAGCTTCAGCATCAGTCCTTCCAATGAATATTCAGGACTGATTTCCTTTAGGATTGACTGGTTGGATCTCCTTGCAGTCTAAGGGACTCTCAAGAGTCTTCTCCAACAACACAGTTCAAAAGTATCATTTCTTCAGTGCTCAGCTTTCTTTTTGGTCCAACTTTCACATCCATACATCACCACTGGAAAAACCATAGCCTTGACTAGACGGAAATTTGTTGGCAAAGTAACGTCTCTGCTTTTGAATATGCTGTCTAGGTAGGTCATAACTTTCCCTCCAAGGAGTAAGCGTCTTTTAATTTCATGCTGCAATCACCATCTGCAGTGATTTTGGAGCCTAAAAATATAAAGTCTGACACTGTTTCCACTGTTTCCCCATCTATTTCCCATGAACTAATGGGACGGATGCCATGATCTTAGTTTTCTGAATGTTGAGCTTTAAGCCAACTTTTTCACTCTCCTCTTTCACTTTCATCAAGAGGCTCTTTAGTTCTTCTTCACTTTCTGCCATAAGGGGTGGTGTCATCTGCATATCTGAGGTTATTGATATTTCTCTCGGCAATCTTGATCCAGCTTTGTTTCCTCCAGCCCAGTGTTTCTCATGATGTACTCTGCATATGTTAAATAAGCAGGGTGACAATATACAGCCTTGATGTACTCCTTTTCCTATTTGGAACCAGTCTGATGTTCCATGTCCAGTTCTAACTGTTGCTTCACGACCTGCATACAGGTTTCTTAAGAGGCAGGTCAGTTGGTCTGGTATTCCCATCTATTTCAGAATTTTCCACAGTGTATTGTGATCCACACAGTCAAAGGCTTTAGCATAGTCAATATAGCAGAAATAGATGTTTTTCTGGAACTTTCTTGCTTTTTCCATGATCCAGTGGATGTTGGCAATTTGATCTCTGGTTCCTCTGCCTTTTCTAAAACCACTTGAACATCTGGAAGTTCATGGTTCACGTATTGCTGAAGCCTGGCTTGGAAAATTTTGAGCATTACTTTAATAGTGTGTGAGATGAGTGCAATTGTGCGGTACTTTGAGCATTCTTTGGCATTGCCTTTCTTTGGGATTGGAATGAAAACGGACCTTTTCCAGTCCTGTGGCTACTGCTGAGTTTTCCAAATTTGCTGGCATATTGAGTGCAGCACTTTCACAGCATCATCTTTCAGGATTTGAAATAGCTCAACTGGAATTCCATCACCTCCACTAGCTTTGTTTGTAGTGATGCTTTCTAAGGCCCACTTGACTTCACATTCCAGGATGTCTGTCTCTAGGTGAGTGATCACACCATTGTGATTATCTGGTTCATGAAGATCTTTTTTTTAGTTCTTCGTGTATTCTTGCCACCTCTTCTTAATATCTTCTGCTTAAGTTAGGTCCATACCATTTCTGTCCATTACCGAGCCCATCTTTGCATAAAATGTTTTCTTGGTATCTTTAATTTTCTTGAAGAGCTCTCTAGTTTTTCCCATTATATTGTTTTCCTCTATTTCTTTGCACTGATTGCTGAGGTAGGCTTTCTTATCTTTCCTTGCTATTCTTTGGAACCCTGCATTCAGATGCTTATATCTTTCCTTTTCTCCTTTACTTTTTGCTTCTCTTGTTTTCACAGCTATTTGTAAGGCCTCCCCAGACAGTCAATTTGCTTTTTTGCATTTCTTTTTCTTGGGGATGGTCTTGATCCCTGTCTCCTGTACAACGTCACAAAACTCCATCCATAGTTCATCAGGCACTCTGTCTATCAGCTCTAGTACCTTAAATCTATTTCTCGCTTCCACTGTATACATGTATCACAAGAGAAATTAAGAAAAAATCTCCAGAGTAAGCTCAAACTCATATCCATTGAATTGGTGATGCCATCCTACCATCTCATTCTCTGTCATCCCCTTCTCCTCTTGCCTTCAATTTTTCCCAGCATCAGGGTCTTTTCCAATGAGTCGCCTCTTCACATGAGGTGGGCAAAGTATTGGAGCTTCCACTTGGGCATCAGTCCTTCCAATGAATATTCAGGATTGATTTCCTTTAGGGTTGACTGATTTGATCTCCTTGCATGTATTAGAGAACCCATAATTCTATTATTCTTATAAAATGAAATATGATAGAATGAGAATAAGAAGTGGAAAATAAACAATACCACAGTCATATATACCACAACTCAAAGCACTCACCCACTTCTAAAAACACATTTCTTGAGCAAAGCCAGGCCTCAAAACAGATACGCCTGTGTTTTAGAACATCTGTCCCATTGCATTCAAAATTCATTTAAAATTAGTTATTTACTCCCTCTTTCCATTTCTACAATCCTAGCATCTAGTGTTCACTTGTTAAATAAACAAGGTGTTGGAGATAAGAATGTTTTCAAATTCTTTAATTAAAATGATGAATAAAACAATCCTGTTTTGAAAAGTCTTAGGCTAATTCATTTTGAACATTTAAATCATTTTAAAAAATACAGTGCTTTGTTCTTTAGGTTAATTTGTGACTTCCTGCTTCAGCAAAAAAAAAAAAAAAGGCTTCATAGAGAGACACAACATGTTTCTCTGACATCAAAAAGTGCTTGCAAAACATTGTTGTGCTGAATTAGTTGAAAATGAATCAGAAACATAAGGATTGCATTTCTACTGGATGTCACAGGAGCTTGAATGTGAGAATGTAAAGAGTGCTTTGGGAAGAATGGTTTTGAGATTTTACTTAATCCATTCTTGTGAGCGTTAGAGGCATCTTTTTATGCACAAAGTTTTGCCTGTTTCAATTTGGTGGACAACTAACTTGCTCTCTGTCGTCCTTCTTCCCAGTTGATGATATAACTCTACAGAACTTGAGAAGAATCTGAAAACAATCCACCAGTGGTAAGTGGAGCATGACTGATACCACTTCATGATTTCTCTGTTAGCTTGGAAAAAGCAAGATTCTGACTTAATAATTCCAAAACTGATTTGGAACATATGCTTTAAAATGCAGCCTTTATTCTCTTGTATTTATGTAAATTTAATGAACAGCCTGTCAACTTCTTGTCAATCACTTTTTTAGGTAATGACCCACAGTGCATTTTTTTCCTCTTTATTTGAATTTCATTCAATAGAAGACTTGATTAAAATTTTTAAAGTCATAAAAGATGCCCACTTTATTGATTAAAAAAATTGGTACACTTCAACATTTGTATTGGTATTCATGAGTTTTATTTCATAAACTCTTGTGGGAGAGGAATAACTATCATAGGTAAAAAAGTCTCAAAACCATTTTTTCAAAAAGTAATCATTTAATAGCATAAAGTGCTTTTTAAATCTCAAAATTCATTGTCTTTGTTGTTGCATAAGAAATAGGTGTCCCTCAATTACATGGTCATAACATAAACAAACTGGATATCATTAGATCCCTTGTTTATTTTAATCACTAAATCATGTCAGACTCTGCAACCCCATGGGTTGTAACTGCCAGACTTCACTGTCCATGGGCTTTCCTAGGCAAGAATAGTGGAGTGGGTAGCCATTTCCTTCTCTAGCGGATCTTCCTGACCCAAGGATCAAACCCATGTCTCCTGCACTGGCAGGTGAATTCTTTACCACTGATCCACCAGAGAAGTCCCGTTAGATCCCTACTTTTAGATAAACATGGGAAGAGCAAGCTCAGAATCTCCCTTTGAGTCCACAGCTGCTGCTGCTGTTGCTAAGTCACTTCAGTCGTGTCCGACTCTGTGCCACCCCATAGACTGCAGCCCACCAGGCTCCCCCGTCCCTGAGATTCTCCAGGCAAGAACACTGGAGTGGGTTGCCATTTCCTTCTCCAATGCATGAAAGTGAAAAGTGAAAGTGAAGTCGCTCAGTCGTGTCCGACTCTTAGCAACCCCATGGACTGCAGCCTACCAGGCTCCTCTGTCCATGGGATTTGCCAGGCAAGAGTACTGGAGTGGGGTGCCATTGCCTTCTCCAGAGTCCACAGCTAAATACACCCAAAATATTGGATGACAAAGTTTTCAGTTAGACTTAAGAGTCGTACATGGATATATGTTGATCTTGCAAAATTCAAATTGCCTACACAAACTGGGTTATGGAAAGAATAAATGTAGAAAACCTATCTGAACAAACGTTTCAAAATGCTGATTTTGTTTATGTAGGGATGTAAAGAAAAGAAATTCCAAGTGTGGTTAACTTAACCTTTGACTAGTTGCCTAACAATACTGTCTCAAACCCACAGCCACCAAAAAAAAATAACATTTTCATGATTAAATCAATGACATTATGCTTACAATTCATAATCACTATAATGACAGCATCAAATACCAGCACTACAATTTACCCAGAATTTCTAGAGTTCTAATGCATTTCTACCTTCTCTAAATGTTGTTTAATTCACAATCACTAGCATGCATTTTTGTACTCACTCATCTAGTGATAGTTTAGGAATTTAACCCAAAAGAATCCTAAATCCCACTGCAACTCAGTCAGAAAACTCAACTTTTGTATGGGACCAAATCAATCCAGATATAATTTTGCTGTATAGTTTTACCAGGCTCATATGAGCATGCTCTGTTTGCTTCAGTTGTATCTGATTCTTTGAGACCGAGTGGGTTGTAGCCCACCAGGCTTCTCTGTCCATCGGACTTTCCAGGCAAGAATACTGGAGTGGGTTGTCATTTCCTCCTCCAAGAGATCTGCCTGACCCAGGGATGGAACCCACATCTCTTGAGTCTCCTGCATGCAAGTGGATTCTTTACCACTGAGCCACTGAGGATGTCCATAGTTCTGCCAGTTGCCTACAAAAGCTTTAGTAAGTCAGTAGTGTAAAACAGAGATCATAGTCTCATTTTTTTGTTACTGAAGAACCAACTCTGTGCCACTGAGACTCCATTTTTTAATTTAATTTCAAATAAATATTAATTTTAATATTCACAAGTAGTAGATGGCCATATTAGAAAATTATTGCCTGATAAAAATGTAAAGTCACATACATAAAATTACATATAGTAATCTGATAACTACACTATGGAAATTTTCAGATAAAATTTATTGTGACTTCAGGTAATGAATTTCAAAAGATTTGATGTGCTTTCTGTTTAGTAGCTCTTGGTCAAAGTTGTTTATATTTGATAATCCTGCTCTTTAATGTCATCTGCCATTCTTTTAAGAACATGTGGATAATCAAAATTTTATGCATTTTAAACATGCTATGCTATGCTAAGTCACTTCAGTCATGTCCAACTCTGTGTGACCCCAGAGATGGCAGTACACCAGGCTCCCCCGTCCCTGGGATTCTCCAGGCAAGAACACTGGAGTGGGTTGCCATTTCCTTCTCCAATTTTTTTTTTTTTTTTGGGAAGAGGAGGATTTATTTCTTACAGTAATAAAGAAGGACACCAGGGATACTTCCCAAGCAGAGTCTCTCCAAACAGCGCAACTGAGGAAGTTTTTGTTTTTTTTTTTTTTTTTTAATTTTATTTTATTTTTAAACTTAACATAACTGTATTAGATTTGCCAAATATCAAAATGAATCCGCCACAGGCATATAAACATATATCTGTCAATATTTCATTCTGAGAGGGAATATGGTCTCGATTTCCTTTTTTGGTGAGGTTCTATGGCACCCCACTCCAGTACTCTTGCCTGGAAAATCCCATGGACAGAGGAGCCTGGCGGGCTGCAGTCCATGGGGTCGCTAAGAGTCGGACACAACTGAGTGACTTCACTCTCACTTTTCACTTTCATGCACTGGAGAAGGCAATGGCAACCCACTCCATTGTTCTTGCCTGGAGAATCCTGGGGACAGGGGAGCCTGGTGGGCTGCAGTCCATGGGGTCACACAGAGTTGGACACGACTGAAGTGACTTAGCAGCAGCAGCAGCATAGCTTATATGGATCATTTATGTAGGCCACAATATGACTTAACTCTGAAATTTCTAGTCACTGGCAATTACCCCCAGACTTATTTTCTTTCTAAGTCAGCTTGCATGTATTTAAGGGTTTGAAAAGGTGCAGTAAAACATGTGTTATTTTACTTTTTCTCATCAATAATGTATTCATTCCCTGATTTCAAAGTTAGGTTCTAATGTGCGTGGAGGGTTTATTTTCAAGTTATCAAAGCATGTACCATATCTCAGTAATTGCTGTAACTACTAAGACCAAAAAAAATAACATTTTCATGATTAAATCAATGACATTATGCTTAAAATTCATAATCACTATAATGACAGCATCAAATACCAGCACTACCATTTACCTAGAATTTCTAGAGTTCTAATGCATTTATACCTTCTCTGAATGTTGTTTAATTCACAATCACTAGGATGCATGGAACTAAATATTTTCTGTGGATTATCTCACTTAATCTTCACTACTGCTCTTAAAAGTAGGTATCACTATATCCATGGATATCCCCATGACTAAGAATCAACGAGGTTAAATATTAGTCCAAGTTCACACAGTTAGGAGACATAGAGGTAGGAATCAAATCCAGCCTGTCTGACATTTAAAGTTGGCGTATTTAAACAGTTTTTCTTTCCCCCCTAAATTCCTCATGTATAACAGGGAAATTTTATCTTTTATATTCATGAAACAAAAGGAGACTTGCTAAGTAATATGTTTCCTTTCTCTAAAATAATAGCAAAAATTGCAACATCAGAAAATTCAACTTCAGACTTTGTTCATTTTTTTAGGCAGTTAAGACCTAGTCATTGGAAATTTAAGAGGGTTTGTTTTTTTTTTTTTTTTTTTTCCTGAGGAAGGAGGCATGTATGTTTGGCATTATACAATTAGAAATTGCAAAGCCTCACTTACATAGCTCTTGGTTTAAGATGTATTCAAATATAAGTATTCCACTAAAATTTTAGCATGAGAACCATTTCTGCTATTTAGTATTTTAGGTGAAATATTACTAATCTCATGCATGCTCAGTCTCTCAGTCATGTTTGACTCTGCAATCCCATGGCCTGTAGCCTGCCAGACTCCTCTGTCCATGGAATTTTCCAGGCAAGAATACTGGAGTGGGTTGCCATTTCCTTTACTAATCTCATTGCCATTACTAATCTCATCCTTAATTAAATATTCTTTGCTCATATCTGATGGTTGTGATAGCTTTAACAGGGAAATCTAGTTTATCATGTGTATGGAACCTGGTGGACTGCAGTCCATAGGGTCATAAATGGTCAGACATGACTAAAGCAAATTAGCATGCACACACTCATGTGCTGATGGTGGTTCAAGATGAGAGTTCCACTGTCTATGAAAAAGAAAATCACATTGTGACAATTAAGACAAATCTGTGTGCAAAGTGGTGGTGTGAACTAGAAAACAGTGGAGAACACTCTTTGGCCACAGGTAAATTCGTATTTCAAGGAAACTGTGCATCTAATGGAAACTGGTGGTTTTCAAACTCTTAAATAGCTTCAGTAAAAATAACACTTGATCTTACTTTATGCAATAAAGAACAGGAATCTGCATGGAAATGCAAAAAAATGGATATGTGGGGAGAGTCTATTGTGATATAGACTGAATTATTTGTTGGATAATCCTGAGCAAATCTCCTACTGATTTATACTAAGGAAATAAAATACTAGTATATTAGTACTCGGGCTTCCCCAGTGGCTCAGTGGTAAAGAATCCACCTGCAATGCAGGAGCTGCAGGAGACTCGGGTTCAATCCCAGAGTCAGGAAGATCACCTGTAGGGGAGCATGGCAACCCACTCCAGTATTCTTGCCTGGTAACTCCCATGGACAAAGGAGCCAGTGGGCTGCAGTTACAAAGAGTCAGATATAATTGAAGTGACTTAGCATGCATGCGTGCATATTAGCACCTGGGCTTCTCCTGTGGCGTTAGTGGTAAAGAATCCACCTGCCAATGCAGGAGATGCAAGAGCTGCAGTTTTGATCTCTGGGTCTGGAAGTTCCCCTGGAATAGGAAATTACAACCTGCTCCAGTATTCTTGCCTGGAAAATTCCATGGAGAGAGGAACCTGGTGGACTACAATCTATGGGGCCACAAAGAGTCAGACACAGACATGGCTGAGTGACTAAAAATATTAGTACCTACCTTTACCTAGTCATGACAAGTTGAATATGTAAACGTAGAAGGCACAATTCCAGTTTTTCAAAAGCAAGTTAAGTGAGTGGTCTATAATCAGTAAAATAATTGAAGAGCTAACATATAGAGAAAGTCAATGCAATTTTAAAATATATGAACAAGCGAATAGATTTTCATTCTTGATAAGGAGGATTTACTTGAAATGTGTTAAATTCTAGACTTGCAATCAGGAACTGGTCCCAGGTCTGCTTACTAGGTGTTATTTTCTTGGGCAAATCTCTGTCTCTTATTTTTTTATTATTGGAGTATAATTTATTTATAATATTGAGTTAATTTCTGCTGTACAACAAAGTGAATCAGCTATATGTACACACATATCCCCTCCCTTTTGAGTATGCCTCCCACCCACCCCTCGTCCCACCCCTCTAGGTCATCACAGAGCAATATCTCTTATTCAGAGCTTCTATTCGCTCATCTCTAGGGCAGTGATGAACATCAGCCATGTAAAGAATAAACTCATGTCCAAGAGCTTAAATACAGCACACACTTAGTAATGTTTGGTTTTTCATTTGCAGATGGTGAAAGTAATTGAGCATTGATTTATAAGGACGTTTAGGAGAGAATGATTTAGCAGAATTTTTTTTTTTTTTTTTTTTTTTTTTAATTTTATTTTATTTTTAAACTTTACATAACTGTATTAGATTTGCCAAATATCAAAATGAATCCGCCACAGGTATACATGTGTTCCCCATCCTGAACCCTCCTCCCTCCTCCCTCCCCATTCCATCCCTCTGGGTCGTCCCAGTGCACCAACAAACTCATCTTCTAATAATTCTATATCAGGTAACTTTCTATCAGTATTAAGTTCTACCAAAGTTAATGAGACGATTTAAAGTAAGAGCAGATTAGGTTCTAACTGAAATCAACTGTCTTTTCCTAAAATTCATTCTGCTTTCCTCCTAACTGCCCCCCGCGGCCCCAACCTAAGTATACTAAGAAATCAGTTTGGCATTTAAATCACTCCAACATAGGAGCAAGATACTTCTCAGTTTTCAGGATTTGGATGGTGAGAATAACTTCAGTGACATCTCTAAGACCTGACAGATTGAAGCACCTTTTTTCCTGCCCAACACTGGCTGCTGCTGCTGTTGCTGCTAAGTCGCTTCAGTCGTGTCCAACTCTGTGCAACCCCATAGATGGCCTCCTACCAGGCTTCCCCGTCCCTGGGATTCTCCAGGCAAGAACACTAGAGTGGGTTGCCATTTCCTTCTCCAATGCATGAAAGCAAAAAGTGAAAGTGAAGTCACTCAGTTGTGTCCAACTCTTAGCGACCTCATGGACTGAAGCCTACCAGGCTCCTCCGTCCATGCGATTTTCCAGGCAAGAGTACCGGAGTGGGGTGCCATTGCCTTCTCCCCAACACTGGTTAGAAGAGGACAGTTGTATATTTCAATCACATAATAGCTATTCACCTATACTTCCTAGAATCTGAGATTTTCTCTTAGTCAGAATCCCTCAGGGTTTAAGTGTACACACATGTAAAATGGTTAGTTCTCCAGATGGAAAACTAACCTCACGCTATATGTTAATCATTACTCAAGAACTGTATTTCAGCAACTCTCCAGTGACTTGGCGGTATTCCAAAGAGAGCAGATATAGGAGATGAAGAAAGTATTAGATGTTTATGTTAAGTTAACCACATTTAATTTAAAGACTTATCCATTCCAATGAAAACCAAAGCTTTGAAAATTCAAGAACATATTGTCTAACCCTAAACCACTTTTAATAAACAAGGACTTTCCAGTTACCACAGCAAATCCTGTTTCAGAGACCTACCATGTGTCCTCAAGTTCTGTATAGAATAACTTTGTTCTTCCTCTTGCTTCCACTGCCCAGTCCCATGCCTCCATCGAAGCTGACCAGTACAAGTTGTGCAGTTAATGTGGTTAGTAGCCAGAAGAAGGACTTTTCAACCAAGTTTATTCATAATTCTAATAAGAAACCACTTACTAAGTACTTAAGATGCACTAACAGTGAGCTTATCATTATACACACACACACACACACACATACACCAAAACCAGTAGAGAGGATTATATCAAACATATATTTATATATGTAACATGTCAATGCATGCATGCATGCTAAGTCGCTTCAGTAGAGTCCAACTGTTTGAGACCCTATGGACTATAGCCCGCCAGGCTACTCTGTCCATGGGCCTCTCCAGGCAAGAATACTGGAGTGGGTTGCCATGTCCCCTGCCCCCCACCAGGGGATCTTAATGACCCAGGGATTGAACCCACATCTGTTATATCTCCTGCATTGGCAGGCAGGTTCTTTACCACCAACACCACCTGGGAAGCCCAACATATGTCAATAATTTAATTTAATAAAATAAGCAGATAATGTGTATACTAGTTTTTAATCCTTAAGTATAGATGAGGAAACTGAAGACTTGACAGCTAAAGTTAGATACCCAAGTTCCTGAACAGCTAGTTTAGCTAGTTATTGGTACAACGAAATGCATTTCATCCTGCCTCCCAATTCTATAATCTTTTATTTGTCAGCATCATTGATGGGCTTCCCTGGTGGCTCAGATGGTAAAGAATCTGCCTACAGTACGGGAGACCCAGGTTGCATCTCCGGGTTAGGAAGATGCCCTGGAGAAGGGAATGGAAACCCACACCAGTATTCTTGCCTGGAGAACTCCATGGACAGAGGAACCTGGTGGGCTACAGGCTATGGGATTGCAAAGAGATGGACGTGACTGACTAACACTTTCACTTTCTTCACTTTTCATTAATTGCTTACTGAGTGTCAGGAATCATGCTCAAGTACTGAAAAGACAACTGGATTGTTGTCCTTCGGCATCCACAGGATGATTGGTTTCAGGACCCCCTCAGACACCGAACTCCCTGGGTGTTCAAGTCCCTTATATAGAATGTCATTGTACAATAGGCCCTCCACATTCAAGGGCTCTGCATCCACGGGTTTCAGACCAAGTCCTTTGCCTTCAAAGGGTTCACAGTTGACTTGGGGAAATTCTACATAGTCTTATAATTTTTCCATGTTTGATTAGAACTTGGAACAGTGAGTCTTGAAGTGTAGCCCTACATTACCAGCATCAACTTCCCCTAGAGACTAATTACCCCTAGAGACTAGACATTCAAAATCCAAGGCTGCATTTCAGATCCACTGAAACAGAAACTCAGGAATCTGTACTGCAACAAGTCCTCTAGGTTATTTCAGTGCACACTGAAGCTTGAGGGCCTAAATACACAGGGATTACCAAGAAACACACAGGAGAGAAAAGGTTGGTATAGCCAGTATGGAGAACAGATGGCATTTCCTTTAAAACTAAAAAATAAGAGTTATAATCATATGATTCAGAATCCCACTCTTTGGCATCAAATATCCAGACAAAACTATAATTCAAAAGATACATGTACCCCAATGTTCACAGAAGCACTATTTTCACAATAGCTAAGATATATAAACAAGAGAAATGTCCCATTAATGGATGAATGAATGAAAAAGATGTGGTGTGTATATATATATATATGTATATACCCCCTCACACACACACAAACATGGAATATTACTCAGCCATAAAAAGAGAACAAAGCAATGCCATTCTTAGCAACACGAATGAACCTAGAGATTATCACACTAAGCGAAGCAAGTCAGATAGAGAGTCAAATACCATATGGTATCACTTATATGTGAAATTGAAAATGTGACACAAATGAACTTATCTATGAAACAGGAGCAGACTCACAGATGTAGAGACCAGACTTGTGGTTGTCAGATGTAGAGACCAGACTTGTGGTTGTCAGGATAGGGGGTAGGGAAGGGATGGACTGGGAGTTTGGGATCATCAGATGCGAACTGTTGTACCTAGGATGGATTAACAACAATGTCCTACTGGATGGCACAGGGAATTATATTCAATATCTGGTGGTAAAACATTATGGAAAAGAGTACGAGAAAGAAAGAATGTGTATCTTTTTCATATTCTGAAATATAAAAACCGAATCACTCTGAAGTACAGCAGAAATTAACACAATATTTTAAATCAGCTATACTTCAATAAAAGAAATTTTAAAAAAGAAACACACAGGTTAACTAAGATTTGGGAGAAGGCTTCCTGGAGGAACTGACACTTGAGGTGTGGGGAGGATTTGTAAATGTTTTTTTCCAGGCAGAATGGACAACATTAACAAAAGCAGAGAGGAAAGAACATCACTGGTAGGAATTGAAAGTAAGAGACAGGGGATGAGAATAGATAAACTGGAATTAGAGTCTGTGTGTATGCCTTAAATATTGCAGGTCTTGTCTCATATGCTGCCTGATATAAGGCCTGGAGCAAATAAGGGACCCACTGTGAAAAGGACCTGGAATTGATGTAAAATTGGGGTTTCTTGTTGGCTACCTGTTATGAATTTCTAGAGCTTCCTCAGGATGTTCTTAGACAATGTGCGGGAGATGCTTTGCTGTCCAGTGATGGCAGAGAAGGAGAGAACCATAGGAAGGGAATCCTGACACTCAGGTGCTTCCAGATAGTTCCAGCTCAGGAACCCAGCTAGGCTGGATACACATAAGCAAAGGCGACTGAGATGGAGTAAACAGAGGGAGGAAGAAGGGTGGAAGGACCCTAAAAAGTGATTTTAACTAAAGTTCGAGTTAGCTTTCTTCTAAATAAAACATATATACACATACATACAACAATAACAAAACTCAGCATGGGGGGAAACCAAACCATCGTGGAGGCAGGAACCTCCGGGGTGGATGATGGCTGAAGCAGAAGGATCAACTATAGAAGTGCACCAAAGACAATAAGCCAAAGTCTTCAGAAAATAAAGAATCTGTCAAAGAAGAGAAAAGCAAAGACCTGAAAGAACTCCGAAACATAACAAGATCATGAAACAGAATATTACTAGAGTACCTTTGTTACTTTGTGGCTCAGTGCTAAAGAATCATCCTGCCAATGGAGGAGACACAGGTTCGATCCCTGGGTTGGGACGATCCCCTGGAGAAGGAAATGGCAACCCACTCCAGTATTCTGGCCTGGGAAATCCCATGGACAGAGGAGACTGGCAGGCTATAGCCTATAGGGTCCAAAGAGTTGGACATGGCTGAAGTGACAGCACACACACGTGGATAGATCATAGGACAGAAAACAGGAAATAGTACTTTATCAGCAAAATTATTAGCAACCTCAGATATGCATATGAAACCACCCTTATGGCAGAAAGCGAAGAGGAACTAAAGAGTCTTTTGATGAAGGTGAAACAAGGGAGTGAAAAAACTGACTTAAGATTCAACATTCAAAAAACGAAGATGATGGCATCTGGTCCCATCACTTCATGGCAAATAGATGGGGAAACAATGGAAACAGGGAGAGACTATTTTCTTGGGCTCCAAAATCACTGCAGATGGTGACTGCAGTCATGAAATTAAAAGATGCTTGCTCCTTGGAAGAAAAGCTATGAAAAATCTAGAGAGTGTATTAAAAAGCAGAGACATTACTTTGCCGACAAAGGTCCATCTAGTCAAAGCTATGGTTTTTCCAGCAGTCATGTATGGATGTGAGTGTTGGACCATAAAGAAGGCTGAATGCCGAAGAATTGATGCTTTTCAGCTGTGGTGTTGGAGAATACTCTTGATAGTCCCTTGGAAAGCAAGGAGATCCAACCAGTCAATTCTAAAGCAAATCAGTCCTGAATATTCACTAGAAGAACTGATGCTGAAACTTCAATACTTTGGACACCTGATGCAAAGAACCAACCCATTGGAAAAGGTCCTGATGGTGGGGAAAATTGAAGGCAGGAGGAGAAGGGGGTGACAAAGGATGAGATGGTTGGTTGGCATCATGGAACCAATGGACATGAGTTTGAGCAAGCTCTGGGAGATAGTAAAGGACAGGGAAGCCTGGTGTGCTGTAGTCCATGGGGTCACAAAGAGTCAGACATGTCTGAGTGACTGAACAATAGCAACAACTTCATCATTATCTATGAAACTACTAATAATGGGAGGGTCAAGCGTGAGCTCTACACACTCATTTATTCCTTCCTGTTGCTCTCCAGCAATTTGTTATTTGCAAGTTGGGGAGTATTATTTGATAATCATCAAACCCATTTCATAGGGACAATCTCTGAATATATTACCTCCCCATTTTATTGATTGTGTCAGAAGGACACGATTCTTAACAAAAATGGTATAAACATTTTGAGCGGTGAGGTAATATTCATTTTAAAGGTAAAATGAATATTTGATTTTTTTGATGTGGAGCTCCATGAACTATGTGTATCTTTTAGAGATTAACTCTCTGTTTGCAAATATTTCTTCCCATTCTGAGGGTTGTCTTTTTGCCTTTTTAATGGTTTCCTTTGCTGTGCGTAAGTGCTCCGTGTTGACCTGGGGGAAGTGGATGAGGGGAGGGTGGGAGGTAGGTCCAGAAGGAGAGGATATATGTATGCATGTGGCTGATTTACTTCATTGTACAGCAGACACCAACATAACATCCTAAAGCAGTTACATTCCAAAAAAATTTTTTTTAATTTAATAAGTGAATATTTTGTATCAGTTACTGGGGAATCTGAGTGACAGAATGTGGCTGACTTCAATAATGGGTAGCACAATAGCAACCAAAAAACACTTTCCCACTCTGGGGCCTCCAGTGGCCGAGGCACAGCTACAAATTTAGCATTCCCTCATTTTAAGCATTCCAAAATATTTTAGTGATTGTCTTGATAGGATTCCAGTAAAAAACAGCTGTCAAAATGTATCATATATTTGCAAACCTCCTACACAGCACTGTTACTATAATTGGTTGAGGGTTTTTTGTTGTTGTTGTTTTTTTTACTTTAAAAAGGTTGTGGAAAGCATAATTCAGATTTGGTCAAACTTTTATTAATGTTCATCGGAGGACTATAGTCCATAATTAGATCAGTTCTTAAGTAGTTCATATTTGAAAAGTGAGCAAGCATATAGGTGGCAGCTTTTCTTTACAGCTTCATCAATCTGAAAGTCAACAACTCTTGGACTGTAGTATGTACACAGTGTTGCAAATCACCACTTTTTAATCTGATGTATCTGCCCCATCAAAGAGCCGAAGTAATATGGTCAGCAGTGTTTTCATTGGTGTTAATATCTCCTCCATGTCCTTTCCACTCCAAACTATGACTTAATTGCACTAGCATTATCCATTTAAAGCCATAACATTAAAATAGTCTGGAGGACTGCAGTTCTTTCTGCAAAAACCATAGTCCACTAAACAGAGGGTCTTTTTCACCAGCCACATGTCTATCACGAGTGTCTTAGAATTTAGGTTAACTAGTTTACTGTTAAATCAGAGCCAAAGACAATAGCAATTCCAAATTGCAAGTGTTCTAGAAAACATGTGGAGGTCCTCTCTGACACTAAAAGAAAAAAATAAAAAGACTTACTAGGTTTTTATTATTATTATTATTATGTTCTGCTTGGCCCTGAACATTGTGTTTTATTGCCTGACTCGAGAAGGGTACCTCAAAAATATTATTTTAGTGCTCTGAGTTACTTTAACTATGTTTTGAAGCTAGGCACTTTCCTATATTGATGAAACCAATTATAGACTCTGTCAATTTAAAAAAAGTTGCACTGTGAAAAATATTGGCTCCAGTAATCACTAGGAAAAATATCTATTCATATGGCTTCCATTAAAAAAAAAAAAAAGTGTTAGTTGTGAACAATCACTCAGTTGTGTCTGACTCTTTGCAATCCGACTGTAGCCCATCAGGTTCCTCTGTCCATGGGATTATCCCCCCAAGAACACTGCAATGCATAGCCATTTGCTTCTCCAGGAGATTGCAACCCAGGGATTGAACCTAAGTCTCCTGCATTGCAGGCAGATTCTTTACCATCTGAGCCACCATAATCACTGGGGAAAATATCTATTCATATGGCTTCCATAGGCAACTCTGTATACGTCAAAGGTCAGAATTTCTACCCTGACATTTTATGCTCCATGCCCTCTAAGGACTCTTACTATTATTGCTATGTCATCATTATCCAAAAGAAGTGTGTTTATATAAGACTCCATAATTTCATATCTTCATTTTAGTAAATAAATGTTTGGGGCATTTAATGCATGAGCCCAGCAGAGACTTATCAAGGTAATTAGACTATGGACTGAAATTTTAACCATGGAAACAGAAAGAAAATGTGGTCCTAGAGATGACCTGAAAGAAAAATTCTAGACATACTGTCCTTAGCTCAAGGACAGGGGTAAGGGGGATACCATTGGTATATGTGTAAAGTAGGGTATATACAGAAAGTATAACCATATGTTTTGTCAGGGAATATTTAACATATGTAAAATAAGAAACCCAGGTGGCACAGTGGAAAAGAATACGCCTGCCAATGCAGGAGACAAAAGAGATGCCGTTTCTATTCCTGGGTGGGGAAGATTCCCCTGGAAGAGGAAATGGCAACACACTATAGTATTCTTGCCTGGAAAATCCCATGAACAGAGAGCCTGCTGGGCTACAGTACCTAGGGTTGCAAAGAGTTGGACACTATTGAGCACAAAACACACAGAAAATAACAATCTTTAAATAAATAATAAATAAATGAAGATAAGCTAATGATGAAGTGCCAAAACCACAATGATGAGAAAAACACTTAAAGAGTTTTCTTTTTGTCATTCAGTTCAGTTCAGTTCAGTTCAGTCACTCAGTCGTGTCCAACTCTTTGTGACCCCATGAACTGCAGCACGCCAGGCCTCCTGTCCATCACCAACTCCCGGAGTCCACCCAAACCCATGTCCATTGAGTCGGTGATGCCATCCAACCATCTCATTCTCTGTTGTCCGCTTCTCCTCCTGCTCTCAATCTTTCCCAGCATCAGGGTCTTTTCCAAGGAGTCAACTCCTTGCATCAGGTGGCCAAGGTATTGGGGTTTCAGCTTCAATATCAGTCCTTCCAATGAACACCCAGGACTGATTTCCTTTAGGATGGACTGGTTGGATCTCCTTGTAGTCCAAGGGATGCTCAAGAGTCTTTTCCAACCCCACAGTTCAAAAACATCAGTTCTTCAGCACTCAGCTTTCTTTATAGTCCAACTCTCACATCCATACATGACCACTGGAAAAACCATAGCCTTGACTAGACAGACCTTTGTTGGCAAAGTAATGTCTCTGCTTTTGAATATGCTATCTAGGTTGGTCATAACTTTCCTTCCAAGGAGTAAGCGTCTTTTAATTTCATGGCTGCAGTAACCATCTGCAGTGATTTTGGAGCCCAAGAAAATAAAGTCAGCCACTGTTTCCCCATCTATTTAACATGAAATGATGGGATGGGATGCCATGATCTTAGTTTTCTGAATGTTGAGTTTTAAGTCAACATTTTCACTCTCCTCTTTTTTTTTTACACGAAAATCTATTTTGTATATTTTGTTACAAAACTGGTTTTGAAAGCCACAGTTGTTATTTCACCACTATTTTATAATATCCTACATGCCTATTTTTTAAATTTAATTTTATTTAACTTTACAATATTGTATTGGTTTTGCCATATATCAAAATGAATCTGCCACAGGTATACATGTGTTCCCCATCCTGAACCCTTCTCCCTCCTCCCCAAACTCCTCTTTCACTTTCATCATGAGGCTCTTTTAGTTCTTCTTCACATTTTGCCATAAGGGTTGTGTCATCCGCATATTTGAAGTTATTGATATTTCTCCCAGATATCTTGATTCCAGCTTGTGATTCATCCAGCCCAGCATTTTGCATGATGTACTATGCATTGAAGTTAAATAAGCAGGGTGACAATATACAGCCTTGATGTATTTCTTTCCCAATTTGGAACCAGTGTGTTGTTTCATGTCCAGTTCTAACTGTTGCTTCTTAACCTGCATACAGATTTCTCAGGAGGCAGATCAGATGGTCTCATACTCCCATCTCTTAAACAATTTTCCATAGTTTGTTGTAATCCACACAGTCAAAGACTTTGGCATAGTCAATAAAGCAGAAGTAGATGTTTTCCTGGAACTCTTGCTTTTCAATGCTCTAGCAGATGTTGCCAATTTGATCTCTAGTCCCTCTGCCTTTTCTAAATCCAGCTTGAACATCTGTGTTTTCTAAATCCAGCTTGAACATTCATGGTTCATGTACTGTTGAAGCCTGGCTTGGAGAATTTGGGGCATTACTTTGCTAGAGTGTGAAATGAGTGCAATTGTGCGGTAGTTTGAACATTCTTTGGCATTGCCTTTCTTTGGGATTGGAATGAAAACTGACCTTTTCCAGTCCTGTGTTCACTGCTGAGTTTTCCAAATTTGCTGGCATATTGAATACCAATATTATTTTCCTCTATTTCTTTGCATTGATGACTGAGAATGCCTTTCTTATCTCTCCCTGCTATTCTTTGGAACTCTGCATTCAGATGCTTATATCTTTCCTTTTCTCCTTTGCTTTTCGCTTCTCTTCTTTTCACAGCTATTTGTAAGGCCTCCCCAGACAGCCATTTTGCTTTTTTGCATTTCTTTTCCATGGGGATGGTCTTGATCCCTGTCTCCTGTACAATGTCACGAACCTCCATCCATAGTTCATCAGGCACTCTATCTATCAGATCTAGGCCCTTAAATCTATTTCTCACTTCCACTATATAATCATAAGGGATATGATTTAGGTCATACCTGAATGGTCTAGTGGTTTTCCCTACTTTCTTCAATTTAAGTCTGAATTTGGCAATAAGGAGTTCATGATCTGAGCCACAGCAGCTCCTGGTCTTGTTTTTGCTGACTGTATAGAGCTTCTCCATCTTTGGCTGCAAAGAATATAATCAATCTGATTTTGGTGTTGACTGTCTGGTGATGTTCATGTGTAGAGTCTTCTCTTGTGTTGTTGGAAGAGGGTGTTTGCTATGACCAGTGCGTTCTCTTGGCAAAACTCTATTAGCCTTTGCCCTGCTTCATTCCGTATTCCAAGGCCAAATTTGCCTGTTACCCCAGGTGTTTCTTGACTTCCTACTTTTGCATTCCAGTCCCCTATAATGAAAAGGACATCTTTTTTGGGTGTTAGTTCTAAAAGGTCTTGTAGGTCTTCATAGAACCGTTCAACTTCAGCTTCTTCTTTACTGGTTGGGGCATAGACTTGGATTGCTGTGATATTGAATGGTTTGCCTTAGAAATGAATAGAGATCATTCTGTCATTTTTGAGATTGCATTCAATACTGCATTTTGGACTCTTTTGTGTACTATGATGGCTACTCCATTTCTTCTAAGAGATTCTTGCCCACAGTAGCAGATATAACGGTCATCTGAGTTAAACTCATCCATTCCAGTCCATTTAAGTTTGCTGATTCCTTAAATGTCGATGTTCACTCTTGCCATCTCCTGTTTGAGCACTTCCAATTTGCCTTGATTCATGGACCTAACCTTCCAGGTTACTATGTAATATTGCTCTTTACAGCATCGGACTTTATTTCTATCACCAGTCATAGCCACCAATGGGTGCTGTTTTTGCTTTGTCTCTGTCTCTTTATTCTTTTTGGAGTTACTTCTCCACTGATCTCCCATATCATACTATGCTGCCACCTACTGACCTGGGGAGTTCATCTTTCAGTGTCCTATCTTTTTGCTTTTTCATACTGTTCATGGGGTTCTGAAGGAGAGAATACTGAAGTGCTTTGCCATTCCCTTCTCCAGTGGACTACATTTTGTCACAACTCTCCACCATGACCCGTCCATCTTGGGTGGCCTTACATGGCAAGCTCATAGTTTCATTGAGTTAGACAAGGCTGTGGTCCATGTGATCAGTTTGGTTTGTTTTCTGTGATTGTGGTTTTCATTCTGTCTGCCCAGTGGCACCCCACTCCAGTACTCTTGCCTGGGGAATTCCATGGACGGAGGAGCCTGGTAGGCTGCAGTCCATGGGGTCACTAAGAGTTGGACATGACTGGGTGACTTCACTTTCACTTTTCACTTTCATGCATTGGAGAAGGAAATGGCAACCCACTCCAGTGTTCTTGCCTGGAGAATCCCAGGGATGGGGGAACCTGGTGGGCTGCCATCTCTGGGGTCGCACAGAGTTGGACACGACTGAAGTGACTTAGCAGCAGCAGCCCTCTGATGGATAAGGATAAGAGGGTTATGGAAGCTTCCTGATGGGAGAGACTGACTGAGGGGAAACTGGGTCTTGTTCTGATGGGCGGGGCCATGCTCAGTAAATCTTTAATCCAATTTTCTGTGGATGGCTGGGGCTGTGTTCCCTCTCTGTTGTTTTACCTGAGGCAAAACTATGGTGGAGGCAATGAACATAATGGGGACCTCCTTCAAAAGGTCCCATGCACACACTGCCGCACTCAGTGCCCCCAACCCTGGCAGCAGGCCACCGTCGACCCACCCCTCCACCGGAGACTCCTGGACACTCATGGGCAAGTCTGGATCAGTCTCTTGTGGGGTCACTGTTCCTTTCTTCTGGGTCCTGGTGTGCACAAGGTTCTGTTTGTGCCCTCCAAGAGTCTGTTTCCCCAGTCATGTGTAAGTTCTGGTGGCTCTATGGTAGGGTTAATGGTGACCTCCTTCAAGAGGGCTTATGCTATACCCAGGTCTGCTGCACCTAGAGCCCCTGCCCCTGAAGCAGGCCACTGCTGACCTGTACCTTTGCAGGAGACACTCAAACACTGTTCTGGCTCAGTCTTTGTGGGGTCTCTGGGTCCTGGTGCACACAAGGTTTGTTTGAGCCCTCTAAGCATCTCTGGTAGGTAAGGAGTTTGATTCTAAATGCGATTTCACCCCTCCTACCATCTTGCTGGGGCTTCTCCTTTGCCCTTGGATGTGGGGTATCTTGGAATGTGGGGGATCCAACATTCTCCAGTCGATGGTTGTTCAGCAGTGAGTTGTAGTTTTGGAGTTCTCACAGGAGAAGATGTGCTCTGCATGGGGCTAATTTTTCACTTTACTTACAAATCACTTATTTCCAAGTAAGCTATTTGCTAATTAAAGGTGTAGGGATCTGGGCTCATAATTCTCTTGCTCTGTGGAACTTCTTTGCCTATTTCTGCCTGGCTTTATGCTCTGAAGGATAACCCTGAGAAGTGCATTCAAGGCTCCCAAACTGGCTTGTTTCTGATTGGGTTTAGCCAATGGAGACACCAGGGTAGTTGTTCAAAATGCTTTAATATACATAAAATCTTTTGAAACAGACTTTTGCAAGGATACATTGTCTTAAGCCTTCTGATACATGTTTCAATATTAAAGTGATAGAGATAGACAATAAGTTTTATATTCTATGTTCTTACATTCACTTATGAAGGCAAATGAGTTGTTGGATACATGATAAGTAATAAAGGATAACTTCTACTGAGATAGTTAACCAGAAAGCATTGCATTGTGAATAAGAGAGTAGGTCCTGGACAAAAGACTAGCTAAGTCCCCAGTCATGTCCAATCGCCAAACAGCTATTGACTTTGGACAAATTATTTATTCCAAGTCTTAGTTTTCTCATATTTAAAACAGAGATAATGGCATACTCTGTGTGGTTAGCCAGACCCCAACAGTCCCTGCCTCCTGTATTCACATCCTATGTAGCCCGCCCCTACACTAAATAGGGATAACTTGTATAAGCGATAGAATGATATGTAAGTGACAGAGTGTCACTTCCAGTACTCAGTCATGAAAGACAGTGAAGCTTCTCCCTCTAGATGATCACTTATTTTTCTAGTTTGAAAGTGGATCCTCCAGCCCCAGTCAAGTCTTCAGATATTTGCAATCCCAAAAGATATTTTAACTGAAAGCTCTTGTTAAGACTATGAGTCAGACCAGGATTAAATAAGCTGATCCCTTATTCTGTAAGCTCCTGACTTACTGAAACATGAATGTTAAACGTTGGTGTAATTTATTATGCCACAATAGGTAAAATAAAATACCTTGCCTAATAGATTGTAAGGATTACATGAGATAATTATATGATGCCAACAGAACAAGAACAGTATCTAGAATATAATGAATACACAGAAGTGTTATATTCCTGAGCACCAGTGTGCATTTTTTCCTGTCCGCTATCCTAGTTTATACATATACATATATATGTATATATGTATATATATATATATATATACTCATGTAAACCTCATCTGGTTAGCATTCTTTCTACTTCAGGGGTCAGAAGACCCAACTTGGACTGGCTTAAACTCAACCCTCCCACTCCCCTTATGCAATAAGGAATTTTGCAGTTCTAGTAACTAAAAGTAAAAGGCAAGCTTCTTTCACAAACTGCTGGATTAGGGGGCTTAAACAATTTCTGCCTGGTCTAACTGCATGCTTAGGCTCCACCTTCCTCCCATGTTATTTTAGTTCTCAAGTTCTTCCCAGTGAGATGGCTTATAGCAATTTCAGACTCACATTCTTCTAGATTCCAGTCCAGTGGTAAAGAAAATGTCCCTCTCTCCCAAAAATCCTAGAAAAATTCTCTCTGTATCTCTGTTTTTCTCACTGGACGACGTAAACATCTCTGACCCAATCATAGAGCCAGGTTGAATCACATGCTTTCTGTTATGAACACGGGTTAAAAGTGGGAAAGGGGTGGCTTACCAGAGAAAAACCGAGATACTAAGGACTCAGGATTAGAAGAAGGGTAAAATGGATACTGGGCAAAAAGAATAGATCTCTCCCCTGACTCATAAGAATTACATGACCTAGTTGGTATGATTATCACATTCCACAGAGGACATTAAGGCACAATGCTTGAGTGGCTTGCCTAGAATTGCATAGATACACCTGGAAGGGCCAGTCAGATTCCAGACTCCATGTGCTACACCATGTTATTATATTACCTAAGTGATGCTATGAATTATTATTCACTGTGGCTTAGTGATTTGGGTTAATTTAGACACTACACCTGTTCCATTCCCTCATTTGAAATTATATGCCTATCCTGTATAATCAGCCCAATTACTTCAACTATCCTGTCTACTCAACTATGAAATCTCAATGTTTGCATCATGGGCTGGGCCAAAGAAAATCAATGTACAGCATGTTAACTTAAGCTGACCTTACAGTTACTGGATGAACAACAAAAGTCTCAATCATTTCCCCCTCAAGTCTTGCAAATGATCTTATTCTAGTTTCCAACAGATTAGATCAAGGGTGGTGACAGACAAGTTCTTGTTGGCTATCCTTTCTCTACTTTATGGAATGTATCCCTTGAAGATTAAATCTCAAAAATAATCTACTATTCTAGAATATTATACAGAGATATACGTGCTTACCTATTCCTCACCAAATTGGTGCATAAAGCACACTCTGTACACTCTGTAGAGGTGGTTTGTGATTTTCTATTTCACTTCAGCTAAGAAGTCTTGTACAGTGCCTACAGCACAAATTTGAAAGAATTTTTTCTTTCTGGCCAAACTGTGCAGCTTGCAGGATTTTAGTTCCCTGACTGGGGATGAACTCAGGTCCAGAACAATTAAAGCCTGAGCCTTTTTTTTTCCAGTAGGGGAGGCTTGATTGATTTAATCATTGATCATCTGCTTGAACTCATATCAAATCTCTGCCCTTTCATCCCTCAAGGTTAGGCTTGCTCCAAGCCCCAAGCCTCTTGGTTGGTCTTTCTGGTGCCCAGCTCCCATCCTGAGTCTGTTCATCTCTTAGCATAAACTGAGAGGTGATCCAAGGGGCTCATGAATAACTAAGACACTCCTATTACTCAGGAAATTTCAAGGATTTAGAAGGTTCCTTCCAGGAACCAGAAAGATTCTTATACAGCAATGATGCATACAAATAGTTTATCTTTGAAATGATGATGTATTAATGTTAGACAAAAGATGCACAGAAATTTTAAAACACAATGTTTTATGTTTATATTCTTGGTGGCCTGAGTCTTAATGGTTGGACTGCCAGGGAGTTCCCAGAAGAAACAAAAAATGTGATCCTGAGTCACTATTAAAGAACTGAAACTTTGGAATCAGGAACTGTTGCTTTGACTTTTCGTGTTTCTGTGGAAATACCTGGGACTTAGGTGTAGTAAAATAATTCCACAGATACGCCTTCTTAAATGTGAATTGCAAGCTCATTTTGTTCAACTCAAAGAGCTAAAAGCTATTTTTAGCTATTTCTTTCTTTTTATGATTTTGCCTTTTTATTACAGAAAGGTTCTAAAATACAAATATGGTAGTATATTTCCTGTATTCATCAACAGCTTCAAAAATTATCAACGTGGGAAATCTTGTTCACCCACTTAGCCACACCTCCACTGAATTATATTAAAGGAAATCATAAATATCATATTGTTATCTGTGTT
This sequence comes from Bubalus bubalis, assembly GCF_019923935.1. NCBI lineage: Eukaryota > Metazoa > Chordata > Mammalia > Artiodactyla > Bovidae > Bubalus > Bubalus bubalis. The sequence goes on from NC_059163.1 coordinate 22,001,647, forward strand.
CAGTTTGGTACATATCTCTAAGAGTTAAGGGCTTTTAAAAATATGTTAATTAAAGAGGGAGGGGCTATATTATACATATAGCTGATACACATTGTCATATGGCAGAAACCAACGCAATATTGTAAAGCAATTATCCTCCAATTAAAAATAAATTTAAACACAAAATAGGATTATCACACCTACACTTCCCCAGCTGTTTCACAAAAGTCTTTTCTGAGTTTATCGAAATAGGATAGGTGCAAAGTTCCAACAACGCATAAGGTTAATATGCATTTCAAAATAATTTCCCCTCCTCCGCTTCCTCTTTTTCCTCCCCCTCCCCCTCCCATTCCTCTCCCTCTTTTCCTTCTTCTTCCTTCTCTTCATCCTCCTCTTTCTACCTTTCTACAGTAAGTCCCCTACATACTAACCTTCAAGTTGCAAACTTTCAAAGATGCAAACACGTGTTTTCCTGTCCCATCACTTAAGTTAGTTCGTGTGTCTGGCGTACATTGTCACACGCGTGCATCCTCTACCAGTGCTTGCGCTTTTGTGTACTTTACTGTATAGTACAGTAGTGCGGTGTCTTCAAGCCCAGGATGTCCAGAAACAAGTGTGAAAGAGCAGTGACAGGCATTACTAACCTGTTACAGTAGAGTACTACATAGTTGATTGTGTTAGTTGGGCACCGAGGCTGATTTTGTTGGACTTCTGAGCCAATTGGACTTATGAACAGGCTCCTAGAACAGAACTCATTCACGTGTAGGGAATTCACTGTGCTCTTCTCCTACTCCCCCGTCCCCGTCTCCTTCCCTGTCCCCATCTCCTCCTCTCTTCCTCCTTCTCTTCCTACATTTCTCCTCTCCTCCTCCACTCTTCTCCTTCTCCTCTTTCTTCTTGACCTTCTGGATTTGGCTGTGTTTATACCTGGTGATGTGGCTTCCCCAGTGGCTCAGCAGTAAAGAATCTGCCTACAATGTGGGAGTCACAGTAGATGTGAGTTCAATCCCTGGGTCAGGAAGATCCCCTGGAGGAGGGCACAGCAACCCACTCCAGTATTCTTGCCTGGAGAATCCCATGGATATAGGAACCTGGCAGGCTGTGGTCCATAGGGTCACAAAGAATTGGACACAACTAAAATGACTTAGCAAGCACAGCATGGCAGACATGATGACATTTAATATCATCCTGTGGCTTTTGTAGTTATATATTTAGAACTTTGATCAGATTCATCAAATTTCCATAGTTCAAGTTAATAGGTGCCAGTCTTACTGTAGCTTCATTGATGGAAATGTAGTTTTTTTCCTTTCTATCTCTGGCTGTTTTTACAGTTTTCTCCAGCTTTACATTTTCAGAAGATATATGAAAATGTAGAAAGTATAGCTTCTTTTCACTCATTTATAATATTTTTAAAAAGGACTAGTATCTCTTCAAATTTGTGTTTCTACCTCATTCTCTCTCTCCTCTATATTAGCGCCCATATGACAAGCATTTAGGCTTTTCATCGGGACCCATGTCTATTACCCTTCCTTGTATGTCTTCCATCTTTTTTTTTTTTTTTTATTGCTTTAGTCTAGTTGTTATCTGCTTGCTTCTCCAACCGCTCAACAATAAAGAATCCACCTGCAATGCAGGACATTCAGGACACATGGGTTGAATCCCTGGGTTGGGTTGGAAAGATCCCCAGAGGAGGAAATGACAATGCGCTCTACCATTCTTGCCTAGAAAATCCCATGGACAGAGGAGCCTGGCGGGCTACAGTCAATGGGGTCACAAAGAGTCAGACATGACTTAGCGACTGAATACACAAACATATCTATTGTGCTCTTACTTTCTTTATATTTTTTAACACCAGAAATATTTTGTATTAGGGTATAGCCGATTAACAATGTTGTGAGTTTCAGGTGAGTGGTGAAGGGACTCAGCCATACATATACATGTATCTGTTCTCTTCCAAATCCCCTACTTTGATTAATGGTATTTTTCACTTTTAAAATTTGTAATTTGGGCCTTATTATGGTTCTGTGGTGAGTTACCAATACTGTCATTTATTTTCTTATATATGTTGCTCAGTTACTGTAACTGGTAACTTCACTATCTTGACACTTTTAGGTTTCCTTTTTATTATGTATTTGTTTTCCTCTCTTAGTTTTCCCTTGTGCTGTCTCCTGATATTTCTGGTAGTTATTGACTACATGTCAGGCACTGAGTATGGAAAGTTGTAGAAGTTCTGGATAAAGTTGTATTCTTTCAGAAAAGATTTATTACTCTTCAGTTTGTTAAGAAGAGTTGGTATAAATCAAGGACTTCAATCCATTCAAGGACTTAGAGGAAGCAAAGTTGGGTGTTGCATTTTGTGGAGTCTATCTTGAATTTGGTTTTAGTCACAATATAGCTTTTCAGAGGCCTCAGCTGAAAAACGTGTTTTCCAGCACGCCTTGACACTTTGATATTCCCTTTCTAGTACATCACTGTCACTGCTGTTCAGTTGCTAAGTCTCATTCAACTCTTTGGTACCACATGCAGTGTAGCCTGCCAGGTTCCTCTGTCCATGGGATTGCCCAGGCAAGAATACTGCAGTGGGTTGTCATTTTCTTCTTCATGGGATCTTCCTGGATCAGCGATTCCACCCAGTTAGCAGCCCTAAAATCCAGGATTTTTCCTTCCAGTTCTGTGAAAGAAACATAAAGACATACCTGATTTACAAGCTAGGAAGTCTGATAAATCCTTTCAACTCTGCCATTGACCTCCAGAAGCAGCCACAGACATTATGTAACCCAATGAGCACGGTCTGCACAACAGACCAGATCTGGCCCTCGGGTAGCAGTTTGCTGACCCCTGCTTTAGGTTATTGCTTTCTGCTTCACCTTAGTGCTGTGTCTGAGATTTGACTACTATCCTACGGGGAAAACTGGCAGAAAGAGTTGAGTCACCTAAATTTCTTTCTGGAATGTGAAGCTCTCAAATGCTGGCCGCCTTGGTAATTCATTGATTAACTTTAAAACATTTTATTTATTTATCAATTTTTTTCATCCTGCCTTTATAATAATACTCAATAAAAGGGATGGCCTGATACAGATTACTCCATAATAGCCAGAAACAGATGTTTCATCTATGTATCCTTCTTCTTTTTGTTGATGAAACTGTCTTCCATACAACCCTGGTCTTGTTTGAGAGCTTCCGTGATTTCTAGCATGTCAGGATATTCAAGGTTTATCTCCTGTGTTTGGAGGAGAGCAAGTGCTATGAAGTTGACAGGCTGGCTTCACTTGAAAAATAAAGACATGAAGTAGAAGATAAGAAATACTTCTTTAATTGGAAGGAAGGGGGAGGGAAGCAGGGAGTGATTCAGATAAAGTGAACAGCAAATCAAAAGCTTTGAAATGGGAGTTTGTGTGGAATGTTTTAGAAACAGTAAGAAAGCCAGCGTGGCTAAAGCTGAAGAAAAAGGACAGTGTGGGGTGTGAGGCAGTAGGAGGAGAATACGTTAAAGAGTAGAGGCATGCATGTGGTATGAGGCCTAAAATTCACTAAGCATTTACCAAGCATTCCTCAGTCTTCTTCTATAGGCATATAATATAATAAAAATACGAACACTGTTAACAATTAAATGTAGAAAGGGGAAAGAATAAAGTTAATCTAAAAAAATGTATAGACAATCTTCTCTAATCCTTATAATGCTATGAATTGGATATTAATATTTCCACTTTATAGATGAAGAATGCTTTGATGTTTTGAAATGTCAACTAAACTATTCAAGATCATACAACAATTTTTAATAATAAGAGACTGGACTAAGAATCAAACTACAGTGTTTCACATCTGTATGACTTGTATTTCTCTATATGCTCTCCTGGGAAATTTGGGAGGAAATAAGATCAGCAGACAGACAACTTTGCCTGCTCTGAATGAAAAGTCAAAGCAAGCACATGAATGACTTGACAGAAGGTAAGGCTGAACAGTGAAATGTCCTAGTCATAGAAAAGAGAAAATAAAGTAGCTGGGGGAGCTGGAGTAAGAACGAAAGTGAAAGTGAAAGTTGCTCAGTCATGTCCGACTCTTTATGACCCTGTGGACTATACAGGCCATGGAATTCTCTAGGTCAGAATACTGGAGTGGGTAACATTTTCCTTCTCCAGGGGATCTTCCCAACCCAGGGATCGAACCCACGTCTCTGGGGATGCATAATTTCAGTTTCCTTTATGGAATTAAGCAAATATTACATCTGAATACAAAAAAATTATTTGATATTCAAAGAGGAGAAACATTTGTTATGGTTCCCTCCAAAAGGTAAGTATCTCTCTATTAATATAAGATGAGTGAACAGAATATGAGGAGAATTAATCCTCCTTGTTGTGTGTGTGGATAGGATAACACCTGAAATTTGCATAGATGGAACCACACTTCAAGAAGCAATAATGATCAAAGTGGAGTATGTATAAAAGAGCGTGGCCGTGGTGATGGGGCAAAAAGTCGTCAGTAAGGAAACACTTAAGAAAATGAGAATGTTTAGAGTGAGAGAGATTTTAGGAATAAATAGTGAAGCGACTTAGCAGCAGCAGCAGTGAATTTGTTGTTCTATTGAAAGGGTTATAAACAGATCAAGTGACTAGACATATTCTGTTTTGTTTCAGAATTTATATATGTATGTATGTTGCCATTTCCTTCTCCAGGGGATCTTCCCTACCCAGGGATTGAACCCAGGTCTCCCGCATTGGAAGCAGACGCTTTAACCTCTGAGCCACCAGGGAAGCCGTGTATATATATATACACATATATATATATACCAGTTCAGTTCAGTTCAGTCGCTCAGCCGTGTCCAATTCTTTGCCACCCCATGAATCGCAGCACGCCAGGCCTCCCTGTCCACCACCAACTCCTGGAGTTCACTCAGACTCACATCCATGGAGTCAGTGATGCCATCCAGCCATCTCATCCTCTGTCGTCCCCTTCTCCTCCTGCCCCCAATCTCTCCCAGCATCAGAGTCTTTTCCAATGGGTCAGCTCTTCACATGAGGTGGCCAAAGTACTGGAGTTTCAGTTTTAGCATCATTCCTTCCAAAGAACACCCAGGACTGATCTCCTTCAGAATGGACTGTTTGGATCTCCTTGCAGTCCAAGGGACTCTCAAGAGTCTTCTCCAACACCACAGTTCAAAAGCATCAATTCTTCAGCGCTCAGCCTTCTTCACAGTCCAACTTTCACATCCATACAAGACCACAGGAAAAACCATAGCCTTGACTAGATATAAAATTCAGTTTTTCAATTACTCAATCTGCTTGAAAAATGTAATCAGCTACCTCTGCAGTGATTTTTAATATTTTGAGGATGCTGACGTTTTGGAGAATTAAGACATGAAAACTAACACAGGAATCAAAAAATGTGGATGTAACTTCAAGTTGTTATCTGATCCCTAAAGCTCAATTGGGCACTCCTATGGTATCTGTGGGGCTTCCCTGGTGGCTCAGACAGTAAAGAATCTGCTTGCAATGCTGGAGACTTGGGTTCAATCCCTGGATTAGGAAGATTCCCTGGAAAAGGGAATGGCAACCCACTCCAGTATTCTGGCCTCGAAAATTCCATGGACAGAGGAGCCTGGCGAGCTACAGTCCATGGGATCACAAAGAGCAGGACACAACTGAGTGACTAACACACACACACACACACACAGAATATCTGTAATCCCAGTTGAGAACCCAGGAGAGACTGAGATTTCTTTGTTCTAGAAACATTTAAGTAGAGGTTGAGCAACCTCTATGACCTGAGATTATTGTTGTTATTGCTCAGTTGCTCAGTTGTGTCTGACTCTGCGACCCCATAGACTGCAGCATGCCAGGCTTTTCTGTCCTTCACCATCTCCCAGAGTTTGCTCAAATATTGTAGAGAAGCACACTTTGATGAGATTTTGGCTATGGTCCTAAAATAAGCGTGAAAATTGCCAAATTAGCATGATATATCTGTACATTCCCTCTCTTGATCACCTGTACAAGGGTATCCTTGTATCCTAAACAGTTATAAAAGCCTCATTACCTTGAAGCATTTCATGCATTGCACCTTTTAAATTATTTCCATGGTGTTAGAGTTGGCAAGAGAATACTTTGAACCTGGTGGCAACAATCTCCATCCAGAGGAGAAAAAAAAAAAAAGAAAAAGAGATGCAACCCAAGCCAGAACCACGATCTACTCTGCAAGACAATTTCTTTTATAAAATGCCAATATCCTCAAATGGCATCAAATTGTCGTATTTATTTTGTTGACTCAGTTGGTTCCTAAATTGCAATTCAAATCACTTACTGGAATATTTCAACGTGTTAAAAATAATATCGAAGCAAACAAAGACTCATGCCTTTCTCACTTCATATAACCATTTTGTTTATGAATTTACGTCCCACACAAACTTGTTTTATTTGGATACCAGTTTTTCAAAAATATTCTCCAAAATTCTCACAAGCCCAAGATTTAAAACTTTCATACAAACATATTTGCACTGATTTCTTTTTCTTCACTTTTAGTGTTCTGGTGCTTCTTTTAGTTAATTTTCAAATTATTTCCTTTTTTGCAATGTAGTCTCAGGCAAAGAATGCTTGGTTGGAATTTGGAAGAATGTGTTCTAATTTCATTCCCCAAATTTATTAACTAGATGATCTAAAAATATATCAACTAAACAGAGCCAAATCACAAGAAAATAAACACAATGTGTGAAAGATGGAAGAGGTGTAGTGATGAATTAGTGGGTAAAATGAATGAATGATTATACAAAATTCAATATCCATTATTTGTATGATTAAATGTTAAATCATTTATTATTTATAATTATTAAGATAACATATGACCACTGAGGAAGACCTGGATATGGAGATATTTATAAGTAAAACACATTTTAAAATCTGTAACTCTAGCACCCTGAGATGCTAAAATTATGATGTAATAGTTTCTAGTCTTCTTTTATACTTACAAATATATCTGTCCATATTACATATTCATTTTGATTAGAAGCATATTTATACATAGGCTTATCGCTTAGTTTTCCACTAAGCAATATTCTCATGCAGTTATTCTGAAAACAAAGTTTTTAATAGCTACATCTTATACAGTTCACCAAATGAAGACAGCTTATTATTCAATTTTTATTTGGACATTTAGTTTTCTTTGGACATTTAGTTTTATTCAATTTTTAAAATAAGTATGATGGTGATGAATGAGCTTCCCAGGTAGTGTTAGTGGTTAAGAACCTGCCTGCCAATGAAGAAGACTTTAAGAGTCGGGAAGATCCGCTGGAGTAGGAAATGGGAACCCACTCCAGGATTCTCGCCTGCAGAATCCCTTTGACAGAGAAGCCTGGCAGGCTATGGTCCATAGGGTCACAAATAGTTGGACATGACTAAAGTGACTTAGTAGGCACACACATGATGAATATCTTTGTCCATAAATATTTAGAAACAGCAAATAGATAAAAGAATATACCACCGAAGTATCTTCCAGAAAGTTTGCCTATTTTTCAAATTAATTCTAGCAGGCCATTATTACCCTGATACCAAAACCATAAAAGACACTACAGAAGAAGAAAAACTACAGGTCAATATCTTTGATGAATACAGATGTAAAAATCCTCAACAATATTAGCAAACTGAATCTAGCAGTATATAAAAAGTATCATACACCATGATCAAGTGGAATTTATTCTAGGGATGCAGGGATGGTTGATTATCTGCAGTCAATTAATGTGATATGCCACATTAACCAAAGAAAGAATGAAAGTCATACGATCACTTCATTAGACACAGAAATAACATTTGATAAAACTCCATATCCATTCATGATAAAAACCCTCATCAAAGTTGGTATAGAGGGAACACAACTCAATAAAATAAAGGCCATTTATGATATCTAATAGAGAAAAGAAAGTATTTCTTTTAAAATCAGAGACAAGGATGCCCATTCTTGCCACTTTTATCTAACCTAGTATTGAAAGTTCTAATCACAGCAATTAGACAAGAAAAAGAATACGCAATGGAGAAAAGACAGTCTCTTCAATGAGTGGTGCTGGGAAAACTGGCCAGCTACATGTAAAAGAATGACTGCTACATTTTTTCTCACTATATATAAAAGTAAACTCAAAATTGATAAAGGCCTAAATGTTAGACCGAGAACCATAAAATTCTTAGGAAAGAATATAGGCAGAATACTCTTAGACATAAATCATAGCAATATTTTTTGATCCATCTCATAAGACAACAGGAACAAAAACAAAAATAAACAAATGGGATCTAATCAAACTTAAAGGCTTTTGCACTGCAAAGGAAACTGTCACCAAAATGAAAAGACAACCTACTGCATGGGGGAAAATATTTACAAGTGATATGACTAATAAGGGGTTAATGTCCAAAATATATAAACAGTTCATACAAATCAATATCAAAAAAAAAACCCAATCAATTAAAGGATTGGCAGAAGATATGAATAGACATTTTTCCAAAGAAGACATACAGATTGATGGCCAACAGGCACATGAAAAGATGCTCAAAATCACTAATTATCAGGAAAATGCAAATCAAAACCAAAATAAGATAGTCAAGGCTATGGTTTTTCCTGTGGTCATGTATGGATGTGAGAGTTGGACTGTGAAGAAGGCTGAGCACTGAAGAATTGATGCTTTTGAACTGTGGTGTTGGAGAAGACTCTTGAGAGTCCCTTGGACTGCAAGGAGATCTAACCAGTCCATCCTATAGGAGATCAGTCCTGGGTGTTCTTTGGAAGGAATGATGCTAAAGCTGAAACTCCAGTACTTTGGCCACCTCATGCGAAGAGTTGACTCCTTGGAAAAGACTCAGATGCTGGGAGGGATTGGGGGCAGGAGAAGAAGGGGACGCCAGAGGATGAGATGGCTAGATGGCATCACCGATGTGATGGAAGTGAGTTTGAGTGAACTCCGGGAGATGGTGATAGACAGGGAGGCCTGGCGTGCTGCAATTCTTAGGGTCGCAAAGAGTAGGACATGACTGAGTGACTGAACTGAACTTATCCTTCCTGTAAGGAGATATTTGTCTATGTCATATTTTCGTGACCATGAGGTTAATTCTTGTGCCTGGAAAATTTAGCTGCTTGGGTTCCTTAAATTAATACTAAATTTAATAAATACACATCACAGATCTATTTTACTTAAGGTTTTAAATTAAAATTTTAAGTTATTTTAAATGTTTCTTCATTATTCTTTTTATAAATTGAGTAAATTTTAACAATATCTTCCAGGAGAGTTTTGATTAGTGTTTAATCAGTATAATGTAAACAAATTCAAATTTCTTAACAATCCCTACATTAACAAACAATTAAATATCTTGAAACACTTTCACTATAGTTCATGTATAAATTTGTGATTAACTTTCTTTCATAGTAATTCAATTACTCTCAGTTAGTAGTTTGCTAGAGCACTTATGTAGCTTTCCCAATCCAACTATATTAAACTCTGAAGCATAATTACATTTAAGACTCATTAATAACACAAAAACTTCTTTTATAACTTTTGATCTACAAATGGTAAGTCTCAAAAAAATTACTCAGATACATATATAATTGGAATCTAAGGCTCACCTGCTAAATACTATTTCCAAATCTCTCATTCAAATTGTCTAAATATCAAATAAAATGACATAAAATATTACAAAATATGTATTTCTGGATTTAACAAATACATAATAAGGTTATCCTTATAATTTACTCTGTATAACCTACACTTGCAATTTTAATACTTCTCGTGTTTTAAAGTGTGGTGCTGGATAAGACTCTTGAAGAGAGTCCCCTGGACTGCAAGGAGAGCAAACCCATCAATCCTAAAGAAAATCAACCCTGAATCTCCATTGGAAAGACTGATACTAAAGCTGAAGTTCCAATACTTTGACCACGTGATGCAAAGATCTGACTCATTGGAAAAGATCCACACAATGGACATAAGTTTGAGCAAACTCTGGGAGATAGTGAGGGACAGGGAAGCCTGATGTGCTGCGCTGTAGTCCATGGGGTCGCAAACAGTGGGACACATCCTAGAGACTGAACCACAGCAATCTACTAAGGAAAAAATAAAATTGGGATCACCATTTTTTGCTGAGTGAAAGAAAAAATAGACTGCAGACATCCAGATGGATTTTTCCCTTGCCAGTGAGGGACACACTGGGCCACTGGTTACTATAACAACCATGGATTCAAGTCTTACCTGGTATTGGCTAAGAGCACCAACTCAGGTCTCTCAACTCAGGAAAATTAAGCAGAAAATATCTTCTGTCTGGTTTGTCACACCCTACTCACTCTCCTACTTACCAGGATTCCATGTATCTCTGCTCCATACTATTCTGAATTTGTTTCATATTCTAACAGTATGCCAGGCCACAATTCTTAAATAATATTTAAATGATACTTGATTATATCCCATATATGAGAGCTATGCTGATTCTGTGGTTATATCACTAAAATCATAGTAATGATAGTTATAAAGAGTTCATATTAGGAAAATGTACTTTCTCAAGTGGTTTAGAGAAATATTAATCCAGTTATATGTGAGATTTAGTTTAATGACTTATGTAGAGTCACTATTTTATCCAGCCTAGGGAATGAGTTCCCTGAAACGGAGCATCATCTGAATAAGAGCTGAATGAAATTAACATAACTTATTCCCCCAAGCAATTGTGCTCCATGTCTTTATATGTCAGTCATATCCTCTTTTCTTCACATCCTCTGAAGTAATCAGAGGCTTGTACCGCAATTTTTCTAGCAACTCTTGACATTTTTGTCACTAGTCTCCACTGATGTTTATAATGCCCTTTATAAAGAAAAGTCAGAGGAACCAGAGATCAAATTGCCAACATCTGCTGGATCATCGAAAAAGCAAGAGAGTTCCAGAAAAACATCTATTTCTGCTTTATTGACTATGCCAAAGCCTTTGACTGTGTGGATCACAATAAACTGTGGAAAATTCTGAAAGAGATGGGCATACCAGACCACCTGACCTGCCTCTTGAGAAACCTATATGCAGATCAGAAAGCAACAGTTAGAACTGAACATGGGACAACAGACTGCGTCCAAATAGGAAAAGGAGTTCGTCAAGGCTGTATATTGCCACCCTGCTTATTTAACCTATATGCAGAGTACATCATGAGAAATGCTGGGCTGGAAGAAACACAAGCTGGAATCAAGATTGCTGGAATAAATATCAATAACCTCAGATATGCAGACGATACCACCCTTATGGCAGAAAGTGAAGAGGAACTAAAAAGCCTCTTGATGAAGGTGAAAGAGGAGAGTGAAAAAGTTGGCTTAAAGCTCAAAATTCAGAAAACGAAGATCATGGTATCTAGTCCCATCACTTCATGGGAAATAGATGGGGAAACAGTGGAAACGGTGTCAGACTTTATTTTTGGGGGCTCCAAAATCACTGCAGATGGTGACTGTAGCCATGAAATTAAAAGACACTCCTTGGAAGGAAAGTTATGACCAACCTAGATAGCATATTGAAAAGCAGAGACATTACTTTGCCAACAAAGGTCCGTCTAGTTAAGGCTATGGTTTTTCCAGTAGTCATGTATGGATGTGAAAGTTGGACTGTGAAGAAGGCTGAGCACCGAAGAATTGATGCTTTTGAACTGTGGTGTTGGAGAAGACTCTTGAGAGTCCCTTGGACTGCAAGGAGATCCAACCAGTCCATTCTAAAGGAGATCAGCCCTGGGTGTTCTTGGGAAGGAATGATGCTAAAGCTGAAACTCCAATACTTTGGCCACCTCATGCGAAGAGTTGACTCATTGGAAAAGACTCAGATGCTGGGAGGGATTGGGGGCAGGAGAAGAAGGGGACGCCAGAGGATGAGATGGCTGGATGGCGTCACTGACTCGATGGATGTGAGTGTGAGAGAACTCCGGGAGATGGTGATGGACAGGGAGGCCTGGCATGCTGTGATTCATGGGGTCGCAAAGAGTCAGACATGACTGAGTGACTGAACTGAACTGAACTGAACTGAGCAACAACATGGAAGGAACATGGGTCTCTACCAATCAGCTCTGGATGCTTAGAGTCAGCCTAGATGCTTAAGTGAGATTTTGAAAAATATATGTTATACTTTACCATTTATTATTACTCAAATAAGCTTCTAACTAATAATATAAACTGAAAAGATGCACACAATGTACCAAAGTGCTTTTTATTGGTTGAGATCATGTAATATATTATATTCAATGGAACTGATTGGGTAGGAGCACAAATTTAGTTATATTAACTCTATCATCCAGTATTGCAATTAATGTTTATATGTGTAAAATATTTCTGTATCAAATACCTATATTTCTTAGCAAATATGGATTTATCTCTTTACGGCTACTGCTGTTGCTAAGTCGCTTCAGTCATGTCCGACTCTGTGCGACCCCGTAGACTGGTCAGAGGTAAATAAATTTGACCTGTGCTTGATACTTTGAAAAAGCATATACATCAATTCTGGCGTGAACATATTAAGTTACCGAGAGAGTCAATTCTTCTTCCCTAATTCCAGAAAGAATGAAGGGATGGAGCCAAAGCAAAAACAACATCCAGTTGTGGATAGGACTGGTGATAGAAGCAAGGTCCGATGCTGTAAAGAACAATATTGCATAGGAACCTGGAATGTTAGGTCCATAAATCAAGGCAAATTGGAAGTGGTCAAACAGGAGATGGCAAGAGTGAACATTGACATTCTAGGAATCCGCAAACTAAGATGAACGGGAATGGGTGAATTTAACTCAGATGACCATTATATCTACTACTGTGGGCAGGAATCCCTTCAAAGAAATGGAGTAGCCACCATAGTCAACAAAAGAGTCTGAAATGCAGTACTTGGATACAATCTCAAAAATGACAGAATGATCTTCATTCGTTTCCAAGGCAAACCATTCAATATCACGGTAATACAAGTCTATGCCCGACCAGTAACCCTGAAGAAGCTGAAGTTGAACAGTTCTATGAAGACCTACAAGACCTTCTAGAACTAACACCCCAAAAAGATGTTCTATTCATTATAGGGGACTGGAATGCAAAAGTAGGAAGTCAAGAAACACCTGGAGTAACAGGCAAATTTGGCCTTGGAGTAAAGAATGAAGCAGGGCAAAGGCTAATAGAGTTCTGCCAAGAGAACGCACTGGTCAAAGCAAACACCCTCTTCTAACAACACAAGAGAAGACTCTACACATGGACATCACCAGATGGTCAACACCAAAATCAGATTGATTATATTCTTTGCAGCCAAAGATGGAGAATCTCTATACAGTCAGCAATTCTTAGGTAGATGATAAGAAGTCTGGGGTCCCCAAGGAGGAGAAAGGGGTCTGGGGTTCTCAAGGAGGAGAAAAGGACAAACTATTTTTACTACATTCCTCAGTCTTAGTCACATAAAACATATTCTTTTTTCTTTAAACCCAGAGCTATGAGTACACAACAAAACAACTCAGCTTGAACTCTGTACTAAGGATTATATAACAACAATGTATCCTGCTTGAGGATACTTCTCCTTCTTGAGAACCTTCTGCCTAATCCTGTGATCTTAAAATGTATATTGTGGGAGTGAGTCTGGTAAGAGCTTTCTATTGTTAGTTCTAATCCTGTCATCTTAAAATGTAAATTGTGGGAGTGGGTCTGGTAAGACCTTTACAACCTTGAAAGATTCTTTTGATTTACTATAATAACCAATTGAAAAAGTATATAGCTCCCTTGCTAAGACTAGTGGGGGGAGGGGGGCACTCTCCGCCTTCTGATGTCTATGTCAGAAGCTTTTCCTGTCCTTTTTCACTGTAATAAAACTTCTGCCACACAAGAGCCCTGACTGGTCAAGCCTGGTCCCTTATCCTGAAGCTAAATTTTCTTCTTCGGAGATCACAAATCTGACATGGTTCACTGTAAGCTATCATTACAAAATATGCCTCAAAAATAACTCTAGAAGATGACAGTATAACCTAACATTAAAAGAAGGAGCTCCAGAGCAAAAGAGGCCTGTGTTTAAATTATGGCTATTTTAAGAGATCAGTTGTCTCACACATTTCAACCAAACTAGAGGACCTCTACAAAGAGGAGCCAAAGACAAAGGAGTTATCTCAAAAAGATTTGTAAATACGACTTTTGTCTAAATGGAGTCAATGTCATACAAATCCATGGAAGGCCCTAAAGTCCTTGAAAAATTTTCTGTTAGTACAAACATTTCAAGCTTGGTGAAAAGGACATTGATGTGCTTAGTTGCTCAGCTGTGTCTGACTCTTTGTGACCCCATGGACTGTGGCCCACCAGGCTCCTCTGTCCATGGAATTCTCCAGGCAAGAACACTGGAGTGGGTTGCCATTCCCTTCTCCAAAGGACAGAAGTACAAAATGAAAGGAGGCTGTGGGATCACCACCCTCCATAACCAAAATTCTACTGCCAATAAGCAGGTGGATAAACTACTCATCTGCAAACTTCTTTTCATAAAAAGAGTGACTTAGTGAAACATAGAGCCAGGAGAGTGGAATGAAGACCACAGAGAATTATTCACAACCTTTAACAAAGTAGTCAAGAAACTCCAGATAACAGAACTGCTTTGGACCAGTGACTCAGTTTGACCTTCCATTTCTCTTCTTTTGAGCCAATTGTTTACAACTATCATCTGATACACTTGTCTCATCAGATACATTGGGAATGTTGTGAACACACTACTTTTCTATTCTCTTTAACAAGTCCACAGAGGGAGGGCAGTATGTCCTAGGAGTTGTATTTATGGATTATAGTAGAAACCTCATCTGTACCTTCATTAAGATGATTTGGATGATGAAATGTTTGTACTTTAAGCTAAGGAGACTGCCAAAGAATTGATGCTTTTGAATCATGGTGTTGGAGAAAACTCTTGAGAGTCCCTTGGACTGCAAGGAGATCCAACCAGTCCATCCTAAAGGAGATCAGTCCTGAGCATTCTTTGGAAGGACTGATGCTGAAGCTGAAACTCCAATACTTTGGCCACCTGATGCGAAGAACTGACTCATTGGAAAAGACCCTGATGCTGGGAAAGATTTGAGGGAAGGAGAAGAAGGGGATGACAGAGGATGAGATGGTTGGATGGCATTACCAATTTAATTGACATGAGTTTGAGCAAGCTCTGGGAGTTGGTGGACAGGGAAGCCTGGTGTGCTGCAGTTCATGGGGTCGCAAAGAGTCGGACACAATTGAGCAACTGAACTGAACAACAAATGAGCTTGGAGGAGGTCCTGAGGCTTCAGATAAGAACCAAGCTTGGTAAGACCCTGAACAGTAGACTGAGCTGGGCATGTACTACTTATGACCTATAAGACTGTGAGATAATAAATGGAAATTTAGCCACTAAGCTCATGATAATGTGTTGCACAGCAATATAAATCTAATACAAAAGTGAGAGTGTTAGTTGCTCAGTGGTGTCTGATTCTACTAATAAACTGTGTCACCCTCATAAAATTCTAGAACAGACTCACTAAGCCAAAGTTAGTGAATCAGTAAAACAGGATAGTAATACCTGTTTTATAACATCTCATACTATGAATATGCTATCTAGGTTGGTCATAACTTTCCTTCCAAGGAGTAAGCATCTTTTAATTTCATGGCTGCAGTCACCTAGACAGCATATTAAAAAGCAGAGACATTACTTTGCCAACAAAGGTCCGTCTAGTCAAGGCTATGGTTTTTCCAGTGGCCATGTATGGATGTGAGAATTGAACAATAAAGAAAAGACCCTGATGTTGGGAAAGATTGAAGCCAGGAGGAGAAGGGGAGGACAGAGGATGAGATGGTTAGATGGCATCATCGACTCAATGGGCATGTGTTTGGGTAAACTCTGGGAGTTGGTGATGGGCAGGGAGGCCTAGCATGTTGCAGTTCATGGGGTCGCAAAGAGGCAGACAGGACTGAGCGACTGAACTAAACTGAATCCCTTACCCCTCTCTTGTCCCTTCTAGATAGTATTTTTTCAAGTTCTGCTTCACTGCCATTCTCTCTATTCTGTCCTTCTGAAACTTATAGAAGATTTGTGCTCAACTTCTCGTTTTGTCATCTGTGTGTGATAATCACCCTATTAATTATAAAGTTTTATATCTCTGTACAGCATTCTGACTAATTTCTTAAATTTTATCTTCTGAATTACCAATTTTCTCTTCCATTTCTTTAAAGCTATTTTATCTGTCCCTTGAGGTTTTCACCTCCTTTAATTGCAGTATTTTTATTATGTTTTATAAGCTCATGTTAGTTCTTTTAAAATTTAACATTTTTATACCGTCTTGTTCTTTCTGATGACCCAATTATTTTATTTGTTAAATCTGTTCATTTAAAAACACTAATTTTAAACTCTCAATCTAACTATCTTGCTGCTGCTGCTACTAAGTCGCTTCAGTTGTGTCCGACTCTGTGTGACCCCAGAGACGGCAGCCCACCAGGCTCCCCCGTCCCTGGGATTCTCCAGGCAAGAACACTGGAGTGGGTTGCCATTTCCTTCTCCAATGCAGGAAAGTGAAAAGTGAAAATGAAGTCGCTCAGTCGTGTCCGACTCCTAGCGACCCCATGGACTGCAGCCCACCAGGCTCCTCTGTCCATGGGATTTTCCAGGCAAGAGTACTGGAGTGGGGTGCCATTGCCTTCTCCAAACTATCTTACATTCTTGCAACTCTATTTCTTTATTACATTTATGTTTACCAATTAATCTATAGCGAATTTTCTTGATATGTTTTATAAAGTATAAGGCTTCCTGAACCACATGGATGGAGTAAATTTTGACCTCAACATGGGTTAGGCCCACATTCAGCAAATATTTCTCAAATTGCCATTTTTCCCCCTTCCTATGGATCTTTGCATCAGATTGCCAACATACTGGATCTTCAGCTTCAGCATTGACAGAAGGTGGAGAAGTGGGCAGCAAAGGATGAGATGGTTGGGCAGCATCACTGACTAATGGACGTGAGTTTGAACAAACTCTGGGAGATACTGAAGGACAGGGAAGCCTGGTGTGCTGTAGTCCATGGGGTCGCAGAGGCTGAACATGACTTAGTGACTGAACAACATCCAGAATCTTGGAAAAAACAAGGAGCCTTCCTGTGCCATTAGGCAGGAAGATTGAATTACTTCTAATTCAATCTTTCACCCAGTAGACATGTCACAGATTGGTTTCTCTGAAATAGGGACTGAAAAAGAGTTTAGTCCTCAAGTCATTTGTTAGGAATGCTCTTGGGATTAACACCTCTGGAAAGAAAAGGAAGGAAATAAGATTGGACCGTGGAGAAGTTGAGCTGTCATGCAGTTATGTGAAATGCCTCTCGTGACCTTACGTGCGGCTTTGGAGTTGCAATGGCCCTTTATAGCTGTTTCTTCACCGAAGAAACAGGGTCAGGCCTTATACCCATGCTGCTTAGTCACTGGGAGCCCTGTGCTTTGGTGAAATAGTTCTCTTTAGTTGAGACAATTTCCAAAGGGTGCATAGCAAAGGTCTCTCTGCCAGGCATTCCTAACAACTGGAATAATAAATCTTTTATTAAAAGGGGATCTAGAAGTATATCATTCTCCATAGTACAGACATCAAGGGCCCCAATTCCCCTCTTCCAGTGGGTTCAAGACTTCATCTCCTATTCCTATATGAGCATTAAATTTATGCTCTAATTTACTGACATCAAAAGTACCAACTCCTTTTCCACAGCATTCTATCCCCCCCCACCCCCACCGGGACCAGGTGCATTAATAGTTCATGAGCTTCTAGTTCCTGTTTATAATTACTGGATTCATCCAAACTGAGATATTTTTGGAAGTCCACTTACACTTGGACAGCAGGACTGTCCTAGGCAGAAGGGGAAGCGTGTTATTTATTTCAAGTATCTTTCTTTCTTGTGATTTTTATCCATGAGGGAAACTTTTGGTTTTTATATTTCATCCTCAGCATTTCTATGTATATGTGGGAAGTCTTTCGTGTTATCTTAGTTCATCAACTTGCAAGAAATGAAATGTAGGTTTTCAACTTCTAAACTTAACCTGAATTGATCAGAATTGCATCAAATATAATATATGCACATACTGTTATGTTTTATACCAAGTTAAAATCCAGCACCATTTATAGAGCAATTAACCACTTACCTTTTGATTTAAAATGATACTTTATTATATTTGAATCCCAAACACACATAAATGTGCATAAAGATATTCATATTTCTGTTCTTGTATTTTCTATTCCTCCATATTCATCTGTTTATTTCTGTACCAATATCACATTATTAGATATTGTAGATTTGTGGGGTTTTTTTTTTTACTATGTAAGATCCTCTATGGCCTCCTAACATAGGCTATTACCTAAAAGAAATACTAAAATCATCTTTAAAACTGCATAGAGTTCCACTGGAAATTGGATTGGAGCTTATTACATTATTTTGAACCTCCATATTTTTGGTAAGCTGTCTAATTATTATTTACTTGTCTAATTATTTTATATTTATTATTAAGTTTTGTCCCTTATAGAGTTGATCATTGTAGAAACAGAGAAAATCTTTTATTTTTTTCTGTATATAATGCATAGTCATCTACTTCACTAAATATCCATTTTAGTATTTATACCTTGGGTATTTGAATCTAAGGTGAAGCTTTCTCTTTATTCTCCCTTCCCTACAAATACATCAATTTTTCAGTTTTGAATAGTGTAGCACATCATGACCATGCTGATAATAACCACAGGAAGTAATACATGATTGCGGTTTCTTTAGTAGTCCAATTCTAAGCAAAATTCCACTGTGGTTTAGTTTACAGGAGAGTTCTCCTATATTTTCCTTTGTATAAAAACAAAGACCACCATAATGACCACCCAGAAGGAAAGGCCTTGTTGCTAAGAGGATATGGAGAGAGAAGAAAAAAACATTTGCTTAAACATATGCTCTTGTTTATATTATACTCTTAGGCAAATTTAAATTGAGATTTTAAAATAAAATGCAGTTTCTATTTGATATATTTCTAGAACATCTGCTGTGAGAGACAATTCTACTAATCAAAATGCACTCATCCAGGATCAGAAGAACTTTCATATGACAATCTTCCAATAACTGAATTACTATTAAAATGAGTATGGGGACAGGAAAAAAATTAATTATACGTGTAACAGTCCCCTCTCCCCCACCACCAAAACCAGTAATTTGTTCATCACAGGTTGCCCATTCCTCATCAAGTCTCGGTATTCTAGTT
This sequence comes from Bubalus bubalis, assembly GCF_019923935.1. Lineage (NCBI taxonomy): Eukaryota > Metazoa > Chordata > Mammalia > Artiodactyla > Bovidae > Bubalus > Bubalus bubalis. Next base: position 22,020,826 of record NC_059163.1, read on the forward strand.
ATCCTGAACGTTTCTCAGTTCTCCCAAGACACCGTGATATGTCTTGGTTCTGGGGCATTTCACATTTTATTTTCCTTCCTGCATTTCTCTTCCCCCATCCATCACATCTGTCCACAAATCAGGTATTAGTTTAGATGCCTCGTTGCCCAGGGAGGCTTCTCTGGTGAACTCTTTGGGGAGGGTCTCGCCATTCTCTCTCATTTTAACATGTACTTCTACTCACACTTTTATTTTGTTTCTTACTTTTTTTTTTTGTCCCTAAAAAATGTTGAATTTTGAGGAGATGGGGAATTCTTGTTTAGAATTGTATCTTTAACAGATAACAAGGAGCTTGTGTGTGCTCTTTGTGACCTGCATTGACAGGTGAGCCTTTACCACTGAGCTACCTCAGAAGCCCCCAACAAGGAGCCTGGAAACCTGTAAATGTTTATTAAATAATGGTAAAATAAGTGAAACTATATTATGTGATTTTTTAAAAAGGGGAATGTGGTAGTTTTGTCCTTCCCTGGTGGCTCAGATGGTAAAGAATCTGCCTGCAATGGGGAGACTTGTGTTTGATTCCTGTGACTGGAAGATGCCCTGGAGAAGGAACTGGCAACCCACTCCAGTATTCTTGCCTGGAGAATCCCATGGACAGAGGAGCCTAGCAGGCTAGAGTTTACAGGGTCTCAAAGAGTCAGACATGACTGAGCAACTCACACACATTATGTGTGTGTGTGTGTGTTTTGTTTTTTTCAAAGAGCAGTGTGGTAGTTTTGTACTATCTCAATTTAGCTAAGTTAAAATTGTGTCTCAGAATCCCCTTCCCTGGATAGTTCTTGGCTAAAGGAGGGCTAAAGAGAAATTTGCACAAGGTTTAGAAATTACCTAGTGGTTACTGGGCTTTGAATGTCAGTGAGGTTAGACATGTTGGACATAGTTACGAGGGGTGGTGGGTCCTAGTTTGTACTCTCTTTGCTCTATACCCAGCTCGTCTTCCTCCCAGACACTTAATTACTCATCATCTTCTTTCACAACTGTGTAACATCTAAGGTCCCATTATTGTAAGGTCCCATTATTCCATGATGTCCATTGTAGTTTGCTTTTCTGATTGAAGCCCTAATTGATACAAAGAGTAATAAGCACTACTCTCTCTTTGAGGTTATTTCATACTTTGCTAAAAATTCTAGAGATCAAAATTCAGGTTAGTGATTTCCAAGGAGATTTTCACTGCAGAAATAAAAATGGAACCAATATGGAAATTTTAAAAAGACAGTCTAGCTTTATGAAAAGTTTATGAAAATCATAAAGCCAACGAAATCAGGGTAAGCTAAATAATTTTTCTCTGGCTTTGGACATGCTTTCCAGACTTGTCAACAGGCTGTTTGCAGTTGTGGGCAAACTTACCCATAACATAATCCCAAGTAAAAAGTTGCTGTGATGAATCTAGACAGTTTTTAATATATACTGAAAAAAAAAACTTAAGGAGAGTAGGTCCATATTGAGGTGAATAATATTATGGAAAATCAGAAATAAATATGGGATAAAGTTACAGACTTAATTTTGTGAATAAATTTAGTGTAAAAGTTGTGTACATCATCATTATTTCTATTTTTGTTAAATCCCTGTAACACGGACATCAAATAATTCCAGTTGTCTATGTTTATGGAAAGTTTGTCCTATACTCTAGCAACAGAACTACAATAAAACAATTCCAAAAGGAAATGAAATGGTGGTGTCAAAATTGCCATGGATATACAATAGTAAATATTATTAACTTGATATCTTTATCCCAATTTCTTAACATAGGTGAGGACAGTGGTTGAAAGGAGAAAAATTAAATGACAACCAAACAAATGAAATAAGAGACAATCTTGCTCACATTTCTCCTTCTATGATTTTTAACTACAATTATAATCATAACTGGGCTTCCCAGGTGGTGCTAGTGGTACCAAGAACCCTGCCTGCCAATGCAGAAGACATAAGAGACATGGGTTTGATTCCTGGGTCAGAAAGATCCCCTGAAAGAGGGCATGGCAAGCCACTCCAGTATTCTTGCCTGGAGAACCCCATGGACAGGAGAGCCTGGCAGGCTATAGCCCATAGGATCGCAAAGAGTTGAACATGACTGAAGCAACTCAGCATGCATGCATGACCATAACTACCTCCTACTCAAAAGTTTTTAATGAGGACAAATGAAGTTCAGAGAATCACCATAGCATTCAAGTTTTTCTCTTTAATCAGAGCTCACACTAACACTCTAAATCTTGTTTCTCATAATCTTATCTGACACACAGTTGGCCAAAGAATGTCAAAAGAACTGTCAAAATTCTACATTAACTGTTGAACTGTAACTATCTGGAGAGTCAGGTCTACATACTGACCAACTTTACCTCCTCCTTCAGAACCTAACATAGTGCCTAGTACCTAAGAGGCATTTGAAAAGATTTATGAAATGAAAGTTATTTGAACCATACTAAAAAAAAAAAATCAGAAATTTCAGGCATGAATATGACACAAACCAAGTTTTATGTCTTTTTGTAGTCGTGACTTTTATTTTTTATAAAAATATAAATATGCTTTTCAAAATAACTTGAGTGAGCTTCACCATTTCTTTTTCAAAGTTAATTTTAAGCATAAGAACCCAGGATCATACAAAAAAATATTAATAATGCTTTCCTGCTGTTTTAATATTTAGAAGATGATAGGCATTTGATGGGTCCAGTACAATTTACCCTTAATTTATCCATATCTGAGAAAGTTTACATCTGCTTTCTGGCCATCTTTGATATAAAATTCTCTGTTTTGATAGCCTTAGAAAATATACCATCTGTAATATGACTGACATACATTTTTTTTTTTTGCATTCAAATTAATACAAATTTTGAAAGGGAAGTATTGTTATGTTTGTATTCCTATATTTAGGTCCACAGAATTAAGTCATTTAGAAACAATTATCCTTTATTGTTTATGTAATGAATGTGTTAGGAAACATAAGTCCATGAGGAAACATCAGTTTAATTCAATTTAGATTGGGAATATGAAAAAAAATCTGACTTTGTGAAAAAGTAGGAAATACTTTATAACAATGAAGAATGTCTACATTAACTTGCTAATATATAATAATGAACTAGTAATATGAATAATGGCATCTTTGCTCTGGTAAGAAACTACTGAAGCTTTCAGGATTAAAGGCATTGTTTTGACACTAGGAAAAAAATTGTAAAAGAATAAAAGGTTGCCATAAATAAGTTAGCAATGAGTAAGTATTTTGAATAAATAAACATAAATTAAAATAACAAAAATTCTTACAGAAAACTTCCTGAAACACTGATATCCCCATTGGTGAGAAATCCAATTGTTTGTAGTCATGAGAAATACAATTTTAAAATTACTTTTTACTGAATTTTGAATGTGAAATACTTCACTGATTAATGATATATTTAAAAAACTGAGCTTTAATTAGTTATCAAATAGCTGATATTTTATTTCTAATTATAATATTGCTTTCTCTTTTTTAAAAAAATCTGTCTAATGTCTTATATGTTTGTGCGTGTGTGTGTTTAGTTGCTCAGTTGTGTCCAACTCTTTGCGAGCCCATGGACTATAGTCTGCCGGGCTCCTCTGTCCATGGAATTTTTCAGGTAAGAATATTGGAGTGGGTTTCCATTTCCTCTCCCAGGGGATCTTCCTGACCCAGGGATGGAACCCTTGAAAAGATTACTGGAGTGGATCGCCATTTCCTTCTCCAGGGAATCTTTGCAACCCAGGGACTGAACCCATGTCTCTAACATCCTCTGCATTGCAGGCAGATTTTTAACCACTGAGCTACCTAAAAGGTCTGAGCAAACTCTGGAAGATATTGAAGGACAGGGAAGCTTGGTGTGTTGTAGTCCATGGGGTCACAAGAATTGGACACAATTTAGTGACTGAACAACAACAACAACAAATGTCTTATATAAAATGATGAAAGAGATTATAAAAACTGATGTCATAACACAAGAAAAACCATACAATGATTATGAGAAAAGAAAAACAGTATTGATTTCTAGGTGTGGTTTGAGTAATCATTGTCATTATTTTAAAGTTGATTAGAACTCAAAACATGGTGTGTGAATTCTTGAGGCGTTATCATTAGCTGCCTGCAGGCATGCTAAGCTGCTTCATTTGTGACCAAGTCTTTGCCATCCCATGGACTGTAGCTCTCCAGGCTCCTCTGTCCAAGGGATTCTCCAGGCAAGAATACTAGAGTGAGTTGCCATTACTTCCTCCAGGGGATCTTCCCCACCCAGGGATCAAACCCGTGTCTCCTGTGTCTCCTGCACTGCAGGCAGATTCTTTATGCTGAGCCATCGGGAAAGCCCAATACTAGCTGCGTGTACCCACAAATATTAAATACATTATTTTGTAAATATCTAATACATATTAGGACATCGTGAATCCTATGTAATGACAGCAATATCCATTCCCTTGCATCATCTACTGTTTGCCACAACTTCTTTATTTTGAAATATTCTTGAACTTGATCAATCTAGATACTCTATATACAGCAGAGGCCAGCAAACATCTCTTGTAAATTGGCAGATAAGTATTTTAGGTTTTGCGGGCCATACAGTTCTGTGGCAGCTACTCAACTCTGCCATCAGAGCAGAAAGCAGCCATCAAAGTATTTCAAAGACAAATGACTATGACCATTTCAATAAATTTTTGAAAATATTGAGCAAACATAGAGCCAATAAAACTTTATTTATGGACATTGAAATTTGAATGTCACACTTTTCATGTGTCATAAAATATTACCCTTTTTTGATGTTTCTTAAAAATAATTTTAAAGACATAAAAACCATTCTTAGCTCCTGAGTATAGAGAAACAAGTGATGGACCGGATTTGGCCTGTGGGCCATAGTCTGCCAAGTCCTGTCACAGAATACGGAGGAGTCTGTCAACTGAGTTTGCTTGTGGGATAAAAATCTTAAGCTCCCTGATGGAGGTTGAATGAAGAAAAATAATCACACGTTTTTATCCTTAGTGAATAAATCATATTATTCTTTATATAAATAAAAATAGATGCAGTGACACTGTGCAAAGGCAACTAGCCAAATATCTGAACCGTATTTCCTTTAGAGAAAGAAAAAAAATGAAAGCCTTGGGGCACAGAAAATAAAAAGTAAAATTAGTGAAGCCACACAGATGAATCTAATACATTTGATTTTCTAGTTGGAGAACTATTACAATTGATTCACAATAGGTACAGTATTTTCTGTGTTAAAACTACCTAAACTGCAAAGCAGTGATACATGGGCCCCTTTGAAAATGAGGCGAGCTGGGGTCTGGGATCCTTCACTGCAATGCTTGTGCCTGGACAAAAGTCTCCTCCAGCAACAAAATACAAAGACACTATAAGGCACTAAAAATAATTGCATGCATGTGCAGTTGGGTCAAATTATGAAAAACAAGATACGAAAAGACCAAAAACCCAACTGCCACTTCTGAAGTGTTGTGGGCAAGAGCAGGGTCCTCACAGTGTAGTTCTCTGATATCTCTAATGAGAGAGGCCACAAGCAGCACAGGAAGCCTTCCCTAAGACTGACACTAGCCCTTTGTTAACAGAAGCACCAGAGGAAAGAAATGGGTCTGCTTGAGCCAGTTTTTTTTATTTATTCATGTAAGAATACAAAAATACTTGCTAGTAAAATGAACCAAACGGATGTTTCTGCTGGCCATGGAGTTCTAATGAAAACCACGGCTCATTGAACAAAAGTTAGAAAGGCAGCCTTTGAGATACTCAAGCACTGACAAAGATCTATCTAGGATTTATCATTAATTGGGTTATGCTGAATTTCCACTTCTCATTTAGCTCAACTTCTACTTTCATTAACCACCTATCACCCTGAGGAGTAAAGGGTGACCTTAATAATAGAATGGCTGAATTTTCTACACGATCATCTAAGTATTTGTTCTACATGATTTATGATCCTTTCATTTCATTCTCAAAATACTCTGTCACACTATATAATTGAGAAAACATTGAAGAATAGTTGCAAAATCAATCAAATGAAATGGAAAGAAGTACTAAATTTTAACGTCTTACATTTTTAGCATTTTTACGTGTTTAGCATTTTTCACTGAGGATATCTGTTTGGTTGTTGCTTTTCTTTTGTTAGCTCTGACTCCAGAGGAGGCAATTTTGTATTTAGCCTAATGCCTATGAGCTTCTGCGGTGGCTCAGAAGTAAAGAATCTGCCTGCAATGCAGGAAACCCAGGAGACAGGGGTTTGATCCCTGGGTTGAGAAAATCCCCTGGAGGAGAAAATGGCAACCCACTCCAGTATGCTTGCCAGGAAAATCTCACAGACAGGGTATCCTAGTGAGCTGCAGTCCATGGGGTCACAAAGAATTGGATACAACTGAGTGTGCATACAACAACACAACTGTTGGTCCTACTTACCTCTTTCAAAGAGCAGACCAAATGTTACAGTTTGATTCTTTCCAAAAAACAATCAGGCAACAATAGTAGACAAATGACACCACTGCTCACTTACCTAACTCTTCAGTCTGGGCTCTATCTCAAGTAGTTACTGAAAGTGAAAGTGTTAGTCATTTACTCATGTCTGACTCTTCGTGACCTCATGGTGTGTAGCCCACCAGAATTCTCTGTCCATGGAATTCTCTAGGCAAAAATAATGGTGTGGATAGCCATTCCCTTCTCCAGGGGATCTTCCAGACCCAGGGACTGAACCCATGTCTCCTGCATTGCAGGCAGACTTTTTACTGTTTGAGGCGGGCACCAGGGAAATCTCATTTGATTACTACTGACCTAGAAAACCTTAGACTGCCTGGACCTCTAAGACTAAGATTCTTATAACTTCTTGACTATCTATGACTTAAAAATGAAAAGCTGGTTCCACACAGGAGGTAGGTAAAAGGAAAGAGAATTGCTGCCACTCTTACAACACCTTTGGCAATCTGCATACATACAGCTTTTCTTGAACATACCAGAGAGTTGAATTCAACAACAGGAAACCTAAGGAAAAACAGAATACATACACTTGCTTACCTACAGTGGAGTAGAGCTAAGTGAACATCTAGAAGAATTCAGCTATAATTTTTAACAAATTGCTGAATGCTGACTGTGGGATAGCAGGATAATATAGAAGACGATGAGAACCACAAACACAAGAGAAATTCACACAAACACTTGGACTCTTCTTGCAAAAATGACCAATGAGTGACAAGAAAGTACATATGAGGTGCAGGCCTAGAGAAGTTGCAGAGCAACCACTTTCAGAAAAGGCATAACACCTGATCATATCATTCCTCTTATTTCCTTTGGGCAGGGTGGTTGGGAAGCCTGAAGATGGTGGCGAAATGGGAACAAACACTATCACCATAGGAACATCTTGAAAACTCATTGTAACTAGAAGAAGAAAACTAGGAAAAACTCCACTCTGCCTCTGGGGCAGGAGGGAGGTGGAGGATACATATATAGTCAAGACCTGAATCCGGTATTAGAAGGTACTAGAAGCAGAAGGTAATAAAGCAGAAGTAGATGTTTTTCTGGAACTCTCTTCTTTTTTTGATTATCCAACGGATGTTGGCAATTTGATCTCAGATTCCTCTGCCTTTTCTAAATCCAACTAAACATCTGGAAGTTCATGGTTCACATACTGTTTACCTGGCTTGAAGAATTTTGAGCATTACTTTGCTAGTGTGTGAGATGAGTGCAATTGTGAAGTTTGAACATTCTTTGGCATTGCCTTTCTTTGGGATTGAAATGAAAACTAAAATTTTCCAGTCCTGTGGCCATTAGAAGATATTAGATCTGATAGAGTGCCTGAAGAACTATGGACAGAGGTTTGTGACACTGTACAGGAAGCAGTGATCAAGAACATCCCCAAGAAAAAGAAATGTGAAAAGACAAAACGGTTGTCTGAGGAGGCCGTACAAATAGCTGTGAAACGAAGAGAAGCAAAAGGCAAAAGAGAAAAGGAAAGATATACCCAATTTGAATGCAGAGTTCTAAAGACTAGCAAGGAGAGATAAGAAAGCCTTCCTCAGCGATCAATGCAAAGAAATGGAGGAAAACAATAGAATGGGAAAGACTAGAGAGCTCTTCAAGAAAATTAAAGATACCGAGGGAAAATTTCATGTAAAGGTGGGCACAGTAAAGGACAGAAATGGTATGGACCTAACAGAAGCAGAAGATATTAAGAAGAGGTGACAAGAATACACTGAAGAACTGTACAAAAAAGATCTTCACTACCCAGATAACCACGATGGTGTGATCAGTCACCTAGAGCCAGACATCCTGGAATGTGAAATCAAGTGGGCCTTAGGAAGCATCACTATGAACAAAGCTTGTGAAGGCGATGGAATTCCAGTTGAGCTACTTTAAATCCTAAAAGATAATGCTCTGAAACTGCTGCACTCAATATGCCAGCAAATTTGGAAAATTCAGCAGTGGCCACAAATCTGGAAAAGGTCAGTTTTCATTCCAATTCCAAATAAAGGCAATACCAAAGAATGTTCAAACTACTACACAATTGCACTCATCTCACAAGCTAGCAAAGTAGTGTTCAAAATTCTCCAAGCCAGGCTTCAAGAGTCTGTGAACCATGAACTTCCAGATGTTCAAGCTGGATTTAGAAAAGGCAGAGGAAACAGAGATCAAATTGCCAACATCCACTGGATCGTCGAAAAAGCAAGAGAATTCCAGAAAAGCATCTATTTCTGCTTCATTGACTATGCCAAAGCCGTTGACTGTGTGGATCACAACAAACTCTGGAAAACTCTTCAGGAGATGGGAATACCAGGTCACCTTACCTGCCTCATGAGAAATGTGTATGCAGGTCAAGAAGCAACAGTTAGAACTGGACATAGAACAACAGACTGGTTCCAAATCGGGAAAGGAGTTTGTCAAGGCTGTATATTGTCACCCTGCTTATTTAACTTATATGCAGAACATCATGTGAAATGTCAGACTGGATGAAGCACAAGCTGGAATCAAGATTGCTGGGAGAAATATCAATAACCTCAGGTACACAGACGACACCACCCTTATGGCAGAAAGTGAAGAAGAACTAAAGAGCTCCTTGATGAAATTGAAAGAGGAGAGTGAAAAAGTTGGCTTAAAACTTAACATTCAAAAAACTAAGATCATGGCATCTGGTCCCATCACTTCATGGCAAATGGGGAAATAGTGGAAACAGTGAGAGACCTTATTAATTGGGGCTCCATAATCTGCAACCATGAAACTAAAAGACACTTGCTCCTTGGAAGAAAAGCTCTGACCAACCTAGACAGCATATTAAAAGCAGAGATGTTACTTTGTCAACAAAAGTCTGTCTCCTCATGGTTTTACTACTAATGGTTTTACCAGTAGTCATGTGTGGATGGGAGATTTGGACTATAAAGAAAGCTGAGCATCAAAGAATTGATGCTTTTGAACCATGGTGTTGGAGAAGACTCTTGAGAGTCCCTTGGACTGCAAGGAGATCCAACCAGTCAATCCTAAAGGAAATCAGTCCTGAATACCCTGTGGAAGGACTGATGCTAAAGCTGAAACTCCCATGCTTTGGCCACTTGATGCGAAGAACTGACTCATTGGAAAAGACCCTGATGCTGGGAAAGATTGAAGGCAGGAGGAGAAGGGGACAATAGAGGATGAGATGGTTGGATGGCATCACCGACTCGATGGACATGAGTTTGAGCATGCTCCAGGAGTTGGTGATGGACAGAGAAGCCTGGCGTGCTGCAGTCCATGGGGTGACAGTCAGACACGACTGAGCAACTGAACTGAACTGAACTAAATCTGGGGTTGGGACAGGATCACTGAGAATGCCCTATTTCAACACCCATTGACAAAATGCTTACCTAAGCCTAGGTCTAAAGAAAAAATTCCCCTTTCCCTCACCCCCAGCAGGATGGCAAGCATTGCCTATAGTCATTTTCTTACCCTTGGGAGAGGGAGAGGAAGTTGTAGGAAGACCACCTAAGGCACTGTTGAAAGGGAAGACCTAAGTTCAGGGTGGAGCCACCTAAAATATATTAGAACAGAAAAAAAAAAAAAAAAAAATCAAGGAGAAAGAAGAAGAAAATCAAAATCCCTAAGCATGGTCTTTCTTTTTGTCTTTTTCTTCTGGAACCCCTATGATTCGAATGTTGTAGCATTTAATATTGTCCTGGAGCTCTCTGAGATTGTCCTCATTTCTTTTAATTCGTTTTTCTTTTATCCTCTCTGATTCATTTATTTCTACCATTCTATCTTCTAATTCACTAATCCTATCTTCTGCCTCTGTTATTCTACTATTTGTTGCCTCCAGAGTGTTTTTAATTTCATTTATTGCATTATTCATTATATATTGACTCTTCTTTATTTCTTCTAGGTCCTTGTTAAACCTTTCTTGCATCTTCTCAATCCTTGTCTCCAGGCTATTTATCTGTGATTCCATTTTAATTTCAAGATTTTGGATCAATTTCACTATCATTATTCAGAATTCTTTATCAGGTAGATTCCCTATCTCTTCCTCTTTTGTTTGGTTTGGTGGGCATTTATCCTGTTCCTTTATCTGCTGGGTATTCCTCTGTCTCTTCATCTTGTTTAAATTGCTGAGTTTGGGGTGTCCTTTCTGTATTCTGGCAGTTTGTGGAGTTCTCTTTATTGTGGCATTTCCTCGCTGTGTGTGGGTTTGTACAGGTGGCTTGTCAAGGCTTCCTGGTTAGGGAAGCTTGTGTCGGTATTCTGGTGGGTGGAGCTATATTTCTTCTCTCTGGAGTGCAATGAAATGTCCAAAAAGAAAGACCATGAGAAAATACTTGAGGATATAATAGTTGAAAACTTCCCTAAAATGGGGAAGGAAATAATCACCCAAGTCCAAGAAACCCAGAGAGTCCCAAACAGGATAAACCCAAGGCAAAACACCCCAAGACACATATTAATCAAATTAACAAAGATCAAACACAAAGAACAAATATTAAAAGCAGCAAGGGAAAAACAACAAATGACACACAAGGGAATTCCCATAAGGATAACAGCTGATCTTTCAACAGAAACTCTTCAAGCCAGGAGAGAATGGCAAGACATACTTAAAATGATGAAAGAAAATAACCTACAGCCCAGATTATTGTACCCAGCAAGGATCTCATTCAAGTATGAAGGAGAAATCAAAAGCTTTTCAGACAAGCAAAAGCTGAGAGAATTCTGCACCACCAAACCAGCTCTCCAACAAATACTAAAGGATATTCTCTAGACAGGAAACACAAAAATGGTGTATAAATTCGAACACAAAACAATAAAGTAAATGGCAATGGGATCATACTTATCAGTAATTACCTTAAACGTAAATGGGTTGAATGCCCCAACCAAAAGACAAAGACTGGCTGAATGGATACAAAAACAAGACCCCTACATATGTTGTCTACAAGAGACCCACCTCAAAACAAGGGACACATACAGACTGAAAGTGAAGGGCTGGAAAAAGATTTTCCATGCAAATAGGGACCAAAAGAAAGCAGGAGTAGCAATACTCATATCAGATAAAATAGACTTTAAAACAAAGGCTGTGAAAAGAGACAAAGAAGGTCACTACATAATGATCAAAGGATCAATCCAAGAAGAAGATATAACAATTATAAATATATATGCACCCAACATGGGAGCACCGTAGTATGTAAGACAAATGCTAACAAGTATGAAAGGAGAAATTAACAATAACACAATAATAGTGGGAGACTTTAATACCCCACTCACACCTATGGATAGAGCAACTAAACAGAAAATTAACAAGGAAACACAAACTTTAAATGATACAATAGACCAGTTAGACCTAATTGATATCTATAGGACATTTCATCCCAAAACAATGAATTTCACCTTTTTCTCAAGTGCGCATGGAACCTTCTCCAGGATAGATCACATCCTGGGCCATAAAGCTAGCCTTGGTAAATTCAAAAAAATTGAAATCATTCCAAGCATCTTTTCTGACCACAATGCAGTAAGATTAGATCTCAATTACAGGAGAAAAACTATTAAAAATTCCAACATATGGAGGCTGAACAACACGCTGCTGAATAACTAATAAATCACAAAAGAAATCAAAAAAGAAATCAAAATTTGCATAGAAACGAATGAAAATGAAAACACAACAACCCAAAAGCTGTGGGACACAGTAAAAGCAGTCCTAAGGGGAAAGTTCATAGCAATACAGGCACACCTCAAGAAACAAGAAAAAAGTAAAATAAATAACCTAACTCTACACCTAAAGCAACTAGAAAAGGAAGAAATGAAGAACCCCAGGGTTAGTAGAAGGAAAGAAATCTTAAAAATTAAAGCAAACTAATACAATTATGTAAAGTTTAAAAAATAAAATTAAATTAAAAAAAATTAGAGCAGAAATAAATGCAAAAGAAACAAAAGAGACCATAGCAAAAACCAACAAAACCAAAAGCTGGTTCTTTGAAAGGATAAATCAAATTGACAAACCATTAGCCAGACTCATCAAGAAACAAAGGGAGAAAAATCAAATCAATAAAATTAGAAATGAAAATGGAGAGATCACAACAGACAACACAGAAATACAAAGGATCATAAGAGACTACTATCAACAATTATATGCCAATAAAATGGACAACGAGGAAGAAATGGACAAATTCTTAGAAAAGTACAATGTTCCAAAACTCGACCAGGAAGAAATAGAAAATCTTAACAGACCCATCACAAGCACGGAAATTGAAACTGTAATCAAAAATCTTCCAGCGAACAAAAGCCCAGGTCCAGACGGCTTCACAGCTGAATTCTACCAAAAATTTAGAGAAGAGCTAACACCTATCCTATTCAAACTCTTCCAGAAAATTGCAGAGGAAGGTAAGCTTCCAAACTCATTCTATGAGGCCACCATCACCCTAATACCAAAACTTGACAAAGATCCCACAAAAAAAGAAAACTACAGGCCAATATCACTGATGAACATAGATGCAAAAATCCTTAACAAAATTCTAGCAATCAGAATCCAACAACACATTAAAAAGATCATACACCATGACCAAGTGGGCTTTATCCCAGGGATGCAAGGATTCTTCAATATCCGCAAATCAATCAATGTAATACACCACATTAACAAATTGAAAAATAAAAACCATATGATTATCTCAATAGATGCAGAGAAAGCCTTTGACAAAATTCAACATCCATTAATGATAAAAAACTCTCCAGAAAGCAGGAATAGAAGGAACATACCTCAACATAATTAAAGCTATATATGACAAACCCACAGCAAACATTATCCTCAATGGTGAAAAATTAAAAGCATTTCCTCTAAAGTAAGGAACAAGACAAGGGTGCCCACTTTCACCATTACTATTCAACATAGTTTTGGAAGTTTTGGCCACAGCAATCAGAACAGAAAAAGAAATAAAGGGAATCCAAATTGGAAAAGAAGAAGTAAAACTCTCACTGTTTGCAGATGACATGATCCTCTACATAGAAAACTCTAAAGACTCCACCAGAAAATTACTAGAACTAATCAATGACTATAGTAAAGTTGCAGGATATAAAATCAACACACAGAAATCCCTTGCATTCCTATACACTAATAATGAGAAAACAGAAAGAGAAATTAAGGAAACAATTCCATTCACCATTGCAATGGAAAGAATAAAATACTTAGGAATATATCTACCTAAAGAAACTAAAGACCTATATATAGAAAACTATAAAACACTGATGAAAGAAATCAAAGAGGACACTAATAGATGGAGAAATATACCATGTTCATGGATTGGAAGAATCAATATAGTGAAAATGAGTATACTACCCAAAGCAATCTATAGATTCAATGCAATCCCTATCAAGCTACCAACAGTATTCTTCACAGAGCTAGAACAAATAATTTCACAATTTGTATGGAAATACAAAAAAACCTCGAATAGCCAAAGGGATCTTGAGAAAGAAGAATGGAACTGGAGGAATCAACCTACCTGACTTCAGGCTCTACTACAAAGCCACAGTCATCAAGACAGTATGGTACTGGCACAAAGACAGAAATATAGATCAATGGAACAAAATAGAAAGTCCAGAGATAAATCCACGCACCTATGGACACCTTATCTTTGACAAAGGAGGCAAGAATATACAATGGCTTAAAGACAATCTCTTTAACAAGTGGTGCTGGGAAATCTGGTCAACCACTTGTAAAAGAATGAAACTAGAACACTTTCTAACACCATACACAAAAATAAACTCAAAATGGATTAAAGATCTAAACGTAAGACGAGAAACTATAAAACTCCTAGAGGAGAACATAGGCAAAACACTCTCTGACATACATCACAGCAGGATCCTCTATGACCCACCTCCCAGAATATTGGAAATAAAAGCAAAAATAAACAAATGGGACCTAATTAAACTTAAAAGCTTCTGCACATCAAAGGAAACTATTAGCAAGGTGAAAAGGCAGCCTTCAGAATGGGAGAAGATAATAGCAAATGAAGCAACTGACAAACAACTAATCTCAAGAATATACAAGCAACTCCTACAGCTCAACTCCAGAAAATAAATGACCCAATCAAAAAATGGGCCAAAGAACTAAACAGACATTTCTCCAAAGAAGACATACAGATGGCTAACAAACACATGAAAAGATGCTCAACATCACTCATTATCAGAGAAATGCAAATCAAAACCACTATGAGGTACCATTTCACACCAGTCAGAATGGCTGCGATCCAAAAGTCTACAAGTAATAAATGCTGGAGAGGGTGTGGAGAAAAGGGAACCCTCTTCCACTGTTGGTGGGAATGCAAACTAGTACAGCCACTATGGAGAACAGTGTGGAGATTCCTTAAAAACTGGAAATAGAACTGCCTTATGATCCAGCAATACCACTGCTGGGCATACACACTGAGGAAACCAGAAGGGAAAGAGACACGTGTACCCCAATGTTCATCGCAGCACTGTTTATACTAGCCAGGACATGGAAGCAACCTAGATGTCCATCAGCAGATGAATGGATAAGAAAGCTGTGGTACATATACACAATGGAGTATTACTCAGCCATTAAAAAGAGTACATTTGAATCAGTTCTAATGAGGTGGATGAAACTGGAGCCTATTATACAGAGTGAAGTAAGCCAGAAAGAAAAACACCAATACAGTATACTAACACATATATATGGAATTTAGAAAGATGGTAACAATAACCCTGTGTAGGAGACAGCAAAAGAGACACTGATGTATAGAACAGTCTTATGGACTCTGTGGGAGAGGGAGAGGGTGGGAAGATTTGGGAGAATGGCATTGAAACATGTAAAATATCATGTATGAAACGAGTTGCCAGTCCAGGTTCGATGCATGATACTGGATGCTTGGGGCTAGTGCACTGGGATGACCCAGAGGGATGGAATGGGGAGGGAGGAGGGAGGAGGGTTCAGTATGGGGAACACATGTATACCTGTGGCGGATTCATTTTGATATTTGGCAAAACTAATACAATTATGTAAAGTTTAAAAATAAGATAAAATTAAAAAAAAAAATCCCTAAGCATTAATCTCAGAGAGAGACAGAAAAACAATAAAAAATAAATGAAGAAAAACACCATGAAGGGAATAAAAAAGATAAAAGCAATAGAGAGAACCTTAGAGAAACATTCGGATTTTTGATAATAATAATAATGTCATCTGGTGATACTGGCTTTGAGAGACAGAGAGAAAGCATAATCATTTGGAAGGTTGAACACTATTTCAGATTATACAGACTTTAAAAAGGTCATAAAAGAATTTTACAAAATTCATGCAAGAAAATTGGAGAATCTGTGATGATTTAAAATTCCTAGAAAAGCATAACCCACGACATTGAAATAAGCAGAAAACAATTTCATCGAATCCATAAATAAAAATCTTTCTTACATCAAAACTCTGCCTCAGAGTTTCATTAATAAGTTTCACTATTCATTTGAGGATGAAACAATGTCAAGCTCATAAATACTTATTCTGAATACTTAAAAAAGAAAATACATCCAAACTTGTTTTATGGGGTTAAGATACTCTTGATGCCAAAATATGAAAAAAAAAAAAAATTATAGCCAGAGAAAATTACAGGCTGATCTCATTGATGTATATCAGTTCAGTTTTCAGTCACTCAGTCGTGTCTGACTCTTTGTGACCCCATGAATTGCAGCACGCCAGGCCTCCCTGTCCATCCCCAACTCCCGGAGTTCACCCAGACTCACGTCCATCGAGTCAGTGATGCCATCCAGCCATCTCTTCCTCTGTTGTCCCCTTCTCCTCCTGCCCCCAATCCCTCCCAGCATCACAGTCTTTTCCAATGAGCCAACTCTTTGCATGAGGTGGCCAAAGTACTGGAGTTTCAGCTTTAGCATCATTCCTTCCAAAGAAATCCCAGGGCTGATCTCCTTTAGAATGGACTGGTTGGATCTCCTTGCAGTCCAAGGGACTCTCAAGAGTCTTCTCCAACACCACAGTTCAAAAGCATCAATTCTTCGGCGCTCAGCTTTCTTCACAGTCCAACTCTCACATGACCACAGGAAAAACCATAGCCTTGACTAAATGGACCTTTGTTGGCAAAGTAATTTCTCTAGCTTTCTATGCTGTCTAGGTTGGTCATAACTTTCCTTCCAAGGAGTAAGCGTCTTTTAATTTCATGGCTGCAATCACCATCTGCCATGATTTTGGAGCCCCAAAAAATAGTCTGACACTGTTTCCACTGTTTCCCCATCTATTTCCTATGAAGTGATGGGACCAGATGCCATGATCTTCGTTTTCTGAATGTTGAGCTTTAAGCCAACTTTTTCACTCTCCTCTTTCACTTTCATCAAGAGGCTATTTAGTTCCTCTTCACTTTCTGCCATAAGGGTGGTGTCATATTCATATCTGAGGTTATTGATATTTCTCCTGGCAATCTTGATTCCATCTTGTGCTTCTTCCAGCCCAGGGTTTCTTATGATGTACTCTGCATATAGCTACAAATATTTATGTTCAAAATATTGACAAATGAATTGTAGTCATATATAACAGAATAATATGTCATTATCTGGTTAGGCTTATTGATACTAGAAAATCAGTTTAGGTAATTCAACACATTAAGCAGAATAAAATGGTGAAAGTAAAATTATTCTCTCAGATAATATCTAGAACAAAGCATCAGTAAATCTGTGATTTTAAAAATCCCAGCAAAATTAAGATTAGAGGGGACTAGTCTCAATCTGATAAAGAAAATCAACAACAAAAAAATCTAAGCAACCTCATATTTAGTAGTAAGTCTTTCCCTCTGAAATCAGGGAAAGAATATAGATGTCTACTGTGAGTATTTCTATTCAAATTCTAGTGGAAAGCCTCCCTAATGAGATTTTTTAAAAAGGAAAAAAGAAGAAAAAAGCAACATCTATGAGTTTTAGATGAAAAGTAATAGCTTATTTGTATATAACTGTGTATACAGAAAATGCAAACGATCTTTTTTAGAGTAAATAAGTGAGTTTAACCATTTGGCTTGATAGAAAGTTAATGTTTAAAAAAAAAACAACCATATTTGTATTTAACAGCCACAAGGAGTAAAGAAAAGGACATTTTCAAGTTACCATTTATAATGAGGACATCAAACACTTAGAAATAAATCTAATACAATTTTTGTAAATGTTGAATATTAGGAAATATCATATCCATAAACTGAAAAGGTTTACAGAGCTTTACAGGCTCTCAATTTTCTCAAAATTGTTTTACAAGTCAATAAAATTCAGAATTCATCCAATTTTGTGTACAAATTGACAAAATGTCTGTAAAACTGTTATGGATGTGTAAAGGTCAAATAGCTCCCCTCTAAGTGGTTGGTAAACTTAAATATGAATGGCAAAACAACGCAACAGAGTATCTGCATGTTATCAGGACAGGGAAACATTTCTGAAACATGGCAGGAAAAATGGTAACCACAAGAAAGAGACTAATGAATAGGAGTACATTTATCTGGGGACCTTCCATTTATTCAAGACACCATTAGTGAATGCAAATGCAATCTACACAGCACAGACGACATGTGCAACCCATGTGTGTCAGCTTCTCTAGCCGAGTACCAAAAACCCAGTGAATTAAAAGAATAAAAACATATTCTCTCCCAGTTCTGGATGACTATGCTGAGATCAGCATTGGTGGGTCAAAATCAAATTGTCAGCAGACCCTGGAGGGAGAATCAGGTTCTTGCTTCTTCAGGCTTCTGAAGTCACATCAAGGAGGCTCTAACACCTTGTCGCCTTATCTTCTATGTCTGTGCCAAGTCCCCCTCTGCCTTCCTCTTAAAATTATATGTATGACTGCATTCACAGTCCACCCAGATCATTTGGGAAAATCTCTTTATCCCAGCATCCTTAATTTAATCATATTCGTCAAATTTTTATCATACAAGCTTAGGGATTTCTGCCTACTGCACAACGTAACTAACAGAGGACTCAAATCAAAACAAGATAAAGAACTCTGACAAATCAACAATAGAAAGACAACTCAATAAAATCTGAAACACACAACTTCACAAAAGAAGATATCCAAATGGCCAATGAAGATTTTAAAAAAATAGTCAACTCTATTAGACTTTGCAGGGAAATGTAGCTCACTAGAATAGCTAAAAAAGAGACTGACAGATCTCAAAGTTTGCTGAGACTCTTGAGCAACTGTAAGCCTCATACATTCCTGATGGGTGTATAAAGTGTCAGAACTACTACGGAGAACTGCTAATATATTTCTCCTACATGAGACATTAACAACAGATTCAATGTCTGGTGAGAATCTGCCTTCTGGTTCACTGATGGCTGTCCCCACATGGTAAAAGGGAGAAAGGAGTTCTCTGGGTCTCTTAGATAAGGACACTAATCTCTTTGATGAGGTCTCTGTCCTCAGGACCTAATCACCTCCCAAAGGCCCTACCCAACCTTCAAATACCATCACTTTGAGGGTTAGGTTTCAACATATGAACTGAGAGGGGAATGAGCATTCAGTCTATAACAGACATATTAAGTTAATACATAGGAAAAATAACAGTAATTACACTGTAAATGCAATCTTTCCTTGTCAGTATGGATATAATTGCAAACAACAGAAATGTAGGCTGAACTTAAACCAATCTGATTATGTTTTACAAAAATAGAACTCCATTCCGTTTCAAAAGAAGATTTCACATTTGTCAAAAAGAATATAACTCAAATTAGAATGCTTGCACACCTTTACAATTTTTTCTTTGTTTATAACAATTTTTTAAAACCTAAACATAATAAAAAATGGACTTTTTCCCCTTTTAAACTAAGTATACCTAACTCTTTTTCATTTAAAATCTTTATTCCAGAGTGATAGCAAAGAGGTAAAACTACAGGGAAACATATTAGTGCACATACATTTGGAAATAATTTTGGAAGACAGCCTATGTGTGTGCTTATAACTAAAACAATCTTTGATACAGAAGGTTTCTTTGAATTGAATATTAATGCAGAGGGTTTGGAATGTTTCAACATTTCTCCTGTATAAATAATAGCTAAGGACATTATACTTAGTTTGCTTCCTGAAAAGTTAACCTGACTCATACATATATTATTATACTTAGTATATTAAGTGTTTGTTGAAAATGCCCTTAGCCCTAAAATTCAAACCTGTTATCATGTGATGATATGTATATGAACTTAATATATATTCTCTCTACCATGAAGCTCTCCCAAATTTCCTTGGCTGGAATTAATTGTTCTACTGTCTTTGTACTATAATTTACTCAAAAATCTATTATAGAAACTAGAATTGTATTCTCCCCAAATCCACATGTTGAAGTCCTAAGCCTAAAATGAGGGATTGGCATCCTTAAAAAGAGAGGCAATTATGACCCAGAAATACACAGAAGGATGATCACATGAAGACACGAGAAGAAGGCCATCTACAAGCCAAGCTCAAAAGGGGCCTTGGAAGAAATCAACCCTGCTGACATCTTGATCCTGAACTTCTAGCTTCCAGACTGTGAAAAAAGACATTTGTATTGTTTGAAGCCAGCCAGTGTATGGTCCTTTGTGATGGCAGCCTTTGCAAACTAAGAGAGTATATAACTGCACTCTTTAGCTAGAGATAATTGTACATGGGAATATTTCAGACATCCGAGAGCCGAGATCGCATCCTTTCCTTTTTGTTCTACTTCCTCTTTCTGTCTTCCCTTTGTCTTCATATGCTTCCTTCCCTTCTTCTTCTACTCCCCTCACAGCCCATGTTGGTCAGTTAATCTTTTAATAAATAGTGAGCCATGACTCTGATATTCAGTGAAGGCAGAGTAGAAAAAAATAACTGACCATTTTAGAAAATAATGAAAGTAATAACATTAATCTGAATTTTTCAATGAATACATTTTAAAAGATAAACAAAATTAGAAAGATAATATCTCTTTTTTTAAACAAAGCTTCTCACTCCCTTCAATTTTCACTGCTCTGCAGGCATGCTACTTGATAGACTTTGTGTTTGGAAATTGATTATGCTGACTGGATCCCATGCTTTCCTTTTCCTCCTTCCTCCTTTATCAAGCCTCTGTCATAAACTGGCTAGAAAAGGTGAATCAAACTCCTGAAACTCTGAACATGATATTAACTTGCAACAGGGACAGGGGAGCCTGGTGGGCTGCCGTCTATGGGGTCGCACAGAGTCAGACACGACTGAAGCAACTTAGCAGCAGAAGCACATAATCCAAAGCATGTTTTGTTTCTGATGTCTTCACAACATGATCAAACCATGATATTGCAAAAGTAACTCACACAGGGGCTAAGTCTTTCAACACAACTTAAATCAAAAACAAAGTCTGTCCTGTAAATAATACTAATTAACTCTAAGCCCATAAGATAAAGAAAGAATATAATTAATGACCTCTGTGTTTTCCCATCTGATAGACAGGTGTACTTTCATTGGTTTTGAAAAACTATGGCTGAGTTCCAAGACCATAAAGCCACAGGTGGATTCCTATTATATAAGATTTATGGTTCTTATGGATGGATTTCATTGTGATCATTCATGTAATGATCTTGATAACAGCATTATTCCACATGTAAACTCAGCAGTTATATGAAAGTATATTAGAATGCTACAAAGTCTAACAGTAACTTGAGAACTAAGAGTAGAAGCCTCTTCCCACTTAAGTATGCAAATCACTAACAATGATCTAGATATGTCAAGTATATTATGAATACTTTAAAGTGACACCCTCTAATTTTTAAAAATATTTCCATTTTCAAATGTAATTCTATAAGGGTATCAGAGAGATTTTCATTATAATTCTGTTTTATGCAGTCTAAATAATTTATCATGCATTTGTATAACCTACTCTTACAGTATTAGAAATTTTACATTAGAATAACTAAGTAGTGAAATGTGCCATATTTTAAAATATATTTTATAGCATAAATGATAATTTAAAATGAGAGATTTATCTTCTTAAGTTTTACTTTAGTACTTGCTAAGATTTACTAATTGCATACCAAGTTAAATAAGCAGGGCGACAATACACAGCCTTGACATACTCCCTTCCCAGTGTGGGAACAGTTCACTGTTACATGTCTGTTTATAACTGTTGCTTCTTGACTTGCAAACAGATTTCTCAGGAGGCAGGTAAGGTGGTCTCATACTCCCATGTCCTTCAGAATTTTTCTCAGTTTGTTGTGATCCACACAGTCAAAGGCTTTAACATAGTCTATGAAGCAGAAGTAGATGTTTTTCTGTAATTTCCTTGCTTTCTCTATGATCCAGTGGATGTTGGAAATTTGACCTCTGGTTCCTTTGCCTTTTCTAAATCCAGCTCGTACATCTGGAAGTTCTTGGTTCAGATACTGTTGAAGCCTAGCTTGAAGGATTTTGAGCAAACTACTATGGATACCTGTTCATATTTTCTACTAAATGTGGGCCTAAAAACAATCTATGGCCCAGCAATTCTACTTATATTTCATAAATATGTCTATCGATTCAGCTGACTGTATAGAGCTTCTCGATCTTTGGCTGCAAAGACTATAATCAATCTGCTTTTGGTATTGACCATCTGGTGATGTCCATGTGCAGAGGCATGTCTTCTGTTGTTGGAAGAGGGTGTTTGCTATGACAGTGTGTGCTCTTGGAAAAGCTCTATTAGCCTTTGCCCTGCTTCATTTTGTACTCCAAGGCCAGACTTGCCTCTTACTCCAGGTATCTCTTGACTTTGCATTTCAGTTCCTATGATAAACAGGACATCTTTTTTTTTTTTTCCAGTATTAGTTCTAGAAGATCTTGTAGGTCATCACAGAACTGTTCAACCTCAGCTTCTTTGGCATTAATGGTTGGGGCATAGACTTGGGTTACTGTGATATTGAATGGTTTGCCTTGGAAATGATGTGTATACACACACATATGTATAGGTACATACATGCAATATTTCCCACAGTAATGTTTGCACAAGTCCCCGAGAATTATTTGTTATAGCCCAAATCAGAGACAACTCAAATGCCTGGTGTTTCTTCTATCTTCCTAACAATCCCAATCTTTCTCTTCCAAAGCTCTGCTCAGTTTTAAATCATATTTCATAAGAACTATGTCATCTCTCATATATATCACATCAAACTCACTGAAATGAAGGAATCCCCTTATTCATATCAGAAAGCATTTTAATTAATTAGGTAAAATTTGTGTCAGAGGGGAACGGGCACACATGTACACAGAAACAAAATCATCACTAGTTGGTTAATACTGCCTCTTCCTATTCCAAGACAAACTACATGGCTGAAACCTGTGGAAATATGGAAAGCACCATTGCAAGAATGAAGCAATTAGACGTGGAAAAAGGGAAAGAGAAAGAACATGATATATATCAATCTTTGCTTGTGATTTTTAAGAAATCCAGACAAGTGCCTGTTAAATCCCAGCAACTCTACTCAGTGGGATAAATCATTTCATTGCTGTGATAAGTGTGTACCTGCTAACTGCTGGGTACTCAAGGACAGCTCCCTTAAACCACTGATAATCCCACTGAGCAGATTAGGAAGCCCTCTGCTGACAATTGCATAGCTCTGAAGGCATACCACTATGCTTAAGGTTAAGTTCCAACAGGCTTGGCACCCTCCTTTTTTTTTTTTTAAGTGACTGCTCCTTGTCAAAGTAATTTGATTAGTACTGAAACTAGACTGTTCATAACTATTGCCTTGCTTGAGGGAAACAAGTCTGGATGCTTAGAGTATTGTCCATAGACATGCTGATGTCATGGCATCTGGAGTGGAAACAGAAAATGGACTCATCTCATCTGTAGGCCAGCTGGACTCTAAATACAAGGTTGCCACTTGGTTGCTCATGGATTCATTTCATTAAGGCTTTCTAGTTCCACTTTGCTCTTTCTTTAAAAAATTGAAGAAAGCTTGGACCCAGGAATATTTATTGTTTGTGCATGTAGCCATTACTGTTCTTTTTTCCCCACTTTTGCAAAATGGGGAATTCTAGCTATATCGGAAATTAGAAATATTAGCTATATTGACCAGAGAAGGCAATGGCAATCCACTCCAGTACTCTTGCCTGGGAAATCCCATGGACGGAGGAGCCTGGTAGGCTACAGTCCATGGGGTCACGAAGAGTCAGACCCGACTGAGCGACTTCACTTTCACTTTTCACTTTCATGAACTGGACAAGGAAATGGGAACTCACTCCAGTATTCTATCCTGGAGAAGCCCAGGGACAGAGGAGGCTGGTGGGCTGCCGTCTATGGGGTTGCACAGAGTCGGACACGACTGATGCGACTTAGCAGCAGCAGCAGCAGCTATACTGACAATCTAAAAGTTCATTAATTTTAATATTGTTTTGTTCTTTTGAAGCAATAAACAATGAGACCACCAAATGAGTCTGAATTCTTTGTGATTATAATTATTATGCAGAAACATGTTCAGTGTGAAGGCTGTTGAATGTGCTAACTTGGGAGGAGCACATTCCTTTAACAGAGATATTAATATTTGGTTTCCATAGCGTGTGTGCTCAGTTGCTCAGTCATGTCTGACTTTTGTGACCCCATGGACTGTACCCTGCCAGGCTCCTCTGTCCATGGGGTTTCCTAGACAGGAATACTGGAGGGGGTTGCCTTTTCATTCTCCAGGGAATCTTCCTGAGCCAGGAGTTGAACCCATGGCTTCCTGCGTCAGCAGGTGCATTCTTTACCACTGAGCCACATGGCATTTACCAATTTCTAAGTGCTTTCATTTGGAGCCTATGCCAGATTCAATTAATCTGCATACCAATATTATTTACAGATAAAAAAAAAAATCCCAACTTAAGGATGGTTCCAACATGAAAAGGTTTCTTCAAAAATAAGAGATTTTGAGCAACAAACCTAGCTAGAACTCAAGATCCTGGTCAAAATGCCTTTTTCTCTGGTCTCAACTTTTATTTTTACTATATATTAATACTTTTAATGTGCTAAATTGCATTCTTTAGACCTTATTTATATAAACAACTCATTAGGATATAATAAACATCACCTTAGTTTCACGCAATCATTCAATTCATTAATTGCTTATGTTCTGTGTTATTTTTGGTTCCTCTAACAGTCAAGTTTGACTTTGTAATACAAAATGAAGCAGGGCAAAGGCTAACAGAGTTTTGCCAAGAGAACACACTCATCATAGTAAACACCCTCTTCCAAAAAAAACACAAGAGAAGATTCTACACATGGACATCACCAGATGGTCAATACTGAAAACAGATTGATTATATTTGTTGCAGCTGAAGAAAGAGAAGCTCTATACAGTCAGCAAAAACAAGACCAGGAGCTTACTATGGTTCAGATCATGAACTCCTTTTTGCAAAATTCAGACTTAAATGGAATAAAGTAGGCAAAACCACTAGACCATTTAGGTATGACCTAAATCAAATCCCTTATGATCATATAGTGGAAGTGACAAATAGATTCAAGGAATTAGATCTGATAGATGGAGTGCCTGAGGAACTATGGACAGACATTCCTAACACTGTACAGGAGGCACTGATCAAAATTATCCCCAAGAAGAAATTAAAAAAGGCAAAGTGGTTGTCTGAGGAGGCCTTAAAAATAGCTGAGAAAAGAAGAGAAGCTAAAGACAAAGGAGAAAAGGAAAGATATATTCATCTAAATGCAGAGTTCCAAAGAATAACAAAAGAGATAAAGTCTTCCTAAGTGACCAGTGCAAAGAAATAGAGGAAAACAACAGAATGGGAAAGACTGGAGATCCCTTCAAGAAAATTAGAATTACCAAAGGAACATTTCATGCAAAGACGGGCACAATAAAGGACAGAAATGGTATGGACCTAACAAAAGCAGAAGATATTAAGAAGATACATAGAAGAACTATACAAAATGATCTTAATGATCCAGATAACCACAGTGGTGTGATCACTCACCTAGAGCCAGACATCCTGGAATGTGAAGTCAAGTGGGCCTTAGGAAGCATCACTACAAACAAAGCTAGTGGAGGTGATGGAATTCCAGTTGAGCTCTTTCAAATCCTGAAAAATGATGCTGTGAAAGTGTTGTACTCAATATGGCAGCAAATTTGGAAAACTTAGCAGTGGCCACAGGACTAAAAAAGGTCAGTTTTTATTTCAATCCCAAAGAAAGACAATACCAAAGAATGTTCAAACTACTTCACAATTGCACTCATCTCACATGCTAGCAAAGTAATGCTCAAAATTCTCCAAGTCAGGCTTCAACAGTACATAAACCAAGAACTTCCAGATGCTCAAGCTGGTTTTAGAAAAGGCAGAGGAACCAGAGATCAAATTGCAAACATTCGTTGGATCATCAAAAAGGCAAGAGAGTTGCAGAAAAACATCTATTTCGCTTTTTTGACTATGCCAAAGCCTTGACTGTGTGGATCACAACAAACTCTGGAAAACTCTTCAAGAGATGGGAATACCAGACCACCTTATCTGCCTCCTGAGAAACCTGTACGCAGGTCAAGAAGAAACAATTAGAACTGGACATGGAACAACAGACTGGCTCCAAATTGGGAAAGGAGTACATCAAGGCTGTATATTGTCACGTTGCTTATTTAACTTATATGCAGAGAACATCATATGAAATGCCAGACTGGATGAAGCACAAGCTGTAATCAAGATTGTGGGAAAAAATATCGATAAGTTCATGATGGACAGGGAAGCCTGGTGTGCTGCGGTCCATGGAGTCACAAAGAGTCAGGCACGACCGAATGACTGAAAAACAAATTCTATCTGAGAGCTCTTCCACTCAAAAACGACAACTCTAGTCCCTATACCTGGAAAGAAGTTATTTTTTTAATTTCATCTGCTTATGTTTTAATATTTCACACATTTAATAGTTGTTTATTTGAGGTATTTCTGCCAACTGTTTCAATCAGTTTACTCCTGAGTCCACCTTAGAATTTGGTGTCTGGAATTGATGTGATAATTGTTATTGCCTTTGCGTAAAACATAATTTGACTACATTTAGTAAGATTAATGTCACTATCAAGCTAGTATTTACATTTATTGAAAAATTAGAAATGTTGAGCAAGTTTCATTTGTAAATTTCTTAGTCACATACTCTTTATATATTAAATCTTAAAGTTTCTTCCATAGCAGGTATATTCGGAAACTTTACTTAGTAAAATGTTAAGAAACATTTTTGCCATAAAACACATGTATAAACAGCCACTATATATTGCTTGGAGCAAATCAATTTATATTCCTACTGGACTTACCATTTCCAACTCCTCTTTATATTTAGATATACTTTACAAATACACGGAATCAATAAATGGAAATTTGTCTAGTAAGTCAAACTACTACAGTTCATTTTTGACATTATTACATTTCTATTCTAATAATGGAGGCTAGATTAGTTAAACTGTGAAACAGAAACAATCAGACACCACACTCATCCAGGCAAAAGCTATAAATCTCCTTTATATTAAAGAGCATCAAATTATAACTGTAAAGTTTTCCACATTCTCTCTGACATACACCAGTGGTTGCCCTCTCCTTTTTTCCTATGTCTTTCTCTGCTTTGCCATATCTGTAGACTCAAAACCAACCCTCTTCCACCTGCTTCAGATAAACTTAAAATTGTCCTGTAAATAGAGATTTGTTCCAAAAACCAAATTAAATAGAAAGCAGAAAGAAGAAGCAGAGAACATTGAATTTCCTTTAGGCTCCCTGCCTAATTCTTCTTGGGCTCAGAGCCCAATTTCCACTGAGCCCATTCTGGTTTCTTTAAAGCCATAGACACAAAGGCCAGTACTTACTATCATGATCGCTCAATCTTATACCCAGCTTGTCATATTCTATCGACCATTTCCTAGTTTCTAGTTTGCTTTTCTAATGGCCTTATTTGTGTAGACACACTCTGAATGGGCTTGATTACGTTACTTATCCCAGGCTAAATGAAAAATGCATTACAAATAAGACTATATACTATCCTTTCTATTTTCACTACCCACTTGAATAGATGTCTATAAAATCAGCCGGTCTGTTCCAATACCAGATTATTTTCACTATAGCATTAATTGTTGTTTGACTATGAATGTAATTTTAATAATTAGCTACTCAAGAGTGATGAGACACCAAGGAGCTGACCCATCTCTGCTCCTGAAAGAAGTCTTGTCAACCTGATTGATATCAACCTCTAAATTTAATGAATAACACAAATTTTGCACTGTAAAAGCTGAATAGATTCTAGTAAAACCAAGTGCAAAAATGTTACTTCCTGTAGGATAATAGTATATATTTCCAAATTAAATATTTTCACAAACTAAGTCAGCTTACTTCTCAAATCACTGCAGATGGTGACTACAGCCATGAAATTAAAAGACGCTTACTCCTTGGAGGAAAAGTTGTGACCAACCTAGATAGCATATTCAAAAGCAGAGACGTTACTTTGCCAACAAAGGTCCATCTAGTCAAGGCTATGGTTTTTCCAGTGGTCATGTATGGATGTGACAGTTGGACTGTGAAGAAAGCTGAGCACCGAAGAATTGATGCTTTTGAACTGTAGTGTTGGAGAAGACTCTTGAGAGTCCCTTGGACTGCAAGGAGATCCAACCAGTCCATTCTGAAGGAGATCAGCCCTGGGATTTCTTTGGAAGGAATGATGCTAAAGCTGAAACTCCAGTACTTTGGCCACCTCATACGAAGAATTGACTCATTGGAAAAGACTCTGATGCTGGGAGGGATTGGGGGCAGGAGGAGAAGGGGAAGACAGAGGATGAGATGGCTGGATGGCATCACTGACTCAATGGACGTGAGTCTGAGTGAACTCCGGGATTTGGTGATGGACAGGGAGGCCTGGCATGCTGCGATTCATGGGCTCGCAAAGAGTCGGACACGACTGAGTGACTGAACTGACTAACTGACTTCTCAAATCACTAATTTTAATATACTCTTATTAAACCCTATTCTGTGTCCAACTCTTTATATGTGGTATCTAATAATATTTTTATACTTAATAATATAAAATAATAATACTTTATGTAATAATATTATTTAATATTTATTCAAATTATTATTTAATAATAATTTATCTAATAATATTTTAAAACTACTACTTATTAATAACTTATTATGTCAAGGAACTATATTAGAAACTTAGCGTGAGTTCTTTCTTTTAATCCTTAGAATATTCTCTAAAGTAGAAAGTGCCCTTGACTGACGAGTAAACTGTAATATTAAATTATTTGCTTAGGTACAAAAACCTAATAAGTGGTTGAACAAAGACTCAGGCAGAGATCCTTTTTATTTTCTGTGATATTTCCAATTTTTTACTTGCAGAAATGCTACAGGTCGTAAATTGATTGTACCTTGGGTTTTTACACCATGACTAGACTATCTCAACTCAGATAGGATTGAAAGCCAGAATATTCTAGGAAATTTTTCTAGAATTTGAATTCCTTAGGAAATTTCTTAGCTCAAGACACACATCAGGCAAATGAAAACTTACAGGACAAATCCCTACTGAGACATGTTCTGATAAGTACTCATCAAAACTGTCAAATCTTCAGAAACAGAGAAGCCATGGGGAGCCTAATGAAAGGATCCTGGAATACAAAAAGGATCTTCAGCACAGACTATGGAAATCTGAATATAGTAGGACTTTAGTCCATAATGATGAATCAATATTGGCTCATTAATTCTGATGTGTTTCACACTGATATAAGGCATTATTAGTACTGTAAACTGAGTATGTGATATCTGGGAACTCTATATTATCTTCACAAGTTTTCTATAAATCTAAATCTGTTCTAAAATAACAATTTTATAAACAAGTAAAAATGCTACTCTATAATTCATTTTTACTAAAGGAGACATAAACACAATTCTCAAATTGAATGCAATCTTTTTAGTGAAGACTTACTAGAAACATGGGCTTCCCTGATAGCTCAGTTGGTAAAGAATCAACCTACAATGCAGGAGACCCCGGTTCAATCCTGGGTACAGAAGATCTGCTGGAGAAGGGATAGGCTACCCACTCCAGTATTCTGGGACTTCCCTGGTAGCTCAGGTGATAAACAATCTGCCTGCAATATGAGAGACCTGGGTTCAATCCCTGGGTTGGGAAGGGAAAGGAAAGTTCAACCTCTGGAGAAGGGAAAGGCTACTCACTCCAGTATTCTGGCCTGGAGAATTCCATGGACTGTATAGTCCATGGGGTCACAAAGAGTTGGACACGACTGAGCAACTTTCACTTTCACTACTAGAAACATAAAAAGGCAATTTTGTTTGGTATAGCATATCCAATGTACAATATTTCAAGCTGCAACTTAATTAATTAAGGTTTGGTTCATATTCTGTTTGGATCTGCTGGTCATTTTAGTGATATCATTTTTATGTAACCTATATCATTAGTTTCATACTTACTGTCAAGCATTAGCCTTTCACTGACTCCTTAACTCTTCTCATTCTGTTTCCTTGTGTGCAAAGTGGGTATAACAATGGATAACTCATAGGATTGCAGGTGGGATGGAATGAGATAACGATATCAAGACTAGTTGAAGATCTTTATATAGGTTAGCTCTTAAAATACAATGTTACCCTATTCAAACATTATTTTTGTTGAGTATAGGACAACAAGTTTTGCTTCCCTGCCTGTAACTATCTGAAAACTTTCAGAGGACCGGATTAGAAATATCCCTTTAAGATTTGACTGCAAGATGGGCTAAGGCACATGGCCTTTGGATGAATCGCCAAACATGAGTATTGACATGTTACAGCACAGTGCTGTGCAGTCACCGTTTCTGAATGTTTGCTTCCCCGCTGCTTAGAGATCATGTCCTTCCCTCTGACTGAATACCCGCCTACACTGTGGAATTGGCTTAGCCACTTTGTATGTTTATGATATTCATTTCAAAGTCGGTTTCTATCTGTCCTTTTCAATTATTATTAGTATTATGTTTTTAAGCCAGATGAGTTGTTTGGTTTTGTCCTGGTTGAAACCAATAATACACTGGAAATTCCATTTGGTAGGGCAAGCCTTAGTTCAGGATGTTTTTATTCATCTATCAGAAACATTTCCTTATCCTTAAGAAATATTCAGTGCCACATACAAGGTGACCAACCCAACTTCTCAACCAGTGGAGTAGTATGTTGCATAATTTTTAAAAGTGATCTGTATCTGAGATGATTTGGATTCTTTCTAATCATGAAACTCGCTTTCTCAAGTTGAGGAGAAATTTGAGGCTCATCATTATTATAATAGGTGGTCAAATTCTTAACAAATCAATGTACTTCCTATCAACCATGTAAATGATTCTTGGAGAATAATTTATATGCTGGGTAGATCTTGTGTGTTAATAGGAATAAAGTGAACAGCCTTACAAAAGGAAAACAAACAAACAAAAACACAAAAGATAAGAAAGGAGGTGTTCATAGGCAGAGAAGCAGGATTATTTGTCAAAAATGGTGCTTTAGCATACAAAATGTAATGGCTGACCTGCATTAGTAAAATTTGTAAATCAGGTTTTTCAAAGGTGAAAATGAGTGCCTAAATAACTATTTTCCACTCTTTTACTGTTGTTTGTGGGGCTTCCCAGGTGGCTCAGTGAAAAAGAATCTGCCTGCCAATGCAGGAGATGCAAGAGAGGTGAGCTCAGTCCCTGGGTTGGGGTGATCCCCTGGAGAAGGAAATGGCACCCAGTCCAGTATTCTTGCTCAAAAATTCCATGGACAGAAGAGCCTGGTGTGCTACAGTCCATGGGGTGGCAAAGAGTCGGACACGACTGAGCACACACACATTGCCTAAACATCTCTGAGCTGACTGGTCAGGTTTGGAGGAGGGCTAAAACAGAGACAGAGAACACAGAAGGGATTGCGGTAAGGACCTAAATGAGGCACAATGTCTCTGGATTCTTTCTAGGACATCTGGACGATGGAAAGACAGCAATAGCACTCTGATAAGGTCATTATATTGCTGTCTTTAAAATGAGATAGATGTCTCTATTGTGAAGAAACTGCCATCTTATTTTCCTATCCTTTTCTTCTTTTACAGAAAATCATGAAGATTTAGTCCTAGCTTGAATCACATATATAATGTTATCATATACCTTTAAGAGATAAATTAAATAATATAATTTACAGTTTGTAGCAAAGTACAAAGATATTATCTTTATGGAAAACTCACATCTGTAAAGAGATGAAAACAGATTAGACTGAATTTCCCAAGGAAGAACCTGGGTCCATATTTACAATCTGGCAATAATCATATTTACTATAAGTGACGAAAAAGACCACTTGTGTTATACTTGTAGGCATGAAAGAACTTTAGATACATTTGCTTTTATGGCTTCTGACATGTGGCAAATTAAGTCATATTTTATAGATTTCAGTTCTACTCATTCTCAAATACCACTATGCAGCTGAATAGTCTCTTATAAAGATTCCTATGTAGACTAAGCCAGAAACTAGTTCATGAAAACCAAGTGTGGACCCAAAATTCAATTTAACATTACTTTATATTTATAATCATTTATACACATCTATTAATGGCTATCATCAGATATATCCCCTATTTTATCAGAGGTCAAAGTTAACCATGGGATCAGATAAACCTGTGTTTGGGTGTATGTGTGTGTGCATAGAAAATGGTGTAAGTAAATATATTGTCTAAAGAATTAGGTTTTGTTATGATGTTTAAAGTTTGTCTTCTTTTTTTTGTCATTTCTAGCAACAAATTAACATGTGTATAAGTCCTAGTTCTACAAATATTTTTTGCTGAATATTTCTGTGCTGGTTTAAAATTGCTCCTTTAGCATTCACATTCCAGGTTGCAGGATTAGCATAGAAAATTCAATGAATTATGTACTAAAAGTGACCACTGATAACATGGAGTGAAGCCTAGCTTAGGACCACACATGACAGTACATTAACTTTTTGAAATCAAGTGTATTTCATGAATTTAAAAGCACATTTCACAGTAATCTTTATGATTTTTAGGGCAAGGATTTAGATCTCCTTTATAAAGAAGAAATAAGAATTGCCTTATCTATCTAGATATATTGTTTTAAAAACTAATATTTATTAATTCCTTGCATAATCAATATCTCAGTAAGTGTGAGGGAAACAGTTTGATTTTGTTTTATTGGCAACATGTCCTCCAAGATCCAACTCTCAACTGCTGATGAAGAAAACATATAAATCTATCTTGTCTGAAAATGTTACCAGCTATCTAAACTTAAAACAAGAAATCAATGACTTCAACCCACCTTCTTCCTAGAAATAAAAATAATATCCAATTTTTTGCCATTGAGTTATTATTTGCCAGTTTATCTCAAAGAAACCCTAATATTTTAATGATCTTTAACAAAATAAGTTTGAAAGTTGCTTGAATCTTGCTATGAATGAAACATATCATATATAACTGATATATTGTGTGTGTGTGTGAACACACTCAATGTATGTATATATAGATATATACTCATAACTTTCAATGAAATATAAATATTAAATTTGACAATAAACTACACAATTACTTTGAGTCAATGACAGAAACAGATGCAATGAAGTCAACTGATGTCATACTTTCTAAGATAAATTTTTTACATAATATCCAATTTTTTTCATAAACAGTACTACTGTCTACATACATACCTAAATCACCTTTTCACACATGAAAGATCAAGATAAGTTGCCGAAGGGAGTCACATTTTCTGAAAGATACACCACTGCCTCTTTCTGAGTTGAATTTGTCTTGAGCTTTTAAATGTAGGACACTAAAGTAGCATGTCTAACTGAATTAAGACCGATATTTTTTGGCTTCCCTGGACATCCACAGTTGGTCTCCTATATCTCACTCTTATCTAAAGTCATATAGTCTTGAATGCATAAAGAAGCTGTGGAGTATATATATACAATGGAACATTACTCAGCCACAAAAAGAATGAGTAATGCCATTTTTGGCAACATAGATAGACCTAGAGATTATCATATTAAATGAAGTAAGTCAGAGAAAGAAAGACATGATATGACATCACTTATATGTGGAAACTAAAAAATGATATGAATGACCTTATTTACAAAATAGAAATAGAGTCACAGACATAGAAAACAAACTAATGGTGAACAAAAGGGAAAGTCGGGGGAGGGATAAACTAGAAGTTTGCACTTAACATATATATACTCCTTATATAAAATAGGTAAACTGCAAGGACCTAGTGTACAACAAAGGGAACCATACCCAGTATTTTATAATAACCTATAATGGAAAAAAATCTAAAAATATATACATCCATATATGTATAACTGAATTGCTTTGCTGTACACTTGAAACTAACACAACACTGTAAATTAACTACTTTTCAAAAAATGTAAAAAATACAAAGTCGTATATTCTCTGAAATTATCTCACTTGCAGAAAATCTTTTCAGCTCCTGACACCTTCAGCCTGATAAAGAGTTCTCCCCTTACCATCTACCAAAATAGCCCATCATTCTCTGACCCTTCAGTTTTCTTCATTGCACTTATCAGAGGCTGATATTATTCTTTCTTTCTATTTGTCTGTGTCGGTTTATCATCAGAATATGACAGATATGCTTATTGGCCTCTATCCACCAATGTAATTTCACCTCCTTGAGGACAGGGAATTTATTTTATCTCCTGTTACATCCTAGAACTATAATGACACCTAGCACTTTATAGGAACTCAATACTTATTTCCTGAATGAGAAAATGAATAAATACATTTAATAATTTTTATTAGAAAATGCCTCATTTTTCCTATAAGGATGCTGGACACTTTTTATTTTATACCCTTTTTCATGCCCTATGTTAAGCTGAGAGTATATTAGTTGGCATAAGTTTAAACAGTAATTTAATAGTTCATTAAAAGTTTATTTGCATGCTTTTACAAGTGTTAATTTATATTTAATAGCCATTCATAGATTTTCAGTTATTGTTTAGGCTGGTACATTTATATAGATTTCAAAATTATTATATGCAGAACATAATATATTATGGTCTCAAAATTATAGCCATACAGATAGATGATAAGCAACCATAATTACATTATGGATGCAGGGCCCCACATTACAGATGTGGGCCCAATTAATACTGATTTAGTAGTATACATGTATATTCCTGGTAGCTTTAAATGTAATCCATATCAAACACTTCATAACGCTTATAATTAATCGAGTTAGAATTAACTATTTAGAATAATGCTAAAATTGTCATAGCTCTTAGAAGATGATGAAAATTATACATAGAAATTCTTTCTTCTTTCTTCCATTCTTCAAAACATTTGTTGAGTGTCTATTATATAACAGACTCTTTTCTAACATAAAGAATACAGAAAAGAATGAGCCCAAAGTCTAAATAGAAAATATTAATGCAATGTGATAATTACTCAGTGTGGAGACCCAGGAAAGGGTGTCAGAAAATACATGCTTCAAGGAAAATTCATGGGGGAAAAAAGAGAAGAATAATTACCATTAGAGACAATTGCTACTCTGCTTCTAAAAGGTGAATCCGAACAGTAATAATTAAACATTGTGTGCATGCTTACTAAGTCACTTCAGTCATGTCCAACTTTTTGTGACCCTATGGATGGGATTCTCCAGGCAAAAATACTGGAGTGGGTTGCCATGCCCTCCTCTAGGGAATCTTCCCAACCCAGGGATCGAACCCGCATCTCTTATGTCTCCTGCAGTGGCCAGTGGGTCCTGTACCATTCGTGCTACCTGGGAAGCCCAATTAAACATTATAGTACTGCAAAATAATTTCTCTCCAGTTGCTGTTTCTTTTCTTTCCTGGCTAAAACTCATATGCATTTCTTAACTAATCCTCTTATGTGTTCTCACTGTGTTCTGTATTTCCAGTCAAAAGGGAAGACAACGTCTCAATTATTAAAAAGTTGAGGAACCCTCCAGGCTCCTCTGTTTGTGGGACTTTCCAGGCAAGAATACTGGAGTGGGTTGCCATTTCCTTCTCCAGGGGATCTTCCTAACCCAGGGATTGAACCTGCCCATCTTCTGCATTAGTAGGCGGATTCTTTACCACTGAACCACGTGGGAAGCCCAAAATGCAAAGGAAGCAAGGTTAATGTGTAATCGAAGAGTAGGCAGCAGGTCATTCTACGGCCTGCTGGAAATGGAAGGTCATTTCCAGACCTTGCATCTGGAAACAGCAAGCAGAACTCATAGTTCAAGGTGTGTGATTCTTTAAGCAAACTCCCAGAGTATCTGTGGCTTTTCTCCAAGTAAACAGCAAGATTTATGAAGGAAAACCATGAAAGTGAGCCATTTCTTTCAAATATTCCACCCTTTCTGGCACACTTCCAATCAGATTGGTCATTTTCCTGCTTTCAGTATCTACAACTCAAAACACACAATATTTTTTTTTTTAATGCAGGGAAATCTTTGCCCAAAATTGTAAAGGAGAAAACATTTATAACAAAGAGAAAAACTTATGGAAGCTTTCAGAAATGAAGCAATTAGGGGTTATAGCATAGCAAACACATGAGAAGCTGATAATAAAGATTATGAAAGATAGAAACAAGTTAGCAAAGAACCACACTGAGGGTTGATGATAAGGTTAAAAGTCAGCCGTTTTTCAGAGC
Source organism: Bubalus bubalis (assembly GCF_019923935.1). Classification (NCBI taxonomy): domain Eukaryota; kingdom Metazoa; phylum Chordata; class Mammalia; order Artiodactyla; family Bovidae; genus Bubalus; species Bubalus bubalis. The sequence goes on from NC_059163.1 coordinate 22,056,850, forward strand.
TCTATACCTAGAAAATGAACTGGTCATAATCTTGACATTATGAGGAAAAGCATGAAAAGTTGATGAAAATCAACTCTGCCAAAGTCTTCATAGTTTTAGGTCAATGAATTTAAGAATACAAGGTCACTCCCTACTAGATCATGATGAAATCAAGGAACTTTTCCCTTTCCATTGGCAAACTGAGCTTGCCGAGGCAGTGCTAAATGAGTGAAGGATGAGGGCGAACAGATGGAGTGGGTATTGGGGTAACAGCTAGTGATAACTGGATTAAGTAAAAACAAAACATGTTAAGAACCAACTGCACCTGCACCCATTAAAGCTTGGTAATGGCCACTGGGCCCTGACAGAAACCAGAACGTTTGCCTCCTTGTAATTTGAAAGTTATTTTACAAGCCATTATTGTGCATTTCCTCAGGCATGCCTTTCTTTTTATTGTCAGTGGAGGTTTCAAGGAAAACTGCCCACAGGGCATTTTTAAAATGCAAAAGATCTGGTTGTTTGACTGTGCCTGTTTTGTTTACCCATGTAGTCTAACTGAACGTTCATTTTAACGATAGGAAAAACAATACTGTACCTGTTTTAGTATGTGATTTGATTGACATATTGAAGCTTTGAAAAGTTAAAAAAATAAATCAGGCAACTACTACCCTCACAAATGTTTTACTTTTTATTTTCCGAGAAAAGAAGTGTCATCTTTAAACACACACACAGAGAAAAGAGGCACAGAGAATTAGGTTATGCGTTTGTGAGTCAGAGGATCTCTCAAATCATTACAATAGAATGTCAACAATAGATACAAAGCATAGAAGTAATCAGAGGAAGTACATGTCTAAGTTTACCATCTCAGGAAATCTCACGGTAAGACTAGAAAACAAGTGGACATGAAAGGCAGACAGGAAGAAGGCAGGCATATGAAAAGGAGAGAAGAAATGAAACAACTCAGTGTACATGGTAATTGCTAAAGCTGTTCAGTACTTTGGCAGTGTAATTAGCCTAAAGGCAGCCAGTGTACTGCACGGGGGTATGACAGCTGTAAGGAACAGTGTATTGGTTATCCACTGCCCAAATGACTCCTAAAATCTAGCAGCTTAAAACAACAAATGTTTATTATTTCACAGTTTCTGTGAGCCAAGAATCTGGTCCTGGGTGCCTCTATCTCAGGGTGTCTCATGAGGTTGTAGTCAAGCTGTTGGGCAGGGCTACAGTCATCTTAAGGCTTGACTCGGAATAAAGGATTCATTCCCAAGCTCATTCAAGTGTTTTTCTCCCCAGGCCTGCTCATAACATGTCAGCTTGCTTCTCCCAGAATGAGTGATCTAAGAGAGAGTGCTCAAGAAGGAAGCCACAGTCTTTTTATAACCCAATCCCAAGATGGACATACCATAAATTCTGCTGTATTCTATCTGTTAAAAGTGAATCACAAATCCAGCTCACTCAAGGGAAGACGATGGCATCAGCGCCTGACTATCAGAAGATGATTTGAAGCTGCCTGCTGATGAGACTGCCAGCCACAAACACATGTGAATTTCCTTCCAGGTATGCTTAAGGTGGCAATGCTGAGGCTGAGGGGTCAGCAACCAAAAAGAGCTCTGACCTGGCACTGTGTGTGTGGAAGTCGCTCGGTCATGTCCAACTCTTTGCGACCCCATAGACTGTGGCCTACAAGGCTCTTCTTGAAGTCCATGGAATTCTCCAGGCCAGGATACTGGAGTGGGTAGCCATTCCCTTCTCCAGGGGATCTTCCTAATCCAGAGATTAAACCCAGGTCTCCTGCATTGCAGGCAGATTCTTTACTGTCCGAGCCACCAGGGAAGCCCACCTGGCATTGGTATAAACCAAAGCTGTCATACTGTTCTGCCTATGAGACCAAACTGGTGTCCTCACTTCCACAGACGACTATTACATCTGTGAATGCTTTGTGCTCCGAGAGTACAGATATTTACTAGGATAAAGATACAGCTTACTTTCCATTCTTTTGTGTAATTTCAACCTCACCATTGAAGGACAGTCAAGAACAGCAACCTACAATCTTCTTTTTCATCTATCTAAGAAACTTTGTCTTGGTTAGTCAAACTCACTTTCCCTGATGTCAGCAAAAAGGAGTTGATCTCTTTTGGTTGAATGTGGGTTGGGGGAGCAAAAGCATCTTTTAAAAACTGAGTATACCTTTGGTGCAAAGGTGAGAACAAGATACTGATCGGGTAGGCGTGAACCAGCAAAGATGGGTTTTGTCTCTCACACTAAAAAGCTTAGATTTATTCTGTGGGCAATGTGTGACTTCTAAAGGGATCATGTTTTCTAGACAGCATACTGTCAATAATGTAGAAAGAAGAATGGGTTTGAGGCTATGTTTCAAGGATGATTATTTCTTCAAGTCCTCATGTTTGGAGCTGGCACAGAAACTAAGACAAGGACAGAAAAGACAGAGAGAGGAACGGAATTGACAGACTGTTTAAAAGCAAAATGCACAACATGATGATTGACTGAATGCAGAGTGTTTGGAAGAAGGAAGGAATTCAGTTTCCAGTCTCCTACTTCACTTGATGAGATCAGTTGGGAAGACAGAAGGAAATGTAAGTTTGAATGAAATTTTAATAGGAAAAGATAAGTACAGAATATGGCTCTGAATAGTTTCATAAATCAGGGGTCAAGAGCAAATGAAAGAATTATCATAAATGTTGCTATTGGAAAAAGAGTATTGTTTTTTTAAAGAAAACAGAATCCATGGTAACATTTTCAGTCTACTGGTTTTTGCTTTTCCAGAATATATTTTAGTTTATTACTCCATTGTCACTGGACTATGTGGAAGGTGCTAAGCCAAAGTTTTTCAGACTCAAAACTGAAGAAAAAAGCTTTAAGATTATAAGAAATAATATTTCACAAGTTTGGAAAAATAAGAGGATTAAAAAAGAATATCACTACTGTATAATAAATCATATCAGTTTTAAGATTACTAACTGAGGTTTGAATATGGAAATAATAAGGATAATTTCCTTTCCAAAACCAACTGAAACTTTGCTATTGCTATTAATTCTTAAACTGTAATATGTTCTGACATTCATGGTTTTATACATAGAAAGTGTTCTTTTGTGATTCATTAAATGCATGATTGAGTTTTTCCTAGAATGCCAATTAATGGCTGCAAAAAGAAATTCTATTTACAAATTCATTAATATTGCTATCACTTCAAAATAGGATGAGAAATTTCCTAACATATTTTCCCAGTAAGTTCATATTTGTTTTCTAGACCATTCTCAGAAATGTATTTTGCTCATCAATGGATGCCTAGGAAGTCAGGAATCAAGACCTAAAGAGCTGTCCCAAATCTAACAACAGAATAAAGGGAAATATCTTAAAATGATCTTCTGTGACTTGGTGATAATGATAATAATAATAATATTTCTAGTTTATGATAATAATGACAATTATTACATAACATTTATTGAGTTCTTATTAAGTAACTGGAGCTATGTAGTGCTTTTTATGTGTGTTGCTGCTGCTGCTAAGTCGCTTCAGTCGTGTCCGACTCTGTGCGACCCCATAGACGGCAGCCCACCAGGCTTCCCTGTCCCTGAGATTCTCCAGGCAAGAACAGTGGCGTGGGTTGCCATTGCCTTCTCCAATTCATGAAAGTGAAAAGCGAAAGTGAAGTCTCTCAGTCGTGTCTGACTCTACGCGACCCAATGGACTGCAGCCCACCAGGCTCCTCCTTCCATGTGATTTTCTGGGCAAGAGTACTGGAGTGGGGTGCCATTGCCTTTTCTTTTTGTGTGTTACCCTTCTTTAAATTTCTTAATGTTTCTATGAGGTACTATTAGTAGCCTTATTTTTAAAATGAGGACACCAAGGGCCATTCTTCTATAAGATAATAAGTGGTGGGATCAAGGTCTGAATCCAGGTAGTCTAACTCAAGAGTCCATTGCACTTCCCCTCCTCTACATAATTTTCTAGGCATTTGTTGTCCTTAAAGCAATAATACATGACAGCATATGTAAGTTAAAAAATTCATACTCTATATTCTTTATCCTTTAGGGTAGTAAACTAAAGTACAGCCTAGTTAAATAATTTTCTGCAGATATTGTAGCTATTTTAAAATATTATAGTAGTAAAATAGTAAATAAAATATTCTGGAAGAAAAATAAAAACATGTAGACACCTTCATTAAATGACCTGGAATGCTGAACTATGGAATATCTTACTAGTGAGCTGAATAAAAATATTTTTTCTAGAAAGGATACATAGAAGTTCTTTCACATTGAAAGTAAATATTTTCCTTAAAAAAATGTTATCTTGGAATATATAGCACATTGCCCTAACTTAAGATGATTTATTTTCTTTTACTTATTTTTTAGTTTAGTTTTGCTGGAAGCCTGGGGGATAGGGTGTGGAAAAAAGAAACCTTTAGATTTTCTCTGAAGTAAATTTCTGAACTGAAAGAAAAACAATACAATCATGAAAAGTATTCCTAGATAAGAACAAATCAATTGATAAACACATATCTGTATCCAACTGATTATATAATATCTCATGGATGCTGTGGTAATGCTGTCAAGACATGGCTTGTATCTTTGAAATATCCGATTTAATTTAAATCAATTTCAAGCTAACTACTTTAGTCCACCATCAGTGAGTAATATAGTCAGCCCCCACAATGTTTAAGTTAGTGAAGAAATGGAAAATCAGGGAAAGAACATATGCTAGTTTTGATCTGCATGAACTGAAGTGCCAAAAGCATTACAAAGAAAGATAGCTCATAACACATTTCAGCACCAGTGAAGTGTGTGGGGAAAAAAAAGTATCTTCTTGATACATTTTATTTTTTCTTTACTTTTAACCCTCATTATTTGATAATTATTTATTCAACTTGGAACACAGGTTGTATAAACATATTTGTTTTATTTTTAAGTATATTTAAAGGAAGTATGGTAGAAAATGAATGTATTTGGAGGCTTTATAAGAGACATTTTCTTTTCTCTTCTAAGTTAAATTTAACAGGTATTCGTGATCGCCTAATGGAACAGCTTTTTAAAATGGCCAAAGAAAACCTACCCAAACACTTGAAAATTACAGACAGCTTCAGTATATAAATTTTAATGTTATTAATTTAAATATGTCATACAGGAAGAGTCCAAGCTTCTGAATAAATTTGGCAGATTGAACACACCCATCTACCTCTGCTCCTCTGGAAAGCCTAAGAAGTAACAGTAAAGGGATAAAAATCATCTAAACTCACAAGGGCAAAGAGAATTATGAAGTGAGGGACAAAGAGACTATACTTTGTCCCTTACTTGGTATAGTGAGATCTATACTTCTGTATCTTTGGGAAAAAGTCAGTCACAGGGCTAGAGACCTTCCAAATTGACTTTTTCAGTGCATTCTCTTCAATATAAATAAACCAAAGATCTCTAGGCATTGGTGGAGAGTTTCTAACATAAAACAAAGATGATTAAAAAAAAAGACAAACTGAAAAGGAGATTCAGAGGAAATATTGTCTCTTGATGCTAATGAATAAAGTATAATAAAAACCTCAAATTATATAAAATTAGTATTCCCAAAGGGTTCAAAGGGTGTAGTTCATCCATAATATAAAAAGAGAAACATTCAGAGAAAAAAATATTTTGGGAATTAGAAAAAAATGGAAATAAACTACTCAGTAAGAAATATTAAGAAGTAATTGGATGTAATGATATATCAAGGAAGGGACAAATGTAGTGGTCCTATAGGCAAGAAAGGGGTGTACAGTGTATAGAAAAATTAAGAAGAATAAAACCAAAAGTAGTTAGCTTTTTATCATTAGCATGAGTCAACAATTCTAAGCCACGTCAGTGATAAAATCGTCTTATCCACAACAAGTGTGTGTATCTAACTTCTAAATAGTTGTTGCAGTTGCTGTTATGTCTATGAAGAAATGAACTCAAGGAAACAAAGATATGGACAGTAGCAAAATTTCTGGAATATTTTGAAATGATATTTTTTGTTTTGATGGTGATTTACATATTATCATTTCTTATTTTGTATAATTTTGTGTCCCCTCACTTTTTTGTCTTATGAAATTAGCTAGAAGTTTGTCTATTTTGTTAGTTCTTTTCATAACACCAGGATTTTGAGTTATTTGTTAGGTAGACTTTTTCCATTGTCTACCTTATTGATCTTTACTTTTCTATTTAATAATTTCTCCTTTGGCTTGTTGTTGTTTATATAGATATTTTGGGGGGAGCGGATGTAGGTATTTAATCCATTTATTTATTTTTATATTTTAATAGGTACCATTGACATACATTAAAATATGCATATATTTAAAGCACACTATTTATGTTTTACCTGCTTAAAATCTGTAAAAACATCCTGACAATAAGGATAATGAACATACTACCCACAAAAGTTTTCTTGTTGTCTCCATAACCTTCCTCCTACTTCTCTCCAACCTCTCATCAGGAGACAATCATACAGCTTTCTTACACTATAAATTAATTTGCATTTTTAGAATTTTGTATAAATGGAATCATCTATGGACTCTTTTTATCTGACTTCTTTCACTCTGCATAATCATTTTGGATTTCATTCTTGTAGTAACATGTATCAGCAATTCATTCCTTTTTTTGCAAGGTAGTATTCCTACTTGTGAATACCAGACCACCTGATCTGCCTCTTGAGAAATTTGTATGCAGGTCAGGAAGCAACAGTTAGAACTGGACACGGAACAACAGACTGGTTCCAAATAGGAAAAGGAGTACGTCAAGGCTGTATACTGTCACCCATATTATTTAACTTATATGCAGAGTACATCATGAGAAACGCTGGGCTGGAAGAAGCACAAGCCGGAATCAAGATTGCCGGGAGAAATATCAATAACCTCAGATATGCAGATGACACCACCCTTATGGCAGAAAGTGAAGAGGAACTCAAAAGCCTCTTGATGAAAGTGAAAGAGGAGAGTGAAAAAGTTGGCTTAAAGCTCAACATTCAGAAAACGAAGATCATGGCATCTGGTCCCATCACTTCATAGGAAATAGATGGGGAAACAGTGGACACAGTGTCAGACTTTATTTTTCTGGGCTCCAACATCTCTGCAGATGGTGACTGCAGCCATGAAATTAAAAGACGCTTACTCCTTGGAAGGAAAGTTATGACCAACCTAGATAGCATATTCAAAAGCACAGATATTACTTTGCCAACAAAGGTTCGTCTAGTCAAGGCTATGGTTTTTCCTGTGGTCATGTATGGATGTGAGTGCCGGGAGCCGGCATATTGCATATTGAGTGCATATTGCATATTGAGTGCAGCATTTTCCACAGCATCATCTTTCAGGATCTGGAATAGCTCAACTGGAATTCTATCACTGCCGGGAGCCAGCATGAGGAACTCCGCCCATGACAGAGGTCATGAGGAAGGAGGCTCGGCATACGCAAAGGCGGGATCGAGCCTCAGGAGTCCCCCTGGAAATTCTCGAGCATCTACCCCCCCAAACCAGAGTCTGCCTACTTTCTGCTTTGTGCTTTCACCTACACCTCTGACTTTACGGGGGACTGTCCCCCACTACCTCTCTCTGAAAAAAGAGTTAGCTTACAGCTCCAGTTAATAATTCCTGGGTGTGACAGTGTTTCAACCTAAAAACTCCTTTGGAAATCCTCTAGCCTGCCTGAATAGGTTTTTCCGACCACATGTGATTGTTCAGAGCCTCCCAACTGTGAGAGGCAGGAGATGTTCTAAACTGTCTAAACACCGATTCCTTTGAGTAGTTAAAAGATTGATTAGAAATTGTGTTGGTGAAGGGTTTTTCACTTGTTGGGCCAATGTTTGCTGCTAAGTCTCCATACTCCTTACCTACTGTGTCCTTGGCAGCGTATTGATTGATATAATGGGTGTATAGAAATGTAAAATGCAGCTTTGTCCAATGCTTTTTTGGAGGCTGGTGCCTGACTTTGGAATAATCACCTTTAGAGAAAAATAAGTTTCTTAAAATTTTAACAGGCCTCCGGGCCAGAAGATGATGTCAATCACCTGAACTTTTGCATATGATAAGTTTGAAAGCCTGGCTTAGATTAGAACCAGGAACTGCTGTCCTTGCATGACTCCACCCCTTCCCCCATTATCCTCTATGCACAACTTAAGGTATAAAAACTACTTTGGAAAATAAAGTGCGGGCCTTGTTCACTGAAACTTGGTCTCCCCATGTCACTCTCTCTCCCAAATTCTGGCTGAGTCTCCATCTGGAGCGCGGAACCCGCCATGCTTGCTAATTATGCCTGGGCTTCTAAGATCCAACCGGGGAGGCCTCAGTGTCTCCTCTCCTTCGGGAGAACGGAAGGACGCCTGCGGCCTACGTAAGTGGTGCAAACTTCTTGTCTTGAAGTTTTATTGGTCTCCCGCGTAAACCAAGCTACTCAGCCTCTTTTCTCCACTGAATTTTCCTACTGAGCTATCCTCATTCTATTACTCTTTGTATCCTTAATTAAAGTGTAATTAAGCAGTTGTTTCCTGACCCTCGCCTATGCCGTCTCTCCTTCGAATACCCTGGATCAGCCGGGGCTGGACCCCGGCATGTGAGAGTTGAACTGTGAAGAAGGCTGAGCGCCGAAGAATTGATGCTTTTGAACTGTGGTGTTGGAGAAGACTCTTGAGAGTCCCTTGGACTGCAAGGAGATCCAACCAGTCCATTCTGAACGAGATCAGCCCTGGGATTTCTTTGGAAGGAATGATGCTAAAGCTGAAACTCCAGTACTTTGGCCACCTCATGCAAAGAGTTGACTCATTGGAAAAGACTCTGATGCTGGGAGGGATTGCGGGCAGGAGGAGAAGGGGACAACAGAGGAAGAGATGGCTGGATGGCATCACTGACTCGATGGACGTGAGTCTGGGTGAACTCCAGGAGTTGGTGATGGACAGGGACGCCTGGCGTGCTGCGATTCATGGGGTCGCAAAGAGTCGGACACGACTGAGCGACTGATCTGATCTGATCTGATCATATTCCTACTTGTATTTGCATGGGTAGGCTACTGTATTTTTATCCTTTAGCCTGCTAAAGGATACCAGAGATCAAACTGCCAACATCTACTGGGTCATAGAATAAGCAAAAGTATTCCAGAAAAACATTTATTTTTGCTTCATTGACTATGCTAAAGTCTCTGACTGTGTGGATCACAACAAATTGGAAAATTCTTAAAGAGATGTCAATACCAGACCACCTTACCTCTCTCCTGAGAAACCTGTATGCAGGTCAAGAATAAACAGAACCGGACATGGAACAATGGACTGGTTTCAAATTGGGAAAGGGGTACATCAAGGTTGTATAGTGTCACTCTGCTTATGTAACTTATATGCAGAGTACATCATGCAAAATACCATGCTGGATGAAGCACAAGCTGGAATCAAGATAGTCCGGAGAAGTATCAATAACCTCAGATACGCAGATGACACCACCCTTATGGCAGAAAGTGAAGAAGAACTAGAGAGCCTCTTGATGAAAATGAAAGAGGAAAGTGAAAAAGCTGGCTTAAACCTCAACATTCAAAAAATGAAGATCATGGCATCTGGTCCTATCACTTCATGGCAAACAGATGGGGAAACAATGGATACAGTTACAGACTTTATTTTCTTGGGCTCCAAAATCACTGCAGATGGTGACCGCAGCCATGAAATTACAATATGCTTGCCCCTTGGAAGAAAAGCTATCACCAACCTGGACAGCATATTAAAAAGCAGAGACATTACTTTACTGACAAAAATCCATCTACTCAAAGCTATGGTTTTTCCAGTAGTCATGTATGGATGTGAGAATTGGACCATAAAGAAAACTAAGTGCAGAAGAATTGATGCTTTTGAACTGTGGTATTGGAGAAGACTCTTGAGAATCCCTTGGACTACAAGGAGATCAAACTAGTCAATCCTAAAGGAAATCAGTCCTGAATATTCATTGGAAGGACTGATGCTGAAGCTGAAATTCCAATACTTTGGCCACCTGATGTGAAGAACTGACTCATTGGAAAAGACCCTGATGCTGGGAAAGATTGAAGAGGGGAGGAGAAGGGGATGATGGAGGATGAGATGGTTAGATGGCATCACCAACTCGATGGACATGAGTTTGAGCAGGCTTCAGGAGTTGGTGATGGGCGGGGAAGCCTGGCATGCTGCAGTCCGTGGGTTCTAAGAGCTGGACATGACTGAGCGACTGACCTGAACTGAGCCTGTTAATGGACATTTAGGTTGTTTCCAGTTTGGGGCTGTTATGAATCATGTTCCAATGACCACTCATGTATAAGTCTTTGTATGAGGGTATCTTTTTGATAACTAACTAGGGCAATTACTAAGTCATTTAGTAGGTGAATGTTTAGTCATTAAGACACGTGTACACCTGTGGCAGATTCATGTTGATGTATGGCAAAACCAATATAATATTGTAAAGTAATTAGCCTCTAATTAAAATAAATAAATTTAAATTAAAAAAAAGAAACTGTCAAAAAATTCTCCAAAGTGACTGTGCTATTTTACATTCCCACTAGCACAATATGAGAGTTCCACATCCTTGCTAACAGATGGTATGATCAGTCTTGTTTATTTTAGACATATTAATAGGTGTGAAGTGGTATCTCATTATGATTTTAGTTTTTATTTCTTAGTGAGATTAGTAACACTAAATGTCTTTTCAAGTGTTTATTTGCCATTTCTGAATTGTTTTTAGTAAGGTATCTGTTCAAGTTATTTGCCTGATTTGATTACTGCATTGTTTGTTGTCTAATAATTAAATTTTGAGAGTTCTTTATATATTCTTGATACAGATCTTTTATCACATAAATGTTTTAAAAGTATTTTCCCAGTCTATGGCTTATCTTTTCACTCTACTAAGAGCATCATTTGAAGAATGGCATTCTAAATTTTTATAAAGTACAACTTATCAATTTTCCTTTTATAGATTATGCTTCTTCATACGTTAGAGCCACAATTTGTCATTATTTTTCCTTTAAACAGTTTATTATCTATTAAATATACTTAAGTAAGTAAATGAAAGTCTCAGTCGTGACTGACCCTTTGTGACCCCATGGAATATAAAGTCCATGGAATTCTCCAGGCCAGAATACTGGAGTGGGTAGCCATTCTCTTCTCCAGAGGATCTTCCCAACCCAGTGATCAAACCCAGGTCTCCTACATTGCAGACAGATTCTTAACCAGCTGAGCCACCAGAGAAGCCCATTAAATATACTTAAATACATCTTAAAATATATTTACCCACATACTTACCATTTCTGGTGTTCTTTGTTCCTTTGTGAAGATCCAGGATTCTGTCTGGTGTAATTCTCCTTCTGCTAAATCCTTTAAAATTTCTTTTAGTACTGGTCTGGTGGTGATTAATTATTTCAGCTTTCCTATGTTTGAAAAGGTCTTTATTTTGCTAGTTTCTTGAATAATAATTTTGTTGGGTAAAAAAAAATTCTAGGTTGACAGTTTTTTCTTTCAGCTGTTTAAGGACATTTCTACACTGTCTTCCCCCTTGTGTTGTTTCCTAACAGAAATATCCTGCCTCCCTTATCTTTCTCTGCATGTAATGTATCTTTTCTCTCCTCCCCTTCTTTTTGCTACTGTTAAGATTTTTTTCTCTATCACTCAGTTTAAGGATATTGATTTTGATGTGCCTTGGTATAATTTTCTTTATTCTTCTTATACTTGGGATTCATTGTGTTTTTTGGATCTGTGGGTTTATAGATTCCATATAATTTATTTTATATGTTTTCATCCATTTCTTTAGCTGTTGCATGAAGAAAGTAAATCTGGTCCCCATTACTCCACAATAGTCAGATATGAAAATACTTTAACTATTTGTTAACCATCTGAGGTTGATATCTCATTCATCTGCTTCTCCTCCTACTTCTCTACTTATACACTAAGCAACAGTAAAAGTCTTAATTTGGTAAGTTTCAGATTTTCTTCTGATTATTGTTTAAATGCTTGCTGTTGGTCTTGATATGTAGTATTTTTATTATTACTTTTTGCACATTCTATTCTGTTTATTTTCCCCCTTTATCTGAAAGTTGTTTAATGGAAGATTTTATTTTTAATTTACAGATGAAAAAATCTTTAAGTATTTATTTTATGAATAATTGATAATTTTATTGCTTTATGATTGAAGAATAATTTTGTAATATTTTTACTTCAGGACACTGATATTTTATTTGTAGCTTAAGATATAATTGATTTTTTAAATACAAATACATCTGTAAGAATTACCGTATTTTTTGTTCTTATTTTCAATACTTTTAAAACCTTCTCTCTGACTTCTGTGAAATCTCCTCAAGTCCCTCTATCATCAATTTTTCAGTCTTGACAACTGCTCCAAAATATTATACAGAGACACTGCTCCTACATGTTTCCACTGATGAAAATAACCATTTTAAACACATTTCTTATTGAAGAGATTATTTCCTCTCCACCTGTATATTTTTAGGTTTTAAAATTTTTAATATTTAATGGAGTATAGCTGATATACAGTGCTGTGTTAGTTTCAGACCACCTGTATATTCTTCAGTTCACCAAAAATTTGAGTATAATGTAGGAACAACAGATACCCAGTTGAAGACTTGGTCCTTGTCCCAGAAGAAGCTTGGTAATCTGCCATGCTTTTCTTTTCTTTTCTTTCTCTTTGAGTATTGTTTGAACCACTCATAGTTTTTGTTCCCTATATTTCAGTGCAGTGTCCCAAAAACTTACTAATGCCATATAGTGTACAGCCAAATTATTGTACAGCCTATGTAGAAAAACTATATTGATGATCACCATAACACGATTGGGTATTATTCACCTGTTCATGTTCTCTCTTACCTTTCCTTGAGTTACAAAGACTCTGGCTTCAACAAATAGTAGGGCATTGCTATCACCAAATATGAACTTAAAGGAGAATTTACAGAAAATAGTTGATACTGGAGAATTAACACACAATTATAATTGTAAAATAGAAATGGTCAAAAATTATGGTGATTAATAACAAGAAAGTATTTGTGAAATGGGGGAAGTCAAATGTTTCAACTAGCAAACAGTCACATGTAATATTTTATAAAAATTTCCTGATTAACAGAATAAAATAAGAATTAAACAAGCTGTATCTCAGTTTTTATTTGTACAATATGGTGATAAAAATATCAGTTTTATGAGGTTGATGAGATCAGAACTAATGAATGCAAAGGCTTTCTTGATACATAGCAGGCACTGGAATATGGTAGCACTTGTTTTCATTATTATTAGTGTATTCTTATATAAAGTTAGACATTTTTTAAAACAATGATCCTGAGACATAAATAACTTACAGGCCTTTCCAGGATACATTTTGAAGGAATTTAGATGTTTTGTCTACCAGTTGTTGGAAAGAAAAACTAGTAGTCATATGTGATTTCTGCTGACCTGAGTTTATTTCCAGTAACGCACAGTGGTCACAACAAAGCATTCAAATATGACTTTGTATATCTCAAGTGTCATGGGAGAAGCTGGAACTACACAGAAGAAAATCACTGCCAGACGTTCTGGTTCTCTTCTCATTTAAAAACAGCCAACTCAACTCATCCTTCAGTTTTCTGCTTTAACACTCACTTCCTTAGTGAAGCCATTCCCTTTAGGCTAGACTCCTCGAAGTGGTCCCATGCCCTAACCTAAAATTTTCCTATCATAATATTCATCACATTTTTTCATAGTTTTTTTAGTTGTATATCTTCTCAATATATTGTAAACTCCACAAAAAGAAGAGATATGTCTGTCTTATTCATTGTTGTTGCCCCAGCACACACAAACTATGGCACAATGTTGATAACTCATTATTTATCAAATCAATGATGGAGTACATGAATAAATTCCCTAACAGATGTGCAAGGAGATCAAACCAGTCAATCCTAAATGAAATCAACCCTGAAATTCATTGGAAGGACTGATGCTGAAGCTGAAGTTCCAATACTTTGGCCATCTGATGTGAAGAATTGACTCATTGGAAAAGACTCTGATGCTGGGAAAGACTGAAGGCAAAAGGAGAAAGGGATGGCAGAGGATGACATGGTTAGACAGCATCACCAAGTTAATGGATATGAATTTGAGCAAACTCTGGGAGACAATGAAGGACAGGGAAGCGTGGCATGGTGCAGTCCGTGGCATCACAGTGAGATGGACACGACTTAGTGAATGAGCAACAGATGTGCAAATTTCAACGTACAGCCAGAGGTAACTCTAGAATCTGGATCTGAAGCAGACATAGAGAATATGCAAGCACATCCCTCCAGAGGTCTAGATACAATGATTACATTTTATCTGCATCCTCAAGTAACTTCTCTACTATTGATAATGATGTCAGACCTTCAGAGACCTTCAGGACTGGCACTGCTTTAGAACCAGCTAAGTTTCTTTAATCCATAGCTATGAATTGAATGTATACATACTCAAACTTAACTAAACTAGATTATAGGAAACTAGCTATGTACCAGGCTAAGAGCTATGTGCTTTATCATGTCATTTTATTCTACTCAGTGGCATAAACTATAAGGGGGTAGGATGATCATTTCTATTATAAATAAGAAAAGTGGCCGCAAAATATATCATAAATGAAGAAAAGTCATGTAGCTTGGTAATAGAAGAACTGGAACGCATATACAAGATGTAAATTTACATATTGGGAGTGAATGCTTTAAGGTAAGACATAATGAAGTGATTACATTCAAATTGTCTTTGCATGGCTATAAGCAGGTCTGCGCATGTCATCAATGCACTCAATTAAAGCTCAAATTAACTTAGTTATAGCATATATTACAAGTCAGACTTATTCTTACTGATATTCACTTGCTGTCAGACATTAGATATCTTAGCTTTCTAAGCTTCCTTTTCTTCTCTGCAAAGGAAACTACTATGCCCCTTGTTTCTCTCACAGGGCCACTAAAAGGAACAAGTAAGACACCTGTACAGAAGCCACATTGTGTTAATATAGCACTTCGAAGATTTAAAGGGATTACTAACACAGCTATCATGTTGACATTTTTACTCTATTTTACTGAACAAAGTCTGTTCTCTGCCTTATTTCCATTTGGAGTTTTATAGACTTACAGGTTACAACCTATAAGAACCTATAAGTTCTTTCAGTCTTATGAAAATTATGCCATTATTAGTAGGTTTACAAATAGAATCATTTTCCGTTTCTGACATAATCAAAGTCAAATCAGGGTCCAAGAAAAATAACAATTGCTTGTACTAAAGGTTTGCTATGTCTTTGGTACACTGAAATGGGTACAAATTCAAAGGTTGATGGAAACAACATTGGATGTGACTTTTAATCACAGCTCTAAATTTATGAGTGTTGCAATCCTTGCCAATAAAATGGGGATAATAAACTCTAAACTTCTTAAAATCATTATATTCCATTAAATTGTACATAGCAATGTTACAAAGAGTGTATGGGGTGCTCACATGGTCAGTATTTAAGGAAGACATACATTCAAGTGAAAAATGTGTATTTTATATTTAAAATGAATTTTTAATTTTTTTTAAACAAATGCTTTTGAAACATGTACATACCATAGCAAAACATCTATCTAATGGGAAGCTGCTATATAACCCAGGGATCCCAGCTGGTGCTCTGTGATGACCTAGAAGGACAGGATTTGGAGTGGGTGAGAGGGAGGCTCAAGAGGGAGGAGATGTATGTATGTATATAACTATATACATATAATTATATATGTATATGAAACCAGTGTTTACACAGTGTTTTACAGCAGAGATCAACACAACATTGTAAAGCAATTATCCTCCAATTAAAAAAAAAACACACAACTGCTTTATTTCTGAAAAGCACTCACCCATAATGTTAACTGATGAGAAATGAAATATATTTCTTTGACCACACTTTGTAGGCTCATTTAGTCCTTCAGAAGTGCAATGTTTATGATGACCCTCAGGAAATTAAAAGGTATGCTATTTCCAAATCATAAACAAAAATAATTTATGCCATCACAAACACAAAACAAAACATTTTGTGGAAAATATTTCTTGATCCGTTATTACCAACAGCAAGCAGACCTAAGTATTGCCAGGATTTGCAAGGGAGATCAAAATATATCTGAAGTAAGCCAACTTGTCATTTTTTTCTCCTCTCAAAGGTTGGGTCATACACAAGCAGTAAAACTTTTTGTGTTTCTTTTACCGTGTTCCACCCAAATCACACAGCCAAGTTTCAATACCATTATGTTGATCTAGTGAACTTCAAATACCTATTTCCTAATTTGGATTGATCGGAACATCTTCAAAACATCTGCCCAACTTGGTACACTGCCCAGGAAGTCAAATAACTTTGAGAAGAGAAAACGAGATTTATTGTTTAAGACAGGGAACTACCTGGAAAATTATGAGGTTTTAGTAAGACTATCAGTATTCCTAACTTTGCCAAAAGTCAGCCATGTGGAATGCAGTAAGAACTCTAGGCAGCTTTAAAATAAAATAAACTCTTTGATGAAATGCAATTATAAAACGTTGTCAGCTGTCAGGATTGATATTTTTCCTTCCAATAATTTAAGAAGTCATCAGTGTTGGAAGTATGATTAGGAGATTTCCAAAACTCGCTCAATTTTCCTACATGATATGGTCTGAAGGTAATGGGAAGGCCAACTCTTTCTCAGAGCTCTGTCTCCCTTCCAAGACGGAGACACTTACAATTTGAATTTCTAAAGAGGTCTTGTAAGAATTTCCAAAGGGAAGGGACATAGAGCAAGGTAAGGGTGTAATATAGGAAGACAAACTAAGTTACTGCAAAGGAGCGTTGAAAGGCAGCATTTTCCTTGATGAAGTCACCATTACTTGAAGCTTATCATTAGTGTGTCAGACTTAGAGATTTGATCTGGGAGCATTCTGGAAACCCACTTGCATCTCAGAAACTGACTCACAGGAACCAAAGCTCATAGACAGTTAACAGCTAGAACTAGATGCCATTTTAAGGTTGAAGTTAAGAATTATAACTGCCTGTGTATCCAGATACTTGAATCTTTCCCCAGTGCACCCTCTCCAGGCAATCATATCCCAGCAGAAGTCAGATTATAATCAGATATTTGCTTTGAAGGACAGAATCTGAATAAGGATTTTTTTGTGTGCTGCAATTTGCATGCTTATATTCATCACATGAGATGATTATTTTAAAATGAGTTAGTCCTTTTAGGAAGCAACTCTTTCAAGTACTTCTGAAGCCTCTCTCTTCCCTTCTATCCTTCTATAACTCACGTTGCTGCTTATTCACTAAGTTGTCTGACTCTTTGAGACCCCATGGACTGTAACCCACCAGGCTGTTCTGTCCATGGGATTTCCCAGGCAAGAATACTGGAGTGGTTGCCATTTCCTTCTCCACCTATAATCCATTATTCATATAAAAATACCCTCTAGGAGCAATATCCCACTGAATCACTATTAAACATAAATGTTAAAATCAACTTCTCAGGTAACTTATATTCCAAGAGGTGGGAGAGACAGCATTAAATCACAGATAACCTAGGGAGGAGGATAAAAATCAACAAGAAATAAGGATGAACAGACAAAAAGGACTGAAGATGTATTCTACTGCTTCATACATTTAATAGGGCTTGCTTGCAGCTTGCTTCTGTTTGGGTATGAGCAGATGCCTCTGCAGTTTAAGCACCTGTCAAAATGAGTTCAAACTTGGAAGTTAAATGCCTCTTTGAAGTATGGGCAGTTCAGTTCAGTCGCTCAGTCGCGTCCGGCTCTTTGCAATCCCATGGACTGCAGCACTCCAGGCTTCCCTATCCATCACCAACTTCCAGAGCTTGCTCAGACTCCTGTCCATTGAGTCAGTGATGCCATCCAACCATTCATCTTCTGTTGTCCCGTTCTCCTCCTGCCTTCAATTTGTCCCAGTATCAGGGTCTTTTCCAGTGAGTCTTTTCTTTGCATCATGTGGCCCAAGTATTGGAGCTTCAGCATCAGTCCTTCCAATGAATATTCAGAACTGATTTCCCTTAGGATTGACTGGTTTGATTTCTTGCTCCAACAGATTCTCGAGAGTCTTCTCCAACACCATAGTTCAAAAGCACCGATTCTTCAGTGCTCAGGTTTCTTTATGGTCCAACTTTGACATCCATACATGACTACTGGAAAAATCATAGCTTTGACTAGATGGACGTTTTTCAGCAAAGTAATGTCTCTGCTTTTAACATGCTGTCTAGGTTGGTCATAGCTTTTCTTCAAAGAAGCAAGCATCTTTGAATTTCATGGCTGCAATCGCCATCTGCAGTAATTTTGGAACCCAAGAAAATAAAGCCTGTCACTTTTTCCAGTGTTTTCCCATCTATTTGCCATGAAGTGATGTGACTGGATGCCATGATCTTCATTTTTTGAATGTTGAGTTTTAAGCCAGCTTTTTCACTCTCCTCTCACTTTTATCAAGAGTGAAAATAGTCACAAATTCCACTTACTTGACTATTTTAGTAGACAAATTTATCCAATTTTTATTCTGAAAGTCATTATTATTTTATGCAAACTTAAATTTATAAACTAAATAAGCTTGGTTGCATAGCATGGTAGTTAAGACCATAGCTATAAGATGATCTGGCTTGAATCTCAGCTCACTCAGTTCCTAGTTGTGTGACCTTCTCTAAATATGGAGATAATAAAAGTACCTAACTCACAAAATCACAGGAAGGATTGCCCCAGAGCATGTGAAGTCTTGGCAGAGTGCCTGGCACCCATAAGCGTGCTGTAAGTTCTGGTTGCTACTGATGTTACCATTGTTGCTATTGGTGATGCTTGTGCCGGATTCTCCTGATAACCTCAAAATCTTTCTACATTCTAGAAAACAATTTATTATTCTATGGAATAAAAGCAACCTATTTCAGACCATCATCATCTCCTGCTTGGCCTCTTGCCTTAACATCTGAGAGTTCTCTTCTCAAAATTGCACTCAGCTGCCTCCTACACAGCTGGATATGCAATTTTTCTGGCTTCAGCTCTTCAGTGGCTTCCCTACAGGGGTTCAAACCCATTAACTGAGTCCTTGTAGCCAAGCTTTTGCCATTCAACTCTTCCTTTTATAATACTTTATGGCCCATTAACATCATTCAGCTTTAGCCCTTCATACATAGTGCTGTCTCTCACCTCCGTGCCTCTGCTCCAGTCTCTCTGCTGTTCTGAAACACACTCTCATGGCCCATCCATTGGGTTAACTCTTGCGTATTCTGGAACAGTGTTCACATCCTCACCCTAGTTTCCCAACTCAACAGTTGACTCACCACTATCCCCCAGAACCTGAACAGTGCTTGGCACATTACTGACTATCAAAGAATGAAGAGATGGAAAAAACAGCCCTCTAATAGGGTACTCTAGACAGAGAACTGAGAAAATGAAGGCATACAAAAGCTTCTGTTTGCAGGTTCAAAGTACAACATTGGTCAGAGTGTACAAAACAATCTTCATGTATATGAACAAGGCAGAATATTTAGTGCCATTTTGTTAAATCTATAGGTTAACAGATTATTTTTGGACAAACCATTCACTGACTTGTTAAATTAATCAAGCTATTATGGAAGGACAAATGATTCCAAATTATTTCTATATCTGATTTTTAAAACATTTTTGGATCTAAATTAAAAAAAAAATAATGAAATAATTCCATTTGCAATGACATGGACGGATCTAGAGATAGTCATATTGAGTGAAGTAAGTCAGAGAAAGACAAATGTCATATGATACTGCTTATATGTGGAGTCTAAAAATATGGTACAAATGAACCTATTTACAAAACAGAAATAGAGTCACAGATGTAGAAAACAAACTTATGGTTGCCAAGGGGGAAGAAAGGGAGGAGATATAAAATGGGAGATTGGGATTGGTATATACACACTACTATGAAATAGGGCTTCCCTGGTGGCTCAGATGGTAAAGAATCAGCCTGCAATGCAGGAGACATGGGTTTGATCCCTGGGTTGGGAAGATCTCCTGGAGAAGGGAATGACTACCCACTCCAGTATTCTGGTCTGGAGAATTCCATGGACGGAGGAACCTGGCAGGCTACAGTCCATGGGGTCACAAAGAATTGGACACGACTGAGCAACTTTCACTATGTAATAAAATAGGTAACTAGTACTTTGGCCACCTCATGCGAAGAGTTGACTCATTGGAAAAGGCTCTGATGATGGGAGGGATTGGGGGCAGGAGAAAAAGGGGATGACAGAGGATGAGATGGCTGGCTGGCATCACTGACTCAATGGATGTGAGTCTGAGTGAACTCCAGGAGTTGGTGATGGACAGGGAGGCCTGGCGTGCTGCGATTCATGGGATCGCAAAGAGTCGGACACGACTGAGCACTGAACTGACTGAAATGAATAAGAACTTACTGTATAGCACAGGGAGCTCTACTCAATACTCTGTAATGACCTACATGGAAATAGGATGTAAAAAAGAGTGGCTATAATGTATATGTATAACTGATTCACTTTACTGTATAGCAGAAACTAATATAACAATGCAAATCAGTTATATCCCAGTAAATATTAATTTAAAAGTAAATAAATTTTTAAAAGAATAAGAAAAATTTTTAAGGCTTTGGATATATTACAATACATTTGGTTGACTTGAAAGTTTACAGTTTATTCATTTTATTGAAGAATATAATTAAAAATTGTTAAGTATGGATTATACAATTAGTCATTACTGACTTACACATTGAATTTGTTCAAGTCAAAACAAGGTTTCTTCTTTTTTCTTTTGTACAGCCAGCAGTACAAGCTCAAGCTAGTAGCTAAGAAATGAAGATTGCCATTGTTAGCTGGTCGTCTTCATTCTTTTATGTTATCACATATAACCTAGATTCTGGACTTAGTACTTATCTGAAGTTTTTGTTGATATATAAGTTTAAATTACTCTAATCTACTCTGTCCTGGCTGTACTGGCTTTGCAATGTTAACAGTGGTACAGATGGAGTGTTTTCTTTTTCTCAGCATGCTAAATAGTCATGATTCAGACAGTACTTAAGGAGCAGATTTTAGGAGATAATGGTTCTCAGGGCAGTATGGTTTTTGAGAAGTAACCAAATACCTTATATAAAGGGGGCATTTCAGAGACTTATACCTTCATTTTCAAGGCGTGTGGCTACAGTCAAAACCACTGCTTCAGCATGTGTAAGCTCACCAGTTTAACCCAATTAATCTTCTGAGAACTTTTTTGAATGACAAGTTAAACTTATTGCCTCTTCATTACTAACATGAAAATTTAATATTAGTAAAATTAACATTACAAAGGATAGTCCATTTTAGAAATGCAAGCAAAAAATGAAACTTTAAACACTGGGATAATAACCACAATTGTACATTTTAATCTGCTTTAAGAGAACAGAATCAATTCCTAGAACTTGTGTTCTACAATGCCTGGTTAAAAAAAATCTCTCTTAAGCCTACTAAGAGGGTCTAACCTTGAAGTAACCTCATCTTGATGAAAAATAGTAACTCATTTCTCCAGCATAATTAGAAAATACATCACTCTGGACGAGAACATCTCCAAGAAGACTACATATTTCCACTTTTCAGGTCCATATTTAAAATTAAAAAAAAAGCAATAGTGAACAATAGTGTAAGGAAGTATGAAATAAAGGGAAGACTTTCAACCTCAGTTTCAGTTAGGTGAGAACTAAGACCCTGGCCCTGCTACTCACAAGCTATGTGGCCTCAGACAAGTCATTAGCATCCCTTATTTCAGTTTCATTATCTGTAGATAAACATAATGTTCAGTCAGTCAGTTCAGTCGCTCAGTCGTGTCCGACTCTTTGTGACCCCATGAATCACAGCACGCCAGGCCTCCCTGTCCATCATCAACTCCTGGAGTTCACTCAAACTCACGTCCATCGAGTCGGTGATGCCAGCCAGCCATCTCATCCTCTGTCATCCCCTTCTCCTCCTGTCCCCAATCCCTGCTAGCGTCAGTCTTTTCCAATGAGTCAACTCTTCATATGAGGTGGCCAAAGTACTGGAGTTTCAGCTTTAGCATCAGTCCTTCCAATGAACATCCAGGGCTGATCTCCTTTAGAATGGACTGGTTGGATCTCCTTGCAGTCCAAGGGACTCTCAAGAGTCTTCTCCAACACCACAGTTCAAAAGCATCAATTCTTTGGCACTCAGCTTTCTTCACAGTCCAACTCTCACATCCATACATGACCACTGGAAAAACCATAGGCTTGACTAGACGGACCTTTGTTGGCAAAGTAATATCTCTGCTTTTGAATATGCTATCTAGGTTGGTCATAACTTTCCTTCCAAGGAGTAAGCATCTTAATTTCATGGCTGCAGTCACCATCTTCGGTGATTTTGGAGCCCCCCAAAATACAGTCTGATACTATTTCCACTGTTTCCCCATCTATTTGCCATGAAGTGATGGGACCAGATGCCATGATCTTAGTTTTCTGAATGTTCTAAGGTGGTTCTGAGGGTTAGTCGCAAGCACATAAAAGGAACCAATAATTAGACAGTATTATTGTTCATCCTATCATTATCTGCAGGCACTAGTGGAATTTCAGAGCAAACAAACAAGCAAAAACCCTAAAAGACAGTAGAAAGAGAGGTACAGAGGTTTGAAATTCAAACACTGTCAAGGGCAAAGCAAGTGCTCGTGCAAGGAGAACAAAAGGTGGAGCAAGGGAATCCTGATAGAAACAGGGGATGTATACAAGCTTCACTGAGACTTTAGATTCAAATCTAAACATCACGAACAAAAGTCTCACTTCAGTTCTTCAAGGGCTTCTCAGATGGCTCAGTGGTAAAGAATCTGCCTGCCAGTGCAGGAGATGCGGTTTGATCCCTGGGTGGGGAAGATCCCCTGGAGGAGGAAATGGCAACCCACTCCAGTATTCTTGCCTGGAGAATTCCATGGATAGAGGATCCTGGCGGGCTGCAGTCCATGAGTTTGCAGGGTCAGACATGACTGAGCAGCTGAACATGCAATCATTTCTTCAAAGTAAAGACCAGGTCATCAATCTATAATGCTTGATATCCCAACATAGTTATTTTAACAATAAGAAGGCCAATGCTCAGAGAGACGGTTACTTGCCTTAATCACCCAGAAGCTTATTGCCAGAGCTGGAATTAGAACTTGCTTCCCTAGTAAGTTTACTTGAGCTTCTTTTCTTTCAGTCCCACGTTTGTCTCTTTCTGGCAACCCTAAGAATCAAATTTCCTTTGCAGTTTTCTGGATGCTGCTCTCAAAGGAAAACTATTTTCTTCAATCATCCTGGCCAGTGAGAAAACTTCACCTCCTTCCACACTGGGCCTCAAGTAATGAAGTTCAGATAAAATGCCCTCCCAGCTCACATTCCTCAGATTTTTTGACCTTGAGATAGCTGGTTACAGAGTTCTCTTCTCTCTTCAAGCCCCAATATTTAACCCCATAAAAATAGAAATTTGTTCAGCTACTCTACTATCACCACAGCCTTATATAATTCAATCTTGATTTACCTTTCTCAGTATTCTGAAATCAATTTCTCCATGTGGCATTCAGATAAATTTGATAGTTTCCGAATAGCTATTGATTATTATTGCTTATCAGACACAGAATGAGAAATCAATCAGTTGTACACTACTTAATATATATGCATAGCTGTCAATACACAGGTATAAGTAAACATGTTCTAGTATGCTTTGGATAAATAACTGTGATTTATGTTATCGTTCACTATGTGCTTAATAATTGTCATGAGTGTGTGCATGCTTAGTCACTCAGTTCAGTTCAGTTCAGTCGCTCAGTCTTGTCCAACTCTTTGCGACCACATGAATTGCAGCACGCCAGGCCTCCCTGTCCATTACCAACTCCCGGAGTTCACTCAGACTCACGTCCATCGAGTTGGTGATGCCATCTAGCCATCTCATCCTCTGTCGTCCCCTTCTCCTCCTGCCCCCAATCCCTCCCAGCGTCAGAGTCTTTTCCAATGAGTCAATTCTTCACATCAGGTGGCCAAAGTATTGGAGTTTCAGCTTTAGCATCATTCCTTCCAAAGAACACCCGGGACTGATCTCCTTTAGAACGGACTGGTTGGATCTCCTTGCAGTCCAAGGGACTCTCAAGAGTCTTCTCCAACACCACAGTTCAAAAGCATCAATTCTTCAGTGCTCAGCTTTCTTCACAGTCCAACTCTCACATCCATACATGACCACTGGAAAAACCATAGCTTTGACTAGACGGACCTTTGTTGGCAAAGTAATGTCTCTGCTTTTCAATATGCTATCTAGGTTGGTCATAACTTTCCTTCCAAGGAGTAAGTGTCTTTTAATTTCATGGCTGAAGTCACCATCTGCAGTGATTTGGGAGCCCAAAAAAATAAAGTCTGATACTGTTTCCACTGTTTCCCCATCTATGTCCCATGAAGTGATGGGACCGGATGCCATGATCTTCGTTTTCTGAATGTTGAGCTTTAAGCCAACTTTTTCCATTCTCCTCTTTCACTTTCATCAAGAGACTTTTTAGTTCCTCTCCACTTTCTGCAATAAGGGTGGTGCCATCTGCATATCTGAGGTTATTGGTATTTCTCCCGGCAATCTTGATTCCAGCTTGTGCTTCTTCCAGCCCAGTGTTTCTCATGATATGCTCTGCATATAAGTTAAATAATATGGGTGACAATATACAGCCTTGATGTACTCCTTTTCCTCTTTGGAAACAGTTTGTTGTTCCATGTCCAGTTCTAACTGTTGGTCATGACTAAATCTTTGCAACCTTATGGACTGTATGTAGCCCGCCAGGCTCCTCTGTCCATGGGATTCTCCAGGCAAGAATACTGGAGTGGGTTGCCACACCCTCCTCCAGGGGATCTTCTTGACCCAGGGATCAAACCCGGGTCTCCTGCATTGTTAGCAGGTTCTTTACCATCTGAGCCACCAGGGAAGTCCAATAACTGTCACATTTGGTAATAGAGACTCTCATTTTCCTTAAAATAAAGAGTCTGTATTACCAAATGGCCCAGGCTTCCTCCCTTTCTCCCTCAGATATGCCTGAGCTCCTAATAAGGTTGAAGCATTGTTCTAGAATGCCATGGACGGGGAAGCCTGGTAGGCTGCAGTCCATGGGGTCGCTAAGGGTCGGACATGACTGAGCGACTTCACTTTCACTTTTCACTTTCATGCATTGGAGAAGGAAATGGCAACCCACTCCAGTGTTCTTGCCTGGAGAATCCCAGGGACGGGGGAGCCTGGTGGGCTTCCGTCTATGAGGTCGCATAGAGTCGGATACGACTGAAGCGACTTAGCAGCAGCAGCATTGTTCTAGGAAAAAACCAAGATTTTTTTCACATGGCCATCAACCTGAGAGAAATCTGGATAAATGTATAAGTGTTGACTTAGCAAAATATGCTTCCTGTTCATCCCTATTCCTGATGATTCAGAGGAGCCAGTCTGTGTTTGTGTTACACTTTACCTAGCTTATAGATGGCGGAACACTGTGGACCTTTGCTGAATCAGACTGTCCAGCATCTGAACTACTAGGGCATAAGTGAAGCACTGACCCACTCAGATTGAAGAATAAATTTAAACTTGGGAAGAAACTTCCTCAGTAATATTTCTTAATCATAGGGTTAGTGATTTATATCAAAATATGAAGGTGGATAGCAGAAATATATAGCAGTGCTTCTGACAACCTTGATATTTAAGCCAGATTATTTATATGTATTACAGGTTTATACTTGTTTGCAACATTGGCAAAATTTTCTTTTGTCTTTATATTTTACAACAACATCATTTGCTTTAATTTACCCATACAACAGAGAGGCTGTAGTTCAAAATGTCTTTCAAAGGAGCCACATCTTTTAACAAACGTAAAACATGTGGAAGAATCAAACAGCTAAACTCAAAAAAAAAATAATAATAATAATGCATTTTCCAAGCCACTGACTGATATGTAAATGTAAAGAACATTTGGTTATAAGACTATATTTGCCCTCATTAAAACATTTACTGGGTTCACTTTGGTTGAATATACTGTTTCTAGCTATTGGAAAAAAACAGCTAAAGTGTTAATAGCTATAGTATTTATAATAGTTAAAACAGAGCTGACATTTATTTTGTATGACTTTTACAGGTTTAAGATTGATATGCTACAGATCAGATATCAAATTAACCATACCCTGATTCCCTCTCTAAATATATTTTTCTTTATACTTGAAAACAATGCTTATAGTCATCTATTCTAGTATTTTATGTTGTGCTTTTGGTTATTAATAACTATAAGTTCAAATTCAAGAGCATGTTCTTATGATGTATCAACCATACATGTTATTTGCTCTTAACTACATTTTTACTTGGATAGTTTTTGTGTGCAAGTGATCACAGATTGAGTGTATAGTATAACAACTTTTAAAATTGCCTAAGTGACTCTCTCCACTGAACAAGCTATTTGGACAGGCCCATATGTACTTCGTTCAGTATGGTAAAAATACTAACATGAAAGACAATTTTCTCATAAATATTTTACACTAATTTAAAATAGAATCTTAGCAAACTTTGTAAGAAAAATACCAACTGACAGTCTTTCTCAATTGAACATCTCTACAAAGAGAATCGGAGAAGGCAATGGCAACCCACTCCAGTACTCTTGCCTGGAAAATCCCATGGATGGAGGAGCCTGGTAGGCTGCAGTCCATGGGGTCGATAAGAGTCAGACATGACTGAGTGACTTCACTTTCACTTTTCACTTTCATGCATTGGAGAAGGAAATGGCAACCCACTCCAGTGTTCTTGCCTGGAGAATCCCAGGGATGGGGGAGCCTGCTGGGCTGCCATCTATGGGGTCGCAGAGAGTCGGACATGACTGAAGCGACTTAGCAACAGCAGCAGCACAAAGAGAATAATTGCAACTGTAAATCATACATTGAATCTAATAAAGAAAATGGAAAATATCATGTGGCATGTTAGACTCAATTTTACTTACATTCAGTAAAGTAAGAAGAATTTGGAATATATTCACATAAAGAGCAAAAAGCCAAAAAAAAAAAAAAAAAGGCGTTTCCTACTAGGACTGGACTCTTATCTAGGTAGTCTGCAAAGACAACAAAAATGTAAAAGCCCATTAAAAAAAAGTCTCAGAATGTTATGAAAACCAGAGAATATAGTGAATAATACTGTAACAACTTTGTATAGTGACTGATGGTAACTGGTCTCATTGAAGTGATCATTTCATAATGTACAAAAATGCTGATTCTCTATGGTACCACTGAAACTAATATAATATGTTAATTATAGCTCAATAAAAAGTATAAAATCATAAAGCATAATTTGATTAGTCCTTTTTTTTTTTTTTATTCCCTAGCTCAGACGGTAAGAAATCTGCCTGCAATGCAGGAGACCCAGGTTCAATCCCTGGGTCAGGAAGATGCCTGGAAAAGGGAATGGCAACCCACTCCAGTATTCTTGCCTGGAGAATTCCATGGACAGAGCCTTGTGGGCTATAGTCCGCATGATTGCAAAGAGTCCGATGTCTATGACTGAGTCACTAAACTAAACTCACTCACTCTTTTTTTAATTTAGCCAGCTCAAGAGGAGAACTGATTAAAATCTAGCAGGAAAACATTGTGCAAACATGAGATGATCAAGCTGTGAAAATCACACCAAATGAAACAATTCAACTGAAAACTTGCCCCGTGTTGAGTTTGCTGGTGAGCAGCTGCCACTCGGTTATGCATTCCCATTTGCTATTGAAACTGGGTCCAGATTCATTTATTTGAAACCAACAATCTCAAGCTCAAACTACCTGTGCCTCATGGATGAAAATAAACGAAAGCTCCCAGTTTGTGTAACCTGGAACTTCAGAGAGTCCCTCATCAGATTCCTGAAATTTTCCTTGCTCCAAATTTTCCTCTTTCAAAGACCACTTAATCTAATTCATCACAGCTAGAGCAGTTGAGACACATGGCCAAATGAACAATGATACTTTCTGGAACCAGAAGAAATTGCTCCTTTACTCCAATTTTGCTTGCTGCACAGATAGCTATAATTTAGCAACTGACTCATTCAATGAAGTTTTAAAATATTCAAAGGTGGAAATAATGGGATTACTGTCCAGAAAAAAGACAGAAATAAAGTTGAATAAAACATCTGGAAATCTAGAATTTATTTTCAATGTCTAGAACCAGAAGAGTGAGGATTAAGAAGCACTGTGAAATAAATAAATACTTGGCAAGATGAGTTATAGTAATGGTGAGGTTGTGAATGCCCTAGAAATTATAAAATTTTAATATGCAAAATAAATGATAATTATGGCATGGTCTAAAGTAAAAGACAACTTAAACATCAAAGTACATTATTGGTAATTATAAAGATTATGGAGAGAAAGATATGATGAAGTTGTGTTGGTTGAGAGACTGATAAAATGACTGATTAACCAATAAAGCTAAAAGAAGAAAACAAGTTACATAAAAATGAGACTGAAGGGACCTAATTAAACTTAAAAGGTTTTGCACAACGAAGGAAACTATAAGCAAGGTGAAAAGGCAGTCTTCAGAATGGGAGAAAATAATAGCAAATGAAACAACTGACAAAGAATTAATTTCCAAAATATACATGCAGCAGCTCATGCAGCTCAATACCAGAAAAACGAACAACCCATTCAAAAAGTGAGCCAAAGAACGAAACAGACATTTATCCAAAGACATTATCCATACAGATGGCTAATAAACATATGAAAAGATGCTTAACATACTCATTATTAGAGAAATGGAAATCAAAACCACGAGGTACCTCACACTGGTCAGAATGGCTGTCATTTAAAAGTCTACAAACAATAAATGCTGGAGAGGGTGTAGAGAAAAGGGAACTCTCTTACAGCGTTGGTGAGAATGCAAACTGGTACAGCCATTATGGAGAACAGTGTGGACATTCCTTTAAAAACTGGAAATAGAACTGCTATATGACCCAGCAATCCCACTGCTAGGCATACACACTGAGGAACATTTTGTTGGCAAAATGATGTCCTTAAAGAAATCAACCCTGAATATCCATTGGAAGGACTGATGCTAAAGTTGAAGCTCCACTACTTTGACCACCTGATGTGAAAAACTGACTCATTGGAGAAGACCCTGATGCTAGGAGAGATTGAGGTCAGGAGGAGACGGGGACAACAGAGGATGAGATGGTTGGATGGCATCACTGACTCAATGGACATGAGATTAAGCAAAATCTGAGAGACAAAGAAGGACGGGGAAGCCTGGCATGCTGCAGTCCATGGGTTGCAAAGAGTCGGATATGACCAAGTGACTGAAAAACAGTAACATCTACAAAGAACCTATTTCCATATAAGGTTATTCTCACAGATGTAAGACCTGAAACCATAAAACTCTTAGAAGAGAACATAGACTGAACACTCTGAAATAAATCATAGCAATACTTTCTTTAGGTCCTAACGCAAAAGAAACAAAAGCAAAAATAAACAAAGGGGGCCTAATCAAACTTAAAAGCTTTTGCACAGCAAAAGAAAACATCAACAGGATGAAAAGACAATCTATGAAATGAGAGAAAGTACTTGCAAATGATGAGACTGACAAATGCATTGTTCCCTATCATCAAAATTAACCGCAAACACTTATCCATTAATGCTGATCTTTAATGAGATTTTACATATTTCATGTTTGAAAATGAGTTTTTACAAAGACAAGTATTGCCAAATACTGATATCAATATACAAAAATATGATTTTAATTGAGTATATTCATCCCTTGGAAGGCATTTGTCTTAAGTTTGTTTTCTCTGGATAAATTTCTTAATCTACTGCAATCAAAGATGATTTAATTAACTCAACATCAGAAAATGGCTTTCCTTGCTTAACTAACAAATGAATGACTCAGAAACTTTCTATGGTTGCATCTTCATTTTCATTTGTATTTTTGAGAAGGAATTCTTCTATGATGCAATATTAAATTTTAGTTTTCTAATTTTTATGAATGCTGTTTTCTTGTTAATTGGGAATATTACTGATGAGTGCTCACTTTGGTGATGTTGACCTATTTTATTATTTTTGCAAAACCACAGTGCCACTGCTTTGCCAATCATGTGGTATGACCATACATGTGGCACTTGAAAGACTACAGAATTATAACGGTGTCACTGTGGTTGGAAGTGCACTGAACAGCAATGCAAAGAGATGAGAGCATAGCATACAGTCTCTGTGGCTGCTACTCAGCTTTGACATTAGAGTGTATGAATAGTCACAGGTGGATACATAAAAAGATAAGCATAAATAAAACTAATAAAACTTTATTTTATAGTACTGAAATTTGAATATAATTTCACATCAGGAAATATTCTTCTTTTAATTTTTTTTTAACCATTTCTAAATGTAAAAACCACTCAGCTTAAAGGCCCGGCAAAAACAGGCCATATTTGGTTCACAGACCATAATTTCCCAGTCCTTGTTGGACAGCATAGATGTTTCATGCTCAAAGGCAAAACAGAGTGGGTTTTCAATCAGGAACTTCATGTGTCACTATAGAATTTAAGTTGAATATGGATGGCACAATATTCATTTCAGAAACATCATTTCATATAAGACTTGATGCAAGACGCGTGATAAAAGTCAGACACTGAAATATTACTTGATGCACTCCTTAAGGCAGCATTTCTTGACATGGAGCAAACATTAAGAGGTGGTGCTTAGTAAATGTATATCCATGGAACATAAATGTATATTCATGTTCCTTTAATTTGTTTCATTAGAAATCTATATGTTTCGTTAGCCATGAAGTTAGTTTCTATGTGTACTAAATTTCAAGAACAACCTCCTAGGTAAAGAGATATATTGGTAGGTATTATAAGTGATGAAATCAATGTTTCATGTTCATGATTGAAACCAGAGAAGTTCAGGTGAATATCTAATTATCTACAAAAATGTTCTCGAAACTGACTGTAGCATAAGCCCATTTGGTAACTCTCTCTCTAACGAATTGTTATGAGAGCAAAGGGAAAATAGAAAACTCAGTCTTACATGCATGCTAAGCATACACTCATGGTATATACACAGAAGCATAAACATTGACACGCAATATTCTATGCCACAGTAGGAAGCAATTCAATATATCTATAAAATTTTTATAAATTTCTCCTTATTTTATCCTTATTATTCAGGCTATAATTCCATATAGGATTTCATTTATGATTATCAGGAGTTTGCATATTGGGAGGGCATTAGGAGAGAAAAGACTAATAATTCCAAATCTGACTTGAATTCATGTTTTTCCCAGAAAACTTTTCTTTTGGGCAAAATCTTTATTCCTTAAAACTCTGAAGCGTGTGCTAACTAGTGTGACCAAGACTTAATGTAAATAATTTTTCATTTAATCCTTAAACAGTATAGGGATTCTCAAATATTCTAGTTTGTCTTAACTAAAAATTTTAACATTTTAATATATGTTCACATAAATTCAACTCCCAAATATAAGAAAAATAAATAATATTTTCTTAAAACATAACCCAGACTACATTAACAAAGGCAGATAAAGATGACAATTTTTTAAATAATGCATCTGGGTATACTTGCTACATACCAAGAGCTATATTTAAAGTCAAAACTGTAAGAGAATTATAATTTGAATTTTGAAAATTCCATAGTAGCCTTTTAAATATAATCTATACACTAATATAATGTGGAGACTTACACACATTTGAGAAATCTGCACTCAACATTAAAAAGCAAGGACTTTTATTTATTGCATAAACAATACCGAAGCAACAGCAAAAATTTTTTAATGAAAAAACATATAAAATCCCACTACTTTAACAAATGAATATTATTATCCATTTCTCAAGTCGAAATGCACTCATTCTTCTCACAAAGTGGGGATAAAAGTTTGTTTCCTTGAAAAACCAAGAATTTTCTACATTGCCTCATCGTAATTAAGAGTCATTTATAGTAATGGGACAGGTCTTCTACAAGCCTCTTACGCTTATCCCTCAGAGGGCAGACAGAATAGAAATGACAAACACAGAAAACTAAGCAAACTGATCACTTGGATCACAGCCTTGTCTAACTCAATGAAACTATGAGCCATGCTGGGGAGGGCCACCCAAGACAGACAAGTCTTGGTGGAGAGTTCTGACAAAACATGGTGCACTAGAGAAGGGAACAGCAAACCACTTCAGTATTCTTGCCTTGAAAACTCCATGTACAGTATGAAAAGGCAAAAAGACAAGACACTGAAAGATGACAGAAGCAGAAGATATTAAGAAGAGGTGGTAAGAATACACAGAAGAATTGTACAAAAAAGATTTTCACGACCCAGATAACCATGATGGTGTGCTCACTCACCTAGAGCCAGACATCTTGAAATGTAAAGTCAAGTGGGCCTTAGAAAGCATCACTACAAACAAAGCTAGTGGAGGTGATGGAATTCCAGTTGAGCTCTTTCAAATCCTGAAAGATGATGCTGTGAAAGTGCTGTAGTCAATATGCCAGCAAATTTGGAAAACTCAGCAGTGGCCACAGGACTAGAAAAGGTCAGTTTTCATTCCAATTGCTAAGAAAGGAAATACCAAACAATGCTCAAACTACCACACAATTGCACTCATCTCACATGCTAGCAAAGTAATGCTCAAAATTCTCCAAGCCAGGCCTCAACAATACATGAACTGTGAACTTCCAGATGTACAAGCTGGCTTTAGAAAAGACAGAGGAACCAGAGATTAAATTGCCAACATCCGCTGGATCATCGAAAAAGCAAGAGAGTTCCAGAAAAACATCTACTCCTGCTTTATTGACTATGACAACGCCTTTGACTGCATGGATCACAATAAACTGTGGAAAATTCTGAAAGAGATGGGAATACAAGACCATCTGACCTGCCTCTTGAGAAACCTGTATGCAGGTCAGGAAGCAACAGTTAGAACCGGACATGGAACTACAGGCTAGTTCCAAACTGGGACAGAAGTACGTCAAGGTTGTATACTGTCACCTGGCTTATTTAACTTAAACGCAGAGTACATCATGCAAAATGCCAGTATGGATCAAGATTGCCTGGAGAAATATCAATAACTTCAGATACGCAGATGATAACCACCCATATGGCAGAAAGCCAAGAGGAACTAAACAGCCTCTTGATCAAAGTAAAAAAGAAGAGTGAAAAAGCTGGTTTAAAACTCAGCATTCAAAAAACAAATATCATGGCATCCTGTTTCATCACATCATGGCAAAGAAATGGGGAAACAATAGAAACAGTGACAGACTTTATTTTCTTGGGCTCCAAAGTCACTGCAAATGGTGACTGCAGCCATGAAATTAAAAGACATTTGCTCCTCGGAAGGAAAGGTATGATGAAACTAGACAATATACTAAAAAGCAGAGATATTACTTTGCTGACAAATGTATGTATAGTCAAAGCTATGGTTTTTCCAGTAGTCATGTATAGATGTGAGAACTGGATCATAAAGTTGAGTGCCAAAGAATTGATGCTGTTGAACTTTGGGGCTAAAGAAGACTCATGAGAGTCCCTTGGACTGCAAGGAGAGCAAACCAGTCAATCCTACAGGAAATTGGTCCTGAATATTCATTGGAAAGATGGATGCTGAAGCTGAATCTCCAATACTTTGGCCACCTGATATAAAGAACTGAATCACTGGAAAAGACCCTGATGCTGGGAAAGATTGAAGGTAGGAGAAGGGGAAAATAGAAGATGAGATGGTTGGATGGCATCACCGACTCAACAGACATGAGTTTGAGCAGGCTCCAGGAGTTGGTGATGAACAGAGAAGCCTGGTGTGCTGCATTCCATGGTGTCACAAAGAGCTCGACATGACTGAGCAACTGAACTGAATTGGTAGCAATGGTATTAAGTAGGTGAATTCTGAAATTATTCAGCAGTTTTTGAATGCTAGATAATGAGGTTAATTGCTAAAAATGTATTCAAGCAAGAGCCAACTGAAGGGAAACCAGCCATGTGTTCCTAATCTTTAAATGGAGATTAGGGTTAGGTAGGAGATAACTCGGAGAAGGCAATGGCACCCCACTCTAGTACTCTTGCCTGGAAAATCCCATGGATGGAGGAGCCTGGTGGGCTGCAGTCCATGGGGTCGCTAGGAGTCAGACACGACTGAGTGACTTCACTTCACTTTTCACTTTCATGCATTGGAGAAGGAAATGGCAACCCACTCCAGTGTTCTTGCCTGGAGAATCCCAGGGATGGGGGAGCCTGGTGGGCTGCCGTCTATGGGGTCACACAGAGTTGGACACGACTGAAGCGAATTAGCAGCAGCAGCAGCAGGAGATAACTTTCCCTATTAGGTGAATATACCAGTACTTTTGTCGCAACACTTACTAAGCAGTTAGTATGGCACCGACTATAAGTTGTTCCACACCTCTTTTCCTCTTCTCCTAGGCATACAGGTAGATTATATTCTTATCTTTCCTTACAGTTGGGTTTGGCCACATGACAGAGTTTTGTAATAGAACATTAGCACAATCTATGTGCTCCACTTCTATATCAGCAAATCAGGCTTCCCAGAAGCCAACTTCCATGATCTTTCTCATTTTTTCATTGGAAGGAGACAACTATACAACCTTGGAAACCATGTCTTGAATATGACAGAGACTTCCATTAAGCTGGGTTTCTGAATGACTGAGTGGAATGAAACATTTCTTACTTTCCACTAAACTGGAATAGCTCTGCAGTGTTTTGTGAGCAAGAAATAAACTAGTTGTTCAAATAGTTATGTTGTGGACCATTTTCTACAGCAGCTACTATTACCCTATTATTATGTAATTGGGGATATAGGCAAAGAGGAAGTTGCATTTTCTCCCTTTCTTCTTTCCAAGACAAAACCGCTAGCACTCTTGTCCGTATCGCCTCTGATTTCACTGTCATTACCATTTCTAGTTTCTTCTTGAACCTGTGGTCGAGTCTAAAGCCAACGACTATATGATCTCCTAGCTATTCAAAAACTGGGTGAGGCTTATCCAATTTCTATCATCACATCTAAAATGGTAAAATAATGTTAGTCCTTTAGTCTTAGTTCTTCTTAACTGACAACTCCAATAATATAAAACCATGTATATCAACATTCTCTAAAACAGAATGTATCAGAACTGACTGAAACCTCCAAAAGTTCTTGGTACATCTGCAAATATAGTTCTATCTAGGACAGGCTGCTATTACATGAGATTGTTTTAGCAACTAATATTTATCCTTTATTAAAATTAAAGGCTTGAAGAAAGGCATGCTGCTCCTGCAGTTTCAGGAATGTCTGATCTTTTGCCGACAATAACAGATCCCATGGTCTGTAGCCCACCAGGCTCCTCTGTCCTTGGAATTCTCCTGGCAAGGATACTGGAGTGGATTGCCATTTCCTTCTCCAGGGATCTTCCCAACTCAGGAATTGAACCCAGGTCTCCTGCATTGCCGGTGGATTCTTAACCATCTGAGCCACCAGGGAAGCCTGCCAACAATAACACTGACATGTAATCATGCCTATTATCTGCTATATCTATCAGGAACCTAATCATAAAATATAACTGTACGGCATTATGCATTATTCTTAGAAATGAACAAAATATGAGATTCCTTAACTGCAACTTGCATCATCTCTATATGCAACTGACCTCAACTAGATCTTCAGTTTAACTTTGCATTCCTTAAATTCAGCTGGCAACCTATCTTATTTCTTATGATAGCCCTTCCAGAACTTTTCTACTCTTCTGAAGTATCCTCCTCCAACCCTGTATTTCTCATTTTCAGCAGTTAAGTTCCTGAGAAGATGCAGGCCATTATAACGAGTTCACTCAAATTCTTCACCTTTCACCTATCTACATACGTCTTCAGCTATTCGTTCCTCCTTACTTCCCGAAGCAGATGAGTAACTTTACAGCATCTCTTTGAAGCCTTATCACATACAACCGCCTAGATGCGAGATACACACCCCCATCTTACGTCCTTACTGTTTATTTTCACCTCCTCCAGATTTTCTCTATCAAGCTTTCTCATTTTCCCAGGCTATACAATTTTCTCTTCCTCTCTATTAGTTTTCGAGTCTAAAGCAAAATTCTCTACACCCATGAGGACAAAAAAAAGTTAAAGAGAAATCTCCCTCAGGGACTTTCAATATTATCCCCACCTTTCTCTTTCTTTTTGCTAACAAATTTTTAAAAGAAGAACCTACATTTTCTCCTTCTTTTCCTTTCTAGGCACTGGCTTTTTAATTTGCTTTAGTCTAGATTTATGAAGAAGTGTGCAGGATATTGTCAGCTGAAGATGGACTAAGATAGACATCAAAATAGAAGTGTAGAGGTAAGACAAAATGACAACATGTTTGGAGGGAAATACATGTGTTTTCTTGGGCAGTTGCAGGGAAAGAAAGGAAAAAGGGCTGGGAAAGTAGAATATGATAGATGGCTGTTGTTGTTGTTTAGTTGCTAAGTTGTGTTTGACTCTTTGTGACCCCATGGACTGTAGCCTGCCAGGCGTCTCTGTCCATGGAATTTCCCAGGCAAGAATACTGGAGTTGGTTTCCATTTCCTTCTCCAGGTAGAGAATTCAGAATATCAGTATTTATGTAGTATATCCAGTGGTTTCATTACAGGTTTTTTTTTTAAGCAAAGAAATATTTCACAACCTCTAAAGCCACCAAAATATGAGAATACACTTTAAATTCAAGAAAATGGGTAAGCCAGTGACCTCAGCTACCCTTCTTAGTCCCATATTCTCATCTTTTTCTACTTCCTATCACTTATTTCTCTATATTCCTCTGCCTTTAGACCAGTTCTAATTATCTACATACTTATCTCATGATAACAGTTCACAGCTTTCTTTACCACTATCATAACTGACATTTTCATACATTATATTTCACTTAATACATGAAATACAGTGAAAAGAAATCTGAATGTGTAAATAAGCCACTAATATAGGATACTCTGGTTAAAAATGAGGATAACTAACTGTTTAACATCACTTACAATATTTCTTATGGACTTTTAAGACATTCTTTCAGAAGGTTGTTCAAACTATAATGGGGAACTTATTGAACCAATAATTTAGCCTTCCCAACAAATTTGCCCTTTTAGAAATATATATGTCACTATTCCTTCTAAGGAAATGGAAACCCACTCCAGTGTTCTTGCCTGGAGAATCCCCGGGATGGGGGAGCCTGGTGGGCTGCCGTCTATGGGGTCGCACAGAGTCAGACACGACTGAAGCGACTTAGCATAGCATAGCATAGCATTCCTTCTAAGTTTCCTCATTAAAGTGTGAAAGTATTAGTCACCCAGTTCTATCCTTCTTTCTGAGACTCCATGGACTGTAGACC
The DNA here is from genome assembly GCF_019923935.1 of Bubalus bubalis. Lineage (NCBI taxonomy): Eukaryota > Metazoa > Chordata > Mammalia > Artiodactyla > Bovidae > Bubalus > Bubalus bubalis. The sequence continues at coordinate 22,094,106 of NC_059163.1, forward strand.
CCCAGGCTTCTCTGTTCATGGAAATCTCCAGCAAAGAATACTGGAGTGGGTAGCCATGCCCTTCTCCAGGGGATCTTCCCAACCCAGGGACTGAACCCAGGTCTCCCGCATTACAGGCAGATTCTTTACCATCTGAGCCACCAGGGAAACTCATTTTTTTCATGGAGTTATCATATATGATAGCTTTAAGGTGCCTGCTGTGGCAAAGTCCATAGGCTGACCTGATATGTGCATAACTATCTATATGCATTAATTCACTGATTTTTGACTTATTGATTTTTCTCTATGTTCTGGACACTGAATCATATTCTTTCCATTGATTAAGTTAATTTTTAAAAGAATAAAGAAGAATAAAGGTGGCCCAGAGAAGTCAAAGGTTTTAGCTAAAGTGGAACAGACAGGATCTGCCCAGTCAGATGAGTACCTGGCCCACACTTCTTTCATCACATAATCACACCAAAGGTTGCCACCTTTCCCAAGACCCAGTAAAAATGGTTGGTGCAGACAACAGAGGCAAGGAGCATTTTCACAGAAATATCACAATTTAAGGGAAAGTAACCTGAGAAAAGAGATGTTCAATTTTCTCACAGTAATAAACAGATGTGTGCATCCATTTACCTGGTTTTCAGCTTAGATATTGCTCTGTAAAAACTGAGCAGAAATTTGAGTATTTTTCTGTATGGAAGTGAAGAATCAAGATTATTCATGTACTGTTGATTGAAGTGAAAGTCACTCAGTTGTGTCCGACTCTTTGTGACCCCATGGACTATACAGTCTATGGAATTCTCCAGGCCAGAATTCTGGAGTGAGTAGCCTTTTCCGTCTCCAGGCAATCTTCCCAACCCAAGGATCAAACCCAGGTCTCCCACATAGCAGGCGGATTCTTTACTCACTGAGCCAGTCTTTCAGAAATTGACATCTCCTCGAGGTCATAGAGTGTTAGTTACAGACAGCAGATCAGTAGATCCAGGTCCAAACAAAGACCAGTCTTTGGTCAGAAAGATTTCAGTTTAATGAATAAGAAAACTACAGATGTTAATTGAAGTTAACCTGAAAAAGGACCTATTAACTTCTTTATTAGCAGGCAAATGCTATGTTTGTGTCAAGGGGAGGGAGTAGATTCCCCTCTAGTCCCACTAAGACAGGACAGGTCATGGAGGGTGAAATAGACTTAAGCAGGAAAAAGACAGCTGAGTATATGTCGAGCTGAAGGTTGATCTAACTGTGAAAGATGGCATTAGCACAGTTTATTTCCATAACATCTTTCCAGAAAGTTAAGCAGTTTTTCTTCCATTATGTCAATTTTTCCAAGGCTAGTCTCAAAATGCTCTATGAATCAGAAGACAGACTCAACTGGAATAATTTCCAGTTTATCTGATGAGGCTTATTTGTTATATGATATAGGATTTTAAACCCCACTAGAAATTAACTAGGGTGAAATACTTAATATAGGAAAACTTAATTGAGATATCATATGTTTATTTTTTAAAAATCAAAATGCAAAATATTGGCAGATCCATTTATTTCTTACTTAGCAGATGCTGTAAGACAAAATGGCCGGGAAAAAATATTCAATAAAATTCCAGAATTTACCCAAATAGCAATGACTTTAAAAGGGACCCATAACTTTAAAAGGGACCCTAGTCATATGGTCTTATCTGAGTACAGTGTTCTAGAATAACCTAATATCAATCACAGACATGCAGATTAGCCGTCATTGATGCCAATATTTTAGACATTTGGTAAGATATTTATCTTCATTCCACTAAAAAAACAGCTTAGTGCAGTATATTAAAGCAGAGAAGTAATTTATTCCTGCAGAATTTCCAAGACAAATTTTCTGTGCCATACGTTTTCTTAATTGTTAAATGTCTCTTTAACAGAAGGGGAAAATGAAGTAAATTAAATATGGATTCATGAAACATATGTAAAAAGGGTTTCTGAAAAATGAATATTTATAAACATTGAATTACATTCTCTATATTGCATTAAGCTAAAGAAAACACAAAGTATGTAAAGAGAACTTCCTAAATTTGTGATTAACTTGAGTAATGGAAAAGGGCTAAGAAGATTCTTGAAAGGCTATAATAAAAATAAATCTATTTATGCATCTCCTCAAGCATCACTGTAGAGTTTTTCCACTCTGCCTCATTCTCCCACCTGTTTGGAAAGATATGCCCTGGCAGTGTGTCTAGAACCTAATATCATTCCTAACCACATACAAATTGAATTCCAGCCTCATAGCATCAAATCTCTGGGGAATCAAATCTGGCCATATACAAAGAACACAAACTGTTCCTTAACAAGATGGCAGGTATTTGGCACTTGGTATGGATTTTGTTTAAACAAGCTGATTAGCTGTATCACGTTGGCAAGTTCATTGTTTATAATCATTCTATTTCATTTGCCTATAAAAAGTAGAAGCACACATTCTGTTTTATAAGCCTGGTATGAATCAGTAGGAATTTTTTCCCCTTCTGGAGTAAATACTGCATAGCTAAAACAAGGGGGAAAACAGATAATTTAAGTACAAGGGATTTTAAGGCCCACCAACATTGCTGTAAGGAAAAGGTTTCTGCTAACAATTACCCCATTAACCACATTTAAACTCTGGTGGGAAAAAAAAAAAATAGACGCACATCAGTAAATCTCTCTGTATTTTCTGCCTAAAACCAGTGTAGATAAATGGACTCTCATCTAGGATTATTACTTTTTTAATGTAAATATATTTCTTCTTTTTTGGAATTGAGATATAGTTGTTTACAATGTAAAGTTTCTGCGGTACAATGAAGTGAATCAGCTATATGTATACATATACATATATGTATATAGGCTATGGTTTTTCCAGTAGTCATGTATGGATGTGAAAGTTGGACTGTGAAGAAAGCTGAGCACCGAAGAATTGATGCTTTTGAACTGTGGTGTTGGAGAAGACTCTTGAGAGTCCCATGGACTGTAAGGAGATCCAACCAGTCCATTCTAAAGGAGATTAGTCCTGGGTGTTCTTTGGAAGGACTGATACTAAAGCTGAAACTCCAATACTTTGGCCACCTCATGCGAAGAGTTGAGTCATTGGAAAAGACTCTGATGCTGGGAGGGATTAGGGGCAGGAGGAGAAGGGGACGACAGAGGATGAGATGGCTGGATGGCATCACCGACTCGATGGATGTGAGTTTAGGTGAACTCCGGGAATTGGTGATGGACAGGGAGACCTGGCATGCTGCAAGTCATGGGGTCACAAAGGGTTAGACAGGACTGAGAGACTGAACTGAACTGAACTGATATATATCCAAGTCCTTCCTCTTGAACTTCTCTCCAACCCCCTCATCCCATGCATCTAGATTAGGTTTAATACTTTTAAATATCATTTTCAATCCTTATAGCCAAAGGAGTCTTAGCACTTTTTCAAGAGAACCAAAACTTTTAGGTAATTTTTTAAAAATAAGTAACTTCATTAAACTTTTTTGGTGACTGGGATTTGATAATTGAATATCAAGATTTAGAAATTTTTACTACAAATATAATTTCTATTTTAACAGGGGCCAAGGTATGAGAAGGATGGCATCACTGACTCGATGGACATGAGTTTGAGCAAGCTCCAGGAGTTGGTGATGGACAGGGAAGCCTGGAGTGCTGCAGTCCATGGGGTAGCCAAGAGCTGGACATGACTGAGCGACTGAACTGAACTGAAGGTATGAGAAATATGTTTTCTTTATCCCTTTACTCATTTAATATCTTTCTTTCTAACCCAACCCAAAGATTCTTAAATCATATCCTCAACTCTTTGATGCTTTTGATTTTTCCATTTAAAAATTTTTATTGAAATGCAGTTGATTTATGGTATCTTGTTTGTTTCAGATGTACATAAAGTGATCCACATATATAAATAAATATATATATATACACATATACACTTCTCTTACATTCTCTTACATTATAGATTATTACTTTTATTTTTCCATTTTTTTCTCTTTATTGTAATCTCTACTATTGTTTTAAGGATCACTGTCCATTATCCCTTTCATTCCAAGTATGGGAAGCAAAATCATATAGTACCTAGAGATAACAACTTTGGTAACAGGCAGTCCTGGGTTCAAGGTCACGCACTCCAGCTTAGCCTCTTAGACTTCAAGATTCCTCATCTGGTACCCATCTTGCTTGCTTCTGAGGGTCCAGTGAGATAATTCATGTAAATGCTTAGAACAGTGGCTGCTCAGAATAAATGTCTTTTCCATTAGTAAACAGTTAATATTAGTTTTAATCTTGATTTTTATTAAGCATTTTCCTTTCCTTTCCCTCCTCTGGTTTTATACAAACTCAGTCTATAAATATATTAAAGCTATTCTTTCATTTAAAATATTTAAAACTTTTATTTTTAAAAACTTTATTAAAAATTTCTTCCTCTCTCTGGCTACTGTCATGCCTATTTTTCTCTCATCTATAACTTATTGAAAGAATATGCTAGATATTCTATCACCACATTCTCATTTTATTTATTCCCGAATACACTAGTTTCTGTTTAGTTCCCAAACCCTAGCACGTTTTTGAAGGCAACCTTAGCCTATTTACATTCTTCTATCCAGAGCCCTTGCTAGACCTGCAGGCTCATCTTCTGGTAGTACTTCATTAGCTGGAAATATGACTGACATCTCAGACTCAGTAAGTCTAAATTAAAACATAATCTTAATTTTCAAGTATATTTTGCCTCTTCTATAGCCCATTCCAATTAGCAGCACCATTACCACTCATTTTATAATATTAAAATAATATTATATTAAGTACAAACTACAGCAGCATTTATTTCTGCTTTATTGACTATGCCAAAGCCTTTGACTGTGTGGATCATAATAAACTGTGGAAAATTCTGAAAGAGATAGGAATACCAGAGCACCTGACCTGCCTCTTGAGAAGCCTGTATGCAGGTCAGGAAGCCACAGTTAGAACTGGACATGGAACAACAGACTGGTTCCAAACAGGAAAAGGAGTCCGTCAAGGCTGCATATTGTCACCCTGCTTATTTAACTTATATGCACATTCCCCATCATGAGAAATGCTGGGCTGGATGAAGCACAAGCTGGAATCAAGATTGTTGGGAGAAATATCAATAACCTCATATATGAAGATAACACCACCCTTATGGCAGAAAGGGAAGAAATAAAGAGCCCCTTGATGAAAGTGAAAGAGGAGCGTGAAAAAGTTGGCTTAAAGCTCAACATTCAAGAAACTAAGATCATGGTATCTGGTCCCATCACTTCATGGGAAATAGATGGGGAAACAGTGGAAACAGTGTCAGACTTTATTTTTTGGGGCTCCAAAATTACTGCAGATGGTGATTGCAGCCATGAAATTAAAAGACGCTTACTCCTTGGAAGAAAAGTTATGACTAACCTAGACAGTATATTAAAAAGCAGAGACATTTGTCAACAAAGGTCCGTCTAGTCAAGGCTATGGTTTTTCCAGTGGTCATGTATGGATATGAGAGTTGGACTATAAAGAAAGCTGAGTGCAGAAGAATTGATGCTTTTGAACTGTGGTGTTGGAGAAGACTCTTGAGAGTCCCTTGGACTGCAAGGAGACCCAACCAGTCCATCCTAAAGGAGATCAGTCCTGGGTGTTCATTGGAAGGACTGATGTTGAAGCTGAAACTCCAATATTTTGGCCACCTGATGTGAAGAGCTGACACATTTGAAGACTGAAGGCAGGAGGAGAAGGGGACGACAGAGAATAAGATGGTTAGATGGCATCACCGACTCGATGGACATGAGTTTGGGTAAACTCTGGGAGTTGGTGATGCACAGGGAGGCCTGGCGTGCTGCAGTTCATGGGATGGCAAAGAGTCGGACACGACTAAGTGACTGAACTAAACTGAAGAACGGCAATAACTAAAACTATTTATTGCATACCAAGTATTGTTTTAAGAATTTACAAACATTAACTTACTAGTGGTCAAAAAAAAATCCTAGGAAGTAATAACTATACATACCTGATGAAAAGAAGGCTTAAGTAACTTGCCCAAGGTCACACAGCTAGTAAATAGTAAAACCAGTGTTCTGCCTTGTGAATCTGTACATTTAACCAAACTTTACTTTTTTTACCTCAACTTGGAAGCCAAGAAGATGAAAGTCACATTTAACTTCTCAATTTCCTTTTCAACTCCTTTATTGTGTTAGTATTTCATACTCGGCTTATTTTAGCTCCTATATATCTAAAAAAGAGATCTCTTCAGATTCTCATTTTATCTCACCTATATGGTTACTACATTCTTTGCTTCTAGTTCTTTCCAATCCCCCTACCCTAATCCTGCCAAAAGGATCTGTCTAATATTAAATTCTGATGAGTTACTTCCCTGCTTCAATGGTCCCAATTTACTTTGAGTATAAAAACTAAGTTTCAATATCAGAAACTGCTTACCTCTTCAGTACCAACTCTTGTCACTTTCATCCACATGTGTAACTAGGGAGTTCCAAATTGAGTATAGACTGTGTCCAGAGCTGAAGTTCAGGTATGTGTGATAACTCAGCAGTCTATTAAGCAGAAGACTGGGAGAGTTGTAAGCATAAGGCCAAAAAATAAATAAACTCAAAAAAAACAAAAACTAGACAAAAAAGAAAAAAGGGATAGGAGATTAGGAGTCAGGGTAAGTGTGAAAAATAACACAATGAGTTAATTTTGGACATACTGAGGTTGAGGCACCAGTAGCAAATCCACATGGCAATGTACAACAAATGAACTTGCATTAGTAACAAAGCCCTTGGCTATCAGAGGTAAGGAGCTCTTCCAAATAGATCACAATGACTATTCCTTCAACTCTTTCTTCTGGAACTTGACTGTCTATAACAACTGAAGACCAAAATATAAATAGTACCTGATGTGAAAAAGTTTTCCACCCCCTGGTGGCTCAGACGGTAAAAAATCTGCCTGCAATGAAGACCTGGGTTCTATCCCTGGGTCAGGAAGATGCCCTGGAGAAGTAAATGGCAACCCACTCCAGCGTTCTTGCCTGGGGAATCCCAAGGACAGAGGAGCCTGGCGGGCTATAGTCCCCAGGGTTTCAAAGAGTTGGACACGCCTGAGGGACTAACACACACATGACAAAAATTGCCAGTGTCACAGCTGAATGTAGGAATACTGAGGAACTGTGGAAGGCTGCACCAGTTATGGCTCCAATATTTGGCCACCGGATGTGAAGAGCCGACTCATCAGAAAAGATTCTGATGCTGCAAAAGACCGAGGACAGGAGGATAGAGGGAAACAGAGGGTGAGATGGTAGGAGTAACTCAATGGACATGACTTTGAGCAAACTCTGGGAGATAGTGAGAGACAGGGAAGCAGGCATGCTGCAGTCCATGGGGCTGCAAAGAGTCAGATACAACCTAGCGACTCAACAACAATTGAAGGAGCTGTAAAATATCAGCTAACAGCATCTTGGGATCGTCTAATAAAGTCTAAGTCAGAGGAGAGAAAGTCACCTTCCCGTTATCCATTTTGCCACAGATTGCTTCCCATCTTGGGCACTATGGGAATTCCGAGTGTTTCTGGCACTTCCTGGTGGAATAGTAAGTGTGCTTCCTGCATCTGGAAGCAATGTGGCCATTGGTTGGGAACTGTTGGGTCTGGAAAAGCAGCCACAGATAACATGGTATCTGTTGAAACAGCAATGAAGTGCTATAGAGTGAAATGTTGACAGGCCACCCACAGCCCAACAGAGAGCCTGCCCAGTACAACAGAGCAAATGCAGAACCTGTTTGGAAGAAGTCTGTCATAAACATGTTAGAGATAATATTGACTAATCTTAGTCACAACTAGGTTGCCAGGTGGCGAGGTATATCAATTATACTCCCCTGGTGTCAGGGAGCCTAAGGCACTTACTGTAAAGAAGAAAGAAGTTGCAAAATTTAAATATCACTGTTAAATGACTTCCGAGGTGCCAGTGAGCTTATAGGGACTCAGTAAATTCAAACTGTGCCAGTAATATTAAAGACTTTGTAATTTTCCAGATAAACCTGACCTGCTTACTGTTCGTTCTAACTCTACTTTTATTCAAATCTTTATAAGAGCATTAGTCCTTATATTGGGTTGGCCAAAATGTTGTTCAAATGTTTCCATAACATCTTACCATCATTTTCCATAATACTTTGTAAAAAAAAAACTTTTTATTTTGTATTGGGGTATTGCTGATTAACAATGTTGTGATATTTCAGGTGAACAGGGAAAGGACTCAGCCATACACACACATGTATCCATTCTACCCCAAACTCCCCTCCCATCCAGGCTGCAACATAATGTTGAACAAAGTTCCATGTGTAAAACAGTAGGTCCTCAAGGATTATCCATTTTAAATACAGCGGTGTGTACTTAACATCAATATGTTTCAAGGGTACTGAACTTCACTTCATCTTTTCCACTGACAAAACAGACTATAATTCAAATCGCTTCTCTTCACAAAAGGTAACATGTGATTTGTGTCTGGCTACCTGCTCCCACTCTCTTCTCATACTACTCTTCCCAGTACTTGCCGTTCAAGCACATTGGCCTTTCTTACTTCTTCATGCACGTTAAGCTCATTTATGCCTCAAGGTCTATGCACTTACTCTTCCTTCTGCCTAGAATACTTTCATCAGTCCCTCTGTTTGCTTTTCTAGACATTCAGCCCTCCCCTCCGGAGAAGGAAATGGCAACCCACTCCAGTATGGCACCCCACTCCAGTACTCTTGCCTGGAAAATCCCATGGATGGAGGCGCCTGGTAGGCTCCAGTCCATGGGGTTGCTAAGAGTAGGGAACAACTGAGTGACTTCACTTTCCCTTTTCACGTTCATGCATTGGAGAAGGAAATGGCAACCCACTCCAGTATTCTTGCTTGGAGAATCCCAGGGACGGAGGAGCCTGGTGGGCTGCCGTCTGTGGGGTTGCACGGAGTTGGACACGACTGAAGTGACTTAGCAGCCAGTATTCTTGCCTAGAGAATCCTGTGGCAGAGGAGCCTGGTGGGCGCTGTCCATAGGGTCGCACAGAGTCGGATATGACTGAAGCGACTTAGCATGCATGCATGCATTGGAGAAGGAAATGGCAACCCACTTCAGTATTCTTGCCTGGAGAATCCCAGGAACAGAGGAGCCTAGTGGGCTGCCATCTATGGGGTGGCACAGAGTCAGACACAACTGAAGCAACTTAGCAGCAGCAGCAGCAGCAGCAGCCCTCCCCTCAAATGCCACTGTCTCAGAGAAGCCTTCCATAACCACCCATTGTACGTTTTTATCATACCTTGTTTTTATTCCCTTTTGCATTTATCCCATAAAATGATCAAGCTTATTTTTATTTGTGTGTTTAGTGTCTGTCTCCTCAAAATAGAACATAAATTATACAGAAAGAGGGGCTTTGTCTGTTTTATCCTCTGCTCTACATCTTTTTTAAAAAATAAAAATCTTTTGGAACATTGATTTATATATTTTTTTGCTGTGCTAGTTCTACATTGCTGTGCGGGCTTTTCTCTAGTTGTGGCAAGTGGGAGCTACTCTAGAGTTGTGGTGCGTGGTTTCTCATTGCAGCGGTTTCTCTTGTTGTGCAGCACAGGCTCTTGGGTATGTGGGCTTCAGTAGCTGAGGCACGCGGGCTCAGTAGTTGCGGCTCCCAGGCTCTAGAGCACAGGCTCAGTAGTTGCGGCACATGGGCTTAGTTGCTCTGCAGCATGGGGGATTTTCCTGGACCAGGGATTGAACCAGTGAGTCGTGCATTGGCAGGCAGATTCTTTACCACTGAATCACCAGGCAAGCCTTCTGCTCTAAATCTTCAATGTCCATATCCTTACTCACTGTTCTAGATCCTTATTCACCATTCTGTGTCTTTACTATCTAGAACTCAGTAGACAGTAATTATTAAAGACAGAAACACTTTTGAGACCAGGTGATGAAGTTTTTGGATTCACTATACTTTTACAGATCATGTGCTGCTTTCTTTATTTTCCTGTCTCTTATCTTGGTATTTGATTATCATTTGTCACTTTTGACTGATGTCAGGAGGTCCTCCTTTGCATGGGGCAGGAAGTCCACAGATTCATAAATCCATTTTCTTCTCTTTCTTACATGTCCACTGAACAAATGACTCAATAAACAAATAACTTTGAAATTACTAACTTTAAGACATAGTGAGTCAAATTGTTCTTCTATAATTTTAAAAATTTTTCATATATGAGACTTTGGTTTGTCTATGTCCAAGTTTTTATAGCATTTAAGATGATAATGATGTGGTTTGTATTGGTCAATTTCTGATACAGTCAACTCTAGCCTATTAAAGGAGGGGATCATTTGAGGATTTGGTGGTGGGGAGTAATACAAACAAAATTTATGCAGATGCTCATTTCCATTTGGGCCAGATTTTCATTTTAAAAAGAATATGCAGATGGATAGAACTCAGGTTGGGCTTCCCAGGTGACGTTAGTGGTAAAGAACCTGCCTGCCAATGCAGGATATATAAGAGATGTGGGTTTGATCCCTGGATCAGGAAGATACCTTGGAGGAGGGCATAGCCACACACTCCAGTATTCTTGCCTGGAGAATACCATGACAGAGGAGCCTGATGAGCTGCAGTCCAGATGAGCTGGACATGGCTAAAGCAACTTAGCATGCACTCACAGAATACAAGTTGTTCCATCTGGGTAGTGATGGTATCTGCCAAGAATGGCAATTGGACCTCAAGACATGTGAGGAAGCTGCCCCTGGAATAAAGTAAGTGGGAAAAATCTAGGTGTTTAAAAAACAAACAAACAAACAAAAAATAAACAAGAAGTTTCTAGCGGTCCATATATTATCACTAGACTTAATTGGTAAGATCTGCTAATAAAATCAGTTTTCTAATATATCTAAGATTATCCAGAGTAGTCCACACTATTAATTAACAACACATCAAATAATTTCCCCACATGAATGACGAGGTGTGAAAGTACTATAGAAATATTTCCCTGTGCCCAAATGAGAAAACCGTGTGCACATTTATATGTACTTGGCTTTCATCACATCTAAATGAAAACTTGGTTTGTCTAATGATGCTACTATGAGACATTTCCAAATACTACAGAGTGTATAGTATTTGTTAGCAAACCTTAAATATCCAGTAACCAGTAGAACAATTTCAGCTCCCCAAACCTGGTCCCTGTGTCTAAAAAAAACGTCAAGTTATGGAGACTCATTGAAGCTATGCAAACGAAGTTTTTGTTTCTGCTTTGTACTCTAAAACTTATCATACATTCGTTGCTGCTACTGCTGCTAAGTCACTTCAGTCGTGTCCGACTCTGTGCGACCCCAGAGACAGCAGCCCACCAGGCTCCCCCGTCCCTGGGATTCTCCAGGCAAGAACACTGGAGTGGGTTGCCATTTCCTTCTCCATTGCGTGAAAGTGAAAAGTGAAAGTGAAGTCGCTCAGTCATATCGGACTCTTAGCGACCCCATGGACTGCAGCCCACCAGGCTCCTCCATCCATGGGATTTTCCAGGCAAGAGTACTGGAGTGGGGTGCCATTGCCTTCTCCGATCATACATTCGTTTTGCACAATTAAATCACAGTAGTTTTTTTTTTTTTTAATGTTATTTTAAAAGTGTCAAATTCAAGACAGGCCCAAAACAAACACTTTTAACTAAATACATGGTATAGATAATCTGAGATTTCTTTAAAATAGTAAACAAGTTCTCTACCCACAATTAACATTTATAAATAATAAATAAATGATTTGTAATGAAAGCTGAAACTTTTTAAAGGGCTACTGCCAAGTTAGAATTCAAGATATCAATTGAACATTAATTATCCTGACAAATAATCATTAAATTCACAAACACTGTGCAGATATTGGCAACTCTTTTGCACACCGGTTATTGCAAATTACAATGAAATTCAAATATTCAGAGTATTTGACAAGTCATCTGCTTTAAAGCTATGTTGGTAGATAAACAAAATTGAGAGAGGCATATAGATACATACAGTTCTTTTCTAGTGAGAAAACATCACCATATATAAAACTAGTGGAGATCACAATCTTGCCTTGCAAAATAAGAATAAGAAACACAGGCCCTTCCACTCTCAGTCAGGTGGTATGAGTGCTGAGCTTTTTGCTTTTCATTGGAATCTGCAGGAAAAGAGCTGAAGAACGCCTGTCTTGTGAGACATATGTATTGACCTCAAAGGGTGAAATGCAGGGCACTATTTATTCAGGTGAAAAAATACAAAGCTTTGCATGTTGTTCGGCAGTGATCAAACAAAGAAGATTCCAAAGAATGTACTCCATGTGTGACTTTCAGAACTCAACCGTTGTATTTCCAATATTAAGTGGTGAGGCAGAAACACCACAATTGTTAGGGCAGTGACAATTTTATTCATAACAAACTTTAAAATAGAAGTTTTTAAAATCATTTTTATGTATAAATAGTAAGTACTAGCACTCGTTTCCATTATGATTAAATGCAGCTGTTTTTGATAGCTACTAATAGCTGTTTTTGATAGCACTACTCTGCTGAGATGAATGAATAATTTTTACAAATTATTTTTGTTGCAGCTTTTCTAATGATGGAAGCCAGTCCTCTACGTTTTCTACGTAGCCTTTACTTTGGATGATTAAAAATGCCCACTGTATTCTATCATGTGAAGCTTCTCAGGATGTCATCATCAAATTATCTACGAAGCACCCGTTTCACACTTGCTAGGTGACAAGCATAAGGCGCAAATCCCAATCTCAAAGAATTTACAGTTGCGATTTCCTCCTCTCCCCAGGGACGAAACCTTTCTCTGTGTATTTTTTAAGCTTTTTGCAATAGCAAGCTGTTAATTTTATCTTCCATGGCTCTCAGTTTTCTTACTGAAATGAGTTTATTCAGACAGGTCACTTATAAAGCCCCCTTTAGGTATGCAACTTCTGAGATTCTACACTAACTAATTTCAAGAGTTCTGAGGCTGAGGACATCATGGGTGGTAGAGCTGGAGCTTGAGATAAGAATGTGAAATATCGAGGTTTAATAAATAGAGCGGAGGGAGGAGCACATTCCAGGGAAATGGAATTGGGCGAGCACAGATTAGAGAAGAGCTGACCAAATAGTTTCAGAAGTCCAGTGATGGGTCACCCTTGCTCAAGTGGAGACATACTGGAGGGTAGAAGGAGAGGAAGTGGACTGGTAAGTTGGGCCAGATGGCGTAATGACTTGATTCTCTTGAAACTTGGGTTTCAGGATTTATTTTAGAGGCAAGAGTGTTTTCTAAGGAGAAGGGGTAACGTTTGCAAAGTACGTTTTATAGAGATTGATGAAACTGATGGGTGTGGGTGTTTTAGAGGTGATAAGTTCAGTTAGAAAGTTCTAGAGAAATAGGAACATGTCTGTAAGGCAGATAACTCAGGGGATTTCTGTTGTAAGTATAAAGGGAAAAACAAAAATGTTATACCATGCACATGGTCTACAAATCACTACACTGGAGGGTGGATATCAGTTTTACATGCATCTTTGGAGGAAATTTAGTCCATGCTTTCATTTCGCAGGACAGATGCTTCACATCACAGTAGAAATCTAGGCTCAGGAAAGTTCATATCCTGATAAAGTGCCAAAGATATGATCAATAATTGTATTCTCTGGAAATCTTTTTTTCTCAGAATTAAGAATGGCATCTAAGTGCTACCACTGCTCAATAAATCCTATCATTGTGCAATAGCAATGAAAACCCATGAAATAGTGAGAACCAGGGCAGCATTTCTTTTTTTATTGGGGTAGAGTTGCTTTACAATGTTGTGTTAGTTTCTTCTGTACGGCAAAGTGAATCAGCTATATGTTTAAATATATCCCCTCTTTTTTGAATTTCCTTCCCATTTAGGTCACCACAGAACATAGAGTTTCCTGTGCTGTACAGTAGGTTCTCAATAGTTACCTATTTTACACATAGTATCAATAGTGTATATATACATATATATGTATGTATGTATGTGTGTATATATATACACATATATATGTCTATATATATACACACATACATACACATATATCAGAGAAGGCAATGGCACCCCACTCCAGTACTCTTGCCTGGAAGATCCCATGGACGGAGGAGCCTGGTGGGCTGTAGTCCATGGGATCACGAAGAGTTGGACACGACTGAGCGACTTCACTTTCACTTTTCACTCTCATGCATTGGAGAAGGAAATGGCAACCCACTCCAGTGTTCTTGCCTGGTGAATCCCAGGGACAGAAGAGCCTGGTAGGCTGCCATCTCTGGGGTCACACAGAGTCAGACACGACTGAAGCAACTTAGCAGCAGCAACACATATATATGTCAGTCCCAACCTCCCAATTTATCCCACCATCCCCCTTTTCCTCCTGGGGGGCAGCATTTCTGTACCCAGTAGGGTAATAAAAATTTTTCTTCACAAGCCTTTGTGTGATCATAATGAACCAAAATATTACTCATCTCTAATGATAATTTTAGTAGGAGAATACTATATGTAACAGGGCTTCCCAGGTGGCACTAGTGGTAAAGAATCTGCCTGTCAATGCAGAAGATGCAAGAGATGCAGGTTTGATCCTGGGTCAGGAAGATTCCCCTGGAATAGGAAATGGCAACCCGCAACAGTATCCTTGCCTGGAAAATCCAAAGCGCAGAGGAGCCTGGCAGGCTATAATCCATGGGATCGCAAAGAGTCAGACACAATTGAGCAACTGAGCACACAATACATGTAATGAAAATAAGAGGATTTTTATAACAGAATCTCAAAAAAGGAACAAACAAGAAGAAAATATAAAAATGTTAGAGAGGCGTATGAGCAACTGGAGGGCAGAAGGTTGTGAAACATGGCTTTCACTGGATAGGTCAACAACCTAAAAAGTTCTCTTAGGGGTTAGCATTCAAACGAAATTTTCATCAAAGTTCTCATGGATTTACTTAATCCTCAATACATAGGTTATATCTACGTATTGGTTGGTTAGTACAAATTTGCAATTAAATCTTGAAAATGGTTCTTAGCATGTTACCTCTGGGGCCCTTTTTTCTAACTTAGTTCCCACAAGAAGATGAAAAATATTAAGAACCTGAATCACTCAGTATTTCTTGTGCCAGATACACTCTGTAGATCCCATGGCAGGCATATGTAATGAGGGAGTCAATTGCTGCCTCAGTTCTCATTTGGCCTTTCCCTGTGTCCAATATGTTTCTCTCAGATGAACTGGTCCACCGGGAGCTTCAAAAAGTCAGGGTGTATGAAGAGAAGGAACAGAAAAAATTTCAGCGTTATGACAGTTTTCTGCAAGCTTTATGTTTTTACAAAGTTACGTTAATTGATTTCCACGGTTTAAATTAACCAGAACATAGTCACCTTAATTAATCAAACCCCCCCCCTTGCTATCAACTCACACACATGCTACCATTCCACTGCAGAGTAACATATTTCTGCATTGTCCTACATATGGTCCAAATTAGCACCTGCATAGTTCAGTTATTAAATGAAAAACAGCCCTTTACTTGACCTAGAGAGTTCTTGTATACAAGAGCCTATCCAACAGCATTATGTCTTCCCTTATCAGATGTGTGTGGTATGACATAATGAATGTAACACTTCAGTGCAATTGGCAAGATTTCAATTCCCAAGCACGGGGTCACATTTCCCTGCTCATTGTTTTGAAAGCAGACGTTATGCATTGGGTAGCTAATGGTGACGCTCTGGAGTTTTCCCCTCGGAGATCTCAAACTAAATCTAAGAAACTAGTAACCTAAATTTAATAACATTCTGAAAATTCATTTGCTGAACAAGAGCTTCTTAGGATAAGTGATGAAAACTCCAGAGAAATCTTAGGTGAAGGTGTGAGGCCAGCCTCAAAGTCTCCTTTATCTGAAAATTTAAAAGGATGACAGAACTGCATAGAGTGTTCAATTCTGGTTTTATGAATAAGTCTCCTATTTCTGTTGCCTTCAGAAAGCGACATTAGAAACAAATTTTAAATAATTTCTAATATACTTTAATTTGTGCATAATGGGCTAGAGTCCATGGGGTCACAATGAGTTGGACACAACTTACCGGATGAACCACCATCACACAAATAATACATATCAACATCATCACACCCTTTATATGAACTTTAGTATTTTACCACTTATATCCATTAAAATTTTATTCTGAGGCTTTACTGGAACATGTACACATATGTCTGAAGTGGATAGGCTTCAAGAAAAGAGAAACAGGCTTTTGAGACTGTAAACAGACAGGATAGAATCTATAAAAAGATATTCTTTTACTCAGAAAAAGAAAAGTGTGAAGGTGATAGAAGTAAGAGTTTTTAATGATGTAAAAGACTAGTGCTGCTGCTGCTGCTAAGTCGCTTCAGTCGTCTCCGACTGTGCGACCTCATAGACGGCAGCCCACCAGGCTCCCCTGTCCCTGGGATTCTCCAGGCAAGAGTACTGGAGTGGGGTGCCATTGCCTTCTCCAAAAAGACTAGTAGTCCTGGCTAATTGTGGCCAAACCTTATCACTGGGTAAAGAACAAGAGAAAATGGAATTCATTTGGAACAGAAAGGTTCGTATTTAGATAATATTAATGACTTACTTATTCTAAAGAATTAAACCAGCATATAATAGTTAGAAAGGTTTTTAAAAAGATATGTCAGGATCAATGACAGAAATAAAGCAAAGAAAAATGTTCTGATGCCCTGAAAACAACCAATAATGATCACTCAGACCTGAAAGCTTACATTCTGATTAATCATGTGTGGGACAGAAAATATATAATTAATCTGGCAAAGGTTCAGAAATGGACAGCTGCAATGAGCAAGGATGCTATATACCTCTCATACAAGACGATATTGAGAACAACTGAGACTCCAGTTTAGAAAGTGAAAGATAAAAACAGATATGATTAAAGTATTTAAAATCCTAAAACTTATATAAATGAACTTCTCTCCCAATATTAAGACTAGAACTAATGTGCACTCCTAGACACTCAAAGAAAGACATTTTAAAATACAGAAAAGAAAATGGACTAGATTTCCATATAACACAAAAGCTCTTTACATAAGTGATTATTGAGCATCTGCTACAGATAAGGCACAGTATAAACAGTAGGAGCAGTAGTGATAGTCGCTGAGTCGTGTCTGACTCTGTGATCTCACGGACTGTAGCCTGCCAGGCTCCTCCATCCATGGAATCTTCCAGGCAAGAATACTGGAGTGGACTGCCATTCCCTTCTCCAGCGGATCTTCCCAACCCAGAGATAGAATCTGGGTCTCCTGAGTTACAGGAAGATTCTTTACCGTTTGAGCTACAGGGACGATATGTATTTAATTTTGTGCTATTTTTCAAAACTAAAATTATTTAGAAATTAAAAAATAGTTATTTTAGGCAGTTAAGTGGTAAACATATGGAACTCATTAACTTTAAAAGTTAAGGTAAAAATAAAAATATGTTCAAGAGATATTTTATTACATTCAATGTAGATAGATCCATATTAGGTTAGTTAAAAGAAAGTAGAGATTTTCCAAGCATACCTGTAGTTTTTATGTTATAAAATGAACATCGGTATCTTCTATTAAACATCTTTTGGTAATGATACAAAAGAAAATATTTGCTCCAATAAGGGGAACTTCTCCAGGACTTTTGACTTTGTGAAAATTTAAACATCAGGCCCTAGGTTTTGTCACTAAGAAGCATGAGGACTTATAGAATTAAATGATATAATTATTAATGTAATGGTAAGAAAAGCATATTGGGAGACCCCCTGAGATATCTTCACCTTTGTGAACCTATAAATAATAGTTTACAGAGGCTTCATATCTATACTGTATTCTTTCCACCACCGTCACATCTGCCCATAGAACAGCAATTTTTTCTCATATTATCTTTGAGATAGATGTGTTATACTAGAGAAGGAGAAAGAATTTGATAAAAATCTGTGGACCAGATTTTTCTCAATGGGCTGAATGAGAGTTAATTCACAACCTGTAAGTCAACAGCACTCATAGACTGTTGAAGGATAAATGAATACAACATGAGGAGTGTTCTCTGGCAGAGGACCTCAGGCTCTGCTCTTGGTACCAATCTGTTCAATCTTTTTATCAACAACGGGGATGATGACAGGGAAGGTTTTATCCACTGGCAGCCTTCAAGAGCTAGGAGAAAGAGGTGGGATGACAGAAACACTGGAAGGATCTCAATGAGCTGGAATTGATGGAGTGCAACTTTAAAAATGAAATCTATAAGTGATACGTGTAAAATGCTGCCTTGATGAGAAAGATTCAGGGGAAGAAACAATGAAAATAAGACCTTTGAGAAAGAGACTTCACCTTCTGTCTCAGTTCCCTCATTTACATGAGGGAGGCAACAGTAAGTTTATTACAAAGAATAAATGTGCATGCATATAGAATGCAAAGTTTAGCACTCAAGTTTTAGCTACTGTTATTCTTATTCAAAAGAATATAAAATAAACAAAACAGAGTCACATTTTCCTACCCCAAATGTAATGTGAGAACTTATCTGATGATAATAAATGCACATTAGTACAAGGGTTTGATTTAGACTGGACCGGACTCTTAAAAACTAAAAGTGAATTTGAATTAGCTATAAGACTATTTTTAGTGGGGGAAAAAAATACAAAATAAGACTGTGATACTGTCCAGGGAAAAAGAAGGCAGATTCCACAGGACAAATTTGAAGGCAGCAGTTGGAGGAAAACAAAATTAACCGTTTTTGTATATCTCACTGAAATCAGCCTGTTCAACAGGGAATTTCTCTCTTTTCTGTTTCACAGGTATTCCAATATCATCTTGTACCCTTTCTCTTCACCAGCTCCTGAAGTCATAAGTTTCCAAAGTCTTCCCCAAAGTTCTGGAGACGTCTGATGGTCTAACATTCTCCAGGTTCTTGAATCCCCAAGGGTTGCCTTTGCATCAGACTACATGAATGCTGGCATGAAAGATAGCCCTTTGTCAGATTGCTATTGTTGTTTAGTCACTAAGCCTCATCTGACTCTTTTGCAACCCCATGGACTGTAGCACACCAGGCTCCTCTGTCTATGGGATTTCCCAGGTACCAAAATTTTTCTCATACAAAAGCATTCATGAGCTTAGGGGACTTTACTGAGTATTTGGTAAGTACATGTTCAGTCATGTCTGCCTCTTTGCAACCCCACGGACTGTAGCTCTGCCAGGTTCCTCTGTCCATGGAATTTTCTAGGCAAGAATACTGAAGTGGGTTGCCATTTCCTTCTCCAGGGGATCTTCCTGACACAGGGATCAATCCCGTGTCTCTTGTGCCTCCTGCATTGCATGCGGATTCTTTACCACTAAGTCACTGGGGAAACAGAGTTACTGGCCAGCATCACAATAAGCATCTTACACATCTTGCCATCTGTTAAATTGCCTTTGGCTAGTGTATGCTATGTTACCTCCTCTTTCTAATTGCATCCTGTTTCTATGCTTCCCTCTTCCCTTTCAACACTTCAGGAATAGCTCTTTTTCTCTGTTTCTATATCTCTAGGTCCCCAGGCAACTAAAGAAGTGGGTAGTCCTAGTTCTAGTTCAGATACCTAAATAAAAGTATCCTCTACTGCCCCAGTTTCCAGCAGTCCAGTGCCAAACTTTTCAGTTCCACAGGCTTCCCACCTCCTTTCCTTGACTGGCCTCTCATACTTGTTTGCCTCTGGTGCTAAACCTCTTGTGGTTTTTCTTGTTTATGCAACTTACTCCTTTCTGCACACCTGGGTACAACTTGTCTTTCATCCTTTGTTAAACTTCCACCTCATCAATCTCCTGATTGATGGAACATTAACAAACACAAGCACGAACAGAATTCACAAGAGAGATTCCCCTCTGCCAGAGGAAGAGATACACATAATATACATTTGATGGACAGAAAGACTGTTTTTCATAAGCATAATATTAGCTAGGAATAGGCAGGGAAAGGAACTAAAACACTATCTTGCAGAGTTTCCAAAGATTTTACTTTTCATACAAATCTGAGTTAGAGCACATCTTAGAGATAATCAATTTCAATGATCTCACAATGAGAAAAAAGAAACTGAGGCCCAGATGGATTAAATAGCTTCCTGAAGACCACAAAGGTAGTTAGAAGTTACAACCAAAATCTCACAACTTCTCAACTGCTATTCTAAGGTTGTTTCCATTATATAACATTGTCTTCTTTGTACTCTAATGGTTTGTGTATTATTAATATCCAAAAATATTCAAGTTCTTTGACACTAAAAATTGATGGAATACTAATTGTTTTTATTCTTCTCGATATTTGTGTAACTAAGCTTCCCTGGTAGCTCAGCTGGTAAAGAATCCACCTGCAATGTGGGAGACTCTGGTTCAATCCCTGGGATGGGAAGATCCCCCGGAGAAGGGATAGGCTACCTACTCCAGTAATCTTGGACTTCCCTGGTGGCTCAGATGGTAAAGGATCCACCTGCAATGAGGGAGACCTGGGTTTGATCCCTGGGTTGGGATGATCCCCTGGAGAAGGAAAAGGCTACCCATTCCAGTATTCTGGCCTGGAGAATTCCATGGACTGTATAGTCCACAGGGTTGCAAGAGTTGGGCATGACTGAGTGAATACATTTTCAAGCAAAGGGAAGACAAGAAATTTGGCTGACAGCTAAAATTCATCTGAAATCTCAAAGTATCCCAAATAGTTAAAGTAACCTTGAAATACAACCGAGTTGGAGGTCTCACATCTCCTGATTTCAAAACTTACTACAAAGTAATCAAACAGTGTGGTACCAGCTTAATGAGAGACATGTTGACAAAGAGAATAGAATATTGAGCCTTGAAATAAGCCCTCAAATGTATGCTCAAATGATTTTCAACAAGGGTGCCAAGAGCATCCAATGGAGAAAGAACAGTCTTTTCAATAGTTTTTTTTCTTTTTTCTTTGAGAAAACTGGATATCCACATACAGAAAAAAGAAGTTAGACCCTTACCTTCAAGCACAATCAAAAAATGAACTCAAAATGGATCAGAGACCTAAACAAAGATATAAAACTATAGAACTCTTACAAGAAACAAAAGGGGAAAGCTTCATGCTACTGGTTTTGGCAATGATTTCTTACATATGACACCAAACTCATAGACAAAAAATTAAATGTAGATAAATTGGATTTTATCAAAATTGCAATTGTCGTGCACCAAAGGACACTATCAACAGAGTGAAAAGGCAATCCATAAAATGGAAAGTATTTTCAAATCATATATCTGATAAAGGATTAATATCTAGAATGTATAAAAGAACTTCTATAACTCAACAACAACAAAAACAAATAAACAACTCTATTAACAAATAAGGCAAAGGACTTGAATATACATTTTTCCAAGGAAGACATAAAAATGGGCAATGGGCACATGAAAAGGTGCTCAACATCCTTAATTATGAGGGCATTGTAATCAAAACTACAAGGTTATACTACTTCATACTTACTAAAAACAAGGGCTGTTACCAAAAAAAAAAAAAAGAAGAAGAAGAAGAAGAAGAAAATAAGGAGTATTGGCAAGGATGTGGAGAAATGAGAGTACTGCTTGTGGAAATTTAAAATTGTACAGTACAGGCACAATGAAAAAAAGTAAAGCAGTTCCTTCAAAAGTTAAATATAGAATTGTCATATGATCAAGCAATCCACTTCTGGGTATACATCCAAGATAACTGAAAGCAAGGACTTGAACAGATATGTGTACACTCATATTCAAAGAAGCATATTCACAACAGCCAAAACATGGAAGCAACCCAAATGCACATTGATGGATGAAGGATAAATAAAATGTTGGTATATACATACAATGAAAAACTATACAATTTTTAAAAAGAATGAAATTCTTAACCTGGATGAACCTTAAGGATACTATGCTAAATGAAACAAACAGTTACAAAAGGACAAATATTGTGTGATTTTACTTACATGAAGTATCTGGGGTAGTCAAATTCATAGAGGCAGAATGTAGAAGGGCGGTTCCCCAGGGCAGGGGCTAGTTATTGTGAAATGGAAAGTGTTGATTTAACAGGTAGAAAGTTTCTGTCTGGAAAAATGAAAAAGTCCCAGAGATGGATGGTGCTAATAGCTACACAATAACATGAATGTACTTAATGCAATTAAACTGTACAGTCAAAAAATAGCAAATTTTAGGCTGTTTTACCACGATATAAAATCTTGGTCAATAATTACATTTGTACTTCAGTAATTCTTAATAAAAACCATTTATTCATCCAAAATATTTAAATATTCAAATTCCCAAAACTAAAAGATGTAGGGATACAGAGAAAATATAAACTATTTCTTAAGAAATTATAGAAGAGAAAAACCATCCTGTAAATAAATGAATTCCAGTGTATAAAATGATAAGAGAAATGACAGAATTGAAGCAATCCAGGAACAGTAAGACTACATTTGTGGGGGTGAGGTTACAGCTCCATATGGGAAGAAAATTTGGAATAGACACTTAACCACATGAAATTATGATTTAAGTATGAACAATAAAAACAGTTCTGTCTGTCTGTAGTACAGAGTAATAGAAGGACAAAAAGAAAATAAAGGTAGATGAGCTGATCTGGGAGAGTCTTGAATGCCAGACTATGGAAATTGAAGGCAACGCAGAAGAAATGTGTAATCACTCTTCATTCCCTTGGGAATTTGAATGTTAGGGAGTCTGCTTCAGCTGTCAAAAAAAACCAGATGGAACCACCACAGTTCGACAGAACATACAATGCTTGTTGAGTTTGACCACTGCATCTTCTCGCTTAGCTCTTCCCTAGAGAGTCTAGGTGGAGAAGGCAATGGCACCCCACTCCAGTACTTTTGCCTAGAAAATCCCATGGATGGAGGAGCCTGGTAGGCTGCAGTCCATGGGGTCGCTAGAGTCGGACACGACTGAGCGACTTCACTTTCCCTTTTCACTTTCATGTGTTGGAGAAGGAAATGGCAACCCACTCCAGTGTTCTTGCCTGGAGAATCCCAGGGACGGGGGAACCTGGTGGGCTGCCGTCTATGGGTCACACAGAGTCAGACACGACTGAAGCGACTTAGCAGCAGCAGCAGCAGACAGTCTAGAATTACGTAACTTTGTTATTTTCCAGCTCCTATTAATAGAATACGAGAAGTTAAAATAGAAAGGGGTTGGCATTGATATTGAATGAGACACTTGATAAACCTTGATGAATATTGTGGGAGATAATCTGAGAAGGAAGATAGTATCTACAGGATGATGTCTGTGTTCCCAGCCTATTCAAGTACTAGTGGGGAAACATGGGGCTGTGATCAGATGGAATAGAGGAAAATGAAAAATGATAAGTCTTACTTAGATAAGCTGAGTTTAAAGTATTTGTAGAAAAACTTAGTAGAGATTTCCAATAGCAGTTTGATGATATGGTTCTGGAGTTCAGAGGAAAGAATCGAGAAGATCTGAGAGCCTTAAGCATAAGGTGAAAACTTGGGGTGGTAGGTGAAGAAGTACCCAGGGTAAACTTAATTAAGAAAGGAATATACAACACAAATAAAATTCAGATAAAGTTAAGAGGCTAGCAGAGGCATGAGATGCTGCTATGAAAAAGTACCAGGTATAGGAGTAGAGGGAGACTTTGAAAGAAGCAAAAAACTTAAATGACTAATACCTTCAAATGTGACAAAGAGAATTCAATCAAATCTTTAGAAGTGAGCAACAGATTTATCCATGCCTGATCTGCCTCTTGAGAAATTTGTATGCAGGTCAGGAAGCAACAGTTAGAACTGGACATGGAAGAACAGACTGGTTCCAAATAGGAAAAGGAGTTCGTCAA
Source organism: Bubalus bubalis (assembly GCF_019923935.1). Classification (NCBI taxonomy): domain Eukaryota; kingdom Metazoa; phylum Chordata; class Mammalia; order Artiodactyla; family Bovidae; genus Bubalus; species Bubalus bubalis. The sequence continues at coordinate 22,117,869 of NC_059163.1, forward strand.
GGCTGTATATTGTCACCCTGTTTATTTAACCTATATGCAGAGTACATCATGAGAAACGCTGGACTGGAAGAAACACAAGCTGGAATCAAGATTGCCGGGAGAAATATCAATAACCTCAGATATGCAGATGACACCACTCTTATGGCAGAAAGTGAAGAGGAGGAACTCAAAAGCCTCTTGATGAAAGTGAAAGAGGAGAGTGAAAAAGTTGGCTTAAAGCTCAACATTCAGAAAACAAAGATCATGGCATCTGGTCCCATCACTTCATGGGAAATAGATGGGGAAACAGTGGAAACAATGTCAGACTTTATTTTTCTGGGCTCCAAAATCACTGCAGATGATGACTGCAGCCATGAAATTAAAAGACACTTACTCCTTGGAAGGAAAGTTATGACCAACCTAGATAGCATATTCAAAAGCAGAGACATTACTTTGCCAACAAAGGTTCGTCTAGTCAAGGCTATGGTTTTTCCAATGGTCATGTATGGATGTGAGAGTTGGACTGTGAAGAAGGCTGAGTGCCGAAGAATTGATGCTTTTGAACTGTGGTGTTGGAGAAGACTCTTGAGAGTCCCTTGGACTGCAAGGAGATCCAACCAGTCCATTCTGAAGGAGATCAGCCCTGGGATTTCTGTGGAAGGAATGATGCTAAAGCTGAAACTCCAGTACTTTGGCCACCTCATGCGAAGAGTTGACTTATTGGAAAAGACTCTGATGCTGGGAGGGACTGGGGGCAGGAGGAGAAGGGGACGACGAGGATGAGATGGCTGGATGGCATCACTGGCTCGATGGACATGAGTCTCAGTCAACTCCGGGAGTTGGTGATGGACAGGGAGGCCTGGTGTGCTGCAATTCATGGGGTTGCAAAGAGTCGGACACGACTGAGCAACTGATTTGATCTGATCTGATCTGAAACAAGTCTAACCCAAGATATCTCATAATTTTGAGAAATACAAATAATATATTTTAAAAAATATTTCAATGATACACATCAGGTGGCTATTATCAACATTTGGAAAATGTTTATTAAATGTTGATAATAAATCAAAGTCATTTGCCACTTCAAAACTCATAATAATGGATATCAAAACATTTTTACACTTTAAATATTCTTTTTCCTTCCAAGGAATTCTTTAGCATTTAGAATCTTCATGAAACAGGATTACCATAGATAAAAGTTACATGTTTACAGTGTTATTTTAAATAGTATAAGCTGACCCCAAATACAAATGTAATCAATATTTTTCTTTTTGTTTGGAGATTTTTATGAAAAAAATCTGAAGCTATTTTATGAACAATAAATGCCAAGTCAAGGTAATAATAAGGTATATTCAGAGAGCTAACATTTTCAAAACATTAAAAATTTCAGTTAAATTAAAAAAGAAATGAAGTCAGGAAGACAAATACCATATAATATACCTTACATGTGGAATCTAAAATATGACACGAATGAACTTATCTACGAAACAGAAATAGACTCACAGACATAGAGAACTGAGCTGTGGTTGCCAAGGGGGTAGTGGGTAGAGGAGGGATGGATTGGAAGTTTGGGGTTAGCAGATGCAAAATACTATATATAGAATGGATAAACAAGAAGATCTTACTGTACAACACAGAGAATTACAATCCATATTTTGTGATAAACCATAATGGAAAAGACTATGAAAATAATGTATCTATATGTATACTTGACTCATTTTGCTATATAGCAGAAATTAACACATCATCATAAATTAACTATTGTTGAAGTTGCTCAGTCACTCAGTCATGTTCAACTCTTTGCAACCCATGAACTGCAGCACGCCAGGCTTCCCTGTCCTTCACCATCTCCTGGAGCTTGCTCAAACTCATGTCCATTGAGTCGGTGATGCCACCCAACCATCTCATCCTCTGTCATCCCCTTCTCCTCCTGCCTTCAATCTTTCCCAGCATCAGGGTCTTTTATAATGAGTCAGCTCTTGTCATCAGATGACTAAAGTATCAGAACTTCAGTTTTATCATCAGTCCTTCCAATGAATATTCAGAATTGATTTCCTTTAGGATTGACTGGTTTGATCTTGCAGTGTAAGGGACTCCCAATAGTCTTCTCCAACAGCACAGTTCAAAAGCATCAATTATTCTATGCTCAACCTTCTTTATGGTCCAACTGTCACATCCATACATGATTATAGGAAAAACCACAGCTTTGACTAGACAGACCTTTTTTGACAAAATAATGTCTCTGTTGTTTAATATGCTGTCTAGGTTTGTCATAGCTTTTCTTCCGAGGAGCAAGTTTCTTTTAATTTCATGGCTGCAGTCATCATCTGCAGTGATTTTGGAGCCCATTATCCCTACCATAGTTTGGTCTCAAGCCAAACCACAGGGAGGGAACACAGCCCCACCCATCAGCAGAAATTGCATTAAAGGTTTACTGAGTATGGCCCTGCCTGCCAGAGCAAGACCTATTTTCCCCATGCCAGTCTCTCCCATCACAAAGCTTTCACAAGCCTCTTATCCTCATCATCAGAGGGCAGACAGAAGGAAAATCAAAATCACAGAGAACTAACCAAACTGATCACGTGGATCACAGCCTTGTCTAACTCAATGAAACTATGAGCCATGCCACGTAGGGCCACCCAGGATAGATGGGTCATGGTGGAGAGTTCTGATAAAACATGGTTCACTGGAGAACAGAATGGCAAACCACTTCATCATTCTTGCCTTGAGAACCCCATGAACAGTATAAATCAACTATACTTCCATAAAATTAATTAAAAAAAAATAATTTAAAAATAGAATAAATGTATAGCTGGACAAACTCAAGAATTGAATTAAAAAATGAAAACTAATGAAAAGTCACAAAGTTTTCACTTTGTCCTGATAATGAAAAATATATGGCAGGAATCATATTAATTATTTCACATGGCTTTGACAAAGCCAACGATTACCTTTGACAACCAAATATAGTATTAATAATTTTAAGGGGCAATTATAGAGAAAACTAAATAGATTTTTTTGGAAACTTAAAGGAAAAATTTCTCTAGCTTTTGTCAGAAGCTGTTAAGAATTTTCAAAGTGAACATGAAGTAGCTTAAAATATGTCTCAAAGATCCCATAACAATAATAGTCCATTTTGCATGGTATCAAAATGCAGCATTAATCGTTCTGCCTTAAAAATGTTCAATGCAAACTGAAATAGCCAAGAAGATAAAGTCAGACTTTCCTTTTGATTGGAGCTGAGCTTTGGTCTATGCATATTCAAAATGACGCTATACAATTTAGTGCAGCTGCTTATCCAGAACAAATGAGAGGAAATCATTAAACCAACTTCCAAGCACCTGACTTCCACCTTCAAATAGAAGTAAGTGGTAGAGAGCAAGGAGATGGTTTACATGTCAATAAAGGGAAGAGGGCGACAAAATGTAAATTTCTTTGTGATATGTGTGGTCGTTGTCATAAAATGCAGTTGGCAGCTTTCCAACTTTCTTTGGGGGGAGGGGCACATTTATAAATTCAGTAGTTTAAATCCACATAATTGCAATTTCAATTTCACTTTGAGGATATTGTTGGGCTTCTTTTGTGCCTGATCAACTGAACAGCTGTGTCTTCAAGTTGAAGTGTCTGCTCACTGTTTCAAACATTTTAAGAAAATAAAATGAAGATCATATTTGGGACTATTATTAAAAGGGAAAAAAATATTCTCATGGCCTTGGACGATGAGGGGACTGCTTTATTATTTGCTCTTGGAGAACAACACATGCAAAGCATTTGCGAAGCCAACACAGCTGCAGCTCCCACTTAGCATACCAATTCTGTCTACCCAGGATCCCTCTTAGCTTTTATATAGATTCAAATTTAAAGACACATGAAATGTATTTCCTGCAATGACTCCAGGATATTTGCTTTTAAAATCAGTATTTCAATTATATTATATCAGACACCTATGGAAGAAAGCTAATCCTTAGTAGTTTCCAGTGTCACCTTTACTTCATGGTAAATCCTTTCTTTCTATCCATCATGCTAGAGAGACTGCTTAGCAAAGAATTAATTACTGGAAATGATAAATAGACAGTTGATACTTAATCAATAATTTAACGGAGAAAACCTATTCAAATTAATCAGATTCTTTGGTAACTTTCACTATCTTCTGTTAATTCTGCATAACACAAACTCCTACCACATTATTTTTATAAATAAAATAAGCTAATACTGATAATTAGGTGGTATCACCCTAGAATTCACCCCTAATGTCTTTTATGAAAATATTCCCTTTGGTGGTGGGTGTGGTTTGACTAAGGAGAACAGGAAACAGAAGTCTTGTAATATTTTTACCTATATAAATGGAATTATCTATTAATCTTTAAAAACAGTAATTAAGAATAATGAATATAAAATTGCAAAAATTAATAAATTAGTACAATATAGATGGTGTATCTGTGGACATATTTCCATTGACATTTTCTCAGGTGGGAAGAGAAACTAAAAAGCCTCTTGATGCAAGTGAAAGAGGAGAGTGAAAAAGTTGGCTTAAAGCTCAACACTCAGAAAACTAAGATCATGCATCTGGTCCCATCACTTCATGGGAAATAGATGGGGAAACAGTGGAAACAATGTCAGACTTTATTTTTGGGGGGCTCCAAAATCACTGCAGATGGTGACTGCAGCCATGAAATTAAAAGACGCTTACTCCTTGGAAGGAAAGTTTTGACCAACCTAGACAGCATATTCAAAAGCAGAGACATTACTTTGCCAACAAAGGTTCGTCTAGTCAAGGCTATGGTTTTTCCAGTGGTCATGTATGGATATGAGAGTTGGACTATAAAGAAAACTGAGTGCTGACGAATTGATGCTTTTGAACTGTGGTGTTGGAAGAGACTCTTGAGAGTCCCTTGGACTGCAAGGAGATCCAACCAGTCCATTCTAAAGGAGATCAGTCCTGGGTGTTCTTTGGAAGGAATGATGCTAAAGCTGAAACTCCAGTACTTTGGCCACCTCATGCGAAGAGTTGACTCATTGGAAAAGACTCTGATGCTGGGAGGGATTGGGGGCAGGAGGAGAAGGGGACAACAGAGGATGAGATGGCTGGATGGCATCACCAACTCGATGGACGTGCGTTTGAGTGAACTCTGGGAGTTGGTGATGGACAGGCAGGCCTGGCGTGCTGCAATTCATGGAGTCGCAAAGAGTCAGACACGACTGAGTGACTGAACTGAGTGGTAAAGATTCACCTGCCAATGCAGGAGATGCAAGAGATGCAGGTTTGATCCCTGGGTCAGGAAGATCCCCTAGAATAGGAAATGGGAATCCACTCCAGTGTTCTTGCTTGGAAAACTCCATAGACAGTGGAGCCTGGCGGGCTACAGTCCATGGAGTTGCAGAGTCAGATATGACTGAGCATACATACACACTCTTTCATTCACTAACACCGGAATATTTCATGGTAAGGTTGCTGCTGCTGCTGCTGCTAAGTCACTTCAGTCATGCCCGACTCTGTGCAACCCCATAGATGGCAGCCCACCAGGCTCCCCCGTCCCTGGGATTCTCCAGGCAAGAACACTGGAGTGGGTTGCCATTTCCTTCTCCAATGCATAAAAGTAAAAAATGAAAGTGAAGTCGCTCAGTCGTATCCGACTCTTAGCAACCCCATGGACTGCAGCCCACCAGGCTCCTCTGTCCATGGGATTTTCCAGGCAAGGTCAATCAGATCTAAATACAGAGTGACCAAGAAGCTGAAAAAAGGAAAGAGACCAAGAACTGTATACACATTATTTAGTATAGAGTGTATAGGTATGTGTGTTTGCTCAGCTGTGTCTGACTCTTCGCAATTTCCTACTCCAAGGGATCTTCCCTACCCAAGGATCGAACTCACATCTTCAGTGTCTCCTGAATTGGCAGATGTATTCTTTCCTACTGCACTACTTGAGAAGCCCCAGTATAGACTTTTAGTTCAGTTCAGTTCAGTCAATCAGTCGTGTCCGACTCTTTGAGACCCCATGAATTGCAGCACGCCAGGCCTCCCTGTCCATCATCAACTCCCGGAGTTCACTCAAACACATGTCCATCGAGTCGGTGATACCATCCAGCCATTTCATCCTCTGTCATCCCCTTCTCCTGCCCCCAATCCCTCCCAGCATCAGACTTTAACAAGACCTAATAAAATCTATCAGGTCTCTGGAGAAATGCAGAGTTTATGAAATCTCCATGAGCCATCTGCACTGACCAATAAATACAACCTAAATACCTGCCATCTAAATTTATGTCTTTCTTTCTCTTGCCCCTCTATTCTGAGAGCATACTGAATCACTAAATATGCTTCATCTTCCTTGAACATGAGCAGTTAGAAGATACACAGGAATGCAACAGTGTATCGCTACTGTTGATTCTATTAATCAGCTTTCAGAAGATGTCCATCATTCCCCAGTACCCCAATATTCATGGAGATTTATCATCAGGTAGCCACAATCTGAAGAAAATCTTATAACTGAAATATAGTAACTGCAATGAGTGAGCATCTGAAAAAAAATCAGCTTAATATTTGCTTACTGCATTTATATATGAAAATGAATTTTCCTTAATTAGCATGCTGTGTATACCTATATCTACATAACAGACATTACTGGTATATAGGTAGACTGGACACAGACTTCATGACAGTGAATGATTTCATAAAACACTCACATGAAATGTCCAGCAAGAAAAGAACACTACATTGTTGTCTAATTTATTGAGAAAAAAAGTCTTAGTCTGGGGAAAAAAAATTCAATATTGGAGTATAATAATTCAAGTGATAAACTGAATAATTTTAGTGAAAATGAAAATTATTTTAATATAAAAGTGAAGTGTTTCTTGATACCACATCATGAATGTCCATCTTGTATTATATAAAATATTATATAATTGAGTAATCACTTTTGAAATAATTTCTAATTTTGCCTTTGCTCTCAGGATGTCAGCTCTTACACTTATTTTGCCTGTGCTAATCTCACAAGTACTTTCCTCTAGGAGAACTGGGAAACCAAATAGTGAAATTTATTATACATTATATTTAAGTTAGATGGACAGGATTTAATGAATAGCCCTTTTTATTTTATCAAAATGCTTAATTTTATCCATCCCTTCCTAAATAGCCTATATTCCATAAATATCCTAGCTGTATGCCTGTCTTTGTTAACCTTTTAAAAATATGCACAATAGGCAAAAATAAAGCACAGAAGTATTTTACATTTGTGCCTTTTTTATTACTGAGACAAATATATACATATATATATGCATTATTTTACTATCCTGGATGTATGTTTAAACATACATCAAATATATATTTTTAAAGGATACACTAGAGATGAAATGCAGAATTTTTTAAAATAAACATGTATCATCCCACCCCCGGCCCCCATTTATACCTAATAGTTCCTAAAACAGTGCTTTTAAAATCTGATTCTACATTCTACCACTTGCTGTTGATGTCTGTCCGAACAGAAAAAAAGATAAACTTACTTAGATGCAAGTAGAAATAAGAAGGACAATACAGTGTGCGAACATGATGGGGAAAGGGGAAAAAAAAGGTGGGGGGAGTACCTGGCACATAGAACACATTAAGAAGTTTTGACTATCACTGTTTTTAGATATTTTTTGTGATTTTAAAAATTATTAAAATATATTTTAACAGCTTATTCAAACAAAGCCTATGCATGATGTATATAAAAGGGATAATAGTAACAGCAACCTGTGTAACTACCACCAATTTAAACATTCTCAGCACATGTGTTGCCCCTGTTTACCCACTTTGATCACACTCCCTCTTCTCTCTCCTAGAGGTAACTACTAACCTAAGATTCATGTTTTTCATTTTTTACTTTTCTCTACAGCTTTGCCAACTACATAAATATGTATTTTCTAAAATATTGTTCATAAAATATTTGTACGTGGTGAAACTTCACCGCATGCAGAGAATCCACTTGATGAAATATTTTTGGCGTTGAAGCTCTACATCCATTAACAACAGTCTTTCATCATCTAAAATGTCCAGTGTCACGTCTAATGGGAAACATTTATTGGCAACCATGCAGTCAGCTTCAAGTTCTCATCAAATGAAAATTTTGTTGTGACAATCACAGCCTAATTTGTCTTGAGTGTTTTGAGAGACTTAATCATACCACCGATTTTTATCTCTAAGCATAAGATAGCTTTTCATTTTCCTAGGAATTCTCTCTTCTGTTCAATTTTCAAAATCACCCAAATACACTAATTTTGAGTAGAGTGTATCCTAGTTTCTGATTGTAAGAGAAAGGAACCTTGCAACCTAAGTGAATCCTCAAATTCATAAATATATGGACTGTTTAAATAGGCTTTGACTTTGTCCTAAATGAAACGGAATAATATCAATACGTAGTGGATTAATATTTGAAAATTTATCTGAGTGCTTTTTCCTTTTATGTGCCCATTTACAGCCTCAGACCACACACACACACACGCATGTGCCATAAACAAAATACCAAAGCAAAGGACAAGAGGAGAAAACTGGAGAAGAAAATGGCAAGCCACTTTAGCGTTCTTGCCTTGAGAACCCCATGAACAGTATGAAAAGGCAAAAAGATCAGACACCGGAAGACGAGCCCCCCAGGTTGGAAGATGTCCAATATGCTATTGGGGGAGAGTAGAGGGCAATTACGAATAGCTTCAGAAAGGATGAATCAGCTAGGCCAAAGCAGAAACGATGCTAAGTTATGGATGTGTCTGGTGATGAAAGCAAAATCTGATATTGTAAAGAACAGTACTGCATAGGAACCTGGAATGTTGGGTCCATGAATCAAGGTAAATTGGACATGGTCAAGCAGGAGATGGTAAGAGTGAACATCGACATCTTAGGAATCAGTGAACTAAAATAGATGGAAATGGGCAAATTTAATTCAGATGACCAGTATACCTACTACTGTGGGCAAGATTCCCTTAGAAGAAATGGGGTAACCCTCATAGTCAACAAAAGAGTTGGAAATGCAGTACTTGGGTGCAGTCTGAAAGATGAAGAATGATCTGTTTGTTTCCAAGGCAAACCATTAAAAATCACAGTAATCCAAGTCTATGCCCCAACCACTGATGCTGAAGAAGCTGAAATTCACTGGTTCTATGAAGATCTATAAAACCTTCTAGAACTAACACCAATAAAAATGTCTTTTTCATTGTAGGGAATTGGAATCCAAAAGTAGGAAAGTCAAATGACAAAAGGCATAATATAAATTCACAGGAATAATAGATACTCATAAAAATGCAAATTGTCAATAAATGTAAAACAATCGATATCAAATAAATAATTTTAAACAGAAAACTCCAAAGTATTAAAAATAACAAAAATAATAATGAAATACTGATGATTCCTGGGATGGCAAAATTTAAAGAAAGTAGGCATTTAAGCTGGATGGCCTTTTCAATGCTGCTGGTAAGTCACTTCAGTGTCCGACTCTGTGCGACCATATAGACGGCAGCCCACCAGGCTCCCCCGTCCCTGGGATTCTCCAGGCAAGAACACTGGAATGGGTTGCCATTTCCTTCTCCAATGCATGAAAGTGAAAAGTGAAAGTGAAGTCCCTAAGTCGTGTCTGACTCTTATCGACCCCATGGACTGCAGCCTACTAGGCTCCTCCATCCATGGGATTTTCCAGGCAAGAGTACTGGAGTAGGGTGCCATTGCCTTCTACATGGCCTTTTCACACTATGAATCAAAAGCCTTAAGATGCTTACTGCCTACATCCCTGTACTGCCCTCTAGGAGATGGGGCCAAATATTTAAGTTTCAGGCAGTTCACCTTCATAGTTACATCAGGGTGATAATAACAGTGTAAATGCCAACCACAAATGACTGGCTAAATAAAAAACAAAAACACCAATACAATAACCTTTACGTAAACCATTCAGATCAGATCAGATCAGTCGCTCAGTCGTGTCCGACTCGTTGCGACCTCATGAATCGCAGCACGCCAGGCCTCCCTGTCCATCACCAAATCCCGGAGTTCACTGAGACTCCACCGAGTCAATGATGCCATCCAGCCATCTCATCCTCTGTCGTCCTCTTCTCCTCTTGCCCCCAATCCCTCCCAGAATCAGAGTCTTTTCCAATGAGTCAACTCTTCGCATGAGGTGGCCAAAGTACTGGAGTTTCAGCTTTAGCATCATTCCTTCCAAAGAAATCCAAGGGCTGATCTCCTTCAGAATGGACTGGTTGGATCTTCTTGCAGTTCAAGGGACTCTCAAGAGTCTTCTCCAACACCACACTTCAAAAGCATCAATTCTTCAGCGCTCAGCTTTCTTCACAGTCCAACTCTCACATCCATACATGACCACTGGAAAAACCCTAGCCTTGACTAGACGAACCTTTGTTGGCAAAGTAATGTCTCTGCTTTTGAATATGCTATCTAGGTTGGTCATAACTTTCCTTCCAAGGAGTAAGTGTCTTTTAATTTCATGGCTGCAGTCACCATCTGTAGTGATTTTGGAGCCCAGAAAAATAAAGTCTGACACTGTTTCCCCATCTATTTCCCATAAAGTGATGGGACTGGATGCCATGATCTTCGTTTTCTGAATGTTGAGCTTTAAGTCAACTTTTTCACTCTCCACTTTCAATTTCATCAAGAGGCTTTTGAGTTCCTCTTTACTTTCTGCCATAAGGGTGGGGTCATCTGCATATCTGAGGTTATTGATATTTCTCCCGGCAATCTGGATTCCAGCTTGTGTTTCTTCCAGTCCAGCGTTTCTCATGATGTACTCTGCATATAAGTTAAATAAACAGGGTGACAATATACAGACTTGACGAACTCCTTTCCCTATTTGGAACCAGTCTGTTGTTCCATGTCCAGTTCTAACTGTTGCTTCCTGACCTGCATACACATTTCTCAAGAGGCAGATCAGGTGGTCTGGTATTCCCATCTATTTCAGAATTTTCCACAGTTTATTGTGATCCACACAGTCAAAGGCTTTGGCATAGTCAATAAAGCAGAAATAGATGTTTTTCTGGAACTCTCTTGCTTTTTCCATGATCCAGTGGATTTTGGCAATTTGATCTCTGGTTCCTCTGCCTTTTCTAAAACCAGCTTGAACATGAGGAAGTTCACGGTTCACATATTGCTGAAGCCCAGCTTGGAGAATTTTGAGCATTACTTTACTAGCGTGTGAACGATTAAGATCCCATAATTTAAAAAATGATTTATAATATTAAAATATGCTAAAGGATATGCTAAGAACTTAAGTTTTAAAAATGAAGTATCAATATAAATTTTATAAGAAAACAGTAAAAAATATAAGTAGGTTACTTATATTTATATATAGTTTATATTTATACTTATATATAGTTTTATGTATACATAAAAGATATATCCTACAAAATATTTTGGGGGGATGGTAGGATAAAATTTTTTTTTTATTTTATTGAGGTTTCTAAAAATTTTTCACTAAGTATTAATTTAAAATTGTTATTTCAAAAATAAGTACACTAATACACAAAAATTATAGCGCTCAATTTATAAATACTATGAAGTATGCAAATCTTGCAAATATTAACCTTCCCAATATATTTTAAATGATTCTACATGTGAAATGTATTCATATTTCTTATACCATAAGTATTATATAGGTATTTCTGTACAGTGAAGCTGTTTTGTCATTATTTTACTATTTACATGCTAACCTCTTAACTGAAAGCCAGAACAGTATTGAAAAAAAAAAATGATACAATTGTACCTCTTTCTTTTATTAATCATGAATACAACTGAAAGTTCATTTCATAAGGAACATATTCTTCAGTGATTTATGGATGGCAAGTACTTAATGCCTAAACATACATGAAACTGAACCATATGACAACAATTAGGAACCTTTCAAAAACATTTAAAATCCAATTTTAGTTGTCTTTTAATAATACAACAACTTGAGCAAACATTTTATCTTTCTATACAATAAAACTGTACTTTTATTTTACCTCTCATTTTATTTAGAAATAATGACCGGTTTTGATAGAAAGATTTTTTAAATTAATTTTTTCATTTTAGTCAAATGACTCCAAGATGCTTACTTCATGGTGAACTTTCTGAATATAAGGGAAAAGGACAAATAAAGTAGAAGGACATGAAAATATCTTCAATTCCATGAATTTGGAATTTATTTTTAAACATCAACAGTAATTGCCTTAAAATTGACTAAAGATAGAAATTGTTGGACTAAAGTCTTAAATTATTTTCCATTATCCATATCATATCCATATCACTGTCTCTGCCTCTGGTCTATTTTTCCCTTCAAACTATGACCAACAAGCAGATCTGAAATATGCATCCATCAAGTTAAAATGAAGCATCATCTGCTCTATAAAGAAGCTTTCCTACAGGCAGAATTAGTCACAGCTTCACAGGTTCTTCTAGAATGTTTTATACCCATCTCAACAGATGTTCCATAAATTGTGTCATTCTCAGACTTAGGCAACATCAGTGGTTCAAAAAAGCCACTTTATTTGAAAGGACCAATGCCTTGGTCTTTAGGCAGCTCTCTCCCTCCCCAAACTCCAGGGCCAATAGCTTCTGGTAGCAGTCATGGTTTAGCCGCTAAGTAGTGTCCAATCTTGTGACCCCACAGACTGTAGCCCTCCAGGCTCCTCTGTCTACGGGATTTCTCAGGCAAGAATACTGGAGTGGTTTGCCATTTCCTTCTCCAGGGGATCTTCCCGACCCAGGGAGTGAACCTGCGTCACCTCCATTGGCAGGCGGATTCTTTAACACTGAGCCACCAGGGAAGCCAACCAAGAGCTTCTACCCTTCTCTATAAATAGTCTCTGTTGCTCTTGTACCATCCTTTGCTGAGTTTCCACTCTCAGAAATTACCTCTCCCTCTATTTGCCAGAAAATTTTAAGGCTGAGTTTAAACCTACTTCCTATGTGACGTCTCCCCTATCCTCTTACTGAAAATGAAGCTTATTGATTCCCTTTGTGCCAATTTGATAGCATCCTGTTCTTCCTCTGTTGCTAGGAAGCTCAAGCAGCATCTGAATCACTTTTGTACACTCTAAAATAGAGTATTTGAGACACATTTTGATAAAGAAATACTTTTTTGATGAAAACTTACATAAATCTCTCAACCTGTTAAATTGTGTTTTAAAATCTCTTGCTTCTGTTTGCATTTATGATCTTTACTTTTTTTTTTTTTTTTTTTGGTACTTACTCAATGAAAATAATGAGGCTACTTTGAGAGACATTTGAAACAAGAATCGGAGTAACATTTATTTTCATGTCTATCACCTGTAGTTTTTCCCTTATTTTTAAATTTTCTTTAGGTTGCACAATATTAAAAAAAATTATGACTCACACAATTAAATTGAAAGTGGTAATAGATTTTTAGCACCTTTTCATTTTTGATATCTTTCAATAACATCGCCCTGGAAGCATTAAAAGAGGGTAAAAGGAAATATCACGGTTGAGTTATGGTAGATATCCTCTCCACTGACTCAGTTAGACTGGTAAGTAGTCGATACATAAAAAAAAAAAAAGAAAAAAGAAAAAAAAAACACTTACGGAGAGGATTATAAAAGGATGCCTGCATGCGTGTTCACTGGCTTAGTTGTGTCCCACTCTGCGAACTCATGGACTGCAGCCCACCAGGCCTATTTGTCCACAGAATTTTCCAGGCAAGAATACTGGAGTGGGGTGCCATTTTCTCCTCCAAGGGATTTTCCCGACCCAGGGATCGAACCTGCGACTCCTGCAACAGCAGGCAGATGCTTTACCACTGAGCCACCTGGGAAGCCCTTTCTAGAAAATGATACAAACCATTTAATTTTTATGTAAAACATACAAAGGTTCGCATAGTTGCCATTTTAAAACTATGGATAAGGTGTTTTCTAAGTAAGCAGCTGCTCCTCAGAGCTTCTTACATTCCTTTTTGCTCCAATGCATCACGTATGAAGTCTAGTGTCTTTAAGACATAGCGGAACTGAAAATACTTTAGAAGCAACTTGCACATGAAAATCATCTAGATTTTGATGATTCTTTTTCCAATAATTCATCATTTTTTTCTACACCTAATTTAGCTGTGATTGTAACCAAAGCTTTCCAAAGCATTTATCTTACTTGTCTTAGAAACAACATTTCTTTTTGCTCCCAAATTTCATCTCTTTTCATACCATTTAATTATATGAACAATTAAATATAAATTTAATGTATTAGTAAATAAGAGAACAACTAACACAGACAGGTTTGGAAATAAAAATAAATTGCTCTTGACTGGCTGGCATACAGCACAGCCAGAGGGAGCAGGAGTGCATGGGGCTTCTACCAAGTTTATTGTTAATTTTGAACATCCAGACTATACTACTGGGGTTTCCCTGGGGGCTCAGATGGTAAAGAATTTTCCTATAATGCAGTAGACCCAGGTTTGATCCCTGGGTCAGGAAGGTCCCCTGGAGAAGGGAATGGCTACCCACTCCAGTATTCTTGCCTGGAAGATTCCATGGACAGAGGAGCCTGGTTGCCTACAGTCTATGGGGCCGCAAAGAGTTGGACACAACTCAGCAACTAACACTTTCACTTTCACTATCCTACCATGGACTTTCAGAGGAAATGAATAATTTCATAGTTCAGGGACTAATGAAATGTAGATTTACAGGCTTACTATTGCATTAATTACTTAACGATATCTGGACTTCCGGTTAGAAATATAAAATACAGAAGAAAAATAAAATACATATGAAATCTTTCTATGATACCATTTTAGTACTTGCCATTAAAACACTGATATGCAGAGAAAGCAATGGCAACCCACTCCAGTACTCTTGCCTGGAAAAATCCCATGGATGGAGGAGACTGGTAGGCTGTAGTCCATGGGGTCACTATGAGTCAGACACAACTGAGTGACTTCACTTTCACGTATTGGAGAAGGAAATGGCAACCCACTCCAGTGTTCTTGCCTGGAGAATCCCAGGGACGGGGAAGCCTGGCAGGCTGCCATCTATGGGGTCGCACAGTGTCGGGCACGACTGAAGCGACTTAGCAGCAGCAGCAGCATTAAAACACTGATATGCTAGTTCTGCGAAAAAAGTTGTTGGTAATTTGATAGAGATAGCATTGAATATGTAGACTGCACTTGGTAGTATAGTTATTTTCACAATATTGGTTCTTCCAGTCCAGGAACATGGAGTATCTTTCCATCTGTTTATGTTGTCTTTGGTTTCTTCTATCAATAGTTCTCTATATACAGCCCTTCTCTGTATTGATTTTGTATCCTACAACTTTACTAAACTCACTGATTAGCTCTAGCAATTTTCTGATAGTATCTTTAGGGTTTTCTATGTATCATATCATGTCTCCTGCAAACAGTGAGATCTTTCTTCTTTTCCAATCTGGATTCCTTTTATTGCTTTTTCTTCTCTGATTGCCGCAGTTGGAACCTCCTAAACTATGTTGAATAAAATTGGCAAGAGGGGGCACTCTTGTCTATTTGCAGGTCAGCAATGGAGATGCAGACATAGAGAACACACTTACGGACACAGAGAGAGAAAGAGAAGGTGGGACGAATGGAGAGAGTACACAGAAACATATACACTACCATATGTAAAATGGATAGCCGGTCGGAATTTGCTGTATGACTCAGAGAACTCAAACCAGGGCTCTGCAACAACCTAGAGGGGTGGAAGGGAGGTTCAAGAGGAAAGGGACACATATACATATATATATACACAAACACCAGTTCCCATTGACAGAGGAACCTGGCAGGTGCAGTCCATAGGGTCGCACAGAGTCAGACATGACTGAAGTGACTAAGCAGCAGCAGCATATATTCACATGTATGTATATTTATAAATCATGTGATGCACATCTGTACATATAATGGCTTATGAAATATGTAGAGTCACCTTTGCAATCTGTGGTTTTGAATGTGGTAAAATTGTTACTTCCACAATTTTATATAAGGGAACAT
Organism: Bubalus bubalis; assembly: GCF_019923935.1. Classification (NCBI taxonomy): domain Eukaryota; kingdom Metazoa; phylum Chordata; class Mammalia; order Artiodactyla; family Bovidae; genus Bubalus; species Bubalus bubalis. The sequence continues at coordinate 22,133,795 of NC_059163.1, forward strand.
GCACGGAAATAAGTTTTTCTTTGTAACATGACCAGGGCGAAGATGAAGTCATCCTTTTGATGAAACAGTTATCATATAAGCCAACTTCACCTTGATGGTGGTGGGTGTTTAGTAGCTCAGCTGTGTCCAACTCTTTGCAACCCTGTGGACTGCAGCACGTTAGGCTTCCCTGTCCTTCACCATCTTCCAGAGTTTGCTCAAACTCATCATGGTGATGAAAAGAGAGTTTATTTCATGGTCTACAGTGAAAAAAAAAAAAACTTGTCTTAATAAGTTGACAAATTGAAGGACCTAAAAAGCTTTACAACACACGTGAGAGGTTTTAAATTATATTTTAAGGAATGTTTGTAGGGTCTCTACAAAACCCTAGCATTCACTAGCACCTGGTTTGAAGGCCACTGCTCTCTGCTCAGAGGCATGGAGTCCACTGACACAGATGCGCTCTACATAGTATTTATGATTTGATTCACATTATTTTTAAGAGAATTGCTCATATACTTGAACAGAAAGCTATATTGTATACTTCATTTTTCAATGCCTTAGAAATACTTATACATTCAAAGAACTGAAAAACTGAATTGAAATCCAGTTTTGAGCCTTTTTGTTTCACTCTATGTTTCACAGCTCAGTTGGCAAATAATCCACCTGCAATGCAGGGGGCCCTGGTTGCATTCCTGGGTCGGGAAGATCCACTGAAGAAGGGAAAGATTACCCACTATAGTATTCTTGGGCTTCCCTGGTGGCTCAGCTGGTAAAGAATCCGCCTGCATTGTGGGAGACCTGGGTTCAATCCCTGTGTTGGGAAGATCCCCTGGAGAAGGGAAAGGCTACCCACTTCAGTATTCTGGCCTGGACTGTATAGGCCATGGGGTCACAAAGAGTCCGACACGACTGAATGACTTTCACTTTCACTATGTTTCAAAATCACAGTGTCAGATCGGAAAATTACTATACAATTGAAACATCTGTTAATCCATTCTGCACTTATGTTACTTTATGAGCACAATTTGCTGTTGTTTAGTTGCTAAGTAGTGTTCAACTCTTTTGTGAACCCATGGACTGTGGCCCTCCAGGATCCTCTGTCCATGGGATTTCCCAGGCAAGAATACTGGAGAGGGTTGCCATTTCCTTCCCCAGGGAAGCTTGCTGATCCAGGGATAGAACCCGCTTCTCCTGCATCCCCTGCATTGCGGATGGATTCTCTACTGCTGAGCCCCCAGAGAATTATGCTATTAGCACAACTAAGTGTGGCTTATAGTTTGAAAGGGGCAGAAAGAGGGAAAGGGAAGAGAGGGGGGCAGAGGAAGGGAGGAAAGGGAAGGTGGAAAAAAGAACAAACCAACATCAAGGATTCCCACATTATCTGGAGTCTATGTCTGAATGGAGACAGTGACTTTCACCAGTCAAAATGCATGGTTTTCATGGACAAATGAACCAAAAAGGCATTTTTCCAAAGATGTTAAAAAGTAAGTGAAAATATGCTCAACATAACTAATCATCAGGGAAATGTAAGTCAAAATCATATGAGACAGTACGTGACACTTGTTAGGATGATTAATATCATCAATATGTTGGGATGACTAACATCATCATCATTGTTGGTAAAGATGTGGAGTTAAAGGGAGCCCTTACACACTGTTGGTGGTAATGAAAATGGGGCAACCATTATTTTTCCTCAAAAAATTAAATAGAACCACCATATGATCCAGCAATCTCACTTTTGGGTATTTATCCAAAGGAATTTAAATTAGGATCTTGAAGAGACACCTGAATTTCCATGTTCACTGCAGCATAACTCACAATAGCCAAGATATGAAAGCAACCCAAACGTCATCAATGGATGAATGGATGCAGAAAGCATAATACATATGTACACGTGAGTATATATGTATATCTCATATACATGTATATATAATATGGAATAGTATTATATATATAGTATATAGCCATATCGGAGAAGGCAATGGCACCCCACTCCAGTACTCTTGCTTGGAAAATCCCATGGACGGAGGGGCCTGGTAGGCTGCAGTCCATGGGGTCGCAAGGAGTCGGACACGACTGAGCGACTTCACTTTCACTTTTCACTTTCATGCATTGGAGAAGGAAATGGCAACCCACTCCAGTATTCTTGCCTGGAGAATCCCAGGAACGGGGGAGCCTGGTGGGCTGCCGTCTATGGGGTCGCACAGAGTCGGGACACGACTGAAGTGACTTAGCATAGCATAGCATATAGCCATATAAAGGAAGGAAAATCTTCCAGTTGGGACAAAATAGATGGACCTGGATTTCATTATGTAAGTGAAAGAAAGTTAGTTGCACAGTCATGTTCGACTCTTTGCGATCCCATAGACTATAGCCTACCCAGCTCCTCTGTTCATGGAATTTTCCAGGCAAGAGCATTGGAGTGGGTTGCCATTTCCTTCTCCAGGGGATCTTCCTGAATCAGGGACTGAACCCAGGTCTCCTGCATTGCAGGCAGATTCCTTACCAGCTGAGCTACTAGGGAAGCCCAAGTAAAATAAACCAGATCCTTACAGTGCATGAGCTTCCCTGGTGACTCAGCTGGTAAAGAATCTGTCTGCAGTGCAGGAGACCTGGGTTTGATTCCTAGGTTGGGAAGATCCCCTGGAGAAGAGAAAGGCTACCCACTCCAGCATTCCGGCCCAGAGAATTCCATGGACTGTATAAACCACAGAGTTGCAAAGAGTCGGACACAACTGAGCGATTTTCAGTTTACAGTGCATGATTTTCCAGAAATGAATATGTGAAAAGTGTGACACATGCCTTGTTTTCTAATAAAACTTTCAAAATGATTTGGATGACTTTTTTTCTAACCTTTCAAAACACTCAAAAATAAGAGTGGTTCACACAGGAGATAACTGATTAAATGTTGAAATTGTAAATGTGAAACTGGGAATAAGGGTCTTTTTGGAATAAATTACAGCACTTGTACTCTAGACAGTAGATCTATTATAATTAGTAAGTCACCAGCAGTCATCAATTTCAATTGGATACAGAAGGCCAGCCCTGGTGTGGTACTACTCAGTGACAGGAAAGACATGGTGGAAGAATTTCCAGTCTGACCAAATATCATATCTGCGTGAAGCACATCTGCTCCTTTCTTTTTTAAAAAAAAAAACAAATATTCCATGGGAGGAAGGAATGTCAAGGCTAACCCTTCTAACACAGATGCAGAACACATGCATCTATGGTAACTCAAAGCAAGAGTACAGACACTGGAGGCACTGTTGTGGTTTGGCGGTTGAAATAGTCCATTCTCATTAACTTGTGGCTCAAAGATGGGACCATGTTTAGGGATGGATGTTGACTTTTCAGGGACTGTGTGTTAAAAGCTCAGTCCTAAAAGCTGAAGAGTGGAAACAGCCACAAGTTGGGAGATCATGCTAAATTTCAAATATTTCAGACTGAAAGTCATTCAACCACAGTAAAAACAAGGGTTCTAAACAAAAATTCTTTGCAGATAACGTCTACCAAGCGCTTTCCTCATTTTTACTTGCTACTTATTGTTTGTGAGAAAAGGCACAACCAGTACTTAACCTTCTGAGTCATGAAAGCCTTGGAAAATATGCCAGGTAATAGAAAGAACCTCACACAATAGAAGCCAAATGTCCCTTCCCCACCTCAAAATTAATCCGAGTGATGGGAAGATATTTCAAGTACCCAAAGAGCTATTAGTTCTCCCTTTTTTCCTAGTTATTTTACATTTCCTAAGTTAGATGACTTGCAACGGACTGTTAAAGGGTGACCTAAAATATTTATTAATTCAAATTCTGAAGATAACTCTAATTTAAATCAGCTATGACTCTAGGCAGTTACTTGCATCACATAAAGTCAAACCTCCTGCACTCAGTGTCATCAAATTGAATAACTGACATTTCATCTATTCTTTCAATACAAATAAAGTCAGATTATCTCTACAGTATGGGACCTTCCCTGGTGGTTCAGATGGTAAAGAATCCACCTGCAGTTCAGGAGACCTGGGTTTGATCCCTGGATTGGGAAGATCTCCTAGAAAAGGAAAAGGCTACCTGCTCCAGTATTCTTGCCTGGAGAATTCCATGGACAGAGGAGCCTGGTAGACGACTCTACCAGAAGAGTCCATGGGGTCGCAAATAATTGGACACAACTGAGCAATTAAGCACAGCACAGCATCTCTACAATTTAGAAGGGAGTTTTCCCTGGCATTATGATTTTAGACTAGCATTGGCCACAAATGCCTTCGGGTTGTGGAAGCGGAAGAGAATTTTTCATTTTCTAAGTGGAGACATAAGTTGTATTTTGCCCAAGAAAGGGAGCTAATAAAAGCGGGGACTCAGCTGGTATTGATCTTCCCAATTGCATAGCTCCAGCCACTCTGAACAAGTATGGCAACAGAAATTCACTGTCACCAAATAGCCTAGACATGGGGGAAGAATAAGCACTAATTATCGCCAATAACCAATTTGTGCCATCCTCTTAGTCTCCTGTGGTTCCAAAGGCATCCATTGAACTCTTACTGGACAAGTGTGATTTTATTGGAACACCTAAGAACACATCAGAGGAGAGAATATTCCTGACCCCATCACCACTCATGCCATTCACGTTACGTTTGCTCCCACATTCTCTCCCTTTGATTACTTGATAAGTATTTGACACCCCACTCTACTCTCCTTTTGGTGTGTGTGCATATCGATTTGCATACATTTTTTAAGGGTGAACCCATGTGTTTGGTAGAATGCCGTGCTATGCTGTGGTTGCTCAGTCCTCTCCGACTCTTTGCAATCCCATGGACTATAGTCTTCCAGGCTCCTCTGTCCTTGGGATTCTCCAGGCAAGAATACTAGAGTAGGTAGCCTTTTCCTCCTCCAGGGGACCTTCTCAACCCAGGGATCAAACCCAGGTCTCCCTCATTGCAGGCATATTTTTACCAGCTGAGCTACCAGCGAAGCCCGTTAGGTAGAACAGTGGCCCCCAAAGTATTCACATTCTAATCCCTAGAACTTGCCAAGTGGGCAAGGGGGAGTTAAAGGCTAGAGATGGAACTAAGTTTACTAATCAGTTGATTTTGAGGTGCGAAGATTATCCTGGATTATCTGGATGGACCTAATGTATTCATAATCAAAAAGAGAGGCAGAAAAGGGGAAACACAAGAGATGGCAGTATGAGAAAGATGCATCCCATCACTGGTAGGCAGATCACAAACCAAGGAATGTAGGTGGTCACCCTAAGCTGGAAATGGCAAGGAAACAAATTCTACCCTTGAGGCCCCAGCAGGACTGCAGTCCTATCTTACCCCAGTGATACCTGTTTCAGGCACCTGACCTCCAGAATCTTAGAACAATGAATTTGTGTTAAGTCATCAGCTTTGTGGTAGTTGGTTACAGCAGCAACAGGAAATGAATACAGTCTAAGGAAACAGAAAAAATCAAAGGGAATAAAAGACGCTAAAGACTGGACTTTCTGAAGACTCAACTGGGAGAGAATCCACTTCTGAGATCACTCTCCTGGCTTCTGGAGGGATAAGATGAAATACTTTATAAACTGTTGAACTGTGGGCCACACTTCTTTGCTAGCTGCTGAAGTACATCTCCACAATTGGATAAAGGATAGCCATGTCTCTGGTTCCCCCTCTCTTGCAACTGTGTGTTACAGTTATAAGGACTCTAAGCATTTATAAGGACCCTCAACATTTGTTGAGACGGCAAATATTGGAGAACAGCAATGGGAAAGATGGCGAGTTCAGCTTGAGCAATGTCAGGTTTCAAGTTTTGATCTAGTGAAGAATATCTGTACCTAAAGTAGGTACACTGAAACCCAGGCAAGAAGCTTGAACTGGAAGACATAACTGGGGTGAGACTTCTGTGGGAGTGCGTTATGTCATAGAGGCTCAGTTAATAAAGTCTTCCAAGAAGGAAAGCTCAACTCAAAGTGATAAACACTGATGAAAGATCAGTAAGAATGGGGGTGAAAAATACTTCTGCAACTATTATCCTTTTTTCTTTCTTTGCTCACATTTTGCTATGAATTCGGCATTTTAAAAATTATTTCATTTCATAACAAAGCATGAGAAATATTTATTCATGAAATTAGGCAACAGGCCCAGAGTCACACATAAGCCCGTTTACAGGGGCAGCAAGTTGCATCTGGCATAAAATTCTTCTCCATAGGTCATCAAGTACACCCGAGGAACACAAGTTGCCATCCTGCTCATCTGAATTAGGCTTCATAGAACACATAGATACCTACTATTATCTCCTTCAACCCAATTACCAATTGATCTGTCATTCTATGGGGATACAGGAAGAAAATAGTAGTATGAAGAACATAGACTTCCCTGGAAGCTCAGTGGTAAAGAATTTACTTTCAATGCAAGAGACACGGATTCAATCCCCAGGGCCCAAGGAGAATCCCCTGGATAAGGAAATGGTAACCCACGCCAGTATTCTTGCCTGAAAAATACCATGGACAGAGAAATCTGGTGGGCTACAGTCCATGGGGTTGCAAAAGAGATGGACACGGTTTAGTGACTAAACCACAACAAATGGAAAATATGAAAAAGTTGATATAGATACTTTTCATAAAAAGAACCATAAAAAGGAATTAAGTCTGTTAACAATTTTTAAGATATTGTGTTACATAAAGATGATATTGAATAATTCAGAATCTCTGGATCTGTTTGCTCTTTAATTTTTTTTTTTAATATTTGGCCACACCAGGAGGCATGTGGGATCTTAGTTCCCAGACCAGGGACCAAACCCGCCCGTGCCACCTATGTTGGAAGCACAGAATCTTAACCACTGACTGCCATGGAAGTTTCTTTAACTTTTAATTTTAAAAAAGTATACTCATTATCATCAGTGAAACAATGAAAAGATCTATAAAAATAAAGCTACTATTGTCTCCATCACACCTTCATTCTCACTCTACAAAATGCTAATATGTCACTATATATCCATTTTAATTGCATTTTATATTAATAATGTGATATACAAAAATGCACACAAGACACTTGCTTCATTTTTATAAAATCTGGGATCATAATAACTACATTACCCGTATCTGGAACTTTTCTCACCTGACAAAGATACATTGGAAATCCCTCCAGTCAAGCAGCTGTGGAACTAACAAATTCATTTTCTAATAACTACACAGTAGTCCCCAGTGTGGATGTACCATAATGCATTCAACTACTTTTCCACCGAGGGACATCAGAGCTATTGATGCTTTATCTTATAATTCACATGACACAAAAATCCATATCTCATACAGATATTAAAACATCCTATAATGCCTACAACTGTCTTTTAAAAAGGTGTATTACATTGTAAAACAAAACTGTTTTTTCCATTAAATCTATTATACAATAATATCTTTCTGATTATTGATGAGAGTTACACAAAAAACTCACTCTTAGTAACTTCTTTGATTCTTTTTATTCTGAAACAAAGAAAATAGAGGCAGTAAGTACAGAACTTTCACAAATTCCCTCAATCATATCCATCTACACTGGACTCCCAAACTCCACTTTCCACTAGGATAAGTCATCCATCTTCCCATCCAAAAGCCAATTCCCCAACTTGTACGCTGGATGCTATTGCCCCTTATCTACTCAAAGACATTGCTCTAGAATTCCTCCCTTTACTTAACTTTTCCTTCTCTAATGGATTTTCTCATCAATAAACAAATATCCTACAATTTCATCCACTCCAAAACAGACAAGCTAAGGACTTCACAAACCCTCTATCAGCCCTGGCTTATTTCCGTACTCTTCATTACACCATAATCATCTAATAAGCAGCTGAGTCTTTTATACTCATTCCCTCTTTTTTTAATTTAAATTGGACACACCCCACTCACCTACTGTCATAAAGTCACCAACAATGTTCATCTTACCAAATCCAAATGACCATTTATTTATCTTACTCTTACTTTACCAGTGGGATTCCCTCGTGGCTCAGCTGGTAAAGAATCCACCCACAGTGCAGGAGACCTGAGTTCGATCCCTGGGTTGGGAAGATCTCCTGGAGAAGGGAAAGGCTACCCACTCCAGTATTCTGGTCTAGAGAATTCCATGGACTGTGTAGTCCATGGGGTCAAAAAGAGTCAGTCATGACTGAGTGACTTTCACTCCACTTCACTACTTTACCAGCAGCATGTGGCCCAGTAGATCACTCTCTTTTTGTTTAAACAATTCCTTTGCTTCTATTCCAGTTTAGCATCTCTCTGGATTTTCCTATTTCGTTCAAGTGTCCTTTGCTGTTTTTCTAACACCAAATGTAAGCTCCATGAGGGAAAAGTCTTTATTTCTGTCTGTTTTATTAACTATTACATATCCCAGCACTTAAAGTAGTGTCTTGCATGTAGTAGACAATGTAGCTGATCTATGATGTGTTTGTAAAACTATTGACTTTTCACTGAAGTATCAAGGTAGACAGTGGTAATTTTGGCACAGTGGACCTGAAGAGTTTCTATTAATTTATAAAATGCCAAAAGAGAATTAATTATATCTTCTCATAAGCCAACTTTTCTCCTGACTTTCCTAGTTCAATTAATAATGCCAGCATTCATTTCCCCAGCCAACTATATTATTCAGGACAGTGCTTAAATCCAAGTTCTGTCTGTTGCCAACTCCCCTGAGGTTTTCTGTTTACCGTATCCCTTCCAACTGGATCCTATGACCTCTATCTTTCCATAGTTTAAATGACTCTTCACGCTCTTAACAGATTAATCTTTCCTAAACAGAAGATTTAGAATGATAATTTGCCATTTAAAAATTTTTTTAACTTCCTAAAAGCCTCAGATTAACTACAAACTTCTCAGAAATAGTCTTTAAGACCCTATTAAATGCAGAACCATTCCCCTCTGTTAGCTTCATTTAGTTATCCCTTAGTTACCCCTAAATATCCATGATTCCTGAAGTAGGCACCTACCATTGATTTTGCAGGTTCCTTGCCACCCGAATGACAACTTCATTAAGTACTGACAAACTGTACTTTGCTTAATTTCAGCTTACATAGATTCTTCTCATACCATTTACTTAACTCATATGACAACTTTTCCTGTTCAGCTTCATGATTTGTGAATATCCCCCACTCTGTGGCCATATCCATGTGATGCCCTCTCTACTGTTCCTTGTTACACTCATCTGCACTTTCGTATGAAATGTAAGCTGTGGGTAGATTACTTCAGTTCAGTTCAGTTCAGTCGCTCAGTCGTGTCCGACTCTTTGCGACCCCATGAATTGCAGCACGCCAGGCCTCCCTGTCCATCACCAATTCCCGGAGTTCACTCAGATTCAAGTCCATTGAGTCAGTGATGCCATCCAGCCATCTCATCCTCTGCCGTCCCCTTCTCCTCCCGCCCCCATCCCTCCCAGCATCAGAGTCTTTTCCAATGAGTCAACTCTTCGCATGAGGTGGCCAAAGTACTGGAGTTTCAGCTTCAGCATCATTTCCTCCAAAGAAATCTCAGTGCCGATCTCCTTCAGAATGGACTAGTTGGATCTCCTTGCAGTCCAAGGGACTCTCAAGAGTCTTCTCCAATACCACAGTTCAAAAGCATAGATTACTTATTCATGATTAAATTCTGTTTAGCACCTAGCACAACACCTACTAAAGAGTATATACTTAATTTGTGTGTGTGTGTGAGTTCCTCAGTCATGTCCAACTATTTGTGACCCATGGACTGTAATCCACGAGGCTCCTCTGTCCATGGAATTTCCCAGGCAAGAATACTGGAGTGGGTTGCCATTCCCTTCTTCAGGGTACCTTCCCAACCCAGGGACTGAACCTGCATCTCCTGCATTGACAAGTGGATTCTTACCATCTGAGCCACCAAGGAAGTCCATACTTAATTTAAAAAGTAATTAAACTAAGGTGTTAAAAAGGATCAAGTGTTGTGAAATCTCCAGATAAATACCAGTGTGATATTGAGTTTAAAAGAGAAAACGTTAATGTAGCTAAATATGCTATCGGGGCTTCCCTGATAGCTCAGTTGGTAAAGAATCTGCCTGTAATGCAGGAGACCCCAGTTTTGATTCCTGAGTTGGGAAGATCTGCTGGAGAAGGGATAGGTTACCCACTCTAATATTCTTGGGCTTCCCTTATGGCTCAGCTGGTAAAAAATCTGCCTGCAATGCGGGAAACTTGGGTTCAATCCCTGGGTTGGGAAGATCCCCTGGAGAAGGGAAAGGTTACTCACTCCAGTATTCTGGCCTGGAGAATTCCATGGACTATAATCCATGGGGCTGCAAAGAGTCAGACATGATCGAGTGACTTTCACTTCACTCATACTATGATGAATATATTAACGTTGCAGAAATGACTTTTAAGTTTTGGATATAATGATGTTACATCTGTACAGATACAATGATCTAGTCTTTAAAATGCTTGGATGAGCATAAAATAAGTCTTGCAAAATAGTACATTGTGTAATAAAATTTTTCAAACTCCTATAATTCATCTGTAATCATATTTAGCAGATATTAATATTTTCTATCTATAGTGACAGAAATATACAGAAAATTTAATTAATGAACATAGCATATTTATTTAAATATCACATTAATACTTGCATGGAAATGTAAAATATTTTCATCTGGATTTTGCTGAGCAAAGGATGGATGATATTCTCTAATAACCTGCAAAAACCTATATGTCCATCAGCAGATGAATGGATAATAAAGCTATGGTGCATATATACAATGGAATATTACTCAGATATTAAAAATAATGCACTTGAATCAGTTCTAACAAGGTGGATGAAACTGGACCCTATTATACAGAGTGAAGGAATTCAGAAAGAAAAACACAAATGCAGTATATTAACACATATATATGGAATTTAGAAAGATGGTAACAGTGTCCTTACATGAGAGACTGCAAAAGAGACACAGATGTAAAGAACAGACTTATGGACTCTGTGGGAGAAGGCAAGGGTGGGATGATTTGAGGGAATAACCTTGAAACATGTATACTACCATATGTGAAATAGATCATCAGTCCAGGTTTGATGCATGAGACAGGGTGCTCAGGGGCACTACACTGGGATGACCCTGAGGGATGGGATGCAGAGGGAGGTGGAAGGGGGGTTCAGGATGGGGGAAACATGTACACCCATGGCTGATTCATGTCAATGTATGGCAAGAACCACTACAATATTGTAAAGTAATTAGCCTCCAATTAAAATAAGTAAATTAACTTTTAAAAAAGAAAAGAAAAAAAGGCAATTGGTAAAAACAAAAAATAATAACCTGCAGAGGTTGTCACTTTCTATACACAGGGGGCCACTCATTAATCTTGAATAACCCTCTAGATGCAGAATGTAAGTAATGTGCACACAGGAGGAAAATAATAATTCACCAGAAAATAGACACAGAGAAAAAACAGACGACATTTAAACAAATGCAATGAGTATTATAGGTGATATCTAGTGTCACTGCTAGAGTTCACTTCGGAGGAATTATACAATTCCCAGGACTAATCCTGAAACATGACTACATGTGTTTCGTAGCACTCCATGGAGGAAAATATATGAAGACAAATTTGGGGCTGCTGCTTAACTAACCACTGGCAATGGGAATCCTCTGAGTATTGCTCGGTTTTGATAGGCTAATCAGTATTAAGCTCAGAACTTGAGACAGGATTACTGTGCCCAAGGGATGTATACCTGAACAAAACAGGTGGCTAATTAAGAGGAAACAAGGGCAAACCTCTTAGGGGAGGCAAGCAATACTGTGGGTCAGAATGACCTGGTCTCAGTCTACTGTTCCAACTCTCATCTCCTGCCAGCCCAGGTACATGCACGTGCACACACACTCTCTCACACACACACACACACACTCCTCTGGCATTCCAGCAGATCTAAAGACTAAACATTTTCCTCGCTGCTAAAAATCAGAGTATACCTCCCAGCAGCCACATAGTGCCCTGGACTCAGAAGAGCCCCATGCTTGGTTCATTTATTTTTCCCTGTGGTAAAATAGCCATAACATAAAATTTACCATCTGTACCATTTTTAAGTGCAAATCCAGGGGCATTAAGTCCATTTACATTGTTGTGCAACTGCCACCACCATCCTCTGCCAGAACTTCTTCATCACCCCAAACTAAAAGTCCTTAAAAAATATAGTATCTCCTTCTCCCCTCCTCCACCCTTATAGCCCCTCACCTATTTTCTGTCTCTTTGAATTTGACTGTCTTGGCTAGCCCACATAAATGGAATCATACAATATTTGTTCTTTGCCCATACTGGGTTTAATATTTCACTGTCACTGCCTTGAAATTCTTAGCAATTTTAGAAAAAGAGCCCCTCCATTTTCACTTTGCACTGGTCCTCTGACAAATGATGTAGCTGATCCTACTGTGAATGGCATCTCTGCATTCTCCACACCAAAAACACATCTCCATGTCCTTCTATGAGAGGAATAACAGATGAAATGGCCCCTGATGGCACTGTTTGCATTGTATTGTGATACTTTCTGTTTAAGTCCGTCTTCCCTGCTAGAGGAAACGTCTATGTCTTACCCTTGTGTCCTTCGTGCTTGGTGTAGCTCCTGAATTGTGTTTCCCTCCCCAAAAATGCATATGCAGAAGCTCCCATCCCAACTGCGATAATATTTAGAGATGGGGCCCTTGGGAGGTAATCAGGTTTAGATGAAGTCAGGGGAGGGGGTTACAACACTCATGATAAGATTACTCCCCTTAGGAGAAGAGAAACCAAAGAACTTGTCCTTGTTTTTTCTGCCGTGTGAAGACACATTGAGAAGCTGGCCATCTGGAAGTCAGGAAGAGAGTCCTCACCAGAAACTGACCATGTCAGGACCCTGATCTAAGAATTCCAGTCTCCAGAAAGTGTGAGGAAATACATTTCTGTTGTTTCCGTCACCTACCCCAAGACATTTTGTTACGGTGGCCTGAGTGGGTTAAGACAATCTGAAAAAGAATGAGTGCTCTGATATGTTCACCAAATATAAGAATCGCTGCTTGCTCCCTTAGGGAATCACACCTGGCATTGTTGCAGTACTTTACATTCAATGATAACTTATGGGGAAACAACAGAATACTGGGAAATGTGATAGCTTTGCTGATCCAGAAACTCTGGTCAGGGACTTGATCTAGTTACTGAAGACTGATCTAGCGCTTACAGTCTCAGGAAAATGTGACCCAAGACTCCACGTGTTAGTCATCTAATAGGCTTGTCCTAGCGCTTCTGAGTTGGGAAGTCTCCAGCTCCTTTTCTTTGGAATGAGAAATAAGGATCAGGCTACCTTACTTGTTTGTATCTCTCATGCCCACCCTGTATGCTCATCTGGGGACCCATGACTAGACCTACCAAGAATGGCTAAACATGCTTCAAAACGTATAGTATCACAAGCACCCATATCAATAAAGCACACAATAATATTTAAACATTGAAGGAAATGTCCTCAAATTGGAGCTCTTTGTCATAACTTAACTCCTTGCCATATCTCAATAAGGAAACTGAATTAAAGTTCTCCAAGTGGGGAATTAGAGTGGCACTGTGAGAAGAGTCTATGACAGAGATTGGGGTCATTTGTTTCTTGCCTGCCAGCCACGCTCTCATTCATTGTGTAACTCTGGAAATAAAGGCTCTCTGAGCCTCAGTTTCCTCATCCATCAACACAAGATGGTTTGGTAAGGTGAATCACCCTGAGCTCTGAACACTGCAGAAGTCACCAGTTTCCCTCCCATCTAAATGTTAAGTACACATAGAAAGTTAAAAAAGAATTGTCTTTATTGCTAGAAATCAACCATAAGACTATACATTAAATATTTTGAGAGACAACTATGTGTGACAAAAGAAATCAGAACAAAAGCATCAGAACATTGTACTGATGCTTTAATAATAATTTAAATAATATTAATTTAACAGTGGCTTCTCCAGTGAAAACCGGGAAGTAAGGCTCCATGACCTTTGGATGAACTGCTGCTTGGACATGTTATTTTTTTAAAGGACATGATAGAGATTAGAGACTTTTGTTAATTACTCTTTCTGCCATTCTTTTAAGTCATCTAATAGGCTTGTTCTAGTGTTTCTTTTAGTTCCTTTTCCATGGAATGAAGCTACCTTACATGTTAATATCTTTCATGTCAACCTTATATTCTTATTTGGGGACCTATGACAAGTAAACGAGCCTGGCTGGTGAGGAGCTTTACATAAAATGAAATGCTATAGTGCTGGGAATTCTTCTTTAATTTTAACTTTAAACTCGATCTTTCGGTTGCTTGACTGACCATCTTATTATTACCTGTACTGAACAAGGCCCCATCAGTACTGAATGTCTTAGGTCCACAGACCAAAGACAAATGCTGCCACTGTGCAGTGTGGGATAACCTGTCAAGGAAATGCGCAGGCATTGACAACCATTTCTTTCCAAAGTAAGGGAGTTTCACAAAAATGAAATCGCATGTCTATCACTTCCCCTTCTTACTGTACATTATATCATATCTATTATACCTTGCTGACAATGATTTCTTTTCTCATTTTCCTTCTATTTTGTTAGAATACAATTTAGAGAATATTATCCATACCTTTTATATAGCTTTTCCATACTAACATTTTATCTTCATTAAATGTAATACAATAGGTTTCAGATTCTTGATCTTTAAAAAATGAACAAAAGTAATTAACGAAAGACTCAGGCTTTATGACATTCATGGATGGCCATAATCTTTATTTTTGATTGGAAATTCAGAGTAAAGTTTCAAACTATTTTTTGATAGGCACATTGAGCAACACTTTTTATAAAAGTATTTCAATTTTCTCTTCATTAGCATACCCTCATACCTTAGTTTTGTATACAGAAAAAGTTTGGTGAACTTTTTCTGTAAAAGGCCAGATAATATGTACTTTATATTTGGGGGGTATTACAGTCTGTTATAATTAATATACTGTAAAATAGCACAAAAGTAGCCATAGCAATATGATATTGAATGAACACAGATGTAAGCCAATAAACTTTCATTTACTAAAGCACACAGCAGGCTGGATTTGGCTCACAGGCCATAGTCGGCCCACTCCTGCTCTATAGCCTTCTATATATAGTGTTGTGCAAATCCTAAACATAGGAATGCAAAATATGTTCATTTAGAGCAAGCTTTTCCATCAGCTATGTCACTTTGAGCATGCCTCTTAGCCTTTCTGATCTTCTTCATTTGTAATGCGAAGTTGTCTGGTCCAAGTGAATGTTATCAAACCCTAACATTTCAATAGTCACTTGAGGATCCCCTTCACAACTTGTGGACAAATGCTAAGAAGCTAAATGCTACAACTTGTGAATAAGTTTGTTTTTTTTTTTTTTAAGTCCTTTTTGCAAATTATTTTATTTTTTATTGCTTTTCTTTGAAAAGTAAACTTTCAGAATCACTCAAAATTTTTCTAAGTAATTATAAATGTTCGTCCATAACTGAACTTTTAATACTGAAAAGGAAGGGTTTGAGAATGTGGCATCTGATACCACTTGAGTAGCCAAGGTTAAGGCTGCTGTTTTGTCCTACCAGGCAGAGGCCCTCTTTTTCCCTCTCTAATTCCTGTCTGTAACCCTGAAGAAGAGAGTGAGCTTTCAGGGGAAGGATGGGCTGTTATTCTCTAAACCCTCTGAAGAATATTAGTGGCCATAATACATGACAACTGAGGTCATATCCAAAAGTTTTGTTATTTAGGTAATAATATAGTACTCCTATTAACTAGCTGAAATGCAGATAAGATTTGCTTTTCATGGTACATTTACTTTGGGTATTAGTGAATTTATGCAAAGTTTCTTCCAGGAAACATATAATTTATAATTCTATCAGAATGTAAAACAATCCAATTATTAGTGGGCCATATTTAACAAAAGATCTAAGATCTCCAAATGCTCTGCAGTTGCTAAGGTAGTAAAGTTCAATAAGTGAGAGCCCATGGTTGTTAGAATACTATTATTGACAGATGAATGCCTGTTGCTACTTTCAATACTAACATGGGTCATAAAAATCCACTTCCTAACAAATTACTGCTGTATTACCTGAGGGGAATCAGAGAGCAGTTGTGAGAATGAAAATAAGCATGAAAAACAATGAAATAATCTGCTTTTTTATTCACATTTTCTTTTATTAATTTCAAATCTAAAAATAAGTTACAGATAAAGAGTACACAGCAGTCATTAACATACACTAAGCTTGAGGGCAATTTTGTTTTGGAGAATTTATCTTAGCTTTTCATAAAATGTTGCATTTTTTAAAAAAATAAAAAATTAAACCTACCTTCCTCAGTGATCAGTGCAAAGAAATAGAGGAAAACAATAGAATGGGAAAGACTAGAGATCTCTTCAAGAAAACTAGATATACCAAGGGATCATTTCTTGCAAAGATGGGCTCAATAAAGGACAGAAATGGTATGGACCTAACAGAAGCAGAAGATACTAAAAGGAGGTGTCAAGAATACACAGAAGAACTATACAAAAAATATCTTCACAACCCATATAATCACGATGGCGTGATCACTGACCTAGAGCTAGATATCCTGGAATATGAAGTCAAGTGGGTCTTATGAAGCATCACTACAAACAAAGCTAGTGGAGGTGATGGAACTCCAGTTGAACTATTTCAAATCCTAAAAGTTGATGCTGTGAAAGTGCTGCACTCAATATGCCAGCAAATTTGGAAAACTCAGCAGTGGCCACAGGACTGGAAAAGGTCAGTTTTCATTCCAATCCCAAAGAAAGGCAATGTCAAAGAATGCTCAAACTACCGCACGATTGCACTCATCTCACATGCTAGTAAAGTAATGCTCAAAATTCTCCAAGCCAGGCTTCAACAATACATGAACCGTGAACTTTCAGATGTTCAAGCTGGTTTTAGAAAAGGCAGAGGAACCAGAGATCAAATTGCCAACATCTGCTGGATTATCAAAAAAGCAAGAGAGTTCCAGAAAAACACCTATTTCTGCTTTATTGACTATGTCAAAGCCTTTCACTGTGTGGATCACCACAAACTGTGGAAAATTCTGAAAAAGATGGGCTACCAGACCACCTGACCTGCCTCTTGAGAAACCTGTATGCAGGTCAGGAAGCAACAGTTAGAACTGGACACAGAACAACAGACTGATTCCAAATAGGAAAATCAGTACGTCAAGGCTGCATATTGTCACCTTGCTTATTTAAGTTATATGCAGAGTACATCATGAGAAACGCTGGGCTGTATATGGCACAAGCTGGAATCAAGATTGCCAGGAGAAATATCAATAACCTCAGATATGCACATGACACCACCCTTATGGCAGAGAGTGAAGAAGAACTAAGGAGCGTCTTGATGAAAGTGAAAGAGGAGAGTGGAAAAAGCTGGCTTAAAGTTCAACATTCAGAAAACGAAGGTCATAGCATCCGGTCCCATCACTTCATGGAAAATAGATGGGGAAACAGTAGAAACAGAGTCAGACTTTATTTTTGGGAGCCTCCAAAATCACTGCAGATGGTGACTGTAGCCATGAAATTAAAAGACGCTTACTCCTTGGAAGGAAAGTTATGACCAACCTAGACAGCATATTACAAAGCAGACATTACTTTGCCAGCAAAGGTCTGTTTAGTCAAGGCTATGGTTTTTCCAGTTGTCAGGTATGATCGTGAGAGCTGGACTATAAAGAAAGCTGAGCACTGAAGAATTGATGCTTTTGAACTGTGGTGTTAGAGAAGACTCTTGAGAGTCCCTTAGACTGCAAGGAGATCCAACCCATCCATCTTAAAGGAGATCAGTCCTGAGTGTTCATTGGAAGGACTGATATTCAAGCTGACACTTCAATACTTTGGACACCTGATGTGAAGAACTTACTCCTTGGAAAAGACCCTGATGCTGGCAAAGATTGACGGCAGGAGGAGAAGGGGACAACAGAAGATGAAATAGTTGAATGGCATCACCACCTCAATGGACATGAGTTTGAGTAATCTCGGAGACTTGGTGATGGACAGGAAGGCCTGGCATGCTTCAGTCCATGGGATCACAAAGAGTCGGACACAATTCAGCGACTGAACTGAACCAAACTGAACTGAGTATTATTTAGTCTAAATGTAATCAAGTAAAATGGGCTTCCCTCACAGCTCAGTTGGTAAAGAATCAGCCTGCAACACAGGAGACCCTGGTTTGATTCCTGGGTCAGGAAAATCTGCTGGAGAAGGGAAAAGCTACCCACTCCAGTATTCTGGCCTGGAGAATTCCATGGGACATGACTGACTTTCACTTCACTTCAGTCAAGTAAAGTAAGAGTGCAAATGACTGTTAGTTATAAGACAGCTGTTTGTTATAGGATGACTGTTTGCAGTAGGTGAAAAAATAAAAGGAGAAGAAAAAGTAGATTCTAGATCTTTAATTTATGGTAGGGATAGTCCATTCCAGATTCAGTATTCTGTAGGGGTTGCTTTCTTTCACGAAGCACATTTTATGTTGAGAAAAGGTACATATGACAGTCACTATTTCAGCTGTTTTCATCTTAGTTTAATGTATACTAAACTCAAGATGAGCTAAAATGTTACAAATGAAAAATATCTATAAACATGAATGAAATTAATTTCCTACTTTATAATTCTAAGAATTACAGAATTTTATAAAACTAGATTACTCTAAGGATTACTCTAAGGTAGCAAAGAGTTGGACATGACTGAGCGACTGAACTGAACTCAGCTGCTGCTGCTGCTGCTAAGTCACTTCAGTCATGTCCGACTCTGTGTGACCCCGTAGACTGCAGCCCACCAGGCTCCACCATCCCTAGGATTCTCCAGGCAAGAACACTGGACTGTTTGCAGTAGGCGAAAAAATAAAAGGAGAAGAAAAAGTAGATTCTAGATCTTTAATTTATGGTAGGGATAGTCCATTCCAGATTAAGTATTCTGTAGGGGTTGCTTTCTTTCACAAAGCACATTTTATGTTGAGAAAAGGTACATATGA
The DNA here is from genome assembly GCF_019923935.1 of Bubalus bubalis. Classification (NCBI taxonomy): domain Eukaryota; kingdom Metazoa; phylum Chordata; class Mammalia; order Artiodactyla; family Bovidae; genus Bubalus; species Bubalus bubalis. The sequence goes on from NC_059163.1 coordinate 22,152,729, forward strand.
CAGTCACTATTTCAGCTGTTTTCATCTTAGTTGCCATTTCCTTCTCCAATGCATGAAAGTCAAAAGTGAAAGTGAAGTCACTCAGTCGTGCCTGACTCTTAGCGACCCCATGGACTGCAGCCTACCAGGCTCCTCCGTCCATGGGATTTTCCAGGCAAGAGTACTGGAGTGGGGTGCCATCGCCTTCTCCAGAACTGAACTCTAAGGATGCCTATATTAAGAAAGTATGATTTTTGTACAATTAATCATTTCCTATATTAAATTCCTTTGGGAGATAGCATAATATGAAATGATTTGCAATGGTCTCAGTGGAATACATAAGGTTTGTTGTATTTCACTATTCACATTAATCATTTCAGGTTAGACAGTGGGTTTCCTACATCTTTGACATTTTAACAATTCAAGTTTAATTGGTCTTCACTAAATGGAACTCTTAGTCAACTGTAACTTTAATACAACTACAATTTAATGATACTAGGTGTTGAGAAGATGCTCTGGAGAAGGCAATGGCACCCCACTCAGTACTCTTGCCTGGAAAATCCCATGGACAGAGGAGCATGGTAGGCTCCAGTCCATGGGGTTGCAAAGAGCTGGACACGACTGAGCGACTTCACTTTCACTTTCAGGTATTTATAATGGTGTCTCCAAAGAACTAAAAAAAAGCGTACCCTAAATGCTTTCAGAAGCTTAGAAAATTCAAATTAGTAGGTCCAACGTGGCTGTGCTTTTAGATGCAATCTAATAATTCAGTTATAGTGGCCTACCAGAAAAAGCATATTTTGTTACACATGTTCAACCTATATGCTCTAGGACCAGGGTCCCCAACACCTGGACTGGTACCAGTCCGTGGCATGTTAGGAATCAGGCCACATGATGGGAGGTGAGTAGTGGACAACTGAAGCTTCATCTGTATTTACAGCTACTCCTCGCTGTTCACATTACCACCTGAGCTCCTCTCTTGTCAAGTCAGTGGCAGCATAATCAATGTAATAGGCTCGAATCATCTCAAAACCATCTATCTCCCTGTCCTGAGTCCCTGGAAAAATTGTCCTCCATGAAACCAGTCCATGGTTCAAAAAACGTTTGGGATGGCTGTTCTAAGATCACACCACTTTACGATCATTGTAATCAAGGTAGAATGCTTAAACAACTAAGTGAAAATGTTATAAAATAATGGCTAACATTCAGTTCAGTTCAGTTCAGTCACTCAGTCATGTCTGACTCTTTGCGACTCCATGAACTGCAGCACGCCAGGCCTCCCTGTCCATCACCAGCTCCTGGAGTCCACCCAAACTCATGTCCATTGAGTTGGTGATGCCATCCAACCATCTTATCCTCTGTCATCCCATTCTCCTCCTGCCCTCAATCTTTCCCAGCATCAGGGTCCTTTCAAATGAGTCAGCTCTTTGCATCATTAACAGTGTTTATAAAATAACATGCACACTCTTTTAAATGTGCTATTATATTATATTTATTATATCATATATATAATGAAACCAACAATCTGAGGAACATATTACCTTCTCTAATTTACACATGCTGGCACTGAGGACCATAGAGATCATCCTGCCTAAGAAGCTGATAGCAGAGTTGATTTGAAATGAACTTGATTTAGCTTTCATCCCTTCACCTCTACTCTTCATTATTGTATGCTATCTCAAAAGCTTTTCTCTCAGCAGCAAGAGTTCACACTCAGCTTTTTGTTTTAATAGTTCCATAGTTTCCCATTCTCTACATTATTAGAAATGTTTAAAGAGAGAATCATTAAGCCATGAAGAAAAACCTGTAGTTAAGACTAATTAGTTTCAGGAAATATTGCTTCTCACATATTAACGAAGTTGGCATTCTTGTACAAAATTTGGTCTCTGAGCAAAGTATATAATCAGTATATATAAGTACATTTCAAAATAAATTATTCTCCTATGAAATTCAGAAGCAAGCAAAGGAACAAGATTTTGTTTTTTAATGGCCGGTGTAGTTATAATCTTAATTAGACTCAGAATTCAAGAATCTACATTCCTGATAGTATCCTGTCATATGTTAAATCCTAAAAGCATGACATAATCTAATAAAATGTGTCCTAAGTACAAAACAGTAAACCAAGTAATGAAACCTATTAAAATCAACAATTTAATTTTTAAACTGTAATTTTAAGAGTTAAGTAGTAATGTTAGATTTTAAGAGGATTCTACTACTATAATGTATATGATTTACAAGTTTCCAGATTTTAAGAAGAAATGAGTGATAAGATAAATTTTTTTTTTTCAAAATGGCATTTTAGAGATGAAAAACAACCATGTTTAATGCACGTTCTTTCAGTAAATTTTTATGGCTTAATTGTTGTATCAAATAAGTCACTCACATAAAATTTTTCATTCTTCATATTGTGAGTTTTCAACACAATGTGGAGTGCTTATTAAAATTATATTACTCAAACAAAAGACAATTTTTAAGCTCTTTTCTTTTACAAATCAGGTAAATAGGTTTAAAATTTTTCCATTAGTGCTATTTTAGGAAATATTTAATTTCTATTTACTTGATAATACATTTTCTCTAGTTCAATTATCAGTGTGTTAAATATATACAAAGACACTTGCAAAAAAACACCTCCTCACCAAAAAATGATTTTACTTCTCACTTATACATATGAAAAGTAGCAAGTGTATATATTCTCATAAGTATGTATATGTTAATTAGTCTGTTCCATATAAGTCTTTATTCTTGTTCTTTGTTTTCTTCATAGTATTGTAGTTATCACTAGATTTTCTTCATTTATTTACTTGTTTATTGTCCACCTCTCCCATGGAGCATTAATTTCCATGATATCCAGGGACTTGTCAGACTTCATTACCAGCATCTAACATTTGCTAAGCACATAAAAAATGATGAATAAATATATAGGGAAAATAGGAAATAAACAATTAAGTATTAATAATAACCAGGCATTTGGGGCCCTTCTGAAAACAAATTCATAGTTATAAAAATAATTTTGATACAAGAAAATAATTTTTGTTAAAAATGTTCATACCATAACTAAATATATCAATAATATGAACTACAACATGAAACCTCAGCAAAAATGGTCTGAATAGCTCTAATTTTCTAAAATACTTTTATTATTGTTAACATGATAAAAGCAATCATAATCCATGATGATATGAATCAAAAAGAAAAGATTTGAAAAAAATTTATGTAACTTGCTTTGAAAACAATATGTTTATACAGTCAGAACTATGTTAGAACAATGCAAGATACAATGTGAAGTGCTTTCTCATTTTCAAAATGAAAAACATTCAAATACTCGATAATCTGAGGTACCAGGATTATAATATACAAAAAAGTATAAAGATAAGGATGTTTACTTACTGGAAAATTATTAAAAGGGAAGAAATGCATATGGCCAGGAATCCCACCATATATATTTTTATTTTTTAATGTTTAATTTTATCACCTACTAATTTCCAGCCTTAGTCCTTAATTCATAATCTGTGCTTCATACTTATATCAGCATCTATTTCAAGTGTCTGTGTTAAATCTAATGACATTTATATAATTTATCAGTCAATAAAATATATGTAAATACACTTAATAAGACATATATATTATATAATACTGTCTCAACAAATAATTTATATAAAATCAATTATAAAATAGCAATAGAGCTTACTATTTCTATCTACCAATCTGGTAAAATTCAATAATCACTAAATCAACACTTTTACTGGACTTTTTATTAAAGTACCTTTGTATCTTTTATTAAAGTCAAGAAGATAATTCTAGTGACTATACCAGTTTAATGTTATTTAATAATTAATTTATACAGCACTATTTTCTAATACAGGAAGAAACTATTTTATGAATAGCCCTACAACTGATCATACTTCCTTTTTGCTTTCTGTTTCTATTTTAACTGTTATATTTTAACAGTCTAAATAGAATCTTCGTGTCATTAAGCAGATTTGGTGACAGTCCAGTCTCAATTTAGACCTAATTAATTTCTAAAATGTACTGTCCTAAAGTAATATGGACAGGGAGGCCTGGCATGCTGCAATTCATGGGGTTACAAAGAGTCAGACATGACTGAGCAACTGAACTGATCTGAAAGTAATAAGTTAACATGACTCTTAAGTATATTTGAGTAAAAAAATAATTTACAAGTCTACCTATTCTTGGCATTTATTTCATAGAAAATCTACCATGAAACAAGTAATATCATTTAAATAATTATAAAAACATTATGCAGTTATGGTCAATATATTACTTAATAAATAGATCATTAATTTCTGTCTATAGTAATAGCATGCAATGAATATAATAATTTTAATGCCATATTGTAAATATTATGTAAATGTATATGCTGAAAACTTAATCATCATAACCTTGTCCTTCTTTGAATGAGTCCCATGACCCTAAAGAAATGCATTTTCCAGGCCCATGGGCTATTTCAAACTTTTGACATGTTTATCCAAGTAGAAGAAAAATTGAAGATCTTCAAGTAAGAAAATCAAAATATAAAACTATTTCTGTTTCTAAAATATAAAGAGAATTAATATTTTCAAATACTATACCAAGGAAACTTATTTATAAATTATAATTTTTAGGAAACTATGAAAGGTATATTTATAAACAAGCCCTTAACAGAAAATAAGAATCCTGAGATATTGATTTATAGTTGTGATGTAGTATGCCTGTATATCATATACTTTAGCAAAACTATTAATAGTCTATCTGCTGCTGCTGCTGCTAATTCGCTTCAGTCGTGTTCGACTCTGTGTGACCCCATAGACGGCAGCCCACCAGGCTCCTCTGTCCCTGGGATTCTCCAGGCAAGAACACTGGAGTGGGTTGCCATTTCCTTCTCCAATGCATGAAAGTTAAAAGTGAAGTCATTCAGTCGTGTCCGACTCTTCGCGACCCCATGGACTGCAGCCCACCAGGCTCCTCCATCCATGGGATCTACAACTGCATTATTAAAATACTCTCAAAATTTCAACATACTACATCACCTAGTTTCGTGGTTTGTTTGTTTGTTTGTTTTTATTTTCTAAGAAATTGGGTAATTTGGAACGTATTTAGAGTCAGGACTATGATCACTAGCTATCACTGAACTATACCTACTGAAATGGCAGATATCCAGCTTTTGCTATTAAAAAGGAAGAAGGAAATGGCAACCCACTCAAGTACTCTTGCCTAGAGAATCCTGTGGATGGAGGAGCCTGGTGGGCTGCTGTTCATAGGGTTGCACAGAGTCGAACATGACTGAAGCGACTTAGCATGCATGCATGCATTGGAGAAGGAAATGGCAACACCCTCCAGTATTCTTGCCTGGAGAATCCCAGGGACAGAGGAGCCTGGTGGGCTGCTGTCTATGGGGTCATACAGAGTTGGACCCTGGACATGACTGAAGCGACTTAGCAGCAGCAGCTATTAAAAAAGTAAGCTTGAACTTCCCTGGTGGTCCAGTGGTTAAGAATCCACCTGCCAATGCAGGGGACATGAGTTCGATCCTTGGTCCGGGAAGATCCCACAAACCGGGGTGGGGTGGCAATTAAGCCCATGCATTACAACCACTGAGCCCACACTTTAGAGCCTGTGCTCCACAAGGGAAGCCACAATGAGAAGCCTGCACAGAGCCACAAAGCACAGCTCTCTCTTGCCCTTGCCGCAACTAGAGAAAGTTCGCATGCAACAATGAAGACCCGGTGCAGCCAAAAATAAATAAATAAAAATTTTAAAAGTGTATGTCTTTCACTTGCCTTGAAATGAACAAAATATGATTAGATAAATTATATGAACATTACAGTTGCCACTACGTATTGTCTAAGTCACACAATAGCTCCAATTTATTTAAATACTCCAGGCCAGATGTTCTACATACCTGTGTTATTTAGTCTTCATCACAAACCAATCCCCAAAGGCAGAAATTATTTTTCTCATTTTATGTACTAGGAAAGTAACATTTATAGATGATAAATAGCTAAAAATCTCATGCAAAAAAGTGGTTGGGCCAAAATTTGAACCCAGCTCTACTCTGCTGTATAGCCAGTCCTCTGACTTTCTACAAGGCACATATTTAAGGAGGAAAAAAGAGAAAGGAGAGACTATCACTCAGTCAGTGTAGAGTTGATTAAACAGGACCTCAAAGAACTAATTAAATCAAGTGATGAGAAGGTTGACAGGGATGAGATGTTCAGTATCAATTTATCAATATGGCATCAGGAATCAAGCCATCACCCTGAAGCAAGAGTAACATAGTCTAAATTCACTTGATTGTAGATCAAACAGAAAATACAAAAGAAATACCTATTAAAAACATTTCAAAACTGTTTTGTGAACATCTTTGGAGAAAGTCACAATGACTGTCAATTACAAAGCCCTTTCAGACATTCTCCATTATCTCTGAGAGGGGAAACACATCTCCTTCATCACCACAACATCCCAGTGACTCTGCAGTCACCCCCTTTTCAACAAATTGTTCTTTTTATTCCCCTCTGGAGTCCACTGATAAACCCTCCATAAGTAAAGTTATACACTGTATTATTTCTCTTATCAAAGATCATGGGTAGTGGCAAACATTCAACTCCAAAGATTCTTGTCTATAAATTCACTGGACAGCCTTGACCAGTGGAATATATGCCTACAGGTGTTGAGACTAGTGTGTATTGTTTGATAGATTTTTTTGGTATCATTTTCCATAAATGTAAAGTGTGAAGATATATAGCAGGGGACGACAGAGGATGAGATGGTTGGATGGCATCACCGACTCATTGGACATGAGTTTGAGCAAGCTCCAGGAGTTGGTGATGGACAGGGAAGCCTGGCATGCTGCAGTCTTTGGGGTCACAAAGAATCAGACACAACTGAGCAACTGAGCTGAACTGATTGCATTCAACCTAAAGACAATAACAATGACAAAATACTTGTATTTTATATCACATACTTTAAAATTGTTTCCACACCTCTATGCTATCTCATTCTTTCAATGCTTCTGATTGTTGATGGTATTTTCAGGAGCATCAGTTCAGTTCAGTTGCTCAGTCATGTCCAACTCTTTGCAACCCCATGGACTGCAACATGCCAGGCTTCCCTGTCCATCACCAACCATCACAACTATATCAATGGGTTTATATGGAAATTGGAAAACAACAATTTTAAAGAGTGTTTAGTCATTTTTATAGCAGAAAATGGGCTGCTAACAGCATTGTGACAAATTCTCTCAACCTCAGCTTATTCCATTGCAATAGAGAAAGAAATATTACCAACCAGTGCATTAGACATAATCATCCTGGAATATATGCCTAAACATAAACTGTATAATTAGGCAGATATTTTCCATGGGCAAATCAAATGAACTGTCACAGCCAGTGATGGGAGCTTAGAGAGTGAGAGGTTTAATAGGTGCTTACTGAAGACTTGTTTGCATTGTTTTAAGATGAAAGAAAATATACTGCATTTCAGTCCTTCAACAGTGTTAAGTATCTGCTGAATATTTAACTATATTCTAGATACATAATATATGTAAGGCATCTAGTTAGATGGCTGGCACATTAAATAAAATATTTTCATCTTTCTTTCTTTTTATGATTGGAGAGGATAATAAAGGTTAAGGAAATGAGTTATTAGATGTTTTCCAACCCTAAATGTATTCAGAAAATGCCACAGGTCTCAAAGCAGTAAGGTCAACTATCAAAAAAATATAAGGAAGTAGAAAGTCACTCTAAAGAGAAGGGCCTTCAGTGCTCTCAGAAAGGCCGCCACCTTGAGCAGACCATGGCCACCGTGCCAACTCAACTCAGTGAGTTTTGATAAGGGATCCATCTCTAACACCTCATCTAACCATCTCATCTTCTGCCGCCCTCTTCACCTTCTGCCTCCAATCTTTCCAACAGAGATGAGATGGTTAGATAACATCAAACTCAATGGACAAGAACTTGAGCAAACTCCAGGATATAGTGGAGGACAGGGAAGCCTAGAGTGCTGCAGTCCATGGGGTCACAAAGAGTCAGACACAACTTAGTGACTGAACAACAACAACCTTACCTAACATATCATGATGAAGTGTGAACTGGAGTATGGATCTTTTCAGATTATTTTAAGTCAGTTCAGTCACTCAGTCATGTCCGACTCTTTGCAACCCCATGGACTGTAGCATGCTAGGCCTCCCTGTCCATCACCAACTCCCAGAGCTTGCTCAAACTCATGTCCATCATTTCAGTGATGCCATACAACCATCTCATCCTCTGTTGTCACCTTCTCTTCCTGTCTTCAGTCTTGCCCAGCACCAGGGTTTTTTTTTCAGAGTCAGTTATTTGCATCAGGTGGCCCAAAGTATTGGAGCTTCAGCTTCAGCATCAGTCTTTCCAATGAACACGGAAGGCTGATTTCTTTTAGGAATGACTGGTTGGATCTCCTTGCAGTCCAAGGGACTCTCAAGAGTCTTCTCCAACATCACAGTTCAAAAGCATCAATTCTTCAGTGCTCAGCTTTCTTTATGGTCCAGCACTCACATCCATACATGACTACTGGAAAAACCATAGCTTTGACTAGAAGGACCTTCATCGGCAAAAATAATGTCTCTGCTTTTTTTTTTTTAATTTTACTTTATTTTTAAACCTCAAACACTGTATTAGTTTTGCCAAACATCAAAATGAATCTGCCACAGGTATACATGTGCTCCCCATCCTGAACCCTCCTCCCTCCTCCCTCCCCACACCATCCCTCTAGGTCGTCCCAGTGCACCAGCCCCAAGCATCCAGTATCGTGCATCGAACCTGGACTGGCAACTCGTTTCATACATGATATTACACATGTTTCAATGCCATTCTCCCAAATCTTCCCACCCTCTCCCTCTCCACAGAGTCCATAAGACTGTTCTATACATCAGTGTCTCTTTTGCTGTCTTGTACACAGGGTTATTGTTACCATCTTTCTAAATTCCATAGATATGCGTTAGTATACTGTATTGGTGTTTTTCTTTCTGGCTTACTTCACTCTGTATAATAGGCTCCAGATTCATCCACCTCATTAGAACTGATTCAAATGTGTTCTTTTTAATGGCTGAGTAGTACTCCATTGTGTATATGTACCACTGCTTTCTTATCCATTCATCTGCTGATGGGCATCTAGGTTGCTTCCATGTCCTAGCTATTATAAACAGTGCTGCGATGAACATTGGGGTACACGTGTCTCTTTCCCTTCTGGTTTCCTCAGTGTGTATGCCCAGCAGTGGGATTGTTGGATCATAAGGCAGTTCTATTTTCAGTTTTTTAAGGAATCTCCACACTGTTCTCCATAGTGGCTGTACTAGTTTGCATTCCCACCAACAGTGGAAGAGGGTTCCTTTTTCTCCACACCCTCCCCAGCATTTATTGCTTGTAGACTTTTGGATCGCAGCCATTCTGACTGGTGTGAAATGGTACCTCATAGTGGTTTTGATTTGCATTTCTCTGATAATGAGTGATGTTGAGCATCTTTTCATGTGTTTGTTAGCCATCTGTATGTCTTCTTTGGAGAAATGTCTATTTAGTTCTTTGGCCCATTTTTTGATTGGGTCATTTATTTTTCTGGAGTTGAGCTGTAGGAGTTGCTTGTATATTCTCGAGATTAGTTGTTTGTCAGTTGCTTCATTTGCTATTATTTTCTCCCATTCTGAAGGCTGCCTTTTCACCTTGCTAATAGTTTCCTTTGATGTGCAGAAGCTTTTAAGTTTAATTAGGTCCCATTTGTTTATTTTTGCTTTTATTTCCAATATTCTGGGAGGTGGGTCATAGAGGATCCTGCTGTGATGTACGTCGGAGAGTGTTTTGCCTATGTTCTCCTCTAGGAGTTTTATAGTTTCTGGTCTTACATTTAGATCTTTAATCCATTTTGAGTTTGTTTTTGTGTATGGTGTTAGGAAGTGTTCTAGTTTCATTCTTTTACAAGTGGTTGACCAGATTTCCCAGCACCACTTGTTAAAGAGATTGTCTTTAATCCATTGTATATTCTTGCCTCCTTTGTCAAAGATAAGGTGTCCATATGTGCGTGGATTTATCTCTGGGCTTTCTATTTTGTTCCATTGACCTATATTTCTGTCTTTGTGCCAGTACCATACTGTCTTGATGACTGTGGCTTTGTAGTAGAGCCTGAAGTCAGGTAGGTTGATTCCTCCAGTTCCATTCTTCTTTCTCAAGATCGCTTTGGCTATTCGAGGTTTTTTGTATTTCCATACCAATTGTGAAATTATTTGTTCTAGCTCTGTGAAGAATACTGTTGGTAGCTTGATAGGGATTGCATTGAATCTATAAATTGCTTTGGGTAGTATACTCATTTTCACTATATTGATTCTTCCAATCTATGAACACGGTATATTTCTCCATCTATTAGTGTCTTCTTTGATTTCTTTCACCAGTGTTTTATAGTTTTCTATATATAGGTCTTTAGTTTCTTTAGGTAGATATATTCCTAAGTATTTTATTCTTTCCGTTGCAATGGTGAATGGAATTGTTTCCTTAATTTCTCTTTCTGTTTTCTCATTATTAGTGTATAGGAATGCAAGGGATTTCTGTGTGTTGATTTTATATCCTGCAACTTTACTATAATCATTGATTAGTTCTAGTAATTTTCTGGTGGAGTCTTTAGGGTTTTCTATGTAGAGGATCATGTCATCTGCAAATAGTGAGAGTTTTACTTCTTCTTTTCCAATTTGGATTCCCTTTATTTCTTGTTCTGCTCTGATTGCTGTGGCCAAAACTTCCAAAACAATGTTGAATAGTAATGATGAAAGTGGGCACCCTTGTCTCTGCTTTTTAATATGTTGTCTAGGTTTGTCATAGCTTTTCTCCCAAGGGGCAAGCGTCTTTTAATTTCATCACTGCAGTCACCATCTGCAGTGTTTTTGGATTATTAACTTTGGTGGTAAAGTGGTAAACTGATTCTTACTGGATTTTAATGCTGTATAGGTAATTCTTTTCATATCTAGTTTCTATTTTCACATATTCAGACAAATAAGTCAATTACCTCCTAATAAAATAAAATATTCAACAACTCAATGTAGAACCTGAGTTTTGAATGACTGAAAAACTGAAAGATAACCAAAGATCACTTTATTAAATGCGATATCCTGATTTATAAGAAATATAGATTTGGTCATTCAGATGACAAAATCTTACACATATTTCCTCTTCCTCCACAGTTCCTGGCTTATAGCTTCCCAAACACTTGGAATTTTATAAGCCAATAGAAGAATGGGAACAATTTTTATGACTGTATTTGTCTCTTATCCTGAGTGCCTGAAAGGGCTTCTGAGCTGCAAAGGTGAAATGGGTGTTTTGTTATTCTCAACAAATCCCCTTCCATAACAATTGAGCTTATACTATGGAAGGTTACTTTTGGAAAATACTAAGGATGAGGGCTGGTGCCCAGGAGAAACAACCATGTGATTATAGAGGGTTGAAAATTTCAGTTCGACCCCATGATTTCCACGGAGAGAGAGGAGCTAGAGGTTATATCAATCACCAGTGGATAAAGATGGACAGGGAGGCCTGGCACACTGCGATTCATGGGGTCGCATAAAGTCAGACATGACTGAGCGACCGAACTGAACTGAACTGAAAGATATAATCAACTATGCCCAGGTAATGAAGGAGATGTGAGAGTTGGACCATAAAGAAGGCTGAGTGCTGAAGACTTGATGCTTTTGAACTGTGGTGTTAGCAAAGACTCTTGAGAATCCCTTGGACTGCAAGGAGATCAAACCAGTCAATCCTAGAGGAAATCAGTACTGGGTATCATTGGAAGGACTGATGCTGAAGATGAAGCTCCAATACTTTGGTCACCTGATGCAAACAACTCACTCCTTGGAGAAGACCCTGATGCTAGGCAAGATTGAAGGCAGTAGAAGAAGCGGGTGACAGAGGATGAGACTGTCGGATAGCATCATTGACTTAATGGACATGAGTTTGAGCAAACTCAAGGAGAGAGTGAAGGACAGGGAAGCCTGGCATGCTGCAGTCCGTGGGGTCACAAAGAGTCAGACACAAGTGAGCACCTGAGCAAAAATAACCAATGAAGCTTCCATAAAACCCAAAAGGAGGGAGTTCAGAAACCCAGGCTGGTGAACGAGAACACTTCCAGGTGCCACCATACCAGACACCAAACTTCACAAGGAAGGAAGCTATTTTTCCTGGGACTCTCCCTATGCATTCCTTCAACTGGCTACTGACCTATATTCTTTATTATCCTTTCCAATGAATCAGTACTCTAGTGAATAAAGAGGCTTTTCTGAATTCTGTGAGCCATTCCAGTAAATTAACTGAACCCAAGGAGGGGGTCATGGGGAACCACTGATTTAAAGTCAGTGGGACTTGTGATTGGCATCTGAAGTGGAGAATGGTCTCATGTCACTGATTGAGCCCTTTACCTGGGTAATGTGATACTATCTCCAAGTAGACATTGTCAGAAATAATTCAAATTCCGCCCACCCCCCCTACACACACACACAGATATACACACACATTGAAACTGAGTCCAGGAAGCCAAAAGAGTAATCAATATTACATGTATAGATGTCACACTTCCTCCATGTTTTAATAGTTTATGGTATATGAGTTTCATAGGTATTTTAAATAAAAAATTTATTTTTATTTCATTTCTATTAGAATATAGTTATTTTAAGTAAGAGTTTGTCCTGTTTATAACATAGTAAACCCTACTGTAACTACACTAAATAAAAATCCACTTGTCATTAAGTATCTCACCTTCAATTCTGAATTAAGAAAAATTTATATAATGTATTTTTTAGCTTATTAGTAATTAAAAATCATGGAAATAGTCAGAGCTTATGTGACTGATTTGGCTGCAAGACCCTTCAGAAAAAACTCCTTTCCTGATTTATATGATTTTGGTTTGAGTTTCCATTTTATCTTCAAAGACTTCACTGATCTTTACTTCATATTATTTCACCTCTAAATAATTTTTATATAGCTCTAATTTTTTCCTAAAACAGTAGAGGTCCTTAACATCTTTGTGTCCATGGCATAACTCTGAATATAAGAACACTTGGTCACAAATTTGAAAGACTTAGATTTAATTATTATCAAATTATTATTTGCTTGGTTGTCCTTCAGTCCTATCCCTCTGTTTGAGAAAAACTGTTTACTCTCTTTACTTACATATACATGAGATGAAAAATTTTACACACTGTAGATAATACTTTTTTCTTCAAAAATAACTTGACTTTATACAATACCTCCTACATCTTAATTCCAAAAGTATACCTGGCTTGACTTCTTATTTTTCCTTCAAAGACCTGAAAGAGTAAAAGCTTATTCTTTCCATACTTGACCTTCATTAATAGCCACGAGATGCTTATAGGTTATAAGGCATTTGTAACCCTTCATTGTCAGAGAAGGCGATGGCACCCCACTCCAGTACTCTTGCCTGGAAAATCCCATGGACAGAGGAGTTTGGTAGGCTGCAGTCCATGGGGTCGCAAAGAGTCGGACACAACTGAGTGACTTCACTTTCACTTTTCACTTTCATGCATTGGAGCAGGAAATGGCAACCCACTCCAGTGTTCTTGCCTGGAGAATCCCAGGACAGGGGAGCCTGGTAGGCTGCCATCTATGGGGTCACACAGAGTTGGACACAACAGAAGCGACTTAGCAGCAGCAACCCTTCATTGTAATTTTACATGTTTAGGGGCAGCCAGCGGAGAAGGCAACGGCAACCCACTCCAGTACTTTTGCCTGGAAAATCCCATGGGCAGAGGAGCCTGGTAGGCTGCAGTCCATGGGGTCGCTAAGAGTCAGACACGACTGAGCGACTTCACTTTCACTTTTCACTTTCATGCATTGGAGCAGGAAATGGCAACCCACTCCAGTGTTCTTGCCTGGAGAATCCCAGGACAGGGGAGCCTGGTAGGCTGCCATCTATGGGGTCACACAGAGTTGGACACAACAGAAGCGACTTAGCAGCAGCAACCCTTCATTGTAATTTTACATGTTTAGGGGCAGCCAGCGGAGAAGGCAATGGCAACCCACTCCAGTACTTTTGCCTGGAAAATCCCATGGGCAGAGGAGCCTGGTAGGCTGCAGTCCATGGGGTCGCTAAGAGTCAGACACGACTGAGCGACTTCACTTTCACTTTTCACTTTCATGCATTGGAGAAAGAAATGGCAACCCACTCTAGTACTCTTGCCTGGAGAATTCCAGGGATGGGGGAGCCTGATGGGCTGCCATCTATGGGGTCGCACAGAGTCGGACACGACTGAAGCGACTTAGCAGCAGCAACTCTTCATTGTAATTTTACATGTTTAGGGGCAGCCAGAAGGCTTTGCTATGTTCACAGAAAAGAGCCACTTTGGTCTGGTTCCAGTCTTGGCACCCAAAGTAAACAGTTCACAGTTAACTTGGGAAGACACACAAATAAAATTTACATGAAAATAGAATATAATACAACATAATACAAAACAAGGTGATATTTGTTATAATTTTATGTGAGGTAAACTCTTAGACATATGAAGCTGAATTGAGCAATCAAAGGAAATAGCTACTCTTTCCTGGAGAAGTGAAGTGAAGGTTGCTCAGTCGTGTCCCACTCTTTGGGAGCCCAGGCCAGAATACTGGAGTGGATAGCCTTTCCTTTCTCCAGGGGATCTTCCCAACCCAGGGATCGAACCCAGGTCTCCTGCATTGCAGGTGGATTGTGTACCAGCTGAGCCACGAGGGAAGCCCTTTCCTGGAGAAGGTTAGTAACTAAGCGGTGGATAACTAAGGCTAATTACCAGCTCCCAAGCTCCTGAAGGAATGGTATTGCTCTACTTTAAAGGAGACCATGAGGGCCCAGATTGCCACACAGCTAAACGCCATTCCCACAAGCAATAATGTGATTCTTTAACAATGTCTTAAAATTCTTGCAGAGGTTGTGGAGTTAAATACAGAAGACAGAAATTATTCCTAAGCTACCATTGCTGGAAGTACCAAGATGCATCAACCCAGGGTGGATCAGTGGTGCCAGTTTTCTTTTCCCAGGTAGACACACTGCAGCTGGGTATTTAAATATTCTGAAAGCTTTACTGTGTAAAGAAGTTTGGCTTCAGGAATCCACAATACTTTGTTATAAATAGTTGAAAATATTAGAAAAAAGTAAATACACTGCTATTTACTTTGTACTTATATAAGTTTGCTTCCATATCACTATTTACCTAGCCAGCGAACAATGTTTGACCAGTAAACAGCCAACAGTTTCTAAATTCTGCACTCTGTTTGCAGTTCCCTAAGCTCAAATCAGGATTTCTAAAGACTAGTACACTAATTTATTCATATTAGTAAATATTAGTACTTTCAGTTCTCAGTATTAGCCAAAATTTATTGACTACACAGAAAGAAGGAAAAAGTTAATGCAATAAAATGAAGAGATTTTCGAATAAGTAAAGTATGTTATTAAGATACAAATGATGTTTTAGTACTCTTCACCAGTGAGGCTATCCATAATAAAATGATGTTTAAAATATAATTAGTTAATAAACATTTAAATATATCACTGAAGAAATGGGAAGTGAATCTATAATTAAATATAGCTCACAAAGCTTTGGTGTAAGTGCAACCAAAGGTGTCTTATTTATGTTGACATTAAAATCATGTTTTTCTCTTCTGATCAAAAACATTTCAAACATGTCACCTTCAAACAACATATTCATAACAGTGATGTTCAATTTTTTTTTTAATTTTTGATAAGTGGGACTAATATATCTACTTTTTTTGAGGCAGGGGATAACCAAAAATTTCATTATCTAGTTTTGACATCAAGCTCTATTAACACTGAAGTCCCATTAACTGACATTCAAAGCAGTATTTTTTTGTTACTGAAGTATAGGTGAGTTACAGTATTATAATATTTTATGGTGTACAGCATAGTGTTCAGTATTTTTATAGATTATATTCCATTAAAAGTTATTACAAAATAATGACCATAATTCCCTGTGCTATACAATATATCCTTGTTGCTTATCTATTTCATAGATAGTAGTTTGTGTCTCTTAATTGTATATCCCTAATTTTCCCCTAATTCATTTAAAGACTTGTAACCACATTTAAAAAGAGCCACATTGCCAGACATTGTCAAAATTTATTTTTCCAAGTTAAAAAACAAAAAAGCATTTTCCCATATCACCCAACTTCTCTGTCAAACAAACTACATGAATTTTGCCTGTTAACTTTTCAGGAGTGCAGCCAGACTTCCAAGAACATAGTAACTTATGCTTTTCCAGAATAGATCTGGCACCAGTTCTTCCACATCACCCACATCCAATCAGTGCCAACTTCTCCAATGAGAGTATCTGTGATATCTGTTACATCAAGAGCTCCTTTTCAGTAGAACTGCCTTTAATTTAGAGTCAGTGCCTCACAACTGCTATGGACTGTCTGTCATCTCTATTAAATATAGAGCTGCTGGCTGCCACCACATGGTTATTAGTCATATAAATGCACCTCTTAAGACACTTTCTATCAGGAACACTCTTTCTATATGTTTTGAATCACCCCTTGAGACTTGAAATATGCAAAGATAGCAGCAAATTTTAATCAAAACTCTTCTCATTAAGATAGGAAGAATATAACTTCAGTCCAAACTGACATTAACAATCTGTTGGGGTGAACTTAACTTGTAAATGGATCATTTGTTATATTTACAGAGAGAAAAAAAATGGAAAGATAACAAATGTACTTAAAAATAGGACAGGGGCCTATGAACCATAGCAGCAATTAACAAAACCCAATTCCATACTAACTGGAAGGCAGTAATAATAACTTAAAATAATTAGAGAAAATAAATCAAATATGTGCCTGCCTGCTTTTCTGGCAAAGATACAGGGAAAAGCATGGCCAACAGTGTTCAGAGTTATAAACTGAAGACAGATTCTTGTCTTTCCCATCACTTTTGTCTCAGTCAACAGTGTTCTGAACAAGCATTAGTCCTTGCAGGTGTAGATGGATTATAAAACAGCATCAGTTTCAAAACAGCACCATCATATGTACAAAAGGAAATGATGAACTGAAAGTGGTTCTCAGAGTTTAAGTGCTTAAGCCTCAGTTCCCGATGAACTAATTCAGCATTCTACAAAAGCAACATAGGGGTTTCTCATGGAGGTCACGTGTGGACTGCATTTTGCAAAATTTTGTTACATGGATGCATATCAGTAAAACACTAAAGCCAACTGAAATGGGGCAGAGGACAAGTGCTTCTGTTTGTCCTGACTGACATTATGGATGTGACCAAGTTCTGCAAAGAGAATGGAGGAAGTAATGTAATTTGGGATTATAATGAATTGAATTTAAGGAACTGAGTTACTTAAATTTATTTGCAACACCATAGGGGTCCCATCAGATTTAGAGTTAAATGATTCAGGCAATGACAACAAAAATATGTGAAATAATGTCTTAATTATCCTTAGAAAATGAGAGGTTCCAGAAAAGACATGACGCCAGTGACTTCAAAGCTCTGTAGCTTTTACCCATTTCTATGGATCTCCCTAAAATGAATTTTCTACTACTTCTTTCTCTGACAAACACACTAGACAACACTTACATTATATAGGTGACTTGTCATTCTTCTAACTTTTCCCCACTCATTTAAGGTAAAATTTTGCTGTTGTTTAGTCACTAAGTCATGTTCAACTCTTTTGTGACCCTATGCACTGTAAACCAGCAGCTTCTCTGTCCATGGGATTACCCAGGCAAAAATACTGGAGTGGGTTGCCATTTCATTTTCCAAGAGATTGTCCCATTGGGAGTGAGTTACCATCTCATTCTCCAAGAGATTTTCCCAAGCCAGGGATCAACCTTGCTGCATCTCCTGCATTGGCAGGCAGATTCTTTACCCCTGAGGGAATATTCTGAGTTAACATCCCAGTTCTGTTCCTTACCAGTCTTGAAGAAAAATGCGTGCCTTATGCCCTATGCCTTAGCCTAGGAAACAAGTAATGTGTTTTTTGGGGCAACAAGTAATGTACCTCACGTACAGTTTTGAGCATTAAATGTGAAAGAACCTAATAACATATCTAGTACATTACTGTTATTTTCCTTTCCCTCCATGGCTGTTATTTTTTCCGTTCTATCGTACTTAATTCTTTAAGGTTGGTGCTTCTTATATTCTAAAGGTAAATAGAACAGAAAAACCAGCTTCTTAAGTACTATGTATTAAATGGAAGACTTCTAGTGAGAGTCCAAAGAGCAATGTTAGGGTTTGGGGTGTTCAAAGCTATTTCACACTTAATTGAGAGGATTGAGAGGATTGCTCAACTTCTGTTTAAGTGAAAATAGTATCACAAAACTTTAAATTAAACCATAGAAAGTTATTTGGTATAAGGATGATCTGAGTACAGAAATGGGAATAATTGAATTCTCACAAATTTTTTATATAAAAAAATTTCACAAAACATATTTTTGGAAGTACTGCCCATGACAATCAGAGAAGAAAAGAAATAAAAACAATCCAAAGGGGGAAAAAAGAAGTAAAACTCTCACTGTTTGCAGATAATATGATAGTCTACCTAGAAAGGGGCTCCCCAGGTGGTGCTAATGGTAAAGAACCTGCCTGCTAATGCAGGAGACGTAAGAGACGCTGTTTCAATCCTTGGATTTGGAAGATCTCCTGGAGGAGGGTATGGAGGCCACTACAGTATTCTTGTCTAGAGAATCCCATGGACAGGGGAGCTGGCAGGCTACAGTCCATAGAGTCACAAAGAGTCAGACACTACTGAAGTGACTTAGTGCGCACACACACACACACACACACAGCTACAGAGAAAATCCTAAAGTGACCATCAAAAAACTACTAGAGTTCATCAATAAATTCCTGAAATTGGCAGAATACAAAATTAATACAAAGAAATCTGTTGCACTTCTATAAATTAACAATGAAAGATCAGAAAGAGAAATTAAGGAAACAATACCACATATTGTCCCATCAAAAACAATAAAATACCTAGGAATAAACATACCTAAAGGAGGCAAAAGACCTGTACTCTGGGAACTATACGATACTGACCACAGAAATTGATGATGAAATGAACATATGAAGAGATATTCCATACTCTTGGATTGGATTAATATTGACTGTACTACTCAAGGCAAGCCATAAACTGAATGAAATCCCTATCCAATTATCAATGGAATTTTTTTTTTTGCAGATCTAAAACAAAAAAATTATTAAAATTTGCATGGAAACACAAAAGACCCTGAATAGCAAAAGCTATCTTGAGAAAGAAAAATGGAGCTGGAGGAGTCAGATGCCTCAACTTAAAACTATACTATAAAGCTACAGTAATCAAAACAGTATGGTCCTAGCACAAAAACAGAATTGTATATAAATGGAACAGGATAGAAAGCCCAGAAAAAAGCCCCCACACCTATGGTGAATTAATGTATGACAAAGGAGACAAGAATATACAATGGAGAAAAGATAGTCTCCTCAATAAGAGGTTCTGGGAAAACTGGAGCTACATGTAAAGAATGAAGTTACAATATTTTCTATCACCATACACACACAAATAAGCTCCAAGTAGACTGCAGATCTAATGTAAGACCAGATACAATAAAACTCTTAGAGGAAAACATAGGCAGAAGACTTTTTGACATAGATTGCAGCAAGATCTTCTTTTGATCCACCTCCTAGAGCAATAAAAATAACAAAAATAAACAATGGAACATAATTAAATTTAAAAGCTCTTGCATAGCAAAGGAAATCATAAACAAAACAAAAATATAACCCACAGATTGGGAGAAAATATTTGCAAATGATACAGTTGACAAGACTTAAAATTTGTATGAAAACAAAAGACACCGAATAGCCTAAATATACAAACAGCCTAAATATATAAATGGCTTATGCAGCTCAATATAAAAAAATAAACAACCCAATCAAAAAATGGAAAGAAGACCTAAATAGACATTTCTCCAGAAAGATGGCCAAAAGCCACATGAAAAGATGTTCAACACTGCTAATTATTCAGTTCAGTTCAGTTCAGTTACTCAGCCATGTCCAGCACTTTGTGACCCCATGAATTGTAGCACACCAGGCCTCCCTGTCCATCACCAACTCCTGGAGTTTACTTAAACTCACATCCATCAAGTTAGTGATGCCATTCAACCATCTCATCCTCTGTCATCCCCTTCTCCTCTTGCTCCCAATCCCTCCCAGCATCAGAGTCTTTTCCAGTGAGTCAACTCTTTGCATGAGGTGGCCAAAGTACTGGAGTTTCAGCTTTAGCATCAGTCCTTTCAGTGAACACCCAGGACTGATCTCCTTTAGAATAGACTGGCTGGATCTCCTTGCAGTCCAAGGGACTCTCAAGAGTCGTCTCCAACACCACAGTTCAAAGGCATCAATTCTTTGGCTCTCAGCTTTCTTCACAGTCCAACTCTCACATCCATACATGACCATTGGAAAAACCATAGCCTTGACTAGATGGACCTTTGTTGGCAAAGTAATGTCTCTGCTTTTGAATATGCTATCTAGGTTGGTCATAACTTTCCTTCCAAGGAGTAAGCGTCTTTTAATTTCATGGCTGCAATCACCATCTGCAGTGATTTTGGAGCCCCAGAAAATAAAGTCTGACACTGTTTCCACTGTTTCCCTATCTATTTCCCACGAAGTGATGGGACCAGATGCCATGATCTTCGTTTTCTGAATGTTGAGCTTTAAGCCAACCTTTTCACTCTCCTCTTTCACTTTCATCAAGAGGCTTTTTTAGTTCCTCTTCACTTTCTGCCATAAGGGTGGTGTCATCTGCATATCTGAGGTTATTGATATTTCTCCCGGTAATCTTGATTCCAGCTTGTGCTTCTTCCAGTCCAGCATTTCTCATGATGTACTCTGCATATAAGTTAAATAAGCAGGGTGACAACATATAGCCTTGATGTACTCCTTTTCCTATTTGGAACCAGTCTGTTGTTCCATGTCCGCTTCCTGACCTGCATACAGATTTCTCAAGAGGAAGGTCAGTTGGTATGGTAGCCCATCTTTTTCAGAATTTTCCACAGTTTGTGGTGATCCACACAGTCAAAGGCTTTGGCATAGTCAATAAAGCAGAAGTAGATGGTTTTCTGGAAGTCTCTTGCTTTTTCGACAATCCAGCGGATATTGGCAATTTGATCTCTGGTTCCTCTGCCTTTTCTAAAACCAGCTTGAACATCTGGAAGTTCACGGTTCACATATCACTGAAGCCTGGCTTGGAGGATTTTGAGCATTTATTTACTAGTGTGTGAGATGAGTGCAATTGTGCAGTAGTTTGAGCATTCTTTGGCATTGCCTTTCTTTGGGATTGGAATGAAAATTGACCTTGTCCAGTCCTGTGGCCACTGCTGAGTTTTCCAAATTTGCTGGCATATTGAGTGTGGCGCTTTCACAGCATCATCTTTCAGGATTTGAAATAGCTCAACTGGAATTCCATCACCTCCACTAGCTTTGTTCGTAGTAATGCTTTCTAAGGCCCACTTGACTTCACATTCCAGGATGTCTGGCTCTAGGTCAGTGATCACACCATCGTGATTATCTTGGTCATGAAGATCTATTATGTACAATTCTTCTGTGTATTCTTGCCACGTCTTCTTAATATCTTCTGCTTCTTTTAGGTCCATACCATTGAGACATCACTCATACTGGTCAGAATGGCCTTCATCAAAATGTCTATAAAAAATAAATGCTGGAGAGGGTATGGAGAAAAAAGAACCCTCCTACAGTGTTGGTGGGAATGTACGTTGGTGAAACCACTAAGAAGAGCAGTATGGAGTTTCTTTAAAAAACTAAAATAGAGCTACTGTATGATCCAGCAATCCCATTCCTGGGCACATATCCAGAGAAACCACAATTCAAAAGATACACACACCCTGATGTTCACTGCAGCACTATTTTCAATAGCCAAGACATGAAAGCAACCAACAGATGAATGGAAGCAATTGGCAGATGACTAGATAAAGAAGATGTGGTTCATACATACAAGGAAATATTATTCAGTCATAAAAATGAATGCCATTTGCAGCAATATGGACAGACCTAGAGAATGTCATACTAATTGAAGTAAATCAGACAGAGAAAGACTTTAGATTTCACATATAAATTTCTTTAGATTTCACATATAAATGATATCATATATTAATATGATATCATTTATATGTGAAATCTAAAGAAATGATATAAATGAATTTATTTAAAAAGAGAAATTGACTCACAAATACAGAAAACAAACTTATGGTTACCAAAAGGTAAAGAGGGGAGGGATAAATTCAGTGTTTGGGATTAACACATACATACTACTATATATAAATAAATAGATAATCAACAAGACATACTAAATAGCACAGGGAACACTACTCAATATTCTGTAATAACCTATATGGGAAAAATTCTGAAAAAGAATAGATGTAAGTATATGTATACCTGAATAATTTTGTTGTACACCTGAAAATAATACAATGTCACATATCCACTATATTCCAATATAAAATAAAAAATTGAAAAAGAAACAAACAATAAACCACATAATATTAAATAATAATAATAAATTTTTAGCCTTACATATGGTTTAGGGTGGGTTTCTGTAAATAAGGATGAGAGTGAAAGTGTTAGTCATTCAGTCATGTCCCACTCTTTGAGACCCCATGAACTGTAGCCCACCAGGCTCCTCTGTCCATGGGATTTCCCAGGCTAGAATACTGGAGTAGGTAATCATTCCCTTCTCCTGGGGATCTTCCCAACCCAGGGAAAGAACATAGGTTTCCTGCATTGCAGGCAGAATCTTTACCATCTAAGCCATATTAGTTGATAAAGCTTGAAATAGATACTTTAGGATTTTTTTTTTCTCATCAGACTCTAGTGTAATCATTTTCAGAGAAATCAAATTTATATTGTTCTTTTGAGATAAATTCTTTAGTTTAGTAATAAGCAAGTCAATCTATCCTTTTCACTAAATTTTAGGCTCTGTGCTTTAGCTTGCTGTGTTATTTTTATCCTTAGGCGAAATAAGAGAAAGGACAACACAGGATGAGAAAGAAAGGTATAGAAACGAAGAATTATATTATTTCCTTTGGGCTCTGAAAAAATAAAATACCATGTCTGTGGCAAACAAAATATAACAATTCTAGTAGATAACTGTATTCATGTACTCTTCACTGGATCACTAATCTAAAAATAACTGGCCCATACTCTCTCCTTGAGGGATAACACTGACAACAAAAACCCTTTAGAACATGGCCATTATCAGAGATTTGTGAAGTTCACACAATATGCATTCACTCCTCTATAGCTCAGTTTTAGGACACTGACCCAAACGTTTTCCCTCACACACAAATGTATTTCAAGAATTCTCTACCTGGGACAGCATATGAAGTACATGTTGTGGGGAGTAATGACACCATTCAGTGTCTCTCATTGCTTAGATCAAGATCTATCATAGGGGTGGTAGCTACAAGTAATGCATTTCAGTCTCCCAGCTTGCCTTTCATCCTTCAGTAAATGGGGAGTTAAGAGACTAAGTTCTCAGAACTTTCAAGAGAACTCAAGAGGGTTTGCTCAATGGAGTTCAAATATCAAGCTAAGAGCAAGTCGCAGTTTTGATTTGAACCCTGTTTCCTACTAATGTCTCAACCCAGGTGTGACCTGCATTTGATAAAACATTAACTTCGTTCTCTGTGTAAATAAAGCGGTGGCGCTCCAGGTGCACCTGCCGTATGGTATTACAGGCAAACAGAAAGTTATCAGAGGGTAACGTACAAAAAATAAACAGAACAAGTGTGCTAAGGGGCACATTTAGATTGCCGTTGTAGATTATGTATACAGTTAAATCGTTCTGTCAAAGAAGTTTAACACAGTTACTGAATATAACGTATAGTCCACATGGAAGCTAATTTCTTCAAGGCTCCTCAATTTATGGGGAATATTTTTAAAACTATCTTAGGTGAGAAAGTTTTAAATTCTCTCAATAATTACACAACTGGAAGGTATTGAAACGTACTGTGGAGAAAAGGGGGAAAAAGTGTTACTAACAATTTGGAATAAGCTCTGCCTCCTTTTAATATCTTCTGTGACATGACAGAATGATATAGAGTACTGGGCACATTTATTACTGACAGGTGTAATTTCACCCCTACTTGAGGGGCCATGACTTTAAAAGGAGATGAAAGCTTCCAGCTGATGTATGAGGGACGAAAAGTCTGACAGGAATAACATGACTGTCTCAAGGGAATTGAGTCATGTGGTCCTGCGGTTTACCATTCGGCCATGAAGTTACAAAGATTTACAGTGTGCTCTGAAGGGGTTTGGAACCCGTTTATTTGCATTTTCTCCTGGAGAACTGATAGACCAACTTAGTGAACCTACACACAGTGAGACTAGCTCACCCTGCAGCTGATAATGACATAATGGTTATAGGCCACCCGGAGCAATTGAACCAGGGCTGATGAAACCCTCCTGCCAGCAAGTTTCTGGGTTAATCACAAGATTTAAGATGTAAAAAGCCTTTATAATTATCATTGAACATGAACCATAGTTTTACATTTAGGAAGGATCTTATTTCACTTTTGTAGATTATACAGTATTGACAAGAAGGTTCCAAAGGACTTTGTAGCTTAAGGTCCATTCTGATAAAAGGTCTTTAAATTATATTGGTTAACTAAGCCAACATACATTCTGTACTATTATCATTAAGGAACTGGGCATAGCAACACTGAGTTTAAGAAAAATATTTAAAACATGAAGCAGAGAATATGTGAGTGCAAATTACTGTAAGGAAGAATGTAATGAGTATCACAGGAAAGACATGGGAGAGAATGGGAGAGAAAAAGCAAGTGGCTATTTCTCTTTAGATATAATAATAGCATGCGTTTTGTTAGAATTAACTCTTTGGGGGGAAATAATGGCAAACCATACACCTGATAAGAAATTCATATCCAAATTATATGAGGAGTTCATGCAATTCAACAGCAAAAAAGAAATAATCTGGTTTAAAAAATGGGTAAATGATCTGAATAGACATTTTTACAAAGCAAACTTACAAATGACCAACAATTATCTGAAAAGGTGCTCAACACCACTGATCACTGGAAAATGCAAATCCAAACCACAGTGAGATATCACCTCACACTTGTCAGAGAATGGCTATAATCAAAACATTAAGAGATAAGCAATGAAGAGGATATGGAGAAAAAGGAACCCTTGTACATTGTTGATGGGAATGTAAATGGGTACAGCCATTGCAAAAAATAGTACAGAGGTTCCTTAAAACTAAGATCCCATTTCCAGCTATACAGCCAGAGGAAATGATATCTGGACCTCAAAGAGATAACACACACACATATATTATATATATATATACATATATATATATATATATATAATTCAGCTATAAGATTATAATTATGAAATAGTATTAAGGCATAGAAAGAAATCCTACTATCTGTAACAATATTGATCAACCTTGGGGACATTACACTAAATGAAAGAAGCCAGACACAGAAAAACAAGTTCCATATGATTTAACTTATATGTGGAATCTTAACTATAATAGTCAGACTCAAAGAAGAAAAGACTAGAATGGTGGTTGCTTGGGGCTGTGGAGGGGTAGGTAACAGGGAGATGTTAGTCAAGGGTATAAGGATAGTTATAAGATGAACAGATTCTGAGGATCTAATGTACAGCATGATAACTGTAGTGAATAATACTGTACAGTGTACTTGAAATTTGCTATGAGAATAGATCTGTGTTCTCACCAAGAAAAAAGTATGTGAGATGATGAACATGTTAATTAGCTTCATTGTGGTAATGATTTCATGATATTTACATATATAAAATCATCATATTGTACGTTTAAATAGATAAGGCTTTTATGTGTCAATTATATCTCAATAAAGTTGGGGGGAAATTGCTCTCTTTTTCTTAAGTGTGCAACTTTTTACTACTTCAATGCTATGTCCAATCAAGGTGGATTGGGGGGGTTCAGGTAAGTCTAGGGTATTCACAACTTTGAAACCAGTGTAATGGTCTTCTGTGAACAGAGAGAAGACTCATTTCCCTCTGCATCTTATTGATGTTATTTATTATTATTAGAACTTCTATTAAAGAAGTTGTTAATATGATCAGAAAGGGGAACTGAAATCTCTTCAAATAATAAATTACAACTTCATAAAATACAGATTAAATGAATATGTAAGTTACCAGAAAACCTATAGATATTAATGAATATTATTCTGCCTTAAAGTTTTAACAAACTTTCAGTGGGTAAAATATTGGTGAGATACAATTCAAAAGCGATAACTATGAAAACTCATTTGATTTGTTCAAACATCATTTAGAATTTTTTACTTCATTTCACTTTATCATTTTGAGGGTCATTTATGAACTATTCAAACAAAATCATTATTTTTATTGACACAAATCCACTAGTTGGCACAGATATATGGTCACAAAAAAATCACAGAAGGTAGCATACAAACAGGTTAATATCTAGACAGGCTAGGTATTGGTGAAAAGCTACAAAAACATACTACTGCACATAAAATAGAAACTGTAAAAAAAATTCCATTAATGCCATATAAACAAAATGTAGGGAAATTTTAAATATTCAAAGCACTATCAAAAAATCATTGGAGAATTCCTTGATATTTACACCAAGGAGTTGAATGATTATGCTTACAGAAAAACCTGCACATAGATGCTTAGAGCAGCTTTATTGTTAATTATTAAACCTTGGAAGCAACCAAAATGAATAGATAAATGAACCCTGGGATAACATTCAGTGCTAAAAAGAAATGAGCTACCAAGTCATGAAAAGACAAAGAAGAAATTTAAAGACATATTGCTAAGTGAAAAAAAAAAAAAAAAATCCAACCCGAAAAAGGCTGCATACTGTACAATACCAACTATATGACATTCTGAAAGAGGCAAAACTATGAAGACAGTAAAAGATCAGTTTTTTCTTGGTGAGAACACAGATCTATTCTCATAGCAAATTTCAAGTATACTGTACAGCCAAAGGTTTGGGGGCCAGGCAGTGGAGAGTGATGAAAAGGCAGAGCACAAAGGATTTTCAGGGCATATGGGTACATGTCATTTTACATTTGTCCAAACCCACAGAATGTACATTACCAAGAGTCAACTATAATGTAAAGTATGGGCACTGGGTGATCATGATGCGTCCATGTAGGTTCATCAGTTGTAATGAATTGATGAACCTACATCCCTCATTCCATTGATGTTGATAACAGGGAAGGCTATGTGTGTGGATAAAGCAGACATATGGGAAAAAATTAACAACTATGAATATTATTCAGATTTCATTATGTAAAGCTTTGCTAGTATACATAATTATACACAAGGCAAAAGTCTTACTGATTTACAAAGTCACGTTATTTAACAAAATGTAAGCTTTTTTCCCTCCTCTGAAACAGTCTTAAGTTTCTGAATATAGTAAGGTGCTCAAAAAGAAAACGGTATAGTTATAAAAAAAAAAAAAAAAAAAAACCCTTGGAAACTTTTCTGAGAAATTCATCCCTACATTTCTTTATATTGAATTATAATTTCTAATTAAAAGTCTCACACACTTTGCGAACTTAAAACAACTGAAATAAATTTAAATGTACTCAATGCTCTGTGCTGACCTAAATGGAAAGGAAATCCAAAAACGAGGAGATATATTTACACATATAGGGGCTTCCCAGATGGCACAGTGGTAAAGGATCTGCCCGCCAATGCAGGAGACTCAGGAGATGCAGGTTCAGTCCCTGTGTCAGGGAAGATTCCATGGAGTAAGAAATGGCAACCCCCTCCAGTATTCTTGCCTGGAAAATTCCATGGACAGAGGAGCCTGGTGGGCTATTGTCCATGGGGTCACAAAGAGTGGGACATGACTGAACAACTGAGCACTCATTCATATATACATAAAGCTGATTCCCTTTCCTACACAGCAGAAACTAACACAACACTGTTTAAAGCAACTACAGTCCAGTAAAAACTAAAATAAGCGGAAGGAAGGAATGAATGAAAGTAATGCCAAATTATTTGGAGAACTGAATTTTAACATAGAATATTTTCATAAAACATTTCCTTATTTTCACCTCCGACTGGTTCCAAATAGGAAAAGGAGTATGTCAAAAGGCTGTATATTGTCACCCTGCTTATTTAACTTATATGCAGAGTACATCATGAGAAACACTGGGCTGGAAGAAGCACAAGCTGGAATCAAGATTGCCGGGAGAAATATCAATAACCTCAGATATGCAGATGACACCACCCTTATGGCGGAGAGTGAAGAAGAACTAAGGAGCCTCTTGATGAAAGTGAAAGAGGAGAGTGAAAAAGTTGGCTTAAAGCTCAATATTCAGAAAATGAAGATCATGGCATTTGGTCCCATCACTTCATGGCAAATATATTGGGAAACAGTGGAAACAGTGGCTGACTTTATTTGGGGGGGCTCCAAAATTACTGCAGATGGTTATTGCAGCCATGAAATTAAAAGATGCTTACTCCTTGGAAGGAAAGTTAGGACCAACCTAGATAGCATATTCAAAAGCAGAGACATTA
Source organism: Bubalus bubalis (assembly GCF_019923935.1). NCBI lineage: Eukaryota > Metazoa > Chordata > Mammalia > Artiodactyla > Bovidae > Bubalus > Bubalus bubalis. Next base: position 22,181,280 of record NC_059163.1, read on the forward strand.
CTTTGTCAACAAAGGTCCATCTAGTCAAGGCTATGGTTTTTCTAGTGGTCATGTATGGATGTGAGAGTTGGACTATAAAGAAAGCTGAGTGCCAAAGAATTAATGCTTTTGAACTGTGGTGTTGGAGAAGACTCTTGAGAGTCCCTTGGACTGCAAGGAGATCCAACCAGTCCATCCTAAAGGAGATCAGTCCTGGGTGTTCATTAGAAGGACTGATGTTGAAGCTGAAACTTCATACTTTGGCCACCTGATATGAAGAGCTGATTCATTGGAAAAGATCCTGATGCTGGGAAAGATTGAGGGCAGGAGGAGAAGGGGATGACAGAGGATGAGATGGTTGGATGGTATCACTGACTCATTGGACATGGGTTTGGGTGGACTCCGGGAGTTGGTGATGGACAGGGAGGCCTGGCGAGCTGTGGTTCATGGGTCTCAGAGAGTCGGACACAACTGAGTGACTGAACTGAACTGAACTTTCATCATCAGCTCCATCTGAACCTCTCTCTCTCTCCATACATACCCACAAGTTTATACACACAAACACACACACCTACTCTCTTAGCTTTACTCAGTCGTATATTAAAATTCTAAGCCATTTCTGACCCTTGACATGATGTTTCTGTGTGTGTGTTAGTCGCTCAGTCATATCCAACTCTGCAACTCCATGGACTGTAGCCCACCAGGCTCCTCTGTCCATGGAATTCTCCAGGCAAGAATACTGGAGTGGTTGCCATTTCCTTCTCCAAGTGATCTTCTCAACCCAGTAATTGAACCCATTGCAGCCAGATGCTTTACCGTCTGAGATACTAGTGTGATGTTTCTATCTCTGTATTATTCTGGGTTAAACCTCCTGGCTTCATCCCATCAGGTAACATCTGCTTTCTATCAATGTCAAGAAAGACAGGCTCTTTAAATAGACTTCTTTAAAAAATAAGTAAAAATAAAAATCTAGGAGTTGTATGGATCTTTAAAAAATAGAAATCTAGGTTCTTTTATTACATCTGAAATAAGTTTTTCTATATGAAAGCTCTCCATTTACCTCCAGAAAATTGTGGAAAATACCAACATCTGTGTATTGCAATAAAAGCACTACTTATAACTGCCATTCATCAAGTCAGTGAGTAATTCGGAAAACAGTAGCAAAAGACCTTGGAGTGTAGTATACGTAGGACGAAGCCAAAATGTTTTCCTAACTTGTAAAGGAAACTTTGCCATGAGCACTACTTTCTGCCAGTTTCTTCTTAAAGGTATGAGCAGCATCAGCCTCCTGTTGATTTAACTCCGATAATTGAGAGGAAATCCAAATGAGGCATGTTCCATAGGTTAACAATTCACCCTATTAGAGTAAACTTTGAAGCCCACTCTCTGTTATTACTGGAATCAGCCATCAGTCAGGCATACCGATAAGTGAAATAATGAACAAAATATGCAACCTGTTAATAATTAAATATATCATTTATTTTCCTTTCAAGAACCCACTTTTTTTTAATTCTTGCTTTTATCTTTTTTTATTTTATTTTTTAACTTTACAATATTGTATACATGTAGTGGATTCATGTTGATATATGGCAAAGAACCCACTTTTAAATGTTGGCGAAAACACACAAGCCCAAGAATGAAAGTGAAACAGAAAAAGCAAGAAGCTTATAAATTGAATAATTTACTTCTTACTGTTTTATGTTTAGCAACACTTGTGAATGGTATTGAATTTAAGACGGTTCATTTCTTTAGTGTGAATGTCTCTACATAGTATAATTATATAAATACCTTCTCTGACCTAGGGATTGAACCCAGGTCTCCCGCATTGTGGGCAGATTCTTTACCATTTGAGCCACTGGGGAAGACCAGGTATATACAGACATTGAGAAATATTAAGATGAAGAGTTATATAATTATGATGTACTAGATTCAAAAAGAAATTTCAGCTAGGAAATGTTTTATAAATGTCTCTACTATATTACACTCTAATCTAAAATAAAAATAAGCAAAACCACCTCAGAGAACCTTCATGCTATTAAATTACATAAGCTTCGAGTCCAGTGCAATTTCCAAATAGCCCCTCTATGATGGACTCATGATTGGAATTATATTCATATTTTCCTAGCATTAATAGTAGAAAGCATGTATTCATCTTTACAGTGATACCTCTCCTAGTTCTCTCTGTATCACTGAAATGGAAAAACAAGTCCTGCAAACAATCCTTCTTACTCTAGACCTTCCAACACTCACAGCTTTCACTCTGCAGTCAGAAACTAAGCTACGGTCAACTCCTCTGGTTTTCAGGAAAATGACCCAATGTTTCTCAATTCTAAAGTCAGAAAATACTGACAGTCATATACCTGTGAGTTTTTTTCTTTCTTACCATTGACTTTTCACCTTGTTATTGTTTAGTCATTCAGTCATGTCTTACTCTGTGACCCAATGTACTGCAGCACACCAGGATTCCCTGTCCTTCACTCTCTCCCAGAGCTTGCTCAAACTCATGTCCATTGGGTCGATGATGCCATCCAACAATCTCATCCTCTGTTGCCCCCTTCTCCTCCTGCCCTCAATTTTTCCCAGCATCAGAGTCTTTTTAAAGGAGTCGGGTCTTTGCATCAGGTGACCAAAATATTGGAGCTTTAGCTTCAGCATCTGTCCTTTCAATGAATATTCAGCATTGATTTCCTTTAGGATTGACTGCTTTGATCTCCTTGCTGTCCAAGGGACTCTTAAAGAGTCTTCTCTGGAGCACAATTCGAGAGCATCAATTCTTTGGTCTTAAGCCTTCTTCATGGTCCAACTGTCACATCCATACATACTGGATAAACCATAGCTCTGACTATACTGACCTTGGTCAGCAAAGTGATGGCCCTGCTTTTACATCCGCTGTCTATTTTTGTCATAGCTTTTCTTCCAAGCAGCAAGTGTCTTTTAATTTCATGGTTGCAGTCACTGTCTGCAGTGGTTTTCACCGATTTCCCCCATATTTACAGCTCTAACTCCTGGCATCATCACCCTGCTCATTTCCTTCCTCTTCTCCCTCCCTCCCTTCCTTCCTTCCTATTTCTCTCTCTCTCTCTGTGTCCATTTCTCTCTCTATCTCTGTGTCTCTCTAATTCTCTCCTCCCCACCTTTTTGCTTTTAACAAATGCTGAACACCTAAACATCCTTATTTAGAGAATACACTGAAAAAACAGACATGATCTCATTCCTATGGTGCTTCTTGCCTCTGGTCTATCTAAGGAGACAGATATTGAAAGAAAATGCAGGTGTGATGAAGAAGTTTAGGGTATGACAAGACCATACAATAAGATTATTTAACATTCTATTTTTTATATTCCTCCTAATGAAGTAACAGTCAAGTTTGTATCTGAAAGATATAAAATTACACAACATAAAAAGTACATAAATTCAAAAATATAAAGCATAATAGAAAACTGTTAAATAAAAGCAATCATAATCTTGTTTGAAAGGTCCATCTTTTCTTCACTTAGGTAAAGATAACTGTCCCCAAGAGACTAGCCTTCACTACTTCTTTCGCTCCCTGTCTACCTCTTTTCCTCCCTTCCCTCTTTCTGTAAATATTTTCTGAATGCATACTATTTTCCAAACACAAGAAATATCAATCATTATCAAAATTATCTAAAAACTGGTTATCACAATTTAAATCCACACACACCCTGCTATAAATTTATTTTACAGAAACTCTCAGGTAAGCTAAGCATATTTATTAGTTTTATAACAGAAAAAGGTAAAAAAAAAATGCTTATCATTTGTGATATAGATTAAAAATTATGGCATATACACCCAATGAAATACTATGCAGTTTTTAAAAAAGATTGAGACAAATCTATATGACCAGCTTCACAAATGAATTCAGATTTATTGCCACATGGAAACAGCAAGCTGCAGAAAAGCATATACAGCATAATCCCATTAGAGTATATATGGAAAATTATTTCTAAATCTATATCTGTAATTCCATTTACAAACGTATTTATACCTCTTCATGTGTCTACAACTATGTGCCTGTTGCTATAATAATAGCCATATATCTTTGTACATCCATGGAATGTTTCTGGAAAGATTTACAAGATACTGTTAGTTTCAGAAGCAGTAATGAGATTGGAAAATGGGACTTTAACTTTTAAACTCTATACCTATTCTTGGGAGCTTCACTGACTCTTCCGTCAACAAGTGGAGAGGCCTCCCTAAGGATTACAAAAGAAAGGTAATTTGATTCCCATTGCCCTAAGAGGACTTACATGGACTGGCCAGAGCTCACCATCCCTGGAAACAGGAATGTTGCACATCAAACCCACAATAGAAAGCAGCATGACTAGCTTTTAGTACTCAACATACTAAAATTTTGACAAGTGTCATTAAAAATAATAGCTAACAATAGGTGAATCTGGGTAAAAGGCATACAGATATTGTATTATTCTTGTGTCTTTTCAATAGTTTAAAATTATTTCTAAAGGAAAAGATTCAAAAACAGAAAAACAACAGCTGGCATAATGAAATGTCACAGAGTAGGTGACAAAACAAACTGGTTTTGGTTTCTGTAAAAACAAATGTCCTCTTTTCATTGCATTTGTAGGTTATGTTTAGAGCCAGAATGAAATACCACAAGCAAAAAGCTCATTTTGAAAGCACATTCTTGACATTTGTTTCCATTTCTTTCATTTAAAAGGTGATGTAGTAAGTCAGTGGGCTTTGCAGGTGGTGCAGTGGTAAAGAATCCACCTGCCAAAGCAGGAGACACAAGAGAAGTGGGTTTGATCTCCTTGAGTCGGGAAGATCCCCTGGAGGAGGAAATGACAACCTACTCCGGTATTTTTGCCTGGAAAATTCCATGGACAGAGAAACCTGGCGGGCTACAGTTTATGAGGTCACAAAGAGTTGGACATGACTAGCGCATACAACACAGTAGTAAATCAGTAGGAGGATTTTTTAATGTTATTTCCTCTTGGTGATACAATCTTTTTCAGTCTTCCAGCCTGTATCTAGAGTTAGATGTACTAGTATAACTTCTTTTATGTTTAAGGAAAGATGATTATTACGAAAACACAGTAGAAAAATCATTTTGATATTTTTCTTCTTCCATTAGGCCAATTTTTACCTTTGGAAAATAAAGTCAAAGACATGCTTAGTAAGCATTTGGTTGAAAAGTAAATGCTGTTCCAAAGGAAATGTATTTGCACAGATCTCTCCAAGAGAAATCATTTAACTCCTATTTTTAAAAATACAAATAATTTATCTTAACATGACCTCAACTAGAATACAAATAACAATTTCTCTTTTAATTGAGTTTTGAATTTTTATAACTGAGTCATGAAAGATGGAGCTTTAAAATTTTTTCTCTGTAACTGAACTTACCTTGTGATCCTTCATTTCAACTGGTGGCAAAATATGTGATCTTGCCAGTGCAAAATAAACTCAATTCCTTTCTTCCTAGTTTAAACACACTTTCTCTGAGGAAAATATTCCAATAGCTCGAAATTCTCTTCATCATCAATCTCTTTTTGATCTTCTTAAGATTAAATTTCTCCTTCTAGTATCACACTGACCTCAGAGGACAGGTGTCCAATCCAAGTTCACTGACATCTACCCATTCTGCCTTTCTGATGCAGTGTATAATTCGTGTGTGTGTGTGTTAGCTGCTCAGTCATGTCTGACTCTTTGCAACCCCATGGACTGTAGCCTGCCAGCCTCCACTGTCCATGACAAGAATACCAGAGTGGGTAGCCATTCCCTTCTCGAGATTTTCCTGACCCAGGGATCGAACTCGGGTCTCCCACATTGCAGATGGATCCTTTACCATCTGAGCCAAGTAATTCATACTTTTGGCTTTTGATGGTTGTCCCTGTATTTACCTTGAAACATGACTGTCCCTCTCTACTTCCTAGTTGCTAGTCATGGGCACACACCACCACCATTTCACAGTGCAGACAGAATATGGGGGTTATCAAGAGAAAACTGATAAGCAGAGAAGCAGTAGAGCACACAGCATGCCCAGCCCTCAGTGCTCATCATCCACTGCTCAAATCCACGTGCACATGGCCAACTTTCCAGCAGAGAGGAAACTGGCATCAGTAACGCCCCATGTATGTGTAAGGCTAAGAGCCAAGGAAATCTATGTGATCTGTATCAGTAGAAACTTTCTTGTCAGGGGAGAGGCCCTGTTTGAAAGGGATTGCCTTTGGACCCCAGTGACTATTCTTCTATTGAACTAACTCACACCTGCTGAGCCAGCTTCCTGCTAAGCAACCAAGGTAAGAAAAGAAGTTAGTCACCAGGCTGATGAATTCCCTGGTGGTTCAGTGATAAAGAATCTACCTGCCAATGCAGAAGATGCTGGTTCGATCCCTGGGTCAGGAAGATCCTCTGGAGGAAGAAATGGCAAGCCACTCAAGTATTCTTGATGGGGAAATCCCATGGACAGAGAGAAGCCTGGCAAGAGGGCTACCATCTGTAGGGTCTCAAAGAATAGGACATGACTGAGCAACTGAGCACACCCACACAACCTAAACCTAATGATTACTTTTTATATTTCAATTTTATACTGGAATGATATGACTAAAAGCAAAGAACTGATATTTTGTCTTTTTACTTAGTAGTTTCAATAATTTTTCATTTAATTATCTTGAAATTTGAAAAAAAAATGACATCATTGTCTGCTTTTAGCCCTTTGAATTCTTCCCTCATAGCTCAGTTGGTAAAGAATCTGCCTGCAATGCAGGAGACCCCGGTTTGATTCATGGGTCAGGAAGATCCACTGGAGAAGAGATAGGCTACCCACTCTGGTATTCTTGGGCTTCCCTTGTGACTCAGCTGGTAAAGAATCCACCTGCAATGTGGGAGACCTGGGTTTGATCCCTGGGTTGGGAAGATGCCCTGGTGAAGGGAAAGGCTACCCATTTCAGTATTCTTGCCTTGAGAATTCCATGGACTGTATAGGCCATGGATCGCAAAGACTCGGACATGACTGAGTAAACTTCACTTTCACTTTCCATGTTTATATGTACAAATGTATTTTATTTTGTTAGGTTATTTTTTAGGCTAGAACATTTAGAATATTGATCATCTTATACAACTTCAGTGAATGCCAATGATCTTGCCAAGTAGTCCAGCTTTAACAGGTATGCATCTAGGTATGCATCATTTACACTTACTTAGAACCTCTTGATTTTTTTTTATGGGTTTTCAAAAAAATTTTTTATTATTATTATTTTTTTACTTTACAATATTGTATTGGTTTTGCCATACATCAACATGAATCTGCCACGGGTGTACACGTGTTCCCCATCCTGAACCCCCCTCCCACCTCCCTCCCCATACCATCCCTCTGGGTCATCCCAGTGCACCAGCCCCAAGCTTCCTGTATCCTGCATCGAACCTGGACTGGCGATTTGTTTCTTATATGATATTATGCATGTTTTAATGCCATTCTCCCAAATCACCCCCCCTCCCTCTCCCACAGAGTCCAAAAGACTGTTCTATACATCTGTGTCTCTTTTGCTGTCTCGCATACAGGGTTGTCATTACCATCTTTCTAAATTCCATATATATGTGTTAGTATACTGTATTGGTGTTTTTCTTTCTGGCTTACTTCACTCTGTATAATAGGCTCCAGTTTCATCTACCTCATTAGAACTCTTACACTGTTGGTGGGAATGCAAACTAGTACAGCCACTATGGAGAACAGTGTGTAGATTCCTTAAAAAACTGGAAATAGAACTGCCATATGACCCAGCAATCCCACTGCTGGGCATACACACTGAGGAAACCAGAATTGAAAGAGACACGTGTACCCCAATGTTCATCGCAGCACTGTTTGTAATAGCCAGGACATGGAAGCAACCTAGATGTCCATCAGCAGATGAATGGATAAGAAAGCTGTAGAACCTCTTGATTTTTAAGAAAATTGCTTTGTTCTACCTCATAGAATTGGACAAGTTGGTAATCCTTGTTTCTCTCAACTGGGTGGAGCTAATAAAGCTGTAAGTGTGAAGTGGTATAGTGATCTCATTGTTGATTAGTTGCTAAGTTGTGTCTGACTCATTTGGGACCCCATGGACTGTAGCCCACCAGGTTCCTCTGCCCATGGGATTTCCCAGGCAAGAATACTGGAGTGGGTTGTTATTTCCTTCTCCAGGGGATCTTCCTGACCCAGGGATTGAACCCATGACTTCTATATTGACAGGCAGATTCTTTACCACTGAGCCACCAGAGTGATCCTAGATAAATTAAAGTCTGCTGTAGAGCAAAGCATTCCCTTTTAGGCTAGTTGTTCCAAAACCTATCCCGGGAAAAATAGTAGCAATAGCAAGTGCATGTGCTTTTAGCATAAACATCAATTCAATAGAGATTTATCTGTTTGAAGAACAACATCTTTTTCCATCTGACCTTAGGATATTCTCTCAATCAAATCCAAATTTAGGTGAAGAACAGAGAAAGGATATACATATAATGCCCTCAAACTCCAGTGGTATTTATTATTTATTTATTCATACACTTATATTTCAAAATGCACAAAAATGGCATATTTTCTATCAAGGAAAGTTCATCAAGTGAAAAATGTTACTTATCTTAATCAGATAAACTCAAAATGTAGGCAAAAGTTGAATTATTGTTTCCTGGTGACTCAGCAGTAAGGAACCTACCTGCCAAGCAGGAGGTGAGGGTTCCATCCCTGGGTCAGGAAGTTCACCTGAAGAAGGAAGTGGCAACTCATTCCAGTATTTTTGACTGAAATCCCATAGACAAAAGAGCCTGGTATTACGGTCAACAGGGTTGCAAAGAGTTGGGTACAACTTAGTGACTTAAAACAACAATAACAAAGCACAAATTTCCACTTTAAATAACCCTGTATCACAGATAGAGAAAACAAATGTATGGATACCAAGAGGGAAAAGGGGAGTGGAAGGAGATGGGAGATTGAGATTGACATGTATACACTACTGATACTATGTATAAAATAGATAGCTAATGAGAACATACTATACACCACAAGGAACTCTACTTAATGGGTGACCTGAATGAGAGGAAGTCCAAAACTGAGGGGATATATGCATATGTGTGGGTGATTAATTGCACCATACAGTAGAAACTTATACAATATTGTAAAGCAACTATGTTGCTATTCAGTTGCCCAGTCGTGTCCAACTCTTTACAACCCCATGGACTGCAGCACACCAGGTCTCTCTGTCCCTCACCATCTCCTGAAGTTTTCCCAAGTTCATGTCCATTGAGTTGGTGATACCAGACATCTCATCCTCTGACACCCTCTTCTCCTTCTGCCTTCAATCTTTCCCATCATCAGAGACTTTTCCAATGAGTTAGCTGTTTGCATCACATGACCAAAATACTGGAGTTTCAGCTTCAGCATCAGTCCTTCCAATGAGCATTCAGGGTTGATTTCCCTTAAGATTGACTGGTTTGATCTCCTTATTGTCCAGGGGATTCTCAGGAATCTTCTCCAGCACCACAGTTCAAAGGCATCAGTTCTTCAGCACTCTGCCTCCTCTACAGTCACAACTGTACTTGACCACTGGGAAGTCCAAAGCCTTGGCTATACGGGCTTTTGTCAGCAGAGTAATGTCTCTGCTCTTCACCTCACTGTCTAGGTTCACCATAGCTTTTCTGCCAAGAAGCAAACATCTTCTGATTTCATGGCTGCATTCACAATCTGCAATGATCTTGGAGCCCAAGAAGAGTAAATCTGTCACTACTTCCACCTTTTCTCCTTCTATTTGCCATAAAGTAATGAGGCTGGATGCCATGGTCTTAGCTTTTTTAATATTTATTTTTAAACCACCTCTTTTACTCTCCTTCTTCACCTTTCATCAAGAGACTCTTTAGTTCCTCTTCACTTTCTGCCAATAGAGTGGCATCCACATATCTGAGGTTGTTGATATTTCCCCTGCCTATCTTGATTCCAGCTTGTAACTCATCCAGTCCGGCATTTCTCATGATATGCTCAGTGTATAGATTCAACAAACAGGGTGACAGCAGACAGCCCTGTCATACTCCTTTCTCACTCTTGAACTGGTTCCAACTGTTGCTTCCTGAACTGCATACAGGTTTCTCCAGAGACAGATAAGATGTTCTGGTATTACCATTTTGTTAAGAGCTTTCCACAGTTTATTATGATCCACACAGTCGAAGGCTTTGGTGCAGTCAATGAAACAGGGATAGATGTTTTTGTGGAAGTCCCTAGCTTTCTCTATGATCCAGTGAATGTTACCAATTTGATCTCTGGTTCCCCGTCTTTTTCTAAATCCAACTTGGACACCTGGAAGGGTTTGATTCAAATAATGCTGAAGTCAGCATGCAAGATTTTAAGCATGACCTTATAGCATGGGAGATAAGTGCAACTGTCCCATGGTCAGCACATAGTATAGCAACTATACTCCAATAAAAATTAATTTTATATATTACACAAACAATGCTATATGATAAAACAGTGAGATTAAAACTTTAACCTCCTCAATTTACCTTCTTAGGTATTTAATATAGCTATAATAAACTGTTACTTCTGAGTCTCAATTTCAGAAGTGTTAGTTGCTCAGTCATGTCCAACTCTTTGTGACTCCACGGACTGAAGTCCACCAGGCTCCTCTGTCTATGGAATTCTCCAGGCAAGAATATTGGAGTGGGTAGCGATTCGCTTATCCAGGGCATCTTCTTGACCCAAGGATTGAACCTGAGTTTCCTGCACTGCAGGTGGATTCTTTACCATCAGAACCACTGGGGAAGCCCACTAAAAGTAACTGAAACTTCTTAATTTTTCCTAGTTGTTCCTTTCTTCAACCCTCTGGGAAGATCACTACTTTATATAATACTCTTCTTGTATTTTAGTAATAACTAATATTTACTGAGCACTCACTAAGAACATTACACACTCTATCTCATTTAAAGTGTTCCATAATTGAATGACCAAGAGCCAGTTTTCACCTTGAATCCATAGCTGAGAAAACTGAGGTACAGAAAAGGCATATCATTTTCCCAAAGAGCTCAAACAAGTAAATATCACAGCTTAATTATAAATCTAAAACTTTGACTTAGACACCTAGTATTTTTTCCCACAAAGTCTAAATCCATTTATTAAAAAACTTCTTCCTTACATTTTGGACACTCAGAACCATTTCTTTAGGAGCCATCCATCCCCATGGAATAACACCTTAAATTTTCAACAATCAAAAGAAAATAAATGACTACAGTATTTAATAGCTGCCATACGTGGTGCCAGTGGTAAGGAACCCACCTGCCAATCCAGGAGATGCAGGTTCGATCCCTGGGTCAGGAAGATCCCCTGGAGGAGGGCATAGCAACCCACTCCAGTATTCTTGCCTGGAGAATCTCATGGACAGAGGAGCCTGTTGGGCTACAGTCCACAGGGTCACAAAGAGTTGAACACGATGGAAGTGACTTAGCACACACATACATGAAACCTACAGTACAGACTTGATAAAACATTTTTAATTTTTCTACTTTTTACAGCTATAAAAGACTTTAAGACAAAAGCTTATTATTTGTTTCAAATCTTATAACAGTACAGGGAGTCCAATCTGTATTATCATACATTTGCATTTGGAAAATAAATTTACATCATCAAAGGAGAAAATCGACTTAAACAGAAGCTGATTAAATGCTTGAAAATAATTCAAGTCACTATACCATTGAAGTGATTCCAAAAAGTGACATGGATGTAATATAAGATCCTGAACTACATCACAACTCCAGGATTTAGCAAAAGGGTAAGAGGGGAGTTCATTCATATAGAGGAAGAGAAAATTTTCTTTGGACAAGTTATATCAGATAATATATTTGTTTAAGGAAAAATAAACAGGTGGGAAAAAGTTCTGCGTGCCTAACATGGAAGGAAAGCATAGTTGTGCCTAATATATTGCAGAAACTGTTTTAGTACAGCTCATTCTTTCAAAAATACTGCCTCCATACAGTGGCCAAGGTCAGTTTGAATTTAGGTAATCTGCTATACATAAGTGCGGATCATATATGTTAAACTGATCTCAGAGGTATTCTGACATCCTACCTTTTAAAAATATTTTTCCTGTTTATTATTCATGGATTACTAATTTTTCCCTTTGCGATCTTGAGCTGTCTGTTTTGTTTTGTATCCTGATTTCAAGTATATAACATCCAAGTTTCCTACTGATAATCAACCACCTTTATCCCTTCACTGCTAAAGGCACATATTATGATTTGGTCACATGCCTTATAAAAATACTACTGCAAATATTTCAGGAATAAATGATCCCTTGTAACCGAGACACAAGTTTCAGACCTCAAATATTTCCTGGGAGTGTAATAGTAGTAGACTGCCCCTAAGATCAGGAGCAGCAGTATCTCATTTTACATGGCATTCATAACAGTCATGAGGTAGAGTTAAGAGAGTTTTGAGTCTGTATTCACGGTTACTAGGGGTCCTTAAATTCAATGCCTCTGCTATTTTGAAGTCACAGTTTGTGGACTAGAAAAAAAAAGAACAGAACTGGAGATGAAGGCATTCATTTTCTAGACCCTGCTGGCCAGAAACTATATGGTTTAACCTCTAAAAGACTCTGTTCTTATTTTTTCTTATTTCTCATTATAAACTCTGTATGACAGTATAGAAGAAAAGGTGGTTCACAGGATATGAATACTAAGCATGTGGATGTAAAGAGTCCAATACTGTCACTTGTAGAAATAACTTAGAAAAGTGCCTTGTAACAACTTATAGAGGTGTCTTAAAGAAGCAATGAAATCACAGGCAACGACTGGAGAACAAATTATGCGAAAAATTAAGAAAATTATAGAGTTGTGGGCTCAACAGCAATGTAAGTGACAGACCTCTAGATCAGATAGACAGTGTGATGGCAGGGAACCATAATTCATATTATACTCCTCATAGCATCTAAAACAGCACATGGCACAAAACAGGCACTTCATAAATGTTGCAACTGAAATGTCTTCATGCTAAGGGACTTTTTCTTTTTGCATTTGGCTGAATAAAAGTTACTCTGCACAATTTTTACTTTCACATTGCTGGAGGTGGCTGGAGGCCAACTGTGACATTTGAGCACATATCATACCATCTTTTGGCTATCCCTTTTGGCAGAAGTGAAATAAATTGACACTGGAAGTGATTTACACTGTCAAGAATGGGGGTGAGATTCCAGCATTAGGCGACATAAAGTGAGAATTCAAAGAAAGATGGCTTCTCTCATGAGAAGCTGAGAGAAAGGTCCTAGGAAAGTTCCCTTCCTAGAAGAGCCAAGGGAATATGACCGGGATGAAGTAAGTTACATACAGTTGAACAGCTTTGCTCAAACAAGTTTTGGGAACAATGTCAGCTAGAAGAGGAAGGTTTGTAGTGTATCTAGAAAGGTTTCTAGTCTTTCTAGTGTCAAAGATTTCAAGATATGACCTTACAGTATCCAATAATCCCTATTAATCCCTTACTTATCAAACCTGAAAGTGTTGAATGTCTGGATGTATGAGACATAGCTAACATGTTGGATTCATTATTTAGAATCCCAAAATATCCTGATAGGTTGGGACAAATAACTCAAGGAACATGAAAAGCTCATAAAATGCTCAAGGAAAAAAAAAAATACAAATCATTGCTTTTGTATGCCAACTAGTTAACTCCATTAGGACAGAATGAAGCATTTGGCTTAATAACAACTCATATTTTAAAATATGATATTCTAGCTTATGTGACATTGAACTAAGTTTATATTCTGACTTGACTGTGGCATAAGCCAACATGGTCATGGGATGCACTACTGAAGGTGATATCCAGACAGTCAGAATTAAGGGGTACACGTTACCCTATGTTAGTACACTGTCCTCCACATTCGCACCCAGCAGAGCCCTGAGTGAAGATTCAGGTGACACGCTGGAGTGTCCCTGGACTCCGTCTTCAGGTTTCTTCTCAACCTATGCTCACTTCTCTAGTAACAGCAATCTCATAACTGAGCATTTGCACACTAAACACTCCCAGAACTTTAACTTCAATGTAGACCTCTACTTGGAAATCCAAATTTTTATATCTGTGCCTGCCTGACATCTTTGCTAGGATGTACTGATATAACAGGCATCTCACTGGAAGCTGACCTCTACTTCATACTATTTGAAAAAGTAAATGCAGGCAAAATACATATCTAATGTAAACATTAAACAATAAAACTACTATAAGATAACATAGGAGTATATATTTATGATCTTGGGATAGCATAGATATGTAAAACAGGATAAAACTAAAGCTCTGGTCATAAAGGAAGAAATTAATGAATTGAACTATTACATCAAAATTGGGAACTTTCATTGAGAGAAAAAGTCAAGGTACAGAGTGGGAGAAGATATCTGCAGCACACACAATCAACAAATAAATTTTATGCTGAACATATGGAAAATACAATCAATTATGAAAAGGCCAAAATTACAGTAGACAAATGGAAGAATCTTGAACAGACACTTCTCAAAAAGGACATCCAAATGACTAATGAACATATGGAAGACCACATCAATAATCAGAGAAATGCAAATTTAAATCACAGTGAGATAACATCACACACTTATGAGAATTTCCAAGATCAAAATTTAAAATAAATGAATGTTAATGAGACTGGGGCCATGACTCCTATGTATGACTGCTGGGAATGTACATTGTCTCAATTGCTTTACAAAGCGTTTGGCATTATCTACTTACTAAAGCTAAACACATGTCCATGCTAAGTCACTTCAGTTGTGTCTGACTCTATGCAGTCCTATGGACTATAGCCTGCCAGGCTTCTCTGTCCATGGGATTCTCCAGGCAAGAATACTGGAGTGGGTTGCCATGCCCTTCTCCAGGGGATCTTTTCAACCCAGGAGTCAAATCCGCATCTCTTATGTTTCCTGCATAGTCAGGCAGGTTCTTTACCACTAGTGCCACCTGAGAAGCTCAAATTAAACATATATATAAATAACTTATAATCTGACTATTTTATTTATAAGTATATATCCAATAGAAATAGAAAGCTTATGCACATATGTACACAAAGACATGCACAAGGATGTTCACAGCACCTTCATAGCAGCCCCAAACTGTAAACAATCCACTGTGCATAACAGTAAAACAAAAATAAATTGTGTTATCATATAGTGGAAAAACCACATAAATGAATTAGTATATACTACAACTACACACAACAACATGGGTGACTCTTGTAAACAGAACTGTGAGACATTCAGACAATCTGGTCCTAATTTTATAAAATATGTCAAAAATGACAAAACTGTTCAATGGTATTAGAAATTAGAATATGATTATATTTGGGGGTATGAGAGTAGTGAATAAACGGGCATAGAGGGGGTTTATTTGATATCTGTAACATTATTTTTCTTACTCTGGGTACTGATCAAATTATGGTAAATTACGGAGCTGCACATTTACAACTTGACTTCCCTGGTGGTGCAGATGGTAAAGCATCTGCCTACGATGCTGGAGACCCGGGTTCAATCTCTGGGTCAGGGAAGATCCCATGGAGAAGGAAATGGCCACCCACTCCGGTACTCTTGCCTGGAAAATCCCATGGACGGAGAATCCTGGTAGGATTCATGGGTCGCTAAGAGTCGGACACGACTGAGTGACTTCACTTTCATATGTAGGTTATAATTCAATCTTAATAAACTTGTAAAGTGAAGTGAAAGTTGCTCATTCATGTCCAACTTGTTGCAACCCCATGGACTATACAGTCTATGGAATTCTCCAGGCCAGAATACTGGAGTGGGTAGCTGTTCCCGTCTCCAGGGCATCTTCCCAACGCAGAGATCGAATCAAGGTCTCCTACATTGCAGACAGATTCTTTACCAGCTGAGCCACAAGGAAGCCCAAGAATACTGGAGTGGGTAACCTATCCCATCTCCAGGGGATCTTCCCGACCCAGGAATCGAACTGGGGTCTCCTGCATTGCAGGTGGATTCTTTACCAACTGAGCTATGAGGGAATCCCAATAAGCTTGTAAAGGGATACTGAAAATTAGGGAGTACCAAGAAAAAAATCAGTCAAAACACTGCGTGTTTAAGTAAAGTGTGATTGAAGGAAATAAGACATTTAACTTAAAAAGGCCAGAAGATGTAAAAGAAAAAACTGAAATCCATCTTCAAAAACCAGAGTGGCAGTAGCATTATTTTTATGTTGTTCCAGAAGACAAGTAACCGAGGTGGTAGATTTTTCCCAGCTCTGTTAGATCTGAAATATATTAATACATGACAGCCTACAGAGAACTGAGCTTCCACTAATGCAAGTATTTAAACCATTCTGTTAAAGAAGCTGGAAAGGTTGATTCATATTGGAAAGGGGGCTGAATAAGATGCACTCTGCTTTTCTGAGATTCTATGATTCATGATAACATTGGTGTCAAATGCATCTGTCTTTCTCTCCTCCCTCTCTCCCTTCTCCTTGCCTTCCTTCCACAGTATCTCTATCCCCCAGACTCCAAATAGACAAGAGAAAATCAGATCTTTTGTTTTCCTAAATCTATTTCCTCCCAGTGAGTCACACACAGCCTGGTAACTGTGATGGGAACCCTCATCAAGGGCCAGATATGGGTGCTACATAGTTCATTCCCAGCCAACTACCCCCAAAGGAGAAAATATTATAGAACTGGATGTTTTTCCTGCCCAAATATTACTCCAAGAATCTTGAGGAACTCCACTACCTTGGAAAACATAAAAGAAAATACGTGCTTAAGAAAGAACAAACTCGACTACAGATACCAAAGTGTTATGCAGCATTGTCTCATTGACACCTCGTCACTTAGGTCTTCAGAACAATAGCATTTTGTTGAATTTTATATACATTTCAGCGCATTAGTTCTCAAATAATTGAGATGTCATTTTATTTTATTACGTTTAACCTGGTAGAAAGCATTTAATTAAAAAATCAATTTCGTTCTAGCCTATCAAATAGCATCTATTACAAAGCAACAACATATATACAAAGTGTTGAACAAGCCCCTGCAACATAATTCCCAAAGAGTTTCTGCATCATTTTTTACATATATTTCCTATATTCCTAGAAATCTCTAACATATGGGAAAATCTTCTTTATAAAAAATTACATTAATCAATGAACAGCACCTTTTCTTGTATAATTTATAAATTATACACATATATGAGAACACAGGCTTCCCAGGTGGCACTAGTGGAAAAGAATTCACCTGCCAGTGCAGGAGATATAAGAGACACAGGTTTGGTCCCTGGGTCAAGATCGCCTGGAGTAGGAAATGGCAATCTGCTCCAGTATTCTTGCCTAGAAAATGCCATGGACAGAGGAGCCTGGTGGGCCTCTGGAGTCCCTGGGGCCACAAAGTGTTGGGCACGACTGAGCAACTGAGCGCACATACACATGAGCATACTATGCCCCTATCAAATGATTCCTGGCAGTAAGGATACAATGGCATGATTCTGTTTGAAAAAATAAAGCTCTGTAACTATCAGGGATTAAAATATACCTATTAATATTAATAATAATAAAAGAGAATCAGATATAATTGGACCTACTCACAAAGGAAGAAAGGAAGAATGGCTGGCAGGAAGGAGTATATAGAGGACTGAATCTAAGGAGAAAACCAGTTTTATTAGCTGAACCCTGGAGAAGCTCAGAGCTCAGAGATTCCAGTTACATAATATCAAACAATGAGAAGTGACCTATAAATAAGAAAGCCAATCAAAATATACTCCACCTGCATGAACAGAATTATCAGTAGCTAGACAATTACGCCCCTCAAAAACCCAGACAAAGAACTGAAGAATAATATCTAAAGAGAGTGCACAAAATCCCTGGGGAGAATCAGAACAAGCACTTGGTGCTCCAGAACTAAGTCTTCCACAATTAAGAGAGCTTCTGCCTAATGGGAGGCTCCCTGACCAGTCATAGGTTGATGCAAAACCCATTAGAGCTCAGAGTCAGCATTTAGATTGCCTCTTTCTTAAATATGAATGAAGAACCAAGGATTACTAAAAGTTTGGGGGGAAAAAAGTCTTGCAACATGATAGACAAAAATAAATACAAAATTATTCACCCCAGAGGATATAGAAGTAATTTAGGCAACAGAGAAAACAACCAAAACAAAATAAAGACCTCCAGTCTCCTCAAGGATCACGTAAGAACACAATACTATGATGAAAGAATATCAGTTAAATCAGTGACTCACCAGTTCAGCCTGTTGATCTCAAAAGATACAACTGTGACAGTAAAGGAAAAAGAGGCATAAAGTAATCAAATTTAATACATTAATCCTAGACCCTGGGACCAGCTTCAGTTCAGTTCAGTTCAGTCGCTCAGTTGTGTCCGACTCTTTGCGACCCCATGAAATGCAGCATGCCAGGCCTCCCTGTCCATCACCAACTCCCAGAGTTCACTCAAACACATGTCCATCGAGTTGGTGATGCCAGCCAGCCATCTCATCCTCTGTCGTCCCCTTCTCCTCCTGCCCCCAATCACTCCCAGTATCAGTCTTTTCCAATGAGTCAACTCTTCGCATGAGGTGGCCAAAGTACTAGAGTTTCAGCTTTAACATCGGTCCTTCCAATGAACACCCAGGACTGATTTCCTTTAGAATGGACTGGTTGGATCTCCTTGCAGTCCAAGGGACTCTCAAGAGTCTTCGCCAACACCACAGTTCAAAAGCATCAATTCTTCGGCGCTCAGCTTTCTTCAGAGTCCAACTCTCACATCTATACATGACCACTGGAAAAACCATAGCCTTGACTAGACAGATCTTTGTTGACAAAGTTATGTCTCTGCTTTTGAATATGCTATCTAGGTTGGTCATAACTTTCCTTCCAAGGGGTAAGCATCTTTTTATTTCATGGCTGCAATCACCATCTGCAGTGATTTTGGAGCCCCCCAAAAAATAAAGTCTGACACTGTTTCCACTGTTTCCCCATCTATTTCTCATGAAGTGATGGAACCAGATGCTATGATCTTTGTTTTCTGAATGTTGAGCTTTAAGACAACTTTTTCACTCTCCTCTTTCACTTTCATTAAGGGCTTTTGAGTTCCTCTTCACTTTCTGCCATAAGGGTGGTGTCATCTGCATATCTGAGGTTATTGATATTTCTCCCGGCAATCTTGATTCCAGCTGTGCTTCTCCCAGTCCAGAGTTTCTCATGATGTATTCTGCATAGAAGTTAAATAAGCAGGGTGACAATATACAGCCTTGACGTACTCCTTTTCCTATTTGGAACCAGTCTGTTGTTTTATGTCCGGTTATAACTGTTGCTTCCTGACCTGCATGCAGGTTTCTCAAGAGGTAGGTCAGGTGGTCTGGTATTCCCATCTCTTTCAGAATTTTCCACAGTTTATTGTGATCCACACAGTCAAAGGCTTTGGCATAGTCAATAAAGCAGAAATTGATGTTTTTCTGGAACTCTCTTTCTTTTTTGATGATCCAGCGTATGTTGGCAATTTGATCTCTGGTTCCTCTGCCTTTTCTAAAACCAGCTTGAATATCTGGAAGTTCACAGTTCACGTATTGCTGAAGCCTGGCTTGGAGAATTTTGAGCATTACTTTACTAGCATGTGAGATGAGTGCAATTGTGCAGTAGTTTGAGCATTCTTTGGCATTGCCTTTCTTTGGGATTGAAATGAGAACTGACCTTTTCCATTCCTCTGGCCACTGCTGAGTTTTCCAAATGTGCTGGCATATTGGAAGCTGGAAAATTCCCAGATATTTGGAAACTAGACAATAACTTTTAGATAACCCATGGATTAAAAAGAAATCCAAAGGAAAATCAGAAAGTAATTTGTACTGCATATCAAATGAATTTTTGAAAATTAAAACATGACCTATCAAAATACCTGCTGGAGATAAACCAGCACTTAGAGGATAATTTATGGCACTAAAATACCGATATGATAAAAGAAAAAAAATCTTCACATCAATGACCTACACTCTCATCTTAAGAAGAAAAACACACACACACAAAATAAACCCAAAGTACGCAGGAGAAACAAAATCATAAAGGGCAGACATCAAAGGCATAAACAATACAAAATTAATAAGAAAATCAATGAAACAAATAACTGTTTCTATAGGAAGGCCAAGAATATTGATAAACTTCAGACTAGACAGCTCAGGAAAACAGAGAAGACAGAAATCAGCAGTATCAGGAATGAGAGTGGATATCACTACAGATCTTACAAATGGTAAAATGATCAAGGAGTATTATGAATCAGCTTATGCTAATAAATTTGACAAATTACAAGAGCCAACAAAAAATGAGCAGTCAACAGAAGATAATTATCTTAAATATAACTGTAATCTAAAAACAGTCAAAGCTTCTATCTATATGAAGAGGAACAAAGCTATATTAAAAAAAAAAAAAAAGAGTAACAGATAAACTGACCCTTTTGAGAGTTTTCCTCCAACACTCAAGGATTAAAGTTCAGTAAAAATGTATTATTTGAGCTCCCCCCACCAACCTATGTCAAAGGAAGCAGGTATTTTTGATATCTTGGCTTTAATGAGACATTGGTTCAGATCTTGTCCCTCTCCTTGAAACTCTTTCCCTAGGTTTAGTAAATATAGAGACCAGCACTGGTCAGACATATAAAATGTCCAAAGAAGAGCACCAGACAACACTGCACTGTTTTCCTCATCTAAAGAAACATAACTTTGTCCTGTGTGTACAGCTATAACCCCTGCTCTAGAGAAAGTGAAAAAAAAAAGGAGAGCACTTAATTCACCACATACTGGAGTTAAGGAGGAAAACAGAAATTAGCATGATTGCTAAATTTGTTTGTGATGCAAATCTTGTTGAGAGCCTATCTACTAACCTCTTAAAGTGCTAAATTATTTTCAGTTGAAAAATCAAAAGAAAAAATGTTTTGAATATAATTTTCTTCTGATAGCACAAACATTAAATTGCAACTTTCTTTCAAATTCACCATCCCGTTTTGCAAATTAGGTTGAGCAAAAATGTTAATAAATTTTAAAGAGTAATCTTTGTTGTATCCCTTTTATTGTTTTGAAGAAGCTCTATTATTTAATATACTACAGTCAACCTCTTTCCTGACAGCTGATTTTCAGTAGAAACTTCATAAAGTTTCTACTTTATGATCTTCTAAAGAAGATCTCATAAAGAGATCCTCTTAATTTCGGGAAGTGAAACTATCTGTTGACAGAAGACCTAGTTAATCCATTCATATATAATAGCATATATTATATATCAAAAAGTCCTCTTTTCCCATTGTTTTGTATCACTCATGTTATGAAAATCATCCTATTTGTTAATTTTAACAAGTTTTTCCTTAAAATTTATGGATTTGAAGAAAGAACTATTACTATATGTTGAATCAGTTGTCAGCCTCATGAATATACTTGGCCTCCATTGCACATGTCCAAATACAAAACAATATGTAAACATTTTCTCAGTTACACAGAATAACAGATTTATAATTTCATTCAGTTCAGTTCAGTCGCTCAATCATATCTGCCTCTGCGACCCCATGGACTGTGGCACGCCAGGCTTCCCTGTCCATCACCAACTCCCAGAGCTTGCTAAAACTCATGTCCATCAGTCAGTGACGTCATCCAACCATCTAATCCTCTGTTATGTTAATAATTTCATTAACATAAATTTTTATGTTAATAATTTCATTAAAAGTCTACATTAATTTCATTAACATAAAACAAAAAAATAAAAGCTCTTAGGTATATCATCACAATCGGCACACCCATTAATTTTACATTTTGTTACACATTTTGCATGATATATCTCAAAAAATTTGTAGCAATTTACCTTTGAATTGCTGTGTGACAAATTAAGTACACAGAATTGCCTTTGACTGTGTGAATCACAATAAACTGTGGAAAATTCTGAAAGAGATGAGAATACCAGACCACCTCTGCCTCTTGAGAAATTTGTATGCAGGTCAGGAAGCAACAGTTAGAATTGGACACGGAACAACAGACTAGTTCCAAATAGGAAAAGGAGTACGTCAAGGCTGTATATTGTCACTCTGCTTATTTAACTTCTATGCAGAGTACATCTTGAGAAACGCTGGACTGGAAGAAGGACAAGCTGGAATCAAGATTGCCGGGAGAAATATCAATAACCTTAGATATGCAGATGACACCACCCTTATGGCAGGAAGTGAAGAGGAACTCAAAAGCCTCTTGATGAAAGTGAAAGTGGAGAGTGAAAAAGTTGGCTTAAAGCTCAACATTCAGAAAACGAAGATCATGGCATCCGGTCCCATCACTTCATGGGAAATAGATGGGGAAACAGTGGAAACAGTGTCAGACTTTATTTTTTGGGGCTCCAAAATCACTGCAGATGGTGACTGCAGCCATGAAATTAAAAGCCGCTTACTCCTTGGAAGGAAAGTTATGACCAACCTAGATAGCATATTCAAAAGCAGAGACATTACTTTGCCAACAAAGGTCCGTCTAATCAAGGCTATGTTTTTTCCAGGGGTCATGTATGAATGTGAGAGTTGGACTGTGAAGAAGGCTGAGCGCCGAGGAATTAATGCTTTTGAACTGTGGTGTTGGAGAAGACTCTTGAGAGTCCCTTGGACTGCAAGGAGATCCAACCAGTCCTTTCTGAAGGAGATCAGCCCTGGGATTTCTTTGGAAGGAATGATGCTAAAGCTGAAACTCCAGTAGTTTGGCCACCTCATGCGAAGAGTTGACTCACTGGAAAAGACTCTGATGCTGGGAGGGACTGGGGGCAGGAGGAGAAGCGGATGACAGAGGATGAGATGGCCGGATGGCATCACTGACTCGATGGATGTGAGTCTGAGTGAACTCCAGGAGTTGGTGATGGACAGGGAGGCCTGGCGTGCTGCGATTCATGGGGTCGCAAAGAGTAGGACACGACTGAGCGACTGAACTGAACCGAACTGAATAGCTTTATTGAGGCTCCTGTGGTGGCTCATATGGTAAAGAATCTGCCTGCAATGCATGAGACCCAGGTTTGATCCCTGGGTTGGGAAGATATCCTGGAGAAGGAAATGGCTATTCACTGCAGTTTTCTTGCCTGGAGAATTCCATGGGCAGAGAGCCTGGAGGGCTACAGTACATGGGGTCACAAAGAATTGGACAGAGTATGAATCCATAGATTCCAACTCTGAAATGCTTCTGGAAGTCTCCTCTGGATGAAACTGGAAATAATCTATGCCCACAGAAGGATTCTGCTAAGTGATTACCCTCTCTGCATCAGAGATAAACTACTAATTTTAAGATTGTAGATTTCTTTGCTGTGAGCCAAGAACTGAACTCTAAGCAAAATGGAGGTTTTGTTGGATGCTCTTGTAATATCTCCCAGATTCAAAGGTAGGATTGAATGTTCAAAATACAACAGAAGATCCATAGGCAACTCCAAGAACCCAGCATTTGGAGTTAGACTGTCTCTTTTAGCTTTAGTGTCTGCAAGCCTGTGTATCTTCTTGAATATTGCTTCACACCAGAATACATTTTACTGACCCAACATGAATCAATCATCTGGGATAGACAGGAAAAAGCAGGACCCCTGTGGCCTCTAAGGGCCCTCTTGTAGATCTGGGCTCCTTTCCCAGAGGAACAAGAATTGTTGTGAGCTGCCACCCAAAGTTTGTCCTTTATGTTTGACCTCTTGGCTGCATTTTTTGTTTATTTCCCTATAAAAATTTTACTAGCATAATAATTTAATTTTTTTTCTAAAAATATCACAATCTTGTTTTGCTTACATTTATAACTATGAAAATTTTAAGCATAAACAATTGCAAAGAGATAAACATAAATAGCATTTATTAATATAACTACCATAACTAATACCCCTTAGCCAACATCCAGTTAAGCTTAAATCTTTACATTCACTCTTACTGGCATCATAAATTTTAAAGAAATAAAGCATTACATAAAAGCCTGCTCTCCAATTCTATTATTCTCCCCTCTTTCCAACCTTCTCTTACCTTGCACAATTTCCAAAATTTGTGTACATTGTTGCCACACAGTTTTTATAAAATTAGAACATGGATGTACCCATTAAAAAATCAGTTATTTTGTATGTTTTTAAGATTTATGTAAATGTTTGTAATAATGGTGTTTCTTGATAATTTACTGTTGTCCAAATAGAGTTCCAAGCACTTTGCTTATGTTCAGTTCAGTTCAGTCACTCAGTCGTGTCCGACTCTTTGTGACCCCATGAACCAAAGCACACCAGGCTTCCCTGTCCATCACCAACTCTTGGAGTTCACTCAAACTCACGTCCATCAAGTCAGTGATGCCATCCAGCCATCTCATCCTCTGTCGTCCCCTTCTCTTCTTGCCCCCAATTCCTCCCAGCATCAGTCTTTTCCAATGAGTCAACTCTTCGCATGAGGTGGCCAAAGTACTGGAGTTTCAGCTTTAGCATCAGTCCTTCCAAAGAACACCCAGGACTGATCGCCTTTAGAAAGGACTGGTTGGATCTCCTTGCAGTCCAAGAACTCCCAAGAGTCTTCTCCAACACCACAGTTCAAAAGCATCAGTTCTTTAGCGCTCAGCTTTCTTCACAGTCCAACTCTCATATCCATACATGACTCCTGGAAAAACCATAGCCTTGACTAGATGGACCTTTGTTCACAAAGTAATGTCTCTGCTTTTGAATGTGCTATCTAGGTTGGTCATAACTTTCCTTCCAAGGAGTAAGCGTCTTTAATTGATGGCTGCAGTCACCATCTGAGGTGATTAGTTCCTTTAATTCTCACACCCATTCTACTAACCTGATACTGTTATTAGTTCAATAGGCAGATAAGGAAACTAAGACAAAGAAAGGAACAGAGCTTGTTAGTGACTGAAGGAAGGTCATCTTGCACATGTCACTCTGGAACATACCTTTTTTCTTTTAACTTAACATGGTGTTTTTAAGATGATTCCATGTTGATATACAGAATACACCTAGTTTTTCAGACTGATGCTGTACAGTATCCCATTCCATAAAGAGACCACAAGTTTATTATCAAGTTTAAGAACATTTAGGTTATTTTGCTATTCTAAGCAATGCTTTAATGCACCTGCGAGTAATGATCTTCATATATATTAGTATATATATACAATTGACAGTTTCTCTTAGATATATATCTACTAGTTTAAAGCTTGTACTCATGTTTATTTCTACCAGATATTGCCAAATTTCTCTCTGAAGTGCATGTAACAATGTACTCCCCTGCTGGCTCAGAACTTCATGGATTTTAGGTTGGTAGCTAAGGGATTGTGGACTTGGAAATTCACATAATCTTTCACATCAGGGCACTTGCTGTTAGAATATTGGCACTCCCCCACACACCTTTTTTTTTTTTTTTAACAATTTTTAACTCTATTTTCATTTGTGGAGAGAAGTGATGCAATCTTAGGATATTCAGACCTCTGTTACTGTCTAAACAATCCTACTGCATTTCACCATTAGACAAAGAACCAAGGTAACTTGTTTGCATAGAATATTGGGGCTATAATAGCTCCATAATATGGCAAAGAGATTCATTTTCAAATTTTGGTGACTTTGTATCAACTTTACTCTTTTTCATATTCCACAAACAACCAAAAGCATCCAAAATATGTTGTACTAGATCTGAAAATGGGTAGTGTTTATTAAGTAATGTACTGTATCTTCATTTTTTATGATGACTTTTTTCTTATACTCACAAACCTGTCTTTTGTGAATACCCTCAAACATGATGCTGGTTGCCCATTCTTAAGTAGAGTCACTGGCTTGATTATGTCAATCCAAACAAAATAGTCCCTGTTCTATATGGGAATAGGTTCTAATGCAAATAAGATTTAAATGGGAAAGTTTATAATATGCACAACATTTCTGGACCTCAAAACCATGTTTGGACTTCTGATTATTTGTAAGTGAAGAGCCTTCTGCAGTATAATACATGGAAAGAGGATATTAGATGGAGCAACTGAGAACACACAAAGATATAATTAAATTTTCATATAAAAATAATTGGTGAATTTAACTATTTAAAAAATATTTTTGCCTATATAAGATTACAGTATTGAAAAGGGGGCATTCTTTTCTTTCAAATATGGCTGAAACTAAAAACTTTTGCACCTTCAGAACATGTTGGTGGGGGCCTCCTAGGTTCGTTTCGTAGGCTGGTCACTCAGCTGCAGATGCTGCATGTGTTAATGGTTAATGGTTCACACCTGCATTCCCTTCGAAAAGGACTGCCTTTAGGTGATTTGAGTCACTTTCCCTCTCCCCCAACCCCTGTGACAGCTGAGGATTAACAGATGGAGACAGGAGAGGGGACAGAGATTATACATATAAGCACATTCCCTTTATCTCAGGCAGAATAGATCTCATACAATTCATGCTCCCGAGATCCCTGCCTGATCAGACTGAGGCTAGATTTCCAATGAAACCACATTTCTGCCTTCGTTTTCCTCTATACAATCATGCCTCCTTCATTCCCTTAGTAGGTTTCACATGAGAGACCTTTCTCACTAAATCACAGACCCCAAAATCTGCATCTCAGACTCTGCTTCTAGAGCAGAGGTCCTCAACTTTCAGGATCTAATGCCTGATGATCTGAGGTAAAGCTGATGTAATTATGGAGCTGATGTAATAATAAAAAAATAAAGTGCACAAAAATGTAATGTGCTTAAATCATCCTGAAACCATCCACACCCCCACAACCCTGGTCCGTGGAATATTTGTCCTTGGTGCCAAAAAGGTTGGGAACTGTTGTCTAGAGGACATAAGCTAACACAACACATATTATTTCACTTCAGGTCACTCACTCAGTCATGTCTGACGCTTTGTGACCTCATGGACTGCAGCACGCCAGGCTTCCCTGTTCATCACCAACTCCTGGAGCCTACTCAAACTCATGTCCATCACAATGGTGATGCCATCCAACCATCTCATTCTCTATCATCCCCTTCTCCTCCTGCCTTCATTCTTTCACAGCATCAGGGTCTTTTCTAATGAGCCAGTTCTTTGCATCAGGTAGCCAAAGTATTGGAGCTTCAGCATCAGTCCTTCCAATGAACACCCAGGACTAATCTCCTTTAGGATGGACTGGTTGGATCTCTTTGCAGTCCAAGGGACTCTCAAGAGTCTTCTCCAATGTCACATTTCAAAAGCATCAATTCTTCAGCACTTAGCTTTCTTTATAGTCCAACTCTCATATTCATACATGACTAATGGAAAAACCATAGCTTTGACTAGATGGACCTTTGTTGGCAAAGTAATGTCTCTGCTTTTGAATATGCTGTCCAGGTTGGTGATAGCTTTTCTTCCAAGGAGCAAGCATCTTTTAAATTCATGCCTTCAGTCACAATCTGAAGTGATTTGGGAGTCCAAAAAAAAAATCAGATCAGATCAGATCAGATCAGTCACTCAGTCGTGTCCGACTCTTTGTGACCCCATGAAACGCAGCACGCCAGGCCTCCCTGTCCATCACCAACTCCTGGAGTTCACTCAGACTCATGTCCATCGAGTCAGTGATGCCATCCAGCCATCTCATCCTCTGTCGTCCCCTTCTCCTCTTGCCCCCAATCCCTCCCAGCATCAGTCTTGTCCAATGAGTTAACTCTTCGCATGAGGTGGCCAAAGTACTGCAGTTTCAGCTTTAGCATCAGTCCTTCCAAAGAAATCCCAGGGCTGATCTCCTTCAGAAAGGACTGGTTGGATCTCCTTGCAGTCCAAGGGACTCTCAAAGTCTTCTCCAATACCATAGTTGAAAAGCATCAATTCTTTGGCACTCAGCCTTCTTCACAGTTCAACTCTCACATCCATACATGACCACAGGGAAAACCATAGCCTTGACTAGACGAACCTTTGTGGGCAAAGTAATGTCTCTGCTTTTGAATATGCTATCTAGGTTAGTCATAACTTTCCTTCCAAGGAGTAAGCGGCTTTTAATTTCATGGCTGCAGTCACCATCTGCAGTGATTTTGGAGCCCAAAAAAATAAAGTCTGACACTGTTTCCACTGTTTCCCCATCTATTTCCCATGAAGTGATGGGACCAGATGCCATGATCTTCGTTTTCTGAATGTTGAGCTTTAAGCCAACTTTTTCACTCTCCACTTTCACTTTCATCAAGAGGCTTTTGAGTTCCTCTTCACTTTCTGCCATAAGGGTGGTGTCATCTGCATATCTGAGGTTATTGATATTTCTCCTGGCAATCTTGATTCCAGCTTGTGTTTCTTCCAGTCCAGCGTTTCTCATGATGTACTCTGCATATAAGTTAAATAAACAGGGTGACAATATACAGCCTTGACGTACTTCTTTTCCTTTTTGGAACCAGTCTGTTGTTCCATGTCCAGTTTTAACTGTTGCTTCCTGACCTGCATACAAATTTCTCAAGAGGCAGATCAGGTGGTCTGGTATTCCCATCTCTTTCAGAATTTTCCACAGTTTATTGTGATCCACACAGTCAAAGGCTTTGGCATAGTCAATAAAGCAGAAATAGATGTTTTTCTGGAACTCTCTGGCTTTTTCCATGATCCAGTGGATTTTGGCAATTTGATCTCTGGTTCCTCTGCCTTTTCTAAAACCAGCTTGAACATCAGGAAGTTGACGGTTCACATATTGCTGAAGCCTGGCTTGAAGAATTTTAAACATTACTTTACTAGCATGTGAGATGAGTGCAATTGTGTGGTAGTTTGAGCATTCTTTGGCATTGCCTTTCTTTGGGATTGGAATGAAAACTGACCTTATCCATTCCTCTGGCCACTGCTGAGTTTTCCAAATTTGCTGGCATATTGAGTGCAGCACTTTCACAGCATCATCTTTCAGGATTTGGAATAGCTCAACTGAAATTCCATCACCTCCACTAGCTTTGTTCATAGTGATGCTTTCTAAGGCCCACTTGACCTGTTTCCAGTGTTTCCCTATCTATTTGCCATGAAGTGATGGGACCCATGAAGTGATGGGACTAAGATGCCATTATATTAGTTTTCTGAATGCTGAATTTTAAGCCAACTTTTTCACTCTCCTCTTTCACTTTCATCAAGAGGCTCTTTAGTTCTTCTTCGCTTTCTGCCATATGGATGGTGTCGTCTGTCTATCTGAGGTTACTGATATTTCTCCTGACAATCTTGATTCCAGCTTGTGCTTCTTCCAGCCTGGGATTTCGCATGATGTACTCTGCATATAAGTTAAAAAAGCAAGGTGACAATATATAGTCTTGACTTACTCCTTTCTTGATTTGGAACCAGTCTGTGTTTCCATGTCTAGTTCTAACTGTTGCTTCTTGACCTGCATACAGATTTCTCAGGAGACAGGTCAGGTGGTCTGGTATTCCCATCTCTTTAATAATTTTCCAGTTTGTTGTGATCCACCTGGCTTCCCAGATGGCACTAATGATAAAGAACTTGCCTGTCAATGTAGGAGACACAAGAGACGTGGGTTCAATCCCTGCGTCAGGAAGATTCCCCTGGAATAGGAAATGGCAACCTGCTCCCAGTATCTTGCCTGGAATATTCCATGGACAGAGCAGCCTGACAGGCTATAATCCATGGGATCACAGATTCGGACATGAGTATTGACGGCACATACACAAACACACACACACCCACAACATGTACTAAAGATTAGAACACAGTATAATTTTATTCTAGAAGTATCTCAGTTATATGAAAATTATGATCCCCATAGGGTAGGTGGGTAAACTCAGATTGTAAAGTTGAAGAACTTAATGTATAATAAGTAGGAAATCCCAGAATCAAACTCAGATGAATATGGCTCCATAATCTCTACTCTTTAGAATTTCTCACTGCCTCTGTATCATACTTTTATCCAGGAAATAAAAAATTAAAGATCTATTTGACTATACATTTTTTATTGACATAGAAGTTGATGTGCATTCTGTTTTCCAAACATTGATGTAATTTGTTTAAAATGAAGGTAAAACTGTATGAGTCATATAATTTCCATAGGGTTTATTAGTGGACAAGCATGGATTCAATTAAAAAGGAAATAAACATCTGTATAATACCTTCATTTTCCTGAAAGGGAACATTTTATAGAAATTGGAAAAGAGCAAGGAGGGAAAAGATCATGTCAGCACAATGTTTCTGGTCATATACAACGCAATCTTATGTTTCATAGAGATTTCAACACAGGAAATGGGTATATTAGGAACTGCCTAATTCATAGGTTTTCCTGAGCCACATACAGTAGTTTCTTTGAATGACTCTGAAGGAAAATCTGTAAGTAGTGCTTTTATACCAGCTTCAATAATGCATATTTCAAAGCCCAAACGGGTCAGCCATGTAACTGTTTACACAGTCAACATTCAGTGGGAAAATAAGTGTCAACAGGATCCACTTCCCCAACCGAGAACAGCGTGTGACCCTCCATTTCAATCCTCATCAGTCTCTGATCAGGAAAGGACTATTTTAGTGGAATCAATAAATGCTGGAGTCTTTGTTTACTACCATCTCAAAAAATAACAACTCCTGTCACCCACCCCTACCCTGCCAGGTCACTAACTTAAAAGAGTTACATAATCCTATTACATTAGAAACCCTGCAGGGACAGCCTGTCCTTTTTGTCTTTGGAAAATAGCAAATATTATGCAAGTAGCAAAGCTTGCACACAGCAGAAAACTAATGAAATGGACTGTGGTTTCCTATAACATTAAAAAATCTATAATATAAAGGCTTTTAGAAAATATTCTGACTGCTATAATATCTTGCCAATGACTGACAATCTTTAGATTTCTAATAAAATCTGCAAGTATCTATGGTCTCAAGGAACCCTCTCTACAATATTTTCTAAAGAAAGATTCAAAACTGTTCAATACTTACCTTAGAAACTTAACAAAAGTATTTCATACTTTCTAAAATTTCTATTTTATTTACAATTTTAGCTCTAGCAATAATATACCATAAAAATCACATTATTTACTAAATTATTATCATGTATCATGCAGTGTAGACTTCCCTGGTGGCTCAGATGGTAAAGCGTCTGCCTACAGTGCGGAAGACCCGGGTTCAATCCCTGGGTTGGGAAGATCTTCTGGAGAAGGAAATGGCAACCCACTCCAGTATTCTTGCCTGGAAAATCCCATGGACGGAGGCTACAGTCCATGGGGTCACAAAGAGTCGGACATGACTGGGTGACTTCACTTCACTTTATCATGCACTGTGCCAAATGTTTAACCTATATTTTCTTTTCAGTGCTCAATCAGTATTAAGATGTGTGCTAAGTCACTCCAGTTGCATCCGACTCTGTGCGACCCTAAGGACTGAAGCCCACCAGGCTCCTCTCCATGGGATTCCCCAGGCAAGTGGAGTTTTGGATTGCCATTTCCTTCTCCAGGGGATCTTCCCAACCCAGGGATCAAACCTGAGTCTCTTACATTTCCTGCATTGGCAGGAGGGGTGTTTACCACTAGTGCCACCTGGGAGGCCCCGATATTAAGATGAGGGTACTCTTAATAGTCCTTTGGCAAATGTTAATACTAGGTAAGTGGTAAACTGGGAACTTTAGACCTCTAAAGCCAGGATCACACTCCTCTTCCCATTAATAAAATTATCATCAGCTGCTTATATATGCCATCGCATTCTCCAAAGAGAAATGCATGAATAGTATTCAAAGCTCCCTCTCACCATTTCCTTATCAAAACAAAGTTATCTCCTGAATTACTCCAATCCATCTTTTTCTCACTATTCGTTTTGTCGTTTCTTTATTCTAGTCTTTTATTATCTATCTGTAACGTCACAATGACCTCCCCGTCCTATCCCTACAGACATATACTTATCTTACGTACTGACCCTGCTGTACCCTTAAGTACACATCTGATCACACAGACCATTTGCGACTAAATTCTTTCAGGGATACCCATCACCTCCAGGACATTATCCACACTACTGAGCACAGCACAGTGGAGTCCTCAGACCTCTTTGGCTTCCTTGCCATCTCCCCCACATTTATCTGAGACATATACACAAGGTAGAGATGACCAGGTTTGGTCACCAACTGGATGTGATACCTGGGGAATGGAAGAGGAACAGAAATTTGGTTTAGGAGGAGATTAAATGAAGTATTTTGAGGTATAGCAAAATGTGGAGATAAACATTGGAATACAGTCCAAGAATTCTTCTTCTCCAGATCTCTACTTAACACCTAAACAATGTCTTTCATCAAATATGTATGTCCAAAATCAGAGCCATGATCTCTGTGCCCCATTCACAATCTTAGAGTGTCCCATGTCCCAAAGAGTAGTAGCACCTTCTATCCAACTGTGAAGGCCAACATCCATGGCCACTCCCTTTGTCTCAGTCCCCTCCTTAGCAATATCCACTTACCAATTTCTGCCCAGTTTACCTTCTAAATAACTCTCAAATCTTCTTTATCTTCCCTGTCATCTTCCTGGTCCAGGCTACCATCTCATCTTCTCTTATTAGCTCTTGAAATGCATTTATCGTATTGCAAAAATTAAAGCAACTGCTTTATGCTTTCTATCATTTATTCTCTATATTGAAAACACACTGATCTTTTTTTGTCTGAAAATCTGATCGTATCATTTCTCAACCCACTTAAACGCAATCAAAACTTTTTGTGTTTTTCATTCATATCAATAGCACTTATCACACTTTCAATTTTGCTTTATCTGTATGTTTACTGGATCATACATTTTATTTTTCAAGCAGCTCTAAACTCCTTAAGGCACTTGCCATCCACTGCCTCCCCCAGAAGCTGATACAAGGCCTTCTAAAGAACCAGTTGTCACCATTTAATAAATAATTGAATAAATTAATAAATAGAAGGAAGCAAACAGAGGTAAGCCTCTTTTTAGGTAGCAAGAAGCATAGAGTAGTGAGTTCATGGGTCTGGGTGATTCACCAAGGGGAAATGTATATAATGAAAAAAATGGAGCTCAAACTGAGATATACAGTAGTCAGTCCAAGAAAGAGACTGAGATCAAAAATCAGAAGACAGTTGGGAAACTATACAATAATCATGTCATAGATACCAAGATAGGAGAGAAAAAAGATTTATCAACTACATAAATACCTCAAGGCAATTTAGGAAGAAATTATCATCTCAGCATAATCCATTTTACCTCTTCACTCTGTTGTTTATCTAGTCTTTTCTTTACTGTGGTTGTTGTTTAGTTGCTAACTCATGTTTGACTCTTTGCAACACAGACACAGCTGAGCAACTGAACAACAACAACATATGTTTACACAATGTGTTCAGCTTTCTGAGAACTTTTTATGTCCACCAGCATCACTATGATTTGCTTCTGATCTGAGTTTCGGGCCATCTAGAACCAGACCTGTTTAATGTGCTTTTCTAAGCACTTGTTATACTCTTAATAAATGCCTCATTGTGGGGACAGTGTTAAACACTTCATAGATGGAGCAATCAGAAAATTACACCTTCTCAGGAAACAATAAATCTGCTTACAAATGAGAAGAAAATGGTTAGCTATTTTAGTCTTCAAAGAAGTTTTAAATCTGAAATTTATGAGGTATGAGGTAGAAATGTTTTCTTATATGAACAGCTTGCATTTAAAATATAATTA
This sequence comes from Bubalus bubalis, assembly GCF_019923935.1. Classification (NCBI taxonomy): domain Eukaryota; kingdom Metazoa; phylum Chordata; class Mammalia; order Artiodactyla; family Bovidae; genus Bubalus; species Bubalus bubalis. The sequence continues at coordinate 22,214,780 of NC_059163.1, forward strand.
AATACTCTGTTACTAGGAAAAAATACTCATGATACCTGACATTTGAAGTACTTCAAAATTATTTCAAACATTTTCTGTACATGAATTACACATAAGGCTCAATGCTTTGTCTAAACAACATGCAGCATCATAGTAATTTAAAATGGAGTATTTTGGAAAAGATGTAAAATAATGTGTGCTTATGCATACATATCTACATATATATATATACTTATACATGGTGTTTGTATATGTTTATATACTAAAGCTGAAACTCCAGTACTTTGGCCACCTCATGCAAAGACTTGACTCATTGGAAAAGACTCTGATGCTGGGAGGGATTGGGGGCAGGAGGAGAAGGGGACAACAGAGGATGAGATGGCTGGATGGCATCACTGACTCGATGGACATGAGTCTGAGTGTACTCCGGGAGTTGGTGATGGACAGGGAGGCCTGGCGTGCTGCGATCCATGGGGTCATAAAGAGTCGGACACAACTAAGCGACTGAACTGAACTGAACTGATATAGATATATACATATTCAGATACTATACATACATAGTATTTTGCAAGCATTATATACAACATTTATATACAACATTCATAGGTAACTATGAAATAATACTAATTCTTGAATTCAACTGAGTTACCTCTGGCTTATCACATTTCATTTGGAGAAGGCAATGGCACCCCACTCCAGTACTCTTGCCTGGAAAATCCCATGGACCGAGGAGCCTGGTAGGCTGGAGTCCATGGGGTCACGAAGAGTTAGGACAGGACTGAGCGACTTGACTTTCACTTTTCACTTTCATGCATTGGAGAAGGAAATGGCAACCCACTCCAGTGTTCTTGCCTGGAGAATCCCAGGGACGGGGTAGCCTGGTGGGCTGCTGTCTATGGGGTCGCACAGAGTCAGACACGACTCTGTCTATCACATTTCTTTTAAAAGGAACTTATAGAAATAATATCTATGTCTAAAACATCTGAACCACTGAAACCTTTAAAGGAAGTACATTTTCAAGAAATTTTAGTCTTTAAATAGCAGCTCTATAAACTTTTAATTTTCATAAAACCCTATTCTCTCCCAGGGCATAGCCCAAGACTACATCCCCAGGCAGCAGCTTTGTGGGGACTGTATAAATGTGTATAATAAGCAAATAACCTTATAACTTACACATTGAAAATATTAGGTGGGGGCTCCTGGGGATGAAGGACTGAGAGGAGGCCTGCTTTTTCTAAATTCCAGGCTCTATAACAGTGTCAACTCAAAGCATAAAAAAAACTAATAAATCACATTTGCAATTAGTTGACCAGAGGGAGAAAGACGACACTCAGAAAAAGATCCAATTACACTAAATAGCATTTGAAACCTGGGATCACCAAACTTAAAAATATACTCAAAAGTTATGAGTGTGGGAAAGTAAATCCCATCTTCTTCTTATTTCCTAGCTACATTTAAAGAAAATTACCTGGGAAAATCGCTGCAAAATTAGAGCTTCAAATCTTATTAGGCCATGCAGGTCAAGTATGCCAGTTCTAAAACTATATCATAACATTTTTACTATTTACTTTCAATAAGACGAAACAAAAAGAGTAGCAAATGTGCCCCTGAAATGAAGTTCTCCATGTATTTTTGTATCTATGCATTATGCAGAGAAATCTCAATGCTCAGGAAATAGTCATTTCCCTTGGAGAGTTCAGACCTCATAAAATTCACATATAATTTCTGCTGACAGCAAATTAATATAGATTCAAATCTCATGAATATTGTATATTTTATAGGATTACTTTTTTAAAGCATATCCATTTAGTAAATGGCTTTTAAGTAAGCTTATGATCTTAATATTGATAATTAGATCTTTCTAAAACATACTGTATTCTGTTGTAAATAGTTTGCTCTAAAACAATTTGGAGTCTTCATTAAGACAAGACTAGACACAGAAAATTAAGCCTTAAATGCTGCCCTTGATACAATGACATGCATTCTGCTGATTATAATAGTATCACAAATTCAAAGGTCCAAACAAGTGACCATATGTTATTTTCAGAGTCAGCAACGAGTCTAAAAAAGATGCTAGTTTCCAAATCAATGACAGCCTACCAAACATTAAATGACTCAAAAAAGTTAAATTTAGGATGTTTTTCTAAGGGGGGAAAAAAAAAACAAACCTATACTGATGTAATTAAAGGTCATTTAGCAGCAATGTCAAAAAAAAAAATAAACTCCCAGAAGAGTTATCTCATTTTCCCAAATCCAAATTCACCAGTCTACCTAATACATAGACCTATAGATTCCTTTTTCCCTCCTGTGAGTGGCCTTTTCCTCTCTCAAAGGCAAGCCCTTTCCTTGTGTTCTGAATCCCATTCCTCCAGCAAAGATCCCCTCTGTCCTCTACAGCATCAACACTCCTCTCTCTATGGGTCATTGCCATTGACATAAACTTGGTTAATAAACACTTTGGCCACCTGATGTGAAGAGCTGGCTCGTTGGAAAAGACCCGATGCTGGGAAATATTGAAGGCAAAAGGACAAGGGGACAACAGAGGATGAGATGGTTGGATGGCATCACAGACTCAATGGACATGAGTTTGAGCAATCTCTGGCAGATGGTGAAGGACGGGGAAGCCTGGCGTGCTGCAATCCATGGGGCGGCAAAGAGTCAGGTACAACTTAGTGACTGAACAACAACAATGATCCATCTTAAAGCATAATAAAATAAATTTCCTGGACTCTTGACCCTGTACCAGTTATCAATCAATATCTAAGTGATACTTCACTGCAGAAATCCTCAAAAACAGTTGATCTTCCTTATCTTCACCTGAACAACTTTTTCTTTACTTACTCCAAGGAGACACTTAACCACAGTCTTCCACTGAAACTGCCCTTGCCAGTACAATCCATGATATTTACCTACCCCAAAACAACAGCAAATATTTTATCTGTTGAATTGATGGGTTTTTCATGGATTGAATTCTGTCCCCCTCAAAATATATGTTAAGATCTTAACCTCTAGTACCTGTGAAGACAACCTTATTTGGAAATAGGTTTTTTTGTAGGCATAATGGAATTAATATTAAGTCATATTCAGGGTAGGGGGTTGCTAATCCCATATGACTGGTGCCTCTATGAGAACAGAAAACCCAAACACAGGTTCACAAGGAGAAATGTCTTGTTATGACAGCAGCAGAGATCAAAGTGATGTCTCTACAAACCAACCAAAGTAAACCAGTGTGCCTGCCGGGAGCTGGCGTGAGGAGCTCCGCCCGTGGCAAAGGTCATGAGGAAGGAGGCTTGGCGAACGCAAAGGCGGGATCGAGCCTCAGGAGCCCCCCTGGAAATTCTCGAGCATCTACCCCCAAAACCAGAGTCTGCCTACTTTCTGCTTTGTGCTCTTACCTACACCTCTGACTTTACGGGGGGGCTGTCCCCCACTACCTCTCTCTGAAAAAAGAGGTAACTTACAGCTCCAGGTAATAAAGTTCCTGGGTGTGATAGTGTTTCAACCTACAAACTCCTTTGGAAGAACTCTAGCCTGCCTGAATAGGTTTTTCCAGCCACATGTGATTGCTCAGAGCCTCCCAACTGTGAGAGGCATGAGATGTTCTAAACTATCTAAATACAGATTCCTTTGAGCAGTTAAAGAAGCGCACATACTACACAACTAGAGAAAGCCTCCATGAAGCAACAAAGAGCCCATGTGTTGCAACAAAGACCCATCAAGGCCAAAAATAAAATAAATATTAAAAAAAAGAAACTTTTGTGCTTCAAAAGATATCATCAAGAAAATGAAAAGGAAACCCACAAAATGGGGAAATCATATATCCAAGTTGCAAATCATATAGCCAATGGTCTATTAACCAGAATACATAAAGTACTCTTACAACTCGATAACAAAAAGACAACCCAATTTAAAAATGTGCAAAGAATTTTAATAGATATTTCTCCAAACAAGATCTACAAATAGCCATAAAGTACATGAATAGAGGCTCAACATCATCAGTCACAAGAGAAATGCAAACCAAAACTACAATGAGATACTACTTCACAGTCACTAGGATGATTATAATAAAAATATAGTAACAAGTGTTGAGGATTTGGACAAACTGGAACCTTCATATATTTCTAGTGGGAATGTAAAATGGTATGTTTACTTTGGAAAAAAAAAACTTGAAGAAGACTTTAATTTACTGATACGAAACTATATCCAATGCAGTTCACAAGTCAAGTGAAAACAAGTAAGGAGTATATTGTAGTAGATGCAGTATGCCTCTGGGAATGTTTTCTGGGTGGCCGGAAGACAGGGGTAATATGAAAGACAAGGGTAGTATTTAAGAGATAACTTTATACCCTTTTTTACACTTCAAATTCTGAACTATGTGAATTAGTATCTATTAAAAATTTATACTTTAAAAAGAAAAAAATAAAAATAAATAAAAGATTGATTAGAAATTGTATTGGTGAAGGGTTTTTCATTTGTTGGGCCAATGCTTGCTGCTAAGTTTCCATATCCCTTACCTGCTGTGTCCCTGGCAGTGTATTGATTAATATAATTGGTGGAAGTAGTAGCTTTAATGTTTGTAACTGTGGACCCTTGAGTTAATTCTTTTTCTTGTTGTAGCCCACCACACCTTTGCCCTATAGGAATGCAACTTTATCTAATGCTTTTGGAGGGTGGAGCCTGACTAATCACCTTTAGAGAAAAATAAGTTTTCTGAAGAAAGGGTCTTAAAATGTTAACAGGCCTCCGGGCCAGAAGATAATGCAAATCACCTAAACTTTTGCATATGATAAGTTTGCAGGAAGAAAGCCTGGCTTACTGCATGACTCTACCCCTTCCCCCATGCAGAACTTAAGGTATAAAAACTACTTTGGAAAATAAAGTGCAGGCCTTGTTCACCAAAGCTTGGTCTCCCCATGTTGTTCTTTCTCTCACCTTCTGGCTGAATTATTCAGCCTCTTTTCTCCACTGAATTTCCTCACTGAGCTATCCTTATTTAACCACTCTTTATATCTTTAATTAACATTTAAATAAGCTGTTGTTTCCTGATCGCGGATGCCATCTCCCCTTCGAATTCCCTGGATCCACGGGGCTGGACCCCGGCACCAATGATTGTCAGCAACACCAGAAACTGAGAAAGGAATGGAACAGATTCTTCCCGAGACCCTTCAGAATGTTTCTGCTGACACTGTGATTTCAGACTTCTAGGCCTTCAGAACTGTGAGAGAACAAATTTCTGTTGTTTTAAGCCGCTTGGGTTATGGTAATTTCCTATGGCAGCCCTGGGAAATTGATACATACTCTTATGCAGCCTCTCTCAGCAGCAATTGCCATGGTGAGCATTCTTTCCTTGGAGTTTTTTTTAATTTTTCTTTTCACAGCATGGCTCTCACCTGATTTTTCTCCTACGTGCTATTTCTCAGCTTCCTTAGCTACTTCTTCGACACATTTCAGATCTCTATATGTTGGAGTGTCTTAAAAATCTGTCATAGAACCTCACTCTTTTTACCCATACTCTCTTCCTGGTTAACTTTTGCAAGTTCATGATTTTACATACCATTTAGATGTTGTAAAGAATCTGCCTGCAATGGTGGAGACCTGAGTTGGATCCCTGCATTGGGAAGATCTCCTGGAGAAGGAAATGGCAACCCACTCCAGTATTCTAGCCTGGGAAATCTCATGAACAGAGGAGGCTGGCAGGTCACTGTCAATGGGGTCTCAAAGAGTCAGACACGACTGAGTGACTAATATTAGATGTTGATAACCTTCAGATTTATATGCAAGCCAAGACTTCTCACAATTTCCAAACCAATATATGTAAATGACCAATCCAATTCTCCATTTGGGCATCTAATAGGCATCACAAAATTAATGTAGCCAAAATAGAACTATTTCATTATTGATTCCTGAAATAAGTTCCCCAGCCACACAAAATGCCACCATCATCCCCACCTGTTCAAATGATACACCTAGAAGGCATCCTAATTTCCTCTTTCTTTAAGATTTTACATCCAATCCATCACTGAGTCTTGTCTGCTTTGCCTCTAAAACATGGACACGATTCAGTTGAGATGAACTTCCCTCTATCTCAACTACAACCATCCTGTTTTAAGAGCTTCTTCTTTTGCTGATTGACTAGAAGAGCTCCCTAACTTATCTGCTTGCTTCTGCTTGACTTCTTCCCCATATTATCCTACTGTACACAGCAGTGGTGAAGTCAATCTAAAGTGGAAGCCAGATCATGTCACTTCTCTACTTAACATCATCCATCCATTGACTTCTTATCACAGTAATAAAAGAATAAATATCAACATTAAAAAAGAATAAAATAAAAATTCCTTATAACCTGTATGGTCCAGCTTCTGACCTTCTCTCTGACCTCATCTGTCTTTATAATCTCCTTCAATAACTGCCTTCCAGTCATTTCAGTTTTCTTATCATCTCTTGATTATGCCATGATTGCTGTTATCTCGGGAGATTTTAATACACGTTCCTTCTTAATAGGATATATTGCACCCTCTCAAATATTTATCTCTTTGGGATGTCTTACTCTTCACATTCCATGACTATCTTCCTCATTTCATTCCAGTCTCAACTGATGCAACCTCCTTAAAGTGATTTTCCTATACACAGTAGCTAAAGCATCCAACCACTGTCTATTCAATCTCTATATCTGATATTCTAATTCTGTGCTGTTCATAGCACCCATCCAATGTTGAAATTAACTGTTCCATTTTTGTTTTACTCACCTAGAAGGCAATGGCACCCCACTCCAGTACTCTTGCTTGGAAAATCCCATGGACGGAGGAGCCTGGTAGTCTGCAATCCATGGGGTTGCTAAGAGTCGGACACGACTGAGAGACTTCACTTTCACTTTTCACTTTCATGCACTGGAGAAGGAAATGGCAGCCCACTCCAGTGTTCTTGCCTGGAGAATCCCAGGGATGGGGGAGCCTGGTGGGCTGCCGTCTATGGGGTCGCGCAGAGTCGGACACAACTGAAGTGACTTAGCATAGCATAGCATTCTCTGTCTCGTGCTCTAAAATACAAATGCTTTAAGGTCACAGATTCATCAGTGTCCCAGTGTCCCAGAGACTAAAACAGTTCCAGGCTTGAGCAGGTGCATAAGAAGCATGAGATTGGAAAATAGATCAGAGGCAGCCAAGAAAATGATAACAGGTGTTATCATTTAAGAGGCTGTTATAGTAATATATTGAAGATGTGATGGGGGTTTGAATCTAGATAAATGCTATTTGAGATGGTGAAAAGTGATGTAATTTGACATATTTAGAAGAACTTAGTAGCTCATTCCGGAGAAGGCAAAGGCACCTACTCCAGTACTCTTGCCTGGAAAATGCCATGGACAGAGAGGCCTGGTGGGCTGCAGTCCATGGGGTTGCAAACAGTCAGACACGACTGAACGACTTTACTTTCACTTTTCACTTTCATGCATTGGAGAAGGAAATGGCAACCCACTCCAGTGTTCTTGCCTGGAGAATCTCAGGGACAGGGGAGCCTGGTGGGCTGCCATCTATGGGGTCGCACAGAGTCGGACACGCCTGAGGCGACTTAGCAGCAGCAGCAGTAGCTCAAGTCAACATGGGTGAGAAAGAATTAAGAGTTTATTATAACTGACATACTTCTGATTGAGTAAATAAGTGAATGATGCTGTTATTCATTGTTAAAGGAAATACCAATGGGATAGAAAGGTTAAAAAGGCATTTTTGAGAGGCATTAGACCATTTCGGAACAAAACTTGGGCCTCGGGTCTCTAAAGCTGTTTGTGTTTTTTGGTGCTACTGCCTAACCATGGGCCATTTTTCAACCCTGAGAAACCTGACTTCTGTCCTTACTATGGATGGAATTTGTTCTTGTCAAGTATTTTTTAAAGTAAATGTTTCCAAACACAACAGATCCTTTTCCAGACCTATCCTGCTTGATCACTGATGATCATTTGCTTTTTCTTGAAGATCCTTACCATGGATTACTATGACACCACATTTTTCTACCTGTCTTCCTCCTTTCTAGCTGCTCTTTCCAAAAAGGGTCAGATAAATTCCAACTTTTCTGCTGTGATTTACAAAATCCCCCAAGTCTAGGGTCCACGCATATTTCCAACCTCACCTCTTTTAAATTTCACTCAGCCCACTTCCACCAAGAAACTTCCCCTGATTTCAAGTCCAGGATCATTCTATACAATTACCTAACCAAAGAGTGATATTTTTTCTTTCTGAGGTACACTGAGTATTTTATCTGCATGTGACATCTTCAAGTGACATGATAAAAAAATACGACTTTTTTAATTGAGAAAACTTTGGTAAAAATAGACACTCTTATAACATATTTTCCTGTTGCTCTAAAATTTGCATCCTGCTACTTCTGATTCTTTTCCTGTAAGTCACTCATTACAGTTTCAGCGTGAATATTTGTCTATTTTTACATACAGAAAACTGTTATCACCAGTATTATATTAGTAAAACATGAAAGTAAATATTCCAAATAATATTAGCGATTTTAAATATCTGATTTAGCACAAGTTTTAGTAAAGCAAAAGCATATCCTCCTTGGATGACTCAAAATCATCTTTCTCCATTATGTGGTTTCTAACACACCTCCCAACGTAGGACTATAGGGAAGACTCTATCTTCTAGAGACAGCATAAAATCAGGTATGCAGTGGGAAAACCTTCAAGATGAGTGTTAAGAGATGGGGCTGAAAAGAAGCAGGAATTTCAACATAGCAGTAGCACAAAGTTGGAGATGACAACCAGTCTGCCACATATAGGCATTTTCTCCACAACAAATATGCAGAATGATACTAATATTTTTCACCATGTAGCTACTTCTACAGATACAAACTGACATAATTTTTCCACATATATTCCAATAATAAAGAGCTCTATTATATCCCTAATGAACTACCTTTCAGAGACAGTATTTAAAATTATATTATTAACTAACTAGATATTATATGCGAATGTGCCTTTAAGGTATACATTTTTAATCTCTGAATGAAATGTACTCACGCTCACTTTTCCACTGCGATTGTCTTCTTCTCTCACTGCCAAAGCTTTCAGAAAATTATCATGTAGGTCTTTACCAGCACTTGTTAGTGTCCTAAGGAAAAAAAAAAAAAAAGGCAGATCCAGTTATAATATATTAGCTAAACAAATATATTGAAAATAATCTGGGTACAAAAAAACAGCCTTCTTTATTTCAAGTGACAATTCCTTCAACATGAAAACTACATATAAACAGTATACACAATTCACAATCATTATAAATCATACATAATTATAATAAACTATCAGATTCTTAAATTTAATTTCATATAGTTATAGAGTCTTTATTTTAAAATAATTGGAATCAAGATTATAAATAATATCAATACTCATGCCAGATACAGTTAATTGCACTTACATGTCCATTTTATTCTTTTTATCATGTCATGGAATTTGAAACTATGTACTCTCCTCACTACCCACAATAATTTAAAATGGATTGTAATTTAAGCACAATTATTTAATATAATAAAAGTAAAATATTAGCCACTTAGGCCAATTCAGTTACTGGAATAGAACACTATTTTAACTCTATGAGTGGAGATACTCAAGGCAAGACAGGAAACTAGGTTCTCTTTGTCAAATAAAAAAAAGTATTAAAAATACAAGAGAGAAATGACTTTCTCTGGAAATAAATTTTAAAGGAAATTTATCACAATGATCTTGATCAACCAACATTGAACCACAAAATAAAGAGTGAGTTCAAAAGTAATTACAAAATAATAATCCTTTCTTTATTTGGCAATATTCTATATATTCAACAAACATTTCTACTGTGTGTCTATTATGCACCAGGAACTATACTAAGGAAAAATTAATGAGATATGACTCCTGCTCTCAAGTTGCCTGTGGTCTCATAGAAGTCAGTAGATACAGAAACATTATAATATCATACTGTGTGATAAGTATAATAATAGAGATACGGATGGATTTTGAGTTCATAAGAGAAATATCCTAGGTAGTCAAAGAAAAGTCAACTTAGTCTTAAGCTTTAAAGCTATCATTGAACTAAATATTAAAAGATGAGACAGCATCAGCCAGTTGGAGGGTGGGGGCAGTGGAAGAGGCAAAGAGTTATGAGTAATTACAAAGGAATTCAAGAATAGAGATGAAAATCTGCCAGGTACCCTTGAAAGTGGAAGTTAGTTGCTCAGTCATGTCTGACTCTTTGTGACTCTGTGGACCATAGCCTCCCAGGCTCCTCTGTCCACAGAATTCTCCAGGCAAGAATACTGGAGTGGGTTACCATTTTGTTCTCCAAGGGATCTTCCTAACCCAGGGATCGAACCCCATCTCCCACATTGCAGGTAGACTCTTTACTGTCTGAGCCACCAGGAAAGCATTGAGTAATTATTAAAAAATTAATTGGGTAATCATTATCCTTGGGTAATTTTTTTAAAAATCAGAGAATAAGTACAGGAAGTGAGGGAGAAACCATATAAAATTAACAAAAGCTAACATTTTTATAGACACACTGTTGTAAATATTTAGTAAATGTCACTCAGCTAATTTAGAGCAGATCTATTTTCAAACCCCAGAAGTGTGGTTCTAAAACTCATTCTCATAACCAACAGGCCATGCTGCCTTTCCAGGAAGTCCTTATATGCTACACTAAGGAGCCTGAACCTTGTCTTCTAGGACGTGTTGAACCACAGGGTCATATGCAAGGAAATACGATGGTCAATGTTGTATTTTAGTTATAGCATCCAGTGGTTGTGATAAATATAACCTGGAGGAGAAGCACACTGGAAATATTAATTAGAGAGCTTTGGTAAGAGATAATGAAGACGTGACTTAAAGCAGCAGTGGTAAGAATAAGAAGAGGTAGATTTGGGAAATACTTAATAGGGAAATAGACCTGGGATTTCTTTTTCTAAAAAGTTGAAGAGAGATTATTACCAGGTTTCTTTAAATCAATATGGGCATATACAACATGTAACCTAATGATTATTTTGTTGAACAATACATGCAACTTATTAAACTAATCATAACTTGTCAGCTTCTTCTTTACTAGCTTTATATGCCTTGGCTTATAGGATCAGTGGACTTCCCAGGTGATGCTAGTGGTAAAGATCTCACCTGCCAATGCAGGGTATGTAAGAGAGGTGGGTTCCATCCCTGGGTTGGGAAAAGCCCCTGGAGGAGAGCATGGCAATCCACTCCAATATTCTTGCCTGGAGAATCCCATGAATGAAGGAGCCTGGTGGGCTATAGTGCATGGGGTCACAGTCAGACACGACTGAAGTGACTTAGGATGCACACACGCATAGTATCAATATCAACTAACAATCAAAACACCTGTGTGTGTTCATGCTCAGTCGCTCAGTCATGTTTAATGCTTTGCAACCTGATGGACTGTACCCCACCAGGCTTCTCTGTCCATGGAATTTTCCAGGCAAGAATACTGGAGTGGGTTGCCATTTTCTATTCCAGAGGATCTTCCCAATCCAGTGATCAAATCCATGTCTCCTATATCTCCTGCATTAGCAGGTAAATTCTTTACCACTGGGCCACCAGACATCTAACTATACATAAAAATAACTACTAATTGGTACTAATGGAGAGAATCATATATTTGAGAAATTTCTCAATCTGTTGCTCTATTTAAAAGTAAGTCTTCCATATTATAATACACCTATGTACTTCTGACATTAAATCTCCAAAATATCAAATTTATTTTGTCAGAAGCTTGCCCAGAGAGAAGTATTGCTTCTCCAATGCTCACAAAATAATCTTCTCTTCACTTCATCACTTTCTACCTAATTTCCTACTTATGATAGGAAATATTTAAAACCACAATGAGTTAGAAATTATCTGTGAAGTCTGAACAGAAAATTAGTTTTACAAATGTTTCAGTCAGGACTGGTTAGCTTATACTATGGTAACAAATACCCCCAAATCTCTGTGGTTTAAAATTACAAATGATTGTTTCTCAAAAAGCTGTGCATCCACAGCAGGTTGACTGTGGCTCTTCACCTTGGAGGGAGGTACTGGGAGGCTCCTGAAAATAACCTCTATTTGAGACATCTTTGTTACTGTGCAGAGGGAACACCATCACTTGCTGGCTCTTAGAACATCTGCTTGTAAGAGACTCATGTCACTTCCACTCTATTTTATTGGAGAAAGCAAGCGCCACTCCTGAAATCAACAGAATGGAAAAGGATAATCCTGCCTACAGAAAAGTAGTAAATATTTGTAAACAGTATCCCATGTACTCCCATGTACCCATTGCCTTCAACAGCATAACCAAAGATGAGTACATAGCTCAGTAAACACGAGCAATAAAGAAAAGAATTTCTGAGCAAAATTTAAAGGTACAGAAAATGTGTTCATGCAGTTGATTGCATTTTAACAAAATAAAGACACTTTTGGACAGTATGATCACTAAACTTAGCTCCACAGAAGAATATCTTTCCACAGACCCACAGAACATCTAAAAACTATGGTTGAAGAAATGAGATAGACTTCGGTCTGTGTTCTTCTGTGATAGCTATAGACACTTATTGGTTTTGCCTTCCTGACAACCTTCGCATTTTTTGAAAACAGAACCCTAATTTTTATTTGGAGGGCTTCCCAGGTGTCACTAGTGGTAAAAGAATCTGCCTGCCAATGTTGAAGATGTAAGAGACGTGGGTTTGATCCCTGGATCGAGTCCCCTGGAGAAGGGAGTGGCGCTCTACTGAGTATTTTTGCCTGGAAAATTCCATGAGCAGAGGAGCCTGGCGGGCTACTGTCCATGGGTCACAAAGAGTCAAAACACAACTGAGCAGCTGAGCACACATACACTTTTTATTTGGAAAATGGTCCCTCTCACATTCTTTGCTCTGGTGACACAGTAAATGGTACCCACTCACTCACAACTCTTACCTCCCAAAGCTCAGCTGATGAATATACCTCAGACTTAGCCAATGTCACGTCACCTCATGGGAATGCATATCATAAAGAGAGAGATCCAAGGTTGTGAAAAAACTGGAGTTGTATTAAGCTGAATTAAGCTGTCCTTAATTCCTACTAGATAGCCTCATCATTCAACTTTTTCCTCAAATCTACAATAATCAGTGTCCCTCCAGTAAACCCCCTTTTTGATTTAGTTCATTGGAATTGGTTTCTATTGTTCACAAACAAAACCTATAATTGATATGATGGTTATCCAGTTAAGATACTGCAGAGCAACAAATACTGTTTGATTCCACTTGTACAAGATACCTAGAATAGTCAAGTTAATAGAATCCGGAAGTGCAATAGTAGATGACAGGATCAAGGGGTCAGAGGGGAGGGAGGGGGAATGGGGAGTTAGTGTTTAATGAGGACAGAGTTTCAGTTTAGCAAGGTGAAAAATTTGGGAAATGATGAGTGGTGAGAGCTACACAGCAATAGGAATGCACATAGTGCCACTGAACCATACAGTCAAATATAGTCAAAATAGGATGTTTCATATTATATGAATTTTACCACAATAAAAAAAATTTTTTTTTTAAGTTGCTTTAGGGGGAAGTCCAAAGATGGTGCAGGAATAGGATGTGGAGACCACTTTCTCCCCAGCAAATTCATCAAGAGATCGTTTGAATGCTAAGCAACTGCCACAAAACAACTTCTGAACACTGGCGGAGGACACCAGGCACCCAGAAAGGCAGCCCTTTCCTACCAGGAGGTAGGGCAAAATGTAAAAGACAAAAAGAGAGACAAAGAGTTAGGGACAGAGACCCATGCTGGGGAGGGAGTAGTGAAGGAGGAGAAGTTTCCAAACAGCAGGACCCCCTCTCACTGGCAGGTCTGTGGGGAGTCTGGGAATCTCAGAGGGCAACATAACCGGGAGAAAAAAAAAAAAAAAACAATACTGCAGCAGTCCTAAAGATTTCTGTACAGTAAGTCTACTCCCCACTTTCCCTATCCCCAAACACACCTTATTTTGTTGTAAATCCTTAGAACATTACAGATAAAGTCCAATCAGATTACCAATCTCGACCTTAAACATCCAAAGTAACCATCATTATCATTTTGCACACAGCCTTCAGTTTTTTCAGTTGTTTATGCATATACTCATGTACCCATAAAAGTATATATTGTATCAATATCATTTTGTGAGTGGTTCATTTTATTACATATTTTGCAACTTACTGTTTTACTGAATTGTTATTGTTCCTAGGAATAGACGTTTATGCAAGTGTCAAGGAAGATCAAATTTATTCCCAGGTTTATCAGACATGAAAAATCTCTGGAATATAAGACTAAATAAAAAGAGTTTATAATTGGTTTCAGTCACTGTCACTTTGGGGTTTTCAATTATTTTTAACTAAGTGTTAACTTCTCAGTCATGTCCAACTCTTTGTGACCCCATGGACTATAGCTCTCCAAGGCTCTTTTGTCCATGGAGTTCTCCAGGCAAGAATACTGGGGTGGGTAGCCATTTCCTTCTCCAGGGGATCTTCCTGACACAAGTCTCCTGCATTGCAGGTAGATTCTTTACCATCTGAGCCACCAGGGAACCCCTATTTCTAACTAAACTTAATCTAAACTGATACTTTCACCATATGAAATGCTCACTCTTTCAACAAAGATGTTGTTGTGGGATTGGCTTGATGATCAAATTAGACTTTAACCTAATCTGTAATATACTGAAGATACCCCAGGAGACTGCACAATTTATCTAATTAAAATGAATTGCTTTTTAAATAGTCAAAATGTTAAGTATTTAAAATGGAAACATGAGATAATGGAAATCAAACTGAAATATAAGACAGGACATCAGTCTTTAATTCTTACTCACTTACCAACTGATTAGTCCAAGTCATCAAGTTTTTCTGAACCTGGGTTTCATGATGAGTTGAATAATCTCTAAGTAGCCTAGCAGCTGTGTGTGTTAGTTGCTCAGTTGTGTCCAACTCTTTGCAACCCCATGGACTGTAGCTCATGAGATTCCTCTGTCCATGAGATTCTCCAGGCAAGAATACTAGAGTGGGTAGCCGTTCCCTTCTCCAGGGGATCTTCCCAACCCAAGGATCAAACCCTGGTCTCCTACATTGCAGGCAGATTCTTTACCATCTGAGCCACCAGGGAAGCCTTAAACTTTTAATTTAAAATGATCATACTCCATCATCAAGCACCAAACATCATTTATTTATAATCAGTTTAAGAAATGTGACTGCCACACTGACAATACATGAAGACAATATTGTTCCTTTTTAATATTACTCAAGTCTTACATACACAGACTTAACATCATTTCTTATAACCTCTATGAGGAAGATAATAGTATTTTTGTTATCTAAACTAGGAACAGAGAGGATACAGTCTAAAAGCCCTAAGCTATTTGCAGCAGGGTAAAAAAAAGTTATATAAATAATCAATTATTATAACATGCTACATCTGAGAACCTGAAACTTCTCAGCAAGAAGAAATACTGGGAAAGAAAGGTAATACAGAGTGTGTGGTAAGGAATTCTTAAATCTTTAACATGATTTACTCTTACTTAACTAGATTTATTTAACAGTCAGTGACCTGAGAAACCTTGCTTAAATAAATATTACAAAAGGAGTCACTTCCTTAAGAAGTGAAGTATTTCTGTTACAAAATCTGAGGGTTATAAGTTTTCAAAAGGCAAACACTCCATCTATGTTGTTTACACTCCACCACACTTTCAAAATAGGGTAAAAGTCATATGTATGAGTTAATTTTTACCAACCTTATTTAATCATTAGCTAAATGTATTTATATAATTCTACATGAATGACTCTAAATATATTCTTAATCCTCAAAAATTAAGCTACTGGTTTTATGATTTAATTATGTTGTTTAAATAACCCACATTCACATTTCATATTTCTAGAATTTATATCCAGCTCATTAGTACTTGTTTGAAAATGTGTTTTAATTTAACCTCTCTGTGCCTCAGTTTGTTTAAAAGGATGTTTTTGTATATTCGGTTTGGAAACATTAAGTGCAGAGTACAGTAAAAAATAGTAAATGGGTAAAATATTTATTATAAAAACTCTATAATATTATCTTCTTTAGACACAAGCACACTAATTTATGAAAGAGCAGTTTTTCATGGGTAGCTTTATTTCCCATGATAAGTTTACTGAGAAAATGATTTGTAAGTATGTGTATTTGTACGGTCTCAAATAATTTAACTTTGATTTTTTAAAGGCCAAAATAGAAAAAAAGTTGTTGGCAAACTTGATTAAAAAATACATAATTTCAATTAAAACAATGTGTGAATTTTTAGATAATTCATTTGAGTGTTTCAGTAGGAAATGTTTTTATAGTACTTTAACATAGTCTTTTACTTTGTCAGGGAGAGATGATTCTGTACTTTTCCAGGACAACACGATACATTTTGCTTTAGTCCTTTGCATAAATTAGGAGAAGAAAAATCTTACTTTCCCCTAAATAAAGTGTTTTATAACTATCTTTTAATTAGTAAACCCTCACTTTCCTTTCCTCAATGTATCATTGTATATTTGCAGGGGATCTTCCCCACCCAGGGGTCGAACCCACATCTCCTGAATTACAGGCAGATTCTTTACCATCTGAGCCACCAGGGAAGCCCAATAGTCAGCTCAGACTGCCCTAACAAAATACTATGGAATTTACCATACCATAGACTGGTGGCTTCAATAACAGAAATTTATTAAGTTCTGTACATCAGAAGTCTGAAGTTGGGGTACCAAGCACGTTCTGTACCTGGGGAGCACTTCCTTTAGCCTGCACCTGGCTGCCTTCTCATTGGGTCCCCCCATAGCAGAGAGAGAACAAGAGCAAATTCTCTGGTGTCTCTTCTTATGTGAACACTAAACCAATCATGAATGCTCAGCCATCAGAATCTCCTCTAAACCTAATTACCTCTCAAAGGTCAGTCCCCAAATACCATCCCACTAGGGGTTAGGGTTTCAACATATGACTTGGTAGGGTCAAGTGGGGTGGATGGGGTACACAATTCTATTTATAGCATGTTTTTTTCCTCTCTTCAGAATTCATTTCCCACCTTTTTTCTTGCAATAGTCTGTCTTGCTTGTCTTATCACTTCTTTGGTACAACTTGGAGCTATTTCAGATTTTCTTTTATCCTATGGAGAATGTTAGCAAGTTTTACCTCTTGAGAGAGCAACCCCACGTCCAAGGAGCAGTGGCTGTGCGGGCTCAGGAGGGCCAAGAGGAGCTACTCCACGTTCAAGGTCAGGAGGAGCAGCAGTGAGGAGATACCCCTCGTCCAAGGTAAGAGAACCCAAGTAAGATGGTAAGTGTTGCAAGAGGGCATCAGAGGGCAGACACACTGAAACCATAATCACAGAAAACTAGTCAATCTAATCACAGGGACCACAGCCTGGTAAACCAATGAAACTAAGCCATGTCCTGTGGGGCCACACAAGACGGGCAGGTCATGGTGGAGAGGTTTGACAGAATGTGGTCCACTGGAGAAGGGAATGGCAAATCACGTCAGTATTCTTGCCTTGAGAACCCCATGAACAGTATGAAAAGGCAAAATGATAGGATACTGAAAGAGGAACTCCCCAGGTCGGTAGGTGCCCAATATGCTACTGGAGATCAGTGGAGAAATAACTCCAGAAAGAATGAAGGGATGGAGCCAAAGCAAAAACAATACCCAGCTGTGGATGTGACTGGTGATAAAAGCAAGGTCTGATGCTGTAAAGAGCAATATTGCATAGGAACCTGGAATGTTAGGTCCATGAATCAAAGCAAATTGGAAGAGGTCAAACAGGACATGGAAAGAGTGAACGTTGACATTCTAGGAATCAGAGAACTAAAATAGACTGGAATGGGTGACTTTAACTCAGATGACCATTATATCTACTCCTGCGGGCAGGAATCCCTCAGAAGAAATGGAGTAGCCATCATGGTCAACAAAAGAGTCCAAAATGCAGTACTTGGATGCAATCTCAAAAACAACAGAATGATCTCTGTTCATTTCCAAGGCAAACCATTCAATATCACAGTAATCCAAAACTATGCCCCAACCAGTAATGCTGAAGAAGCTGAAGTTGAACAGTTCTATGAAGACTTACAAGACCTTTTAGAACTAACACCCAAAAAAAGATGTCCTTTTCATTATAGGGGACTGGAATGCAAACGAAGGAAGTCAAGAAACACCTGGAGTAACAGGCAAATCTGGCCTTGGAATACGGAATGAAGCAGGGCAAAGGCTAATAGAATTTTGCCAAGAGAAAGCACTGGTCATAGCAAACACCCTCTTCCAAGAACACAAGAGAAGACTCTACACATGGACATCACCAGATGGTCAACACCGAAATCAGATTGATTATATTCTTTGCAGCCAAAGATGGAGAAGCTCTATACAGTCAGCAAAAATAAGACCGGGAGCTGACTGTGGCTCAGATCATGAATTCCTTATTGTCAAATTCAGACTTAAATTGAAGAAAGTAGGGAAAAATCACTAGACCATTCAGGTATGGCCTAAATCAAATCCCTTGTGATTATATAGTGGAAGTGAGAAATAGATTTAAGGGACTAGATGTGATAGATAAGAGTGCCTGATTAACTATGGACTGAGGTTCGTGACATTGTACAGGAGACAGGGATAAAGACCATCCCCATGGAAAAGAAATGCAAAAAAGCAAAATGGCTGTCTGGGGAGGCCTTACATATAGCTGTTAAAAGAAGAGAAGCGAAAAGCAAAGGAGAAAAGGAAATATATAAACATCTGAAAGCAGAGTTCCAAAGAATAGCAAGAAGAGATAAGAAAGCCTTCCTCAGCGATCAATGCAAAGAAATAGAGGAAAACAACAGAATGGGAAAGACTAGCGATCTCTTCAAGAAAATCAGAGATACCAAGGGAACATTTCATGCAAAGATGGGCTCGATAAAGGACAGAAATCACATGGACCTAACAGAAGCAGAAGATATTAAGAAGAGGTGGCAAGAATACACAGAAGAACTGTACAAAAAAGATCTTCATTACCAAGATAATCCCGAGGGTGTGATCACTCACCTAGAGCCAGACATCCTGGAATGTGAAGTCAAGTGGGCCTTAGAAAGTATCACTACGAACAAAGCTAGTGGAGGTGATGGAATTCCAGTTGAGCTCTTTCAAATCCTGAAAGATGATGCTGTGAAAGTGCTGCACTCAATATGCCAGCAAATTTGGAAAACTCAGCAGTGGCCACAGGACTGGAAAAGGTCAGTTTTCATTCCAATCCCAAAGAAAGGCAATGCCAAAGAATGCTCAAAGTACCGCACAATTGCACTCATCTCACACGCTAGTAAAGTAATCCTCAAAACTCTCTAAGCCAGGCTTCAGCAATACATGAACTGTGAACTTCCAGATATTCAAGCTGGTTTTAGAAAAGGCAGAGGAACCAGAGATCAAATTGCCAACACCCACTGGATCATTGAAAAAGCAAGAGAATTCAAAAAAACATCAATTTCTGCTTTATTGACTATGCCAAAGCCTTTGGCTGTGTGGATCACAATAAACTGCGGAACATTCTGAAAGAAATGGGAATACCAGACCACCTGACTGGCCTCTTGAGAAACTTATATGCAGGTGAGGAATCAACAGTTAGAACTGGACATGGAACAACAGACTGGTTCCAAATAGGAAAAGGAGTATGTCAAGGCTGTATATTGTCACCCTGCCTATTTAACTTATATGCAGAGTACATTATGAGAAATGCTGGGCTGGAAGAAGCACAAGCTGGAATCAAGATTGCCAGGAGAAATATCAATAACCTCAGATAGGTAGACGATACGACCCTTATGGCAGAAAGTGAAGAGGAACTAAAAAGCCTCTTGATGAAAGTGAAAGAGGAGAGTGAAAATGTTGGCTTAAAGCTCAACATTCAGAAAAGGAAGATCATGGCATCTGGTCCCATCATTTCATGGGAAATAGATGGGGAAACAGTGGAAACAGTGTCAGACTTTATTTCAGGGGGCTCCAAAAATCACTACAGATGGTGACTGCAGCCATGAAATTAAAAGACACTTACTCCTTGAAGGAAAGTTATGACCAACCTAGATAGCATATTGAAAAGCAGAGACGTTACTTTGCCAACAAAGGTCCGTCTAGTCAAGGCTATGGTTTTGCCAGTAGTCATGTATGGATGTGAGAGTTGGACTGTGAAGAAGGCTGAGCACCGAAGAATTGATGCTTTTGAACTGTGGTGTTGGAGAAGACTCTTGAGAGTCCCTTAGACTGCAAGGAGATCCAACCAGTCCATTCTGAAGGAGATCAGCCCTGGGATTTCTTTGGAAGGAATGATGCTAAAGCTGAAACTCCAGTACTTTGGCCACCTCATGCGAAGAGTTGACTCATTGGAAAAGACTCTGATGCTGGGAGGGATTGGGGGCAGGAAGAGAAGGGGATGACAGAGGATGAGATGGTTGGATGGCATCACTGACTCGATGGACATGAGTCTGAGTGAACTCCAGGAGTTGGTGATGGACAGGGAGGCCTGGCATGCTGCAGCTCATGGGGTCGCAGAGTCAGACACGACCGAGCAACTGAACTGATCTGAACTGACCTCTTGAGATATGCTAGATTAAGTTACGACAGACAATTATTTGTTCCTCTCCAGCTATCTTTAGCAAGGTGCAAGCAATTTCAAGTCATGTAACCACAAAAAATTTTAAAAAGCCCAAATGACAGACCATAGGAATTTGCCTCAAATAGCCTAGAGAAAAACTTTCTGTTTCTTATCTTGAATGTGAATTTAAACAATAATATACTCATTATAGGATATATGTGAAATATAACTAACAGACATAAAAACAGCATGAAACTTAAATATAGAGTTAACCAATTATTTCAAAGCCAACCCCTGTAACTTATCACCAAGTCAAGAAACAGATCAATGACAACAGTGTAGAACTCCGATTATTCCTTCCTGCTCACAACTCCATCTCCCATCACCACCATCACCAAAGGTAACCACTTTCTCACTCTTATGAAATCCACTTCCTTGCTTTTGGCTTATATGTCTTCAACTTTCATGATCACCATTTCCTTCTATCACATAAGTATCACTGTACCCCCTAAACAATGTAGTTTAATTTGCCTGTTTTTGAAGTTTCTACAAATGGTATCATGAAGTATGTGTTTTTCAAATTTTGTTTCTTTTCATTAACATGTTTGTATGTTCCACACATCTTGATGCTTGTGGTTGACTCTCATTTTCACTGAATTCTTTTATATTAACATACAACTATTTATTTATCATTTTTATTAACATAGACCTCAAAGTTGTCTCTCCTTTGGGTCTATTATAAACCAGAATTTCCTGTACATGTGTCCTGAGCATAAATTTCTCTAAGAAATGTAGCTAGCAGTGGAATACCTGTGTTGTAGGTTATTTGTAACTTTAACTTTACAAAACAATGCCAACTCCTTTCCAAAACAGTTGAACCAACTGACACTACCATTACCAGAAAATGAGGGTTCTTTCTGATCCATGTGAACATGAGAGTTCCTTTTGATCTTCATCACTCCCCAAATGTTGTATTTTAGGAGTTTTTTAAATTTTTTTTTATTTTAATTGGAGGCTAATTACTTTACAATATTGTATTGGTTTTGCCATACATTGACATGAATCCGCCATGGGTGTACATGTGTTAACCCCCCTCCCACCTCCCTCCCCATACCATCCCTCTGGGTCACCCAGTGCACCAGCCCCGAGCATCCTGTATCATGCATCGAAGCTGGACTGGTGATTCGTTTCACATATGATAATATACATGTTTCAGTGCCATTCTCCCAAATCATCCCACCCTCACCCTCTCCCACAGAGTACAAAAGACTGTTCTATACATCTGTGCCTCTTTTGCTGTCTCACATACAGTGTTATCATTACCATCTTTCTAAATTCCATATATATGTGTTATTATACTGGAGTTTTTCATAGCAAGTAATTTGGTGTGTTTGTACTGTCTTGTCATGCCTTTAATTTGCTTTCCCCTGATTACTTTTATGTTTCGTATGTACATACTTTTACGTCTGATCTACATGTCCTCTGAATAACAGAACGAATACCAGAAAATGTACAGAAGGGGAAAAAAAGCAACCAGTGAGCAATTTCAAGTCCTTTCCTTTGAGTATAAATTAATAGGAGAATCTACCTTTAATACCAAGGGATAATTTTCTGAAGATTCAAAAGGAAAAAAACAATGGAGCTAAATCCAGTGTGTGGTTTTTGAGTCTCCTGTATTTTCTTGTAATCTATTCTTGGTGGTTTTTCTTTCTTTCTTTTCTTCAAATGTAATTGAAACAATGGTCCTTAGGAGTCGGGTCAGTCAGGATTGCATTTAGAGAGATTTATGAATGCAGAACTTTTACACTACATACTATGATTTCCATAGAATTTCCAGGAGGTCATCAATTTATATTCTAATAACTTTCAGAAAAGGAGTAGAATACTTGAGGAATGAGGTTCATTTATTGGTGAGAAGGAATGAGAATCAAATTTCCGTTAGGAAGATGAATGGCACCACCTTCCCACCCTTTTCTGTGTGAAAGAGTTTTTAAGTTATCAAACGTACAGTAAAGCTCTCAGCATCTCTGGGAAAAACTTTAACTGTCAGAAGAACACAGACGAAAGACGAGAAGTGCTAACACACACCCTGGACAGCTGTTTCTTTTCATTTTCTATTTTGAGGAAAACCCAAGTGGGAGTCCTGAAATCTGTGGTATCTTACATCAAACTCCACTCCCCCTGGAGGAAAACTTGTGCTTGTCTTTGAGGGGACAAAATGGTTTGGCTTCTGTGTGAGAAAGTGTCAAT
This sequence comes from Bubalus bubalis, assembly GCF_019923935.1. NCBI lineage: Eukaryota > Metazoa > Chordata > Mammalia > Artiodactyla > Bovidae > Bubalus > Bubalus bubalis. The sequence continues at coordinate 22,237,567 of NC_059163.1, forward strand.
GGACTCCTCATTTCTTGGTACTTTTGGCAAATTTATCAAGTCAGTCCTTAAATATGGTAGGATAAGATGTTCTCACACTTTGAGGGGAGACAAAGACAACTTAGAGAGGAAATAAAAGTTCTTAGTTTCTGAATGTGTTCGCTTTTATTCTATAAACATTAAAATATAACTTCACTTTCACTCTCCTCTGAGAGGCAACTAAATCATTTATCTGATTTGAAATATACTCCCTGATCTCCTGGTTATATTTATACAAGCCAATGAGAAAACAGAAAGCAAGGCAAATAACCCCGTGTTTGATATACTAGCCTCTAAACTCTCTTCAGGTATCCGTCTTACTGCTTTACATCATAAAAATATTATTTACATTTACAATAGAACACTGAGGTCGATCATGCACACGAGGCTTTAGAAAGTTGAAGGTCTTGAGGCTCAACATCTTGATGCTATTTATAACTAGTCTGTATGTGTGTGTCTCTTGTTAATAATGTTTGAAAAATTCTATACAAGGAGGAAGAGAATCTGATATGATGAAATTCCAGGGGGCAACTACTCACCAGAGAAAAGCAGTCTAAGCAGAAAAGCCACGCTGCAGTTCTCAACAACCATATGAGGCAGGTAGAGACTTTCAAGCATCAAGACAATGGGTACTTAAAGCAGAAGAGTATACAAATGAGGGGGATACAGTAGGAGGGGGTATACTGAAGGAGAGGAGTATCCATGTGGGACCTCAGGGGGAAAGATACCTAAAGAAGGCTGTTAGGAAGCCTTGGTTCCTGTTGTCCCCCTGTATGAACCTCTGTGTTACCCTTTCAATAAGAATTGCAGCACTGGGATATAATTCTGACCTTTAGTGACAAAGAAGAGTTTAGAAAAGATGGGACAGCATTAGAATGGGGAAGGAGGAGAGAGAGAGTCAGAGAGAGAAATAAGTATCCTAAACTGCTATGCTAAGGAAGATTCAGCAAAGCTCTAAGTCCCTGAACCAAAGTTAGCCAATAAAGAGTTATGGCTCCCAGAAATGGATCCACCCTTAATATTCCTGCCACACTCAGTCATTGGGGGAAAGCAGCCTATGGCAGGTGTGGCATGGGTACAAATGGACAACAGGTTTCAAAGAGCATCTGACGGGGCCCTCAGTGAATTACGCTCCTTATACAAGGTGCCTTGTTCTTACAATCAGTCTCCTTCCATCCAAAAGCAAAAATCCTTAAGTTCAAAAACACCAACATAATACATCATTTTTATTGTTGTTTAGTCACTAAGTTGTGTCCAACTCTTTGTGACCTCATGGACTGTAGCCTTCCACGTTCCTCTGTCCATGGGGTTTCCCAGACAAGAATACTGGAGTGGGTTGTCATTTTCTTCTCCAAGGGATCTTCCTTATGCAGGGATTGAACCTGTGTCTCTTGTATTGGCAGGTGGGTTCTTTATCACTGAACCACCAGGGAAAGAGCTAATATCTCATTTGCTTTATCATAGAGTCCCAAATAAAACTTATTATTATAAGTTTTATGATAATAAAACTTTTATCATAAGTTTTATGATAATTATCATAAGCCAATATTATCATCAACAATATGCTTTGAAAATACTTTAAGGTGCAAATGCAAATCTTTTTTTTTTTTTTCTTCCATTTAAGCTATATCCCACTAGGGACACATGACCAGATAACTGGGTTTTAAAGTCACCACACTTGGGAACTTCCTTGATGGTCCACTGGCTAAGACTCCATGCTTCCACTGCAGAGGGCGCAAGTTGGATCCCTGGTTAAAGAATTAGCATCCTGCATGATACTCAGCATGAGTAAGAAATTTTAAAATTAACAAAAAAATAAAGTCACCACACTTGAAAAAGATACCTTCTTTGTAACTGTGATCCCAGTTACGTACACAATTAGGTTCATTTATTAATTTTATTTAAGTTTTTAAGATATGTAAAATTTTTCCTTATGATTATAGAAAATATTCTTAGAATCCTAAAGTCAAATCTACAATGTAGAGATTTTAAAGAAGCCTAGCTTGCATCTTCCTTAGTTTTTTTTCTATCCTGTTCTATTCCCTCCCTTCTATATAGATCCTCAATTTAAACAAAAGGATTGACTTGATATTGCTTTTTTAATTGCTATTTTTCAAAGATAAGCATATCTATCTATTATCTTGCTAGTTTTATATTTATTTTGTAAATAGTAGCATCTTATACCCATTTATCTCAACTTTTCTTTTTCACTTACATTACAGTCAGAAAATTACGACATAGTAGTAAGAGACATTGTCACTCCTTTCTTAGTTGCATAGTACTCTACTATATGGATATATTCCAGTACAGTCGCTTGGCTACTGATGGTCATTTGGGTTGCTCCCTCTTATTTACTAAGACAAATACTGCTTTAATGTATAGCTTTGGGCATTGGTCATTCATATTTTTGCCAGTATATTTTTAGGATAAATTCCTAGGTGTAGAATTCCTGGTTAAAGAATAAATGAGTATTTTATTTTGTTAAATATTATCAAACTCTCCTTCAATGGGTGGGCCATTCGGTAGTCCTTTCTGTCATTTATAAGAATATTATTTACAAGTTTTTGCATACTCTCATCAACAAAGTATATTCCAAAGCTTTTAGGTTTCTGCTGATTTCATAGGTGAGAAACTAACAGTACATTTTTTGTATTTATCTTATTATAAACAAAAGCAAACATATTTTCATATGCTTGCATTTCCTTATTTGATGAAGGATCAAAACAGGAAAAGACAGCTCGTGTAGTAAAGTTGTATTTCGACATCTAAATTTTGAATCTCTTCATCTGTCTCTCCCTACGCTCCAATCAAGATGTGTAGTTTTCCAAATACACTAATCATAAAGTATCTGTCTAGACCACTGTTTTTTAAAAGACTTATTGGACATTTTTCAAAATGGCAAAATAGCATCTTCTTTGTGCTCATGCCATCCTTCTCCACAGGAGTAGTCCTTTTTCTCCACCTCTTTGAATCTGATTATTCTGAACAATGGAATACAGGGAAGTAACACTGTACCAGTTCTAATTACCAGATGGTAATTGAACTGGCATCTTCTCCCCATCTCTCTTGGAACATACTGTCTTAGAAGCCAACTGCTATGTAAGCCAACTACACTTAAGACATCCATGCTGTGAAAAGCCCAAGTCACATGGAGAAAACCTGAAGCAGGAGCTGCCACTTGGAGAGAAGGAGAGAGACAGACAGACACTGGTAGACAGAATACTGAGGCATAAGCATATCAGTGAAGAGGCCATGTTGGAAGTGGACCCTCTAACTCCAGCCGCCACAGAGTCTATTGAGCAAGGACCAGATTTCCAGACGAGCCCTTCCTGAAGTCCTGACTCACAAAACTGTGAGCAAAACAAAGCAGATATTTAAAGCTGTGGTGTGCTTTGCATAAAAAGAGATAATCATAATACATATTTACTTAGAAGATGTGGAATGAAATGTATTTCCTATGGAAAATATAAACATTTATGTTTATGCTCCAAATAAATGATTCTTACATTCAGGGAATGGAAAGACGTATTTTATTTTCATTTACTTTTCATTTCATAAATTTGTCTCCCATTCATAACTGGCTATTCATTCACACATGCTCTAAGAATAAAGCTACTGGATGTAGTAATAAGCTCTTGTTCGAAATGTATTTAAATTTTTGTAAAGTCAGCTTTCATGTTAGCAAAATATTTCCCTTTTTCTATAATTCTTTTTCTCTCTAGAGCTTCCTTTGTAATATTCTAGACCATACAAATACTTAGGAGACATATTAGAAGACTTTAAAGTCTAGATAATAAAATAAACCACTCACTTCCAATAAAAAGCACTATGGTCCATGCTATTCTGGTTGGGACTTTCACCTGGCTGGCTCAGAGTTGGTGGCATAATTATATATATTTTAGGAAAATATTTAACAGGTCAGGGCCAGGTAAAAGATATTTTTGTTTCTTTATTTCCAATTGTAGGCACTGTCTACTTCATTGAAAACAGAGTCTATTTGACCTGACCTACTTGCTGTCATGTCTTACGGACTGTAGCCCACCTTAATCCATGGGATTTTCCTGGCAAGAATACTGGAGTGGGTTGCTGTTTTCTCCTCCTTGAGATCTTCCTGACCCAGGGATTAAACCCACTCTCTTGCATTGCAGGAAGATATTTTACCACTCAGCCATTAGGGGAGTCCAGAATCTATTTATATTTCCCCAATTATAAAAGTAATCAATTGTGATAACCTGTGTTAACCAGTACCATAGTCCAATTTAAACAAGCAATATTTTAATACATTTTATTAACTAAAGTCTCATGTGTGTGTGCTCAGTCACATCAGTCATGTCCAACTTCTTGTAACCCTATTGACTGTAGCCACCTGGACTCCTCTGACCATGGGATTTTCCAGGCAAGAATACTGGAGTGGGTTTACATACCTTGCTCCAGGGAATCTTCCCAACCCAGGGACAGAACTCATGTCTCCTGCACCTCCAGCATTGCAGGCAGATTCTTTACCCACTGAGCCACCTGGGAAGCATATCACTTATTTGTTAGTTTACCCCAATAAGGAAAACAAATAGGAGTCTATCATGGCATCTGGTCCCATCACTTCATAGGAAATAGATGGGGAAACAGTGGAAACAGTGTCAGACTTTATTTTTCTGGGCTCCAAAATCACTACAGATGGTGACTGCAGCCATGAAATTAAAAGACACTTACTCCTTGAAGGAAAGTTATGACCAACCTAGATAGCATATTCAAAAGCAGAGACATTACTTTGCCCACAAAGGTCCGTCTAGTCAAGGCTATGGTTTTTCCTGTGGTCATGTATGGATGTGAGAGTTGGACTGTGAAGAAGGCTGAGCGCCGAAGAATTGATGTTTTTGAACTGTGGTGTTGGAGAAGACTCTTGAGAGTCCCTTGGACTGCAAGGAGATCCAACCAGTCCATTCTGAAGGAGATCAGTCCTGGGATTTCTTTGGAAGGAATGATGCTAAAGGTGAAACTCCAGTACTTTGGCCACCTCATGTGAAGAGTTGACTCATTGGAAAAGACTCTGATGCTGGGAGGGATTGGGGGCAAGAGGAGAAGGGGACGACTGAGGATGAGATGGCTGGATGGCATCACTGACTCGATGGACGTGAGTCTGAGTGAACTCCGGGAGTTGGTGATGGACAGGGAGGCCTGGCGTGCTGCGATTCATGGGGTCGCAAAGAGTCGGACACAACTGAGTGACTGATCTGATCTGATCTGATTATTTGAACAACTATTTGTATCTAAATACTTCCTTGAAAGGCAAAGAATTGTATTGTTTTTAAGTAAATTAAACAGTTACAGTTTCTTTAAAAACATTAATAGATTAAAAAATTCTATATATAACTTAAAAAGAAAATCTTTTATACACAAAAATTCAAGTATTAGTCATGTGAAGAAGTCTTAGGTTTAGTATTGGAGGAATGTAGCTATAAATTTCCATGTATAAAACTAAACTCTATTCCAAGGGAAAAAAATTTAACACAAGATATTATTTATAGTACATTTAGCTGATACCTGGACTAAAAATATATATGAATTAGAAATAACAACGTATATATTGTCAGAATAAACATTGGTCTATCTATCATGTATTTTATTTTTAAATTAAAGATACTTTAAAAATGTGCTATCCTTTACAAGAAATAATTAGATTAGGAAGTCATTTTTTAAAGCATAGATTGTTAGTCATCTTGATATTTCTGGCATGTTGTCAGCTGAAAAATCTACTATAAAAATTTCATTGCTACTGACATAATCTAATGTACAGGAAATGTCTTTGTAAGGATCTTAATATCACATATTTTATTGTTTAATAAAATGAACAAGTAATTGTAAAAACTACACTTAGTATATGATATCTGAAACTCCACAGAGTAAATGATTTAAAAAATATTATTATTGCTCACATACTTCAATTGAACAGTTTCCATGGTTATGGGAGTTTTGGCTTACACTGGGAAGTCGACACCTGACCAAATATTGGCACAAATGTTTTAAACAGTTAACAAAGCTACCAGTGGCGGTAGTGTCTCATGTCACTTACCCAGCACTAACTATATATATACATTTATATCTATATATATCTATATATATCTATATATATATAGATATATATATATATAAAGTTTCTTTATCAACTTTCTGCTAAGTTTGTAAAATGCACCACTTCCAGAAAGGGGGAAAATTATGACTGAGAAGCTCTCCTTATATGGTTATAGCATAGACCAGTATATGTGAAGAGGTAATTTTTCTTCTTTAAATTTCATACTTAGAACATGTGTCTGTGTGTGTATCTGTGTGTATGTGTGTGTGTGTGTGTGTGTGTTGAGTGATACTTTTAAAGGTTTAGAAAATAGCCTATGTTACATACATTGCTATACCCTGAATCGTATGGGACATTTAGTTAGGAACTATATTAATTTCAGGATAAGAATGGTAGGGATTAAAAGATGAGGGATCAGGGTCAAACTCTAACTTTATTTTCAAGGTGCATAATTAATGATAGCAAATCATAAAACAAACCTATTTAGAAGCCACTTAAGATGATGATCAGTTCAGTTCAGTTCAGTCGCTCAGTGGTGTCCGACTCTTTGCGACCCCATGAATTGCAGCACGCCAGGCCTCCCTATCCATCACCAACTCCTGGAGTTCACTCAAACTCACATCCAATAATACCCAAGAAAAAAAATCTAAAGACATTTAAGCATTAAATTGAGACACGGCTAAGAAAAAGTAAAATTGGCCTATATCAAATGAGCCAAACCTATGCAGATAATAGTAAATGTAAGAAAGAAAGAGTTGGATATGGTGACATAAGGTTCAGATGATTCATCTAAAATATAAAAGTGTACATGCAGTTAACATCAATCAATAAATATTAATATTGGTTAAACGCTTATTAGACACAATTTTCATGTCTTATTTATAATTTTATATGCAATATATGTCTAAGATAATATTTAGCTCAATAAATGATTCTTGAACAGACAAAAATCTACTTTGAAGGACTAATGTTATAGTGCGTAAAACTTTGTTGTTGTTGTTTAGTTGCTATGTCATGTCCCACTTTTTGTGACCCACGAACTTCAGCATGCCAGGCTTCCCTGTCCTTTGCTATTCCCCAGAATTTGATCAAATTCATGTCTATGAATTTGGGACATGAGTTGGGGCTAAATCCCAAAATTTATCTTATAAATACTCTCAGTAAGTTAAAAGAAAAAATTATTCAAAATCAGAATTTAATATGAACAATTAAATTTATATGAGAGTTCAGTTACTCTTTTAAGCAGCAAATCACAAAGCACATTCAGGAAAATACTACAAGAACTTCAACAAATACAAGAGTTTTTTGGTCACCCCGCTGACAATCTACACCTTACAATAGTATATTAAAGACACTGAAAAGTCTTATAGTAATCTTTCTAACTTGCCCTAAACTGTGTTTCCAAAATTTATCTGACCATAGAATGAGTTTTGTCATTTCACAGAACATCTATTAATATATGTGTAACAAGTATGTGCATAAACATACAAAAAATTTTTTTAGAAACATTGTAAATTTTTCAGTAGTTTAATCTGGTAATATCCTTCCCTCTCACTCTTTCAGTTCAGTTCAGTCGCTCAGTTGTGTCCACCTCTTTGCGACCCCACGGACTGCAGCATGCCAGGCTTCCCTGTCCATCGCCAACTCTTGCAGCTTGCTCAAACTCATGTCCATCAAGTCATTGATGCCATCCAACCATCTCATCCTCTGTTGTCCCCTTCTCCTCCTGCCTTCTATCTTTCCCAGCATCATGGTCTTTTCCAATGAGTAAGTTCTTTACATCAGGTGGCCAAAGAATTGGAATTCCAGCTTCAGCATCAGTCCTTCCAGAGCAAATTCAGGACTGATTTCCTTTAGGATGGACTGGTTTGATCTCCTTGCAGTCCAAGGGACTCTCAGGGTCTTCTCCAACACCACAGTTCAAAAGCATCAATTCTTCGGTACTCAGCTTTCTTTATAGTCCAACTCTCACATCCATACATGACTACTGGAAAAACCATCAGATCAGATCAGATCAGTCGCTCAGTCGTGTCCGACTCTTTGCGACCCCATAGCTTTAACTAAATGGACTTTTGTCGGCAAAGTAATGTCTCTGCTTTTTAATACTCTGTCTAGGTTGGTCATAGCTTTTCTTCCAAGGAGCAAGCATCTTTTAATTTCATGGCTGCATTCACCTTTACCCCCATGGAAAATGTGAAAGTCGATCAGTCATGTCCAGCTCTTTGCAACCCATGGACTGTAGCCTGCCAGGCTCCTCTGTCCATGGAATTCTCCAGGCAAGAATACTGGAGTGGGTTCTTCTCTAGGGGATCTTCCCCACCCAGGAATCAAACTCAGGTCTCCTGTGTTGCAGGCAGATTCTTTACCATCTGAGTCACGAGGAACCCCATCACTCTTCACTGTCTTGCTAAGCCTCCATCTATAATATATCTAGAATCCATTCAACTTCCTCTACTTTGCCTCTACTTATCCTAAATCTAATACATCATCATCATTTAGTTTAATATCATATTTTAAAAAGGCCTCTTAGCTGGCATCTCTCAATTTATCTCCAGTTTTCCTCACTGAAGCCACAGTACCCTAAAAATATATGTGTCTGCATGTGTATATGTGTATGTGAGTTGCTTACTTGCTTAAACCCTTCTAATTAATTGTTTCCTATAGAATTTAGAATAAAATATAAAGGTCACAAACCTGTTCTAAAAGCTTTGCAAGAGTCTTCTTGCCACTCTCTTCCTCTCACTACCCTGGTCGTGCTGGTCAGTGTATAGTTCTTGACACTTGTGATGCTTTTTCCCACCTGAGATCTCCCCACAGATATTTGCTGAAAATACCACCCAGAATTTTTTTGTCTAATTCCTGTTTATCTATAATATAACAGGTTAAATGTCTATTCCTCAGAGAGCCCTTCCTGATCTCCTTTCTAATTTAGGCAATTACACAGCTTCAATCAAAGATAAGTATAGCACTTGAAAATACAGCAGATTAAAACTAAAGTTTTATTACATAAGATATTGAGATAAGCAAACCATCACATCCTGATCAGAGTTTTAATTCACAAACAACAGACAAAAGAGATTGATAGGGCCACAGTTCCCTTCATGGGGAAAAGACGAAACGCTGCAGTCATATACAAACTAAATTTCTTATAATCTTAAGAGTTTCCATGATTAAGTACGTAGCTGGATATTTCTACATCCTCACTCTCATGACTTTTTCTTATTTTTCTTGTGAATATGCCTTCTAACCTTGATTTGCTTGTCAGTCCTTGGCCAGTGGCTCAGTAGTGGCCTCGTACTTTGATAAACTATTTAGAATTCCAACCACCTTATTTAAGGTTTCCCATAAATTCACATAGAATTCTTTTCTTTTTTGGCACCTATAACATTTATTTTTGTGTTTAATTGTGAAATGTCTGTTATCCTCACTGGGCTGAATCTGATGAGACCATGAACCTCGTCTATCTTTGTTAACTCTGCATACCCAATGAGTAGCACAGTGCTTCCACAAATGTCTGTGAACTGAATCAGTTACTTTTATAAAAACTAGAAGAAGAAATGTGATTATACATGCTTCCTTTAAAAAGTTACAAGTGAGGTACAATGAGTGCCAAATAAGCCTGTAGAAAAGGCATATAGTACTACATCAAAAATACTCTGAGGTTCTCTTAACTAATACAAAATGTTAAGAAGAAAAATACTCATAATATACATATGCAAATGTACATATTTAACACATTTATAACTTTGATTTAACTAACCCAACTGTCTCTTTGAAGAATGTTTAATCCTTACAATGGTCAAAACTACCAACCACAATGAAGTAATATGGAAAAAAAGAATTCAAATAAACTTAACCATGTTTATCTGGAATATACATAAACAGAGAAATTATATTTCTTCAATGTCTAAAGAAAGTTATAAAAAACAGCATGTATATTATTTCTCACAATTATCTTTCCTGTCATATGAAACATTTATTTTCTGTTCATATTACGTCTAAATCACATAAAACAAAATCTCCATCATGTTTCTTGGAAAATGCAAAATACATTACTAAATATCTTGGAGAAAGCAAATTTCTTTCTTAAAACAAGGTTTTCATTTGACCAGGACACAGAAATCAGAGCAAGAATTGAATCATCTGGTTCTCTGATCCTTCTCTGTGGTTAGTGGCTTTGATAATTATCAAGAATAAAAATCCTCATCAAAGAAACATGTGAGTTTTTCAAGAGTTGAAAAAAGTCTGTTAGATAGCTCCTTACTAGTCCCTACAAAATTTCTTATACAGCATAAGAAAAAATATTTGGGCCATTTGTGGGACATTAAGAACTCTTTATTATTTGTAAGTTTCAAGCATACATTATTTACTTTACATCATGGAAATAAAAGCTACATAGAGAAAATATACACTTCATCATTCTTATTTGAACCAGAGGTTTTCAGCTTGCTATCCATGGGTAAGGGTGTGCTGGATATTCTGATGTATGATCACCAGCTCTGTCTTTCTCTGTTCCACATAAACAGACTTTGTTTGGGTTTCTGGCTAAAGTTGCTCATCATAAAGAGTTGTTTTCCTTTAAATCTCTTTGTGCCATCAAAATAGTCATAAAAGTCTATATTTACAACTACAATTTACAAGTTAATTGGCCTATTTTTGATTTCCTGTCCTTGTTTGGGGTATTGGAATTATAGAGTTTTGCAACATACTATTTGCTGAACCTGCTTACAATTTCTCCATCTCCTCATATGGTACAGTAGGTATTTATGTTTCAAAGTATAATTATTTTATTGATATTCATGTTTAATTAAAATAGGTAAAATATACTTTCAACTATTTATGCCTGGCTTCTCTATTTATTAAAAGACAATTCAGGAAAATGTGAACTCTTAGAAAGTCATTGTATCTCTCAAGGTTCTTAATTGTGAATAACAGAATCCACTCTAGCAAGGTTAAGCAGAAATCAAATCTATCAAAGGATATTAGGGAGATCATATAACTTTGAAAAAGGTCAGAAATCCAGAAAAAGAAGCTATGGAAAAATACTCAATTACACTGAATTGATAGCTTTAGCAAAAACACTATGGCCTCTGCACTTAACCAAGACATTGTGCTTTTATAGACTGCATGGCTCATATCAAAAATACTAAGACTAGATTCCAAAAGCTTCTCCACTGCAGGACCCCAAAACTAGATGCTTTACCCACCAAAAAAAAGTATTCCCAGTGTGCTTGATTCCCTCATCTTGGACACCTCCAAGTACAGATCTCTTGCAAATCAAGAGATTTGTAAGTTGAAGTCACATGTATGTGCTCTAGAAGCAAGAGAGGCTAAGATAAAGATCCTGACTTCTACTTTGAGGAAGCATTCTCTATTTTTTGTTAATTCTATATTTGTTTATTTGGTACCAAATAATCACAGAGATAAATTAACAGCCAAACTTGTTTATATCTCCCTTCCATTCCAGCTTCTGCAGGGATATGAAAGTGATATAACAAACCCTCCAGCCAATCAAGACTCCATTCTCCCAACCATCTCTTTTACCTACCTCACACATATCAAGCCAACATTCCTCTTGTACTAAATCATGCTCCACCAGGTACCAAAGAACTAGACACTGTACCCATTGCCCAGAGCGTTCTGAGATTATTCAATCTAGCCAGTCTTTACTGGTTTCCCTTGCCTGCCTTTCCCACAGAAAACGTGATAAAGGCTCTCAGTCATGCTCTCCCCTTCACTCCTGTTTCTGCAACCTGACAAAACCTGGTGCTTTCCATGTGGCCCTCTGTGACATGGCAGGTCCCTTCTCTTAGAAAATATAAGTAATAAATTCTTCTTTCAAAGGCAGATGCCCCCTTGTCTGCCACCTTACCATACCTAATTAAAACAAAATCCAAGATACAAATCTCAGACCATAAGTCCAAGGCATATAATCTGAGGAACTATCCAAATATAGAACAGGTGTTTCAAAGATGTTGTAAGGCCACAAATGTGATAAATAGCCAGTACATCTACTAAGTAAATGAGATCATTTTATTAACAGAAACTTTTCCTGTTAATTAAATTTAGTGAGAGAAATTGTAGACAAATTTCAGTTTAGGATACTTCCTTGGAAAACCACCAATATGCCCTTTAAACTTGTTCTTGATCTGAAGATGTCTTTAGAGCTATGAGGCAATTAAAAACCTACTAAGAAAGTCACAGTGCAGAAATGTGAACTCTGTTGTTTATACAAAACATGTTACAGTACCTTAATCTAACAGTTGTAGATGATGTAGCACTCTTTTATTAGATTTTGTTAATGAAATAGTATTTATCTAATGTATCTCAGAGTAGCATAATTACAACACCTTTAAATGATACATGTATACCATGACTCATAGTTATCTAGTGGAATAATTCTGCAGATTAGCTTATGTAAAAAAAAAAAAACAAACAAAAAAAAACTAGAGTCATTAAATCAGAGGATCTAAGGGTTCCTAACCAGTGTAGGAATCCACTTAGTGACATCCTTGAAAGGCATTAATTTGGATTCTGCAGCAAGATTTTCAATGGCAGGAAATTTCTATAGGCGATTATCCCATAGTTGTGCAGTTCTAAGAACTAGAAAATGGTTCCTGAGACAGCTGAAATTTTCCTGTGTGTAATTACCACCCAACGCTTCTACTTTATTTTCCAAAGCTCCACTGTCATGTCCAACAATCAGTTATATTTTCAACATTGAGTGTAGCTTTTCTGTGACCACATAAAAGTCACCTCTTTATGCTTAACATTACCAGTTCCTTAATAACTTCAATACACATGGTTCTAGAGCTCTCATTAGCTTGATGATCCTCCTCTGAATAATCCCCAATTTTAATTATTTCCTACAAAATAAAGTTCTCACAACTCAGAACTATACTCTGTAAGAACTTAACTAAGGGTACAATGACAAACCATTTGTGCTCGACACGTGTAAGCACATACATCATGCTGTTGACACATACTGATTTTAAAAAACCTTAAAGTCACTTTTAGCTAACTGCCCAAGGTATTCAGTCATACCCACTATAGCATAAGGCTAAAGGAATGACTATCAAGTTTGTAAATTTATCAAAACAGGAAAAGAACTTGTTAAATTTCTATTACAAAGAATCAAGGTTCTCTTCTAGTGTTAATATCTCCCCTTTGCTAAGTGTCCACCAATCAGTTGTGTATTATATATTCCAACATAGGATTGGGATTGACATGAAAGTCCTCAGTGTATAGTCTCTGAAACTCAACTCTTCCCCTTTGGAAAAATGAAGAAGGATCCCCGCTCAGGTCTCTCATTCTTAAGAGATAACTTTGAAAACAAAATGGCCATTCTATTCTACACCTAACATGTGAGCTGCGGGCGCTAAAAATAATGAGACTTAGTAAATATGCTTCATTCTTAACTTTTTATATTTTTATGATGTGTACTTTGCTGTACCCAGGTTGAAGATGATTCCTCTCAAATAAATAGGCAGACTCACAACCTGGCTAAACTCTGAATCTTTCTCCTCTGTCATGTACCTCTGTCCCATCATCTCATCCAGGACTGGCACAGATGGAATGAAAGTTCTCTTTTAATCCTTATTACTTTTACTGTTCAGAAATCAAGTTAAAAAACCCGTTGATATAAATTTATTTATTTTAATTGGAGGTTAAATAAATAAATAATAAAATAAAAAAACCCCGTTGAATCTAGAATTTTTAAAAGATTTCTTGATATTCTTAAAAATTCTTTGGTTATTCCTATCATTCAAAGGTTTCAATCATTCCTAAGTTTTTTAAAAAAGGAAAAAGAATCTGTGTTCAATTAAAAATACTGATGAATATAAGTCTATTTCTCCATTGCTGCCCCTGTAATAGACTTATGGACATGGGGAAAGGGGAGGAGAGGGTAAGATGTATGAAAAGAGTAACATGGAAACTTATATTACCATATGTAAAATAGATAGCCAACAGGAATTTGCTATATGGCTCAGGAAACTCAAACAGGGGCTCTGTATCAATCTAGAGGGATGGGATGGGGAGAGAGAGGGGAAGGAGGTTCAAAAGGGAGGCGATATATGTATATCTATGGCTTATTCATGTTGAAGTTTGACAGAAAACAACAAAATTCTGTAAAAGAAGTATCCATCAATAAAAAAAATAAATTAAAAAATACTGATGACTAAGGAATTCCATTTACTTTTTTTAAATTGGCAGATGCCATTCATAAATTTCCTAGTGTGACTCTTAAAATATCTTTGTCCTATAAATATTTTAAAATAAAATGTCTTTATTTTAGTAACATGAGCCCATGATTTACTTTCTGAAACAAGAATTTTTATATTCCAGACATAAAACTATAAATTAAAATTTTTATTTTTTTATATTCAACTAATTACTACTATTGAACTAGATAAGGCCCAAGATAGAGTAATGCATGCTTAGCCACATATCACCAAATCGAAACTTAACTATGCTTCCATGCTTGACTCTCTCAGAAAAGGAAGAACTAAGTTAACCACTCAACACATGTCTACTCAGCACAAGTGACCTGACCTGCCTCCAATACTTTGCTCCACCAAAAGGCAAGCTGGGCTTCCCTGGTGGCTTAGCAGTAAAGAACCCAATCAGCCGGCAATGCAGGAGATGTGGGTTCGATTTCTGGGTCAGTAAGATTCCCTGGAGAAGGAAACGGCAACCCACTTCATGGAGAATTTCATGGACAGAGCAGCCTAATGGGCTATACTCCACGGGGTCACAAAAGAGTCAGACGTGACTAGCAAATAAACAACAACAAAAGGAAAATAACCTTGCTTTAACCAATCAGCAAATTTCCAGTATAAATTCTTTATTCTTGCTTACTTTGGTCTATAAAACCCCTTCACCTTGTATAACTCTTTGAAACTCCCTTGTATTGATATTTTCTAGACTAGATCCTTCATGATTCACTAAATAAAAGCCAACTAAATCAGTAAATTGTCTGTGGAAAATTTTCTTTTAATATCACAATAAATCATATCATTTCTGTAGATAAACAGAACAAAAGCAAACTTGTTAAACTCAAAGAAAATCATCAAAATCATAAGACATGATTTTTTATCTCTAATTGTTAAGAATAATTGTGCATTGTACTTAAGTATATTTAACTACTAAGACCAGGCCAGCATATATTGCCAATGGAATTACCTCCTATAAAAATGTCATAAAACTTATCTGAACCTTTTAAACCTTCACAAAAGTATATTAGAAAAACTTTGCTTTCTTTCTGTTTTCTCTTTAAGTTGTGGATAATGTGCTTTTAAGGAAAGATCCCTAAAAAAGTTTTGTTGGGGTTTTTTTCAATGTAATAAAATAAAATAATTTCTCAAAGGTTTGAAAATGACGAGTAACCAAAAGTAAAAAAAATTAAATCCCCTTTAATCTCGTCACCCAGAAGTGACCACGTTTACTGTTTGGGGCATGAATTTTTAATATATAACATTCAGATATTAGTATCCTTTGCTTTACCAACGGCAGAGGTTGATAATAAATCTTAATATTCTTTCCTACTGAGGATATTATTTGCCCTGCAATTCTTCTGAGCACAGTACTAGATCTAATCAACAGTTATATGTATTTCCATTACTTGTATATAATGTATAATGTATCTTCCCTCGTATCTTATTCGGTAAAGAATCTGCGTCCAATGTAGGAGACCCGGGTTCAATTCCTGGGTCAGGAAGATCCCCTGGAGAAGGAAATGGCAATGCACTCCAGTATTATTGCCTGGAGAATCCCATGGGCAGAGGAGCCTGGCAGGATACAGTCCATGGGGTCACGAGAGTTGGACACAGCTTAGCAACTAAACCACCACCATTTGTATGTAATATTATGCAACATATTTGTTGTTTATATTTCTTATATTTACAATTTTTATATTTCTTATATTTGTTACTTAAGAAATTATGAACATATTCCCAGGTCATAGAACAGATTTTTTATACTATCACTTTTTTTTTTTAATATCTTTTATTTTGAATTAATTTTTTTAATTTTATTTTATTTTTAGACTTTACATAACTGTATTAGTTTTGCCAAATATCAAAATGAATCCGCCACAGGTATACATGTGTTCCCCATCCCGAACCCCCCCCTCCCTCCTCCCTCCCCATTCCATCCCTCTGGGTCGTCCCAATGCACCAGCCCCAAGCATCCAGTATCGTGCATCGAACCTGGACTGGCAACTCGTTTCATACATGATATTTTACATGTTTCAATGCCATTCTCCCAAATCTTTATCACTTTAAAGATCACCTCAGGATTCAATTGTATGTAGCATCCACATTTTACTATGGAAAGTTTCCTAGGTTTTGTCTTATAAATAACTCTATGAAGAACGTCATTGGAGTATGTATGCATATGATGTAGAATTCACTGGGATATTAAAAAAGTTTCTGAGATATATTGCTTAATTTTTGTTAGAAAGGGTTTTTTTTTTATTTTTATTGGAATATAATGGCTTTATGACGTTATTTTCTGCTGTACAGCAAAGATAATCTCCATATGCATAGATATATCCCCTCTTTTTTGGATTCCCTTCCCACTGACAACACCAAAAAACACAAAATATTTTGTCTTTGGTTTCAAACATTGGAAGACTGTGAGAAATGACTGGGTCTTACATATTTAGTCCATGGAATCGAGCCCCAATCCTTTTTTAAAGTTTCTCTGAGGGCGGAAACCCAGTAGCTTTGTTTTGCCAACAGTTATGCTCTTCTATAATTAAAATTGCAAAAGGCACCCACCCTGAAAGGAAAAAAGTATTTAGTGGCCAAAATTTCCTTTCTAGCTAGAGGAGTCTAAAATAAGGTTTAAAGAAGGGACTGCAACATTCCAGGAAATGAATTTATAAATAGGAATCCTAGCATTCCACACCTGTGCAT
Source organism: Bubalus bubalis (assembly GCF_019923935.1). Taxonomy (NCBI): domain Eukaryota; kingdom Metazoa; phylum Chordata; class Mammalia; order Artiodactyla; family Bovidae; genus Bubalus; species Bubalus bubalis. Next base: position 22,254,571 of record NC_059163.1, read on the forward strand.
ACTAATAAATGGTAACAACATTCATTCAAGTAGACGGATTTAGGAACCCATGCTTGAATACAGTGTTTTTATCTTTTGTGTTTGGCCAGGTAACAACTGACAGCTTCAATTACCCAGCTACTATTATGCAAATGAAACTAAAGCCAGAATTCATGCACCTGTGCTTGCCTCTGGATTTAATATTTCTAATGAGTACTTAAATCCTGTTCTGCAGACAAGCACGTGAGATTGCTCAACTCAGATTACAGTAGAGCAGGTGAAAAGCTTTTCAAATGGAGACAATACTTTCAAGGAATTCAATAAGGCAGAGTATACACAAGGCTTAGACATTGTCAGATGGAAAGTAGACACAACAGGAGTATAATAAATTATTAAGAAGTCTGTTAGTATTGAGATGCTTGGGCCGAGTGACATTAAAATAACGAGGAAAAAACGTAAAGAAAAATACTTAGCTATCCACTAGGTTTCGCATTGTAGGAGATCCTTTGTACTTGCTTAGCAGCATCAGATCTGTAGTCTCTCTGCTGCTACTGCTGCTTAGTCGCTTCAGTCGTGTCCAACTTTGTGCAATCCCATAGACGGCAGCCCTGGGAGTTCTCTTTCTGCTTTATAACAATGTGCTCAACTTAAACTTTACTTGCAAAATTTTTTACTGTGTTATCCAAATAACATATGGCTTTCTGCATATCAGTGAAATAGCAGCAGCAAGAATAGTGTGTGTGCACTGTTGCTCAGTCATGTCCGACTCTTTGCAACTCCGTGAACTTTAGCCCACCAGGCTCCTCTGTCCATGGAATTCTCCAGGCTAGAATACTGGAGTGAGAGCCATTCCCTTCTCCAGGGACTCTTCCCAATCCAGGACTGAACAAGTGTCTCCTGCCTTGCAGGAGGATTCTATTTTATTTATTTACTTATTTTATAACTTTACAATATTCTTTACCATCTGAGCCACCAGGGAAGCCCAATGATAATAGCAGTTAACATTCAATTAGCTTTTACCTTGTGCAAGATATAGATTATAGGATTTCATGGGATTTACATAATTTGCCAATATTATGTCATTTAATCCTTACAAAAAAAACTAATGAGAAAATAACTATTGACCTTATTTTACAAATGAGGGAACTGAGCCTTAGCCAACGCATAATGATTAAGAGACAGAGAAGAAGACAATTCTAACTCAAACTACAGAGAAAAGGGCAAGATAAATATGCCTTTCTTTCCCAGAATGTTGCAGAGAAATGAACAAAAAAGTCAAGGAGTTTATAATGAACTAATTACTATTTTTTTTTAATATCATGTACCCTTCTGACAAACCCTTCCCAACACTTAGCAATAAAATATCTAGAAAAGCGACACATTCTTCCATATGCTAATTTCTCTTGTTTAAAAAGTAGAAGTATTAAACTGTGATAAGATAGACCCCAAATATTCAGATGTCCAAGAGATTAAATATTCAACTGAGATTTTAAGATGGCTCCAGTCTAAGTAGGAAGAAGAGGAGAAGGTAGTATGGCATAACACAAGGTCATCTTCATCTTTGTACCTTAAAAAATCTTTCCGAGAGTCTTATCACCTGTGCTTGCTTATTACATTTGAATGGTCAGAAATGGGTCACATGGCCACGTCTAGTTGAAAGGGAAGCTGAGAAAGTGATTATAATTAGTTGGGCACATTTCCATCTTGAAACAAATCAGAGATTTATGTTTAATGAAGAAAAGAATGGATATTCAATAGGTCACTATCAGTTGCTGCTAAGAGAATAAAATATAGCCTGTTTTTTTTTTTTTTCTGTAGATTTTGAAAGATAATAAAAGACTATAGTTTAGTATTATAATGAAAATTTTAATTCTAAATTGGACAATTATATAAGCTGCAAATAGAGTAACATTTTAAAGTAAATCTTTGAACCACAAACTGAAATAACAAAAAACTAGCAAAATTAGCAAGCACTTGATTTCACAATTTAAGAAATATTTAAAATTGTATTCTGAACATTAAAAAGCAGTGTTTAAACTGAAATATAAAGGTAATAAAACTATAATTTGAAAAGATATATGTTCCCTATGTTTATAGCTGGCTTCTCAGCCCCACCCGTAAGCAGAAAATTAGATTAAAGATTTACTGAGCAGGCCCTGCCTACCAGAGCAAGACCCAGATTTCCCCACAGCCAATCCTTCCCATCAGGAAGCTTCCACAAGCCTTTAATCCTTGTCCATCAGAGGACAGAACGAAAAACACAGAAAACTAACCAAACTGATCATATGGATCACAGCCCTGTCTAACTCAATGAAACTATAAGCCACGCAGTAGGGCCACCCAAGATGGAAGGGTCATGGTGGAGAGTTCTGACAAAACGTGGTCCACTGGAGAAGGGAATGGCAAACCACTTCAGCATTCTTGCCTTGAGAACCCCATGAACAGTATGAAGAGGCAGAAAGATACGACACTGAAAGGTGAACTCCCCAGGTCGGCAGGTGTCCAAATTGCTACTGGAGATGGGTGGAGAAATACCTCTAGATGGAATGAAGAGGCTGAGCCAAAGTGGAAACAACACCTGGTTGTGGACGTGTCTGGTGGTGAAAGTAAAGTTCAACGCTACAAAGAACAGCATTGCATAGGAACTTGGAATGTTAGGTCCATGAATCAAGGTAAATTGGACGTGGTCAAACAGGAGATGGCAAGAGTGAGCATCGACATTTTAGGAATCAGTGAAATAAAATGGACTGGAATGGGCAAATTTAATTCAGATGAACATTATATCTATTACTGTGGGCAAGAATCCATTAGAAGAAATGGAGTAGCCCTCATAGTCAACAAAAGAGCCCAAAATGCAGTATTTGGGTGCAATTTCAAAAATAACAGAATGTTCATTTCATTCTGTTCATTTCCAAGGCAAGCCATTCAATATCACAGTAATACAAGTTTATGCCCCAAACACAAAGAAGCTGAAGTTGAATGGTTCTATGAAGACCTACAAGACTTTCTAGAACTAACATCAAAAATAGATGTCCTTTTCATCATAGGGAACTGGAATACAAAAGTATGAAGTCAAGAGACACCTGGAGTAACAGGCAAGTTTGGCCTTGGAATACAAAATGAAGCAGGGAAAAGGCTAACAGAGTTTTGCCAAGAGAACGTGCTGGTCATAGCAAACACCCACTTCCAACAACACAATGGATGACTCTACACATGGATATCACCAGATGATCAATACTGAAATCAGAGTGATTATATTGTTTGTAGCTAAAGATGGAGAAGCTCTATCAGTTCAGTTCATTGCTCAGTCGTGTCTGACTCTTTGCGACCCCATGAAACGCAGCACGCCAGGTCTCCCTGTCCATCACCATCTCCCGGAGTTCACTCAAACTCACGTCCATCGAGTCAGTGATGCCATCCATCCATCTCATCCATTGTCATCCCCTTCTCCTCCTGCCCCCAATCCCTCCCAGCATCAGAGTCTTGTCCAATGAGTCAACTCTTCGCATGAGGTGACCAAAGTACTGGAGTTTCAGCTTTAGCATCATTCCTTCCAAAGAACACCCAGGGCTGATCTCCTTTAGAATGGACTGGTTAGATCTCCTTGCAGTCCCAGGGACTCTCAAGAGTCTTCTCCAACACCACAGTTCAAAAGCATCAATTCTTTGGTGCTCAGCTTTCTTCACAGTCCAACTCTCACATCTATACATGACCACTGGAAAAACCATAGCCTTGACTAGACAGACCTTTGTTGGCAAAGTAATGCCTGGGCTTTTCAATATGCTATCTAGGTTGGTCATAACTTTCCTTCTAAGCAGTAAGCGTCTTTTAATTTCATGGCTGCAGTCAGCATCTGCAGTGATTTTGGAGCCCAAAAAGATAAAGTCTGACACTGCTTCCACTGTTTCCCCATCTATTTCCCATGAAGTGATGGGACCAGATGCCCTGATGTTAGTTTTCTGAATGTTGAGCTTTAAGCCAACTTCTTCACTCTCCTCTTTCACTTTCATCAAGAGGCTTTTGAGTTCCTCTTCACTTTCTGACATAAGGGTGGTGTCATCTGCATATCTGCTGCTGCTGCTGCAGCAGCTGCTGAGTCGCTTCAGTCATGTCCAACTCTGTGCAACCCCAGAGATGGCAGCCCACCAGGCTCCCCTGTCCCTGAGATTCTCCAGGCAAGAACACTGGAGTGGGTTGCCATTTCCTTCTCCAATGCATGAAAGTGAAAAGTGACAGTGAAGTCACTCAGTCATGTCTGACTTTTAGCGACCCCATGGACTGCAGCCCACCAGGCTCCTCCATCCATGGGATTTTTCAGGCAAGAGTACTGAAGTGGGGTGCCATTGCCTTCTCCACTGCATATCTGAGGTTATTGATATTTCTCCCAGCAATCTTGATTCCATCTTGTGCTTCTTCCAGCCCAAAGTTTCTCATGATGCACTCTACATAGAAGTTAAATAAGCAGGGTAACAATATACAGCCTTGACATACTCCTTTTCCTATTTGGAACCAGATGGAAAAGCTCTATACAGTAAGCAAAAACAAGACTTGGAGTTCAGATCATGAACTACTTATTGAAAAATTCAGACTGAAACTAAAGAGGGTAAGGAAAACCACAAGGGCATTCATGCATGACCTAAATCGAATTCCATATAATTATACAGTGGAAGTGACAAATAGATTCAAGAGTTTAGGTCTTATAGACAGAGTGCTGAAAAACCATGGACAGAGGTTCATAACATTGTACAGGAGGCAGTGATCAAAACCATCCCCAAGGGGGAAAAAAATGCAAAAAGGCAAAATGGTTTGTCTGAGAAGGCCTTACAAATAGCTGAGAAAAGAAGAGAAGTGAAAGGCAAAGAGAAAAGGAACGATATATCCATCTGAGCAGAGTTCCAAAGAACAGCAAGCAGAGATAAGAAAGTTTTCCTAAGTGATCAATGCAAAGAAACAGAGGAAAACAATAGGATGGGAAAGACTAGAGATCTCTTCTAGAATATTAGAGATACCAAGGGAACATTTCATGCAAAAATGGGAACAATAGAGGACAGAAATGGTATGGACCTAAGAGAAGCAGAAGATATTAAGATGAGGTGGCAAAATACACAGAAAATAAAAGTGAAAGTCAGTCAGTCATGTCCAACTCTTTGCAAACCCCTGGCAGCCTGCCAGTTTCTTCTGTCCATGGAATTCTTCAGGCTAGAATACAGGAGTGGGTAGTCTTTCTCTTCTTCAGGGGATCTTCCCTACCTGGGGATTGAACCCAGGTCTCCCACATTGCAGGTGAATTCTTAACCATTTGAGTCACCAGGGAAACCCAAGAATACTGGAGTAGGTAACCTATCCCTTCTCCAGTGGATCTTCCCAACCTAGAACTATATAAAAAAGATCTTAATGACTCAGATAACCACGATGGTGTGATCACTCACCTAGAGACAGATATCCTGGAGTAGGAAGTCAAGATCACTATGAACAAAGCTGGTGGAGGTGATAGATTTCTAGCTGAGCTATTTCAAATCCTAAAAGATGATGGTGTTAAAAGTGCTGCACTCAATATGCCAGCAAATTTGGAAAACTCATCAGTGGCCACAGGACTGGATTTCATTCCAATCCCAAAGAAAGGCAATGCCAAAGAATGTTCAAACTATTGCACAATTGCATTCATTCCACATGCTAGCAAAGTAATGCTCCAAGGTAGGCTTCAACAGTACATGAACCTAGAACTTCCAGATGTTCAAGCTGGATTTAGAAAAGGCAGAGGAACCAGAGATCAAATTGTTAACATCTACTGGACCATTGAAAAAGCAAGATAATTCTAGAAAAAAAATCTACTTATGCTTTATTGACTATGCCAGACCCTTTGACTGTGTGGATCATAACAAATTATGGAAAATTCTTAAGGAGATGGGAAAACCTGACCACCTGACCTGCCTCCTGAGAAATGTGTATGCAAGTCAAGAAGCAAGGGTTAGGACATGGAAAAACAGACTGTTTTTTAGGAAAGGAGTACATCAGGACTATATATTGTCACCCTGCTTATTTAACTTCTATGCAGAGTACATCATGAGAAACGCAGAACTGGATGAAGCAGAAGCTGGAATCAAGATTGCTGGGAGAAATATCAATAACCTCAGATATGCAGATGACATCACTCTTATGTCAGAAAGTGAAGAGGAACTCAAAAGCCTCTTGATGAAAGTGAAAGAGGAGAGTGAAAAAGTTGGCTTAAAGCTCAACATTCAGAAAACTAAAATCATGGCATCCGGTCCCATCACTTCATGGCAAATAGATGGAGAAACTTTAGTGAAAACAGTGGCAGACTTTATTTCAGGGGGCTCCAAAATCACTGCAGATGGTGACTGCAGCCATGAAATTAAAAGACACTTGCTCCTCGGAAGAAAAGCTATGACAAACCTAGACAGTGTATTAAAAAGCAGAGACATTACTTTGCCAAGATAGTCCATTTAGTCCATATAGTCAAAGCTATGGTTTTACCAATAGTCATGTATGGATGTGAGAGTTGGACCATAAAGAAGGCTGAGTGCCAAAGAAGTAATGCTTTTGAACTGTGGTGTTCAAGGAAATTCTTGAGAGTTCCTTGGACTGAAGGATATCAAACCAGTCAATCCTAAAGGAAATCAACCCTGAATATTCCTTGGAGGGACTGATGCTGAAGCTGAAGCTCCAATACTTTGGCAAAGAACTGAACCATTGGAAAAGACCCTGATTCTGGGAAAGAGTGAAGGCAGGAGGAGAAGGGGATGACAGAGGATAAGATGGCTGGATACCATCACCAACTCAATGGACATGGTTTTGCTCAAGCTCTGGGAGATGGTGAAGGACAGGGAAGCCTGGTGTGCTACAGTCCATGGGGTTGCAAAGAGTCAGACATGACTGAGAGACTGAACAGCAGCAGATGGCCTTGATGGTAAAGAAGACGCCTGCCAACACAGGAGATGTAAGAGACACGGGTCCAGTTCCTGAGTCAGGAAGATCTCCTGGAGGAGGGCATGGCAACCCACTCCAGTATTCTTGCCTGTAAAATCCCATGGACAGAGAAGCCTGATGAGCTACAGTCCACAGCATCACAAAGAGTCAGACATGACCGAAGCGACTAAGCGTGCACATGTCCATATCAGCACTATTTACAATAGCCATGACATGGAAGCAATTTAAGTGTCCATCAACAAAGGAATGTAATATTATTCAGCCATCAAAAATGATGAAATAATTCCATTTGCAGAAACATTGTTAGATCTAGAGATTATCAGTCTAAGTGAAGCGCATCAGAAAGAGAAAGACAAATGTCATTATGACATATTTTATATGCGGAACCTAAAATATGATACCAAATGAACTTATTTATGAAACAAAAACAGATACAAAGAATAGACTTGTGATTTCCAAGCAGGAGGCAGATAGGGGAGTAAGGAATGGGATTAATTTGGGGATTAGCAGAGGCAAATTATTACATACAGGCTGGATAAACAGCAACGTCCCACTGTATAGAATAAGCAACTATATTCAATATCTTGTGACAAATCATAAAGGAAAAGAATATGAAAGGAATATACAACTATGCATATCTGAGTCACTTTACTGTACAGAAGAAATTAACACATTTTATATCAACTATGCATAAAATTTTTAATGATAAAAAGAAATGCAAAGGTAAAAAATCTTAAATCATGATTTCTTTCTTTCACTCATATTTCACATATAATACTTTAACATTTAAATAATTACGCATGGAAAAGGAAATGGCAACCCACTACAGTATTACTGCCTGGGATATACAATGGACAGAGGAGCCTGGTGGGTTTAAGGCCCATAGAATTGCAAGGAGTCAGACAGTAATGATTGAGCATGCACATCAGGAAATCTTTTGAAAGCTACCTTCAAAATATATCTGGAACTTGGCCATTGTTTCCTATTTCCACTCCCTTACCATCATGATCAAGCTATCCTCATCTCTTTCATAGATTATGAAACTAGACTTTTAATTGATCTCCCCACTTCCTCCTTTGCCTCTCAACACAGCAGCCACAGTCATACTTCTGAAATGTAAATCATTTTTGTCTCTGCTTTTAACCATCTAAAAGATTCCAGTATTTTTCCAAAACAAAACTTCAAGTTTGCATATTGATTTACAAGGTCCCATGTGATCTTTGCCATCACCCAGGCCCACATCACAGATCTTGAATGTCATTTCCTATCGGCTCTATTACTTATCACCTCTAGCCACTCCTGGAAGCACATGTCTGCCTCAAGCTCTTTGCACATGATTTCACTCTGCCTGGAACACTTTCTTCTCCAAAATTGCTTGGCTTTCCCCTCACTTTCTTTGTTTTTTTCCTATATTTATTTCAATTTATTTGGCTGTGCCCTTGGAATATTGATTAGGCACTGGCGGGGATGCTATGGAAAATGACTCTCCTCCAGCATTCTGTATCCAACCTCTTCTACTTTCTTTTCCTTCCCTACATTTATCATCCTTGTAACTTACAATGCTGTCTTCCTTGTTTATTGTCTCTCTTCCCTGTACAGAGTAACCTCTAACAAAGCAGGGACTTTACTTTCTGTTAACTGGTTAATCCTTGCACCTGAACACCTTTGGCACATAGAAGATAATAAGTACTTGTTGAATCTCTTGATGAACATTATTAGTTAATATAAAGAAGAAAAGCCTTAGATTTCAGAAAAAAGGTCTAGATTACAGCTTAATTAAATTACCTTCTTTTTGCATACAATTTCTACAAATGCTATTCTCCAGAAAACATAATCTTGGTAGCAAGGTTATTTTAAAGTATCTTAAAAGTTTTTCACTGACTGTTTCAAGAAGTAGTTATATCTTACAAATAAAATCTCTACTATTTCTGAAAGAAATCACCAATATTGACATGATCTATTCTGCTATTCTTTCCATTTCAAATTTTGAAACACCATCATCATAGTCGCAGATATACTTTCAAATGTATCTGTGATGGTATTGCAATCACATTCCAAGGCAAACATCTGGAAGCCAAAACCCCTTGTGTATTTCACATAAATATCCTCGCCACACTGGTGAACGTGTGACCTGCTTTGCTAACTCACATGCATTTTAAAAACCAGTATTTACAGTCTGTAAGGAAAATATTTTGTCTTGGTGATTTAATACAATTTCTCCCCTCAGGTCACATTTCTTTTTCCCTCACTATTCAAATACTGCTCTCCAAACAAGACACTAGGTGTTTAAAAATGTTGTACTATATCAAAGAAAGGGCTTCCAAGGTGGAACTCATGGTAAAAATCTTGCTTGCCAATGCAGGAGACATAAGAGACGCGGGTTCAACCCCTGGATCAGAAAGATCCCCTGGAGGAGGACACGGCAACCCACTCCAGTATTCATGCCTAGAGAATCTCACGAACAGAAGAGTGTGGCGGGATACTGTCCATAGGGTCACAAAGAGTCGGACATGACTTAGTGACTTAGCACTCACACAAAGAAAGGGAAATCTGGTGTCTTCTAATGCAGTTAATTTATAAGTAATGCATTGTCCTTCCTTTGCATCCACAGGTCCCCTCACCTCATTGGGTTTTTCTTACAACCTACCTTGTTTATCAACAAAAGGAAGGCACTGTACCTAATCAGGGAATAAGCAGGTACAGGTGAGCAAAGAGTCCTTGGCCTCTCTCCACACACAGAGAAAAGAAAAACAAAAACACAACACAGTAGTTCCAAAATAGCTCTTTAAAATGTTTCTCTACAAAAATTCAAGATAAAAATGTGTTCATGTGAAACACATGACTGTATTCCAGCAATAATTAAAACACAGTTGGATGATTCAAAGGGCCAACTAATTTTACTGTAAATGAATGAAACTATAAGCACAGATTGAGAGAAAATGAACAATACAACACAGAGATACAAAAGCATTGAGTATTTTATGAAAATTCAACTAGAAAATAAAAAAAAAATTCATGTAATATGACACTTTATATTCTAAAAATGAACCAGGGAAAGTTTCTTAAGCTATTTAAATGACTAAACTGAGACCCAAAACACAAGTCACACCTATTCCAAGAAAGGAACTGAAGTGCTCCGATTAGCAGAGAACACAGCACATGCGAAGGGCTGGATGTAAGAGAATATGTGGTGGTTTGGTCGCTCAGTCATGTCTGACTCTTGCGACCCCATGGGCTGTAGCCCGCCAGGTTCTTCTGTCTGTGGGATTTTCAGGGCAAGAATACTAAAGTGGGTCACCATTCCCTCCTCCAGGGGATATTCCCGACCCAGGGATTGAACCCAGGTCTCCTGCAATGCAGGCAGCTTCTTTACAGACTAAGCCACCAGGGAAGCCCCATAAGAGAATATGGAGCAGGCAAAGGTGCAAGGCACAGCGGCTTTAAGAATTCAGCAAGAGAGAAGACTGCTAGGTCAGAGAGTCTAGAAATCACTGAAATGTTTCACTGAGAAAGATTGTTCTGGCTACCTGCAGAGAGATTGAAATGGAGATATTTACTAAAGGGAGATATAGAAGCTTGTGGGAGTAATCCAAGCAGGTCATTTCATGGCCTGAAATAAGAGAGTGGGTGAATAGAAGTGAATGTATTTGGTATCAGTAAGGCAGTAAAGGTGTCAGGATTTAGGAATTGTTTGGGTAGACACAGAAAGGAGAAAAGGTGATCAGAATAAGAAAGAAATGTTGGGATGCTTAAATTTAAATACCGAAATGAAAGCTGGAGAGAATGAGTTTCATTTTGAATACACTGTCTTTAAAATCACTGTAGAATATTCAAGTCCAAAATCCAGGAAGGGCCCTTTTCTTTTCTCATCCAGTCCACAAGTAAAGCCTATTGGCTCTAACTTCAAAAATGTACCTATTAGAATCTGATCTGAGCACTTCTCACCATTTGCTCTGCTCTTATCCTAGTCCAAGACACCACCATCTTGCTCTGGGATTATTGCAACAGTCTCCTAATTGGCCTCCGTGTCCCTTTATAATTGATTTTCAGTATAGCAGCCAGAGTGATCCTTTTAAATTTAAGTCAGATTGTGTCATTGCTTGGCTCAAACCCTCCAAAGACCTCCCATCTCACACAGAATAAAATCCAAAGGCATAGCATAGCCTCCAAGGTCATGTCCCTCCCAACTCCTGCATCTCTGATCACGTCTCTAACTCCCTCCCCCAACCCACACCGTTCTCCTTGCCATTTCTCAAACAAGTCAAGCATGCTTCCATCTCAAGGCTCTGTATATGTGCCTCTTTCTGCCTGGAACACTCTGCACTCACATAGCCACAGAGCTCACTGCTGTACTCGGTCACATAATTGAGAAGTCATCCCTGATGATGGAGAAGGCAAAAGCAACCCACTCCAGTATTCTTGCCTGGAAAATCCCATGGACAGAGGAACCTGGTAGGTTGCAGTCCATGGGGTCGCTAAGAGTCGGGCACGACTGAGCGACTTCACTTTCACTTTTCACTTTCATGCATTGGAGAAGGAAATGGCAACCCACTCCAATGTTCTTGCCTGGAGAATCCCAGGGACGGGGGAGCCTGGTGGGCTGCCATCTATGGGGTCACAGAGAGTCAGACAGAACTGAAGCAACTTAGCAGCAGCAGCAGCAGCATCCCTGATGAACCCATTGTGAGACTATTGAAAATACCACCCCCACCCTTTTCTGTTTAAACATTATTTGTCTTCATGACACAGTGTTCATCACTACCTGGTATTATATTATTCCCTGACAGATAGCTCCTTTCTTTCTCACAAACCAACAGTTATGAAGCTTTAATGAATCTAGTACCTAAAGTGTCTCTGGTTCTGTCTCTTCTCCTCAGTCTCCTGTGCCACTGCATTCATTCATCCACTCATTCAAAAAAACATTCTCGGGATTTCTCTGGTGGTCCAAAGGCTAAAACTCCGAGCTCCCAATGCAGGGGGGCCCAGATACGATCCCTGATCAGGGAACGAGGTCCCACATGCCTCACCTAACAGTTTGTGTTCAACTAAAAATCCCGTGCAACTAAGCATAGGGCTTCCCAGGTGGCACGAGTGGTAAAGAACCCACCTGCCAATGCAGGGTTCGATTCCTGGGTTGGGAAGATCCCCTGGAGAAGGGCTTGGCAACCCACTCCAGTATTCTTGCCTGGAGAATCCCATGAACACAGGAGCCTGGTAGGCTACAGTGCAGGGGGTCGCAAAGAGCCAGACACAACTGAAGTAATTTAGCACAGCATACAAAGATACCACAACTAAGACTTGGTACAGCCAAGTTAATAAATTTAAAGACAAACAAAAAAGAAACTTCTTGAGCTTCTTGATTAAAGAAAAATCATTAGCTCTCTGTTACATGCCAGATATAATACTTTGTTGTTGCTCAGTCACTCAGTCATGTCCAGCTCTTTGCCACCCCATGGACTGCAGAATGCCAGACTTCCCTGTGCTTCACCATCACCCAGAGCTTGCTCAAACTTATATCACTGAGTCAGTGATGTCATCCAACCATCTCATCCTCTGTCGTCCCCGTCTCCTCCTGCCTTCAATCTTTCCCAGCATCAGGGTTTCTAACAAGTTGGCTCTTCACATCAGTTGGCCAAAGTATTGGATTTTCAGCTTCAGCATCAGTCCTTCCAATAAATATTCAGGACTGATTTCCTTTAGGATGGACTGGTTGGATCTCCTTGCAGTCCAAGGGACTCTCAAGAGTCCTCTCCAACACCACAGTTCAAAGGCATCAATTCTTCAGCACTCAGCCTTCCTTATGGTCCAACTCTCACATCCATACATGACTACTGGAAAAACCATAGCTTTGACTAGATGGACCTTTGTTGGCAAAGTAGTGTCTCTGCTTTTTACTATGCTGTCTAGGTCTGTGAATGCCAAGAGAAATGAATCAATGAACATACAGTTTAGTGATGAAAACAGGACTGCAAATAATTATCATACAATGCAGGACACTGTGATTAAAAACACAACATTGCCCAAGAGATTGTAAAGTCACATTTTTGGTTGTGGGGTTGGCAGTGACTTGTGACCTGGGTCTGGAAGATGGTGAGAACAGCAAAGAATATGGGAGAGATATGGAATTTCTGAAGGGAAAACAAAGGGCAAGTTCAAAGACCAGGAGTAGAAGGTGAGGAACAACATCTCATGTTTCTGGAAGTACAAATAACCGGGTCTGGCTAGAGTAGAGGTTAGAGGGGAGTGAAGTGGCAGGAACAGCAGAACTTAGTAACCATCAGCTGAAAACAGGAAAGATTTTTTTCTAAAAGAGGAATATTGTCAAGAATAGTAGGTTGACAGCTCCCTCGCTCCTTCTGTTCTGTGAAGACAAAGTGAGAGACAGTCTTCTGTGAACCAGGAAGCAGGTTTTCATCAGACACAGATCAGCAGTCTTGATTTTGGAGTTGCCATCCTCCAGAACTGTGAAAAATAAATATCTGTTGTTAATAAGTCACCCAATTGATGGTATTTTTGTTATGGCAGCCTGAAGAGAGTAAGATAGGGACCGAGCCATCTCTCCATGCTGTCCACTGCAAATGGGGTCATAGAGACAGACAGACACAGGAGTTTCCATAATCCATGACTCTAAAGACAAAGGGCTAGGAGGAGATACAGGGAAGGGCTGCCTTTTTCTTTTCAAACCAAATGGTATAAGCATGTTGTAGGTAAAGATGCAGTAAGTGGGATGAGGTTTCAAATACAGGGGAGTGGGTCTAATGGGCACAAAAGAGGATTAGAGGAATTCTAAGGATTGGCATTAAATTCAAATATGGAAGGGCTCCCAGTAAGATAGAGTTTCCCTGGTGTCTCAGATGGTAAAGAATCTGCCTGCAATCAGAGGACCCAGGTTCAATCCCTGGGTCAGGAAGAACTCCTGGAGAAGGGGATGGCATCCCACTCCAATATTCTTGCCTAGAGAATCCCATGGACAGAGGAACCTGGCAGACTACAGTCCATAGGGGTGCAAAGAGTCAGACATGACTGAGCGACTATAACTACTACTCCAGTAAGATGGAAACTATAAAGCAGCTCCTTCTTTTATTTTTTTTTTTTGCCACGGCATGAGGCATGTGGGATCTTAGTTAACAGACCAAGGATGGAACCTGCCGGGAGCAGGAGCTCCGCCCCTGGCAAAGGTCATGAGGAAGGAGGCTCAGCATATGCAAAGGCGGGATCGAGCCTCAGGAGTCCCCCCTGGAAATTCTCGAGCATCTACCCCCAAAACCAGAGTCTGCCTACTTTCTGCTTTGTGCTCTCACCTACACCTCTGACTTTACGGGGGGCTGTCCCTCACTACCTCTCTCTAAAAAAAAGAGTTAACTTACAGCTCCAGTTAATAAAGTTCCTGGGTGTGATAGTGTTTCAACCTAAAAACTCCTTTGGAAGTCCTCTAGCCTGCCTGAATAGGTTTTTCCGGCCACATGTGATTGCTCAGAGCCTCCCAACTGTGAGAGGCATGAGATGTTCTAAACTGTCTAAATACAGATTCCTTTGAGCAGTTAAAAGATTGATTAAAAATTGTATTGGTGAAGAGTTTTTCACTTTTTGGGCCAATGTTTGCTGCTAAGTCTCCATATCCCTTACCTACTGTGTCCCTGGCAGTGTATTGATTAATATGATTGGTGTAAGTAGTAGCTTTAATGTTTGTAACCTTGGACCCTTGAGTTAATTCTTTTTCTTGTTGTAGCTCACCACACCTTTGCCCTATAGGAATGCAACTTTATCTAATGCTTTTGGAGGGTGGCTCCTGACTAATCACCTTTAGAGAAAAATAAGTTTTCTGAAGAAAGGGTCTTAAAATGTTAACAGGCCTCCAGGCCAGAAGATGATGAAAATCACAAGTAAGTTTGCAGGAAGAAAGCCTGGTTTACTGCATGACTCTACCCCTTCCCCCATTATCCTCTATGCATAACTTAAGGTTTAAAAACTACTTTGGAAAATAAAGTCCGGGCCTTGTTCACCAAAACTTGGTCTCCCCATGTCGTTCTTTCTCTCACCTTCTGGCTGAATTATTCAGCCTCTTTTCTCCACTGAATTTCCTCACTGAGCTATCCTTATTTAGCCACTCTTTATATCGTTAATTAACATTTAATTAAGCAATTGTTTCCTGATCCTCGCAGACGCCATCCCTGCTTCGAATTCCCTGGATCCACCGCGGCTGGACCCTGGCAGGAACCCATAACCCCTGCAGTGGAAGTACAGAGTCCTAACCTCTGGACCACTGGGGAAATCCCAATCAAGCAGTTTCTGATGTATCCCCTTCCATTTATTTATAGAAATGTGCATGTGCCTACCCAGCCAGGTCTGACTCTCTGTGACCCCATGGACTGTAGCTTGCCAGGCCACTCTTTTCACAGGATCTTAGTGGAAGTGCAGAGTCCTAACCACTAGACCATTGGGGAATTCCTTATCTAGCAGCTTCTGATGTATCCCCTTCTGGAGATTTATGAGAATAACACACAACCACAGGAGAAACCAAGAATCTTAATCAATAACCTACCAGATTGTAAGAATTGTCCATTAACCAAAAGATAGGTGGGGCTCTGAATCAGTAAACAGGAGAAGGAAGTTAGGGGGTAATAGCCAACCCCTCAGCTGCTTGCAAACCTAATGGACAGCTTACGAGATTTGTCAGCCAGGAAAACAGCAAGCATTCCCTTCTTCAAGGTCTGAGATAGCTAAGCTCTTTAACCGCCCTTCTCCAACAATTATTTTCTTAATGTAACAATGCCATAGAGTATCCCTTTTTTTCAGGCATACACATAGTGTTGGAAAAAGCAATCATAAGAAGCTGTGAAGATTTAATAAACTCCGAAACAGAGGGGGTTCACCAGGATATGTAAAGGAGACGAATGGAAGTGCAGAGGTGAGCATGGTCAGGCAGTTCCAGTGAAAGGGAGAGCAGACCAGTCCTGGTGAGGCAGGGTGTTCAAGGGGTAAGAGGAATCATTTGGTGAAAGATGGGGAAAGACTTGATTTTTTTTTTTTTTTTAGGATTTTTTTAAATGTAAACCATTTTTAATTTTTATTCAATTTGTTATAATACTGTTTCTGTTTTGTGTTTTGATTTCTTGGCTTCAAGGTATGTGGGATCTTAGTTCCCTGACCAGGGATTGAATGCAATCCTTTCATTGGAAGGCAAAGTCACAACCACTAGACCACTGGGGAAGTCCCAGGAAAGGTCTTATTATAGAGGGATCTTCACTTTCTGATTTTGGCTTTGCACACTGTTCTCCAAACAACAGAAAGTCATGGAGGGCTTTTGTAAAAGCTGGGTCAATGAAAAGAGTGGCATTTTAGGAATACTGCTGCTGCTGCTGCTAAGTCACTTTAGTCGTGTCCAACTCTGTGCAACTCCATAGACGGTAGCCCACCAGGCTCCCCTGTCCCTGGGATTCTCCAAGCAAGAACACTGGAGTGGGTTGCCATTTCCTTCTCCAATGCATGAAAGTGAAAAGTGAAAGTGAAGTCACTCAGTAGTGTCTGACTCTCAGCGACCCTATGGACTGCAGCCCACCAGGCTCCTCTGTCCATGGGATTTTCCAGGCAGGAGTACTGGAGTGGGGAGTGCCATTGTCCTTTAGCTTTGTCATTGCCAACACCCACATAGGCAAATATTGTGAAAGTAAAAGTTTCTCACTCATGTCCGACTCTTTGCGACCCCATGGACTATACAGTCAATGGAATTCTCCAGGCCAGGATACCAGAGTGGGTAGCCTATCCCTTCTCCAGGAGATCTTCCCAACCCAGGAATCGACCCAGGGTCTCCTGCATTGCAGGTGGATTCATGTAAGGAAGATGCAATAAACAGAAAAGGGTCACAGATAAATTCTCTAAAAACCCTCCAAGTCTCTTCCTACACACAGTTAGTTCAGTTGTTCAGTTGTGTCCGACTCTTTATGACCCCATGGATTGCAGCATATCAGGCCTCCCTGTCCATCACCAACTCCCGGAGTTTACCCAAACTCATGTCCATTGAGTCAGTGATGCCATCCAGCCATCTCATCATCTGTCCTCCTCTTCTCCCACCCTCAACCTTTCCCAGCATCAGGGTCTTTTCAAATGAGTCAGTTCTTCACATCAGGTGGCCAAAGTATTGGAGTTTCAGCTTCAACATCAGTCCTTCCAATGATTATTCAGGACTGATCTCCTTTAGGATGGACTGGATGGATCTCCTTGCTGTCCAAGGGACTCTCAAGAGTCTTCTCCAACATCACAGTTCATACATGACTACTGGAAAAACCATAGCCTTGATGTGATGGACCTCTGTTGGCAAAATAATGTCTCTGCTTTGTAATATGCTGTCTAGGTTGATCATAACTTTTCTTCCAAGGAGCAAGTGTCTTTTAATTTCATGGCTGCACTCACCATCAGCAGTGATTCTGGAGCCCCCAAAAATAAAGTCTGACACTGTTTCCCCATCTATTTGCCATGAAGTGATGGGACAAGGTGCCATGATCTTAGTTTTCTGAATGTTGAGCTTTAAGCCAACTTTTTTGCTCTCCTCTTTCACTTTCATCAAGAGTCTCTTTAGTTCTTCTTCACTTTCTGCCATAAGGGTGGTGTCATCTGCATATCTGAGGTTATTGATATTTCTCCCGGTAATCTTGATTCCAGCTTGTGCTTCCTCCAGCCCAGCGTTTCTCATGAGGCACTCAAGCAGGGTGACAATATACAGCCTTGACGTACTCCTTTTCCTATTTGGAACCAGTCTGTTGTTCCATGTCCAGTTCTAATTGTTAATTCATAACCTGTATACAGGTTCTCAAGAGGCAGGTCAGGTGGCCTGGTATTCCCATCTCTTTAAGAACTTTCCACAGTTTGTGGTGATCCACACAGTCAAAGGCTTTGGCATAGTCAATACAGCAGAAATAGATGTTTTTCTGGAACTCTCTTGCTTTTTCAATAATCCAGCAGATGTTGGCAATTTGATCTCTGGTTCACCTGCCTTTTCTAACACCAGCTTGAATATCTGGAAATTCACAGTTCATGTATTGTTGAAAGGCTTCCCTTGTGGCTCAGCTCGTAAAGAATCCACTTGCACTGCAAGAGAAATGGGTTGGGAAGATCCCCTGGAGAATGAAAAGGCTACCCACTCCAATATTCTATCCTGGAGAATTCCATGGACTGTATAGTCCATGGGGTCACAAAGAGTCGGACACAACTGAGCAACTTCCTATACTAATCTGTCATGAAAACTGCTTCCAATCTGAGTAGGATAATATTTTTTATGGAAACAAATGTTAGTGGTTAATATTAAAAGTACTTACAAGGAAGTTTCCAGTGATTCCATGATGAGCAAGCTTGACATGAGATTGAGGAACACAATTCTTGAAGATGATGATGAATTTATATCAACAGCAAATGGTGGTGGTAGTTTAGTTACTAAGTTATGTCCGACTGCAACGCCACGGACTATAACCCACCAAGCTCCTCTGTCCCTGGGATTTCCCAGGCAAGATTACTGGAGTGGGTTGCCATTTCCTTCTCTAGGGGATCTTCCTGACCCAGGTATTGAACTCGTAACTCCTGTGTTTCTTGCACTGCAGACGGATTCTTTACTGCTGAGCCAGCATGGAAGTCTCAAATAGCAAATAACAACTGCTAATATTACCTGAATATTCTTAATATGAACTAGGCATTCTATTCGGAGAAGACAATGGCACCCCACTCCAGTACTCTTGCCTGGAAAATCCTATGGATGGAGGAGCCTGGTGGGCTGTAGTCCATGAGGTCGCTAAGAGTCGGACGCGACTGAGCGACTTCACTTTCACTTTTCACTTTCATGCATTAGAGAAGGAAATGGCAACCCGCTCCAGTGTTCTCACCTGGAGAATCCCAGGGATGGGGGAGCCTGGTGGGCTGCCATCTATGGGGTCACACAGAGTCTGACACAACTGAAGCGACTTAGCAGCAGCAGCAGGCATTCTATTATGCACTGTGAGCCTTAGCTCTTTGTACCTCACAATAAAAAGATGTAGGTACTGAATGAGGAAAATGTAGCTTGAAAAGTTTAAGTATCTGCCCAAATAACACACAACTGGTATCTTGCTCTCATACAGTATGCTTTAGAAAGAGATGGAAAAAGTTCAAAGCAATTGTAACATCTCAGACTAAAGGCCTTGTATATGTGTTTGTTCAAGAACTAGATATTAGGTTCTTAGGATGTGCACAGAGATAGCTAGGCTGGAAACTATTAATATAATTATAATAACAGTGATATAAGACATGATACAATAGAACAGCTAAGTAAATCCATTCCACTTGCCTATTTGTCTATTTATTTACATTTGTTTGTTAGTTTTAATTAGAATCACATTTGTTTGTCTACCTTACAAACTACAGAATAACCTTATTTACTAAAATAACAGATTGCCAAGAGAACCCATTTTAAAATGGCAATATCTCATTCAATTTTAAAGCTATAAATTGCAATTGTAGAATTTTATGAATACAAAAAATTTTTACTTATTATTAAAAATCATTAGAATATTTAGAAGGTTTTATTTCTGTTTTAATTGGAAAGAGAATGATATTGAAGAGATGACATACAGATTTTTTCATTTAAATTTTCTCTTCAATAAATATACATTCTGAAGAAGGGAATGGCTACTCAGTCAAGTATTCTTGCCTGGTAAATCCCATAGACAAAGGAGCCTGGCAAGCTACACTCCACAGGGTTGCAAAGAGTCAGACATGACTAATCAACTAATATACACACACACAAATATACCTTGGCATAAGTAGTACAAGCTCCAGTACTAGTCTCTAGAGATTTATGATTTTGATTTAGTAAGTGTTAGGAGAATTTGCATGAAAGACCTTTTTAAGCGGGTAGTAGAAAGATTTGCAGAGAAGGCAATGGCACCCCACTCCAGTACTCTTGCCTGGAAAATCCCATGGACAGAGGTGCCTGGTAGGCTGCAGTCCATGGGGTCGCTAAGAGTTGGACACAACTGAGAGACTTCACTTTCACTTTTCACTTTCAGGCATTGAAGAAGGAAATGGCAACCCACTCCAGTGTTCTTGCCTGGAGAATCCCAGGGACGGGGGAGCCTGGTGGGCTGCCATCTATGGGGTCACACAGAGTCGGACACAACTGAAGCGATTTAGCAGCAGCAGCAGCAGAAAGATTTGGAGCTCTGAAGGAACAGAGAATTATTTTTCACTTTGAACTTCTGTTTATTCTTATATAATGAAATTTCTGTTTCTTATGCCAAAATGTACTTTTTCAAGCTATTTTCCAAGTGAATATATTTTCTTAATTTCTTGATTATAATTGCTGAGTAGTTCATCTCAGTTGAAGTTTTCAAAGTATTTAACTGCAGCTTATCTAGTTTATTCCAGCTGCTGTAACAAAATACCACAGACTGGGTAGGTTATAAACAACAGAAATTTATTTCTCTCAGTTCTGGAGGCTGGAAGTCCAAGATTAAGGCAACAGCATAATCGCATTCCCTGGTGAGGGCTGACTCTCCTGGTTCATAGCCAGCACTTTCTCTCTCTGTCCTCACATGGTGGAAAGGACAGAGACCTCTCTGGATCATCTTTATATAAGGCACTAACCATTCACAAGGGCTTCATTCTCATGACCTAAGCACCTCCCAAAGACCCCACTTCCTAATATCATCATCTTTGGAGGTTAGGACTTCCAACATATGAATGGTGAGGTCAGGTCAGGGGCAGGGGGGTGTGAAGGGCCAGAGACAAATATTCAAATCATAATAGATCCCAAGCCAAGGACCCTGCTGAGCTACACTCAGACTCCTGATCCACATAAACTGTGAGATACATAACTGGTAAGTAGTACATGTATGTACAGTTCTCATTCTGGAATCAGTTGATATTAAAAAACCAAAGTATCCGTATCTCCTATATGATTCCAATTTCCTGTATTATCTCTCTGATCAATCATGCATCTACTAAGACAAAATGATTTAAATGCCTATTATGATCCATACGTAGTGCTTCATGCAGAGGCTAAAGAGAGAGCAAGACCAGACACAGTCTCTGCCTTCATAAAGTGTGTTGCCTAGTGGAAAAGAGAGAGAAATTATTCAACTAATCATAAACTCATTTATAATATTGAGACCACTATAAATTCCAAGAGGAAGAATTTGTCCTAAGGAGAGTATATATTCATAGAGGTCAGAAAGTTTCCATGAGGAAGTGATCTGGGTGAAGGATAAGGTGTAAAATCTTTCTAGGCAAAGGAAGAAAATACATACAGAAATCCTGTGGCAGGAAAAACAAAGGATTTGAAAGAAGCCAAAATGAGCCTGGAAATTTTGCTAAGAATCCCTGATGGCTCAGATGGTAAAAAATCTGCCTGCAATGCAGGAGACCAGGGTTAGATCCCTGGTTTGTGAAGACTCCTTGGAGAAAGGAATGGCTACCCACTCCAGTATTCCTGCCTGAACAACCCCATGGACAGAGGAGCCTGGCAGGCTATAGTCCACGGGGTCACAAAGAGTTGGACACAACTGAATAACAGTTTGCTAAGGAGTTTAATCACATCAAGAACTCTTGAAAGACTTCAAAAAGATTTAAGCAAAAGGAAGCCATGAAAGTATTTGCATTTCAAAGAGATCATATGGGCTACGTGGTTGAGAGTGGACTGGAGAAGGCCAGAGTGGATGTGGTGGTGTTTTAGTCACTAAGTCATGTCCAACTCTTACAACCCCATGGACTATAGCCTGCCAGGCTGTCCATGCGATTCTCCAGGCAAGAATACTGGAGTGGGTTGCATTTCCTCCTTCAGGGGAATCTTCCTGATCCCGGGGTCAAATCTTGCACTACAGGTGAATTCTTTACCACTGAGCTACTAGGGAAACAGATATAGACAAATATTAACGAAGATACTGCAACAATCTAGGTAAGTGATGATGATAGGCTGGGACAGCTTCATGATAAACACTGAAGAGAAGACAGATGGAAGCTGGTGGATGAAATTCACAGATGTTGGTGATGGACTAATTCCCTGCTGCTGCTGCTGCTAAGTCTCTTCAGTCGTGTCTGACTCTGTGCGACCCCATAGACGGCAGCCCACCAGGCTCCCCCATCCCTGGGATTCTCCAAGCAAGAACACTGGACTGGGTTGCCATTTCCTTCTCCAATGCATGAAAGTGAAAGTGAAGTCGCTCAGTCGTGTCCGACCCTCAGCGACCCCATGGACTGCAGCCCACCAGGCTCCTCCGTCCATGGGATTTTCCAGGCAAGAGTGCTGGAGTGGGGTGCCATTGCCTTTTCCAGACTGATTCTCTAGTAACACCCTAAGATGATCCCCAATGAGTTGTGCTCTTGAATAAGCCTATCTCCTTGAGCACAGGTGGAACCTGTCACTTCCTTCTAACTAACAGAATGTGGCAAAGGTAGTGAGATTTTACTCTCCTGATAACCTTATGCCATAGAAGACTCTGTCTTAGCAAACGGGAGAGAGGGAGAGTCTTTTACTGGCCCTGGAGAAGCAAATATCAGATACCGTGAACTGCTTATTGAGGCGCTCATATGGCAGGGAACTGTGGGCAGTCTCTAGGACAGCCTCCAAACAACAGCCAGCAAACAGCCAGGGCCCTCGCTCATACAGCCACAGTGAAACGAACTTCACCAGCAATCAAAAGAAGCTTGAGGTAAAATTTAACCTCATCTCAAATGAGATGAAAACCTGAGGCTTTGACTGCAGCCTTGTGAGACCCTCAGCAGAGGAGTCAGTAAAGCTGTGTGCAGACTCCTCCTGACTCACAGAAACTGTAACAAAATAAGCCTGTTCCAGTTTTAAGGTGCAAAATTTGTGGTAATTTGTCACATATCACTAGAAAACAAATACATCTAGAAAAAGAAGATACGATATCAAGGCTAGGTTTGCGTAGCTAGAGGGTGAGGTGCTTTTCATTGAGTGAACAAGGACTGGGAAACACCCAGGTTTAAAGACAGGAGTTCCGCAACTAGTTTCACTTTGGGCATTTTGAATTTGAGGTTTTTTGAAATATTCAAGAGGCATGGCAATTAGATATTTGTATATTTGGGGCTAAAATAAGCCTTTGGCTAGAACAATGGTGATTTTGCCCCTCAGGAACATTTGACAATGTCTAGAAACATTTTTGATTGCTACAAATGGAGGTTACTACTGGTATGTAGTGGGAAAAAACAAGAATTCTGCCAAACACCCTAAAATTCACAGGACAGATGATCCATATGTCAAAAAGCAAAAGACAAACACAAAAATTATCAATAATGATAAGATTGAGAAACTCTGGGCTAGCTGTATAAATGTATACATAGGTGTGTAAATTATGTATGAGTCAATGGGCATGATATTGGATTATCTAGAAAAAAAGTATAAAGTGAAAAGTTGACGCAACTTAGAACTGAGCCTTCAGTAAGATCAACATTTTATGGCTGGAAAGAGAAAGATTAACCTGCAAAGGAAACAAAGATGGAGTTGCGAGGAAAGTAGAAGAAAGAGTACTGTGTAAAATAGATGTTTGAGTTCCCTAGAGCCTGTTACACAGGCTTTATGTATTATATACATAATAATGTGTGTGTGTGTGTATATATATATATATATATGATCTAGAAAAATGGTATTGATGAACCTATTTTCAGGGAAGGAATGGAGAGGCAGATGTAGAGAGTGGACTTGTGGACACAGTTGGGGAGGGAGAGAGTGGGACGAATGGAGAAAGTAGCATCAACACGGATACACTACCATGAATAAATGGATAGCTGGGGAGAAGTTGCTGTATATCACAGGGAGCCCAGCCTGGCACTCTGTGATGATTTAGAGGGGTAGGATCGGGCGGGGAGGAAAAGGAGGTTCAAGAGGAAAGGCTAATGTGTCATTATAGCTAATTCGCATTGTTCTACAGCAGAAACCAACACAACATCTTAAAAATGAAAAAAAATAAAATAAAATAAAAATAAATAAAAGAAGTTTGAGTTCTTCCATAATTTGTCCTAGGTATTTTGCCTTCTAAGCTGTACTGTCCTTCAATGATCTCACCCACTATTGAGTTTCAAGAGAAGTGAGTGTTCCAGGGTTAATTCCAAGGCTTGGCTGTTGTAAAACTCAGTGGTATACACTTTGATTCCCATTACTCTGTTCTCAGATATCAGTGGATTAATATTAAAAAAATCATCCAAGTCAATTCCCATTCTTAACTAAGATGCCTGGCCAATAAAAACATTCACCCAGTAATGAACACATTATAGTATTTCATCAGAATGAGTAAGTTTATGTTCAATCATAGTGTCCATGGTCTTAGAAATTTAAGTCAAATCATCTGTCTTTCCTTGTACAGTATGAATCCAAAATATTTCATATGTTCTCAAGTATCTACATATTACTCTTCTTTCATGTCTTAGAGAGTGCTCAAACATGATCTTCTAGGCATAGATATAAACAGTCTCCTGGAGGTCAAAAGAAATCCTTGAATTTTAGCAGTCTCAATGACTGCAGTATTGTGAATATGGTTGATCAATGTTCTTGTCATGAATAAATGTGTTAAAAGTTGCTCAACATCACTCAAACTTAACTAAGTACTTCTGACCCTTAAACAACATGGGGATTAAGGACACCAACCTCCCTAGCGTTGTTGAAAAATCAAAGTTTAAATCTATAGTCAGCCCTCCAGCCTTCATTATCAGGAGCTCTCCATCCACAGATTCAACAGCTGCAGGTCTTATAATACTGCAGTACATATTTATTTATTTTTTTAACCCACATATAAGTGGACCCACACAGTTCAAACCAATGTGGTTCAAGGGTCAACTGTATAGGTAAAAATATAGTGAGGTACCATTTTTCATTTAGGAATTTGAAAAGATAAAAAAGAAGTTTCATAATAGCCTGTGATAGCTGAGTACAGTAAATCTCATAGCCCACTTTTAGGAATGTAAATTGGTAAAACTGTTTTGGAGGACTATTTGGAAATATCTATTAAAATTAAAAATATACATAGTTTAGTACAAGGATCCACTTCTCAGAATTTAATACATAAATATTCTAATAAAACAAAGCAAAGTTTTAATACAAGGTTAGTATAAGGATATTAGCTACAGAATTTTTAAATTTATTTTTGTTGAAGTAGAGTTGATTTATAATGTATTAATTTCTAGTGTACAGCAAAGGGATTCATATATATGAAAAGTATGTATATGCTTTATCACAGGATATTGAATATAGCTTCCTATGTTATACAGTGGGACCTTTTTGTTTATCCATCTTATATATAATAGTTTGCACCTGCTATTCCCAAAATCCCAATACATCCCTCCTTCAACTCCTACCTCTTGGCAAGGACAAGTCTGTTCTCCATGTCTGTGAGTTTCTGTTTGTTTCTGATTCATAAATAAGTTCATCTGTATCATTTTATGGACTCCACATGTAAGTGATATCATATATTTGTCTTTCTCTTTCTGACTTACTTCACTTAGTATGATAACCTCTAGGTCCATACATGTTGCTGAAAATGGCATTTTTGATGGCTGAGTAATATCACACTGTGTATATGTACCACATATTCTTTATCTATTTATCTGTTGATAGACATTTAGGTTGCTTCCATGTCTTGGCTATTATGAATAGTACTGCTATGAACATAAGGGTGCAGGTATCTTTTCAAATTATAATTTTGTCTGCATATATGCACAAGAGTGGAACTGCTGGATCATATGGTAACTCTATTTTTAGTTTTTAAGGAAGCTTTATACTGTTTTTATAGTGGCTGCACCAATTTACATTCCCACCAACAAGTGTAGGAGGGTGCCCTTTTCTCCACACCATCTTTAGCATTTATATGTAGACTTTTTAATGATGGCCATCCTGACAAGGGTGAGATGATACCCCATTGTAGTTTGGATTTGCATTTCTCTAATAATTAGCAATGTTGAGCATTTTTTCATGTGTCTTTGTCCATTATATGTCTTCTATGGAGAAATATATATTTAGGTCTTCTGCTCATTTCTTGATTGGGTTGTTTTGGGTTTTGATGTTGAGCTGTATGAACTGTTTATGTATTTTGAAAATTAAACCCTTGTCAGTCCCATTGTTTGCAAATATTTTCTCTTAGTCTGTAGACTGTCTTTTCCTTTTGTTGATGGTTTCCTTTCCTGTGTAAGCACTGTAGCATTTTGATAAAAGTAAATAATTAGGAAAAATCTAAGTGTCCACCAATAGGAACTTAGTTAAATAAACTATAGGACATCCATATATTAAAGTAATGATGTAAACCTATATCCACAAAGTGAAGTGATATTCAAAATACATTGATACGTGCCAGGGGCCAAAGGGTGGAGAGGTGGGGAGGGGGGAAAGGGAGTTAATGTTTAACGGAGACAGAATCTAGAAAGGTGAAAAATTTGGGAAATGGATGATGGTGAGAGCTGCACAACAATGTGAATGCACTTAAGGCCAACCAGATAAATATGGTTAAAATAGTGTGTTTTATATTATGTGACTTTTACCACAATAAAAAATATATAAAAAATAAATTTGTAAATGATGAAAAAGGCCACAATATCTTATATTATTCCATTTACATGTAGTAAGTACCTGCATGTGTAAATACATAAAAACTATAACTACCTTCTATTAAAAAATGTGCAAAAAATGACTACCATAATATTTTCAGTAGCTTACTCCAAGGAGGGAATTAAGGATATAGACAGACTTCCACTTTTTATTTCAGTTTTATTTTTTTAACTTTTAAAATAAATATATATTATTTTATAATAAAATATTCTAGAAAAACCATAATACAAAAATTTTCCATAAAAAATGGCAATAACTTCAACCTGAAAAACTCCAGTAAATTATGCTAGTTTTAAAAAAACGATTATATTTTCTCCACATATATGTGTATATCTAAAATTCTCCTCAAACATAGATTTAATAATAAAATAAACTACCCAATATGAATGATGCATGGAAAATTTAATGCATTTTTTAAATATATCCCTTAAAAGCAATTGAATGCAGTTGAAGGACAAACTGGAAAAGAGCCAGGATAAAGACAAGAGATTTAGAAAAGTGCAATATGATTTTTCTTTTAAATACAGGGATGTTTATTCAGGAAATCAGTCCTGAATATTCATTTTAAGGACTGATGCCGAGCTGAAGTTCCAATACTCTGGCCACCTGATGCGAAGAACTGACTCTTTGGAAAAGACCCCGATGCTAGGAAAGATTGAAGGCAGGATGAGAAGGAAACGTCAGAGAATGAGACAGTCAGATGCCATCACCGACTCGATAAACATGAGTTTGAGCAAGCTCCAGGAGTTGGTGATGACAGGGAAGCCTGGCATGCTGCAGTCCATAGGGTCGCAGAGTCAGACATAACTGAGTGACTGAACTGAACTGAACTTATGGTGTAGTTTAGAGAGGAGTATCCTAAGGGCCTGAAATATGTTGACAGAATGTGAAAAAATAAAGGAGATCGGAGCAGTGGCAAAGTAGATTGGAAATAGAGAAGTGGCATTGAAGATGGATAGGAGAAAAGAATCTTCTGGATATATTTTTGAGGTAAAAGAGGTAGATATAGGCAATTGACCAGAAACTGGGAGCGAGACTGTGAGAGGAGTTCTAGGTGCCTCCCAGTTCCATGGAAGGTGAGAGTGAACCCAAATAATATAGTGAATATTGAATAATCTATTTCAAGCAGGACATAGATTCATCTTTCATTCAGTTCAGTTCAGTTCAGTCGCTCAGTCGTGTCCGACTCTTTGTGACCCCATGAATTGCAGCACGCCAGGCCTCCCTATCCCTCACCAACTCTGGAGTTCACTCAAACTCACATCCATCGAGTCAGTGATGCCATCCAGCCATCTCATCCTCTGTCGTCCCCTTCTCCTCCTGCCCCCAATAACTCCCAGCATCAGAGTCTTTTCCAATGAGTCAACTCTTCGCATGAGGTGGCCAAAGTACTGGAGTTTCAGCTTTAGCATCTTTCATTAGGTTGGTGCAAAAGTAATTGTGGTTTTGCATTGTCGAACTTTGCCATTTAATATTAGAATGCACTCTTAAACAAATGTGGTTATGTTATACATCATTTTAATGTGCACGTCTCGCTTTATTTTTTTTTTTTGCTAATGACTTATTACTTGCTGCTTATTTTATATTTATTTTAGACTACAGAAATGAAGTTAGACAAAAAAGCAAATTTGAGTGATATTTTTTTAGTGCAAAATGGGTCATAAAGCAGCAGAAACAACTTGCAACATCAACAACACATTTGGCCCAGGAACTGCTGATGAATAGTACAAGGCAGTGGTGGTTCAAGAAGTTTTGCAAAGGAGATGAGAACCTTGAAGATAAGCAGTGCAGTGGCCGGCCATCAAAAGTTGACGACCAACCAAGAGCACTTATCAAAGATTACTGTCTTACAACTATAGAAGAAGTTGCCGAAGAACTCAACATTGACCCATTCTATGGTAGTTTGGCATTTAAAACAAATTGGAAAGGAAAAACTTGATAAGGGGTGCCTATGAGCTGACCAAAAATCAAAAAAAAAAAATCATTTTGAAGTGTCATTCTCTTCTATAATATGCAATCCATTTCTCAACTGGATTGCGACATGTGACAAAAAGTGGATTTTATACAACCTGCAATGACTAGCTCAGTGAGTAGACAGAGAAGCTCCAAAGCACTTCCCAAAGCCAAACTTGCATCAAAAAATAGTCATGGTCACTGTTTGGTGGTCTGCTACCCATATGATCCACTACAACTTTCTGAATCCCAGCAAAACCTTTACATCAGAGAAGTATGCTCAGCAAATCGGTGAAATGCACTGCAAACAGATTTGTTCAAAAGCATACTGTGATAAAAATCAGAATTGTGCATGAGATTCAAAATTTTGAGTATTTAGGAATAATCTCCCCTTCATGCCTTTGACTGTATGGATCACAATAAACTGGAAAAGTCTTCAAGAGATCAGAATACCAGACCACCTGACCTGCCTCTTGAGAAACCTGTATGCAGGTCAGGAAGCAACAGTTAGAACTGGACATGGAACAACAGACTGGTTCCAAATAGGAAAAGAAGTACGTCAAGGTTGTATATTGTCACCCTGCTTATTTAACTTATATACAGAGTACATCATGAGAAATGCTGGGATGGAAGAAGCACAAGCTGGAATCAAGATTGCCGGGAGAAATATCAATAACCTCAGATATGCAGATGACACCACCCTTATGGCAGAAAGTGAAGAAGAACTAAAGAGTCTCTTGATGAAAGTGAAAGAGGAGAGTAAAAAAGGCTGGCTTAAAACGCAACATTCAGAAAACTAAGATCATGGCATCTGGTCCCATCACTTCATGGCAAATAGATGGGGAAACAGTGGAAACAGTGACTGACTATTTTTTGGGGGCTCCAAAATCACTGCAGATGATGACTGCAGCCATGAAATTAAAAGACGCTTACTCCTTGGAAGGAAAGTTATGATCAACCTAGACAGCATCTTAAAAAGCAGAGACATTACTTTGCCAACAGAGGTCCGTCTCGTCAAGGCTATTGTTTTTCCAGTGGTCATGTATGAATGTGAGAGTTGGACTATAAAGAAAGCAGAGCATGGAAGAATTGATGCTTTTGAACTGTGGTGTTGGAGAAGACTCTTGAGAGTCCCTTGGACTGCAAGGAGATCCAACCAGTCCATCCGAAGGGAGATGAGTCCTGAGTGTTTATTGGAAGGACTGATGTTGAAGCTGAAACTCCAATATTTTGGCTACCTGATGCGATGAGCTGACTCATTTGAAAAGACCCTAATGCAGGCAAAGGTTGAGGGCAGGAGGAGAAGGGGATGACAGAGAATGAGATGGTTGGATGGCATCACTATTTCAATGGACATGAGTCTGAGTAAACTCCGGGAGTTGGTGATGGACCGGGAGGCCTGGCGTGCTGCCGTCCATGGGGTCGCAAAGAGTCGGACATGACTGAGCAACTGAACTGAACTGAACGGAACTGAATTTACTGTATCATTTATTTGTTGTATTTACCTTTTATTTCAGGAAAATTTCAAAAGTGGTAAAATAACTCTTTAAAATTTTACTTAAGTAATTTACCATTTCAGAAAATGGCACAGAACAAGACATTTTATACATGGTAAAATAAAACTATTCTCTTACTTTTGTCGAAGCCAAAGACTGCATGCCATAAAATTCAAGTATGAAAACATTAGCTTCATATAACAGAAATAGAAACCCCTGCAATTTAAATCAAGGAATAAAATATTCAAGTGAACATCAATTTTGCATTAGTCATATAAGAATCAGAATAAAATTTATCTCTTATTGTGCCTAGGGAAAATCTGCACCAAATCTATTGTCATTTGGTGAAAGTTTCACTTCTTACTTAGACAATATATATAAGAACTGTTTTTCATCAGTTTAATCCTCCAGGAATGAACCCCAAATCACTATGACTCTGTTTTAATACCTAACTTTTTTGTACTATTTTTACATTTTCAAGTGACTCTAAGATTTCTTTTATCTATTTATTCGGTGTCATTGCTTAAATGGCAAAAGCTTTCTCTATTTCTTTTCTTACATAATTCCTTTTTTTCTATTCATTTTTTTAAAGTTTTTTATTTGTTATTCAGTTTTTAAAGCTTACTTTCCATTTACCATTTATTACAAAATATTGGCTCTATTCCCCATGGTATACACCCTTGAGCCTGTCTTACACCCATGGTTTATAGCTCCCATTCCCAACTCCTATATTGCTCTATTGCCCCTCCCCACTGACTGGTAAACACTAGTTTGTTCTCTATCTCTGTGAGTCTGTTACTCCTTTTTTAATTGACTGATAAAAAACCTAAATTGGTGGCCCATTTTCATGAGCATATTCACATTTATGGCATGTGTTTTCATAGACATCAAAGACCTAATTCCAAATATCTTTACTTTTTCTTCATTTTCTTTTTTGTTTCTAAATTATGTTTGCTTACTCTGAAAGTGAAAGTCACTCAGTTGCGTCTGACTCTTTGCACCCCCATGGACTATAGCACACCCAGCTCCTCTGTCCACGGTATTCTCCAGGCAAGAATACTGGAGTGGGTTGCCACACTCTTCTCCAGGGGATCTTCCCAACCCAAGGATCAAACCTGGGTCTCCTGTAGCTGCTGTCTGAGCCACCAGGACAGCTCCATTTACTCATCCTAAGGTTCCTTAAATTATTTATAGAATAAGCTACACCATAATTTAAATGTTTACAAGTGTTCTTAAATGTGCATAACTATAGCTGTAGTTTTAATTTTTAAAACATGTGTAATTCTACTGTCTTTAAAGTCACTTTTCTTAAACTATATATTACTTGAGTGTTTTCTGCTAGTACAACTACTTATGCCTGAGTATATATGGCCCACGAAGGTGTCATCTTCTCACATACAATGCTGAACTCAGTACCTTGAACTTTCACACTAGTGGGGCATGATTTGGTGAAAGTGTATTACAGCTGAGCTACTGCTTGCAGGGACTATTTAATGATGATCCATGGGCAACTTTTTTCCACCTTTATTGTGATATAATTGACACATAACAATAACATAACACAATTAACACTGTGTATGTTTAAAAGGTACAAGGTGCTCATCTGATACACTTATATATTGCAAAATGATTACCACTGTCTCATAAACTACTACCCCCATCATATGATATAATTACCATTTCCTTTTTGTGAGGATTACATTTCAGATCTACTCTCTTGGCAACTTGCAAGTATATAATACAGTACTGTTAACTATGTGAGAGTTGGACTATAAAGAAAGCAGAGTGCTGAAGAATTGATGCTTTGGAACTGTGGTGTTGGAGAAGACTCTTGAGAGTCCCTTGGACTGCAAGGAGATCCAATCAGTCCATCCTAAAGGAAATCAGTCCTGAATATTCATTGGAAGGACTGATATTGAAGCTGAAACCTCAATACTTTGGCCACCTGATGCAAAGAGCTGACTCATTTGAAAAGACCCTGATGCTGGGAAAGATTGAAGGTGGGAGTAGAAGGGGACAACAGAGGATAAGATGGTTGGATGGCATCACTAACTCAATGCGCATGAGTATGAGTAAACTCTGGGAGTTGGTGGTGATGGACAGGGAGGCCTGGCATGCTGCAGTCCATGGGGTCGCAAAGGATCGGACACAACTGAGCAGCTGAACTGAACTGAACTGTTAACTATAGACATCATACTGTATTCTAGATGCTCCATATTTATTCATCTTCTAACTGGGAATTTCTACCCTTTGAACCAACATTCTCCATATCCCTAAGCTCTCAAGCCCTGGTAACCACCATTCTACTATCTGTCTCCACGAGTTTAATTTTTTTT
Organism: Bubalus bubalis; assembly: GCF_019923935.1. Taxonomy (NCBI): domain Eukaryota; kingdom Metazoa; phylum Chordata; class Mammalia; order Artiodactyla; family Bovidae; genus Bubalus; species Bubalus bubalis. Next base: position 22,286,856 of record NC_059163.1, read on the forward strand.
AAATTCCACATATAAGTGTTATCATACATGTATTTATTTTTCACAGGTGACCTTTCACTTAGCATAATGTCCTCAAGGTCTGTCTATTGCCGGGAGCCGGCATATTGCATATTGAGTGAGGATCTGTAATAGCTCAACTGGAATTCTATCACTGCCTGGAGCCAGCGTGAGGCACTCCGCCCATGACAAAGGTCATGAGGAAGGAGGCTCGGCATACGCAAAGGCGGGATCGAGCCTCAGGAGTCCCCCTGGAAATTCTCAAGCATCTACCCCCAAAACCAGAGTCTGCCTACTTTCTGCTTTGTGCTTTCACCTACACCTCTGACTTTACGGGGGGCTATCTCCCACTACCTCTCTCTGAAAAAAGAGTTAGCTTACAGCTCCAGTTAATAATTCCTGGGTGTGACAGTGTTTAACCTACAAACTCCTTTGGAAATCCTCTAGCCTGCCTGAATAGGTTTGTCCGGCCACATGTGATTGCTCACAGCCTCCCAACTGTGAGAGGCACGAGATGCTTTAAACCTTCTAAAAACAGGTTCTTTAGAAAAGTTAGAAAATTATTAGTATAAGTATAATGGGCTGATTAGAAATTGTATTGGTGAAGGGTTTTTCATTTGTTGAGCTGATGTTTACTGCTAAGTCTCCACATCCCCTGCCCTTACACACATTAATGAATATATAGAAGAAATAAGTATTAACGTTTGATATAAATCACGTTAGACCTTAGGCTAAGTAAATTCTTTCCTTAACTAAAACCCACTACACCCTCACCCTATAGGAATGTAACTTTATTTGGGTGGCGTCTGTTTTAAGAATAATCACCCCTGGAGAAATAAGTGTCCTGGTTGACTGACCGCTGTCACAAGGAGAGGGTCGTAAATTGTCAGCAGGCCCCCTGGCCAGAAGATGATGTAACACCCCTAAGACCTCTGTATACATTTGTATGAAGCACCTGACTTTGATAAAAGTCAGGACTGCTGACCCCGTGTGACTTTTGCATAACACCTCAGTGTATAAAAGTAGACCATGGAAAATAAAGAATTGGGATCAGTTCCTCGAAAGACTGGTCTCCCCATGTCTCTCTCTCTCTCACTCTGGTTGAGTCTCCATCTGGAGCGCGGAACCCACCATGCTTACTAATTATGCCTGGGCTTCTAAGATCCGACCGGGGAGGCCTCAGTGTCTCCTCTCCTTCGGGAGAACGGAAGGACGCCTGCGGCCTAGGTAAGTGGTGCAAGCTTCTTGTCTTGAAGTTTTATTGGTCCCCCGCGTAAACCAAGCTACTCAGCCTCTTTTCTCCACTGAATTTTCCTACTGAGCTATCCTTATTCTATTCCTTAATTAACATTTAATTAAGCAGTTATTCCCTGACCCTCGCCTAGCCGTCTCTCCTTCGAATACCCTGGATCAGCTGGGGCTGGACCCCGGCAGTCTATGCTGTCCCAAATAGCAGAATTTTTTCCTTCTTTCTCATGGTTGGATAATATTCCATTATATATGTATCTATGTGTGTTGAAAAGCAGAGACATTACTCTGTTGACAAAGGTCTGTATAGTCAAGGCTATGGTCTTCCGAATGGCCATGTGCAGTTGTGAGAGCTGGACGGTAAAGAAGGCAGAGAACCAAAGAACTGATACCTCCTAACTGCGGTGCTGGAGAAGACTCCTGAGAGTCCATTGGAAAACAAGGAAATCCAATCAGTCAATCTTAAGGGAAATCAACCCTGAATAATCACTGGAAGGACTAATGCTTAAGGTGAAGTGATTTGATGGTCATCTGATGCGAATAGCCAACTCATTGGAAAAGTCCCTGATGCTGGCAAAGATTGAGGGCGGAGGGAAAAGAGGGTGTCAGAGGATGAGATGGCTGGATGGCATCATCGATGCAACTGACATGAACTGGGGCAAACTTCAGGAGATGGTGACGGACAGGGGGGCCTGACATGCTGCGGTCCATGGGGTCACAGAGTCGGACACAACTTGGCAACTGAACAACAACAGAAATATATATATATATCTCACCACTTTTTCATCCATTCATCCTTGATGGACACTTGGGTTGTTTCCATATCTTAGCTATTGTGAATAAGGTGCAATAAATATGGAAGTATAGGTACTTCACCAGGATCCTGTTTTCATTTCCTCTGGCTGTATACCCAGAAGTGGGATTTCTGAATCATATGATACTTGTACTTTTTATTTTTTGAGAAACTTATATACTGTTTTGCACAAATCCATCAAGTTACATTCTAATCAACAGTGCACAGAGGTTCTCTTTGTTCCATATCCTTTCCAATATTTGTTATTCCTTGCCTTTTGAATAAGACTCTCTCTAACAGGTCCTAAGCAGTATCACACTCTGGTTTTAATTTCTATTTCCCTGATGTTAGTTATGTTGAGCACTTTCTCATACACCTTTTAGCTATCTGTATGTTGTTTTTAGAAAAATGTCTATTCAGATCCTCTGCCCAATTTTTATTCAGATTGTTTTTGTTCTGAGTTGTATGAGCTATCCTTTTATTACATATATGGACTGCAAATAATTTCTTCTATTCCACAGATTCCAGAGGTTACCTTTTCATTGTTTTTGTTAAAAAATCTTTATTTGGTTTGAGTTGGGAGATACATTCCTACTTTAAAAAAAAAAACTAGGCTGTCATATGAAAATGAAGGTACATTTCAGAACACACTCAGTAAATTTACTGATACTTCATGTGTACTAGATAATGCTCTAAATTATTGAATAACAATGCTTGAAACAGATCATTACTACCTATCCTCCTTTTATAGTTTAAGAAGCTGAGGTTATATAATTATCCCATTTCAGTTCAGTTCAGCCACTCAGTCGAGTCCGACTATTTGCAACCCCATGGACCACAAACACCAGCCCTCCCTGTCCATCACCATCTCCTGGAGTCCACCCAAACCCATGTCCATTGACTTGGTGATGCCAATCAACTATCTCATGCTCTGTTGTCCCCGTCTCCTCCTGCCCTCAATCTTTCCCAGCATCAGGGTCTTCTCAAATCAGTCAGCTCTTCCCATCAGGTGGCCAAAGTATTGGAGTTTCAGCTTCAACATCAGTCCTTCCAATGAACACTCAGGACTAATCTCCCTTCAGATGGACTGGTTGGATCTCCTTGCAGTCCAAGGGACTCTCAAGAGTCTTCTCCAACACCACAGTTCAAAAGCATCAGTTCTTCAGGGCTCAGCTTTCTTTATAGTCCAACTCTCGCATCCATACATGACTCTTGGAAAAATCATAGCCTTGACTAGATGGACCTTTGTTGGCAAAGTAATATCTCTGCTTTTTAAGATGCTGTCTAGGTTGGTCATAACTTTCCTTCCAAGGAGTAAGCATCTTTTAATTTCATGGCTGCAGTCACCATCTGCAATGATTTTGGATTCCCAAAAAATAAATTCTGTCGCTGTTTCCACCGTTTCCCCATCTATTTGCCATGAAGTGATGGGACCAGGTGCCATGATCTTAGTTTTCTGAATGTTGAGCTTTAAGCCAACTTTTTCACTCTCCACTTTCACTTTCATCAAGAGGCTATTTAGTTCCTCTTCACTTTCTGCCATAAGGGTGATGTCATCTGCATATCTGAGGTTATTGATATTTCTCCCAGCAATCTTGATTCCAGCTTGTGCTTTATCCAACTCAGACCAGCGTTTCTCATGATGTGCTCTGCATATAAGTTAAATAAACAGGGTGACAATATACAGCCTTGACATACTCCTTTTCCTATTTGGAACCAGTCTGTTGTTCCATGTCCAGTTCTAACTGTTGCTTCCTGACCTGCATACAGGTTTCTCAGGATGTAGGTCAGGTGGTCTGGTATTCCAATCTCTTGAAGAATTTTCCACAGTTTATTGTGATCCATACAGTCAAAGGCTTTGGCATAGTCAATAAAGCAGAAATAGATGTTTTTCTGGAACTCTCTTGCTTTTTCCATGATCCAGTGGATGCTGGCAATTTGACCTCTGGTTCCTCTGCCTTTTCTAAAACCAGCTTGAACATCAGGATTTCACGGTTTACGTATTGCTGAAGCCTGGCTTGGGGAATTTTGAGCATTACTTTACTAGTGTGTGAGATGAGTGCAATTGTGCAGTAGTTTGAGCATTCTTTGGCATTGCCTTTCTTTGGGATTGGAATGAAAACTGACCTTTTCCAGTCCAGTGGCCACTGCTGAGTTTTCCAAATTTGCTGGTATATTGAGTGCAGCACTTTCACAGCATCATCTTTCAGGATTTGGAATAGCTCAACTGGAATTCCATCACCTCCACTAGCTTTGTTCATAGTGATGCTTTCTAATGCCCACTTGACTTCACATTCCAGGATGTCTGGCTCTAGGTGAGTGATCACACCATCATGATTATCTGGGTCGAGAAGATCTTTTTTGTACAGTTTTTCTGTGCATTCTTGCCACCTCTTCTTAATATCTTCTGCTTCTGTTAGGTCCATATGATTTCTGTCCTTTATTGTGCCCATATTTGCATGAAATGTTCCCTTAGTATCTCTGATTTTCTTGAAGACATATCTAGTCTTTCCCATTCTGTTGTTTTCCTCTATTTCTTTACATTGATCCCTGAGAAAGGCTTTCTTATCTCTCCTTGCTATTCTTTGGTACTCTTCATTCAAATGAGTATATCCTTCCTTTTCTCCTTTGCTTTTTGCTTCACTTCTTTTAACAGCTATTTGTAAGGCCTTCCTAGACAGCCATTTTGCCTTTTTGCATTTCTTTTTCTTGGGGATGGTCTTGATCCCTGTCTCCTGTACAATGTCACGAACCTCTGTCCATAGTTCATCAGGCACTCTTTCTATCAGATCTAATCCCTTAAATCTATTTCTCACTTCCACTGTATAATCATAAGGAATTTTATTTAGGTCATACCTGAATGGTCTAGTGGTTTTCCCTACTTTCTTCAATTTAAGTCTGAATTTGGCAATAAGGAGTTCATGATCTGAGCCACAGTCAGTTCCCAGTCTTGTTTTTGCTGAGCAACTGATCTGATCTGATAAAGCTTCCCCAACTTTGGCTGCAAAGAATATAATCAGTCTGATTTCAGTATTGGCCATCTGGTGATGTCCATGTGTAGAGTCTTCTCTTGTGTTGTTGGAAGCGGGTGTTTGCTATGACCAGTGCTATCTCTTGGCAAAACTCGATGAGCCTTTGCCCTGCTTCGTTCTGTACTCCAAGGCCAAATTTGCCTGTTATTCCAGCTGTTTCTTGACATCCTACTTTTGCATTTTAGCCCCCTATAATAAAAAGAACATCTCTTTTTGGTGTTAGTTCTAACAGGTCTTGTAGGTCTTCATGGAACCATTCAACTTCAGCTTCTTCAGCATTACTGGTCAGGGCATAGATTTGGATTACTGTGATGTTGAATGGTTTGCCTCGGAAACGAACAGAGATCATTCTGTTGTTTTTGAGATTGCATCCAAGTACTGCATTTCGGACTCTTTTGTTGACCATGATGGATACTCCATTTCTTCTAAGGGATTCTTGCCCACACTAGTAGATATAATGGTCATCTGAGTTAAATTCACCCATTCCAGTCCATTTTAGTTCGCTGATTCCTAGAATGTCAACGTTCACTCTTGCCATCTCTTGTTTGACCACTTCCAGTTTGCCTTGATTCATGTAACATTGCAGGTTCCTATGCAATATTGCTCTTTACAGCATCGGGCCTTGCCTCTATTACCAGTGACATCCACAACTGGGTGTTGTTTTTGCTTTGGCTCCATCCCTTCATTCTTTCTGGAGTTATTTCTCCACTGATCTCCAGTAGTATATTGGGCATCTACTGACCTGGGGAGTTCGTCTTTCAGTGTCCTATCTTTTTGCCTTTTCATATTGTTCATGGGGTTCTCGAGGCAAGAATACTGAATTGGTTTGCCATTCCTTTCTCCAGTGGACCACATTTTGTCAGAATTCTCCACCATGACCCTTCCATCTTGGGTGGCCCTACATGGCATGGATTAGTTGCATTGAATTAGACAAGGCTGTGGTCCATGTGTTCAGACTGGCTAGTTTTTTGTGATTGTCCCAGTTACACAGCTAATAAGTACTAAAGCTGGGTATTTTAACATAAACACTTTCCATATGATAATACCTGCTTATAGCGAGAAAACACATATCCCCTAAAGAATGCAGTCCTATTTTTTAACTAATTTTGATTGGAGTATAGTTTGATTTACAATGTTGTGTTAATTTCTGCTGTACAGCAAAGTGAATCAGTAATAAATATATTGATACATAGGTCCACTCTTCCTAAGATTATTTTTTCATAAAGGTCATTACAGAGAACCGAGCAGAGTTCCTTTGTTACACAGTAGTTATTTATTAGTTATCTATTTTATATAGTGTATATGTCAAACCCAATCTCCCTCACTTTCTTCTTGGTAATCATTTCCTTTGTTTTCAAATTCCTACCTTCTAATGCACAGATTCTTTTTCAATTTGGTCTATTCTGTGCTTGATGCTTCCTACTGCACTTTTTTTTTGTTCACTGAATTCTTCAGCTCCAGAATTGCTGTTTGGTTCTTTTTTAGGATTTCTATCTCTGTATTAAATTTCTCATTGTGTTCATGGTTTCAGTGAATTGTCTTTGTGTGTTTTATTGTAGTTCATGGAGTTCTCTTAAAGTACTTTCTTAAAATTCTGTATTGGATAAATCATAGCTCTCCACGTCTTTGGCTTTATTTACTGGGAGATTACAGGGCTTCCCAGGTGGCTCAGTGGTAAAGAATCTGCCTGCCAGTGCAGGAGACACTGGAGATGCAGGTTTGATGCCTGAGTCGGGAAGATAACCCTGGAGAAGGAAATGGAAACCCACTCCAATATTCTTGCTGGGAAAATCCTATGGACACAGGAGCCTGGTGGGCTAGAGTCCATGGAGTTGCAAAGAGTTGGACATGACTGAGCCCACACACACTGATTTTCGTGATCTTTCATAATGTTTCCTTGATTTTTCATGTTTCTTGTAGTTCTGTATTGCTGTCTTCACCTCTGTGTTAGCAGTCGCCTCCTCCAATCTTTACTGACTGACTTGAGTGTAGTTATACCTTCCATCAGTCCTATTAGAGATTCTGAGGCTTTCTCAGATCCTGTGTGAATATACCTGCTCCACACTTCTTGTTCTTGGCATAATGATTAAGCTTGTATGTCTTCTCTCAGTCCTGCAGAGCACCAGGCTGGCTACTGACAGCCTCTTTGTTGTTCTTAAGGAAGCCATACCATGGGACATTTTAGTGGTTTCCCTCTGGCCCACAGGCCCTGACCTGCTTTTTCTGCATGCTTGCTAGCTTTCTGCTTTCTGGAGTGACCACAATGAGCCCGCAGTAGAGCAGGGGGAGCCGGACAAGCATGCAGGTACTGGGGGTACCCATGGGCCAGTTGAGGGAATTCACACATGAGGCTTCCCCGGTGGCTCATGGGCCAGCTTCCTAATGGAGCCCACTAGGCAGCCATCAGAAACTACATTTCTTTAACACCCTCTCAGATTCATAGCGGCCTCTTTCCCAATGTCCTTCCACCCCCAGCCCCAACCCCCACTCCACATACTGCTGTCCACTCATGAAGCACTCAGTTTAGGACTCTGGATGCTGGGAGAGGGGCTTCCCAGGTGGCCCTAGTGGTAAAGAACCCACCTGCCAACACAGGAGACATAAGAGATGTAGGTTTGATCCCTGGGTTGAGGAGATCCCCTGGAAGAGGGCATGGCAACCCATTCCAGTATTCTTGCCTGGAGAATCCCATGGACAGAGGAGCCTGGCGGGCTAGAGTCCATGGGGTCTCAAAGAGTTGGACACGACTGAAGCTACAGCATACACGCAGGCACACAGGCTGGGAGAGAGAAATGAGTCTCTTTGGCAAAATGCCTCACCACTGGACACGTCTCACACTCATTCACCAGGTCTCCCTTCTCCCACAGGAGAAATCTCAGACCAAATGGGTCTCATTTAGGCCGAAGCTGTGCCTCCCAGGGGCGGGGTGATGTGGGCAAAGTCAAGCTCTTCTTCTCATCCACTCCAATTCATCCAAACTCATATTTTATTTTTTTTCTCCAGCGGAGTGCTACAACTTCTTCTCTGGAAACCTGAACTTCCACAAAGGCTCTCTTGTTCCTCTGTGGGTAACTGCCTTGAGTCGGTGTTCTCCAGGTGCTCTGGCCTGCTGCGAGAGGGCTGGAACTGGTTCACAGGCCACAGCAGGGTCCACAGCTGGTACTGAGGTCTGTCAGCCTATTACCCGATACACAGGTGGGCGAGACTCTTTTGGGTCCCTTGGCAGATGGTGTTGGATCCCACAGCTCCCACAGGGGCAGTTTCATTTGTGGATGAATCAATGCCAAATTTTTGTTGTGCTGTTGTTGTTTGGCCCTAAGTCATATACGACTTTGCAACTCCATGGACTGTAGCCCGCCAGGCTCCTCTGTCCATGGGGATTTCCCAGGAAAGAATACTAGAATAGGTTGCCATTTCCTCCTCCAGAGGTTCATCCTGACCCAGGGATCAAACCCACATCTCCTATGTCTCCTGTATTGCAAGTGGACTCTTTACTACTCAGCCATCAGAGAAGCCCATTTGTTATTATGGGAGGGAATAAAAATGAGGAATTTACTTTGATGCTCACATCACTACCTTCTTGGGAAATGTTTTGGCTGTTCCATATTAAAGGTGAGCTTTTCTGGTGGTCTAGACGGTGAAGAATCCACCTGCAATGCAGGAGACTTATGGGATGCGGGTTTGATCCCTGGGTAGGGAAGATCCCATGGAAAAGGGAGTGGCAATCCACTCCAGTATTCTTTCCTAGAGGATCCCATGGACAGAGGAGCCTGTCAGACCATAGTCCATGGGGTCGCAAAGAGTCAGACACGACTGAGCAACTAGCAATTTCACTTTTCATATTAAAGGTAAGGAGGAAATTTTAAGAAAAAAAAGAACCTTAAACAATAAGTAGATTATTTGGGCATATCAGAGTGAAGTACAGCCCTCCCTAGTGTGTCAGAGGAGGTTATCACAGAAAGAATGTTGATAGAGAACAGGGCCAAGTGCACTAACTCTCAAGTATGCCACTAAATTCACCCCACCTAGCTGGTAAAAGTCAATATTTTGGTGCTCAGAGGAGATAAAATTAGTTAGGGAATGCCCCTCCCAGAACAATGCTTTAGATAGGAGGCTTATTTCTCTCTGGTTGTGTCACATGATACAATTAAACATGTGAGGTACTCAAAACAGAGTGAACACGTAGAAAATTAAATAAAGAGCTTTAAGAGTCAACACGTGCTTCTTTCATACTGTCTCCAATAATGTGTTGGCAGCTCTCCAATGAGACCCCAAACTAATGGTTGCCTCAAATGGAGATGTGGAGATTTGGAGGCAGGCAAGAGGCAGGCAAGCCTATATCTCATTTTGTCCTCCATCCCAACACTCACTTACTATAGTTCTTACACTATATGAATCATAAAATTATGTGCTCAGAACTCAAAATGAGGCTCCAAGCATAGACTAACTTATAGACAACCTGTGCATGTTAAGCCAGCATGCCTCACACAGTCCTGTAATCTTTCCACCCAAGGCGTAAGCTTCATCATCATCTTCTCTCTCTTAAATTCATGTCTCCATACAGTTCTGTAATTCCTTTCATCTGATGGAACATTGGTTTTCCTACCTCTTAAAAGAGAGTGGTTCCAAAAAAAGTATTCACAAAGAAGGAAAAGACATGTATTCTGAACACTTTCACTGAATGTTTTCTCTATGTGCTTGCCCTGATTCAAACCAGGCTCTCCCATATGGAACTCACAAGTAAAATCCATTTTTTTTCTCATATTGTGTTTTATGTTAGAGTCAAGATAATTAGCTACCATTGTCCTAGAGCCTCAATGATACTGCTAGATCTTTTTGACAACATAATTCCATGAGAACCTTTATCTTTAAAGGCTCATGGAGCATCCCAGCTTTCTACTGCCTAAATTACCTCATTACTATTTACCTATCAATCTTTTAGCCATTCCCCCCACATTCGCTGAAGTCTTTGCACTTCTCTCAGCATTATTTCCTATACACAAATTGCTAATATCAACTTGAGCATCTTCAAAGTTCAAAGGTACAATCTTAACATGTCAGTTCCTCTGCTTCCTCCTCTTTAGTGAATCTCACTTCTACTCCACTTTCCACCCAGCTCTATTGTCTACACCCTGGGTCTTGTCATCACCTGTAACTGGTTCACTGCTAAACTCTGAAACTCAAACAACAGCAGCTGTCTATAATCCTAGCTCTGAGAAGTGAAAGTGAAGTCGCTCAGTCGTGTCCAACTCTTCCCGACCCCATGGACAGCAGCCTACCAGGCTCCTCCGTCCATGGGATTTTCCAGGCAAGAGTACTGGAGTGGGGTGCCATCTCCTTCTCTGCTCCTGCATTGCAGGCAGATGCTTTACCCTCTGAGCTACCAGGGAAGCCCTATTGGTTGTTTAGTATGTAGCAAATCACTCAGTTTTTCCCTCCTTGCACCAGGACTTAAATCTTAGTAACAAATCCAATGTCTTTTTTTTTTTTAATAATCCTTAAATCCTCCCCTCAAATACTGAAGAATTATGGTTTTACCAGCTATAAAGTATCTTATTGTTGTTGGTGTTTAGTTGTGTTTACTTGCTAAGTCATGTCTGACTCTTTGTAACCCTATGGACTGTGGCCTATGAGACTCTTTTGTCCATGGGATTTCCCATTCCAGGAATACTGGAATGGGTTGCCATTTCCTCCTCCAGGGGATCTTCCCCACCCAGGGATCAAAATTGTGTCTCCTCCACTGGCAGGTGGATTCCTTATCACTGAGCCCCAACAGGGAAGCCCGGGTATCCAATTTCTAATGCTTCTACTTTCTGCCTATCAAATACACTCATCATATCTCCACTCTATCTCCCCTATATTCAACTCCATAGTGCAGTGTATCAGTTGCTGTTACTATGTCCTCAACTCCCTTGCTTGTCCCTATAATACATCCACGCAGTTTAAGTGGAATGTCTGCATTCTAAATCTGGAAAGCTGTATCTTGCTAGAGAAAATAAGAAGTGCATGTCAGTGTCACTAAAGATCTGTGACCTGCACTCGCTGCTATCGAGGTTACTTCCAGGTATCACTAGTGAATGCTCTTTCCAGTCCTCGTGCAGCCATTTAAAAAAAAAAAGTCTCCACTCATTTCAAAGCTCTGGCCACTTCCTTGTTCACTATAAAACAAAAACCTTAGCATTACAAAACAACAAAGAATCCCTTCAATTTTCTGCCAACACAGGTACAAACAGCTACATCAGTATGCCTGTTTTCTGTCTTCTCACCTATTACAGAGGGAGAGGGATTTGGCCACCCAGTAAGGGCAATTTTTTACTTATTCCAGAAATTTCAATATGTAGTTATTTAACTTTGAAGCAATGACGCTTTATCTTCATTAGTTTTCTTTTTCCTAAAAAGGAGACAAAATTATACTCCTTTTTAACAACTAAAAGAGGTGTATAAAACTAAGTGGAAGGAGTGAGAAAGTAGGGAAAGATACACCAGGTATACAAAAATGTGGTTAGGAAGGAATGACAAGGGGATATAGAGCTTAGTCTTTAATGGGATTCGATTGCAACATCAAGGGACTAGAGGGCTTTAAACAATTATTTTAATTTGATAGTGGCTTGCCAGTCAAAGCCTATTTTGATGCCAATAATTCTCTTCCAATTGACTTAAAGAATTAAAAACTTTTAAAACTCTGGTCTTTTTATTCCCCATCATATGCTATTACAGACACTTAAAGTTTATTGTCATTATCAACTACCTCTTAGTTTAATTGTAAAACTGGCTTAAGCGTTATTAAATTCCTGAAAGATTAATAACATGATCAAAGAGCAAAGCCCATTCCTTTAAGTGCAATTCTCAAACTTTCTTTCAAATTACTGTCTGAAAAGTTCATGGCCTACTGATGAGCCTTCAAGGTCTTCTCCTCTGTAATATGGTGTATATTTCTTAATTGATGTTGGGCTGAAATCACAAGTCACCTCACTGAAGACAGAAATTTGTAACATAACATGGAAAGTATATTCTTAAGGGGCTCCAGAATAATTATTGATACATTTTCAATAATAAGTCTGAAGAAATTAATGGGTATACCATTCACCATGACAAGAAATTCAATTACTTTATGGTACTCTCCCCTCCCCTGGAGGAGGGCATGACAACCCACTCCAGTATTCTGGCCTGGAGAATTCCCATGGACAGAGGAATCTGGCGGTCTACAGTCCATGGAGTCACACAGAGTATGACATGACAGAGCAACTTAGCAGAGCAAAGCAATCTCCCCTCCCCAACCTCAGACATGCAGATGCTACTCTAATGGCAGAAATCAAAGAGACACTAACGAGCCTCTTGAAGAAGGTGAAAGAGGAGAGTGAAAAAGCTGGCTTAAAGCTCAAAATTTAAAACCTAAGAGCTTGGCATCTGGTCCCATTACTTCATGGAAAATAGATGGGGTAAAAGTGAACCCAGTGACAGATTTTATTTTACTGGGCTCCAAAATCACTGTGGATGGTGACTGCAGCCACAAAATTAAAAGACACTTGTTCCTTGAAAGAAAAGCTATGACAAATCTAGACAGTGTATTAAAAAGAAGAAACATCACTTTGCTGACAAAGGTCTGTACAGTCAAAGCTATGGTTTTTCCAATAGTCTTGTATGGCTGTGAAAACTGAACCATAAGAAGCCTGAGTGCTGAAGAATTGAGGCTTTCAAACTGTGGTGCTGAAGAAGACTCTTGAGAGACCCCTGGACAGCAAGGAGATCAAATCAGTCAATCCTAAAAGAAATCAACCCTGAATATTCATAGGAAGGACTGGTGCTGAAGCTGAAGCTCCAATACTTTGGCCACCTGACACAAAGCTGACTCATTGGAAAAGACCTTGATGCTGGGAAAGAGTGAAGGCAGGAGGAAATGGGGATGACAGAGGACAAGATGGTTGGATGGCATCATCAACTGATGAGTTTGAGCAAGTTCCGGGAGATGGTGAAAGACAGGGAAGCCTGGCGTGCTGCAGTCCATGGGGTCTCAAAGAGTCGCACATGACTGAGCAGCTGAACAACAACTTTCCTCTCCACATCATCTCTTTCCCTCCCTCATATTGAAACATATATGGGTTAAGGTTTCTCAGTTACTATCTCACATGGGATAATTTAATTAATTCTTGTAGTGTATCCTAATAAATATAGATACTAGTGATTGGCTATTTCTCAAGTTAAGAATTTTATTATTCCCATTGTAGCTTGGATGACTTGAAAAATAATGCCATTTACTAAAACAAAGTAATATTTTTAAAATTTAGAAAATTATCATTGCTACTCATTTACTCATTTAACAAATATCTATTAGGTGCCTGCTGCATAGTAAACATTATACTACATTCAGGGTGACATTTCCAGAAGCCAAGAGTTTACCCAAGGATGAAATTGACTAATGAAGGTGTGGTTTTCAAAAGATCTTTCCTCTTCTGAAAAATAACACAAACTACTAAGTACTGTAGAAATGAAAATCTTAACATGTTACTATGTTAGGGGGAAAAATGAGCTTGTATTTGTGAACGTTCGGAATAAAACATACTAGAAAGGAGCAATACTTTTTTATTTTAAAGAACATGGCAAAATATTTGGAGGAATGTCTCATAAAGAAGCAATGCTAAGTATGACAAAGCAGAGGAATTGATGCTTGCTATGACTAGCTACCATTATATGTGACTCACAATCTGATAAGTTCCAGAATTTTTTAGACTATAAAAGTACATCACAAACAAATTCTCTGTACTAGGTAGCATGCTTTATTAGTGAAAGCACAACATTTTTGAGAATAGAAGACAGTGTCATGAATTATTATGCTGGGACAACTGATACAACCTGAGATTATCCAGATAAAGTCAAAAGTGAAAGTGGTCTCCTTATTATCAGGGGACCAAAGAGTGAATGTATAGTTCTTCTACACATTTTTATTTAAATGAAAATGCAGCAAAGTTAAAAAATTTGAACCCAGCTTAGTTTACAATTGGAAATATTCTTGAGCTACTATTATGCGTTCAACTGAATTACTTTAAAAACATGCTATTATATAATTTATTTTAATCATTATCATCAATCATTTATGTACACATAGAAAAAGTGAATTCTAAAAAGGTCAGATGTGGGACTAGATGTAATTGAAATTAATCCTACAGAGGCAAGTACAAACCATTGTTTTTCTCAATATTAATACCACTTAATCATCCAATACATCTAAACTTTCCTGGTCTTGATATCCAGAGATTATGTTTGCACAAAGGCTCCAATGTAATTTCTCTGCAGCTGAATAATGAGGAGTTAGTTAACATATTAGTTGAGAATTGAAAATGGATTAAAGGTGATTATCAGAAGTTACATTATAACTGCTTGAAATCACTTATTTGTTGAGTGATTTAAATATTATTGCCCAACTACTTCCCCCTAAAATGGCTTTTGTTGTGAATTTATTTGCTGAGTACTCTTCAAAAGAGCTGTGGAAATACCCAGGCCTGACTATCCCAGAGAAGGTCAATGAAACACTCCGAGATAAAAACTGGTTAAAACCCATTTGTATTGCAATAGCTTTGGTTTCACTTGCAGCTGTGTCAGCATCTTTTGTGCATTCCCTTCAGGCTCTTAGCCCTAGGAATAATGTAGTTGCCATTGGTACATATGTGTATTTTCGTAAGATCAGAAACTATAAAACTCCTAGAGGAGAACATAGGCAAAACACTCTCTGACATAAATCACAGCAGGATCCTCTATGACCCACCTCCCAGAATACTGGAAATAAAAGCAAAAATAAACAAATGGGACCTAATTAAACTTAAAAGCTTCTGCACAACAAAGGAAACTATAAGCAAGGTGAAAAGACAGCCTTCAGAATAGGAGAAAATAATAGCAAATGAAGCAACTGACAAACAACTAATCTCAAAAATACACAAACAACTCCTGCAGCTCAATTCCAGAAAAATAAACAACCCAATCAAAAAATGGGCTAAAGAACTAAATAGACATTTCTCCAAAAAAGACATACAGATGGCTAACAAACACATGAAAAGATGCTCAACATCACTCATTATCAGAGAAATGCAAATCAAAACCACAATGAGGTACCATTACACGCCAGTCAGAATGGCTGCGATCCAAAAGTCTACAAGCAATAAATGCTGGAGAGGGTGTGGAGAAAAGGGAACCCTCATACACTGTTGGTGGGAATGCAAACTAGTACAGCCACTATGGAGAACAGTGTGGAGATTCCTTAAAAAACTGGAAATAGAACTGCCTTATGATCCAGCAATCCCACTGCTGGGCATACACACCGAGGAAACCAGAACTGAAAGAGACACGTGTACCCCAATGTTCATCACAGCACTGTTTATAATAGCCAGGACATGGAAGCAACCTAGATGCCCATCAGCAGATGAATGGATAAGAAAGCTGTGGTACATATACACAATGGAGTATTACTCAGCCATTAAAAAGAATACATTTGAATCAGTTCTAATGAGGTGGATGAAACTGGAGCCTATTTTACAGAGTGAAGTAAGCCAGAAAGAAAAACACCAATACAGTATACTAATGCATATCTATGGAATTTAGAAAGATGGTAACGATAACCCTGTATGCGAGACAGCAAAAGAGACACAGATGTATAGAACAGTCTTTTGGACTCTGTGGGAGAGGGAGGAGGGGATGATTTGGGAGAATAGCACTGAAACATGTATAATATCATATATGAAATGAATCGCCAGTCCAAGTTCAATGCATGATATTGGTTGCTTGGGTCTGGTGCACTGTGACGACCCAGAGGGATGGTACGGGGAGGGAGGAGGGAGGGGGTTTCAGGATGGGGAACACGTGTACACCTGTGGCGGATTCATGTTGATGTATGGCAAAACCAATACAATATTGTAAAGTAATTAACCTCCAATTAAATAAATAAATTTATATTTAAAAAAATAAAAAATAATAAAACAGAGTTAAAAATGCAGAAGTTGTGCTTGAACAGGTTTTTTAGATTTCTCTATTCATTATCAATTTTTATTTAGACCACAAAAATTCAAATTTTATTTAAAAACAAAAAGTCTGTTGAAGCAAATAAGCCAAAAGGAAGCCAGAAATAGGTCCATTTCTATATCTTATATTCACCATGCATTTATTTAGCATCTACCGTAGGAAATATAACAAGTAAACAAGACCCACATCTGTGTTCTTATGTATCCCCTTCTCAAAAAGTTATGAAAATACACAAGAAAATTTTAGGTAGTAGCTTAGGAGCAGTTACAGAAATAAATAGTACTCTAAGTAAGTAAATGGAAGACAGTGACTCTAAATAAAGACTGCTTATGTTTCTAGAGTCTTGTTTTTACTTTTCCATGACATTTATTTTCACTAAATATGAGGACCAAGGCTACCTACTTCTCATTATAGTCAACTTCACCTCAAAGGTGTGAGCCACCTCTCCAACTACTCATACCCACTAATACAAATCAAAATGCACATTTCAAACTTCACTACTCCAGCGCAGAGGCACAGATTTTTTTTTTCCCCTATCAGAGGAAAGAAGCCACAGGTAAGGCTACCAGTACGTCACACCTTAGTGTGTATTTACAAATAGGTGTGGTCCCAGGTGCTGACCAGGTTTAAAAAAAAAAAACAGTTTCGAACTGGTGGGAATGGGCAAGAGGGTAAGAAGTTATTTTAACACTTTGTGATAAGGCAAACACAAGGAAAGCACTAGAGAAATGGACTTCAGAAAACCAGTGTGGCAGCTAAAAGGCATTATGTTTATAAAAGTAGCTAAAAAGAGTGTACTGAGTACTGGAAAAGAGACAAGGGTACAGAAAGAGAGGCTGTTGTTCAGTTGCTAAAGTTGTGCCCAACTCTGCAAAACCCATGGACTGCAGCACGCTAGGCCTCCCTGTCTCTCACCATCTCCTGGAGTTTACCCAAGTTCAAGGGAGAAAGCATACGACAAAAAAACAAACTTCAGCAGCTTCATTATTTTTCCCAGGCCAGGCCAGTGAAGGTGTTTTTGAAAAGTCTGATTTCTCTTCTTTCATACCTAAGGAAAGGCAGCAAGATTAACAATAATGGTTTAGGAGAAAGCCCAATATAGGGACATGAAAATTTTTCATACATATTTTATACATATATATATATATATACACACACACACACACACTCATATATACACACACACTCATCTATACACACACACAACATATTTATTAATGTGTGTGTCTATTACATAGACGTCACATGTGTGTGTAAATATACATATACATATATATAGTACCTCCCTGTAGCTCAGACGGTAAAGCTACAGGACTCCTCTGTAGCTCAGACAGTAAAGAATCTGCCTGCAATGTAGGAGACCTGGGTTCAATCCCTGGGTTCGGAGATCCCCTGGAGAAGAGAATGGCGACCCACTCCAGCATTCTTGCCTGGAGAATCCCATGGCCAGAGAAACCTGTCAGGCTACCGTCTGTGGGGTTGCAGTGTTTGTACAACTGAGTGACCAACTCTACACTATGTATATACACACACACACACACACACACAGAATATATACATTCTGTAATCCTTGCAGAAACCCGATGAACTGGGTACTATTTTAACTGGTTTCACAGATGAGGAAACTGAGGCACAGAGAGGCTAAATAATTTCCCCGTAGTCAGAATCATGCCTCCAGCAAGGATTGTTGTTCAGTCGCTCAGTCGTCCCCGACTCTTTATGACCCCATGGATTGCAGCACACCAGGGTTCCCTGTCCTTCCCAGCAAGGATAAAACCTCGGATTTTAACTTACACAATCTGTCCCTGGTGTTTGGACTTTTGACTCCTCTGCTATCTTATTTTGGGACTGGTACAGTTGAGGGTAAGGTACAGTTACTTACAATCTGTTAGCATTTAAGTCAAAATTGAATTTTCAAATTTGTACTTTATAAACTATAGCTTCAAATGCTCCTTGATTGAATTTAATAAAAGTTTTAATTACATGGAATGTTCTTTATTTAAACAGGCAACTTTTTAAGTAAAAATAAGAACTACAAACCAACTGGTTTTGCACTGTTTTTTCACTAGCTGGCTTTCAGAGTGAATTTAAACAGTGGAATTGTGATATACGAATAGACATATGGCCTCACTTGTGTGCTTTCTACCTTATGTATCTTTCCACCGTTGTTTTGGGGAGCTAAATATTTTTTATTGTATTTAGCTTTAAAAATCTGCAATGACTTTGAAGCTATATGTTAAAGATTCATAGCATCTGGTTCCTATTTACAATCTTTCAGTTTTCTAAGATATGTTAATAAGAAACATAATAAAGAAAATTAGATTTTTATAATTATGATTATTAATAAAAAATCCTCCCTGGTATAGCCAGACATAATCATATCTAAAAATTACATGGAGTAAAAAATATTTCAAATTTCATATTTTTAAAGAATGTAACAATAGATGTAGAAAACAGGCACCAAAGGGTGAAGAATCTTGAATCACTACAAGGTACAAGTAAAAGTAGGCAAGTTCTCTTGAATTCTGTACAGAATTTATTAGTAAATTTCCAAATAACAAAATTTAAAATACCATTTATTGAATGGTTATTAAGTGCTAGGCATTGCTCTAAGAGGGGTTTCCTAGTAGCTCAGATGGTAAAGACTCCTGTTCAATCCTTGAGTCAGGAAGATCTCCTGAAGAAGAAAATACCCACCCAGTACAGTAATCTTAGACTTCCTGGTAGCTCAGACAGAAAAGAATCTGCCTACAATGTAGGAGACCTGAGTTTGATCCCTGGGTTGGGAAGATCCCCTAGAGAAGGGAATGGCTCCCCATTCCAGTATCCTTGTCTGGGAAATCCCACATACAGAGGGGCCTGGTGGGCTACAGTCCATGGAGTTGCAATACTTACTCCTAATAATAACTCTAGCAGGTAACTATTATTATTTCCATATTTTCAAATGAGAATATTGAGACAATAAGAAGTTAAGCAACTTACACAAGGACCCACAGCTGATAAATGGTACAGCTGGAGATTTGAACCCAGGCAGTGTAACCTCTTGAGCATAACTGGGGCTCTTAGCTTATAGAACCCCTACTAAATGGCTATAGTTATCTTGTTGGGCAGCTCACACATATAACATGTAACTTATTCACTAAAAGCTGTGAGGACTGCATCCTTATCTGGGCCTAAAATATGTGTCGCTATACTGAGTACTGCCATTCAGAGCTGTTTTCCACACATGCTCCATAAGCATGTTGCTCTGTAAGTTAAATACAATTTTGTCAGGGCTTCCCAGGTGGCTTAGTGGTAAAGAATCTGCCTGCCACTACAGGAGACTTGGGTTCAATCCCTGGATCAGGAAGATCCCCTGGAGAAGGAAATGGCAACCCACTCCAATATTGTTGCCTGGGAAATCCCATGGACAGAGGAGCCTGGCAGACTACAGTCCATCGGGTTGCAACAGTCTAATATGACTTAGCAACTAAACTACAACAATTTTCTCTAGCAAGACATAACTCTTCCTAGTATACCACGTTGCATCACTTTCTCTCACTTTCTCCCACTTTCTGATTCTTCAAATCAGTAGATATCAAGGTAGTCAGTCAGGGATATGACTGATGGGAAAAGATGTGCTCTATTTTACATTTTAAAAAATTCCCAAGGTACTAGTATATACTGTGTACAACATGTACCTGCCTTCACGGCCAAGCAGAACTGACCTTTTCCTTATTCTCCTCTTCTGTGATTGTACTTAACCCTCGTTTTAATCTGATTTCACATACCTAAAAGTGTTTGAAGTTAGAGATGAACAGTTTGATTGTCTGAGGTCCTGAAAAAACTGAAGCAGGGCAGGAGGGATGCTCTCCAAAAAGAAAAAAAAAAAAAATAGATATATATATGCGTGTGTGTGTGTGTGTGTGCGTGCATGTATATATATATTATAAATGTTAATAATTAAAACTGTCAATCATTAAAACTTCATAATTTTGAAAAATCCACTTCCAGGCCTCTATGAGTCTCTCAGGTTTTCATAGGAAATCTTAGCATCAGTGTCGTGAGCCTTACTATTATCCTAAAAGAAATTAGCATTAAGGCAATTCCTGAGTTAATACAACTTGAAAGAGAAGAGGACCTGTTATTTTATGCTTGGTTTGACTACAGTTATTGGACATATTAAGATACATAAAGACTCTCTTTAGTCAATCATTAGGTCACGTGATGGGCCTGGGGTCAATAGTTTTATAAATGCTATATATGGTTTGTCTGAAGATTCTGGTCTTTAATAAATTCAAGGCAAATAAATTCACCCTAAGTGCTGTTCAATGAACGATTTCATTATCACTAACTACTGACTAACAAAAAATAGATAATGAAAACATCAGTCATATTCACTTTAGTGGAAAAATATGAATAAGTAGTTCTGAATACTTCAATGTATTACAATGAAATTAAACCAAAATTTTATTCCCTCACAGAAAATTTTAGCCAAATTAAGATATGCAATCATTTTATCAATTCAGGAAAAGTCATTTACAAAATAACAGTGACTATAGCTATAATGCATTCAGACATAAATTCTCAAATGCTATGGGCATCTCCCGTATTTCATGTCAAAAGTAATAATTACCAACATCAATAGAATGCTTTCTATGTGTCCGAAGTTCAAAACTTTTTTTTTTTAAACTTCTTATATGTACTACCCTAGTTCATTCATGAAGTAGGTAGGTATGTTTACTACAGTTGGGGAGAAGCACAAAGAGATTGCCCAAGATAATATACAGATAAGTGAAGTGGGACTTGAACTCAGTTCTGTAACCACACCCATCTCCCTTCCACCTTCAACTTTCCATTGTTCCTAACCTCAGATATCCGCTAATCTGTCCTCCATTTCTAAAATCTTGTTATTCAAAAACTGCTCTATAATTTGGAGGGTATTATGCTGAGTGAGGGCTTCCCTGGTAGCTCAGCTGGTAAAGAATCTGCCTGCAATGCAGGAGACCCCAGTTCGATTCCTGGATCTGGAAGATCCCCTGGAGGAGAGCATGGCAACCCACTCCAAAATTCTTGCCTGGAGAATCCACATGGAAAGGAGTCTAATGGGCTACAGTCTATCCCATGTTGCAGAGTCGGACACCACTGAGCGACTAAGCACAGAACATGCTGAGTGAAATAAGTCAGACAGAGAAAAACACAGTCTGTATGATGTCACTTATAACTAGAGTCTAAAAGAAACAAAAACTATCTGTAAGTCTGCTCCTTTTTTTTTAATAGTCACTATAACTGAAAACAAAAAAAAAGCAAACTAGAACAAAAAAGGAGCAGACTTACAGATAGAAAGAATAAGCTATTGGTTACCAGTGGGGAGAGTGAACAGCAGAGCAGCAATATAGGGGCTGGGGATTAAGAGGTACAAACTATTATGTATGTAACAAGCTACAGTGATACACTGTACAACACAGAGAATATAGCCAATATTTTATAATACCTATAAATGAAATATAACCTTTAGATTTTTGAATCATATATTATACAGTTGTAACATACAATATTGTACATCAACTGGGCTTCAATTTTTTAAAATGTTCTACAAATGGAACCAACGTATGTAACCTTTGGCAATTGGCTGTTTTTCACTTAGCAGAATTCCCTAGATATTCATCCAATTTGCTGTCTGAATCAGGTCCTTTCTTTTTATTCCTGAGTAGTAAGTACTCCATGGTTGGAGAAGGCAATGGCACCCCACTCCAGTACTCTTGCCTGGAAAATCCCATGGACGGAGGAGCCTGGTAGGCTGCAGTCCATGGGGTCGCTAAGAGTCGGACATGACTGAGCGAATTCCCTTTCACTTTTCACTTTCATGCATTGGAGAAGGAAATGGCAACCCACTCCAGTGTTCTTGCCTGGAGAATCCCAGGGACGGGGGAGCCTGGTGGGCTGCCGTCTATGGGGTCACACAGAGTCGGACACGACTGAAGCGACTTAGCAGCAGCAGCAGCAGTACTCGATGGTATATACACATGATAGTTTGTTTAATCACTTATCTGCTGAAGAGCCCTGGGGCTTATTTCAATTTAGGGCTACTCCAAAGAAAGCTGCTATGAACTTTACAGGAGTTTAAGTGACCATAAGTTTTCACTTCTCTAGGATAAATGCCTAGGAGGACAATTAATGGGTCATATGGAAATTGCATGTTTCGTTTTATAACAAACTGCCAATTTGTTTTCCAAAGAGGCTGTAGCATTTTACATTCCCACCTGTGACAGATCCAGTTTTTCCACATCCTCTCAAGTACTTGGTATTGTTACTATTTTTTTTTTCATTTTTTCCCTTCTGATAGATGTGCAGGAATGCCTCATTGAGGTTTTAATTTGTGCTTCTTTGATGTTGAACATATTTCCATGTGCTTATTTGCCATCTGTATTTCCTTTTCACTGAAATGCCTCTTCATGTCCTTTTTCCATTTTCTGTTGTTGTTTTTTTTTACTGTTGTGTTTCCAGAGTTCTTTATATACTCTACATTTTAGCCTTTTGTTGAATAAATAGCCTGCAAATATTTTCCCCCAATCTGTAGTTTTTTTCATCCTTTTAACATGGACTTTCACATGGCAAAACTTAAAATTTTGATGAAATCCAATTTATTCAGTTTTCTTTTTATGGATCACGCTATTTGTATCACATCTAAGAACATCTGAATAGCTCTAAGGGCTGAATATTTTCTAAACTGTTTTTCTAAAAGTTGTATATTTTTATATTTTGTATTTAATTCTATGATACAGTTTGAATTAGTTTTCACATAAGATGTGAGATTTAAGTTGAGATGCTCCCCTTCTGCTTCTCCTATTTCTCCTTCTCCATCTCCTTTTCATCCTCCTTTTTTTTTTTAATTTTATTTTATTTTTAAACTTTACATGATTGTATTAGTTGATGATATTGCCAAATATCAAAATGAATCCACCACAGGTATACATGTGTTCATCCTCCTTCTTTTACCGATGGAGATCCAATCATTCCAACACCAGTTGTTGAAAAGGCTATTCTTACTTTAAGCTGACTTAAAACTCAGCATTCAAAAAACTAAAATCATGGCATGCTGTTCCATCACTTCATGGCAAATAGATGGGGGGAAAGTGAAAACAGTGACAGATTTTATATTCTTAGGCTCCAAAATCACTGCAGACAGTAACTGCAGCCGGGAAATTAAAAGATGCTGGCTTCTTGGAAGAAAAGCTATGACAAACCTAGACGGTGTATTGAAAAGCAAAGACATTACTTTGACGACAAACATCCATATAGTCAAAGGTATGGTTTTTCTAGTAGTCATGTACTGATATGAGAGTTGGACCATAAAGAAGTTGAGAACCGAAGAACTGATGCGTTCAAATTGTGGTGCTGGTGAAGACTCTTGAGAGTCCCTTGGACAGCAAGGAGATCAAACCAGTCAATCCTAAAGGAAATCAACCCTGAATATTCATTGGAAGGACTAGTGCTGAAGCTGAAGCTCCAATACTTTGGCTGCCTGATGTGAAGAGCCAATTTACTGGAAGAGATCCTGGTGCTGGGAAAGATTGAGGGCAGGAGAAGAAGAGGGTGACAGAGGATAAGATGGCTCAATGGCATCACTGACTCAGTGGACATGAATTTGAGCAAACTCCGAGAGATACTGAAGGACAGGGAAGCCTGGTGTGCTGCAGTTCATGGGGTTGCAAAGAGTTGGACACGACTTAGAGACTGAACAACAATCCTTACTTCACTGAACTTTTTTGCATTTTTCATAAAAAATCAGTTGAGCATATTTGTGTGCATCTTCTTCTGGGTTCTGTAGTCTATTCTGACTAGTTTATCCCTCTACCAATAGCACACCATCCTTATTGCTGAATCTGCACAGTAAACATTATGCGGTAGAATGTAGTAAATAGTACAGGTAGAGTGATTCCTCCAACTTTATTTCTTTTTAATTTTTATTGGAATATAGGTGCTTTACAATGCTGTGTTAGTTTCTGCTGGATAGCAAAGTGAATCAGTCATACGTATACATATATCCCTTCTCTTATTGATTTTTTTCCCATTTAGGTCACCACAGAGAATTGAGTAGAGTTCCCTGTGCTATATAGTAGGTTCTCATTAGTTATCTATTTTAAACATAGTATCAGTAGTGTATATACATCAATCCCTCTTACTTTATTATTCTTTGTTAAGATTATTTCAGCTATTCTACTTCTGTGCCTTACATATAAATTTTAGAATATGCTTTTTTACATCTACCAAAAAAAAAAAAAGCTTGATGAAAGTTTACATGAATTTCATTCTACTTGTAGATCAGGTAGAAGGGAAATGACATTTTTATTATGCTGAGCTCCCAATCCATGAACCCAGTAGTACCTTTTCATTTATTTAGATCTTTGATTTCTTTCATAAGCATATTAAAGAACTTCCAGCATACATGCTTTGTTAAATGCATCCTATTTCTAACCTAAGAATTTTATCATAAACTATGTTGAATTTTATTCTAATGTTTTCTCTGTCAATTGATATGATCATATGATTTTTCTTCTTTAAGTTGTTGACAAGGTGAATTACACTGGATGATTTTGAAAACTGAACAAGCCTTGCACACCTGGAATAAATTCCACTAATTCTCTTTGTACATTGTTGAATTCAGTTTGTTCATATTTTGCTGACAAATTTTGAGTCTGAATTTATTTGAGATACTTTTCTTCATGTTGTCTTATTTGCATTATTATCTTTTTCTTGCTTTACTGTAGGATAATACTGGCCTTCTAAAATGAGTTCGGAAGTATTCCCATCTCATTTATTTTCTAAGAGACTTTAAAATAACTGTTAATTCTTTTTGAAGGCTTACTAGAAATCTCTCCTGAAATTATCTGGATGTGGTGATATTTTTTCAGTAATTTTTTAATTATGAATTCAACTTTCCTAATTGTTCAAGGGCTACTGAAATTATTTTCTTCATCTTGGTTGAAATTTGATAGTTTGTGGTTTTCAAGGAATTGGCTACTTTCTTCTATATCATCCAATATATTAAAGTTATTCAGATTATTAAGTTCTTAATTTTTAATGGCTGAAGAATTTGGAGTACTATCTATTTCTAATATTGTCTGTTTCATTCTTCTTTTATTTTTTGTATTATTAGAAGTTTATTACTTTTATGGATTTTTTGTTTCAGTTTATTTGCTCTATTGTTTTCCTACTTTACTATGTCATTGTTTCTACAATAATCTTTATTATTTCCCTCCTTTTGCTTTGGATTTCTTTGTTTTTGGTTTATCTGGCTCTCTTTTTCTACTTTCTGAGATAAGAACTCAGATTATTTAAGGCCTTACCACATTTCCAATGGAAGCTGTCAATTATAAACAATTTATAAATTATAAATTTCCCTCTACATGACACTTCAGCTGCAGTCAATTTATTTTAATATTTTATTTTCATTTTCATTCAGTTCTATAAAATTTTTTTCTCTTTCCTTTTAGCCTTTCTCTTTGATCCATGGATTATTTAGAAGTGTATTATTTAATTTCCACATGTTTAGAGATATTTTTGTTATCTTTCTGTTATTGATTTCTAGTTTCATTACATTATGGTCAGACAACACTCTATGTGTGAATTCAATTCTTTCAAATTTGTTGAGGTTTGTTTTATGACCAAGGAATTATTCTATTTATCTGAATGTCCCATGGGCACTTGTTCTTTATTTGTTGAGTGGAGTGTTCTATATATGTCAATTAGATATTGGTTTCAGTACATTGTTGAGATCTTTCTTACCTTTGCTGACTTTATCTAGTAGTTCTATCTGTTACCAAGGGGATGGTGTTGAAGACACCCACTATAATTGTAGATCTGTCTAATTCTCATTTCAGCTTTGCGTCTTAAATTTTGAATCTTTATTGTTTGGTGTATAAATATTTAGGATCATTTTGTCTTTCTCATAAATTCATCCTTTTATCAATGCTCTTTGCTCCTAGTAATTTTATTGGCCCTGGTATTTGCCAGATATTAATATGTTACTCTTGATTTTTTAATTAGTATTTTCATGTATACTTTTTTCAGTCCTTTATTTTCAACCTAACTATGTCCTTGAATTTGAAGTGAATCTCTTGCAAAGAACATCTGGTTGTATTTTTTTTAATTCATTCTGCCAATCTGTGTTTTGATTGGTGTATTTTGAGTGGTATCACTGAGCTGTTAATGCTCTAGAACTTAAGACTTCCATTTTATTTTTTTTTTTTCTGTTTCTTTCTCCTGAAATTCATTCTTTTGTTTCTCTTTTCCTGCTTTCCTGTGGGTTAACTGAATATATTTTAGGATTCCAACTTGATTGATTTATAGTGTTTTTGACTCTATCTCTTTGCATAGTTTTCATAGTATTACTCAGAGAATTATAATATACACATGTGACATAATAATTTACCGGTATCAACATTTTTACCACTTCCACTTAACTGTGAACATCTCTCTTCAAGTCCCTTTACTTTCCTCACCTGTAAATATCATTGTCTTGTGTACCTTAGACAGGAAGACCTAGCAGCAGAGCCTGAGACAGGGATTCGGATACTTCTGTACCATTAAGGGAATTCTCAGAGGAGAAGAGCAGTGAGGGAAGGAGGATAAGTTAGAGGATAAACCAAAGCAAGGCTGTAGGCTCAGCTAAAGTTTGCTTTAGACTTTAGCTGATCCTACGGGAGACCACAAGGAGCTGTGCAACATGCATGGCATGGCAGAGCAGTTTCACCTGAAGGCAGAGGGCCTTCTGCATCTGCAGCACAATTCTCTGGAGAAGGCTAGTACTCACAGCATCTAGGAGACGAGTAAGCTGGCTGGTAAAAGAGAACTGAGTACCAAGAGCATCTACTACAACTGTCTGAGAAAGTAGATGCTAATCAAGCTATAGTGTAACTTGGTATGATAGTTCAGACTGGTACCAAAAAAGTATAAAGACAAAGAGGAGAATAAATTCTGTTTGGAACATTAGGAGAAGGATTCCCACATAATTTATGAGACCCAGTAGAAAATGAAATGTGGAGCATGTTGTTCAAAATTATTACAGAGCTTTAAACTAAGCAAGCAGCTCTTCTTCTTTCCCACCCCCTATTTGGCCATGTGCATGTATGATCTTAGTTCCCCAACCAGGGATTGAACCTGAGCCTTCTAAATGTAGGACTCTGTGCAACTACACAGGTCACTCCCCAGGGAGCTGGCTCTGAAGGTGAGGAATCTGTGAACAATGAGGAAACAACAGAATCTTGAAAGAGATGAGATATAAGTTCCAACAATATTTTTTAAAAGTAGTTTCTAGAAGCAGGCAAAGGGTGATCAGGGAATGAGTTTTGTGATAAATTCATGATTTTTTCTAGATAGTGTCATCATTACTTATCTCAATGAAACAAATATTCAACTTTCAAAATGTATGGTTATTTTTTGTTGCTGATTCATTAATACTAACATCTGTAATAGTCAATCCTATGTGCAGAAATAATAATGATATATCCCTAATGTGTAGTGTTCTTCAAGTTATTTATTACCTGATAAATTCTGTTGCTAGTTACTATTTTTTTCAGAAATAGGCAATTTTATAAGATCATAATATAGAGTTCTAATATTCACACTTAAATGTCAAGATTGAAGGTCTGACTAAGGAAAATTGCTATGAGTATATATAACAATATATTTTTGACTAAAAGCCACATTCACACATGAAAATAACAAGGATTTTGTTATTTATTCAGCTTTCAAGTAAGGCCTACTTCATGTAAAAGCAAATACAGCTTAAATTTGTTTCCTCAGCATGCAGTCCTATTGTCAATAAATTCTCGCATTTAATTCCACCTCCTGTACTCAAGCCTGTTCTAAAATGCTTTCACATAAATTCAAGATTGAACAATATATTTCAGCATGCTATAAACTAATAAAAATAAAGGGGTGCCACGCTATTACTTTTTATAAGGTGTTTAAAACAAAAATTACATAATTTCACATATTTAGAATATATAAGCAAATGTGTTTAACATTTAATTTATATCAGCCATAGTTAGGTATCTAATTCCAACCACACTATATTCTGTGGTTTAAACATCTTCCTTCATTCCCTTCATTAGTCACCAAGATCATCATGGAAGCATCTGGGGTCAAGATGTTATCTTCAGGATTTATATCCAACAGAGGCTAAGCTTCTAGAGTTGACCTCTGGCTTTAGAAGTTTTGTGGGCCTCAGTTTAAAAAGTACTCTCCACTGTTTCCCATATTTCTCTGTTGGCAACTTGTCATTTGGCTTGTTCTGGTGTCTGGAGAGCTGTGTTCCAGAGAAAACCTATAAACACTGAGGGGAGGAGGCAATCCTCCATGAACTTGGAAGTTAATCAGTGTTGGATCCGGAAGCCTGGAAATCTCTGAGTGTGGTGTTTTTACTTGTTCTTCAGCACAGCAGATAGAAACTGATTTACCCATAGTGCTTTTGTATATATAAATGAAAACTATCTGGATTCTCCTCTCGTATAGATCTCAAATGTTCTGAAGGTGAGGGTAATCACTATTCTACACTCGTAAAAGTTATTTTTTGCCAATCAGGGCTGTATAAAGTACTCCACATGCCAGTTATATGGCCCCTGAAACGTACCTACCTAAGCAGTTCTCCACTGTCATCATATGATTGTGGGTTATCTATTGAGTTAAGGATATGTACAAGCTAAAACATACCCTTTCAATTTGTTTGAAAAAAAAAAAAATATTTGAAGTAGGTATGGAGCTCTATCCATATATTCAGTTGTGAGGGGAAAACAAACAAAAAACACCTTTATTTTTATCTAGCAATTTAATCTCTGAACTCATCCAAACTCTAGGATTTTTGCTTAGGATTGAGTCTACACACCAAGGGTCTAACAGAGTAATAAAACATAGGCAGTGGGGTTCAGGGGTGGTTGGTCCATGGTGACATCTGTCCATGCTTCTGAATCTTACCTCATCTGTGGTCTGATCCTTGGAAGTTAGTCTAGTCAGGTTACAATTCTGTCAAACCTAATTCTCATCCATAAGACCTTGTCCAGTAACTCTCTCCTGTATTTTCACGATCCTCTTGGGTGTGCCTGAAGATTTTCAGTCACTGCAGAGCATGGTGGTCCATGAGAAAGTTACGGGTCAACCTCAGGCCAGGCTGCTTAGAGGTGTTATGCAGGCATCTCTGCTCCCTGGAGTAGACCCCTCTCGACACGCTTGATAGACTCTGCCATAGGATAAGGAGGTCTAGGTCTGTTTTGCTCTGGGATCTCAACCGAGATCTCTACTGATCTTCACCTGGGGCTCAACTACTAGAGAAGGGTACTCAGTGAGAGAGTTAATTCTTAGGTAGGTTGATAAGAACTCCTGAGTCCCAGAGGAGGAGGAGGAGGAGGAGGCGGAGGAGGAGGAGGAAGAGGAGGAGGGAGAGGAGGGGGAGGAAGAAGAGGAGGGGCAGGAGAAAGAGGAGGGGGAGGAGGAGGAGGAGGGGGAGGAGGAGGAGGGGAAGGAGGAGAAAGGATTCCTGGGCTTTCAAGGAGGAGACAGGGACAAATGTTTTCTACATTGCTTTGTTTTAGTCACATAAGAGGTTTTTTTCCTTAAACTCTGAGTTTTTATGACAACAGTCTTTAAGACTAACTTTCTTAAGCCCAGAGCTAATGATTACACAACAAAACAACTCATCTTGCTCAAGGGTATGTTTTTCCTTAAGCTCTGTTCAGTTCAGTTCAGTCACTCTTTTCTGTACTAATGATTATATAACAACAATGTATCTTGCTCAAGGACATGTTTCACCTTAACAAGAACCTTCTGGCTAACCTTGTTATTTTAAGACACAGTCACAGTTAAGATTCCCAAGATGGAATCAAGATTGGAGAAATATCAATAATCTCAGATATGCAGATGACACCACCCTTATGGCAGAAAGTGAAGAGGAACTAAAAAGCCTCTTGATGAAAGTGAAAGAGGAGAGTGAAAAAGTTGGCTTAAAGCTCAACATTCGGAAAACTAGATCATGGCATCTGGTCCCATCACTTCATGGGAAATAGATGGGGAAACAGTGGAAACAGTGTAAGACTTTATTTTTCTGGGCTCCAAAATCACTGCAGATGGTGACTGAAGCCATAAAGTTAAAAGACACTCCTTGGAAGGAAAGTTATGACCAACCTAGATAGCATATTCAAAAG
Source organism: Bubalus bubalis (assembly GCF_019923935.1). Lineage (NCBI taxonomy): Eukaryota > Metazoa > Chordata > Mammalia > Artiodactyla > Bovidae > Bubalus > Bubalus bubalis. The sequence continues at coordinate 22,317,113 of NC_059163.1, forward strand.
CAGAGACATTACTTTGCCAACAAAGGTCCATCTAGTCAAGGCTATGGTTTTTCCAGTGGTCATGTATGGATATGAGAGCTGGACTATAAAGAAAGCTGAGTGCCAAAGAATTGATGCTTTTGAACTGTGGTGTTGGAGAAGACTCTTGAGAGTCCCTTGGACTGCAAGGAGATCCAACCAGTACATCCTAAAGGAGACCAGTCCTGGGTATTCATTGGAAGGACTGATGCTGAAGCTGAAACTCCAATACCTTGGCCACCTGATGTAAAGAGTTGACTCATTGGAAAAGACCCTGATGCTGGGAGGGATTGGGGGCAGGAGAAGGGGATGACAGAGAATGAGATGGCTGGATGGCATCACCGACTTGATGGACATGAGTTTGGGTAAACTCTGGGAGTTGGTGATGGACAGGGAGGCCTGGCATGCTGCGATTCATGGGGTCTCAAAGAGTCACCTGGCATGCTGCGATTCATGGGGTCTCAAAGAGTCAGACACGACTGAGCGACTGAACTTAACTGATGCTGTAGAAGTGGGTCTATGTCAGAAGCTTTCTCAGTTTCTTCTTCAGTGCAATAAAACTTCTGTCACACAAGAGCCCTGGGTGATCAAGCCTGGTCCCTGATCTTGAAGCTAAATCTTCTTTGGAGATCACAAATCTGACATATTTCACCATAAGCTATTTTCTCTGGGATCCCCAAGACTGAATCAAAACCATTATCAACTCTCCTTTGAATTTCTCCCCATATCCATCCCTACACACTCTTGAATGTAAACATTCTCTTGCTTTTCCCTTGATCCTCAAAATTTTTCTGAGTATTCCCTTCTCTGGAGAAATGAACAAAAACTTTCCTAGCATACTGAGTAGCTGATGGACCGAGATCCACCAAAAATCTGCAGAAGCAGTGGGGGAAATACTTTAAAATACTATCAGCTACAAATGGTTTCATACAAAGGCACCCCACTCCAGCACTCTTGCCTGGAGAACCCCATGAATGGAGGAGCCTGGTGGGCCGCAGTCCATGGGGTCGCTAAGAGTAGGACATGACTGAGAGACTTCACTTTCACTGTTCACTTTCACGCATTGGAGAAGGAAATGGCAACCCACTCCAGTGTTCTTGCCTGGAGAATTCCAGGGACGGGGGAGCCTGGTGGGCCTCCGTCTATGGGGTTGCACAGAGTCGGACACGACTAAAGTGACTTAGCAGCAGCAGCAGAATGTTTATAGGTTGATTGTCCAACTTGATTCACAATTATTTAAGTGCATTTCTAATAAAGGATTACTGAGTCTGAAATAATTCTTAAAATTAATATATTGATTGATTTGTGGATATTGAAGAATCTTTGCATCCCTGGGATAAAGCCCACTTGGTCATGATGTATCATCTTTTTAATATGTTGTTGGATTCTGTTTCTTAGGATTTTGTTAAGGATTTTTGCATCTATGTTCATCAGTGATGTTGGCCTGTAGTTTTCTTTTTTTTGTGGCATCTTTGTCAGGTTTTAGTATTAAGGTAATGGTGGCCTCATAGAATGAGTTGGGAAGTTTATTTTCCTCTGCAATTTTCTGGAAGAGTTTGAGTAGGATAGGTGTTAGTTCCTCTCTAAATTTTTGGTAAAATTCAGCTGTGAAGCCGTTTGGTCCTGGGCCTTTGTTTGTTGGAAGATTTCTGATTACAGTTTTGATTTCCATGCTTGTGATGGGTCTGTTAAGATTTTCTATTTCTTCCTGGTTCAATTTTGGAAAGTTGTACTTTTCTAAGAATTTGTCCATTTCTTCCAAGTTTTCCATTTTATTTGCATATAGTTGCTGATAATAGTCTCTTATGATCCTTTGTATTTCTGTGTTGTCTGTTGTGATCTCTCCATTTTCATTTCTAATTTTGTTGATTTGATTTTTCTCCCTTTGTTTCTTGATGAGTCTGGCTAATGGTTTGTCAATTTTATTTATCTTCTCAAAGAACCAGGTTTTGGCTTTGTTGATTTTTGCTATGGTCTCTTTTGTTTCTTTTGCATTTATTTCTACTCTAATTTTTAAGACCAAAGAACTAAACAGACATTTCTCCAAAGAAGACATACAGATGGCTAACAAACACATGAAAAGATGCTCAACATCACTCATTATCAGAGAAATGCAAATCAAAATCACAATGAGGTACCATTTCACGCCAGTTAGAATGGCTGCTATCCAAAAGTCTACAAGCAATAAATGCTGGAGAGGGTGTGGAGAAAAGGGAACCCTCATACACTGTTGGTGGGAATGCAAACTAGTACAGCCACTATGGAGAACAGTGTGGCGATTCCTTAAAAAACTGGAAATAGAACTGCCATACGACCCAGAAATCCCACTACTGGACATACACACCAATAAAACCAGAATTGAAAGAGACACATGCACCCCAATGTTCATCGCAGCACTGTTTATAATAGCCAGGACATGGAAGCAACCTAGATGCCCATCAGCAGATGAATGGATAAGAAAGCTGTGGTACATATACACAATGGAGTATTACTCAGCCATTAAAAAGAATACATTTGAATCAGTTCTAATGAGGTGAATGAAACTGGAGCCTTTTATACAGAGTGAAGTAAGCCAGAAAGAAAAACATCAATGTAGTATACTAACGCATATATATATATGGAATTTAGAAAGATGGTAACAATAACCCTGTATAGGAGACAGCAAAAGAGACACAGATGTATTTAACAGTCTTTTGGACTCTGTGGGAGAGAGTGAGGGTGGGATGATATGGGAGAATGGCATTGAAACATGTAAAATATCATATGTGAAACAAATCACCAGTCCAGGTTTGATGCATGATACAGGGTGCTCAGGGCTGGTGCACTGGGATGACCCAGAGGGATGAGATGGGGAGGGAGGTGGGAGGGGGCTTCAGGATGGGGAACACATGTACACCCGTGCCAGATTCATGTCAATGTATGGCAAAACCAATACAATATTGTAAAGTAAAAAAATAAAATAAAAATAAAAAAATAAAACTGAAAACTAACTTATTAAGTTTTCAAAATAATTTTTTTCAAAATGCAAATGTCACATTTTTGTTCTTTGTAAGCCAAAATAATTTAAATAAAGATTGCTAACTTTTAATCATAAAAAAATTAATGTAACTTGCATATAATTGGAGAAGGCAATGGCACCCCACTCCAGCACTCTTGCCTGGAAAATCCCATGGACGGAGGAGCCTGGAAGGCTGCAGTCCATGGGGTCGCGAAGAGTTGGACACGACTGAGCGACTTCCCTTTCACTTTTCACTTTCATGCATTGGAGAAGGAAATGGCAACCCACTCCAGTGTTCTTGCCTGGAGAATCCCAAGGACGGGCGAGCCTGGTGGGCTACTGTCTACGGGGTCACACAGAGTCGAACACGACTGAAGTGACTTAGCAGCAGCAGCATAAAATATCTTTTTAAAACAACTACACTTAGGTTAATTTTTTCATATAACTAGTTAGAATAAAAGTGTGAAATGACATTTCCTGTATCTAACATAATCTAGAAATGATAGCTCTACTTATATACATTTTTCAGATAGCCAAAATGACTATAAGCATTTATAAATAAAATTTATTTTAACAATTTAAAGATATCTTCTAAAATATGTATTTTTACTCCTTAAATAAGGAATAAGACTAGACATGAAGACACCTTCTAATTGTTTTTTCTACATCATCATTTTGTTGCTTCAAAATTCCTAAAATCTTGATAATTTTTTATAAAGTTGAATCTCTGAAAAATACATATGGTGCTGACTGCAGGACTGACATTCTTATTCCAGACCAGCAACATTCCTACAGATTTATGCAATGTGTGGTGGTCTATTTGAAGACATTATGAGGCTTTTAAAATATTTGAAAATGTGAAACAACTGGACTTTGTTAAAATGATATTCTGTTGTATTTGGTTTCAGAAATAAAATGAAAATTAATTTTTATTTTGTTTTAAACTTTACCATAAGTATAGTCAACATTTGGTTTTCATCATTACACCTAAGTTCTAAATGAAGTCAGTTAATTCTTAAGGAAATATTATAAGAAGTTAGATTCATCTAAAGCAACTTGACCTCTTTCCTCCAAAGAGAAGCAAGATGCTAAAATACAGTTCATACACATCGAAGGACACCCTAAATAAAATGAAAATATAACCCATAGAATGGGAGAAAATATTTGCAAACAAAGGAACTCACAAAGGATTAATCTCCAAGGTATACAAACAGCTCATTCAGGTCTTCAGGTTGGGCTTCCCACATAGTTCAGTCAGTAAAGCATCTCCCTCAAATGCAGGAGACCTGGTTTCAATTCCTGAGTTGGGAAGTTCCGCTGGAGAAGTAGATGGCAACCCACTCCAGTAATCTTGCCTGGAGAATCCCATGGACAGAGGAGCCTGTCAGGCTACAGTTCATGGGATCGCAAGTCAGACATGATTTAGCACTATCTTTCTTTCTCTCATGCAGGTTTATATCAAAAAAACAAACAACCCAATTAAAAAATGGCAGAGAATCTAAATATACTAGACATTTCTCCAAAGAAAACACATAGATGGCCAAGAGACACATGAAAAGATGCTCAACATCACTAATCATAAGAGAAATGCAAATCAAAATTACAATATCACCTCACACCAGTCAGAATGGCCATCATCACAATGTCTACAAACAATAAATGCTAGAGAAGGTGTGGAGAAAACGGAACCCTCCTATACTGTTGGTGGTAATGTAAATTGATAAAACCCACTATGGAGAACAGAATGGAGGCTCTTTAAGAAAAAACTGGTCAACCACTTGTAACAGAATGAAACTAGAACACTTTCTAACACCATACACAAAAATAAACTCAAAATGGATTAAAGATCTAAACATAAGACCAGAAACTATGAAACTCCTAGAGGAGAACATAGGCAAAACACTCTCTGACATAAATCACAGCAGGATCCTCTATGACCCACCTCCCAGAATATTGGAAATAAAAGCAAAAATAAACAAATGGGACCTAATTAAACTTAAAAGCTTCTGCACATCAAAGGAAACTATAAGCAAGGTGAAAAGACAGCCTTCAGAATGGGAGAAAATAATAGCAAATGAAGCAACTGACAAACAACTAATCTCAAAAATATATAAGCAACTCCTGCAGCTCAATTCCAGAAAAATAAATGACCCAATCAAAAAATGGGCCAAAGAACTAAACAGACATTTCTCCAAAGAAGACATACAGATGGCTAACAAATACATGAAAAGATGCTCAACATCGCTCATTATCAGAGAAATGCAAATCAAAACCACAATGAGGTACCATTACACGCCAGACAGAATGGCTGCTATCCAAAAGTCTACAAGCAATAAATGCTGGAGAGGGTGTGGAGAAAAGGGAACCCTCATACACTGTTGGTGGGAATGCAAACTAGTACAGCCACTATGGAGAACAGTGTGGCGATTCCTTAAAAAACTGGAAATAGAACTGCCATATGACCCAGGAATCCCACTGCTGGGCATACACACCAAGGAAACCAGAATAGAAAGAGACACATGTACCCCAATGTTCATCGCAGCACTGTTTATACTAGCCAGGACATGGAAGCAACCTATATGCCCATCAGCAGATGAATGGATAAGAAAGCTGTGGTACATATACACAATGGAGTATTACTCAGCCATTAAAAAGAATACATTTGAATCAGTTCTAATGAGGTGGATGAAACTGAAGCCTATTATACCGAGTGAAGTAAGCCAGAAAGAAAAACACCAATACAGTATACTAACGCATATCTATGGAATTTAGAAAGATGGTAACGATAACCCTGTATGCGAGACAGATGTATAGAACAGTCTTTTGGACTCTGTGGGAGAGGGTGAGGGTGGGATGATTTGGGAGAATGGCATTGAAACATGTATAATAATATCATATGTGAAATGAATCGCCAGTCCAAGTTCGATGCATGATACAGGATGCTCAGGGCTGGTGCACTGGGATGACCCAGAGGGATGGTGTGGGGAGGGAGGTGGGAGGAGGGGTTCAGGATGGGGAACACGTGTACACTGTGGCGGATTCATGTTGATGTATGGCAAAACCAATACAATATTTTAAAGTAATTAGCCTCCAATTAAAATAAATAAATTTATATTAAAAAAAAAAAAAAAAAGAAAACCTAGAACTGGAGTTGCCATATGATTCAGCAAAGAGTCAGACATAACTGTGACTGAGCATGTAAGATCTAGCAATCCCAGTGCTGGGCATATACCCAGAAAGATAATTTAAAAAGACACATGTACCTCAATGCTCATTGCAGCACTATTTACAAAAACCAAGACATGAAAGCAACCTAAATATCCATCAATGGATGAATAGATAAAGAAGATTCAGCACATATATACAATGGAATATTACTCAGCCACAAAAAGAATGAAATAATGTCATTTATAGCAATATAGATGGACCTAGAGATTATTATACTAAGTGAAGTAAGTCAAAAAGAAATAGCATACAAATTTATGTGGAATTGAATTTTTAAAATGACACAAATTAACTTATTTACAAAATAGAAACAAACTTACAGATATTGAGAACAAACTTATGGCTGCCAAAGGGGAACCATAGGGGTGAGAGATAAATCAGGAGTTTGGGATTAACATACACTATTACATATAAGAGAGATAAACAACAAGGACCTACAGGGAATTCTACTCAATACTCTATGATAACCTACATGAGAAAAGAATCTGAGAAACAGGGAATACATGCACATGTAAAACTAAATCACTTTGCTGTACATCTGAAACTAACACAACATTGTTTATCAACTATACTCCAAAATATTTTTAAATAAAATAAAATAAAGATCATAACACTAATAAAGATTATTGAACCTGTTGAACTTGGATTTTATCTAGGGTTTCTCCTGGGTTCCCTTACCCTACTGCTCTCCACCCGGGTGCCCTTTCCCAATAAAATCTCTTGCTTTGTCAGCACATGGGTCTCCTCGGACAATTCATTTCCGAGTTTTAGACAAGAGGCCAGTTTCGGGCCCTGGGAGGGGTCCGCCTTCCTGCAACAAATGGCGACTCTGGCGGGGACTCTTCTTTGCTGAGACTGACATCCTGACCACTCAGGGTACTCAGGGGCCAGCTTGCCTGCCAATGGACCAGACCCAGCAGCCACAACTAGGACCCTTTTGTTCCTGGTCTCCTCCTGACGTGGACAACTAGCCAGAGTGCCCCGACCGGGTAAGGAACAAGAGACTTTATTGACATCTCTCCTCTTCCCTCTCTCTTTCCTCTCCTTAACTCTTCCTATCCTTCCCTGTTTTTCTAGTCCCTCAGTCCTGGATGCAGGAATCTGGTCAAAGGGCCCTCAGCCTGAGCTGAGGATTGGAGACTGATCACCTCCTCTTGGCAGAGAACTCGAATTCTGGTTCTGGTCTGATCTGATTTCTGGTACGGCCGAGTTCCAGTCCTCCCTTCTCTGGAGGCCCAGGGAAAAGTCCCATAATGCCTGGGTATCTGTAGGTGGCAGGAGACGTCTGTAAGGCCACCCCTTTTGCCCCAGCTCCCGCCTTCTCTCCCTTCTTCTTTCTACCTGGCTTCCTTTCCTCCCTTGAAATCTTTGATGTTAGTACTTGGATCTGAAGTTCTATGTCTCTATAGGAGGTTTTCTGAGAGACTGTATTCTCGTATTTAAGGGCTTCCCTGGTAGTGCAGAGGTTAAAGCGTCTGCCTGCAATGTGGGAGACCTAGGTTCGATCCCAGGGTCAGGAAGATCCCCTGGAGAAGGAAATGGCAACCCACTCCAGTATTCTTGCCTGGAGAATCCCATGGATGGAGGAGCTTGGTGGGCTACAGTCCACGGGTCACCAAGAGTCGGACACAACTAAGCAACTTCACTTTCAATCTGGTAACAGGCAACTAATCAACACCATTCCCTGAGAGAGAAAATATGGTCTGAAAATTAATCAAAGATTAATGAGGATATCATTCAAAACATTTACTAGAGTCAAGTTTTCAAGGTTGTCAACGTTTTAATATTTAATTCAAAAGATACCCATTTATTTAAGAGGAGTTTTGAAAACATCAAACAAATCTTAGCATACAATAAAGATGATCCTCAAGAAAATATGAGATGTATAACACATACTATTTCTGTGATGCAGTAGAATCTCAATAAAGGATATATATGTGATTCATTGATTCAAGAAATAATTATTTGAAAAGCTCTTAGGATGCAGGTGCTGAACATGTAGTGGTAAACACTTTGTATTTGCCTTCCATGATGACACGTATGAAAACAGGCAGGGTGATGAGGTACAAAAATACAGCTTAGTATAGGATGCAATGACTGCAGGTAAGAGGTGCAGCTAATTCACTCTTGATATGGGGGCAGGATGGGAAATAAAGCCTTCTCAAAGTAGGTAATGGATCAAATAACAATTGAAGAATGAATAAAATTAGAGAGTGAAAATGGAGAATATATGCATTGTGTTTTCCTCGTTCATTCGTTTTATAAGCTTTGTTATTAACCTAGCCAGACACTGTTCTAGGCACTTGAAAATCAGCAAAGGAAAACACTAGATGAAAATCCTTACCCTCCAGGCACTTACAATCCAATGTGGAGACAGACTATGAACACATTAGGCAAGTAAATATCCATTCAGTCATATGGTAGGTGGTATGGTTGGCTGCATAAGAAAAGGTGCAAAGAAGGAAAGGGTATGACCCATGAGGAACAGTATGATCTGGAAGAAGAGTGTTTCAGGCAGCAGGAAGAACAAGAGCAGAGTCCTTGAGTTAGGAGTTTGTGCGACATGTGTAAGGTTAATGTGGCTTCTCTGAAGTATTGGGTTTGCCAAAAAGTTGGCTAAAACCTGAAAGAACTTTTTGGCCAACTCAGTAGGTAATGGGGAGACTGGCAAGAGGTAAGGTCAGAAAGGTGAAAAGAAGACAGTTTGGGTAGGCTTTGTAAGTCATTCTGTGAATTTTGACTTGTACAGTGAAGGAAAAGGATCTATAGTGAAAGTTGGGGTAGAGAACTAAACTGATATAACTTAATACGATCAATCTGGCTATTGAGTTGAGAAAAGAAAGTGATGGGGGAACAGAAATGGCACAGAATCAAGCAGACCTTTTAAGAGGCTGTTATATGGCACATAATATTCCAGACTAGAAAAGTGATGTTTAGATGAGAAAGGTAGTAGTAGAGTTAGTGAGTAATGATTCAATTCTACTTATATTTTCAAGATAGATCTTACATGATTTGTTGACAGACTTGATTTGGGGTGAGGTAGGAAGAGAAGGATCAAGATGACTCAAATATATACATATATTTTGACCTGAGCCACTGGATGGATGGATTTTCTGCTTCCTGATATGAGACAGCCTGTGGGAAGAGATGGTTTGGATGGAATGAGAGGTTAGAAGTACAGTACAGTTTTGGACATGGTAAGTTTAAGCTGCCTGGTAGACATCTAAGTAGAGATATCCATTAGGCATCTGAATATAAAAGTCTGGAGTTTAGGGGAAATAAGTCTAAATTGAAAGTATAAATCTGGAGGTGAAAACATGTAAGTGGATATGAAGAGATCAAGATCTTAGTTCCAGAGTACCCAAGCTTTTTAAGTATGGAATATGAAAAGTAGTCAGTCAGTGAGATTGAGCAGAAATGACCAATGAGGTAGGAGAGTACGGTTTCCTTAAAGAGTCTTAGAAACATAGCAGAGATGTTTCAAGAAGAATGAAGTGTTTTTAAAAGAGAAAAAGGAGAAGAAAAGATTGTCTCTGTCATACCAGGACTGAGGATCAGCCATTGGAAAAAACAACGTGGAGATCAGTGGTGACCTGAGTAGAAGTAGATTCAGTGGAGAGATGGGGAGGGAAAAAACCTGGTTAGAGCAAGTTCAAGAAAAAAGGCCCTGCAACTTTATGACAGAAAAATATGGGTATGTATTTCAAGTCATAGTATCCTGCAGTAAGACCAAACCAGACAACATTGCTAATAAACTACTTTCCATATTAGTGAATATAATTAACACCAACCTAAAATGGTCCCATCACTTCATGGCACATAGAAGGGGAAAAAATGGAAACACTGACAGATTTTATTTTCTTGGGCTCCAAAGTCACTGCAGATGGTGAGTGCAGCCATGAAATTAAAAGATGCTTGCTCCTTGGAATAAAAGCTATAACAAACCTAGACAGCTTATTAAAAAGCAGAGACATTACTTTGCCAACAAAGGTCCATCTATTCAAAGCTATGGTTTTTCCAGTAGTAATGTATGGATGTGAGAGTTGGACCATAAAGAAAGCTGAGCACCAAAGAATTGATGCTTTCTAACTGTGGTGTTGGAGAAGACTCGTGAGAGTCCCTTGAACTGCAAGGAGATCCAACCAGTCCATCCTAAAGGAAATCAGTCCTGAATATTCATTGGAAGGACTGATGCTGAAGCTGAAGCTCCAACACTTTGGCCACCTAATGGGAAGAACTGACTCACTGAAAAAGACCCTGATGCTGGGAAAGATTGAAGGCAGGAGGAGAAGAGGATGAGATGGTTGGATGGCATCATTGACTCGATGGATGTGAGTTTGAGCAAGCTCCGGGAATTGGTGATGGACAGGGAAGCCTGGTGTGCTGTAGTCCATTGGGCTGCAAAGATTCGGACATGACTGAGTGAACTGAAGATAAAATGGTAATTATTGTGTCACATATATTAAAGGCCTATATAGTCAAAGCTATGGTTTTTCCACTAGCCATGTACAGATGTAAGAGCTGGACCATAAAGAAGGCTGAGCATGAAAGAACTGATTCTTTCAAACTGTATTGCTGGAGAAGATTCTTGAGAGTCCCTTGGACTGCAAGGAGATCAAACCAGTTAATCCTAAAGGAAATCAGTTCTGAATATTCATTGGAAGGGCTGATACTGAAGTTCCAATACTTGGGCCACCTGATGCAAAAAGCCAACTCTTTAGAAAAAACCCTGATGCTGGAAAAGATTGAAGGCAGGAGAAGGGGGTTACAGAGGATGAGGTTACATCGAACCACGATGGCATTATCGACTCAATGGACATGAGTTTGAGCAAACTTCAGGGGATAGTGAAGGACAGGGAAGCCTGGCACACTCTAGTCCATGGGGTCACAAAAAGTCGGACATGACTGAGTGACTGAACAACAACAAATTGTGTCACAAAGGTAAGCACAAAATATCTCATGAAATTTTTTAAAAGTGAAATGTCACATTTAAGTATCTTCTCATTGAGAATTTTTAAAAGTCAGACTCTATTTAAAAAGCCATATTTTTAAGATGACAGAAAGTAAAAAGTTTTAATATAGTCAATGGAAAAATTATATAAAGCTCACTAGTTCAAGAAATCATGAAAGAATAAAACTTATCCTGTATACCACATGGTGCTAATCAATAAATCTGAATATAATTTTTTCTAAAATGAGAAATAGTAACAGGAGAAGGCTTGCATGCAGAAAGTACAAATAAGTATCTCAAGTATTGTTTTGTTGTAAAGAGAAACAGAGAGATGAGGTGATATCTGGTGTGAAATATGGACTAAAGATAGAGATTTATGAGATGAGAAAAATTACATAAAAATTTTCCACTGACATGGTTGACCGAATAGTGAGAAAAAAGTTTATGTTGAAAGAAGAGAGGGTGGCTGGAGTGATGTCCTTAAGCTGGCAAGAGGGGATGGGCTCTAGTATATCAGTGAAAATATTAGCTTTTGATTGAAGCATAATCAGTTAATTAATTTTTAAAAGGAGGAAGATCAAAGCATAAGGGTGCAAGTGTAGATTTGTACAATGTAGATTTGCTACAATGGTAGTAGCTTTTAAATTTTTTATTTATTGTTTCTGTATCTCAGGAAGATGAAAAGAAGGATTATCAGCTGAGAGTGAAGATAATGAGAGTGGGGGTGGGGTGTTTTGAAAAGATGGAATAAGGTATAAAAAAGTCATTGAGGAGTGTGGGAAAGCAAATGGATTAGGTAAATGTAATAGGACTACTGAAAACACTAATAAGGCACATGGGTTGATGATTGTGAGCTTAGGAGTGAGTTTCAACATAGCATTTTTTTCTAGACATGTTCAGCTCCACAGGTACAGGCACAAAGTAGAAAGTCAGCTTTTTCAAATTTTGGATTATATCATGTAAATATGAAAGAGTGAGAAAGGGTCACAGGAGTAAGCAGTTGGGTCTGAAAATGAGTGGTTATAGTGATGGACCATGGCATTTGAATGGATAAGTGGCAACTGGGAACATGAGTGAGAATGTGAGAAATGTGAGTAGGTAGTGAAAAAAGGCATAAAATAAGGGAATTGTAAGGTCATGATGGGTTTGAAGAATCTTTGAAATTGGTGTCATTGTGAAAGTGAATTGTAGAGATAAAAGGTGGTCAGAGAATGGTCTCCTTGAAACTGAGATTAAAGATAGGTTGACTTTACCAACAATGATAAGGTCAAGATTATGGTACTGGGACTGAGAAACTAAAGTAGACTGGAAGATGACATAAATAGAAGATAGTAGGCCAAGAAACTGCTAAACTGAAGTGAAGTGAAGTGAAGTCACTCAGCCGTGTCCGACTCTTTGCGACCCCATGAACTATAGGCCTACCAGACTCCCCCATCCATGGGATTTTCCAGGCAAGGGTACTGGACTGGGTTGCTATTTCTAGTAAAAGATACTAAAATCACCTAGAAATGTTTTATAGGAACTAATATAAACCACACCTTCTATCTGTAAGAACTGACGATTATCAAAGTGTAGATGATATTCAGCTACTGTCTGTTGAATTAACAGCTAAAATGAAATTTTGTTACAAAAGAAACCTTAAAATTAAATTATAATCTACCACATCATCCTTAGTCTTCTCTCTCCCTGGTTTTTATGGTGTGTCTTCTCTCTTTCTCTGGCCACCTCCTCCAACACACACATTGTGTGTATATATACATCAGAGTATTATTTTTCCAGTAAATTTATTTTACATAATCATTGCTGTGCTGTGCTTAATTGCTCAATCGTGGCCAACTCTTTGTGACCTCATGGACAGAGAGCCCGGTGGACTACTGTCCATGGGGATTCTCCAGGCAAGAATACTGGAGTGGGTCACCATGCTCTCCTCCAGGTTATCTTCCCAACCCAGGGATCAAATCCAGGTCTCCAGCATTGCAGGCAGATTCTTTACCTTCTGAGCCACCAGGGAAGCCCTGTATAGTCAACAGAACTGATTAAAATTGACAAGATGAAGGGAATCTGAAGACAAGACATACTTGATACAGGACATGGTCATTACAAGATTTATACAACTAAGTTTTTATTGCAAAAGTTTCTTCTTTATTTTATTACCTTAGACAGAAAATAAATCAAAAGAAACAATTGCTTTTACAGGACCATCGATTTCATAGAAATGGTTGTAATCAGAAAAAAGTTATATCTTTTTACCATATGATAGAAGAATAATTGTTGTACTGAACTATATCACAGAAAAATATTGTTACATAGCACGTCTCTGTGAAGCAAGTTATTGCATGTATGGGTCAACTTATTTGGATATTAATATTAAATAGGCATAAATGTGGAAATTTTCAGAATATAAATAAATGAGTAGGAAAAAAATCAAATTCATACTAACTGCTTTCCCCTAGAGAAATAACACCTTTCACAGTATAATCTAAATATAGATTTTTTAAATTTTGTTTTTTCCTAGGGTACAGCAGACATGACATAATTTTGAGGTCTCAATTATGTATTATTCTTGTCTACCAGATGAGACCAACTTTAAAAATGTATCTAGATAGTATAATTAAAGTTTTTTTGGGGTCTGACTAATTATAGTGTACAGTATAAATAAAAAACTGACACAAAAGTGTCATCTGTCTTTATATGGAAATCAGTTGTAATTTATTGTTTTTGAATCAAGGAAATATAACAAATCTCCAATAAGTGAAGCTTATGGAATCTAAGAGTCCATCACAAAAGTTCCTGAGGTTTGGAGCTTGGCACCCATAATGTATCTGCTGTAAAAGCATCAGAGAGAAGCTTGCAGAGAAGAAGAGCCCAACAGCCAACAGCAAGCGCCCAGACCAGGTAGGAGGCCAGTGTGGTGATTTTCTGCAGAGGAAGTGACACGATTGGACCAGAACAGTGGCAGTGAAAACTGGCACATGTCAATCAATTTAAAATCTCTTTTTGAACTGGGATCAACTCGATTTGGTGATAGATTAGATTTTAATTAAAAGTGAATCTTCCAAAAGAATACTTGTGAAAGATCCAAGAAAGTAATGCCTCTAAAGTTAGTATTATAAAATTAATGCAATTCTCTAAAAGTACTACTTAGGAAATTGCCTCAATTCTCTTTAGATGATACAGTTTTAAAGGCTCCCAAACACATTGACAGTATTCTCAAGTATAATCAGGATCTACCCATAAACAAAGTGGGAAAACCATGTGATACTCCAAAGAATGTCCCTCCATCACACTGTCCAAGGCTTGTTAATCTTAAATCTCACTATAAGCAATGCCTTCAGGAATCTGAGGCAACACAGTGACCTGAGCTGATATGGACAAGTCCTTTCCCCAACTATCCACATACTAACAAATATTTGTTTCCTCAGAACATGAAGAAATAAACATCTGTGAAAGAGTGTGAGCAGACATAAGATATAGGAGAACCAAAATCTCTAGAACTGGAGATAATAGGACAATCAGACGTTGAGTTTCAAATGACTAAGAGATGAATTCCTTGAAATAAATTCAGATCTCCATTAAAATGTAAATAACTCTAGAAAGTACTGCAGGTTTATAATCTAAAAATGGAAAATATTGTCAGGTAGACTTCAGTTCATAGAACTAGATTAATTATCATGGGCCACATATGATCAACTTTTCCTTTTTTATACTGAACTTCCATGAACTGAACAACCAACTCTAGAATTATAACACTGACAATCATTCACACCAATCCATGCATTAATCCATTTGTTATTTTCTTACATACTATTGCTTTTGAAATGCCTGTCAGATAATTGAGAGTTGAAGTTCATGAGACAGAAAAAGAATAGCTATTTGAGATTAGGAATAGGAGAAGAACTTTGGGGAAATAATGAAAGGGGGAAAAGACAATTTTTGTCTATTTCACAATTCAGTCAAGGGCTTCCTGAGTACTTCTATTTCTTAAATTTTATATCGGAGTATAGCTGACTAACAATGTTGTGTTAGTTTCAGGTGTACAGCAAAGTGATTCAGTTACACATATGCTGAGTACTTTATATCAAGACATTAGTCAGTGCATAGACATTAATTCAAGTAACAGAGAAATTAAATCTCATTACCACAATTCTCTTTTCCTACAAAACCATGAACAGATATTAAAACAAAGGTGGTGGTAAGAATGTCATTCAAAGAATTTCAGAGAAATAGAAAACTCAATCTTGCAAATATCTATTTTTTCATTTACTTTGTGGCCAGCAAAAAGGTTAATAAGGATAGCTTCTGTCTCCAAAAGAGTTGTAGCTTAAATGTGCAGGATGATATATAATTTTTTTAAAGTGACAATAACTAAGAAACTGACTGCTTAATGTTAAGTCAGTTACTATTCTAAGAAATAAATACCTATGGCCCTTACAACAACTTGATGAAGGAGGTATTATCATTAGCTTATACAAGATTGCACAGGTAACAATCAGGGGAAACAGGATACTGACTCTCAGTCTCAGCCATGGTCTGAGCATCAATACAACGACACCTCTTGTGAGCAAGATATGATAAGAACATAATAAAGTCTTGCAAAATGTTCTGCAAAAACCCAGTGTGTAGGAGACTTACAGAGGTATCATATTTCACTGGGCTTTGAATGATACATAAGACATGCTGGCCAGGAACAAAATGTGGAGGAAAGAGGACAATCCAGGTAAAGAAATAGTGTAAAACAAATGATAAAGTCTTAAATGTACATTGAAGTTTAGGAAGCAACCAAGTAGATCAGGGCAGAAGGGCAAGGGGCAAAAGAGGATGAGATGGTTGGATGGCATTGCCGACTCAATGGACATGAGTTTGAGCAGACTCTGGGAGATAGTGAAGGACAGGGAAGCCTGGCCTGCTGCAATCCATGAGGTCACAGAGTCAGACACGACATAGCAACTGAACAACAAAGTAGATCAGAGGGAGTGCTAGAAATCAGATGAAAGTTAACTTGAGTCTAGGATATGAGGGACTTCAAGTCCTAGGCTAAAGGATTTTACCCTTATTCTGTAGATGATGAGATATCACTGCAGGATTTTAGTATTGCTACTATGAGAATGATGTTCGGCAAATTCAGTTTTAGAGAGCATGCAAGAATCTTGCTTGTTCTTCTACCTCCTCACAACATCATTTACACCACTGCCTTCAAATGCCTCCTCATCAATCAGTTCCTCCAGGAAGCTTTCTTCAACTACCTTTTCCCAACAGGTCAGATTCTCCCTTTTATTTTTCTAAATTATTTCTTTATTTCCATAGCTCCCCTGAGCTTTATTCTAACACCTACCACAGCTTGTAATTATGCTTCGTGGGTGATGCAGGCTCATGAGCTAAGAAAGGGGTTTGTATGCATGTAAAATGGGAGTTCTCAGAAGTTGAAGCCATAGGAATAAATGAGATAGACAAAGGAAAACAGCCAAAAGGACGACAAAATACAGTATGTAAGATACCTAACTAGTAAGGGTAGACCCTGTTGCTGGGAAAGATTGAGGGCAGGAGAATAAAGGGGTGACAGAGAATCAGATGGTTGGATGGCATCACCAAATCAATGGACATGAGCTTGAGCAAGCTCTGGGAGATAGTGAAGGACAGGGAAGCCTGGCATGCTGCAGTCACTGGGGAAGCAAAAAGTCAGGCACAACTTAGTGACTGAACAACAACAAGGTTAGACTAAAGAAGCAGATTCAGGGGAAACAACCCAAAAAATTTCCTTGGAGACAGAAGATAAACTCAGAGAGAGGTGTAACACTATGCTGCTGCTGCTGCTGCTGCTAAGTCGCTTCAGTCGTGTCCAACTCTGTGCGACCCCATAGACGGAAGCCCACCAGGCTCCCCCGTCCCTGGGATTCTCCAGGCAAGAACACTGGAGTGGGGTGCCATTTCCTTCTCCAATGCATGAAAGTGAAAAGTGAAAGTGAAGTCGATCAGTCATGTCCGACTCTTAGCGACTTCATGGGCTGCAGCCTACCAGGCTCCTCCGTCCATGGGATTTTCCAGGCAAGAGTACTGGAGTGGGGTGCCATTGCCTTCTCCACTATAGGCAGAAGCTAAGATATTATCAAGGAAGTACTGGTCTCAGTGACAAATGCTATAAAGAGACTGGGTAAGATGTAGATATAAACAGTAGTGAACCTAGCTTTTTCCAGAAGAACTCATAAAAAGGTGGGAGGAAATCATATTGACATTTAAGGACTGAGAAGTAAAATCAACGAACACAGACTACTTCTTAAAGAAATTCCATGCTAAAGATAACTATAAGGATGTCTTGGAGAAATCAAGAGTTGAGAGTAAGCTTATTCAGACATTAAAGGAGAACAATCTCAGTTTATAGTTTCATGTAATTCCTCATGTTTTCTGTGATAACTCAATAATTCCAATCATGGAGAGGAGATGGTCTTTCAAAATCCTACAGAAAGATCTTTGGATCTCACATTTTCTCTCACATGCCCTTCAGGAAGTTAATGACACTTTTCTGCCCCTCTCCACACTTGTCCATTCCCCCACCTAAGCTTATGTTACCACAAGGATTTTATTAATTGTGCACCAGAATGAATTCTCAGTAAATGAAGAGCACTTAGTCATAATCTCTTATTTGCCAGTTTCTATCTGGAAAAAAGAACCACCTGAGTAAAGGAAAATTGCTGTTTTAATGTACTTGATAAGTGGGTATGTGTTACAAAACTTAACGCATCGAATTTGATTCATTCATCTAAGCATTTCATAATATAAAAATATGGGGAGAGATATTATATCATAGTCTTTTATAAGATCAGCCATCTTGATCAAAATAATTTAAATGGATCATACAAAACATTAAAGTATTTCAAATTATTTACCATGAGGTAAAATGTTAGACAGTTCAGCAGAACAGAACCAAAACTGAATGATAACCTTAGCAAAATGATCAAAATAATTAAAATTCATCCTAAAAAATGAAAAAATATTTTCCAAACTACTAAACTTCATATGCGTCATTTTCTCTCTTATGTCATAAAGAAGAAAAGAGAACACTACATCAAGAACAGAGCCATCTGTGAACACTGTGGAAATTTTACTGTGTGTCCAGAAATGTTGAGACAAATCCAAACTGCTAAGGAAACTCTTAGAAACTTATCCAAAGTTATATGAATACTTTTTAATTTTAAAATTAATTTAACAAATTAAACAAATTAATTGCAGTTTATATATTTTCATATAAATATATATTAATAACACATTATTTTAATTACAAAAGAAAGCACCTACTGAGAAAAATTGAGTCAACTATTAAGTACAGCACACTAATTTCCTTCTTAGTATTTTTGTTTGCATTTAAAATTTAAATGTCAATAGCAAATAACTCAATATTGTAAATACAAATGTCGAAGAGTGGTGATAAGGTAAGCTAGACTTATGAAGGCTTATGAATTACAAATTATCTTACAAATTATCAGAAAGGTTGACTGTTAATGCGCTGATCTGTATTTGCTGTGACCACACATTTTACAAGCTTTAGTGGTCTTTTTTTGAAAAACCTTCATTTTAGAATGATCAGACTTAGCTAGCTATCGCTTTAGTTCTATGTCTAACATTTTATGTCATTAAATAAGATTGCCTTCCATTTGGTTATTCCAGTAATTCTGAGCACTTAGAAGATCCAGGAAACCTAAAGTGCCACAATGAGCACGTAGGCGGTCTGATGGAGGGAAAAAATTTTTTTAAAAAGGTTTTAAAAAAAGAACTAAAATCACTTCCTGTGGTTAACATTTTAGGACCTGGTCCAGAACAGTCTGTACCAATATTGTGGGTTTGTTGGTATCTTATTTATGAGCATCAGAAACGGACTTGCATTGGTGCCATCCTTTGAGTAGGACGCACGTGCAAGACAGATGGAACTTGTATTTCTATCAGATGTAATTAAAGACTTACTGAATATACTGCCAAATACCACAAATATTAAAAAATTTTAGAATAAATTTACTATTGCTTTGACAGCAGTTTCAACAAAATAGCTGGCTATTTCAACAAATGAGAAGATGGAGTATATTGAAATAGAATTATTGCAATTTAAAATGCGGTAGTTTGGCATAATTTTATTCATGTTCTATAATCTACACAGGTCTAAATTTAAGGATTTTATTATAATTGAATATTTCAGGCTCTTATATGAGGAAAAGTTAGGAAACAGCTTTTCAACAAGTTCTCCCAAGGGGAAATTAATAATCAGAAAAGAACAAACTCAAAGACTGAAAACTGAACAAAACCATTTTCTATGCATATAAGAAGGCTGCCCAAAGAATGCTGATTAAGGGATCACTTTCTGATGGTGTCCTACCATATTCTTCTGGGAACCTCTTTGCAATAATGCCAAAAGCATCAAGAGACATTAGTTAGGAGAGCAGTATTGAATGATCAATGGATTGATTAACTAGAAGTCACTGATGATGCTCACAAGGGCAATTTTGGTTGAGATGGGAGTTCTATTCTGATTGCAATAGTCTGAGGACTAAATAGAAGTTTAGGTAAGATTCCCCCCGACCAAAAAAACCAAAATGTGACTATTTCAAAATGCAAATACATTGGCTTATCATTAAAACAGCAACAACAGCAAAATGAACTCAATAAAGTAGGTTTCTAAATTCCTTAGAGCTAGGCTGGCTATTTATGGCTATTTTATATAAATAAATGTTAGATGTGAAATGGTAAAGTTTAGTTGGAAGTTATGAGACATTTTGCCATCATACTTCAGAGTATGGGCTTTAATCAGAGAAATATTGATTTTATTATTAATCTTAGGAGAAAAGCTCAAGAGGAGATAGAGAAAATAACCTATATGTGCATTGATGGATAAAGAAAATGGAGTGTATATATATATATATATATATATATATATATATATATACACACACACATATATATATATGAATATATTCAGCCATAAAAACATGAAATCTTGCCATTTTTGACCACACACATGGACTCTGAGGGCATTATGCTAAGTGAAATATGTCAGACCCAGAGAAAGACAAGTATCACATAATCTTATTTATATGTATAATTTAAAAAACAACACCACCACTTCCTAGATACAGAGAACAGATTGGTGGTTGCCAGAGGCAGGGTATGAGGAGTGGTGAAATAGGTGAAGCAAATTAAAAGATAAAAATGTCCAGTTTTAAAACAAATAAGACACAGGAATGTGATATACAGCATGGTAAATATAATTAATAATATTAAAATAAATATTTGAAAGCTACTGATATGGTAAATCTGAAAAGGTCTTATCACCAAAAAATTTGTAACTATGTATCTTGATGAAAGTGAAAGAGGAGAGTGAAAAAGTTGGCTTAAAGCTCAACATTCAGAAAATGAAGATCATGGCATTCGGTCCCATCACTTCATGGGAAATAGATGGGGAAACAGCGTCAGATTTTATTTTGGGGGCTCCAAAATCACTGCAGATGGTGATTGAAGCCATGAAATTAAAAGACGTTTACTCCTTGGAAGAAAAGTTATGACCAACCTAGATAGCATATTGAAAAGCAGAGACATTACTTTGCCAACAAAGGTTCGTCTAGTCAAGGCTATGGTTTTTCCAGTGGTCATGTATGGATGTGAGAGTTGGACTGTGAAGAAGGCTGAGCACCGAAGAATTGATGCTTTTGAACTGTGGTGTTGGAGAAGACTCTTGAGAGTCCCTTGGACTGCAAGGAGATCCAACCAGTCCACTCTGAAGGAGATCAGCCCTGGGATTTCTTTGGAAGGAATGATGCTAAAGCTGAAACTCCAATACTTTGGTCACCTCATGCGAAGAGTTGACTCATTGGAAAAGACTCTGATGCTGGGAGGGATTGGGGGCAGGAGAAGGGGACGACAGAGGATGAGATGGCTGGATGGCATCACCAACTCGATGGACATGAGTCTGAGTGAACTCCGGGAGTTGGTGATGGACAGGGAGGCCTGGCGTGCTGCAATTCATGGGGTTGCAAAGAGTCAGACATGACTGAGCGACTGAACTGAACTGAACTGATGGAGATGAATGTTAACTAGATTTATTGTGGTTATCATTTCACAATATATGCAAATATCACATCATTGTGTTGTGATGAAACTAATACAATGATTATATGTCAATTATACCTCAATCGAAAAAGGGAGAAGATATAACTAAAATGACCAAAGTAGCTCCTGTACCTAAATTGTACCCACATACACCCATCCACTAAAATTAATTATACAAAAAATATTGAAAATAGGTTAAATTCTCCTCTTAAGTAGCAGTGATTTTCCACTTAGATGAATATTAAAAAAAAGCCTACACACATTATTAATAAGAAACACAGCTCATCAACATATATCAACATATATAAAAATACCAAGAAAAGGTAAAAATTAAAGGGATGAAAAAAGTCCATGGGTAAATGTTAGTGGTATGTACAATAATGTAGAAATGTTAATGCCAGAAACATTACATTCAAGGTTAAAACATTACATTGTAAAAATATTTATTAGTGTCTAGGAACACTAGTGGTCTAGGATGCAAATTCAATTTTGAAACATATTATCATTATTATATTAAGCATATTATCATTATAATGCAAGAAAAGAATTTGAAATACAAAATGTAATAAATCCTAAACTAAACATGGTATTGAATATATCCATATTACAATACTGACATTAAAAATTATGTTACATGAAATCACTATCTTGAAGGGTTAGTTGTACTCCCATGTTCAGTGAAGCATTATTCACCTCATCCAAGGTATAAAAACAACCTAAGCATCCTTCAACAAATGAATGAATAAAGAAAGTGTGGCTTACACATACAATGGAATATTATAGTCTTTAAAGAAAAATCCTGGCAATTGCAACAACATGTATCAACCTGGAAGGAATGATGCTAAGTGAAATAACCCAGACAAAGGAAGACAAATGCAATTGTCCCCAGTACCCATGAGATATTGGTTCCAAAACCCCCCACAGATACACAAAATTCACGGATGTCCTTCCATAAAAGTGTTGTATTTGCATATAGCTTATGCACATCTTCTCATATATTATGAGTCTTCTTTAGGATGCCTAATACAATGTAACTACTATATAAATAATTGTAAATTAAACAAATGCTATGTAAGTAGTTCAGTTCAGTTCAGTTCAGTCGCTCAATCATGTCCGACTCTTTGCGACCCCATGAATCGCAGCACGCCAGGCCTCCCTGTCCATCACCAACTTCCGGAGTTCACTCAAACTCATGTCCATAGAGTCGGTGATGCCATCCAGACATCTCATCCTCTGTCGTCCCCTTCTCCTGCCCCCAATCCCTCCCAGCATCAGAGTCTTTTCCAATGAGTCAACTCTTCGCATGAGGTGACCAAAGTATTGGAGTTTCAGCTTCAGCATCAGTCCTTCCAATGAACACCCAGGACTGATCTCCTTTAGGATGGACTGGTTGGATCTCCTTGCAGTCCAAGGGACTCTCAAGAGTCTTCTCCAACACCACAATTCAAAAGCATCAATTCTTCAGTGCTCAGCTTTCTTCACAGTCCAACTCTCACATCCATACATGACCACTGGAAAAACCATAGCCTTGACTAGACGGACCTTTGTTGGCAAAGATATCTCTGCTTTTGAATATGCTATCTAGGTTGGTCACAACTTTCCTTCCAAGGAGTAAGCGTCTTTTAATTTCATGGCTGCAGTTACCATCTGCAGTGATTTTGGAGCCCAAAAAAATAAAGTCTGACACTGTTTCCACTGTTTCCCCATCTATTTCCCATGAAGTGATGGGACCAGATGCCATGATCTAGTTTTCCGAATGTTGGGCTTTAAGCCAACTTTTTCACTCTCCTCTTTCACTTTCATCAAGAGGCTTTTGAGTTCCTCTTCACTTTCTGCCATAAGGGTGGTGTCATCTGCTTTAGTGTAAAGCAAATTCAAGTTCTGCTTTTTGGAGCTTACTAGAATTTTCTTTTTCAAATACTTGCTATCTGTGGCTGGCTGAATTCATAGATGCAAAACCGATGGATTGGGAGGGCAGACTATTACTGCATGGTCTCACTTATATGCACAATCTTTTAAAAAAAAAAAGTAGAACTCATAGAAACAGAGTGGAAACAGTGGTTGCCATGAGCTTGGTGCAGGAAGAAATAGAAGCTGGTTAAAGGGTAAAAACCTTCAATTATAAGATAAATATATAACAGGGTGATGACAGTTGATAATATTATATTGCATAATTAAAATTTGCTAAGAGAGTAGTACTTAATGTGTTCTCACCAAAACAAATAAATAAATTAAAAAGGTAAATATGTGAGGTGATAGATGTGCTAATTGTGGGAATTTGTATGTATACTGAATCTTCATGTTGTATGCCTTAAATATGTGAAATTTTTATTAAAAATATACTCATGAATAAATAAATAAGTTACCCAAGAAAAATCCAATGACTTTGGATATTGCGCATAATATACTCTTAGGTTAAAAAGTAAGTTTCAAAATGGAATGTATAGCATGATCCAAATTTTAAATAGTATATAAAATATAGATTCACATATATCTATAGAGATAGATGGCCTTCCCTCATAGCTCAGTCAGTAAAGAATGTGCCTGCAATGCAGGAGATCTGGGTTCAATTCCTGGATTGGGAAGATCCCCTGGAGAAGGAAATGGCAACCCTCCAGTATTCTTGCCTGGAGAATCCCATAGACTATAGCCTGGGATCATAAAAGCGGGGATATGACTTAGTGACTGAACACCATACAGAGCCCACCATATATATCAATATACCAAAACCAGTTGACAGAATTACAGGCAATTTTTTATCACTTTTTGCTTATTTTTTGAAATTTTCTATACTGAATATGTATCATTTTTATAGAAATTTACTTTTAGAATAATAAACATGGACTTTATCTTATTTAGTTCTCTATTCTTTACCTTTTTTTTTTTTTTTTATATATAACTAACACATTTCTGTTTGAGAGTCTCATTTATCAAAACCACTTAAGGAAATCTCCATCCAAAAAAAAAAAAAAAAAAGGAAATGACAACAAGCTACTGGTTACCAGTGGAAAGGAGCGGGAGGGTGAGTATGGAAAAGGGGAAGTGAGAGGTGCAAATACTAGGGTGTAAGATAAGCTCAGGGATATATTATATACCCAAAAAATGTAGCCAGTTTTTGGTAATAACTATAAATGGAAAGTAACCTCTAAAATTTTATAAAAATAAAATGTTTTAAAAAGTAAAAAAAAAAAAAACAGAAAGAAAGAAAGAAAGAAATGGCCAAAGTCACTTGTAAATTACAAATATTGCATTACGGCTTTAAGAAAATTTAAACCAAAAATTTGATATGAATCATATAATTACTTTGGTAGAAATTAAAGAAAATATTCTTCCAAATAAAGTGAAACCAACTACAATTTTTTTTACCCATCCTAAAAATCTCACAATGACCAAGAATTGGCAGCTCAATGTGTCTGTGATGTTTATATGATTTCCTAAAATGTTATTTTAAATATAATAGGTAAAATTTGTTCTTGCTGCAGATCCTTTTTTGCAAGGAAAGTAAGCTGTATAAGGATATATTTCAAGAAGGAAATCAGAGTTTCAGCCAAATTAAATAGCTTTTCCTTCTCCTTCCCCTTGCTACTTTCATTGTAAAACATAGCTATTACTGAATTTCCACTCTGCGGATGAACACCAAATCCATAAAATCTAGCCTAGCTTTATATGCATTAACAAAACAAAATAAAATTTAGCATTTAAATTGTGATGGTTTTCTTTTAAAACATAAGGTAAAAGAGATACACATCTATCTTTAGATTATAATTGAGAAAGTGATGGACTTAGAGTCAGATATACTGGAATTAAGGTTCTTAACTATCGCAGATGATCATTTTTATTTTTCTGAGTCTACCACATATAATTGGCTTTCCTGGTGGCTCAGTGGTAAAGAATCAGCCTGCCAAGCAGGAGATGCAGGTTCGATCCCTGGGTTAGGAAGATCCCCTGGAGAAGAAAATGGCAACCCACTCCAGTGTTCTTGCCTGGGAAGTCCCATGGACAGAGGAGCCTGTAGGCTACAGTCCATGAGGTCACAAAGAGCCAAACAACACTGAGCGACTGAGCACACACAATGACATATTTTAACATATTCATTTATTCCACCAATATTGACTATGTGTATCATATTCTAGTCACTAAAACACAGAGGTGGTTTACAGCAACGGGAAAGAGGGAGAGAAAGCCAGGCTAGGTCTCAGCAGTCAAGGGTTTCAGCTCAGTGGAGGAAAAGACAATACCAAATGCCTGAAAAACTCAAGATAATTATAAATTGCAATTTTAAAAAATGCTGTGAAAGAAATAAACAAAATTGACATAGAGTTAAATAGCAGAGGATGCCTTCATTAACTCAAGGGATCAAGGAAGACTGCTCAACATAACTGCCATTTGGGCCCAGACCAGAAGGATAAGGCATTACACGTGTACCCAAGTACCATACAACTAGAGAGACAGCCTTATACATACTTCAGAGCTGGTTGAAACTATTTAAATTAGCAACTAGCATTATGTTATACCAAGCTGTATTTCTTCCTAACTCCTTTACACATACTTCCAAGTCCCTTCACTTTATCCTACACAAGAGTTCTCTGCCTTGACCTTCTATTGGTCACAATTGCTTTCCCTGCCCCAGCTAAAGAACAAGTTTACCATGAGCCACTTTATGCTTATTTACTTTTCACAAACATCTCTGTTGTTAATTTTTCTTGACACTGGATTGTCAAAAATATTAACCTATGAAATCTGGTGATAATGAAAGAAATGTAGTTTTTCAGAGTTATTATATATAGATATGGGCTGTGTGATATTGTGTCCATGTTAGATGTTCAGTCATATCTGACTCTTTGCAACCCCATGGACTGTAGCCTACCAGTCTCCTCTGTCCATGGAATTCTCCAGACAAAAATATGGGAGTGGGTTACCTTGCCCGCCTCCAGGGGATATTCCCTGACCCAGGGATTGAACCCAGGTCTCCTGCATTGCAGGCAGATTCTTTACCATCTGAGCCACCAGGGAAGCCCCAATATTGTGTCAACCTAACTACAATAAAACATTTCCTTAAATAGAGAAAAAATGGCTATATTACTCTTATGTCCTGTTTACGAATGTTAACTATGGTATTTGTATGTGTATTACATGTGTTGTCCTTTAGAACATATTTTCCAGATGAGTTCTTTTTTAAAGCCTGAGCAAAACTCATTATTGTTTAAGTGCTTTTATCAAATGGAATTCAGAATTCTAAGTTTAATTTGCTATACCTCTATTTTTATGAACATGTTAAACTTACAGAAAATCTGGTGTCCAGCCTATATTAATTCTATTTTTAAACCATAAAATTATCCTTAGAATTTTTTTAAGATCTTGCTCATTAAAACAATCATCACATAAAACATGTGGTCTTTCCTGAGAAGCATATTACAATTATTTTCATTACAGTTAAATAATTTTTATCTGTAACATAATGATATTCATATTAGACAAAATTAAATATATAAACAAAGTATTTCATGTCAGAATATTTTTACTCTTGCCAAATATTGTTAAGTGCTAAATTGAACTTTTTGCTAGGAGAATGACAAGCTACTCAGGCACTGTTAAAATGAAAAATTTGTCTTTTGTAAAATGGAGAAACAAACAAGATTAATTAACCAAGAAAAACACCCTCTTTGTAGAAATACTAGAGAAAATGATATTTATATAGTAAATATTTACGGGTTAAATTGCCTTTTAAAAGGCAGTAATCCCTTCTGTAGAACATTTTACTGAATTATTGGATAGTTATTATGGTTTAAATCTTATACATAATGACTATTTAATGCACTGAATTTCAAACTATGAGATCACAGAACAAATGTGTTTTATTTTTCTTAAGCACTGATTTAAACAACAACAACAAAACTCCAGAAAAGTTTTGGTAACTGTGAAGAACATAAATTGGGAATTCTCAGAATATATAAATTATATCATTTCTAGAAGAAGAAAATTAGGATAAGGAGCCACTCAGTTCAGCATTTATATAATATCTAACCTCTGTTTTATCCAGAGATAGTACTAGTAAATGACACAGAAGAGGTTTCTGCACCCACAGATCTTATACTCTATAGGATGGACACTGGTAAAGCAGAAAGAAAGTAGATGGTGACTTGTGAAATCAAAGTCAGGAAGCTCTGTAAAAGAGACAGCATAGGCAGGCTGAAACACAGAAACACCAAGTGCCAAAGAAGCTCAGTTTAGAAGATACAGAATCAGGAGGCAAAGGTAAGGATTCAGAGAGCCTTGAGAGGCTATACCTAAGGCAGAAAGATATCAATACATTTGCCATGTAAGAAGAGACCCTTACAGCTAAGTCCAGAAACCCCTGACTTTACTGTTTCACAAAGGGAGAGTAAATACAGAACAGAAGAGGTTTCTGCACCCACAGATCTTACACTCTATAGGATGGACACCGATAAAGTAGAACAAAAGTAGATGGTGACTTGTGAAATCAAAATGTCAGGAAACAATAGAATGCACGTTACTTTTTTAAATGAACAAAATCTTCATAGTTGACAAAGATCATTGTTGATAAAGTAATTTTTAAATTAAATGTACCTTTATTGCTAAAATAATAAAGTAATTACTAAAATTACTAAACTGATTATTTTGTATGCCTTTGGTGATAGAAGTTCTATACATCTTTCCAAAGCATTTGACATAATTGAAATAATGTTACACATAGAGCAGCACCTAGAAATGGAGAGAAAAGAGGCCAAGCTATAGAAAGTGCCCAAATATATTTGGGACTTGACATTCAAGAAGAAAGTTCTGCTTAGTAGAATGATATAGTCTACAGGAGATAGTATGGGTCTAGAAAATATAAAGTCAAGTTGCAAATAAGACTCAAAATGCCTGAAGCAGTTGGCAGGTCACACCAGCTGGTTGTCGCAGGTAATAAGGCTAAGGGGATACTGATTCCTGCTAACCAAACCTCTGAGAAATTGATGTAAAACCAGACAGCTAATTTGCACTGAGAATTTTAACCAGTAAGTTTGCAAGTTATTACCCTGTTTCCTCAGAACAGAAAATTCTACAAAGAGAGCAAATTTAAAATCAGAAGGTGCCTTCAATGGCCACAGATGCCAACAAGAGCAGAGAGCTGAATAGTCTTAATGGTCAATAAAAAATAAAGTTATAATTAGCAGCCTGATAGATCATAACTCCAGGACGTATTTGCCAAGCAGTTTGCCAACTTTCAATGCTATAGTAGAGTCATCAAAGGAACTTGTTTCAAACCTTTTGCACAGAGGGGAAAGGTCGGGGGAATGGATAGTCAGGGAGTTTGGGATGGGCATGTATACACTGCTGTATTTAAAATGGATAACCAATAAGGACCTACTGCATAGCAGAGGTAACTCTGCTAATGTTATGCGGCAGCCTGGATGGGAGAGGAGTTTGGGAGAGAATGGGTACATGCATATGATGCTTGAGTCACTCTGCTATGCACCCGAAACTATCACAACATTGTTCATTGGCAATACTACAATATAAAACAGAAAGTTGTTTTTTTTTTTTAAGTAAAGAAAGAACAACAGACAATCAACCACTAACAGTAAGGTATAGTACTCAGTACTCTAGGATACCTTAAATTTGGGTGTGGTGTCTTTCTGCATATGATTATACATTGCCATTTCCTTCTCCTATATATATATATATATATATATATATATATATATACACACACACACACACATATATATATAAATCCAAGACAGAATAAAATTTTATAAACTCAAAAAAACTTTACACAAAAGTAATACAGTAATTTGAACATTCAAGTGTCCTAATTATTTGTGATAAAAGAAAATATTTTAACTAAAGATTAAGAGTTGATTTAAATAATTAACAACAAAAGCAGGAGTCCAGGTCTCTGATTCACAAAGGTATGTGGTTGGGACAAAAGAAAGAAAAAAAGAGGAAAGTTCTGTTTTGTTTTTTATTGGGGTATAGTTGCTTTACTGTTGTATTAGTTTCTACTGTACAGCAAAGTGAATCAGCTATATGCATACTTTTTTTTTTTTTTTTTTTTGCTCAGTCACTTCAGTCATCCAACCCTTTGCAACCATAGCCCACAAGGCTCCTCTGTCCATGGAATTTTCCTGGCAAGAATACTGGAGTGGGTCGCCATTTCCTCCTCCAGGGGATCTTCTCAACCCAAGGATCAAACCTCCGTCTCCTGCATCACCTGCACTGTAGGTGGATTCTTTACCATTGGGCTTCCCTG
Source organism: Bubalus bubalis (assembly GCF_019923935.1). Classification (NCBI taxonomy): domain Eukaryota; kingdom Metazoa; phylum Chordata; class Mammalia; order Artiodactyla; family Bovidae; genus Bubalus; species Bubalus bubalis. Next base: position 22,346,648 of record NC_059163.1, read on the forward strand.
GAGGCTCAGAGGTTAAAGTGTCTGCCTGCAATGCGGGAGACCTGGGTTCAATCCCTGGGTCAGGAAGATCCCCTGGAGAAGGAAATGGCAACCCACTCCAGTATTCTTGCCTGGAGAATCCCATGGACGGAGGAGCCTGGTGGGCTACAGTCCACGGGGTCGCAAAAAGTCAGACACGACTGAGCAAGCGACTTAACTTTCTTTCACTTTACCATTGAGCCACCAGGAAAACCCATATGTGTATGTATGTATGTATGTGTATATATATATATATATATATATATATATATATATATATATATATATATCCCTGTTTTGGACTTCACTCCCATTTAGGTCACCAGAGAGCATTAGGTAGAGTTCCCTGTGCTATACACCACGTTCTTATTAGTTACCTATTTTATACATATCAGTGTCTACACATCAGTCCCAATCTCCCAATTTACCCCACCTTCCTTCCCCCTCTACGTATGTGTCTCTATATCTGCCTTGAAAACAGGTTCATCTATAGCATTTTTATCAATTCCACACATATGTGTTAATATAGGATATTTGTTTTTCTCTTTTTGGATTTAGGGAGGTTCCTCTGAACGTTAAAAATAGAATTATCATATGACCGAGTAATCCCACTACTGGACAAACACCCTGAAAAAAACAAAATTAAAAAAAAACAACACATGCACCCCAATGTTCACTGAAGTACTATTTACAATAGCCAGGTCATGGAAGCAACCTAAATGTCCATCAACGGATGAATGGATAAAGATGTAGTACATATAGACAATGGAATATTACTCAGCCATAAAAAGGAACAAAATTGAGTCATTTACAGAGATGTGGATGGACCTAGGAACTGTCATACAGAGTGAGGAAGGCAAGTTTTAAGAATACAACTTTTAAAATAGTTTTAACATTTGATGTAGACAGTTTGGAACTGACTACCACAGAAAACTCCTAAGGACCTTTTTATATTTTCATTCAGGATTTTAAAAACTTACCCCATACTTCATCTAGTTATAAGTACACTTTAATATTGTTTATACACACATTTCAAAAGACTACAGAGAAATGCAATATATAATGAAGACAAAATTGAGAATGATGCAAACATTTTTTAAAATACTTTTATCCATAGAAAAAAGAAATCATCAATGTAATGCATCTAAAACATAAGTAAAAAGAAAGAGAATGCTAAAATTGCACCTGGTTTTCTTTAATTTTGGAGAAGGAAATGGCAATCCACTCCAGTACTGTTGCCTGGAACATCCCATGGACAGAGGAGCCTGGTAGGCTACAATCTGTGGGGTCGCAAAGAGTCAGACACAACTGACCAACTACACTTTCACACTTTTCTTTATTCTCTACTGCTTTGTTCCTTATTGTTTTACTAACTTCAACAATTGCTGGACCACCCTGATGGTCCGGTGTTTAAGCATCTGCCTGCCAGTGCAGGGGACAATGGTTTAATACCAGGTTTGGTTAGATTCCACGTCCTTCAGGGCCATTAAGCCCGTGGGCCACAACTACTGAGCCCATGTTCAAAAGCCCATGCTCTGCAACAAGAGAAGCCACCACAGTGAGAAGCCTGCACACCCCAACTAGAGAGTAGCCCACACACAGCAATGAAGACCCAGTGCAGTGAAAAATAAATTAATTAAATACATAAAATTGAAAAAAATAATTCCTCAAATGCATATGTTACTCTGGGCCTGCATGCCAAGACATTTTATTAAGTTCATGTGCTAAAACTTTCTCATTTCTTGGATGACCTAATAAGAGATTTCTTAAGAGTATTTTAATCTTGAATGGTATTTTGATCTACCCAAAAGGAATACTTTGGAGTAATATTATTATGAAACCAATGATAGAAATGTCATTTAGACAAAAGTGACAGTCCATGAGACTTCACTCTGAATTTCTTCTTGTCCTCTAATAAATATCTCTTTAAGGTCAGAGAAAAGAGAAGAGGCAGTTAGAGCCAGAACTGATGTTACTGCAAGGAGTAGTATGTACTTTCTTATTGATATAGTACACATTTCTGGTAAAAGAACTTCAAGCATCATAAACTCTTTGCTTGAATTGTATATTCCCAGATAGAGTTGCCACCTGTGAGGTTACAGGGCCATTATACAAGATTGTCTGACTCTTCTACTTCTTTTATTACTATCCAGTTTTAAACAGTAATCCTTTCTCATATAATCACTCAAAACATGTGTGTTCCCATATTTTCAAATAATGTCACATATACCAGAACACAAAAGATTCTGTCTTTTCGCTTCTTGAAATAGGATTTCTAAATTAAACGTGTGATACTGAGCATTAGCCAGATACTAGGTCTTAAACAGGCCTCCCTGGTGACTCAGTAGTAAAGAATCCACCTGCCAAGTAAGAGACGTGGGTTCAGTCCCTTGGTTGGGAAGGTCCCCTGGAGAAGGGAATGGCAATCCACTCCATGTTCTCACCTAGAAAATCCCATAGACAGAGGAGCCTTGGTGGGCTACAGTCCATGGGGTTGCAAAAGAGTCGAACATGACTTAGTGACTAAACATCAGCAACAACAGGTCCGAAACAAACCAGACATACTGGAAAATTTTTAGATGGACAGAATAAATGGGAGGACGGGGGATACACGATAGCATTGCTATCATCATATGTTAACTGATAACAGTAAGTACATACTTGTTCAATTATATTTTCTATTTTCAGCTTAGAAGTAGGAACACCTGTATTTAAGTCCCAGTTCTGACACTAATTAGCATGAAATTTTTAAACAACTCATTTTTAAGCCCTCAGAGTCAGGCATGGTGTCCTCATTCTGTTAAATAAGTAAAGACTAGGTCTCCAAGTTTCCTTCTAGTTTTAAAATTTTATCCATATTGAGTTGCTAACGGTCAGTAATCGAAATTCTCTAAAGAAAATAAAATTCATATTAACAAAATTATTTCATATGTACTTTGCAAAGCCAGTAAAATAGATGAATTTATGCCTTCAATAGAGTCTTTTTAAATGCTCTAAGCTGAGTGCAGGCTCTGAAGTGAGCTTCAATTTTGTCGATTTTTTAAAAAAATCAATACTTCACCAATACTTCTAGATCTTTTTAAAACATTTTTACTTAATTTTGCCTGTGCACAGGCTTTCTCTAGTTGCAGCGAGCAGGGGCTACCATTCAGTTCTGATGCCCAGATTTCTCACTGCATGGCTGCAATGGCTTCCTCAGTTGTCAGGCATGAGCTCTAGGGTGTGCAGCTTCAGTACTGTGGCATGTGGGCTCAGTAGCTGTTGTACGCAGGCACCCAGGGGTCAAACCAGTGTCCCCTGTGCTGCAAGGCAGACTCGTAACCATTGGACTACCAGGGAAACCCACATATAGGCTTAAAACATGTTATTTGCTTTGAGTTTTGAGGGATTTAAATGGTAGTAATTAATTAGTTTAGCACATTACTTTGTTCTGTGGCATATGGAAACTTTTTCTGAAACAACAAGGTATGAACTTGACAAGAGCATCTTCATTTCAGTGAAGTACTGGCATCCTTGTCTAGACTATGTCTTTAGAAGTCAGACCTAAAGTCCTCAGAATATCTGTTGGCTGCCCCTACTGACATTAAGCTTTTTCAGCAAAGTGCTGCCTCTTCTTGGAAGTATCTATGATTATGCTTTTCCTTCTGCTACACATGACGAAGTCAGTCTTTGAACATGACATTTCTGCTTTCATGGCTTAAAGAGACCAATAGTCTAAACATATGTCTTTGGGGCATTCTGACATTTTTCCAGAGATAATGATTGACTTTCTGGCCATCGATTGATCTTTAACAGTAACACTTACTTGTTTAGATAAATTTATGAGCTAAATTTTTAATATAGAATGATTTTTTAAAAACAGACTTCATGGACAAATGCATATTATATTACACTCTTTATAAATTGAACTGAGCTATGAATAATATGAACAAATTCAATACCAGAACTTCAGAGGTTTTTCTACTTATAGTGTAACTGGAAATTTATTTTGGTTGAAATATAATATCTTAAAAATGCAATTATCTGAAACAATCCACCCAATAAGCAACTAGCAGCTTCTTTACAATATCAACTTAGACACTTTCAGTCTTGGAGTACTATACAATCAATAAAGAAGCATGCGAATAATACCTGAACAAAGAACACACAGTTTAAAATTTTGTATTAATTTGTTTTTAAGGAAAATGCCCTAGTATATGAAGAAAAGAATATATCAACTAAGTATTGCCCAGGTTCACATTAAATTGGGGTATAACCATTTTTTAAAAATCTGGATATGACTATCAGCAGATACTTGGCCAGCATAAGTCAGAACACGTGTTTCAGCTTTACGGCAATAGGCTGTGAGCTTTTTGTCACTTGGTTCTCTTAAGGCCTCCCAAAATGTGTAAATGTTCCAGGTGTCCACTTAATTTAGTTAGTACCAATACAATAAAGATTTTTCAAGATGTAGTCTAAATGTACTGAACTAAACAAGTTTATTGGACAAAAGTAATGTATCTCTGTAGTAATGTTTCAGTAATTTCACATGACCACTTAACATTAAAATAACTAGTTTTAATTTTTTATTTAATCAATTTGTTTACAATGCTACTTTTCCAAATAGACCAGTTTTTATAATAAATAATTCATTACTTTGTCAGTTGGTGGTAAACATTTGTACTTTTGACCAAAGATGTGTTCTAGTCTTACCTAACAGTTGTAAAAAACAATGAATGTTAGAAGCATTTATTTAAAGTCTAATTTTAAAACGTTGGTATGATTTTTTTCTAACTAAGCACCTCTCAAATTTACTTGACTACAAAATTCTTATATCCCATAAAGATAGTAACCTCATGCAGAGAGTACTTTAAAAGGCTAGGGACAGAAAAGATACCTCCAAGTTTTCTTTGGATACTTCATGTCTAATTCTTAAATAATTTTTCACATTTTTCCAATTATATTTTTTCACCTAGAGCCCCTACATCTCATTCTTTTTTTTTTTTAAATAGAGGCTACTCATAAACTGGCAACCTTAACTTCCACTTTTACATAATCCAACTCAATGCAGTAAATATTCACCAAGACAGTATGCTTGCTATTGTAAAATTGTTATATTACCCCTTACTTTTCACTTTGGTAGACTAAATTGACCAAAATCCTACTATTTTTTCCCTTATATATCACAGTTTATACTCATGTGATCATTCTTCTGGAACCATACTTTTCAAAAGTATCTACAATCATTTTGAATTGCGATAATTGACACTAGGCATATCAGTCTAGTGAATGTGGCATCAGTGTATCAGCACCCTCTTCTCTCACTCCTACCCTCCAAAGTATACCTCTTTTGTCAGGGCTCTCCACTACAGCCATGTCTTTATAACCAAGGATTTTAATTTCAAAGATAAAAAGATAATCAATTAAATCATAAATACATGAAGACAGGGAGTGAAAGTTCCTTCCATCTAAGGAACATGCAAGGAAATAGAATCAATTTATATCCAACTACTGCATTCAGAAACAAAATGGTTTCATTAGGTGCACATATTTTTTGGTGCTTAAAAACTGTCAGTCTCTTTTGACACTGAATTTCCAGCAATGTTTTTAAACTTCTTATTTTTCAAAATGCATAAAAGATTTTTTATTTGGTCAGCTGCTTACAAAAAATATTTGTACTGATAATAATCCATTAACTACTTTAACAATTAGAGGATTATGCTCATACAATAAAAAGAATTCTTAAAATTTTATTTATATGCATTGCTATTCCAGATAAGTATGATAAGGTAATAAATGAAAGGCTAGCAAACACAAAGAAAACGTCATTAGCACAAAATAAAATCCTGTGGGGTAAGTAGAATGGAATCAAAGTCAGGAAGAAACATCAGTGATAAACATTTTGAACTGTTATGGAATAGCTTGTTTGACCTTTTAAATGGGAAAGAGTGGACATATCTGCTTTGGCATTTAGTTACCACTGGATACATTTTATTTTATTTTTTTTTTTTTTTTTAAAGTCTCAGAAAGTTTTTGTGTTGGTTTTTTTTTTTTTTTTTTTAATTTTATTTTAAAAAGTGGCATCCAATATACCAGGTGTGACATCCTTTAGAACAATTCAAATTATGGTGAAATTATTAGACATAAACTTGAAAAATACATGAGGAATGTATTTCAAAATTCTTAGGACTAAATGAGCAATATGTTTGAAGACCACTGATTTAGGAAAGAGGGAGAGTAAACAAATGCCCTAGGGAACAATGTAGAAGGATTGCTGGAGCAGTAAGGGGATTCATGCAGGTTAGTTCTCATGAATTCAAAAAAAGGAGGGGTGGGATGAACTGGGAGACTGGGACTGACATATATACATTACTAGGTACAAAAGAGATAACTAACTGGAACCTACTACATAACACAGAGAACTCTACTCAGTGCTCCGTGGTGACCTAAATGGGAAGGAAATCCAAAAAATAGGGGACATATGATACATATAGCTGATTTACTTCACTGTACAGCAGAAACTAATACAACACTGTAGAGCAGCTATCCGCCAATACATTTTTTTTTTTTTAATGACACTAGTCACTTTTGCAGGATTTTCTCCAGCTATATTCAGGTCTGCAAGTGCAGGTGTGGAGAAAGAGGAGAGTTGGATTTAACCAACATTGGAGTCTTGCCAGGCAACAATAATAAAGCAGAAAATAGACGCAAGTGAGTTGACAGTGTCTGCAAGGGAGTGATTATAATGATGGACCATGGAATCAAAACCAAGTTGGGAGGGAAATGGGAGAATAGAGACTTTAGGGATACTTTTAAAAGGTGTAGGAACAATGAGCTATAGAGCTCATGAGAGTCAGAGAATAAATCTAGAGAACTAGAGTGAGAACTGTGGAAAGTTCGGTGGTAGTGCTGAGACATTGTGATCTCATCACCTTGACATTGTGATCGTGGATGGATTGCAGATATTAGTAATGCAAGATCTAGAGTCTGATGGTGGGATGAGATGCATAAGGTTGTTGTCAGGGAAACTCATTGGAGGAGAAGAGAGCCAGGATCTGAGTGGCCAGACTGGAAGGTTTATCTCCATGCTCACTGAACCTCTGAGAGTATGATGGGCATAAGGATCATTGAATTATTTAAACAATAAGTCATCTGACTGAGGTGACTCTAATGTCTTGGAAGCCTACATAAGTAAATAAATCAAAATCTAAGCCATAAATTTCTCATGGTTACAAAATCAAAACCTAAGGACAACCAATCAGAAACAGTCAGGGAGGCTGTAAGATGTCATCAACCAATAATTTCCTTGCTTTGCTTCTGCCTTTTCTCTGTAAAGTTCCTCTCTGAACTCCTGTTGACAGAGCTCTCCTAACCACTTCCAGTTTGGTTCTGCATGATTAAAACCACTTTTTGCTCAAAAAATGAACTCTTGAAATTCTTCATACACTTCAGTTTATCTTTTAATAATTTGAAAAGACAGACAAATCCAGGAGCTTAAACTCAAGTCTGTAGAGAACACCAAGAAGCAGGGGCAGTAGACTCTATCGTCTGAAGACGTGATTTCCGAAGCTGGGAGACTGGAGGAGACAAAAATTGCCTAGGACTTTGTCCTTGGTCCTTTTTACTCCATCACTCTCCCTGGAGAGTCGCAATAAGACCCACTAAATTAGCTTTAAACATCAAATATTCCTTGATGATTCTTTTTTTTTTTTTTAATGTACAGCTCGTAGCCTGACTTTGGCTTGAGATCAAAATTCACATATCAAGAGATGACCTAAGAGGTTCACACGGATGACAGAAGCTATCTCAACTTTGATGTGTCCAAAAACTACTGATATGCCCTTCATGTCCCCAGAACAACCCTCTGCTTTCACACATTTCCTCATCTCAGTAAATGACACCAAAATCTACCTAGTTTCTCAGGCCAAAAATAATATTTACTCAGCCATAAAAAGGGACAAATTTGAGTCAGCTGTAGTAAGGCAGATGAGTCTAGAGCCCGTCATACAGAGTCAAGTAAGTCAGAAAGAAAAACAAATATCATACATTAATGTGTATATCTATTCACAAAGAGTCAGCCACGACTAAGCACACATGCATGGAATCTAGAAAGATGATACTGATGAGCCTAGATGCAAGAAAGAAATGGAGACACAGATGTAGAGTGGACTTATGGACACAGCAAGGGAAGGAGAGGGTGGGACGAATTGGGAAAGTAGCATCGACATATATACACTGCTGCTGCTGCTGCTAAGTCACTTCAGTGGTGTCCAACTCTGTGTGACCCCATAGACGGCAGCCCACCAGGCTCCTCCATCCCTGGGATTCTCCAGGCAAGAACACTGGAGTGGGTTGCCATTTCCTTCTCCAATGCAGGAAAGTGAAAAGTAAAAGTGAAGTTGTTCAGTCATGTCCGACTCTTAGCGACCCCATGGACTGCAGCCCACCAGGCTCCTCCGTCCATGGGATTTTCCAGGCAAGGGTACTGGAGTGGGGTGCCATTGCCTTCTCCGATATATACACTACCATATGTAAAATAGCTAGCTAGTGGAAAGCTGTTGTATAGCACACAGAGCCCAACCTGGTGCTCTGCGACAACCTAGAAGGGTGGGATGTAGGGGAATGGGGATGGGAGGGAGAATCAAGACGGAGGAGATATGATATATCTATAGAGTTATGACTGATTCGAGTTGTTGTAGAGCAGAAACTAACACAACACTGAAAAGCAATTATCCTTGAATTAAAAAATTAAAACAAAAAACAATAACTTAGACATCAACTTAGACATCCAAGTTGATTCTTCTCTTTTACTCTGCATATCAAATCTATCAGTATATCCTGACCCTCTAATTGAAAAAAACAAAAGGATTCCTAACTGGGTCCTGCTCCACTATCTCCCCAGAAAAAGTGCTGATCTTTTCTTGCATGGGCTACTGCAGTACCTGTTAACTGGCTCATGCCTACTTCTGTTTTCCCCTATGCTCTGGCCTTTACACAACAGTCAATGTGAAGAGTCATTCTTCCAATTTATGAGCACAGAACTTCTTTCTATTTATTTGCCATCTTCCTCAATTTCTTTTCATCAAAGTATTAAATTTTTCGGCATACAGGTGTTTAACCTTCTTGGTGAACTTAATCCCTAGATACTTTATTCTCTTGCTGCAGTAGTAAATGGCATTTCTCTCTTAATTTCTCTTTCTTATAGCTCAAAGTTAGTATATAAAAACACAACAGATATTTATGAATTGAACTTATAAATTGATTTTGTGTCTAAACTTCACTGAATTTTTTCAATAATTCTAACTACTTTTTGATGGACTTGTTCAGCTCAGTTCAGTTCAGTCGCTCAGTCGTGTCCGAATCTTTGCGACCCCATGAATCGCAGCACGCCAGGCCTCTCTGTCCATCACCAACTCCCGGAGTTCACTCAAACTCACGTCCATCGAGTCTGTGATGCCATCCAGCCATCTCATCCTCTGTCGTCCCCTTCTCCTCCTGCCCCCAACCCCTCCCAGCATCAGAGTCTTTTCCAATAAGTCAACTCTTCGCATCAGGTGGCCGAAGTACTGAAGTTTCAGCTTTAGCATCATTCCTTCCAAAGAACACCCAGGACTGATCTCCTTTAGAATGGACTGGTTGGATCTCCTTGCAGTCCAAGGGACTCTCAAGAGTCTTCTCCAACACCACAATTCAAAAGCATCAATTCTTCGGCACTCAGCTTTCTTCACAGTCCAAATCTCACATCCATACATGACTATTGGAAAAATCATAGCCTTGACTAGACGGACCTTTGTAGGCAAAGTAATGTCTCTGCTTTTGAATATGCTATCTGCTGCTGCTGCTGCTAAGTCACTTCTTGGTGATAACTTTCCTTCCAAGGAGTAAGCATCTTTTAATTTCATGGCTGCAATCACCATCTGCAGTGATTTTGGAGCCCAAAAATATAAAGTCCGACACTGTTTCCACTGTTTCCCCATCTATTTGCCATGAAGTGATGGGACCAGATTCCATGAGTTTAGTTTTCTGAATGTTGAGTTTTAAGCCAACTTTTTCAATCTCTTCTTTTAAGAGGCTCTTTAGTTCTTCTTCACTTTCTGACATAAGGGTGGTATCATCTGCATATCTGAGGTTATTGTTATTTCTCCTGACAAACTAGTGGAGGTACTTTCCAATTTAAATACCCTTTTTTATTTTTCTTGCCTAACTTCTTTTTTTTTAATTTATTTTATTTTACAATATTGTATTGGTTTTACCGTATATCAGAATGAATCTGCCCCAGGTATACATGTGTTCCCCATCCTGAACCCTCCTCCCTCCTCCCTCCCCACACCATCCCTCTCGGTCGTCCCAGTGCACCAGCCCCAAGCATCCAGTATCGTGCATTGAGCCTGGACTGGCGACTCGTTTCATATATGATATTATACATATTTCAATGCAATTCTCCCAAATCATCCCACCCTTGCCCTCTCCCACAGAGTCCAAAAGACTGTTCTATACATCAGTGTCTCTTTTGCTGTCTCTTATACAGGGTTATTGTTACCATCTTTCTAAATTCCATATATATGCATTAGTATACTGTATTGGTGTTTTGCTTTCTGGCTTACTTCACTCTGTATAATAGGCTCCAGTTTCATCCACCTCATTAGAACTGATTCAAATGTATTCATTTTAAGGCTGAGTAATATTCCATTGTGTATATGTACCACAGCTTTCTTATCCATTCATCTGCTGATAGACATCTAGGTTGCTTCCATGTCCTGCCTATTATAAACAGTGCTGCAATAAACATTGGGGTACACATGTCTCTTTCAATTCTGGTTTCCTCAGTGTGTATGTCCAGCAGTGGGATTGCTAGATCATAAGGCAGTTCTATTTCCAGTTTTTTAAGGAATCTCCATACTGTTCTCCATAGTGGCTGTACTAGTTTGCATTCCCACCAACAGTGTATGAGGGTTCCCTTTTCTCCACACCCTCTCCACCATTTATTGCTTGTAGACTTTTGGATCGCAGCCACTCTGACTGGCGTGAAATGGTACCTCATAGTGGTTTTGATTTGCATTTCTCTGATAATGAGTGATGTTGAGCATCTTTTCATGTGTTTGTTAGCCATCTGGGTGTCTTCTTTGGAGAAATGTCTATTTAGTTCTTTGGCCCATTTTTTGATTGGGTCATTTATTTTTCTGGAATTGAGCTGCAGGAGTTGCTTGTATATTTTTGAGATTAGTCGTTTGTCTGTTGCTTCATTTGCTATTATTTTCTCCCATTCTGAAGGCTGTCTTTTCACCTTGCTAATAGTTTCCTTTGTTGTGCAGAAGCTTTTAAGTTTAATTAGGTCCCATTTGTTTACTTTTGCTTTTATTTCCAATATTCTGGGAGGTGGGTCATAGAGGATCCTGCTGTGATGTATGTCAGAGAGTGTTTTGCCTATGTTCTCCTCTAGGAGTTTTATAGTTTCTGGTCTTACATTTAGATCTTTAATCCATTTTGAGTTTATTTTTGTGTATGGTGTTAGAAAGTGCTCTAGTTTCATTCTTTTACAAGTGGTTGACTCCCAGGGTCCAGCCTCGGCTGATCCAGGGTATTCGAAGCGGGGACGGCGTCGGCGACCTATTTAATTATTTATTCATCAAAGATATAAAGAGTAATAGAATGAGGATAGCTCAGTAGGAAAATTCAGTGGAGAAAAGAGGCTGAGTAGCTTGGTTTACGCGGGGGACCAATAAAACTTCAAGACAAGAAGTTTGCACCACTTACGTAGGCCACAGGCGTCCTTCCGTTCTCCCGAAGGAGAGGAGACACTGAGGCCTCCCCGGTCGGATCTTAGAAGCCCAGGCATAATTAGTAAGCATGGTGGGTTCTGCGCTCCAGATGGAGACTCAGCCAGAGTGAGAGAGAGAGCGACATGGGGAGACCAGTATTTCGAGAAACTGATCCCAATTCTTTATTTCCCATGGTCTACTTTTATACACTGAGATATTATGCAAAAGTCACGTGGGGTCAGCAGTCCTGACTTTTATCAAAGTCAGGTGCTTCATACAAATGTATACAGAGGTCTTAGGGGTGTTACATCATCTTCTGGCCAGGGGGCCTGCTGACAATTTATGACCCTCTCCTTGTGACAGCGGTTAGTCAACCAGGACACTTATTTCTCCAGGGGTGATTATTCTTAAACAGACGCCACCCAAATAAAGTTACATTCCTATAGGGTGAGGGTGTAGTGGGTTTTAGTTAAGGAAAGAATTTACTTAGCCTAAGGTCTAACGTGATTTATATCAAAGGTTAATACTTACTTCTTTTATATATTCATTAATGTGTGTAAGGGCAGGGGATATGGAGACTTAGCAACAAACATTGGCTTAACAAATGAAAAAACCCTTCACCAATACAATTTCTAATCAGCCCATTATACTTATACTAATAGCTTTCTCACTTTTCTAAGGAACCTGTTTTTAGAAGGTTTAAAGCATCTCGTGCCTCTCACAGTTGGGAGGCCGTGAGCAATCACATGTGGCCAGACAAGCCTGTCAGGCAGGCTAAAGAACCTTCAGAGGAGTTTGTCTTCTTCTTCTGGGACCCCTATGATTCGAATGTTGTAGCGTTTAATATTGTCCTGGAGGTCTCTGAGATTGCCCTCATTTCTTTTGTTTTTCTTTTTTCCTCTCTGATTCATTTATTTCTACCATTCTATCTTCAAACTCACTAATCCTATTTTCTGCCTCTGTTATTCTACTATTTGTTGCCTCCAGAGTATTTTTTATCTCATTCATTGCATTATTCATTATATATTGACTCTCTTTTATTTCTTCTAGGTCCTTGTTAAACCTTTCTTGCATCTTCTCAATCCTTGTCTCCAGGCTATTTATCTGTGATTCCATTTTGATTTCAAGATTTTGGATCAATTTCACTATCCTTATCCGGAATTCTTTATCAGGTAGATTCCCTATCTCTTCCTCTTTTGTTTGGTTTGGTGGGCATTTATCCTGTTCCTTTACCTGCTGGGTATTCCTCTGTCTCTTCATCTTATTTAAATTGCTGAGTTTGGGGTGTCCTTTCTGTATTCTGGCAGTTTGTGGAGTTCTGTTTATTGTGGTGTTTCCTCACTGTGTGTGGGTTTGTACAGGTGGCTTGTCAAGGTTTCTTGGTTAGGGAAGCTTGTGTCGGTGTTCTGGTGGGTGGAGCTGGATTTCTTCTCTCTGGAGTGCAATGAACTGTCCAGTAATGAGTTATGAGATGTCTATGGTTTTGGGGTGACTTTGGGCAGTCTGTATATTGGAGTTCAGGGCTGTGTTCCTGTGTTGCTGGAGAATTTGCTTGGTATGTCTTGCCCTGGAACTTGTTGGCCCTTGTGTGGTGCTTGGTTCCAGTGTAGGTATGGAGGCATTTGATGAGCTCCTGTCAATTAATGTTCCCTGGAGTCAGGGTTTGGACTTAAGCCTCCTGCTTCTAGTTATCAGTCTTATTTTTACTGTAGTCTCAAAACTTCTCCTTCTATACAGCACCACTGATAAAACATCTAGGTTAAAGATGAAAAGTTTCTCCACCATGAGGGTCACCCAGAGAGGTTCAGAGCATTACATGGAGAAGAGAAGAGGGAGGAGGGAGTTAGAGGTGACCCGAATGAGATGAGGTGGAATCAATAGAGGAGAAAGTGGGCTAACCAGTAATCACTTCCTTATGTGCACTCCACAACTGGACCGCTCAGAGATGTTCACGGAGTTATACAGAGAAGACAAGAGGGAGGAAGGAGACAGAGGTGGCCAGGAGGATAAAAGGAGGGAATGAAAAGGAGAGAGACAGATCCAGCCAGTAATCAGTTCCCTAAGTGTTCTCCACCGTCTGGAACACACAGAAATTCACAGAGTTGAGTAGAGTAGAGAAGGGTTAGGGAGGAGACACAGGCGACCTGGTGGAAAAAAAGGAGAGTCTGAAGGGGGAGAGAGCAGTCAAGCCAGTAATCTCGCTCCCTAGTAAAAAATGGGTACTGAAGATTGGGTTCTTAAAGGTACAAAATTGGTAACAAATTCCTAAAAGCAAAAATTAAAAATCTAGAGTAGAGTTTAGAATTTCAAAAATACAATGTTAAAGAAAAGAAGAAGGAAAAGAAAGAGAGAAAAAGAAAAAGAAAAAAAAAGTCACAAAAATTATGAAGAAAATATAGGTACAAAATTGATAACAAATATCAAAAAGCAAAAGTTTAAAAATCTAGAGTAGAGTTTGGAATTCCAAAAATACAATGTTAAAGAAAAGAAGAAGAAAAAGAAATAGAAAAAAAAAAACAAAAACAAAGTCACAAAAATTATAAAGAAGATATAGGTACAAAATTGATAACAAATACCAAAAAGCATAAATTAAAAATCTAGAGTAGAGTTTGGAATTTCAGGAATACAATATTAAAGAAAAGATGAAGAGAGAGGAAAAAAAAGTCACAAAAGTTATAAAAAACTATATAGATACAAAATTGATAACAAATACCAAAAAGCTAAAATTAAAAATCTAGAGCAGAGTTTGGAATTTCAAAAATACAATGTTAAAGAAAAGAAGAAAAGAAAAAAGAAAAAAAACAAGGTCACAAAAGTTATAAAAAATATATACATGGTTTGCTTTTTTTTAAAAAAAAAGGTCTTTTTTTTTTTTTTTTTTTTTGCAAAGTAATAGTAGGTTATAAAAGTGAAAATTAAAGGAGTAATAGAGGACTTAAAAATTTTTTTAATTAAAAAAAAAAGAAAAAACAATGATTGTAAAAATAGTAAAAAAAATATATAGGACTTTCTCTGATGTTGTTGTGGGTATTGTGGATTCAGTTCATTTTCGGCTAGTTCCTTGGTCCGGCTTATATTTCTCAAGATCTATAGGCCCCTTCCTATGTAGTCGGTACTAATCACGGGGGTTTAATCTATTGCCTGTTGCTTCCAAGGCGGTTCCCTCTGTTATAGCTTCTTCTGTTTGCTGGTCTATTCAGTGTCTGATTTCCGCCCTGATACAAAGGGGACGGTGGTGGACACCTTTTTTTTTTTTTTTTTTTTTAAGACTCACTTGTTCAGTCGTGCTGTGGGGAGGGAGGGACGCTGCAAATAAATAAGACTGGCGTGTGCTCGCAGTGCCTCAGCCACACTGGGCCTGCCCCAGCTCACGGCGCGTGTAGCCTCCCTGCCCCCACTGCTCAGGCTCTAGGTTGCTCCGCCGGGAACCATCCACGGCCAGCCCTGGGCTGCTTGTGCCTCCCAGGTCTAAGCCACTCAGGTTCAGGCACTCGGGTAGTCCTCAGAGGCTCAGACTCGGTTGGGCCTGCGTTTTGTGCCCTTCCCAGGTCCAAGCAGCTCAGTCAAGAAAGACAAGACATATACTTGTCTTTCAATGATGAGGTGTTTGGCGAGCCCGGTTGCTGCGACTTATCGCCTCCCTGCCGCTCGGTTATCTGGATGTACAACTGGCGCACCTTCTCAAGCAGATGTTGACTGTCCAGAACCCCAAGAAGTTTTAGTTAGCAAAGAAGCCTGCTTACAGTTTTGTAGATAATGTCTCTCTGGGGCTGTGATTGCCCCCTTCCAGCTCTGGCTGCCTGTCACCGGAGGGGGACGGTCGGCAGTCGGCTATCTCTGTACAGTCCTTTGCTCCGTGCACGGGCCTGGCGGTGTCTTGGGTTAGGGCTGGCTTTTCCCATGGTAGATATCCCACAGTCTGGTTTGCCAGCCCAAATTATTTCACTCAGGTAGCGCTCAGGGTATTCAGGCCAGATCCTTACTCTAAGCGATTCAGCCTGCGTCGCGCCTCCCTGCCCAGCCCCCGCTTGCTAGTGGTGGGTGCAGGTGTCTGCGCTGCTTCTCTGCTGGGGGAGTTACCATAGGGCTCGTAATCTGTGGGTTTTAATTGTTTATTTATTTTTCCTCCCTGTTATGTTGCCCTCTGTGCTTCCAAGGCTCAGCACAGACTCGGCAGTGAGAATGTTTCCTGGTGTTTGGAAACTTCTCTCTTTTTAAGACTCCCTTCCCGGGACGGAACTCCGTCCCTCCCTCTTTTGTCTCTTTTTTTGTCTTTTATATTTTTTCCTACCTCCTCTCGAAGACAATGGGTTGCTTTTCTGGGTGCCTGATGTCCTCTGCCGGCATTCAGAAGTTGTTTTGTGGAATTTACTCGGCATTTAAATGTTCTTTTGATGAATTTGTGGGGGAGAAAGTGTTCTCCCCGTCCTATTCCTCCGCCATCTTAGCTCCTCCCCTCTTCCCTAACTTCTACGGCTAGGATTTTCAATACTATGTTTAAGAGAAGTAGTGAGAGTGGGCATCCCTATTTTATACCTCATCGTAGAGAAAAGTTTTCAACTTTCACCATGAGTATGATGATAACTGTGGGTTTGTCATATATTGCCTTTATTATGTTGAGATATAGTCCCTCTGTACTCACATTGTTGAAGGTTTTTTATTATTATAACTGGATGCTGGATTTTCTCAAAAGTTTCTCCTGCATCAATTGGTATTATCATATGATTTTTATCCTTCATTTTATTAACATGACATATCACAGTAATTTATCTGCAGATGTTAAACAATCCTTGCATCCCTGGAACAAATCCCACTTGATCATGGCATATGATCCTTTTAATACATCATTAAATTTGGTTTATTAACATTTTGGTGAGAGATACTGCCTATAATTTTGTTTTTGTGCGCTTTGTTGGCCTTCTAAAGTGAATTTGGAAGCATTCTCTCCTCTTCATTTTTTTAGAAGAGTTTGAGAATCTCGGAAGTCTTTAAAAGTTTGGTAGAATTCAACAGTGAAGCAACCTGGTCCTGGACTTTCATTTCGGGGTAGATTTTTGATCGCTGTTTCAATCACTCTACTAATAATTAGTCTATTTAGACTTTGTTTCTTCATGATTAAGTCTTGGAAGATTGTATGTTCCTAGGAATTTATCCATTTCTTCTACTTGTCCAATTGGTTAGTGTATAATTATTCATTGCAGTCTATTATAATACTTTGTATCTTTTGCACACATTGGTGGGAAATAATGCTTGGAATCATTTCCAGATGGTTGGAAAAGATGCTTGAAATGATTTAAATCTTCTTAAATTGATTGAGACTTGTGGAGCTTAACATATGAGCCTTCCTGGAGAATGTTCTGTGTACCTTTGAGAAAAATGTATTCTCCTTTTGGGGGATGGAATATTCTTTATATGTCTATTAAATTTATCTTGTCCAATGTGACACTGACAATGCCTCCTTATTAACTTCCTGTTTGGATGATATGTCCATTAACATAACTAGGGTGTTAGAGTTCTCTATTACTATATTGCTGTCAGTTTCTCCCTTTAGGTCTACTAATACTTGCTTGATATATTTAGCTGCTCCTATGTTGGGTGAATCAGTTCAGTTAAGTTGCTCAGTTGTGTCTAATTCTTTGTGACTCCAGACTGTAGCACATCAGGCTTCCCTGTCCATTACCAACTCCCAAGGCTTGTTCAAATTCATATCCATTGAATTGGTGATGTGATCCAACGATCTCATCCTCTGTCGTCCCGTTCTCCTCTTGCCTTCAATCTTTCCCAGCATCAGGGTCTTTTCCAATGAGTCAGTTCTTCACATCAGGTGGTCAAAGTATTGGAGTTTCAACTTCAGGATCAGTCTTTCCAATGATTATTCAGGACTGATTTCCTTTAGGATGGACTGTTGGATTTCCTTGCAGTCCAAGGGACTCTCAAGAGTCTTCTCCAACACCACAGTTCAAAAGCATCAATTCTTTGACACTCAGCTTTCCTTATAGTCCAACTCTCACATCCATACATGACTACTGCAAAAACCATAGATTTAACTAGATAGACCTTTGTCAGCAAAGTAATGTCTCTGTGTTTTAATATGCTGTCTAGGTTGGTCATAGCTTTTCTTCCAAGGAGCAAGCGTCTTAATTTTGTGGCTGCAGTCTCCATCTGCAGTGATTTAGGAGACCAAAAAAATTGAGTCTCTCACTGTTTCCACTGTTTCCCCATCTATTTGCCATGAAGTGATGGGACCAGATACCATGGTCTTAGTTTTCTGAATGTTGAGTTTTAGGCCAACTTTTTCAATCTCTTCTTTTAAGAGGCTCTTTAGTTCTTCTTCACTTTCTGTCATAAGGGTGGTATCATCTGCATATTGATTCCACCTTGTGCTTCACCCAGCTCGGCATTTCGCATGATGTGCTCTGCATATAAGATAAATAAGCAGAGTGACAATATATAGCCTTAACATACTCCTTTCCCAATTTGGAACCAGTCTGTTGTTTCATATCCAGTTCTAATTGTTGCTTCTTGACCTGCATACAGATGAAGTAAGGTGATCTGGTACTCCCATCTCTTGAAGAATTTTCCACAATTTCTTGTGAGCCACACAGTCAAAGGCTTTGGCGTAGTCAATAAAGCAAAGTAGATGTTTTTTGGAAGTCTCTTGCTTTTTCAGTGATCCAACAGATGTTGGCAATCTGATCCCTGGTTCCTCTGCCTTTTCTAAATCAAGCTTGAAAATCTGGAAGTTAATGATTCACATACTACTGATGCTTGGCTTGGAGAATTTTGAGCATTACTTTGCTAGCATGTGAGATAAGTGCAATTGTGCGGTAGTTTGAACATTCTTTGTCATTGCCTATCTTTGGAATTGGAATGAAAACTGACCTTTTCCAGTTCTGTAGCCACTCTTGAGTTTTCAAAATTTGCTGGCATACTGAGTGAAGCACTTTCACAGCATCATCTTTGGGGATTTGAAATAGCTCATCTGGAATTCCATCACCTCCACTAGCTTTATTCATAGTGATGCTTCCAAGGACTACTTGACTTCACATTCCAGGATGTCTGGCTCTAGGTGAATGAACACACCATCGTGGTTATCTGGGTCATGAAGATCTTTTTTGTATAGTTCTTCTGTGTATTCTTGCCACCTCTTCTTAATATCTTCTGCTTCTGTTAGTTCCATACCATTTCTGTCCTTTATTGTGCCTATCTTTGCATGAAATGTTCCCTTGGTATCTCTAATTTTCTTGAAGACATCTCTAGTCTTTCCCATTCCATTGTTTTCTTCTATTTCTTTGCATTGATCACTGAGGAAGGCTTTCTTATCTTTCCTTGCTATTTTTTGGAACTCTGCATTCAGATAGGTATATCTTTCCTTTTCTCCTTTGCCTTTAGCTCCTCTTCTTTTCTCAGCTATTTGTAAGGCCTCCTCAGACAATCATTTTGCCTTTTTGTATTTCTTTTTCTTGGGGATGGTCTTGATCACTGCCTCCTGTACAATGTCATGAACCTCCATCCATAGTTCTTCAGGTACTCTGTCTATGAGATCTAAACCCTTGAATCTATTTGTCACTTCCACTATATAATCATAAGGGATTTGATTTAGCTCATACTTGAATGGTCTAGTGGTTTTCCCTACTTTCTCAATTTCCAAGGGAAACCATTCAATATCACAGTAATCCAAGTCTATGCCTCAACCAGTACTGCTGAAAAAGCTGAAGTTGAATGGTTCTATGAAGACCTACAAGACCTTCTAGAACTAACACCCCAAAAAGATGTCCTTTTCGTCAGAGGGGACTAGCATGCTAAAGTAGTAAGTCAAGAGATATCTGGAGTAACAGGCAAATTTGGCCTAGGAGTACAGAATGAAGCAGGGCAAAGGCTAATAGAGTTTTGCCAAGAGAATGCACTGGTCATAGCAAACACCCTCTTCCAACAACACAAAATATGACTCTACACATGGACATCACCAGATGGTCAATACCGAAATCAGACTGATTATATTCTTTGTGGTCAAAGATGGGGAAGGCCTATATAGTCAGCAAAAACAAAACTGGGAGCTGACTGTGGCTCAGATTATGTTTGGTGAATAAATATTTCCAAATGTTATATCTTCTTGTTGGATTGACCCCTTAACCATTATGTAATGATCATCTTTATCTTTTATTACCGTCTTTGTTTTAAATGGCGACCCACTCCAGTATTCTTGCCTGGACTATCCCATGGGTAGAGGAGTTTGGCAGGCTACAGTCCATGGGGGTCACAAAGAGTCGGACACGACTGAGTGACTTCACTTTCACTTTGTTTTAAAGCCTATTTTGCCTGATGTAAATATAGCTACCTCAGCCTTCTTTGCTCTCTGCCTATATGAAACATCTTTTTTCCATCATTTTACTTTCAGTCTGTGTGTGTGCTTACATCTGAACTGAGTGTCTTATAGGGAGCAAATACAGGGTCTTGTTTTTTATCCATTTGGTCACTTACTTTGATTGGAGAATTAAGCCCATTTACATTTCTCTTAATTGTTTTCTGGCTGTTTTGTAGCTCCTCTCTGTTTCTTCTTCTCTTGTTCTCCTCCCTTATGGTTTGATGATTTTCTTTAGTGTTATGCTTAGAACTCATTCTCATTATTTCTTGGTATGTACTGTCCATTTTTCATTTGTATTTACCAAGAGGTTCATACTTAATAGCCTATTATGTATGTATGCATATACATGTATGTGCATGTGTTTGTGTGTGTATGAGTGGTGTGTGAGTACCAGTCTATTTTAAGTTCTTGGCAATTTAAGTTCTAACACATTTTAAAATTGTATATTTTTACTCTTTTCCCACATTTTATGTTTTTGGCATTGCATATTACAGCTTTTTATTCTATATAACTAATTATTATAGTTGCAGCTATTTTTATTACTTTTGCCTTTTACCCTTTGTACTAGCTCTATAAGTTATCAATCCCCTACCTTTACTACATATTTACCTTTACCAGTGAGATATTCATAAACATATGTTTTCTTGATACTAATTAGTGTCCTTATTTTTTACCTTAAGGAAGTCCCTTTAACATTTCTTGCAAAGCCAGTTTAATGGTAATGAATACCTTTACTTTTTGCTTGTCTGAAAAACTATCTCCCTTCAATTCTGAATGATAATCTGACAAGGCAGATTATTCTTGTTTGAAATTTTTTCCTTTCAGCTCGTTGAATATATCACACCACTCCTTTCTGGCTTACAAAGTTTCTGCTGAAAATCTAATAGTTGTTGGGAGATTTTTTTGTATATAAAAAGTGTGTTTGTTTTTTTTTTTTTGCTCTTTTAAGATTAACTCTTGAACTCTGACATTTTCATCATAATGCATCTTGGTGTAAATCTTTCTGGGTTCCTCTTACTTGGAACTCTCTGGGCTTTCTGGATCTGGATTGTATTTCCTTCCCATATTAGGGAAATTTTCAGCCATTATTTTCTTCAAATAAGTTTTCTGCCCCCTTTCTCTCTTTCTTCTGGAATTCCTATAATGTAAACGTTGTTCTGCTTCGTGTTGTCTCATAGGTCTCTTAAGATACCTTCACTTTTAAACACATTTTTTGCTATTCTGTTTGGATGAATTCCACTGGCCAGCCTTCCAGGTCCCTGATCCTTTCTGCTAGTTCATCTGGTCTTCTGATGAATGCCTCTAGCATATTTTTCAGCACAGTTATTATATTCTGTAATTCAACTTCAATTTCCATTTGTTACTTTCTTATATTTTCTCTTTGTTGAAGGTCTCATCTTTATGACCATTACTTTGAACTCTTTCAGTTCAGTTCAGTCGCTCAGTCGTGTCCAACTCTTTGCAACCCCATGAATCGCAGCACGCCAGGCCTCCCTGTCCATCACCAACTCCTGGAGTTCACTCAGACTCACGTCCATCGAGTCAGTGATGCCATCCAGCCATCTCATCCTCTGTCGTCCCCTTCTCCTCTTGCCCTCAATCCCTCCCAGCATCAGAGTCTTTTCCAATGAGTCAACTCTGCATGAGGTGGCCAAAGTACTGGAGTTTCAGCTTTAGCATCATTCCTTCCAAAGAAATCCCAGGGATACGCTAAATTATTTATCTGCATTTCATTAAGGATTTTTTTCCCTGGGATTTTATCTTATTGTTTCATTTGGAACATATTCCTCCATTTCCTCATTTATTTGACTCTCCACGTTTGCTTCTATATACTTGGGGGTGGTGGGGAGGACTCCTTCCCTCCTATTTGAAGGAGTGGCCTTATGTAAGAAATGAACTTTATCATTCAACCTTGCCCTAGTTCTTAGTTGTCTCTTGAACCTTTGTGATTGTTTAAGCAGCCTGATTTATTCTTGATAGGTCCTAGTTGTTGAGGGTGTGCCAAGACTTGTTAGCATTCCAGACAGAGAGATCTCAGTTAGAACCTAGTTTCAGGCTGATAAGCCAGACCCTCAGGCAGCAGCTTTTAAAGCAGATACACACATACTGTCTTGTGGAACCTCAAAGATAAACCCTGCTGGCCTCCTGAGCATGTGATCTGGATGTGTCTTCTTGAAGAAAGGTACAAAAATCAGGGGTCCAGGCAGGTGTATCAACTCCTTTCTGGGAGTGCTGGCAAGCTGTAGCAAGGCCAAAGTGTTAGTCACTCAGTCTTCTCCGACTCTTTGTGACCCCATGGACTGTAGCCCACCAGGCTCCTCTTTCCATGGAATTCTCCAGGCAAGAATATTGGAGTGGGTTGCCATTTCCTGCTCCAGCAAGGCCACAGGAGAGTGGAAAGATGGTTCCTCCAGCCCACATAAACTCCGAGCAACTCAGTAGCCTTTAGATATGTGGAAAACCTGAAGCCTATTGCTCTGGCGGAAGCTCCAGTAGGCCTTTTTCACAGGATGACTGGGGATGTGTTGAAGTCTACTGTCTGTGCAAAGCCTGACAAAAACTGTCTCTCTGATTGTTTTCAGTTCTGCAGGGACCAAAAATGTACAACCTGATGCCACCAGAGCCAGGTGCTCAACAAGACTTCTCTGTGTGAATTGTGTACCCCACATACTTTAACTGAACAAGAGGACAGTGGGGCGAGTGTGCTCCTGCTGACTTTAGCAGGTCCGTGAGTAAGCATGAAGCTGGGGCACACCCACCAGCTTTTGTGGGACTGTAGGAGAGTCTGGGACCAGGTCACACCCACTGTTGCTAGCAAGATAGACGAAGAACATGGAAATGGCACCCACTTTCACTTCTGTTTCCAGAGAGAATGCCAATAGGCACCTTCCCCTCCAACAGATGTTTTAAGATTAGCACATAGACATATGGTCTATGTGCTTTTCAAACTGCTGTTTTTATGCTGTGTCCCAGGGTGATTGACTCTATGTGTGAGTCCTTTAGGAGTGAAATTTCTGTACCCTATACCCCAGTGGGCCTCTTGAATATGTCCTGTTTGTTTTCAAAGCCGTACCTTTTGGGGGCTCCTCTTATGGTGCAGGCTCCAAGGGTTGGGGTGCTTGATATTGAGCATGAACACCTGGCTCTTCAGAAAGAAACTCTATGTTTGTAAGACTTCCTCCTGACTGTGGAAGGGTGGAATTTTTGTGAGACCACTTCTCTGCTTCTCTTACTGCCTCGATGTAGCCTTTTTAACCTTTGTTGGAGAGGACCAATAAGCTAGTTTTAAGGTATTTTTTAGAAGGAATTGTTCAAAACAGAGATGTAGATTTGGTATGTCTGTGGGAGGGGATAAGTCTTAAGGATTTTCCTAAACTGCCATCTTGAACTGGCCCTCAGAAAATGGTTTTAAATTCAATTTGAATATATATATTGCTCATCCCACCCTACCATGTCAAAAAAGAAAAGTGAATTTGTCTCAGATTGTTTGTTTTTTATAGATGAAAAGGGAATTATTTAATACCTTATTAACCTTAAGTGTTCAGAAACTGACTTTAAATTTATTGCCCCATCTAGGAAATTTCTTGAAGAAGGCAATGGCACCCCACTCCAGTACTCTTAACTGGAGAGTCCCATGGACAGAGGAGCCTGGTGGGCTGCAGTCCATGGGGTTGCTAAGAGTCGGACACGACTAAGCGACTTCACTTTCACTTTTCACTTTCATGCATTGGAAAAGGAAATGGCAACCCACTCCAGTGTTCTTGCCTGGAGAATCCCAGGGACAGGGGAGCCTGGTGGGCTGCCGTCTATGGGGTCGCACAGAGTCGGTCACGACTGAAGCAACTTAGCAGCAGCAGCAGCAGGAAATTTCTAGATAGAAAAAATTTTTCTAATTACAATCACTTTCTTATTTCCATTTTTAAAATAAGGAGTATTATTTATTAAGTCAGTAACCTCACTTCTCAGCTTTTTGAAAAGATTTATAATTCAGTAAGTTAAATGTATATATAATAAAATAATATTTATCAGATAAATTAGGTACTCAAACATTATTGTTCAAATAAACACATTTTTCCTACTCTCAGTACTCAGCATGTTCCTTTGCTTAATGAAAATAGTGGTAATATAAAATTGGAGAAACTCGAGACAGCCACAATGTGATGAAAACTTAAATGTTTTTCCAGCTATATTGAGATATAACTGAATACTAACATTGTGTAAGTTTAAAGTATATAACATGTTGATTTAATATACTTGATATTGCAAAATGATTTCCACTACAGTCTTAGCTAACACCTGCATTATATCACATATTTCCACTATATTATAGTGAGAACATTTAAGATCTACTCTCACAGCAACTTGCTAGTATGCAATACAGTATCACAAAATGTAATCTTTATACTGTACCTGAGATCCCCAGAACTTGTTCATTAAATTTCAACTTTGATTTCAAAATATTCATTAATTTAATTAAATTTATATTTTAAATTTATTCATTTAATTAATTTAACTTCCATTTTAAAATCATAACTTTAAATGGTCAAAATATATTTTAAGTAGTAAAAAGAATGATTTATAATAAAATCTTTTAATACTAGAAAAATTTTAATAGCAAAAAATTTTTGGTTCTAACATAGCTTATAACCAACCTCTTTTTAGTAGTTCACTGACTGAAACAAAATTTCTAATTTTTTTTGAACGAGCGGGGCCCTTTCCATTTTACTCCAAAAGGGCACAAAATATATAAATAAAAGAGATATTCCATGAGAAACAGTTCACCTCCCTAAAGAAATAGCACCTTAGATTCTTTTTTAAAGATGGGATGATTTAAACCTATCAGAAATTATAAATTTAAAGTTAAACCTTATATCCCTTTCCGAAGGATTAATCATACTGGCTTTAGACTCATTTTATGGAATTTGTTTTGTAGAAATCTGTTTTTGGTTTTGGGAATTCACACATCTCTACCTGCTGCCTAGAATATTCTTTATCCAGAGCCTTACCTGGCTAGCCCTTACTCAGCTGTCAGGTCTGAACTTGACTGTATCTCCCTCTTTGCTCAGGCTTCCCTGACCACACAGCATTTTGATTAGAGGAGCCTCCTGTGGATTCTGCAATTCTCTTATTTATTCTTTTTGTAACCATCTATTTGCTTATCTCTAACCCCTAAACAATGTTAAGTTCCTTGTGGGCAGGAACTGATTCTCTTCTTCAGGAATGAACTTTAGGAAAGCATAGTTTTCAAGAATCAATTAATCACATCAGTCACACTCATGTAGTTGAATATAGCCACAGTACCTGCTATTTCCTGAGAAATCTAGAGGTCAATGCATTCTACGTACTATTCATTCATTAGGCTCTAAAAGCAATGTCATATGCTTTGATGAAAAGATTAATTATGCATCAGTTTTTTCATGAAAAGTAGCATCTAAAAACTTAAACCATCACTCCAAAGTTGTATTGTTTTAGATTTCTTTTGCCTTAATATCTTGTACCTGAAACCTAAGAAGCCTCAAAGAAATATTATCCCCCTCCTCTCTTGCTATCTATTTTGCTAAATAACCAACTCATTTTAAGCCCATGATCCCTATTTTCCAAGAGATGCAAATGGGGAGAAATATCTTAAGTCCATATAAAGCAAAAAAGTTACATGAAAACAACGCCCCCATTCCCTTTTTAAAGGTCCACAGTATTTACACGACATAATCAATTCCAGTTTAGGATTTAAGAAAATATCTGTGTAACATTCTAAAATGAGTGAAATTCAACAAACTGATTTATATTAAATTCCAAGCTTAGGACTCCTAAGTCAACATTCTAACAGTGCTAGCCAGTGAGAGTGCAGGGACAGTGCGGCTTGCCATGGCTGAAGGCAAACCCAGTGCTGTGAGGGATGGCTGCGGGGTCATGTGCTGCCAAGGCCTCAATGTAAACACAGGTGTGTGGGAAGGAGCGCAAGGTCTCTCCCATCGAGCAGCTAAAGAAACACTGGCAGTCACGCTGTGGAGTCTGAATGCTAAATTTTGAAAATAGATCGTTTTTGTGAAACTGCTACATCTTAACTCGCATGTTAATACATCCTCATCTTAAAGGGGTCATGAAGAACACTTGAACCTAATATCATTGTTTTACACTGAAAAATTTGAGATGGAAAGCAGATCTTTTTTTTACCCCTGCTGAGCATCTCCCTGCTGAGTAAAGAAGTTTGAAGTTATTACCACCTCATTTGCTGGCATTTAGCAAGGATTCTTTTTATGGTTGCATGGAATTAATGCCACAAGAGGATTTTTCCTGCCAATGTCTGTTAAATGGCACGGCAGTGCTTTACAAAAATATATTAGGACTATGGCAATAGAAGACTAATAAATGTATCAATAACATTTGTTAATAGGTTTGAGTTTGTGGGGATTTTTTATTTTTTAGGGTTCTGCTTTTTTTAATTTGTTTTCAGCTTTATTTTGGAGTCTTTTTTTGGGGGTTGGTTTAGTTTTCCCATATATCCGTCTGTTGTTATCAAAAATAGTGCTAAAATAGTGTACAATAACCCATAGGGTAGCAAATGGTAATAAATATAGGATTTAAAGGCAGAGAGTCTCAGAGTTCATATTTTAGCTGAACAACCCACTACTGTGAGGCTTGAGCAGATTATGTAAATTCTCAAGTCTCAGGGCTTCCTTTGCAAACTGGACTAATTGTGATATCTCCCAGCAGAGGGTCGTTTTCTGCATTATACAGTGCCTCTTAATAATGCCAAATAGCTATTAATGTCATTAGTATCACTATTTAATAATGTCTACTTACTTCATATAGAAGTAACTTTAACTCCATTTCATATTGTTTTCAAATTGTTTGACTATATGAAATGACTGACTATAAATACAAATAAATAAATTTGTAATTAACTTCTCTGCTAAAATATATTCTCTCTCCCCTATCTTATTTTGTCAGTTTTGAGCTTTTCTCTTGAGTCAGTTTTCTGCTGGGTGAAAGATGACATTTTGCTAGACTGTTGAAATGCATCCCAAGATTTCATTAAAAATATGTCATGCTATCATTCCTAATTCACAAAACTGACAAATGTTAAGGTCAACAAAATATTCTCATGAAATTGAGAAGACTGCCATATCTGCAACTGAATATGAAGAAAATAAAAACAAGTATGTGCCATTAAATGACATCAAGTGACTCAGTAATAACATGTATAACAACAATTACATTTGTCTTAGGTACTTAAAAATATCAATTTCCATTTGAGGTGATATCTACATGAAATGAACACCATGTTCTTAATGACAAAATGAATTTCCTTTAATTAAAACATTGTCCTAAACTGTGTTCTAGAAGCCAATACATTCAGGCATGACAAATGAGAGAGAGAGAAGGAGAAAAAGGCAGATGAAGAATCCATTCGTTCATTGTTTACTCATTTATTTAACAAATGGTATCTATGTGATCAAAATTTTATATACATCAGCTTCAACTTGTGCATAGCTTTGTTATTTACCAAGCATTTTTACATAGATTTTCTTATTTGATCTTCATAATCTAGTCAAGAGATGAGGGAAGTGAACATATAGCATGTCCAATGTGACAGAGGCATATGGTTGGTTTTTCTAAATACTGGCTAGGGCTCTTTTCACTACATGGTACTGGAAAATCATTTTTCATTATGCAGAGGAGAGGCTAAGCCTAAGAAATCTTATGACCACAGAAAGAACACAGAGGAATTCTTTCAATATGGAGACTTTCCTGGTATTCCTAGCATTCTTAAGTAGTTATTTTACTAAATCAAGTGATATACCTAGGTATTTTCCTTCTTTCTCTCTTCCATTTTTTACTAAGGCAAAATAAAAAGTAAGTGTAAAGGAAGTTATAATTGGGGACATATCTTGAGAGTCCCTTGGACTGGATGGAGATTAAACCAGTCGATCCTAAGGGAAATCAACCCTGAATATTCATTGGAAGGACTGATGCTGAAGCTGGAGCTTCAGTAATTTGGCCACCTGATGCGAAGAACTGACTCACTGGAAAAGACCTGGATGCTGAGAAAGATTGAGGGCAGGAGGAGAAGTGGACAACAGAGGAT
This sequence comes from Bubalus bubalis, assembly GCF_019923935.1. NCBI lineage: Eukaryota > Metazoa > Chordata > Mammalia > Artiodactyla > Bovidae > Bubalus > Bubalus bubalis. The sequence goes on from NC_059163.1 coordinate 22,374,858, forward strand.
AAGATAGTTAGATAGCATCAATGACTCAATGGGCATTTGAACAAACTCTGGGAGATAGTGAAGGACAGGGAAGCCTGGCATGCTGCAGTTCATGGGGTCACAAAGAGTCAGAAATGACTTAGCAACAAATAAAATTGGATGAATTTCAAAAATAGAATCACATAAAAAAAATGAAAAGAAGTACATATTACACAAAAAGTCTTAAGTAATTGATGGGACTGAGTATCAAATTTGGCCGAGTATCTTATCAACCAAACTAAAAATGAACACATGAAAAACTATATAATTCTCATTAGCAGAAACAAACAGGGGCACTTATTTCTTGCAGATAAGTCATTTTTCCAGTCATTAAACATTTTAAATAGTTATTTTTTTATTTACTTTTATTTATTTATTTGGCTGCAATGGGTCTTTGTTTTCACCCACAGGATCTTCAGTCTTTGTTGTGACATGCTACATCTTCAATCTTTAGCTGCAGTATGCAAACTCTTAGTTGTGGTATGTGGAATCTAGCTCCCTGACCAGGGATTGAACCTGGGCTACCTGCATTGGGAATGCAGAGTCTTAGCCACTGGACCACCAGGGAAGTCTCTCTGTCATTAAAATTTAAAGGAAATTTCTCTCCTCCTTTCTTCAACTGAAGACCCACAGATAATATATTAAATAATGTCCTTTCCTAACAGCCTAACCCAGCATCCTCCTATGTATTGCTGTTGTTAATACTATTATTAATATTAAATGAATAATAATGCATAATTTTATGTGTTTTCACATAAATACCTTTTGAATTAAGTACTGATATTATCCCAACTTAATGGATGAGAAAACATCTGTATAAATGAGAAAACTTAGTAGCTTGCCCGAGGTCACATAAATAGTAAATTCTCATGCATTTTATCATCAAGACTTCTGCACATCTTGTTACTCCAAATCCCATGTTCTACTTCAGACAAAAAGATACCACCTCATTGGCAGTCAGTTCTGTGGTCACAGCCTAAAAACCTAGTTCTCAAAGCCAGCAAGCATCCATCACCTGGAAGGCTTGTGAAAAACACAAATCACAGGGCCCAAGCTCCATCAGAGATCATGATTTAGTAGACCTGAGATGCAGACAGAGAATTTATATTTCTAACAAATTTCCACATGATGCTGATGTTGCTGGTCAGAGATTACAGATTGAGAACTACTGGCCTATAATTTTGAAAGCTTCCAAATATATATCACACTTAATAGGGTATTTTGCTGAATGCTTTTTATTAGTCATCCAAATTTATTTGGTAATGCAGGTCCAGTCACTGAGATAAAGAATAATGAAAGAGGACCCAGGTGGTATCTAGAAATAACACCACTTTCTTTTTTTTTTTTTTTTTTTCAATTAAGGTATTTTTCTATTGTGGTAAAATAAATATAACACAAATATGCTATTTTAACAATATTTAAGAACACAATTTAGTGGCATTAATTATTCACAATTTTCTGTACCATTATCACTATTTCTAAAACTTTCCATTATCCCAAACAGAAACTCTGTACCCATCAAACAATAACTTTCCATCACCCCTCTCTCCAGCTCCTGATGAAAATTAATCTACTATCTCTCTTTATATATTTCCTACAATATTGTCCTTTTGTGCCTGGCTTGCTCTAAGATTCATCCATATTGTATTAATAATATGTATGAGAACTTCATTCCTTGTAAAGGCTGGATATTATTCTACTGTAATTAACACCCTTTTCTAAACCACATTCACCAATGAGTTTTCTAAAGCTAACAAACCAATGTTCACTTTGGTTCTCACTATCTTCTTTTATTTAAGATATCTACAGTGGTCACATTTCTTTTGTTCAATCTCATTTCATAGTGAAAAATGTGGATTACATATAAGGACAAAAAACAAACAAACAAATCATATGTAACACCACACCTATGTGGTACCAACTTCTTCTTCCTGTAAGTTGACTCTCATCCCCACTTGCATCATCGCACTTAGCATTAAAATCTACATTATTTAGTCTCTACTACATATTCCTGTGTTGGAGAGCCCATGAAAGGAAAATATTCTCCCACATTTAACAAGAGGGATGGAGGTGTAAAGGTGCAGGTTTAGACGCCTGCCAAACTGAGACAAGGCAAAAAATTGGGGAATTTTCTGGGAAGAGATTCAGGAGGCAGACGACTTTATGAGAAAAGTAGAATACTGAAAGTTGGAGAGCAAGAGGCGGATTAGTCTAGAGAGGAAACCAAAAGCAAAATGAAGATCAGAAAAAAAAGAAAAATGAAAGAAACAAGGTCTACATTTTAGGAAGTGGTTAAGACATATGTGCCACCAAGTCATTGACCTAGAATGGCTTTAGCAGCTCTGCTCCAATCAACCATCAATATCCCCAAATCCGGCTGGAGTTGGCTAGAGGAGAGACAGGGGCCCTGACTGATAGCATCTGCCAGCACACATGGTATAAAGGCATAAATACAACCACCTTGGCCAATTTCGGGCTACCAACTGATGGCCTATCTGGGAAGAGAAGTGCCCAGTGGTCTTGCTAGTTCGTGAAAGCTAGCTCCAACACATCCCTGTCTCAAATCCACACATGAAAACACAAACTAAGAGAAAATCAGTGGACCTGCTATTCAAATACAGCTTCGGGACAACAGCTCTACAGGCTTATCCGCAGCCCTCTGCTAGAATTTTGACCCCAGAATCTTCCTTGTAAAAGATGGAGAACCATCTCTTCTCTGTAACTGAGGGACAGGCATAGGATTGCCTTCCTTCAAGCTTCTAAACAAAACCTTAGCATGCAGATATTTCCTCCTTCAGTGCTGATACACGTATCTAGCTGCTCTCATTGTGCAGATATCCTGCAGAGCAAAGGTCTGAGGTAATGCAAGACTGCAGCAGCCTGGGGTGAGAGAGCATTTGATGGGGTGGTAATGATGACCTGCAGTCAGCTTCAGGGGTGAAAACAGAATTCAAGAGCTGAGGGATGAGAAATATTGTCTTTAGCTGACTCTGTGATTTGGAGTGGGCTGGTGAAGGGGATAAGCCTCTCTACCACAGTTAGCCTCAAGGGAATGAGAAGGAAAACAATTGCCCAGGAGCAGAAGGCCTCCATGAGGGGACTTCCCAGATAAGAATCCACCTTACAACTGAACCTTACAAAGGTTCAATCCCTGGTCAAGGAACTAAGATCCCACATGCCGTGGGGCAACTAAGCCTATGCCTTCTCAACTATTGAGCCTGCACACCTCAACTAGAGAGAAGCTCACTCACCACAAAGACCTGACCCAGCCAAAAATAAAAATAAATTTAAAAAAAGAAGAAGGCCCCCATAATCACTTACCATAGTTCCAGTGCTGGTCAACACTTCATAAGCAGGACCATACCTCCAAACTGAACCTTTAGGTTAAACATTTTGAAGTATAGCTCTAAATATTTTGTACCTATTTTTTATTTTTATACATATCTATTTTAAAAATACTCAAAAGAAATTGTTGCATGTTTCCTTGCTTCAGACATTGATAAGCAATTCACAATTTTTAAAACCTGCAATTACTTGGTTCCTTTTGTTTGAAAGAACAGAACAATGAATATCTTGGTGGTACTCCACGACTTACACTTGCTATCCTTTTTGCAGAAAGGGTCTAGAAAGATATGGGCTCAAAAGGGCACTAATTTATACTTTGTGCCATCTTTTAAAATATTTAAGTCGAAGACATTTGGGTCTGCAATTTTTGTTGTTGTCGTTCAGTCGCTCAGTAGTGTCTGACTCTTTGCAACCCCCTAGACTGCAAGGAGATCCAACCAGTCCATTCTGAAGGAGATCAGCCCTGGAATTTCTTTGGAAGGAATGATGCCAAAGCTGAAACTCCAGTACTTTGGCCACCTCATGCGAAGAGTTGACTCATTGGAAAAGACTCTGATGCTGGGAGGGATTGGGGGCAGGAGGAGAAGGGGACGACAGAGGATGAGATGGCTGGATGGCATCACTGACTCGATGGACATGAGTCTGAGTGAACTCCAGGAGTTGGTGATGGACAGGGAGGCCTGGTGTGCTGCGATTCATGGGGTCGCAAAAGAGTCGGACACGACTGAGCAACTGATCTGATCTGATCTGATCTGAGACTGCAGTGTGCCAGGCTTCCCTGCCCTTTACCATCTCCCAGAGTTCACTCAAACGCATGTCCATCGAGCTAGTGATGCCATCCAACCATCTCATCTTCTGTCACCTCCTTCTCCTCCTACCTTCAATCTTTCCCAGCATCAGGGTCTTTTCTGATGAGCTGGCTCTTCGCATCAGGTGGCCAAAGTGTTGGCGCTTCAGCTTCAGCATCAGTCCTTCTAATGAATATTCATGATGTCACAAAAAACCAGATTTTTTTTCCTTTGATTATTAGCTCATAGTTAGATCATCATCCAGTCTCACCACTTCATGGAAAATAGATGGGGAAAAAATGGAAACAGTGACAAGCTTTATTTTCTTGGGTTCCAAAATCACTGAAAATTGTGACTGCAGCCCTGAAATTAAAAGACGCTTGCTCTTTGGAAGAAAAGCTGTGACAAACCTAGACAGCATATTAAAAAGCAGAGACATCACTTTGTCGACAAAGGTCCATATATGCAAAGCTATAGTTTTTTCAGTAGTCGTTTATGGATGTGAGAGTTGGACCATAAAGAAAGCTGAGCACCAAAGAATTGGTCAAACTGTGGTGCTGGAAAAGCCTCTTGAGAGTCCCTTGGGCAGCAAGGAGATCAAACCAGTCAATCCTAAAGGAAATCAACCCTGAAGATTCATTGGAAGGACTGATGCTGAAGCTGAAGCTTGAACACTTCATCCACCTGATGTAAAGAGCCAACTCACTGGAAAAGACCTTGATGCTGGGAAAGATTGAGGGCAGGGGGGAGAAGAGGGCGACAGAGGATGAGATGGTTGGATGGCATCATTGACTCAATGGACATGAGTTCGAGCAAACTCTGGGAGATAGTGAAGGACAGAGAAGCCTGGCGTGCGGCAGTCCATGGGGTTGTCAGAATCAAACACGACTGAGTGACTGAACAACAACATAGTTAACTTATTAGGAACTTATTTGAGTTTTTTAAGGTACCCTGAATTATTTTCAGGTATCTTCATTGAAATTAAAAAACTGCAGCTGGGGCCCTCAAAACCTGTAGATTCTGTGCTTCTCTCAACCTGTGAGAGGATCTGTGTTTTCCCAGAAATTACGGCCACTGAATGAAAGAGAAGTTTACATTCGTCTGCATGTGAAATACAGCTTGAGTTGCTGGGCTGCAATCCTCAGGGCTGTGAATGTTAATCAATCAAAGTGTTTATTCATTAGGCACTCCTTTTTTGTTTTCTTTGGGACTGTATGTCTCAGAAGCCTTGCTCAAGTAGGTCCAAGAAAAGAACAGTCTACAGAGGGTTAACACATGAAGGAAAAACTCCAAAATGTATCGGAAGGCTGCAATTTGTTAGTTTGTGCCTTGGTTTGGTTTGTTTTTTCTTTCTGTGTCACTCCATTGCTTCCCTTGGTTTCCTTCTCTTTCACTCTCCCAAGGGAGGGAGAGGGATCTATTTTAATTTCCTCATAATATAACAACAGTTTTTAGAACGTGGAAGAGATGGAAGGGTGGTGATTTATATATATAGAAAATTGAAGCATTTGGTTCCCAGGTTCCAGTCCTGAAGAATGATCTCAAGTTGCTCTCAGGATCTGTGAGGCAAATCCAAAAAATCCCAAAAAGGGATCTTTGCCTCTGAGACTCTCTATCACTTCGTTCCTAACACAGGAATCTTCATCCCTCCCTGTTTCTCCTTTTACAGGGATCACTTCATGGGAAATAGATGGGAAACAGTGGAAACAGTGTCAGACTTAATTTTTTTGGGCTCCAAAATCACTGCAGATGGTGACTGCAGCCATGAAATTAAAAGACGCTTACTCCTTGGAAGGAAAGTTATGACCAACCTAGATAGCATATTCAAAGGCAGAGACATTATTTTGCCAACAAAGGTCTGTCTAGTCAAGGCTATGGTTTTTCCTGTGGTCATGTATGGATGTGAGAGTTGGACTGTGAAGAAGGCTGAGCACTGAAGAATTGATGCTTTTGAACTGTGGTGTTGGAGAAGACTCTTGAGAGTCCCTTGGACTGCAAGGAGATCCAACCAGTCCATTCTGAAGGAGATCAGCCCTGGGATTTCTTTGGAAGGAGTGATGCTAAAGCTGAAACTCCAGTACTTTGGCCACCTCAGGCGAAGAGTTGACTCATTGGAAAAGACTCTGATGCTGGGAGGGGCTGGGGGCAGGAGGAGAAGGGGACAACAGAGGATGAGATGGCTGGATGGCATCACTGACTCGATAGAGGTGAGCTGAGTGAACTCTGGGAGTTGGGGATGGACAGGGAGGCCTGGTGTGCTGCGATTCATGGGGTCGCAAAGAGTCGGACACGACTGAGTGACTGAACTGAACTGAACTGATGACCTCCTAACGTCACCACTCGGAGAAGGCAATGGCACCCCACTCCAGTACTCTTGCCTGGAAAATCCCATGGACGGAGGGGCCTGGTGGGCTGCAGTCTATGGGGTCGCTAAGAGTCGGGCACGACTGAGTGACTTCACTTTCACTTTTCACTTTCATGCATTGGAGAAGGAAATGGCAACCCACTCCAGTGTTCTTGCCTGGAGAATCCCAGGGACGGGGGAGCCTGGTGGGCTGCTGTCTATGGGGTTGCACAGAGTCGGACACGACTGAAGTAACACAGCAGCAGCAGCAACATCACCACTCTCCTCCTGTCAGCTTAGTCAGTACCTCTCACATTTTTGTTACCTAAATTAGAGTATTCTATAAAACAGAAATGTCAAATTCTATCTTTATCTATTCTTGACTTCTGCCTGCTAGAAAATAAGGTCCAGTACATCCAATGGGAAAAACCCTGATACTGGGAAAGACTGAGGGCAGGAGAAGGGGGCGACAGATGATGAGATGGTTGGGTAGTATCATCAGCTCAATGGACATGAGTTTGAACAAACTCCAGGAAGTAGTGGAAGACAGAGGAAACTGGAGGGCTACAGTCCATGGGACTGCAAAGAATCAGACATGACTTAGCAACTAAACAACATACAATGCATGGTATTTAATAAAATAACCCAGATCATTTAAGTCACACACACACCCAAGAACTGTAATTTTTATTGCACTATCAATTGCAAATAAAATTTGATCAATACATGAAAACAACTTCATCATGGTAAAATAATTTTCAAAGGAACCATTGACATAATTTATCATTTTAATGCCATTCTTAATAAAAAGATCAGCTTCCCTGGTGGCTCAAGCAATAAAGGATCTGCCTGCAATTCAGGAGACCAGGGTCCAGTTCTTGGGTTGGGAAGATCTCCTGGAGAAGGAAATGGCAATTCACTCCAGTGAAATTGGAATGAAAATTCTTGCCTGGGAGATCCCATGGACAGAGGAGCCTGACAGGCTACAGTCTAGGGGGTCACAGAGTATCCAGCACAACTGAGTGACTACCACTCTCAAACTTTAAAAAAAAAGATTAGGCTCATCATAGAAGAGAAAAAGATGCTAGTCAGATTTATCTTTCAGAGTAGAAAATTAAATGACTGAAAAAGTAAAAGACAGAAGTATTCCCTGCAGTTTATAGGATCATTGTTTTTCTATTAATCAATAATAGTCCAGGTACATTTTTCAACTTTAAGCTCACTAGAAGATGTCAAAATATTATGACAAGGTAGGAGAAAATATAAAATCTCTGAAACTCACAGTTTTATGTCATTTGGTACAACTCAAAGAAAGCTCAACCCATTTCAAATTTATTTTAAAATGAATTATTTCAGTACTACTAACTTTATCTGCAAATGGAAAAAGCAAAAAGTGTGCTTAAAAGGAAAGGTTACAAAAATAATGGAAGTAAAACAAAAACCAAAAGTTTGCTAGTTTGCAATTTATTTTTTAGGCCTTTGAAGTTTGGGATCCTGGACGATATATCTCATCTGTAAAGCTCTGACATGTTCAGAGCAAAGTTTTAAATATTGAAAAACACTCATTGTTTTTAAAGTTCTGCATCACACACTATTGGGTGTACTATTTAGCAATGCAACATTTTGAGTGGCCATGAAGGTCACCTTCTTCATTTCTTAGGTAAAAATCATCACTTTCTTAAAAGAGTAAACTACATAGAAAATACAGTACATAGTTTCTTATGTCTTAATCAGCCACATTCAGTTTCCTTTAGCTTAAGTACCAGTAATGTAAGTAAATGAAACAGTAAGCAATTGGCAGCACAGTAATGTTAAGGTTCTAGCAAACTTCTACATTTTAGGGAGTTATAAGTTAGTTTTAACATTGGATCCAGGCTTAAACTTGGCATAGAAGTTCTTTACTAGAATGTGCAATATTTTTCCTTTGACTTTACAAAATAGAGTCAAAATTAGTTTGCTTGTTATTTAGCTAAAGGTGGCCAAAAATAACATGATCTTGGCTAGAATTTAGATACTTTTCAGTTCAGTTCAGTTGCTCAGTTGTGTCCGACTCCTTGCAACCCCATGGACTACAGCACACCAGGCTTCCCTGTCCATTACCAAATCCCAGAACATGCTCAATCACATGTCCATCAAGTCGGTGATACCATCCAACCATCTCATCCTTTGTTGTCCCCTTCTCCACTTGCCCTCAATCTTTCCCAGAATCAGGGGCTTTTCCAATGAGTCACTTCTTCACATCAGGTGGCCAAAGTATAAGAGTTTCAGCTTCAGCATCAGTCCTTCCAATGAATATTCAGGACTGATTTCCTTTAGGGTGGACTGGTTAGATCTCCCCACAATCCAAGGGACTCTCAAGCGTCTTCTCCAACACCACAGTTCAAAAGCATCAATTCTTCAGCTCTCAACTTTCTTTAGAGTCCAACTCTCACATGTATACATGACTACTGCAAAAACCATAGTTTTGACTAGATAGACCTTTGTCAGCAAAGTAATACCTCTGCTTTTTAATATGCTGTCTGGGTTGGTCATAGCATTTCTTCCAAGGAGCAAGTGTCTTTTAATTTTGTGGCTGCAGTCACCATCTGCAGTGATTTTGGAGACCAAAAAAATAAAGTCTCTCACTGCTTCCATTGTTTCCCTATCTATTTGCCATGAAGTGATGGGATCGGATGCCATGAGCTTAGTTTTCTGAATGTTGAGTTTTAAACTAGCTTTTTAACTCTCCTCTTTCACTTTCATCAGGAAGCTCTTCAGTTCCTCTTCACTTTCTGCCATAAGGGTGGTGTCATCTGTGTATCTGAGGTTATTGATATTTCTCCTGACTATCTTGATTCCAGTTTGTGCTTCATCCAGCCCAGCATTTCTCATGATGTACTCTACATATAAGTTAAATAAGCAGGGTGACAATATACAGCCTTGACATACTCCTTTCCCAATATGGAACCAGTCTATTCTTCCATGTCAGGATTTAACTGTTGCTTCTTAACCTGCATACAGATTTCTCAGGAGGTAGGTAAGTTGGTCTCGTTTTCCCATCTCTTTCAGAATTTTCCGTTTTCTTATGATCCACACAGTCAAAGGCTTTGGCGTAATCAATAAAGCAAAAGTAGGTGTTTTTCTGGAACTCTTTTACTTTTTTTAACTATACAACAGATATTGGCAATTTGATCTCTGGTTCCTCTGCCTTTTCTAAATCCAGCTTGAATATCTGGAAGTTCAAGGTTCACATACTGTTGAAGCCTGGCTTGGAGAATTTTGAGCATTACTTTGCTAGCATGTGAGATGAGTGCAATTGTGTGGTAGTTTGAGCATTCGTTGGCATTGCCATTTTTTGGAATTGGAATGAAAACTGACTTTTTCCAGTCTTGTGGCCACTGCTGAGTTTTCCATATTTGCTGGCATATTGAATGCAGCACTTTCACAGCATCATCTTTCAGGATTTGAAATAGCTCAACTAGAATTCCATCACCTCCACTAGCTTTATTCATAGTGATGCTTCCTAAGGACCACTTAACTTCTCATTCCAGGATGTCTGGCTCTAGGTGAGTGATCACACTATCGTGGTTATCTGGGTCATGAAGATCTTTTTTGTATAGTTGTTCTGTGTATTCTTGCCACCTCTTCTTAATATCTTCTGCTTCTGTTAGGTCGATACCATTTCAATCTTTTGTTGAGCTCATCTTTGCATGAAATGTTCCCTTAGTATCTCGAATTTTCTTGAAGACATCTCTAGTCTTTCCCATTCTATTGTTTTCCTCTATTTCTTTGCATTGATCACTGAAAAAGGCTTTCTTATCTCTCTGCTCTTCTTTGGAACTCTTCATTCAGATGCCTATATCTTTCCTTTTCTCCTTTGCCTTTTGCTTCTTTTTTCTCAGTTGTTTGTAAAGCCTCCTCAGACAACCATTTTGCCTTTCTGCATTTCTTTTTCTTGGGTATGGTCTTGATACTTTTGTGCATCTCTAATTTTAAATCAGTCTTAACTTTAAAAATGAAATGTTGCAGACATTTGTGGATAATGGAGAAGAGGTCTGACTGGCAGAGCTTTAATATTTGTTCATGTGAGCCTATGACCAGAGCATTCTCTTCACAAAACTCTGTTAGCCTTTGACCTACTTCGTTTTGCATTCCAAGGCCAAATTTGCCTGTTACTCCAGGTATCTCTTGACTTCCTACTTTTGCATTCCAGTCCCCTATAAAGAAAAGGACATCTTTCTTGGGTGTCAGTTCTAGAAGGTCTTGTAGGTCTTCAATAGAACCATTCAACTTCAGCTTCTTCAGCATTACTGGTTGGGGCATAGCCTTGGATTACTGTGATATTGAATGGTTTGCCTTGGAAATGAACAGAGATCATTCTATCGTTTTTGAGATTGCATCCAAGTACTGCATTTCAGACTCTTTTGTTTACTATGATGGCTACTTCATTTCTTCTAGGGGATTCTTGCCCACAGTAGTAGATATAATGGTCATCTGAGTAAAATTCACCCATTCCAGTCCATTTTAGTTCCCTGATTTCTAATATGTTGATGTTCACTCTTGCCATTTCTTGTTTGACCACTTCCAGTTTGCCTTGATTCATGGACCTAACATTCCAGGCTCCTATGCAATATTACTCTTTACAGCATCTTTACTTCCATCACCAGTGACATCCATAACAGGGCATTGTTTTTGCTTTGGCTCCGTCTCTTCATTCTTTCTAGTGTAATTGCTCCACTAATCTTCAGTAGCATATTGGGCACCTACCAACCTGCAGAGTTCATCTTTCAGTGTCCTATCTTTTTGCCTTTTCATATTGTTCACAGGGTTGTCAAGGCAAGAATACTGACATGGTTTTCCATTCCCTTCTCCAGTGGACCACGTTTTGTCAGAAAGCTCCACCATGACCTGTCCATCTGTGTGGCACTTTGGTGACCTTTATTTTTTGGGGCTCCAAAATCACTGCAGAGGGTGACTGCAGCCATGAAATTAGAAGACACTTGCTCCTTGGAAGAAAAGTTATGACCAACCTAGACAGCATATTAAAAAGCAGAGATATTACTTTGCCAACAAAGGTCCCTCTAGTCAGAGTTCTGGTTTTTCCAGTAGTCATGTATGGATGTGAGAGTTGGACTATAAAGAAAGCATAGCACCAAAGAACTGATGCTTTTGAAGTGTAGTGCTGGAGAAGACTCTTGAGAGTCCCTTGGACTGCAAGGAGATCAAACCAGTCAATCCTAAAGGAAATCAACCCTGAATATTCATTGGAAGGACTGATGATTAAACTGAAGCTCTGATATTTTGGCCATCTGATGTGAAGAACTGGCTCATTGGAAAAGACCCTGATGCTGGGAAAGATTAGAGGAAAATGAAAAGAGGGTGATAGAAGATGAGATGGTTGGATGGAGTCATATTTATGTCTTTATCTCTTTAAGGTCATTTCCTTTTGTTCATTAAATTCTTCATAACAGTTTCTTGATCATATCTCATGTTCTCTCTTCATGTAGTTTTACAGCATTCATTCCCATGATCATGTTTCTAAAGTACCCACTTGCTACACAGGATTTTCAGGAGTTTTACTTTTCTTCTGAATGTTTAGTCTCATGTTTATTTTCCTCTATTATGTAAAAGTTTTGATAAGCCTTGTGTTAAAAAAAGTTTTAATATTTAATCATTTTATTCTGACTTGCCATTACCAGAAGATAAATTTTGAAAATTTTTTTTCCTCTCCTATTCACTATTTGGGAGCAGCAGGCAGTCTTTCTTCTTTCAGATCCACAACTTTGAAACAATCTGGTGGGCAAAAATTCCTCTTCCACTTGTGGTTTTTCTCAGATATTCACTTGGTCCTATTCTGTTGTCCTGAGGAATCATCTTCTTCTGCTATTACTACCTCAGTCTCTAATAGTCTAGACTAAAGTGGTATGATAAAGAAAAAAAAAAAAAACTAACACTTCCAATACAGGCTGTTATTATGACTTCGATATTCATTAAAAGGAATATTAGGGAGAGGGAGAAGCTTCTCCAGGTAATAGGCTGATGAGAGGACTTTAGGACATTTGGGTCATCCAGTGAACAGTTGAATAAATAGATCTGAAACTGGGAAGAGGCTTGAGCTGTTGTAAATTGGGAAAGCATTGGTGGGAAAAGATCACTAAGAGTCTATAAACGGAGAAGAAAGCAAATCAGTACCGCCAGCATGAACAGATAAACGGATGGTGGGAGGGCAAGAGCAGAGAGATAAAAAGAAGAGCAAAACTATGTGACAAGGGAACATGTTATGGTGGGGGTAGGGGAGTAACAACAGTGTGAAATTCAGCAGAGAAGTCAAGGAAACTAACATAGAGTGTTGCTGTTCTTTTATTTCAAGAACTACAAAGTCCTGCTGACCTTGGTGAAAAACATCTTAGTGAAGCAAGGGAGAGAGAAGTCTAGCCATAGTGGGTTGAGAAGGAGAGTGCATATAGATAATTCCCAGAAAGGTTGCTCATAGAAAAGAAATAGAGTAGGAATTCAAGGAGTTTAAAGGTTGAGAAGATTTTATTTACTTCCATTTGTATTTCATAGGAACAGAATTGACTCTATATTGAAGAGGAAAAATATCAGTAGAAAGGATGATGTTGAAAATACAATAAAGAAAATACAATTTATTTTCTCACTGAAGAAACTTGTTTTGAACACCCAGTATGTGTCATGTACTATGTTTCATGTTGGAAATACAAGGGTGGGTTAAATTAGCCTGTTAAGAATGCCCTGTTAAGAATCCCAGGTGGACCAAAGGCTCTAAGAAGATAAATGAGATGGATATCCAAGTGGAATTATTAACCTCAAAAAGAAAGAGAATCAATTGTTTCATTGAATGAGGGTAAAGTGGACATGATGAAGGCAGGCATGCTTGTAGATGAAGGGAAGGGGGAATAGGAGTTGAATAGAAGTTTAAAGAATTCCAATTTATCAAGGTCTTTCATATTTCTATAACATAGGATACAAATCATATACCCAACTGAGCATGTTCATAAAATTTAAAAAAAAATAGTTATTGGGGGAAATGAGGAAAAGATGTAATATGACACCCAGAGTGATCACTGAGCAAAACTGACAATCCAGCCAAAGTTGAAGGTGGTAGATTTTGGTACTAATCCACACAGTGGTATGAATTTCTCCAGTACCACTCAGTGGCAGACCAAACATGGGGAAGGAAAAAAAAAAAAAAAGCAGAGGTCTGGATCTATCTTAGGTTATGATAACATGAACTGCTATAACAGATTAATTTTTAGAAATGTCAATAATTTAACACAAAAGAAGCTTATTTCTCATTCATTTAAAATTATCTGGAATAGAAGTAGGGATTTAGTCATGAAGTCTTTAGGAAGTCAAGATAGCAAGGCCCATCTGTCTTTAACATGCAGCTTCCAAGAACACCTCGAGTGTTGTCCTCCAACCAGCAGATGGGATTGGGAGAAAGGAGAAGGGTCATGCCAGAGGTTCACACAAAAGTGGCACACACATCATTTCTATTCACGGCCTGTTGGTTAGACCTCAGACATATGCCAAAACCTAACAGGAGGCCTGAGTGCTAGAAAGAGAGAAAGACAGGTTTTAGATTAAGAACTTAACCAAGTTTCTGACACAGGGTATAAGTTTCAATAAGTTAGGATGGATGGATACACAGATAGATAGATTAGATAAAAAGAAATACAAAGAAAAAACTAAAGATGAAGGCAGGAACAAAGGAAGGGAGGGAGGAAGGAAGAGAAGGGGAAGGAAAGAGGGAAAGACAGAGACAGACTAAGAGGTTGAGAACTCAAGCAAAGGAAGATGTAAGTAGTGATTTTTTAAAAATGAAGTTTTACTAGAAGGGGAAGGAGAGATGAAGCAGTTAAGGAACTGGAGATTAGGATTTCTGAGTAAGAGACAGAAAACTAGAAATAGCAGAGACTGTGACTAGAACTAAAGATAGTAGAATTTTGGAGTCCAAAGACAGAGAATGAGAGGTTCCAGAATGTAGCCACTTGTCAAGCTATCATAAGAACTGTGAACTTTCAAGAGTTGCGTGAACCACACGAAGTAACAATAAAAAATGAAAGCACTTGGAATGACAAATAAAATTTTGACCTAGTTGCCAAAATACTTGACAAACACAAGAGATGTCACAGATAAACATGTCACAGAAGGATGGAGATGGATGTCAGGAATAAGTTTCGAAGCAGAAGGAAGATTTTTATTGGAAGATGCAGGAAATGGTCTAGAAAACCAATAGGGAATGACAAGCCCAGTTAAACATGCAGTGTATAAACGATCTCTACGGCAGATAGTTGCCAGCAAAATCATCTCCTCAGCAGGGGGGGGTAGCTTCAGTTAGGGCAAAGGCGTTGTATGAAGCATACTATGAAAAACGAGTGTTACAGTAGAACGTAGCTAAAGAAGTCAGAAAGGCATCTGAAAATGATCTATGGGGCAGGGAAGAACCAGCAAAAGAGGACTGGCTCAGAAGAAAAGCTATGACTAAAAAGTCTTGAATTTGAGTTCTTTGCCTAAGAACTCAAGGGCAGAAAAACGCATTAGGGTACTTTATAGCAGAGGTCTGTTAGGAACCAGGCCACACAGCAGGAGGTGAGCCCCGGGTGTACAAATGAAGCTTCATCTATATTTACAGACACTTCCCATCACTCACATTACCACCTGAGCTCAGCCTCCTGTCAGATCAGCAGTGGCATCAGATTCTCATAGGACCGTGAACCCTACTGGGAATTGTACGTGTAAGGGATCTAGACTCTGTAATCCTTCTGAGAATCAGCCTGAAACCATTCCCCAACCCTGTCCATGGAAAAACTGCCTTCCATGAAACCAGTCCCTAGTGTCAAAAAGGTAGGAGACTGCTGCTATATGAAATTCTTACACACAAATTTGCTCCAGCGCCTCCTGGAGGTGAGAGAAGAATGGCATTCGTTGCCTCCAGCCGCACTGGCCCTGGGAGCTGAAGGCTGTGTCACAGCTGGTGTGGCTGGGACTCTCCGTTCTTAGGGACCGGGCTCCCTGGGCCCACAGTGCAAGGCACTGCTCTAAGGTGGGAATGGATTCCTTCCTACTCAGAAGATCTGACAACCTCTATCCTGCTGAATCAGGAAGAAAAGCTGTTCTGTTCCTCTCCTTACCTTCAAAGATTGGGTTCTCTCTACCATTCAGAACACTAAGCAGAATCTCTAAGAAAATAAATGAGGAGAGAAAATGCAAAGGACCAAAAAATAGTATCTCAACAATTAACATACATTGCTGCATTTATAATAAATGGAGTCTTAACAGTACTCTAGGCACCCAAAGGATATACCAATATAATATTGTAAAGTAACTAGCTTCCAATTAAAATAAATAAATTTATATTTTTAAAATAAATAGATAAATAAATAAAAGCAAGCATATTTCCTGCTATTCTGCCAATCCATCCAACCCAAAGGGATTTCAGTGGATAAACATCTATGACTCCACTTAATTTTGCAAAAGTGTGAAAACTCAAAAGAATATGTTTTCAAATACCACAAACTGGGTAGCCTCGTCTCCAAACTAGGGAAATTACCAAAAACAACTTTCCAACATGCCCCAATAATGATTCCAGGTTTCAGAGATGCTCTTGCTGCTGCTGCTGCTAAGTCACTTCAGTCGTGTCTGACTCTGTGCGACCCCATAGCCGGCAGCCCACCAGGCTCCTCTGTCCAGACATACACAAATAACAAAGACAGTTACTCAATTTCCCATGTGATTTATTGGTGGGTGGGGTGGGCGGGGGGTGCGGTAGGAAATCCTGGCTCTGGATCATCAAATGGTGTGACCCTTGCCTCTCAATTGAGTGGTTGACTGAATAATTTGTTTCTACTCTGCTTACTTCAAAGTTGTATTTGAAGTGGCTACATTTTGGTGTAGTGCAAACTACTTATGCAATGTAACGCTTCCATTTTTACTTACTCTCAGTTCAGTTCAGTTCAGTCGCTCAGTCATATCCGACCCTTTGTGACCCCATGAATTGCAGCACACCGGGCCTCCCTGTCCATCACCAACTCCCGGAGTTCACCCAAACTCATGTCCGTCGAGTCGGTGATGCCATCCAGCCATCTCATCCTCTGTCATCCCCTTCTCCTGCCGCTAATCCCTCCCAGCATCAGAGTCTTTTCCAATGAGTCAACTCTTCACATGAGGTGGCCAAAGTATTAGAGTTTCAGCTCATAGCCTCATAAAATAAGAAGAGCACTGCCACTACCCATTTGCAGATGAAAACATTTTTTTATAAAATCATTTGGAATGATTGATTACTGCCTCCTTCCCAAAATACCTTCCAATCTTGGTATCCAGAACACCATATTCCCTTTGGTCTCTTCCTGGCTAACCCTTCTCAGTCTCTGTTAGTAAGTTCTTCCTCATGGTGTGAACTTCTACATGTTAAGAATATTACACGGCTCATTCCCTGTAACTCTTCTTTATCTTATCCATTCAAGTGACTTTAAATATTACTATACTTGAACAGTTCACAAATCAGTATCTCCAGCCCAGACCCCTCCAATGAACTCCAAAATGTTTGCCCAACCGCCCTTACCATCTCCACTTGGATTTCTACATGGCGTCTCTAATTTGATATGCCTGAAACACAAACTCTATGGATTCTAACCCTCCAAAAATCCTCCTCCCAGGACTTTCCTGGTGGTCCAGTGACCAAGACTCCACGCTCCCAATGCTGGGGTCCTGGGTCAGGGCACTAGATTCAACATGCCACAATGAAGAACTGGCATAGCCAAATTTTTAAAATGATAATTAAGAAATAAGTATTTTTTAAAAAGTCCTCTTCCAAACCCCATACCAAGCAGCACCTTCCTATCTCCTTGATCTGCTTTATTTTTTCAAAGTACTTATGACCATCTATCATACTATTTTTTTTTTTTTGGTTTCTGTTTATTGCCTATCTTTCCCAATGAAAACATAAGCTCTGTGAATACAGAAATTGTTGTATGTTTTGATCACTGATTTTTTTTTTTTTTTTTTTTTTTTTTTTTTTTTGCCCGCACTCTGTGACTTGTGGAGACCTTGGTTCCCTGACCAAGGATTGAACCCATGCTCTCAGCAGTGAAAGCATGGAATCTTAACCACTGGACCACCAGGGAATTCCCTTGATCACTGTACTGATCACTATTTGGTGCTTAGAGTAATGATAGATCAATAGTAGATGCTCAATCAATACCAGATAATGAAAGAATAAAGGATAATTCATTGATATGTGAATCACTGCATACTGTACACTGGTGACTGTCAGATTTTGTATCTGAAAACAGTAACATAAGAAATTTAAAGACATTTCAAGGAGGTGCTTTATTTCCTTGGGTTCTGTGTGAGAAAAGGGCTTCCATGGTGGCTCAGTGGTAAAGAATATGCCTGCCAATGCAGGACACACTGCATCGAGGAAGATCCTGTGGAGAAGGAAGTGGCAACCTACTCCAATAGTCTTGCCTGGGAAATCCCATGGAGAGAGGAGGCTGGAGGGCTACAGCCCATAGTGTCACCAAAGAGACACGATTTAGCGACTGAACAACAAATATAATAGAAAATGAAATAGGCCAGTCAGTATATATTTTTTCCTGCTTTCTAGGAATTTTCTTCAACTTTACCGGTCCTACGTTTTAAATCTTTTATTTTGCTTATACTTTTAAAAATCTTTCTTGTTCACCATATTGCTTTCGGATAGCACTGTATCCTTATTTTTAAGAATAATGAATAGAGTGTTAATAGTGAAAGTGTGTATGAGTGTGTGGTGGGAGGATTCACTAAAATCCCCAAATAATTTGAATAAATATCTGTTTCATTTGTGATCATGTGTCCATCTATGGGCATTTTTTTTAATATGTTTACCTTAATTTTTCTTTCTTATGTTTCAAGTTTTCCTTCAATATCTGTTGACCCTAGTTATCTCTTCACATTTAGGAATGAGCCGATAAAAACCTAAACATGTGGGAATGTGCACATGGGTGCTGGTGGAACGTTTCAGTGGGGAGGTGGTCCTCACGCTGGAGAACTCCTACCTCCCAGAATGCTAAGGTCTTCGATCTGGGCACGAACTCCCACACCAACTGTCTGCATGCAATTCAGACAGTCACTTATTTGTAAAAGGAAGAACCCTCTGATTTTTGCCTAAGTGGGTTGATGCTCATTGTTGGGTATTTTGTCGACCCTGTGAAGTATAACATTATTGTGACCGTCCATGAAGTTAAAGTGAAAATGTTAGTTGCTCAGTCGTGTCTGATTCTTTGCAACCCCATGGACTGTAACCTGCCAGGCTCCTCTGTCCATGGAATTCTCCAGGCAAGAATACTGGTCGGTTGCCATGCCCTCCTCCAGGGGATCTTCCCAATCCAGGGATCAAACCCAGGTCTCCTGAATTGCAGGCAGATTCTTTACTGTCTGAGACACCAAGGAAGCCTTTCCATGTATAGATATAAATGGTCTTGTTTTTCAACTCACTCTTCACTTCTGTTCTTCATCAGAACTGGCATTCTAGAATCTTGAGGCTCTCCAGGATTCAGTAAAATAAAAATCTACTCCTTCTCAGGTCCCAGATCCTTCTATCCTCTCAAATTGCTATCCCCAAATTGCTTTCTGTCTAACAGAAAATCATTGAAAATTGTCAGCTACTGATGGTCACCTATTACCTTCACTGTGATGTGTTTATACATTTAATCCCTTTGGAGTGTCTGAAATGATAAAGGACACAGTATTGTGTGATTAGTGTGTCACTGTGAACCAAATATCTTCCCCAAACCAAATATCTTCTCTTATTAAAGCTACTCTTAAGCTATACTCAACAGTAACCACAAAGCTAAATGCTAGGGAAACAGCTAGATTGGTTTAAGAAAAAAAGAACATCAGGCTTGTGGGAGATTATTTTTAAGAAATAATTTAAGGAATAGGTATATGTGAATTTTTAAAAATTATTCTTTAGAAAAGCACTTCTAAAGCTTGCTGAAAATTTAGATAATAAAGCTTGTTGTTCACTTGCTCAGTTGTGTCTGACTCTTTGCAACTCCATGGACTGCAGCACACCAGGCTTCCCTCTCCTTCACTATCTTCTGGAATTTGCTCAAACTCATGTCCATTGAGTCGGTGATGCTATCTAACCATCTTATCCTCTGTCACCTCCTTCTCCTTTTGCCCTCAATTTTCCCAGCATCAGGGTCTTTTCCAATGAGTTGGCTCTTTGCATCTTTACTCGACAAAAGTGAAGTGAAGTGAAAGCCGCTCAGTAGTGTCCAACTCTTTGCGATCCCATGGACTATACAGTCCATGGAATTCTCCAGGCCAGAATATTGGAGTGGGTAGCCTTTCTCTTCTCCAGGGCATCTTCCCAACCTAGGGATTGAACCCATGTCTCTCGCATTGCAGGCAGATTCTTCACTAGCTGAACCACACAAGGGAAGCCTAATGATGCCGGAGTGGGTAGCCTATCCCTTCTCCAGCGGATCTTCCTGACCTAGGAATTGAACCGGGGTCTCCTGCATTGCAGGTGGATTCTTTACCCTTATTCAGCTAAAATCCTTACTAATTAAGATATATAGGACAGGATACATACACATTAAAATTTGGGAACAAATGATTTAAAAGGATGATATATGACAATACACTCTTAGTATGAGAGTATTCTTGAAGGAGTTTAAATGCCTCTGCCTGAATGCTCACAGAAAACTCTACTGTGTATTAAAAACTGGAATGTTTGTGATACGCAAGATTCATTAGATAAAAGCATGATCTCTTCTAATAGCTTTTATGATTTTAAAACCTTTTCTTAAATATAAATAAATAAAAGGGATTGAGTTCTCCCTGCTTACTCTAGTCCTGTAGAATAATGGGTAAGTGCAAGCTACTGTCAACCACATGAAACTCGATAAGACTGCAGTTTCTATGAGACTCTATGCAGGGATTATGTTGACTCTTTGAGTCAGGCATTTTAATAACTTGTGCCAATTTTAGTTTCTCCTCTGCCCTCAATCCCTATGCAAACACCAGGGGCCACTTTAATGTAAACAATCTAAGGACCAAAGGCATCATCATAGCCATCTGTTTTTACTACCATTTCTCATGGTGTCTCTGACTTCAACTAATAATGCAAACATCATTTTCAAATTAATCATCAACAGAGTCGTGTGAATTGTTTTAAGTTAAATTAATGTCTCTGAAGATGACTAATGGAAAACATCAATGAAGACAGATGTTTTCATTTGGGGAAATGTGTTATATCCCTTCAAACAAATCCCATAATCTACCCCCAAAACTCCTACTGCTTAACAAGTAATCAAGTAAAATACAGTAATTTAATTACCTTATTTTTCAAACTTATTGTTGTACCGCATTGTTCTCATTCAGCTTGGTTTGATGGCCCTTTTAATGTTCACAATATTAACAATAATAACTTTAGCTCCAAAAGGCATTAAATTTCCGTCATCTAAAATAAACCATCAGATGTATTTTACAATAGTCTTTACCCAAACAGCAGCATGTTAAACATAAACTCAGCTAGTTCCACACAGGATACCCAGAGCCTTCACAAACTGAGAGACCAACAATTCTCAGAAGAAATTCTAAAAGTAATTTTATCCACTTCCCTTTCCCAGAAATGACAGTAGCCAGAAAAAACTAATTTGGATTTATGTGTCCTGTAATTTATTCTGTTGGGTGTTCCTCTGTATCAAGGGAAAGAAGTGGGAAATGAAATAAATAGCTGAGGGCCTGTTTTCCCCAACAGGATAACTGACTAAAAGATACCCAAAGAGCCAGGCATGCTAAGACTACATCGCTCCTTTAAAGAAGGAAAGGACTCCATTCACAACATACAGCTTACTACACGCACCAGTGACGACGTGTGATGCTCCCAGCCAGGGGGCAGACTTCTCTGCCTCAAATCCCCACCAAACATCTATTATCAGGGTCTCTCTCCCTCTCTTTTTTAATAAGTTTATTTATTTATGGATGTACTAGGTCTTGTTGCTGTGCAGGCTTTTCTCTTGTTGAGGCAAGAGGGGGTTTCTCGTTGTGATGTCTTGTCTTGTTGCAGAGCACAAGCTTTAGGGCTTCAGTAGTTGCAGCCGTGAGCTCAGTAGTAGCAGTTCCTGGGCTCCAGAGCACAGGCTCAATAATTGTGGCACATAGGCTTAGATGCTCCTGGGAATGTGAGATCTTCCCAGATCAGGGATCGAGCCCGTGTCTCCTGCGCTGACAGGAGGATTCTTTACCACTGAGCCACCAGGAAAGCCTGGGGTCCTATCTGTTTAGAGTGAAGATCTCCTATGGCCTTCTTTGCTGTTGCTTATTCACTAAGTCATGTGTGACTCTTTTGCAACCCTATGGACTGTAGGAGCCTGCCAGGCTCCTCTCTCCATGGGACTTCCTAGGCAAGAATACTAGAGTGGGTTGCCATTTCCTTCTCCAGGGGATCTTCCCTACCCAGGGATAGAACACATATCTCTTGCATTTCCTCCATTGGCAAGTAGATTCTTTACTGCTGAGCCACCAGGGAAGTCCCTATGACCTTCTAGAAGTTTTCTTTATATTTCTTCCAATGGGTTTATATTTCTACCCTCAGCAACCATGCTTGTGCCCAGGAGGCACAAATCAATGGTAACATCCCTAGCGCTCTTCTGAGTGTTGACTGCAGGACCTGAGTGTTTACTGGTGTGCCATCAGCTTCCTAGGAACAATTTTCCAGGTAACAGGATCAGGCTTTAGATATGATGGGATCTAGTCTTTCACTGAGTAATTACCAGATCAAAATAGTCAGTCTTAAATGAGGCTCCATCTTCTCTACAGCATAGTTTGTTAGAGTAACGGGTGAAAGTGAGGAGGAGACTAAATTAAAGATCAACCACTGGAAGTTTCCATCCTTTAACAGTATAATGCTTTATAACTACTGTCAAAGAGGAAAGGAAATAAATGGATTATATTGTCAAAAGATTTAAAGCAAACACTAAATCAAGCATTTTAAAAAGGCTTAAATGGAAGCAGTTTATCTATAGATAACTAACTATTAATTATATGCCAGACAGGACTATGTTTCCTTTATCATTACAGAATAACATGAAAATCATTCCTACACTGAGAAATATTAACTTAAAATTTTTAAAAAATAAGCCCTTACAATGTCCCAACTGCACTGCTGGATCCCTATTATGGGATGAATTGTATCCCCCTAAAACTCATAAGCAAAAGTCCCAAGCCGCAGTAACCCAGAGAGTGACTACATTTGGAGACAGGGCCTTTAAAAATAATTAAAGTCAAATATGTTGTACAGTTCAGTTCAGTCACTCAGTGCTGTCTGACTCTTTGCAATTCTATGGACTGCAGCACGCAGGGCTTCCCTGTCCATCACCAACTCCCAGAGCTTCCTCAAACTCATGTCCATTGAGTCAGTGATGCCATCCAACCATCTTATCTGCTGACGTCCCCTTCTCCTCCTGCCTTCAATCTTTCCCAGCATCGGAGTCTTTTCCAATGAGTCAGTTCTTTGCATCAGGTGGCCAAAGGATTGGAGTTTCAGCTTCAACATCAGTCCTTCCAATGAATATTCAGGACTGATTTTCTTTAAGATGGAAACTGGTTGTATCTCCTCGCTATCCAAGGGACTCTCAGGAGTCTTCTCCAACACCACAGTTCAAAAGCATCAATTCTTCAGTGCTCAGCTTTATACTCCAACTCTCACATTCATACATGACTACTGGAAACACCATAGCTTTGACTAGACAGACCTTTGTTGGCAAAGTAATGTCCCTGCTTTTTAATATGCGGTCTAGGTTGGTCATAACTTTTCTTCCAAGGAGCAAGTGTCTTTTAATTTCATGTATGCAGTCACCATTTGCAGTGATTTTGGAGCCCAAAAAAATAAAGTCTGACACTGTTTCCATTGTTTCCCCAT
The DNA here is from genome assembly GCF_019923935.1 of Bubalus bubalis. Lineage (NCBI taxonomy): Eukaryota > Metazoa > Chordata > Mammalia > Artiodactyla > Bovidae > Bubalus > Bubalus bubalis. The sequence continues at coordinate 22,398,268 of NC_059163.1, forward strand.
CTATTTGCCATGAAGTGATGAGACCAGATGCCACGATCTTCGTTTTCTGAATGTTGAGTTTCAAGCCAACTTTTTCACTCTCCTCTTTCACTTTCATCAAGAGGCTCTTTAGTTAACCTTCACTTTCTGCCATAAGGGTGGTATCATCTGCATATCTGAGGTTATTGATATTTCTCTCAGCAATCTTGATTCCAGCTTGTGCTTCCTCCAGTCCAACATTTCTCATGATGTACTCTGCATATAAGTTAAATAAGCAAGGTGACAACATACAGCCTTGACGTACTCCTTTCCCATTGTACAGGTAGACCCTGTTCCTATCTGACCGGTACTCTTATAACCAAAGGAAATGTAGACACAGAAAGAAATACCAAGGATGCTTGCACACTGCAAGAAAGCAGCCACCCATAAGCCAAGGACAGAAGTTTCAGAAGAAACCAACCCTGCCAACATTCTGATCTTGGACTTCCATCCTCTAGAACCATGAGAAAATTAATTTCTATTGTTCAAGCCAGCCATCCAGTCTGTGGTACTTTGTAATGGCAGCCTGAGCAAACTAATACAGTACCCTCTCACTCACAGATACTGGGCTTCCCAGGTGGCACTAGTGGTAAAGAACCTGCCTGCCAATGCAGGAGATGTAAAAGACACAAATTTGATCCCTGGTGGGAAGGATCCCTGGAGGAGGGCATGGCAACCCACTCCAGTATTTCCTGCCTGGAGAATCCCATGGACAGAGGAGCCTGGCAGGCTATAGTTCACAGGATCACAGAGAGTCAGTTATGACTGAAGTGACTTAGCTCGCATGCATGCACCAGATACTATCTGAGAAAGATGGTGGAATTAGACGGCGCTAGTTGCTGGGTTGGGTACAGCCTGGGCGACTGTTCCCATTTTAAGCTGCTCAGGGCATTATAGAAATGCTTTATGTGACTGAGAAGATAATTACTTTAAAAAAGAGAGAGAGAGAGAAGAGAAAAACTATTAAAAATCAACATAGCTTTTTCAGCTTCCCAAGAACAATTGTCTTCCCTAAGCTACTTTAGATTTACCTCATGTGCTTTTAGTCTGATGAAAATTATCGAACTCATTTAGCACAATCTTTTATACCACTGCCATCTCCAAAGCTGCTGTTTTTTTCATCCCTTATAATTTCACCAGTTACTGACTCACTAGTCTCCTCTGCTGAATTATAAAGAAGTGACTAACAGCCTTTTTTTTTATGACACACATTAAAATAAATTTTTTACAAAATTGCCTCTGGGAGCAACTATGAGACTTAAGAGAAGAAAGTATTACATGTTCTTTGCATTTTATGATTATAATAGAAAATACAAAATATTAGGGAAGATTTAAAATATTGACTATAAATGCACTTTCCAAAAAAAGATTTTTTTACTTTTAATAAGAAATGTGACATTTCTTCTGTGGGCATAATGCTTTAGTACATGGTTTTATGTTCAAAATGGCTATACACAAATCCTTGTCAAAACTGTTTAAGGATGATCTCCTTAAATTTGTCATAGTGATATTAATAACACATTTTGTTCACACAAAGTAGGCCGTATCAAATGAATATATGTTGCTTGTATTTCCATTGCTTTCTTGTAAAATTACCAGAATTCAGATAATTCTGTTTAAATTATATGTCACAGGAGCAATCAGTCCTTTAAAACAGTTTTTGCTTCCTTCTTTTTTGTGTGACAAATTTAACAGTGAGTAGTCTTGTAGTAACGCTGATTTTAAAATTTCAAGTATTTAAAAATATTAAAGATTTTCCTCAAGCCTACACAGATGTTGCTCTGCTCATCTTAAAGTTTCAAGATTCAAATGTCTCTATTAACTCTATTAGTACCTGCTAAAATACTTTAATTAAGCTCCTTGGAAGCTGAAAAAATATCAGTAAAGTACACTGTTTTGAAAGCCAACAACACCTCTAAAAAACAGGCAAAGAAACCAGCCCCTCCACTTCCTTACATTCTTTCATATCTCGTCCTCTCTCTCTCTCTCCATCCCTCCTTCTCTCACACACACACAATTTATCAATAATTGTTTAAATTCTTGCCTAACTCTCCTTGGGTCACCAATGTACTTAAGTATGAAATTATGTTCTGAACATATTTCTTTGAATAAAGATGAAAATGGTATTTTATCAGCTTGGATTTAATTATCACTTTATGTATATAATTATCCTCATTTTTAGTACCCATCACAATCTTTGTAACATCTTTTAATACAGATTATAGATCTATGGACAAACATTGACATATGTGAATATTTCTAATGTTAATTAATAATGTATTTCTGAATTCTAGGGTATAAAGAGAACTTTTGATGTAAATCTCAAGATGCCTTCCTATAACCTCATATAAACTTCATCACCCAGATATTTTGGGGAGTGCTTCTTCAGTATATTATTGGTTTCAAGTATTCCTTTACCACTTTATTCTCAGATGTTTGATACAGAGCTTCATTGGAATAAATAATATTCTTCCAAGCCTTTGTCTTCAAGAATTCCAAGCAGTAATATATCGGTAAGTATACTACTTTTGTGAAATCATCCATGTGTAATGAAAATTTTTTGATGTACCAATCTTCTGGATTCATATTGTCTGTCTCATATTTGATATGAAATGTCAACGTATGTACTAACACATTATTTGAAGAGGCAACTTTTTTATTCTCTTTCCCTTTTTGGTATCAAATACAGTATGGATAAGTTTTTATACAGGCTGGTAAAATTAAAGGTTTGCAGTGATGTGAGATATCTTTTTTTCTGGTATCAGGAATTAACTCTAAAACTAGTTTCTTGGGCTTTGATTTGACATTGTTATAAGCAGTCTAAAAATAATGGTTTCATTTTTAATTTTGTGCCAATATATTGTACTTTGCTCCACTGCTCAACTGCATATCTCTTCCAGGCAAGTAAGACATTTAGGCAGAGGAAGGCAGAAATTATTAGGGAACAAAAAACCTATCTGAATTAATGACAAGAGAGTCTACCTTATGAATAAGTAACTTTTTAGCTTTGAGAAGGAAGTTAACCTTTTGGTGAAAAATTAATATCCATAAATAGTGAATCCAATTAAAAATAAAGTACTGAAGGAGACTGTGGGACTCTCTAACTTCAGAAAATAAATTTGTCAGTGTTTTTTAGATGTTGGCATTCGTAGAAATTACACATAACAAAATGGATTGAGAATCTGATGATGAAAAATGTGGTTAGCAAAGCAGAAAATATTGATGAATTATCCAGTTTCTCAAACCCAGTGCTCTGTGACAACCTAGAGGGGTGGAATGGGGTGGGAGGTGGGAGCAAGTTTCAAGAGGGAGGGGACATATGTCAACCTATGGCTGATTCACATTGATTATGGCAGAAACTAACATAATATTGCAAAGCAATTATCCTCCAAATAAAAATATTATTCCGTTTCATTGTAATCCTGGAAAATTCAAAAATATAATCATAATATCAATTAAAATCATCACTGTAAATGTTTTTTAAAAATACATTTTTAAACCCAGTAAGATACACAATTGTCTTCGATAACTTTATTAAATTGTTTTCAGTTATCTGCTTTTAAAAGTGAATATTTTATACACCTACATGAAAAAAATTATGCAGACTTTCCTGGTGACCAATGGCTAAGACTCAGAGCTCCCAGTGCAGGGGGCCCAGGTTGCATCCCTGGTCAGGGAACTAGATCCCACAGGCCATAACTAAAGATCCCTTATGCCAAAACTAAGACCCAGTGCAGCCAAATGAAAAAATAATTAAAAAAAAAAAAAACTGAACTATATACTTAAAAATGGTTCAGAAGTTTATTTTTTTTAAATTATGAAATTCCATCAAGAATTAGCCTTGGCAAAGTGTTAATATCAACAAATCATTGAAACAATATAATCAAATTGTTAATATAACAAATTTTTAATATCAACAGAAAAAAAGGAAAACAAGAATGTTGGCAACTAACAAAGTAATTCTGCTTTATTTGTGAATACTAATAATAGGTGAGTGATAAAAATAAAATTAAGCATGAAACGAGTTCATTGTGAAAATTCAGAGCAAACTAAATCTTAAGAAAAAATGAATATTTGACTTGTACCTACAAAGTAAGAACTTTATTGATAAACATCAGGACTTACATAATAATCAGATTATGGTAGGAAAGTGAATGGGAGAGTCTCCATGCCATCATGCAAACTTTGACTAAAAAATCAAAACAAACCCGAATATTTTACCCCATCGGGATATACGACCACCTGCAAAACAACTTTATAATTTGTGGACTGTACCAGAGGAATATGTGAATCTTCTTGTCTGACTTAAATCTCCAAAAAGTATATTAAGCTGTCTTGCTTGATGGGTTTCACAGAGTTCTATCCAGGGGGAGACAAAAGATTAGATTATATCACTTAGGTTATGTTCCTGTCTCAGGATCAGTAACCCTCTCATCACTGTTTTGTATGCAAAGCCCAGAACACCAAAACTCTCATTTAGAAATATTGACATTTAGAAAGTTTGACAACTTTCTATGTGGGATACGTCATAATTTAATTAGAATAATAAAATAATTTCAACTTGAATTCTAAGAATTACTTGAGGCTAACAATAAAGCACATTAAATGCTAAAATTGAGTCCAGAGATATGTATTTCTCTATTATGTTCAATGTTACTAACACTTAAACACAACTGAACAAGAAAAAGGCATAACAATAGACCCAGGGCTTCCCTGGTAGTTCAGCTGGTAAAGAATCTGTCTTTAATGCAGGAGACCTTGGGGTGGGAAGATCCATGGGTTGGGAAGATCCCCTGGAGAAGGGAACAGCTACCCACTCCAGTATTCTGGCTTAGAACAGCACAGCCCACAACTATAAACCCAATAACCAAAAAGACATGTTACTGTACTTTAAGTACTGAGGAGTATAAAAGAATATTTAAATAAGTTAATAAATCATAATCTTGTGTGGGATGACAACATAATACAGTTGCCATGTTCATTTATCTATTTATCTATCATCTATTAAGCACAACATAAATTAAAATATCTAGAAGATGTTGAAACTGGACATAAGAATTATACATTTCAATTGGAAAAATAAGGAGGACAGTCTAGAAATTTCTAAAAAAAAAGTCATATAATTAAAATAGCTTCTTAATGAATTTTAAAAATCAACAAACAGGAATGGAACAGAAGTAAAAAAAAAAGCCTATTCATATAAGAATTTATTTTAATTCTTAAATGACAAAGGTAACATTAAAAATCAATGGAGAAAGTAAAAGATTAATGAATAAATTATCTTAGAAAAACTATATACCTTTTGGAGAACTCTCTACCTTAACTATTACAAATGGATGAAGCATGTCTCACAAATACACACACACAAAACCATAAATTTGTAGAAGAAAAAAATAAAATTAATTTTATATTGTCAAGAGTTAGGATGACCTTTGGAAGATAGACAATAAAGGAATAAGTAACAGGGCTCTTTCTTGCTATTCCTCAGACACAGGAGGCCCACCATGGCTTCAAGGTCTTGCATTTCCTGTTGGCTTTTCCTAGACCTTTTCCATGCATGCATGCCAAGTTACTTCAGTCATGCTTTGCAACCCCATGGACTGGTGCCTGCCAGGCTCCTCTGTCCATGGAATTCTCCAGGCAAGAAAACTGAAGAAGGCTGCTATGCCCTCCTCCAGGGGATCTTCCCAACCCAGGGATCAAACCTGCATCCCTTTAGTCTCCTCCATTAGCAGGTGGGTTCTTTATCACTAGCACCACCTAGGAAGCCCAGGCCTTTTCCATCAACCCTCAAATAGGGCCCAAATAACCTCAAGGTTTGCTCACATATTTCAGATGGTTATCCAAATGCTATTTCCTCAGTAAAACCTTTGTTCTCAAACTGTAACCTACCCTAATCTTCCTATTTCTCTATTCCTTTACCTTGCATTATTTTCCCCATTTAGTACTTGCCCCATCTAAAACATTACACATCATTTAATTTATCTCATTTATTACCTGACTTCACCTTAAGCTTCCCCTGCTAGCTTTAAGAAAACAAAGGTGCTTTTTCCATATTGTTCACTTCTTGGTGCCTACAGGACTGCTTGGAGTATATGAAGTACTGAAAACATATTTGATAAATGGAGGAAAGAATGAATAAAGAAGCGAAGGGGTGATTTCCCTGGTGGTCCAGTGGTTAAGAATCCACCTGTCAGTTCAGGGGTCACAGGTTCAATCCCTGGTCTGGGAAGATGCCACATGCTATGGGGCAACTAAGCCCGTGAGCTGCAGCTGCTGGGCCCACAAGCACAAGTACTGAGCTCGAGTGCCCTAGAAGCCATATTCTGTTACAAAGGAAGCCACCACAATGAAAAGCCCGTGCACCATAACTCGAGAGTAGCCCCCACTCACAACTAGACAAAGACCACGTGCAGCAACAAAGACCCAATGCATCTAAAAATAAAATACTTTTTTTAAGTCAAAGAAATAAGAAGAAACTCTAGAGAAAATGGTATAATTAAGTCAGAATGGGTAAAATAACAATAGAGCTGTAAGCTGTAAAAGCTCAAGTTAGATAAGTAGGAAAAGGGCACATTAGAACAAAAATTAGAAACTCACAAATGACTTTGGCAAAAGCAGTTGGCAGGCAATTCTCCATGGATTTCTCATTTCTATACTTGTTGCTAAAAGGAATACTAATGTAATTATGTGCATGCTCAGTAGTATCCAACTCTTTGCCTCCCCTGGAGGGGGTTGCCATTTCCTCCTCCAAGGGATCTTCCCCACCCAGGGATCAATCCTGCATCACCTGTGTCTCCTGCATTGGCAGACAGATTCTTTTACCACTGAGCCAGTTGGGAAGCCCATTACTACCCACTGGTTACTGCACCCAGCTAAAAGTCTCTCCTCTCTGGATGACATATAATGCTTTCCCTTAACTAATCATGGAGGTGGAGTCTCATAGTTTAGCAGCCTACAAACTACAACAAGTTAATCTGTGCCCATACACTCAATACTCAAAACTTATAAAGAAAGTGCATAATGCAAACTAAGCTGCCCCCACTAAACAAAGAGGGATTGGTAAACTTACAGCTGCCACTGGGCCATGGCAATGATCAAATCCTACTAGGTAGGAGTTACAAATATTCCATGAGCCAACAATAGACTAGTCTCAACTGGAAGGCCCTGATTCTGCTTTCCTGGGAAGAAATGTCCATTTTCTAACACAGCCTATAATTCTATCCCCAAGAAGGAGCTTTCTTATCTTTTGTCCTCCCTTGCTATGAATCCAGTAGGCCTTACAAGATTGCTCTCCTTGAAGACTGAAGTGTTTTTGTAGCCTGCTCCTGGCTGGTCCAGATTTGGCGGCTGAGGAATTTCCTAAAGGGCTGAACAATTACAGGCTTTTGCAGTCTGTGTTGTTGTTCTGTAGCCGTACAATTCCCTCAAAACCATAGCAAGCTTCCAGGCAATTTGTTTTGGATTACTTCCATATGTAAGTAACTATAGCCAAAGATTTAATCTGAGTGTAGTCTTTAAACCTGAAGATGCTTGTATTTTCCTTACCCCTTCTCTGGATGGAAGCTATATCCAGGCTATCTAAACCATCTTGTAAGGGTGGAAAAGCAATACTTTTTTAATTTGATTGTGCCTCTGGTCTGGCTCCCAAATCTGGCAGGGCATTGAGCTTATCTCCTACTAAGGCAGTGGCTTTGAAGCTACCAGTTATGATTGCTTGGGTTTGGAATACAGAAGTTGACTTTTTCAACCCTCAAAGGCCTCAAATTATAGGACTCTCAGTGAAATTATTTTGCTAACCTGACACAAAGAGCTTTTCTTAAGAGAACTGTATTCCTTTCCACCTCTGATCACAGACTGGTTAACTCTAGCTTGAGTTCATCTCTGTCATAGAAATTTGCTGGAGGAGCAAGCAGCTGCCAACACACATGAAAACTCTGCAGCTTTGCAATGATTTCCCCAAATGTTATGTATGGCCTCTGTCAACATTTCATGTGCCTTCTAAAATACTGAAAGCAACAACCATATCAAAGCTTATCAAGGATCAACCAGCATTTCAATCTCCAATATCTGTGGTTCTGCTTCCCAAACGTTAAACATATTAACACAGAGCTAGGTTATGCCACTTTTATACACCCCTGTCTGGTAATACCAAATTCTTTCTTAGTTAGGATGTAAGTTTGAAATGAATATGGGAGACCCAGGTTTGATCCCTGGGTTGGGAAAATCCCATGGAGAAGGGAACAGCTACCCACTCTAGTATTGTGGCCTAGAGAATTCCATGGACAGAGGAGCCTGGCAGGCTACAGTCCAGGGAGTCACAAATAGTCATATACAATTGAGCGTTAGACGGCATGCAGGCTCTTTCTATCATGTAGCTCTGTCATCTCTAAGATACTGCTATTATCCACATGATACAAGATAACCCATCACCACAAACACTTCTCAAAGCAGCACGATAGGAAAAAGTTAGCCATGGGACAACTCTTCCTCCCTTCAAGGCAAGTCTGAAGGTTGCATATATCACATCCAAAGGAGCTTAGCAAATGTCATCCTTACTCTGTAGTCACACACCCTGCTACAAGACAGGAGTCCTTTCATTATAGAAAAGAGGATCATGGATATCAGGAAGCAAAAAACAGTCTTAGTGACAACCTTAAAACAAGTGACATTATTTGGATCTAACATGTTAGTGTATTATGAAACAGAATTAAAACAATAAGAACTAAGGGGACTACTCTGGTAATCCAGTGGTTAAGAATCCACAGCCAAATAAATTTTTTAAATCTTTTTTAATTAAAAAAATAAAAACACAAATCCAACAATATCCTATTTTAAAGAAAAAGAACTAAGTTGACTAGAACATTATTTTAAGAACAACTGTTCACCTAATGATATTTATAGAATATTTTATAAGGCACAACATCCAAATATAAATTGTGGCATAAATAAATGTAAATTTGCAGCTCATCTTTTGCATTAAATTTTTGTTGTTGTTCAGCACTCAGTTATGTCCAACTCTTTGTGACACCATGGACTGCAGCACACCAGGCCTGTCTTTCACCATCACCCAGAGCTTGCTCAAACTCATGTCCATTGAGTCAGTGATACCATCCAACTGTCTTATCCTCTGTCATCCCTTCTCCTCCTGCAGTCAATCTTTCCCAGCATCAGGGACTTTTCTAACGAGTTGCCTCTTCACATCAGGTGGCCAAAGTACTGGAGCTTCAGTCTCAGCATTAGTCCCTCCAATGAATATTCAGGATTGATTTCCTCTAGGATAGACAGTTTTGATCTCCTTGCCGTCCAAGGGACTCTCAAGAGTCTTCTCCAACACCACAGCTCAAAAGCATCAACTCTTCAGCACTCATCCTTCGTATTCCAACTCTCACATCCATATGTGACTACTGGAAAAACCATAGCTTTCACTGTATGGACCTTTGTTGGCAAAGTTGCTTTTTAATACACTGTCTAGGTTTGTCATTGCTTTTCTTCCAAACAGCAAACGTCTTTTAAATTTCGTGGCTGCAGTCAACATCCTCAGTAATTTTGGAGACTAAGAAAATAAAGTCTGTCATTGTTTCCATTTTTCCCTCATCCATTTACCATGAAGGGATAGGAGCAGATGTCCTGATATATATATTTTTTTTTTTGAATGCTGAGTTTTAAGTCAGCTTTTTCAATCTCCTCTTTTACCTTCATCAAGAGGCTCTTTATTTCCTCTTCACTTTCTGCCAGAAAGGTTGTGTCATATGCATATCTAAGGTTATTGATATTTCTCCCAGCAATCTTGATTCCAGCTTGTGCTTCATCCGGCCTGGCATTTCACATGATGGACTCTGCATATAAGTTAAATAAGCAGGGTGACAGTATACAGCTTTGATGTACTCCTTTTCCTATTTGGAACCAGTCCATTGTTCCTTGTATGGTTTTAACTGTTGCTTCTTGACCTGCATACAGGTTTCCCAAGAGGCAGGTAAGATGGTCTGGTATTCCCATTGCTTTAAGAATCCAGTTTGTTGTCATCCACACAAAGGCTGTAGCATAGTCAATGAAGCAGAAGTAGATGTTTTTCTGGAATTCTCTTGCTGTTTCTAACTGATACATAATCAATATTTGATAAATAATTACAGCATGGAAAGAATGAATAAAGTGACCAGTTAACAAATATTTTTTGAGTCCTTGCTATGGGACCATAACCATGTTGGACACCCAAGACATATTTTTAAATGTATGACATGTGAAAAAGATTGGCAGCATCTTACTTGATAATACTGGCAACATGAAGCACTATACCCATCTAATATAGATATAAAACATTAATAATATACAAATAATATAAGAAAGAAATTTTCAACACTATTCCCAATGATTGTACAGAAAATAAAACTTTCCCAAATTAATTTTTTTCTTAAAATAAATTAAAAATTTCAAATAAAATACCTCTTTTTAATTTATGCTGAGAAGGTTATGCTAAGAGCAAATGAATTAATTTGCATTTATTCACGTAAATTTTATATTACACCAAACTTGTATATTCATATTATACCAAACCTTATACTTAGATTTTAGTAAAAAAAAAAAAAAAAAATGGCTCAGATAGTACAGAATCTGCCTACAATCAAGGGGACCCAGGTTCCATACCTGGATCAGGAAGATCCCCTAGAGAAGGGAAAGGCTGCCCACTCTAATATTTCTGTCTGGACAATTCCATGGACAGAAGAGGCTGGTGGGCTACAACAGTTCATGGGGTTGCAAAGAGTCAGACATGACTGAGCAAGTAACACACACACAAAACTGCACATTTAGCATGAAATTCTGACATGTAATTATTTGCTTAAAATTGGAATGGTTTTCAAGTAAATTAAAATCAATAACAAATAAGGGAACTACTTCTTCATAAACATCAAAGCTATGGGTGCTTTTATATAAAGAATAAACTAATTCATCTGTAGTTTTGAGAAACTGAGAAAAGCAGAACTTGAAGCAATACTTTCATTGAAGTATTACTCTCACTTTTCCACAGATGTTTCTCTTTTCTATTCTTCCAATCCTTCTGGCTGTTGTTCAGTTGCTAAGTTGAGTCCGACTCTTGGCAACCCCATGGAGTGCAGCATGCCAGGCTACCCTGTCCTTCACTGTCTCCAGGAGTTAGTTCAAACTCATGTTCATTGAGTCAGTGATGCCATACAAACACATCATGCTTTGTTGCTCCCTTCTCTTCCTACACTCAAATTTCCCATCACGAGGGTCTTTTCCAATGAGTCAGCTCTTCTCATCAGGTGGCCAAAGTACTGGAGCTTCAGCTTCAGCATCAGTCCCTCCAATGAATATTCAGGTTTGATTTCCTTTAGGATTGACTGGTTTTATCTCCCTGAAGTCCAGGGGATTCTCAAGAGTCTTCACCAACACCACAATTCAAAAGAAAATTCTTCAGTGCTCAGTCCTTTTTATGGTCCAACTCTTACAACCATACATGACAACTAGAAAAACCATACCTTTGACTATAGGGACCTTTGTCAGCAAAATGATGTCTCTGCCTTTTATACACTGTCTGGGTTTGTCATAGCTTTCCTTCCAAGGAGCAAATGTCTTTTAATTTCATGGCTGCAGTCACCATCAGCAGTGATTTTGGAGCCCAAGAAAATCTGTCACTGTTTCCAGTTTTTCCCTTTATACCTTCCATGAAGTAATGGGACCGGATGCCATGATCTTAGTTTTTTGAATGTTGAGTTTTAAGCCAGTTTTTTTCACTCTCCTCTTTTGGCCCCATCAAGAGGCTTAATAGTTTCTCTTTGCTTTCTGCCATTAGGATGGTATCATCTGCATATCTGAGGTTGTTATTTCTCCCAGCAAATGTTGATGCTAGCTGGTGATTCATCCAGGCTGGCATTTTGCATGATGTGTTCTGCATTTAAGTTAAATAAGCAGGGTGATAGTACACACGTCCTTCTTGACATACTCCTTTCCCAGTTAAAAACCAATCTGTTGTTCCATGTGTGGTTCTATCTGTTGCTTCTTGACCTACACACAAGTCTCTCAGGAGACAGGTAAGGTGATTGGGTACTCCAATCTCTTTAAAATTTTCCACAGTTTACTATGGATCCACACAGTCAAAGGCATTAGTGTAGTCAATGAGGCAGATGTTTTTCTGGAATTGCTTTGCTTTTTCTATGATCCAAGGAATGTTAGCAATTTGATCTCTGGTTCTTCTGCCTTTTCTAAATTCAGCTTGTACATCTGGAATTTCTCAGTTCATGTACTGCTGAAGTCTAGATTGAAGGATTTTGTGCATTACCTTGCTAGTATGTGAAATGAGTGCAATCATACCATAGTTAGAATATTCTTTAGCATTGCCCTTCTTTAGGATTGGAATGAAAACTGACCTTTTCCAGTCCTGTGGCCACTGCCGAGTTTTCCAGATTTGCTGGCATATCTGGAAAGTGCAGCACTTTAACTGCACCATCTTTTAGGACCTAAAATACCTCAGCTGGAATTCCATCACCTCCACCAGCTTTGTTCATAGCAATATTCCCTAAGTCCCACTTGACTTCACACTCCAGGATGTCTGGTTCTAGGTGAATGACCACACCATCATGGTTATCTGGGTCATGAAGATCTTTTTTGTACAGTTCTTCTGTGTATTCTTGCCACCTCTTAATCTCTTCTGCTTTCGTCAGGTCCTTGTCATTTCTGTCCTTTATCGTGAAGTGTTCCCTTGGTATCTTCAATTTTCTTGAAGAGATCTCTAGTCTTTCCCATTCTATTATTTTTCTCTATTTCTTTTCATTGTTCGCTTATGAAGGCTTTCTTATCTCTCCTTTCTATTCTTTGGAACTCTTCATTCAAATGGGTATATCTTCCCTTTCCCCTTTGCCTTTGGCTTCTCTTCTTTTCTCAGCTATCTGTAAGGCCTCCTCAGACAAGCACTTTGCCTTCTTGCATTTCTTTTTCTTAGGGATAGTTTTGGTCACCACCTCCTATACAATGCCGTGAACCTTCAACCATAGTTCTTCAGGCACTCTGTCTACCAGATCTAATACCCTGTAGCATTTAGCTATCACCACAGATCATTTTTAGGAATGTATTGCTATAGATCACAGCATACTATATCACAGATATAGTATTTAGAAAGCTGTCTACACATTAAGGGAAATGACTTATTCACACACACATATAAAATGCAGGTTTTAACCATTCAGGTACATGACACATCCAGATTGTTTCTTCCACAAGATAACGTCTTAACAGAAATTATACTTCTTTAGCCTTTTATAACTCTTTATTTTTTACTCCACAGTTTACATACTTGGGAATGAAAAGATGACGAGAAAAAAATTAAGGACAATTAAGCACAGGAAAACAACTGCTCAATACCTGCCCTAAAACACCAAGAACATATTTTTTAAGTCTCCTAATAAGAGTAAATTTTTGTTCTGTGATAATGGACAGTTAATCAGTGCTCTATCAGGCATAGAAGGTGAGTAAAAGCTGAGAAATATTTGCCATTAAAAAGCAAACACTAGTGAAAATATTCTGGACAAGATGGCAATCTAGGCCAATTTATTCCCCTCTCTACAATGCCTGATTCCCATTAATATGAACAAAAGTATACAAAAAAGTAGGATGCATGCTGTATAAGAACTGTAAACCTTGTTCCAAAAACTACAAAGACTTTCTCTTAGGAAGAGAATGTGTGCATGCTAAGTTGCTTGAGTCATGTCTCACTCTTTGCGACCCTTAAGGACTGTAGCCCACCAGGCCCCTCTGTCTACAGAATTTTCCAGGCAAGAATACTGGAGTAGGTTGCCATGCCCTCTTCCAGGGAATCCTCCTGACTCAGGGATCAAACCCATGTCTTTTTATGTCTCCTACATTGGCAGGCAGGTTATTTACCACTAGCGCCACCTGGGAAGCTCCAGAAAGAGCATAGACAAGACAAATGAAAGAAAAAGTGATGTGCTTATTACCAATATTTTACCATTATAAAATAGCTTCCATCTTTATTTGTTTTTAGATTTTTCTTTCTATAAGTGAAATTTAGATATTTGGTCCTTATTCAATAAATATTTATTTTCATGAATGAGGCACCATCCTTGGCCTTGATATTCAGAATATGTTCCTATCCTCATAGAGCTTACAATTTACTACCATGAAGAACATAAATGAGTCTATGAATACAGCACAGTATCACCTCAGGTACTGAGGAGGGTAATCCAGAGCCATGATGCGGGCAGCAGCTGGGACACTCATACAGGAACCAGCCACTTCCCAAACAGAACTTCTGCAGCCATGTATCAGTGGCATTCAATGACTGCTGAGCCACCAGCAGCAGAATTCAAATAGAATGGTTAGCAGGCAGGGACCCTGAAGATGAAGAGGCTTCTCTATGATATCCAGGCAGCTTATACCTCAGACAAACGAGACATAGATTTACCATGTGACCAAATGACTGCCAACCAGAGAGCCATGAATAGAAAACTAGCCTTAACTCAGTGGCTTCTCCAAGTTTATTAAGAACAATGAAGGAGGAGGTGGAGGAATGTGGGGGACTAGGAAAAGGAAGACAGGGATGTATGGAAGGAAGTGGGGTGGATAGTAGGGTGCCTGAAGAACTAGATATGATGAGGGAAGAAGGACGGGGGGAACCCTGCAGAGACGTGGCTCCTCTGCACTGGAGCCACTCACTCCACTGAGGACTTACTGCAGGCCAGATCCCACTTTTGGTACAGAACAAAACATGAAATTTCCTGGCCATGGAGCTCATGTTCTAGAAAAGGGAGAAGCTAGGAAAAAGTACAGGAGAAGTAAAATATATAGTATATCAGACAGGGATAGATGTAATGAAAAAAAACAAGGAACATAAATAAACCAAACATTTTTTTTTTAATGTCAGAGAGAACAGCTATGGGGGGAAGGGGTATACAATTTTTAAAACAGATTGGTCAGGGAGAGTCTCACAAGGTAAGTTTATCTGGGAGATGAGAGATCCAGCACAAGGCCCTAAGGCTGAACCATATATGATGTATTGGAGCAATAGCAAGGAGGCTAGAATGGCTGGACTTGGGAAAATGAGGAGTAATGAGATCAAAAAGACAGTGGATTGGAGATGTGTTAGTAGAGAAAGAGAAGTGAATGGTAACTTAGATTTTTGGCTAGAGTTACCATTTACTAAAATGGAAAAGCCTGCAGGACAAGCTGATCTGGAAGAGACAATCAGGACTTTGTGGGTATCAGATTATACGGAAGACATATAGAATAAACAAATCCATGGTGAATCTGGAGATCAGGGGAGAAGTCCAAGTTGGAGATTAATGAGTAGGCAGTTGTCAGAGAAGAGAGTGTATTTAAAGCCATGCTAATAAATACAACCATCAAGGATGGAAAAAGAACAAGAAGTTCAAGGACAATCCTGGAGCACTTCAACATTAAGAAATCAAGAAAATAAGGAGAAATGAGCAAAAGAAATAGAGAATAAACAGCCAGAGAAGAAAACCTGGGGAAATCCCAAAGCTAAGTGAAGAAACTGTTGCAAAATAGAGAAAAAGATCCTTTGTGTTGATGCTGCTATAAGTCAAGCAAGATGAGAACTGAGAATTGGCCAATGGATTTGTTGGTCTTGTTTGTCTTCTCTCCTGCAGTGATGTGAACATCATTATTACAGGAAGTCTTTTCTTAGTCATTAGTAAATTCTTAAGGCTTCCCTAGTGGCTCAGCAGACAAGAATCCTCCTGCAAATGAAGGAGATGTGGGTTCAGTCCCTGGGTCAGGAAGATCCCCTGGAGAAAGAAATGACAGCCCGTTCCAGAATTGTTGCCTGGAAAAAATCCCATGAACATAGGGGCCTCACAGACTATGGTTCATGGGGTCACAAACAGCCAGACACATCTTAGCAACTAAAATGACAATAGTAAATTCTGAGTGACTAGAACAGTGTCTGGTACATAATTCATGTTAAATAAATGCATATTAATAAACAAATAGATCTTTGTTATGAATATAAATAAAGCAATGCAAAATAACATTTTAAATGATGGTAAATTGTTCATAAACATTGTTAGAAAAAAGTAGGACTTTGCTGTAAAATCTCAGGTTCTAGATGACACTACTTTACAAAATTTAGAGAGGTAACAGTATCTAGAAAAGAAAAACTTGGAAATAAAACAACAATTTGCATCCCTAATTCTGCTTTAGTATCCAGATTACTTATTTTACCTAAACCTTGCACATTTACAAACACTGCCATTTTATATAATGTTTTGCAATGACACATTACATTACAAATTACAGCTCTTAATTGACAGACGCTGAAGAACTCCACTAGAATCACATTAGTTATATAACATTTTACAGACTGCTTGAAACTGAGCAGGACATGTGGGGCCATCCCAAGTTTAAAAGAAAAAAAGGCCTTTTTGTGTCCCCACTTTCATTTGTAGGGAAAAGCGTCAGCCACCTAAACTTACTTCCCTGAGTTTCAAAGATCAGGTGCAAACCATTACTAATCAGGAAAGTGAAGGAATGCAGAGATAAAGGAAAAGCTGTCAAACAATGTGATGGTTTAGTCACTAAGTTGTATTTGACTCTTGGAACCCCTTGGACTGTAGCCTGCCAGGCTCCTCTATCCATGGGATTTCCCAGGCAAGAATACTGACTGGGGTAGGTAGCCATGCCCTTCTCCAGGGGATCTTCCCAACCCAGGGATTGAATCCCAGTCTTTGACATTGCAGGCAGATTCTTTACCTTTACCAACTAAACCACCAGGGAAGTCAAACTATAATGCAGTGATAAAATCTTAGCTCCTTCTCAAGAGATATACCTAACTATCTGAGTTCTCCTGCAGGAAGTAAGGACCCCACCCAGGTGGAGGATGGTAACTTCAGGCTGAGCACAAGATCCCTGGAGCACTGCCCTGTTACCTTACCACCAACCAATCAGAAGAAAGTCATGTACCCTGCAGTTCTCACCCCAAATCCTGCCTTTAAAATTAAACCTCTTTTCTGAAAACTGTCAGGGAGTTTGGCAGTTTTTTAGCATCAGTTGCCTGTTCACTTTGCTTTGCCCTCATATTAAACTGTTCTCAGTTCTAAATTCCGACATTTCAGTCTGTTTGGCCTCACTGTGTGTCAGGCGCACAAACTTGGATTTAGCAACATGCTCACACTCTTAAAATCAAATTTTAGACTCGTGCTACCATTGCCAATTGGAGTCTAAACTCTCTGAATGTGGCACAATACTTTCCATGAGGCAGAGTTTATAGTTCAAAATGACATAAAATTTCAGCACTATAGCCACCAAAATAAATTAACAAGTGAAGAATGTTGATGGCACAGGCAGGGTGCAACAGTAACATGTCATTAAGTGAAGTTAGAGCAGAACATTTCTACCGAGTTCCTACCTAGATTTTATCCTGAGATATGCAAGACTAGATATCTGTATATCGTGTAAGTTTTAATAATATGCATGTTCATGCTCAGTCACTTCAGTCGTGTCTGACTCTGCGACCCCATGGACTGCCCACCAGGTTCCTCCATACATGGTATTCTCCAGGTCAAGAATACTGGAGTGGGCTGCCATGCCCTCCTCCAGGGGATCTTCCCAAGTTACCAATAATATAACTGTCATATTATCAAAGATACAAATTCAACATATATTTTTCCAATCAAGTTTTAGGTAAAAGAGTACTTAAGTCTTTCAATTAAACGTGTCCTATTGTTTCAGCAGGGGCTTCCCAGATGGCTCAACTGTAAAGAAGCTTCCTGCCAATGCAGGAGATGTGGGTTCAATCCCTGGGTGGGAAGATCCCCTGGATGAGGAAATGGAAACCCACTTCAGTATTCTTGCCTGGGAAATCCCATGGATAGAGGAGCCTGGCATGCTACAGTCCATAGGGTCACAAATTTGGATTTGACTTAATGATTCAGTCAGTTCAGTCACTCAGTCGTGTCCGACTCTTTGTGACCCCATGGACTGCAGCACACCAGGCTTCCCTGTCCATCATCAACTCCCGGAGCCTACTCAAAATCAGAAACATGTTCATCTCATTGGTGATGCCATCCAACCATCTCATTCTCTGTTGTCCCCTTCTCCTCCTGCATGGAGAAAGGAATGGCAAACCACTTCAGTGGTCTTGCCTCAAGAACTCCATGAACAGTATGAAAAGACTTAGTGACTAAACAACAATTGTTTCAGCAAGTCTAATGGAGAGTCATCTTATTCAGTAAATAATTCTAGAGCAATTAGTTAGTCCCAGCTGATGACTGATTTTATAATATTAGTTGAATATTGGGTGGGATGCAAACAAATCTACCAGAATTTTCCTAGGCAATTTGCCAGAGAGAATTCTTGTCAAGAAAAACAGTGCTGTGATTTCAACTTTGAACTATGAACTGTACATTGTGTGAACATGTCAAATACACATCCCACAAATAACCTCATGCTCTTTTTGAAAAATCTTGCCAAATGCAATGAATCTGATTTAGTGGAAAAAAATGTTGAAGGCCAAGAAAAATACACACATTGTGTATAGAGTGTCAATAATTCCGGAAATATTAGTTTACCTCTATTTATGATTTCACTTTAAAAGAATGCAGTGTTGTTTCTGCTGAAATATTTTTACCATAATTAGTTCATTTTTCTCCCAAGGAAACATTTTCTTCACATGTTATTACACTTGTACATTATTTTTTTTTAGAGTAATTAATTCAGCTTTTTAAAATATGATGTTATTGAAGTCAGGGTTTCTGATTTTGCACCCCCAGCCATTCCTCATTCCCATGAGGAATTCTTAAATTATTAAAATTATACCCTGTGACCTAAATTCTGCCCACATCACTGTATAGAATACAGATAAAAAATTGCCCCTGTTTTCAATATAAAATATACTTTTAATAAGAAGATATTAGATGGATACAAATAGTGGAAGAATGAAAACAGAAACTTTGGAGAATCAAGAATCCAACTAGAAATAAAAGGACAGTCATTAATGGAAAGTGCTGTAATCAGGGGCTTCCCTGGTGGCTCAGTGGAAAAGAATCCTACAGTCCATGGGGTCGCAGAGAGTTGGACACAACTTAAGGACTAAACAACAACAGTTGTAATACAGAGCCAAGGAACAGCATCAAAACAGGTGTCTAAAGTAACCAACAGGAGCAAGCTGGGCTGCTCAATAAACTGCAAAATTGCAGCCCTAAATTTCTGCTGATTTTTCATGGGGGAGAGGAATACAGTTTCTTCAATGTCTAGCAATGTGTAGCATATTAACCTTACTAATTATCTTCTGAGAAATGTAAAGCTCAAATGAAGAGCTATTCTGTAAAATCACCTGATGATTCTTCTTATTTCATGATATATAATAAAATATTTAATATGTGGCAGATAGTAGACATTAAATAGCCATTTGTGAATTAATATAAATGGACAAAGAAAAACACATCAGGAAAGTAAACCACAATGAAAAATAAAATTTGCATCTGCTATTAAATATAAAAACATAATGAGTATGACTTCCTCTGCCCTTTTATACAACTTCTAAGCATTATAGGTAGTTGAAAGAAAAACAAAAAGTCCTAAATGCCTTCACCAATATATTGCAATTACCTTTATTTCTTGTTTAGATACATAAATTGCTGTTTATGAAGTACCTTGATTTGAGAAATAAAAAACTACACTCACTAATGGTGACACCTACATCCTACAGAACATTAGATCTTAATCTTGCAAGGGTCACATGACTCTCTGAGGATTGAACAGTAAAACAACAAGCCCTCTCTACAGAAATGTGCACATCTTATACAAAATACCATACTCAATTTGGGGACTATTCATGCCATTCATTGAAACCTGAAAAGGCCCATAAGATCCAGATTAAGAAAACGTCCTAAAGAGGAAATGACAATAAAGCTACAGATTTGTTATTACCTCTTTAAAAAGCCAAGAAAGATTAATTATATCAGTGCATCATATAACATCCCACATAATACAGGAAACAAATTACTTTGAATTTATATTCCCCAAGCTAAAATTAGCTTTAATAGGTATTAATAGACTAAATTTTGTTAACTGGTGACAGGAAAAGTAAAACAAAATGAAATATGTTGGAGAGAAAGTTTAATTATGTAGAGCTTCCCTGTTGGCTCAGTGGTAAAGAATTCACCTGCCAATGCAGGAGATGCAGGTTCAGTCCCTGGGTCAGGAAAATCCCCTGGAGAATGAAATGGCAACCCACTTCAATATTCTTGCCTGGAGAATACCATGAACAGAGGAACCTGGCAGACTACAGTCCATGGGGTTGCAAAAGAGTCAGACATGACTGAGCAATTAAACAACAATTATTAACATGTAGAATTATATAATTAAATGCTAGATTAGACAACTTTAAGCAGGAATTTGTTCACTACACAACTTTTGAGAGTTGCTACCATATCAATACACAAAAGTGGGATAGGTTATGTACCATTTTTTTTTACCATGAAGTCCAATTTTCCTCAAAACACTTGTTACCTGTTGCTGGAAATTACTTATGATGGCTGTGGTAGAGCTAAAATGCAGGAGACCCACGTTCGATCCTTGGGTCAGGAAGATCCCCTGGATCCTGAAGGCTTGGAGCCTTCAACACTTCTCTCTCAACAATTGATAAAACAATCAGACAGAAAACCAGCAAGTATACAGAAGAACTTGACAACATCATCAACCAACAGAATCGCAACATTTATAGAACAATTAACCCAACAACAGCATAATACACATTTTTTTCAAATGCATGAGAAATATACATCATGATAGACTATATTATGGGACATAAAACAAGTCTCAAAATTTAAAATAATTCAAATCACATTCAGTGGGTTCTCCAAATGGAAAATAACTAGAAATGAACAAGAAAGATAACAGGAAAATCTACAAACACTTAGGAACTAAATAACACACTTCAAAGGTAAAGAATCTGCTTACAATGCAGGAGACCCAGGATCGATGCCTGGGTCAGGAAGATCCCCTGGAGAAGGAAATAGCAACCCACTCCAGTATTCTTGCCTGGAGAATTCCATGGACAAAGGAGCCTGACAGGCTACAGTCCATGCAGTCCATGGGGTCACAACTGAGTGACTAACACTTTCACTTTCAAATAATAAATAGAAGAAAAAGAAAAGTTCAAGAAAAATTTAAAGATACATTGAACAGAACAAAAATGCATCAATCTATGGGAGACTGCTAAGAGTGCTGAGACAAAAAAGTTTACAGCATGAACTTAATGCAGTAGAAAAGGGGGAAATTCTCAAATCAATAGTTTAAGCTCCCACTTCAAGAACCTCGATAAAGAAGAGCAAAATAAACCCTGAGCAAGCAGAAGGATGAAAAAAAGTAAGGAGAAGAAACTAATGAAATTGGAACAGCACAGAGAAGCCAAAATTGCCCCACACAAATAACACCCAACTGACTCTGAAGAAGGCTGAGCGTGGAAGAATTGATGCTATTGAACTGTGGTGTTGGAGAAGACTTTTGAGAGTCCCTTGGACTGCAAGGAGATCCAACCAGTCCATTCTGAAGGAGATCAGCCCTGGGATTTCTTTGGAAGGAATGATGCTAAAGCTGAAACTCCAGTACTTTGGCCACCTCATGCGAAGAGTTGACTCATTGGGAAAGACTCTGATGCTGGGAGGGATTGGGGGCAAGAGGAGAAGTGGACGACAGAGGATGACATGGCTGGATGGCATCACTGACTCGATGGACGTGAGTCTGAGTGAACTCCGGGAGTTGGTGATGGACAGGGAGGCCTGGTGTGCTGCGATTCATGGGGCCGCAAAGAGTCGGACATGACTGAGCGACTGATCTGACTGATCTGATATCTGTCAGAGGTGAAAAAGCAATTCAATGTAAAAAAAAAAAAATCACCTCTTAAATAAACAATGCTGGACAATTAAACATTCATAAGCCAGAAAATGAAACTCAAACTAAGTCTCACTCTTTATACAAAAATCAGCTCAAAATGGACCACAAATGAAAATATAAAACACAAAATTACAAAACTTTTAGAGGGGAAAAAAAAAAAGAAAATCTTGAAAATCAAGGTTTAGGCTGAATGCTCTGCAGTTCAGTTCAGTTCGGTCACTCAGTCGTGTCCAACTGTTTGCGACCCCATGAATTGCAGCATACCAGGCCTCCCTGTCCATCACCAACTCCCAGAGTTCACTCAAACTCATATCCATTGAGTCGGTGATGCCATCCAACCATCTCACCCTCTGTTGTCCCCTTCTCCTCCTTCCCCCAATCCCTCCCAGCATCAGAGTCTTTTCCAATGAGTCAACTCTTCGCATGAGGTGGCCAAAGTATTGGAGTTTCGGCTTTAGCATCAGTCCTTCCAAAGAACACCCAGGACTGATCTCCTTTAGAATGGATTAGAGCCTATTACACAGAGTGAAGTAAGCCAGAAAGAAAAACACCAATAGAGTATACTAATGCATATATATGGAATTTAGAAAGATGATAACAATAACTCTGTGTACGAGACAGCAAAAGAGACACTGATGTATAGAACAATCTTTTGGACTCTGTGGGAGAGGGAGAGGGTGGGATGATTTGGGAGAATGGCATTGAAATATGTATAATATCATATATGAAACGAGTCGCCAGTCCAGGTTTGATGCACGATACTGGATGCTTGGGGCTGGTGCACTGGGACGACCCAGAGGGATGGTATGGGGAGGGAGGAGGGAGGAGGGTTCAGGATGGGGAACACATGTATACCTGGGGCAGAGTCATTTCAATATATGGCAAAACCAATACAATATTGTAAAGTTAAAAAATAAAATAAAATTAAAAAAAAAAAAATAGAATGGATTGGTTGGATCTCCTTGCAGTCCAAGGGACTCTCAGAATGTTCTTAGACAACACCAAAAGGAAAAAAATGATAAATTGGAATTTGTCAAAATTAAAAACCTTTGTTCTATAAAAGATCATGTAATAAATGTGAAAAGACAAGTTGTAGTCCATAAGAAAATACTTACAAACCACACAAAGGACTAGTCTCTAAAATACATAAAGAACAGTTAAAAAAAAAAAGTGCAACTAGAACATGGGCAAAAGACATGAAGAGACATGTCAACAAAGAAGATATACAGGTGGCAAGTAAGTACAGGAAAAGATGGCCAGCATCAGTAGCCAGTAGGAATGCCTTAAAACCACAAGGAGATATCACTCTACAGTTTCGAGAATGCTAAGACAAAAACCAGTAGCAACCCCACAAGCTGGCAAGGATGCAGAGACTCTTGATCACTCAAACTTTGCTGTTGATACAGACACTCTAAAAAGTTGGGCATATTCCTAAAAAGCTGAAATGTGATTATCATATAACCCAGCAATTGCACTTCTGGGCATATATCCCAGAGAAATAAAAAAAATCACATTCACAAGATAAACCTGTACACCTATGTCTATAGCAGCCTTATTCATAACAGCCAAAACAACTCAGGTATCTTTCAATGGGTGAATGATTAAACAAACTGTGGTACAATCCATATGATGAATAACTACCAATCAATAAAAAGGAATGAACTTTTGATACGCACAATGACCTCAGTGAAGCTCCAGAAAATTATGCTGAGTTAAAAAAAAAAAAAAAGCCAACCCAGGTTACCTATTGTACCACTCCATTTAATGTAACATTCCTGAAATGACAAAATTATAGAAATGAAGAACACATTTGCAGTTGTCAAGGGTTATAAGGAAGGAGTGGTGGTGAGTGAGAGTGACTATGGTTATATGAGGGCATATACCAGAAGAGATCCTTGTAGTGAGGAAAATGTTGTCTATCTTGACTGCATCAATGTCAATATCAAGGCCACAGTGTGTTATATTTCTGTAGAATGTTACCACTGAGGGAGGAATGGCTAAAGGATACATGGGATCTCTATTATTCCTTACAACTACAACTAAATCTACAAATATCTCAAAATAAAATTTTATATTCAAAAACATTTACATAAAGATTAAGAAATGTGCTACCAGTATTTATTATCAACAGAAAATTAAGAGATGATTGTGGAAATTAATACATGAACCTTAGATTGTTTTTGTTCAGCTCCATTACCTGTCTTGGTTTTATCTGGGTTATATCTCTGAATACTTTCTCAACCAACCTCTTCTGCCAAAGGCCCCCACCAATTCTGTGCTTCTAGCTGACTGTATTCCACGTCTTCTTCCAACAATGCTATGGTGGCCCAGAAAAAAAGCCAGACATTTATGAGTTTCTTATGTATTTGCTGACCTTTTTCTTCTGTTGTTCAGTCACTCAGTCCTGTGCGATTCTTTGTGACACCATGGACTGCTGCACATCAGGCTTTCTGGTCCTTCATTATCTCTAGGAGTTTGCTCAAATTCATGTCCATTGAGTCGGTTAAAAGTGAAAGTGAAAATGTTAGTTGCTCGGTCGTGTCCAACTGCCCTCCAGGTTCCTCTGTCCATTGGATTCTCCAGGCAACAGTACTAGAGTGGGTTGCCATTTCCTTTTCCAGCGGATCTTCCTCACCCAGAGATGGAATTTGGGTCTCTCACATTGCAGATGGATTCTTTACCATCTAAGTCACCAAGGAAGCCCCTGGAAATATCATGCAAACATCTCATGCTCTGTTGCCCTCTTCTGTTCCTGCCCTCAATCTCTGCCAGCATCAAGATCTTTTCCAGTGAGTTGGCTCTTCGCATCAGGTAGCCAAAGTATTGGAGCTGCAGCTTCAGCATCAGTCTTTCCAATGAATATATACAGTTGATTTCCTTTAGGATTGACTGGTTTGATCTCCTTGCTGTCCAAGGAACTCTCAAGAGTCTTCTCCAACACCACAGTTCAAAAGCCTCAATTCCTCAGCACTCAGCCTTCTTTATTGTCCAACTCTCACATCCATACATGACTACTAGAAAAACCATAGCGTTGACCATACAGTCCTTTTTGGACCTTTTTTGGTAAAGTGATGTCTCTGCTTTATAATACGCTGTCTAGGTTTGTCACAGCTTTTCTTCTGAGGAGAAAGCATTTTTTTATTTCACGGCTGCAGTTACCATCCACAATGATTTTGGAGTCCAAGAAAAGAAAATCTGTCACTGTTTCCATGTTCTTCTACTGCACGGGTACTAGTATGAATCTTTTTTTAAAGCCAGTGAATCATGAATACAGACCTATCAGAATGAACACCATTCCATGAAAGGCCAGCTACATGTTTAGTAAACAGCTCTTGGTGAGGATGGTGAGGGAATTTCTAAAGCTTGCCAACTCGTAAACATTCCTGAGGCTTCCCAGATGGCACCAGTGGAAAGAACACATCTGCCAATGCAGGAGACACGAGAGACACAGGTTTGATCCCTGGGTCAGGAAGATCCCCAGGAGGAGGGCATGGAAATCCACTCCAGTATCTTGCCTGGAGAATCCCATGGACAGAGGAGCCAGGCAGGCTACAGTCCATAGGGTCACAAAGAGTCCTACCTGACTGAAGCAACTTAGCACCCACGAACGCAAACATTCCTGCCATGTTCTATTTCAAACTACTAATGAACTGGAAGAGAGATGGAGAATGGCCTCTTTTGAGTAAGAATATGATACCAAGGGTTGAAAAACAAATACTAAAATGCCCAAGATTTTGACCTTCAACTTTAAAAACTGCAATGGAACTAGGAGATATGTGTGAACTTAAATAAACTTATGTGATGTTAAATTAATGAAACAAGCCATCAGATTGAAGTGGTGTTAATGCCTGGGTGGCCTATGTAAGCAAAACAAAATCTCAGCCTGTAAATGCCTCAAGGTTATGAAATCAAAAGTGTACACCCGTGGTAGATTCATGTTGATGTATGGCAAAACTGATACAATGTTGTAAAGTAATTAGCCTCCAATTAAAATAAATAAATTTATATTTTAAAAAAATGCTAAGGACAACCAATCACAAACAGCCAACAGGGCTTTACGTCATTTGTTGTTGTTACTCTGTCGCTAAGTTGTGTCCGACTCTGCGACCCCATGGACTGCAGCACGCTAGGCTCCTCTGTCCTTCACTATTTCCCCAGAGTTTGCTCAAATTCATGTCCTTTGAGCCAGTGATGATATCTAACCATCTCATCCTCTACCGCCCCCTTCTCCTTTTGCCTTCAATCTTTAAGCTATAGCCAATCAGCAATTTCCTTTCTTTGCTTCTGCATCCTCTCTAGGTAAGGCTTTACCCTGGCTCCTGTCCAAGGAGTACTCCTAACGACTTCTGGTTTGGCACTGCCCAGTTCAAATCAATTTTTGTTCAAGTAAACTTTTTAAAAATTTTACTATGCCTCATTTATCTTTTAACAGTGGTCACTCAAAATTGGTCACATTTTCCCCCCTGAATATCTCTTGCTTAGTAGGCTCTAATGATCAAAGGCAAGTGAGGGCTGAAAGTTTCCTTTTCTACAACTCACCACTAGAATACATGGAAAACAAAGTTAGCTGCACAATGAATTCTGCCACGTGTATAAGCATTTATGGCAAAGGGACACAAACCCAGGTCTGTCAGCAAGATGAAGTCCTCAAGGGCCACTAGGCTCCAACAAGAGCCTCATATGAAAGATTCAGAGACAAACACAGCTTTCTGCAAGCCGGATGAGCTGATCTAAGTGTCTGGCTGAATCACACAATGGCCCATCCTTTAAGTCTTGGGATACGAGACTGAAGGAAAGTCTATGTATCTGTACCAATCCCAATGGATTAAACTGAGGGACGCTCCTAGTTCTTCTACCACAGCCATGCAAAAGTGGTGGTGCTTAATTCATATATATTAAAAATTCACATTTAATCAATGAAAATGTTTGTCTAAAATCATTTATGGTAGTTAATAGAATCTCTTGCAGATTTAGATAATTCTCTGTTTGAAATGCTAACTTCTCAGTCTGTGGATTCCTGACTAGGTCATTTCAAATGTTAACAGATGTGGTTTAAAAATAAGTTACACATATATATCACACTTGCTATTTATATGTTTTTAAAAGTAACTTATAGACAATATAACAAAAACTGCCTTTAAGATCTGTTGCAGTATTTTACTTCAGGAAAATGCTATATATTTTTTAAATATAGCATTTAAATATGCTTATTTAAATGCCATATGTGAATAAATGTGCAGAATATATGTGCATGCTGCTGCTGCTAAGTCACTTCAGTCGTGTCCAACTCTGTGCGACCCCATAGATGGCAACCCACCAGGCTCCTCTGTCCCTGGGATTCTCCAGGCACGAACACTGGAGTGGGTTGCCATTTCCTTCTCCAAGTTCCTTTTCTTTTAAGGAAAAGCTGGGAAGACTGAACTAGCCTCAAAGAGTGGAAACAGCATTTCGGTTCATTTGATTCTCACATTAAATAATATTCAACCTACTTAACTATCTAGTGGATTTTTTTTATTTTTTTGAGAAAATGTATTTGAAAATGTATTAAGTATTATACTACAAATGGTAATAGCTAATATTTCAATTCAGTTCAGTTCAGTAGCTCAGTTGTGTCTGACTTTTTGCGACCCCATGAACCGCAGCACGCCAGGCCTCCCTGTCCATCACTAACTCCGGAGTTTACCCAAACTCATGTCCATTGAATCAGTGATGCCATCCAACTATCTCAATCTCTGTCATCCCCTTCTCCTCCTGCCCTCAATCTTTCCCAATATCAGTGTCTTTTCAAATGAGTCAGCTCTGTGCATCAGGTGGCCAAAATATTAGAGTTTCAGCTTGAACATCAGTCCTTCCAATGAACACCCAGGACTGATCTCCTTTAGGATGGACTGGTTGGATCTCCTTGCAGTCCAAGGGACTCTCAAGAGTCTTCTCCAACACCACAGTTCAAAAACATCCATACTTTGGCAGTCAGCTTTCTTTATAGGCCAACTCTCACATCCATACATGGCTACTGGAAAAACCATAGCCTTGACTAGAAGGACCTTTGTTGACAAAGTAATGTCTCTGCTTTTGAATATGCTGTCTAGGTTGGTCATAACTTTCCTTCCAAGGAGTAAGCTTTTTTTAATTTCATGGCTGCAATCACCATCTGCAGTGATTTTGGAGACCAAAAAAATAAAGTCAGCCACTGTTTCCACTGTTTCCCCATCTATTTGCCATGAAGTGATGGGAATGGATGCCATGATCTTAGTTTTTGGAAAGTTGAGCTTTAAGCCAAATTTTTCACTCTCCTCTTTCACTTTTATCAAGAGGCTCTTTAGTTCTTCTTCATTTTCTGCCATTAGGGTGGTGTCATTTGCATATCTGAGGTTATTGATATATCTTCTGGCAATCTTGATTCCAGCTTGTGCTTCTTCCAGCTCAGAGTTTCTCATGATGTACTCTGCATATAAGTTAAATAAGCAGGGTGACAATATACAGGCTTGATGTACTGCTTTTCCTATTTGGAAACAGTCTGTTGTTGCTTCCTGACCTGCATACAGAAAGAGGCAGGTCAAGGCGGTCTGGTATTCTTATCTCTTTCAGAATTTTCCACAGTTTATTGTGATCCACACAGTAAAAGGTTTTGGCGTAGTCTATAAAGCAGAAATAGATGTTTTTCTGGAACTCTCTTGCTTTTTCAATGATCCAGCAAATATTGACAATTTGATCTCTGGTTCTTCTGCCTTTTCTAAAACCAGCCTGAACATCTGGAAGTTCATGGTTCACGTACTGTTGAAGCCTGGCTTGGAGAATTTTGAGCATTACTTTGCTAGCGTGTAAGATGAGTGCAATTGTGCATTAGTTTGAGCATTCTTTGGCATTTCCTTTCTTTGGAACTGGAACAAAAACTGACCTTATCCAGTCCAGTGGCCACTGCTGAGTTTTCCAAATTTGCTGACATATTGAGTGCAGCACTTTCACAGCATCATTTTTCAGGATTTGAAATGGCTCAACTGGAATTCCATCACCTCCACTAGCTTTGTTCGTAGTGATACTTCCTAAGGCCCACTGGACTTCACATTCCAGGATGCTGGCTCTACGTGAGTGATCACACCATCGTGATTATCTGAGTCATGAAGATCTTTTTTGTACAGTTCTTCTGTGTATTCTTGCCACCTCTTCTTAATATCTTCTGCTTCTGTTAGGTACATACCATTTCTGTCCTTTATTGAGCCTATCTTTGCAAGAAATGTTCCCTCGCTTTCTCTAATTTTCTTGAAGAGATCTCTAGTCTTTCCTATTCTATTGTTTTCCTCTATTTCTTTGCACTGATCACTGAGGAAGGTTTTCTTATCTCTCCTTGCTATTCTTTGGAACTCTGCATTCAAATGGGTATATCTTTCCTTTTCTCCTTTGCTTTTTTCTTCTCTTCTTTTCTCAGCGATTTGCAAGGCCTCCTCAGACATCCATTTTGGTTTTTTGCATTTCTTTTTCTTGAGGATGGTCTTGCTTCCTATCTCCTGTACAATGTCATGAACCTCCGTCCATAGTTCATCAGGCACTCTGTCTATCAGATCTAGTCCCTTAAATCTATTTCTCACTTCCACTGTATAATCATAAGGGATTTGATTTAGATCATACCTGAATGGTCTAATGGTTTCCCCCACTTTCTTCAATTTAAGTCTGAATTTGGCAATAAGGAGTTCATGATCTGAGCCACAGTCAGCTAATATTTACTGAATGTTAACTAGTGCCAGGCATTGTGCTAAATACATGATACAATTTACATCTCTTTCTATCCATAGATCAACCCTCTTAGTAGGTATTACCATTGCCCCTATTTTATATATAAGAAAACTGAGGTGTAGAGCTTTTTTCAGTAATACTTCCTCCATGGATCAGCTTTGCTCCAGTAGTTGTGCCCAACTCTTTTTGACCTCATGGACTGTAGCCCACCAGGCTCCACTGTCCATGGAATTTTCCAGGCAAGAATACTGGAGTGGGTTGTCACACTCTTCTCCAGGGGATCTTCCCTGTCCAGGAATCAAACCCACATCATCTGCATTGGCAGGCAGATTCTCTACCACTGCACCACCCGGGAAGCCCAGGTGGAAAAGTGGTGAACTCAAGGTTCTAACTCAGATATTCTAGTCTCTAACATCTGTTCTTAGCCATTACTCAGCGTTTCTATTCTAAACAAGCACTCTAGGCCCTCCCCATGGAGATTCTGATTCTGTAGGCCTAAGGGACCCAAGAAGCTACATAAGCAAGAAGTCCTCTTGTAAGCAGATAGGGTAGGGAGATCCCTGGAAAAAGAGAACCAGGCATGGCTTTCTTGACTTAAGAGAAGCTATTTTGGGTTTAAGCCCTTTTGTGATCTAAGCCTGGCAAAAGTGCCTGTCCTTAAACAGAGCTCAGTAACTAAGGATCTTTAGGGAAGGGAGGGAAGGCAAGGACAAAGGAAAAGCAGTCAAGAAGCAACTGTTAGGGGTGGGATGGGGAGGGAGTTTCAAGAGGGAGCGGACATATGTATACCTATGGCTGATTCACGATTCAAGTTGATGTTTGGAAGAAACCAACAAAATTCTGTAATGCAAGTATCCTTCAATTAAAAAATAAATAAATTTAAATTTAAAAAATAAACAATTGTTGTTGCTGTTTTTGTTGTTGTTCAGTCTCTAAGTTGTTTCTGGCTCTTTGCAACCCCGTGGACTGGAGCACACCCGGCTTCCCTGTCCTTCACTATCTCCCAGCACTGGCTCAAACTCATGTCCACTGAGTCAGTAATGCCATCCCACCATCTCATCCTTTGTCATTTCCGTCTCCTTCTTCCCTCAATCTTTCCCAGCATTAGGGTCTTTTCCAATGAGTCGGCTCCTCGAATCAGGTGGCCAAAGTATTAGAGCTTCAGTTTCAGCATCAGTCCTTCCAATGAATCTTTAAGGTTGACTTCCTTTAAGATTCACTGGTTTGATCTCCTTGCAGTCCAAGGGACTCTCGAGAGCACCACACTTCAAAAGCATCAATTCTTCAGTGCACAGCCTTCTTTATGGTTCAACTCTCGCATCCACACATGACTACTACTGGAAAAACCATTGTTCAATGAAACAGATTCTGAGTTCCTCCTCAAGGAATATACATAACAACCTGATACATATCTTTGAATTCTGTAGGAACTAAAGGCCCTCACCCAAGTAGGAGAATGGATGATGATATTTACCTTTCTTGACTTTAATTAACTTTACCAACAAAGGCCTGCTTAGTCAAAGCTATGGCTTTTCTAGTAGTCATGTGTGGATGTGAGAGTTGGACTATAAAGAAAGTTGAACGCTAAAGAATTGATGCTTTTGAACTGTGGTGTTGGAGAAGACTCTTGAGAGTCCCTTGGACTGCAAGGAGATCCAACCAGTCCATCCTAAAGGAAATCAGTGCTGAATATTCATTGGAAGAATTAATGCTGAAGCTGAAACTCCAATACTTTGGCCACCTGATGCAAAGAATGGACTCACTGGAAAAGATCCTGATGCTGGGAAAGATTGAAGGCAGGAGGAGAAGGGGATGACAGAGGATGAGATCGTGGGATGGCATCACTGACTCAACTGGCATGAGTTTGAGCAAGCTCTGAGAGTTGGTGATGGACAGGGAAGCCTGGTGAAGTCCATGGGGTCGCAAAGAGTCAGACACGACTGAGAGACTGAACTGAACAAGACTCTGTCAACCTTTGCCCCACTTCTATACTGAATTCTCCTGTGCTCAAGCCTCTTTATGAATATGCAAGACCTTCAGCTTAAAACTTCCCTAATTCTGCTGTTCAAGGACACACTACTTTCGAAAATTTCCATACTATTTCAAGTAATGGACATTTGGGATTCCCCAATGGTTCAGATGGTGAAGAGTCTGCCTACAATGCAGGAGACTCGATTCAATCTCTGGGGCAGGAAGACCCCTCCCCCCTCCCCCCCCCCCCCCCCCCCCCCCCCCCCCCCCCCCGGAGAAGCAATCCACTCCATTATTCTTGCATGGAGAAACCCATGGACAGAGGATCCTGGTGGGCTACAGTCCATGGGGTCACAAAGAGTCAGCCACAACTGAGCAACTAACACTTTCACTTTCACTTTCTCTAGATCTTTGGCTTGGTTGTGCCTTTTGCCTTGACACCCACCAAGAGGTGAACCCAGTTTTCGGATAATACACCAACAAGATTCTTATGAACAAGTAAGTTTGGGAAATCCCACCCTATGTTATGCCAAATCAATGAAAATTCTAATGTACACATAACCTAAATTCTAACATATGTGTAACATATGTGTAAATTTCTAGCATATGTTCACAGAAATTCCTACATTTTAATTTTTTATGTACTATTTTGAGGATAAAAAAACATAGTTTTCCATCTCCATGTTTCCCCCATCTTTTAAGATGTACTCCATATTAGAGAACTCCACATCCCAAAGAAAATATCTAGAACCTTCCAGAAAACAGCAAAACATGATGTATTGATCATATTAAAATATAGAGTGAAAAAATAAAGGCTAATAAAAACAACTTTTTTCCTCTCATAATCCTCTTTAAAAATAACTAAAATAATCTCCATTAAATAAACATTGAATCTGTTCAGGTTAAAGAGAGTGGAAATAGTCGATATGATAAACTTCAGTCTAATGTTTTTTTAAAAAGTCTAACAACAAAATTAAAACTAACAGCCATAGGAACACTATGAAACTGTCTTTGGTTGTTCAGGGGAGGAATTATCATTTTCCCTCCACCCGTCTAGGTTCTCAGGTGAGATCACCTATAATAAAAGGCAGATTAACAGGAGAAAACAAACAGAAGCTTAATACTATGCACACCTCTTACAAATATGGGAGATGCCCAAGAAAACTGAGTACCCAGGAAATGGCCCAAGCATCATCTTAAATATGATCTCCAACTAAACAGATGGGAGACAGGGAGCCAGTCATGGGAGATTATCAGGCAAAGCACAATAAGCAAGGTTAAGGTTGTTATGCAGGGCCTCCTGGGTGGCTAAGTGGGTAAGGAATCCACCTCTGATGCAGGAGATGTGGGTTCAACCCCTGGGTCAGGAAGATCCCCTGGAGAAGGAAATGGCAACGCATGCCAGTATTCTTGCTTGGGAAATCCCATGGACAGAGGAGCCTGGAAGGCTACAGTTTATGGGGTCACAAAAGTCAGACACAACTTAGCAACTAAACCACCACCAAGGTTGTTATGCAGATTTAAGTTACAGCCTTCTCCACTGATAAAGAGTTTCTAGAGATTTGTTTATCCTCCTCTTCCCATTAGAGCTGGGAAACATCCTTAAAAATGGAGACCTCTCTTATGAATGTAAACGTTTCTTGCTGCTGCCGTTTAGTCACTCAGTTGTGTTTCACTCTTTGCAAACTGATGTACTGTAGCCCACCAGGCTCCACTGCCTATGGGATTTCCCAGGCAAGAATATTGGAGAGGGTTGTCATTCCCTTCTCCAGGGGATCTTCCTGACCTAGGGATCTAACTCTTATCTCTTATGTCACCAGCACTGGAAGGCAGATTCTTTACCACTCAGTTCAGTCACTCAGTCGTGTCCAACTCTTTGCACCCCCATGGATTGCAGCACACCAGGCTTCCCAGTCCGTTACCAACTCCTGGAGCTTACTCAAACTCATGTCCATTGAGTAGATGATACCATCCAACCATCTCATCCTCTGTCGTCCCCTCCTCCTCCCGCTTTCAATCTTTCCCAGCATCAAGGTCTTTTCCAGTGAGCCAGTTCAGGTGGCCAAAGTATTAGAGTTTCAGCCTCAACATCAGTCCTTCCAGTGAATATTCAGGACTGATTTCCATTACGATGGACAGGTTGGATCTCCTTGCAGTCCAAGGGACTCTCAAGAGTCTTCTCCAACACCACAGTTCAAAAGCATCAATTCTTTGGCACTCAGCTTTCTTCACAGTCCAACTCTCACATCCATACATGACCACAGGAAAAACCATAGCTTTGACTAGATGGACCTTTGTTGACAAAGTAATGTCTGTGCTTCTTAATATGCTGTCTAAGTTGGTCATAACTTTTCTTCCAAAGAGCAAGCGTCTTTTAATTTCATGGCTGGAGTCACCATCTGCAGTGATTTTGGAGCCCTCCAAAATAAAGTCCCTCACTGTTTCCATCATTTCTACATCTATTTGCCATGAAGTGATAGGACTGCATGCCATGATCTTAGTTTTCTGAATGTTGAGCTTTAAGCCAACTTTTTCACTCTCCTCTTTCTCTTTCATCAAGAGACTCTTTAGTTCTTCTTTGCTTTCTTCCATAACGGTGCTGTCATCTGCATATCTGAGATTATTGATATTTCTCCCAGCAATTTTGATTCCAGCTTGTGCTTCATCCAGCCCAGCATTTCGCATGATGTGCTCTGCATATAAGTTAAATAAGCAGGATGACAATATACAGCCTTAACGTACTCCTTTTCCCATTTGGAACCAGTCCATTTTTCCATGTCCAGTTCTGACTGTTGCTTCTTGACCTGCATACAGATTTCTCAGGAGGCAGGTCAGGTGGTCTGATATTCCCATCTTTGGAAGAATTTTCCAGAGTTTATTGTGATCCATACAGTCAAAGGCTTTGGCGTAGTCAATAAAGCAGTACTTCCAGGTGTTCAAGCTGGATTTAGAAAAGGCAGAGGAACCAGAGATCAAATTGCAAACATCCACTGGATCATCGAAAAAGCAAGAGAGTTCCAGAAAAACATTATTTCTGCTTTATTGACTATGCCAAGGCCTTTGACTGTGGATCACAATAAACTGTGGAAAATTCTTCAGAAGATGGGAATACCAGACAACCTGATCAGCCTCTTGAGAAACCTATATGCAGGTTAGGAAGCAACAGTTAGAACTGGACATGGAACAACGGACTGGTTCCAAATATGAAAAGGAGTATGTCAAGGCTGTGTATTGTCACCCTGCTTATTTAACTTATATGCAGAGCACATCATGAAAAACGCTGGGCTGGGAGAAGCACAAGCTGGAATCAAGATTGCTGGGAGAAATATCAATAACCTCAGATATGCAGATGACACCACCCTTATGGCAGAAAGTGAAGAGGAACTAAAGAGCCTCTTGATGAAAGAGAAAGAGGAGACTGAAAAAGTTGGCTTAAAGTTCAACATTCAGAAAACTAAGATCATGGCATCCAGTCCCATCACTTCATGGCAAATAGATGAAACAGTGGAAACAGTCACTGACTTTATTTTTCTGGGCTCCCAAATCACTGCAGATGGTGACTGCAGCAGTGAAATTAAAAGATGCTTACTCCTTGGAAGGAAAGTTATGACCAACATAAATAGCATATTAAAAAGCAGAGACATAACTTTGTAACAAAGGTCCTTCTAGTCAAGGTTATGGTTTTTCCAGTAGTCATGTATGGATGTGAGAGTTGGCCTATAAAGAAAGCTGAGCACCGAAGAATTGATGCTTTTGAACTGTGGTGTTGGAGAAGACTCTTGAGAGTCCCTTGGACAGCAAGGGGATCCAACCAGTCCATCCTAAAGGAAATCAGTTTTGGGTGTTCATTGGAAGGACTGATGTTGAAGCTGAAACTCCAATACTTTGGTCAGCTCATGCAAAGAGCTGACTCATTTGAAAAGACCCTGATGCTGGGAAAGATTAAGGACAGGAGGAGAAGGGGACGACAGAGGTTGAGATGGTTGAATGGCATCACCAACTTAATGGACATGGGTTTGGGTAGGCTCTGGGAGTTCATGATGGACAGGGAGGCCTGGCATGGTGCGGTTCATGGGGTCACAAAGAGTGGTACATGCCTGAGAAACTGAACTGAAGTGAACCAAGGTGTTTCTCTGGAACTTTATTGCTTTTTCAATGATCCAAGAGATGTTGGCATTTTGATCTCTGGGTCTGCCTTTTCTAAATCCAGCTTGAACATCTAGAAGTTCACGGTTCACGTATTCATGAAGCCTGGCTTGGAGAATTTTGAGCATTACTTTGCTAGCATGTTAGATGAGTACAACTGTGCAGTAGTTTGAACATTCTTTGGCATTGCTCTTCTTTAGGATTGGAATCGCAGAAGGCAATGGCACCCCATTCCAGTACTCTTGCCTGGAAAATCCCTTGGACACAGGACCCTGGTGCGCTGCAGTCCATGGGGTCCCTAAGAGTCAGACATGACTGAGCGACTTCCCTTTCACTTTTCAGTTTCATGCATTGGAGAAGGAAATGGCAACGCACTCCAGTGTTCTTGCCTGGAGAATCCCAGGGGCGGGGGAGCCTGGTGGGCTGCCATCTGTGGGGTCACACAGAGTCAGACACGACTGAAGCGACTTAGCAGCAGCAGCAGCAGGGTTGGAATGGAACTGATCTTTATCAGTCTGTGGCTACTGCTGAATTTTCCAAATTTGCTAGCATATTAAGTACAGCATTTTCACAAAATCATCTTTCAGGATTTGAAATCATTGGAATTCCATTACCTCCACTAGCTTTGTTCATAGTGATGCTTCTTAGGGTCCGCTTGACTTTGCATTCCAGGATGTCTGGCTCTAGGGGAGTGATCACACCATTTTGGTTTTCTGGGTCATGAAGATTGAAGATCTTTTTTGTATAGTTCTTCTGTGTATTCTTCCCACCTCTTCTTAATATCTTCTGCTTCTGTTAGGTCCATACCATTTCTGTCCTTTATTGTGCCCATCATTGCATGAAATGTACCCTTGGTATCTCTAATTTACTTGAAGAGATCTCTAGTCTTTCCCATTCTATTGTTTCCCTCTATTTTTTTGCATTGATCACTGAGAAAGCCTTTCTTATCTCTCTTTGTTATCTTTGGAATTCCTCATTCAAATGGGTATATCTTTTCTTTCTCCTTTGCCTTTCCCTTCTTTTCTTTTCTCAGCTATTTGTAAGGCCTCCACAGGCAAACATTTTGCCTTTTTGCATTTCTTTTTCTTGATCACTGCCTCTTGTACAATATCACAACCTCCATCCAAAGTTCTTCAGGCACTCTATCAGATCTAAACCCTTGAATCTATTTGTCACTTCCACTGTTTCTTCATAAGGGATTTGATTTAGCTCATCATACCTGAATGGTCTAGTGGTCTTCCCTACTTTCTTGAATTTAAGTCTGAATTTGGCAATAAGGAGTTCATGATCTGAGCCACAGTCAGCTCCTGGTCTTGTTTTTGCTGACTGTATAGAGCTTCTCCATCTTTGGCTGCAAAGAATACAATCAATCTGATTTTGGTACTGACCATCTGGTGATGTCCATGTGTAGAGTCTTCTCTTGTGTTGTTGGAAGAGGGTGTTTGCTATGACCAGTGCATTCTCTTGGCAAAACTCTGTTAGCCTTTGCCCTACTTCGTTTTGTACTCAAAGGCCAAATTTGCCTATTACTCCAGGTATCTCTTGACTTCCACTTTTGCATTCCAGTCCCCTATAAAGAAAAGGACATCTTTTTTGGGTGTTAGTTCTAGAAGGTGTTGTAGGTCTTCAAAAACTGTTCAACTTCAGCTTTTTCAGCA
This sequence comes from Bubalus bubalis, assembly GCF_019923935.1. Taxonomy (NCBI): domain Eukaryota; kingdom Metazoa; phylum Chordata; class Mammalia; order Artiodactyla; family Bovidae; genus Bubalus; species Bubalus bubalis. The sequence goes on from NC_059163.1 coordinate 22,435,680, forward strand.
CTACTGGTTGGGGCATAGCCTTGGATTACTGTGATATTGAATGGCTTGCGTTGGAAATCAACAGAAATCATTCTGTCATTTTTGAGATTGCATCCAAGTACTGTATTTTGGACTCTTTTGTTAACTATGATGGCTACTCCATTTCTTTTAGGGGATTCTTGCCCACAGTAGTAGATATAATGGTCATCTGAGTTAAATTCACCCATTCCAGTCCACTTTAGTTCACTGATTCCTAATATGTTGTTGTTCTCTCTTGCCATCTCCTGTTTGACCACTTCTAATTTGCCTTGATTCATGGTCCGAACATTTCAGGTTCCTATGCAGTATTGCTCTTTATAGCATCAGACTTTACTTCCATCACCAGTCACATCAACAACTGGGCATTGTTTTTGCTTTGCCTCTGTCTCTTCATTCTTTCTGGAGTTATTTCTCCACTGATCTCCAGCAGCATATTGGGCACCTACTGATCTGGGTAGTTTATCTTTCAGTGTCCTATCTTTTTACCTTTTCATGCTGTTCATGGGGTTCTCAAGGCAAGAATACTGAAGTGGTTTGCCATTCCTTTCTCCAGTGGACCGCGTTTTTGTCAGAACTTTCCACCATGACCTGTCCATGTTGGGTGGCCCTACACGACATGGCTTAGTTTCATTGAGTTAGACCAGGCTGTGGTCCATGTGACCAGCACCACCTTGAAAGCCCAAACTTCCCCTATTCAGTCTTTGAAACTTCTCTGTATCTGCTGCTTCTTAAAAAACACCAGGCAAAGAGGATCCTTATGCCAAAAAGAGGCATATCTCAGAGAGACAAAAAAATGTTCCTCTTTGCTTCAGAGACCAGTTTTACTAAATATAGAATATTATCAAAATTTTAATACTCATAGTTGTAGACTTAATGATCCCTTTCTGCGTACTGAGATAAAAATCCAACTTCATCTATAATTTTAAACACACACACATTCAATTGAAGCATTTCTAGTGAGCACAGCTTTCATCAAGCATTTTTACCAGTCTTTTTCACTTTAACCTAAGAGTCTGCTATTTTTACATAAGACTATAATCATTCCCCAGTGTAAAATCACTCCCCAGGCCATTCAGTGGCTTAATGGCGACACCGCCCTTTTACTAACAACTCCAGGATAAACGGAATGTTTTTAAACAGTGAATATGTAACAAGGCGGCATGTGATTAAAATTCAATACATTATCTCTCTCGAATTTTATTGCTGCAGGTGCAGAAAACAACTGTTCAGAGGCTTGCGAAGGGCAAGGTTCCCCTTCATTGAAAATAGTTCTATTTATACACCTGTTTTATAAAGATTCTAAGTGAAAAGACCAAGGAACAGATAACAGAACCAAGAAAACAATACTAAACACTTTCTTCACACAAGCCTGAATCAGTTCTCCCCAAGGAAAAGAAGGGGTGAGAATAATCCTTGATCTAGCAAAGGTTTTTCCAGAACTATGTAAGTGTATTCTCAGAAATTTAAGTGTAGTAGTTAATGTGTTCAGAGAAGGCAATGACACCCCACTCCAGTACTCTTGCCTGGAAAATCTCATGGATGGAGGAGCCTGGTAGGCTGAAGTCCACGGGGTAGTGAAGAGTTGGACATGACTGAGCGACTTCCCTTTCACTTTTCACTTTCATGCATTGGAGAAGGAAATGGCAACCCAACTCCAGTGTTCTTGCCTGGAGAATCCCAGGGATGGGGGAGCCTGGTGGGCTGCTGTCTATGGGGTCACACAGAGTCGGACACGACTGAAGCAACTTAGCAGCAGCAGCAGCAGTTAATGTGTTAGATTATAATTGGAAAATACTTTTTATCATTCTCCAATGGCAAAATAGTTACCAGGAGTAAGAGCTAATTTTCTCTGTGCCATTGTTATACAGTTATCCTTTTCAATGCAACAGGCATGTATTAAGCAACTACTATTCACTCAACAACTATTTACTGATAGCCTACCATACACCCTCAATGTACAACGTGAAAAAAAGTCATGTGAGAAATTATGGGTTAGGCCTTGAAAGAGGTAAAAATGACTAATAATAATAAACAGAATAGTCTCCAGGAACAGATGGTACCATATCTTCCAATAATTCGTGGACAAATGCTGATTCTTGGCTGGGCTGCCCCTAGAATGTATCAGGTCCCTATCTATATAACCCAGTTGGTTAAATGATTTACTTCAAAAATTCATGAGTCTATACAATGTCTAGTGATTGATAACAATTGAGGAAAATGGGTAGAAAACAAGCACTTAAATTTTTTTTTTTTAGGGTCCAATGAGTGCATGTGAATCTGGGTGTCCCAAAAACTGGGTTTACAATTAACTTCTCTATCCAAAACATTAGTCTTTTTCTTGTCCTGCCCTCTGTTCCTCTTAGGATTGAGAAATATCAAAGAAAGAGGGAGACTGAAACCAAGTGGGACCCTGTGGGGTCTTCCTGAGTACAAAAGCCTTTCTTTGTCCTCCGCCGTTTGTAGGGCTTCCCTGGGAGAAAAAAGGGTTTCCGTGGTGGAAAAAAAGCTTTAGTCTCCTAGGCCTTCCTTGAGTTCCAAAGAATAGACTCTCACCCCAAATGTTGCCTTCAAATACCCTTCCCTGACAGCCATCAGGGAGTTCAGGCCTTTTGAGCCCAAGCTACCTGTTCCTGTTTGCTGTCTGCAATAAATGCTATACTTTCCTTCACGACCACCCAATAGTGTCAGTAAACTGGCTTTGCTGTGCGGTTGGCAAGTGAACTCAAGTTCACTCCAATAATACATGTGACAATTCCTCTTCATGTTTAGGTACCATTTCTTCTTGAACAGGTCCTGGAACTCTCTCTTCATGTTCTTGATTAATTTCCTATCCCCTTTGGCAAGAAAAAGGTAAAAATGCTATTATTACTCATATCACCATGACTCTTTGGAACTTGTTTATATTGAAATAATATTTGCCTCTCTACTTTTCCAGTACCAGGTCTTTCACGCTAATTGAATCATTCCTAAGGAAGTTGCTTCATCCGTGGTGCCACTCATGAATGCTGGCATCCAGCGACATTCAAAAGATGACACTTGCTTTACAAAAGCAAGTCTTACCCAGAGCATGCAGGAAAGTGTGAATAATAGTCCTTTTTCTGGTCATGATAAATTTGTCTTCGGAGCTTTGTAACACAGAGCAAACATCTTCCAATAGTGTCTCTTCTTGAAGTCTTCTGGATATAAATAATTACTGAATTCATCGAATGTGAACTCTTTTGAAACTGTAACCCCACCTCCCACATACTGACAATAGAGCGCTGGTTAGAAGAAGAACCATGGTCGGTGAGAGAAGAGTCCCACTGGAGCAAGGAACGTCCTTCTCTTCCAACATGGCTTAAGATTGACTAGGAGAACATACATCTACATAGATCCGAGACAAAACGGGATACCAATCAAGAGGGCCCACTGCTGTTGAGAGCAATGATTTCTGAAGTTCTCAGAGGGCAGGAACTTGGCCACTTAGGAGGACCACCTGCAGAGAGGTGGGTGGCCTTCGGGGATGCTAGCAGAGGTGGGGGGCAGGGGTGCTGCTGAGAGCAGGATGTATAACCTCAAGGCAGCACCACATTTGGAACACAATGACAATACCTACACCCAAGTGGTTCCAGCCCAAGACTCTTTCAGTCTCCCAGAATGCTGCATTTGTTCACTGACATGCGTGAGTGAGTTACCAATAATCAGTATATCAGCACCATTCCTGTCACTCAGTGCTGCCCAGTCAGAGAAAGAAATGCTACACCAGTCAGAAGAGGGGTCTGCCCAGCAGACTGCCTCTCCTAGAACTCTAGCCCAACTGAAATGGGCTGAAATGACCCGAAAACTCAAGTCCCAGAGCTCTCAGGACATCTAATTGGCTTCCATTCTCAAGGAAGAAAGTTGGAGAACCCCCCTAGCGGAAGACACAGGGACTGCAGCTCACACTGTCCAGAACTTGCCAGGGGCTGCTCCAGAACCCACCACCCATCTTAGCAGATCCCAGGAACCAGAGGAGGACCCCAAACATTGAGGAAAGGACTCCAGGTCACCAAATTTAGCTATCATGTGTTAGTCATCATGTGTCTATTACATCACCAATACTTATTTATAACTGGAAGTTTGTACCTTTTGACCACTTTCCTCCGATTACCCCTCCCACTTTCACCCAACTCTGGTAACTACAAATCTAATCTCTTATACAATGAGCTCAGATTTATTTTTCTTCTTTTAGATTTGAGATATAAATGAGACTATACAGTATTTGCCTTTGTTTGACTTTATTTCACTTTAACATAATATCTTCTAGGTATACCCATGTCATCACAAAAGGCAGGCTCGCCTGCTTAATGGCTAAACCATACTTCATTTTACCAATATACACCACTTTCCTTTACCCATTTATATGTTGATGGACACTTAAGTTGTTTCCATGTCTTGAGTATTATAAATAATGCTGCAATGGACAGCAACGGGTAGGTCTTCAACATAATGTTATCATTTCCTGTGGATATAGTCCCAGATATATGGAATATATGGAATTGCTGGATCATAATAGGTCGATTTTTAATTCTTTTGAGGAATCCTCCATACTGTTTTCCAAAGGGGCTGTACCAGTTTACAATCTCACCAATAGTTCATAGAGGCTCTCCTTTTCTTCATCTTCTCATAAACTTTTGTTATCTCTTATGTTTTTGATGACAGCCATTCTAATTGGCAAGAGTTGACATCTTATTGTGGTGTTTATTTGCATTTCCCTAATAGTGATACTGAGCCGACCTTTTCATTTATCTGTTGACCATTCATAAAGCTTCCTTGGAAAATGTCTATTCAGGTCTTTTGCCCATTTTTTTATTGATTTTTTTTTTTTTTTGCTATCAAGGTGTATGAGTTTTTTATATAGTTTGGATATCAAATTTATAATTTACAAATATATTTGCAAATATTTTTTCCCATTCTGTAAGCTATCTTTTTATTTTGTTGATTGTTTCTTTTGCTATATGGAAGTTTTTAGTTTGATGTGTTGTTGTTTAGTCGCTAAGTCATGTCTGCTTCTTTTGTGACCCCATGGACTAAAGCCCACCAGGCCCCTCTGTCCACGGGATTTCTCAGGCAAGAATACTAGAGTGGGTTGCCATTTTCTTTTCCTAGATTTTTCTTGTTTAGTTTTTACTTTATTGTACTTTAGATTACATATTAAAAAAAAATCATTGCAAAGATTTAGGAAGACTTTTTCCTACATTTTCTTCTAGGAGTTTTATGATTCCAGGTCTTATATTAAAGTCTTTAATACATTTCATTTTCTTTTTGTGATGGTATGATATAGGAGTCCAGTTTCATTCTTTTACATGTGAATTTACAATTTTCCCAACACCATTTATTGAAGAGACTGTCTTCTCTATTGAGTATTCTCAGTTTCCTTGTAAAAAATTAGCTGACCAGAAAGAATACTTATTAAAATAACATTTTCAAGAAAGGCACATAGGTAAAAATGTATTAATAGATGGTCAAAATGTTTGTCTGGTGTATATATATATGTGTGTATGTGTGTGTGTGTGTATGTGTATACACATACACAGTAAAAGTATCCAAGCAGAAGAAAATAGGTTCTCTACAAGAAAATGTATAAATAACTATAAGGCTGATTTTATATACATCTTCACATATATAAAATTTATACTGATCATCTACTGATTGTTGTTGTTGCTCAGTCGCTAAGTCGTGTCCGACTCTTTGTGACCCCATTGACTGTAGCCTGCCAGGCTCTTCTGTCCATGGGGTTCTCTCAGAAAGAATACTGGAGTGGGTTGCCATTTCCTTCTCCAGAGGATCTTCCCAGACTACCTAGTAATACTTTGCCCTATTTAATTACTCACATGTCCAGGGCAGGGTGTTGACTGCCTAAAATATCTTATCATTGAATCCCTGGTGCTCAGTCCTGGTACAGGGTACTTACTCAATAAAAAATGGTTAAATAAATAATTGAGTTAGTTAATTCCATTTAAGAAAAAACAAACAAACAAAAAACGAGATGAGGAAAAGTAAAAAGCTAAGAAAGTGCAAGGCTCTGCAAGTAACCTCATTTGTAAGAAACCTGGATTCCTCATAAGAAAGTCCCGGGAGATGCAGTTAGAAACGAAGTTCATTACCATGAAGTGGAGGGCTAAGCTGAAGATTCTCTTCTTAATTTGGGTAGCACTGGAAAAAGCAATGCTTTCAGATTAGTAAAGGGGAAAACTATTTCCTCAGCTACAGAGGACTGTTTTCCATCAGGTCTGAAATACCAACAACTTTATAGGGCACTGAATTATGGTGGACAGTTACGAGTCCAAATTTAGTGGACCGAGAGTGACATCCCAGAATCACCGCATTCTCTGCTTCCTTAAGCCTTGGCCAGCTTCAAGCAAGGAATCATTCTTTCACTCTTTTACTATATAGGGAACAAATCACCTGTTCTTTCAACATTGTGCACCAGCCTTTGGGACCGTTAAATTCATATCACTGTATTTTATCTCATTAAGATGGGGGAAGAAAACAACTTTGACATTCACTTCTCTAAGTCTTACTGATGAATGGTGTCTTATAGAATTATATCAAGTGACTATTTTTATGGTATGGACTCTTGCTGACAACAATAATCTCTAAAATTAATTCATATATAGGATTTAATTCCGCAAAAGCCTTTCACATCAGTGACACTCTTTGAAATGCCAGGATAAAGTATGAGGATAAAGAAGACCAATGAGAATAGTAGGGTTTTTGTTATTGTTGTTTTGCTTTATTTTTGTGTAAAAGGCACCTTTGAGCATTGGATAAAAACCACTGACTCACCCACTGCAAGATCTGCACAGAGTATCATGGAGTTCCCAGGCCCTTGAAAGTCCATTCATAAAAAAAAATAAATACATACATACACAAATTAAGTCAAAAATACGTAAAGTTCTTTCATGGAGTCCCCTCTCCAATGAGTTTGGGGAACCGAGGTTTAAAACTTGATTTGGTCTTAAATTATTTCCCCTACTTACCTTTCTTATCTAAACATTTTAAGTAAGAGAATCACAAGACAGAAGGAAATAAAAATTCATGGGAATGTAAGTAATCAGTAATTGCTAATTATTTAGAAAGCTGCTGTACCAAGACCACAAAATGTCATAAAGTAGATATACTGGCCTCCTAATTTCTCAAGATGGAAATCAATTTGAATTAAAACTAGTTTAAAATATAATTTTGGTTATTTTTTCCACAAATGCCTATGATGATCTACAAAGTACTGTCCAAGGGATTATGAGGGAAGCAGAAGGACTGAAACATAGTCTATGTCCTCAAGGAGATTATAATCAAACAGAAGCACTAAAAGCCTTCATAAGTCATGATCATAAACTTGAATGTGACTAGAGAAAATGTGACATGAGAAAAATACAGATAATATGACAATAGGTAATGAGTTCTCAGAAGAAAAGGAGAATTGGGCTATCAAGGTGTATCTTAAAAGGCTTCATGAAGTGTTTCAGCTGGGTTTTGAATAACAGGGACTGTACAGTATATGAGGAAATTAAGAAAGAGGTCTTCTTAGAAGAACAAGTGCCTGGCAGGAAGCAGCCCCAACATATAGTTTTTCAACAAATGAACAAACAACAGGCTGGGAAAAGACAAAGAAGCAATCAGTGAAAACCCTATGTAAGCCACAAAGAGCAGCTTATTTTAGTGAAAGTAAGTATGAAATAAATATGAATAATACTTATAAATATGAAATATCAAATTGCCAACATCTGTTGGATCATTTAAAAAAAGGCAAGAGAATTCATGAAAAACATCTGCTTCTGTTTCATTGACTACACTAAAACCTGTGACTGTGTGGATCACAACAAACTGTGGGAAATTCTTAAAGAGATGGGAATACCAGACCACATTCCCTGCCTCCTAAGAAACCTGTATCCAGGTCAAGAAGCAACACTCAGAACTGGACATGGAACAACAGACTGGTTCCAGTTTGGGAAAGGACTACATCAAGGTTGTATACTGTCACCCTGCTTATTTAACTTCTATGCAGAGTAAATCATGTGAAATGCTGGGTTGGATGAAGCACAAGCTGGAATCAAGATTGCCAGGAGAAGTCTCAATAAACTCAGATATGCAGATGACACCACGCTTACGACAGCAAGCAAAGAGGAGCTAAAGAACCTCTTGATAAAGGTGAAAGAGGAGAGTGAAAAACTTGGCTTAAAACTCAACATTCAAAAAATGAAGATCATGGCATCTGTTCCCAGCACTTCATGGCAAATAGATGGGGAAACAATGGAAATTGTGACAGACTTTATTTCCATGGTTTCCAAAATCACTGAGGATGGTGACTAAGGCCATGAAATTAAAAGACGCTTGCTCCTTGGAAGAAAAGCTATGACAAACCTAGAAAGCGTGTTAAGAAGCAAAGACATTATTTTGCCAACAAAGTTCCATATAGTCAAGGCTGTGATTTTCCCAGCAGTCACGTACGGATGTGAGAGTTGGACCATAAAAAGGCTGAGCACTGAAGAATTGATGCTTTCAAATTTCGGTGTTGGAAAAGACTCTTGAGAGTCCCTTGGACAGCAAGGAGATAAACCAGTCAATCCTAAAGGAAGTCAACCCTGAATACTCATTGGAAGAACAGATGCTAAAGCTGAAACTCCAATACTTTGGCCACCTGATGTGAAGAGTCAACTCACTGCGAAAGACCCTGATGCTGGGAAAGGTTGAAGACAGGAGAAGGGGACGAAAGAGGATGAGGTGGTTGGATGGCATTACCAACTCAGTGTACATGAGTTTGAGCAAACTCTGGGAGATGGTAAAGGACAGGAAGCCTGGCATGCTGCAGTCCATGGGGTCGCAAAGAGACACAACTGAGCAACTGAACAACAAAAACATGAATGAGTTGTGAGGAATCAGATAGAAAAGTAGGTTAAAACAATAAGTGAGGGAAAACTGTCACAGGGTTTATAAGCTAGGGAGAAGAAAACCAGAGCTGCGTTTTAATGGGAACAGAGCAGAACATAAGATCTAAGGGCAGAGAGGGTGGCTGGGAGGCATAGAATCATGAGACATGTCATAACCACCCTCTTGTCAAAACCTCCCTAATACATGGCAAGGCATCACCCAGCATCTTGGGCGCAAAGCCCTGGAAACACTCTTTAATGTAATGAAACAGAAAAGATAATTGGATTTCGAATTGCCACCCAATTGTGAAACTAAGCCTTCTATAGTAGGAAAAAATGCTCTAATAGTGCCAAAACAGAAACAGAACATGCTGAGTACCACCTCAAGGAAAGAGCCAGCAGCACAACATCAGAGCATTTGCATCTGACCTCACATCCAGGACGGGGCTATTCTACTGCTGATGAGCTGCTGTGATAGCAGTCCTGTCACAGTGTCTTTCTTTTCTGAGTGTCAATGTTATAGGCCTTTACCAAACCGCCAAGCTTCAGCATCTATACACAGGAGATCATTTAAACTCATTTTAAGTCAGTAATTATAATACGACGATGTAATTTATAAAATCAGTTATTCAGTTCAGTCACTCGGTCATGTCCGACTCTTTGTGACCCCATGGACTGCAGCACACCAGTCTTCCCTGTCCATCACCAACTCCTGGAGCCTGCTGAAACTCATGTCCATAGAGCCAGTGATGCCATCCAAACATCTCATCCTCTGTCATCCCCTTCTCCTCCTGCCTTCAATCTTTCCCAGCATCAAGGTCTTTTCCAGTATTTTATATTTCTAAAATAACTCCATGTATTATCACATCATGTATGGATGTGAGATTTGGATAAAGAAAGCTGAGCACTGAAGAAATGATGCTTTTGAACTGTGGTGCTGGAGAAGATGATTGAGAGTCGCTTGGACTGCAAGGAGATCAAACCGGTCAATCCTAAAGGAAATCAACCTTGGATAATCATTGGAATGACTGATGCTGAAACTGAAGCTCCAATATTTTGGCCACCTAATACAAAGAGCCAACTCATTGGAAAAGACCCTGATACTGGGAAAGATTGAGGGCAGGAGGAGAAGGGGGCAATAGAGGATGAGATGGTTGAAAGGCATCACGGACTCAATGGACATGTAAGTGAAGTCACTCAATTGTGTCCGACTCTTTGCAATCCCATGGACTGCAGTCTGCCAGGCTCCTCTGTCCATGGGATTCTCCAGGCAAGAATACTAGAGTGGGTTGCCATTTCCTTCTCCAGGGGAGCTTCCTGACCCAGGGATAGAACCCAGGTCTCCCGCTTTATGGGCCGACTCTTTACCATCTGAGCCACCAGGGAAGCCCCAGTGGACATGAGTTTGAGCTAACTCCAGGAGACAGTGAAAGACAGGGAAGCCTGGCTTTCACTGGAGGAACCAAACAACAACAATTATCTAATTTGCTCATTAAAATAGAATTTTATAACAATTGTGCTCATTTTACTCAAAGTAGTGAGAGGTGAGACAAAGTTTATGTAAATGCCACAGAAAAACTTGCCATATTTCTTTTCTTTCTGATGCACAGAAATGTGTGAATTTACAATTTCAGACAGATAAGTAGTCCAGCTATTTATACCAAATATGCTGAGATACAGAATATATCTGCTTTTAACACATTTCAGACAAATATGTCTTAAATTATAAATGTTCAAAAGCAGGATAGTAGGTCTTTCGTCAAAAGCTAACAAAAATAAAACAATATAGAAATTAGAATAATAAAATATGTATGAGGTAAATAATAATTAGAACACAGTATTGACAATTTCGTCCTGTAACAAAACCATAATTTTGATGGTAAAGTCAAAGAGACCATCAAAAACACATCCCATAATTAAGATATTTGTGAAATCACTGCAGATGGTGACTGCAGCCATGAAATTAAAAGATGCTTGCTCCTCGAAAGAAAAGCTATGACCAACCTAGACAGTGTATTGAAAAGCAGAGACATTAGTTTACCGACAAAGGTCCTTCTAGTCAAAGCTATGGTTTTAACAGTAGTCATGTATGGATGTGACAGTTGGACTATAAAGAAAGCTGAGCATGGAAGAATCGATGCTTTTGAACTGTGATGTTAGAGAAGACTGAGAGTCCCTTGGACTGCAAGGAGATCCAACCAGTCCATCCTAAAGGAAATCAGTCCTGAATGTTCATTGGAAGGACTGACGCTGAAGCTGAAACTCCAATACTTTGGCCACCTGAAGCAAAGAACTGATTCATTGGAAAATATCTTGATGCTGGAAAAGATTGAAGGTGGGAGGAGAAGGGGACAACAGAGGATGAGATGGTTGGATGGCATCACTGACTCAATGGACATGAGTTTGAGTAAGCTCCAGGAGTTAGTGATGGACAGGGAAGTCTGGCGTGCTGCAGTCCACAGGGTCTCAAAGAGCTGGACACAACTGAGCGATTCAACTTGACTGGACATAACTTTTTAGTAACCCTGGCAATATGGGTATCAACTGCCTTTCCAGCATTTATACTAATGATAATTTTGCATGCTTTCAGCAGTTTTTCAAGAAAAGAATATTTTTCAAAAAGCCAACAGAGAGAAATGAGAAGGCAAGTCATGACTTTCAGTATTTCCAAAAGACACATCTGATAAAGGACAGTTTTCCAAAATATACAGAGAACTCTTAAAACCAAACAAACAACCTGATTTTTAAAATGGACCTAAGACCTTAACAGATACCTCACCCCAAATGAAGAATATGTATAATCAAAATAAACATACCAAGAAAGATGCAATTCCTCTAAGGTACCCCAAGGATAGTTTCACGTGGATGTTATGGGTAGAAAGGGGACTAGAAATAGAAGATGGAACCTATTAGGATATAAAATATATATTTCAAAGAATGGGGCAGGGAGGGTTCCATGCCCCTTGAAAATACTTCTGCAATAGCACTCCACCCGCATCTATTCTGTCTTTTGGTGCTACACATGAGATTTCAGTGGCAAAAAGTTTCTGGTGAAGGAAAAGCAAAAACCTTTGAAAACCACCAACCTGATTACTATGCTTTATTTTCTTCCTTAAACTTGATGAAAAACTACTTCAGAACTATGTAAAAATCCTTTGATTATTAAGGATAAAGTTTTGAACTGGTTTCTATTTAAAAACTAGATTTGGAATAATATTCTTCTCTAGCTGCATTTCCCAGCCATATGCCACTGCACAACTGCCCACCCATGTCCTGCAGGCTCATCACACTCCAAGACAACAACTGAGTCTCCTTTTCAAAGATCCTCATGCTTCTTAAGAGGGCAATGGACCCTAGACTTTGCTCTTTCAGCCATAAGTAACTGGATCCAGGTCCGTCACAATTATTGCCAGTGTGACTCACGCCTTTTATGAGTTTCTGTTGGCTTGAATGGAGAGACATCTAAGGCTGCATCTGTCACTTTAAGGCATAAACCCAGAGTAATAGTGGAGCAGGTTTGTAGCTAAAGATTGAAAAGAATGACACAGACAGGCACACAAAAGCAGAAGTGAGGAACTATGAGACACTGGAGAGACAGAAAAAGTAAGCTTCATTCCTGACTTCGCAATTTCTGGGCTCTGGCCTTATGAGACTGAGCGACCAAACAGGCTTCTGTCCTTTTCATCCAGAATTCTAAGGCATCTTACTCTCCATGGTTCCTCCAATTTCTTGGCCCCTTCCAGACTCTTGGCCCCTTCCAGACTCTTCTTGCTTTTCTTTCACTCTTGTAGAGTGAGTTTCAGCCTCAGAAATCTGCATGTTACAAATAGGGTTTTGCTAAAGGAAATAATTTAACTTATATGCAGAGTACATCATGAGAAATGCTGGGCTGGATGAAGAACAAGCTGGAATCAAGATTGCCAGGAGAAATATCAATAACCTCAGATATGCAGATGACACCACCCTTATGGCAGAAAGTGAAGAGGAACTAAAAAGCTCTTGATGAAAGGGCAAGAGGAAGTGAAAAAGTTGGCTTAAAGCTCAACATTCAGACTAAGATCATGGCATCTGGTCCCATCACTTCATGGCAAATAGATGGGGAAACAGTGGAAACAGTGTCAGACTTTATCTTGTGGGGCTCCAAAATCACTGCAGATGGTGATTGCAGCCATGAAATTAAAAGATGCTTACTCCTTGGAAGGAAAGTTATGACCAACCTAGATAGCATATTCAAAAGCAGAGACATTACTTTGCCAACAAAGGTCCGTCTGGCCAAGGCTATGGTTTTTCCAATGGTCATGTATGGATGAGAGAGTTGGACTGTGAAGAAAGCTGAGCACCGAAGAATGGATGCTTTTGAACTGTGGTGTTAGAGAAGACTCCTGAGAGTCCCTTGGACTGCAAGAAGATACAACCAGTCCATCCTAAAGGAGATCAGTCCTGGGTGTTTATTGGAAGGACTGATGTTGAAGTTGAAACTTCGCACCTCATGCGAAGAGTTGACTCATTGGAAGAGACCCTGATGCTGGAAGGGATTAGGGGCAGAAGGAGAAGGGGATGACAGAAGATGAGATGGCTGGATGGCATCACCGACTCGATGGACATGAGTTTGGGTGGACTCCAGGAGTTGGTGATGGACAGGCAGGCCTGGTATGCTGCGATTCATAGTGTCTCAAAGAGTCGGACACAACTGAGTGACTGAACTGAACTGAAAGGAAATAAGCTACCTCTGTAGCTGTAAGCACCTGCCGGTATAGCTGTATCTCCAGCTCCTGAATCCCATCCTGGGAGGCATCACAGGTGAATTCATTCATACACAGCCTTGTTCTCTTCCCCCAGCCCTGGTCTCTTCCCAGGAAGGCTGCTGCGTGCAGTCATCTAAGGGTGAGGCCTCAAAGCTGCAGCCGCACCACAGTCAGTACCCAAGTAATGACACCAATGTCTGGACCGTGCTCTCCAATTCCACTCCTCCCGTTCTCTCTAAAACCCATTCCAATCAGGCTTGTTCCACTATTATTGATGTCATCACACAGGCAGCTTTGGGATACAAACAACCATCTTTTAGCCTTTTAAACTCTGCTAATAAATCTCAGTGATAAGCTGAGAAACTTCTAAGGGTCTATTTAAGTAGCTTTTGATTGACATTTGGATCTATTTCTAAAACTAAATACCTTCACACATACTAAAGTACATCATAAACTCAATATATTCAATTTCCTTTTTAAACACTTTGTCTTACTAAGAGAAAACTTTCTAAAATGCTTAAGTATTTTTTATATATTTAGTAAATTAAACACATAAAAACAGAAATCTTAAGCTTTCTTAAATATCCTGAAAGTGAAAGTGGCTTGGTCGTGTCTGACTGTTTGTAACCCCGTGGACATACATAGTCCATGGAATTGTCCAGCCCAGAATACTGGAGTGAGTAACCTTTCCCTTCTCCAGAGGATCTTCCCAACCCAGGGATCAAACCCAGGTCTCCCACATTGCAGGTGGATTCTTTACCATCTGAGCCACAAAGGAAAGCCCAAGAATACTGGAGTGGATAGCCTATACCTTCTCCAGAGGATCTTCCTGACCCAGGAATCAAACGGGGGATCTCCTGCATTGCAGGTGGATTCTTTACCAACTGAGCTATCAGAGAAGCCCTTAAATGTCCAAATACAACATATAAATTTAGAAACTTTTATATAAAAAACAAGCTGAAACAACTTACTCAATTACACATTTTAACTTGAAGCTACTAGGATATCATCTTAAAAGCCCAAGATCTGCTCATTTTAAGCAAATACAATACTAATTATGAAGACTCTTCCTTAACACATAGATATCAGTGCTCTAAAATTTTGAGTCTTAAACGCTTTTACACTCTGTTTTAAATCTTCCTGAGGTTTAAAAAATGCATACCTATTAAGGAAAACAATCACCATCCCAATTAACTGAGACTACTTTAACCAGAGATTTGATTTTAAAAAGTGAGTAGCCAGATTGGTGGGTGGGTGGGTGTGTGTGGGTGGGTGTCAAGGTACAGTTTCCTGATGTCTATAATCCAGCAAATAATAGAGACATAATCTACATGGTGCCGCATCCCCCCATATCCTCAGTGGGCATAAGCCACTGGCAAGAATGTCCCTCCTCCCTGTCCTGCACATTGTCTGTGCCCACAGGTCTTGTTGTTATCCTATTTAATACAGATCCTTTAGCTCTCTCACCCTATGGCAAGTTCCATGGCTCTACACTTGCCTCATGAGAATGAAACTCTCCCTCCTCTGTGCTTCTGGAATATGTTGTTTATACTTCTCTCATACCAGTTAGCACATTCTGCTTCAAGAAATATATCTAGCTGAATTTGCGTGTTAATCTCTCTGAACTGTAAGTTCCTTAACGAAACAAAAGGAGTTTTTTCATGCTTAACTTTTACCCTAAAATGTGTCATACAAAAGAAGTCCCTTTAAATCACAGCTTAGAATAAACAAATATAAACAAATATTTATTTGTATTGTAAAGGTTTTAATGATTAGTGTTTAATAAGCAAAAAAAAAAATAAGAAGAACTCTAGATTGATTCAGGCTATTAATTAGAAATAAAATGCAGAAAACTTGGGACATCTGAAATGACAATGATAAGATTTTACACAGGCAAACAGTCTCCAAAAGAACAGGCAGCATGGTATGAAGTCCAAAGTATGGTCATGTGATTGCCTGAGCATGAATCCTTACTCTTCCATTTTCTAGCTGAGTGACAAGGGTCATTAGTTAACCTCTCTGTGACTGTGGTCTGCACAGTACACACTCAGTTTCTCATCCCATAAAAGGAGCCTAATCAAAGCCCCACTCAATAGGATGAGTATAAGGATTTGACAGTACTGGCAGAGCATTTAGAGGAACACCTGAAAGAGACCACTCGTTGACGACACCATAGATGATGCCTTCAGTGGCACTGACAATGAAAGCTGAATTTTTCTTGTTTAGTTGCTAAGTCATGATCGACTCTTTTACTACCCCACAGACTGCAGCCCGCCAGGCTCCTCTGTCCATGGAATTCTCCAGGCAAGAATACTGGAGTGGGTTGCCCTTTCCTTCTCCAGGGGATCTTACCTGACAAAGGGACAGAACCCACGTCTCCTACATTAGCGGGCAGACTCTTTACCACTGAGCCACCTGGGAAGCCCTGAGTGGTCAATAAATGTTACCTGTTTCTTTCTCTTTACCATGAAGTAAAAGAAGTCTAAATTACAGAATATAAAAGAGACATTACGCAAAAAGAAATTTTATTCCAGAAAATAACATTCAAGTGCTCTTAACATTATTTGGCTGATAAGCTTCCCAAGAATCATAGAAACGAAACAGTAACAAAACAGGGTAGAAGAATTCATACTCCTACTACCCTAACAAATTAAGAGCTCCCAACACCTAGCTGTAGTGCCTTTAAAGTTTTTAATTGAATAAATTAATGAGAAAGGTATTATTTTTCTAAAAAACAAGATAAATTCTGTAGTATGTTCACTGCTAATTTTTAGTTTAGAAAATTGATTTTTTACATCTGGTTGGATGTTCCCAGAAGTATTTTTTTACTAGAAATACAAAAAGTCAGATTAACTCTATACAAACTTCAGGCTGTGATAAATTTAAATGAAGCACTGATGGAGGACAGTGAAGAATCAGTGAATCAAACATCAAACACATACTATTTTATTCATTTACATTTACTCTAAAATAGTTATATTGTCATTTTGTGTTTAATTTAATTGTGGAAGTTTGCAATATGCCATGTCTCTCATGTCTTTAGGAAATGCAGATGCTCAAACTTCAAAGTTTACTTGAATTGTAAAGGCTTTGTGATTCATGGGCTCACTATTCAGTTGTCCTAATTGTGGATCAAAAGGCCAAAGGAAATAATCATCTCTGGTTACATACAGTGCTGCTTTACTGAAGGGGAGCACCTTAATTATGACACATATCACAACACATCACCAGATTCAACTTCAAATCGAAGTCTTGGTCATTATTTATTGAACACATATGTCCTTATATTCTCCTAATGAAGGTTATTACTTTTGTACCCATATTCTATTCTTAATATTAACAAAAGTTGCCATTATCAACTTCTGTTAATATTGGAAATATTAACAAAATTAATATGTAAAGTATATATATATAAATATAATATATAACAAAATTAATATAACTTGGAAAATACTTCTACATGAGTATAACCTCTCCTTAGAACAATGAGACAAACAAGAAGTCCTAAAAGGAGTCCTATTAATACTTTTCTTGCTAACTTGTTGAAGGACCTTAAGCTAATTCTTTGAAGTCTCAGATTCCTTATCTGTGAAAGAAGAAACATGCCACCTCCCTACGACTGAGATAATTTAGTACAATGACCTTCCGTATCACAGTAGCTAGCATAATTTCCTAAATAATCACTACATACTGAGAAAGTTCTAAGAAGAAAGAACATATATAGTTCTTTCTACACATAGTTCTACAAATGGACAGGTGAGAAACAGGTTTCTCCTCTCTGATCCACTCACTAATACCTGTGGGGTTAGGAAGACATCAGAGACACTCAGGGGAACACCAGGTAGCCCTTTGATCTCTGCCTTTTCTGAGATCTAGCCTCTGTCCTTGGATAGACAGTTATTCCTAACTGACTGTCTTTCAGGTAACTCCAAGAGTAGAAACAACGAGCATAAAATCTCAAAGCTGGAAGAGTTTCAAAACGAGAAACAGGGTAACTCACTGCACTGAGGTGGAAGATACTTAAAGCTTCCTAGGCAGATGGCTATCCAGCCCTAGTTTTAAAGATCTCTCAGGACTGGATTTCCCTGTATTCTTTGGTTACCTGTTTCAGTGTTTAATCCCTTCTTCATAGTTATGTCCATCTTTATGACCAACTGAACTTTTTCTCTTGCTACAATTTAAAACTATTTCCTTTTATTTGCTCTCCTGTGGAAGTAAAGAACATCTGTTCTGCATCTTCTATATAATAACCTTTCAAATACTTGAAGACAGTTAAATCACCCCTTAGTCTTCCCTTCTCCAAGTTAAACAGTCCTGATCCCACTGAGCCCTCTCGTAGGAGCTGGTCCCCATTCCTTACATCACTTTTGCTGATCTTCGCTGGACCTTCTCCAGAGTCTCCATATACTTTGCCAAATGCAAAGACCAAAATCGAACACAGCAATAATGCCAAATAAAGCAGAAGGATTACTTTTCACTTCTGTATCCCTCTCTTGATAAAACATTCCAAGTGGTGTGCTTGCCCTTTTTTCCAAAAATATATTGCTCTTGCTAATCCTCCTTGCTTTGTAATCATGTACGCTATCATCTTGTGGTACCTTTCTCCAAGGCTCAGATCAGATTTCAGGTGCTTCAAATAATTCCTCCCTGTCAGTAAGGACCAAATTTAGAAGCACACGGCTTCAGAACATTTTTCTACCTTCTATAAAAGCTAAAATAGAAAAGCTGTGAAAACAAAATCAAAATTCATACAATCCATGAAATAACCATCAATGTTTACCTCTTGATGACATTTAAGAAATCTGTTTTCTTCACATGTACATAGAAATCCATTTTCTTCTAATTTAAGATGATACAACCTGACAGATTTTACAGGAGTAACTTGTAAACATGTAATAATTGAAAAGTTAAAAGTTACAGATGAATTTGTCAATGAATTTGTGAAAATGGTGACTCAACACACATTTTAAATCTGATTCGAGTTTTACAATTTTAATCTAGACACTACTTCTTAATAATACACGTTAAACATTTTCTGACCCCTGTATTGCTTTAAATGTTTGAATGCATGTACCAAGGGATATGTTTCTAAGGGTATTAGAATTGGCAATAACTATTTTTTTTGAACTATTATAAATTAATATGTTTGGAACCAGTTAAATTTCTCATAATTTTTTTCTTTTTCTATTTACCTTCGTGAAGATACCAAACTATGTACAAATTCTCCCATCACAAACATGTTAAGCTAGAATAGTTCCATAAAACATATATTTATCAGTTGTTTATGTTTTAAACCATCACTTGACCACGTCATTGCTTGTATGTGTGGTTAGTCACTCAGTTGTGTCTGACTCAGCGACCAAATGGACTATAGCCCACCAGGCTCCTCTGTCCATGGGATACTCAAGGCAAAAATACTGGAGTGGGTAGCCATTCCCTTCTCCAGGGGATCTTCCCGACCCAGGGATCGAACCCAGGTCTCCTGAATTGCGAGTGGATTCTTTACCATCTAAGCCACTAGGAAAGTCCATTTTATTGCTTAGGAATGCTAAAACTGAAAGATGTAAAAAGAAAAATGTTACAATGATTTGAAGAAAAAAGTAGAAGAAAGACTATGCTTTCATTTTAGAAATTATTTTTTTTTTTAATAGGGAATTTTCTTCCCAATTTGTCCCATAATTTCAGAGCCTCTTATGGGTATTTGTCATTCTTAACCATTCCCTCAAATAGCAGAACACAATCTAAGGAATGTATGGAAGAGAGGACAATATGCATCTCTGTTCTATGTATAACAATGCAAATGTATGACCCACCCTATGACCCTTCATAACCTCACATCAGATGACCTGACTTCCACTCGACCTTGAATTTCAGTATACACTCATTACAACACATCAGTTTGTTGTGTAGATCACAACAAACTGTGGAAAATTCTTAGAGATGGGAATACCAGACGACCTGACCTGCCTCCTGAGAAACCTGTATACAGGACAAGAAGCAATAGTTAGAACTGGATGTGGAACAATGGCCTGGTTCAAAATTGAAAAAGCAGTATGTTAAGGCTTTATACTGTCACCCTGCTTATTTAACTTATATGCAGAGTACATCACGTGAAATGTTGGGCTGGATGAATCACAAGCTGGATAAATTTCCAGGAGAATATCAGCAAGCTCAGATATGCAGATAATACCACTCTAATGGCAGAAATCTAAGAGGAGCTGAAGAGCCTCTTGATGAAGGTGAAAGAGAAGAGTGAAAAAGCTGGCTTAAAACTCAACATTCAAAAAACTAAGATCATGGCATCTGGTCCTGTCACTTCATGGCAAATAGATGGGGAAACAATAGAAATAGTGACAGATTTTATTTTCCAAAATCACTACAGATGGTGACTGAAGCCATGAAATTAAAAGACACTTGCTCCTTGGAAGAAAAGTTATGACAAACCTAGACAGCATATTAAAAAGCAGAGACATCACTTTGCCAACAAAGGTGCATATAGTCAAAGCTATGGTTTTTTCAATAGTCATGTATGAATATGAGAGTTGGACCATAAAGAAAGCAGAGCACAAAACAATCGATGCTTTCGAACTGCGTTGCTGGAATAGACTCTTGAGAGGCCCCTGGACAGGGAGAAGATCAAACCAGTCAATCCTAAAGGAAATAAATACTGATTATTCACTAGAAGGACTGATGCTGAAGCTGCAGTTCCAACACTTTGACCACCTGATGCAAAGAACCAACTCATTGGAAAAGACCCCAATAATGGGAAAGACTGAAGGCAAAGGAGAAGGGGGAAACAAAGAACGAGATGGTTGGTGGCATCACTGACTCAATGGACATGAGTTTAAGCAAACTCCAGCAGACAGTGAAGGTCAGAGAAGCTTGGAGTGCTGCAATCCATGGGGTCACAAAGATTCAGATAGGACCTAATGATTGAACAACAACACATCAGCAAACTAAACGACATACTCAAACGTGCCATGACAGTTCTGAGGCTGACCATCAAAGACCAAAAAGTGGGCAGGGACATGCTACAATGTGAATGAACCCTGGAGGGCATTATGTTAAATGAAACAAGCCATCATAAAATAGACAATATTGTATGATTCCATTTATATGAGATATCTTAGAGAGAATAGTCAAATTCACAGGGACAGAAAGTAAAATGGTGGTTGCCAGGACTGGGGGAGGGGAGAAAGAGTGAATTTTGTTTGACAAGTATATAGTTGCAGTTCTGCAAGACCAAAAAGTTCTGAAGATTGGTTGTACAATAATGTGAATATACTTTACTGAACTGTACACTTAAAAATGGTTAAGATGGAAAATTTTATGTAATGTATTTATACAATGGATATAAATTTTATATTATGTATATTTACATACTATATATGTTATATATATATAGTTGCTACTTGACAATTGACTTGTTATTTATTGCCACTGACTTGCAATCTAACTTAGAAGCAATTTGCCCAAGTACATAGTTTCACAGAGAAGTAAAGTTTTAAAAGATGTATGTAGGTATAGGTTTTGTGATGGGAATTTTTTTTAACAATGTGGGTTCAAGTACATGGGTTAAGTTGCTGAACTATGTTGCAAAGCTATGGGTGTCGTATCTAGGACTTGACTGTCCATACTAGATAAACATTAGTGTTACAGATTGGATGACAAACCATTTTACTATTGTTGTTTAGTCTCTGAATCACGTCTGACTCTTTTGCGACCCCATGGACTGTAGCCCACTAGACTCCTCTGTCTATGGGATTTTCCAGGTAAGAATACTGGAGTGGATTGCTATTTCCTTCTCCAGGAGATCTTTCTGACCCAGGGATTGAATCCATGTCTCCTGCACTGCACGTGGATTCTTGACCACTGAACCACCTGCAAAGCCCATTTTACTGTTACCTTGTCCAAAACACATCCAGCACCGGGCGCTCTCAACTCCTGAATCACAAAGTCATTTATTCAACTAGTAGCTGAGAATCTGCTATTCATCAGGACTATAGTTGACTTTGGTGAGACAGTAGTGAGCAAAAGAAAGACACTTGCTCATACAGAGCTTACATGTGGCTGAGGAAAAAATACTGCATATCAGTTCAGTTCAGTTCAGTCACTCATTTGTATCCAACTCTTTGTAACCCCATGAACCGCAGCACGCAAGGCCTCCTTGTCTATCACCAATTCCAGGAGTTTACTCAAACTCATGTCCACTGAATCGGTGATGCCATCCAACCATCTCAACCTCTGTCATCCCATTCTCCTCCTGCCCTCAATCTTTCCCCTCATCAGGGTCTTTTCAAATGAGTCAGCTCTTCACATCAGGTGGCCAAAGTATTGCAGTTTCAGCTTCAACATCAGTCCTACCAATAAACACCCAGGACTGATCTCCTTTAGGATGGACTGGTTGGATCTCCTTGCTGTCCAAGGGACTCTCAAGAGTCTTCTCCAACACCACAGTTCAAAAGCATCAATTCTTCAGAGCTCAGCTTTCTTTATAGTCCAACTCTCACAATCCATACATGACCACTGGAAAAACCATAGCCTTGACTAGACAGACCTTTGTTGGCAAGTAATGTCTCTGCTTTTTAATATGCTGTCTAGGTTGGTCATAACTTTCCTTACAAGGAGTAAACATCTTTTAATTTCATGGCTGCAATCACCATCTGCAGTGATTTTGGAGTCCCCAAAAATAAAGTCAGCCACTGTTTCCACTGTTTCTCCATCTATTTCCCATGAAGTCATGGGACCAGATGCCATGATCTTCATTTTCTGAATGTTGAGCTTTAAGCCAACTTTTTCACTCTCCTCTTTCACTTTCATCAAGAGGCCCTTTAGTTCTTCTTTTCTTTCTGCCATAAGTGTGGTGTCATCTGAATATCTGAGGTTATTGGTATTTCTCCCAGCAATCTTGATTCCAGCCCAGCATTTCTCATGATGTACTCGGCATATAAGTTAAATAAGCAGGGGGACAATATACATCCTTGCTGCTGCTGCTGCTGCTACTGCTGCTAAGTCGCTTCAGTTGTGTCCGACTCTGTGCGACCCCATAGACGGCAGCCCACTAGGCTCCCCCATCCCTGGGATTCTCCAGGCAAGAACACTGGAGAAGGAAATGGCACCCCACTCCAGTACTCTTGCCTGGAAAATCCCATGGACAGAGGAGCCAGGTAGGCTGCAGTCCATGGGGTCGTGAAGAGTTGGACCCGACTGAGCGACTTCCCTTTCACTGTTCACTTTCATACATCCTTAATGTACTCCTTTTCCTATTTGGAACCAGTCTGTTGTTCCATGTCCAGTTCTAACTGTTGCTTCCTGGCTTGCATACAAGTTTCTCAAGAGACATATCAAGTGGTTTGGTATTCCCACCTGCTGAAGAATTTTCCAGTTTGTAGTGATCCACATAGTCAAAGGCTTTGGCATAGTCAATAACGCAGAAATAGATGTTTTTCTGGAACTCTCTTGCTTTTTCCATGATCCAGCGGATGTTGGCAATTTGATCTCTGGTTCCTCTGCCTTTTCTAAAACCAGCTTGAACATCTGAAAGTTCACAGTTCACGTATTGCTGAAGCCTGGCTTGGAGAATTTTGAGCATTACTTTACTAGCGTGTGAGATGAGTGCAATTGTGCAGTAGTTTGAGCATTCTTTGGCATTGCCTTTCTTTGGGACTGGAATGAAAACTGACCTTTTCCAGTCCTGTGGCCACTGCTGAGTTTTCCAAATTTGCTGACACATTGAGTGCAACACTTTCACAGCATCATCTTTTAGGATTTGAAATAGCTCAACTGGAATTCCATCACCTCCACTAGCTTTGTTTGTAGTGATGCTTCCTAAGGCCCACTTGGCTTCACATTCTGGGATGTCTGGCTCTAGGTGAGTGATCACACCATCATGATTATCTGGGTCATGAAGATCTTTTTTTGTACAGCTCTGTGTATTCTTGCCACCTCTTCTTAATATCTTCTGCTTCTGTTAGGTCCATACCATTTCTGTCCTTTATTGAGCCCATCTTTGCATGAAATGTTCCCTTGGTGTCTCTAATTTTCTTGAAGAGATCTCTAGTCTTTCCCATTCTATTGTTTTCCTCTATTTCTTTGCATTGATCACTGAGGAAGGCTTTGTTATCTCTCCTTGCTATTCTTTGGAACTCTGCATTCAAATGGGTATATCTTTCCTCTTCTCCTTTGCTTTTCACTTCTCTTCTTCTCACAGCTATTTGTAAGGCCTCCTCAGACAGCCATTTTGCTTTTTTGCATTTTTTGCATCCAGCGGTGCAGGGACGTCAGCTGGGCAGTGCAGGGGCAGCGGCTGGGCGGCGCAGGGGCGGGGAGCAGCTACCCCATGTCCAAGGTCAGGAGCCCCAGCTGCACTTTGCTGGAGTAACCATGAAGAGGTACCCCACGTCCAAGGTAAGAGACACCCAAGTAAGGCAGTAGGCACTGAGAGAGGGCATCAGAGGGCAGACAGACTGAAATCACAATCACAGACAACTACCCAATCTGATCACAGGGACCACAGCCTTGTCTAATTCAATGAAACTAGGCCATGCCATGTGGGGGCACCCAAAACGGAGGGGTCATGGTGTAGAGGTCTGAGAGAATGTGGTCCACTGGAGAAGGGAATGGCAAACCACTTCAGTATTCTTGCCTTGAGAACCCCATGAACAATATGAAAAGAAAAAAAGAAAGGACACTGAAAAATGAATTCCCCAGGTTGGTAGGTGCCCAATATGCTACTGGAGATCAGTGGAAAAATAACTCCAGAAAGAATGAAGGGATGGAGCCAAAGCAAAAACAACACCCAGTTGTGGATGGGACTGGTGATAGAAGCAAGGTCTGGTGCTGTAAAGAGCAATACTGCATAGGAACCTGGAATGTTAGGTCCATGAATCAAAGCAAATTGGAAGTAATCAAACAGGAGATGGCAAGCGTGAACTTTGACATTCTAGGAATCAGCAAACTAAGATAGACTGGAATGAGTGACTTTAACTCAGATGACCATTATATCTACTACTGTAGGCAGGAATCCCTTGGAAGAAATGAGTAGCCATCATGGTCAACAAGAGTCCAAAATGCAGTACTAGGATGCAATCTCAAAAATGACAGAATGATTTGTTGATTTCCAAGGCAAACCATTCAATATCACAGTAATCCAAGTCTATGCCCCGACCAGTAACGCTGAAGAAGCTGAACTTGAACGGTTTTTGAAGACCTAGAAGACCTTTTTGAACTAACAGCCAAAAAAGATATCCTTTTCATTATAGGGGACTGAGATGCAAAAGTAGGAAGTCAAGAAACACCTAGAGTAACAGGCAAATTTGGCCTTGGAGTTCGAATCAGAATGAAGCAGGGCAAAGGCTAATAGAGTTTTGTCAAGAGAACACACTGGTCATAGCAAACACCCTCTTCCAACAACACAAGAGAAGACTCTTACACATGGACATACCAGATGGCCAACACCAAAATCAGACTGATTATATTCTTTTTTTTTTAATTTTATTTTAATTGGAGGCTAATTACTTTACAATATTGTACTGGTTTTGCCATACATCAACATGAATCCACCACAGGTATACACGTGTTCCCACTCCTGAACCCCCCTCCCACCTCCCTCCCCATATTATCCCTCTGGGTCATCCCAGCGCACCAGCCCCAAGCATCCTGTATCCTGCATCGAACCTGGACTGGCGATTCGTTTCCCATATGATATTATACATGTTTCAATGCCATTCTCCCAAATCACCCCCCTCCACAGAGCCCAAAACTCTGTTCTTTACATCTGCGTCTCCTTTGCTGTCTCACATATAGGGTCATCATTACCATCTGTCTAAATTCCATATATATGCGTTAGTATACTGTATTGGTGTTTTTCTTTCTGACTTACTTCACTCTGTATAATCGGCTCCAGTTTCATCCACCACATTAGAACTGATTCAAATATATTCTTTTTAAAGGCTGAGTAATACTCCATTGTGTATATGTACCACAGCTTTCTTATCCATTCATCTGCTCATGGACATCTAGGTTGCTTCCATGTCCTGGCTATTATAAACAGATTATATTCTTTGCAGCCAAAGATGGAGAAGCTCTATACAGTCAGCAAAAACAAAACCGGGAGCTGACTTTGGCTCAGATCATGAGCTCCTTATTGCAAAATTCAGACTTAAATTGAAGAGAGTGGGGAAAACCACTAGACCATTCAGGTATGACCTAAATCAAATCCCTTATGATTATACAGGGGAAGTGAGAAATATATTTAAGGGCCTAGATCTGATAGATAGAGTGCCTGATGAACTATGGATGGAGGTTCATGACATTGTACAGGAGGCAGTGATCAAGACCATCCCCAAGAAAAAGAAATGCAAAAAAAAAAAAAAAAGAAAGAAAGAAAAATTGCATTTTATCAATCAACACAAACAAAACCTATGAAGTTTCTGACCTCAGAGAAGAATAAAACAGCAGTGCTGAAGTGAGCGACTGCATGGCTAAAGTCTGGGGTGCCTCTATGGAGATATGGAGATAGGGACTGTGATCTGAATGACAAAAGGAAACCAACAACATAATGATCAATTAGGCAGAAGAGTTTTCCAAACAAAAAGAAGGCCAGTGCAGACTCTACATCAGGAACAAGCTTCATGTTCACAAAAGAAACAAATCAGAACCACCAGTTAATATTGAAGTAAAAGAGGAAAAGGATTCAGAAGAGCAGAATCATTTTAAGCCTGTGCATAACAGCCTCGGACTCCACAAATGACGGCCTTGAATCTAGCCCCTTTTGCTTCAAGATTATAAACTTATTACAAGTAGAAACAATCCCTGTTACAAGAAAATATTTTGTTGCACCTAAGTAAACAAATTTTATTTATTACTGTGGGGTTTTCCAAAATTATTTAGGTTTAGAATATTTTTAAATCAGAGGAGGAAAAAAAATTTAAAGGAGTCCAAATTTATTCTTAGGCTGAGAAAGTCTGTTATCGCCGTCCAAATCCAGGTGCAAAAACATTATTGCTAATGTTACAAATTCACTACTTAGAGAGAAAAGCTACCCAAACACACCTGCACCTTTTCAGAACTGACTTAATATTGTGTTAAAGTAAACATATTAAGGACATGAAGGTTTAGTCATCAAAAAGCTCTATTGCCCAATGTGTTACTTAAAGTGAATGAGACAAGTTACTTGGATTCTGATAAAGATAAACCTGCATTTTGTGCCTTCCTCTCTCAATTCAATATTATCAAGTAGTACTGGTGCTTATGATTTCACTCTAATATTACCTCAGTCATAACACATACAGATTGAGAATACAGAGAACAACGTATGAGGAAGGCGCTCTGTTCTGAGGATATGGCATTTAATGACACATTTCATTATATGAGGTAAGAGAGTGTAGAATCCAGAGTGTAAGAATCCAGGTTCTAACACCAGGCTGCTTGAGCTTTCCCCCACATCTGCCTCTTAAGGGCTGTTTAAACTTGTTTGTAAACTCTATGTACTGAGTTTTTCCACTGTAAAATGGAGGTAATTATACTTATATCCACGAAGACAGTTGTGAACATTAACTAAGTTAAAACACATAAAATGCTCTACAGTGCTTGGCAGATATTAGCAAATGATACTTAAAATACGACTAACTATTGTGTTATACACAAAATATACACAGATCACTGTACTGGCAAATGATTCACTGCCATGAAAGTTTGTTTCTAAATACATATGTATGTGTGTGTGGGCACACGTGCGTGTGCACACACGTGCTAACTCACCTCAGTTGTGTCCAATTCTGTGCAACCCTACAGACTGCAGCCTGCCAGGCTCCTCTGTCCATGGGAAAAATACTGGAATGGGTTGCCATGCCGTCCTCCATGGGATCTTCCCGAGCCAGGGATCAAACCTATGTCTCTTATGTCTCCTGCATTGACAGGTGGGTTACCAGTAGTGCCAATTGGGAAGCCCATATATGTATACATCATTGATCTATGATATATGGATACATCTACAGTTCAGTTCAGTTCAGTCTCTCAATCGTGTCCCACTCTTTGCGACCCCATGAACTCCAGCACTCCAGGCCTCCCTGTCCATCACCAACTCCTGGAGTTCACTCAGACTCATGTCCATCGAGTCAGTGATGCCATCCAGCCATCTCATCCTCTGTCGTCCCCTTCTCCTCCTGCCCCCAATCCCTCCCAGCATCAGAGTCTTTTCCAATGAGTCAACTCTTCGCATGAGGTGGCCAAAGTACTGGAGTTTCAGCTTTAGCATCATTTCTTCCAAAGAACACCCAGGACTGATCTCCTTTAGAATGGACTGGTTAGATCTCCTTGCAGTCCATGGGACTCTCAAGAGTCTTCTCCAACACCACAGTTCAAAAGCATCAATTCATTGGTGCTCAGCTATTTTCACAGCCCAACTCTCACATCCATACATGACTACTGGAAAAACCATAGCCTTGACTAGACAAACCTTTGTTGGCAAAGTAATGTCTCTGCTTTTGAATATGCTATCTAGGTTGGTCATAACTTTCCTTCCAAGGAGTAAGCTTTTAATTTCATGGCTGCAATCACATATAGATGTAAATAAAAAGAGAATATATAAACTAAATCAAGTACAAAATTTAAAAGTCATAATATTAACCTAACAATTACAGAAATTAAATTTTAGTGTTAAAATCTAGTAGTTTTACAATAATTTGTTTCAAGGATGTGACATATAATCATTTAATGTTATGGCAAAAACAGACAAAAACCCCTCTGGTTTAAAAGAAAATTTGTTTTTTTTTAGAATGTATAAGTTGTGTCAAGTCAAGAAATCAGTTCACATCTGGAAATTGTTTCAACATTTGAATTTTAAAAGATCACTTTTAATCATCTTGATTAGAATAATTCTACTAGCAAGATTCTGTGCACTTGAAAGAACATAATGCTTATTACTCATCTATAAAATGAATACTGTTGCTAATAAAATTCACAGTATAAAATTTTTAAATTATCTGAATATTAGGCATGAAATGTTTATGTATATATTTGTATATATATATAAACATATTTTATTTTCTCAATGGATGTTTACAATTACCCTTGAAAATGTGTTTGAGGCAAACAGGGGTGTTTATGATGTAATGAACTGACTCCATAAGAAAGTGGAAAAACCCTGTTTATCCCTCTTCTAACACCCCTCCTTATTATGCACTGATTACTAGAAATGAACATCTCTAAGTAGATCAAAGGACCCTTGTAATGGGGTTCTGCCATCCTTCTCCTAGATCAAACCATCCTTCTCTTTGATGGTTAAAAGGAATTTTCCCATCAAAAAAAAATTTAAACCAATAAGAAAAATAATTTGTCAGCTAAGCAAATTAGTTAATCAAATATGCTGAAAGACAAGAGCAATATATATAGCATTGTGGAAAATATCTATTGCTTTGTTTACTTATTTTCCATGAGTCCTTGCTAGGCTCCTCTCTAATGAAAAAAAATTTAATGTTTTCCTACTTTATCCTTCATTTCCAATCACATTCCTCTTTCTCCTTATATACCCACCCTAGGAAACAGCATGGAATGGAAAGAAGAGCAAAATCAACTAAACTCTGTGTTTCTGACATCCTTAAATGAAAGAGACTTAGGCATGACATAGTTTTGCTTTCTGAAACAAATACCTTGGTAGTTTTTTTAAGTTTTACTGAAATATACTTAACTTACAGTGTTGTTTCTGGAGAGTTTACCATAATGGATGTTGAATTTTGTCAAAAGCTTTTTCTGTATCTACTGAGATGATCATGTGGCTTCTGCTCTTTAATTTGTTAATGTGGTATATCATACTGATTGATTTGTGGATACTGAAAAATCCCTGCATCTCTGAGGACAAAGAAGTGCCAAAAAGAATCCTAACAAACAAGCGAAGTTTCTCCAGTTTACTGTAATTATCTCATGCTCCTTAACCGATCATATTCCTTGACAACTGTCCATTCTTCATCAAACCTAGTACAAACTACTTAGGTCTGTTTCTTTAGGTTTTTATTTCCTCTTGAAGGCTCCTTATATTAAATACATTTGTATCCTTTTCTCCTGTTAATGTGCTTGCCAGTTTAATTTTCAAACCCATTCAGGGACTCTAAGATGGTCGAGGAAAATTTTTCTTCCCCTATAGCTCTTAGAACCAGGAATATCTACACTTCTTATCAATAGTTTTGTTGTTCCAAGTGGACATATGAATTATGTAATGTAAATATTTTCCTCTTTGAATTACCTTCCCAAATTTGGCATACAACCTCAGCTTCATTGCATTTCTTCCACCTTTACTTTATCTTCTACCTTTCAAAGTCTTGTTGCTATGAGATATTCCTATTTCTCTTGCAAGCCACCTAATATCCTTTTGTAGGGATGAAAATTCAAATGTTGAAGATAGAAAGAGGGGGCTTCCAAGGTGGCTCAGTGATAAAGAACTCACCTCCAATGCAGAGATGCAGGAGTTGTGGGTTTGATCCCTGGGTCAGGAAGATTCCCATGTTGGAGGAAATGGCAACCCATTCTGTATTCTTGCCTGGGAAATCCCATGACAGAGAAGCCTGGAGAGCTACAGTCCATAGGCTCACAAAAGTCAGACATGACTGAGCAACTGAGCATGAGCACAAGCTAGAAAGAAGAAAGAATGGAAAGAGGAAGGAATGGGAGGAAAGAAAATGTTTTGAAGGCTGTTCCACAGACATATGATTGGGCAGCATAGTATTAGATGATAAAGTTGAGATTGAGCAATCATGTGATATTGTAATAAACTAAGTCAATCTGAAGAAAAATTGGATTAGCAAGATGTAAGAAGAGTGAAAAATATATGAAGGTAAGAACAAATCTGAACAAAGGACTCAACAGAAATCCAGTGTTAATTGTCTTTTAGAATTGCTCACAAATAGTCTTTTGAAGATATTGTAAAATATAATGCTTATAGTTTTCTAAAATGGTATTACCAGCACTTAAAAAGGAATCTTTGCATGGGGAGTGGATCTCTATAAAGGAACAATAGTAAGACTTTTTGGTATTTTGGTATTGGTTTAACAACACAGTTATTTAAAAAACAAACATGGAACTAAAAGCCCAGGGAAGATGTCAGGACTGGAGATCTGGTTTAGGAAACTGGAAACGTTAAGTGTTTGAGATATGAAAACAGTGGAATATAGAGTGAAAAAAAAAAAAAAAAAGAAGAACTGTCCTTTGGGAGAGATTCAAGTTAGTGAGAAAGGAGAAGATACAGCAAAGCTGGTAGACAATAGCAAACACAGAAGAAAACGGAAGGTTAAAGGTAATAAAAGTCAAAGGTAGGGAATATTTGAAGAAATGGATAATTCCAAATTGCTATTAAAGGCATCAGAAGAAGTCAAGCAAGTAAGGTGAATCTGAGAAGACATCCTTGAATTTGCCTATAAAGGGACTATTGCAAGGAGATCCAACCAGTCCATCTTAAAGGAGATCAGTCCTGAGTGTTCATTGGAAGGACTGATGCTGAATCTGAAACTCCAATACTTTGGCGACCTGATGAGAAGAACTGACTCATTTGAAAAGACCCTGATGCTGGGAAAGATTGAAGGCAGGAGGAGAAGGGGCTGACAAAGGATGAGATGGTTGGATGGCATCACCAACTTGATGGACATGAGTTTGAGTAAACTCCGGGAATTGGAAATGGACAGGGAGGCCTGGTGTGCTGCAGTTCATGGGGTCACAAAGAGCCAGACACGACTGAGTGACTGAACTGAACTGAACTGAAAGTATAATAATATGGATACATTTGCTGATAGGCTGACAGGTATAGATAGACATGACATTCCTAAAAAGATCAGCACCCTCTATAATCACTTGCTTGTTGGAGAGAAAGGGAGGGAGGGAAAGACTGGTGGAAGGAAAAAAGTGAAAGAGAGGCAGAGAGAAGGAAAGAGGAAAGGAGGAAAAATTGAGAATGTAATCTCAGTGATGTTATAATATAAAGCTAGTTAATACTGAGCATTTATCAATATCATAATTTGCAGACTCAGATAAAAAGCTTAATCCAGGGACTTGATCAACAAGCTCAGAGTGGCCACTTAGGACCCTCACGTGGAGAAAATCATGCAGTTGGTGTGTTGAACATGTCATCCCTTGAGGCAAAACAGATGCTCCGTCAACAAAGGTTGTATGTGTATCACAATAAGAAATCAAAGCTGGTTATTTGAGGTTGAAGGAAGCCATCACAGTAGGAAATTAGGACGTCTTGCCCAATATCTATACCTGATCCAGTATCAGACTAGGAACCTGCTGACTGAAGAAGTTACCCTGTCCTAGAGGAATGGACCTGTAACCCAATATCAAGTATCTGTTGCAATGAGTCCCTCTGTTCTTTGCCAAAGGGATCTTCAACCATTTACTTAGATTAACAGACACTAAAGAAAGGAGAATACCCAGACAGCTGATAGACTACTGGGTGCAGGGTCACAGCTGAGATTGGTATCTGGAGATCCAAAGCATCGTCATGGTCCCACTATTAGAGTGAAGGCACGTAGGGAGGAGATAACAGATGGAGTCCTGGCCATTTGACGAAAGGGTCAGTTTACAACAGGCCCACTGTGCTTACTGATCTACCCAGGGGTCACTGATCCAAACATCTAATTCAGATTGCCATACTTAGCAACTGGCACAATCCCCACACTGGATCCTGGAAAATGACTGTAGACTACCACAAGCTCATTCACGTCATAGTATTGATTGCATTTGTTGTGCGAGTTGCTAGAACAAATTATGACTTCAAATACATGGAATATAGCTATTGATTTGGTGAGTGAGTCCTTTTCTCTGCCAATTGGGAAATGAGGTCAAAATCAATGAATTCACAATAAACAACAACAATACTCATTCACAGTTTTGCCTCGGGGCTACAGTAACTATCCCCTTTCACAATGGTATCTGGGCCAACTGGACATTCCACAGAACATAACATTGATTAATTCCACCAGTGACACCACATTGATTGAAAGAATGAACAAGAGGCGGCCATCACATACCTTTTATAAGACACATGGACTCCGAAAGACAGAGTAAATCCTAAAAATTGTGGGTATTTGCCACTTCAAAGCTTTCCAAGATAAAGACTTCCTCAGTGTAGTAGTGTCCTAGGGCTACTACAACAAAGCATTGCAAATTGGGTGGCTTAAAACAACAGAAATTGATCACCTTTATAGGCCCAGAAGCTAAAATCCAAACATCAAGATGTATCAGCAGGGTCATGCTTACTCTGGAAACTTAAAGGGAATCTTTTCTTGCCTTTCATAGCTTTTGGTGGCTTGCTGGAAATCTTTGCCATTCCTTCGTCTGTAATCACTTGAATCCTTAATTGTCACATGGCATTTTCCCTGGGTATCTGTCTTCAGATGAAAGAGAAGTGAAAGTCTTTCAGTCATGTCCGACTCTTTCTGACCCCATGGACTATACGCTCCATGGAATTCTTCAGGCCAGAATACTGGAGTGGGTAGCCTTTCCCTTCTATAGGGGATCTTCCCAACCCAGACATCAAACCCAGGTCTCCCACACTGCAGGCGGATTCTTTACCAGCTGAGCCACGAAGGAAGCCCAAGAATACTGGAGTGGGTAGCCTATCCATTCTCCAGTTAATCTTCCCAACCCAGGAATCAAACTGGGGTATCCTGCATTGCAGGCAGATTCTTTACATGGCCATCTTCTTATAAGGACACCAGTCATACTAGATTAGGGGCCCACCCAACTTCAATACAAACTTATCTTAAATTAACTGATTATAATTTTATTTTCTTAGGCTCCAAAATCACTGAGGACAGTGACTCCAGCCATGAAATTAAGAGATGCTTCCTCCTTGGAAGGAAAACTATGACAAACCTAGACAGTGTATGAAAAAGTAGAGACATCAGTTTGCCTACAAAGGTCCATATACTCAAAGTGAAAGTCGCTGTTGTGTCCAACTCTTTGTGACCCCATGGACAATACAATCCATGGAATTCTCCAGAATACTGGAGTGGGTAACCTTTCCCTTCTCCAGGGGACCTTCCCAACCCAGGGATCGAACACAGGTCTCCCACATTGCAGGCAGATTCTTTACCAACTGAGCTATCAGGGAAGCCCATATAGTCAGAGCTTTAATTTTTCCAGTAGTAACATGCTGATGTGACAGTTGGACCATCAAGAAGGCTGAGTGCTGAAGAATTAATGCTTTTGAATTGTGGTGCTGGAGAAGACTTGAGAGTCATTTGGACAGCAAAGAGGTCAAACCAGTCAATCCTAAAGGAAATCAACCCTGAATATTCATCAGAAGGACTAACACTGAAACTGAAATTCCAATACTTTGGCCACCTGATGTGAAGAGCCGACTCATTGGAAAAGATCCTGATGCTGGGAAAGATTGAAGGCAAGAGGAGAAGGGGGTGGCAGAGGATAAAATGGTTAGATAGCATCACCAACTCAGTGGACATGAATCTGAGCAAACTCTGGGAGATAATGAAGGACAGAGGGGCCTGGCATGCTGCAGTCTATGGGGTCACAAACAGTCAGACACAAGAGAGTGACTGAACAACAACAACTGGTCATATCTGCAATGATCTTATTCCCAAATAAAGTCACATGCTGTGGTACTGGTGGTACTGGGGATCAGGATTTCAACAAACCTTTGCTGGAAAATACAATTCAAGCCATAAAATCTAGGAATGTCTGTAAATTACAGTGAGAAAGAAAACTTCCCAATAGGCAGAATTTTCAGTGACACATCTGATTATCTACTTTGTTTTTGTTGTTTATTTGTTTGTTGATTGCCCAGCATGTGGGATCCTAGTTCCTTGAGCAGGGATCAAACCCACACCCCTTGCAGTGGAAGCATGGAGTCTCAACCACAGGGCTGCCAGAGAAGTCCCTGATCATCCCTATACATCTCTGTATAGGATAAGGAAAAACAAATAGGCATAAGGATAAGGAAAAACAAAGAGTCATAGGCAATGGTGAATGGGCTAACTGGCTGGGCAGGAAACTGGGAAGAAAAAAGGTGGAAACTAAGAATATCTGAAGTGGTGTCACATGGATGGATATAGGGTAATGAGTACAAGTGTGAAGATTCTTATAACACCCATCAAAAATGATGCACTAAACAACCAAACAGACAAAAGGGCTCAGCCAGTTGATGTCACTCAGCCTTGTCAGCAGTCTTCTCAACACCAGCATGATAGACACATCAACAAAGTACAACAGATCAAGGACCCAACAGCAGACTCCCACTCACTAAGGCAGATCCAGCTACTCTACTTCTCCAGGTCCAATTTTCCAGCAAAAGAGACCGATGTTGAGTCTCTGGGAGGGCATTAGTCCTCGAGGAGAACAATGAACTCTTGTTGACAGTTGCTCTCCCCTGAAGGGACAAAAATTTATTCCCATGGGAACACCTACCTATTCCTGATATGAATGTGCTTTTTGCTGCCCACCTGACCTTAGTTGGCACCACTATCTGGGTGCCTACAAAATGCCTAATCCACAGGCATGAAATCCAATACAACACAGCACCCCAACCAGGAAACCCACTGTACAACCAAAAGAAAGGTGTGGAAGAGAGCTCATAATCATGGGATCCTCTGGCCAAATCACTTAGTGCCCCATCAGAAGTTGTCAGCCTAAAACAATAGTTTGGAACAGTCGACAGGAGGCACAGCTGAATTTCCAGCTCAGAAGCAATATTGTTCTAGGATATGGCGCTGTCTTTGAGAATACTCTTACCAGGAAAAACAGCAAGTGTGTCACTGAACTACAAACTCTGACTTCCATGTGAGCACTCTTAAGTTTCTTGTGCCCACATCCCAGCAAACAAGATGGAGAGACACTGTCTTGTTAAGAGTTACTCTTGCTGATGGGCAAGAGAGATGGCACTGCTGTTACAGAATGGGGTAGAGAGTAACAAGCCACAAACTTGAGTGGCTCACCCAAGTACCTCTTGGTACTTCCTAACAGAATTTTAAATGAGGATGAGAAATTCAGCCACTTCAACATGAGCACAGTAGGATTACCATGGCCTCCATCATCTTATGGTTGAGACTAAGAGGTGACAGCTGAAGACAGAAGATACAGGATGAACAGTAGAATGAGATAATGAGAACCACCTCTGGCCCCCAAACCAACAGCAGTGATGGGGACTGTAGCTCATCCCACTAAGTCTCCTCCTGTGAATGACCTCCCTGGGAGAAAGGCCCTTGGTGCTGTGGAAGAGCTGCTCCCTGCAAGCATAAAATGGATCCATACATCGCATGGGGTGATCCATAGCAGGCATGGGGATGCAGCACTCAGATACCCCTTGGAAAAAGGCCTCGCTGCCTGACTGTGGGAAGATGCTGAAATGACAGCCTCCAGCTGTTAACCCTTCCAGGATCTGCCTCATTTTCAAGCTGAGATCACACTTGGAGGGCAACCCTCAGGCAATGACTAGACGCAAAAGAGGTACTAAGGGCCTGAACGCTTCACCCAAACTTTAACAAACAGCCTTTACTCTGGAGCTTTCTGAGGTGCTGGGAGAGTCTTTGTAACTTTGGTATCAAGAGTCTGATGCTCCAGTACTCTTGCCTGAAGAATCCCTTGGACAGAGGAACCTGGTGGGCTACAGTCCATGACGTCATGGAGACAGACACGACTGAGCGACTGACACACACACAAAACTGAGGACATACTTGATAGTGCAAGTGTCCACTCTATCTACTCTCCCATCTCCTGCAGGAAGCAGGATGGGGCAGGCAGCACCTGGGAGGCAGGATGGCTCACCCCCCTCCCCCATCCCTTCTGGAAGTCTTGGGGCCTCAATGCCTGCAACAGCTGGCCTTGGGCAAATAAAAGACTAAGTTGTTTACTGGCCAAAAAAAAAAAAGAGTCTGACCCTGGGTCTTCCCGGGTGGTCCAGTGGCTGGGACTCTGTGCTCCCAACGCCGGAGGCCCCGGTTTGATGCCTGGTCAGGGAACTCAGTCCCACATGTTGCCACTAGTTTGTATGCCACAACTAAAAACATCCTGAGTGCCGCAACCAGGACTGAAGATCCCACATGTGGCGATGAAGACCCAGCACAGCCAAATAAATATATAAATATTAAAAAAAAAAAAAAAGAAGATTCTGACCCTGCTTAGTCCTGCTTCCTCACTTTCCCTTTCACAGGTGTTACCTTCCCCAGCAAATGTCTCTTCTGACCCCCACTGTCTGTTTCCTGGAGAAGCTAATCTCAGACAAGCCACAACTCTAGATTTCTTGCTTGAGTGCGATTAAATGCACAAGAATGACTTTAAAAGCATAAACTACTTGAAACAAAGTGAAAAGGTGAAACCATTTTATAGAAATCAGATGTTAACTAGCAGAAAACATTAAACTTGCAGAAATTCATTTAATTCACTAGCATGTGGTATTCCCTTTTGATCATAAAGTGAATCATAAAACAAATTTTGACCTTGTATCTAACATCATCTTCAGGAAAAGTATGCTATCAATTAATAGATACTTCCAACTCCTATTTTTAAAAATAAATTGAGGAAGCATACTCCACTTAGAAATAGTGGACAGATGATAAGCTGACAATTGGTTGGAATAAGAAAGGTTGGGGACTTGTCCAACTTTATAAATTTAGTCCCCAATGTACTTGAGGATAGAAGAATATAGGGCCTTCTCCAAAACCACTATGCATACATGCATGCTCAGTCATGTCCAACTCTTTGCAACCCCATGGACTGTAGCTCACCAGGATCCTCTACCCATGGGATTTCCCAGACAAGAATACTGGAGTGGGTTGCCATTTCCTCCTCCAGGGATCTTCCCAACCTGGGAAGATCGAACCCAGATCTCCTGCATCTTCTGCATTGAAAGGTGAATTCTTTACCACTGAGCCACCTGGGAAGCCCAAACCACCACAGATATCCTCTCTATTTCAGCAAGAAAGATCACAGGGATCCCTATATATTTGGCATCTGAGATGCCTGTCAAGCTCCCTTTACAGGAATTCCCAAAGGTGCATCACAAAGTCTCTCAAGAAGATGGCAACAGCCAAGCAGTACAATTCTCAGTTCCTCCAGGGCTACTATTTATGCCCTCTGTGTTTCAGATTCTGCATTTCAGTAAAAATAAGGTCATTATCTCAGAAGCAGTTTAAAGAGCTAATTCATCTCCTAAAAACATAAACTGGTCCAAAGCTAAGAGACTGACGATCTTACAAGGTCATCCAGGAGAGTGTTCAGGCTGAGATATAACTACTCAGATATTAACTACTAACTAGATCCCAATAATCCAATATCCAACCTGTGTACATATAGTCAACATCTTTTTCTCTATCACCCATGGAAATCAACTGAACTTCTCACTACAAATAGAGATTCTCCAGGACTTATGAGGGGAGCTACCTCAGTAAACACCAGCTAAACTAATCCCATCCTTTCTTTCCAACCTTTACAAAAAGTCTCTGCCTTGCAGCTACCCAGCTGGCATGAATCTCAGTGGATGGGGGATGAGAGATGGTGTTTATGTGATAATGAAGCAGAGAGGGCTTTGAAGCAAAGGCTGAGGGAGCTAGGAGAATGCAGAGCTCACCCACCACCACCACGGCCACCAACCCAGTTAATGTGGAAATGAGTGACCTCTAGTTGGTACAACTTGGGTTGGACGTGGGGGGACATCTTAGCAAGGGACTAGGTACAGATTAAGACAAAGAGGTAGAGAGGATGATTTGTGAAGAAGGCAAGTTTATCATGAATTGAGGCAAACTGAATGTGTGTCCATCTTCTTACCCTTGTCTTCCTCATTGACTCCTACTTGCCCTTTAAAAGTAAATTCAGCTGACATGCCTTAAGAAGAGCCTTCCCTGTTCACATTCAAATCTTGACTTAGTACTACTTCAGGGTGTTGCTCTGAGACCTATGATAGCATATGTTATCTTCTGTTTTAACTGCCTTCCTAAGTTGAGATATAATTCACAAACCATAATATTCAAACTTCCAAGGTCCACAATTCAATGGTTCTTAATACAGTTACAAAGCAGTACAACCATCACCAATATCTACTTCCAGAACATTCTGTCACCCCAGAAAAACACCCCATACCCACTGGCAATCATTCTTCTTTCACTGTTCCTTCCAGACCTTGACAAAAACAACCACAAATCTACTTTTGTCCTTATGGATCTACCAATTGTGGACACTTTACATAAATGGGACTATATAATTTATAAACTTTTTTACCTGCCTCCTTTGCTAAATCTAATATTTTCAAAGTTTATTCATGTCATAGCAGAGAAGAATATTTCACTCCTTTTTATGACTGAATAATATTCCATTGTTATCTATGTATATTACATTTTTTTATCCATTCATCAGTTGATGGACATTTGGATTGCTTCCCCATTTTTTTTCCTTTTTTCCCTCTTTTGTCCATGCCATGCAGCATGTGGGATCTTAGTTCTCTGACCAGGGATTGAACCCATACCCCCTGCAGTGAAAGCTCAGAGTTTTAACCACTAAACCACCAGGAAAGTCCCGGAGTTTCTGCCCTTTTCTAGCTGCTATGAATAATCCAGCTATGAACACTGGTGTATAAGTTTTTCAGTGGACCTAAGTGTTCAATTGATGCTTTTGAGCTGTGGTGTTGGAGAGGACTCTTGTGAGTCCCTTGGACTGCAAGGAGATCCAACCAGTCCATTCTGAAGGAGATCAGCCCTGGGATTTCTTTGGAAGGAATGATGCCAAAGCTGAAACTCCAGTACTTTGGCCACCTCATGCAAAGAGTTGACTCATTGGAAAAGACTCTGATGCTGGGAGGGATTGGGGGCAGGAGGAGAAGGGGACGACAGAGGATGAGATGGCTGGATGGCATCACTGACTTGATGGACATGAGTTTGAGTGAACTCTGGGAGTTGGTGATGGACAGGGAGGCCTGGCGTGCTGCGATTCATGGGGTCGCAAAGAGTCAGACAAAACTGAGCAACTGAACTGAACTGAAGTGTTCAATTCCTTTGGATATACACTTAGGAGTGGGATTACTGGGTCATATGACAACTATTTGAAGAACCACCAAGCTATTTCCCAATGTATACTCCCACCAGCAACATCACTGTCTTTTCTTTATCCAGCCCTCAGTTTTCTGGAGGGCAGGGACTAATAAGTCTTCTATAACAGCCCCCGTACCTAGCATAACACCTAGGGCAGCACGGTTGTCTATGAGTATTTGTGAAGCGAACAACTAAGGAATTTGTTTCAACCTTGTGCTTTCTTCCAGCAAAATACTCTCTCCCAATATCTTTAAGCAGCCACTTTTATCCATGAAACTATTCTAAGAAAGTGACATACTCTTGCTGCTAATGAGTGCTCTATGATTGCTGGAGAATAGGGCTGTGATCTGCATGGGGCTGCTCACCCACACATTAGAGAAGCTAACTCAAATAATCTCATAGTAGAATCATATGTTTTCAAGTTGGTACCAGTTGGCAGGCAGGCAGATGTTCACACATATTTTCAAAGTGATCCTCAGTATAATAGGTATAGGACATGTTTGGTGTTCAGACTCTGCTGGCCCTGCTGCCAATAACACGACAATGGACCTGGGCAGAGAAGAGAACAAAGGAACTCCCACATGGGGCAAGAGGAAACATGTGGGGCCCATCCCGTATGTGGGTAGCCTTTCCCTTCTCCAGGGCATCTTCCCAACCCAGGGATCGAACCCAGGTCTCCCACATTGCAGGCGGATTCTTTACCAGCTAAGCCACAAGGGAAGCCCAAGAGTACTGGAGTGGGTAGCCTATACCTTCTCCAGCAGATCTTCCTGACCCAGGAATCGAACAGGGGTCTCCTGCACTGCAGGCGGATTCTTTACCAACTGAGCTATCACAGAAGCCCCAAATGAGTGTGGAAGCAGATTCATTCTCAGAGTCTCCAGAAAAGAACTCAATCTAGCCAACACCAGGATTTCAACTTTGTGATAGAGTGCAGAGAATCCAGCCAAGCCACTGTACTCTGATCTGTGACCTATAGGACGATGAATAAATACATTTGTGTAGTGTTCAGCCACGCAGTTTGTAGCAGTGTGTTATGACAGCAACAGAAGACTAATATATTACTGAATGTCAGCATATTAAATTCCAATATTCTACGGTTCTGAAGTACGAGAACCACCACTTTAATGGAAAGATCCATTAAAACTGCACATTTCCAGAACAGATTCACAGTCCACTACCAAATGTTATTTTTATAGCAAATCCATGGGAGATTTCTACTCGTAATTACTGGGTATTTTTTTAAATGTTACCTAAGAATAATGTGGGCTTCCCTGGTGGCTCATTGGTAAAAACTTTGCCTGCCAAAGCAAGAGATGTGGGTTCGATCCCTGGGTTGGGAAGATACAGTATTCTTTTTTTTTAATTTATTTGTTTTTTAAGGATAGTTGCTTTACAGAATTTTGTTGTTTTCTGTCAAACATCAACAAGA
This sequence comes from Bubalus bubalis, assembly GCF_019923935.1. NCBI lineage: Eukaryota > Metazoa > Chordata > Mammalia > Artiodactyla > Bovidae > Bubalus > Bubalus bubalis. The sequence continues at coordinate 22,476,787 of NC_059163.1, forward strand.
ATCAACCATAGTTAGGGAAATCCTATGGACAGGGGAGCCTGGCAGGTTACGTCTATAGGGTCAGAAAGAGTCAGGCACGACTTAATGACTAAACAACAACAGCAAGAATAATATACCAATTTCGAAGTAATTATCTTCTCCAACATTTACAACTTTAGCATTAACTTTTAAAAAGAAAATAGATAATTACTTATCAAGACTTTTTCAAATTGTCTTACTTGTTTATTCACTTTAGATGTACATCTCTTTCCTAATACATTTAATGTATTTTATTAAATTCACATTTCATATAACCAGGTATGAGTCACATTAACAAAAGTCAGTGACTGCTAATAGAATCCAGTGAATCAGTATTTACAAAAACGTGAGAATGTAAATGAAGCCAAAGATTTACAGGCCTCAAAAGTACAAAGGCAAAAATCACTCGCAGTTTTTGTGTAAAGCCAATTATATAGAATTGTGTTTTAATAGGACTTTATTGGTATGATGACCATATTTCAGTATCTATATTTTTTAAATTAGTAGCTCACAGTTGCCTGTGGCTTTCTTGCAACCATACCACAGTTCCTCCAATCCCTGATCTGCACAACACATGCTTAGAATATTCCAAGTTCTACCAGTTCCAACCAGTGCTTCTAAATTACCACAATGCCAACAAAACTGGATTTTTTTCACAAACTCTACAATGTAATATAAAATCAGTTTGGAACATGGACACTTACTTTTTCTGAGTTCTTTCAGCCAACCTTGCAATCTCTATCGCTGCCTTCCTTGCTTCAAAATCTTCTCTTTTCACCACCTCTCCAGTACCTCGGTAGCCTAGCTCCACCAACTGGCGGGCCAGACCTTCATCCTGAAAAGAAGATCGATTGTTAGGTTTGTGGATGAATGAGACGTTTTATCAATGTATACGGAATAATTGTTTCAAATGAAAAAGCAAATGTGTTATTTAAATATGAGACAAGATATGTTAGACATGAAAAGTTGGAATTCTTTCCAACAGTAATTTTATAAACATCTGATTTGTCATCCCTTTCCCAGAGATGTAAGATGGGACAAAAAAATGATAATAACATCATGCACTAAATTTCCTCTAAGGGATTGGAAGACAAAAGTCTGTTATGTTTTTAATCAATTTATGAGAAGAGCTGTAGATAATTAATAAAGTATTCTTAAAACAATAAAACTTAGAGACAATAGTACTTATACAAGACAACAGTATTTACACAAAAAAGACTTTATAAAAAGCAACTGCACAAAAAAGAAAACTGGATTGCTTTCAGAAAGTTCAATACTTCAGAGAGCTACTTCCTTGAAGTCCATTAACTGATGACACAGGGCATTATAACTTCAAATACAAAGCAAAGAGCAGATGAATTTCCTATTTGAGTAGAAGGATATTGTTTCCATATAATGTCGGTACCAATAAAAACAGAGAAGTAGAAACCCAAGATGACCACAAAAAGCTTCAAACTGAAAAAAAAAAAATATATATATATATATATATATATATATATATTTCCCTACAATTCTCTGGACCTTTTATATTTCAGTTATTTTAAAAATTGTCACACACATTTCTGTTACTTGCATAGCATATTCAAAAGAGACAAGCATCTCCCCACTGAAGAGGTGATATTTTACCAGAAGTTACTGATATAAAGGCTTAAGTATTACTTGTCTGTGCATGCACGCTAAGTCACTTCAGTTGTGTCTGACTCTGTGTGACCTTATTGACACTAGCCCACCAGGCTTCTCTGTCCATGGAATTTTCCCAGCAAGAATACTGGAGTGGGTAGTCATGCCCTCCTCTAGGGGATCTTCTGGAGCCAGGGACCAAACCCATGTCTCTTACATCTCCTGCATTAACAGGCGGGTTCTTTACCACTACTGCCACCTAGGAAACCCCTAAGTATTATATAACAATATGTATATTAACATTTTATATTATCCCTTATATTACCATCTTAATTAAACAGAAAATGTCTGTAATATCGTGAAAATAGCATTTATTTTATTGTTACAGACCCTCACTTAATACATCACTGCTGAATGTAAGAACTGTCTCAGTTCAGTTCAGTTCAGCTCAGTCACTCAGTCATATCCTACTCTTTGCGACCCCATGAACTGCAGCACGCCAGGCCTCCCTGTCTATCACCAACTCCCAGAGTCCACCCAAACCCATGTCCATTGAGTTGGTGATGCCATCCAACCATCTCAACCTCTGTCGTCCGCTTCTCCTCCTGCCCTCAATCTTTCCAACAGCAGGGTCTTTTCCAATGAGTCAGCTCTTCCCATCAGGTAGCCAAAGTATTGGAGTTTCAGTTTCAGCGTCAGTCCTACCAATGAATACCCAGGACTGATCTCCTTTAGGATGGACTGGTTAGATCTCCTTGCAGTCCAAGGGACTCTCAAGAGTCTTCTCCAATACCACAGCTCAAAAGCATCAATTCTTAGGAGCTCAGCTTTCTTTATAGTCCAACTCTCACATCCATACGTGACCACTGGAAAAACCATAGCCTTGACTAGACGGACCTTTGTTGACAAAGTAATGTCTCTGCTTTTGAATATGCTGTCTAGGTTGGTCATAACTTTCCTTCCAAGGAGTAAGCGTCTTTTAATCTCATGGCTGCAGTCACCATCTGCAGTGATTTTGGAGCCCAAAAAAATAAAGTTAGCCACTGTTTCCACTGTTTCCCCATCTATTTGCCATGAAGTGATGGGACCAGATGCCATGGTCTTAGTTTTCTGAATGTTGAACTTTAAGCCAGCTTTTTCACTCTCCTCTTTCACCTTCATCAAGAGGCTCTTTAGTTCTTCTTCACTTTCTGTCTAGCAGAATTAAAATGAGAAAACTTAATTCATGGTTAATAATCTATTCAACCCACAGTGGCTATTTTAAAGTTCAAACTACTCAAACAAAATAAAAAATTCAGATACTATCAACATGGAAAACCTGACTACTTTGCTTTGCTAAACACTAAAAGCAAATACTGAAACCTGTGTAGCAATATGGGTACATTTGCCAAGTGAAGACAATGCAAAGCAGCAGGGCTTGCCAGGGCTCTTTCTTGACTTGTTCCCCTGCTCAGTATACTCTCTATCCCAGGCTACGTTCCTCTGAACCACAAAACTGAGCAAATGCCTCCACCTAGTGGAGTCAACATTTAATAGAAAAGGGATGCAGATTTTGAGTTTGACTTACAAAAAATGAGATGACTTGAGTATAAATTTTCTTAAATACATTACTAAAAGTAAGCTCACGGGAAGAATTCATAGCTGAGCTCTGTGAGACTGTGGGGTTCTTCTAGCAGCAAAACATAAGTTGCCTGTGGTCAACAGAGCATTTTATATAATAAAGACCATTAAAAAGTTGCTGTATTGACTAGTTCTTCTTTTTCTTATACCTCTTTCTGCTCTATACCACAGTGTGCTATGGAACTAACCAGCCAGGTATAAGGAACCATGGTTCATCACATATAATTCATCAGTGATTGAATTAAACCCAACCCAACTGCACTATTAACTTTGCATATGGAGTGAATTATTGTTGTGTACCCTGCCAGAGCCACACTGAATCATTTGGTTAGTTCTGTGCTCATTGACACAAATATGTTGTTGTTCAGTCGCTAAATCATGTCTGACTCTTTATGACACCACGGACTGGAGCATGCCAGGCTTCTCTGTCCTTCACTATCTCCTGGAGCTTACTCAAACTCATGTCCATTGAGTCGGTGATGCCATCCAACCATCTCTTCGGTCAACTCCTTCTCCTCCTGCCTTAAATCTTACCCAGCATCAGGGTCTTTTCCAATGAGCCAGCTCTTCGTATCAGGTGGCCAGATTACTGGAGCTTCAGCTTCAGCATCAGTCCTTCCGATGAATATTCAGTGTTGATTTCCTTTAGGATTTACTGGTTCGATCTCTCTCCTTGAGAGTCAAGGGACTCTCAAGAGTCTTCTCCAGCACCACAGTTCGAAGGCATCAATTCTTTGGTGCTCAGCCTTCTTTGTATTATAAAAAATGACAAGATCAAGAAGAAAGTTGAAGTTGTTTCCCCATTTAACCATAACCATGTTCTAACTGGTGGAATCACAAGTCATCTCTCTACTTTAAATGGTTAATCATCTTTAAATAACTTATCTTTAAAGAAACAGAAATAAAATAGTTTTATTCATTCACATATTCATTCACTCATTTGCATTTCTGGTGATTTTCATTCTTTTGTGTAGATCCAACTTTCTTACAGATACACGATTTTCCTTCTACCTCAAAAACTTTAACAATTCTTGTAGGAAAGGTCTGCTAAGGGATTTCCCTGGTGGTCCAGTGGCTGAGATGCCATGCTCCCGTTGCAGGGAGCCCAGGTTCAATCCCTGGTCAGGGAACTAGACCCCACATCCTGCAACTTAGGTGTTCACACGCCACAACTTGTTGAGTTCACATGTCTTTGTGTTGCAGTTATGACCTGGCACAGCCAAATAAATAAAATCAATATTTTTTTAATAGGCCTGCTAACAACAAGTTATCTTGGCTTTTTTTTTTAACTAAAGAAATATTTATTTCACCTTAATTTTTTCTTCAAGTTTTACTGAGATATAATTGACATACAGCACCATATAAGTTCAAGGTGTACAGTATAATGATTTGATTTATATACATCATGAAATGATTACAGTAGTAAGTTTAGTTCACATCTATCTCATACAGATACCAAATTAAAGAAATAGAAAAATACATATTTTTCCCCCTTGGGATGAGATCTCTTAGGATTTACTCTCAACACATTTCAAAAATGATATAAAGCAGCATTAATTGTATTTGTCATGTTGTACATTATACCCCTAGTACTTTTTCATCTTATAATTGCAAGTCTGTACCTTTGCACTGGCCTTCATTTAATTCCCCCTCCCTCCACCCTCCTCAATCTCTGGTAACCACAAATCTGCTCTCTTTTTCTAAAAGTATGTTTGTTTGTTTGTTTTAAAGTACAGTGACCTATAACACTGTTAGTTCCAGTTACACAGCAAGGAGATTTCATATTCCTATCAAATAATAACCATGATGTCTAATTAACAAATATCTCACCATACAAAGATATTACATAGTTATTGACTCTATTCCCCACACTGTACATTTCATACCCACGACTCATGCAATTCTGTGCACCAGGAAGTCTTTATCTCTTAATATCCCTCATCTATTTCTCTCCTCCAATTCATTCCCGTTTGGCAATCACCTGTTTTGTTCTCTGTATCTATTACTCTACTTATGTTTTGTTAAACATAGCTGTACATTTGTTTTGATTTTCTAGATTCTACATATAAGTGAGATCAAGAAGTATTTGTCTTTGTCTGTCTGATTTATTTCATTTAGCATAATGCCCTCTAGGTCCATCCATGTTGGCAGAAATGGCAAGATTTCATTCTTTTCTATGGCTAAGTAATGTTCTATTGTAACCACATCTTCTTTATTCATTCATCTGTTGATGGCACTTAGGTGTTTCCATATCTTGGCTAATATAAATAATAATGCAATGAACATAGGGATGCCTATGTCTTTTTGAATTAATATTTTCATTTTGTTTGGAGTAGAATTGATAGATCATATGGTAGCTCTAGTTTTAAATTCTTGAGGAGTCTCCATACTCTTTTCCACAGTGACTGCAGCAATTTACACGCTCTTCAACGCTGCATGAAGTTTCCCTTTTCTCAACATCCTCATCAATAATTGTTATTTGTTGTCTTTGATAACAGCCATTCTGAAATTTGTGAGGTGTTACCTTGTGGTTTTGATTTGCATTTCCCTGATGACTAGCCAGGCTTAAGCAATACGTGAACTGTGAACTTCCTGATGTTCAAGCTGGTTTTAGAAAAGGCAGAGGAACCAGAAATCAAATTGCCAACATCCGCTGGATCATCGAAAAAGCAAGAGAGTTTCAGAAAAACATCTATTTCTGCTTTATTGACTATGCCAAAGCCTTCAACTGCGTGAATCACAATAAACTGTGGAAAATTCTGAAAGAGATGGGAATACCAGACCACCTGACCTGCCTCTTGAGAAGCCTGTATGCAGGTCAGGAAGCAACAGCTAGAACTGGACATGGAACAACAGACTGGTTCCAAATAGGAAAAGGAATATGTCAAGGCTGTATATTGTCACCCTGCTTATTTAACTTATATGCAGAGTACATTATGAGAAATGCTGGGCTGGATGAAGCACAAACTTGAATCAAGATTGCGGGGAGAAACATCAATAACCTCAGATATGCCGTTGACACTACCCTTATAGCAGAAAGTGAAGAAGAACTAAAGAGCTTCTTGATATAAGTGAAAGAGGAGAGTGAAAAAGTTGGCTTAAAGTTCAACATTCAGAAAACTAAGATCATGGCATCCGGTCCATCACTTCATGGCAAATAGATGTGGAAACAGTGGCTGACTTTATTTTGGGGGTCTCCAAAATCACTGCAGACGGTGACTGCAGCCATGAAATTAAAAGATGCTTACTCCTTGGAAGGAAAGTTATGACCAACCTAGACAGCATATTAAAAAGCAGAGACATTACTTTGTCAACAAAGGTCCATCTAGTCAAGGCTATGGTTTTTCCAGTAGTCATGTATGAATGTGAGAGCTGGACTATAAAGAAAGCTGAGCGCCAAAGAATTGAGCTTTTGAACTGTGGTGTTGGAGAAGACTCTTGAGAATCTCTTGGACTGCAAGGAGATCTAACCAGTCCATCCTAAAGGAGATCAGTCCTGAATATTCATCGGAAGGAACAATCCTGAAGCTGAAATTCCAATACTTGGCCACCTGATGTGAAGAGCTGACTCATTTGAAAAGACCCTGATGCTGGGAAAGATTGAGGGCAGGAGGAGAATGGGACGACAGAGGATGAGATGGTTGGATGGCATCACCGATTTAATGGACATGAGTTTGGGTAAACTCTTGGAGTTGGTGATAGACAGGGAGGCTTGGCGTGCTGCGGTTCATGGGGTCGCAAAGAGTTGGACACAACTGAGTGACTGAACTAAACTGAACTGAACTGATGACTAGTGACACCAAGCAACTTTTCATACATCTGCTGGCCATTTGTGTATCTTCTGTGGAAAATGTCTATTCTGATTATCTCTCATTTCTTTAATCATCTTGTTTGGGTTTTTCTGATGTAGAATTGTATGAGTTCTTTGTATATTTTGGGTATTAATCCCTTCTCAAATGTATCATCTGCAAATATCTTCTCCCATTAACTAAGCAGCCTTTTGTTTTGCTGATAGTTTCTTTTTCTATGCAAAAGCCTTTTAATGTGATGTAGTACCATTTGCCTATTTTTGTTTTTGTTTTCCTTGCCTGGGCAGATATATCCAGAAATGTATTTCCCAGACCAACGTAAAAGAATGTACAGGTTATGCTTTCTTCTAGAAGTTTCATAGTTTCAAGTCTTGCATTTAAGTCTATAATCCATTTTGAATTTATTTTTGTACATAGTATAAGAAAGTACTCCAGTTTGACCTTTTTGCACACAGCTGTTGCGTTTTCCCAAAAGCATTTATTGAAGAGGCTGTCTTTTCCCATTGTATATTCTTGTCTTCTTTGTCATAGATTAATTGCCCACTAAAGTCTGGGTTCATTCTGGGCTCACTCTTCTGTTCTATTGATCTGTGTCTGCTTTTGTGCCAATACTATATTATTTTGATTACCACAGCCTTGCAGTATAGTTTTAAATCCAGTTCTTTCTATATTAAGGTTGCTCTAGATATTTGACGTCTCCTGTGTTTCCATAAAATTTTAGAATTTGTGCTAGTTCTATGAAAAATCCCACTGGTATTTTAATAGGGATTGCACTGAATCTGTAGATTGTCTTGGGTAGTAGAGTCATTTTAACAATACTAATTCCTCCAACCAATGAGCACTGTATATCTTTCCATCTGTTTGTGTTGTCTTTGGTTTCCTTCATCAGTGTCTTATGGTTTTCCAAGTACAGGTAATCTATCTGCTTAGTTAAATTCATTCTTAAGTATTCTGTTCTGTTTAATGCAGTTACAAACAGGATTGTTTTTTCAGTTTCCCTTTCAGATAGTTCACTGTTAGCATATGGAAAAGCAACAGGTTTCTGCATATTAATTTTGTATACTGCAATTTTACTTAATCTTATGATGAGTTCTCATAATTTTTTGATGGTGTCTGAGGATTTATTGGGGCTTCCCTGGTAGCTCAGATGATAAAGAATCCACTGCAATGCTTCTTTGGTGGCTCAAACAGTAAAGAATCTGCCTGCAACGCAGAAGACCTAGGTTCAATCCCTGGGTTGGGAAGATCCCCTGGAGAAGGAAATGGCAACCCGCTCCAGTTTTCTTGTCTAGAGAATTCCATGCACAGAGAAGCCTGGCAAGCTACAGTCCATGAGGTCTCAAAGAGTTGGACATGACTGAGGATTTATTATGTATAGTATCATATCACCTGGAAAGAGTGGTGGTTTTACTTCTTCCTCTCCAATTTGTATTCTTTTGCTTTCTTTTTCTTCTCTAATCAGTATGACTAGGATTTACAATACTATGTTGAACAAAAGTGGCAAGTGTGGGCATCCTTCTCTTATCCTTGACCTTAGATAAAATGCTTTCAACTTTCTACTGTTAAGTATGATGACAGTTGGGGGTTTGTCATATATAGCCTTTATTATTTTGATGTATGTTTCCTTTATACCTACTTTGTTGAGAGTCTTTATCAGAAATGGATACTGAATACTGTCAAAAGCTTTTTACTACATCTATTGAAATGATCATATCTTTTTCATTCAGCAATTTGTTAATAACATCATATTAATAAATTGTTGAATGAAATTTGATTAGTGAATATTAAGCCCTTTGATTAGTGAATATTGAGCCATCCTTGTATCTCTAGAATAAATCCCATTTGACCATGGTGTGTGATCCTTTTAATGTATTATTGAATTCAGTTTGCTAACATTTTGTTGAGGATTTTTGAGGATATTGATCTATAATTTTCTTTTCTGTGTGTGATATCTTTGTCCAGTTTTGGTATCTGGGTGATGTTGGCTTTGCAGAATGAGTTTGGAAGCATTACTTCTGCTTTAATTTTTTGAAGTGTTGAAAGGGACAGGAGTTAACTCTTCCCCAAATGCTTGGTAGAATTCACCTGAGACGCTATCTGCTCCTGGACTTTGTTTGCTGAGAGTTAGTTTATTACTGATTCAATTTCATTACCGGTAATTGGTATGTTCATATTTTCTATTTCTTCCTGGTTCAGACTTGAGAGAGTGTACATTTCTAGGAATTTGTCCATTTCTACAGGGTTGTCCATTTTATTGTCATACAGTTGTTCATAGTAATCTCTTAAACAATCCTTTGTATTTCTGTTGTATCAATTATAACATTTCCTTCTTTATTTTTTATTTTATTTGTTTGGACCTTCTCTCTTTTTCACTTGATAAGACTGGTTAAAAGTTTATCAATTTTATTTATCTTTCAAAGAAATAACTTAAGTTCATTGATCTCTTCTATTGTTTTTCTAGTCTCTATTCACTTATTTTTTGCTCTGATCTTTACAGTTTCTTTGTTTCTACTCAATTCAGGTTTTGTTTGTTTGTCTTTTTCTAGTTCCTTTAAGTGCAAGTTTAGGTTGCTTATTTGGGATTTTTCTTGTTTCCTAAAAAGCTTCTTTCATTATACACTTCCCTCTTAGAACTGCTTTTGCTTTCATCCCCTAGATTTTGGATTATTGGTCTTCTCTTTTATCTTTTTCAGGAACTTGTTGTTTTCTCTTTGATTTCTTCAGTTATCTCACTTAATTTTTGAAAGACATTTTTGCTGGATTAGTGTTACAGGTTGACTTTTTAACCTTTCAGCACTTTAGAGAATGTTATCCCATTATACCACGGCTTGTATTACTTCTGATGAGAAGTAAAATCCTTCCTGTCTGAGTTCATCTTTGCATTCATATGATAAACCATACTACTTAAGAGTAGTATTTAGCAGTCTCTGATCTTGCCATGGGCGGAGTGCCTCATGGGCGGAGTGCCTCACGCCGGCCCCCAATATGATCTATTGTTTCTTATTATATTTCTAGATTCATTTCTCACTCAGTTAGTAAAATTAGTCTTTAGCTTTCCATTTTGTGCTATCATTTTCTGGACTGATGTCAGGGCTATACAAATCCTATAAATGACTTATGAAAATTACATGATTTTCATTTTATTAATTTTTAAGTATGTAAGTTAGACTTTAATTCAGTCTCCTTGTGAAAAGTAAAATGTGACAGATGCAGTGAATTTGTATTCTGTCAACTTAACTAAGTTAGAGCCTTGTTTCCATAACTTTCCTTCCTTAGTTAGTTACAGTTAGGTTGGACCCCAAGAGACATTTGCAATAGATTTGGATGATAGAAGAAGAGCAACCATGTTGTTCTAGCTCTTACAGGATCTTCTCCTTTACCTCCTCCAACTCCTGGGTCAGGTGTATGAGTATGTTTATCTCTGTGACTAAAGATATTAGCTTCTTCTGCAGATCTCTTCCTACCATCAAAGTTCGAAGTGTAGAACAGGTGACAGCCTGATCCAAGTTCCAGTTTGTCCTTTTGAATTCTAGCGTACTTTTACAGGTCCATTTCCCCTAGTTTCCCCCACTTCTCATGTAACTTTACTTCCTGGCTGTCTGTCCTAATGACTTCAGGTTCCAGACACTAAAGAAACAGCCCTTCATCAACCATTTAAACAGTTCTCATAATGGTGCAGGGGAAAATCTCTATAAAAAAGTAAACATACATGACACACACATATTTGCATCTACTTGTGTGTGTGTGTGTGTGTATGTGTGTGTATGTGTGCATGTTCTGCTTCTTTTAGTGAACCCTGAATGAGTCACAGTTGGCTACTGGCAATGATTCCAGAGGAATGGAAATTTAAAGGACAGATTGAATGGTTCTAGGTTACCTAGAATTGGTTCTCTGACCTTATTAAAGGTATTACAAGCCCTCTTTACAGTAGAAAAGATTTTGCTGTAGTCAGTGACGTGCAGAGGCCAAGTTTTGATTTATCAACTTTACAGACCTGCAGTGAAGTCAGGGCTTTGGGTAACCACGTGTTTTTTGCCAGAGTATCATTTAGTGGCAATAAGAAAGATAATGGCATTGGTTGCTTCTAAGCATGTTGAATGCTTTGGGAAAAGAAAATGAAAAGCCCAAGTCTTAGGGATTAGCCAGCCACTTGGTAGCAGGTTAGTTACCCATGACTACCTCCATCATGAAAGGGAAAAACATTTGATATAGTTTCATGATATTTAAAAGGTTTTTCCAAGAGAAAAAAAAAAAATACTCCATAGTAATGAAAAAAATACTCCATAGGCCATTAGATAGTGGAGCAGACTTATGACTACAGCCAGAAGAGGCAAATCCATTACTACCAAATGTATCTGTTCCTATCAGATTGAACTGTTGACCTTTCCAAGGTTGAAGGGGCCAATGTGGTCAATTTGCCACCAAGTGGTTGGTTGGTTCCCTTGAGAAATGGTGCAATATTGCAGGTATTCAACTTGGTTGCTGCCAGTCAAACGCCTGTCATTTGAGTCAGATATTCAGCAACATCAGCCTTTGCAAGAGGGCACCCATGCCACTGGGCCCATGTGTAGCCTCCGTCTTCCTCCATGTGCCCATCATGCCAGCACTAAAGTGGCCAGTGAAAGAAGTTGGCTGACAGCAAATGGCTTAACTAACATCAAATTTAAAAGTAAATTTCTTTACCTTTCCCCCAAACATAGTCATCATTTTCCATTTTGGAGACCTTTGAAATTATGATTAATATAACACAAAGTTTTAATTTCTCACTTCTAATCAATAAGTTTCATTGCTAACTCACATGAAAAACTCTGCCTTAAAAAAAATTGAAACCTTTCTTAACAATATTAAGCTGAAGCTTGGCAATTGTGCACATGTGCTACAAAGATAATTATATCCTATTGGGGTATTTATTGTCTATATTTCATTATTATTTATTTAGATATTCAAAATTTTACATTCAAACACTGTTTGGCCCCACTACCTTTTGCCCCTCATTTATTTCAGTGACTTCCATTGCAAGGCATAAAACTGAACCTTCATGATTTTAACTTTATATTATCTGTATAAAATATTAAAAGCTTGATTTTGAAGTCAGAAAATATGTTGGAAATACCACCCAGCTTTTTTTTAACACATAAAGATCAAATTTTCTGCCCAAGGTCACACAATTTGTTCATGGAAAAGATAGGACCAAAGTGAGATGTTTCTACTTCCTTAAAATTATGTTCCTGGACTTCCCTGGTGGCACACTGGGTAAGAATCCACCTACCAATGCAGGGGGTGCAGGTTCAATCCCTGGCTGGGAAGATTCCACATGCCTCAGAGCAACTAACCCCATGAGCCACAACTACTGAGCCCGTGTTCTACAGCCCTCCAGCTGAAACCACTGAGCCCATGTGCCACAACTATTGAAGCCTGAAGCTCTAGGGAGGCAGGTCAGGTGGTCTGGTATTCCCATTTCCTTAAGAATTTTCCACAGTTTGTTGTGATCCACACAGTCAAAGGCTTTGGCATAGTCAATAAAGCAAAAACAGATGTTTTTCTGGAACTCTCTTGCTTTTTCGATGATCCAACAAATGTTGGCAATTTGATCTCTGGTTCCTCTGTCTTTTCTAAAACCATCTTGAACATCTGAAAGTTCACGATTCACGTACTATTGAAGCCTGGCTTGGAGAATTTTGAGCATTACTTTGCTAGCATGTGAGATGAGAGCAATTATGCAGTAGTTTGAACAGTGGACTGGCTCCAAACTGGGAAAGGAGTATGACAAGGCTGTATATTGTCACCCTGCTTATTTAACTTATATGCAGAGTAAATCATGCAAAATGCTGGGCTGTATGAAGCACAAGCTGGAATCAAGACTGCCAAGAAAAATATCAATAACCTCAGATATGAAGATGACACCCCCTTATGGCAGAAAGTGAAGAACTGAAGAGCCTCTTGATGAAACTGAAAGAGGAGAGTGAAAAAGTTGGCTTAAAGCTCAACATTCAAAAAACTAAGATCATGGCATCTAGTCCCATCACTTCATGGCAAATAGATGGGGTAACAGTGAGAGACTTTATTGTGGGGGACTCCAAAATCACTGCAGATGGTGACCGCAGCTATGAAATTAAAAGACTCTTGCTCCTTGGAAGAAAAGCTATGACCAACTTAGCATATTAAAAAGCAGAAACATTACTTTGCCAATAAATGTCTGTCTAGTCAAAGCTGTGGTTTTTCTAGTAGTCATGTATGGATGTGACAGTTGGACTATAAAGAAAGCTGAGCGCCGAAGAATTGAGGCTTTTGAACTGTGGTGTTGGAGAAGACTCTTGAGAGTCCCTTGGTCGGCAAGGAGATCAAGCCAGTCAATTATAAAGGAAATCAGTCCTGAATATTCATTGGAAGGACTGATGCTGAAGCTGAAGCTTCAATACTTTGGCCACCTCATGCAAAGAACTACCTCATTGGAAAAGACCCTGATGCTGAGAAAGATTGAAGGCAGGATGAGAAGGGGATGACAGAGGATGAGATGGTTGGATGGCATCACCGACTCCCTGGACATGAGTTTGAGCAAGCTCCAGGAGTTGGTGATAAACAGGGAAGCCTGGTGTGCTGCAGTCCATGGGGTCGCAAAGAGTCGGACATGACTGAGCCACTGAACTGAACTGAACTGAAGCTCCAGGAACTGCAAGCCCCAAATACTGAGCGCCTGTGCAGCAGCCACTGAAGCCCTCACGCCTAGAGCCTGTGCTCCCACAGCAAGAAAAGCCACGGCAAGAAGCAGCCCAGGAACAGCAATGAGAAGCCCGAGAACCACAACTAGAGAAAGCTACAGTGCAGCAACAAAGACCCAGTGCAGCTAAGGATATACAAATAAATGAAAGCATTGTGAACATGTCAAATATATTGTATTAAAAAATTATGTTCCTATGTAGCACGTAAATGTGTTTTGAAGAAGCACTTTTCAGACCTTGGAATCCCCACTGAAGTAAAATCTAAGTTTTAATACGATCATTTTGGACTCCAAATCCAAAAATGTCAATCCACTAAAAGACAGAATGACTGTGGTGCTGAATAAGTATTTGCGGAGTTCACTGCAGGATACAGATCCTTCTCAGACTCACATGTGGAGTGGACCCACATAGCAGTGCTTGCTCTCTCTGGCCTAAATATGGGGCAACTTGGGGGTCCGGGGTCTGGCTCCAAAACAGCAGAATTTCCAAGTCAGTGTCCGTTTAGTCGGCCTGGTCTGGGGACTATATCAGGGCTACAGGGACGTTCGGTCCATATCCTGCTTCTCAGGACCCGCAGCCCATTACCCACACCCCACCCTGATTCTCCTCCAGGAGGCCAAGCACTTAATCATTCTGCCCTCCTCCCAGCCCCCCACTTGCTCCCCACCCATCCCCAACACCTTTAAGAAGCCAGAGGACTGTAGCCAATCCCAATTACGTCCGATTTTGCTGTGTTGCAGGCTTTTTTTTTTAACTGTCAACAACAGTTGTGCTCCATCAACTCGGTAAACAGGAGTCAGCTTATGCCTGCAGTTACAGGGAGCTGTAACTGTACCTGTAATTAAAGCGCTTTCTGAACCAACTAGCTGGGAACCAAATGCCCAGTAGAACACGAGATACACCTGGAAGGATACTGCCTTCTGTTCTTTGGTACAAACTGGCGAAAAGAAACAGGGTGTCAGACCTGAACTGCAGCCCCCGGAAGGGTCTCCGCGGGTCTCCGAATCCAGCCCCTCAGCTCGGAGAGGGAGGATTTTGGAAGCGGGGCGGCCAGGAGACGGCGAGGGCGGCGCTGGGCAGACAACCGAGGTTCCGCGGCGCGTGTGGTGCGCGTGCGCACGGGCACGGGTCTGCGCGGCGCCACGGACAAAAGGGGCCGGAATGCCGCTCAGACCCAGGTAGTGGAGGGGGCGGGGGGCAGGTAGGGACACGGACACGGCGGCACTCCACCGCGGTGGCTTTGGAGCCGCGGTCGGGAAACTGCCGCGCCTGCAGTCCCCAAGATTTACCGCCAGGGGGCGAACACCCCACGACCCGGGGGCTCAGGATCGTGCGCGGACCCAGGGAACGCAAAGGCGGTGGCCACCCTACTGGGCGGCTGCCCTTACCTCCAGGTAGTACAAGTCCAGGGTCGTGATCTGCGAGTCCAGGAAATCTTCGTAGGTGTTGAACTGCGTGACTATATTGTCCACGGTGGTCAACGCTTCGTCCTGATCCATCGCTGTTGCCGTGGCCGAAGCGTCCCTAGCTACGGAGGCCCGGGGGCAGGGTCAGAAGATTCCACCCACTTCGTCCCTTCCAATCAGTTAGAAACCGGTGCGGAGTTTGGGGCGTTAATCCCACCCCCGTGTCTGGTTACGGTTTCAGGTTCCCGCCTCACTCCTAGGAACACTGTCTCAAATTACCCTCCCCAAGTTCAGGTCTGACGACTTCAGTAGACTCGCACTTCGATAAAAATGAGTAGTCTTGGAAGAGAGGCAGTTGCAATCCAAAATTTGAAAGGGTGAAACTCCTGCCAGGATTAGTAGACAAAATACTACAGATCAGAGCTCCTAGTCTCATTCTAAAACAATGCTGTGAAGGACCAGATTACCAAGGTTAGTTCTCTGGTAACTGAAGTTCCATTTTTGCAGAGTGTCTCAAAACAGAAATTTCTGGAAATGGACTTGTGAATAAATCCATTAACAAAAGAAACATTAATAACATTTTCAAATTGTTGTTGTTGTTGTTTAGTTGCTAAGTCAGTCCGACTCTTTTTCGAGACCCCATGGACTGTAGCTTTGCCAGGCTCCTCTGTCCATGGGATTTCCGGGGCAAGAATACTGGAATGGGGTGTCATTCCCTTCTCTAGAGGATCTTCCCGACCCAGGGATCGAACCCACGTCTCTTACGTCTCCTGCATTGGCAGGAGGATTCTTTACCACTGGGCCACCTATTTTTAAGTTATTGCTAAGATTTGGATATGAGAAAGAATTTATGAATTTCCCGAAGGAAACTAACTGAACGAAAATATCTTTGAAGACTTCTTTTGGCCCCAGGAGCTTGTTTTAACTTTTTTTTTTTTTTAACCTTTACATTTCAGTAAACACACAAAGACCTTGGCCTGTGGAAGCTGCCTTCTTTTAAAGGGTAAAATATCTGTGGAAAATTAGAAAGCAAAGGTTTTTACTAAAGACTTTTCCTTTAGCACAGAGTTTTACATTTTGAAAACATGGATTTAAAGTAATCCACCCTGGCAGCTGGCAAAATTTTTCAGAATCCATTTTTGGATTTTAATGTTCTACAAATCATCCTTGGGAATTAACACATAGTACAACACTTGAGCCTGTGGTAGTTGCTCTCTAAGTACTTACCGAGTTGATTTTGAAGCTTTCCACAGAAGTGCAAAAAAAATTTTTAATGAAAACATCTGTTAAGATACTTCACCTTGAGTTAGCTTTCTTACTTTAAAAAGGCCCTCTCAAAATTAGAATGTCATGAATGTTCGATTTTAAGTGCTGGAAACAATAATCTCTAGGATATCAGTAACTTGTCTTTTAATTAATTACTACATTTTAAGTGGCACTTTGGACATTATTTTTAAATACAATGTAGTAGGAGAACAGAAAAGAGAAAGAAACCCTGGACACTCATAATACAATGACATTAATAATAATAATAATACCAGTTATTGACTGCACCCTGCATGCTAGGCACTGTCCCAAGTACCAACAATGGATTACATCTTTAACTAGTATCTGTGCTAAAATTAACAACCACCAACACTTTGACATCATCTAATGCCTAAAAAGACATGAAAATTCAAATAGCTCAAGACAGAGGGAAAAATCCATGTGGCTTAAGACATTCTACCTGATAAGAGACAGAGGTCTCAGTATTCTGGATTATCTGCTGCTGCTACTGCTGCTGCTAAGTCGCTTCAGTCGTGTCTGACTCTGTGCGACCCCATAGACGGCAGCTCACCAGGCTCCCCCGTCCCTGGGATTCTCCAGGCAAGAAGACTGGAGTGGGTTGCCATTTCCTTCTCCAATGCATGAAAGTAAAAAGTAAAAGTGAAGTCGCTCAGTCGTGTCCGACTCTTCGCGACCCCATGGACTGCAGCCTACCAGGCTCCTTTGTCCATGGGATTTTCTAGGCAAAAGTACTGGAGTGGAGTGCCATTGCCTTCTCCGTCTGGGTTATCTAGGTCTCAGTATTCTGGATTATCTAATGTCTCCTCATTATTCTGAGTGAACTGAGCACAAGGAAAGGCTTAGAAAATATATATTTGATTTAGTATGATGATATTTATTTAAACTTTATCATGTGCCAGCCCTGTTCTAAACGCATGCTTTATATGCATTATCTTGTTTAATCATGACTACAAATCCACCAGGAAAGTAGCACTAGCGTTATTCGTAATATGGAAACAGAATGAATCTAAGTGGATTGGCCAAAGTCTTAGAGATAAAAATAGCAAAACAACTCACTACTCGTGCTTTCCCAGAAAAAGAAAGGTGAATCGAGGTTTGAAGGGCCACATGGAATTAACTATCAAAGTTGGGGTTTTGTATTTATTAGAAATACATATATATGTCAAATTGTGAAAGGGAACGTGGATCAGCACAAATAAAGAAGCAAAAGGGGTGGCGTATTCCAAGATGTGGAAGCAAAGAAAGATTGGGTTCTGTGTAGGAAAAAGCTGCACATCAATTTGACAGTTGTGAGAAACCCGGGAAGGAGCACAGAAGGAAGGAATCTGACTAAGGAGGCAAATTGGTAGGAAGGCTTTGAATGCTTGAATGAAGAGTTTGCATAGGTAATAATCTTAGAGTAAGACAGGGTACGAAGAAAATGACTGATGATCACGTACAAACAAAACATGTCACTGTTGAAGCCTCCAGAGTGCTTATATTATCATATCAGCTTTGAAGTCCTCCTCCTTCATGATCTCATGCATTCTGAGAAACCATAAAGAATCTGGAGAAACTGTGTGTCTGTCTGTCTGTCTGTGTGTATGTGTGTGCACGGGCATGCGTGGGCATCCTCAGTTGCTCAGTAGTGTCCAACTCTTTGCGACCCCGTAGACTGTAGCCCACCAGGCTCCTCTGTCCATGGGATTTTTTAGGCAAGAATACTGGAGAGGGTTGCCATTTCCTCCTAAAGGGCATCTTCCCAACCCAGAGAATCAAACCGACATCTCTTGTGTCTCCTGCATTGCAGGTGGAATCTTTGGGCTTATTCAACCATAGCAATTTGATTACAAGGACCTATATGTTAGTAAAATCTGAGATTACTGTTTGCCTGTATATTCTTCTATTAGGATCCACTGTGACTATGTATTTTTGGTGGAAACCTCATTAAACATACCATTTGGCCATCAGCTCTTTGATGAAGGAATCCCTAAAACATCTAAATTTTAAAAATCATGAAAATGCTTCAAGTCAATGAATCTAGCAATGTGTTCCAACGGAGAACACTGAGGATGATTTTCAACAAATTAGTTTCTTTATACATCAGTTCAGTTCAGTTGCTCAGTCGTGTCCGACTCTTTGTGACCCCATGAATCGCAGCAAGCCAGGCCTCCCTGTCCATCACCAACTCCCAGAGTTCACTCAAACTCACATCCATCAAGTTGGTGATGCCATCCAGCCATCTCATCCTCTGTCATCCCCTTCTCCCTCTGCCCACAATCCCTCCCAGCATCAGAGTCTTTTCCAATGAGTCAACTCTTCGCATGAGGTGGCCAAAGTTATACATAGTGAAAGAAAAAAATATCAATTCAGCCTTACTTCTCAAGAAAAGCTTGAATGATGGTAGGCCTAATTCAATTGTATTTTTCTTAACCTTCAATTTAAGTTTAAAAGCACTTTCAGACCTGTGCCTGAGAAATTAATGAGCTTTGGCAGATCTCTATTTCCTATTTTAAAGTCTTTGTTATGATCAGTTATTTTGGGTTACATGCATTCCTACTTATAGTCCAGGATTTTTAAAGATGGAAACCTGAATTTAGCACCCAATCCCAGATATTTCATTCTTTGCAAGAGGACCAGCAAGGATTATCTATATTCACAACAATTCTCCAAAAGATGAAAGAAACATGTGCTATGTAAGAATAACAAAATATATACCATATTTAGCTTAGTTTTGTTGCTGTTAGTCTCTAAGTCATGTCTAACTCTTTTACAACCACATGGACTGTAGCCCTCCAGGCTCCTCTGTCCATGGGATTTCCCAGGACATGAATGAATACTGGAGTGGGCTGCCATTTCCTCGACCAGGAATCGAACCCACATCTCCTGCATTGGCAAATGAGTTCTTTACCACTGAGCTACCAGGGAAGCACTTAGTTCAGTTTACTGAGTTTAAAAAATGACACAATATAAAAATAAAAGTCATGGGAATATAGGCAAAAATCTAAGCATCATTATCTCTTTGAAATAAAAAGGCTTTGGTATTATACTTACCAAAGTATAAGTGGAAGTGTATGAAAAAATTTCCAATTAAGCTTTGTGCTTTTCTATTTCCAAGTATCCAGCAATATACCATGGTATCTGGGAAAGTGACTAGAAAACATACTTTAGGTAAGTTGACATGATAGAAACGAAATGCCTTGTTTATTATGCTAATAAGATGCTAAACACTCTGAGTAAGAACTTGAGGTTCTATTAAACTGCACTTAATACATTACCATATTGTAAGAAAGAGAAACATAATGCTCACTCTAAAAGGATAAGAGACTTGTGTCTGACGTTGCCTATTGCTCATGAAGTTCCTGTGGGTTGCAGATGAGGACTAGTACTTAATCATCAGTCAAGGAGAGCTCTTTTGCACTTTGTAATAAAAACAACACTGAATTTATTTATTTCTTGTGATGAGATCACTGGACTTCCACATCGTCTGTTATTCTAAAGTGCTGGCGTTCTGGTTCCACAGCTTCTAGCTCATGCAGACATGATATGTCCAGGTGTCATAATTCCAGTTTTCTCCTGGCCTCTGACAATGTAAAGGGAAGGATCCAGAAGAAAGACCAGAGGTAACTGCTACCAGGAAAGGGGCTGACAGGTGACAGAAGCTAATAAAAGTTTGGAAGTTACTGTGCTATGGGATTTTTGTTGTTGTTGCTTTTCAGCTGCTAAGTGATGTCCGACTCTTTGTGACCCCATAGACTTAAGCCTTCACCATCTCTCTTCTGGAATAAATGGTGGGTACGGTAGCTGCAACAATCTTCTCAGAACTGGGCTCTCAGCGACTCTCTAAGGTTTTCCTAGCAATTCCACTGAAAATTCCTTCAGCCTCTTTGCCTACATGGATATCAGGCTCTCCCCTAATGCACCACTCCCGCTGAGGGGCCAAACGCTCTCTGAAGGCATCGCAGGTGAACAGATGGCCACTGCGACCAGTGCAGAGCTGCCGGTTTCAGGTGGTTGCTCGGCACCACCCCCGATCTTACTATGTGTTTTTCCCTTCAAATCACTCTTATTTTCTGCAGTGACTTTTCCTCCTTTGTCTTCTCTCTTTAACCCTGTATCCTCCTGTCTCAAAGCAGATCATCTTAACTCCTACTTCACAACGGAAGTAAAAGGCATCAGATTAGATATCCTATGAGATTACTCACATATCAATTCTTTAATTTCTTCCCTTTGGTTTCAAAAGAAGAGGTTCACCTCCTCTTAGACCTTCATTCTACCCTGGCTCTCTCCTGCCTTCTCAGGATTTCTTATTTTGACTATCCCTTCTCACTCCTGTATCATTATCTCTCTTCCTCTCTCTTTCCTTTTCTCTCTCCCCCACTTCTTTCCCCATTTTTAGAACAAGCAATTGAACCCTAAAACAAGCCTTCCACTCCACAGTCTACTTCAGCTACAAGCTCTCTCATCTCTCACAGCAAAGCTTCTTGAAAGAGTTAGCAACCGCCCCTATTCCCATGTTCTAACCATACAGTTTCTGCTCAGCCCTTCCCAATCTAGTGTTATGCACTGGTCCACTGAAACTATCTTTATCACAGGCAATGATGATATCCTAGGCTTTTTTTTTTTTTTTTTTGGCTGAGTGGCATGCGGGATCTTAGTTCCCCAACCAGGGATCAAACCCATGCCCCATGCATCGGGAGCTCAAAGTATTAACCACTGAACCTCCAGGGAAGGCCTCCTAGGCAATTTTTTCTGTTCTCATACTACGTCACTCTCAGGGGCATATGAGTCTGTGACCACTCTTGTCTCTTCAAAACTCTACTTCAGTTGCCATCACATCATTTCTGCCCTGTGACCAGTTGTTTGGTTGGTCAACTAGATGGCTGATTTTCCATGAGCTGTCTTTCCTGTGTTCTTTGCAGGCTCCTCTTCCCCTTAACGGGCTTTTAAAAGTTCAATGGTCTTGGAGTTCTTTTCTAGGCCTTTTCCTGCCTCTATATGTTCTGAGACTATAGTCAGTCCCCTATGTACAAACAAGTTCCACTCTGAGAACACAATCATAAGTCCAATTTGTTCATAAGTCCAACAAAGTTAGCCTAGGCGCCCAACTAACACAGTTGGCTACGTGGTGCTGTACTGTAACGGGTTTATAATACTTGTCACACAAATAATACATAAAAAACAAACAGAAATGAAACCTTTTTAATCTTACAGTACAGTACCTTGAAAAGTGCAGTAGCACAGTACAACAGCTGGCATACAGGTGGCTGGCATCAAGTAAACAGGCAACAAGAGTTACTGATGGAGGAGGGAGAGGAGGTGGGAGATGGTAAAGCTGAAGGATTGTCAGCAATAGGAGACAGAGGATGAGCTGCAATTTCACTCATGCCTGACGGTGATGGAACACACATTCACATCTTTGAAAGTTCTCAACTTGAAGATTCGTATGTAGGGGACTTACTGTATGTCTATATCCATAACTTATATCCTACATCCATATGATTCTCAGGTTTATATAACTAGCCAGATCACTCTCCTGAGCTCCAGCCCACAAGTCCAACTGCCTACAAGACATCACCAGATGAAAATGAGTATACAATTGAATTTTTCTCTTCCATGCTTCCTAAACTTGCTGCTCCACATGTGTTCCCTCCTTCAGAATACATCTTTCTCTCTTCTCTCCATGGTTCATGGAAGAAACCTGGAAGACAGTCGTGACCTTGACTTTGCTTTACCCCTGAAATACATGACCTGTTATTTCATTCTCCCAAATAAATCACTTAAAGGCTTTGATTTCTTTCCAACCTCATTGCTTTTGCATTCTTGTCTAAGCCAGAAACTGACATCTAGACTCCAAAGATAGCCTCTTTTCGGGTTTCCTTAGATCCCTTGGGCACCCTCTCCATTCCACTCTTCACAACTGAGTTAGAGGGTTTATTTAAAAACAGTCATCTGATTTCATCACACTTCTCTGAAAACCTCCATTGGCTTTCCACTACCTTTGGATTAAATTTTCTTTCTTTTCTATTTTTTTTTTTTTTAACATGGCTAACAAGGCCCTCCATATTCCTTCATCTGACATTTTCACCGTCTCACACATTACATGTAGAAGAGACGGATTCCAGAAACTACTGGGATAAAGTGTATAGAGGCGCAACTGAGCACTTTTTATCCTCAAATAAGAGTCAACAGATTTTCATTTGAGATCAAAATAAGAAATACAGTGATGTGGTTGGTTTTTAATGAAAGCTTGCAAGTACTTAATAAACTCTAATAATTAGGTACTGATTTGAAGGTAAAAAAAAATTCAGATGAAATTTCTGGAGAAAATAAGAAGTGACATCTTTAAAACTCTAGAGACAAGGTGGAAACAAGCTGCTTTTCTGAGCAGTATATTTAGCACCTCTAAAATACTCACTGACCTCTATAGAATTCCTCAGAGGAGAAACTTGATCTATTTTAAATCAGCATCTTCTTTCTAGCCTCTGAATACAATGTCAGAGCTCATCAGGTAGCAAAGTGTTTTTGCAGCCATGGTAATAATACAACAACCCCACTCACAACTAAGCCAACACAAAAAGAGGACCTAACCTTCATTAGTCTTCATTAAACACTAGAAGAAGCATTTAAGGAAGAGATGCCAACTCCATTAAGAGCTAATTCACTCATTCAACTTGGCTCTAATTTTCCAGGATATCCAACATTCTCTGAGTATGGATAAATTTATCACAATAATTACAATAAAAGATGTTTTGGTCCATCTTTGCCACTGACACTCATCAAAGCAATTAACTTAATCACTCAGCAATAATTTAAGATAACTGGAGCAGGCACGGTGTGTGCATACAGGCTCAGTCACTCACTTGTGCCCAACTCTTTGTGACCCTATGGACTGTAACCCTGCAGGCTCTTCTGTCTATGGGATTTTCCAGGCAAGAAAACTGGAGTGAGTTGCCATTTCCTTGTCCAGGGATCTTCCCAAGTCAGGGATTGAATCCACGTCTCCCGCATTGGCAGGCGGATTTTTTTTTACCACTAGGGTCACTTGGGAAGCTCAAAAAGGCTCTGAAAGTGCCACAAAAAATAAAACCTGGTCCTTCACATCTTCAAGGATATCACAATTTAGGCAAGGGGGATAGAGGTCCTGAACTGGTAAGTGGTTGAGGGGAGGAAAAGAAGGAGATAAATTAAGCAGATTTGGGAAATACATCTTTAAATAAATGAGGACAATTCAATTTTATAGGAGCTAAATGATAAAAAATATTTACAGTATACAGAATGGGATATAGGTGAAAAAAACTGGCCCTGTGTGTGAACAACAGACTTAATAGAAAGAATGCAGGAATTTGTTTTAAGAAATCAGAAAATAATTGTGTCTTCTCTAAAAGAACTGGATGGTCTGTAAGATCTCATCTAGATGGAAAATTGTGTAATATAACATAACATATGTGTTTATTAAGTGTTTGGATTTAACCTAAAGAAAGTCTCTGAGAAGGGGAAAGAGTAGAATTGCTCCCCCATGCGATAAGAAAATACATATTGTACTAAGTTATTTTATAACCATAAATCTCAGTATGGTTGGCAAGATTTTTTGTCAGTGTCAAAAAATGTGTATTTCCCATCTTTTCTTTTATTCATAATTATCTCTCTTCTTCTCCTTTCTCCACCTGCCTCCATCACCACTACCCACCCAATACATCTACCCAATAATTACTTTAATTTTTAAATACAGAAACAAATTAGATGAACATTATTTTTAGGATAATTCAGACAGATAAAGCTAACCCTTGCCAAATAATATGAACACTAAACATATTAATACCATAGCATGTACTTATGAAGAAAAATGAAAAGTTTATATAAATAGACTCTGTCACCTTTGGTCAAAATGATGTGGTCAACTTTAGCCAAAGGCACACAAAAATATTAATGTCAATAACCAAGAGAGAATATTTCTAGCAACTATAGTGTTTCAGTAGTATGCACATTAAATGTAAAGTTATTTTAATGAATATGTCACAAACGTGTTCTTGTACAACCATGTTAATGGATCCCCAGCTGCCGCCTTTTCTGTCTGGACCTGTAAACCTTTTTATTTCTCAGATTCTTTTTACCTTTCTTCTAAAACTACCCCTTTTCCATGTCCATTCAGAGTATCTACTGACATATGCAATTACTGGCTCATATTTTCTTTTTCAAAATTTTTGCTAGTCTCAAAATTTCAAATTTCTTTAAAAACCGTTTCCTCCCCGCATACCTCAGTGTTAATGTCTCTGATTTGCATTCTAGAACATTGAGACGGAGGAGACGAGGGCAGCAACAGACCTGAAATGGCTGTGAGTCTGTGATAAAGTTTTATCACAAAAAATGTGGCTCTGTATGCATGCTTATCAATAACCAAATGCATTAATAATGGTAATTTAGGCCTCTGTTTATGATACCATGTGTAATGCACTGTGCTTCCGAATTTTTCCCCTTTCCACTTGCTATTTAGTTTATGAGTCAATTACTGGATTTTGAGGGTTTTTGTAAAGGGCTGATCATAAAAATTGATTGCAAAGTACTCTGAGAGCCTTTCATGATAACCACTCTGGAGAGCAAAAGAGTTTTTTTTTTATGTTATGTTCTTTCATAATGTTTCCCAGTAGATTACATATTCCACAAAGAGTGTACGTGTAGATTCCTGAATTTTTTTAAAATGTAGCTTAAGAATATTGTCTCTTACTTTAATTTAAAAAATCTAATATTTGCCTTAAAGTATGAGTACAATAGCAGCTACCAAGAACATGTGACTGTTGGCAAACATTCTGATTGCCCTAAATCACTCAACATTTCCAAATAATTATTAATACGAAGGAGGAAATCTAATGTTAATTTAAAATGAACTAAAAATAGGCTAAGTAATTTTGAAATTAAAACTTCTACTGATTTCTAGAAGTTTGACCTGCATAATTATTCAAGAGTGAAGAATTATATTATTTTTATGAAATACTGGCACATTTTCTATTATAGGCTTATATAATTTATTGATCATTATAATATATATGATTATGTAACTGATTTGTTTCTCCACATGCTGCTGCTGCTGCTGCTAAGTCGCTTCAGTCGTGCCAGACTCTGCGACCCCAGAGACGGCAGCCCACCAGGCTTCCCCATCCCTGGGATTCTCCAGGCAAGAACACTGGAGTGGGTTGCCATTCCCTTCTCCAATGCATGAAAGAGAAAAGTGAAAGTGAAGTCGCTCAGTTGTTCCCGACTCTTAGCGACCCCATGGACTGCAGCCTACCAGGCTCCTTCGTCCATGGATTTTCCAGGCAAGAGTACTGGAGTGGGGTGCCACTGCCTTCTCTGCTCCACATGCTAATAAACCCTAATTAATAGGTTTTGGATACTAAGAGAAAAAAAGTAATTAAACGTGTTGTTGGTAAAGAATCCACCTGCAATGAAGGAGACCCCAGTTCGATTCCTGGGTCAGGAAGATCCCCTGGAGAAGGGATAGGCTACCCATTCCAGTATTCTTGGGCTTCCCTTGCGGCTCAGCTGGTAAGGAATCTGCCTGCAATGCAGGATACCTGGGTTTGATCCCTGGGTTGGGAAGATCCCCTGGAGAAGGGAAAGGCTACCCCACAATCTTCTGACCTGGAAATTTGTCAGACATGACTGAGCGGCTTTCACTTGTCAAACCTGTTGTTGGGTCAAGAAAAAAATAAGTCCATTTTCCTGCGAAGCCAACATTTAAGAGATTAAGTGTTTGTTTAGGTTCTAAAAAAGTCAAGGCTCAATTATTTTTATTTAGTTGGGAACCATGGTCAAATCCTATAACTCCTTTCTATCTTACGTTATTGAGAGACACTAATAATAAATTATAGCTTCAAGTCATAGTTAAACAATGAAGTTAATTAAGAGAAATGAGCTACATAAAACAGAGACCTTGTTTTCCTCCTTTAAAAAAAAATTGTTTATTTATTTGACTGTGCCAGGTCTTAGTTGCAGCCCATGGGATCCAGTTCCCTGACCAGGGATTGAACCCCAGTCCCCTGCATTGGGAGCTCGGAGTCTTAGCCACGGGACCACCAGGGAAGTCCCTCTTTCTTTATTTTTTTAAGTCAAGAGCTCTTCAATCCATAAGCTCTGCACCCAAGACATCACATGATAGCTGGCTTCTTCATTTACTTACTTACTTCGATGTGTCAGGTCTTAATTGCAGCATGTGGGATCTGGTTCCCTGACCAGGGATTGATCCTGGGCCCCAGGCCCTGGGAGCACAAAGTCCTAGCCACTGGGCAACCAAAGAAGTCCTGAAGCTGGTTTGTAATCACTACTCAAGGGTCTTGGTCCAGAACCAATTGCCCTAATCTATACACTGTGCTCTAGCCTTCCAGGTCGCACTAGTGGTAAAGAACCCGCCTGCCAATGCAGGAGGGGTAAGAGACGCCGGTTCAATCCCTGGGTCGGAAAGATCCCCTGGAGGAGGGCATGGCAGCCCTCTCCACTATTCTTGCCTGGAAAATCCCATGGGCAGAGGAGCCTGGCAGGCAACAGCCCACAGGGTCGCGAAGAGTCCAACACAACTGAAGCGGCTTAGCATGCACCATACACTGTGTTCCACCCAGTTTCTGACCTTTCTATTCCTGAATTTTTTTATTCCTCCATTTACAATCTAACTTTGCCTTTTCACCACATGTTACCCTATTTTCTCAGTTATGACCCTGGGCATTGCTTCTGGTCTGGAGATGGATGTTTCCTCTTTGTTGTTTTCATCTTTCCGCGAGTAATGCATTTATTCCAGCTTCCTGTGGGTGGCGCTCCTGCCTGAGGCTCCCCAACCGGAAAGCAACATCTAAGGGTTACTTCTACGTCTGCCAATGGTTCTCTGCAGAAACAGCTTCACCCACAGGTGAAAGCTGTAATATGGTGTGGTTTGAAGGGCATCAGGCCTGCCAGCCAAAACCTCCCCTGGCAGCCTACCTGAAATTCCAGCCAAGGATCATTAGTGTTGCTCCTTAAAATAACTTTGTTGTTTTGACTCAATTCTTCTTGCCCCGACTCCTACCTTTTCCTATTGGAATAATCGTTTCCCTATATGATTATTGAGAACTCGAGGTTTCGTAAATTTCAGCAGTTGTGTTATAGCAGAACAGATGGCACTTGGTAAGCAAGATTTTTATGTTTTTTGTAATCCTTTCATTCTTTCTACTAAATACTAAGTACTACTTTAGTATTTAGAATGGGGGGGAAAGGGTGTTAAAAATTAGTTTGCCTACAGACAAGAGATTGTATGCACACAGGGGGAGAGAGGCCCACAGGTGACAGTAACAAAGTGATAGAAACTGTAACAGGTTGAGAAAAATCCAAGCAAGCAGGGACCCTGAGGGAACCTTCCTCCCCAGAGGATTCTTCTTCCTAAAACTCAGGAAGTTCTGAGTTTTCCTTTCAAGTGAAGTGAAGCGAAAGTCACTCAGTCATGTCCGACTCTTTGTGACCCCGTGGACTATATAGTCCTTGGAATTCTCCAAGCCAGAATACTGAAGTGTGTAGCCTTTCCCTTCTCTAGGGGATCTTCCCAACCCAGGTCTCCTGCATTGCAGGCAGATTCTTTACCAGCTGAGCCACAAAGGAAGCCCTGTGGAGGTTATTTTCCTTATAATGCCTTCTGAGCAGAAGTAACTTTCAACATTATGAATCTTTTTGTTGCCTGGAACAAAGAACACATTAATTAGTAAATGGATCATTAAAGATATATTTAATTCATTGATTAAGCTACCAAGAGCAGCACAGCACTTCCTGGAACAAATGGAGACCTAGTCACGTTGACCCAGGGTAGGAAAGGATGAGGAATCAAAGGAGTGAGCTTGGTCCAGGAGAGGTAGACTCTTTGGTAGGCAATTAAGAGCAGCCAGCATCTCCGGCATTGGCAGGTGGGTTCTTTACGACGAGTGCCACCTGAAAAGTCAGTGAAAGAATCCACTTGCAATGCAGGAGACCCAGGTTTGATCCCTGGGTAGGGAAGATCCCCTGGAGAAGGAAATAGCAACCCAGTCTAGTATTCTTGCCTGGAGAATCCCATGGACAGAGGAGCCTGGTGGGCTACAGTCCGTGGGGTTGCAAAGAGTTGGGCACAACTGAGCATCTGAGCATATAGTGATAAACATATGGGAATACAGTGTGATGGGGTGTTGAGAAGAAATCACCAGCGTGACTGAGAGATATACATAAATGCAGCACAGAGAATCTTTTCTTAAAAGATTCTTTTTTTTTTAAGGTTTTTTTTTAATTTTATTTTATTTTTAAATTTTACATAATTGTATTAGTTTTGCCAAATATCAAAATGAATCCGCCACAGCTTTTTAGATAAAAGAACCAAAGAATCTTTTTCTAAAAAGCTTTTTAAAAATGTAAAAAATGCTTTTATTGAAAATTGTAGCACACCTAAAGAAAAATACCCAGAATGATTTATATCAAAGTGAATACCCATATTATTTCCCCCCAGGACAAGAAATATTTCCAGTATCCTCCCAAATCCTTCTTCTCCTTCTACTTGATATTTCTTCTCCCCACTACTAAAATGTTACAGTTCTTGTTTTTGCACCAATGATTCCCATCCCCCAAAGGGAGGTCTTAACCAAGTTTACCATTTTGCCCAGGGTTTAGAGTTAAATTGTTCTGAAAATGTGTGCTCCTTGTAGAAGAGAGGGTGTAACCATGGAAACATACTCATAGGAGAATGTCTTCTAAAGAGGGGTGAATATCTACTCTCAGGCCCAGCCCCACAGTTTCCATGGCTTGGAGCCCAGTCCTCCCCTCTCCTCTCATCCCTGATGCACACGTAGAGGTTTAATCAGGGTCCACAGCTGATATGACCACCCTTCAGGCAAAGTCCGCACACCTGCAGTGTGGAGGCTCAGTTAACAGAGAATTCTGGAATCCCAGTATCCAAAGCCCAGTCCAAGAGGTAAGGACTCACACCTGGGTGGATTTGTTCTGTTGGCCACTTAAGTCTGGGGAAGAGCGGGGGCAGAAAAGTAGGCTCCACTGAAAAATACAGGGCCCAGGCTTCAGTTTTCTCCTTCCGACTTCCCACCACGAGGAAGTCGACTGCTGGTGAGCAGAGCTAAAGCCGCAAAGGGCAGTCTATAAAGTGGCCCTTAACACATACTGTGACTGCAACTGAGAACACTTGCCAGTCACGACTGGGCCGCTGCCACATTGGTCCTCACTGCATTTGGTCTTTTTTTTTTCTTCTTGAAAAAGGGAAGACGAATAAAAAAGCAGATGGGCTAGAATCCAGCAGTTTTTTACAACTAACAAAATATCTTGTCATTTCTCCCTATTCAAAGTAGAGGGAATTTCCAGCCATTTAAAATTGTGACACCACACCGTAAGTTGCCCAGTGTCACATTTCCATTGCTGACTTTATTGTGGGGCTGAGCACGCACACACAATTTTCATTTAAAGTGACTTTCAAAACTGAATTTAAGGCATGTACAAAACACCACTTAAAAATAGAGAACTTCTCTATGAATGAGAAAGTATTGTACTAAGTGTACAAATATGGGTATAATTTCTGAGTTCCCTAGAACTGAGGTCAAGTGTGTTAACCTCTGCTCTCTGGATCATAAGAGAATAATCAGCTTTACAGCTTAAAAATCATGTTTCATTTTACAGCGGAAGAAACTGAAATCTTATGAGTTTAGACATCTAGACGATACTTTGCGTACTCACAGTATGTGCTTATAAATATTTGTTGGATGATGGAAATATCACCCAAAGGCAGAGATAGTGACAGAGAAGCCGGTGTTAGAAGCCAGAAGGACTCCTACTTCCTGGTCAGTTGTTTCAGCTCTGTTTCGTCCTCACGTTTTCCCCAGCCAGAGTCAGCAATGCAATGAGACATAATTGTAGTCGTGAAGGTCCAAAATTCAATAAGGAAAAAAAAATGCACTCCCAATCACAGAAATGCAATTTTGTAAAAAGCTCAGCTGGTAAAAAATTTGCCTGCAACTCGGGAGACCCTGGTTGGATTCCAGAGTTGGGAAGATCCCCTGGAGAAGGGATAAGCTACTCACTCCAGTATTCTTGCCTGGAGAATCCCATGGACAGAGGAGCCTGGCAGGCTACAGTCCATTGGGTCACAAAGAGTTGGCCAAGACTGAGCCACTAAGCTCAATAGGTAAAGGAAACATAATGTCAGTCATTTCAAAGTATAACAGAATGTCTTTGCCGGATGCTTCATGGGCACAAGGCCCTGACAGAAAGGAAGCTACTCTAATGTTCTGCTGAAATAAGGTTAGAACTGTTTTAGTTTCTTTAGCCAAGATGCACCCCCCAAAAAAGTACTGAAGTATTTCCATCTACCTAAAACCCTTTCTTCTAAAGGTTTGCTAGACAAAAATCTGGCCTACAATAACTTCCTAGACACCTTAGCAAATGGCCAGTACTGATTTTGTTTCATAGTACTGAATATTTTATCTAAACACAATAGTTACTTGAGACAGAGAACTGGTTTCAATGAGTCCTTTATTAACAGTCTACTGTTTTTAAAAATACTATGATTACAGATCTGCTAAAAGCATGGAGTTATTCCCTACCAAACCAACGTTCCAAATGTAATTCCATCTGCCTGATACTTTGACATTTTAGGTCTGGAAAAGCACAGGGTGAGAGATGGCAAAGAGCAGGGAAATTTTAGTTCAGAAGTGCAACAGCTCACTTAGAGCTTTAGCTTAGAGTCAAAACCACTGTGACTAATACATTTTTCAGATTTATTAAGTAGAAAGGCTCAGAGGCAAAAGAAAGGCAAGAAGCAAACAGAATTGGCTCTTGCACCAGCTCTTCAGGATTCTGGTTCGGTGCCCTAGGATTATTTTCATAGCTGGGCAAGAATGATAGGTTGTAAATGTATAACTCATTGGCAAGACAATACTTTCTGAAAATAGTATTTTCTGCTGAGATATCAACAAAAAAGATGGATGTAAGGGTTACACCAACTGTTTCTCTGGATACGGTGCACCTGTTAAAAAACAAAAAAAAGTCTAAAGAATTTGTTCTCCTATTTCACATCCCTTGACCTTTACAACCATTAACTTCACAATGCTAATAAGCTCGTGACATACCAAAGTTTAAATGAATCCATATTTTTGAAGTACATTGGATGTTTTTCCATCCAAACCAAAGTTCTCTTAAAAAATGTTTCCTTATTTTGCACAGGTATTTTGTAACTGGAAAACCCATGTTGAAGGGGCTGGATACTTACATTAAAAGTGTGTGACTGCTGCCTCAGATATAATGCTGTTTTGGTCACAGCTTTGTTGAGATATAATTCACATACCATACAATTCACAAATTTAGAGTGTATGACTCAATGGTTTCTAGTATATTCAAAGAGTTGTGCCACCAATTAACACAATTCATTTTACAACATTTTATCGCTCCCCAAAGATACCCTGTACCCTTTAGTTACCATCTCCAGCCAGATTCCTACCCCGTTCTAGGCAACCACTGATTTATTTTCTGTCTCTATAGATTTGCCTATTCTGAACAATTTATGTAAATGGAATCTCAAAATACGTGATATTTTGTGATTGACTTCCTTCTCTTAGCATCTAGTTCATCTGTGTTATAGCATGTATCTATACTTCATACTTATTTTTGAGAATAACATTCCGTTTTATGGATATATCACATTTTGTTTATCCATTCATTAGCTGACAGACGTTTGGGTTGTTTCTATGCTTTGGCAATTGTGAATAATACTGCTGTGAAGATGAATGCGTCTGTCTTTGTATGAATGTGTTTTCATTTCCTTTTAATATATACCTGGAATTAGAATTCTCGGGTCATATAGTAACTCCATGCTTAACTTTTTGAGAAACTGCCACACTTCCCAAAGATTCCAAAGTGGCTGCACCATTTTACATTCCCATCCAACAACAACAACTAAGAAATCATTGCTAAGTCCAGGTCATTCATGAAGACTGACCCCAATTTTTTTAAGAATTGTATAGTTTTATATTTTCTACTAAACACATTTCCAGTTAATATTCACATGGAGTATTCAGTAGTAGTCCAACGTTTCTTTTCAAGGTGGATGGATATTCAGTTGTCCTACTGACATTTGTCGAAAAGACACTTCTTTCCTCATTGAATGGTCTTGGCATCTTTATTGAAATCATTTTTGACCATAGATATATTGGGTCTTTTTCTATGGAATCTATATGTCTATCCTATGCCAATACTATGCTGTCTTAGTAACTGCTGCTTTGTAGTAGTAAGCTTTGAAATTAGGTGTAATTCTCCAATTTTTCTTTTTCAAAATTGTTTTGGTGATTTGGGGTACTTTAAATTTCTATATACATTTTAGGATCAGCATGTCAATTTCTACAAAAAAGACACTGGGAATCTGCTAGGAACTGTTGAATCTATAGGTCAGTATGGGAAATATTGCCATCTTATCAATAAAATGAAGATGGTGTTAGTCACTCAGTCATGTCTGACTCTTTGCAACCCTATGGACTATAGCCCGCATTGTATTCTTTTGATGTTATTTATAATCAAAGCGTTTTAGATTCTGTTTTTGGATTGTTCACTTCAAGAGTCTAGAACATATACTCTTATATGTACATACAATACATAGATTTTTATATGTTTATCTTATATGCCACAACCCAGCTGATTTTGTCCACTGCTTCTAATGGAAGTTTTAGTTGATTCCTTAGTATTTACTATATACAATACATGTTATCTCAAATAGAGAAAGTTTTACTTCTTAGTAATGCTTTTAAAGTAATATTACTACATTTTGACCTTAATGAAATCACTGAATGTAATAAGTCCAGATGTAAGAATTTATACATGGATTTTTCCGTTTTATCAAATCTATTTTCACTAACGGACTTCCCAGGTGGCACAGCAGTGAACACTCTGCCTGTCAATGCAGGAGACGTGGGTTCAATCCCTGGTCTAGAAGATCCCCTGCAGTAGGAAATGGCAACCAAGTCCAGTATTCTTGCCTGGGGAATCCCGGGGACAGAGGAATCTGGCGGGCTACAGTCCACAGGGTTGCAAAGAGTTAGACACGATTGAGGGACTGAGCATGCATGCATGCACTTTTCACTAATATGTGATTCTCTGATAAAATATTTCTTCTCTTTTTGTTCTCTGTTCTTTAATATATGCTTGGACAATTGTTTCCTTTGACTGCTTTACTTCCCACAGTAAAACTGTCACCTTTCTGCAAAAAAATTAAAATGTTATTACCATTTATGCCAAAAGGATTAGGCTACCTAACCAATCCCAAGGCCAGTAGTATGTGATTCAGTAAAATAAGACAAATTTCTTTAGAATAGGGTTTACACAGCAATCAGAAGTACAGAAGAGCAGGGCTTCCCTAGTGGCTCAGTGGTAAAGAATCTGCCTACCAATGCAGGAGACCTAGGTGACTTCCCTGATCTGGGAAGATCCCACACACCCCGGAGCAACTAAGCCTGTGCACTAGACTAGTGAGCCTGTGCTCTAAAGCCCAGGAGCCACAACTGCTGGGTCCACATGGCACAGCTACTGAAGCCCGCGTGCCCCAGAGCCTGTGCTCTGCAACAAGAAAAGCCAGGGCAATGAGGAGCCCTTGAATGGTTAATTAGAGTAGCTCCCACTTGCTGCAACTAGTGAAAAGCCCACACAGCAATGAAGACCCAGCCCAGCCAAAAACATATAAATAAATAAATACTAATCTCTTTTTCTAAAAAAAAAAAAAAAAAAAAAAGGCACAGAAAAGCAATGTCCCATCACTATGGCAGTAAGTTTGTAGTAATATAAATGAGAGACTAGAACATCAGTCCACAAAACGCCAATTAAAGTTTTAATGTACGTGCCCCCGCCACATCACAAAACATACCTGTCAGATCAGATCAGATCAGTAGCTCAGTCGTGTCCGACTCTTTGCGACCCCATGAATCGCAGCATGCCAGGCCTCCCTGTCCATCACCAACTCCCGGAGTACTATGGCTAATTTTTCCTCTACCTAGAAAACCTCTCCTTCAATCACTTTGTAACACATTGAATTAAAAAACAAACAAACAAAAAATACTACCAGAATTTGGCACAAGACTGATAGCAAAGCAATCAAAATTAGTCAAGAATTATATAACTGATTCTGGGAACACTGTGAGGCCTTCAACATGTCTCTCTGTCTCTGTCCAAAATGCATCTATCATCCCCATATGGCTGTCTTCACAGAATTATGTTTCTGAGGCACTCATTAAGGAGCTCAGCTGAGGGGTTAGTATGTTACCAAGGAGGGCATTGAGTTTAGGGGCAACTTCCTGACTCCAGGAAGTGGGGTTACCCCACAATCAAGGTATATTATAAGGAATATGGCCATGATGTTGCTCTGAGAAAATCTCTCTTAAGGAGTTTTATCTGGAAGTTAGGCAGTGACACACAGAGAAAGATCCTGCATTTAGGATGAGCTTGAAATCCCTCATCAGAAGGAAACAGACTAATCTGTGATAGAACTTCACCCCTGTTCTGAGATGTTTTCGTATTGTGTGCGTCTATAAAGGAAATATATATAATCACAGGGACGGTTTAAGTAATTAGTCTTCTAGTCTAGCTGGTTGTATTTCATGTTTTTGACCATTACCACTCAGACATTTTTTTTAAGACCAAGCTTTAACGATTATAAAAACAGTTATCAAACATATATTAAAGTTTGGCAGAGTCGACAGCCTAAGTTATCATTAATTCATAACAAAACAAACCGCAAGAATGCTTACTTACAAGTAACTTATCCGAACATGCCCCCATAAACTGTATTTAAATACTGTTGATTTTAATCTCAGTGAAAACACTGGAGCATCCCTGTTAGTAAAGAGGTAGGAAAATCAGTCTAGCATTGGCTCCAGAGCCTTAGCTATTTACCAGGATAATCAGAATTTTAATCTCGGATCTTCCCTTTCATGGCTGTCATATTGGGTAAATCACAAAATCTCTTCTTTGTAAACTGAAAGTAATAGAACTACTTAGCTTATGAATTATCATAAAAGATGAAATGAGAAAATGCACATTGAAAAAATTAGCGCAATGCTTGGCACATGGTAAGTTCTCAAATAGACTTTGAATTATGTTTCTTTCTTAATGTACTTATCTGAAAATCTTAGCTAATAATTTGTCTTATACTCACATTTATTTTAATGATCATTGAGAGCTAACAAGAATATCCTATAATTTCCTCTTATATGCATTGATACTGTCTACTATTAATATTCCTGAAACACTTTAAATTTACAAGATAAATAACATATATATATATACCACATATGCTGTATGCTAAGTCATTTCAGTCGTGTCCGACTCTGTGTGACCCCATAGACGGCAGCCCACCAGGCTCCCCTATCCCTGGGATTCTCCAGGCAAGAACACTGGAGTGGGTTGCCATTTCCTTCTCCAATGCATGAAAGAGAAAAGTGAAAGTGAAGTCGCTCAGTCGTGTCTGACTTAGTGACCCCATGGACTGCAGCCTACCAGGCTCCTCCACCCATGGGATTTTCCAGGCAAGAGTACTGGAGTGGGGTGCCATTGCCTTCTCCACATATGCTGTATAAAAGCATATATATTTACATATAAAGTACATATAGGCTATATATGATGTATATACATGGGCTTCCCTGGTGACTCAGATGATAAAGCATTTGCCTGCAATGTGGGAGCCTCAATTTCAATCCCTGGGTTGGGAAGATCCCCTGGATAAGGGAATGGCAACCCACTCCAGTATTCTTGCCTGGAGAATTCCATGGACAGAGGAGCCTGGTGGGCTATAGTCCAGTCCAGGTCACAAAGAGTCGGACACAACCGAATGACTAACGCTTTTATACATAATTTTCCAACTTTTCTACCTTAGCGTTCACTTTATTATCTCCCTTACTTCCAGGAAGACAGTATTCCCTAGATAGAGGACTAGCAAATAGCAAACCACAGCCTGCACTGAACCATATGACTACATTTATTCAACAGGGGCTATTATATTATGTCCAGGATGCACCTTTTTCAGAGATACTGGGCACACAATAGATAGATATGACAAGCCTATTTCAAATATTTATCACCTAGAGATCTTAGTATTGTATATGGAAATAGTAGGAGTTCAAAAAAGTGTTCACTGACCAAAAACTACATCTCATACCTAGTGAAAGATAGGGGGAGATGATAAGGTAGATTAAAAAACTCAATAATACAAAAAATAGTCCCCTTCGATATGCTATAAGCCAATATAAAAATATTTACTCTGTTTTGATACATATTATTGATAATAATATATTGGTACAATAGTACTTTATGTAATTTATAAAGATATAAAATTTGGGGGTTGGGTTCAAATACTCTTTTATTAATAGAGTTGATTTTAAAATGTAAGGCAAGGGGTGGGGCTGGAATGATTCGACTCATCTACCTATACATCAATCTACCTATTGGTCCACCCTTTTGTTTTTCAGCTTGAAATTCCTCTCACCTGAAATTTTGTTTATATCCAGATATGATGGAAGAGAAAACAGGAGGTATGGTTGATCATCAGTGGTTATAAAATGGATTGTGGAAAGTCTCTTAGCATCTAATTCCCCAATTCTCATAGGTACTATGCAAATTATGCCATCAAAGTAACTCTACTTGTCAAACTCTTAATATGTATCAGAAACATTTCAATAAGATGTGTGGAGGTTTTGGATTATTATTTTTTAAATCTGTTTTTATATTAAAAAAACTATAGTTGCCTTTGTGGATGAACTCAATACTCTTAATTCATTCACCTACAGTCCTTTTTGCTACTAATTTTCTATTATAGGTTGGCCCCTATATAGCTGACCTTCCTTTATAAACATGAAAGATGAATATGTAATACATATTATATATAATGTATGTGTTATAAATATATATGAAATTGAAAAGGATGAGATAAAAATGTAATTCACGGGATTTCCCCAGTGGTTCAGTGGTTAAGACCCTGCCTTCTGATGCAGGGCCATGGGTTCAATCCCTTGGGAAACTAAGGTCTCACATGGTTAGAGTATGGACAAAAATTTTTTAATGTAATTCATAACATTTTAAACAATTTTGGTTATTGACAAATAGTACATAATTTTTCTGTGATATATTTTAATTGAAAGCAAAGTGATTGAGTGTCTTATAATGTTTCTAACCTTTTGTGGTATAGCAATTCAAAGCTATGCATCCAGAGTCATCATGTTAAAATACATGATTTTAAATAGCTGTTATAACTAAAAAATATTCTTCATAAGCTTCCTAGACTCATATGGAAGAGGTGCAACTAGGCACTGCTTATTGAATCACAGTAACTTTTTTCAATCTCATCTGCCAGTTAGGTAAAAGAGTTTTGTTGATATCTAGCACATACATCTCTATCTTCTGTGATAACAGTCTTTCATGCTAGTTAGAAAGTACTGTGCATCTTAAACTAGGAGAGGTCTCATTTCCTCCAGTTCATACTTCCTTGTTCAGCCTTTCGCCTTGGCGCATGTGCCTGCCTTCAAGACCGTGGTTTGGTTAAAGAGAAGGGAATGGTTTTGCTAATAAGGCTGCAAATGTGCTTGTGTGTGTGTGTATGTGTGTGTGTGTGTGTGTGTGCGCGCACACACATGTGCACACACATATATATATATCCATACCGACATATGTATTTTGAAGCTTGTCAAAAGCACGTGAATGAAAATTGGCATTTATCAATTGACCTATGACTTGGAAAAAATTAAAGGTTACATGAACTTTGGGATTTTCCTGGTGGTACGGTGGCTAAGACTCTGCACTCCCAATGCTGAGGGCCCAAATTCCATCCCTGGTCAGGGAATTAGATCCCATGTGCTAACAACTAGAGTCTCTGCATGCTGCAACTGAAGACCACGCGTGCCGCAACAAAGACTGAAGATCCCACATGCTGAAACTAAGACCCACTGCAGCCAAATAAATAAATGTTTACATGAACATCTTAAGTGAATTTTTCAGAGTTAATAATACTTGGAGATATGTTAAATTAGAATGAAAAGGGGAGGGGAGGGTGAGAGAGCGAGCGAGAGATGGGAAAAGAATTATTTTCTGCTACAGAAGAAGTAAGATTTACAATATTACCATGTAAGAAGGATAGAGTATGTGAGCAATAAAGATAGAGGTCATGTCTATCTCCTGCCTAAGTACTCCATTTAGAATCTGATCCTTGTATGGTTTCCAAATACATCAGTTGAAACCAAGCATAATGAATGGACCGTGATAATTATATGATACGCTTCATATGGTACCTCTCAGAATAGTATAATATCTGGAGCATCATTTATGAGAGGACAGGAATGTCCAAGCCTTTCTCAGCTTATAAGTTGGCTTCATAAACAAAAAGTATCATGAAATGAAATTTAAGCACATCTAATAGTAGTTTTTTTTTTTTTTAAGGCAGCCAGAGAAGCTTCATACTTTCTAGAATCAATTCCATTCTTTTTACGAAAACATGATAGTACAGGTACCTGAATGGATTGCTTTCAACTGATTTTACAGTTGAAGGAGGTAAAATGAACACTCTCAGTTCATAGTGTGAACTTAATTTCAGCAGTTTCTGTATTTCCCTTAGAGCATCCATCTTAATGGGCTTCCCAGATGGCACTAGTGGTAAAGAACCTGCCTACAATGCAAGAGATGTATAAGAGACTCGGGTTCAATCCCTGGGACAGGAAGATCCCCTAGAGGAGGCCATGGCAACCCACTCTAGTGGGTTCTTCATGCCTGAAAAATCCCATGGACAAAGAAGCCTGGCGGGCTACAGTCTGTGGGGTCACAAAGAATCCGACACGACTAAAGCAACTTAGCGTGCATACATACATCCATCTTATTTATCCAAAGGGGAAAGTTTTGCTTTAATAAAAAGTCAAAGGAGTAAGACTCAAGGCTAGAGATCTGTGATGCCTCAGACCATGTTGGCTCTTAACAGACAAATGTGCAATTGTCCACTTTGCATGAAACTAAAGAAGCTGTGTGTGTGTGTGTGCTTAGTTCTCAGTTGTGTCTGACTCTTTACGACTCTTTGGACTGTAGCCCGCCAGGCTCCTCTGTCCATGGGATTTCCCAGGCAAGAATACTGGAGTGGGTTGACATTTTTTTCTCCAGGGGATCTTCCCAACCCAGGGATCAAACTAGTGTCTCTTATGTCTCCTGCATTGCGGGCAGATTCTTCACCCGCTGAGCCATCAGGGAAGCCATGGTATGAGTAAAGATTTTATTTTAGAGCTGGAGGAAGCCTACTGAGTAGTACAGACAAGGACACAGCTGCAGAGTACTCTGGTTATATATGATCTCATTGTAGGTCTTTTTTTTTTTTTTTTTTCATTGTAGGTGTTGCTAGTGGTGAAGTCGGCACTCCTGGGCAGATTTTCTTTCTCTGAGACCAAGCTTTTTCCATGAGTCTTATGACTTTCCCTTCACACAGGGGATAGTTGTGAAAAGGGCAGTGGGCTCAATTCAAGGCACACAACTCTACTTGTGCATGTGCCCAGCAGTCTGCAAAGGCTGCTAACTAGGAGCAGTGGCAATGGCCTTGCACTCTAGCACGTGTGTATACTCATACTCAGTTGCTTCAGTCATGTCCAACTCTTTGCAAGCCTACGGACTATAGCCTGCCGGGCTCCCCTATCCATGACATTTTCCAGGCGAGAATGCTGGAATGGGTTACCATTTCCCACTCCTAGACCATCTCCTAACTGTGACAGGAGTTCTGATAACTCAGCTAACTGGTAGCTGTTATCATGCAGTACTTAAGTTATGCTTTAAAGTAATACCAGTAACTTTTTCTTATGGTATCCCAAGTTCCAAACTTCAAGCCTCTACAACAGATATTCTTAACCCAGGCCACCACTTTACAGGCATCTGAGCAAGCCTTAAAAATATGAAAGCCTAGAGCCAACGTCAAGGAAAATGAAATTGCTGG
Organism: Bubalus bubalis; assembly: GCF_019923935.1. Taxonomy (NCBI): domain Eukaryota; kingdom Metazoa; phylum Chordata; class Mammalia; order Artiodactyla; family Bovidae; genus Bubalus; species Bubalus bubalis. Next base: position 22,517,216 of record NC_059163.1, read on the forward strand.
GATGTAGCCCAAAATGGTTGGTGGTATTTTTCAAAGGGACCCAAGTGACTCAAATGTACAGCCAGGGTTGAGAATCAATCACCTGGAACTTTCTCCTGCTCTACTTTTAAAGTGTCATTATGAAAGACTCCACTGGAGGTAACACAGCAGAGTCACAGCTCATATCTTAGGTCAGTGTACTATCTACACTTTGGTGTCTTTCTTTAGGAAAATTGCCCTAAGACTGTTCTCAAATGTTCCTGTTCAGCAGGATCCCCTGAAGGACTTGCTAAAACACAGATCTGGGCCCTTGCCCAGGGTTCTACTTCAGTTAGGTCTGGGATGAAACTAGAGAATTCGTATTTCACAGGAGATGCTATTGCTGCTGGTCTATGGGACACACTGAAAGAATTACTACTCTAGGGCCTTCCCTGGTGGTACAGTGGATGGGAATTGGCCTGCTAATATAGGGGACACAGGTTCGATCCCTGGTCTGGGAAAATCCCACATGCCTCGGAACAACGAAGCCTGTACTCCACAGCTATTGAAACCCATGCTCCTACAGCCTGTGCTTAGCAACAAAAGAAGTCATCTCAATGAGAAGCCCACACACCGCAATGAAGAGTAGCCCCCTGCCTCGTCTCAGCTAGAGAAAAGCCTGCATGCACAGCAATGAAGACCCAGAACAACCAATAATATATAAATAAATAAATAACAAACAACAAGTGAAATTAAGTTTTAAAAGAAAAAAAAAAAAAAAAGAACTACTTCTCTGAGCAGTTGATAAAGCTCACCAGTTTCCTTATTCCTTACTGATCTTCCCCATGGAAGGCAAGATTCTTTGACAACTAACTGCCAAGGCCCCTTCTGATCAGTACCTAACTTCTATCAAATGTGCTTCCCTCTCCATAACTTTAAAGAGGTTCTGGCACATTTCATTAGCTGGACTCTGCCATTTACTTTCAGTTCTTAAAGAGCAGCCCTCTTTCCCTCAAAACAAAGTTTGAATAACTTTGAACGGAGTAACCTTCTAAAGACATGACCTTTTTCCATAGCTGTGGTTACACCACACTGTCTCTTGATGCCAGGTAGATTTTGCTTCTTTTTGCAGTACAAATAAGTGGGTAGAAATACCCTTCATTTTCCTTTTTCTAAATGCATTAATTAAAGAAACCTGTTGTTCGTTAATAGGAAACTGATATTCAAAGACTGGGGAACATCAGGGTAAACCTCCCGTTGGGAAGATGTGAGGATAACTTAAAATGTAGACTAAAAAAGGAAATAACATTTATTGAGTGTATACTAGGAGCCAAAGTATTACACATTTTTAATTCACAAGATGGCAATCTGTGTTTTAATAAGTGCTCCAAGTAATTCTTATGCAAACGTTTGAAAATCATTAATCTAAAGAAATAATATTTGACTGCTGGTATTTCAGAAGAAGAAAAAAGGCATTTTCACAGGTCAAGTGAGGTCTCCCCCAAGAGAAACACCTAATGAAAAAACAGGATAGCTGGGAACTTGGGGAGATTATTTGTAGAGGGAGGGGGACAGGAAGTAGCAATGTGTAGAACAAAAACAGAAGTCATCTGTTTCAAGCAATCTATGTGTGTGCCCTATTGTGGGGTGCTCACAGAATAAGCTAGTGGACCCTTTGCGGAGGCGTGGAAGAGGGATGCTTTATTTTTTTTTTTTAATTAAAGCATTCAGTTCAGTTCAGTTCAGTCGCTCAGTCGTGTCCGACTCTTTGCGACCCCATGAATCTCAGCGCGCCAGGCCTCCCTCTCCATCACCAACTCCCGGAGTTCACCCAAATTCATGTCCATCGAGTTGGTGATGCCATCCAGCTATCTCATCCTCTGTCCTCCTCTTCTCCTCCTGCCCCCAATCCCTCCCAGCATCAGGGTCTTTTCCAATGAGTCAACTTTTCACATGAAGTGGCCAAAGTATTGGCGTTTCAGCTTCAGCATCAGTCCTTCCAATGAATACCCAGGACTGGTTGATTTACAATGTTATGTTAACTTCTGCTGTACAGCAAAGTGATTCAGATATATATTGGGCTGGCCAGAAAGTTTGTTTGAATTTTCCCATATCTTACTGAAAAATCCAAATGAACTTCAACTTTTTTGGCCTACCTATGTATGTGGTGTCGGAGAAGGCAATGGCACCCCACTCCAGTACTCTTGCCTGGAAAATCCCATGGACGGAGGAGCCTGGTAGGCTGCAGTCGTTGGGGTGGCTAAGAGTCAGACACGACTGAGCGACTTCACTTTCTCTTTTCACTTTCGTGAATTGGAGAGGGAAATGGCAACCCACTCCAGTGTTCTTGCCTGGAGAATCCCAGGGACGGGGAGGCCTGATGGGCTGCCGTCTATGAGGTCACACAGAGTCGGACATGACTGAAGTGACCTAGCATAGCATAGCATAGCATGTATGTGGTGTATATATCTCAGTTCAGTTCAGTTCAGTCACTCAGTCATGTCTGACTCTTTGCGACCCCATGGACTGCAGCACACCAGGCTTCCCTGTCCATCACCAACTCCCGGAGCTTGCTCAAACTCATGTCCATTGAGTCAGTGATGCCATCCAGCCATCTCATCCTCTGTTGTCCCCTTCTCCTCCTGCCTTCAATCTTTCCCAACATCAGGGTCTTTTCCAGTGAGTAAGTTCTTCGCATCAGGTGTCCAAAATATTGGAGTTTCAGCTTCAGCATCAGTCCTTCCAATGAATATTCAGGACTGATTTCCTTTAGGATTGACTGGTTTGATCTCCTTGCTGTCCAAGAGACTTTCAAGACTCTTCTCCAACACCATAGTTCAAAAGCATCAATTCTTTGGCGCTCAGCTCTCTTTATGGTCTAACTCTCATATATATATTCTTTTTCAGATTATTATATTTCAGATTGTATACATATTCTTTTTCAGATTATTTCCATTATAGATTATTACAAGATATTGAGTATAGTTCCCTTTGCTATAGAGTAGGACTTTATTCTTTATCCATTCTATATATAAAAATTTGCATCTGCTAACCTCAAATTCCCAATCCTTCCCTCCCCCATTCCACTCCCCCTTGGCAGCCACAAGTCTGTTGGAAGTACAATGTTGTAGAGAAAGCCTGACTTGGTGGCCCCACATGGCATGGCTTAGTTTCATTGAGTTAGACAAGGCTGTGATCCTCGTGATTAGATTGACTCGTTTTCTGTGATTACGGTTTCAGTGTGTCTGCCCTCTGATGCCCTCTCGCAACACCTACCATCTTACTTGGGTTTCTCTTACCCTGGGGGATCTCTTCACGTCTGCCCCAGCACAGCACAGCCGCTGCTCCTTACCTTGGACGAGGAGTATCTCCTCACCACCACCTATCCAGACCTTGAACGTGGAGTAGCTCCTCTCAGCCCTCCAGCACCCACGCAGCCTATGCCAGCAAATTTGGAAAGCTCAGCAGTGGCCACAGGACTGGAAAAGGTCAGTTTTAATTCCAATACCAAAGAAAGGCAATGCCAAAGAATGCTAAAACTACTGCACAATTGCACTCATCTCACATGCTAGTAAAGTAATGCTCAAAATTCTCCAAGCCAGGCATCAGCAATACATGAACCATGAAATTCCAGATGTTCAAGCTGGTTTTAGAAAAGGCAGATGAACCAGAGATCAAATTGCCAACATCTGCTGGATCATGGAAAAAGCAAGAGAGTTCCAGAAAAACATCTATTTCTGCTTTACTGACTATGACAAAGCCTTTGACTGTGTGCATCACAATAAACTGTGGAAAATCCTGAAAGAGATGGGAATACCAGATCACCTGATCTGCCTCTTGAGAAACCTGTATGCAGGTCAGGAAGCAACAGTTAGAACTGGACATGGAACAACACACTGGTTCCAAATAGGAAAAGGAATACGTCAAGGCTGTATATTGTCACCCTACTTATTTAACTTCTATGCAGAGTAGATCATGAGAAATGCTGGGCTGGAAGAAGCACAAGCTGGAATCCAGATTGCCGGGAGAAATATCAATAACCTCAGATATGCAGATGACACCACCCTTATGGAAGAAAATGAAAAGGAACCAAAAAGCCTCTTGATGAAAGTAAAAGTGGAGAGTGAAAAAGTTGGCTGAAAGCTCAACATTCAGAAAACGAAGATCATGGCATCTGGTCCCATCACTTCATGGGAAATAAATGGGGAAACAGTGGAAACAGTGTCAGACTTTATTTTTCTGGGCTCCAAAATCAGGGCAGATGCTGATTGCAGCCATGAAATTAAAAGACGCTTACTCCTTGGAAGGAAAGTTATGACCAACCTAGATAGCATATTCAAAAGCAGAGACATTACTTTGCCAACAAAGGTCCGTCTAGTCAAGGCTATGGTTTTTTCCAGTAGTCACATATGGATGTGAGAGTTGGACTGTGAAGAAAGCTGAGCGCCGAAGAATCAATGCTTTTGAATGTGGTGTTGGAGAAGACTCTTGAGAGTCCCTTGGACTGCAAGGAGATCCAACCAGTCCATTCTAAAGGAGATCAGTCCTGGGTGTTCTTTGGAAGGAATGATGCAAAAGCTGAAACTCCAGTACTTTGGCCACCTCATGTGAAGAGTTGACTCATTGGAAAAGACTCTGATGCTGGGAGGGATTGGGGGCAGGAGGAGAAGGGGACGACGGAGAATTAGATGGCCGGATGGCATCACCAATTCGATGGACGTGAGTTTAAGTGAACTCCGGGAGTTGGTGATGGACAGGGAGGCCTGGCGTGCTGTGATTCATGGGGTCCCAAAGAGTCGGACATGACTGAGTGACTGAACTGAACTGAAGCAAGAAATCGGGCTTGTAGAGAGGGATGGAGAGTACAAAGCAAGGGATGGAGGGAAAATGCTGCCTGAGTCAGACAGATTCAGACTTAATTCCAAAAGTCACTTCCCTAGCTGGTGATCTCAGGGAATTACTTAATCTAACTCAGGTTTTTTCCTTATCTATAAAAAGGGATAATCATACCTACCTCAGAAAATTGTTGAGAGGATTAAAAGAGATAATGACCTGCTTGGCACCCAGTAGGAACTCAATTGTCCAAAGGCAGCTGGCAGACACAGCACTCCCTCCGGCATAATGGAAGGAGTCCTACCTTTTTTCTTTGAGTTGAAGCTTTTCTCGATGGGTTTCTGCTTTTCATTATCTGCTTTGTCTTGTGTGAATAGAAATAACCAAAGAGAAAGAGCGTCCACTTCCCCTGCAAGTAGCTGGGAGTTGGTTAGGTATCAGCTAGCTCTCTCCTCCTGCTCCCAGTCTTTCCAGTCTTTCCCTATAGTGGGGGCCGGGGAGGAGAAGGAGGGGTGAAACGGGGGGTAGGGAGGGGTGGGGTGCTGCCACAGGCGTGTCTGTGTAACTTCCAACACTCAGCCAGCTCTGCTGGTAGACTCAGCCTTAATTAGTCATTTAGCAAGCATAACTCAGCAAATCTGTGTTTTAAGTAGAACTACTATCCTATACAGAACTTATTTTCTCTCTTTCCCATTTTGCCTCAAGAAGGTAAAATGGACTCTTCAGGACGGAGGAGGATTAGGTCTTATTTTTTCTTCAACCTGCCTGATTTGGATTGGGGAATTTTTAAAGTAAATACTTATGATGCATAGATGAATTCTGCATGCCAGCTACCTGTCAAGTGTAGCAAGTCTTCAGCCAGCTACTGCATTAGGTTTTGGTTTAAAGCCACTCTAAATGATTTATTGTTTTTAAATTATTTACGTGGTATTATCCCTTTCCTGCAAAATGCAAAAGTACTGTCAGGAGCAACACAGCAGCAAGGTTATGAATGGAGCTACAAGTAAATCAGGGTAATTAGAAACCTCAAGTTGCGAATACTGACAAGTTCTCCACCAGCCACCACTTCACTGATAATAATAAAATTTGCATGATTTCCTGACATTATACTTACCACATATTTTCATTGCATGCTCACTATAATTACTTAGGGCATGATCTCACACTCATGGCAAGCAGAACTCTCACTGAACCCAGCCGTGACTATTACAGATGCTTAGAAATGAAGCGAATGGAATTAAGGGAAGAGTTCCCTACATAGCTTTAGGGATCTGTGATGTATCAACTGAATTTTGACAGCTAAGAAAAAGGGAAATATTCTCAACGACTCCTCAGCTACAATCAGGTCACACTTTAATGAGACAAAGGTATCACAACAACAGGATGCAGGTCCTGAGTTTTATGATAATTGATTCCTACCATTTGTTTTTGGTTCTTTGATGTAAAACTTAAAAAATTAAAGATGGCATTAATCCCTGATATCTAGATGTAACTACAGAAAGTAAAATGGTGTGTCATTCACCAAAAATCAGAATGGACAAGTTAAAAAAAGGATTCGATACCCTAAAAGATCAGTGGGCATCTCAAGATATACAAGGTGATATCAGTTCAGTTCAGTCGCTCAGTTGTGTCCAACTCTTTGCGACCCCATGAATCACAGCACGCCAGGCCTCCCTGTCCATTACCAACTCCCAGAGTTCACCCAGACTCACATCCATCGAGTCAGTGATGCCATCCAGCCATCTCATCCTCTGTCGTCCCCGTCTCCTCCTGCCCCCAATCCCTCCCAGCATCAGTCTTTTCCAATGAGTCAACTCTTCACATGAGGTGGCCAAAGTACTGGTGTTTCAGCTTCAGCATCAGTCCTTCCAAAGAAATCCCAGGGCTGATCTCCTTCAGAATGGACTGGTTGGATCTCCTTGCAGTCCAAGGGACTCTTAAGAGTCTTCTCCAACACCATGTCATTCAATATCTGTAATCCTTATCCAATCACTCATTTTTGTTACTTCTCATTTTGTTACATCTCTTCTATATACCAGCACATGGACTCACAAACTTCTAACGTGCAGAGTCAGGAAGTCAAATTTACATCTGACTATTTGCTCTTCTTTTCTAAACCCTAGACACCCCAACCCACCTCCTATAACTCTCAATAGAGGGAAGCATTTAGGTTTTGAATGATGTAATATATAACAGAATTTCAAGGATGAACACACTGTTTAAGCTAAAACTTGGGGAAGACAGGGGCAAAAAACAAACCTGATTTGACTCTCAACTTTGCCTTGTGATCCTGGAAGATTTAATCCCCCAGCCTCAGTTTCATCAACCCGAAAAGGGGGAAATTACACACTCCATACGGTGATTATGAGGGCTAAAGAGATAGGGTGAAAGCCCTGAGCACTGTAGCTGGACTATAAGAAGTAATGGTCAATTATGAAGGAAAAGACAGAGCTAATTATCCAGAAATGGCCTTATTTCATAGGTGTTTTAGTGAATCCACATAGAATGGAAAGCCTTACTATGGAAAGTTAAGAGTTTGAGTTAAGAGAAAACTACCAGACAGCAAGAAAAGGATCCTTATTTTCTAGAATTTAATAACACTTCAGTTTAGTTCAGTAATAACAGTTCAGTTCAGTTGCTCAATCGTGTCTGACTCTTTGCGACCCCATGAATCAAAGCACACCAGGCCTCCCTGTCCATCACCAACTCCTGGAGTTCACTCAGACTCACGTCCATCAAGTCAGTGATGCCATCCAGCCATCTCATCCTCTGTCGTCCCCTTTTCCTCCTGCCCCCAATCCCTTCCAGCATCAGAGTCTTTTCCAATGAGTCAACTCTTCACATGAGGTGGCCAAAGTACTGGAGTTTCAGCTTTTGCATCATTCCTTCCAAAGAACACCAAGGGCTAATCTCCTTTAGAATGGACTGGTTTGATCTCCTTGCAGACCAAGGGACTCTCAAGAGTCTTCTCCAACACCACAGTTCAAAAGCATCAATTCTTCGGCGCTCAGCTTTCTTCACAGTCCAACTGTCACATCCATACATGACCACTGGAAAAACCATAGCCTAGACTAGACGGACCTTTGTTGGCAAAGTAATGCCTCTGCTTTTCAATATGCTATCTAGGTTGGCCATAATCAGATGTTAAAGAAAAAAGAGAGAGAATTTTAGTAAAGAGTCACCTTTCCCCCACCATGTAAAGCAACTTGGTGGCATAGCAATAAAAGCAACTTAGTTGAGACAAGCGTATTTTTTTCTGAGTCCAAGCTCCCTTTGCTCACTGCATGATAGGTCAATTAATTCAGCTAACTGAGAAGATGGCAGACTAATATCTCAAAATAATCATCTTACCAGAGTCTGGATGCCAGGTTCTTTTATAGAACAGAGAGTGGGGGGAGGTGAGGAGGTAAAATTTTTAAAAGACCATTTATCTTACAAATATCTCCTTGAATGGCTAGCTTTGGGGAGAGAATGTGTTAATTTTTTCCTTCCTGTATCCATCCACAGGTGGACAGGATCCTGAACAAAGACATAATGGTTTAACCTTTAGGCAGAGGTTTCAGCGCTCCCCAAGGCAGGTCATTATGTGTAAACAGTATCCTTTTAGTGAAAAAAGCAACAGGAAGAAATGTTAAAGTGAAAGCAGCAGATCCAATATGGAGTCAGCTCTTCCCTGTAACAATATCTCATTGGAAATTATCAATCCAAATCATACTACTCCCAAACCTAGAGATATATACTGGTAAATTTCTGATGTGGTGAAATTCATGTAGTATCCCCAGATCTTGGTCTGGCTGTGATCAAACTTACAACCATGGTTACTGGACTTACCTGCTCTAAAACTGTTACAATGCAGATATCGCTTCACTTTGTGTGACTATGTTGGGGAGGTGGAGGGTGGGACGGGGAGTTGCTTTTGTAATGGAAAGATATATGAACTTGTAATAACATATATGCAATCTTTAGAAAAGTGGAATAAAAATCCATTGTAAATAGTTTGGGTTAATTACCGTAAAAGATTACATCAAGCTCTGCGGTAGGTTTACTCATCTTTAATTATATCCATTTTTAGACCAGTAGTAACTTATGAGATTTCTGGAATGTGTTTAGTAATCCACTGAGGAGACTGACTCAGAGTCATAGAAGAAAGATTTTCAGTGTGTCCAATTGCCGTGACTGTTGACTTTTATCACTTGTTACCCACACTTTCACATGAATAGAGAATGCATCAAAAGTACATAGTTCAATTAGCACAATAGTAAGCATGAAGCTATTATGTAGATGAGACATATTTTTTATTGGATGACATGAGTGGTCATAATTTCTGCTAAAAATATGTGTCATTTTTCCTAAAGCGCCCTTTCCTTTGCCCTCTACTGTATTTTGAAGACAAAACAGACCATCTTTTGTAGAATTCAGCCGTCCACTCATTTTGTTGTTGTTGATAACAATAGTGTTCTCATTTCTCCCACTCAAGATATGTGGAAAATGAATCTTAGCTCTCTCAGAGAAAAGATCACAAGCTTTCTGAATGAATACCTCACTATTTGAATGTGTGGCTTATCACCAAAATATTGAAGCATGTCTTAAGGTCAGTTCCTTTGAGGGCTATTACTATGGTTTTCCATTTCAGTGAGATTTTCAAAAAATGACTAAAATTATAAGTAATATAGCAGATGGTCAATCACCATGTTTACAACTAGTGAGTTTTATGTGATTTTAAAAGCTTAAATTTGGATAGTGCCTTAGAAGCAATTTAAGAGGCAACTTCCTACATCTTACTATAAATATTTCTCTTTGTCTTGTTTTTTGTCACATTTGTATTTAAAACAGTCATATTTTTCTCCCTCTTTCTTTTAATTTGGAAATAATTCACTATAAGAAAGAAAAGTCTTAAAAGAGTATTGGGTTTCTATATCAGTAGATTGATAGAAGCTGTATTAGGAAGTGTGATTTATTTTGAGAAAGTCAAGTTGAAAACAAGATTTAAATCTAGTGAAGTCACTCAGTCATGTCCAACTCTTTGCGACCCCATGGACAGGCTCCTCTGTCCATGGAATTCTCCAGACCAGAATACTGGTGTGGAGAGCCTTTCTTCTTCAAGGGATCCCAACCCAAGGATTGAACCCAGGTCTCCTGGATTGCAGGTGGATTCTTTACCAGCTGAGCCACAAGGGAAGCCCAAGAATACTGGAGTAGGTAGCCTATCCCTTCTCCAGGAGATCTTCCCAACCCAGGAATCAAACCGGGGTCTCCTGAATTGCAGGCAGATTCTTTACCAACTGAGCTATCAGGGAAGCCCCTTAAATCTAGTAGGAGAGTTTAAAGTTTTGGTTACCTCTGAATTGAAATAATTCATCAACTCCTTCTACCCTACAGTGGAATGTTGTTAAAAGACCTTGGAGAGCTGGCCTCTACCGGCAAAGAAAGTAAGGAAATCATTGGTAATTTGTTTCATTCATTCAATTAACTGTATTGATTAAACTAACCATGTCTTATACACATTCTCTCCCCTTCTCCCCTCATAGTATGTAATTATTATTAAGTAGATTATTCCTGAGTACACACATGTTCTATGTGTTCTTACAGAAGACTTTGCCTTACTCCTCTTCTCCCACTAGAGCCTTCCTAAAGGAAGCTTACAGAGGTCTGTGGAGTTCTGGTGGAAGAATAGTATTCTCCACAATATCATTTACAACCTGAACAGTGGTTCAGCCTTAAATGCCAACTAGGAAACCGGGCTGAAGGGGAAACAGAGAAAACCCAGCTGTGATGGTTAATTTTACATGTCAACTCAGGGATCACAGATGACTGGTTTAAAAATTATTTCTAAAAATGTGTTTGTTAGCATGTTTCCAGGCAAGATTAATGTTTGAATGGGCTGACTGAGTAAAGAAGATCACCTTCTCCGGTGTAGGTGGTATCATTCAATCCACCAAGAGCCCATAGAGTAGCAAGAGATGAAGGGTAGATTCCCTCTCTCTCTTTGAGAGGGGTCATCTATCCTTCCCTGCCCTCAGACATCAGTGCTCCTGATTTTAGATGTTTGGACTTAGATTGAATTGTACCATTGGCTTTCCTGTTTCTCCAAATTGCAGATAACAGATCCTGAGACTTCTCAGCCTCCATAATCACATGAACCAATACCTATATAAATAAATAGATCCTACTGGTTCTGTTTCTCTAGAGCAAGGGTCCCCAACCCTCTGGACCACGGACCATGAGATGCAACCAAAATGAGGTTATAGAGTAGACTGGACATAAGCAACACACTTCAAGTGTCACTGTATCCCATCACCCCCAGATGGAATTGTCTGGTTGCAGGAAAATGAGCTCAGGGCTCCCACTGATTCTGCATTATGGTGATTTGTACAATTATTTCATTATTATAACAATGTAATAATAATAGAAATGAAGTGTATAATAAATGTAATGAGCTTGAATCACCCTGAAACCATCCTCCGCCTCCATCCATGGAAAAAATGTCTTCCACTAAACCAGTACCTTATGCCAAAAAGGTTGGGGACCACTGTTCTACAGAACTAATACACCAGCTCACATTGCTGGGAAACTTTATGAATCATCAAATTAAGCCCCATTTAAAGGTCCAAGCCCTTCCAGTTAATTCATGGCAGGGCTAAGATCAGGACACAGATGCACAGCTGCCAGTTGCTACTTTTCCTGTTACAAGCAGTACACCCAATGGGTCCCCCATTAGAGAATGTACATAGCAAATGGAACAACTAACAGAAGAAGTCTTCTTTAGTCATTTTTATAGATTTGCACACAGGACATGTTTGGTGGCTGCTCTTGTGGCTCAGATGGTAAAGAGTCTGCCTACGATGTAGAAGACCTGGGTTCAATCTATGGGTCACAAAGATCCCCTGGAGCAGGGCATGGCAATCCATTCCAGTATTCTTGCCTAGACAATCCCATGGACAGAGAAGCCTGGTGGATTAAAGTCTATGGGGTTGCACAGAGGCAGACAAGATTAAGTGACTTCCACAAACACACATGTTCAATAAATATCATCTGATAATAAAATACATGGCTTCTTAACTATAATAAAATGATAGTTTATGTGTCAATCGACTTTATATTTTTATTTGAGGCTGAACTATGTGATTTGAAGCTGATATTATTTAATAATAATAATGGGTATTTGACCTTCAAAATGAAATAAAGCATGACTCCAACTCTTAACTTATTGAATCCATTGATATAGCATTTAAAATTTCAATCTGTACAGCACAGTCAGTGAAAGACTTTGGAGTGAAGTTATCTAAGTCATATCCTCATGTCTTTTTCCAATGCAAGTATCACCACAAAGAGACAAAGCATTTCAAAAATGATCAGATTAAAGATAATTCAGTTCAGTTCTGTTCAGTTCAGTCGCTCAGTCAAGTCCGACTCTTTGTGACCCCACGAACTGCAGCACGCCAGGCCTCCCTGTCCATCACCAACTCCATAATTGGAATGTACCAAAGATAATTGGTAATGTTTAAAAATAAGGGTTAATATCAGAAAATACAAGACAGAAGCTTGCCTGGGATAGTAGAAAATACATTACAATTTATGCCTAAGGCTTCAATCTTTTGCTTCATCTATAATTTTTTTGCTGTATATTTGTTTTATATATATATATGTATATCTCCATATAGTTGTATATATTTATATTTGCACAAATATATGGATAAACTTGGGGCTTCCCTGGTGGCTCAGCACAGTTTATATACCTTAAATGTTTAAGAAATATATAAATATGTCATTTTACCTTAAAAAAGTCTTAAGTTTGCTTATAGTTAAGCTTCCAGGGTGAGTAACAGAGACAGATCCATAGAAAAAATGTGAGACAATACTTATATCATAAAAGAGAGCTGAGAGAAACTGCCCTGGCAGTCCAGTGATTGATTCTGAGCTCCCAATGCAAGGGGTCTGGGTTCCATCCCTAATCAGGGAACTAGATCCCACATGCCATGACCAAGACGTGGTGGAGCCAAAGAAATAAAAATAAATATTAAATAAATTTTTTTAAAAGGAGAGGAAAAAATACCAAAAAGGCTGAGAGGAGAAAGGACAGCACAGGACTGTGTGATAGAGTGGCTGTTGGAAGAGATGTGGCTTCTGAGTTTTCAAGTGGTTTGTACTATTTGGCTGGGGCTGCCATCACAAAAGCCTACAGACTGGATGACTTAAACATAAATTTATTTCTTCATAGTTCAAGATTGAGGTTCAAGCCCACTCAGTTTCTGGTAAAGGCTCTCCTTATGGCTTCAGCGGATTGCCTGCTCTGTGTCCTTTTTTCTCTGTGTGCACATGCGCCTGTATCCATAAGGGGTGGGGAGAGCTCTCGGCCGCCTTTTCCTCTTATTAGGGCATCAGTCTTATATGAGATCTATCAGAGTAGGGCCGCACTCTTATACATTTGTTTAAACTTAATTATCTTCTTAAAGGCCCTATTTTTAAATACACTGGGGGCTAGAACTTCCAACATATGTATGTTCCGTCCATAAATGTTTGAAGGTGGTGCTCTAAATCAGGTGGAAAGTTGTAAACCCAGATGTGGACAGATGTAGCTTGCTGACTTCATAAGAAGTGTGCAGTATATATTATGCACATTGATGCAATTTGGTTCATCTGAAATACAGAATATTTCTCCCGGATGAAATTACATATCAGTTCAGTTTAGTCACTCAGTCGTGTCCGACTCTTTGGGACCCCATGAATCGCAGCACGCCAGGCCTCCCTGTCCATCACCAACTCCCGGAGTTCACTCAAACTCATGTCCATCGAGTTGGTGATGCCATCCAGCCATGTCATCCTCTGTCGTCCCCTTCTCCTCCTGCCCTCAATCCCTCCCAGCATCAGAGTCTTTTCCAGTGAGTCAACTCTTCGCATGAGGTGGCCAAAGTATTGGAGTTTCAGCTTTAGCATCAGTCCTTCCCAGTGAACACCCAGGACTGATCTCCTTTAGAATGGACAGGTTGGAATTACCTGTAGGCAAACACAAATTCACCTTTTGTTCAAGTTTTTCCTTTTGGTATCAATCAAATTGGAACAAATTAGCATTTTTCAAAAGAAAACTTGCAACAAAATGGATGGTATGTGTTCATTCAATCAGTGAACACGGGGTGACTCCTATGTGCCAGGTACATTGCCTGGTGCCCAAGATACCACAGTGAATAAACCCAACAGGGTGGCTTCTTCCTTCAAGGTGCTTACATTCTACTGGGAGGAGACAACTATTTACAATCCCCTTGGGAATCCAGTAAACACAAGAAGGACTTAACATCATTGAGGAGTGTGTAACATGCACTTAAAGAAACTAAGGAGGAGATGATGGAGCAGCTCAGGAAGAGGTTTTAAACAGTGCCATCACGGAGGACAGCTCTCAGGAGAAAGAGAATGCAACTGGTGAAGAACTCAAGGGAAGGCATTCCCGGCCATTGTGGCTGGAGTAGAGAGAGTGAGGCTGGCCGAGGGTGGAGATGTGATGGAAGAGTGAAGAAGGGACCAGGTTCATTCTAGTGGGTGGAGAAGCTACTCAAGAGTTCTAAGCTGCTCAGTGACAGCATTTAAGTTTTAAAAATTTTACTCTGACTTCTCTGTCAAATCCATTCTTATGAGACAAAGATAGACCTGTTGAGAGGCTGTAGGGGTAAATGAAATGAAAAGTGAGGGTGGCTTGGACTGAAGTATAGAGTAGAGAGAGGGGTGGTAGGAATCAGGACTTATTTTGAAAGTTTGGGCAAAAGGAGTTACTGGTAGATTGATGAGGGTTAGGATGAGGATTATGAAGGAAAGAGGAGGCACAAGAATTATTCCTGGATTTTTGGCTCACATCACTAAATATATCATCATGCTGTTTATTAAACTGTGCAAGCCTGGAAGCTTAACCGGTTCAGGAACAAGAGTTGAGTTGTTTTGGACATACTAAGGTTGAAATTCCTGTTAGACATCCAAGGAGCAATGTCAAGGAGGCTGTTGACTGTGTGAGCCTGGCACTCTGGGAGAGATTGAGGCTGGAGATTTCAATTGGAGAGTCATCAGCATACAGATGGTTTTTTAAAGCAGAGATGAGATTACACAGGGAGTGAGTTTGAGAAAGAAAGAGAGAGTAGAAAAGAGCCAAAACCTGAGCCCTGAGGATCTGCAAGCTTTAGAAGTCAGGTGCAAGAGAAGTTAGCCAAAGAGATGAGGAAGAAGGAGCCACTGAGCTAGCAAACCTAACCAGGAGAATAGGGCACTTTGGAAAATAACTAAAAAATGTATTTCATGAAGGAGGGAGTAACAAACTTTCTAAGAGACTTTCAGAAATGTTGCTGATAAATCACAAAATGATTACACTCCTTGTATAATTTTAGGAAAATGCAGTCCACTCAGCATAAAACATACAAACAAGCAGACTGCCAGCTAATATCTTGGTGGAGTGAAAGGTTGATGCCTTAAGATCCCACTCTGAATAAATAATAATTCAGAGTTTGTATAGCCACCAAAACTTCTGAATTTGGCATTGTTTATGAGTATAAAGGTTTTTATGACCATGAGAATGTTGAACTATGATCCCCCAAATGTGGAAAGACAAATTTCTAGATCTCTTCGTGTTCTTCTGTAAGTTATTTTTGTAATTCAAGGTACTTCTTGGTGTTTATTGACCATAATACCTTCTCCAAAAGGTCCATATAGTCAAAGCTATGGTTTTTCCAGTAGTCATGTACAGATGTGAGAGTTGGACCATAAAGAAGGCCGAGCGCAGAAGAATTGAGGCTTTTGAACTGTGGGGCTGGAGAAGACTCTTGAGAGGTCTTTGGACTACAAGGAGATCAAATCAGTCAATTCTAAAGGAAATCAACCCTGAATATTCATTGGAAGGACTGATGCTGCAGCTGAATCTCCAAAACTTTGGCCACTTAATGCAAGAGCTGACTCATTGGAAAAGACTCTGATGCTGGGAAAGATTGAAGACAGGAGGAGAAGGGAATGACAGAGGAACGAGATGGTTGGATGGCATCACTGACTCAATGGACATGAGTTTGAGCAAACTCTGGGAGATAGTGAAGGACAGGGAAGCCTGCTGTGCTGCAGTCCATGGGGTTCCAAAGAGTCAGTCACGACTTAGCAACTGAATAACAACGACAATCTTTTCCTGAAGAATGGATTATCTGGAAATAATCTTCAGCTACTTCAGAGTAGTACACAGGTTTATTGGGGAGTCCTCTTGAGAGTAACATCCATAAGTATAGTTGCCAAATCTCATAAATAAAAATACAGAGTGCCCATGCAATATTTGAATATACTAAAACATTATTTGTTTATACCTGGGATTTTAATTAAACTGAATGTGTTGTATTTTATCTACATCCTTCCCTGTAAGGAAGTGAAGAAGCTAGTATGGTCCTCCATTTTTATTACAAATTCTGGCAAGAGGGCTAGGCTATTGTATCTCTGAAACAGCAAATCACTGTCCTCATGGTGTCCCTGGGAGTGGGTATAACCTTGGATGCGACAGTTCCCTAAGGGTCAAAGGGCACATTTCCAGCAGTTGGGGAATGAATGTCATAGCACTGAAGAAGGAATCTGCATAGAACAATACAGGGGCCAAGGTTCAAATGCCAACAATTTATTAACTATTCATTTCCCTTTAGGTGTTTTAGCTGTGTATCTAAATAGATTGTGCTGTGCTCAGGTCTCTTCACTCACATCCCACTCTGTTGGACCCCATGAACTGTAGCCTGCCAGGCTCCTCTGTCCATGGGATTCTCCAGGCAAGAGTACTGGAATGGGTTGCCATACCCTTATCCAGGGAATCTTTCCAACCCAGGGATAGAATGTGAGTCTCCTGAATTACAGGCAAATTCATTATCATCTGAACCACCAGGGAAGCCCCAAGGAGACAAGAACCCTTTCCCATTTGGGTGCCTGCCTTTGGGAAATTCTGAGAGTTTCCTTCCTAAATGGGAGATGACATTCTACATTACCTCAACAGTGAAATGGAAAAGGAAATGGCAACCCACTCCGGTACTGTTGTCTGGGACATCCCATGACAGAAGAGCCTGGTAGGCTACAGTCTATGGGGTTGCACAGAGTCAGACACAACTGAGCACACACACACCCACACACTCAACAGTGAAAGCCCTGTTGAGAAGTCCATGAGGCCTCTATTTCTCTCTGAATCTGCAACCTCACCTCTTATGAATGCTTCCTTCTATTAACCCTTGAGTGAGTCACACTGATGCTGGATGATAATCCTCTGGTGGACTTGCTCCGTCTCCCAGAATGAGTGTTGACATGAAGAATTCTGCAGATCCCCTACAGCCAGACCAATGATCCCAAATGTTAACCACATTGGATCCTGCCTGCACTTTCCGCCTCTGGCTCCACACCCACCTTTCCGCCCACAGCACGAAGCCATGAGCGCCGAATCAGACACAAACAGGGTGGTCCTCTGAGCACACCCTGGGGGCAAGAGACATGAAATATTTATTGACTGCAGGCCAGCGTTACAGGAACTCTGGCTGGAAGCACTGCAAGGGTGCCTCTGTAATATTCAAGGTAGATGCAGCAACACTTGCCAACCCCTTCACATGTCTTGGAGGAGGTTGCTTTGCTCTAATCCTTGCAGCCCCCAAAGGAGCAGCTGTTTTCAGAAGGAGCTGATATAATCCTTTAAGACCAATGGTGGGAGGTAGTGTGTGTGTGTGTTGTGTGCGGGTATGTGTGTGTTTTAAGTGCTAAATGGTTAACAATTGTCCAGCTTCCTGCAGACAGGTAGAAAAGAGCTGAAAAGTTACGGCAAAGTCAGAGCTACTTTCCCCTTTCAATTTTTTAACCCACACATGTTCTATCCCATGGACGTCTACATCATGAGAAATATATCAGATGCTGAGAAGCACAAGTCCGTTTTTCCCTGTCGAAGCAATACTGAAATTAGATGGCCATTGATCTTCCAATCTCAGCTATCAGGTCAGTGTTGTGACAGAATTAGAGGTCTCCATAGAAAAATGTGGAGCTTCCTGGGTGGCTCCAGTCCTAAAGAACCCACCTGCCAATGCAGGAGACAAAAGAGATGCCGGTTTGATCTATGTGTCAGAAAGATCCCCTGGAGAAGGGCATGGCAACCTGCTCCAGTATTCTTGCCTGGAAAATTCTATGGACAGAGAAGCCTGGCAGGCTACAGTCCATAAGGTCACCAAGAGTCAAACACGACTGAAGCAACTTAACGTGCATGTAGAAAAATATACCTCCCGTTTCCCATGCTCTATTGGGTTATCTTTCAATGATGTGTTGTTGTTTAGTCGCTAAGTCATGTCTGACTCTTTCGCGACCGCCGTGGGCTGTAGTGACCCCATGAGCTGTAGCCCTCCGGTCTCCTCTGTCCATGGGATTCTCCAGGCAAGAATACTGGGGTGGCTTGTCACGCCCTCCTCCAGAGAATCTTCCCAACCCAGGGATCGGGACCCGTGTCTCCTGTATCTTCTACATCAGCAGGTGGTTCTTTACAGCTGTGCCACCTGGGAACCCCCTCCCTTAGGTGGCAGTGAGATCTTGTGGTCTGTGTCTGTGCCAGTGCCAGGCTCTGTGTCTTTTTCTCATTTGTCCTCCTGCTGTGCAGATGGTAAAGGCTGAGGATCTCAGACAACACAATTACTAAGGTGAAAACAAACTTTCTCAGAGCTGAACCAGTTTTAGAACCCAGTGACATAACAAATGTGGCAACAGAAATGGGCATGGCATTCCTCCTAATCATCATTTAGAGGAACTGCAGGTCTCAGAGGAGATTTATAGGAGTCATTGGCATGACTGCCATTCTTTCATTACCTAAACAGAAAACATGTTTTCACCCCTTTGTAATGCATCTTGTATGAAAAAGAGAGAGAGAAGAGAAAGAGAGAGAACAAATAGGGAACATACAATTTTAAACTGCTTTTCTCTTCTAGAATTTAAACACGTTCTGTCTCATTTTCTATTAGGATGGTGACTGTTAGGGAGGTCTTGGTATCGCCTCTTCCGGTACACTGAATAGTATATTTCCCCTTGCTTTCAGAGGCCTTTTCTGGAGAAGAATGTAGAACAACTAGCCAACTTTAAAAAATGTAAATATATAACATGTCTCAAAGCATGGAGACAGGTTATGGAATGCACACCTCCCCCAAAGAGAGCCTGATGGTCAACGAAGCGGAGCTGTGGAAGCCGAGCCATAATTGCACTCCGGAGAGTAAAAGACACTGTGTTGCCTCCTCAGCAGAAATTCACCTCCCTGTAGGAAAATCTGATAAATTTCCCAGTTTCCCACAGAGGGGATGACAGAGAATTTAATGAGAAACACATTGGAACTGGACCTGTCACTGTGTGATTATGCATTCACTAATCTCTCTGTAGGGTACAGAAAAACGCGGTCTTCACTGAGAGAGTTTATCTGCAAAAAGGAGGAGGGGCAAGGGAAGCATCAAGAAACAAATTACCAAAAAGTAATGTCTTCACTCTCCCACTGATACCTACTGACATCCCACTGGATTGCTGGTTTGGCCTGCAAACTGCCAAAAAAAAAAGGGGGGGGGATTTGCACTGTCACCTATTTTTATGATTGGGGATGAAATTGAACTTTCATACGGTAACTAAATTTATTGATACTTCAATGCAGCTTGTGAGTGCCTGATATTTTTAGTCTGGGCTTCGGATTTGTGTTTGAGAAATCCATGTACAGTGAGGGAGGCAGCCGGTATTCTGACTCTTGTTGTTTAGATCCATTTCATATCTTGCAGGAATTTCTCTTAACCATCATCATCTTCATCAAATAAATCTTATTCAGCACCTTTATCCATTCTATAAGCATTTTGGAGCACCTAACATTCAAGGAACCTATAATTATGTAGCTAGTGCCTTGAATAAGTAGAATGTCCAATAGCCTCCACAAAATGTTAAAGTCAGGGGAACACATTATTCAAAATTGCTATCGCCTAAGAACATTTCTTATTTTCTTTTTATTAGCCTGAATTTGGGTTGGCCAGCATGCAAGGAGAGCAGCTATATTCTCTACATAAGTTCAAAAGCAATGAATACTTTTATTCACCTCCACCTGGAACATACTGAATGAGTATTGAGCAAATGAAGAAACATTTCACTTGCTGAGTGCCTCAGCTAAGCAGGATCTCAGAAAATACTAAATTAATTGGATAATAAGGGAAAGGTGATAGAAAGTTATGTCATGAGCTATACCTATTTGAAGGACTGGTGTCAAGAAAAGATAATTCATATTTCTTCATGAATTTCCAGAAATCTTCATGAAGAAGGTGGCATTTTGGTCAAAACATAGATATTAAAAAATTACATATTTAATTAAGATCTTGAGGTATTTATTATGAACAATGTTGCTACTCTGACCATTCCTGACCAGTTAATACAAATTTGCAAAATTCCTCACAAAATGGTAAGCCGGGGATTGATCCCTATATTTAAAATCTCTTAATCCAATGGCATACTCAATTTTTTTCTTAATGTAAGACAAGGCCTTAAAAAATAATAGCATATTACTTCTTCAATGATCCCTTTCACATGGCTGCCCGGTTTCATCTGGACAGACTTTTAGTTCCATCTGAAGAGGACCATGTCTTCTTTTTGGTACCTCAACAGTTTAAGGCTCACATAATCATTGATGACAAAATTGGAAATGGCGTTCAAGTTCCTAGGGTGGAATAAGGCTAGAGAGTGACTTTGGATAAATAAATATGTGTCAGTCAGGACAAAAGAAGATTTGAAATAAAAGTATGTAAGAGCTATTGATTTCTATCTTTTTATCACATAAAATTGCTTAAATACTCACGGATGATTTGTAGTGCCATTGTCTGATGGTATATCTGAACTTTGTATGTGATTCTCAGATGAAAAAAAATGCCTCTACTGACTCGGGCTGGGTTCTCCTCCCTGTTCTCCCAGGGAATGAGATAGAGCAGGCAGTGCTTTTCTTCCACTAATGCCTAATCATATGATAATCCTATTTCAGTACAATTGGACTGACTTCTAGAAGAAAAATAGAGGAGTCATGTTCATTTGCCTGAAAGTTTCTTTCTTTGAAAAGGTGTAAAAAGATGATTGATCTTAAAAAAATATATTTTAAGTAATCAAAATTTAGATGTAACAATGAAATAAATCTTACAGAAGGTGTAGAATTCTTTGGACAAGATGTTTCTGTTAGCATGCCATTGCTGCAGTGTCCACAATATTGTTTTTATTTTAAAAATTAACTGTACAAGAAATTTTCTGCAGCTGTAAACATAGTGCCAGAATTTAAGATTTTAGTTAGTGCAGTATTTTCATTTTGTTATTGAAAATGTGAGAGGTTATGGCTAAATGCCTCTTTCCTTTGGAAGGGTAAAAATGTTAATTTAAGAAATTTGTTCAGTTTCCTATTTCAAGATCAACTTTATAGAAAATCTACCTACCAGAATTATGTTGTTTTATTCTCAGGTCCAAGAAATAAAAGTTATCTAAGATGATAAAATTGTTAAGTTTGGAAAATCTTTTGTCAGTACCCTTTATCACCACCACACAATCTTGTACAGCTGAGTCATTATAACTCAGCTAAAAGAACTAAGGTCTATGTAAGCCACACTCTCAAATGAGTTCCTTAAAAAGTGATGGTATATTCTGTGAAATAAAAACCACAGTGTTATTACATCTTATTGAAAGCTTCTATTTACCTCTACTGATGTTCCAAATAAAGATTATCAAAACTAAATTAAATATAATTAATAAAACTGAAATGTCAGTCTGAAGGTGTTTGTTGTCTCTCTTCTGAACAAGTTTCCTAAACTGTAATGTAAAATTCATTGACATTTTTAGGTGAACACAATCACAATTAAATAACTTTATTGACTATTCAGTAGGTCTAGTTACTTCAAAATCACAAAAAACTACATAAGCAAAGACCCCTTTAAAAAGTGCTACGTATTAGTAAGGAATTATACATATTTCCTCTACATGAGTTCTTTCAATTAATTAATTTGAGTAACTTTCTGCTTCAGTGAGACTTAATTAAATATAATTGTTTATGGCCAGTAAACTAAAGAGAAGTGTAATTTAAATATTTTTTAGCTTTGCTTTAAATTTTGAAATTAATGAGTCTTGATTTGCATAATGTATATTCTACTAAAGCTATTCTACTGTAACTTCCATATGCTAATCAAATCAAATTATGATTACAAGATAAGGTAGTGTTTTTTAGTTTAACATAAACTACCAGCAATATTTGCCCAATACAACATTTGTATTAACTTTATTATTAGCCATCATTAATACTACCTTTTCCTTGCCCATTTTGGGACACATGTCTACTGCTCTCCTGTTCTGCAATTTTATTTTTCATGTGCACTAAAAACTTGATATACAGTGTATAATTTTAAACAATATATCAGAATAAACTAGAGGATTATTTTTTGCTTTTACCATGTATGTAAGAAAATATGATAATTAGATAAGAGTTGGGCACACCTTTGTTGGCAAAATTTCATTGTTTCATTTAATCCAGGAGATTTTTAATATATAAATTAGTTAAAACTTTTGTAGAATTTTATTTTTTTTAAGTCATGCATTAAATGCAAACAACATTTAATCAGATTGTTGGTTCTATAATAAAAACACCATACTAGATATACATATGATGTTTTAGTTGATGGATGGATTTTATATAAATTATATATAATATGTATGTGTATAGTTTCTATTGAAACATAGCAATCTGTTTAAATGGTAGTAAGTTCAATTTTGTTGAGTTTCCACTTTGCATTTGTGAATCAAAATAAACTATACTGTGTTTCTAAAAAAAAAAGTTTAGCAATATCTTTTAAAAGAAAAGAAACGTACTTAAATACAAATCACAAACTTTCTGTGTACAATTTTTGCTCTTCCTGTGGGACATACTTTTAAACATTAGCTTTACCATTTTTATTGCCACCTTTCTGAAGAAAATACTTCTATCTCATAGAACTCCATAAAAATGATTACCCAAGAAAATAAATTATGTAAATTCTTTTCAGTTAAATTTTCTGTCTTATACCGAACATTCAGTATTTGGGTTGACATTTAAGTGCCATTTTCAACTCATCAGATTAAGTTTCCCATGTCACATAGCCAACTATTTAAAAATATACATCAGAAATTTTCCTTATAAAAGGGCAGATCTATTCACTGAGGTGGTTACCTTTAGGATAGGAAACTCAAAGAGTGTTTGAGTAATAAGAATATTTTAGATAATGGGACTTGACATGGATAACTGTTACATGATTCATTTCCTTCGGTTCTCCGTGTTTTTCCACTAAGTGGGTTGCTCCCTGTGGATCTATACAGTGGAGATAGCAGAAGGTCATAGAAGAGGTATTTTAAGCACTCTGGTTTCATAGTCTATGCTTGATGGACAGAATAAAATGTATTTCTCCAGCTTTAAAGAATGAGGGCAGGGGGTAGATAAAACGGGGAGTGAAGGCAAGGCAGAATTAGCTATCAATAAACACTGCAAAATCAGTGCACTTGAACCTCTAATTCTTTTCCTTGCCTCAACTTTTAATTCCACCAAAAATTCCTTACATTTTCTCCTTACTTCTAACCCATTATAGCCCAGCCACCACAGAGACAGGATTCCATATATAAAATCATGAATTTACACACACTCACTCACACACACACACACAAACACAAGCTGAGCCTTTGGTGCTGTTGAAGAGAATTTAAACATTTTAAGATGTAAAATTAAACTTACATGATCTGAGGTATGGTAGAAAAACAATCATAATAAAAATTAAAAGTGCAATGAATGAGAACAATGAAAAAGAAATCCACGTGTTAAAAATGGTCTATAAACATATTTATAATTCATAAACTGCATTAAAATGGTTGTTTCATATCTTATCAATTAGAAATAATAAAAGTAAGAAAATATGCTCAATGCAGAGGTACTTTTTAAAAAAAAAAAACAAAAAACAAAATCTAATAAAATACTCTTATCTCCATCAAAATATTCTTTGGAAACCAAAAATAAAAATGTATCATGTATGTTTTCTTCAGGTTGATCTGTAAAAGTCAGAAAAATACATAGTCCCCACTGTTGAACTTTCCGAAAAAGAATCCCTGTATGCACCAAGCATAAAGCAAAAGGCTTTATGTCGTCGTGAACTCCCTATATTGGTACAAAGAATTCCAGTTCAGTTACTATCAGAAAACATTTTTGTTTCAGTCAAGCTGAAACAAATGACCTGACTTCAATACAGTGTAGTGTATAGCTGAAGCTGTGTCCAAGAAGTTGTCTTCAGAGCACGAAAGACAGCTGCAGAAACTCCTGAGGAGACTCCATGGTTTCTCACAAAACCAAAGTAAGTCTTAACCAAAGCGAAACTTGAGTCTGTATTTCACGGTGTTAGGACTTCTCCGAGGTGTGGAAAGGGGAACCTTTGGCTTGACGGGATTAGGTGGCTTTTTCTTTTCGGGAACAGTAACTGTGAAAGAAAGTTCCGGCTGCTCCGATTGCTTGAATCTTGGCAGAAAGTGGGTAGAGACGTGCTGAGGTTTAACCCGGGGGCTGCAGCCCCGTTTAGCCTTCCCCCTCTTGTTCAGGGCCACGTACCACTCCCGCCCCGTCTTTTCAGTCCTGTGTATTGCGGAGGCATAGGTATTATAGCTGTTTTCTTGAAATCGCTCCCTGAACTTGCAGTCATCTGTAAATTTGGCCTAGAGGAAAAAAAAAAAAAAAAAAAAGAGGAGGAGGAAATTCAAGCAATGATAATATTTTCAGCATGTAATATAAAGAAGTCTTTATAGAAGACTATAAAGAAAAACAAGAATTCCACTGGCCCCTGCTCTCCGACTCCATTCTCTTTATAAAGACACATTTGCCTCTTTTAAAGTTGCTTTAAAATTACTATTTTCATTTCTATATTCCTACTTCATTCATCTTTGTAATGCTGGTTGTTTACTATGAATTACAGAATTGTGAAATAATATCAGTGTATATTAAAATAACAGGAATTCAATATATTTAAATTCTGTCACTCTTTAACGTACTTTGAAAATTTTAGTTAAAAATTTGACTTTTAACGTAAGATTTTCCCCCTCCTAAACCATCAAGAAAGTAAATAGTACTATATTAATATTACTAAGAAACAATTGCCTGGTAAAACATGAATTCATTCAGAGAAATGGGGTCATGTTATCCTTTGAAACAAGAATACAGTTTCCAGTCTCATCAGTGTGCTTCCTGGTGCTGAGAAAGGGTAGCATATGGCCCTATTAATATTGCATGTGTTAAGAGTTCTTTAGGAAAAATTTCATCTTCACACAGTGATACAGGAGAGTCTATTTGATGCCAGGAAGAAAAAAATTACCTTTTGGAGTCACTAGCAACACTTCAGGCAGATATCCTCTCTCTTTCCCTCTACACACACACACACACACACACACACACACACACACCTGCCCTTGAAAATGCTCACAGAACAGTGGAATAAGCAAAGAAGTAGACATTCATCACGGTGCAGTTTGATAAATGGAATTATGATAGTGGTATGCAGAGGGTACAAGACAGCTAAAAGGATAGAGGTGGCAGCGAAGAGGGCAGGAAGGTCTTCCCAGAAAAAGTGACTTTTGAGCTGAGTCTCAAAGTACAATGAGATAATAGTAATCAGGTGACATGAGAGGTTTTTCAGGGAACAGCAACGGTGTGTTCACAGGTCATCAGGAAGCTACTATAAGTTGTTCAATGTGACTTTCACTTAGGATGCATAGAGAAAGGACCAAGAGATAAAGATGACAAAGTAGGCCAGTACCAGCTCTGAAAAGGCTCAGTGTGCCGTACTGAGGAAGTTGAATGAACACAGCATAGGGGAAGAGCGCGAGATGGTGCCAAGTAGACCTGCAATCAAATGCTAGTTCTGCCAGTTGAGTTCTTGGCTTTAGGCTCCTTGTTCACAATACGTGCAGCCATAAGGCTATTGTGAGAATCAAAACATTTTTCTAGGAAAAGGATCTGGAGTTTAGCTTTCATCAAATACAAAAGAGTCCATAACTCCCAAAGAAGTAGAATTCCCTATCCTGGACTAGGTTTTACAATTTCAGGGAGGAACATTTGTACAAACATCTTGGGCTTTGGAATACTAAGTATCTTGACCCATATATATAAACACTAAATACCAACTCTAGTATTCTTCCCTGGGAAATCGCATGGACAGAGGAGACCGGCAGGCTACAGTCCATGGGGTTGAAAAAAGAGCTGGACATGAATTAGTGACTAAACAACTATATATATATTATATATAATATATATATATTTGTTTATATATATAATTCTTTATATATCGTAGAGGTTCCATCAGTTCAGTTCAGTTCAGTCCTTCAGTCTGACTCTTTGGAACTCCATGAACTGCAGTACACCAGGCTTCCCTGTTCATCACCAACTCCCAGAGCTTGCTCAAACTCATGTCCATTGAGTTGGTGATGCCATCCAACCATCTCATCCTCTGTCATCCCTTTTCCTCCTGCCTTCAATCTTTCCCAGTATCAGGGTCTTTTTCAAATAAGTCAGTTCTTTGCATTAGGTGGCCAAAGTACTGGAGTTTCAACCTCAGCATCAGTCCTTTCAATGAATATTCAGAACTGATTTCCTTTAGGATGGACTGGTTCGATCTCCTTGCAGTCCAAGGGACTCTCAAGATTCTTCTCCAACACCACGGTTGAAAAGCATCAGTTCTTTGGTGCTCAGCTTTCTTTATGGTCCAACTCTCACATCCATACATGACTACTGGAAAAACCATAGCTTTGACTAGGCGGACCTTTGTTGGCAAAATAATGTTTCTGCTTTTTAATATGCTCTGCTTCAGTTCCACACTGGAACTAACAGTCCTCTAGTTTCCTTGCTTCTCTAATAATATCAAGCTTTCTTCTGCAGTACAGATCCAAACCCTGTATCTGGAAGTCTGAACACTGCAAAACAATCTACATATACCTACTGTTGATGGCCACATAGAATTTTTGAGTTTTGAAAGGTACTGACAATATCAGAAGACAACCAATCTCAGAGTATTTCCAATAGCACATTTATCTTACACATGACAGTCTACCTAAGTTATTTACATTTGAGTGTAGAGTGTAGTTCAATCAAAAAGCTCTTTATTTGAGTGCTATGAAACTATGTATCTTGAGAATCTGTCTACTGGCGATTCCTTTGACTGGGTCTTTAGCAGGCTATAATCTAGTGTTTTAAAGAACCATTGTCTATGGCTTTCTCTCATCACATCCTAACTTACTGGCCCACACCTAGGACAAGGGTGCTATGCTGACATTCCTTTAGAAGAGGAGACATTTATTGTTCTTATTGGCTTTCAATTAAAAAGGCTTTCTTACAAACCAAACATAGATTTATCAACTTAGCTCTTAAAAGGATATCAGTGCTCTCCCATTCAATTAGATAATCTCAAAGTTTTATTGTAAAATAAAAACTGTAGTCATGTGGTAAAAGGAGAAGAAGGTGGCAGAGGATGAGATGGTTGGATAGTGTCACCGACTCAGTGGACATGAACTTGGGCAAACGCCGGGAGACAGTGAGAGACAGGGAGGCCTGGTGTGCTGCAGTCCATGGGGTGGAAAAGAGTCAGATACAACTTAGCAACTGAACAACAGCAATAGTCTTCTGGAATATTTTCTGCTACATAAATGGACAAGCATTTTAGAAGGGTGTGGAAGATTTCATTAAAAAACAGTAGCACGTACATTCATCCTGCCTCAGATTTTTTTTCTTAAAATATGTCTGAATAACATTTCTAATGTACAGTACATTAAACTTTGACTTGACTTCTACCCCAGTTTCACACACACACACACAAATCATTTTCCTGAAATAAAGACAGCAGTGATTACTTAATTCAATTTTGACAAATTTTTTAAAAGTGTTGGCACCCCACTCCAGTACTCTTGCCTGGAAAATCCCATGGATGGAGGAGCCTGGTGGGCTGCAGTCCATGGGGTTGCTAAGAGTCGGACACGACTGAGCGACTTCACTTTCACTTTTCACTTTCATGCACTGGAGAAGGAAATGGCAACCCACTCCAGTGTTCTTGCCTGAAGAATCCCAGGGATGGGGGAGCCTGGTGGGCTGCCATCTCTGGGGTCGCACAGAGTCAGACACGACTGAAGCGACTTAGCAGCACTGTATAATTTAACCTTTTTCTCCTAACAGTGTCAAAGAAAATAAAGAAGAAACCTGTCTTTTTTTTAAATTGATATGACCAACAGACACATGCATACACACACCTAACTTATAGCAATTCTGCCCCTAAAATTATTGCATCTAAAAACTTTCTCCCTCTCCCCCTCCTCTGCTCAAGATTCATGTTCTTTCTTAAGAGAAGCCTTTACCAGGATGACTGTTCAGGCTCTAGGTTTTTCAAGGGGCACTTAATTGTCACATGGGGTATACAGATAGAATTCTGAGGACCCACACACTACTTGTAGGCCCTTAGCCATTCCAAACTTCACACTGAAACAGAAGCAAAGGCAGTCAGACAGTTTTGGCTTTCTTAATTGACTTCTAATTTAATGTTTTGTCTGAAAAATTCTTCCAGCTACGATGGAACAGAATCATTTGAAATGAACCTTTCAGTGAGTTTTTTTCATCAGGACATCTAGTTTCTTCTGGAGAAACTGACTGTTCCTGTCAATATTCCTGGCCCTTTTCAGACAAGATGGGAACCCCAAGCAGTGCATGAAAGTGAAAGTGAAGCCGCTCAGTCGTGTCTGACTCTTTGCAACCCCAGTGGACTGTAGCCCACCAAGCTCCTCCATCCATGGGATTCTCCAGGCAAGAATACTGGAGTGGATTGCCATTTCCTTCTCCAGGGGATCTTCCCAGCTCAAGGATGGAAGCAGACGCTTTAACCTGTGAGCCACCAGGGAAGCAGTGCATGGCTATCCTTAACGTTACCCATTAAACATCTCTACAGCAGAGTCATCAAGCGGCAGAATTATTTAAATGTACATTTGCCGTTATACAATTTTAGATAATAAATCTACCAGGCTAAGTTTAACCTTTGAAATTCTTCTGGAATTATAAAAACTCCTTTTGCAAAATATATACTTTTAAAATAATAGAGCTGTGGTGTTCTGTGATAACCTCAAGGGATGGGATGTGGGGGTGGGAGGGAGTCTCAGGAGGGAGAAGATTCATGTATATTTATCGCTAATGGCAACCCACTCCAGTGTTCTTGCCTGGAAAATCCCAGGGACGGCGGAGCCTGGTGGGCTGCCGTCTATGGGGTCGCACAGAGTCGGACACGACTGAAGCAACTTAGCAGCAGCAGCAGCAGCATGTTGTTTTATAGCAGAAACCAACACAACATTGTAAAGCAATCATCCTCCAATTAAAAACTTAAAAAATAAGTAAAAGAACTGGATTATTTCCCTAGAAAAAGTGAAGTCAACATAAAGACTTTATCTACAGTTCAGGTGTGAAGTAGAGAGGTGAATCAGATTTCAAATAAGCTACTGAAAACAGAACCCACATCACCTTCATCCTACCACCATCAGTCACTACAACAAAACCAATCATTAACATGTTCATAAAGAACCCCTATCTTTGTTTCTAATTCATTTTTTTCTGAATTTATTCAATAGATGTTTATTGACTATGTATCACATCCCAGACACTGCTGGTTGCCATTTTTATGAAGAAAGACAATTTAATATAGTTCTGCCTGTGTTCTTTGTTGACTTAAATTATCTGTATTTTTCTCTTTAATTTCTCCTTGATTTTGCAAGTGTAAAAATAAGTTACAGTCAACAAGCCATAACTGCAAAATTAAAATGAAATGTTTAAATTGGCTGATTTCTACATAATTTAAAATAGTCTTAAGTGACAGAACAAATAAAAACTAAATTACACTACTTTTGCTTGAAACTATGGAAATAATTCAGAGGTGGGGCAACACAGTGCTGTTAAATAAAACAAGAATTTTGGGCTTAGGAGAACACTTTGCTTTGATTCTACTCATCTCCTCACAGGGAGAGGGCACGCAGTGGATATTTAAAAGAAAAATCAAATTCAGTTCAGTTCAAAGAAAGTAATATTCCAGAAAAGAACAAGTCTGCTTAATTGAAATCTGAAGGTCAATTAAACCAGAGAATTCTTTCTGAAACAATATTTTTAAAAAACTTTCTAAAACCTCTTAATATAGTTTTGTTTCTTAGTCAACATGCTCTAAGATGATTGAGAATCTTATAGCAAGTGAACTGAGGGCATGTTAATAGGGTCCCAATTCTCATTATGTGCAACTATCGAAGTAAATATATTATGTATGAAAGAGGTGTATAAAGAGGATTGAATTCAGGCTAATAGCAAAGCCTTGGAGTATAAACCCTCGAGTCTGTGGGGTATTTAATCAATTTTAATTCTTTATTTCACTTTTTATTTGATTTGCCTCTTGCAAAACTTTATAAAGTTAAGTAATAAATACAAATAATTAAAATGTTATTGAAGGCTATATAATATTATTAAATCATTAAACTATTCTTATAGACTGTAATCAACGCAATTATAGACCAAATTGTGCTCTAAAACAACACTTTATTGCTGCCTGCATCCCTACTTCCGGTTCCTCTATGTTCTTTCAGTGTGTTTTGGTTCCCAGTACTACCCATGCCAATGGGACTGCCCAGGTCAAGTGCCCTAAGCCCAGGCTGTTTTGTACAGTTGTGCAGGATGTTCCCAGCACAAAAGTACCAACCTTCGGTAGTGAGTGAAAGCCGAAAGCCAGACCCTGCGCCAACTGCTCCCAAGCAGAGAACTCCAGAACAGGGCAGCACGCACCCTGAGGGTGGCCTCCTACTCTTCACAAGCATTGTATGGGTCAGTTGTAGGCAAGCCGTGCCATCTCCAGAGCTTGGCCATATTTCCTGCTTAGCAATCTCTAATCTGGCCATTCTGTGTCTCAATACTTCATGCTGAGCAATCAAGGGAATATATGTGAGTGCTCAGGCATGAGTCCTCAGTCCCTTAGTCATGTCTGACTCTTTGTAACCCAATGGACTGTAGGCTGCCAGGCTCCTCTGTCCATGGGATTTCCCAGGCAAGAATACTGGAGTGGGTTGCCCTCTCCAGGGGAATCTTCCTGACCTAAGGATCGAACCCAGGTCTCCTGCATTGAATCAGATTCTTTACTGTCTGAGTCACCTTGCTCAAAAGAACTGGGCTATTGAGGCCAGGTGTTTTATGTATATTATTTCATTCTCACATAATTCCACAACTATTAGGATGCTATTATCTGATTTTCCAGCCAGAAAAATAAAGAAACTAGTTCCTCTAAATCCCCACATTTACCAAATGCCAAGGTAAGCCTTAAATCTCATCTACTGAATCCTAGATTCAAGCTCTTTCAGTAACAACGTGCAAATCCAAGGGCATCTCCTAGGCTTCTGTACAGTACTACCTTGCCCTAAAGTTGCTCCATGTTAAAATACTGATAAAAACAAGTGCCACTCCCCAAGCCACTGGAGACATAGAACACCATCTCTCACTTTAGGCTGAAATGGATCTCTGAAGCTACAAGTCAATTCATTACATGTAATTTTCCTCAATAAAATAGAGCTTCAGTGTTGGAAAGATCCCCTAGAGGAAGGCACGGCAACCTACTCCAGTAGTCTTGCCTGGAGAATCCCCATGGACAGAGGAGCCTGGAAGGCTACAGTCCATGGGGTCCCAGAGAGTCAGACATGACTGAGCACAGCACAACCAGATAAACATAGTGTGAAATTAAGGGAAAACTGACATTTACTGCAAAGGTAGAATCCTGAACCCATTTTTTTTTTTTTTAGCCTGAGTTACTAGATACTCAATTTTACTGTGTAAATTGAAAGCTCTTAGAAGATGGGGGTGCTTCCCAGGTGGCGCTACTGGTAAAGAACCTGCCTGCCAATGTAGGAAGCATAACAGACAGGGGTTTGATCCCTGGGTTGGGAAGATACCCTGGAGAAAGGCATGGCAACCCACTCCAGTATTGTCGCCTGGAGAATCCCACGGACAGAGGAGGGGGCGGGCTACAGTCCATACGGTCCCAAAGAGTCACACGTGACTAAAGCGACTTAGCACAGCACAACACAGAGGATAAGGGAAGTTTCTATTCAATTCCTTTACAGAGGCCAATAAATTATTTTTTTAATGATGATGATAGCCATCACTTAAACCTTCATTTCTCCTTTCAATAAACATGCCCAGCTCTGGGGCTGCGGACTCCTCCTCACTCTGCCCCCAGCTCAGGAAGTCCAGTCCAGACTCTCATCCTGGGCAAGCCAGCTGGCACCCTCTGAAACCAAGAAAGGAGGCTTTTCTAGTCCTTGCTCAGGGCTGATCAAGCATACATTCCATGCCTGTTTCGTAAACTCTGCAATTAGCTTTCCTTCCAAGCATGATCCCCTAAAACCCCGAGAAACAAAAATAATTCCACCACATGCTTCTTTCTGTATGTTTAAAATAAGCTAAAATGTTTTCCCCCAACAACCAATGGGTGATCGCGTATAGTTTATGAAAAGACTGACAAATTCATGATAACCACTTTTTCTAAGATTTAGATTTTTAAGGGAAAAAAACACGATGCACGAGAAGGATCTTAAAAAGTTATGAGATTATGACCATTGGAAATCCTTGCTTTCAAATTAAGTTCCTTGGGAAAAGGAAAACCCAGGACATAAGAGGTTACTGTATGCAAGACGAGTTGGGACCTAAAGAAAAAAACAAAAAGGCCAATAATGAATGCGATTTGAGGCTGGTCTAAATATCCAAGGGGGTCACAGCTGCCTGACCCCAAAATCAGAAAGAGGAGAGAGGGGATATAGGATCATGAAACAGCTGCCTGAGAGCAAATTCAGGAAGATCTGTTCTAACATTAAATGCTGAATACTTCCCAGGAACTATTCTAAGTGTTTTATATGTATTATCTCATTTAAAATGCTCCACTATCACCCTGTATTGTTAGTTTAATTTTCTTCCTTTTACAGCTGATAAAGCCAAGGAATAGAAAGATTAAGTAAAACAATACGGTTTAAGAAGAATGACACAATTTAACTACCAGATTCAAGATCTCCCTCTCTTACATCCAGACCCATCTCAGATAAATCCAGGAAGGCACCGTATATGAGACTCTGGATAAAGACAAGCAACGTGAGAAGAGAGCAAGAACAGAGTGAGGAGGGAGCATGAACAGACAGGCAGGCAGAGAGAGACCAAAAGAGAAGGGTGCTCAGCCTCACCTAGTACCTCAGCCTGGGAGTAGGTGGACAAAGGACAGAGGCCACAGTGAAGGCTCTGACTAACCCTCAGGGTCTTGGGGAAACAATTACCTTGTGCTTCTCTCAGTGATTCTCAAGGCATCTTGAGAAGACCAGATACCTTCATCCTTGTGACGGATGCTGAAAAAAACCTGCACACTAGGGATCTGACTGCATTGTCTATTTAGGGTCTTCCAGTTAAAGGTCCGGAGAAGGCAATGGCACCCCACTCCAGCACTCTTGCCTGGAAAATCCCATGGACAGAGGAGCCTGGTAGGCTGCAGTCCATGGGGTCGCTAGAGTCGGACAGGACTGAGCGACTTCACTTTCACTTTCCACTTTCATGCATTGGAGAAGGAAATGGCAACCTACTCCAGTGTTCTTGCCTGGAGAATCCCAGGGATAGGGGAGCCTGGTGGGCCGCCGTCTATGGGGTCACAGAGAGTCAGACACGACTGAAGCGATTTAGCAGCAGCAGCAGCAGTTAAAGGTCTCAAGCAGAGCTGCGTGGAGATTAATATGAGTGTGTTGGTTGACTGAGTGCACAGAGCAGAGCACACTGAGATGGCTGAAGTCCAGATAAAACTTCTCTTACAGAATTAACAAACTTAGCACACAAAGGAGGTCAGCATAAATGTTGCCTAAACCTGAGCTTTCCGGGCTGATAATACTGTTCACCATCTTCGTGTCCACTGACCATGAAGCATTTTCTGAAAGAAGATTTTCTGTGAGTGAAACAGATCTCCTTTCTCTTCCGGAAGTACATCCTAAAAGAGGTTCCTGATGCAGCTTCTCATCACACTGAATGACCAACATTTACAAAACAGTGTGGTAAGTTTCATGGTGCACACGTCTCCTCCTTTCTAGACTTTAAAATCAGATACAGGAGACACAGAAGTAGATGGGGGAAAAAGATCCTCCCAAAGAGCTTGGAATGAGAGAGAAAGAGAGAGAAGAAAGCAAAAATAGTCTAAGGATGAACCACAGTATTTACTCTTTAAAATGTAGCATAAAAATATTATTAAAACATGCAACTATTAATTTCCATAAAATAATAGCTGAAAATAGTGTAAATAGTTCCAAATGAAACAAAATATCTTCTTTCGAGCTAAATTTTCCATACCAAGCATTATAGCATTTAAATGGAGAGAGAATTTTTAAAGCATGTTATTCTGGTTCAGACGGAGAAGGCGATGGCACCCCACTCCAGTACTCTTGCCTGGAAAATCCCATGGACGGAGGAGCCTGGTAGGCTGCAGTCCATGGGGTTGCTCAGAGTCGGACAGAACTGAGCGACTTCACTTTCACTTTTCACCTTCATGCATTGGAGAAGGAAATGGCAACCCACTCCAGTATTCTTGCCTGGAGAATCCCAGGGACAGGGAGCCTGGTGGGCTGCCGTCTATGGGGTCGCACAGAGTCAGACACTACTGAAGCGACTTAACAGCAGCAGCAGCATTCTGGTTCAAGTTTTTGTTAACTGTGGTAACTTAGGAAAATATTTAACATCTCTGACTGAGACTGTTGCCTCACCTAACCAGGTAATGAGAGAATGTAAGTGAAAGAACTTTGAAAGAAATATACAGATATTTTATCTCTACCTAGTAACTAATTTGTAATAGTCTGATTGTTACTATATAAAACAAGAAAAATCTACTATAATCCATGAATATTTCTCGACATACTATGGGTTTACTTTCCCCAGAATTATATGAATACTTTACATTTATAGTTCACAGTTTGTAAATAGAACCCCAAAGTCACTCTTCATTAATTTAAAATTTTTCCAGTTTTATTGAGATACAATTGACATACAACACTGTGTAAGTTTAAGATATACAACATGATGATTTTATATAGCTATTTTTTGAAATGATTATAAAGTTACTCTTTAAATGCCTCTGCACAATTATTAATTTAAAGCAACTCACTTAATTATATATTTAATCCTGAAAGTGTAAGGCATTTTAGCCTTACACTGAACCTTTGCAAAATTCAAACTAAATCAAATAATTATATTTAAAGTTATAAGAACAATTTTTCAACATGTTTAACTAGTAACTGAAAAGAAGAAGGAAATCATCTGGCATATAACTAATAAACATTAGGGCTAATACTATATCTAAATTCAACTTCCTCAAAAATAAGTCACTTTATAATTTAATTAGGTTTCTATCGAGAGAAAAAGTGCTAATAAAAGCTCAAATAAGAGACAGTGGGTTTGGACAATTGGTTTAAAAAAAATTCACATAATCATAGGGCTTAATTTTTTATCTACAATTCAGCTCAAAGTCATCAGAATGACTTTTATATCAAAGAGCTTCAATGAGTGACAAGAGCAAGGCTTGCTTTGTACTGTTTAAAAGTCATTATTCCATGAAATAACTTTTAGCCTGCCAAGATGAGAAAGAATAACAGATGCTGTTTTTGCATTATCTGCATTATTTCGGCCAGCCTTCCTTAGACATTTGGGTCAAGTTTCTGGAAATTTGTTGCTTGCATTTGACAGAGGAATCATGTATCCTAACCTTTCAGTCTGACCTTTCTAATTGGCATCCATTTGTAATACTTTGCTTGCTGCGACAATTATCCTTAAGCTGGCCAAGGTAGTCTATTTTTTGCATGTGCTAAGGCTTGGATCAGAATATTTTAAAAATTAAGATTTTCACCCAAAATAAGCAAACCAATAACAGAAGTTTTTTTCAGGAATTGCATATTATCATAATGCTTAGAGTTTGAAGGTGTTGCGATCTTTAATGACCAAAGTAGATCGAAGAAAAGTTATTCAGTGCAGAAGCATTTGATGATTGTTTTCCATTCTGTATGTGGATTTTTAGAACATCTTTTTAAAAATAAAATGGCATGTCCTGCTTTCCACAGCAGAACTTTGCCCCTTAAAATAGGTTATAAACCAGAGCAATTGTTTTATGAATATTGTAATTTGCTAGAATAAAATAATCAGCTCAGAAAGTGAGATAAGTAAATCTAGTTATAACTCTTGCAATGGATAATCGAAGAAGTTAACAAAGATTTAATAAACTGAGATTATAGTAGTTTATTGTATTTAAATTTGAATTATCTAATAATAGGTAATATTTATTGAGCACTTACATTGTACCTAATATTGTTCTAAAAAGCTTTGTATATATTATCTCATTTAATGCCCAAATAACTGTAGAAATAGCTTCAGTTTTATGATCTCCTCCAAAAGCTATTAACAAGCCACCTTTAGATGCTAGAGAAAGGAAAACAAAGTCTTAAACATTAGACCAAGTGAAATTCTCTGTAAAGCAGAAATCATAATTAGTAAGTTTCACTTGACTGCGCTCAATTAAAACTTCCTATATACTTTGAAAACTGGAAAAGTCATATTTCTCCAATTTAATAAGAATTAAAGTGAATAAGGATTAAAGGAGTAGCTTTAAAGAAGAACTGCTTTTTAAAATG
The DNA here is from genome assembly GCF_019923935.1 of Bubalus bubalis. Classification (NCBI taxonomy): domain Eukaryota; kingdom Metazoa; phylum Chordata; class Mammalia; order Artiodactyla; family Bovidae; genus Bubalus; species Bubalus bubalis. Next base: position 22,553,747 of record NC_059163.1, read on the forward strand.
ATTTAGTGTGACAAAACTTTGTACACCACAGACAAAGCATAAATAACTTTAAGGGCTGTGCATACACACTAATACTAATGAAAGAATCTCTCAACAGGAAAATTAAGCTAAATATATTTTACTAACTTTAAAACATTTTAGTGTTTCCCAAGTAATGAGCATTTTCAGAACAAAGCATAGAAATCTATAATTTATAAATTGATTACAAACTGTGTAACTAGTCCAAAAAAAGTGTTTAAGAGTGCAGAATCAGTCTTCGTAGTTTTAAGAAGTAATTGTTTTTGATATAACAAAAACTACAAGATGAAAATGTCTCAAATGAAATTTCTCTATTAAAGGTCAAAATCATCTCATTATTGGTTTCTTCCCACCATACTTATTAAAATAAATGTTTTATTACTTAGACTCCATTTTTGACATAATAAGTAGCTTTTAAAATTAAGAACATGATCTACTGGTTACACAATCACCATCACTATGTAACTTTAAAATATAATATCGTATTTCCATAATGTTTCTCCTTACTTGGACCACTATTAAGACATAAATAATGACAATCACTTAGAGAACGCTTTTTTCAAATAAACTTATCCTTAAACCTTTTTGTGGATTCTACATTATCTTTTCAAATAAATAAAATATTTAAATTATTACTTCCAAAAACACATACAATTCTCTTGGTTTAATGGACACATAATCTTATAAAAATGAAAAACATAAAGTTCTCTGGGCAAATTGTCTCATCTATCAATTTGGAAAATCACTCATTCCATTTTACACGTGTAAAATCCTATAACACCTTTAACAAATATAAAGTGGTTCTACTTACACTTGCGTGGAGTTTTCCTTTTTTTGACATCGCTAAAAATTTGTTGCTGAAAACTCCTCGTATTCCTACAATCCCCTGAGACACAGCAAATATTTCCAAAATACCTAGGATGACAGAAATCCCAAAATAAAACACAGACTCCTCTATATATCATCGTGAAGATTTAAATTTCTACAGAGACTCCATTCCTTATTACTGTGATGTTTTAAAAAAGTATTGAACATCCTTGTTTATTGTGACATTTATTATGTAAAAGGAAAAAAAGGTTTAGCACTCCAGTATTCATTTAAAATGATACATTTCAAGGTTCAAAATTTGGTTGTGCTTCATTAGCATTCAGTTTTTCCTAAAATGATGTCACTATTCGTAATCAGTGTTTGACAGAAGAATCTTTTCAAGTTCTAAGGAAATGGAAAAGACTGTTTAAAATGTTTTACAAAATAATTCTCAGGCATTGTTGTTCTGTCAAAGATAAGACAGTCCAGTGAATATTAAAGTACATACAACTGCACTCAAGATTAATATAAATCACTGGAAGCCTTGAAAACAATATTCAATGAAGTAAAAAATCCCTCTTCTCAAATGACCATAATTATAAAAGTACAAATCAATATATATCATACCCTATCATTTAGTGGTTGCTTATTTCAAGATTACACATAACAAGACACTGAAAGCACCATAGATAATTTGGGGTTGTTAGCTCAATGAAGTGTTTGATGGATTATGGTTTGCATTTTGAATGACTCTTCTGGAAAAAATCTCATGAGGTATTTTATTATTTTTATTATGTTATCATTTATATTTGGTATTTCATAGTGAGAACTACCAAGTCTATGTCCCTCTGTCTCCTATAATAATTTGAAAGTTCACATCCACTGGTTCAAAAGAGTTGCACACCACAGTTCATAGGGTATTTTTAAGAAGCTGAAACTCATAGTCTGTATATAATTGGAATTCCTGCCTGTTTACCATAAACTCATATGTAATGCCATATGAACAAGAGAAAAGCGTAAGGCTTTTTGTTAACTGCCTACATCAAATTGCAAAAATAAAAAAGATAAAATAATATTATTCATTAAAGCTATAAAGGGACCTGCCTTGGAAGAAAGGAAGGAAGCAAGTGGGAGTGGAAGAGAGAAGGAAAAAAAAAATCTCAATATTTCAATCTGTAGTATTTTGAGCATATATTCTAATTAGCATATTTCAATAGGACTCTGATGAATAGGGAAGTTCATCAGATTTTCTCAACATAGTATCTCCTCCTACAGTATTTGAAGTATATATAAAATTATTCAATATACAAGAAGCAGTGTATTGTGGATATACATGTATATAATACATACAAACACATATATAAGTATCTTTATAGAGCACTTAAATGTTGCATAATGTGACCTAATACCTATAACTGTAGCAAATCCTGCCACTTATTTATTCAACTTCATTTTTAAAAAATACTTGAACAGAAAGTTCATAGGGAAACTACTGTTCTTATGAATACGTGTTCTTAGCCTGGAGTAAATAAAACACATCTCAAGAAAACTACCACTACCACTTTATTAGTAGGTGTTTCTTTAAAACGAACTCCCCCAAATCTAAAAACTATTAGAAAGGAACTACTTTTGCTTTCAGGAAAAAAAACTCCTAAAAAAAAATCAAAACAACACTGTGTCTTAGAAATTCTTTTCTTCAAAATGTTTTCAAAATTCAATTTATAATAGATGTTATGATACAGACTGATTGTGATGCGTATCCAAAGACTTAGAAGCATTATCATTTTATCAAATAGTAACAAAGCACGCAGAATGCTTTGTAAAGATAGATTTACTACATACAATAATAATAATATTATTAATAAAGCATGATTAGAATACCTGATGCAAAGTTATATTTCTATCAAAATTACGGGGTGATATTGAAAATAGCATTAATGATTTTTTATATTTCGGAGATAGTGAATACAATTGAGAATACTATGTAGACATCTGTTAAAAAATGAGACAGGGAGAACACAAGAAATCATCTATGTGTAGAATGACAGATACAAAACAGACAATGTGGAGTTGGTAGAAAAGACTTGATTGTATGTTTCCCTCAATTAACTCCTGGCTCTGCATTGGTAAAGGTTTTCTGTATTATTGTCTGGAAAATCACCTGGTTTTGTAATCTATTGTGTATTAGCGGGGGAAAAAAATTCTCATTAATTCTCATGTGTTTGCAGGTTAACATTTAAGAGGTCAAGACAAAAGGGCTCTGTAAATATTTGTTTAATGGGAAACTATTTTGTTTATATAACTGGCTTCTGACAACATATTCTATTTTTAAGAAAGACCCATTTTGACTTAACTCATTTCCCAATTGCATGTATATGTTATATAAAATTTGCATTGTAATACATTTTAAATATGGGGAAGATGAAACAATATGTGTGAAAGTGTTATTTTATTACATACTACATGGCTTCTTTTCTTGTAAGTTCCAGTACAAAAAAATGATATATTGCCTGAGAATAAAAGGATTTTATAATTTTAAGAAAATTATATTTAATTGAAACCTTGAAAATATAATTCTACAAAAATCATTATATTTCAAGTTATGAAGAATGAAGGAAAGAAACAAGCTGAGATTAAATGAAATAATTGTTTTTTCAAAAGTTAACTTTGGTATGATGTTCTAAATTTTAATGTAATTATAGTGTACTATTGGGAACACTCGTAAGATTATAGTTTTAAAGTCATTTCAACAGTAATTTCACAATGTCTTTTTTCATAGAATATTGGAGTAGATTCTTCAAGCCCCACAATTCAACCTCTTTCCCCTCACCTGCCTAAAAAGATCACAGGCCTATTGATTTTTATGCCAAATCTCAATAACTCATTAAAGAATTCTAAGTGTTTTAAACCTATGTGCACTAAATCACACGTATATAAATTTCAGAAAGCATTTCTCTAAAATTGATTTTTTTTTCAATTTTAGTAATTTCTGCTTAGGAGTCAGCAATAATAAATTTGATGGGAATTTACAATTCCCATGGAAGCCCAAATGGTAGCCCGAAGAAAAACTGTGGAAGGCCAAGTGTCTCAGATTACAGTCAGTGAATGTTTGTAAGTTGGATTGTTTCTTTGATCATCTCACTACCTCTCTTCCTTTTCAGGATACTCCATGTGTACACATGTATGAATATATGTCTTAGTAATCTCCTGCTATTTTGGTCCTGCTGGGGGAATGGGAATGGCACCCCACTCCAGTACTCTTGCCTGGAAAATCCCATGGATGAAAGAGCCTGGAAGGCTGCAGTCCATGGGGTTGCTGAGGGTTGGACATGACTGAGCAACTTCACTTTCACTTTTCACTTTCATGCATTGGAGAAGGAAATGGCAACCCACTCCAGTGTTCTTGCCTGGAGAATCCCAGAGACGGGGGAGCCTGGTGGGCTGCCATCTATGGGGTCGCACAGAGTCGGACACGACTGAAGTGACTTAGCAGCAGCAGCAGGGGGAATGGGAAAGGGAGAGATATCAGTATAAATTAATTCACATTAAAGTACAAGTGACAATGTGTTATCTTTCCTAGGGTGCTCACATTTAAGAGGATCAAAAGTAAAAAGCAGTGTTAAATTGAAGGAATTATTCTCTGTTGGTGGAATTCTGGGATTGACATCTAGGTTGAAGGATGCAAGGATTCAGGGTCTCGTACTGCTTAATCCACTTACAAGCATTAGGTGTTCATTACAAAGTAAACTTATTCCCATAAGAAAATCTCTATCTAGATTTGTTCACTTAGTCCCCTCTAGAATTTTTAATACAGTAAGACTCTTATCAATGATGGTTGATACAGTTATGTAGACATCTCCCTTTTTTCTATTTTATCAGTGAATAAGATACACAAATATTCCATGTATTCAGAAGATTTCAACAGCGCATCTGAAAACTCTCAAAGATAAATCATTTAAAGTTGAAGTTTCTCTACTTGGCTTCACACAGCAACAAACATGATAAGTCACTATCAAATCTGAGTCTTGAAATCTGAGTTTAGCAGTCTTCATTAAGTTAGCAAATTTGCCACTTGAGTTTTTACATATAGATTCTGGTTTATTTAGGCTTCGGGGACTATATAAAGGTTGACTGTGCATTAATATCAAGGTTGACAGTGAATTCAGATTTTTAAAAGCTAGCCAAAATACATGACTCTAATCTCCATAATTTTATGTGAACGGTTAGTCTTTGTGTAGCTATAGCCTTAAGCTTTTGCTCCCTGAACTGACAGTTACTTGACTGCCTCTTCTTCAGTGGCCCAAGATAAGCCAACAGAAGCATTGTATTGAAACTAAACTTGAAAATGTAGAAATTAAAGGAAAGTTTTGTTTTCTTTCAGTAGTGGAATTCTATGATCTATCCTGTCTTGCCCATCTTCATCCCTCCTTAGTGTTTCCTATGATAAGAGTTTACGTGCAGTGAGCTTGATTCTTGTCTTTAAAACTTGGGATAACTCTTGTATGAGAAGCTAAGACTATATTAAGTGGTATACCTTAACTAAACAAATTATGTTTCAAAATCTATGGGAAATGTACTTTTGATAACAAAACAAAAAATATTCAGGGTTTTGGAAAAATTTTAATGTCAAATGATAGACATGAAACATACACGCATATATATTTCTCTCTTCTGACAAACATTACAGAAAATTATGGAGTTTAGAAGAACCTGTTAGAATGCAGTTTCATGGCAGAGTTTTGACTCTTTACAGAAGTAACAAGCTGTGTCAGAATAATGTATGTTTTCCATCACTGATAACTCATAGACAGTAGAATTAGATGATGAGGTAAAACTGATGTATCCTCCATGGTTCTCATGGTCCAAGCTCTCTCAGCATCTCTTAAGAGATTTGGGCAAATGTTTCCTCATCTACTCCAACCAATAGTCCATAAACAACTCCTGTGTTTACATATGTATCAGGAAACCATCATGTGCTATCTTCAAAAAGGTCTATGACCAACTTCAATTAGCAGATCTTGTTTCTCTTTCACAGCTACTTAAAGACAGAGATTCATTTTAAACTTTCAAATTACATGCTATCCTTTTAAACATGACATATTTTATAAATTCTTCATGGATCAATGGTAGCAAAATCTTATGATACAGTATAGGACATTCCAGACATCACAAAGCTGAAAATCACCATGATGTAAACAAATTATACTTTCCTCTGTGAGAAAATCCTATAGAAGGCAAAGGAAAAAAAATCCCAACTAACCCAATATCAAGTAACCAGAATATCAAGCTTGCTGAGCTAGGTATCCTGTGTTGGGTACATGAACAAATGCATGAATGAATAAGTGAATTGATTGAAAGACAAGCAAAAGATACAGACTAAACTGTGAAAGGCTGCTGTTATAAACTGGAATGAATTAGGAAAGCACTAAATTTCTTAGTTAAATTAAGAAAGTTTATTTAGGCACTTTTATTTAGTTTTGCTTAAGAAACAAAGCAGCATTTTGTGTCTGTTCTTGTTAAGATATCTTTCAAAGTGGATTTTAAAATAAAAGGTACCTTGGAAATAAATACCGGCCAATGTCTTTCTTCTTTAGCTGAATGTATTCTCTGTTGATCTGTTCTCATTTTCCTTTCTATACTTTTCTATAACTTCCCCTCCAAAAGGCCTAAGCTGCAAAAAATCTTTGTTTCTTGTGGTTTCTTCCAAGAGAAGAGGGTAAATACTGTGGGAATGAGTCTGGTTTTCAGAGATCCCTAGCACACCAAAACCCGCTCCAACACCTCCTTTTACCCACCCTGGGATCCAACCTGTGGCTCCTTGCAGGTTAGCTTTGAATCTTCCCTTGGGAACATAGAAGTCATTCTCTGTTGAGGCTGAGTTTGGGGATAAACTACAGGAAGAATGGGCTTCCCTGGCAGCTGAGTGGTAAAGAATCCACCTGCCAATGCAGGAGATGTGGGTTTGACCCCTGAGTTGGGAAGATCCCTTGGAGAAGGAAATGGCAACCCACTCCAGTATTCTTGCTTGGGAAATCTCATGGACAGAGGAGCCTAGTGGGCTATAGTCCATGGCATCTCAAAAGAATCAGACACAACTTAGCTACTGAACAACAGGAAGAACAGAATAGAAACAGTGTTCCTGTAAGAGGAAGGGGGAAAGATTACCACAAGTGGGGAAATGAGCTCTGATGTCTGGTGGAAGGAGAGCTGGGTGGGACAAAATGAGGACAGATGGAAATAACACTTGCTTAGACATAACATTTGCTTACCCTGAAATCTCCGCAAATTCCCCTTCACCCTAATTGACCTTGCCTTTCATCACCAAATATGGCGAGAAGTTTAACGAGTGCAATGAACCTTAAAACACAGAAGTAGGCCCCTCGGACTTTCCTGGTGATGTAGTGGATAAGAGTTCACCTCCCAAAGCAGGGGACAGAGGATCAATCCCTGGTCTGGGAAGATTGCATATCCCCCTGAGAAACTAAGCCCTGTGCCTCAACTACCGCGCCCACACACTGCAACTAGTGAAGTCTGCACTCTGCAACACGAGAAACACTGCAATCAGAAGCCCATGCACCACAAGGAAGGGTAGCCGGGGCCTGAAAGTACAGAAAGACTGCCACTGCAAGGAAGACCCAGCCAAAAATAAATACATTCTTTAAAAAAAAAAAAAAAAGTCCCCTCTGAAGAGCGTGTGGGAGGCCCTGGCATTCGCTAGGGCTGACGGAAGGCCCTCTCTGGGGTTCGGTGCTCCAAGCCACCTCACCACGGGCAGCACAGTAAGCTAAAGGCAGAGGCGGTAGGAGCAGTCAGGGGCAAGGGGCAGGCGTGGACGCGCTCGCGTTCCACTTCCCGCCTCCTGAACTCCCAAGAGAGAGCTTGCCAGCCGGCCCCCGACCGATGTGCGCATCTCCAACCCCCCGTGGGGGCGGCTGCCAGCCCCGCAGTGGCGCCCTCGCTCCGCTCCTCCTGAGCTTGGTTAAGAAGAAATCTGTGGGGTCACTGGCTTGAGGCAGAGAAAGTTAAGTACACCTGGGAGCCACCAGGCTGACACTCCGGGCCGGATGACTGTGCGCTGTCTCCTGGCCACGTTTCCGCTCTCCCTGGGTCCCTGAGGCCCGGGCCGTGAGTCTATCTGTTGGACCAGCCCCAGCTGGAAGAGCCATCTGGCCCTACCGAGGAAAACGTCCGCAGAGATGTCCCCAGTCCCACACATCTTTCCCCTCTGCTGCCTTGGAGAAACAGTGAGAAGAATCAGGAACCGCAGTGATGGTCTGGAAACTCAGACAGAGTGGAAGGGAGGAGACAATGAAGGAGGGAAAGAGAGAGAGAGAGAGCTAAACTAAGAAAGAAAATTTTAAACTTGGCTTAAATTTAAAAACCCACAAATTTTTCACCTGTACTGAACTGAACTGCCTCTAAATGTTCTCTAAAATACCGAACTTTCCTTTAATTGTCCTTGGAGGACAAAAGGCCGGCCACTCTTCCTCACAAGGTCTGGTCATGGTCTCAAGATACTAAACGTTGCTAAACCCAACTCCGGAATTAATAATTCGAATGTCCATCACGTCTCCCTCTCGAAACGTGTCCAGTTTTCTAGATCACTGTCTTCTTCCAATCAGAGAACGTCTGGTCTCCCGTCTGGTATACCTATATATCCTATATGTATATGATGTGCAAATATGTACCTACCTACAAGAGACATATACGGATACACACACACACATATACGCACACACATTATGTAGCAATTTGGGGTTTGTGGTAGCGGTTGTGAGAGGGGAGTATGTGAGATTTGGTTATTTTTAAAAGAACTGTTCCGTTATGGGCAGGTAAAGGGGTGCACTTTGCTGCCCAGTGGAAAATGCTAGTCTGGTAAACAGAAGCAGAAGGTAAACAGAAACTAAACAAGGAGAAAGAAGATTTTTTGTTTTCTTCCGGGCACAGGTTGGAGCTCCTCTTTGGGACCAGGGCAAGCTGGAAACAAGGTGCCTGTCTGCACCAGCCTCGGGGTAGCCTGTACCTCAGAAATCTCCATTCCCCATCCCCACGAGACCGGTAAGGGTGTGCGTGCCACCCAGCCGCACCTCCAACCCAGCCCGCCCGGCTGTTTGGAGGGCCGGCTGGATCCCAGTGGCCCAGGCTCCGGAAGGTGCGCTTACAGCCCGGGGAATAACCGGCGGTCCCTCTCGATGCTCCCGCCACCCGCTCAGGACACGTTTTGGAGGAGAGCAAGCAACTTACTTAACATATTGGCTTCGTGGGAGCCATTGACTTTGCCATCCGGGTAGATCTGCAGATGGAAACCGATGCCCACTCTGCAGTAGAGGCTGCCGGTCCGGCGCCCCGAGGGGCTCCACTGGAAGCTGCTCTGCTCCAAGCTGCTTCCTGGGCCGCCCCGAGAAGCCGCGGAGGAGGAGGAGGCAGGGGAAGAAGAGGAAGACGCGGTGCTACTGCTGCTCCGGCGGCTGCTGGAGCCTCCCGTGTTCCTCTCGGTGGCAGCCGGTCCGGGCTGCCCTTTGGGTGCGAGGCGCTTCTCCTCTTGAGCCCAGGCGCTGAGGATCAGGTGGCTGAGGAAGAGGAGGAGGAGGAAGGACAAGCTCATGCTTCCAGCCGCGGGGGTCCTAAGTGCATCTTGCAGGGTTGGTTCTGGGCTTCGTAGCCCCCGCGCGGCTGCGTGCCTCTGGCGCTGCCCCCCTCGCCGCACCGGGTGGACATAGCCTCGGGGAAGAGAGAGAGGGAGAGGTGGGGAGCGAGAGAGAGGGAGGCCACCCGAACGGATCTCGGCGCTGGCACTGGGATATTTATAACGCCAGTGATCTCACTGCTCCGTGCACGCCTGCGAAGCTTCCCCTCACCCGCCGCTTTGTGTACTCTCCGGCCGGTGCGGGGAGGGGCGGGGATGTGGAGGAGGGAGGAGATGGGAGAGGGCGAATGGGAGGGGAAGCCGGGCGGAGGGAAGCTGCACCCCGACGCCCGGCGCGCGCGCACCCGGGCCACGCACCCCAGCAGTTCTCACGCGCCGCACGGCCACCTCCACTAGAGCCAACGCGGCGCCGAATTCAGCCCCGCTCGAGCCCCTGGGATGGGGGCTTGAAATGCCGAGTGAGTGAGTTCTCATCCTCTCGCACCTCCGCGGAACGCTGGCGTCCCAGCAACGCGCCCTCACCTACCCAGGATCCAGTCTCCAAGTTTACTTCCCTGGTGCCCAGCCGACCCGACTGTCACCACCCCCGCCCCGGGGGTGCCTCGGGAACTGCATCCCGAGGCGGGATTCATCCCGGCGGGGAGGAATCCCCCGCCCGTGCTCCAAGTGTTGGCCGCCAGGAACCAAACAAGGATTCGCAGCCCAACTTGGGAAGGCTTTGGTGTGGCGCGCTGGGTAGAAGGCTCTGGCCGTTGTTGTGGCTACTGATTTACTAAAGAGCTAAGGAGTGGATTTATTCAGTGTTTAGAGAGCCACCTTAAGCTATTAACGCCAGGGCTCGAGCTGATTTCCTGATGGGAAACTCTTGGTAGCGCTAAACATCCTGCCGCCAAATCGGTTTTTCCTTCTGGGCAGCTCCGGGTCTGCGTTCCGGAGGGTGAGCGCACACGCCCACCGTGCTCTGAGCCCGGCAAGAGAGGCAGGGTCTGGGCACCACCGACGCATGTGACCGACTGTCCAGTTGTCCTCTCTCGCGCCAGGATCCCCGTGGCAGGAAGGATTAGCTCACGGCTCGCTTCAGCTTACTCAGAGCTGCCACTGACTGAAGGGCCGACCCCACTGAATGATTAATGATGCGCGCTCTGGATTTCAGGAAATCTGAGAACCGAGAATTCCCGTGTAGGCGATGCCCCTACTGTCATTTATCTGAGAAGTATACCTGGCTTACATTCTTGAAATATTTCCGTCTGGAAACATATTTGAAGCTTGAAACTACATTCTAGTACATTATTCACCGTTCAGTTTAATGAAAAGGCTGTAATTTGGCCTGATAAGGTAATTTGGCCCGATAAGGTCTAAGACTGATGGGAAGAACTTGCTTCCTCTATTATTGAGTCCCACTTGAGGAGTCCTATCTCAATAATTAGAAGCCTATAAAGCACTTGTTTGTTTTTCAGGATTGGTAATCTTCCTTGGCTGGAATACTTAACATCAAGGCAGCTGTAAACAGAAAGTCACCTGGACAACTTAGTGAAGCCACTGGGTGGAGGGAGAGAGGGGAAAGAAAGAGTGCATCACTCGCAGATGTGCATGGCCTGGGCACAATGCTCCTGACATACTGCATAAGATGCTAAATCACTTCAGTGCTAAGTTATTTCAGTCGTGTCCAATTCTTTGTGACCCCACGGACTGTAGCCTGCCAGGCTCCTCTGTCCATGGAATTCTCCAGGCAAGAACACTGGAGTGGGTTGCCATGCCCTCCCGCAGGGGATCTTCCCAACCCAGAGATCAAATCCAGGACTCCCACATTGCAGGCAGATTCTCTACTGTCTGAGCCACCAGGGAAGCCCTATGTAGGAAGCCATCCTGGGCTGAACACCCCTTCTCTTTCTGCTGTGCTTGGCTCAAGCTCTAGGCTTCTGGCTTAACTACCACAGGTAAGCAGACCCTTGCAAGGCAATCCTGAAAGTGGAGATTGAGGACAGGTGGTCCCTCACAACAATCTCCTTGACTGACATTACCTCTTTTCAGGATGAATGAGTAAAGAATGCTGAGCCTGGGCACTGTGCCTTCTGCAGGTGATGCCCTTGGGCCTCTGACAAAGCTGTCAGGGTTTAAGACCCATGGCATCAGTAAGTTCCCCTGCCTGTGACACCGTATACCACCTATGCCTCAAGTGACAAAGATTTTCCAAAGCAAATCCAGTTGCTTGTGTCTCCCCCTCCTCTTCCCTGGGGGTCTGCTGAAAGAGCAGGAAAGTGACTGACCTTGAAAACACCATCAACCTCCTTTCCAAACCCTAGGGCCAAAGAGACTCTGAGGCTGAGCCTCTCTCAGTGAAATTCCTCCTTTTCTTTTCCTCTGTTTTTCAGATTCTCCAACCCCACCCCCAGTGAAACAGCCATTCTTGTATCCCTTTCATCTCCTGCAAGATTCCAGCCAGGGATCAAACTTTTGCCTAGGGATGACCCCAGAAGGCCAAGACACCTGCTCAAATTTTAGCTCAGCTGCACCTGGAGGGTGGGGAGGTGCCCTCCGACTTCCTCTGAGAGTAAAACGTCAGGGAAAGCAGAGCATTCGCTAAGCGGAGGAGTGACCAGTGGAGAAGAGTGGTTTGAGTCTGGCAAATCAGATCTCAGATTCCTTCTCAACTCTGCTGGATGCTGGGTGTTTTTTTTGTTTTGTTTTTTTTGAAGTTGCGATTAAAACTGAATGAGTATGGTGTGCAGGAGCATGTAGAGTGGGTACCACTGGACTTTTAAAAATCTAGAAGAGGGCTGAACATGTATTTGGGTCGTTAAAAAAAAGAACAAGCTGAACAGTGAAAGAAGACAGGGCTGCGCCTGTCCTCTGCTCTGAACAGCCAAGCCCCCCTCCATCCCTCAGCAGCTCCGTAGAGAAAGGGACCAGTCGCCCCTCTCTTCGAACTGCATCCGTCCTGGCCTGCGCCCTCCCTGCCTAACTCGGGGCACAGCAGATCAGCTGAGCCTGTGTCCACCACACATCTGAGGTCGAAAAAACTCGCATTTCACGGTTTTGGCTACCCGGTCTCTACTCCTACCAGCTCCACTCAAAAGAGTGCAATCCTGTACCGCTTTTTTTTTCTTTCTCTATCATCAAAAGCCCCCTGACTGGGGACGCTCCCTCAGTCCATTCACAGGCCAATGAGCCTGGTCAAGGTCGCCAGGGCTTAGGTGGAGGCCCCGAGGCCAGTGCGCCATGCTGTTTTTAATTCCTGCACTCTCCCAGCCTCGGAAGTGAGGTCGGAGAGAAGGTGTGTGCTCCTGGCTGCCTGCAGAGAGAAAGCAAACGGTCCTCCAAGGCTAGCTTCCACTCATCGCCCCCTGACAGGGTCACCGAAAAACTAACCAACAGGTTAATGGGTCCCACCAATCATCCAGGCATCAGCTGTGTCCCCAGTTTTGGGGATTTATTTTCCTCAGTTCCTCAACCCCTCAGCCTCAGGTTCAGTAGCCCTATCTCCTTAGACTTACCTTTCCTAGCCCTAGCACCTGAGTTTCTTTCCAGTCCTCCCCCAGTTCTGCGTGAGAACCCGGAGGTGAATTTCTCTTAGCTTTTTGTAGCTGTACCTATGGTCCAGTCTCTAGGGACGGGAGTCAATTGAAAAGCAAGCTATAATGACTTGTATCCTTAGATTGGTACTCAAAAGTCTAGGGAGAAAGAGATGGGGATGAAGAGGTCAGCGCCCAAGGTTCCCTTCACGTGAGGGATAAGCTTACTATTTACAATCTTCCTCTGGCTGGAAACAGAGGTCAGAGGTCTCTGAGACCAGAGGTGAGGCCAAAACTTGGTCCATCCTATCTATAGTGCTTCATGCTGGGTTGAAGGAAGGACCAGAGGTAGATGATGAGACTGAATGAGCAACCCTGGACAGTGCACACCAGTTTCCCAGAAGGTTCTCCAACCCAAGAACTAGGCTGCTGGGGGGAGCCTCTGGACCTCACACAGGCTTCTGTTCAGAGCCAGTCAGTCTCTACACATCTCTGCTGCTGGAGGTGCTCAGTCACTTCAGTCACTTCAGTTGTGTCTGACTCTCTGCAACTCTATGGACTGTAGCCTGCCATGTTCCTCTGTCCATGGGATTCTCCAGGAAAGAATATTGGCGTGGATTGCCATTTCCTCCTCCAAGAGATCTTCCCAAGGAGGGATGGAACCCGGGTCTGTCTCCTGCATTGGCTGGCCAGTTTTATCACAAGCGCCACCTTGGTATAGGTTTGCTACAGTGCAAGGCAAGGGCTGGTTTTCTTGGCTTGATTCATACAGGCAAAAGTCCAGAGGATCTCAGAAATTTTTTCCTTCGTGAAGGGCTTCAGTCTGGCCCTCCCTCTGCATTCCTGCTGCCCTTCCACACACTCAGAAGCTGTATCCAGACAGCAGCACCACTTGTTTTTTGGTTTTTGGTTTTTTTTTTTTTTTTGCTAACAGGGTCCCTGCTGACCCCACAGCGACTTCTAGCTCCATAGGATTTTTGATGCAGGCACAGTTGCATTGTGGGAGGAGCCGGGCACTGACCCCGTTGGAGCCGTCAGTCCACGTTCCTGCCAGGACCCTCCGTTTCCTCCAGGCCTGGCTTCTCACCAGCCAAGTTGGCAGCAACTACAAGAACAAATAGCCTGTGGCTAAAGGAGCCGGGAGCAGGCTGAGAAGGGTGGGAAGGGCCTGCTGTGTGGCAAGGAAGCAGAGAGGAGGGGCGCACAGGCAGGGTGCTGACGAGTGATTAGGAACTCTGCAGGTCCGAGGTTAGATCTCCTCCTCTTTCTCCAGGGCCTACTACTCCTCTCTGAAGAGGCAGCTGCTTTGAAATGGTCACAGGCACCTGGTCTCCTCCGTATCTGTGAAGTCAGAAAGCAAAGCAGCCTTTGCTAGTAGAAGGAGACCTTTTGTGAATTGACTGCATGGAATCAGTTACTTTTTCTCATAAAACTAATTTCTGGTGCTTTCCAACTAACTTTGTGACTAGTTTAGCTTCTGGTGCATCCATGCACTGAGTCCCAAAGCACTATAGGTCCCCCAGTTACCTCGGCACATGATATCCAATTGGAGAAAATACATTCTCTTCTTAAAGTACTAGAAGCCCCTTATTCTGTCCAGGGCCAGCCATGGAAGATGGAAGACATAGTTCTTTGTGCTGGTGACACATGAGTGCAAAAGTTGTGATTTGATTTTTTTAAACTGTTTTATATTGGAGTATAAAGCTAGTGGAGGTGATGGAATTCCAGTTGAGCTATTTCAAATCCTGAAAGATCATGCTGTGAAAGTGCTGCACTCAGTATGCCAGCAAATTTGGAAAACTCAGCAGTGGCCACAGGACTGGAAAAGGTCAGTTTTCATTCCAATCCCAAAGAAAGGCAATGCCAAAGAATGCTCAAACTACCACACAATTGCATGCAAGTAAAGTAATGCTCAAAATTCTCCAAGCCAGGCTTCAGCAATATGTGAACCATGAACTTCCTGATGTTCAAGCTGGTTTTAGAAAAGGCAGAGGAACCAGAGATCAAATTGCCAACATCCGCTGGATCATGGAAAAAGCAAGAGAGTTCCAGAAAAACATCTATTTCTGCTTTATTGACTATGACAAAGCCTTTGACTGCATGGATCACAATAAACTGTAGAAAATTCTGAAAGAGATGGGAATACCAGACCATCTGACCTGGCTCTTGAGAAATCTGTATGCAGGTCAGGAAGCAACAGTTAGAACTGGACATGGAACAACAGACTGGTTCCAAATAGGAAAAGGAGTACATCAAGGCTGTATATTGTCACCCTGTTTATTTAACTTCTATGCAGAGTACATCATGAGAAATGCTGGGCTGGAAGAAGCACAAGCTGGAATCCAGATTTCTGGGAGAAATATCAATAACCTCAGATATGCAGATGACACCACCCTTATGGCAGAAAGTGAAGAGGAACTAAAAAGCCTCTTGATGAAAGTGAAAGTGGAGAGTGAAAAGGTTGGCTTAAAGCTCAACATTCAGAAAACAAAGATCATGGCATCTGGTCCCATCACTTCGTGGGAAATAGATGGGGAAAGAGTGCAAACAGTGTCAGACTTTATTTTTGGGGCTTCAAAATCACTGCAGATGGCGACTGTGGCCATGAAATTAAAAGACGCTTACTCCTTGGAAGGAAAGTTATGACCAACCTAGACAGCATATTGAAAAGCAGAGACATTACTGTGCCAACAAAGGTCCGTCTAGTCAAGGCTATGGTTTTTCTTGTGGTCATGTATGGATGTGAGAGTTGGACTGTGAAGAAGGCTGAGCACCGAAGAATTGATGCTTTTGAATGTGGTGTTGGAGAAGACTCTTAAGAGTCCCTTGGACTGCAAGGAGATCCAACCAGTCCATTCTGAAGGAGATCAGTCCTGGGTGTTCTTTGGAAGGAATGATGCTAAAGCTAAAACTCCAGTACTTTGACCACCTCATGCAAAGAGTTGACTCATTGGAAAAAACTCTGATGCTGGGAGGGATTGGGGGCAGGAGGAGAAGGGGAAGACAGAGGATGAGATGGCTGGATGGCATCACTGACTTGATGGACGTGAGTCTGAGTGAACTCCAGGAGTTGGTGATGGACAGGGAGGCCTGATGTGGTGCGATTCATGGGGTCGCAAAGAGTCGGACACGACTGAGCGACTGAACTGAACTAATAGCTATTAAACAGTGTTATAATAGGACTTCCCTGGTGGTACAGTGGATAGGAGTCCTCCTGCCAATGCAGGGGACGTGATTTCGATCCCTGGCCCAGGAAGATTCCGCATGCAGCAATTAAGCTGATGTGCCGCAACTACTGAGCCTGCACACCTAGAGCCTATGATCAGCAACAAGAGAACCACTAAAATGAGAAGCCCACAAGCAAGAGTAGCTCTCATTCACTGCAACCAGAGAAATATCACATGCAGCAGCAAGGACCCAGCACAACCAAAAAACAAAAACAAAAAGCGATGTTGATAATTTTAGGTGGACAGCAAAGGGATTCAGCCATGTATATACATGTATCCATCCTCCGCAAACTCCCTTCCCATCCAGTCTGTCTTATAACATTGAGTTTTCTGTGCTATACAGTAGGTCCTTGTTTGTCATCCACTTTAAATACAGCATTGTGTACAATTTGGGCTTCCCTGGTGGCTCAGATGGTGTATATTTCAATCCTAAACTCCCTAAGAAAGGTCATGATTTGAGATAATGCCACCATACCCTGCAAAACCCACTTTGCTCTTAGTGATTGCTTTTGTTCCTGGCACAGTTCAGTCGCTCATTTGTGTCCAACGCTTTGCAACCCCATGGACTGCAGCATGCCAGGCCTCCCTGTCCATCACCAACTCCTGGAACTTGTTCAAACTCATGTCCATCAAGTCGGTGATGCCATCCAATCATCTCATCCTCTGTCATCTCCTTCTCCTCCTGCCTTCAATTTTTCCCAGCATCAGGGTCTTTTCAAATAAGTCAGTTCTTCTCATCAGGTGGCCAAAGTATTGGAGTTTCAGCTTCAGCATCAGTCCTTCCAATGAATATTCAGGACTGATCTCCTTTAGGATGGACTGGTTGGATCTCCTTGCAGTCCAAGGGACACTCAAGATTCTTCTCCAACACCACAGTTCAAAGGCATGAATTCTTCAGCGCTCAGCACAGTGTGTCTCTAATAATGTCTAGAGAGGTCATTCTCAACATAGGTGGAGAGGTATGGTACTTCCAGCCTTAATTCTCCATAAGAAGTGAGTTGGGTGGCAAAGAGGATGAGGAATCAGAGACTTTTCTCATCTATGAGAGAAAAAGAGGGTCAGTTAGAGTTGCTGGTATTGGAATAGCTTTAGCATTCTGGATGTTTGGTTGGTATCCAGAGAGACAGACCATAAGGAAAAGGGCTCTCATTCAAGAAAAATCAGAAGGGGGTGGGAAGGAGAGAAAGGAAGCACAGTGTCTTTTCTAGGACATCCCTCTTGTGCCAGATGAGACAGGAGGAAGAAAACAGAAGTGAGACCAAGCCTGGTACCAGTGATAAACAGATAGGAAGCTACTGAAACCCAGGGCACATGGCCTATCCTTTCACCAGCCCAGTCAAAGACCATTTGTTCAGAAAGTAATTTGATCAAAGCTGATTTCTCATACTAAGTCTGAGAGCTGGTCCACACATACTAAATTTCCCTCTCCCCATAATAAGATGCTTATTTTTCTTCAGTGTTCAAGAGGTAAGGGGACCAAAATTGAAGATGCAACTGTTAAAAGGAAGTACACAACATTTGAAAGATATCAACAATAGCAAGTGGATGCTTCATGTCAGTTTAGTTTTTCCCCGAGAAAAGTTTAGGCAGAACATTCTAGAGGAATACTCCTTGCATACTTTTTCTAAAATCAAGAATTTTCTGAGAAGTTCAAAAACTTTTCAGCTTAACCAAAAGTGGTTTGAAAAAAAAAAAAGCATCCCATTCCTATGACCTCTAAAAGAATTATTTGTGAACTGCCCTTTTTACTTCTTTCAATCTTTCTTTCTTTTTTTTTTTAACACTGCAAAATAGCTACCTAAAAAATCTTGGACTATTCTTTTGGCAATCACAATACAAAGGTGTTCAATAACCGCAGTATATAAGTTATTTATTATTCTGTTTTCATGATACATTACTTATCCCTTTAATAATTACTGAAATAAAATATGATCTTTACTAAGCTAAGCTAAGCTAAGCTAAGTCACTTCAGTCGTGTCCGACTCTGTGCGACCCCATAGACGGCAGCCCACCAGGCTCCCACGTCCCTGGGATTCTCCAGGCAAGAACACTGGAGTGGGTTGCCATTTCCTTCTCCAGTGCATGAAAGTGAAAAGTGAAAGTGAAGTCACTCAGTCGTGTCCGACTCCTAGCGACCCCATGGACTGCAGCCCACCAGGCTCCTCCGTCCATGGGATTTTCCAGGCAAGAGTACTGGAGTGGGGTGCCATTGCCTTCTCCGATGATCTTTACTATGTAATACTAAATACTAAGAAAATCAAAATGAAAAGCATAAAACTTTTAAACTTGGCTAAGGAGTTGGGAGAGAGGAATATAAAGACCTACAAAATCAAAAATTGTGCAAGAATTTTTTTTAATTGATTAATTTATTTCTTTGGCTTTGCTGGGTCTTAGTTTCAGCATGTGGGATCTTCAATCTTTGCTGCAGTGTATGGGATCTAGTTCCCCAAAAAGGGATTGAACCCAGGCACCTTCACTGGGAGCTCAGAGACTTAGCCACTGGATCACCAGTGAAGCCCCTATATAAGAGTTTTTAAATCATATATGATGAATAAAAATTATATTGTCTACTGGAAAAAAGAATATATTTTCCACTTCTATAAATTAATTAAAATAAAGATGTTCCTGATGGCAAAAATAATAGTAATAATAATAATCACAGTATGTAACAGCTGCTGCTGCTGCTGCTGCTAAGTCGCTTCAGTCGTGTCTGACTCTGTGCGACCCCACGGACGGCAGCCCACCAGGCTCCCCCGTCCCTGGGATTCTCCAGGCAAGAACACTGGAGTGGGTTGCCATTTCCTTCTCCAATGCATGAAAGTGAAAGGTGAAAGTGAAGTCGCTCAGTCGTGTCTGACTCTTAGCGACCCCATGGACTGCAGCCTACCAGGCTCCTCCGTCCATGGGATTTTCCAGGCAAGAGTACTGGAGTGGGGTGCCATTGCCTTCTCCGAGGTAACAGCTAGAATGAACAAACCACATGCCTCCCGGCTCAACTCCCAGGGGCATGCTCAGTCTTTCAGTTGTGTCCAACTGTTCGTGACCCAGGCTCCCCATCCATGGAATTTTCCAGGCAAGGATACTGGAGTGGGTAGTCATTCCCTTCTCCAGGGGATCTTTCTGACCCAGGGATCAAACTGGATGTTCTGCTGTAATGAGGGTCACCCCCAGACATATTGTGATTTGAATACTGCTTAGCTATTTCTTTTTATTTAGGGGTATATAGGCCTCTCAAGCAAATTATACCTCTCTCAAAGGCAGTCTCCTTCAGCATACACTGATTTGTAATCCCCCAAGAGTACAATGATACACATTTTAAAAGAAGAACTTTATGAGGGATAGTTTCAAAAGACGCCTTAATCATCATTTCAATCTCTTCCCCCAAAGAACTGAGAACTTTAGCGTTTAAAACTATATTGTAATGCTGGGTGATTTGTAGTCTGTCATTTCCTCTATCCAGGGGACAAAGAATTTGAGAGGTTGTGAGTTGCAGAAAGTGTATGAGTTTTCATTGTTTGCATTGCCGTAGCTCTCAATTACAGTAATCATTTTCACAAATGGGCTTTGTTTTCTACTCTGGCTCCTTGGCTTTTGGCATGCTGCACCGGGCAAACACCTGTTGTCTGGTTATACAGAGAAACACCTGTCAGTACAGCCACTAAGTGCTAACATAGAGACTGTCATCTGGGTCTTGGGAACCTTTGCTATTGTCAGAAAAAAGGATAGAGCACCTGCTTAGGGCCCTGGAGAGTTGAATGATGGCTTATTGACTTCTGACAGAGGATGTCGATGAATCCCTTCCCCTTTCTCTACCTACTCCCCAGAAACGCAGCCTGGGGCCACAACATCTGTTAGTGAGTGACTGAATGTGGCCAGATTCGAGGAAAATTCCTTTCCAACGGAGACTAGTTTAAGAGCTATGAGTGTTTTGCAGCATCAAACTGTAAATGGCTTTTATGGATGAATATCCAGCTGAAGGAAGTGGAGGATGGGAAGCAAGAAGAAAAGAGAGGTTGGAGAGAAATGTTGAGAGGGCAAAAAAAAAGTAGGACAAAGAAAGTTTTTCCATATGTAACCTCCTTGAAAAAAATCACCTTTTGGAGCACATTCATGGTACTGCACTGCATTTGTGTAGAGATAGGTATAAAAAGAGATTGTGTAGAGATTGAGCTTAATAGACTTCACTGGAAAAAGTCAGTGTCAGTTCCTGCGCTTATTAATTATTTGAGCTTCCCTGGTAGTTCAGATGGTAAAGAGTCTGCCTATAGTGCAGGAGATGCAGGTTTGATCCTTGGGTCTGGAAAATCCCCTGGAGAAGGGAATGGCAACCTACTCCAGTATTCTTGCCTAGAGAATTCCAAGGAGAGAGGAGCCTGACGGCTACAGTCCATAGGGTCGCAGAGTCAGACATGACCGAGTGACTAATACACTCATTAATTATTCTTTGACAGTTTAGTTTAGACATGGTTATGTCCACACACAAAGAAGGAAGAGAATGAAATGACACGAAGGTTTGGGTAGGAGAGAGGAGATAAGCCTACGCTTTTCAAAGACGGATTTTAACACCAATATTTATTTTTAGTTTTGCTAACCTTTTGTTCCCCATCTTTAAGATATATAGAAATACATTCCAGCTCAGAGAAATGTCTTGATCCTGCCTCCTCTGGTGGAAGATCGCCCAGAGATCTGGGAAATATAAAAATGGGGCCATCGAGCCTTTTCATTTGCATCCTTTTCCAGTTGGAACTCTTTTCCACTATATTCTGTGGGAGGAGCCATCAGCCTTAAATTCTTCTTCCAGACAGATTTTGCTTTTCTCTTCTGTCCCACTATCTCTCACAAATACATTCTCCTTTCCCTACATTATGACTTTTCCTAGTCTCGGAGCTATCTTGGCATTAGATACAAAGAGGAAACGGGGGTGGATGAATAAAATTGTAGGTAAGGAAAGCAGACAGGAGAAATCACTACAAGAACTTTTAATCTTGGATTCACTCTAGATTTTCCTCCTTCCTGCACTCAATATGCAATCCATCAGGACCTTCTTTCGGCTTTATCTTCCAAATATACGCGGAAGCCACCCACTACTTAACATCTCTGTTGCAACCACCCAGGTATAAGCCATCACCATCTCCCCAAAGACCCTGCCTTTAATTTTTCCACGGTTTCAATTTATTTTCAATGCGGGGTAGTAATCTTTTTAAAAAGGAAAGTCAGTGTTTGCCACTCCTCTCCTTACAACTTCAATCACCTCTCATTTCATGCCTAAAGGAAAAGCTAAACTCCTCCCAGTGGATTTCCAGCTCCTAATTGAACCCCAGACTCACATCGTTCAAGCTACACTTGCTGCCTGGCAGTTCTCAAAGCTTTGCCATTACAAATTCTCATTACTTTGCCAACAAAGGTCTAGTCAAGGCTATGGTTTTTCTAATAGTCATGTATGGATGTGAGAGTTGGACTATAAAGAAAGCTGAGCACTGAAGAATTGATGCTTTTGAACTGTGGCGTCAGAGAAGACTCTTGAGAGTCCCTTGGACTGTAAGGAGATCCAACCAGTCCATCCTAAAGGAAATCAGTCCTGACTATTCATTGGAGGGACTGATGCTGAAGCTGAAGCTCCAATACTTTGGCCACCTGATGGGAAGAACTGACTCATTGGAAAAGACCCTGATGCTGGGAAACATTGAAGGCGGGAGGAGAAGGGGAGGATGAGACAGAGGATGAGATGGTTGGATGGCATCACCAACTCAACAGACATGAGTTTGAGCAAGTTCCAGGAGTTGGTGATGGACAGGGAGGCCTGGCGTGCTGCAGTCCATGGGGTCACAAAGAGTCGGACATAACTGAGTGAGTGAACCGACTGACTGAACTGTCCCCTCCTTTAAGGTTTTGCTCATATGTTTTCTTCTCAAACATTACCTGACCATCCTCTACAAAATTACACTCTTCATATTCCATAATATTCACATTGCTTTTCTTAAGTTTTTTCATAGCAGCTGTTTGTTTAACAAACAGTTATGTGGTTCTTTCTTACTCTCAGCCAGGCATTCTTGCCAGGTATTAATTCATTTCATGCACATAACAATCTTACGGAGTAGGTGCCATTGTCTTGTCTACCTTATAGTCATAAGAAAACTGGGGCACAGAGAAGGTAACTAACTTACCCAAGTCACACAGCTAGGAAGTGGTAGAGCTGAGGTTCAGGCTCAGTCTGATTCTAGGAGCAATACCCTTGCAACTGTGCTTGAAGTGCTTATCACTTTCTAATACACTATACGATCTACTTCTGTGTTGTGTTTATTGTTGACTTCTTTCACCCTACTAGCATGTAAGCTCCACAATGGTAAGGATCTTCTGTTTACAAATATTTATCATCCACCTAGAATGATGTTTGACACATATTGTGGGTGCCCAATAAATATTTGTTGAATGAATAAATAAACTTAATGACTGACAGTCTGCTCCCCAGCTTGAGATACTTTATTCTGGGCTCATTACTAAAACATCCACTTCTCAGTTTATCCTCCAGGGGCTTCAGGGAGAGTAGAACAAGGAGAAACAGCCTTCTAGTTCAGATACTTTATTTCACTGTATAGTTTTTGAATGAGAAAAACAGCCTCAGAGATGCTGCTATTATTTCCCTCTGATTTTTTCACTTTGTTTCCTTTACAACTCCACCTACCCCTCTCCACCCTAGACATGAGAGGAGAGAAGGAAGGAAAGAAATCAGGGTTCGTTCTTGGTTTTACACGCACATGCTAACCACCAGTTAGCCTTTTGTTGCCGTTGTTCAGTTGCTCAGTTGTGTCGGACTCTTTGCGACCCCATGGACTGCAGCACGCCAGGCTTCCCTGCCCCTCACTGTCTCCTGGAATTTGCTCAAACTCATGTCCATTGAGTCAGCACCAGTCTTACCCATGGGGAAGTAAGGTTTAGGCTTTAAACCTTACCTTCTCAAAGAATTTTGTAGTGTTGACAATGCAAAGACGGAGAGATCAGGAGCCAGAAAGTGGGGATGGACTACGAGACAGTGTGACAGCGACGCAACTGCCTCTTCTGTGTGTGTGTGTGTGTGTGTGTGTGTGTGTGTGTGTGTGACATTGCACAGCTTGTGGGATCTTACTTCCCTGACCAGGGATGAAACCCAGATCCACAGCAGTGAAAGTCCAAGTCTTAACCATTTGACCACTGGGAATTCCTGCTGGCTCTCTGTGGTACAAAGAACAAAACAAAGCAAACCACATGCTTCCAGATTTTTAAAAATTCCAGCACAGCAGAGTGGACGCCTGCAGGGCTTCAAAACTCAGTTCGTTTTTTAAAGACAGTAGGAGCGATGGTGTGAGAAAGATCTCTCATGAGAACAAATATACTCTAATTCTAATTCCGGAGCTCACCTCCACATGTAAACACACACACACAAGGTAAATAGTGTGATGAGTCAAACCTTAGAGCCTCATTTCACTCTCTGTAAAAATAGAGGTAATAATTTCTGTTCAGGTGCACTTTGTTTTGAGAAGTAAATAAAAACACAGGTGTGACTGTAAATGTGAAATTAGTATGCAAACTTAATTTAGAATTCAAATTATATAATTATAAGAATTAGAATTGTTTATGTTAAATTTGTCAAAATAATGCATTTCCTTAACATACAAAAAAAATCTAACAATGTATGAAATAAAGATATTTTAATCAACTCATCCTGCCTTTGGAAAAATGCAGGTAGTAAAATAAGTCAATTTAATACACTGGGGTGTCATAATTTGTGACAGAAGAGCTGGGTCCAGCAGCTTTTTACAAGGTTGGATTATGATTCCCTGTTGGTATTTCAGCAGCTGAAAGACAATTGTAGTGAACATTTGTGAATCATGAGATGAATGAAATTTATCGGCCTTATTCTAAGGAAAGCTAAAGGAAAGGAAGATAATCAAAGTAAAGAAGCCCAGCCTGAGGACTTCCCTGGATGTCCAGGGGTTCGGACACTGTGTGTCCAGTGTAGGTGGCACTGGTTTGATCCCTGATCCGGGAACTAAAATCCCTCATGCCGTGCAGCATGGCCAAAAATAAATAAATCAGAAGCCCAATCTGTACTGGCCACTGTCTTCTTCAAATAGTGATCCTAATACTACGAACACTTCTAAGGCAGCAAGAGTTACTGGTGTGTCATTTTCTGACTCTAAGGCTTTTAGCAGGTACAGCAGTTTGCAGGATTGGAGAATTTGTCCAGATAACCTGTCCGCCCTTTAAAGGAAAGGGAGTTAGCTTCAGATTTCCACATGGGAACACCTTGGTAGCAGACACTTTGACACCACAGAAAACTGCTGCTGCTGCTGCTGCTAACTCGCTTCAGTCGTGTCCGACTCTGTGCGACCCCATAGAGAGCAGTCCACCAGGCCCCGCCATCCCTGGGATCCTCCAGGCAAGAACACTGGAGTGGGTTGCCATTTCTTTCTCCATTGTGTGAAAGTGAAAAGTGAAAGTGAAGTCGCTCAGTCAGGTCCAACTCTTAGTGACCTCATGGACTGCAGCCTACCAGGCTCCTCCATCCATGTGATTTTCCAGGCAAGAGTACTGGAGTGGGGTGCCATTGCCTTCTCCCCACAGAAAGCTACTAGTCTTCAAATCAAATGATAATCTCCCATAGATGGAGTTGAATAATCTCACAGTGACTGAGGGCTCAGAGGAGATCACTTGGAACAAACTCTTTTTCCACCTCATCTTCTCCGTGAGTAAAACTGAGACACAAACTAGTCAGCTTTAAGAGTTTTCCTTATATATAATTTCCTTTGATTAATTTTCAAAGCTTTCTTTAGGGCTTTCCCAGGCAGTCCAATAGTTAAGCTTGTGCTTCCAATGCAAGGGGCACAGGTTTCAACCCTGGTTGGGAAACTAAGATTATAAATGTCTCTGTAGCATGGCCAAAAAAAAAAAAAAAAAGAAAAAAGAAATATTGTACCAAAAAAAAAAGGTATTTTTTAAAAAGTATTTTAGGGTCTTTTACTGCATTAAGCTTCATCTATAATGTGTTTTGATTTGTTTGGAAAAAGATAAGCAACAGGATTGCAGGTGTACTATAACAAGGCAACTTAGGGAAAATTTGAGGACATGTCTAAGACCAAAGATTTTATTGATTTTTTTTAACAATATTTATTTGTTTAGGCTGGGCCAGGTCTTAGTTGTAGCATGTGGGATCTAGTTCCCTGACCAGGAATCAAACCCAGGGCCCCTTGCACTGAGAGCATGGAGTCTTATCCACTGTACTACCAGAGAAGTCCCAGACTAAAGATTTTAAAGGCCAATGCGTTGTAAGAAAAAAAAAATCATAAAAGAATTGTCTATTTCAGTGGTAAAGACCACTCTTAGTTTATTACCAAGGTAAAGCATTTTGAAACATTTGAAATTATCATGAATTTCAAATTATCATTATCCCTTGTAGGGACTTTGCTGGTGGCCCAGTGATTAAGAATTCTCCTTCCAGTGCAGGAGATGAGAGTTCAATCCCTGGTTGGGAAACTAAGAACCTACATGCCATGGAGCAGCTAAGCCCCACGTGCTGCAACTGGAGAGCATGGGAACTCTAGAGCCCATGCTCTGCAATACCAGAAGCCCCCATGCCACAAATAAGTAAAAGCCCCAGGGTCGCAACAAAGAGCCCACAAGCTGCAATGAAGACCCAGTGCTGTCAAAATATATGTGTGTGTGTGTGTGTGTGTGTGTGTGTATATATATAAACTTTGCATTGATTAATAAAACTCTTGCACCCTCCACTGCAATTGTTTCACACCCAATCTGTTGCTACTGAAAGGAGGATTATTAAGGAAGCAGAATCTGGGGGACACTTTGTTACTGCTTCTTAAAGGGAATCACAGGAACATATCTTCTGTTTAAATGCAGGGAACCAGGACGTACAATACTGAGGTTTTAATATGAATTGACACAAGACGCAGGCCCAACATGAAGAAATCCACATGCACCTAAACATCAGTCTTAAGGGCTGCTTGGATGAATTAAACAGCCTTACTCCTCTCCACAAACACACCTGACCTTGGCACGTAAAACACACATTCAGTCTTCTGCACAGGCACAACGCTCCTAGCTCTGCAACCTGGAGCAAATTTCTGAACCTCTCTGGGCCTGACTCTCCTCATTGGTGAAATGGTACCAGCGATAACCTCTGCTGCCAAGTGCTGTTTTGATTATTGGTATAAAAGCTAAGGAGCTAAGGCTCATAAACAAGGCGGCACTATCCTTCCTTGGCACATTGGTTGCCTCAATACCGTTAACCATCAAAATACAATCTCTCTGTTCCTCACATACTTCAGGTGAAATCATTTTGGAGGCCGTAGGGCTTTACATTCTGGTGCAAATCAACAAATGCGTCTAAATGGAACTTCCTTTTCTAAGTCAGATTTCTTCAATTCTGTGAAAGGAAAAGAAAATGTTCTTTATCCTGATGGGTAAAAATTGCAACAGATTTCCTTTGTCATAAACACCAGAGACAGTGTCATCAGATGACGCACAGAGAAGTGCCAGCCTCCAAGTTAACAACAATAGTACACAAGTTTTGTGGGCTATGGGATAAGGATCGCTCATCTTCCCATTACTGGAGTGGTGACATTCAGGCACCTATATCATGGGTTCTACCAGCGCGGGTAGCATATCTCTTCTAGATAACAGAGACACCTGTCACGTCATGCCAGAATAAAGCTTTCAAATGCCACTCCGTTTGTTACGTCTGTATGTCACAAGAAATATTTTTCTTGCAGGAATTTTCCCAGCCTGTCTACATATTAGAGGCAGATTAAAGAGTCCTTCTTGGGTTAGAAACATAAAACATTCAAATAATATCAAGTGCGAACAGTCCATTCTCCAGGGGAGGATTCGAATTTCCAGGAAGCACACATAATCCCGTGCACATTTCTGTGTTACTTGCTGTTTCTTAATATGAAGGTCAAGGAACAACCGGACAACAGTAGTCAATGCTGTACTCTTGTTTTATTTTGGTTCTCTTTCTTTGAAAGCTTTATATGTAGTAAAATTTCATTCTTTTTGGTGTACTGATCTCAGTTTTACAAAAACATAGTATAGTAATCATCATCATAGTCAAGACCTTCATTTAGTTGTAATTGGCTCTAAGATATACGTGAGAGTGGAAGTCACTCAGTCGTGTCTGACTCTTTGCAACCCCATGGACTATAGAGTCCATGGAATTCTCCAGGCCAGAATACTGGAGTGGGTAGGCTTTCCCTTCTCCAGGGGATCTTTCCAACCGAGTGATCGAACTCAGGTCTCCTGCATTGCAGGCAAATTCTTTACCAGCTGAGCCACAAGGGAAGCCCAAGATATAGGTAATGCAATATAAATGATAACGTGTAACAGATTCAGTCCTTTAAATGGAAAATACAGAGAATTGAGGGGGGCGGATATTAGAAGAAAGGTACATGTGCTTCTGATTTCTAAAATAAGCCCTTTACTTTCTGTAATTTTCCTTAACTGATTCTTCTCTTTTGTTCTTTTTTAAGAAAAGATGCTTAAAAACTGTTTTCTCTCAAGCGTGTTCCCTAATTCATCTCCCACTCGAATCTAAATTAGGTCTTCCTATGAAGGCCTGTGTTTTCAAAGTACCCCATTCTTTATAAAGGATTCTTACTTAGCACACTTGCATCTATACTGCTTTTTCCTACATGACTTTTCATGAGATAATTAGCCAAAGTCCATCTCCCACACTGCGTAAGTGGAGAGTGTGATTGGGTCTCTCTTCCTGTCCTGTGAATAGGTTCATCTGTACCATTTTTTTTAATTCCACATATATGTGTTAATATACAATATTTGTTTTTCTCTTTCTTATATCACTCTGCATGACAGACTCTAAGTCCATCTACATCTCTACAAATGGCCCAATTTCACTCTTTTGTATGGCTGAATCATATTCCACTATATACACACCACGTCTTCTTTATCCATTCATCTCTCGATGGACACTCAGGTTGTTTCCATGTCCTGGCTTTGTAAATAGTGCTGCAGTAAACATTGGGGTACATGTGTCTTTTTGAATTATGGTTTTCTCAGGGTATATGCCTAGTAGTAGGATTGCTGGATCATATGGTAGTTCTACTTTTAGTTTTTAAAGGAACCTCTGTACTGCTGTCCTTAATGGTTGTATCAGTAGGGGAAAAAAGAGGATGGGATGAGTTGGGAGATTAGAATCGACACATATACACACCCATGTATAAAATAAATAGCTAGTGGGAACCTGCTGTAAAGCACAGGAAGCTCAGCTTGGTGCTCTGTGATGATCTAGAGGGGTGGGATGAGGGGGAAGAGGGAGATCCAAGAGGGAGGGGATATATGTATACATAAAGCTGATTCACTTCATTGTACAGCAGAAACTAACACAACATTATAAAGCAATTACACTGCAATTAAAAAAAAAAGTTTGTAAGCAGGGGAGGTAGTGTGGTTGGTCTTGCTAATCTCTCCAAAAAATGGATTTCAACAAGTTTTTTAGCCATTAGGATAAAATAAGTCTAATACTATTAAATTTTTAACTGCACCAACTGTACCAATTTTCCTCTAAAGGTCAAGTAAAACCTATGTGAAAGTAAAGATCAGTGTGTATAGCTGAGCATAAGCAGTAGGGTTTCTAAAGCACATAAACAAAGTTAAATATGGAGACTTCCTCGTATCAACTTTTCCCAACCAAGAAGTGTCATCAGACCAGACCTGCCACCGGTCTCTCTTCTCCAATCAGTTACACTTTTTAGTAGCTTTCACTGGACAATCAGCTCTAAGCCAGGCTGGGCCACAAAGGTTGATCTAGGTTCAAACACTGGCAGGACAGGCAACAGTTCATGCGTGCGTGCATGCTAAGTGGCTTCAGTTGTATCCAACTCTTTGCAACCCTATGGACTGTAGCCTGCCAGGCTCCTTTGTCCATGGGATTCTCCAGGCAAAAGTACTAGAGTGGCTTGCCATGCCCTCCTCCAAGGTATCTTCCTGACTCAGTC
Organism: Bubalus bubalis; assembly: GCF_019923935.1. Classification (NCBI taxonomy): domain Eukaryota; kingdom Metazoa; phylum Chordata; class Mammalia; order Artiodactyla; family Bovidae; genus Bubalus; species Bubalus bubalis. The sequence continues at coordinate 22,582,962 of NC_059163.1, forward strand.
TCATGTATCCCGTATTGGCAGGTGGTTTCTTTAACCACTAGCACCACCTGGAAAGCCCAGAAAGACAACCAAGATGCTAACAAAGATTTCTTTCACTTTGTCTTACTACAGAACCAGCAGACATGTAGAGTAAGGCTTACGTACTGAAAGATTTTACAAGGGAATGTACATGACCGACCATTTCTCCTTAGTTCCTCACTCTACTATGTGCACAGAGCTGTGCTGATTTATTCAATCCTTTAATAACAGATCAGGTAAGAGGAGACAAAAGCTATAAGCCTCTTAAACTTCTAGGCTCTGGGGGAACAGGGCATTCCCAGCAGCCAAGATCCTATCAATGAGGAATGCTTGCTACTCCACAGTTAGATGTTCTCAAGTTCTCTTTCTTATGTCTCCTTCAGATCTACAACAGCCTGGACATCTCTACCATGAACTCCATCCCAGAGGAATCTATCTATTTTGGTCCCTAGTTGAATCCACATGATGCCTGTGACTGAGAATGTACTCAGGAGATACTTGTTGCCTAAGTGAAGAAAGGAGTGAATGGCTTCTGGTTCTGGCTCTGCCATCAGTCAACTCCATGGTTGACCATTACTCACTTTCTCCATATTATCAGGCTTTTCTCAACTGGTAAAATCTGAAAAAGCAATTAGGTTAGATAATCACTAAGTCTTTAAAAAAAAGAGAGAGAGAGATGTTACAAACTCACAAGATCAATAAGAAAAAGTCACTTGTCTCTACCTTATCTCAGGCTTTACAGACCAATAAGTGGCACGAGACCAGACCTGCCACCAGTCTATGATATTGCAGCTTGTTTCAAATAAACCACATTAAATAATGGAAAGAGTATATCTTAGTCCTGGTGATGCTGATTGTTAGTATATGGCTTCGCATATTATGTAAAGTGCACGGGTCATTCATTTCTTGTATACAATCTTAGGATAGTTCTGACTTTTGTTTAATCACCACCTTGATTAATCACAAACTAGATTATTCTAGTTTTTTAAAAAATATTTTTGCTTAAAGTTAGAAAAATTTTGAATTGGTGTCATTTAAATGCCTAATTTCCAATGATTTTCTTTAAGCTTGTCAAGCTAACAAAGTCCCCTAAACCTTATAAAGGTGATAAATATTGTAGGAAAGAGTTATTTCTGAAAAAGACAACAGAGAGTAGATATAAAACTAGGAGAAACAAAGCACAGCGGAAAACTGATACCCCAGGAGATGGGGATCACTGTAATTGCAGACAGATTAGGATAAGGAAACATGATCACAGCATCCTTGCCATGAGGAGAGGAAGAAGACTCTAACTTACGAGAGTGGATTAACATAATTTCTCTTCCATACCCTTCCCCTTTTGTTCTCTTTGAAACAACAATTTTGATTTAAACAGAATGACTTTACTTCTCCCAGACACAAGCACCTTTCATTATTGCAAGAATTTCTTTTAGCATTTGGAAAAGTGCCAAAGATCCATGATTCCTCCAGATTTTAACCACATTTCCAACACTGTGCATCCAATGAGATATGACATATGGACATAATGGGTTCCTAGAGATGTCTTTTTAAAAAAATAAAACTTACTTTGTTACAATAGCGAACCTCTCTTAGACTGACAAGACGAGGGAGAATCAAAATATCTTTTATTATATTCGTTCACATCATTTTTAACAACACTACTTTGCATCAGATGAAATAAAGGTGTAAAAAAGAGAACATGCCCTTATTCAGAGCAATCAGATTGAGGAAAAAATTTGGAGTGATCCTGGGGCCAAAAACTCAAGAGGGACCAAATAATCTCTGAACAGAAACTAGACCTGTAGGCAGTCACCTATGATTCATTTGAGGAAGGACAATGTGAGGTGTTTTAAACAAAATTTCTCTTCAGTGAATTTTCTTAAGATCTCAGACTTAAAAAAAAAAGAAGCAAAACAGTAAAATAGGAGAAGGAGCAGAGAACAATGATAAATATAAATGAGTGGCAGAAAGAAAAATTATTGAAAGGATGAAGAGCAAAATGGATCAAGACAATGGAAAGACTATACTTTTGGGGCAATGACACTAATTTTTAACCTTCTAATGGATATCTTCAATGAATCTCCCAATGACTCCTAAATGTTATGTATCCTAAATATTAATATCATTCAATATCTTTATCTTGATTTACTCAGAGTCTGAGACAAGGCTTGGGTGTAGATAGTTTATTTAGAAAATGATACAGCAGAAAAGCAGAAAGAGGAAGTTGAGGGAATGAAGCCAGACCTGAGGAAAAGGCCAAAAAAAAAGGAGGGATAGATTACTGAACTGATTACCATCATCAGTAACTGGGGCTCAAACTCACTAGAGACATATTGGGCACCATGTAGAACCTGCCTCAAAACTAACTTATAGAAGAATGGGGAAGTTGGAGCAATTATCCATTGATTCCCTCTTCCTCCCATTTCCAGGTCGCAACAGCATGCCTTAGAGGAAAGCCCTGGAGCAGAAAAGCAGATATGTACAACATTTCCCATATGAGATGGGACCCTGGAGATACACAGGGAACTGCTTATTAAAGCAACGCTGAAATACTTGGAAAAAGGAGAGGTGGTGCAGACCACCACACTATTAATGTTTTCTCTCCAAATTGCTCCTCTTCATCAGTGCTCAGTGCTCAGTCCCTTCAGTAGTGTCCAGCTCTTAGCGATCCCATGAACCGGATCCCACCAGGCTCCTCTGTCCATGGGGCTTTCCAAGCAAGAATACTGGAGTGGGTTGCTACTTCCTCCTCCAGGGGATCTTTGCAATCCAGGAATCAAACCTGCTTCCCTATGTCTGCTGCACTGCAGGCAGATTCTTGACTGCTGAGCAACCGGGGAAGCCCCTCCTCCTCTTCATACATATTCAGTTTTGCCATTTATACAATCACCCTCTACCAAGCCAGGATGCTCTGAGTGATCAGATCCTTTCCCATCCACCATATCTAACATTGAAGCTTGTTCCTTTCACACTTTTTTCTAACTGTGGTAAAACACACATAAAACAAAACTTAACCATCTTAACCATTTTAAAACAATGTTAGTTCAAGCACCGTTAAATACTGCCGCATAGTTGTAAAGCAGACTTCTGAAACTTTTTCATCTTGCAAAACTGAGCATTTATACCCATTAAACAACTGATCCCCTATTCCCTTTGCCTTTTAGCCTTTTAGGTCAGGAAACAGGTCACATTGGCACCCATCAACTAGGAATTCTTGCTACTTCACGATTAAATGTCCCCAGGTTCTTTTTCTTATGTCATCATCAGATATATAGCAGTTTGTTCAAACAAACAAGATGAAGGTCTTTTTTTTTTTATTTAAAAGAATGTAACTTTTCATTGAAATATCATGAAAGAAAATTATCAAAACGGTGTGAGGAGAGCAAATTACTTGTGATTCTTAACACTCAACCATACTCACGGTCATTTTGATCTGTTTATTTTCTTTTTCAGGGGCTTTCCTGGTGGTGCTAGTGGTAAAGAATCTGTCTGCCAATGCAGGAGATACAGGAGATGTAGGTTCAATACCTGGGTCAGGAAGATCCCCTGGAGTAGAAAATGGCAACTCATTCCAATATTCTTGCCTGGAAAATTCCATGGGCAGAGGAGCCTGGTGGGCCACAGTCTATGGGGTCACAAAGATATGGATATAACTGAACACAAGTACACTTTCTTTTTTAAATTTCTTTTAACAAGTATACGTATTTTTTACATAACTTTCTTTTCATTTTGCTTTCCCGTCTTCTTTATTTTTTTAATTTACTTATTTTAAAAAATATATTTTTTATTTATTTGACTGTGCCAGGTCTTAGTTGCAGCATGTGAGGTCTTTAGTTGCTGCATGTGGGATCTTTTAATAGTTCCCTGACCAGGGATCAAACCTTGGCCCCCTGCATTGGGAGTGTGGAGTCTTGGCCCCGAATCACCAGAAAAGTTCCTTGTTTTAATCGTACTATATGTGCAGTTTAGTTCCTTTTCAAATTTTAACATGATGAACACAGTCAATCTGAAAATGGAGAATGATAAAGCCCTACATTTAGCCTTAAAAAGTCATTTGCTCCAGTACAAGACAGATGTGGCGGAGACTCTTACATCACTTGCATTAAAACATTCACAAACACAACACAGGTGAAAGACCTTGGGACTGTTGTGTTGTATTGTTCAGTCACTCACTCGTGTCTGATTCTTTGCGACCCCATGGACTGCAGCATGCCACACTTCTCTGTCCTTCACCAACTCCTGGAGCATGCTCAAACTCATGTCCATTGAGTTGGTGATGCCACCCAACCATCTCTGTTGTCCCCTTCCCCTCCTGCCTTCAATCTTTCCCAGCATCAGAGTCTTTTCCAACAAGTCAGCTCTTCACATTTGGTGGCCAAAGTATTGGAGCTCAGCTTCAGCATTAATCCCTCCAACCATCCAATGAATATTCAGGATTGATTTCCTTTATGATTGACTCAATTTTAAATTTGGATTGAAATTGGGAATACATGCAAGTAAATGTCAAAAAAATTATTAACTCCAGAAAAGGTATAATCTTTTCAATTCTATTTTCCATGATAAACATTCTCAGATCATTCAATCAAATAATAATATTCTCAGATGTTTTTTACCATATTGTCTGTGATTCTCTGGCTGTATTTTAAAATAATGTTCCCATTCCTTTGGGATTGTTAGTTTGCCACAATCTCAGTGTAAATTTCCCCTGAATCAAGGCTTCTCAAAATCAATTGCAATATCAGGATACTTTAAGTACAGATAACTGTTGACAAAGCAGAAGAACATATTTCAAAATAAAGCCAGAGAATCACAGCCAATATGGTACAAAAGATCTAAAAATATTATTTGATTGAATGCTCTGAGGATGTTTATCACAGAAAATAGAATTGGAAGAACTACACCTTTTTGGGAAGTTATAACTTTCTGACATTTACCTTGATGTCCCAATTTCAACCCCAATTTAAAATTGAGTACTTCAAAAAAAACAAAGATTTTATTCCCATAATTTTATTAGAGTTGAACAATTAACAGGACCCTTAATGATGCGTGTATGAAAACCGAGAGTCCTTTAGGTATAAATGTATCACTGTGACTGGGAAAATTAGTGTATAATTTCTACACCGGAAGAAATCCTAGAAGCAACTTCAATTTCATGTACCTTTATAGATCAGCATAGAGTTAGATTCACTTTTTAAAATGTGTTTTATGTTTTTAGAGATTCAGTTCAGTTCAGTTCAGTTCAGTTGCTCAGTCGTGTCCGACTCTTTTCGACCCCATGAATCACAGCACGCCAGGCCCCCTGTCCATCACCAACTCCCGGAGTTCACTCAAACTCACGTCCACCCAGTCGGTGATGCCATCCAGCCATCTCATCCTCTGTCGTCCCCTTCTCCTCCCGCCCCCAATCCCTCCCAGCATCAGAGTCTTTTCCAATGAGTCAACTCTTCGCATGAGGTGGCCAAAGTACTGGAGTTTCAGCTTTGGCATCATTCCTTCCAAAGAAATCCCAGGGCTGATCTCCTTCAGAATGGACTGGTTGGATCTCCTTGCAGTCCAAGGGACTCTCAAGAGTCTTCTCCAACACCACAGTTCAAAAGCATCAATTCTTCAGCGATCAGCTTTCTTCCCAGTCCAACTCTCACATCCATATATGACTACTGGAAAAACCATAACCTTGATTAGACGGACCTTTGTTGGCAAAGTAATGTCTCTGCTTTTGAATATGCTATCTAGGTTGATCATAACTTTCCTTCCAAGGAGTATGCGTCTTTTAATTTCATGGCTGCAATCACCATCTGCAGTGATTTTGGAGCCCAGAAAAATAAAGTCAGCCACTGTTTCCACTGTTTCCCCATCTATTTCCCATGAAGTGATGGGACCCGATGCCATGATCTTCGTTTTCTGCATGTTGAGCTTTAAGCCAACTTTTTCACTCTCCACTTTCACCTTCATCAAGAGGCTTTTTAGTTCCTCTTCACTTTCTGCCATAAGGGTGGTGTCACCTGCATATCTGAGGTTATTGATATTTCTCCTGGCAATCTGGATTCCAGCTTGTGCTTCTTCCAGCCCAGCGTTTCTCATGATGTACTCTGCATAGAAAAGTTAAATAAGCAGGGTGACAATATACAGCCTTGATGTACTCCTTTTCCTATTTGGAACCAGTCTGTTGTTCCATGTCCAGTTCTAACTGTTGCTTCCTGACCTGCATACAAATTTCTCAAGAGGCAGGTCAGGTGGTCTGGTATTCCCATCTCTTTCAGAATTGTCCACAGTTTATTGTGATCCACACAGTCAAAGGCTTTGGCATAGTCAATAAAGCAGAAATAGATGTTTTTCTGGAACTCTCTTGTTTTTTCCATGATTCATCGGATGTTGGCAATTTGATCTCTGTTTCCTCTGCCTTTTCTAAAACCAGCTTGAACATCAGGATGTTAGATGTTAGATAATTTAAATTTAAAAAAGAATACAAGCTTATTCAAATATAAAAGACCTATGTTTTCTTTTTTTAGTTGATCAATGTTGTTTATAGTATATTCTTCCATGCCTTTTTCCATGCTATTTCAAACACATATCCCCAAATATATGTATTTGGGTTGTTTTTCTGATTGTTTTAAGAAATGAGATCTTATAGTGTACATGGTTGTGCTTCCCTCACATAAAAATATGCCGAAGGCAGCCGTCTTAGGCTAGATCAATACATATGAATCCTCTTAAATAATCTTAAATAATCACTCTATATTCCATAGGATCAAAAGAATAAATATATATTCTTTTGTGGTTATTTCAGTTGTTTCCAGTATTTTCTTAACTATAATTACTTACAATGCAAAACATTCAGATGTACCTTTGATTTTATTTCTGTGGCATAGCTGAGTCAAAGGTTTTGAGCAATTTTTATTTGAATGTATATTATCAGATCACTTATCAAAAAGCTATATATCTCTCCACAGACCCCTCAGCACAAAACTCTTGATTCTTCACTTTTACAAATCACAGATATTCTAGATTTTACATTTACACCTTTGATTGCTTTGAAAGGTTTGCTAATGAGATTGGACTATTTTGCATCAAATGTTCTAGAACAGAGTGTAAGTGAAATTAGCTTTTGGCTTGATGTAATTTTTCTAAAATGAGAGCATTTCCTAAAGGAAATAGACTGCCATTTTAAGAGATCAGTTTCTGGAAGCTGTACTTTGGAAATAACCTGCTTATAATAATCCTTACATGTGTATAATAGTTTATTGCTTACATAACATGTCATATCACTTCATTTCTATTGATCTTTGCATCTCCATTAATCTATTATTCTATAAATATGCAAGTTTTTAAGAAATCTTGTTTTCTGAAAATTTGTTAATCTCTAACATACTCACTCATTTTCCTTCCGTCTCTCTCATCCCCAGTTTTCACTTTGGCACTTTGGAGAAAAACAGACTATCATAGTGCACATCCGTCACACAGAAGTATGCAGTATAACCATCAACATCCTAATCATGTATCTTTTACAGATCGTATACCAACTTAATATTCACCTTAAAATCTAAAAGCTTAATTCACACTTACCTGTAAACATAATGAAAGTGAAAGTCACTCAGTCTTGTCCGACTCTTTGTGACCCCATGGACTGTATAGTCCATGGAATTCTCCAGGCCAGAATACTAGAGTGGGTAGTCTTTCCCTTCTCCAGGGAATCTTCCCAACCCAGGGATTGAACCCAGGTCTCCCGCATTACAGGCAGATTCTTTACCAGCTGAGCCACCAGGGAAGTAGACATAACAGGGCTCTTTGATTTTGACTTATCTCTATAGCCTAGCCAATGTCAGAAATGCTGAAACCAGACTTTGGCAAAATATCCCTCCCTTTCTCTCCCTATAGCTAAATTTTGATATGAGAATCAAAGAAGAAGACTTTAAAAACAAGTTTAATGGAGGAGTTTGAGTTAATAGTTGGATCTTATGTTGATTGGTAGAGGTTGCAGTTCTTAGAAAGTTGGCAGTTCGTGGTGGGGGATGGTGGCAGTGGGGAGAGTTCTAGAACAGTAAGCACCACAGACCTCAGAGCTTTGTGGTTAAATGTCTTGGCAACAATGAAAGTGAGTGCACTATCTCAAGGACAGACGACATAATATTTCCCAGACGTCACTGCTTGGTTGTGTCACTGTCCAACAGCAGCCACTGATTAGGAAAAAAATATTCTTCCTCCCTTGCAGGAGCATAGCCAGCACTGAAGGCAGTAGGGGAGATGTTGGCAAGGTACCGGAACAGGTGGCAGCAGCAGGTGTGATAGGCGAGAGATGACAAGGGCAGAGTGTGCTGTTGGCAAGCTGTCGGGAACCAGAGTTCAGGAACTACTGATCGCAGAGACAGTGGCGTGGGGATAGAGAGCCGGGCAGAACAGACTGTCATAGCAGGATGGCAGGTACCTCCTGAACAAACAGGAAATGGGATGAGAATGGAAGTGGTGGCCTGCAGCCCCAAACTAGCTTGAGGGAATCACAGCAGGATGACAGAGAAGCCGGTGGTACCCCAGCAGACGTGTGAGTGGCCCAGAGCTCCCACGCCAGAAGGCAGTCCACACGCAGCAGCCACAAAGCGAGAAGAAGACAAAGAGAAAGGGACTTTAGTCATAACTGTTTTTCATCAGTCATTGAGGCTTTGATTTTTTTCTACTCAAGGAAGCACGATTTGAGAGGCACATCTGGGTGTCCCCAAGTGCTCTAAGAACCCAGAGTTCTTAGATTGAGCCTCAGAGATTAAGCATCTTGTTACGGCCCCAATTCTATCTGCTCTGTAGCTGTGTTGAGACCAGATATCAAGATGGCTAATTACAAATGATTACAAAACACTTCTCTCATACAATTCAATTGAGTAAATATTCACAGATGCCAGAACATTGCATTAAAAGTCCTATAAAATAAGGAGTCACTGAGGACTGCTATTAGGCCGCATTTGGATTCTGCCTTGTCACTACATAACTATACGGTAAGATGACATTTTAATTCACTGTGATAGAATTGCATCAATGTTTTATCATGTTTGTTTTAACAAATTGTCTCACATGAAAGGATGTTCCTCCAGGATTCCAAAGTGTCAGTCCTGCTGAGGAGAGAGTTGTGCTACAAATCAGAGTTTAATTTAAGTACTGTACAATATATTATGTTTTCTGATATACTTAATAATAATTTTTAAATGGTGGTTTTTAAAATGTTTTTAAGTGGGCTTTCCTTGTGGTTCAGCTGATAAAGAATCTGCCTGCAATGCAGGAGATCTGGGTTCAACCCCTGGGTTGGAGAAAGGAAAGGCTGCCTGCTCCAGTATTCTGGCCTGGAGAATTCCATGGACTATATAGTCCATGGGGTTGCAAAGAGTTGGACACAACTGAGTGATCTTCACTTTCACTTCACTTTTTAAAATGTCAACCTATAGGTATAGGATAGGTTTATTCTTTTGAACTGTGGTGCTGGAGAAGACTCTTGAGAGTCCCTTGGACAGTAAGGAGATCAAACCAGCCAATCCTAAAGGAAATCAATCCTGAATATTCATTGGAAGGACTGATGCTGAAGCTGAAACTCCAATACTTTAGCCACGTGATGAGAAAAGCCAACTCACTAGAAAAGACCCTGAAGCTGAAGGCAGGAAGAGAAGAGAATGACAAAGGATGAGATGGTTGGATGGCATCACTGACTCAATGGACATGAGTTTGAGCAAGCTCCGGGAGTTGGTGAAGGACAGGGAAGCCTAGCATGCTGCAGTCCATGGGGTTGTGAAGTTGGACATGACTGAGCCACTGAACAAGAGCAATATTCATTCAAAAGTTTTTTCTTAGTGTTTATTTTGTATCAGGTGCTGTTCTAGGTGCTTGAAATGTTATACTAAATAACAACACAAAACAACTTAGACCTTTATTGAACTTTCATCACAGTGAAGGGAGGATAATGATAAATAAACCACTGAAATCTTAATCATAGTAAGCAAGATAGAGACATTTGTTTGAAGGATAGAATGTTGCTTTTAAAATATAGAGTATTCAAGAACAATTTTGACAAATGGCCATTGCAGAGAGATGAAGCAAACTGTGCAGATATGGAGAAAAAAAATATTCTGAAAAAGACATGCTTGATGCAATTCAGGTAGATCAAGGAGGCCAATGCGATAGAAACAGAGAGACAATGAGTTATAGAAGAACAGGTAAAAGAGGAAAGTGAAAGTCACTCAGTCCTGTCCAACTCTTTGTGACCCCATGGACTGTAGCCCACCAAGACCCTCAGCACATGGAATTCTCCAGGAAAGAATACTGGAGTGGGTTGCCATGCCCTCCTCAAGGGGATCTTCCTGACCCACGGATTCAACCCAGGTCTCCAGCTTTGCAGGCAGATTCTTTACCATTCAAGATATCTAGGAAGCCTTCGGTTAAAGAGGAAAGGAATGCTTATTATGTGTGACCCTATAGATGATGGAAAGGATTGCGAATTTTATTCTAAGAGATAAGGGAAACTGTTGAAGGTTTCTGAGCAAAATTACATGATTTGACTTAGTTTTCCAAAGAGTCACTCTGGCTCTTGGGTGGACAATAGATTGTCAGGGACACAAAGGTCAAAGTTGGAAGTTCTGTTAGAAGGCTACTGAAGTCATCTAGTGCTGAGATGATGTGGTTGAACTGTGGTATTTGCAGTGAAAGAAACTGAAGTGGTCGGATGCTGGATACATTGTGAAGATAGAGCAGCAGGAGCTGATGGAGATGGATAGAATGTATGGAGCACAAGAGAAGCATTGTAAATGTACTTCTCTCTTTTATCTGAGTATAAGAGCTTTAGGAAGTTGGGGACTTCCCTGGTGGTCCAGGGGCTAAGACTCTATGTTCCCAATGCACAGGGCCCCAGATTCAACCCCTGGTCAGGGAACTAGATCCTACATTCTGCAACTAAGACCAGGCAAGGCCAAAAAATTGGCATGGCCAAATAAATTAAAAAAGAAAAAAAAAAACTTTATCAAGCCGACCTCAAATATACAAGTGGCTGAAAGGGAAACTAATAGTAAGAGTTTACTAGAAAACTAAGAGAAAGGGTAAATTAACATTTACTTATGACATGGAGAATACAATTGGAAAGCAGGGCTGGTTCGGAATACCTCTGTAGAATGGGCTACTATTGTGATAGGCCAGGGTTCCTCAACCTCAGAAAAGTTTCTTTGTTTGGGGGAGACTGTCCTGTGCATTATGTTAATAAGATGTTTAACAGCATCCCAAGTTTCTACATAGTAGCACCTCACCCAAACTGTGATGTCCCTAAAAAAAGTCTCCAGATACTGTCAAATATCTCCTGGAGGGAAAAGCTGTTGTTAGTTGAGAACCACTGTGGTAGAAGACTTCATATATTTCCTTTAGTCTCGTTTTGTATGGGCTTCCCTGGTGGCTCAGATGATAAAGAATCCGCCTGCAATGAGGGAAACCTGGGTTCAATCCCTGGGTTGGGAAGATCCTCTGGAGAGGGGAATGGCAACCCATTCCAGTATCCTTGCCTGGAGAATCCCCGTAGACAGAGGAGCCTGGTAGGCTACAGTCCATGGGGTTGCAAAGAGTAGGACATGACTGAGTGACTAAGCACAGCACTGTTTAGTATATCATTCATATATAAGTATATGAACAACTTATTAATACATGATAGAATCTTTCAAAGGATGGAGAAAATATCCTTTTCACCTAGAGTAGCTAAGCCATAAAAAAGAATATAATCTGAATAGAGGGGAAAATGTACAATTGGGCAAAATCTCCCTTACTTTATTTAAAACAATAAAAATATGTTTCCACTTTTGGTCCAATTATCATCCTCCATAAGTAAATGTACCCAGAACAGTGCATGCATGTGTGCTAAGTTGTTTCAGTCGTGTCTGACTCTTTGCAACTCTAGAAATGTAGCCCATTGGGTTCCTCTGTCCATGGGATTCTCCAGGCCAGAATATTGGAGTGGGTTGCCATGCCCTCTTCCAGGGCATCTTCACAACCTAAGGATTAAACCTCCATCTCTTACTTTTCCTGCATTGGCAAGTGGGTTCTTTACCACTAGCACCACCTGGGAAGCCCAGCCAGAACAGTACCTAACATACTAAAAGCAAAAAAATATAGTAGAAAATCCTCCAGAAGTAAATAATTTATTAATTATTTAATAGTACTTCAACTATTTCAAGACAGTTATCATGTCTTATCTGGTTTCTTTTGAGTTAATCATTCCTAATTCCATCAACCAATTTTACATGCTGGTAAATTTTGCTGTAAATTTTGTATAAGCATCTGAATGCAGAGTTCCAAAGAACAGCAAGAAGAGATAAGAAAGGCTTCCTCAGCGATCAATGCAAAGAAATAGAGGAAAACAACAGAATGGGAAAGACTAGAGATCTCTTCAAGAAAATTAGAGATTCCAAGGGAACATTTCATGCAAAGATGGGCTTGATAAAGGACAGAAATTGTATGGACCTAACAGAAGCAGAAGATATTGACAAGAGATGGCAAGAATACACAGAACTGTACCAAAAAGATCTTCATGACCCAGATAATCACGATGGTGTGATCACTGACCTAGAGCCAGACATCCTGGAATGTGAAGTCAAGTGGGCCTTAGAAAGCATCACTACGAACAAAGCTAGTGGAGGTGATGAAATTCCAGTTGAGCTATTTCAAATCCTGAAAGATGATGCTGTGAAAGTGCTGCACTCAATATTCCAGCAAATTTAGAAAGCTCAGCAGTTGCAACAGGACTGGAAAAGGTCAGTTTTCATTCCAATCCCAAAGAAAGGCAATGCCAAAGAATGCTCAAACTAGCGCTCAATTGCACTCATCTCACACGCTAGTAAAGTAATGTTCAAAATTCTCGAAGCCAGGCTTCAGCAATACATGAACCGTGAATTTCCAGATGTTCAAGCTGGTTTTAGAAAAGGCAGAGGAACCAGAGATCAAATTGCCAACATCTGTTGGATCATGGAAAAAGCAAGAGAGTTCCAGAAAAACATCTATTTCTGCTTTATTGACTATGCCAAAGCCTTTGACTGTGTGGATCACAATAAACTGTGGACAATTCTGAAAGAGATGGGAATACCAGACCACCTGACCTACCTCTTGAGAAACCTATATGCAGGTCAGGAAGCAACAGTTAGAACTGGATATGGAACAACAGACTGGTTCCAAATAGGAAAAGGAGTATGTCAAGGCTGTATATTGTCACCCTACTTATTTAACTTCTATGCAGAGTACATCATGAGAAACGCTGGGCTGGAAGAAGCACAAGCTGGAATCCAGATTGCCGGGAGAAATATCGATAACCTCAGATATGCAGATGACACCACCCTTATGGCAGAAAATGAAGAGGAACTAAAAAGCCCCTTGATGAAAGTGAAAGTGGAGAGTGAAAAAGTTGGCTTAAAGCTCAACATTCAGAAAACAAAGGTCATGGCATCTGGTCCCATCACTTCATGGGAAATAGATGGGGAAACAGTGGAAACACTGGCTGACTTTATTTTTTGGGGCTCCAAAATCACTGCAGATGGTGATTGCAGCCATGAAATTAAAAGACGCTTACTCCTTGGAAGGAAAGTTATGACCAACCTAGATCGCATATTCAAAAGCAGAGACATTACTTTGCCAACAAAGGTCCGTCTAGTCAAGGCTATGGTTTTTCTTGTGGTCATGTATGGATGTGAGAGTTGGACTGGGAAGAAAGCTGATTGCTGAAGAATTGATGCATTTGAACTGTGGTGTTGGAGAAGACTCTTGAGAGTCCCTTGGACTGCAAGGAAATCCAACCAGTCCATTCTAAAGGAGATCAGCCCTGGGTGTTCTTTGGAAGGAATGATTCTAAAGCTGAAACTCCAGTACTTTGGCCACCTCATGCGAAGAGTTGACTCATTGGAAAAGACTCTGATGCTGGGAGGAATTGGGGGAAGGAGGAGAAGGGGATGACAGAGGATGAGATGGTTGGATGGCATCACCCACTCGATGGACGTGAGTTTGAGTGAACTCCAGGAGTTGGTGATGGACAGGGAGGCCTGGCGTGATGCACTTCATGGGGTCACAAAGAGTCAGACACGACTGAGTGACTGAACTAACTAAATTTTGCTGTGAATCATTTTTATGGGGCCGTGGAAGCTAAACTATAAGGCTTCTTTTTCTCTATAAGCAAGAGAATATATCCTCAGGGTTTCTTAACACACTTAACAGATATTTCTTTTAAGACATTGACAATATCCACAATTCTGTTTCTTTCATGAATGCATAACTATCTTATAATATTCCTTATTGGCCTCTTGCAAAACTAGGGGCACTCACTTCTACATTGTTAGTGGCAAGCCAAGATCCTCTATTGTTGTTCTTTAATTGCTAAATTGTGTCCAACTCTTGCGACCCAAGGGACTACAGCCCACCAGGCTCCTCTGTCCATGGAATTCTGCAGGAAAGAATACTGGAGTGGGTTGCCAATCCCTTCTCCAGGGGATCTTCTCAATCCAGGGATTGAACTTTCATCTCCTGCATTGGCAGGCGGATTCTTTACCGTCTGAGTTACCAGGGAAACCCAAGATTCACTATAATGACTCATAATATTCAAGCAGTATGGGAGATCACTGGAATTGCCTAAGAGTGGGGACAGCAACCTCTAGTCTAAGCTCCAAGATAATGGTCAGTGTGACTTTTACTTGGTGACTTAAATAACTGACGTTTCTTTTTTTTAACAGTAGCCGTATCTTTTTACCTGTATCCTGAAACTGCAACATGGTAGTCAGTTCGGTTCAGTTGCTGTCTTGTCTGACTCTTTGCGACCCCATGGACCGGACCGCAGCACACCAGGCTTCCCTGTCCATCATCAACTCCTCCCAGGGCTTGCTCAAACTCATGTCAGTGATGCCCTTATGAAAAAGCAACATGGTAACTACTACCTAAAAGAATAAGAAGTAAGTTGAGACTTTTCTCTGGCAGTGCAGTGGCTAAGAATCTGCCTTCCAATGCAGGGGAGGCAGGTTCGATCCCTCTTCAGGGAACTTAGATCCCAAATGCCACCAGGCACCTAAGCCCGGAGACACAACTAAAGAGAAGCCCACATGCCACAATGTACACCCAATGCACCCAAAAATAAAATAAAGAAAGAAAGAAAAGAAAAGAAGTAAGTAATGATTGAAAGAATTCCAGTAGAAGCTATAGGAAATTACCAAAGGAGGAAAGGGGAGAATAGAAAAGAAGTTAATAGTCGCAGAAAGGAAGGGGCAAGGGTAGAGGGAGAGGGAGAGGCAGAGAAACAGCTGCAAAGTAGCCAAAAAGTATAGGATAGGAATCTATGCTTTTCCCTTCTCCTTTTTGGGAATTGGCGACCCCTAGTCAGCTATACCAACTGGAAGGAAGGAGTGGTGAGGGGAGGGGATGGAAGGACCTGAGGGTGGAGAAACTGAACACTCGAGAAAGGAAAAGGAAGGAAAGTGAAACCACGGAGAGAGGAAGTGTGAAGGTTCAAAGGTATTCCAAGAATTAGAGAGTCCCTGCTTAAGGAATGGAAAGTGAGCAGAAGGAAGAGAAATCTGAATTTAAAATAGAAATCGGTCATCAGAATAACATGTAAAGAAGGCGGCAAGCAGTAAGATCTTTGTTAGAACTTACCTAAGAATAGAAAACTTAGAGCCTCTGTCAAATTACTACAAATTATAGGGACATATTTATACATCATATAATTATAAATATTATGTAATATATACACATAATTTCCATGAGCGTTAACTGGATGCTATAGTCAGAATTAGAATGCATTTTGGATTCTACTAACTATGCTGTTATGTGAACAGGGAATGTTGGTTCACTTGACCAACAGTGAAAGCTGAATGGTTTTTCAAATTCTCTTCAGATATTGCTATGGTAAGAAAGAATATTTTACAGCAACTGTAATCTCAAGAATGAATATATGTAATTTAAATTTTGGAAGGAGAAAATGTATGAAATATTTTCAGGGAAATTGAGGCTTGGGTCTACTTTTGTGATATGTTTGTACTCATGTTTTCTAACCATGAAATACTGAGTTCTGCTCAGCACCAGTGTCTGCTTAGTCACTAAGTTGTATACTAGTCTTTGTGACCCCATAGACTGGGGCACCCAGCACCTCTGTCCATGGGATTTTCCAAGCAAGAATACTGGGGTAGGTTGCTATTTCCATCTCAAAGGGGTCTTCCTGACCCAGGAATTGAACTCTCATCTCCTGTGTCTCCTGCATTGGCAGGTGGGTTCTTTACCACTGAGCCACTTGGGAAGCCCACTAGAGACTACCACACACACGCGCACACACAAACCCTGGCCTGATTATGCACACTTTACATTTGAGCTGGAAAATAAGCACCGGGCAAGTTTAAAATGTATTTCTTTTAAAGTTATTCTTTTGTGCTTTTTAGACTGTGACTAACCATAAGAGGCAATCAACCCAACTGACTTGACCTCAAAATGGCTATGTTTATTTGTTCGCCATGAAGACCTGATAGTCTTTCTATTATAACTTTTCTTTAGCAGAGGGAGAAGGGGCCTATTGTATCATTTTCAACGAAGTTCTTATAAAAGTTGAAAGTTGTTAAGAGTTCTCATCACAAGGGAAAAATTTATTTTTCTTTTTTAAAAAATCTATATAAGAATGTTCACTAAGTCTGTTGTGGTAATCATTCCATAATATATGTTGGTCAAGTCATTATGCTGTACCTCTTAAATTTATACCATCAGATCAGATCAGTCGCTCAGTCATGTCCGACTCTTTGCGACCCCATGAATCGCAGCACGCCAGGCCTCCCTGTCCATCACCAACTCACGGAGTTCACTCAGACTCATGTCCATCAAGTCAGTGATGCCATCCAGCCATCTCATCCTCTGTCTTCCCCTTCTCCTCCTGCCCCCAATCCCTCCCAGCATCAGAGTCTTTTCCAATGAGTCAACTCTTCGCATGAGGTGCCCAAAGTACTGGAGTTTCAGCTTTAGCATCATTCCTTCCAAAGAAATCCCAGGGCTGATCTCCTTCAGAATGGACTAGTTGGATCTCCTTGCAGTCCAAGGGACTCTCAAGAGTCTTCTCCAACACCACAGTTCAAAAGCATCAATTCTTCGGCTCTCAGCCTTCTTCACAGTCCAACTCTCACATCCATACATGACCACAGGAAAAGCCATAGCCTTGACTAGAAGGACCTTTGTTGGCAAAGTAATGTCTCTGCTTTTGAATATGCTACCTAGGTTGGTCATAACTTTCCTTCCAAGG
The DNA here is from genome assembly GCF_019923935.1 of Bubalus bubalis. Classification (NCBI taxonomy): domain Eukaryota; kingdom Metazoa; phylum Chordata; class Mammalia; order Artiodactyla; family Bovidae; genus Bubalus; species Bubalus bubalis. The sequence goes on from NC_059163.1 coordinate 22,600,234, forward strand.
AGTAAGCATCTTTTAATTTCATGGCTGCAATCACCATCTGCAGTGATTTTGGAGCCCAGAAAAATAAAGTCTGACACTGTTTCCACTGTTTCGCCATCTATTTCCCATGAAGTAGTGGGACCGGATGCCATGATCTTCGTTTTCTGAATGTTGAGCTTTAAGCCAACTTTTTCACTCTCCTCTTTCACTTTCATCAAGAGGCTTTTGAGTTCCTCTTCATTTTCTGCCATAAGGGTGGTATCATTTGCATATCTGAGGTTATTGATATTTCTCCCGGCAATCTTGATTCCAGCTTGTGTTTCTTCCAGCCCAGCGTTTCTCATGATGTACTCTGCATAGAAGTTAAATAAACAGGGTGACAATATACAACCTTGACGAACTCCTTTTCCTATTTGGAACCAGTCTGTTGTTCCATGTCCAGTTCTAACTGTTGCTTCCTGACCTGCATACAAATTTCTCAAGAGGCAGATCAGGTGATCTGGTATCCCCATCTCTTTCAGAATTGTCCACAGTTTATTGTGATCCACACAGTCAAAGGCGTTAGCATAGTCAATAAAGCAGAAATAGATGTTTTTATGGAACTCTCTTGCTTTTTCCATGATCCAGCAGATGTTGGCAATTTGATCTCTGGTTCCTCTGCCTTTTCTAAAACCAGCTTGAACATCAGGAAGTTCACGGTTCACATATTGCTGAAGCCTGGCTTGGAGAATTTTGAGCATTACTTTACTTGCGTGCAATTGTGTGGTAGTTTGAGCATTCTTTGGCATTGCCTTTCTTTGGGATTGGAATGAAAACTGACCTTTTCCAGTCCTGTGGCCACTGCTGAGTTTTCCAAATTTGCTGACATATTGAGAGCAGCACTTTCACAGCATCATCTTTCAGGATTTGGAATAGCTCAATTGGAATTCCATCACCTCCACTAGCTTTGTTCATAGTGATGCTTTCTAAGGCCCACTTGACTTCACATTCCAGGATGTCTGGCTCTAGGTCAGTGATCACACCATCGTGATTATCTGGGTCGTGAAGATCTTTTTGGTACAGTTCTGTGTATTCTTGCCATCTCTTCTCAATATCTTCTGCTTCTGTTAGGTCCATACCATTTCTGTCCTTTATCGAGCTCATCAATTATATCTTAATAAAATGAGAAAGAAAAATAAAAATGGTTAAAATTACATAAAACAAAATTTTATTTATTAATTTAAGCCTAAAAAATACGTATGTGGACCATTTCCAGGGTCGCTATGATGATTAAGTGAGAAAGTGTAAATGAAATGCTTTGGTAAGTACAAAGTGATAAAGAAATACAAACTCTATTATTATCCATATTTCTTCTAAAATAAAACTCATTGCAAATGTGCATTACTGATGACTCAACTAAATGAAAACAGTACATGATAAAATACATATGAAGAAAGATAATTCAGTTTCTACTTGTTTAGAAAAATTTGAAGTTTGGAAGATACAAATACTTAAAACAGAAAACCAAGTCATGTGGACCAAAGTTGGAAGAGGCAAAGTATTTACTACTGCTACTCTTACAAGGAGACAATTGCCTTTCCATCTTGGAAATTTATGATGGATTTACTCATGAAGAAAAATTTTGGTAGAAATGCATTTTATTTGCAAGACACATTTCAGAAGGAACAAGAAAATTAGACAAATAATAGCTTCATAATGTGGACTGTTAATAATAAATGATTTTGTAAAGATGGGGAAGTTTAGTAAAGAGACACAGTGCCTGAAACTAATATTACATTGCAAATTGTAAATCAACTATACTTCAAAAAGATTTTTTTAGAAAAAGAAAAAATAGATGGAAAAATAAAATAAAATTTAAGCCAGATCAAGTCAGTGAAGCTAAGAAAGGCCTTCACTAAAGGGAAGCAATAGAAGGTTATTATAATAATCCAGGCTTGATACCATCTTTGCATGGGCCAGGCAGTGTGGTAGTGGCAAAGATGATGAGATATGTATCATACTGTGATACATTTTGATGTGGAGCCAACAGGATTCATTGATAATTTGCATGAAGAATAGGAGAAAAATAGAGGAATGAAGGATAACTCCAAGGCTTTTAGTATGAGAAATTGTATATATTTTATGAAGAATAATCATATATCCCAGAGTCAAAAGTAATTCAGTGGGAAGAGAAGATTTGTCTTATATTTATATAAATCTCTTTACTATGTGAGTTAAAAGAGAAGTGGACTTTCTTATCTGCATTCAGTCCATTCTGACAGCATGTCACCTAAAGATTCTGAAACACTCAAGTGTGAGAGACTGAGATTATATGAAGTTGTACTGACATGATGGACTTTCCACAAGTGTCCTGGGGATATCTGAACGTTCAGAACTGTTGTGGTACACCAGGGATAAATGTTTAAGTTTGGGTACCTGTTTTGACTTCTAGAATATGACAATGACAATTGAATCGACTCAGATTTTCAGAGGTATAACGTTCCTCTAACTTTAATATTCATCTTCTATGCCTGGCAAAAAATGAGTATTCTTTAAATGTCCATTAAATAAATCACAGACTCCCTATACTATCATTGGTTGGAGATATTCATTATAACAATGTCAAGACTAATAGTGGGGTACCTAGTAGTTGGTTAGTTTTAAGCATCAATGTTCTTAGGAAAAACTGGACAAAGTAATTAATATGTAGTTTAAAGGTGTGTTGTATTTTATATTTTAATCCACACCAGTGGTGCATTCTTTACAGCTTTGGTTCAGATTTCTCTGACAAACAGCCTTCAGTTCAGTTCAATTCAGTCACTCAGTTGTTTCCAACTCTTTGCAACCACATGGACTGCAGCACGCCAGGCCTCCCTGCCCATCACCAACTCCTGGGACTTACTCAAACTCATGTCCATCGAGCTGGTGATGCCATCCAACCATCTCATCCTCTGTCATCCCCTTCTCCTCCCGCCTTCAATCTCTCCCAACATCAGGGTCTTTTCAAATGAGTCAGTGCTTCACATCAGGTGGCCATAGTATTGGAGTTTCAACTTCAGCATCAGTCCTTCTAATGAATATTCAGGACTGGTTTCCTTTAGGATTGACTGGTTGGATCTCCTTGCAGTCCAAGGGACTCTCAAGAGTCTTCTCCAACACCATAGTTCAAAAGCATCAATTCTTCAGCACTTAGCTTTCTTCATAGTCCAACTCTCACATCCATACATGGCTACTGGAAAAACCATAGCCTTGACTATAATTTCAGTTGAAAGAAAACCTAAAGCTCAGATCAAAGGTTTTAGCTGCTTCTGAATATTTTTCAAGGATAAGCCCCAGCTTCACTCACATTAGATGTCAAATAGACTAATTCATATTGTATGCAGTTTATTTGGAGCACTGAGCAACAAAATAATCCATTATTGTTTAACACTTTTAAAATAGTAATTACACTGTATGACAAGAATGACATTTTATTATGTTATATACAAATTAAATGCTAACATCATGTTCCCTAACTTAATAAAGAATGACTGTCAAAAATTTTAGCAAAATCATTATAATGACATACTAAAATTTTCCTCATTAAAGCCAATAGAAGATATAGATGCTCAATATTCCTTCAATTCAACATTTTCAAGATCCTAGCTTATGCAATAAGCCAGAAAAATAAATGAGGGATAAATCTTTGAAAGGAAGAAACAACACTGTCATCATTGAATGATGATATGATTACTGATGGAAAAATCATCTAAGAGGGTCACCTGACAAGCTATTAGAATGAATATTTAGAATTAATCCTTTTAGGTAGACAGGCACCAGGTCAGTCTTCAAAAATTAGCTTTCTTTTACACAAGCAATCATGAGAAATGGTGAAAGAATAAAAAATTTAATTCACAATATCAATAATTGTAGCATGACCATGAATAAACCTGGTAAGACCAGTCGTCTTAGGAAAATGCATTAACTGAAGAACATATTATGACCTAAAAATTTTAGATACATATATTCACTGAGAAGAAGACTGTACGTATCGTTTTGCCCCAGAATTAACATGTGAATTCAGTTTAATTCTCACTTTCAATAGGATTTTTCAGTAACCTTCACAAGCTAATTCTAAAATCAATGTGAGGGACTTCCCTGATGATACAGTGGCGAAGACTCCATGCTCCCAACACAGGGAGCCTGGGTTCGATCCCTAGTCAGGGAACCAGCTTCCGCATGCCACAACTAAGACCTGGCACAGCCAAATAAATAAATACATTTCTTTAAAAGAAAAAAAGGAAAACATGGTGTCTGTTTTCCTACACACCACAATGAAGACCCAGAGCAGTCAAATAAATAGGTAAATATTTAAGAACAACAAAAAAACTAATGTGAAAGAGTAAATCAAAATAGCGAAGGTAACTTTGTTATTAATTTTGCCATTTTAAGGAAGAAAAAAGAGTGTGATATGCCAGATAGCCAAATGTGTGCTACTTTTAAAAATGTGATATTGTATAAGTATCCATTAATAATGATAAATTAATAGTGAAGTGCCCAGAAATAATTCTGTGAAAGGAAATTTACATTATCATAAGAATAACATTTTAAATCAATAAGAAGATGTAACTACACATCAAAGGGTATAAAGAATATTCACCATCCATTTGGGAAAAAGAGTGAAATGAGATTTGTGCCTCACACACAAACCTAATCCTCATGAAATTTGAAGACAACAATTATAACAATAAAACTATATGAGAATTAGATGAAAATATAAGATATAAGATAGCTGGATGAACTATAAGTTTGGCGAGTAGAAGTGGTCTTTTTAAATGTTATTTATATTTGGCTGTGCTGGTTCTTCATTGCTGTGCGAGGACTTTCTCTAGTTGTGGCAAGCAGGGACCACTCTCTAATTGCAGTGTGCAGGCTTCTCCTTGCGGTGGCTTCTGCTGTCGTGGAGCAGAGGCTCTAGGGCCCAGGGGCTCAGTAGTTGCGGCGCACAGGCTTGGCTGCCCTGTGACCTGTGGAATCCTCCTGGACCAGGGATTGAACCTGTGTCCCCTGCATCGGCAGGTGAACTCTTAACCACTGGACCCCCAAGGAAATCCTGGAGTGATCTTCTTAACCAAGATACCAAAATTAAAGCTACAAGAGAAAGAATTGGTAAATTGACAGCTTAAAAATTAAAAATTTTTTACCACAGAGAAATTATAAAGTTAAAAGTCAAGAAATGAACTGGAAAAATAAATTTGCATAAATATAACTAGGCTTCCCTGGTGGCTCAGACGGTAACGAATCTGCCTACCATGCAGGAGACATGGGCTGGATTCCTGGGTGGGGATGATCCCTGGGAGAAGGGAATGGCTACCCATCCCAATATTTTTCTTTAGAGAATTCCATGGACAGAGGAGACTCATAGGCTACACTCCATGAAGTCACAAAGAGTGGGACATGACTGAGCAAGTAACACTTTCACTTTCACCTAGGAAGCACTTAGTATTCAAAATACATAAAATCTGCTCGAGATTAGAAAGAAAAAGCAAATGATGAAGTAGAAAAATGGGCAAAAAATATGAATAAGAAATGCACGAAAGAGGAAATACAAATGCTCACTAAAGGAATGGATAGAGGGTGAATGCGAATAGTACTAATAACTAGGCAAATGCAATTTCAGACATGAGATACCATAGAAATGACAAAAAAAAAATGTAAAGATAGGTAATGAATGTTGGCTTCAGTGTGGGAAGTCTGCTCTTCTCCAGTTGTTACTGGTTGAGAGGGCATTGGTGAGACCCTGAGAGAAGAGCCACTTGGCAGTATCAACTAATGTGTTCAATGCTTCTTCCCTATGACCTAGAGATTCTCTTCATAGAATCCTGTGGAGAGGAATGCTTGACCACATACAGGAGGATACACACACACACACACACACACACACACACACACACACACTGTTTCTAAGAGAAAAAAGGAAATGAACTGGACTTCTCTAGGAAAATGGCGAATTCAACTATAATCATTCTCAAAGACTTCATGCTGTAGATCAAAAGAATGAGAGAGATTTATAGGAACCAACTTGTAAATAATTCCAACACCTATTATTAAATCAAAATCAAGTACATAAATGACAGAACAATTTGTTGCATCTTATATTTATCTTTAAAACATGTGTACATAAAGCAAAATATAGGTATATATTCTATTAATAGGTGTTTGAAACATTTAAATGTAACTCTTTATTACAAGACCTATGTCAGAGGAGAATACATATAAAGTGTCATACCTTTGGGAAGGTTTGGATTATAGCGAGTTTCTGTAATATTTCAGTACTTTACATGGAGAAATTATTCATGTATTACATTCAAGTATGAAAATAACATAATATCAAAATTAAGTAGTACATGTAGAATGATTTTAACTTTTTTTTCAGATATCAAATATTTTCTTCAATAAGATCTTTTCAACATTGGTAAAAATTATGCTAAAGGGATCTTTGTTGTTAAAGGAATCATTTACATGAATGAGTGTCTAGTGAATGATACAGAGACAATCTTTTGGAAGCTAAGAATAAATCTCTCTACAATATTTCCCTTTAAATGCCTCCATTTCATAGAGAAATGAGATACTGCACTGCATTATTTCTGAGTTTAAAAACCATTAATCTGGGGTAAATTTTAATAACTGAAAATGTTTTAAAATCAATATAGTTATGGAGAGGACATTTATTGAACTGGGAGGCCAGAAAATTATACCTTTATGCCAGATGGTTTAGTGGAAAATACACAAGATTGTATATACACAAAGATATGTTTGTAAAGTTACTTTTTATGCACAAGTACTGTTACTAGTAATGTAATAGCAGTTAGTCTGATTCTTTCACACTAAAGTTATTGTTCAGCTGCTAGGTCATGTCTGACTCTTGGCAACCCCACAGATTATATTCCGCCAGGCTCCTCTGTCCATGGGATCTCCTAGGCAAGAATACTGGAGTGAGTTGCCATTTCTTTCTCCAGGGGATCTTCCCAGAACAGAGATCAAACCAGAGTCTCCTGCAGTGGTAGGCGGATTCTTTACCACTGAGCCTCCAGGGAAATCACACTAATACAGCATTGTAAAATCCATGAAAACTTTATGAAATAGTCACACGTATTCTATATACTAATGTTCAAAGAGATATTTAAATAATCAAAAAGTAATATAGACTTAGATATCTAATCATTTAAATGTCACAATAGAAAATATGCTTGAAACATAAGAACATATCAGTCTCAGAAAGATTTCAGGGGAAAAATGTTTGAAATATAGACATTTTTTTCTAGGAGGAGTCAAAAATTCCAATATGGGAAACAAAGGCATGTAAAAAAGATTCAATGGCAGGAATCACAGCTAAATTTTTCCATTTTTAAGGGAAATAAGTTGAAAAAGTGACCTCTAGTGGACTCTTAGCTTCATGTATAAAGCTGACTCCATTTAAAAAAAATAAAGGTTTTGTTATGAATATAAATTGCTGAGTATATAGATCTGGATAACATATTTTAAAAACACATTTAGTAATATAACGTATTTATTTTGATAGTTTGAAAAATTTGAAAATCATTATTTCAAAAGGAGTTCACAAATTCTCCTGATATAATCTAATATATTTAAAATAAACTTTAAAAAGTACGTTTCACACATGGAACAGTTTTTATTGACCAAAATGCATTTCTAGTTGGGCAGGACAGACACAGTCTAGACCCATGGGAATTGAGGGACAGGCTCCCATCAGCACTTGTTTCTGTGGACCCAGTGCTTCACTGCGTTCAACCTTCCACTTTTCCGGCCAACGGCACGCCGACAAACCTGACCCACAGCACTTGCTGGTTTCTAATAAGGCTGATCCATAAAAAAGAATGAAATAATGCCACCAGCAGCAACCTGGACGGGCCTAGACAGCGATTATCACACTAAGTGAAGCAAGTAAGAAAGAGAACAACGAACAGGATATCACTTATACATGGAATCTAAAATATGACACAAATGAACTTATCTGTGAAATAGACACAGAATAGACTGGCGGTTGCCAAGGGAGAGGGATGCAGGGGATGGATGGAGCGACAGTCTGGGATCAGCAGATGAAAACTAGTACGTTTAGGATGGGTAAGCAACAGTGTCCTACTGTATAGCACAGGGATATATATTCAATATCCTATGATAAACCACAATGGAAAATATGTGGAAAATAATTATATGTATAACTGAATCATGTTGCTGTACAGCAGAAATTAACACAACATTGTAAATCAACTGTATACCAAGAAAAAAAAATAGGGTGGATTCTCTGCAGGGGCCTAGACTCTCTGATGAATAAGTGACCCAAACCATCACCAGTTGTTTCCTGACTTCAGTATCTTGAAGGAAATTTCTTAAAAAGCACAAATTGGAAACAAGATGTTGATTTACAGTAGAGTGATAAAATAGTAAAAGTAAAAGAGGTCCCCACCAAGTTAAAGATGAGATTTCTTTTTTTAAATCACTCTGAAGATATTACTATTAAAAGAAAGAAGAGAATCATTTTTTTTTTCCAAAGAGCAAAAATAGTTTAGATGAAATTTCTCAAATATAAAAGGAAATATGTTCAGAAACCATATTTCCAAGTAAACATAGGAATCTTGTACCAGTTCCAAAGAGCATTGAAAATTCCTGGAATGATCATTTTACTTTCTAAACCAGAAAAACCGTAATTTTTTATTAGAGTTAAAATTAATTAAAAATTAAGTTCTGATAAGTTATGAATCAGTAATCATCTTGAGATGAGGAGATTTTCAGAAGGAAAACTTTACAGGTCCTTTTCAACTAATATAACATAGTTTTATGGGAAAAATAAGATTTCAGTAATGGGAAAATCTCTTCTACAGCCATTCTGAGAAATATTAATATGAAATGAGTGTGTGAGCATAGTATTACTTTCATCTACTGTCCATGTTTTGTTTTTTCTTCTTGGTCAATTCCCTTAGATTGAAAACTGCAGAACCACCAGTTTTTCATCCTTCTTGGTTTAAATTTTTCTAGCATCCAGGTAATTTAGGAGAAAAAAAAAAAGAGTCCTGAAACACTATTTAAAGAGATAGATAAGATGATTCTTTTCCAAGGTTAAACATAAGAGATTTGAAAGTGTTCTAAGTAGAATCATCTTTTAGGGCTCTAATAGGACAGTTTGCTAATCAAATTCATGCTTTTATTCTTTTTTTTTAATGTAGACTTCCTAGGGACCACTTGACAATTTGTCTCACCAGCCTGTTCAAGTGCTCAGAACCTACCTTACATGCTTAAGAAGCCAGCTTATCAGGACCTCCCATGCTGCTCACTCTAAACTTGAGTGAGCAAACAGGTCTGGCTGGTGTGCCCTAAAGGCCAGCATTCCTGGGCTCCACCAGACCACCAGGGAAGGGAGCTCTCTGGAGTGGTGAGCTTCCGAAGGAGACTTGAGGGAGTGGATTTTTACAGAAGATGTTGAAGGGAGATAAGGAACCTACTCTGTCAAGTGGAATCCATAGTTCAGACTCCAACTTTATTTGTCTTAGTTTTCCACCTACAATTCTCAAGAAATGATCCGTATCCCAGGAAGCCTCATATTAAAAAATGCTTTTTAATCCCAGTAAGCTCATATTTTGTGAAGCCTTTGTTTCTCAGATTAAGACGCTGTTAGAACCTTAAAGTAGTAACTGATGGGTATCTGTGAATTTTTTTTTTTTTTACTTAAAGTAGATTGTCTAAATTAGGCATCCTCCTCCGTATTATCCAGGACCTTGCTCACTGTTATGCGTACTACACACTGCAATTTGGAAAACTTACTGTGCTGAAATCCTGTCAGTTCATGGTTTTTGAAGACCAATGATCTCTCCCAAACACTGGTGACTGCGGCATAGTTAGTGTGTAAGAGGCCACTGAGGCCAAAGATTTTTAAAAATTATTGTACAAATTCTTATGTTAAACTATCTAAGCTTTGCTGTAGGAAAAAAAAATGCTTTTTAATATGCTGTCCAGGTTTGTCATAGCTTCCCAGTTTCCCATCCTCTTCTTTATACAGAGTACCAAAGACTCTTCAGGTCATTCACAAAAAAGGAGAAAGCCATTTATGAAGTTGAGAAACCCCAAGGAAATAGAAAACTCATGAAGACACAGGAAATGCAGTTATGAAAATAATCATTGTTATGCTCCTACTGCCTACTAGGTGGCTTGGACTTCCAAACTTCATCTCCAATCTTTACAACATGATGTGGTTTCCAACGTTCAGTTTACAGGGAAGAAAACTAGGTTCAGAAAAGTTAGGCGCTTACCAACAGTACATTCTGCACAGGACACTACCAAGAGTAGTAACTCTTGGAACAATGCCACGGTCTTTCTGTCTCCAATATCTTTTTCTGGAGTAAGAAAACCTATGGCATCCGGTCCCATCACTTCATGGGAAATAGATGGCAAAACAGTGGAAACAGTGTCAGACTTTATTTTTTGGGGCTCCAAAATCACTGCAGATGGTGACTGCAGCCATGAAACTAAAAGATGCTTTCTCCTTGGAAGGAAAGTTATGACCAACCTAGATAGCATATTCAAAAGCAGAGACATTACTTTGCCAGCAAAGGTCCGTCTAATCAAGGCTATGGTTTTTCCAGTGGTCACGTATGGATGTGAGAGTTGGACTGTGAAGAAAGCTGAGAGCCGAAGAATTGATGCTTTTGAACTGTGGTGTTGGAGAAGACTCTTGAGAGTCCCTTGGACTTCAAGGAGATCCAACCAGTCCATTCTAAAGGAGATCAGTCCTGGATGTTCTTTGGAAGGAATGATGCTAAAGCTGAAACTCCAGTACTTTGGCCGAGTTGACTCATTGGAAAAGACTCTGATGCTGGGAGGGATTGGGGGCAAGAGGAGAAGGGGAGGACAGAGGATGAGATGGCTGGATGGCATCACTGACTTGATGGACGTGAGTTTGAGTGAACTCCGGGAATTGGTGATGAACAGGGAGGCCTGGTGTGCTGCGACTCATGGGGTCGCAAAGAGTGGGACACAACTGAGTGACTGAACTGAACTGAACTGAACTGAAGAAAACCTAGAAAAGCAAGGAAGGGCAGTGGTCATTCCCTAAGTCATCAGTAATTCCAACATCTGAATGTTGTTGTTCAGTTGCTAAGTTGCGTCTGACTCTTTGCAACCTCATGGACTGCAGCACACCAGACTCCTCTGTCCTCCACCATCTCCCAGAGTTTGCTCAAATTCATGTCTATTAAATCAGTGGTGCTAGTTAACCATTTCATACTCTGCCACCCCCTTCTCCTTTTGCCTTCAATCTTTCCCAGCTTCAGGGTCTTTTCCAAAGAGTCAGCTCTTCCCATCAAGTGGCCAAAGTATTGTAACATCAGCTTCAGTATCAGTCCTTCCAATGAATATTCAGGGTTGATTTCCTTTCAGATTGACTGCTTTCACCTCCTTGTAGTCTCAAAGGACTCTCAAGAATCTTCTCCAGCACCACAATTCAAAAGCATCAGTTCTTCAGCACTCAGCCTTCTTTATGGTCCAGCTTTCACATTTGTACATGACTACTGGAAAAAACATACCTTTGACTGTACAGAACTTTGTCAGCAAAGTAATATATCTGGTTTTTAATATGCTGTCTAGGTTTGTCATAGTTTTCCTTCCAAAGAGTCTTTGAATTTCATGGCCAGAGTCAGCATCCGCAGTGATTTTGGAGCCCGAGAAAATGAAATCTGTCATCGCTTCCACTTTTTTCCCTTCAATTTGCCATGAAGTGATGGGACTAGATGTCATGATCTTAGGTTTTTGAATGCTGAGTTTCAAGCCAGCTTTTTTTTCTGCTCTTTCACTTTCATCAAGAGGCTCTTTAGTTCCTCTTCATTTTCTGCCATTAGAGAGGTATCGTCTACATATCTGAGGTTGATATTTCTCCCAGTAATCTTGATTCCAGCTGTGAGTCATCCAGCCAAGACATTTTACATGATGTACTCTGCATAGAAGTTAAATAAGCAGGGTGATGATATACAGCCTTGTCATATTCCTTTCCCAATTTTGAACCAGTCAGTTGTTCCAAGTCCAGTTCTAACTGCTGCTTTTTGATTTGCATATGGGTTTCTCACAAGACAGTTAAGGCAATCCGATAACTGCATCTTTTTAAGAATTTTCCAGTTTGTTTTGATCCACACAGTCAAAGGCTTTGATGTAGTCAATGAAGCAGAAGTAGATATTTTTCTGGAATTCCTTTGCTTTCTTCATGATCCAACAAATGTTGGCAATTTGATCTCTGGTTCCTCTGCCTTTTCTAAACCCAGTATGTATATCTGGAAGTTCTCGGTTCACGTACTGTTGAAGTCTTGCTTGAAGAATTTTGAGCATTACCTTGCTAGCATGTGAAATGAGTGCAGTTGTACACTAGTTTGAACATTATTTGACATGGCCTTTCTTTGGTATTGGAATGAAAACTGACTTTTTTCCGTCTTGTGGCCTCTGCTGAGTTTTCTAAATTTGTTGGCATATTGAATGTAGCACTTTAATAGCATCATCTTTTAGGATTTTAAATAGCTCAGCTGGAATTCCATTACCTCCACTAGCTTTGTTTGTAGTAATGCTTCCTAAGGCCCACTTGACTTCACATTCCAGGATGTCCGGCTCTAAGTGAGTGACCACACCATCATGGTTATCCAGGTCATTAAGACCTTTTTTGTATAGTTTTTCCATGTATTCTTGCCACCTCTTCATAATCTCTTCTGCTTCTGTTAGGTCTGAACTGTTTCCATCTTTTATTGTGTCCATCCTTGCATGAAATGTTCCCTTGATATCTCCAATTTTCTTGAAGAGATCTCTAGCCTTTCCCAGTTTATTTTTTTCCCCTCTATTTCTTTGCATTGTTCATTTAAGAAGGCCTTCTTATTCCTCCTTGCTATTCTCTGGAACTCTGCATTCAGTTGAGTATATCCTCTCTTTTCTCCTTTGCCTTTTGCTTCTCTTCTTTCCTCAGCTATTTGTAAAGCCTCCTCAGGCAACCACTTTGCTTCTTGCATTTCTTTTTCTTTGGGATGGATTTGGTCACTGCCTCCTGTACAGTGTTATGAACCTCCAGCCATAGTTCTTCAGGTACTCTGTCTACCAGATGTAATCAGAGTTATAAAAGACAGCAGATACAAGCCCCAAATGAAGCCTCCACCTCTAAGGTTGAGAAAGCCGTTTAGGCAGCTTGTGTAGCCTGTCAATTAAGATGCTTTTCAGAGTACAGCAACAAGAGCACAAACAACTGTTCTGACTTGAGGTACTGAAAAAGGAACAAAGACTTTGAATCTCTCAGGCATTTGTTTGACTGACTCTTCAACACTAGAGTATTCTAGGCTGCATGCCAAATGAATGTTTGGTTGAATATAAATAAGCTTATTATCATGCACATGTGTAAATGTATATAATAGAACTGAAGCTTAACATAACATTTTATACCTAGGCAGACCAATATTTTACCAGAAAGGACCATGGTCAATTTTGCCTGTATTTCTGGGACATGTTTCTATCTTAACACTCAGAATTCTAAGTGTGAGCAATATTTCCAAATATCTCAGTATCTTAAAACTGCTTTCTATTAGAAGCCATAGAAAATGCCTGGAATTTCACAAGTATGACTTCAGAAATTTCTTTTCATTTATTATGACAAAAACCTTTGACTTTTTAAATTCATCTTCCCTGGAATGTGTATCAAATGAAAGTGCATTTGGATAATAAAAAGAAAAAAATCAAGGCAGTCTAAACAAAGTTACCTTACAAAGTACCCATTCCATGGGTCTGTACTTAGGATGCCTTCTTTAGACTAAATGGAACGTTTTCATAATAGATTACTAGCTGTTGTGCTTAGTCGCTCAGTCGTGTCCGACTCTTTGACACCCCACAGACTGTAGCCCACCAGGCTCCTCTGTCCACGGAGATTCTCCAGGGAAGTGGAGAATAGATTACCATCCTCCAGGGGATCTTCCCAACCCAGGGATTGAACCCAGGTCTCCCACATTGCAGGCAGATTCTTTACCCTCTGAGCCACCAAGAAAGTCTAGATTGCTAGAGAGGGAATCATTCATTATTACACAATATTATAATAATAGATTACTAGAGAGGGAATCATATTATTATTACACTGTTCTAGTACAATGCAGGGGAAAATGCTACCTTAAAGAGAACAATAATGGTAATTAGTTGACAGATGTATCTGTTCAAGGAACAGATATATTAAATTATGTTGAAATTTAAGTCATAGATCAATCTGAGTTTCTCCCCAAACCTATAGAAATTGCTTCCCTAATGACATGTGTCATGACCTTTAATTTGTCCTTGTCAAGTACAACTGTTGTTTCAAGCATGCAGTACCCCTCTCTCATATTCTATTGCTGAAACTACCTTCCTATTGAGAAATTTGACACTATATAATAGGCTGGTGACATTGACAATGAAAGTGATGTGAAGCAGCCATATAATCTGACAGAATAAACAGTATTTCACATTGTTAACTGAAATTTTTTACCTCTGAAACTTGGGGAATCTGGTTATCTGTGTAGAAAAAACAATAGAGGAGAAAGTTACATATTCTAAGAAGGCACATAGTTTCTAGCTGCATATTTGAGACTGAGAACATCATTTTTCTTCGGTGTTGCTTGTTTGAAAATAGAATGGGCAACAAATACCACAATATGCACCTAATAATCAATTATTACAAAAAGTTTCTAGGAAGAAAAAATGAGACCCTAGATGTCTTCTCTGTTCTCTTCAACTGTCAGAAGCAACTTTCTGAGCTTTTATTAGAATAAGTTTACTCTGGAAAATTAGCCATTTCTCTCTCTCTCTCTTTTTATTTTTCCTTTCTTTCCTCTTTTCAGGGGGTGAGGGTAGGACAGAAAAAAGGAGAAATAAGGGAACTTACTGGTGCTTCCCTAGTGTCTCAGATGGTGAAGAATCTGCCCACAGTGCAGGAGACCTGGGTTCAATTCCTGGGTTGGGAAGATCCCCTGGAGAAGGGAATGGCAACCCATTCTAGTATTCTTGCCTGGAGAATTCCATGGACAGAAATGCCTAGTGGGCTAAAGTCCATGGGGGTCACAAAAAATTGGACATGACTGAGTGACTACTGAGAGAGAGAAGGGAAGTACTAGAAATAATATAATTAGCATTTCTGGCTGCCTTATCTTTGGATGAAGCCTCAAACAAAAGTTTGCTATCAACCACTCATATGTCTTCTATTTTCTTAAAGCTCATATAAATGCAATTTCTCATAGATATTTAAAAGTTGAATGATTATAGCAAACTATGTATCTGCAGTATTTCACAACACCTACTAAGTTAGCATGCTTATTTCCCGTAGAGAGATTGACATTTGCACAGTAAGTCCATCCCACTTGAAAGAGAAAGACTTTCTACATTAATGCTGTACAGCAAGAAATCATATCCAACAATTTGAGCCAAAACAATTTGATAACTTAAGCTCCCTGAATTACATCACCTGAAATAGGACCTTTTCAGAGAGCATACATACAGTAGGGTTAACCAGTGAAGGACTGTGGCATTCTTGGGACATACCAAGGGCTATTGAAAAAGAAGTATCTTTAAACTCTCCTTGCCTTCCCTGGCCTATGGTAAGAAAGTCTTCGTGCTTATTAAAGGTCAACAACAGTAAATCAGTTACTAGCAACTTCCTAAAACTTCAGGACAGGAAACAATAAAGGATGCTATATCCAAATAGAAGCTCCAAGGATAACTTAGCTGGATAGACTGTAATTCCTGAAGTTAAAATTAGCCAGGTCACCTTACTCTTACGGAAAAAAACCCTGGGGAACCTGGCAACCAAATAAATAGATAGGAACTTCCTTCCCATTAATAAGCTTCTTTCAGTTCTGTGCTGAAACATTACTCCAAAGACATGCACTTACTAACTCGCTAACACTGCTTTCTAAACCAAGTTTGGGCACTGTCCTAATTATTACAAAGATCCTGAGCTTAATAACTATAAATACGTATTATAGAGATATACGCTCAACATATTAGAATTGAAAATGTCTTATAAGTCATGTCACTCAACCTTACTTTTTTTTTTAGATGAGGACAGGGTTCAGAGCTGTGACTTGCCAAAGCTCAGTCAGCTATATTCACACTGGTTGCTTACTATATATTACTGAATTTTTGTGGGTGGTAAATGTTTTTAATATTTAGCTGTAAATGCTTTTGTCACTTTTTCTAAATATCTTTGATAAAAATAAAGTTCAGCTTTACCACTCAGCATTTAGTATATGGATATCAGACATAAGAGACCAGGGTTCAATCCCTGGGTCAGGAAAATTCCCCAGAGGAGGGCACAGCAACCCACTCCAGTATTCTTGCTTGGAGAATCCCATGGACAGAGGAGCCTGGTGGGCTACAGTCCATAGGGTCGCAAAAAGTCAGACAGGACTGAAGCGACTTAGCACATAAAGTGAGTGAAGTCACTCAGTCGTGTTCGACTCTTTGTGACCCCACAGATTGTAGCCTACCAGGCTCCTCAGTCCATGGAATTTTCCAGGCAAGAGTACTGGAGTGGGTTGCCATTTCCTTCTCCAGAGGATCTTCCCAACCCAGGGATTGAACCCGGGTCTCCTGCATTGCAGGCAGACGCTTTACCGTCTGAGCCACCAGGGAAGCACATAAGTAATAACTAAATAAAAGTAAGGAATATATAAAAGTCAGAAATGGTATTGCAGCTGAACTTGGAAAATATCCTTTCACTAACAAAGCAGAATTATTTATGATTCAAAAACATTTAAAAACATTTCTTGTACTAACAATTTTGTAGTTAAAAATCTAAATTACAAGCCAGTGATTCTGCTTATTTTCCACTAGGTGGCAATATATCTTTTTCTTTACAGTTTAAATGTGTTTTCCAGGGTATGATGAAAATACTTCTTGGAGTAGTTTTCCTTCTTAGTTGACCCAACTGAAATGAAGACTTAAAGAAATCCTAAGAAAGAGAGGTAAGAAATTTGGGATGTACTAGGATAGGGGACAGAATTGTCTAATAAAACCCAGAAATAAAATGAATAAATTTTGCTTCACATAGGCTCTTATTAAAATTTAGATTAAATTTATATGACCACATTAAAAATTTGGTAGTGATTTATTGTTACATTGAAATCAGGTTTGTTATTTATTATTAGTAGCAAAAAGCACGAAATTTTCTTAGTCCTGCTTAAAACATCATCTTTAAGATGAGGTCATAGTATTCTCAACTATAATACGTATTTCCATAGCCTATCTCCAATCAAGACTTTGAAAAGAAATACACATTAAGTCACAGTGACTCAGTGGTAAAGGATCCACCTGCCAATGCAGGAGACATAAGAGACGCAGATTAAATGCCCAGGTCAGGAAGATCTGGGTAGGAAATGGCAACCCACTCCAGCATTCTTGCCTGGAGAATTCCATGGACAGAGGAGCCTGGCGGGCTACAGTCCATGGCATTGCAAAGAGTTGGACACAACCGAGCCACTAACACATGCACACTAGAGATAAGTTGGTTCTGAATGAATAATAAGACAAATACTATTTTCTTTAATTAAAAAAATGTTATTTATTTACTTTTGGCTGTGCTGGGTCTTTGTTGCTGCATAAGGGCTTTGTCTAGTTGCAGTGCATGGGCTTCTCACTGCTGTGGCTTCTCTTTTGCAAAGCACAGGCTCAGGCTCTATGGCATGGCTTCAGTAGTTGTGGGCACAGGCTTAGCTGCCCCGTGGCATGTGGAATCTTCATGAACCAGGGACCGAACCTGCCCTGGCAGGTGGATTCTTTACCACTGGACCACTGGGGAAGTCCAATATTTTCTGTAAAGTCATAGAATTTTCAGTAAACTGTTTGACTTTATATATATATATATATATATATATATATATATATAATTTTTTTTTTTTTTAGCTTTCGAGGGCTATCATAACAAAATACCACAGACTGGAGGAAATTTATTTTCTCTCAGTTCTGGAAGTTAGAAGTCCAAGGTCAAGATGTTGGCAGGGTTGGTCTTGTCTGAGGCTTCTTTCCGTGGCTCCCAGGAAGCAGTCTTCTGTGTCCTCACACGGTTGAATCCCTGTGTTGTGTATGTCTAAGTCTCTTTATACAAGGCCTCCCGTCATGGTGGATTAGAATCCACCCCTAAGATCCTATTTTAATTACCTCTTTAAAGTCTATCTGAAAATACAGGCACATTCTGCGATACTAAGGGTTAGGAACTCAACACATGAATTTCACGGGGGGATGACAATGCAGACCATAAGGACTAGTAAAAGTACACACAGAATGCCCCGTTTTCTAAACTGTGGTGTGGTGGTGGAACCAAAAATCCTAGCTTGGAGGTCTGAGTTCTAGAGCCAAGGAAGGATCTTAGAGATAATCTATTTCACTGATTCTTCACGTTTGCCAGACAAAAGAACTTTCAAAGCACACCAACGCCTGATCCCAGACCCAGACATTCTGGTGAATTAATTTGGGATGGCACCAGTCATGAACATTTTAAAAAACTTCCCAATTATTTCTGAGACCTGAGCAGAGAATCACTAATTTAAAATGCTTATTTATAATATTTATTTGGCTGTATCAGGTCCTTGTTGTGGCATTCCAGCTCTAGTTCTCGGATCAGGGATGGAACCCAGACCCCCTACATTGGGAACGTGGAGTCATAATCACTGGGCCACCTGGGAAGTCCCAAGAATCACTGATTTTAGACAAATATTTCCCAAAAGTGATTAGAGAATCACCCAATAGGTTTATGAACATGGAAATTCCTATACATGGGCCATTGCTGCCTTCATTCTGAATCTCCAGAAATGGAGCCAAGTCCATTTATCAAGTGCCCTAGGAATTATTATGAACCCCAAAGTCTGAGAAGCTAGTTTTCACCCTCTCATCTTACAGGTCAAAGGGCTGAGGCTCCGTGAAGTTAGTTTATCCAAGGTCACCCAGCTAGAGAAAGGCAGAACCAGAAGGAGATTAGATGTTAGATCTCTTGAAACCTAATCTAATTTTTTTAGCCGGATTCTCTGTGCTGGTAAAGCACTGTGTGGACGTTAAAACGATCTTGCAGCTCTGGTCCCAGTCCTAAACTGCAGCTACCCTTGAATTCAGGCATGTTCTGACAAATCTGGAAGCCCAATAGGATCATTACAGTGATATTTCCATTAAAAAGGTTCCAGGAGCCTGTATTGTGTTCAGGGACAATGGGCAGCATCAGAACTGATGGGTTATTGTGAATTCAGCCTTCTACCCTGCTGCCAGGCCCCGCTGGCCTCACCTCCTCAGATGCAGGCCTGAGTCCTGGGTGGCAAATTCAGGGAGGTGAAGCCAGTGGAGGAGACTGTTGCCCTGGCACCAGCGGTAGCAGCAGGAGTTGGTGGCTTAGAATCACTCGCCGTCAGAAAGCAGCAGTCTCTTTTCAGTCATCAGCTGGCAGAGGAGCAGCAGTTGTTGACGGGTGAGCTGGAACAGCAGCTCAAGAGATTTTCAATTCTGTTGCTACAATCCATCCAAAATCCATGGGCAAAGAGAGCTCTTAGGAGCTTGGTGTCAGGCTGTGAGTTGGTGGAGGCTGTGGACACACATACAAATAAGTTGTGACATGATTTTAGACAACCTAATGTATCAGAATCCAAAAAATAAGCATCAAATCCCTCAAGAGGTGATAATCCATGTATATTGAATTCTTTTCCATAAAGATGTAGCTTGAAGGTTTTGTTTAACAGAGGCTTTCTTATGCATATAGGGGCTTCCGGGTGGTGCTAGGGGTAAAGAACCTGCCTGCCAATGCAGAAGATGTAAGAGATGCGGGTTCAATCCCTGGGTCTGGAAGATCCCCTGGAGGAGGGCATGGCAACCCACTCCAATATTCTTGCCTCGAAAATCCCATGGACAGAGGAGCCTGATGGGCTACAGTCCATAGAGTTGCACAGAGTCGGACACGACTGAAGAGACTTAGCATGCGCTCTTATGCATTTATATTTTGTTGTTACTGTTCAGAATAACCAGACTTGAATGAGAAAAGAACAACAAAATGTTGGCATGTTATGAAACACCAGAAATGGGGGGTGGGTATGGATCTGAAACTAAGATAGATGTCACTGAAGAGTTTTTTAATTTAGTGTATAATTCAGTTTAGCCTCAGTATTTCAGTACGGTTCAGTCGCTCAGTCATGTCCGACTCTTTGCAACCCCATGGACTGCAGCACACCAGGCCTCCCTGTCCATCACCAACTCCCAGAAAAAACTCAAACTCATGTCCATCCAGCTGGTGATGCCATCCAACCATCTCATCCTCTGTTGTCCCCTTCTCCTCCTGCCTTCAATCTTTCCCAGCATCAGGGTCTTTTCAAATGAGTCAATTCTTTGCATCAGGTGGCCAAAGTATTGAAGTTTCAGCTTCAGCATCAGTCCTTCCAAAGAATATTCAGGACTGATTTCCTTTAGGATGGACTGGTTGTATCTCCTTGCAGTCCAAGGGACTCTCAAGGGTCTTCTCCAACATCACAGTTCAAAAGTATCAATTCTTCAGTGCTTGGCTTCCTTTATAGTCTAACTCTCACGTTCATACATGACTACTGGAAAAACCATAGCTTTAACTGGATGGAACTTTGTTGGCAAAGTAATGTATCTGCTTTTTAATATGCTGTCTAGGTTGGTCATAACTTTTCTTCCAAGGAGTAAGTGTCTTTTAATTTCATGGCTGTAGTCATCATCTGCAGTGATTTTGGAGCCCAGAAAAATAAAGTCTGTCACTGTTTCCACTGTTTCCCCATCTATTTGCCATGAAGTAATGGGACCAGATGCCATGATCTACGTTTTCTGAATGTTGAATTTTAAGCCAAGCTTTCACTCTCCTCTTTCACTTTCGTAAAAAAGCTCTTTAGTTCTTCTTTACTTTCTGTCATAAGTGTGGTGTTATCTGCATATCTGAGGTTATTGATATTTCTCCCTGCAGTCTTGATTCCAGCTTGTGCTTCATCCAGCCCAGCATTTCTCATGATGTACTCTACATATAAGTTAAATAAGCAGGATGACAATATACAGCCTTGATGTACTCCTTTCCCTATTTGGAACCAGTCTGTTGTTCCATGTCCAGTTCTACTGTTGCTTCCTGACCTGCATACAGATTTCTCAAGAGGCAGGTCAAGTGGTCTGGTATTCCCATCTCACAAAATGTGGTCCACTAGAGAAGGGAATGGCAAACCACTTCAGTATTCTTGCCTTGAGAACCCCACGAACAGTATTTCAGAGACATAGCAATTTTCTAGACTGAGGACACATCTGTTTTAATTTAAGTTTCTATAGGACTGGTTGCTGTTCTAACCCTGCAGTGTGTTTCTCAAAGTGTGGATCCAGAACCACCTGCTCTAGAATTACCTAATGATTATCTACAATGCAAGATTCTCATGCTTGTTGTTGCTGTTGTTCAGTCACTAGGTCAGGTCCAACTCTGCAACTCCATGGGCTGCAGCAGGTCAGGTCCCTCTGTTCTCCACTATCTCCCAGAGTTTGCGCAAATTCATGTCCATTGAGTCTATGATGCTATCTAAACATCTCATCCTCTGCAGCTCCTTCTCATGAAATCTACCCAATTTCTAGAGATGAGTTTGAGAATCTGCATTTTTCACAGCTACCTAGGTGATTTAATGAGATCACTCCTTCTAGGGTCTCTGTAATGTCTGAAGTTATTACAGAAGTTGTTACCTGAGGTCCCCTTTTCCTCAGTATCCTTACCTGATTTTTCCAGTTGACCATGCTCTTGGGTCCTTGAGTTCAGTTCAGTTCAGTTCAGCTCAGTTGCTCAGTCGAGTTCGACTCTTTGTGACCCCATGGACTGCAGCACATCAGGCTTCC
This sequence comes from Bubalus bubalis, assembly GCF_019923935.1. Lineage (NCBI taxonomy): Eukaryota > Metazoa > Chordata > Mammalia > Artiodactyla > Bovidae > Bubalus > Bubalus bubalis. The sequence goes on from NC_059163.1 coordinate 22,622,074, forward strand.
CTAACCATCACCAACTCTGGGGGCCTACTCAAACTCATGTCCATCGTGCTGGTGATGCCATCCAACCATCTCATCCTCTGTCATCCCCTTTTCCTTCTGCCTTCAATCTTTCTCAGAATCAGGGTCTTTTCCAATGAATCTGTTCTTCGTACCAGGTGGCCAAAGTATTGGTCCCTGAGTAGGCTGTCATAAATAGTTGATATGACAAAGACTCTGAAACTGTACTTATTAAAATTTAAATTTTTTCTTCTGCAGTGTGTTCAAAGAAAAGCCACCATCCCCAAAAAGAGAGAGATTTGTGCTATCTGCAGTCCCAAGTCCCTGTTTTTGAGCTGTTATAAAATTGGCTTAATATCAAAGAAGATGTGTTTTGACTATTGGAAAGATTTAAGAAATTCAGATGTGAGCTTCTGGCAATCATGTAACTTGATGAAACTTGTCTTATACCATGTCATTCCCTTTACTATGCACAGAGTTAGTTTTTTGCCATTCCCTTTACTATGCATGGAGTTAGATGTTTGAAAGGTAGGTTTTCTAAATATTTCCCTGGTTTTAAGTTTAGGCATGTTTGGAGGCTTATAATATGCACTTTCGAGTGCAGTCTCAAAATCAGAGATCTCTAATTTGAAAGCAGTTTCAGGCATTATCACCCCCAGAAGGGGAGTACCTCTACATACCAATGCCTCATCTTTCCTTAGGTTGTTCCAAAATTAGAAATTAAGTCCCCAAATGCAAATGAGGTAAAAGAAAATGCTTTCAAATAAATTCAAACTTTTTTGTCTTACTACTGATTCATACTGGTGGGAATTTTCTATACCATCTCTTTGCTGGAGGGGAAAGGACTAAGGGAGATCTGACAAAGTCAAATGGCAGAAGCAACTGAGGATGAAGCGTTCTGAGATGGAATTCAGAGAGCAGATTATATGTTCATGAAGATAAACTTCATGGCATTCACTATTGACTTCTATCCAGCCCTGCTAAAGTAAACAGTTTAACTTATACTTTCTCCAAAATATTTTAATATAGAAGTCTAAGTGACTCTTCTTTCTAGGAGAGACCCTGCAGGGATATTCCTTTCCTTTTCTTTTCTCCACCTTCATTTGCCTCCTACACTGGAACCTCTGAACCTAGAGGAGCCTATGGATACTTGGATTTTTCTAACTGTGATTTGCATCATTTTGGGGGCTGGGTGTCGCTGTTTGGCTATGTTTTCCTTTTTCAAAGACCCAGTGAAATCTGGCCAGAGGGGAAAACAGATCTTAACTCAATTGTTTTGAAGGGGAAAAGCCATCAAATGCTTTTTTTTTTTTTTAAGTTTCACACTTCACCAAAAAATTACTAAACACAGAAAAAGCTACTTTGAGTTCTACAAGCAATGGTGTAACACAGGCACACCCAATAGAGATGAATCCCTAAAGAAAAGTATAATCATGCTACACTTTTCCAGATTCCAACCCCCACAGCTGATGTGCTCTGGGATGTTGCTCAAGGGTGGGACTGTTTTCTGGATTTCTCCCCTAAAATCCACATCCCTGCCTTTCTTCAGGAAAAAAAAAAAAGCAAAAACAAAAAATGATGGGGACAAAAGAAATTTGGAATCAATGGCTAGACATCTGAAGTGAAGGGCTGAAGATCTGATAGAGTTAGTCTCTTTCTTCCTGTGTTTTTTTCCCTTCCAAATCTCATTCCTATTCTTGGTTTACAAAGGCTCTTAATATTTCCTTGAAAAATTTACTCCCTGGAGAATTTGAGAAAGAGAAGATAGCATAGGCATCCATCCTTCAAGTCTCCATTTTAACAGAGGGGAAATGCACAATTAAATAATGCATTCTAGCTCAAAATACATTTTAAAACACTGAACAACATAAGCTGGAGTCAGTTGTTCAATTGCTAAGTCACGTCCGACCTTTTGCTACTCCAAGAACTGCAGCACTCCAGGCTTCTCTGTCTTTGACCAGTTCCCAGAGTTTGCTCAGACTCATGTCCACTGAGTTGGTGATGCCAACCAATTTAATTCTCTGTCATCCTCTTCTCCTCTTGTCTTCAATCTTTCCCAGCATCAGGGTCTCATATCCAATGAATCAGCTCTTTTTATTAGGTGGCCAAAGTATTGGAGCTTCAGCTTCAGCATCAATCCAAAACATGAGCTGGAGTCAGAGTTCCCCTCCAAGATATTGACTCATGGATTAGTATCATTCATGGATCTCCATGATCTGCAGACCCAGAGTTGTCTTCATTAAGCACTAAGACATCTTTCTAAGCAAGATGCCATTTGTTACATGGTACTCAGGAAGAGAAATGGGCTACTGTTCTGCGTTTTGTTCATCTTTTCTACAGCAAGGGAAATGATAACTAGCCCTTCTCTTACAGCCATTTTCACTCTTGGTGTTTTGCTTACACGTAACTTTTAAGTACTGGGAACATACTGTACTTACCATTTAAGATTATTCTGGCTAAGACAATTAAAACTACATACCCCTGGATGGATCTGTAAGCTTGCTTGATTTTACTTCTTGAATATTTTTCCAGTGACCCTTCTGTAATTTTAGGACATAGGAAGAAACATTGAGTAGTTAAATACACATCCACAAAACCAAACCAGCTGTTACTCCCACCTCTGCTTACAAATGAACAAAGATCATTAAAGAAAGTCAAGGCCACAAATGACTTGTTATAGAGGAAGGTACCTGAGGATTTCTTATAGAAGTTCCTGACCATCTGAGGAAGATAAGTTGAGGCTAATTTCTTTCTCCAACTGGGAAGTCTATCGTGTGTGATAGTATGAAAAGCTTCTACGTGAATGATTTTATTTGCTTTTCAAGACACATCTATATGATAAGCTCACAGGTAGAATTATTCACAAGCTCAAGTAAACTGAGATGCATAGATGGAAAGGCCACAGAACTCCAAGCAAGCTTTCTGACTTAGGAGGCACTATTCTTTCCATTACTTTATGGTATTGAATCTCAGCTTTCTGTTCCTAGATGACAGTCATACCAACCACACAGTTTTAAAACTTGATGGAGTAGAATCCTTACTAGGCTTCTTCCTGGGTAGGTTGTGAGAATTATACCAAGTCAATATGTGAAAAGTACTTAGAATAGTGTCTACCAGTTCTGTGTCTACGTGTGTACTAGAATGGATATGTACATTTGTATATATAATACACATGTGTACATAATTTATACATATATAAGTGTAAATATATATTATGTGTGCAAACACGTACACACATACATTCTAGTACATACACACAACTTGACAACAGATGCACACGTGCGTGCTAAGTTGCTTTAGTCATGTCTGACTCTCTGCGACCCTATGAACTGTAGCCCTGCAGGCTCCTCTGTCCATAGGATTCTCAGGCAAGAATACTGGAGTGGGTTGCCATTCCCTCCTTCAAGGGATCTTCCAGACCCAGGGATTGAACCCACACCTCTTATGTCTCCTGCATTGGTAGGTGGGTTCTTTACCACTAGTGGCACCTGGGAATCCTTGAAAAGGCATATGTAAATAACAATTATAACCAGATTAGCTATTCAAGTAGAACAGCTTACCAGATCTCTAACCCTCAGTTTAGTTCAGTTCAGTTGCTCAGTTGTGTCCAAATCTTTGTGACCCCATGGACTGCAGCACGCCAGGCCTCCCTGTCCATCACCGACTCCTGGAGTTTACTCAAACTCATGTCCATTGAGTCGGTGATGCCATACAACCATCTCTTCCTCAGTTGTCCCCTTCTCCTCCCTCCTTCAATCTTTTCCAGCATCAGGGTCTTTTCAGATGAGTCAGTTCTTCACATCAAGTGGCCGAAGTATTGGAGTTTCAGCTTCAGCATCAGTCCTTCCAGTGAACACCTAGGACTGATCTCCTTTAGGACTGGGTGGATCTCCTTGCAGTCCAAGGGGCTCTTAAGAGTCTTCTCCAACACCACAGTTCAAAAGCATCAATTCTTCAGCACTCAGATTTCTTTATAGTCCAACTCTCACATCCATACATGACTACTGGGAAAACCATAGCTTTGACTAGATGGACCTTTGTTGGCCCTAGAGAGTTTTAAAAAATAAAAATTTAAAAGAACTTTCTCTTTAGTTTCTTCATCCTCTTGCTCTGGAGAATAGCTATGTTTCTAAAAGTTTTAAGTCCAATTTAAAGTTTTTAAAAAAAGTAAAATTTGCCTTAGGAATAGGATCTGTGAAGCCGAGAGGCTGAGAACACCCCTTCTGCCCACCTAGGCCGGTCACAGTCAGCAGGCATTCTGCCTCAATATTCTAGGCTCCTGGCCCACCTGTCAGCCAAAACGCATTTAGAAGAGGAAAAGGAGGTAGGCCAGCTCCTCATTCTATTCCCAGTTCAGCTTCCGGGCAGGCTTAATTTTCTCCATCCCTTGGAGCTACTTTCGCACCTTCAAGGAAAGACAGCATTTCAAAGCAAAGACACAAGCACATCAGTTTAAGGACAGAAGAACATCAGACTGACTGCTTCCTCTCCTAGGAGGAATTTTTCGGGAGGTGACACACATGAGTGTTTGTTCGTATATGGGGGCGGAGGGAGTGTCTGTTTTGCCGGGGGGGGGGGGGGGGGGGGGACTGGCATTTGCTCATCTCTTTGATGAGCAAGGTAGGGTGTGCAGTAGTCCTTAAGGCTCATTCAATCAAATCGACTAAGCAGTCTCCCCTTGGGCTGGGGCAACCAGCTTAGGAGTCGGTTGCCTGAATGGTTGAGAATCATCCGGCGGGGGAGGTTTCCTAATAAAACTCGAGGAATGATCTCAAATCTCCAGAAGTACTTAAGAGACGGAATAGAGTGTGAAAGTGATGGAGGGGTGGAGGGAAGGGAAAACGGGAGATATCAAAGAATGAGCGAAACCGATTCCAGCACACGGGATTGGGCGAAGGTAAGGGGCGTGGGGAGGAAGGAAAATCTAAAAGCTCAGGGCGGATCCTTGGCCGTCGCGCTTGCCTGCTGTCCCTCGCTGGGTCCTTGGTGGTTCCCTTATGTGCCCTGTCTCCGCACTGCAGAGCGCTGAAGGCTTCGGACTCGGACGCGTGTGCCTTGCCAAGCGCACCTGGCCCGGCACTCCAATCGTGGACTCTTCCACTCGAGCCAGCTGCACCGGCCTGGTTGGTGGAGCGGAGTCTGGGCCGATAGTGCGTGGAGAAACCCCTGACTCACGGGGCGAGGCCGCTTTCGGGGTCCTCGGAATCCGGGAGGAGAGGTTGCTCTTCCCAGTCGTTTTCTGGGTACGGGTGGTCCCGGGTGTTCCAGGTTTCGGCGCTGGGATGATGCTCACTAAGAGACAAGCTGCAGGGAGGGTAAACTTAATAGAAGACAAGAAGCGGGTGCTACACAGAGGTTCAGACGCGGGTGTGAGGGGGAAAGGCTCAACCCTGTTGGACCCACTCCCTCCATTCCCACCGCCGCGCCAGGCGGCGGCGACACGTCTATGTTGGCTGGCGCGCCGGTGTGACGGCTACACTGGTAGCCTGGGCCTCAGAGAGCCGCAGAGCGTAGAAGTGGGCCCAGGACTCAGGCCCAGGACCCTGGGAACTATCCCCGGTGGGTCCGGTTTCAGTTTTGGCTTCCCAGTGCCTGAGAACTGGTGCAGAGATGCGCGTGCATTCTTTCCCCAGCCCTCCGGTTCCCGCACGCCGGTGAGATTCGGCTACACCCTGTAAACTCATCTTGGGAAATAGACGCGTTCCCCTCCTACTCACAAACGCCAGAAGACGAGAGGGGTTCGCGATCCACGCAGAGAGCGCGCTCGGAGATTCCAGACACTAGGAGCCGGGTCATTTCCAAGCAATCTGCCCTTGACTGGGGACACAGCAAATGCTCGTGCGGCAGCCGCTTGAGTTGCCTTTTCCCCAGTCCGTAGGACCTGGCAGGCACTCGGAGCGCAGGCCACCTGCCTGGACTTCATGGCACCAGCCTACTCCAAGCCTGCATGACCCTATGACCTTGTTTCCCCCGCAGCTGTGTGTAGACATTTACGCCAATGGCTTCAGCCGGCAACCTCAGCTAGCTTGGCAGATGGGTGGGATTATGGAATTTTAGAAACTCTCATCCGAGAAAGTTGATACATCCAAACGCTTGAAAATGCAACATTAAAACATTTCTCAGTTTGCCTTGGCTGAAGGCAAAACTAGCTTTGGGCATCCTTCCCCTACTGCTTCCCGCCCAAAAAACGCCTCCTAGGTAGATTGTTCAGCAAAACTGCCCAGCCCTAAAGTGTCTGCCACTCACACAGCTACCTGATCGCCTGGGCATTGGCTCAGTCAAGGTTCAGTTTTCTTCCTGAGTGAGTGTTTAATTACCATACAAAAGAAAACACAGGAGAAGCTCCAAAGTGTCTACACGTATCCTTAAAAAAAAAAAAAAAAAGATTCTAGACTATGCTGCTGCTACTGCTGCTAAGTCGCTTCAGTTGTGTCAGACTCTGTGTGAGCCCATAGACGGCAGCCTTAGACTATGGAGAAATCCTTTTCAAGAAGCAGTATTTACTTACTGTTTCTTTAGATTTGAGTTCACCTTTGACTACCCAACAGGTAATCTAGCCACCATAGTGAAAGGAAGATTCTGGAAGGGTGGGATAGAAATGAAGGTGCATTCAAGGTTTGTGTTTGTTATTGGGTTTTTGTTTTTAAAGTTAGGCCCCAGGCAACCTTGATTGGTTGACTTGGTGGTTGGTTGGCTTGTTTTTAAGAAACTTTTGATCTAGGAATTCACTAGTGTTCTAGGCATGGATAATTTGGTCAGTCTCTTGAGCGTTGTGATTTAAGGATCTTTGAGGTCCACCTTCTATTTGTTCCCAAATATCTTTCTGATTTCTTGCCATCAAATTTGCTCCAAACCAATCTTGCTTTTTTCTCTAGAAAGTCTTCTTTAGATTTAATTGGAGCCTGATTAGCCTGTTAGAAAAAGCAACTCCCCAGTGCTAAAAGTACTTTAAAGATAGCAGAACCTGTCTCACTCATTGCACAGATAAGAAAAGCAAAATGCAGATAAAGTAATGATACCAACAATAATGATGCAAGTCCTACTAATCATGCAGAGCAGAAACAGAACAGGAATTTTGGACTGTTCTTCTCATCACATCTTGCTGGGGATTAGTGTTTCAGATAATCAGACTGTTGCTTAGGAAAACTGAGAGCAGGTCTCAAAGAAATGTAGCACAAAAAGTACTTGGGTAATCTTAAGAAGTCAACCTGTTTTTTCACCCATCTCAGTGGTCACACTATGGATCCATCTCTGCCCTACCCCTAGTCTCTGTTTACCTAATTGTAACTTGCTATGTAGTCCCCTTAAGATAATGAAGTCTTTAAAATCCTTTTAGGGAAGGCCATTGAAGGTCTGCAATAAGACCTTGTACAAGTCTCCCATTTCAGAACTTTTCACAAATACTCTCCTTCTGACATAGGGGAGGGTTGGCAAGACATGAAGGAATTAAAAATGGGAAGGAACACCTCCTCTGATATACATAAACCAGTGTAGTATTGGTTACTAGAGCACCTGTAGAATGACTACTCTGAAGATGCCCATGGATTAAGTGCATGCTACCCTGAGACTTAAAGGACCATTTGGTTTTGATCTACTGATTTCTACATACCACATACACTTACATACATACACTATTTAAGAACTATTATCAATATATGAAGAGTACAGAGGGATTTTTCATAAGATGAAGGGCAGGGAGAAGAGGAAATTTATTAGGTCTGTATTGTAATACTTCAGGGCTAGTTTTTTCCAGAGGCTGTGCAGCTATTCAGAACTTTAGAGGGCCTTGCAATACATAGACTACCATGGTCATTTCACCTTAGTTTCTGGAGAAACTCTCCCAAGGGTCTCTTAATAACTAATGACAGAAAGTCAAAGGGTTCTAGAGCACAAGATACCCCTCCATGCAAGCATCACTAGTAAGAACCAAAAGTGGGCTTTTCACCTGTTGTCCCTGATCCAGGTCTGAAAATCGTTTGTCTTTTGGCCACTTGTGAAGATGCTACTTATCCTGCTGCTGAAAAGAATGTTGACATCCCAGACACTGGTTAGCTTCATGGCAGGCATCTTAGTTTAAATGATTTGTGCTTTGATCAAGAAGTGCAACACTTTCCAGATAAAGATTTCCCAAGTAATAATCACCTTGTGTTCTCACTTTTAGGCTCAAAATTGGCTTAGAGTAAATAATACAAGTAGGGCAGGGTTTATCATTCCTCTCTTTTGCAGTTTCTTCTTTTCAGGGGCTCAATGAAAATACATGGTATCTACTCAGAGTATAATCCCATGGACAGAGGAACCATAGGGTTGGAAAAAGTCAGACACTACTAAGCAACTGAGCACGCACTCAAAAGTGTAGCCTTTAGCTACAAAAAACATTTTAAAACACTTTCCCAATAATTGCTTTGAGGAAAATAGTCATTTATTGTCAAAGCATCCAACATACCCAGATAATCTATAAAGTTTAATAAATCTTTCCAGGGATAAAAGAAACACATAACTATTCAGACTCCATTTCACTGGCACAAAATTACACTTTGTATTAAAAGAAAATACATATTTACATAATGATGACATTCTTCATTGAAGTCCATAATCATTTCATGATACATGCACTTCCCCCTGGAAACTTAAACTGAATGGTTACCTCCTTTTTATTTGTTTTGCTTATTTTTGTAAGAACACAAACTGTAATCAAGAAACGCAGGAAGCATCTCACCCTCCTCCTTTACTTTATATCTAAAATAAATTTTGCCCTTACATATAATTATTACATCTAAACCGTAAGTGCTTAATAATTTAAGTAGAAACGTATGACAAATGCATCAATATGTTGCAATATATGACATTTTAAAAAATGTACCTTTGCTTTTGGGAAAGTGAAAATGCGTGCATTCAAAAGAAAACCCTTCAAACAACCCACCCGATCAAAAATCCACCATCCTGTCTCGTGTGTGTGTGTGTGTGTGTGTGTGTGTGTGTGTGTGTGGTGTAGGTCACAGGTAAACATCTGGATGTAAGGGTTGCAGGAGACCACGTGTGTGTGCCTATGTGTGTGTGTGTGTCTCCGGGTGTGATGTTTTCAGTCACAAGGAGGTGGTGGATGTCCTCGCATGTTTGTTCCTGCAGGTGGTTTGACTGTGCGTGCGCGCGCGCGGAAAGCGGAGGTCCTTTCCGTGTCAATTATGCGAGGTCATGTGCCTGGAGAGGTGGTGGCGCTCCCTGAAGGACTCGTTGCAAATGGGGCACTTGAGTTTCTCCTCCCGCCTCCGCTTCACCAAGGGCTCCATGGCGTACTCCTTTTTGTGATGCGACCTCATGTGGTACACTAGGTCGGAGGTCATGCGGAAGGAGGCATTGCACTTGGCGCACCAGTTCTGCGCGGGCAGACACAGCGAGGTGAACGAGGGCGGCAGCAGCGTGAGCGCCGACGGCAGCTGCAACTGCAGGGGCCCCGCAGCCGCCGCCGCTGCGGCCGCCGCGGCGGCGGAGCTCTTGGGCCAGAAGGCGGTGGCATAGAGGAACGGGCTCTGCTTGGGCAGCCCGCCGCCGCCGCCGCCGTTCGGCAGGGCCCCGCAACCTCCGTTCAGCTCCGCCGCTCCCTGGAGCTTCACGGCCAGGGGGTCGGAGGCGGCGGGGTACAGTCTGGTGTGGCCCACCCCGTCGCCGGGGTGGCAAGGCTCGAGAGCGCCTAGCTTCTGGCCCAGCACCAGCGGGGACAGCTGCGAGAAGGAGCGCGCCGGCTGCGAGAAGGCGCTCTTGCGCTCGTCAGCCGCTGCGCCCTGGCCCCCGCCCGCCCCGCCCGCGCCGCCCCCAGCGCCCGCGCCGCCGCCCGCGCCGCCGCCGCCCGCACCGCCCAGCTGCGGCACCGAGGTGAAGGCGCTGCCCCGCGCCGGGCTGCCGCCCTCCAGTCGGCCTGGCAGCGCGCCCCCAGGCCGCGGGGCCAGCAGCTTCTCGGTGCCGGCCGGGGACGCGGCCACAGGCGTGGAAGAGGAGCCGCCGCCGGTGCCCGCGTCCTGCTCCTCGGCGGCCGCGCCCCCGCCGTCGGCGGCCGCCTCCTCCGGCCCCCCGGCCGCCCGGGCCGCCTTCTTCACCTCCACGAAGGCGCTGCGCTTCGCCTCTCCCGTCTCGGGACTGGGAGGCGCGAAGAGGCGGCCGTTCTCCTCCAGGCTGAAGTAGCTGCCCGAGTTGCGGTACTGCTGCGGCGTGCACACCAGGTCCTCCTTGGAGGCGGGCAGGGCCCGCTCGGCGAAGCGGCCCCGGCCCCCCACCAGGCCCGCGCCGCCGCCCTCGGTCGCCTCCTCCGGGAACTTCCTCTTCCCTTTGCCCATGCCCGCGGCGTTGCCGTCGGGACTCAGCTCCGCCTCCTGGTGGCCGCTGCCGCCGCCGAGGCTCCGCACCGGGGAGCAGCTGCTGGCGCCCCCGGAGTTCTCCAGCTCCCGCGCCAGGTTGTGAAAGTCCGTGGACGGCTTCGCGCCGCTGCCGCCACCAGCCGCCGGCGGGTTACCGCTCTCGGGGGAGGGGGCCGGGTAGTGGTGGACCGGACCGGCTTTGCAGAACTTCGGGCCAGGACCCAAGGGTGCCTCCTGCGACTGCTGTTGGTCCTTGCCACCGCCGCCGCCGCCTCCGTGATCCTTGGTACCCACGCCGCCGCCTTGCTCCTCTCGGGGGCTCAGATCAGTGCCGTGAAGTCTCTTGGGGCAGCGGAAGCGCAGATGCGCTACATAGGGGAACTCAAACTGGAAACGTTGGCTGCACTCCAGGCATGTGTAAGGGGACGACCCTGCTTAGTGAGCAAACAGCACACACACACACACACACACATGATTACTCAGCATCGTCTCTAGGCCAGTTTGCCATCACCCCCTCCACAAATCCTCTTTGACCTCTCAGGGTCTGAGTCCCTGAAAACAAGAACATCGGACAAGACCTGGTCTAACTTTCCCTCCAGATTTGAGGAGAGTGCAGGAATTAAGCCTAGCGTGTCCCGATTCATCCTCACCTAGCTGTCCCAGCTTCACCCCAGACTATATCTCAGAAGCTCTCTACAAGGAACCCCAAGGGAGGGAAGGCTCGCCCAGGCGCCAGAGTGACCCCGCCGCTCCCCACCCTCCGCCCCTCCGCTAGCTAAGGGCCCGGACGCAGGTCTTGAGCCAACCTACCATTCATTTTGCTGTGGGATCTAGAGGGGCAGAGCAAGAGTAACTCGGTCAGTTCTTTCCCGTACCAAACTAGTAACTCCTCATCTTTGGCAATCCTGCGGAGAGAGCGGTAAAACAGCTGTCCGTTTTTAATATAGGCTTCAAGGTTCTGCTCTTCTTTATCTCTGGCTGATTGGACCAGACGCAGCCACATGAGACCTTCCGAGGAACCATTAGCCGCTGAAGTGTCTACCTACAGTTTAGAGAAAACAAAGAATACAAGAAGGAAGGGAATGAGGGAGGGAGACTCTTGTGAGGGAATGAAGTCAAAGGAGCCAGGGCCATTTCCGCTGTTATTATTTCTCTAAGAATTATTATCTGAGATCAAGCTTCCAAAAACTTGACCCGACTTAATGCCCATCCTCATGTTTGCAGCTGGCAGGCAAGATAACATCCCTGGCAAGTTGCATTAATTATACAGATTATTTAAGTCGTCAGGCTTGTGTGTGTGTGTGTGTGTGTGTGTGTGTGTGTGTGTGTGTTTTAGCCAAAGGGGCAGTGGGGTCTTAGTTGCCAGACTAGGGATCAAACCTGTGTCCCTGTTTTGAAAGGGCGGAGCCTTAACCACTGGACCACCAGAAAAGTCCTGTCTTTTTATATATTGGATGAATACCAAATTAGCAAATTTTTTTTTACAATTCAAATTAGTGCTAAGCTCTTGAGAACTGATTTCTAGATTATCCCACATTGCAAAAGTATGTGGAATTTTGTCTGTTTTAGAAGTGAAAAGCAAACTTAGATTTTAGAAATTATTTTGTGACTTTTGCTCATCTTCCTTATTTTGGCTTAAACAACTAATGGTTCTTTGTAAAGAAAGAATAGGAAGTGACAGGACTTTTCACACTCAAACATATGGCTGGAATGATGTTGTATTGTCAAAACACCAACACTTTTATTTAAATACAAACTCTAGACACTAGCTAGCTTAACCAGAAAGAGTAATATTCCAGGGAACAGAAGGCCTCTGGGATTGGAAGGTGAGTGTACCTAATATTTACAGAAAAGTACTTATAGGAAATACTTAGCCTGCAAATAGCCTCAATCCTAGTGAAATTTCCCACAGAGTTAAGGAAGTGGTGTTCATCTTCAGGAAAGCCCAGAATCCAGGCATTGATTTAGATACATCAGGCATTCAAAATCTAATTTTGTCACTTATTCCCGAAAATCAGTTGACAATACTCTGGAGTTTAATTTTCCTTTTCTCATTTCTGGTGTGTAAAATAGAATTGCATGTATCACTGCATTTTCTATATGTAGAACCTGTCTCAGTTTGTTATTAGAATGATTCTTAGTCTGTTTTTAAGAGGATATTACCCTCATATCCTACAGAACATAAACCAAGACTTACCCGGAAGATATAAGGGACCGTTCTCTTGTCTGTGGACTTGAGAGCTATGAAAGCTATGCTGTCGTACAGGGAAGTATGGCTCAGGACGCAGGGACCAAATATAGCATTCTCAGGGATGTCGCAGGTGGTGTAAACGCTGGTAAAAATATCTGTCAGACACTGCTGGACAGCCTTGGCATCTCCCTCCCAGATGCCTCGCTGGATGCCTGAATCCTCCATCACTGGAGACAGATACATAGGACAGTTGAAGCGAATTTACATTCCTCCTTTTGCCTTTCTGAATCCAGGCAGAATGTTCTGACTACTAGACAGATTTTTCTTGAATTTGCTTGGTTTTTGCATCGATCTTATTTCAAAAATAAAGCCGATGGCAGATTAAGTCTGGCATATGACAAAGATGCCAAGGAAGAGTACTTTCTTTTCCTTTAAAAATGTAAAGAGAATTGTGATGGGGGAGCTCAGAGTGGACTGACTGCTAGAAAGAAAGACAAGCGGGGCTAGGAAAGAGGAAATGTTTTCTGACTTACCTTGGGGGAGGATGAGACAGGATTGGGGGGGAGGGGGAGAGAAGTGGAGAACAAAAGGATTTTTTTTTGCTAGCCTATAGACTTTCTAGATGGAAAGAAACTTCTAACCTTTAGGGGAAAGCTCCTCTCTTTTACTCTTGTGTATTGAGTTGGGTGTCCGGGAGCTGGTTTTTATCTTATTTTTCTTCCAAAGAGGGGAGCAGCACTAGTGAGCAGGCAGAGACAGCGGAGCATGGCGAATGGATTTCAAGTGGAGTGTCAGGGCCACTGATTCCGTGTCAGCTAACCTTTCTCTGCAGCCTACAAGAGGGGACGTGTGTCTGCTCATTACCATAATCCAACACTGTCCCTCCGAGGCTTTAATTAAAAGCAGCAAGCAGAGGTAATTATTTTCTTCTCGACATGCTTATTTATGGATGAGGGTGAATCCCAGTTACCTTGTTATACAAGGGGGTGGGTAGAGTCGCATGTGCCTCATGAAGTGAGCAGGTACAGAGCAGGACTGAAGTGTCCCCTGTCTGAAATACTGCGTGTGTAATGACTGGTGAATGTTCGCTCCCCTAGATCGGACCTTGTCTGGGCAAGAGGGGGCAGCCCCGCTTGAGTAGACCTCAGTAGGCTCTCCAGCTGTTTAATCTGCAGCAATTCAGAAAGTAATGCCCCGGTGGTGGGCTCTCTTATTATTAAGCTGTCATAAAGACACATTTTCCTTCCTTTGCCATTGGACACCCTCCCCCCCCCCCCCGCCCCACTACAAGACTTATTGTCAAAAAAACAAACAAAACATATGTAAAATTTAAAGCAGCTTTGAACTAATTGCATTGTTCACTTTCGCTGACTGATTAGAAGATTCCTCCAAGTTGATTTTTCCTCAATAATGTTGCTATTGGCAGATATTTAAGTATATTTTGTACAATTTAAGTAGCAGGAAAGGGAAACCCAATTCTTTTCCTAAGAAGCTGTTCTTTCTGGAACAATATTGGTAATGTCCATTTTTATCTTAATGTCTATTAACCAGTTAATCTTGCAAATGTCATTAGAAGGTAGTGCTTTCCCCCCCTTTTCCATCTAACAGAGCAGGAAACTTTGGTCAGCCTCTTTTCCATTCATTCTGCTATCTCCTCCAAATATCAAGTATGGGCTGTATCTGCCAGAGAGGAATCAGAGAAAATATCCGTAAAGTAGAAACTCCCTTTATTATTCTACAGCATTTACCTCTGGGCATTTTACCCCACCCAAGGTAGCCTTTTTGATCTCCAACTGCACATTTAAATACATTTTTTGAAATCTCTCAGCATCTCTCAGAACCTCCTTTTCAACGGAATTCTATTCTCTCCTTTTCAGTTTCCTCAATTCAGCGTTTTATGCCCCAATTTTTCTCTTCCATTTAAAAGTCTCTTTCACACAAACGGCTCATTGTGCCAAGAGGTCGCCCCGTCACTTCGGGCAACAGCAGGGACGCAGTCATTAAAATGCAGTCCTACCTAACAATACGGTGAAAAGCTCCTCGCTACGCCGCGCTAATAGGGGTTCGCGTCGCCGCGGCGGCCGCCACGAGCCTCGCGCCGCTCACAATAAGCGCTGGGAGAGAGCCTGGGCTCTGCCGCCCGCAGGCGGTCGCTTTCGCCGCCCAGCCTTTCGCAGCTCTGCATCCTCCGCTAGGCCCGGGTTCCCAGCCGCCCGGAGCATCTTCCCAGAGCCGGCCCGGCTCGCCGAAAGCCGTCGCTGCTGCCGACCGCTCGCCCTCCCCCGTAGGCAGGCATTGTCTGGCGGCCGCGCGCGCCCCAGTCTCTGGCTTTTTCTTGGGCAAAGTGCTCTCCACCCGCCCCTCCCTTTGTATAACCCTGTTGGCAGTAGCAAGCCCCTCCACAATTATTTCCTCCCCCTCTTCTGGATAATGAGAAGACGGAGGACAGAATTCTCCACTCATCCCACCAAACCTGTCTTCCTCCCCCCGCCTCCCCCACCCCCATTAAGGCAAAAAGACTTACCAGGAATAAGGTCAGGATCAAACCGCCCTAATAAGGCCACCTGGAACCGGGAGATGCAGACGAGTGTTTCTTTTGCCTATTGTATCAGTGTATTTCCATGTCGAGAGGTGTTGGTGTTGCTGTCAAGTAGGCTCTGCCTAAAGGGAGGAGAGATGGAGAGACGCAGAGAGAAAAACCAGGGAGAGTAGGGAGAGGAGAGAGAAGAGAGAGTTGTACAGATGGGCCCGATGCAGTGACTGACTGGCACGCAGACACACACTTTTTGTTTGCTGCACATAATCTGCCCAATGACGCGTGACAGCCCACGTCCCCTCCCTTTAACTCTTTGCTGGGCTGGGCGCTCCCTCCGGCGGCGCCGCCTGCCTGGAAGCTGTCTCGCCGGCCTGCCCGCGCCCCACGCAGCCCCTGAGCTCTTTCCCCATGTGGCAACGCCTCTCGGAGCTCGGCCCGGCTCAACTCCTCCCAAAGCCTGGGCCCTCTGGTTGGGGGGGTGATCAGCTTGGGGGTCGGAAAGGGAAGTACCAAAAAGACCTGGAGAGGGCCTTTCCCCGTTTCTCTTGGCACTTGGAGAACCCCTGGCAAACGGTTGTTCACTCAGAGCGAGCAAGGACCCCGCGCGCATTTCCCCCGAGTCTGAGTTTTCTGGAGGGGAAAGGGGGGGTTGTGGATTAGCCCCTCCAGCCGCAGCTGATACGCGCAGCTAGTTGCCCAGGGGGTTGACAAACCCTCACCAGCGCTCTCCAGGAGCGCTCACACTACCAAGCCCTTAGGAGCAAGACTCAAAAAGGATGCGCTTTGGTGAAAACTTGGCTCAGTCCTTCCTTGAACACGGTGTTGGGTAAGAGGGATGGAGTAGAGACGCCGCCAGCCCTCCGAAGGGGATTTACAGGGGTCTTTTGGTCCCAGTACACAAGTACCGGGCGGGAGAAGGGCTGAGGAGGAGACGGGTGGGAAAGAAAACCCAGATTGGGAGACGCAAGCTCTTCCTGCGCTTCGGCCCTCAGCCTGGCGCGTTCCGCCTAGTCCCCAAGGGGGTCCCCTGCCAGGGGAGGCCGGTATTCTAAGACCCCCGGGGGTGGGGAAGGTGAGTTAAAAGTAAAAATTATTACCGAGGTGGGCTCCGGAGAGCTTTTCACGTCCAGCAGGTGGTGGAAGAGTGGATGGAGTGGCCGAGGCCGTCTCAGGAGCCTCGTTTGTGCGCTAAGCCACTTAGAGGCGCTGGCTTGCCCCTTTAGTGCAGCAGCTGATGCTAATGACTGGAAGTCTTTAACACCCTGAAAGTCGACTCCTTCTGCAGGATTCCGCCACACATTTTCGCTGGGGGATCTCGGGGTTCTTTTTCGACATTCAACTCTCTCTGCTCCTAAGGGAAGAAAGACTTTTTGAGTGGTATAGACAGTCCTACTCCTTCAGCCCCACCCACACCACCACTACATTGAAGAGGCAATCCATTAGCTTTAGGATAAATCGGACGAGTAGCCAGTTAAAGTGGCCAGGACTTGAGACAGCCTAGTTTGTATCCTGTGTTCAAACAAGGTAAGTGGATTGGGGGTTGGCGAAGAGCAGCTTAAAAGGAAAAGGTGTGTGCTTTGATGCTCTGAGACCTCCCTCCGGAACCCAGTGAAGCAACCAGGCACGGAGCATCTTTACCCCTGGCTCCCACAGTACTAGGAGGCCTGGAAAGAATTCTGCAGAGGAGAAATTAAAAAACAGTGCGAGGAATTTCCCACTGAGTTTTCCTGTCACCCCCGCTCCTCCCCTCTCTTTTCATCCAGCCCTGGCCAGCCGCCGCGCTCCCCCCTCTCCCGCTCCCTGCCCCCCACACATAAATTCGGAATCCTTCTGATTAGACAGGGCCCATTGCCTAAGCTGACTTGAAGAAAGAAAAGTTGCAAAATCTCCATATACTAGAAAGTAAAGGGAGAATTCGCCCTTAATTTTCAGGTTAGTTATCAACTTTTCAAAGAAACCTCAAACTGCAGTTGCCTTCCATCTGAACGTATCTTTTCTCTTATACTTGTCCACACTTTAAAATAGTTTGGCTAAGGGCAACTCATGTAATGACCAAGGCTTAATGCTGAGAGTTTTCATATGTGTCTATATAAAAATCTGCAAAGTTATAAGCCAAAGTCACCATTTGGCTTATAATTGGATGCTCCATTCATTATTCCCCTCATCTCATTCACACACACACACACCCACACACACACACAAGCATCCCTCATCACTTGTTTAAAGAAAGGGTGATGGGATTAGAAATGTCAAAAGAATTATCTCAAACATCTGAAAAATAACTTGCAGTGTTTTAGAATTCACTTAAGTGAATTCAGAGAAGGAAGAAGGTGTAAACAACAGCAAATTAAGATAAAGAAGTAGCCATAAGAGGGTTGTGGTCCCTAAGAAACTACAGCAAAAATGTGGGGGGGGGGGGCAGGGGGAGGTGGCAAGGGATGGGGAATTGGGGTGGGGGAGTGCAGTGTTTTCAAACTTAATTCCCAAACTGTAGAACAAAACACTCCTCAGGGCCTTCTTTTACTGTTTTTGTTTGTTTTTTAAGAGAATAGGAAGTTTGCTTTTCCCAGGAAAAGTCATCTGTCCATGCAAACCACTTTAAAAAAAATCTTACATATTGTAAGTATAAAAAGATCTACCCCAGAATAAAAGCATTCTGGAAAACCTTAGAATCTAAATGGCAGAAAGCATTTTTCTTTTCCCTGGCCTTTCCTTTCTTAAATATAAAGGGCATTTGGACTATGTCTTCTTTGAGGTACTGAAACCTAGACTCCAATCTGTATAAAATAAATGTTTTTGGCACTGAAATTGGGGGTGAGGGAGCTTGGCTTTCCAAATGTCAGGCTAGAAAATAACTAAGATTCTACACATCAAAGAGGAGAGAGATGTATTGAGAATCAGCCATCTGATTCTCTCAATCTCACTTATCTTGCCCCCTAATTAGATTTCCCCTACTGATTTTAGATAAAAGTCCCCAAATTAAAAAAAATTCCTACATTTTATGAATCCAACCAACTCTTTGTCTTATGTATTAGATGGATCACACAACAACAACAAACCCCACAAATATAGGTAAGAGTAAGTTTGAAATTCCTATTTTGAGGGTTTTCTAGTATTTTAAGTAAAGCATATTTTGCTAGGTAGTATAAGTGACCTAAGTGAAAACTGTTAATTGGAGGTAAAGAAAATCTACAACTTACTTTAATTTCTCTAGAAATCTATGGGCTAAAATAGTGCATAAACCACTTTGAAATCATCCTGAATTATTACTTACTGGAATTCACTGATACTAAATGAAGGGTTGAGGCATTTATTCAGCCTCAAACAATACTATAAAAATATATCTCGGTCAATACTTTTTATCTAATTCACATGGAACAATGGGTTTATGCATATATTTAGAGCTCTCTTCCTTCGGATTTTATTTCCAATTAACTTATTAGAGGGATGGCAGTAAGAGTGAGGGTATTTGCCTTGCTCCACTTTAACAAGTCTTCTTGGAGTTATGGCAGAAAATACATGTGTAGACAACTGCAGTATTGTTTTGGAAGAGAAGGCTGGAGAGAGGTTGATGAATGATTCCTGAGATGGTGCCTTTTATGACCTAAGTGAGAGGGTGGAGAAAGGGTAAGAAAGGAAATCTGATACTTGAGAGTGTTACAATGGAAATGTCCTTTTTCCTCCCAGGGTAGAGAAAGAGGGCCTCAAATATCTCAACTTGTGTGATAGGAGGCAGGTAAAGTCTGCAAGAATAACTCACTCAGAAGGATTATTACTTTATAAGAATGAAACACATTATTTTTCTTTCTCTCTCCCTTTCCAAGTCCTGGCTCATCTCCCTCCAATCATATCTCCAAATCACTACACCAGCAAAGACTTAGTTTGAAATATATAGGTATATAATATTATATATTTTCACACTGGAAGACAAGATGATGCCAAAGAAGCAGAGAGATGGTGGAGACTTTTTCCTAAACTTATTAGTTTCCTACAGGGAGGTATCTGGAAGGAGCTATGGGGAGATTGGGGGGGACAGATTATGGAATTTCATGGAGGGGTACTGCACTGCCCTAGCCTTACCAAGGAGGATAAAGAACTTTCTAAGGGATAAGTTAGAGGCAAGAAGAGGCAATTAGCTGAACTGGATAAAGGTTTACAGGAATGGGGAGGGGGCACTTTGCTTTATATAAATATTCATGGCAAAATCAGTCTGGGTCTGTTCCTCACCAAGGGTTACAGCAGATTCAATAGGTTATAAATGAATTAATGTCTCCTAGGCTCATTCTAGGACAGCCAGAGACTCAAAGGATGGATAATTTTGTAGCCTGTGAAGAGGGACTCCAGCTTCCAACTGCAGGGATCATTACTCCTCACTCACATTTTTCTCTCTTTGGCTCTTCCTCTTTCTCAATAGATGGTAACTGTTCTTAATCCTGTTGCCACAACTGCAATCATCATTACAGCTGTAAAACCTTCTCTCTGAGGGATCTCAAGTTCCATTTGCCCTTCCTTCTGTTGGAGTTCAGCTTAGAGATGGATAGCCTTTGTGCAATTCACTTTCTCTCCTGGATCTAAATTGTAGTCAGCTGGCTTAAGGGCTTCTGAAAATGACTTCCAGCAGAGCAAGGAAACTGTGGTGATCCTGAAGGCAGCCACTATATGAATTGAATGCCTCATGCTCACCTGTGTGACTGTAACCTGTGAACCAGATCTACTATCCAGTATCCTGGCCCCCTGCATTCTCCCAGATTTTATACCCCTCCCAGGTGACTATCTAGAGATCTAGCAAGGAATATTCCGTCTAATCCT
This sequence comes from Bubalus bubalis, assembly GCF_019923935.1. NCBI lineage: Eukaryota > Metazoa > Chordata > Mammalia > Artiodactyla > Bovidae > Bubalus > Bubalus bubalis. The sequence goes on from NC_059163.1 coordinate 22,641,956, forward strand.
CAGGTTACAAAGTCCTCCCCAGAATCATACATACGGTCCTTGAATATACCTTAGTAGATGGAGTAGGGTTGTTGTTTACCTGCTAAGTAGTGTCAGACTCTTTTGCAACTCCATGGACTGTAGCCACTCACCAGATTCCTCTGTCCATGGGATTTTCCAGGCAAGAATACTGGAATGGGTGGCCATTTCCTTCTCCAAGGTGGAGTAGGGTAGGAGGAAGAAAATGTAGACAGGGCCATAGTCAGCCCCTCCTTATGCTCTGGGTCAGGGTTTCCAGACAGATAGGGGACCAAGGGGTGTCCAGCAGTGTCAGATTGGAGGGATCATCAGATTTTGAGAAGACTGACTCTAGGCCTTAGGAATGCCACCAAGTTGAGAGGCTCTACATCAAATTTCTTTACACAGCCAAGACAAGGGAATTATCCCAATACTCAGCACCTGACTTCTACCTCTCTTCCCCTTTATTTTAGGCTTCCCAGGTGGTGCAGTTGGCAAAGAATCCACCTTACCAATGCAGGAGCCTCAAGAGACAAGACTCCAGTTTGACCCCTAGGTTAAAAGAGATGCTTACTGAAATAGTGGGTTCATACTAGGCAGATTTGACTCCCTGGCACCTGATCACAGCTAACCTTTGAGCAGCATATAACATTCCTCTCCTGGGAAGGGGGTCTTGTCAGAATGCATGCACACCCAGGACTTTCTAGCTAAGAATCTGTCCATGGCATACTTTTCTGAAGCCTGAGGAGACATCTGATTTTCTCTAACAAAAAGCGAGGCAAAAAAGAAAAAGAATGAAAAGGATAGGGGCAATAGATATCCATCACTCACCACAACAGGGACGACTCACATTACTTTGTTAGAGCCTTGGAAATAGTTTAATTTTTTCACAAACTATGTCCTCATACACAAACTGCTTCCCTGGTCATCTTGCAAATTGGATTGTTTGAGTGAAAATTATCTTTCATGATTTCAAATGAGTTCCATGCATTTCATAATTTAATCTGGGGTATTAATCTAGCACCACAGGGGGAATGTCTCCCAAAATAGTAGATGGAAGGCCTAGAGCTTTTTTCATCAGCACTAAAAAACGATCAGTGTAGGTCACAAACAATAGTAATATCATCACTACTATAAGCAATATTGCATATACATTACAAAGTGGCAGAAATGATAGGCAGGGGAACTGAAACTTGTATTTGTTCTCTTGTATAATACTTTCTTACTGAAAAGCCAACTTCCACATTGATTTGCTAGTCTTCTGGTGATGTAATATAAAGGTAACCAAGATATAATTCATAATGTCCTCTAAAGTTTTAAAGAAAACCCATACTTTAAAATAAATACTATCCAGAATTGTGAAAAAAAAAATTCACAAATTCCTAAGAAGAATAAATACACTGAATTTAAAGATCTGAATGTTGAGTTTCCTGAAGACCTAGAATCCAATTCTGTCTGAACAGTTTTATACCTGATCAGACATGGTCATGTATATGTGTGTGTGTGGGGGTGGGGGGAGGCGAGGGGAAAGGAGAGATTTTTCTTGGCTGCTTGTCTACAAAGTAGTCACTTCTTGTTGCATGTTTTCATGTAAGATGGTTTTGAGAAAATATGTGACATCATACAGGAAAGCAATTGCTCCCAGAGAAGCAAAACAATAGAGTTCTGAAGAATGTGTTTTATATATATCACTCAAGTATCTAGTATATGTAATCAGGTGCATCTACATTCTAGAGTCAGGTTACCTGACTGACGTACTAGGAAGTTTCCAAGGAGCTTCTGAACTTGTGAAAATGTCCTGGGGAAAGTCAATGCTCTGAAAGTGCAGCCAGTTCCATTTCTTATCTGGGGGACTCAATTAGTTTTTCTATCCCTAAAGCCACTCACAGCTGAGTTAGACCAGACATTTGGGCCTCAAGGCTAGGCAGGGAAATGTTTGCTAGCCTGAGACAATTCTTGATTATCTGGATTCTCCGCAGCAGTCTGCAGGTCTCAGTAAAGGGGAACAGAGCTACGAATGCAGAGAAAGCCGAATGACAGAGATGCACTTGGTGGGCTAAGGAGGTCTCCTCACGATGGACCCAAAGAGAGCATTATCCGGACAGTACACAGAGGGCAGACAACACTCCCATCCCATTTGGAGTGACACTGGGCAGAACCAGACAAGCTTTCAGTGGAGGGTTACTCTTTCAGAAGCAGCGCTAGCAAGCCGGCCACATTGAGCAAGAAGAAGACACGCAGCGCTCCCAGTGCGGGGACAGACACACCCCGGCCTAAGGTGGGAGGAAGTGCAGTTAAGCCCCCTCCCCTCCAAGTGTTCCGCGTCCTCCAGTCTCCTACCGCCTCCTTGGAATTAGCGCCAACTCTGGCCTCCTGCTAAGCGGCTAGTTTCCCTGTGGTAAGGCTTCAGGAGCGCTGGGCTTTTGGGTACCGCAGCTCCCCCCACTCCCACACGCCCCTCTGGGCGGTCCTCACACGGCGCCCCCATCCCCTTTTTCAGATCTTTTACTAGCTGAGCTGCCCGTGACCTCTCCCAGCCTTGGATTTTCTCCTCGGGCAAACTAAGGCTGGCCAGAGCTGCCTCCGGGGTCGCGGCGAGGACTCAGTGAGGAAACCAGGGCGAGCGCGCTTTGGAAAGCCAGTTGCTGAGCAGATGGTAAGGGATTACTTCCAAGAGCCGGAGTTAGTTTCATTTCAGCCTTGGCCGTCCCAGAGAGGTCTCAATGCCTTCATAAAGGAACGTTCTTTCCAGACATCTAGAGAACTGACCCGAGAAGGGCCACCAACAACTCAAGTTTAGGCCAGGATTCTATCAGAGCAACTATCTACTTCTGTTCGAATCCTGGCCCCTGACGCGTGGCAGGAATTTAACCCGTCCGTGCTTTAGGCCTTCTTCTGTGAACCAAGGGTAATAAAGACAGCTCTTTTTATGAAGTTACTGTGAGGGCTGAGTTGATATTTAGCAAGCGCAGAGAAAAATGCCTAACACACATTAAACACCTATTTCAGTGCTGGCTACTCTTACTGATAGTAACACTGCCTTGGCTTCCCTTTCAGAAAATTTAAGAATTGTACTGTGCCCCCGCTTTCAAAGCCACTCAGTGAAGGCTGAGGATTTCTCGATGTTTCTAACAGGAAGGAAGTCCTGGAGGATAAAGTAAGAAGGTATGAGGGATGTGTCCAGGTGTTCAGGGATCCCCAAGGGCCCAAACACAGACTTTACGGTAGAACGAGCGGTTTTTCGGCCGGGATCCTGGGAGATTGGACTTCTATCCCTCATTCCGGCCTGAGTCTTTTCTTTAGACCTGGCAGCGTCGCACGTTGGAAACGCGGGCAAGTCCGGGCAGCGCGACCCCGTGGGGTGATGAGCCTGGGAACTCAGCGCTGACCGACTCAAGTGCCCTGGCCAGAATGCCAGAGCCGGGCGGGTCAGAAGAACCTGAAGCCCCGGCCGCCGGCCCCGACCGGGACTCAGGGCCTGGGAGCCGCGCGGCCCTTTCTCTTCCACAAAGGGCTGAGGCGCGACCGTGGGGCTCAGGAGCAGGTGGCCCTGAGACCGGGTGGGCATTCCTGGACCTCCCCTACACACGGTAGCGTTTATAGCAGCCGGACCTGCACTACAGCCGGGCCTCAGCCACGTGGTCGCACCCTAGCCCCGCCCCCGACGTCCACACGCGGTCTGCGCGGGGCCTTGTGGGCTGCACGGCGCCCCCTAGTCCCAGGCCAGGGCTTGGGGCAAAGCCTCCATGCCCCGCCCGGTCCCTGCTGCTTTCGGGCCTCTGCAGTCGCAGTGCCTTTGCCCCAGGCCTACATCTCATGAACCCTCCTGCCTGGGCAGGGACAGGTAGCAGAGGTCAGTGTGGGCTCTTTCTTCTGAAGGGTCCTGGAACCATTGGACCAAAAGTTGGGATCCTAAACACTTAGATTTGAACCCCGAGTCTGCAGTCTACTATCTGTGTGACTTTGAGCACACACTTAACTTCTCTGAGGTCTAATTTCCTCGTTTGGAAAATAGCAAAAACACCATTGGTCTCAGAGTCACTTTGACTATTGTAAAAGCAAGCCTGGGTTCAGAACCCAGCTGGCCCAGTTGCTTGGGTTAGCTTCTCTGTTCTCCTGTTTCCTGTGAAGGAAGGGGATCTGTGAACTAGGGTTGATAATCCTTAACTCAAAGGGTTGTAAGAATTAAAGGTGATAAGCCTGTTGGGGGCATTTAGTCTAGCACATGGTAAGAGCCTAAACAGTTAATTATTTAAAGCATCTCAGTGTCTGCCTTTGAAATGCTGGGTAAATACAGTTTTTAAATCTTAGTTCTCCTAATCTTTTTATCTTCTTCAGAAAGAAACAATGTAAAGGTGCATGTGGCCATGTTGAGTGGTAGTGCACACCACCAGGAAGAGGCAGCTTGTGGCAGTAAATTAGGTGACACTTCTGAAAGCTACATGCCTTTCCTTCTGGCTCTTCCTCTTTAGTTTCTAGGGACAAAGTAAAAGAATAGGAAAGGCAGGGAAAAGGAACTTAGAACATGGAAGATGCTCAACAAATGTGTCTTGAGTAGAGAATGGCATTTTGAATATTGAGACAAAGGGTCTGTTGGGAATGGAATAGGAGACCCAGAATTGGGGTTGGCCTCCATCTCTCTGCACCTGGCTGCCAGTAGGCATGTTAAGAGCATTTCTGTGTGACATTCTGTTTTTGGCTTCTGGGAGGGGAAGATACAGGGGTGAAATATCTTAGGGGTGAATGAGGCCTTTAATGGAGGGATGGGATCTATATATTTTCCAAAGCTTAAAAAATTCAATTTAGAGCCCAGGAGCTTACATTCATAGGCATCCCTTAGTCGTCTTTAAGGCTCAGACCCTTTCAGAGGAGGAAAGCACACCTGTATCACCATATGCTTTATCACTTGCCTCATCCTCTCAATACCAGGGTCCTCTGATTTTTCAGATGGGATCACTGATATGTTTTTTTGTTCTCCATAGATAATAGGATAATGGAGGATAATGCTGTACCGGGAACTAACAATCCATCAGGGGAAACATGGCCCCAAACAGCATTCAAGTCCATACCCTTCTGCTTTATTCTTAAGGGCAGAAAATACTGATGCAGCAACAGCAATCTAAGGTATTTCATAAACTTCTGGCTCTTCCTCTGCTCTCCTCTAAGACCTTGACTAAAAAGCATTGGAATAGAAAGGAGAATGAAATGAAATAAAACCATATCCTCAGTGTTTCACTGCCCCCACCCCACCAACCCCATTCCAGGGCAAAGGCAACAACTGGTGAGAAGGAGCTGCAACTTAGAAAAGATTTATTTTTCCTGGCCATAAATCTCATCCCCTTGTTCCTCTGCCCAACGAAGCATGCTAAAGTCCTTTTCCATAAAGTATTCAGTATTAGAGCCACAAAGCTCCCCCAATCAGTAGCCATCTGCTTCTACCATAACTGCTGCTCCAGAAGCAGGGAGAGCAGCAGCAGAGAAAGGGCACCACTGTTAGGCTGCTGGACAAATGAGGAGACTGAATAGCTTTGGTTTGCCTTGTGTATCTGTATCTATAGAGACAGGAGAAGAAAGGCGGCATTATATTGATACAACAATTGTAAAACAAAACACGGAAGAGGCATCTAAAGGGCAATATCGCATGCATCAGGGGTCTCCAGATAAAAGGGGAACTAACAGATTTATAGAAACCTTTAATTGGTTTTCAATTGAAAGCTAAAGAGGCTGGGACGAAGCTGTGAAGAGTGGCAAAGTGCCCCCCTTCAGCCGTCTGGGAGGCGTGATCGATTTCGCGGAGGGCGAAAAGAAGAATCCGGAACCCGCCGGGTGCCTGGGAGAGGGCCGGGAACAGCTCCACGTGAGGAGCTTTGCTCTGGGGCCAGGGAGTGACTGATTTGATCTTAATAACAGAATCTCTCGATCTCTTTCTCTCTCTCCTTCCCTTGCTTCTTCCCTTCCTCTCACCCTCTTTCAGACCAGTAGGCAAATGGAGAGGGAAGGAAAGGATGCAAGAGTAAATCTAAGTTTCCATCTCCGGAAGAAATAGACCCCCAACCTGAAAACACCAAATTCTGCCGCTAGAAAGGAGGCGTCTTTGGAAGAATTAGGGAGTCCCGCCCTCACCCTATCCCAGTCTTGTCCTCTCTCTCTCTCTAGACCCAAACAGGAAAAGCTAAACATCACTGGCGACTGTGCACTCGGGAGAAGTCTTTCCTCGCGCCCACTGGGCAGGTTTCCGAGCGGGTCTCTCCTATCTGCAGGCACCGCGCGCCTTCGCTTAACCCCTTCCTGTCCGACCGGCGCCATAGCCACCCCCGCCCCGCAACCGCCTCCGCGGACGGTGCCCACCCACACAGCAGTCCCAGACGTCCGTCCGTCGGCTCCTGAGGCTAATTTATTGGCCCGACCCTCCATTATCTTTTTCGATTTCCTAATTAATCAAAGATAAAAAGCAATGGTGCAAATTACGATTATGAGGGAACTAGAAGACGGTTTTGAATAAAACGGGAGACGGGAAACGTGATTGATTGAACGACAGAAGGGTGGAGAGGGACATCTCAAGTGTGAGGAACAGGCCTCAGGGGCTGAAACCTTGACCCCCTCCGTCTAGCGAGCTGACCCCCTCTGCCTGCCCTAGCGCCGTTGCCACGGGTTAGCCCCAGAGGAGGTCACTTGTGTCCGAAGGTTTCGGAGGAAGGAGAACTGGATTTCCTCTGGGCTCCAACCCCCCCGGACGCCTGCCGCTTAGCTCACTCGACCTTCCCCACACCGGCCCACTCCGCAACCGCCTCTACAGGAATTTCAGGGCTCCGGGCCGGCGATCCCACTCTACGGCAGGAGCACCTCCGGACTGACATGCACCCCCATTATTGCGATGCTGTGTCGCGTCGCCAGTCTCTCACGGTTTTCTGTCTGTCTTTGGGTATTCCTCTGGCGAAGCGAGGCCAACTCTTCGTGAAATTGCAGGAAAACAAGTCTAGTAGGTCAGAGATTGCATTTGCTCGTGTAAGGGATTAATAGAGCCCCTGTCTGATGCTGCCTTGCAGAATTACGTTCGGGATTAAAAGGCAGACACGGCGCGGGCACACATTTTGCATTTTCTGGTGGTTGTGATTAATATTTCCGAGGGGATTTTGTACTGGGAGCTTACGGGACGCACTCTCGGGAGGTCTAATGCCAGACGGTCGCGCGCAGGGACCAGCAGGGGGCCTGTGGGCAAGCGCGCAAGCCCTGGGGGAATTAGAGGGGACGCCAGGCGCCGAGACCTTTTAGCGCCTTCCCCCCTCTACCCTGATACCGACACAATTTCTATGGCAGACCGCAGGGAGGACTGTCCGGGGAGGCGGACTTTAAAGTCTTATCGGGCTTTCTATACGGGAAAATGCCCTCGAAGGGTCCTGACTCTAGGGTGCGAGAAAAGGGCTCAGTGCCAGGCCGCTGAACTTCACACATTCGTCCAGTAAAGAGAATTCCGAAGTCCGTGTTCAGGGGAAGCACTGCTCCTAAACGCATCACTCTCCTCCCCAAGTGAGTCAACGGACCCAAGTCAGGAAGAGGGAGATCTCAACTCTTTCGAACCGCCATTCTCAGAGCTGCTTTCGGGGGACCCACCAGGATGCACCTGCGGAGGGGAGCTAGCGCCTAGGCAGTAAATACACCCCCCCTTCCCATCGCCCCAGGAGGCGGACAAACCCTCACCGCGCGGGTGAAGGGACCGGGAAAGGAGAGGAAAGGTCCAGGATGCGCAGGCGGGGAGACGGAAGGGAACCTGGCAAGCGAGAAGGGAGAAAAAAGGCAGATAGGAAGCGAGAGAGAAGAGTGGAGAAAAGTGAGGAAGCGGGTGGTCGCAGTTGGTGGGCATTACCGCTCTCCGGCAGAAGGGGGCACCTCTCGGGCCGGGACAGCCTTCCACAAGGGCTGGGGCGGGATGTCCGGACGGAATCCGCCCTCGGGCAGGGGCTCCGGGGTGCTGGGCGCCCCCTCCTGGCGGCTGCGCGGCGCTCACCTCCGCGGTCCCGCGGGTGCTGGGGTCCCGCGCCGGCTCGGCCCGCGGCGCCGGGGACCGGGAGGTGGTGCGACGGAGGGAAGTCGGGAGACGGAGGCGTTGTGAGGGTGCCAGGGTGGCGGGCAGGCTCCCTCCCCTCCCGCGCTCTACCCCGCGCGCTCCTCACCTGGGGCCTGCGGGGCTCCTTCCCCGCGGGCACAGCCCCGGCGCGCCCCTCGGCGGCCCGGCTCCTACCCGAAGCCGATCCGGCGGAGGAACCCGCCCTCCTTGCCGAGCAGTCGCCGTCTCCGCAGCCGCAGCAGCTGGGAGGGAGGGAGCGACCGGCGGCTGCTGCCGGGCGGCGTCTGGGGGCCGCGAGCCGAGCGCGAGGAGCCGCCATCTGGAGCCTCGACTGCGGGCGGGGGTGCGGGTGCCAGGAAAGGGGCCGGGCGACTGGGCCCGGGGCGCGCGGGGGGCTGGGGTCCGAGCGGCGTGGGAGCGGAGGCCTGGGGGTGTGATGGGAAATGTGCGGAGGGGGGTCTGGCCCCTGGGGAGGGGGATCAGAGGCCTGCCCCCTTTCGAGCCCCCCTTGAATCCCGGGGCAGTCCCGACCCGGAGTTCTAGCGAACGAGCGAGGCACCCGCGTGGCAGTCCCTCCCCCTCGCGGGGTGGAGAGCTGAGGGGGAGAGGGCGGTGTGGGGACCAAAACACTCTTACACGCTCACACACCCGCTGCCCATCAGAAGTGGTTTTCTCATTTCCCTTTCCTCCCACCTTGTCCATCCCACTCCAGGAAACAGTCCCTTCCACACGGCGTGGATTTTTGGACACCTCCACATCACTCCAGAGAACTTTTTCAGCCAGAAGGTGGGACAGACACTGACAAGATACCATCCTTGGGGATAAATACCATCTAGTTTCCGGTGGACGGTGGAAAAGGAAGGGGGTGGTGGGGTGGGGGAGCGCATTCTTGCACTTTTAGCGTAGGGTGGAGGGGAGCGCGGAGGATAGGGAATGTCATTTCTCCCCTCTCCTTTTTTTTTTTTTTTTGGTATTTCAGCTTCAATGTTTTTATATCTTTAACTTAAAAAATCCTCTGTCCTAAATTTGGATGGGGGCGGGGAGAAGAAACTCAAGGAAGAAGAAAGGCGACGAATGCGGGAGAGAGCCAACGAACTCCAGCCCTCCGGCTTCCGGGCTGTCTCTGAGGGAGATGCCCTCAGCCATAGGTTTTAGCTCAGTGCAGGGGGAACTGATTGGGTGTATGGGTGGTGGCGGGAAGTCCGGATTAAAAAAAATAAAAAGAAGAAGAAGCCATGCTCACTCCCACCCCAAGGCATTAAAAGACACTCCCTCCCCCAGCTGTCTCCTGTCCGGCAGAATGGCATTATGTAAAAGATCTGGCATGTCACCCAGTGGCACATCTGGTAGGTGTAGATGACATTCATTAGCACAGGGCTTCTACTCCCCAGCATGCCAAAGCCCTGACAGAGATGCCCGCTGCCAATCATTCATTCGCTGCCAATCCCAGAGCGAGGCCGGGCGGGATGGCTCCCTTCCACCCTGGCACAAGGACTGGAGGAAACAATGTGCTGAGATACGAAGAGATGAAAGCGGGGCTGAGGATGCAAGGCACCCAACAGATGTATCCCGTGAGGAGATAACGGGGCGAAGAGTCATTTAGCAACCAAGCATATGCAGGGTCTCGGGAGGGAGGCTTGGGCAGGGGTCTGCCTAGGGATGCGCTGAGGGAGGAGCAGGGGAAGCCCTTCAAAACCTCAAAGTTGGAGCTGCTTCTCTAAAAATACATGAAGATCAACCCCCTCCCACATTACCTGTAAGACCACTCTCTCTCTCCTATCCTCTCTCTTTCTCTCTCCCCCTATTCCTGCCCCACCCTGTATGTACCTCTGTGTCCCTAACTAGCTCTGAAAAGATGCACTTCTCTTGCCCTCTTCAAGCTTTCTGGTCACCGATATAAGGAACACCTTCCTGTTTTTAATGTTCCACCGCAGCCTTTGCCTTGCATTTGAAAAAGTAAAGTGTGTTTGGGGACTAAGTGTTGCATATATTAACAACTTAAGTGAAAAAAAGGGAAATGTTTCAATTTCTAGCCTTTCAAAGGGCATAGAGATGAACAAGGGAAAGCAAGAGAATTTTTAAAACAGCAAGGGATGGATAAATGTAAAATGCAGGATAGAAGTTTCCTCTGAGGGTTTTTTTTTGGGTTGTGGTTACCTAGGTGGACAGCATATTGTTTTTTTTGTGTTTTTTTTTTTTGTTTTTTTTTATGTCAGGCACATATTTTATAGATATTCTTTTTGTCCTTTCCATATTTAATAAAACAACAACAAAACTCAGAGGCTTTAGGGCTTGTGGAACTCAGTATTTAAGTTGAGTATAACAGCTTGTTATTGAATATATGTATACATATTATGTATAAAATTATAATACTCTTTTTAGTGTAAATATGAAATATTTGGGTCATTCTTATACTGGCTCGTGATCACAAGATGACTGCCATAATTCCAGGCATCACACCATTAAGAAAGGGAAGGGCAAAGAAAAGTAGTTCTTTCCTTTTATGTGAAGGAAATACTTTTGGTTTTTATTTATTCCCTGGCCACAGATACTTGCAAAGTCTGGGAGAACCAACCTTTAAAATGTAAAAAGATAGAGATAAGGATATTGGGAGTGGTTGTGAGTTGCAACCAAAGGCGTCTGGCAAAAAGCTCAGGGCAAAGAAGACTTAATGCTAGCTAGCATCAGGCAAGAGCAGATTATCACACTTATTATTTTAAATAAAAGTCTTTTGTTCTCATTATTGTCATTAAAACTTATCAGTCAGGGATACTGTACTTGAATTTAGCAACTTCTTTGTGAGTTTCATCAAATTCTATTTCAAAATAAAGGCTCAAGCTTACTCAACATGTTTATAAGACAGAGACATAAACTCTGACTTATATCTGAATAAAATTAGTCTTGGGGGAAAAAATATAAATAGAACTAACTTGTTTACAAACCTAAATGAAACAAGGAAAATGACTCCTGTTAGAAGGACTAGAGTTTTAATCCCAACTCTGTTAACTCACTAGATGTGTGACTTTGGATATTTTTTCTGGTTTAAGTCTATATCCTTATCTGTAGCTATGGATTCCCTTGTAGCTCAGTTGGTAAAGAATCTGCTTGCAATGCAGGAGACCTGGGTTCGATTCCTGGGTCGGGAAGATCCCCTGGAGGAGGAAATGGTAACCCACTTCAGTATTCTTGCCTGGAGAATCCCATGGACAGAGGAGCCTGGCAGGCTGTAATCCATGGGGTCGCAAAGAATCGGACACGACTAAGCGACTAAACCACCACCATCACCTTATCTGTAAATTGGTTAATAATGTATTAACCTTGCAGGGTTATGGTAAGACTTAGAAATATTGACATGTTTTAAAATGTAGTAATTGTTAGGGACCCAGTAGAAATCAGAATTCAGCCAAGTGGGTCAAAGGAAAAGATTACTTAAAAAGAGGTGGGCACAGCTGTGGGAACAAATGAGAAAATGAAACGCACAGTAACAGCACCACAAGAAGCTCTTAGGAGAGGAATTAGAGTTTCTATAACCCAGTAAGGACTGGAACCTTGGAGGAGAGCTCAGGAGTACAAGCTACTGCCAGAGAGGTCATGACATAGCAAGGAGAGAGAAGGGATGCAACACCCTAGTCTTTCTCATCTCACATCTTTCAATTTCATGTTAATATCCTCTGTTGGCCTGACCCAACTGGGAACTAGTTGGCAATGTACTGGAACATGAGGCTGGATCTACATGGGTCAGCTTTTGAGGATCTCAAGTCAGGCTTAGAAGGCTGGAGAATAGATCTTGGGGAGAATAATCAGCAAGTAACTATTATTATTCATCAAAAAGTTTGAGAACTCTCTCTGCAAACCTCTTTGAAGCACAATTCCAACTGGAAGTAAAAACTTAACAGGCTTTAAGTAAACCTAACCATCCAAGTTTTTAAGAGTCATCTCTCAGAGCCCTTTGGCTGCAAGTTCCTACTAGCACTGATTTCCAGAGGTCTTGGCAGGCTGTGTAAGCCAAGACCTGGAAGAATTTTAGAGTACACCCTATTGACTTCCTTTGGGCATCCCTAGGTCTCTCATCATTTTGTGGTTTCCTGTGTCAGCCTCAGTCTTGCTAGACCTGGTTAGTCACTTGCTGACTGTTGCTTTCAAGAAAGTCAGCCAAGATTCAGCAAAAAGTGACTACTTCATAACAAATCAACCCCACAGCAACAGCAAATCCTACTAACACATTTTCTTGAGTTCAAAGTCTGTGTGGACTTCAGATTGAAGTAACTTTTCCTCTTCCTGATTTTGCCAGCCCTATCCTCTCCTCCTATACCTGAACTAACCCATAGGCAAAATGATGAAAAACAGTGGTAAAGAAACATGTTCTTTTTTCTAATTTTATATAAAATTATAGCTTGAATCTTGATAAATCTCTATAAATCTAGAACTAGATCAGAATCTTGAGTGTTCACACTACACATTAGTACAATAAAAAGCCACATTTTTTAATTTCCTAGGTACTGAGTTTAAAAATTTGTGAGGCCTGATACAAAATTAAAAGTCACTGTTTAAATGGAGAGAAACATTATAGAAATATAGAATATGAAGAGATGCAAAGATGAATAATTTGGAAGTACTATATACAACTAAACAATGAATCAAAATGAATACTCAGAAGTGTTTAAATGCAGACATAGAGATCAATAGAACAGAATAGAGAGCCCCAAAATAAACTCACACACTGTCGATTAATTTATGACAAAGGAGGCAAGAATATACAATGGAGAAAAAACAAGTCTTTTCAGCAAGCAGTGTTGGAAACACTGAACAGCTACATGTAAATTAATGACATTAGAACACTCCCTCATACCATATACAAAAGTAAATTCAAAATGGTTTGAAGACCTAAATGTAAGACATGATACCATAAAACTTCTAGAAAAGGACATGGGCAAAACACTTTCTGACGTAAATTGTAGTAGTATTTTCTTAGATCAGTTTCCCAAGGCAAAAGAAATAAAAGCCAATGAGCCTAATCAAACTTAAAAGCTTTTGTACAGCAAAGGAAATCATCAACAGAACAAAAAGACAACCTATGAAGTGGGAGAAAATATTTGCAAATTATGAGACCAATAAGGGATTCATATCCAAAAATATACAAATAGCTCATCCAACTCAATCAGTATATATACTAACAATGAATAATTAGATACCAAATATTTTCTGTATTACTAAAGCTCCTGATAAAAGAGGGAAATACCTATGAGTCTAACTAAATTGTGTAGGATCTATATGCTGCAAACTAAAAAGTGCTGACTAAAGAAATTAAAGAACATTTAAATGATGGAAATATATATCTCACTCATGGTTTGCAATACTCAATATAGGAAATAAATAATAAAAAAGAGATACAAATACAGCTTTTATTTTAGATTTTTCGGCAAAGGTGCAAAAATAATTAAATGGAAAAATGAATAGATTTTTCAATAGATGTTATTGCAACAATTGGACATCCATATGCCAAAGCAGAAGCAAATAATAAAATCTCACACTTATTACATCAATATTAATACACAATAAATATATCATAGATCTAAATCTAAAACCTAAATCTTATAGAACTTTTAGAAGAAAACAGAAGTAAGTCTTTATGACTGGGGTTAGGCAAACTTTATGACTTGGGGATATCAAAAGCATGACTGAAAAAAGGAAAAATATAACTTGGACTTAATAAAAATTTAAAACTTCTCTGTGAAAGCCTCTGTTAAGAGAATGGATAAACAAGCTCAGGCCAGGAGAACACATTTGTAAATCATATATCTAACAAAAGACTTGTATCCAAAATAGAAAAAGAACCCTTGAAACTCAAACATAAGAAAATAAAGAGCTCAATTAAAATATGGGTAAAGGGTTTAAACAGATACTCACCCATCAGAATGTATCGATCAAATTAAGACATGAAATGATGTTCAACATCTTTAGATACTACAGATATGAAAATAAAACTACAGTGATTTTCAATATTTGAATAGTTTAAAAGAATATTGCTAATACCAAGTGTAAGTGTATTAGTCTGCTTGGGCTGCTGTTATCAGAATACACTAGGCCTAGTGGCTTAGACAACAGGAATTTCTCACAGTTCTGGGGACTGAAAATCCAAAATCAGGATCCTGACATGGCTGGGTTCTGATGAAAACCCTTTTCCTGTTTTGCAAATACTACTTTCTTGCTGTATTCTCATGTAGTAGAAGGAGAGATCATTTTTATCCAGTCTTTTCTTATGTGGGCACTAATCCCATTCACAAGGGCTCTACTCTCATGACCTAGGGCTTTTCTGGTGGCTCAGTGGTAGAGAATCTGCCCACCAATGCAGGAGACACAGGAGACATGATTTTGATCCCTAGGTCAGAAAGAGCTGTGGAGGAGGAAATGGCAACCCACTTCACTGCTCTTGCCTGGGAAATCCCATGGACAGAGGAGCCTGATTGGCTACAGTCCATGGGGTTGCAAAGACTCAGACAGGACTAAGCAATTGCACACACAGGCTCATGACCTGATTACTTCCCAGAGTCTCTACCTCCAAACACCTTCACACTGGGGATTACAGCATCAGCATATGAATTATGGAAGGAACACAGACATTTAGTCCTTAGTAACTAACAAAGATACAGAGGAAATAGAACTCTAAAATACTGTGGGAACGTGAAATCTTCCTGTCACTCTGAAAAGTTTGATAGTTCTTCTAAAAATAGAGTTAAAATACTTATGTGACCCAGAAATCTCATTGTTTGAGTGTTTATCCTAAAGAAATTAAACTGATATTTACAAAATCTTATTCACTAACATTGATAACAGCTGTATTCACAATATGGAAAAAAAAACAAAATGTCTTTCAGTGGGTGAATGAATAAACCACTTTCATACATACATACAATGGAAAGTACTTGGAGAAAAAGGAATGAACTCTTGATATATAGAAAAACTTGGATGATACCCAAAGGCATTACACTGAGTGAAAAAAGCTAATCTGAAAATGTTGTTGTTGTTTAGTCACTAAGTTGAGTCCCACTCTTTTGTGACCCCTTGGACTATAGTCCACCAGGCTCCTCTGTCCATGGGATTTCCCAGGCAATAATACTAGAGTGGGTTGCCATTTTCTTTTCCAGGAAATCTTTCTGACCCAGCGATCGAACCCAAGTCTCCTACTTTGGCAGGCAGATTCTTCACCACTGATCCACCAGGAAAGCCCCCTACAAGGTTATATGAACTGTTGTTTTTATTTATGTTACATTCTCCAAAAGACAGAACTATAGTCCTGAGAGGTGGAGTGTTGCTGTAACATATAACAAAAGATGTGAAAATGGCTATCTTAGCCTTATCAATACTCTAGGGGTTTGAGATATTTAGAGGCTGATCTCGGGGAAAAATATGATCATGAGGTGGTAGTTCCACAAACAGGCTTTATTTGGGTAACACTTTGATGGATTTGCATGTTAGGTGGAATCTCTCACACCAGGAAATTGTCCAGAGGGACAGTTGTCCCTCTGGTGGTAATTGTTTTATCACCAAGAAAGGTAGCAAGACAAGGGAATTCTGAGAGAAAGGTGTGAGAGGTGATGTTGCTCTTTAGCCCAACAGGGAGTCTCTGTGTTTTGAAGGGTAGCAGCAGTTTAGGGTCTTTACAGCTCTTGAGTTTGTCTTAACTATCGCTAGCAGATGTTGTGTGTAGGTTTATGGGGCATGCAAAGCAGATGGACTTTACATGGCTAAAAATCCATTTGTTTGGGGTGTGTTTAAAACAACTGGGGGTGTGAAAATTTGAGTTTGACACTGATGAAGTTGATGGTAGAGATTTGAAGTAAATATCCTAGAGGCCAATATACAGAGGCTAACTTTGACTCATTTATATAACAATAGAGTAAGGGGTAGAGGTTGGAAGAAATTTGAGCACAAAAAGTTTGCCTTGAAAAGGCTGTTGGGAGGAACATGAATGTTAAAGGCAATTCTAGTAAGGATGCAGAAGGGAAAGAGGAACAGTTTATTGGAAGATGAAGGAATTTTAAGTATAACTGGAAAAATTGTTACAGTGGCAGAAAACTTGGCTTCATTGTGTTCTACAATTGTGGAGAGAGAAGAAATTGTAAATGATGAAATTGGATATGTTGCTGAAGAGATTTCCAAGCAAAGTATTAAAAGGGCAATCTGTTTTCTTTTTCTTTCTTTCTTTCTTTTTTTTTTTTTTTTGCTTAGTAAAATGCAGGAGGAAAGAGATAAATTGAAAAAGGAATTGTTAAGCAAAAAAAGAAGCGGTGCTTGATGATTTGGGAGCTTATTGGCCAATCTATATTTCAAAGGATGTTAATACTAGGAGACTGACTAGGGAAGTGTGTTCTGGAGAGAAGGCCAAGTGTATAGCTGGATAACATTTGCTGGATCAGTTAGGCATGTGACTCATGAATCCACTCAATTGTCTTAGGAGAAGGCAGGAATAGAGACAGAGTTATTCTGGAAATATTTCTGGGGGATTCTTTTGTCTAATGGTATGGACCCTTGTGACATAAGGGAGACCCACAGGGTTTTTGAGAATGTTATATCAGCAGAAACACTGCCTGCTTGGACTGAAAGGGGTAGCAGCGGGACAAAATGAGAAAGCTGTTGGGCTTCCAAATTACTCAAGCAGGACACTGCTACAGCAAACGTATGCTACCCTTCAAGAAAAAGTAACAATGACTCCAAGGATGCAGCCACTGAAGGTTGTAAGAGACCTATGGAGTCTCAGAGGCAGAGCATTAAAACACAGAGTATTACTCATAGACGTTGAAACTTAATGGAATTTTCCTTTATGTATTTCTAACTTACCTGAAACTGGTGACCCCTATATTACTTCCAATTTCTCCCTTTTGGAATAGGAGTATCTATCCTGTCTATATCTAATATTTATGCCTATCACACCATTGTATTTTGGAAGCAAGTAACTTGTTTCCTTGTTTTAGATGTCCTCAAAATAGAAACTTTTGTTCCAGGATGGATCAGGCTCAGACTCTAACCCATACCTGACATAAATGATAAGTTTTGGGACTTTTGAGCTGACGATATTTTGATGAAATTTTAGATTTGAGAGTTGATGCTGTAATGAGTTAAGATTTTGGAGGATGTTGGGATAATGAGAATATACTTTACACATGAGACAGTTGTGAACTTTGGGGGGCTAGACAGTGGACTTTGGTAGGTTGAATGGCATTATCCTCCAAAGATATTTTGTTCTTGTTCAGTCACTCAGTTGTGTCTGACTCTTTGTGACCCCATGAACAGCAGCATGCCAGGCTTCCCTGTCCAAAGATATGGTGGCCATATTCTAATCCCTAGAATCTGAGAATGTGATCTTATTTGGAAAAATAGTCTTTGCAGATGTAATTGTTAGGATTTTAAGATTAGCTTGCCTGTGCTATGCTTAGTTGCTCAGTTGTGTCCAACTCTGCGACCCCATGTATGGTGGCCCATTAGGCTACTCTGTCCATGGGGATTCTCCAGGCAAGAATATTAGAGTGAGTTGCCATGCCCTTCTCCAGGGGAACTTCCTAACCCAGGGATTGAACCCAGGTCTCCTGCATTGCAGCAGATTCTTTATCGTCTGAGTCACCAGAGAAACCATGGACTCTAAACCCAATGACAAGTGACCTTATAAGAGACACACAGAAGAAAGACACAGAGGAAGATGAGAAGACTATGGGAAAACAGAGACAGGGATTGGAGTTATACAGTCATAAGCCAATGAATGCCTGAAACCATTGGAAGTTGGAAAAGTCAAGAAATTTTTCTCTCTTAGAGACTTCAGAGAGACTTACACCTTGACTTTGGACTTCTGGTCTCCTCCAGAACTATGAGAGAATTATTTTCTATTGTTTTTAAGTCACAGAGTTTGTCATTAATTTGTTATGAAAACCCTAGGAAACAAATATACCTACCTTGTTACGTTTTTGGATTTAGAACTCTGTTAGGAGAGAGTCACATTAGCATTATAAAAGAGCCTTCATATGGTTTTAATTTTTTTGTATAAGTTTGGGAGCCTGAGATTTTTGGTTCTGGAGATGATTTGTCATTGTTCAGTTGCTAAGTTGTGTTCAACTCCTTGTGACCCCATGGATGGTTGCTGCCAGGCTCCTTTGTCCATGTGATTTTCTAGGCAAGAATATTGGATTGGGTTGCCATTTCCTTTTCCTGGGGACCTTCCTGACCCAGGGATTGTATCTGCACCTCCCATGTCTCCTGCATTGGCATGTGGGTTCTTTACTACTGACCCACCAGGAAAGCCCCTTTTGGGGTGATTGGGACAAAGACAATACAATAAGTTTATACAGACATCTTTACAGGTCTCTTGCACAGACTTCTATGCAGAGCAAACTTTTAGGAAAAGCTTAGGATTCTGTATCACCTATATTTTTGTGTCTTATTTGGAAATATGCAATTCCTCTGGGAAAGTATATATAATTTTTTTTTAAGTATATTGTTTTTAACTTGTGGTGTATTACTTCTAGAATGGGATGTAATTCCAACATATAGTTAAGACATAAGGACAAGAGGACAACCTTTCTGAGCTGGTTTTCTCATCTCTGAAATGGGAAAGCACTAATATCCAATCTGCAGAATTGCTTATTTTTTTCTTATGGGAAAGAATATGAATATGCTTTTAAAGGTGTAAAGTACTACTTGTGATGGTTAATTTTGGCCATGGGGTGCCTAGGCTAAATACTATTTCTGAGTGCATCTGAAGATGCTTCTGGGTGAGATTAGCATATGAATTGGTGGACTCAGTAAAGTGGATTGTCTTCCTGGATGGGGGTGGACAGCATCTGGTCTGCTGAGGTCCTGAATAGGACAAAAAGCAGAGGGTGAGAAGATTCATCCCCTTCTTGCCTGCCTGCTTCTGCTGGGAAATTGGTTTATTTCCCTGCTCTTGGACTAGAATGTATACCATTGGCTTCCCTGGTTCTCAGGCCTTCAGATTAGGATTGGAATTACCACTGGCTTCCCTAGGTCTTCAGTTTGCAGATGGCAGATTGTGGAATTTATCAGCCTCATAATTATGTAAGTCAATTCCTTATAATAAATCTATCTACCTATCTGTTTATCTTGGTTCTAGTTCTGTGTTGGTTCTGTTTCTGACAAAAACACACACAAATCTACTTTAAAACTATTAATATTATTGGATGATTTTAAGTCAAACCATTATAACTTTTAAGCTTTACCTTGTGTGGTTTTCTTTTGTTTTTCCTCTCACTCCTTACTCCATTAAGTTCATTCATTCAACCAGGATATATCAACCAGTCAAGTATACTAACTTTTTATTAATTTGTACAAATTTGGATGACTTGTCTATCTCAGATCATTTTCAGACTAAGAATTTTATTTCTAATTTTTGGAGACTGTTAAAATCATAAACTGTTTTTAGAAAATTGTGAATAAGTGGTTTTCTCCTAGGATTAATATATTCACCAAGTTATTCCCATTCGGCTGTCACTTACCTGTTACATACTAGAGGTATTCAGCTATTTTGATGTCTTTCTTATTGGTAAAGGTTGGTCTTTTTGGTCCCTGGACCCAATATTCACCCACCAGCAGAAGATAACATTGGATTCCACAGGTAAAGGGCTCAATCCAAGACCACCCTACACTTCAGATGCCAGTCACAAGTCCCTGTGACTTCTGAAAGAGATGGGAATATCAGACCACCTGACCTGCCTCTTGAGAAATCTGTGTGCAGATCAGGAAGGAATAGTTAGAACTGGACATGGAACTACAGACTGGTTCCAAATAGGAAAAATAGTACATCAAGGCTGTATATTGTCACCCTGCTTATTTAACTTATATGCTGAGTGCATCATGAGAAATGCTGGGCTTGATGAAGGACAAGCTAGAAACAAGATTGCCAGGAGAGTATCAATAACCTCAGATATGCAGATGATACCACCCTTATGACAGAAATTGAAGAGAACTAAAGAGCTAACATTACTTTGCCAACAAAGGTCTGTCTAGTCAAGGCTATAGTTTTTCCAGTAGTCATGTATGGATGTGAGAGTTGGACTATAAAGAAAGCTGAGCAGCAAAGAATTGATGCTTTTGAACTATGGTGTTGGAGAAGACTCTTGAGAGTCCCTTGGAATTCAAGGAGATCCAACCAGTCCATCCTAAAGATCAGTCCTGAGTGTTCTTTGGAAGAACTGATACTGAAGCTGAAACTCCAATACTTTGGCCACCTGATGCAAAGAGCTGACTCGTTTGAAAAGACCCTGATGCTGGGAAAGATTGAAAGTGAGAGGAGAAGGGGACAACAGAGGATGAGATGGTTGGATGGTATCACCGACTCAATGGACATGAGTTTGGGTGGACTCCAGGAGTTGGTGATGGACAGGGAGGCCTGGTGTGCTGCAGTCCATGAGGTCTCAAAGAGTTGGACACGACTGCGCTACTGAAATGAACTGAACTGAATTTGCTAGAACAGCTTACAGCTTACAAAAGTCAGAGAAACATTTTACTTGCTGCTGCTGCTGCTGCTGCTAAGTCGCTTCAGTCGTGTCCGACTCTGTGCGACCCCATAGATGGCAGCCCATCAGACTCCCTCGCCCCTGGGATTCTCCAGGCAAGAACACTGGAGTGGGTTGCCATTTCCTTCTCTAGTGCATAAAAGTGAAAAACGAAAGGGAAGTCGCTCGTCGTGTCCGACTCTTAGCGACCCTATGGACTGCAGCCTACCAGGCTCCTCCGTCCATGGGATTTTCCAGGCAAGAGTACTGGAGTGGGGTGCCATTGCCTTCTCCAATTACCATTTTATTACAAAGAATATTAAAAGACACAAAACAACAACCAGATGAAGAGACACATAGTGCAAGTTTCCAAACAAAGGGGCTTCCATCCTCCTGGAGCCTGGGGCCTGGAACAAGTAGCATGTGGAAGCGTTCTGGTTCCCCAACCTTGGAAGCTCTCCAAACTTTCTTTGGGTTTTTAGAGTGGCTTCATTACATAAGTATGATTGATTAACTCACTGTCCATTGGTGATTGACTCAATCTCTAGCCCCTTTCCCCTCTCTGGAAATCATGGGGGTGGCACTGAAAGTTCCAACCCTCTATTCATGGTTGATTACCCTGTGGCCAAAAGTCACGTTCATGAACATAAATTCACTTGTGGGGGGAGGGGCTTGTTATGAATAACAAGACACCTATTTCACCTTTCATGGCTCTGAAGCATTTTCAGGAACTAGGGACAAGAGATGAAATATTATTTAGTATAGCAAAAGAATCTCCTATTGCTGTTATCACTCAGAAAATTTAAAGGAATTTGGGAGCTGTGAGCTAGTAACTGTGAATGAAGACCAAATATACATGAGAAATATATTTTGGTCATCTGAATGACCAAATATATGTATTCCTTATAAATCACAAAGTTGCAGTTGGCTATAGAATTTTTGTTTGTTTCTCTATTTGAGAGAGCCAAATATTCAATTATACTGATTTTAACTTTAGAGTCTTCTTATGTCTCAGAACAAAAACCAAAAAAGCCTCTAGATGTTAGCTGAAAAGCTCAGTCAAAAATCTAAATAAATATTGCAAAATCATTCCTTGTATTTGAGTTTTTCTGTTTTAACCTGGATTTTAGATGTCCCTGACTGTAGCCTTCATTTTAATTAACTTCAATCAAATGCAGACTGATTTTAGAAAGAAATGTCAGGAAGAATAAGATAAGAAAAATATGTCAACGCTCACTCTTCATGTTGCAGCCTTTAACTCCAAAAAAAAAAATAGTTAAAAGGCTATCTAAATTTTATTCATGCAAAACAATTACTTCCCGTATCTGATTCATTACCATGTAGCCATGTTAACTCATGGTAGATTCATTTCCTTTATTTGCTTTCTCTGAAGGCATTTTTTTTCACTTCACTGTTTACTGCTTGTCCAATATTTTGTTTTTTCTACTATTCTTTGTTCAAACTGCAAAAATCTGAAATAAAAATATAATATAGAAGTATAGGCATCAGCTAGCATTTTCTATGGCATATGGTACTTCAGATGCCATATGTACCAGTGTTTAGTGATTCTGGCAAAGAGGCATAGAATGGTGAAATCCAACTGCCAGGATTGCTGAAAACAAATATGTAAATGCTCCAGGGCTTTTGTTATTCATAACATACCTCTAACACAGCACATACAATATGCTGTTCATTCTGTAACTAGTGTAACTAATAAACCACATTTTTCTGTCTTATTTTTTAAGGCTTCTCCAAGTTTGTATGGTCTTCTGCCTCTAACCTTGAATCTCACTACTGAACTCTGTATTTCAGGAAGCTCATATTAATGAAAGAGGCCTACGGGAATACAGTTTTCTCTTTCCAAGGGCTCTTATTTATTTTTCAAATTAAAATCCAAAGTCTTCTACAGGCCTCTTCTATGAAACAAAGAAAACACTGGGCATGTTCTCTAGACAGCAGGAGTTAGGGGAAGGCAGCTAACACCAGGAAAGGCAAATTTGGGCAGGAGAACAGAAGTGACTTTATTAGGAGGCTAGTCAGTGGTTTTCCCAACAGTGGAGTTCTATAGGAAGTCACAAGAGAGGAGACTACAGATATAATTGCTTTGAAAAAGGGAAATGATCATTTTAATAATGTTTAAGCCCACATAAAATGATCACAGTTTAGAGAATAAAAGTTGACCTTGTTTTTTTGTTGTTGTTATTTTTCAGCTGGTTTAGTTATAGCTAATGGGAAGCACACCTAATCTCCTTCTTTCTGTTTCATAGATAGGAAATCCACACAAAGTGGACAGAACAGTAGACCAGCAGCTAGAATACTTAGAGATCATTACTTTCCATTTGTCCTCAGACAAGCTGTTTAACCTCTTTGAGCCTGTTTCCATATGTATGATGAGGATAATATCTTCTCTGGGGATATTACTGTGAGGATAATATGATATAATCTTTGTGGAAGTGCACTTATCTAGCATTATTATTATTAAAAAGAAAGCATCTGTAGATTTGCTGATAGTTTAGAGACTTAAGGAGGCTCGTACTACTTCTGAGTATTTTTCTGTACGCATATAAACCTAGAAGGAATATTGGAAATGGAAAGTTGTAAAATGTGCCAGTAACACTGTCAGCAATGAAAGTGTCTTCCTCTAGGTTTAATTCTTTTAGGCGAAAATCAAGTGAAACTGACATTTTATAGGTCAAAAATGGTCTACTGTAAGAAATTTTACTTGTTCCCCTTTATCTCTTCCCCAGAATTCCAATGATCTCTCCCTCACTCTCACTCTCTCACACACACACTCATACCCTTTCCTTTCAAGCAGTAACTGGTAACTAGAAGAACAGTCTGCTTTCCATTTCTGTTTAATAGCCTCTTCCCTTTCTGTTTAATATCATCCCAAATTAATCCCCAGATTATTTTGTTTGTAAGCAAGTGTGTATGTTAGTCACTCAGTCGTGACTAAGTGACTAACCATGGACTGTAGCCTCCCTGGTTCCTCTGTCCACGGAATTCTCCAGGCAAGAACATTGGAGTGGGTGTGCCTCTAAAATGTGAACCTCTCATTTTCATTGCTGTGCTTCAGTCCAGGTCCTCCTGTCTTATTTGTATTATTGAATTACTCTTCTACCTAATATTCAACCTAATAATTCTGTGGTGGCCAGCAACAGTAATCTGAAAGCCTTGGGAGTGAGTTCAGAGTCTGTAGGATCAAGAAACTCTCTCCAGATTTAGTCTGAAATTCAAGGTATAATCTTGAAGAGATATCAAGGACATTAGTAGAAGGCTGGGAGGAGAAGTTAAATGCCTAGGAAACGGGTGCTAAGAGTCATTCCAAAGAGGAAGATAAGGTCAAGAATCAGGGAGCTCTAGGATAAGGTAACAGAACTCCCATTAGAGTTTTTTCGGTTTTCCTCTTCTTTCTCTCCTATTAGAATATAACCTCCTTGATGGTTGAGACTGTCATATTTATATTCCATCTCCAGTGTCTGTTTCTAGGATATTGAGTTAATTAATTCAATGATTGATATGTATTCCCATTAAAGCAGTTATTGGAATTGCAGGCAGGTTCTGCTTCCCTGGTGGCTCAGAGGTTAAAGCGTCTGCCTGCAATGAGGGAGAGCTGGGTTCGATCCCTGAGTTGGGAAGATCCCCTGGAGAAGGAAATGGCAACCCACTCTAGTATTCTTGCCTGGAGAATCCCATAGATGGAGAAGCCTGGTGGGCTACAGTCCACAGGGTCGCAAAGAGTCAGACATGACTGAGCGACTTCACTTTCTTTCTTTCTGTTGTCTCATTGTCAGACATTGGGACTGAAGATAAACCTCTTCTTACCTATAGGTGAAAATAGTCTAGAAGGATTGTTTCTCTGGGAAACTTGAGGACAGACTTTCTAAAGGAAAAGGAGATGGAGTTATGTTGCAGAGAGCTATAGAAAAATCCCAAGTGGGCCCGAGTTCCCTAGTATGCTACCATGTAATATTAAATTTTCCTTTCCTTGAAAACAGATTAAAACTGGTACATTCCAACTATTTTTTCTTAAACAAGGTGTCTCAAGATTGTTGGGCTCCTTTTTGAAAAATTCCAACACTGAATTGAAAGAAAAATGAATCCCTTTTTAAAAAGCTCTTTTGCTTAGGAATTATACTTCATTAATATTTTGATATGTGTAAATCCACATATAAAATAGGGAAAACCTTGTCTCTGAATTCCAAGGAAGATAAAAGGATGTTACAGTGAGTTTCATTAGAGGTGAATTCCAAATTTCTGCCTGGAAAAAAAATACTAAATGTAAGAACACTATTTCTCCTTCCAGCTATGGCATATTGGACAAACACGCAGAGAATCAGCAATTAGGAATAAGCAATCCCTCTATCATTGGGGTCCAATTACTGGGGAAATAATATCAATTCTGGGACCATTAACAGTTAAAATTTTTTATCCTGAGACAGAGATGTCTAGCTTAGGAAAGCATCCTCAAATGTAGCAGAAACTGTGACATATTGTTACCCTAGTTTTATTATTGACCTAGCGTTTGTTAGATATATCTGCTCTACTAGAGAAGCCCTTCAGTAAGAAAAAAATAATAGTGGTGATGAAAGCTCAAAATAGCTTGCCTCTGATCATTAGAAGGAACCAATGTAACACAGACATACTCCAGAGAATAGTATCAACAACCATCAATCAAAATTCTCAGGTGAGACTAGGTCACAGTGCTAGCTTAGCATTTTGGATGAAGAAGTTCAGACTACCCTCCTGAACTTCCAATAAATACATTTTGAAAAATTCAGAAAGGACAGAGAAAAGTGCTTTGTTACAAAGCAGGGCTCCCAAGAACAGTAGACATGCCAACCCAGGGCAGATGTATCAGTCAATCAATTAACAGCTCAGTATCCTAGAAGTAGATTTTATAAGAGACACTAGGGATGGAATATAAATATGATACAGTCTCAACCATCAAGGAGGTTATATTCTAGTAGAAGAAAAAGAAGAGAAAAACCAAAAAACCATGAGAGCCTCACAGCCGTGGTATGAAGTAGGATGGTCCATTGTGTTCAGGTTGGTCAGAGCAAGCTTCACTGCTCTGGAGGATTATCAGAGATTGATCAGGAGGAGGATTATCTGAGATTGATCTTGGTGAGGGAGAAAACTCTTGAGAGTCCCTTGGACATCAGGGAGATCAAACCAGCCAATTTTAAAGGAAATCAATCCTGAATATTCATTGGAAGGACTTATGCTAAACCTGAAGCTCCAATACTTTGGCCACATGATGTGAAGAGCTGACTCATCGGAAAAGACCTTGATGCTGCAAAAGATTGAGGGCAGGAGAAGAAGTGTATGACAGAGGATGAGATGGTTAGATAGCATCACAGACTCAGTGGAGATGAATCTGAGCAAATTCTGGGAGACAGTGAAGGCCAGGAAAGCCTGGTGTGCTGCAGTCCATGGGGTCACGCAGAGTCGGACATGACTTTGCAGCTGAACAACAACATACAGGGAGAGAAGGCATCATAGGCAGAATGAACCGCACATAGTGGAATTTAGAAGGCCAAGAGAATCATACTGGAAAAACAAGAAATACAAGATTGGGACTTGCAGAAAATATGGGTTACAGAAAAGATAAACTAGGGCGATGAAGAAAAAAGTGGAGATTCGGGAACTTGAAAATACAGTGCATGTGCGAAGTCCCTTCAGTCATGTCCAACTCTTTGTGACTCTATGTACTGTAGCTAGCCAGGCTCCTCTGTCCGTGGGATTTTCCTGGCACGAATACTGGAGTGGGTAGCCATTTTCACCTCCAGGAGTTCCTCCCAGCCTAGGGATGGAACCTCTGTCTCCTGCGTCCCCTGCATTGGCAGGCGAATTCTTTACCATTGTACCACCAGGGAATGCATACATTGGCTTAAAATTGGCATAAGATGGGCACACTTCCAAATGACGACAGGTAGTCAGTATGTCTATAATTCTGGATTTTCACATCTCCTTGTCTTTCATTCCCTTTTCCTCACCCCTCACTTTGCTAGATATCTCTGTAGCTGGTCTACAGGGCACTGTGGCATGGTTAAACAGCCAGGGCTTTGAGAGAGCAACTGGTGTTAATCACATGTCGTACATGACTTCAGGACTTACACCAAAGACAATCCTTGGATGCCCCAAAGCTGCTGGTCATGCTCTTACTCCAGCCTGATCTTGCCCATTCTTGAAGTGACCAAAAGGAGTAAATCTGCTGGTGAATTCTAGTCAAGGAAAAATTGGAAAAAGAAGAGTATTGGTAATATTACTTTAGATGCAGAGAGAGAAATGGATTGAGTAAACCTTTTGTCATCTACAGAAACAATAGAACTTATTAGTAGTCTTATACTTTAAAACATTCTCTGATTACACAATGACTATGCCTATTCTCATGGATCACCTAAGACATACAGAGTTGATGCTGAAAAGTGCATTCTAAATAGAGATAAATGCTGTAGTGAGGCGGTAGAGCTCAGCTTTATTCCATAAACATGATGTATTTCCTAAGTAAATAATTGTTTATCATTATAAAAATTATTATCATAATAGCTCATGTACAAATGTTGCCATTAAAGAATGAAGAAAATATCTCTATATAACCTCCATGTTATATATTTTATAGAATATTTATACATGTATTTGCACATATGTGCACATGCCCACATGCACACACACACACACACACACACACAGAGAACATACTTTAGAAAAGAGCCAAACCCCTTTATCACAAATTTTCCAACAGAATAAACAATCTTGAATATAATACAGAGCTTGCCAAGTCCTGTCAGAAAGCTCTTGTGGCTGAACACAATTCTCGGATGGCAAAGAACCACTAAAATAACCCCTTCACTCAGACTCTTGTGATTCCCTGCAGGGAACTTTCATTGCAGTTGTCAGTGTGAAAAAGCAATCAATTTTAATATATAGATACAGGAGGTGAAGGCTTTTGAGTATATGTGTGTGCGTGTGCCTGTGTGTGTGTGTGCTCCCTCGATATGTATATAGAGGGACAGTTAAGGTCTTTGTTCTAATAAAACATACATGATTAATTGGGAGAAATGGTCTGTTAGGATTTTGGTGTCTTCTTTTTCACTCTAATAGAGTTCAAAACAATTTTTATTAGAGCTAATGAAGATTTCTG
This sequence comes from Bubalus bubalis, assembly GCF_019923935.1. Lineage (NCBI taxonomy): Eukaryota > Metazoa > Chordata > Mammalia > Artiodactyla > Bovidae > Bubalus > Bubalus bubalis. Next base: position 22,669,665 of record NC_059163.1, read on the forward strand.
TATATAAGGAAGATTTCTGTAATATAACCTATTTCTGTATAGGTTATATTAATGCATTTTTAGTGTACATTCTATAGGATGAAATAGGCATACTTCCCTTGTGGCTCAGCTGGTAAAGAATCTGCCTGCAATGTGGGAGACCTGGGTTTGATCTCTGAGTTGGGAAGATCCCCTGGAGAAGGAAAAGGTTACCCACTTCAGTATTCTGGTCTGGAGACTTCTACGGACTGTATAGTCATGGGGTTGCAAAAGAGTTGGACAGGAAAGAGCGACTTTCAAATGATAGGATGTAATTTATTAGATTATGAAGTAAATTGAGAATTGTGACCAGCATTTTACAAAATGAAGTGGAATAGAACAGCAAACTATGAGAAACTATATTTAGTGTATGGTAAGTGTGAGTAGTATTTTGTGAAACGTTTGTCTGAGTATGTGTATGTGTATATTAGACCATAATTTCCACTTACAATGTGGGCTTTTTTAAAGTAACATTTTTTAAATGTTAAAATTTTCTGACGTATTAGTTGGCCTTGGCTGACATAACAAAATACCCTCAACTGGGTGGTTTAGACAACATGAGTTAATTTTCCTACAGTGCTAGAGGCTGGAAGTCAGAGATCAGAGCGCTGGCATTGTTGAATCCTGATGAGAACTCTCTCTGGCTTGCAGACAGCTGCCTTCTTCACATGGTGAGCAAAGAGAGTAAGCTCTTTGGTATCTTTTTAGAAGAGTACTAATTCTATCATGAGAGCTCTATTCCCAGGACCTTATATAAACCTCATTACCTCCCAAGGCCTCTTCTCCAAAAGCCATCATATTGGGATTAGGGCTTCAGCACAAAAAAATTTGGAAGGACACAATGCTTTTGAATTGTGGTGCCAAAGACTCTTCACAGTCCACTGGACAGAGAGAAGATGGAACTGTTAGGGGAAGCACACTGATTAAAACCGCCCACCCTGGCCAGGCACCGTAGTAACCATTTGCATGAGTTGTTTTATGACAGGAGATCCTGATAAGGAATATGGAACTAATAAGCCACCACCAACAGGAAGAGTTCGGGAAAGGTTAAAAGGAGACACTGCGTGTCCGTCCACTTCCCAGAATCCCTCTCGCTAGCATCCATCTTGGATAAGCGATGCGTGTGCCAACAGGAAAGACTCTGAATTAGAATGATTGGCCAAAGACCACCGGAAACTAATCCCATCACCATAAAACCTGAGACTGTGAGCCACGTGGCAGAGCAGTTCTCCTGGGTTCCCTTACCCTACTGCTCTCCCCCCGGGTGCCCTTTCCCAATAAAATCTCTTGCTTTGTCAGCACATGTGTCTCCTCAGACAATTCATTTCCATGTGTTAGACAAGAGCCCAGTTTCAGGCCCTGGAAGGGGTCCGCCTTCCTACAACAGAACCAGTCAATTCTAAAGGAAATCAACCCTGAATATTCATTTGAAGTACTGTTGCTGAAGCTCCAATTCTTTGGCCATCTAATGTGAAGAGCTGACTCATTGGAAAAGACCACATTGCTGGAAAAGATTGAGGGCAGGAGGAGAAGGTGACAGAGGATGAGATGGTTAGATATCATCACTGACTCAATGGACATGATTTTGATTAAACTCTGGGAGATAGGAGAGGACAGAGGAGCCTGGTGTGCTGCAGTCCATGGGGTAGCAGAGTCCGACACGACTTAGCAACTGAACAACAACAACAAAATTCAGTCCACAGCACTAACATAGAGTTTATACCTTAAATCTTCAGTTTACAGTGTTCTCAAACTGGAGACAGTGAACTCAAAGGGAAGTATTGGATGTATTTTATCTTTATACCCTCCATAGCCCCAGGAGTGTCATACACTTACTGGAAGATTACAAAATAGTTATCAAACTAATGTTGAGCGGTCCAGATGCTTGCATATAAAAGGATAATAAAACTAATAATTTGCATGGATATAGTAGTTACTACTTTTCAGAGTGCTTTCCATCAGTGATCTCAGTGATAATTCAGAACTATTTTTTTGGAAGGAAGCATGCAGAATGTTGCATTAGTAAGTTTAATTATTTCTTAAGCTTGCTCCACATTACAATGGTACACAAATAAGATATTATTTAAATAGACCCTAATATTTGTGTTAGGGAAGGACCCAGGTTTTATGGGTCCTGGGGCTTGCAGAATTTTGGAAAATTTCATTAAGAGCAAGAATACAAAATGTTGGGTAGAAAGCTAAGTGCAACAGTGAATATTTATTTAAAAGGAAAAAATAAATTGCAAAACTTAAAAATTGACAAATACATAGTTTCCAAATGTGTACTAATAAAATATTGGAATAAAATGGGTATTTGTAGATTAACCTGTATCCTGTGATTTTGCTTAGCTTACTTATTATAATAGAGCTAGTATTTTTTTTTTTTTTGGTAGATTCCTTAGGATTTTCTACATATACCAGGTATGTTTTTTGAAAAAAAAAAACAAAAAACAAAAAACAAAAAAGAGAGAATTAAAAAAAATTATTTTTTCCCAACATGAGTGACTTTTAAATTATTATTATTATTTTGCCTTGTTTCACTGGCTAGGATTTTCAGGGAAATAATGAATAAATGTGCTGAAAGTGCCATATTCTAAATAATTTGCCTTATTCCAAAATTACAGGTAAAATAGCCAGTTATTTTACTCACCACTCACCACTGAGTATTCTACTGGTGATTTTTTTTTTTTTTTTTTTTTTGCAGATAATCTTTTAGGTTGAAGAAATTCATTTCTATCTATAGTTTGTGGAGAGTTCCATCAGAAATAGATATGGAACTTAGCCATTCATTTTTTTTATTTATTGAATTTATCATTTCAGCAATTTGATTATTATGTGTCTTGGCATGTTTTTTCTTCAAGTTTCTCCTGTTTGGGACTCATTGAGTTAGATTGTGAGTTTAGTATTTTAATCAAATTTGGAAAGTTTTCATCCATTATTTTTTCAAATGCTGTGTTCAGTCTCTACCTCATTTTCAGTATTTTCTTCCCTTTTGTCTTTCATTTGGAAAGTTCATATTGTTATGTCTTCAATTCACTGATATTTTCTTCTCCAATGTCTAATTTGCTGTTGATCCCATTTCATGTCTTTTTCCCCTTACAGATACAGTTTCACCTCTCTAGACATATAACGTTTTATATAACTTCCATTTATTTCCTCATAATGGTCATGATTTTATGTTCTTAAATATAAAGAGTTTATTTATATTAACTGTTTTAATATTCCTGTCTGTTAATTTCATGTATGGAATTTTTCTGTGCATTTCTATAGTTTGCTTTTTCTTCTGGTTATGAGTGATATTTTATTGTTTATGTTCATGTCTTGCAATCTTTTATTAGATACCTGGCATTGTGAATTTAGGTTGTTGGTTGATGGATTTTGATTATCTTTTAATGTTAGATTTTGTTTAGACCTGCAGTTAATCAATTATACTTTCTCAAGGTTTGATCTTTGTTTATTGGCATAGAGAACTCTTTAGTCTGAAACTAATTTAACTCTACTACCAAGATGATGCCCTTCTCAGAATTCCACCTTATGACCATATATTATGAGCTCTTTCTACTCTGACTGATGTGAAGACAGACTATTTCCAGGCTTGTGTGAGCTCCAGAATTGTTTTGTCTATTCCTCTTTGGTATTTCCCCCCTGACCTCACATATTTTTTTCTTAGATATGTACTGACCAATACTCAGCTAAAGACTCAGTGGGATTCATCTGCAGAGCTACAAAGCTCTTTCTATATAGAACTCCCTCTTTTTCATTACTTTGCTCTACAATTTATAGATGCCTTGAATGCTATCTCAGTCTTCTCAACTAGGCAACACTGATGATCTGTATTTGAGTTCTTCCTACTTGTTCCATGAACTGGAAACTGCCTCCTAGCAGTAAGCTGATGAAAATGCAGGGCTCACCTTGTTTGTTTCTGATCTCTCAGGGATCCCACAGTTCTATGCTGCTTGTTGTCCCATGTCTGAAAACTGTTTGTTCGTATATCTGTCCATGTGTATCTGTCCATGTGTTAAAATTGGCAGAGTTGATCTAGTCTCTGTTATTTCATCTAGTAAGAATTTGAAGACTACATATTTAACATGTTCATAGTATTCCATTTTATCAATACCATAAGTTAATTAGTTACCTGTTGTTAGATATTTACTTTTTTTAATCATCAAAATTATGCATAAATATTATGAAAATTATTATGCATACATATTTATGCCTTTGTTTAAATTATTTTAGGTGAAATTTCTGGGTCAAAGGATATAAAAACAAAGACTTTTGTGAAAATTGTATAACTCTTACTTATTTCATTTAAAATAAGTGCTGAGATTCCTTAGAAACTAAGTAGCAGTCTTTTTCAATATTCAGATTTTAAATAAACTTATATATAATACAAAGGAATGCAGTAGGCCAAAATAGAACCTTGTTGCCCAAAGAAGGTAAGTCAAATCATGTGAAAGCTAAATGAGCCTATAACTGAGCCCAGGGTTAGTAGAATGCACAGGTACAGATAATGCTGGACCAGGGGGAAGCTTCACTATAGGGACAGAGTTTGTCTCTGAGGGAGTAGTAGGTGACATGTTCCCAGTGGAATATCATTGGCTACAGGTTCCCATGAAGAAGCAGGAAGGAACTGAGCCAACAATACTCCAGTTCATTGTTCCCAAAGCGACCAATAAGTCATTCCATTTCCTGGGCCAGATAAAATTGTGTAAAAAACACCAACAGTTACACTAATTAAGGCTTCTCAATATAGAATAAAGTAAAGGAGTAAGAAATGTTTCTCATTAACAATGAGTTAATAGTTATCAGTAACTTACTATCCGGAGAAGGCAATGGCACCCCACTCCAGAACTCTTGCCTGGAAAATCCCATGGACGGAGGAGCCTGGTAGGCTGCAGTCCATGGGGTCACGAAGTCAGACACGACTGAACGACTTCACTTTCACTTTTCACTTTCATGCACTGGAGAAGGAAATGGCAACCCACTCCAGTGTTCTTGCCTGGAGAATCCCAAGGACAGAGGAGCCTGGTGGGCTGCCATCTATGGGGTCGCACAGAGTCGGACACGACTGAAGCAACTTGGCAGCTTAGCAGTAACTTACTATACACCAAATAACATGTTTCACTAAATCCTCATCTTTAACCCTAAGCAGCAGGTACCATTTTATAGGGTAAGCTGAAGATCTGTATGGAGGAGGACCTAGACTTTAAGTAGAGTTCACAGTATTTCTCAGAGTGTGGTTTGCAGGCCACTTGAATCAGAACTTACGTAGCTTTTTAAACTGTAGTAGGCGTACAACTTCCAATATGTGTGGGAAAGTTTAACTTTTATAAGATTTTCATATAATTGGATTTAATTTCTGCTGAGAGCCATTGTTCCTGGTGATGACACAAGAATTAATCTACTGACCTTGGAATTCATGGATCATCCTGTCATTGTACCTTTTAGTTTACTCAGAGTTCTGTTCCACCTCCTTTTCCTGAAACTGTACCTAAGTTCCAAAGTTATTAATGGTTTCAGGGCATCAGAGGTTTGGACTAAGTTGTCCTCCAAGCGCCTTGATCTTTGCTGACCAGGAATTTCACATTCACACCTAATTCTGCTGTCTGGCTTAGGGCTCCTTTACCTCTAGCTGGGTAAGCTGCATCTTTTCTTGGACTCAGGTTGGGTGGGAAAATGGGATGTTATCTTATTCTTCCTCAAATCTATTGCCTATGGTATGGGTCACATATTTCGACATTCACCATACACCTTTTTTCTCCTTTCAAAATTGTAGGCTCGGTGGAATTAAAAGTTGACTCTAAAATTTTCTTTTGAAAGTTTGCTTTGAAAAGCAATTTCTAATAATAAGACATTTGTTTTTATTATTTTTTGTCCTGAGGTCATGCAGCTTCTGACTGAACAAGAGAAAAGCAAAAACAAAATTTCGTAATCAGATGAAAAACAGGGAGAGAAACCTCAGTTCTTATCTTAAAACATTAGTCTCTTTTGTGAAAATACAGAAGAATATTTTGAATCAAAACCTCTGGACCTGGCGCCCGGGAATTAACATTGTAGCTTGTTCCCCAGTTTGGACACTGATCTCAGATGGATTCCAGAGGATTTTGAGGAGACTGGAGATGACCTAGTAGCGTCCCCTGCCATGACAACTCGGCTGCTCAGACTAGACATAAAATTTGGGTTTGTTAGAATGCATGTGGTAGAAAAGCAAGGTGCCTTCCATAAAGTTATTTTGTTTTTCACTCTTATTTCTGCAATTTTTCCTGGAGCTTTGCTTTCTTCCTCTGTATATTCAGTCTCATTTACCCAAGATGCCACCTCTTCCTTCTCTTAAATGTGGGTAGTGGGTGTGAATGGGGTGGAAAAATGAATAGTTATTGGACATCGATGATGTTCCTGAAACTTTATATGGTCTCAGTTAATCTGCATAACATCCAGTTAATTCTCAGAAAGGTTAAATAAATTGCTCAAGATTGCACAGGTAGCAGGTGGCAGATCTGGGATTAAAATCTGAGCCCATCTGGTATCAAAACTGGACTTTAATTACTTTACTTTGCTGTTCTCCTTGACAGAGGTGTTAGTGATTCCCCTGATTCCCTCATCATCAACATCTCTCCTACTTCCCAGCCATATGGAAGGCCTAATCCTCACTTTTTCTTTTTCCTGTACTAATTATCAGACTGATCTGTAAAAGAAATTTTATATGATGAATAGATTCAAAGGATTTGATCCAGTAGACAGAGTGCCTGAAGAATTATGAACGGAGGTTCATAACACTGTACAGGAGGCAGTGACCAAAGCCATCCCCAAGAAAAAGAAATGCAAGAAGGCAAAGTGGTTGTCTGAGGAGGCTTTACAAATATCTGAGGAAAGAAGAAAAGTGAAAGGCAAGGGAGAATGTGAAAGATATAGCCAACTGAATGCAGAGTTCCAGAGAATAGCAAGGAGAGATAAGAAAGCTTTCTTGAGTGAACAATGTAAATAAATAGAGGAAAATAATAGAATGCAAAAGTCTAGAGATCTCTTCAAGAAATTTGGAGATATCAAGGGAATATTCCATACAAGGCTGGGCACAATAAAGGACAGAAGCAGTAAAGATCTATCCAACAGAAGCAGAAGAGATTAAGAAGAGGTGGCAAGAATACACAGAACTGTACAAGAAAAGATCTTAATGACTTGGATAACCACGATAGTGTGATCATTCACCTAGAGCCAGACATCCTAGAGTGTCATGTAGGCCTTAGGAAGCATTACTACGAATGAAGCTAGTGGAAGTGATGGAGTTCCAGCTGAGCTATTTCAAATCCTAAAATATGATGCTGTTAAAGTGCTGCACTCAAATTTGGAACTTAGCAGTGGCCACAGGACTGGAAAAAGTCAGTTTTCATTCCAATCCCAAAGAAAGACAATGCCAGAGAATGTTCAAACTACCATACAATTGTGCTCATTTCACATACTAGCAAGATTGCACTCAAAATCCTTCAAACTAGGCTTCAACAGGACATGAACCAATAACTTCCAGATGCACAAGCAGGTTTAGAAGAAGCAATTCATTGGATCATAAAGAAAGTAAGGGAATTCAAGAGAAAACATCTATTTTTGCTTCATTGAGTACACTAAAGCCTTTGACTGTGTGGATCACAACAAACTGTGGAAAATTCTTAAAGAGATGGGAGTACCAGATCTTACCTGTCTCCTGAGAAACCTATACGCAGGTCAAGAAGCAACAGTTAGAACTAGACATGAAACAATTGATTGGTTCAAAATTGGAAAAGGTGTACTACAAGGCTGTATATTGTCACCCTGCTCATTTAACTGATACTCAGACTACATCATGCAAAATGCTGAGCTGTATGAAGCACAAGCAGGAATCAAGATTGCTGGGAGGAATATCAATAACCTCAGATATGCAGATGATATTACCCTAATGGAGAAAGTGAAGAGGAACTAAAGAGCCTCTATGAGGGTGAAAGAGGAGAGTGAAAAAGCTGGCTTAAAACTCAGTATTCAAAAAACGAAGATCATGGCATCTGGTCCCATCACTTCATAGCAGATAGAAGGGGGAAAGTGGAAACAGTGACAGATTTTATATTCCTGGGCTCCAGAATCACTGTGGACGGTGACTGAAGCCATGAAATTAAGATACTCGCTCCTTGGAAGAAAAGCTATGACAAATCTAGGCAGCGTATTAAAAAGCAGATGGGGAACACATGTACATCCTTGGCGGATGCATGTTGATGTATGGCAAAACCAATACAATATTGTAAAGTAAAAAAAAATAATAAATTAAAAAAAATAAAAAGCAGAGACATCACTTTAGTGTCAAAGGTCCATATAGTCAAAGCTATGGTTTTTCCAGTAGTTGTGTGCAGATGTGAGAGTTGGACCATAAAGAAGGCTGAGCACTGAAGAATTGATGATTTCAAACTGTGGTGCTGGAGGACTCTTGAGAGTCCCTTGGGCAGCAAGGAGATCAAACCAGTCAATCCAAAAGGAAATCAGTCTTGAATATTCATTGGAAGGACTGTTGCTTAAGCTGAAGCTCCAATACTTTGGCCACTTGATGCGAAGAGCTGACTCCTTGGAAAAAACCCTGATGCTAGGAAAGAAAAGGGCAGGAGGAGAAAGGAGTGACAGAGGATGAAATGGTTGGATGGTATCATCAACTCAATGGAGATAAGTTTGAATAAGCTTTGGGAGATAGTGAAGAACAGGGAAATCTGGCATGCTGTAGCCCATGGGGTCGCAAAGAGTCAGACACTATTAGGCAACTGAACAACAACTGCCTTTTCTGTTTTAGATTTCCAATAATAGTGCCTTTGTTTATATGACAATTTATAAAGTGCTCTGTAAAATTGTGATTTGAGTCATCTTGATTAAACCTGATGTGGGTTTGAAGCTCCCGTTAACACTTGTGTGGACTGTTAAACTCTGAGATCCCCACAGTTCTCTTCTTTTGACTTCTGTGTTAAGATCCATTTCACAGAGTTTTATAAAACACAGTACTTCTTCATCTGAATGAACTGCTTCAGTTCTAAGGTGTCTAAAGTTTCCCTTTGTGTTATCTTTCTTAATGACATTTGGACTCAGAGTGGGTGAATTACGAATTGTCAAGAGAAGACACAGGACGTGTATAGGAGAAATGAAGGGACAAATTTCCAGAGAAAAGGAGAAGGTACAGGGTCAGTTGTTAATTGCCTTTTGTCCTGATGGCTCTTTCAGTTCCTCTGAAGCCCAGGATCCTCTAATGTACAGCCTCACCTCTTTCCTGGTCTCAGGTGAATCTGAGTGTCTGCATCCAAGGGCTCTCCAGCCTGTGTAGCCTGTTGTGCTTAGGATCTTGTCTTTTTCTGCCTTTACATCCCTGGAAATTGTAAGTGATGCACTCCAGGGTATTATATTATTATAATAGCATTATATTTAAATATATATATCAAAAGCATTTCCCCCTTAATAAATAAAGGAAAGTGAGAATTCAGTTATTCTTTGAAGACATTAAATCTATAAACTGAGGGTGCCGTTAACATGAAACTCTTCCTCTGGAGCCCCACTTAACTGGACAGCATAGATTGTGCTGTGGCAGTATTAAAACTTGGCAGTAAAAATGATCTCAGTCCCTTGGTTTTAGACAACCCCATGTTATATTACTCTTTGGGCTTCCTTGTTGGCCCAGATGGTAAAGAATCAGCTTGCAATGCTGGAGACACAGGTTCAATCCCTGCATCGGGGAGATTCCCTGGAGAAGGGAATGGCAATCCACTATAGTATTCTTGCCTGGAGAATTCCATGGACAGAGGAGCCTGGCAGACTACAGTCCATGGGATTGCACAGAGTTGGACATGACTGAAACAGCTTAGCACAGCACACACATTCAGACAGTCCAAATTTCAGCTTTCTGTGACTCCTCCTCTCCTATCCTACTTGAAATATATCTGGATTTATGTGTTCTTATGGAGAGGATTTATGTGTCCTTATGGAGAAGGCAATGGCAACCCACTCCAGTACTCTTGCCTGGAAAACCCCATGGATGGAGCAGCCTGGTAGGCTGCAGTCCATGGGGTCGCTAAGAGTCGGACACAACTGAGCAACTTCACTTTTCACTTTCATGCATTGGAGAAGGAAATGGCAACCCATTCCAGTGTTCTTGCCTGGAGAATCCCAGGGACGGGGGAGCCTGGTGGGCTGCCGTCTATGGGGCCGCACAGAGTCGGACACGACTGAAGTGACTTAGCAGCAGCAGCAGCAGCATGGTAATGGGATAAGAGATTGTGTTCTCCCTGGGTTCTGGGCAATACCCTTCATCCCTCCACATTGTAGATAGATACTCTTATGGAATCACCTGCAGAAGTCTGTCTGAAGCTAGGGAGACTTTTCTGGTCTCTTGCTGTGGTCAAGGCACCATGATCTTCCATGTGTAGAAGTGGCTCTACATAAATGCTTGGTGGTATTTCTGGCCCTCGCAGCATCAGCAATGATGTCACCTCATTTGTCATCTCACCCTAGCAGATCTTCTGGCTTTCAACTCAATTACATCACAGCAGAATTTCTAAATATCTGACAAGCTTCACAGAAGAAGACTCAGAAGGTGCTATTTCTTGCCCCTGTTTTTGTGCCTAAGTGTCATATCACAGTTTCTCATTTCTATCAGATATCCTGTATTGATGATGGATATCTTAGGTAATTATGTGCCAGAATCCCAAAAGAAAAAGGGAAGAAACTTTTCACTTTCTATTCTGTTTACTTGTATTAATATATCTTAATATGCATTCCTCCCCAGAAGCAGCGCTAGACACAAATATTTGAGCACACATATTTGGGAGAGGATCTATGGAAACAGTGCTCAGTTAAGTTCTGTCTCTCAGTCATGTCCAACTCTGTGACCCCATGGACTGCAGTACACCAGGCTTCCCTGTCCATCACCAACTCCCGGAACTTGCTCAAATTCAACGTCTGTTGAGTTGGTGATGCCATCCAACCATCTCATCCTCTTCCATCCCCTTCTCCTGCCTTCAGTCTTTCCCAGCATCAAGATCTTTTCCAATGAGTCAGTTTGCATCAGGTGGCCAAAGTATTGAAGCTTCAGCTTCAACATCAGTCCTTCCAATGAATATTCAGGACTGATTTCCTTTAGGATTGACTGATTTGATTTCCTTGCATTCCAAGGGACTCTCAAGAGTCTTCTCCAACACCACAGCTCAAAAGCATCAATTCTTTGGTACTCAACTTTTTTTATGGTCCAACTCTCACATGACTACATGACTACTGGGAAACCATAGCTTTGATTAGATGGACCTTTGTTGGTAAAGTAATGTCTCTGCTTTTTAATATGCTATCTAGGTTGGTCATAACTTTTCTTCCAAGGAGCAAGCATCTTTTAATTTCATGGCTGCAATCACCATCTATAGTGATTTTGGAACCCAAGAAAATAAAGTCTGTCATTGTTTCCATTGTTTCCCCATCTATTTGCCATGAAGTGATGGAACCCGATGCCATGATCTTCGTTTTTGGAATGTTAAGCTTCAAGCCAGCTTTTTCACTCTCCTCTTTCACTTTCATCAAGAGGCTCCTTAGTTCTTCTTCACTTTCTGCTATAAGGGTGATGCTATCTGCATCTCTGAGGTTATTGATATTTCTCCCTGCAATCTTGATTCCAGCCTGTACTTCATCCAGTCCGTCATTTCACATGATGTACTCTGCATATGTGTTAAATAAGTAAGATGACAATATGCAGCCTTGATGTACTCCTTTCCCAGTTTTGAACCAGTCAATTGTTTCATGTCTGGTTCTGTTGCTTCTTGACCTGTGTATAGGTTTCTCAGGAGACAGGTAAGGTCTGGTACTCCCATCTCTTTAAGAATTTTCCACAGTTTTTTGTGATCCCCACAGTCAAGGGCTTTAGCATGGTCAATGAAGCTGAAGTAGACATTTTTCTGGAATTCTCTTGCTTTTTCTATGATCCAAGAGATGCTGGAAACACTGCTAGGAGAGTAAGAAATCAAGACCAAGAAGAAAAGACAGCCAATATAAAGTGCATTACCAAGCCACTTAAAATATCATTTGAAACAGAGTAGAACATAAGCCTCAAAGGTAACAGGAGTTGGGTTGTTCTTAGGTGGCATTCATTTTCAAGAATCCTGTCTGCTGTGTATGGAGGCAAGAGCAAGCTTTGATGGTTAGAGAAAGCCATCAGATAAGGAGATGAAGGTGCTGTAATTTGAAGTCAGACTTCAAATGTAAGATAAAGTCTTACATCTTACAGATGCTAAGAGCTCACAGAATTCCAGCTGAGTATTTAAAAAATAGGAGGTCCAGTGGTCATGTATTTACTTCTTTCATTATAAATAATGTTTCCACTGTATCAGTATTATCTGTCTTGGTATCAACATCCCTGTGAACATTTGCATATTTCACTTTTATTAGTGTAAAATTTCTGTATAAGTCACTCTGGGAAAGTATAAGGGGAATCACAGTTGTATATACTTGTAGTGTAAAGATCCTTCCTCAAGGAGATTGAATTCCCTTTTGATTATTGGCCTCTGGGTCTAAGAACTGGCCAAGATCTTGAAACTAGGTGAAGAATCATGACATTTAATTGTAGTAACTGACACCAAACTTTGGCTTACTCACTCTTGATCTTTTTTGGTTATACGGGTGAAGCAATACCCACATTGTCTGTCAGGTTAATCTCTTGGACCTCTAAGGTCTGCTAGCTATTTTCATATGGCCTCTGTGGGCAAGAATCCCTCATTGTCCCCCCAACTTTGCTGTCTGTGTCCATCTTGCTTCAGGAAGTTAAGTGCTGTCACCTGGTCTCACCTATCTTGGAATTCTATCTTCCCCATTGCACGTAAGGAACCCAGTAACTTAAAGAGGATTGCCATTCTACTCAATGATGCCTGTGCTCCTATTGCATTAACAAGGGGAATGTCCTTTGGACCCTCCTATACCACTCTTATGGCTGAAAGTGAAGAGGAACTAAAAAGCCTCTTGATGAAAATGAAAGAGGAGAGTGAAAAAGTTGGCTTAAAGCTCAACATTCAGAAAACTAAGATCATGGCATCTGGACCCATCACTTCATGGCAGATGGGGAAACATTGGAAACAGTGGCAGACTTTATTTTTTTGGGTTCGAAAATCACTTTAGATGGTGATTGCAGCCATGAAATTAAAAGACACTCCTTGGAAGGAGAGCTATGACCAACCTAGATAGCATATTCAAAAGCAGAGATATTACTTTGCCAACAAAGGTCCTTCTAGTCAAGGCTATGGTTTTTCCAGTGGTCATGTATGGATGTGAGTCTTGTTGGACTGTGAAGAAAGCTGAGCGCCGAAGAATTGATGCTTTTGAACTGTGGTGTTGGAGAAGACTCTTGAGAGTCCCTTGGACTGTAGGGAGATCCAACCAGTCCATCCTAAAGGAGATCAGTCCTGGGTGTTCATTGGAGGGACTGATGCTGAAGCTGAAACTCCAATACTTTGGCCACCTCATGTGAAGAGTTGACTCATTGGAAAAGACCCTGATGCTGGGAGGGATTTGGGGCAGGAGGAAAAGGGGACGACAGAGGATGAGATGGCTGGATAGCATCACTGACTTGATGGACATGAGTTTGAGTGAACTCCGGGAGTTGGTGATGGACAGGGAGGCCTGGCATGCTGCGATTCATGGGATTGCAAAGAGTCGGACATGACTGAGTGACTGAACTGAACTGAACTCAACTGAAACAATAGAGAAGCCTGGTGTGCTGCCGTACATGGATGGGGTCTCGAAGAGTTGGACATGACTTGGTGACTAAACAACAATGACAAAGGAACATAGCTAATGATCTCTGGTCATAAATAAAATAATTTATTGTAACATGTCCATTTCTCTGGGCCTTTTGCCTCCATCATAACTACTCTGCCAAGGCAATTCTATTTCAGTTACTGTAGGCCACTATCATCTGTCATCTCCACATTCAAAGACCTATCTCAGCAACATGCTACAATGGGCTCAAAGCATCTTTGTTCCCAGTGTCCAGAGTCATGAGAGAGTGTTGGTAGATCAAAACTCAAGACTCAAAACTGTTTTATATTTGCTTATATAGTATACTCTCAGATCCATTCTTGGGCTCATTTTCTTGGTTTCTATGGTAACAAATTATTCAGGTTCTGTGGCTTTTTTGGTAAATAACCTCTTTCTTTCTAACAGAGACTACTTCCCTAATTTAGGCTGGACTGAGAGTTGTTCCTCATTATTCTTCTAAAAGAGTGGTTCTGGGAGTGTGGCGTCCAGACCATCGGCATTAGCATTACCTGGGAGTTTGTTAGCAGTGCCAACCCCCAAGTCCCATCCTAGACCTACTGAATCAGAGCCTCTTGAGGGTGGTAGCTTAATAATCTGTGATGTAACAAGTACTCCAGGTGATGCTAATAAATGTTGAAATTTGAGGGCCATTCATCTAGAAGCTGGGCTTCCCTGGTGGCTCAGACGATAAAGAATCTGTCTGCAATGCAGGAGACCTGAGTTCAATCCCTGGGTTGGGAAGATCACCAGGAGGAAGGCATGGCAACCCACTCCAGTATTCTTTTCTGAAGAATCCCATGGACACAAGAGCCTGGAGGGCTACAGTCCACGGGGTCGCAAAGAGTGGGACATGACTGAGCAACTAACCACAGCACATCTAGAAGCCATGACCAGCAGTGGGGCAGATCTTGAGGAATGCAGACATCATCTGTGGGTCATCTGCCTTAGGTGAGGACCTCTCATGGTTTCCAGGCAACGAGAAGCTGTGATCCTCTACCAAGGAGGAGACAGTTGCTTTGGCTACCAATTTTTAGAGGATGTAGTGGTTAAAGATTCTTATGTGTATAAACCCAGATATTCTTGTTCCAGATTTTAGATTCTCTGCCTCCCCATCAGGGCCATGAATTTAGCATAGAGACTTGCCAGGGGATTGTAAATTCAGCTATTATTTGTAATGGTTACTTTCTTAGTAAGACACAACCTCATTTTCAGCTCAGTCTGTCTTCTGGCTGTGGATGAGGAGTCTCTTTGAATACTGCCGTAACAGGCCGGTGGCTTTCACACTGTGTTTTGTGTTGATAGCTCCCTCATATGACTTTGTGATCTTCTTTCTTTGTCACTTTGTTTACACAACAACGTCTCCATGGGCATTATCATTATCACTGTCCCTTTTGCCTCTCAAAACTCAGAGATGTTGTATAAGCCAGTGCTCCTCTTCTACATGAATCCCATCCCAAGTCACCATAGCCAAGCCTCTAACTGTGTTGTTACAGTACTATTGGAGTTACCATCATCTCATTTCTGTCTTAGCTTGAGTTCCTCTAGAAGAGTATTCTGGACATGAACTTGGGCAAAATCCAGGATATGGCGAGGGACAGGGAGGCCTGGCATGCTGCAGTCCATGGGGTCACAAAGAGTGACACCAGACATGACTTGGTGACTGAACAACAACAACAGAAGAGTATTCTAAGACAAACATTCAATTTCATGCAGATTTGTTTGTTTGTTGTTCGGTTGCTAAGTCGTGTCCAACTCTTTTGCGACCCTATGGACTGTAGCCTGTCAGGCTCTTCTGTCCATGGGATTTCCCAGACAAGAATACTGGGGTGAGTTGCCATTTCCTTCTCCAGGGGATCTTCTCAACCCAGGCACTGAACTCATGTCTTCTTCATTGCCTGGTGGATTCTTTACCACTGAGCCGCCTGGGATCCTTCATCCAGATTTAGCAACTCCCATTTCTGCCCAAAATTGTGGCACATGGCCTAACTGAACTGATGATGACTATTTTTTCTACTATAATGGGAAATAATTATAGAGGAGGGGAATAGAAGTAGATACTGAATTAGCCAAACAGTAATGTTTGCCCCAGAAGGTATGTAAAAAACATTACATACAAACATACACCCACACATGTCTGAAAATGCATATGTATTTTGTTCTAACTTCCATTCATATAACAATCACATCTTTTAAAGTGTAGAGTGAGGAGCAGACTGATGGTATAAAAGGTGGTGGAAATTACAGAAAGTGGTATATCTGTCTATATTTAGAAGAAGGGCTGCAGAGAGTGGATGTGCTCTATAATACCAGCAATGATTTGTGGGGTTGGAGAAGTTCCATATAGACTTCTTTCTTCACACACAAGAATTTTTGAACAGCAAGGGTTTAGAATACAAAGTCTTTGCACAATAGATCACTGAGAAGCTGCTGAATCACAAACTAAATAAATAATGGAATGCACAAAACTATGAGAAAAGAGAGGTGCATATAAAGATTGCTCAACAGTAATTACTGACCAGAAATGAGTTTGAATTTTTAAAGTCTGTAGACCTGGTTGCTTAGGCTAAATCAAGGACATATTCATGTCCTTTTTTAGGAGACAGGTGAGGTTTACCTGCCTGGTTGCCTTTCATGTAATGAGAGTTCTTAGTGCTTTGCAAACCTTTATTTTACTTTATTTATTTATTTTTTAAATATGAATTTATTTATTTATTTTAATTGGAGGTTAATTACTTTACAATATTGTATTGGTTTTGCCAAACTTTTATTTTAAAAAAGTGAGATAACACAACATAATGTTTAAAATGGTGTTAAGTTAGAAAAATCTATTTGAAACTTGACTCTAAAAAGGAAAACTTTTCCCATATCTTTCTCTAAAATTTAATAACAGTATTAGCACTCTTTCCTACAACAATATAAATGTATGTACTTCCAATACTTAGAATTTTATTTCTGACTGCCTTTGCCACTAAAAGAAATCGCACCTCCTTTGACAGTGGCTGTTTCAATGTCTTCAAGCAGTAAAAGTTCAGGATTAGAAACAGCAGGTCTAAAACATATAGCTTTTGTTAGAGAGTAAAATGTTTTTAGGAACATCATGGGATGATGACTAAAAGGATAAAGAAACTAATGAAGTTCAATTTATGAAAACCTGAGTTTCAAAACACAATATAAATTACTATTAATTAACCATAAATTGAATGTGTAAAAGCCCATGAATTCATAATGACATGCCAAAAAGTTATAACTATGAAAAACTTGAAAACAAAAAGATGATGAGAATATAGTAGAATAAGACTTTTTAAAATCTTTTAATAAGTAGAGAAAAACTTTGTTCGTTTTATTATATATATGAATTTTCACAAAATATAGCTGTTTGTTTCTCTCTAAGTAAATAGAGAAGAGTGAATGCAGAGAACAGTAATTAAAACAAATAACCAGTCCTGGTGGTTACCCATCGTACTGACATACAACCAGTAGGCAAACATATTAACAAAGTAGAAAGAAGCTTTATCTGTGTATATGAAGATGACAGATAAGCCAAAGGTTCTACAAGGGGATTTACCTTCACATAATTAACTCTTTAGCTGAGTGATGAGATTTTTAGATGGCTCTGTTAATTATGGTGAAACAGCTAAGATATTAGTAAATTTCCAGTCGTCGTAGGTAGCCTTCTAGGATGACCCTTGTCTCCTGGCATTCATATCCTCGTGTGACCCGCTTCCTTTGAGGGAGGGCCTTACCAGGTTACTCACATCCAGTGAAGAGAACATGCAAAAGTGATGCGATATCACTTCTTAGATTAGGTTTTGAAAAGACTGACTTACATCATTATTGTCCCTTTCTGGCTTTATTGGTTTTGTTTTCTCTAATGAGGCTAGCTGCCTCAGTTGCGAGTTTCCCTATGGAGAAGCCCATGTACCAGGAAACTGCAGGTAACTTCTTATTAACAGCCAGTGAAGAACGGAGACTCTCAGTCTTACAGCCAGAAGCAACTGAATTCTACCAACAGAAAAATGAATGGGCATGGGAACTCATTCAGTTGAGCCTTGTATTGACTGTATCCTTGATGATTGCCATTGAGAGACCCTGAGCCACAGGACCCCTGAACCATGCCCAGATTCCTGACCCTCAGGAACTGTGATAATAAATGGTGGTGTTGAAAGCCACTAAGCTTTTGAATAATTTGTTATGTGGTAACAGATAATTAATACACCAACAATGATAATGCCAGAGAAATGAAGCTTCTCTGCATTCTTGTTCCATGTCCCAATCAGGAATCTTGGTAGATAATCCAGAGTTTGCTACATGGACTACCGATACCAGTGTTTCATTCTGTTGAGATTTCTACTAGGAATATATGTTTGCTAACCTCACTATAAACTGTATTTAGGAAGAAGAAGAATAGGAATTAGGATAAGAATAGAATAATAAAGAAAAAATATATAAGAATTTAAAATACCAGAAAATAATTAGATGGTTTTAGTGTATGGTGGTGAAAGTCACTCAGTTGTGTCTGACTCTTTGCTACCCAATAGACCATACAGTCCATGGAATTCTCCAGGCCAGAATACTGGAGTGGGTAGCCTTTCCGTTCTCCCAGGGATCTTCCTAACCCAGGGTTCAAACCCAGATCTTCCGCATGGCAGGTGGATTCTTTACCAGCTGAGCCACAATTCAAATCATTGTTACTTTGTGCAAGGCATTAATAGATTCTAATATAACTTGGGCATTAAGAGGTTCTACTAGAATACATTGTAATATAGTAATACTAAGATTCTAATGATAGAATTTCTGAATTATCTTTTAATGGTCATTATTAAAACTATATAACATTACTATTGGTCAATAATCAAAGATGAGTTTCTTGACTGTTTGATATATTATTGAACTGGTTACTGCTAGGTGACTAAAGTCCAATCCTACTGGAGATCCTCTGCAGAATCATTTAAAATACACATAAATTTTTCTTTCTAAAATATTGATACAGGAAGCCTAAACTTTTATCCAGTGACTCTCTCCATTTGGTTGAGGGTTATCCTTGGAAATCCTTGTATTTCTGGCTACCCAGGAATTCTAATTCAAATGAAAGAACTCAGAATAACTCATTCTTGAGTTACTAGTGGCCAGTAATTACTTTGTAATCTCCCATGTTATACTCACCCTATCAAATACTTTGTTTTTCTCTCAGAAACTAGAAGTAGACAATGGTAAGGGTTATAGGAGATTGGTCTGTCACGTCGGATGGTTCAGAAGTGACAGATTCAGAAAAACTTCTTCTAAATCAGTTGGGGTTGGGTATTTTGCCTTTTCCCCATTCCTAAATTTTCATTCCATGTGGAAAGCATTTAATTAGTGCAACGTTCATGCCCTCTGCCTACGCCCTTACTCCTCCCTTAGAGAGGAAAGAGTGACTTATCTGATAGTTGAGTTTGGAAGGAGAAACTAGGCAAACATAATTTATTCCTCTCAACTCCCATTTCTCTTGGGATCAGCTGTAAAGGAAAAAAAAAAAAAAAACCACATATACAGTTTGACTCTTCCTGGAGTAAGTTTTCGGAGAAGGCAATGGCAACCCACTTCAGTACTCTTGCCTGGAAAATCCCATGGACAGAGGAGCCTGGTAGGCTGCTGTCTATGGGGTCGCATAGAGTCGGACACAACTGAGTGACTTCACTTTCACTTTTCACTTTTTATGCATTGGAGAAGGAAATGGCAATCCACTCCAGTGTTCTTGCCTGGAGAATCCCAGGGAGGGTGGAGCCTGGTGGGCTGCCGTCTATGGGGTCGCACAGAGTCGGACATGACTGAAGCGCCTTAGCAGCAGGAGTAAGTTTTACAGGGGTAGGTCTCTCCACTCAGGGATGCCTGTGGGGGTAAATTATTCCCTGAAATTGAGTAAATATAAAGAAAGGCCCTGGCCTGTAAGCCAGTCTAAGTGATTAAAGTGATATTTTTATTTCTATCTGCTTGATTCCCATTTATAATTTTTAACTTTAAAAATTTATGTTATGCTTATTTTTGGCTAGGCTGGGTCTTGGTTGCTTTGCCTGAGCTTTCTCTAGTTGTAGCGAGTGGTGGGTTTCTCACTGCTGTGGCCTCTTTTGTTGCAGAACACAGGCTCTAGGCACTTTTCTTTCCAAAATATTAGTTGTGGTTTCCAGGCTCTAGGGCACGGACTCAGTAGTTGTGGTGCATGGGCTCAGCTGCTCCATAGCATGTGGAATCTTCCCAGATCTGGGATCAAACCTGTGTCCCCTGCATTGGCAGGCGGATTATTATGCACTGCACCACAGAGGAAGTCCCTGTTTTTCTCTAATTAGTCCAAAAAGTGGTTATGAAAAGAAGGGGGACTTCCCTGGTGGCTCAGACAGTAAAGCATCTGTCTACAATGCAGGAGACCCAGGTTCGATCCCCAGGTTGGGAAGATCCCCTGGAGAAGGAAATGGCAATCCACTCCAAGACTATTGCCTGGAAAATCCCATGGACAGAGGAGCCTGGTAGGCTACAGTCCATGGGGTCGAAAAGAGTCAGACAAGACTGAGCGACTTCACTTCTTCACCCCAACATTGTCCTACATTCAAATCATAGAAACAGTGTGAAATTTCCTAAAACAGATCTTCCTTTTTGTATATAGTTACTTACAAATGATGACAACCGCCATGTTATGTAACTTCCTGTTGCTAATGTAGTTCCTCTTCCACAAATCTTGACGTCTACAGTTGGATTTGCGTTTTCAAAATTAGGCATCTATTTCACAACTTTGTTAGACCTGTGATGTACTTTTTAGTCATTCTTCTATAATTTAACTTCCTCACAAAATCCATTTTTTTGGACATTCTTAATAGATAAAAAGTATTTTTCTTTTATTTGTTAATAACATTCATGCCACCCATGGTTAACATTGCCAATTGTTACTATGACAAATTGCCTTTTTATTCAGGTACTAAAAAATTTTAATTTTTGATGGAATTAAAATCTATTTTACCTATTTGATGACAAGTGTGTTAATAAATCTGATATACAGATCCTGTGCTAATTGGGTTCCCTTAAAGCTGAGACTGAGATAAGGATGCTGCTAGTTTATTTGACTAGGGATGGTGAGAGGTCCTGGCTAGAAGCTAGGAAAATGAGGCAGGGAAGGAGGGAAAGTCCACAGAGGGCATCAGTATTCCCAAGCTAGTTTCTGCTCTGTGTCACTAGAACTCATTTCTGCTGAGGATCCTCTGGAGGAACCACATAGAACGCAGTCAGAGTTTTCCATTCAGAGGATGGGCGACCAAGGGGCCAGGTCATCTGCCTAGTGATTCTCCTCCTCAATTAATTGAGGGTTGTCCTTGGGAGGATTAACTCACTGCCAGCTTCTGGGCTGCCCCTTGTGCAGGCAGAATGAAGAAAGGTAGAGTGATACAGCGGGGCCTTGGGGGGTTGCGGTTCCTTGTATCCGACACAGAATCTGTCCAGCACAGCTTCAGCTGACACAGGATGAACTGAAAGAAATTAGCAGAGGGCTCTGCTTTACATATTACCCAGGAAATATTCAAAATAGAGCAACCATTTGCTAAATTCATCCCATCAACCTTAACTGTTGACCTAGTATGGCTAAACAAGTATTTGCTTTTATCTCACCAAATTCAAATGAAGTTGCTTTGAGTTCCTCCAAATTCCAGAGGGGTCAGGTGTATCTTTATCTATTGCTCTCCATTGATCCAGTCAAGATTTCCTTTATGTTGCACTGACTTTGAGTCAATGATGTGTATTATTGAAGTAGCAATTGCGTATTGATATTGTCTTAACACAAGTTATGCTATGCTATGCTAAGTCACTTCAGTCGGGTCCGACTCTGTGTGACCCCATAGATGGCAGCCACCAGGCTCCCCCGTCCCTGGGGTTCTCCAGGCAAGAACACTGGAGTGGGTTGCCATCTCCTTCTCCAATGCATGAAAGTGAAAAGTGAAAGCGAAGTCGCTCAGTCGTGTCCGACTCTTAGCGACCCCATGGATTGCAGCCTAACAGGCTCCTCCATCCATGGGATTTTCCAGGCAAAAATACTGGAGTGGGGTGCCATTGCCTTCTCCGATTACAGTTCATCAAATTGGTCCTTGTAGGGAAATTGCTGCTTCTCTTTACTCCTGATATGTGTATCTCTGGTACCAAAGTTGGAATTGTCTTGTGATCTCAAGATGATGATTATCCTGTTGTGATTTACTTTACAGGAGTGAAATCAGGGTTTCATAGATCACAAAGTACATTCTGTTTTGAATGGTTCAATTGACAGGGAAAGAAAACTGAATTTGGAAGGGAACTGAATTTGAAGACTTAGGTTATTGAGTGCTGGGTGCTGAAGACAACACCTCTCTTGGAAGCCAGCCAGCATCTGGATAGGAGGAGAACTTAAGCTCTGGTAATTTTTTTCAAAACTCATAGTCCAGATCTAGATTCCATTTCTTTCTGTGTAGTTTTGTTTGTTGTTGCTGCCTTTGGCATTAAATAAAATCATGTTGAAATGTTTTCATCCATTTTCTCTCATGCTCTTGGATATGATGTAAAAGATTTGATGTTCACAACTGTCCCTCAGTGTTCAGGGATAATAGCATCCATATCTTACGTCTTGGTTTAGGAGTAAGGGACTCTGCAGTCTACACAGGGGAGACTTACCCTTCTTTGTTTTTTGATAAAAATGTAGTAGTTTCCCACTGGGTCTGACTATGAATAGTTAAGGATGTCTTTAATTATTGTTTCACCCTTTATAGCAGTTGATTTAATTCATTTGTTTTCTAAATAACATTGACTCAAAACCATCTCTTGCACTGAAATAGCAATTACAGATTTTAATTGTTCTTCATACATTGTTTTATTCAAGCACTTTATATCAGGAATTAGTTCAGAGGCTGATCTTACTAGCAGCTTTATAAATGATGTGGAAAAGAAAGTGTTCACAATGAAATTCCCAAGTTTGCCAGTAACATTAAGCTCTTCTCATTAATAAAATTTCAAGTTGGTGGGGATAAACTGCAGGAAGACCTCATTAAGCTGTGCTAGTGGACAGAAAATTTACATATGAATCTCAGAATAAGATTGAGATAATGAACCAATATGTTTGTGCTCAGTTGCTTCAGTCGTATCTGACTCTTTGCGACCCCACAGACCATAGCCCACCAAGCTCTTCTGTCCTTAGGATTATCCCAGCAAGAATACTGGAGCCGGTTGCCATGCCCTCTTCCAGGGGATCTCCCCAACCCAGGGATCGAACCTACATCTCCTGTGTTGCAGATGAGTTCTTTACCTGCTGAACCATGTGTTTAGGAAGCAAATAATCCAAACTACACTTGCAGAATAATGGACTTGTATCTAACATTACAACTCAGGGGTTATTGTAGACTCTTCTCTGAATACTGTGTTGAATCTACTAAAGGCAGATGAAGTTCTGACAGTCACCAGGAATGGAAAGGAAATGAAATATAACACAGTATCCTCTTTTTCAGAAAAGTATGCAAATTTGCATAATGTGCAAATGTGCCTGTTCTTAATATCTATAGGTCGGATCACAATATGCAAGAATATAATGAAAAATGAAGCACTAAAGGTAAGACACCAGAAACAACCAAGAAGAATGGCAATGCTGGGACTTCCCTGGTGGCTCAGTGTTAAAGAACCAGCCTGCAATGGAGGAGATGCAGCAGGAGCCACCTGGAGAAGGAAATGGCTAACCACTCCATCATTCTTGCCTGGAAAATCCCATGGACAGAAGAGTGAGGCTGGCTACAGTTCATGGGGTGACAAAAGAGTAGGCCTTAGCAGCTAAACAAAAACAAGCCATATAGATGTAGACTAGAAAGATATAAACTCCAATATAGAATGGCAAAGTTTGAAAGGAGAGCCAAAACCTTCAAAATCCTTAAGGGTTCTCTTTTGTTTATGAAAACTAGGCAACTCTCTTAGAAGAGGCAAAACAAAGACAACCAAAGGAATTTTTAATTGATAGCTTCAGCATAGAGTGAATTTATGAAACTCTTTTTGTAGAGAGAAGTTCTTGATGAAAGTAGAATTTCCAAAAAGAATTTAATACACTCTTGTGATATGTACTTGAGTTATTTAAGGGGGAAATAATGATTGTGGATTTATTTTTAGTGTTTAAACTGAATATTCTTGTTATTTATCCCTTGGTGTCCGTCAGAGACAAAGAAAGGAAAAAAAAAAAAAAAAAAAACCAGCAGCTTCTCAGGACTAGTAGTTTCTAGAGTTGAGAAGTTAAAAGTGGAGATATATAATTAGTACATGAATTTCTCAAACATCTGTCACATCATATTGTTTAGTTACTATTGAGACAAGGCAGTGAGCATCTAACAGATTTCATCTTTGTAAAACAGAAACATTTCTCAACATTTTTCTTTCTTAAGTGAGTCAGTGAATTCTCATCTGGGGAAGACTATCCAATATCAGAAAAATCCTTGTTGAAACAACCTGGAAACACATACAAAAAATTTTTTTTATGATTGGAAGTTAGATATCTGAAATAACTGGACCACAATCTTAATTGTTCCAGTAGTGTTGATATTCAATAGCTAATTAAGAGTAGCCTGGGGTAGAATCAATTGACTACAGTGTGACTGGCCCTTGATGTTACTCAAAAACAACTTTAGAAAGGTTAATTTGACAGCTATCCATATACACAGTTTACTTCTAAGGAAATTATACTGTGCTGGTACAGTCTATTCTCATTTATCTAAAGATTGTTAAGGATGAACAGGAGTAAAAAACCTAAGACAGAGGTCAACAAACATTTTTTGAGAAAGTCCAGATAATAAACTTTTCAGGCTTTCTGGACCACATGGTCCCTGTTTCAGTCATTTAGCTCTGCCTTTGTAGTACAAAGACAGCCCTACATGAACAAACAGGTAAGGCTATTTCCTTCAATAAAACATTATTACAAAAAACAGGAACCAGGCCTAATTTGACTTGAAGGTCAGCTGACATCTAAAATAAGGAGGAGCTGATGTTAGCGAAACATAATTTATGCAAGTAAAGGCATTAAATTAAAACATATGTTTTACAAAAATCCTCTTTAGCTTAACTTATGTATATAGCTGGCCTGTACTTTGAAGACCTGGGCTGCTCTTCCCAAGGTTTTCTGTTGAAAAGGGTATGGGATTTGCAGATGGAGAAACTGGGCTCAGGTCCTGCTCTGCCACTTGCTACTTGCATGACCTAGAACAAAGGGCTTAACTTCTCTAAGTTGTGGTTCGACCCTTATGAAAGAAAATTATAATAATCTCATTAGATGCAAGAATTAGATAATACCAATGAAAAGAATTTTGTAAAAAGTCCCCTACCCATACTTAAATTTATAAATGTCACTGATTCTAGGTTGTTGGTTAACAAGGGTCATTTTCCTCTCTGTATTTTTACAGGCCAGTTAGCTTCATGTATTGGGTTGGCCAAGAAGTTCGATTGGGTTTTTCTTTCAGATGTTATTGGACAACCTGAATAGACTTTTTGGTCAACCCATACTTCTCTTAGATGTATGGAGTATAGTAATCCAAGGAGTATCTTTTACTTCACTAAAAGAATTAAAGTGTTCACTGATCATAAGATTTTAAGAAGTGTGCTTTTAAGGAAAAAGGAAGCCTTAGTTTTTGCAAAGAGAAAAATTAAGAAAACGTATAGTTGATATAAATGATAATACAAATTTCAGAAGACATTAGAAGGCAAGATATTAGAAAAAATAAAATAAGCAGGATATGAAAGATAAATCAAGGCGCAAACCAAAATAAGGCCAACAGTGGTAGTTTAGAGGGGGAAAGTATTAAAAAGGCAAAGTTAATAAAAGTAGTCTAGCTCAAGGTAAGTGTTGGAGTCTGCAGTCAAAGCACTGAACAGGGGATTTGCAGCTCTGGGTTTATCTGTCCCCATTACCAGTGTGATTGTGATGGTGATTTTTGCCTTCTGTATTTGTTTTAGTTATTACACTGGAGACCTTCCCATTAGTACCTGTGTTTACTGACAGGCATCCAAAAATAACGACCAGGGAAGCATTTCAAATAATAGCCCACAATTCTATTGGTTCTGCATTTCTAATCAGAGCAAGCTTCCTTGAGGAAAATGACGCCCATGTGCCCTGACTACAAAATGAGTTAAGATAAATGAAGATTAAACAACAGGCTTGTTAATCAGGATTTGGGATAGACTTAAATTTTCACAGTCCATTTTCTCGCTCTCACTTTCTCGCGCTCTCAAGCCTGGATTCCTGCTTATACATTCTCACAACACACATCCACACCCACGCACGCCTGTCATACTTTCTCTACCCAGATGGATAAAATGGACTGAAGTTGGGTGCACCAATGTGTCTTTTATAATCAGTATTCACTGTCTCAGACAAATGAGGAAAAAATAAAAAGCATACTTTTTTTTTTTTTTAAAGCATAGAGAAATGACATTCCTGTTTTACTTCTTGTTATGGCTTAATCTAACCTATCTAGGTACCATGTTCATATTAAGTGGATATTCAGTTCCACCATCTGGCAAAGAGAAGGTTAAAAGTAAGACTGTTTAAGGGGGAACACACAATTCAAGAGGGTTTTATTTTCATCTCAGAAAAGAAGTATTTGAAATATGTCTCCTCATTCCCAAATAGATATTTCAGTCATTGGATTATATGTAGTCTTGGCTGTACCAGAAAAAAATATGAAAGCAGGCTGAAGAATTGTATCTTTTGTTATCTTGGAGTTGTAGAGGATTTGGAAGTTTGGGCTTAATGGCAAAGGAAGAACAATGAAGAAGAATGGGAGTGGTATGATATGCGAGAGAAAGGAAATTCATTGCTTTGATGAGAAATACTTTGAAAATTCTAGGAAACACTATCTAAGGGTTCCCACAGATGAAAATATTCTCAGAAAAAAATGTAAGGTTAAAATATTAATGACATTTTCATTTTTCTGCTGAGTTTAAGAATGAAGAAGAATGTATTTTGGATACTTCCTAAATATCCAGGGGGAAAATACATGTTCTGGTGGTACTTCCATCTCCCTTTGTTTCCTTTTCAGCAATATAGTTGTTATTCTATACTGAAAAACAGAACTTAATAGGGCTTTCTTGCAGGCCTCTAACCCCCATCTTAATAAGATAAATCATTTTTATACTCTTCTTTTACAGACCTTCTTTATTTTCTTGGTTGTAAGCTTAGACTTAAGCCCCTTTCAGTCAAAGGAAAACGATTCCCTGGACTATGTTTTCAGTATATGTTCTCCCAAAAGGATTGAAATAGTCCATCTAAATTATTTTATTTCTATCCTAGTTGATAGAGAAAGCCAGAGACATGAATATTATAGATTTTCCTTAGAACTCTCCTCTCTACAGGTCCATTATGGCTGATGCCACCAAACAAAAGTGGATAGCACATGTATATACTCTGAATTTTAAATTCGTTTTTACAATAGGTTCTCATCTTACCTCTATCACCTCAACTCAATCCTAGGAGAGTAGTTTCCAAACATAAAAAGTCCATTATTTTAGTCAATGTTAAAGACATGAATACTAGAAGGAAGGACCTGAATTGGGTCAAATCTCATCTCTAGATTTTGTTGCTGTTGTTCAGTTGCCAAGTCATGTCTGACTCTTCGTGGCCCCACGGACTGCAGCACGCCAGGCTTCCCTGTCCTTCACCATGCTTTTAGGTAATTATAGATACCTGAAGTAATAAGAAGCATGCACTTAAATCAGCTTTGCAGAGCAGCTTGTCAAAGTCTGTTTGCTTAAGAATACCCTGTTTTTGCTCTTTTTTAAATGCATTACAGAAGAAACACTCCACGGTGGTAACATATGATAAAAGTGACACTGATTTGGAATGTAAATATATGCAGGGTGTTTTAAACTGACAGCATTTTGTATATAAAAATACTTTAAAAATATATACTATATTTGAAACTCAATTGACAGAGACTAAAACAAAGACAGTCATTATATTACAATTTTTAAAATGTGCATTGGAAGAGGATATTCACTCAAGGATATTAAAAAAAATTTTTAACTGACATAAAGGGTAATTTCACATGGTTCAACCTAAAATATAGGGCTTCCTCAAAGGAACAGTATCTCCTCTAAAAAAGGGATGATTTTAAAAACAGTAACTCTTTGTTATATTTTGAGTAGTAACATCTTTTTTTTTGCTAAGTCACTTCAGTCATGTCTGACTCTGTGTGACCCCATAGACGGCAGCCCACCAGACTCCCCTGTCCCTGGTATTCTCCAGGCAAGAACACTGGAGTAGGTTGCCATTTCCTTCTCCAATGCATGAAAGTGAAAAGTGAAAATGAAGTCTTAAGTTTCATAATTATGTGTGTATGTATGTGTGTGTGTGTTAGTCTCTCAGTCATGTCAGATTCTCTGTGACTCTTTGCGACCCCGTGGACTGTCCATGGGATTTTCCAGGCAAGAATACTCAAGTGGGTAGCCATTCTCTTCTCCAGGGGATCTTCCCGACCGAGGAATCGAACCTGGGTCTCCTGCATTGCAGGCAGATTCTTTACCATTTGAGTCACCAGGGAAGCCACTCTGTGAAACTGAAATGTGAAAATGTACCAAACCTCATCAAATTGGTGCTGATAGGACTTCACTAGTGGTCCAGTGGTTAAGAATCCACCTGCCAATGCAGGGGACACAGGTTCAGCCCCTCTTCTGGGAAGATGACACATGCCACAAGGTAGCTAAGTCCATGTGTGCCCCAGCTACTGAAGCCTGTACCCCAGAGCCCATGCTCAGCAACAAGAGAAGCCATCACAATGAGAAACCCATGCACTTCAGCTAGAGAGTAGCCTCTGCTTGCCACAACTAGAGAAAGCCTGTTCACAGCAGCAAAGACCCAGTGCAGCCAATACATAAATAAATAAATATTTTAAAAGTTAACTCTAAAAAAAAGAATTGGTGCTGACAAAACAATGACTATTGTTCAAGACTTTAAAAATGTGAGGGACATTGGTCTACACTAGTGCTCTACATTCACGTGGATTCTAAATGTTCCCATCAGGTTTCCAGAAAATAACACTAGGAAACTACACGAACAAATATTTACCTGATAAATTACAAGGTGGTGGCTTCTCTCGTTGCTGAGCACGTGCTCTAGAGTACAGACTTCAGTAGTTGAGGCACGTGGACTTAGCTGCCGGTGGCATGTGGAATCGTCCCAGACTAGGGATTCAATCCTGTGTCCCTTGCATTGGCAGGCAGATTCTTAACCATTGGACCACCAGGGAAGTCCTGTCAGCACCAGTCTGATGAGTTTTGGTACATTTTCACACCTGTGTATCCACCACAACAATCAAAATGTAAGATACTGTCTTCATCCCACCTTATGCCCCCTTACAGGCAATACTCCCCACAACCCTAAGCAGCCAATGACCTGATCTCTGTCACTATAGATTAATTTTCCTTTCATAGACCTTTTAAAAGAAGAAATATATAGTATGTACATTTGGTTCCTGGCTTCAGCCTGCATAATGTTTTGGAGATTCATGCATGTTGGTGTGACTATCAGTAGTTCATTTCTGCTTATTGCTGTGTTATCACATTTCATTACATGAATACATCGCAATCTTGTCTATCCATTCACCTGTTGATGGACATATGGGCTCTTATCAGTTTTTGTCTCTCATGGATAAAAATGAATACTGGTGTATAAGACTGTGTTTTCACATCTCTTGGGCAAACACCTAGAATGGAATTTCTGGGTCATATAATAAATATACATTTAACTGTATAATAAATTGCCAAAATTTTTTTCAAAATGGTAATATCTTGATTTTTGTTTCATATTCTTGGTATTAAATTTCTTGTTACTGCTGTAACAAACTACCATAAAAATAGTGATTTAAAATGACCTGTATTTATGATTTTACAGTCCTGGATGCCAGAAGTACAAAATGGGTCTTTGTGGTAAAGTCAAGGTGTTGGAGGGGCTGATTTCTTATAGAGTCTCTGAGGGGAGAATCCATTTCCTTGCCCTTCTTGGTTTCACGTGGTTGCCTACATGCCTTGACTCATGATAATTGTCTTGCTTCTGCCTTTCTATATCCTAATGTCTCTTTGATCTCCTCTTGTTGATCAGGTGCTAAGCCATGTCCGATTCTTTGCGACCCCATAGACTGTAGCTTGCCAGGCTCCTCTGTGCATGGGATTTCCCAGGCAAGAATATTGGAGTGGATGGCCATTTCCTTCTCCAAGGGACCTTCCCAATGCAGGGGTCAAACCCAGGTCTCCTGCATTGACAGAGAAATTCTTTACTACTGAACCACCAGGGAAGGTTTTGATCTCCTGTCTCCTTATAAGGACCCCTATGGTTACACCAGATTTACCTCAATAGTCCATGATTCTCTCACGATCCTTGATTTAATCAAGCATACAAAGTTCCTTCTGACATGTAAAGTAATAGTCACAGATTCTGGAAATTAGGACCTACACCCCTTGGTGGGCCATTATTCACCCTACAATATCCTCCAACCTTCTTATCAAGTAATTTCAACTCAAATTACTCATTCACCCAAAACTTTAAGGTGTGTGCATTTTTTTTTGCATACATTTCCTATGTTAACTACTAGTTATTGGTGGTTACCATTTGCCAAATATTGCAGTATTGCGTTGGCAAAAATGTAGGAAGATGTAGTTCTTTTTTTTTTTTTTTTGTCACTTAAAGGCTATTGGACATGAATTTGAGCAAACTCAGGGAGATAGCGAAGGGCAGGGAAGCCTGGCATGCTGCAGTTCATGGGATTGCAAAGAGCTCAATACAATTTAGTGACTCAACAACAACAACAAAGGCTATGAGACTCTAACCAGCTGATGGGAAGATGTCTGAGAGGGACCTGTGGGAGCACTAGTGGTCAGAAAGGGCCTGCTTATTTCCTTTCTTTTGAGTCTAAACCTCAGAGGGAGGTCAAAAGAAAGTTCAGTCGAGTGTGTAGGGATCTCAGAATAGATGGGCCTATGGTATTACTCCATAGGGTGCAGCCACCAAACTGCAAAGTATGGGGAAGCTGACAATCCATCATTGTGCCTGAGTGGTGGATTGACCATGCTGAAGATGTCTGATTGATGAGTCCAAGGACAGCCTCTCAGAGTCCTATGTACCCAAGTGAGAGAGGCAAGCATTACCTGCAGATGAGTAATTCCAAAGGAGAATTAGGGTTTATTTCACTGATGACTAGAGGCTATGATGGGACAGACTTGGCTTCCAGGTAGGACAGGCATCAAGTGACAAAGCAGTAATCAAAGGCAGAATGAACAAGACACTCAGCATTGGCTAGTGAGGACAGGAGGTAGCATATTTCTTAGGCATTCCTGACCTAGAAATTATACTGGAAACATAATATGAGCTTTATAGAATTTAGATTATCTCACTGTGTGTGCATGTGTGTGTGTGTGTGTGTTATTTGCTCAGTTGTATCCAACTCTTTGGGACCCCATAGGCTGTAGCCACCAGGCTTCTCTGTCTTTGGGATTTCCCAGGCAAGAATACTGGAGTGGTGAACCATTCCTTTCTCCAGGGGATCTTCCCCATCCAAGGATTGAAACCAGGTCTCCTGAATTGCAGGCTAATTCTTTACCATCTGAGCCACCCGGGGGCCTGAGTTCAGTCCTTGGTCAGGAAACTAGATCCCACATGCTGCAACTAAGGGAGCCAAATAAATAAATAGATAGTATATATAAATAGTGTATATATATATATATATATATATATATATATATAGTGTGTGTGTGTGTGTGTGTGTATGTGAAAGTCAATGGAAAGTTCTACTTACATGTGAAAAACCATTGTTTTCATTTTGTAAAAACTGAAAAAATAATGGTTTGTCTCAAAACCAAGTTTCTTGACTGCAGTTCATTTCCTTTTCTATAGTATCATATACATTGTCTTCCATTTCCTGAATTCTTTCCTGCCCCAGCTACTGTAAGATGACAGCATCAGATGACGGTGAAAAGGAAAGCATTCAGGTTCTTCAATCTTCAAGTCATATGAAGCAAGGCAATATTAGGTGTCTGTTAATAAAAGCTTGAAAATGTGTCACTGGGCTGTGAGTATTTTCTGAAGTTTATAATTTTTTCAATTTAATGTGAGATGTTTTATAGGGGAGGGTTGAGTAGGAGAAGCTGATCTAACTGCATTTTCTATTGGTTGTAATCAGGCTTGTCACTCACCTGCTCGAACTGCTATCACCCTCCAGGAGCCTGATTACTGAAGCCTCTTGTTAAGTGGGGGAAAGTCTTCTCTGCCTCTTAGCAAATCATTGTAAACATGTCAACACATTATGGAATGTGGTAAACTTGAATATGTGAACATCTGATGAGGAGATCTTTTTGATCGGAACTTTTATGTTGGTTCAATAGGCAGGGCTAGTTATCTGCTTTGTTTACATTCAGGTATCTGAGACAGTTACACACACATGCTGGAATTTGAGGTCAGCTTCCTGTGAAACAAATGGAAACACATTTAATGCACGGGCTTTCAAGTCTCCTGCACCCCTCCTGGTATTTTTAAGTGGGAGGTCCTGCCTCTAGGATGGTGCCTAGATATTCTAAAATAAAGACAAGAAATCTAGTACAAATGTAGTTAGGTTTTTTTTTTTTTTTCTGGGTGTTTGTAGCACATTTGTACAAGTTGTGAAAAGACTTGTTTTGCTGAATTTTCATTAGCACATTCTTAGTGAGATAGTAACATTCAATATCCACTGACAAATATACTGGGCATCTCTAGTAAGAGTTTTTCTAATTATTGGATTTGTAGAGATCAAGGTGTTGGCAGAAATTCTAAATGCTGATAATTTACAGAATCCAACTATTACTGTGATGACCCTAATATTTCAACTAATATGAAAACCCAGCTACACTTTTTTTTTAGGATTTCTTATATTCTAGGAATTGTTCACAGTGCTTTCCATATGTTACCTTATTAGTCACAACAACCCTATGAGACAGTTGCTCCTATTATCCCCATTTAAAAGATGAGGAAACTGAGGCACTGAGGGATAACTAC
Organism: Bubalus bubalis; assembly: GCF_019923935.1. Lineage (NCBI taxonomy): Eukaryota > Metazoa > Chordata > Mammalia > Artiodactyla > Bovidae > Bubalus > Bubalus bubalis. The sequence goes on from NC_059163.1 coordinate 22,702,489, forward strand.
TTTGTTCTAAGTTTCATACCTGGTGAGTAGCAAAACTGTAATGTGAATGCAATCAGGCTCTATAACCAGTATTCTTAACCACTCTGTTAATTATATCCCACTTCCTTTATTCTTAATTTCATTTTTAAGACATTTTTAGAGCAGTTTTATGTTCACAGCAAAGCTGAAAGTACAGAGATTTTTCTGCCCCAACATGTGTATAACCTCCTTTATCAATATCCCTCACCAGATAGTACATCTGTTACCGACTGATGAATTGACACATCATAATCACCCAAAGTCCATAGCTTACATTAGGGTTCATTCTTGCTGTTGTACATTATACGGGTTTGGACAAATATATAATTACATGTGTCCATCATAATCATATTATTCAGACTGCTTTCACGGTGCTAAAGATTGTATTCATGCCTTTACCATCAACCCCTAGCCACTGATTACTTTGAGTGTCTTTATAGTTTTGTCTTTTCCAGAATGTCTTATAATTGGAATTATACAGGATGTAGCCTTTTCAGGTGGGCTTATTTCACTTAGTGATATGCATTGAATGTTCCTACATGTCTTTTTAGGGCTTGATAACTCATTTCCGTTTTAGCACTGAATAACAGTCCGTTGTCTGAATGTACTACACTCTATTTACTCATTCATCTATTGAAAGACAACTTTGTTGCTTCCAAGTATTAGCAGTTATGAAGAGAACTTCTATGAACATCCATGTGCAGGTTTTAGTGTGAACATAGTTTCAAGTCCTTGGAGTAAATACCAAGAAGCACTATTAATTTTGTGAGAAATCACAAAACTGTCTTCTTTTTTTTTTGTTTGTTTTTTTTTAATTTAATTTTATTTTTTAAACTTTACATAATTGTATTAGTTTTGCCAAATATCAAAATGAATCCACCACAGGTATTGTCTTCTAAAATACCTGTACCATTTTGCTTTCCCATCAGTGATGAGTTCTTGTTGCTCCACATTGTTATCAGTATTTGGCTTTGTCAGTTTTCCAGAATTTGGCCAATCTAGTAAGTGTAGTAGATTGGGAGTATCTCATTTTAATTTATATTCCCCTGATAATATATATATATACACACACACACACACACACACATATGGAACATCTTTTTGTATGTTTATTTGCCATCTGTATATCTTCTTTGGTGAAGTGTCTGTTAAGATCTTTGGCCCATTTTTAAAAATTGGGTTGTTTTCTTATCATTGAATTTTAAGGGTTCTTTCTAAAGTTTTGGATAACACTCTTATTCTGTAGTTTATCTTCTCATTCCCTTGACATTGCCTTTTGCAGAGAGAAGTTTTTTATTTTAATGAAGTCCAACTTATCAATTATTTCTTTCATGGATCATGTCTTTGGTATTGAATTTAAAAAGTTATTATCCCATCTAGGGTTGTCTAGATTTTCTCCTATATTATCTTCTAGGATTTTTATAGTTTTTATAGTTTTGTACTTTACATTCAGAGAAGGCAATGGCAACCCACTCCAGTACCCTTGCCTGGAAAATCACATGGATGGAGGAGCCTGGTGGGCTGCAGTCCATGGGGTCTCGACAAGTTGGACACCACTGAGCGACTTCACTTTTGCTTTTCACTTTCATGCATTGGAGAAGGAAATGGCAACCCACTCCAGTATTCTTGCCTGGAGAATCCCAGGGATCGCAGAGCCTGATGGGCTGCCGTCTCTGGGGTCGCACAGAGTCAGACACGACTGAAGCGACTTAGCAGCAGCAGTACTTTACATTTAGGTCTGTGATCTACTTTGAGTTAATTTTGTGAATGGTGTATGTTGTGCCTAGATTCACTTTTTTTCATGTGAATGGCCAATTACTTCAGACTATCTTTGCTCCATTACATTGTCTTTTCTCTTTTGTCAAAGATCAGTTCACTCTACTAATATGGATCTATTTTGGGGCTTGCTATTCTGTTCCATTGATCTATTTGTCTAGTCTTTCACAAATACCACCATCTTAACTACTGTAGCTTTATACTAAGTCTTTTTTCCCTCAATCCTTTATGAAAGGGGGAAATTTGAACTTGATGAAGGTTAGAATATGAAACTAATATTACACTCCTCCTTTTTTCCTGCAATATTTCCAAGTCTTCTTCTTGAAGGGACTTTAGAACACTGTGGATATCTAATGAGAAAACTGTCCTGAGGTTTACCAACATAAAACTCACTGTTTTGAGGCTACTCAAAGTAGTTTTTTCACCAATATCTTCCCATCAGTGGAAAACTTAGATTCTGAGTCTCAGTCAATGGCTGGGCCAATGATGCTCCCAGAATTCCACAAAGTTTTAACTGGATTAAACATAGAGTTAAACTCCATCCAATTTTCATGAACATCTTGGTGATAATCTCATCTTCACCTGATGCTGAGGACAGATGCTATCTAGAACTTACACGTACTCAAAAGAGCTTTCTGAATTTTTCTTCTCAACACTTAAAATATTATTTTCTTGTTTATTTCTTTATCTAGATTTTAAACTCCCTGAAGTTCATTCAGTTCAGTTCAGTTGCTCAGTCGTGCCTGACTTTTTGCAACCCCATGAATTGCAGCACACCAGGCCTCCCTGTCCATCACCAACTCCCGGAGTTCACTCAAACTCATGTCCATCAAGTCGGTCATGCAATCCAGCCATCTCATCCTTTGTCGTCCCCTTCTCCTCCTGCCCCCAATCCCTCTCAGCATCAGAGTCTTTTCCAATGAGTCAACTCTTCGCATGAGGTGGCCAAAGTATTGGAGTTTCAGCTTCAGCATCAGTCCTTCCAATGAACACCCAGGACTGATCTCCTTTAGAATGGACTGGCTGGATCTCCTTGCAAGGGACTCTCAAGAGTCTTCTCCAACACCACAGTTCAAAAGCATCAATTCTTCGGTGCTCAGCTTTCTTCATAGTCCAAGTCTCACATCCACACATGACCACTGGAAAAACCATAGCCTTGACTAGACGGACCTTTGTTGGCAAAGTAATGTCTCTGCTTTTGAATATGCTATCTAGGTTGGTCATAACTTTCCTTCCAAGGAGTAAGTGTCTTTTAATTTCATGGCTGCAATCACCATCTGCAGTGATTTTGGAGCCCAGAAAAATAAAGTCTGACACTGTTTCTACCGTTTCCCTGTCTATTTCCCATGAAGTGATGGGACCAGATGTCATGATCTTCATTTTCTGAATGTTGAGCTTTAAGCCAACTTTTTCACTTTCCTCTTTCACTTTCATCAGAAGGCTCTTTAGTTCCTCCTCACTTTCTGCCATAAGGGTGGTGTTATCTGCATATCTGAGGTTATTGATATTTCTTCCAGCAATCTTGATTCCAGCTTGTGCTTCAGTTAGAAGTAGTATGTTTTTGTTATTGTATATCTAATACCTAGTCATATTAGTTGTCTAAAATGAAGGCCTTTATCACGTAAGATTCCTTCAGTTGCTAATAACTGAAAATCCGACCCAGGAAATCCTTAAGGAAAACTAAAACACACCTCCACCCTCCTCCGCCAAACTCCTATCACCTTACTAGTTTATAAATAACAGTCAATACATAAGCATGATAATTTTAAGTTGGTTTCTTAAATTCAAATTCAGTTTAACAACCATGCACTTTAATTTCTCCATGCAACATTTATTGTGTTTATTTATTTATCATGCCACACAGCTTATGGGAATTTTAGTTCTATGACCAGGAATTGAATATGGGCCCTGGGGAGTGAAAGCACAGAGTCGTAACCACTGGACCACCTGGTAATTCCCTGTTTATAGTTTTTGGCGTCATATTTTACATCTTTACATTTTGTATATTCTTTAACTGCTTATGATGATTTTACTACTTTTGTATTTTCACATTCTTGCTTTGTAAATAAGTGGTTCATCTGCTACCTTTACTGTTTATTTTTATCAATAAAGGTTTTTCCTTTTGTATATTTCAAATTTTTGTTGTGGTCTTTTCTTTTCCACTTAGAGAAGTCCCTTTAATATTTCATGTGCAGCTGGCTTAGTAGTGCTGAATTTTTTTTAGCGTCTGCTTATTTATAAAACTGTCTCTCCTTCAGACTTGAATGACAGCCTTACCAGGTGAAGTAATTTTGATTGTAGGTTTCTCCTTCTTTTTTTTTAAACAAAAATTATTTATTAATTTCTGGCTGCGTTTTGTTGGTGCACATGGGTTTTCTCTACTCGTGGTGAGCAGGGGTGCTCTCTAGTTGTGGTGTGCAGTCTTCTCACTGCTGTGGCTTCTCTTGTGGAGCATGGGCTCTAGAGCACGCAGGTGCAGTGGCTGCCACTCACGGGCTCTGCAGCCTGGGCTCAGTAGTTGGGGCACACTAGCTTAGTTGCCCTGTAGCATGTGGAATCTTCCCTGACCAGAGGTTGAACCTGTGTACCCTGCACTGGAGAAGTCCTAGTTTTTTTTCCTGTTATCATTTCAAATATATCATGCTATTCCCTCTGGTCTGCAAAGTTTCTGCTGAAAACTCTTATGTTCATGTTACTATAACTCCTTTGTATGTAACTAGTTGCTTTTCTCTTTTGGTTTTTAAGATTTTCTTTTTATCTTTGGGCTTCCTTGGTGCCTCAGCAGTAAAGAATCTGTCTACAATGCAGGAGATGTGGGCAATGCAGGAGATGTGGGTATGATTCCTGGGTCTGGAAGATCCCCTGGAGAACAAAAATGGCATTTTTTGCCATTTCAATTATACTGTATCCTAGTGTGGTTCTCTTTGGATTTATTTTGTTTGGGACTCTGTTCTTCCAGACCTGGCTTTTTACTTTCTTAGGTTAGGGAAGTTTTCAGTATTAATATTATTTCTTTAAATAAATTCTTTGATCCTTTCTCTCTTTCTTTTCCTTCTGGGTCTCCTATAATGTAATTGTTAGTGTGCTTGATTTTATTCCAGAGGCCTCCTAAGTTTTCTTCATTTTTAAAATTCTTTTTTCTGTTAGCTTAGATGATTTCTACTACTCTGTTTTCCAGTTTACTGATCTGTTCCTTTTTACCATCTAACCCACTTTTGATTCATACTGTTGTATTTTTTATAATTTTAATTATTGTATTCTTTAAATCTCTTTGGTTTTTCTTTATATTTTCTAACTTTCTGCTAAATTCATCTCACAAGGTTATTGAGCATCTTTACTATCTTTACCTTGAAGTCTTTATGAAGTAGGTTGCTTTTCACTCCTTTGCTTAGTTCTTCCTCTGGGGTTTTACCTTGTTACTTCATTTGGAACAAAGTTCTTCATCTCATTTTGCCTAATTCTCTGTTTTTATTTCAATATATTAGTTAGGTGTATTACATTCCCTAGTCTTGAAGAAGTGGCATTATATATGTGATTTTCAATGGGGCCTAGCAGCACATCCTGCTCTAGTCACCAGTATATGCTCTAGAGATACCCTTTATGTGGGCTGAGTGGGCCCTTGTGTTGTGGCAAGGCCACACTGGGTACATTGGTAGGTATGTAGGTATGACTTTCTCTTGACCTGGTTTTTGTCAGGCTCTGCCTCATGCAGAGGCTGCCAGCCCACTGGTGGGTGGGTGGGACTGAGCCCCCATATGCCTGGCTGCTTGGTATTGGGGCTTTTGTTAGTGGTACCAACCACCTGCTGGGTATGGAAGGCCTTGGTGCTGATAGGCTAGAGAGAGGATTCCAAAATTGTGTTTGTTGGCACCAGTATCCTCATGGTAGAACAAGCTCCCCAGAATGTGTGCTGCCAGCCTCTATGCCCCTAGAAGGAATTCCCATTGCTTCTTGCCTTGCTGGAAGGCTCTCCAAGATCAACAAGTGGATCTGACCCAGGGTTCCAAATTACCTCCTCTGTGTTGGGTCTCAGATTGTGTAAGATTTTGCGTGTGCCTTTTAAAAGCAGCATCTCTTTTCCTGTAGCTCTCCACCTCTCCCATAAGCAAAGCCCTGCTGGCTTTCAATGACATTCATTCTGGGTCCTCATCTTGCTGGTGTAGGACCCCTGAGTTGGGGAGTCTAATGTGGGACTTGGACCCCCCACTCCTTGAAGAGAAACTCTGCAAGTGACTGTCCTCTTACATGGTTCACACTCCAGGGCTGTGGGTCTTAAATATATCCCACAACCTCCCGTTTCACCCATCTTGTCTTTATTCCTTCTTTATATCTTTAGTTCTGAAAAATCTTCTCTATTGGTCTTTGGGTTGCGCTTATTGATAAATGGGCTTCCCTGATAGCTCAAGTTTTTAATTATGGTGTGCCTGTAGGACGTGGCTAGTTCAAGGTCTTCTTACTCAGCCATCTTGGCCACTCCCCTCCCCCCCTTTGCTTTTTATTTTTGATGATTCTATTGATATATTCTCTAGACCAGAGTGTCTTTGTTCAGCCATGTCCAGTCTGCTAATAAGCTCATCAAACGCACTTTCCATTTTTGCTGCAGTGTTTTTATCTCTAGAACTTTTTTTCCCCCTTTAGGATTTCATCTCTCTGTTTACATGGATCGTCTGTTCTTGTATGCTGACTATTTTATCTATTAGAGTTCTTAGCATGCAAATCATAGTTGTTTTAAATTCTCAGTCTGATAATTCCAATATGCCTGTCATGTCTGGTTTGGGTGGTTGGTCTGTCTTTTCAAAAAAAAAAAAAAACACCAGAGTTCTCTGGCATATTTCAAAATGGTTTCTTTTCCCCTCCCCTTTCTAGAAGCACAAAAATTTTTTCCCTGATATTTATTGGCTTCCTTGGTAACTCAGCTGGTAAAGAATCCCTCTGCAATGCAGGAGACCCCAATTCAATTTCTGGGTTGGGAAGATCCCCTGGAGAATGGAACAGCTACCCACTCCAGTATTCTGGACTGGAGAATTCCATGGACAGAGGAACGTGGCAGGCTACAGTCTATGGTGTCACAAAGAGACGAATATGGCTGAGCAACTTTCACTTTTACTTTCATGGGAACCTGTTCATCTTCCGTAGGTAACTCTCATCAATATTTGGGGACCTTTCCCTAAGACTCCCTCTGGAGTTTTAGCTGTCCTCACTGAGCCTCCAGCAAATTTATCAATTCAGCTCAGGTTTTCCTACTCCAGCACTTGTTCTCAAGGTGGTTTCTACTTGTGAGTCTGCTCTTTTTAAGCCATGAATCCCTATGTCCACCTGTTTCTCCACTTTTGGGGGCAGTGGTTTTCCCTGTGCCTTCTTCTCTCTTATGGACCCAAGAAGAGTTGTTGATTTTTCAGTCTGTTCAGTGTTTTACTTGTTAGAACAGAGGTACATCTTCTAAGCTCCTTATACATGGACTTAGACACCAGAAGTCTAGTCTTTATTTTTGTTTTCCACTTTTCACTAATCTTCCCTAATTTTCTCTGATATTCTGTTTCTCTTTTTTCTACATCCTCATCATCCCCTTGCTTCCTTTTTACTGGCTCGTCTTTCTTCTTATCTTCCCCTTTTCTTTCTTTCTTCTTTTTCTTCACCCCACTTCTTCTGTTAAAGGTTACATTTTCCAAAGTATTCTCCATGTATACAGGGTATCACTAAACAAATGTAAATATTGGTACCAAAGGTTTAAATTAGAAATTTTAGAGAATAGGTTAAAATTGTGAGTTTTAACATTGGGAGATGCAGAGGAGGAGCTGTTTTACCATTTGGGTTGAGACTCCATTCATTTGAGGCCTTGAATTTCCATAGGTATCCACTTTTCTGGTCTTCCCTGATGGCTCAGCAAGTAAAGAATCTGCCTGCATTGCAGGAGACACAAAAGACTCTGGTTCAATCCCTGGGTTGGGAAGATCCTCTGGAGAAGGAAATGGCAACCCACTACAGTATTCTTGCCTGGGAAATTCCATGGACGGAGGAGCCTGGTGGGCTGCAGTCCAAAGGGTTATAAAGAGCTGGACACAACTGAGAGACTGAGCACACACACAATTTTTTTAGTCACAAATGGCTTTTTTCTTCCCTGTTTTTTTTTTTCCCCCTCCAGGGAATTATGAGGGAAAAAAGCAAGTGATAATGAAGGATATATAGGTGATTCATTAACCATAGTGTGGTTTAAAATATGAAATAGACTGGGAGTAGGGAATGACTCAGTGAGAAGCAACCCAGGGAAAATCTCCCATGAGAGAAAGAAGAAAAGTACTTGAAAAATGGGTGTCCTTTAGGAAAGTTGTAAAAGTAAGGTATTTAATAGACAGGATACTTGGAGGCTTGAATAATAGCTCTTTTGTTCATGCCTAAAGTTTCTTTATTAGTAGTTCTCTTCCCTATTTCAAGATACAGAAATAAACTGTAAGAAATAAATAGGTAATATTCATCTAGAATATCTTACTTTGAGTTACCTTCAAGTTCATTAATCTTCTATTTACCTTATCTAATATGCTTGTAAACCCCTATATTAAGTTCCTAATTTTGGTTATTGTATTTTTATTTTCTAAAATGTATTTTATTTAAAAATAAATTTTAATTCTCTGTCAAAATTCTTTTATTTCCTTGAGCATGTAAGGCATAGTTATTTTAAAATTATTGCTGACATCTATATGGCTCTCTTTAATTTCTCATGTTTTTCTTGTTTTAAATCAGGTTCTTATTTTGTCTTCTCTTACACTGCTTTAATTTGGATTGCATGTCTGACATTGTATATGAAACATTGTCAAGATAATTTGAGGCCTAAGAAATGGTATCTTTCGCCAAGAGATTTTATATTGACTTCTTGGATTTAAGGACGTTTTTCTATGGTTTTAATTCATTTGGGGGTTAAGATAGTTTGAAGCTGAACTACAAAAAGACCTATTTTTTTCTTCAGCCATCAGTGACATTGCTCTAGTATTCTGAAAACAATCTTCAATCCTTGCTCCATCACCTGCTCCAAATCTTCTGGCTATCGATTGTCCAGAGCTGAAAATTTCAAATTACAGTGGTGGTATTCACAGTTTTCTTAATTATGGCCCCTGTTTACCTTCCAATCTTACCTTCCACTGTTCTTCAAAGTGTACTTCCATTTTGTGAAATAATTTGTTTTGTGCTGAAGGCATGCACCCTTCCACTTTCTCATTTCTGAGCTAGCATTCTGCCTGAAAAGCTTTCTCTGTTATCCAAAGTCTCATCCTTTTCACCCACTAGGACTTCTCCAAATTTCATCCTATTTATGAAGCCCCTTTTTACAACCAAGCTCATGTCATTGTCTGCCTCCTATAGGTTTTGTCCGCACCTTTTATTTAGTAAATATAACGCACTGTGCTGTGCTTAGTCACTTAGTGGCTCAGTAGTGTCTGACTCTTTGTGACCCCATGGACTGTAGCCCACCAGGCTCCTCTGTCCATGGGATGCTCCAGGCAAGAATACTGGAGTGGGTTACCATATCCTCCTCCAGGGGATCTTCCCAACCCAGGGATCAAACCCAGGTTTCCTTCATTGCAGGCAGATTTTTTACCATCTGAGTCACCAGGGAAGCCCTGATTGTATTATTAGGACAATAGTGATTAATTTTTCCAGCTAAGTGCTGGTTTCGTGACAGCAATGCTTTGAATCTCCAACTTCCTTATTTCTGCAGCATCTGAAGTGTTATGTGTATATATTATGCATATAATAGGTGCTCAAACTATTTTAACACTTGGAGGTTTTTATAAAATCTTGTGCTGCTGCTAAGTTGCTTCAGTTGTGTCCGACTCTGTGCGACCCCATAGACGGCAGCCCACCAGGTTACCCCGTCCCTGGGATTCTCCAGGCAAGAACACTGGAGTGGGGTGCCATTTCCTTCTCCAGTGCATCAAAGTGAAAAGTGAAAGTGAAGTCGCTCAGCCGTGTCCGACTCTTCGCTACCCCATGGACTGCAGCCTACCAGGTTCCTCCGTCCATGGGATTTTCCAGGCAAGAGTACTGGAGTGGGGTGCCATTGCCTTCTCCATAAAATCTTGTAGAGACATTCATTTTAGGTATACTTTATAGCCTGAGTCAACCTTTCTAAAATTTAAGTCATGTGGGGATTCCTTCTGAAAGGACCCTTATGGACCCTGAAAGGGTCTTCCCGGGTAGCATAGTGGTAAAGATTCGCCTGCCAATGCAGAAGATGCAGGAGACACGAGTTTAATCCCTGGGTCGTGAAGACCTCCTGGAAGAGGAAATGGCAACCCACTCCACATTCTTTCCTGGAAAATCCCATGCACAGGGAAGCCTGGCTGGCTGCAGTTCATGCAGTCACAAAAAGTCAGACACAACTTAGCAACTGGGCATGCACGTGCAGATCCTGAGAGGTGAATTAAATTACTTTATTGTAGTAATTCTTAACTAGTTAAAACAGAAATGTTGGGAATAAATTCTCTATGCTTATTGTTCTTATATTAATAAAAGCAAATTTGCCAATCAGATAGGAAAAAAGTTAGAAAGTCAGTAACATTAATTTAATATAGCAGATGACATTCTTTTTCTAAGACGGACTCTTTGGTACAGATTTCTATGGAGCAGGGTTTTATGGAGTTGAGAGTGCTTACACTACATTATATTTGAGATGTCTCAATTTTCTATCACTTTGTTTTTAGGCAAACTTACAAACACTTTTTAGAGCATCCTGTAACATAACATGACTTTCACTTGTCAAAAATATTAATATTTTTGATTTTTTAACTTGTTAACTTTGTACTTGTCATTCAAACAGGATTTGAATTTTTAAATTTAAAATTTTAAATATGAAAGATGATTTTATGCTTTGGGCATCTCTATAAGAAAGTGGCCATCAAGATGATTCAGAGTATATTTACTATGGAAGCAGTGTCAGACTTTATTTTTCTGGGCTCCAAAATCACTGCAGGTGGTGACTGCAGCCATGAAATTAAAAGACGCTTACTCCTTGGAAGGAAAATTATGACCAACCTAGATAGCATATTCAAAAGCAGAGACATTACTTTGCCAACAAAGGTCCGGCTAGTCAAGGCTATGGTTTTTCCAGTGGTCATGTATGGATGTGAGAGTTGGACTGTGAAGAAGGCTGAGTGCTGAAGAATTGATGCTTTTGAACTGTGGTGTTGGAGAAGACTCTTGAGAGTCCCTTGGACTGCAAGGAGAGCCAATCAGTCCATTCTGAAGATCAGCCCTGGGATTTCTTTGGAAGGAATGATGCTAAAGCTGAAACTCCAGTACTTTGGCCACCTCATGCGAAGAGTTGACTCATTGGAAAAGACTCTGATGCTGGGAGGGATTGGGGGCAGGAGGAGAAAGGGACGACAGAGGATGAGATGGCTGGATGGCATCACTGACTTGATGGACGTGAGTCTGAGTGAACTCCGGGAGTTGGTGATGGACCAGGAGGCCTGGCGTGCTGCGATTCATGGGGTCGCAAAGAGTCGGACACGACTGAGCGACTGATCTGATCTGATCTGATCTGATATAGCATATACATGTATATTATATATGTGTATGTGTGTATATAGTATATATAATATGCATATATCCTTCAACCTGTGAATTCCCCCAAATCATGTCATTAGACTTTGAGAAGATTAAGTCTAGAGATTCAACTTGAGAAACACTTGCCTCTTTCTTTTGTATCAAAATGTCACACATTCTCAATCCTTTATGAAAAGCTATACCAGATTGCATTCCTACAAATTATGATTTTAGATTTAAAATCTTAATTATTCCTAAATTCTTATTTCAGTCTTCAGGTGGAAGTTAATTTAATGGTATACTCTGGGCTTCTCTTTTCTATTTGAGCATATGGTTTAAGAATCTTATCGTTCAACTTGTGGCATCTCTGTATTTGAACTGATGTTCAGGTGTCTTTCAACTTTGTTGCATAACTGAAAGAGGACTTGCTGCACTTGAGACCTTTTTCAAGCTATCAGAACATGATCTTCTTCCCAGATTTCCAAAATTTCAGAAATTCTTCCAGTTTTAGAAATTAGAAGAATAAATGCCATGAACTTCTCTTTCTTTTGTGTTGGTGGAGCAGATGTTTTGGTTCTTTGTTTCACATCCTCTCTTTTCATGCCTAATTTTAGCTGTTGCTATCATGTTTAGTTTCCTGTAAACTCAGGCTCACCTCATCTTGCTAGCATCTACTAGCCTGTATCTTTCTAGTTTCTTCTTCAAGGCTTTCTCCAAAGCTGTGTGAACCTACTTGTGCTTTTTGGAAGTGTAAGGATATTGACACTCCCAGGGTGGCCCTCTATCAACAGAGCCCACAGATAAATGCTCCAGTATCCTGTTTCTCAGGTGGCCCCTTCTGTGAGTGTTCTAGGGAAGTTGAGCTCCTACTACCTAGAGGGCAAACCTGATTCTTAAATGTTATATTGGCTTTTCTCCTCCCTTTATTTATTTCTCCTTCTCCCTCATGCCTATTTCCAGGGATCATCTTCCATACAAATGGCTTGGAATTAAGTCCTTATCTGATGTTCTGCTTTGGGGGAATCCAAATTCAGGAAGTATATCCTAAAGGAAATCAACCCTGAATATTCAGGAAGGGCTGATGCTGAAGCTGACACTCCAATGCTTTGGCCACTGGATGTGAAGAGCCGACTCATTGGAAAAGTCCCTGATGGTGGGAAAGATTGAGGGCAGGAGAAGAAGGGGACAGCAGAGGATGAGATAGTTGGGTGGCATCACCAACTCAATGGACATGAGTTTGAGCAAACTCTGAGAGATAGTGAAGGACAGGGAAGCCTGGCATGCTGCAGTCCATGGGATTGCAAAGAGACATGACTTAGCGAGTGAACAACAACAAAATTAAGACAGTTAAATGGTTCCTTTATGAATTTAAGGATGGAATACAACCATATGCATTTAACAAATATTTACTGATGCCTACAGTGTTCCAGGCACCACTTAATATCCTGCTGGAAATGCAGAATGAAAAAATTAGACTAAGAATCCTTCTTCTTTGGAAGACTCCTTTGTAGTGCAAATTAGTTAAGTCTAAAAGTTTCTCCGTAGTGAATGAATCTGGATTAGGTTTGTAGAGAGGTAGATTAGGTAGGACATGAGAGAAGACTGGAAATAAAAGTCCAGAGCTTGGGATAGAGGGGCCTAAGTCTGTTTTTCATACACAGAAAACTAGGAAGCCACTAGATTCCTGGAGTGAGAGAGACACAGTCTCAATTTGTTAGATGTTTGAGATAGGGAGGGGCCAAACTCAAGCTTTGCCTCTGTCATTACCTTTCATAAGGATTAAGCCTAAATAATTCACTTCAGTTCAGTTCAGTTGCTCAGTCGTGTCCGACTCTTTGTGACCCCATGAACTGCAGCATGCCAGGCCTCCCTGTCCTTCACCAACTCCTAAAGTCCACCCAAACCCATGTCCATTGAGTCGGTGATGCCATCCAACCATCTCATCCTCTGTCGTCCCCTTCTCCTCCTGCCCTCAATCCCTCCCAGCATCAGGGTCTTTTCCAATGAATCAGTTCTTCACATCAGGTGGCCAAAGTATTGGAGTTTCAGCTTCAACATCAGTCCTTCCAAAGAACACCCAGGACTGATCTCCTTTAGGATGGACTGGTTGGATCTCCTTGCAGTCCAAGGGACTCTCAAGAGTCTTCTCCAACACCACAGTTCAAAAGCAGCAATTCTGCTCTCAGTTTTGTTTACAGTCCAACTCTCACATCCATACATGACCACTGGAAAAACCATAGCCTTGACTAGACAGATCTTTGTTGGCAAAGTAATGTCTCTGCTTTTCAATATGCTATCTAGGTTGGTCATAACTTTCCTTCCAAGGAGTAAGCGTCTTTTAATTTCAAGGCTGCAATCACCATCTGCAGTGATTTTGGAGCCCCAAAAAATGGTCTGACCCTGTTTCCACTGTTTCCCCATCTATTTGCCATGAAGTGATGGGACCAGATGCCATGATCTTCATTTTCTGAATTTTGAGCTTTAAGCCAACTTTTTCACTCTCCACTTTCACTTTCATCAAGAGGCTTTTAGTTCTTCTTCACTTTCTGCCATAAGGGTGGTGTCATCTGCATATCTGAGGTTATTGATATTTCTCCTGGCAATCTTGATTCCAGCTTGTGTTTCCTCCAGCCCAGCATTTCTCATGATGTACTCTGCATATAAGTTAAATAAGCAGGGTGACAATATACAGCCTTGATTTATTCCTTTCCCAATTTGGAGGCAGTCTGTTATTCCATGTCCAGTTCTAACTGTTGCTTCCTGACCTACATACAGATTTCACAAGAGGCAGGTCAGGTGGTCTGGTATTTCCATCTATTTCAGAATTTTCCACAGTTTATTGTGATTCACACAGTCAAAGGCTTTGGCATAGTTAATAAAAGCAGAAATAGATGACAGAATGTGATTCACTGGAGAAGGGAATGGCAAACCACTTCAGTATTCTTGCCTTGAGAACCCCATGAACAGTATGAAAAGGCAAAAAGATAGGACACTGAAAGATGAATCCCCAAGGTCTATAGGTGCCCAGTATGCTATTGGAGATCAGTGAAAAAATAACTCCAGAAAGAATGAATGGATGGAGCCAAAACAAAAACAGCATCCAGTTGTGGATGGGACTGGTGATAGAAGCAAAGTTCGATGTTGTAAAGAGCAATATTGCATAGGAACCTGGAATGTTAGGTCCCTGAATAAAGGCAAATTGGAAGTGGTCAAACAGGAGACGACAAGAGTGAACATCGACATTCTAAGAATCAGCAAACTGAGATGGACTGGAATGGGTGAATTTAACTCAGATGACCAGTATATCTACTACTGCAGGCGGGTAATCCCTTAGAAGAAATGGAGTAGCCATCATAGTCAACCAGAGTCCGAAATGCAGTACTTGGATATAATCTCGAAAGTGACAGAATGATCTCTGTTCATTTCCAAGGCAAACCATTCAATATCACGGTAATCCAAGTCTATGCCCCGACCAGTAATGCTGAAGAAGCTGGAGTTGAACAGTTCTATGAAGACCTACAAGACCTTCTAGAACTAACACCCACAAAACATGTCCTTTTCATTATAGGGGACTGTAATGCAAAAGTAGGAAGTCAATAAACACCTGGCTGCTGCTGTTGCTAAGTCACTTCAGTCATGTCCGACTCTGTGTGATCCCATATGAACCATTCATGGTTCATGTATTGCTGAAGCCTGGCTTAGAGAATTTTGAGCATTACTTTACTAGCATATGCTATGCTATGCTATGCTATGCTATGCTATGCTAAGTCACTTCAGTCGTGTCCGACTCTGTGTGACACCATAGACGGCAGCCCACCAGGCTCCCCCATCCCTGGGATTCTCCAGGCAAGAACACTGGAGTGGGTTGCCATTTCCTTCTCCAATGCATGAAAGTGAAAAGTGAAAGTGAAGTCGCTCAGTTGTGTCCGACTCTTCACGACCCCATGGACTGCAGCCCATGAGGCTCCTCATCCATGGGATTCTCCAGGCAAGAGTACTGGAGTGGGGTGCCATCACCTTCTCCAATAAACACCTGGAGTAACAGGCAAATTTGGCCTTGGAGTACCACATGAAGCAGGGCAATGGCTAATAGAGTTCTGCCAAGAGAATGCACTGGTCATAGCAAAAACCCTCTTCCAACAACACAAGAGAAAACTCTACACATGGACATCACCAGATGGTCGACACCGAAATCAGATTGATTATATTCTTTGCAGCCAAATATGGAGAAGCTCTATACAGTCTGCAAAAAAGACTGGGAGCTGACTGTGGCTCAGATCATGAACTCCTTATTGCCAAATTCAGACTGAAATTGAAGAAAGCGGAGAAAACCACTAGACCATTCAGATATGATCTAAATCAAATCCCTTATGACTCTGCAGTGGAAGTGAGAAATAGATTTAAGAGACTAGATCTGATAGACAGAGTACCTGATGAACTATGGATGGAGGTTCGGGACATTGTACTGGAGACAGGGATCAAGACCATCCCCAAGAAAAAGAAATGCAAAAAAGCAAAATGGCTGGCTGAGGAGGCCTTACAGATAGCTGTGAAAAGAAGGGAAGCGAAAAACAAAGGAGAAAAGGAAAAATATACCCATTTGAATGCAGAATTCCAAAGAATAGCAAGGAGAGATAAGAAAGCCTTCCTCAGTGATCAATGTAAAGAAATAGAGGAAAACCATAGAATGGGAAAGACTAGAGATCTTTCCAAGAAAATTAGAGATACCAAGGGAACATTTCTTGCAAAGATGGGCTCAATAAAGGACAGAAATGGTAGGGACCTAACAGAAGCAGAAGATATTAAGAAGAGGTGGCAAGAATACACAGAAGAACTACACAAAAAAGATTTTCATGACCCAGATAATCATGATAGTGTGATCACTCATCTAGAGCCAGACATCCTGGAATGTGAAGTCAAGTGGGCCTTAGGAAGCATCACTATGAACAAAGGTAGTGGAGGTGATGGAATTCCAGTTGAGCTAATTCAAATCCTGAAAGATGATGCTGTGAAAATTCTGCACTCAATATGCCAGCAAATTTGGAAAACTTGACAGTGGCCACAGGAATGGAAAAGGTCAGTTTTCATTCCAATCCCAAAAAAGGCAATGCCAAAGAATGCTCAATCTACCGCACAATTGCACTCATCTCATATACTAGTATGGAGAAGGCAATGGCACCCCACTCCAGTACTCTTGCTTGGAAAATCCCATGGACGGAGGAGCCTGCTAGGTTGCAATCCATGGGGGTAGCTAAGAATCGGACACGACTGAGCGACTTCACTTTCACTTTTCACTTTCATGCATTGGAGAAGGAAATGGCAACCCACTCCAGTGTTCTTGCCTGGAGAATCCCAGGGACGGGGGAGCCTGGTGGGCTGCCGTCTATGGTGTCACACAGAGTCGGACACGACTGAAGTGACTTAGCATAGCATAGCATAGCATATGCTAGTAAAGTAATGCTCAAAATTCTCTAAGCCAGGCTTCAGCAATACATGAACCATGAACTTCCAGATGTTCAAGCTGGTTTTAGAAAAGGCAGAAGAATCAGAGATCAAATTGCCAACATCCGCTGGATCATTGAAAAAGCCTAGTTAATAAATGGATACTTAAAAAATAATTGTTGATTTACATACAAGTTGTCATTTAAGTGCCTGGTGGCTCATGTTGTAAAGAATCCACCTGCTAATGCACGAGCCTCAGATTGGATCCCTGGGTTGGAAAGATCCCCTGGAGAAGGAAATGGCAACCTATTCCAGGATTCTTGCCCAGAGAATTCCATGGACAGAAAAGCCTGGCGGGCTACAGTCCATGAGGTCAAAAAAGTCAAACACGAGTTAGCGACTAAACCACCACCACCAGGGTAAGTGCTCTCCTATTTACTCTGAACATGTAATTTAACATCTATGTACTTTCTGTATCTATAATAATAAGGATAATAACACTGACCTTATAGGATTGTTGTGCAGTGTAAATAAAGGATTAAAAGCACATTTTAAATTGAAAAGCAAATATGAATATCAGTTGTGGGGTGAGAAAAGTAAATAAGTGTACTTATTAAAGTACACTTATTTAGTGTACTAAATAAGTTACACTTATGTAAGTAAGTGTATTTATTAAAGTACACTTAATAAGTCCAGTTTACTAACAATCCCTTCAGTTGTGCCAGAAAAGTTCAAGGCCTCACATGGAAGGCTCTATGACTATTGAGCTGGTCATGTTTTGCTTTATCCCTTCCAACTATCATATCATTCGATCTAAGCATCTCAGTGGTCAAGCTCTTTGTTAATTTTTTTTTACTGGAATACAATAACTTTACAATGTTGTGTTAGTTTCTGATGCACAAGGAAGTGAATCAAGCGTATGCATATATATATCCCCTTCTGCTTGGACCTCCCTCCTATGGCACTCCCACCCACCTCTCTAGGTCATCACAGAGCACCGAGCAGCTGAACTCCCTGTGCTTTATAGCAAGTTCCCACTAGTGATCCATTTTACACATGGTAGTATATCTTCGTCAATCCCAATCTCCCAATTCATTCCACCCCTTCCCCCCTTGTCCAAGTATCTCTTCACATCTGCTTACTATAGCTTATAATCCATGCCTAATCATAAAGGTTGCTGTTTTTTGTTGACTGGAACTTAAATACAGAGCCAGAAAACTGCCCTTTCAAGAAACAACTGTATACCGGTTATTTTCATTTGTAGACTGTGGTGGAAAAACCTTGTTGATATTAAACAGCACGACTCTATCACAAGGCCTATTTTCTTTCTTTTTCCCCCTGCGTGTTTGATAATGCCCAATGATAAAAGAAAACAGCATTCTCGTGAGCTATTGTCCTCAGAACTATTCGGCCCACGAATGAGTATTTCACAGACTTAACGCGACAATGAATTACACATCCAAAGCAGGTTGTGTGTGTGGTTTAGCAAAACAAAATTAAGAGTCATTGGAGGGAAGGACATTGCCACAGCTTTGGCATAATTAGGAATCATCATAATCAAATACAGGAAATTGGCACATCTGCTTTTCAGGCTGTTGATCCAACTGTGAGGCTGCCTGTGAGCACTGGCACAAGCAGTTCCCATGTAGCTCACTGTGTTCTGAAAAGCTGTCTTTGCATAAATATTTACATAATTTTCTCCAAACACCACGATAAGCAGTTGTTTTTTTTATCACTTTTTTCTCCCTTGGGTGATGATTTCTTCCCGTCCCTACTCCTGGTGAAGGAGTGATCACTTATTATTCTAAGGATTTCTCTTTCTTCAGGGGAATTTTGGGGAAACAACTTGGAGCCCGAGAATTTTATAAAAAGACAGTGAGATGGAAGAGTCCCTTTCATTTGGTATATTTCCCTAGGAGTACAGGAAGAGAAACTACGCTCCAGCCAGATGTGGGAAACACAAAGCAGAGAATAACAGGGAGAGGAGAGCTGGAGAGGGAATCCACTCGGGGTTTGAGATTAATGGAGAACAGAAAGTCAGATGAGGTGAGGAGGACTAGCAGGGCTTTAAAGAAGCCATTGTCTCCACCCCACCCTCTATTTCCTCCGTTGTTAAAAAGGTCTCTTACAGAAGCATTGGTTGAGTTCTTTGACTCCTAGTTACTTAATAATTCCCATAGTTTCCTTTTCCTTAAAATGATCTAAAAGATCTCTCTTGTCTCTTCCAGTTTTGACGTTCTCTTCTGCATTGTTGAAACTACTGCATGTTTTAAAACGAAACATATTTCATGCTTTAAGAAATCCCATTTGAAAATCTAACATCTCCTTTATTCTCAAAGTATTGTTTTGCCCATCAGTGTGCATGTGCCCTATTTTTAGTAATAGCATATAAATTGCTACAAAATATATTATAATGTTCTAAATATTTACAAAAAACATTCCTTCAGTGTGTAAGGCATATTTGTTCTATTTAAATATGAACTCCTTGATTCTCATGCAGACTCTTGCTGACACATTCCAGTGAGTATGGGATTTGTACTTTGGAGGGTGGTTTAGGATACGTTTTTATAATAAAATAATTGGAGAGTTTACACAGGGAAATATGTGTTCACTTTTCCTTACAACATCATTATAAAGAGGCTACTTTTCAACTATTTGCAAATAGGGAAAGAAAAAAGATTCTAAGCAGGAAGAGGTAAGAAATCGCCCTCAATCGTATCCCCAGCTACAACTTACAGTAATATATACATTATGAGGTATCACTAGTCATCAGTTGTGTGGTTAGTTGTGTGTATATGAATGCTAGATTGTGAATGGGGTGCTTGTGTTAGTTGCTTATTTTATTTAATAAGCTTTTTAGTGAGCTTTGCGTACTTTAAATACAGAGTATAAATAACTTTTTTCAATGAATTGTTCTTTTATTTTAGATCATATTGAACCATAAGAATATTTTCAATAATACTAAGCAGGCATTTTCCGCTTTCCCTTCTGTCCTTCTTAGAGCACTGTTTTCGTTCCACTGCGTGTTTCCTCACGGATCCCAGATAACTTCTGCAGCACCAAAAAACACAAGGGAGATGAAGGGTGAGAAGTAGGCTGTTTGATGCCCACACTCCTGCTAAGAACCCATTTCTGCTCTTTTACTCTTTTCTCCTAGTACCTGTCTTACTATCATCACCCCTCATCCCATACTTGTTCTCCCTTTAGTTTTCCAGATGCATTGATCACAGCTTCCTGTCAATAAATGGGACCATGGGGGTGCTTTCACTTTGCCTGCAGAAGATTCTGGGAGTATAAACACTCAAAATGATCCAATGAGTCAGATTTAGTCAACTTAATCAGATTTAGGAATAAAATCATGTGTCCACTGTTTGATTCATAGTTATCTTGTATTGATAACTCATTCAATTTTTTTTATTAGAGTTTAACTGGACAGAATGTTTTTGTATGATGTACATGAACACCTGTGGATATTTTTAAAACCTTAAAGCCCCTCACATATGTATGGTGGTGGTCACTGTGTGTGTGGTAGTGTATGTGTGTTTACAAATAATTTTTATCCTTCTATCAATGACATGCTTAAAGTTTTAAATGTTCTCTTTCCTCCTAAGTCTGATAACTCTGGATTTTTCCTCATTTCTTATCGAGTCCTGGATTAAACACCTATATTGTCTTTAACTGATCGTGATTATGATCTGATTTAACAGCTAAGGAATTGACAACAGTTTTTTTGACCATATCTAATCTCACTGTCAGCTAGCAATTGAATATTTTTCTGCTTGTATTATCTATGGCAAGACTTTTAAAAATTCCATTTATGTCTTATTTGTATTCCATAATATAGTTATAATCATCTCTATCTCTACTCATAGTTATTCTGATAATATATAGTTTATTATACTAAGTTTGAGTAACAGTGTTGAGGGGGAAAAGGGGTCTTTCCTGGAAGTCTAATGTTCATATTCAAGAGTTCCAGTTTCTTATCTGTAAAGTAAGGAAGTTGGACGAGAGAAAATTTTAGTTGGCATTTATTGAGCAACTGTCATGTGCCAGCACCTCTTGCAGGTAGGTGCTTGTCAGAAAAAGAGATTCTCAGTTCAAGCTTATGACATTATTTGGAGAAGAATCAATTAATAAGTCATTAGAAAGAATTATAAAAAGTCTCTATTAGGAGATGCATAGAGGATTAAGGTACACAGAGGGTGCATTCATCTTCCTCCAAAGGGAGTTAGGGAGAACTTCTTGGAGTAAATTATGTTTAAGTTGAAAACAGAAAATAAGTAGCACTAAGATCAAAACCTGGACAGGGTATTAAAAAACAGAGACATCACTTTGCTGAGAAAGATTCATAGAGTCAAAGCTATGGTTTTTCCAGCAGTCTTGTATGGCTGTGAGAGTTGGATCATAAAGAAGGCTGAGTGCCAAAGAACTGATGCTTTTGAACTGTGGTGCTGGAGAAGACTCCTGAGAGTCCCTTGGACTGCAAGGAGATCAAGCCAGTCAATCCTAAAGAAAATCAGTCCTGAATATTCATTGGAAGGACTGATGCTGAAGCTGAAGCTCCAGTACTTTGGCCACCTGATGCAAAGATCTGACCTATTGGATGAGACCCTGATGCTGGGAAAGATTGAGGGAAAGAGGAGAAAGGAGCAGTTAAATTTTTTTCTGGAGAAGGGAGTGACAGAGTATGAGATGGTTGGATGGCATTACCACCTCAATGGACATGAATTTGAGCAAATTCCGGGAGACAGTGAAGGACTGAGAAGCCTGGCGTGCTGCCGTCTATGGTGCTGCAAAGAGTTGGACACAACTTTGCAACTGAACAGCACCAACCTTTTAGAAGTGGAATTTTGGGCTTGATTTGTAATGAGAGATCCTTAATTATTTTTAATTTCATGTTATATTTGTCTTCTTCAAGTCCTCCATCTGGGCCTGCTAGCTCAGAAAAGGAATTTTTATAGCAGGAACTAAGTAACTGATATAATAGAATGTTCAAGCTGGAAATAATCTGAAAGTTTATTCAGACCAGCATCATTCTGGAGACTGTTTCTCTAAGGTAGAGAGATCAAGCAACTCATCTAAATTTTCATAGCTGATTAGTGGTTGAATTCACATTAAATGTAGTCTTATTCCTGGTTTAGTGATGGTTCTACTAGCTCCTGTTATGACAGAAGGATAAATAAATATACATTTCCATAGTATTTTATATCCAAGTACCAGGAGAAGAAAATCATAAAAGAAGAGGGGTGGAAATAAATTAACAGTTTTTTTGGTTCATTTATTTTGGTTCAGTTTCTGTTCTCTGGTTAGTGGTTTCACTGTTGTGATATTATAAATTGTCTCCAAAGTTTAAAAAATGGGCCTATTCACTGCTGCTTTCTTCAGGATACATTTTGGTATTAATTATATATCTGTGTGAGAATTTTAATCGAGAAATAAATATTTTAACCTAGAACAGTTAGCAAAAGTCTAAATTTCTCCTTTCCTCATGATACCTAATTTTCTGGTGCTATCTGTATCTGTAGTTTGAGATTACATATACATTCTTACATCACTTTGGTTGGTCAAAGACGGTAAAGTTCAGATTCTGATAAAACTCTTAATTCTGGACTTGGTATTTGTATAACTTAAGGCAAATAATGTAACTACCCTCTATGATTCTATTTCTTTAACTGTAAAATGTAGATGAGATTGTGATGAGGATTTAGTGAGATAGTTCATGTAAAACATTTAACCTAAGCTTAGAACTGTATGTCAGTTGCTATTACTGTTATGATTCATAAAAGTCAAGTTCTTGGTACAGAACATGGTTGGAGGTGGTCTCTAGAAATACTGCTTGCAGGAGTACTTGTCAAAGCAAATAAAAAAACAAAATTTTACATTTGTGGAATGGAGCAAACTTATTTTGATACCGATGTTCCCACTGCTGTTGCTGGAAACCAGATTTAGTTTATGGGTCTTGGCTGCCAGATGAATGAAGCAGAAAGCCAGTTTTCTGTAAGTGGGCCCCACATGGTTCCTGGGAGTGTCCGGAATGTGAGGAAGGCGTAATGTGTTACTGCTGCAAACCTCTCTTCCTGCCAGCATGACATTATCCGGATAGCCTGGCTTAGCGTGGTCATCCCACCCTACTGGCAGCAGGACAGCTGTGAGACACAAACAGCCTGGGCCAGGCAAAGTAAGCCCCTGGGGAATGTGGGGATGGGGAGGGAATGCAGACAACTTGTGGAAGGATAAGAACCAGAAAGAGGCTTGGGTAAGGATGTGATCAAATAAGAACTGGAGTAGATCAACCCCATGGGATTCCAACTGGGAAAGATGGAATAATATTTTTGGGATATTAACCAAATTTTTCTTGGCATTTTCCATTTCCACTGTCCTTCTTCTTAAGCTCATCTTCCCCCCCCTTCCCCTTTGCAGATTGAAGCTTGTTGGTGCATGCCATGGGGACATGACACTTAGGATGAGATTCTATCTGTCCATCCTCCACTATTTCTGCATGATTAAATACCTTGGTACTGAAGATGTCCTTTTGATTGTAGATGTACCCTGCAAAGGGAGTGAGGAGTCACAAAGATTGACTGAGATTGTTTAATTACTTTCTACCCCAGTAGGAATTTAGTAGCTAGAACAACAGAAATAATATTAAATTTCTTCAACATCTAGATTTTGGGATGAGATTCAA
Organism: Bubalus bubalis; assembly: GCF_019923935.1. Lineage (NCBI taxonomy): Eukaryota > Metazoa > Chordata > Mammalia > Artiodactyla > Bovidae > Bubalus > Bubalus bubalis. The sequence goes on from NC_059163.1 coordinate 22,725,947, forward strand.
ATGTGAAACATATGTACAATTTATATATTTTCCTCTTAAATGTCCAGTTTCTATCCAAAATAGACATTAGGTATAAATACCTTAAGAAGGATTCTTATTTGTGCTATACTTGTGAACAAGGAAATATGAGGATGTTTCTCGTGAGGATTTCACTGTGTTCTCTATAATCATGAAACCGATATTGATGCAAAATAAGTCTATTTGAAAATAACAATGACGATAAGCCTTAAAACTTTCTTGCTGTGCTGAACTAAAATTCTCTCTGTGTTATCTATCCTAACACAGGTCTTTGTGTTCATTCTCTCAACAAACATTTATTGAAGCACTAATTTGTGGTTAGGCACATGCTTGGCACTGGGGATTTACTGACAAGGATCATAGATGGTCCAGGGAGAGGGATGTTTGCAAGCACATCAGCTAAGAGTTTATGTGACATTGTGATGGGAGTATGTTCTTACAAGCAATTTTCACATAAGGTTATTTAATCATAGACTTAAGTGGAAATTGTATAATCTATAATTTCTTCTCTCAACCAACATTCTCATTCCCTAAATTGCTTTAGAAAAGGCCAGGATACTGAGAACACTGTGGGTAAGTGTGTTCTCATTGGTTGATCTGGCATGTATAAGACCTCACCTCTCAATTACTCACTTAACATTCCAGTACATTTTTGGAACAACAGATAATTTTGGAGGCTGCCAAGCAGATGGATAAATGGTAAGGGACTTAGCAGATCTAGGAAAGCTGAAACCTAAGCCTACCAATAAGCTAATTCAGTCTGCTGAACCCTGGAAATGTTCCTGCATTGAAACCACCAGGTGCTTCTGAAGGTGAGAATGCAGGGTGGGGCTCAAAGCAGGAGACTAGGTCGACGGTGCTGTGTTATGAGGATGGGCTCCCATTCCCCCTATTCCATCTCCTCCCCAAGCAATAGCCTGCAGGTTAGCTGGTTGAACCAAGGATGTTTTGCTCATAGAGATTCCAGACACAGTTGAGAGTGAAGGAATTTCCCCAGTGATCCAGTGGTTAAAAGACTTAGCCTTCCAATGCGTGAGAGTGCAGGGTCAATTCTTGGTTGAGGAGCTAAGACCTCACATGCCTCTCAGCCAAAAAACTAAAACATAAAACAGAAGCAATATTGTAACAAATTCAATAAAGACCTTAAAGTAGCCCATATCAAAAAATATTTCAAATAGTGGACATGGAGAGCTGATACCATAATAAAGATGGGGAAAATGTGAAAGCCTGCAGTACGAAAAATGAGACCCTCAGAACACTTTTCCATGGGGTTCTTAACATCTAGAATATTGGAGGCTAAATTTATATTCCTCAGGTATTAGATTGTAGGATTCCTTGGAAAAACACAGTCTATGAAAAAAGACCTACAGATATTATAGCTCTTTTGTAAAGGTGGGAGCAAGGAGGGAAATGGCTACGTGCAAGGCAGTGGTATAAGGGAGTTAAGGCTCATCTTTTATAGCACGCAGTCATTTGTGATAAATCAGAACATAATGAAATAAGTATGTTATTTGCTATTACAGAGTATTGGAAATATACAGACAATACCAGAATCGGCTGCTAAAGTATTTCAAAGTGAATTTATCCATTTTCCTCTTCTTAGCAAGAATTAGAAGTGGGTTAAGAAAATGAGAAATGTATTACTTCACAATGATAAAAATAAAAAATATATCTAATGTGTATGGACCTAGAGAATATTATGCTTAGTGAAATAAGTCAGAGAAAGACAAATACTGTATGATATCACTTATATGTGGAATCCAAAAAATATTACAAATGAATGTATGTGCAAAACAGATTAACAGATATGGAAAATAAACTAGTGATTACCAAATAAGGAAACAGTATAAAGTGAAAGTGAAGTCACTTAGTCGTGTGCGACTCTTCGCGACCCCATGGACTGTAGCCTACCAGGTTCCTCCATCCATGGGATTTTCCAGGCAAGAATACTGGAGTGGGTTGCCATTTCCTTCTCCAAAGGGAACAGTAAGGGGAGGGGCAAATGAAAGGTAAAGGATTAAGAGATACAAACTGCTATGCTTAAAATAGATAAGCAACAATGGTATACCCTATAGCTCAAGGAATTATAAGCATTTTCTTAATAACTTTTAATGGAACGTTATCTATAAGAATATTGAACCTCTGTGCTGTACACCTGAAACTAGTATAACATTATAGATTGCTATACTTCAATTAAAAAATGAATTAGAAAAAGAGAAATCAGTGGAGTTAAACATATCATATTTCAGCTTCTCTGTCCATGAGTTCCATGACTTTGGCCATGTTGCTTAAATTTTCTGAACTTCAGTTCTCTCTTTGATAAATCAAAAATTAGGACCAAGCAAGCATACAGTGAGCAATAAATAAATAATATCTGTATCTTAGGATTATTTTGAATATTAAATGAGATAATATATTTAAATACTTAGTGTAGTATCCAATGGGCTTCTCCAGTGGCTCAGCAGTAAAAAATCTTCTTCCAATGCATGAGACATGGGTTCAGTCCCTGATTTGGGAAGATCCCTTGGAGGAGGAAATGGCAACCCACTCCAGTATTCTTGCCTGGAGAATCCCATGGACAGAGGAGCCTGGTAGCTACAGTCAAGTGGGCCAAAAAGAGATGGACATGACTGAAGCGACTGAACACTCACCACATATAGTATTCAGTGAAGCTTAACGAATACTATTATGACAATGCCTTTGAAAGATGGGAAGAAAAATCAATCCAGTGTAAGGAGAGGAATAAATATTTGGCTCTCAGTATACACACACACATGCACGAAGTATATAAAAAGGGGAGTTGAGTGAGGGGTAGACGCAGTAAAGACAATTATATTTTTCCTTTATGTTTAAATTAAAAAGGACAGATTAAAACAAAGAGTGCCAGTTGTAGGGAAGAAGAAGAGAGATAACCTTCCTAACTAATCTTTGATTGACTTACCTTAATTTTTTATGTGGAACTAAGTGGCAAACAAATAAATATAAAGATTTGATAAGTACCTATAATGTGCAAGGTACTCATTTCAATTATAAAATCACATAGTTGCTATATTTAATAAAAGTTGTTGTTGTTATTTAATTGCTAAGTCATGTCCCACTCTTTTGCTGCCCCATGGACTGTAGCCTGCCAGACTCCTCTGTCCATGGGATTTCCCAGGCAAGAATACTGGAGTGGGTTGCCATTTCCTTCTCCAGGGGATCTTCCCAACCCAGGGATTGAAAAGTACCTTAATTTATACTCTTTCACTTACAATTTTCATAATTACCCTATAGAACAGGTAGGATAACATGTTACAGTTGATTTTGTTAGGAGGCGAGAAAGGGGAGCAACTATAGGAGTTGCTTAAACACTAGCATAGCTATAGAAGCAAAGTTAGAGACAATAATTTTGTTATGGGTGCCTCAATGTGACCACTTATTAATTTTCAGTGGAAAGTACAACTGCCAAGTGAATCAACATACTGATATCACCCAATATGCACATTCTGTCCCTTGTAAAAAAATATTTCCATGGAAATTCAAATTAGTTGGTAGAAATGCAATCACAACACCGCTATGGGATGATTTTCATGCCTGATATCATCAAATGATGCCACTTGATGTCCCCCAACACCCGGTAAGGCAATATTTGCCAAGCAACCAGAATGTCCATGTCAGCTGGCCAAGTCACCTTCATCTCTGGGTGATGCTGAAACTACAGAATTGTGTTCTTTGACTTCATGCAGACCATCTGGTGACGCTCATTCTTCAGCGATCTTTCCGTACAGTTGGTTAAGCTGAAGCCTTCTCTTATATCAAGCCACATTCCAGTCATGCCATCTTGATGAGTATCACATAATAAATGACAATAGAAAGCCCAGTTTGTGCATAGATTAAGAATGAGTAATGCATCCATATGGTTTTCAAATATCCTTATGAGTGCCTTACAACAAAACCCAACAGTTAATGAAAATGAACTCAAGTTCATTTTGATAAGAATGAAGCTAAAGATGATTATTGGATTAAACAAATATGGCATTAGAAACATAGGTGCTAGTGTCAGACTATAGAATGCACAGTCTGTGTTCTTCTTTATATTGTGTACATTAAGATGCTATCAAACTCTTTTAATCACTACCCTTATGTTAGAAGCTTTGTTTGTCTTAGCTAGTGAAATGTCACTTCAACAAAACCACAAGAATTTTAAAAAATACCCACATGCTTGGAAAGCAGAAAATAGCAAAATGTGGGAAAAAAGTCATCTTTGCAAGGAAAGGTCAGCAGAAACATATGGATCCCAAGTGAAATTGAAATAAGGTTTCTGTACAGACTAGATACTGTGGCAGATAATGGTGCCACAGGCCAGACAGAAGGTTCCCAAGGCCCCAGGCTGCTTTCTTACTTCTGCTCGGCTCAAGACTTCATCCAACATTATTTTAGTGATAACACTTGTTATACATCCTCTGGGTCCTCAGATGGTAAATCATCCTATAATAGACTTCATCCAGGAAACCTAAAGGCCAGCCATATTTCATCATTTTTAAAGTTTCAGTGATTATAAAACAGCCATCTGTACATGTCTGGAAGCATATTTTTATTTGGGCTATTATTTGATAATGTACAGACCATCCAACCTTCAATCCTCTCTAATGTGTCTGTTTTTTTAAAATCCCATAAGAAATTTTTAGTTACATATTTTTAATTTATATTTTATTTAGCTGAAATGCACAAAAGACTTCTTTTATCCATATTCAATAGGAAAAGAATAATTACATGGAATAACAAAGAATATGTTAATTGAAAATTATTTGACTATATTATCTCATTGAAAAAAAAAAACAACTGTTTTTGATTGAGCCAACTGCCCATGTGATAAGAGTTGGCGATCATACATAGTCATCCTATATATAGAAAGCCCCCTGGAACTTTCCATCTAAAGCACAGTCTTTTGCTCCTGTTTAATATTAATGTATTACTTACCAATTTTTATCTATTAGATGCTTTTATCACCAACCAAATTCAATGCAGGGAGAGAATGAGTTAGATGCTGCAAAAATAACTTTGAAACTCAGCTGCATCCAATAGTCCCTCCACTTAACTATGGTCCTTTGAGCCTACATGGTTTAAAAAAAAAATCTGACCCTAAGCCACCTGCAACAGATGGCTGGCATTCTGCCATTAGATATTTATTCTTTGAGATTGATGCAAATATGCAAATATTGTTGGTCAGCTTAGAGACAGGGTAAAAGGAAAGGTAATACATTAAATATTTATTAGTGCTGCATATATTAGTGTGAATTTTTTTTTACCAGATTATTTTGTCTTTATGAAGAAAGCCTGAAGAACTTGTTTGTTTTGAACAAGAATTGCAGCAAGGGATACTTGAAAGGAAGCAAGTCAGAGAGTAGTTGAGATGGACCTGGTAGAAATGGGAGGGGGGTTGGTCGTTGGAGAGTTCTCTTTAGGGGTGAGCCATATCAATCAGGTTCCCAGCAAGAAATAGACTAAAACCATTCCAATTGGATAATCTAATGGAGAGGTGATTTACAAAGGAGAAGACAGGAATAGATCATAAACCAGTTACATCTAGAGCTGTGCAGAGGAAGTTGCCTGACAAAAGCTATGCCCTTTGATGCGGAGACCCTGCAGAAGAAGGGCCAAGGCATCGTAGAAAGAAAAGTACACAGAACATCCATCAAAAGATCCGCCCTTAAATCTCTGCCCTTTAGTGTACTAGCTACCTCTCAGCTCTCTATGCATCAATTTTCTCATCCAGAGGATACCGTACCTTTTCCAGAAATTCATTGTCAGATGACATCATTTACATAAAAACGCCAAATATAGAGCCCTACAGAGAAGGAAGTTTGGAAGAAGTGAATATTTACTCTGGGGGGTGTAGACATTAAAGGCACAGGTAAAAGGAAAGGAAGACCTTCCTCACCTGAGATAAATCTTAAGGTTAATATATGGAAGGTGATTAATACACATATATCATTCACGGACAATGTTTCAGAGCTATCTGTGTGTAAATATGGGATCAATTGAATCAGCAAGTTCGAATCAGTAAGAAATAAATTAGAGGTGGGTGAACTGATTGAGAAAGGGAAAATACCAAAAAATAGTCAAACCTTTTACCTCAATCATCAGGCTCAAGAATATTAGCTATGTGTTTTCTAGTGGAGGTCTGACTAAAGAGAAAGTCGATAACGCAGACACAATCGAAAGGTTCATTTCTCCATATATTGGAAACGGAATAGCCCATAAATTTTAACAAAAGGGTGATCGCAAACATTTTGTCATATTTCTTTAGAAATTTATTTTATACTCATGTGCACACTTTGAATTTGCACCGTTAACTTTCTTAGTAAGCCACAGTAAGGAGACTTAGAAATGCTCTTTTTCTCCTTTCCCTATGGAACTAGCTTTCACTTTAAATCCAAGTGTAAAGTAATGTATGAAGAATGTCAATGCACTTTACCTCTTACAAGATACTCTTGTAAGAAAAATTACTAGTTAAAAAGGATGATACACTTCTTAAGTCTGCATCAGGGAAAAGAGAAATTATTTGATCTCATGAGTTTGGTATTGTGTTTTGATACCATCTAACATGAATGCAGTTTAAAATTCTATGTGAAGTCCCTCTGTTTTGACTGTCAATTCAGGGTGGAAAACCATTTTGTTAGAAGTGTCAAGGATATGATGAATGGTGAAGATATCAACTTTGTTAGCTTATTTTTTTGACTGCCACATGATTCTTCTTGTACTATATCATGTATGAACAAAAAAGGCATTAATTCAAAGACTAGAAATTCAATGAGCTTTAAACTAATCACCTCAAGGTGCAATGAATTTATCTGCGCTATCCTTCACATATTGATGTTTGTGCCTACCCAGGCTCCCTTGGTTTATATTCAGTATTAGTGCCACAGAAGGGAAATCATTAATGAGTGTCTTTAAAATGCAAATTTGTCAAGGTCAGAGTTTCAAAAACAGAAGCTTGTTGGTTGAACCATGCATTGCATTTTATTTCTTTTTAATAGTTGGTCAGGTTATCAATCAAAATGTTGACTGTAATTGTTTGAAAATTAATTTATAAAAGTCATTTTCAGACTTTTCTTTGTTTAACTGAGCTTTGTGTGAGAGAAAAATCTTTTGGACAGAAAAGAGATGATCGCTATAAGCAATACAGACATTGTACTGTGTGGAACTGAAGTCTCCCAAAGAACTTGCCGTTAAGCAGAATTTTTGTAAAGTGAATCTTGCTCCCTCTATGACTCTGTTTATAAAAGAGGGGCTCCTCTTCTTGCAGAAGACACCTTTTAAGGTATCTTCCTGGTGTGTCGTCTCTAGAAAATGTCCTCTCACCACCAGGGTGGGGCCCTGCCTGCAGCCTGTCAGTTACCTGCTCCTGCCTCTGCATTTGAGTTTCAGTCAAGGGTGGACATCTGGACCAAATGACGTCAATGCAACAAAGCCTTTCTTTCTGGAAACGTGAAATTGGAACCTGGATCTTCAAGTTCAGACTCTAGTCCCATCCCTAAGTGCCATTACAGTCTGCTCTGGAGTTTCTATGAGACACTCTGTAGCTTAACGATACTTCTTTCTGTCTACCTAGTTTACCTCGCGGAGACGGCAATGGCACCCCACTCCAGTACTCTTGCCCGGAAAACCCCATGGACGGAGGAGCCTGGTGGGCTGCAGTCCATGGGGTTGCGAAGAGTCGGACACGACTGAGCGACTTCACTTTCACTTTTCACTTTCCTGCATTGGAGAAGGAAATGGCACCCCACTCCAGTGTTCTTGCCTGGAGAATTCCAGGGACGGGGGAGCCTGGTGGGCTGCCGTCTATGGGGTCGCACAGACTCGGACACGACTGAAGCGACTTAGCAGCAGCAGCAGCAGCGGTTTACCTTGGGATCTGTTACTCTAATCAAATTTACTTCTTCCTTGGGGTGAACCCTATAGATGGAATTGAAGACTTTGGTTTAGAAATGGCAGGCTTACTACCTACCATGGAGACTTTCCAGGACTGAATTCCAGCAGTGCGACTTACCACGTGTTGTTTCTTCAGAGCCTTCTCAGCTACGGTCCTACACAGTGCTGCTCACTCCCCAGCTTCTTTCCAGGCAAAGCTTACATCCTGACTACATGTATTTCTCTAAGGCATAGAAATTTCTATACCTTCCCACTCTTTTTTGTTTGTTTAAGATTTTTTTTTAAATGTGGACCATTTTTAAAGCTTTTATTAAACTTTTTATAATATTGCTTCTGTTTTATGTTTTACAATATTGGCCATGAAGCATGTGGGATCTCAGCTCCCTGACTAGGGATCGAACCCACACCCTCTGAAATGGAAGGTTAAGTCCTAACCACTGGACCACCAAGGAAGTTCCATACCTTGTCATTCTTAAAAGTGTCATTCTTCTGATTTTACTGCCAACTTTGCAGCTTTGAATCAGTCTAGGCTTTAGTATTTCATCGAATACAAGATAAAAAGCAAGAAAAGAATACCAGATTTTATCTCTTTTGAAAACAGTTTTATGTGTTCTCAGCTCTTTTGCGCCGTTCCTCTCTAATTTATCTTGCCAAAGCAACCTGGTTATCCTTCTAAATGCAAAGCTTTGTTTGAACTCCTCCGATGTCTAAAAGTTACTATTATCTGCTCTTTGTCTACTGAAAAGTTCATACATTAAAAGTTTTTTAAAACAAAGGTTGGACTTTTTTTTTCATAAAAATCCAGTAAATATTTTAGGCTTGTAGGCCATATGTTTTCTGTCTTAACTACTCAGATATACTATTGTAGCACAAAAGTAGCCACAGACAATATGTAAACAATTGGGCATGACTGTGTCCAATAAAACTTTATTTACAAAAACAGATGGTGGACAGTATTAACCTAAAGCCTTGTACATATTGGACCTTACCTAGCTCAGTCAGCTTTACTGGAGTAGGGCTCAGGAGGACTATTGTTTCTCCAAGCATGTTCTCCATTAGAGGTGTCTTAACATTAAGTTTAAGATATCATGTAGTCATACTACTTGTTAAGAGTATGATGACAATACTCTGGAGAAAGCATTATTAGGTTTTGCATGATTAAAACACAATACAAATCCTGTGAAACAGGTAAAGAAAGTAATCAAAGGATTGTGCCTTAAAAAACACATGCTTGCTCTTCTACACATGTTTTTTTTTTTTAATTTACTTATTTTTAAATAAAGAATAATTGCTTTACAATATTGTATTGGTTTCTGCCATACAACAACATGAATCAGCCATAGGTATATGTCCCCTCCCTCTAGAACCTTCCTCCCACCTCCCACCCCATCCCACCCCATCCCACTTCTCTAGGTTGTCACAAAGCCCCAGTTTGAGTTCCCTGAGTCATACAGCAAATTCCTACTGGCTATCTGTTTTACACATGATAGCTATATGTTTCCATGCTATTCTCTCCATTTGTCCCATACTCTCCTTCCCTCCATCCCATGTCCATAAGTCTGTTCTCATGTCTGTGTCTCTATTGCTGCCCTGCAAATAGGTTCATCAGTACTATCTTTCTAGATTCCATATATATGTGTTAATATATGATGTTTGTTTTTCTCTTTCTGACTCTGTCTAATAGGCTCTAGATTCATCCACCTCATTAGTATGGACTCACATCCCTTCCTTTTTATGGCTGAAGAGTATTCCATTGTGGGCTTCCCTGGTAGCTCAGCTGGTAAAGAATCTCCCTGCAATTCAGGACACCTGGGTTTGATCCCTGGGTCGAGAAGATCCCCTGGAGGGGGGCATGGCAACCCACTCCAGTATTCTTGCCTGTAGAGTCTCCACAGACAGAGGATCCTGGTGGGCTACAGTCCATGGGGTTGCAAAGAATCAGACACAACTGAGCATCTAAGCACAGTAATCCATTGTATATACGTACCACAACTTCTTTATCCATTCATCTATCTATAGACATCTAGTTTGCTTCCATGTCCTGGCTATTGTAAATAGCACTGCAATGAACACTGGGGTACATGTGTCTTTTTCAATTATGGTTTTCTCAGGGTATATGCCCAGTAGTGAGATTGTTGGGTCATATGGTAGTTTTATTCCTAGTTTTTTAAGGAGTCTCCATACTGTCTTGCATAGTGGTTTTATCAATTTCCATTCCCACAAACAGTGCAAAAGGATTCCCTTTTCTCCACATCCTCTCCAGCATTTATTGCTTGGAGATTTTTTGATGATGGCTATTCTGACTAGTGTTAGGTGATAGTCAGACAGGTGACAGTCAAAACTACCTCACTGCAGTTTTGATTTGCATGTCTCTAATAATGAGTGATGTTGAGCATCTTTTCATACGTTTATTAGCTATTTGCATGTCTTTTTTTGAGAAATGTCTGTTCAGGTCTCTTGCCCACTTTTTGATTGGGTTGCTTGTTTTTCTGGTATTGAGTTGTATGAGCTGCTTATTTTATACATTTTGGAAATTAACTCTTTGTCAGTTGCTTCATTTTCTGTTATTTTCTTCCATTATGAGGGCTGTCTTTTCACTTTATTTATAGTTTCCTTTGCTGTACAAAATCTTTTAAGTTTAATTAGGTCCCACTTTTATATTTTTGTTTTTATTTCCATTACTCTAGGAAGTGGGTCATAGTGAATATTGCTTTGGTTTTTCTGGTCTTACATTTGGGTCTTCAATCCATTTTGAGTTCATCTTTGTATATGGTGTTAGGAAGTGTTTTAATTATTTTACTTGTAACTGTCTAGTTTTCCCAGCATCCCTTATTGAAGAGATTATCTTTGTACCATTGTATATTCTTACATCCTTTGTCAAAGATAAGGTGCCCATAGGTGTGTGAGTTTAACTCCAGGCTTTCTATATTGTTCCATTGGTCTATATTTCTGTTTTTGTGCCAGTATCATGCTGTCTGGTGACTGTAGCTTTGTAGATGATCTAAAGTCAGAAAGGGTGATTCCTCCAGCTCAATTCTTCTTTCTCAAGATCATTTTGAATATTCGGGGACTTTTGTGTTTCCATACAAACTGTGAAATTTTTTCTTCTAGTTCTGTGAAAAATGCCATTGGTAATTTGATAGAGATCACACTGAATCTGTAGATTGCATTTGGTAGTATAGTTATTTTCTTCCAATGCAAGAACATGGACTATCTCTCCATCTATTTATAGTCTCTGAGTTCTTTTATTAGTGTTTTATAGTTTTCTGCATATAGCTCTTTTGTCTCTTTCAGTTCAGTTCAGTTCAGTCGCTCAGTCGTGTCCAACTCTTTGTGACCCCATGAATAGCAGCACGCCAGGCCTCCCTGTCCATCACCAACTCCCGGAGTTCACTCAGACTCACGTCCATCGAGTCAGTGATGCCATCCAGCCATCTCATCCTCTGTCGTCCCTTTCTCCTCTTGCCCCCAATCCCTCCCAGCATCAGAGTCTTTTCCAATGAGTCAACTCTTCGCATGAGGTGGCCAAAGTACTGGAGTTTCAGCTTTAGCATCATTCCTTCCAAAGAAATCTCAGGGCTGATCTCCTTCAGAATGGACTGGTTGGATCTCCTTGCAGTCCAAGGGACTCTCAAGAGTCTTCTCCAACACCACAGTTCAAAAGCATCAAATCTTCGGTGCTCAGCTTTCTTCACAGTCCAACTCTCGCATCCATACATAACCACTGGAAAAACCATAGCCTTGACTAGACGGACCTTTGTTGGCAAAGTAATGTCTCTGCTTTTGAATATGCTATCTAGTTTGGTCATAACTTTTCCTCCAAGGAGTAAGCGTCTTTTAATTTCATGGCTGCAGTAACCATCTGCAGTGATTTTGGAGCCCCAAAAAATAAAGTTTGACACTGTTTCCACTCTTTAGGTATGTTTATTTCTAGGTTTTTAAAATTCTTTTTGTGGTAATGGTAAATAGGACTGATTCTTTAATTTTTCTTTCTGATTTTTTGTTAGTAGTGTATAGGAATGCAAGCGATTTCTGTGTACTGATTTTGTATCCTGTGACTTTACTAAATTCACTGATTAGCTTTAGTAATTTTCTGATAATATCATTACAGTTTTCTATGTATAGTATACTGCCATTTGCAAACAGTGATAGTTTTACCACTTTTTCAAATTGGATTTCTATAATTACTTTGTCTTCTCTGATTGCTGTAGTAAGGACTTCTAAAATATGTTGAATAATAGTGGCAAGAGTGGGCTCGCTTGCCTTGTTCTTGATCATAAAGGAAATGCTTTCAGTTTTTCACCATTTAGAATAATGTTTGCTGTGGGTTTATCATGTATGGCCTTTATTATGTTGAGGTAGGTCCCTTGTGTGCCCATTATTTGAAGAGTTTTTATAAATGGGTACTGAATTTTGTCAAAAGCTTTTTTTTTGTCTATTGAGAATATTATGTGGTTTTTATCTTTCAGTTTCTTAATATGGTGCCTCACATTGATTTATTTGCATATATTGAAGAATCTTTGCATCCCTGGGATAAACCTGACTTCATCATGGTGTATGATCTTTTTAATGTGTTGTTGAATTCTTTTTGCTAGAATTTTGTTAAGGATTTTTGCATCTATGTTCATCAGTGATATTGGCCTGTAATTTTCTTTTTTGTGTGTGATGCCTTTGTCTGGTTTTGGTATCAGGGTGATGGTTGCCTTGTAGAATGAGTTTGATAGTGTTCCTTCCTCTGCAAGTTTTTGAAAGAGTTTCAGAAATATAGGCATTAACTCATCTCTAAATGTTTGACAGAATTCACCTGTGAAGCCATCTGGCTCTGGGCTTTTGTTTCTTGGGAGATTTTTTGATTATAGTTTCTATTTCAGTGCTTGTAATTGGCTTGCTCATAATTTCTTTTTCTTCCTGGTTCCGTTGCAGAAGGTTGAACTTTTCTAAGAATCTATCCATTTCTTCCAGGTTATCCATTTTATTGACATATAGTTGCTCATAATAGTCTCTTATGATCCTTCATATTTCTGCATTGTCTGTTGTAACCTCTCCTTTTTCATTTCTAATTTTGTTGATTTGATTCTTTTCCCTTTTTTCTTGATAAGTCTGGCTAATGTTTTGTCAATTTTGGTTTATCCTCTAGAAGAACCAACTTTTAGTTTTACTGATCTTTACTACTGTTTCCTTCATTTTTTTCCCCCATTTATTTCTGCTCTGATCTTTATGACTTCTTTCCTTATACTAATTCTGGGGATTTTTTAGTTGTTTTTCTTTTTCCAGTTTTAGATATAAATTTAGGTTGTCAATTCGATGTTTTTATTTTTTCTTGAAGTAAGATTGTGTTGCTCTAAACTTTCCTCTTAGAACTGCTTTCTCTGCATCCCATACGTTTTAGGTTGTCATTTTTTTTTTTTGGGGGGGGGTCATCTTTCTAGAAACTTTTTTATTTCCCTTTAATTTCCTCCATAACCTGTTCTTTATTTAGAAACACATTGTTTAATCTCTATGCTTTTGTGTTTTTTTGCAGTTTTTTTCCCCTGTAGTTGATATAGTCTCATAGCATTGTGGTCAGAAAAGATATATGATACAATTTCAATTTTCTTAAATTTACTGAGGCTTGATTTATGACCAAGATGTGGTCTCTCCTGGATAATGTTCCATGTACACTAGAGAAGATAGTGTATTATTCTGCATTTGACAGACTGTCCTGAAGATATCAATTAGGTTTATCTGGCCTGATGTGTCATTTAACGCTTATGTTTCCTTATTAATTTTCTGTTTTAATGATCTGTCCATTGGTGTAAGTGGGGTGTTAAAGTCCCCTACTATTATTGTGTTATTGTCAATTTCTTCTTTTATGAGCCTTATGTGTTGAGGTTCTCCTATGCTGGGTGCATAAATATTTATAACTGTTATGTCTTCCTCTTGGATTGACTGCTTGATCATTATGTAATGTCCTTCCTTATCTCTTGTAATAGTCTTTATTTTAAGGTCTATTTTGATTGATATGAGAATTGTTACTCCAGTTTCTTTTGATTTCCATTTGCATGGACTATCTTTTCCACCTTCTAACTTTTGGTCTGTATGTGCTTCTAGATCTGAAGTGGGTCTCCTGTAGATAGCATATATATGTGTCTTATTTTTGTATCTATTCAGATAGTCTGTGTCTTTTGATTGGAGCATGTAATACATTTACATTTAAAGTAATTATTAATATATATGTTCATTTTGGCATTTTCTTAATTGTTTTGGCTTTGTTTTTGTAGGTCTTTTCCTTCTCTTGTGTTTCCTGTCTATAGAAGTCCCTTTAACATTTGTTGTAAAGCTGGTTTAGTGGTGCTAAATTCTCTTAACTTTTGCTTGTCTGTAAAGCTTTTGATTTCTTCCTAGATTTTGAATGAGCTCCTTGCTGGGTAGAGTAAACTTGATTGTAGATTTTTTTCCTTTCAGTACTTTAAATATATCCTGCCATTTTCTTCTGGCCTATAGAGTTTCTGTTGACAGATCATCTGTTAATCACATGGGATTTTCCTTGTATGTTACTTGTTGCTTTTCCCTTGCTGTTTTTAATAGTCTTTCTTTAACACAAAACACTTTCTTTGTATTTAATCTTTGTTAGTTTGATTATATGTATCTTAGCATGTTTCTCCTTAAGTTTATCCTGTATGGGACTCTCTGTGCTTCTTGGACTTGATTGACTATTTCCTTTCTTGGGGATATTTTTGACTATCAGATCAGATCAGTCGCTCAGTCGTGTCCGACTCTTTGCGACCCCATGAATCGTAGCACGCCAGTCCTCCCTGTCCATCACCAACTCCCAGAGTTCACTCAGACTCACGTTCATTGAGTCAGTGATGCCATCCAGCCATCTCATCCTCTGTCGTCCCCTTCTCCTCCTGCCCCCAATCCCTCCCAGCATCACAGTCTTTTCCAATGAGTCAACTCTCCGCATGAGGTGGCCAAAGTACTGGAGTTTCAGCTTTAGCATCATTCCTTCCAAAGAAATCCCAGGGCTGATCTCCTTCAGAATGGACTGGTTGGATCTCCTTGCAGTCCAAGGGACTCTCAAGAGTCTTCTCCAACACCACAGTTCAAAAGCATCAATTCTTCGGTGCTCAGCCTTCTTCACAGTCCAACTCTCACATCCATACATGACTACTGGCAAAACCATAGCCTTGACTAGACGGACCTTTGTTGGCAAAGTAATGTCTCTGCTTTTGAATATACTATCTAGGTTGGTCATAACTTTCCTTCCAAGGAGTAAGCGTCTTTTAATTTCATGGCTGCAGTCACCATGTGTAGTGATTTTGGAGCCCAGAAAAATAAAGTCTGACACTGTTTCCACTGTTTCCCCATCTATTTCCCATGAAGTGATGGGACCAGATGCCATGATCTTCGTTTTCTGAATGTTGAGCTTTAAGCCAACTTTTCACTCTCCACTTTCACTTTCATCAAGAGACTTTTGAGTTCCTCTTCACTTTATGCCATAAGGGTGGTGTCATCTGCATATCTGAGGTTATTGATATTTCTCCTGGCAATCTTGATTCCAGTTTGTGTTTCTTCCAGTCCAGCGTTTCTCATGATGTACTCTGCATATATGTTAAATAAACAGGGTGACATTATACAGCCTTTATAGTCTCTTCAAAAATTTTCTCAGATTATTTCTTTTTCTCTTCTTCTGGGACCACTATAATTAGAAGGTTGGTGTGTTTAATATTTTACCAGAGGTCTCTGAGACTATCCTTAATACTCTTCATTCTTTTTCCTTTATTCTGCTCTTCACTTATTTCCACCATACTATCTTCCAGCTCACTTATCCATTCTTCTGCCTCAATTATTCTGCTATTGATTCCTTGTAGAGTATTTTTAATTTCAGTAATTGTGTTGTTCATCTCTGTTTGTTTCTTCTTTATTTCTTCTAGGTCCTTATTAAATGTGTTACTTGATTCTTGCACTTTCTCCATTCTGCTTTTGAGGCTTTGCATCATCTTTACTATAATTATTCTGCATTGTTTTTCAGGTAGTTTGCCTATTTCCTCTTCCTTTATTTGGCCTTGTAAGTTTCTACCTTGTTCCTTCATTTGTGGAATATTTACGTCTTTTGATTTTTTTCTAAGTTACTGTGTTTGAGGTCACCTTTCCCCTGGTTTTAGGGTAGTTTTCCTCCTTTCTTTTGGTTTAAGCCTTTGGTGGATAAGGTTGGTCCAGTGATTTGTGTAGGCTTTGTGTTGGGAGTGACTTGTGCCTACATTCTAGTGGGAGAAAGTAAGTTAGTTTTTGTTCCTCCTCTGATGTGCAAAGCTGGGTGAGGTGGTATGTTTTGGAGTGTCTGTGGGAATCCTGTCTGCTGATAATTTGACTTGGTTTTTGTCTTGCTTGTTGTTTGGGTGAGGCATCTTGTACTGTGTTGCTGGCAGTTGGGTGATGCTGGGTCTTGTACACAGTTGGAAGCCTTCATGGGAATTCTCACTAATTAATACTCACTGAGGTTAGGAGTTCTCTGGTGATTTAGGGTCCTGGACTCAGCTCTCCCACCCCAAAGGCTCAGGCCTGCTCTCTGGCTGGGGAACCAAGATTCCACAAGTAGTTTTTATGGCATTAAAGGGGATTAAAACAAACACACAAAAACACAATAAGAAACAAAGATGAATCCCAGACAAATGGTAAATACAAAACCCGACAAATAAGAACAGAAACTATGGAATATACACACAAAAAAACAAAATCAAAATACTTCAAAGAAAAGAAAACAAGAGAGTGACCCAGCAAACGAAGGAAACCAAAAATGATATCAACCAATTAAAAACAGACTAAAGCACAAACTGGAAAACAAAACCAAAGTAGGGTGCCAACTGGCAAATAAAATAGAGAAAACAAAACAAACAAATGTGTGAAAAAAGGAAGAAAAGAAAAAAATAGAAAAGCAAAGTTAAATAAAAGTATATAAAAAAAGATTTATATATTTTAAAGAGTAACTACAGCAGAAAAGAACAAACAAACAAACAAAAGATAAGAAAATCAAAGAAAAATGAAAAAATGAAGAAACCAAAACCAAACCCCTACACAACCACAAAAGGCTAATGTAGAGGTAGTCATATATTAACAAAATAAAAAGTGTGATTCTTAAAAAAAAGCCTTCTCAAAAGCTTAAATATAGTTAATAGTAATAATAAAACCAACAGTCACAGCTACAGAGGAAATAAAAAGAAGAATAAAAAATCTAGAAACAACTACAGAGCAAATCAAAATATAAGAATAATAATAAATATTTTTCTCAAATCTCAGCTCACTGAGTCACACAGTCCACCTCTACATCCCTAGAATGCCCTCCAATACTCGGCTGGTTTCTGGACCTGCTGTGGGGACAGCTCAGACTCTAGTCTGGTCTTACTCCTGATTTTTCTTGCCTCCAGTGTCTACAGCTGCCAGAGCTAGTGTGTTTTCTTTTGTGGGACCTCTCAATGTCCTTTTATATATTCCATAGACACAGAGTTTGCCTACTTGATTATGTGGATTTAATCTGAAGCTTGTACAGCTGGTAGGAAGGTTTTCAATCCTCTTCCTTAGCCACACTGCTTCTGGATTTCAACTGTGGTTTTATCTCCACATCTGCGTGTGGATCATCCGCAGGAATTTGCTCCTGAGGCTGCCCTGGAGGACTTAGGTCTGCCCCAGTGAGGTCTGGGTGTGGAGGTGGCACAGTTGCTTGGATTGCAGGGACGCTGACAGTGCCAGGTATTCAGGGGAGCTCACAGCCAAGGGACGCAGGAGATATGGTGCTATTAGGGTTTTTTTCTAGTCTCTGGCAGCTCTGCCCCAGTGAAGACTGAGCATGGATGTGGCACAGCTGCTTGGATCGTGGGGACCCTGGTGGTATCAAGTGTGCAGCAATGAGCTATGGTACTATCAGAGTCTTTTTCTAGCCTCTGGCAGCTGGCATTCAAAGGTCCTCTTTGGCTGGTCTTTCTCTGTTGCTTGGTGTGTTTAGGTACTTAAAGGACCCCCCGATTGGAGTCCTTCTCTATTGTCAGTGTGTCAGGGACTTAAAGGGCCATCTTCTTTGGGTCTTTCTATATTGGCACTGGTGTGTGGGGAGACAAAGGCTATGGTGATGACTCCACCCACTGTGCGTGACTCAGCAGTATTGCCTTGCCTCCATGGCTGCATAGTTTTCTTTTAAAGTCATTTCCCACTGCAATCTCCTCCTTCGTGTCCCCTCAGGTCGTCTCCCCGCAATCAACAACAGACCTCACCCTGGGATTTCTCTCCAACCCCTATGCTCCAGCTCCCAGCCATTGTGTGTTCCAGGGGACTTGTGTCCCTGTCCTGGGTATGTAGAGCTGTGGCAAAGATTGTCTGTGTGGTTCTCATTCCATTCTGACTGTCACAGACCTGCTGCTGCACTCTCCAGCAGCCTCAAATTCTTCTCCTCTTTCCCAAACAATTCCCCAGTGTGGGGATCTGACCCTGCTTCAGCTCCCCCACCCCTGGGTGCAGGTGCAGTCCTGCTCCTTTCCTCTCCTTCCTTTGTCCTACTGAGTTTTGCATGGGTCTGTACATTTCTTTCTGGTGGTCAGAGATTCCTTCTTGTACTCAGCTGGTGTTCTGCGAGGTCTTCTGTGTCTAAAGGTGTAATCTAAGTGCATCCGTGGAGAGAGATTTTTCTCCACATCCACCTACTCATCCACCATCTTCCTTCTACACATCTTAATTGATAATGCCATTTTTTTACCAACCCACCCCCATCATCAGACAAGAGCTGGTTATGCTTTTTTTTTCTGCAGACATTTCTTCCCTTCATCTGCGCTAAACTAAAAAGACTATCCTTCTCTCAAAATGCAGATTAAATGCTCTGTCCTCCATTGATCCTGATCTTTCCAGCCATGAGTAACTTCTCAGTCTTTGGAATTCCTATTACACTCCATCACATAATTTTAATCTTGGTATTATGGGTATTTAATTATCTTAGTTCAGTAACTAGAATATCTCACTAGAGTATCTCTTACTAGACTCCATCTTCCAAAGAGCAGAGATCAGTGCTTAGCAGAAAGTGGGCATTAAACATTTGCTTGATTAATAAATTTTAAAAATTTGTAAAAATGAATTTCTTCAAATTAAGACTCTTCCTTTATTTGATGAACAAGTGTTAACTCTGTATAAAGATTAGGGTCAAAAGCAAACCTCTGGTTTAGTAAACTTTGAAAAATATCCTCAGGCACTTGTGGTCCAGTGTTGGTGAATACCAATGTTAAGCTGGTATTTTTGCTAGCCAAATTTGCTACATATGAAACCCATTGGCCATTTGGGGATTGACAACTTTCCTACTGCTCCTTTCAAAGAAGTTCCCAAGAAAACTGGGATGGATAATCTATGTGCCATATGTGCTGTTAAAATAAAGTTGGATATGCACCCATCAAGTGGTTTCCATGAGAAACGCAAGGACTCCAGAATATGAAAAATCTTTTTAATTGTAGTACTTATGGTAGGCACTCCAAATAGAAAAATTACATTTCAAACTTTTTTATCTTAAAAAAAATAGTTTATACCACAGCTTAAATATCTTGGAGCAGAAACAATGTGGCTGTTTAAAATGTTATATAAACAAGTTTGGAAGAAGCAAAAAAAAAAGTTTCTTTTTCTTTTTCATGTTGCCTACAAAGTCTTTAAATATAGTGCTTAGCTTAAAAGAGGGACTTTTTTTTTTTTTTTTTCTTCTTGAAAATGGTGGAGACATAGGTATGGGGAGCCCTTCTCCCACAATGATTTAAAGTAAGGGAAAATGGTTAACCAAACTTGAATTCTCTCAACTGAATGGATGGGCTAAGAAGACCTTCATTTGGTATCATCCACAGGATAAACCTGGGGGTTTATTTGTCTGTTTTGAGGAAGGTGTTGTTCTTAGCTGTAACTTGTTTTGTCTCCCTTCTGAGTTGTCTGTTTCTATCTATAGCCACTTCCATTCTTTGAATTTTGTTATTTAAAATTTCTGCTTCTGTGTTCTTAAGAAAGCTAAAGAAATTTGTACTTGTCTTATGATATCCTCAAAGAAGTTGATTGGGTCTTCTTCTTCTACTTTTTAAAAGAATATTTTCCAGTATGTAAAAATTGATTGATTTTGCTTACTGTGAAGGTTACTTTTTAAAAATGTAAGTTAATTTTTTTGGTTGTGCTGGGTCTTCATTCCTGCATGGTCTTTTCTCTAGTTGTGGCGAGTGGGGGCTACTCTCTAGTTGTAGTGTGTGGGCTTCCCATTGCAATGGCTTCTCTTGTTGCAGAACACAGGCCGTGTGGTGCGTAGGCTTCTGTAGTTGCAGATCCTGGTCTCTGGAGCATAGACTCAGTAGCTGTGGCTCCTGGGCTTAGTTGTCCCAGGGCATGTGGAATTTTCCCAGGCCAGTGACTGAACCTGTGTCTCCTGCATTGGCAGGTGGATTCTTTACCACTGAGCCACCAGGGAAGCCCTATTTTTTTTTTTTTTTTTTGAATGAAAGATTCTTTAAATTCTACAGTGCTTTACAATGTTCAATTTTATGCCAAGTGGAATAAGTCAGACAGAGAAAGACAAACACTGCATGATATCATTTATATGTAGAATCTAAAAACTACGACAAACTAGTGAATAAAATCAAAAAGAAGCAGACTGACAGAGTGACTGACCAGTGGGGAGAAGGATGGGAGGGGCAATATAGGAGTAGATTTTTCAGAAAGGGTTATTAGGGGATTATATAAAATCATGTGTGTGAAACTTTTCAAGAGTGTAAAGCCCTTTTGAAAACCTTTCTCTTTAAAAAGAAAAAAAAATTAGGGCTTCCCTGATGGCTCAGTGGTAAAGAATCTGCCTGCTAATGTAGGAGGCACAGGTTCAATCCCTGGTCTGGGAAGATCCCACATGCCTTGGAGAGACTAAGCCCATGCGCCACAATTATTGAGCCTGTACTCTAGAGCCTGAGAACTGCAATTGCTGAGCCCACACACCACAACTATTGAAGCCTGAATGCTCTAGAGCCCGTGCTCTAGACAAGAGAAGCCACCACAATGAGAAGCATGAGTACTGCAACTGGAGAGCGGTCCCCACTCTTTGCAACTAGAAAAAAGCCCATGAAGCAACGAAGATCTAGCACAGCCAAAAATAAATCAATAAAATTATTTAAAAAACGTTTTAAATTTCCCATTTCCTTCAGAATTACTTTGCCAACAAAGATCTGTCTAGTCAAAATTATGGTTTGAAGAATTGATGCTTTCAAACTGTGGTGTTGGATAAGACTCTTGAGAGCCCCTAGGACTGCAAGGAGATCAAAGCAGTCAATCCTAAAGGAAATCAGTCCTGAATATTCACTGGAAGGACTGATGCTGAAGCTGAAATTCCAATCCTTTGGCCACCTGATCTGCAGAACTAACTCATTGGAAAAGACCCCGATGCTGAGAAAGATTGAAGGCAGGAGGAGAAGGGGATGATAGAGGATGAGATGGTTGAATGGCATCACCGACTCAATGGACATGAATTCAAGCAAGCTCTGGGAGCTGGACAGGTAAGCGTGGCATGCTGTAGTCCATGGGGTCGAAAAGAGTCAGACATGACTGTGTAACTGAACTGAACTGAACTTCCTGCAGAATATTTGCATTTACCAAGGAGAGGAATAGTATCAAATGAGTGCAAAGGATAATTTAAAATTTCACAATTTCTTATCTCTTTTCTTCCATTTACAATCTTTTATCGTAATTATAAATGCCAGCAAAATGACTAATGTAAGATTCACAGAGATTATAGAATGTTAGGACTTGTCTGTGTGCTTGAAAACAGAATCGTGGCTAAGAGAAAGGGATTTATTAAGAAGTATAAAGAGCTCACAGAGTCATTTGGATTGCTGAAGGAGGGTGAAGGCTGAGCATTCAGGGACAACATCCAGCATGGGGGTGCAAGGGAGCTGCTCACTCTACTGAGATTAAGGTGGTTAACCCTGAAGCCACTAAATGAGGTCCAGATGCTGCCTCCTGCACACAGCCTCTGTCATGACCTGCACCAGCAAAAGGACACTGCAGGGACTTCCCTGGTGGTCCAAGAGCTAAGACTCTGAGCTTCCAATGCAGGGGTCCTGGGTTCGATCCTTGGTCGGGGAACTAGATCCCTCATGCCCCAACGAAGACTGAAGATTCTGTCTATTGCAACTAGGGCCCAGCACAGCTAATTAAATACACAAATGACACTGCATGCTCTGCTTGTCTCCTCATAGAACTTAGTTCTGATCCGAAGTCCAGCCTGAGCATATATGGCTGGATTCTAAATCATGAGGAAAACCTGTAAGGGAGCTTAGGAAGTGTCCATTTTTAGCTTTTTCTAGCACGCAAAAGACACATTGGAGGGGAGTTGGATCAGTGTTGAGTGAGTTCAATTAGGGTTCACCATTTCAGGCAGCTTTTCTATTTTCCTTGATTTCCACCACTCCCTGAGGTGGGATGTTGAAAAACAGCAAAATGACTAGAATTTGAAAACTGGCGTATGAATCAAGTTGTGTCAAGATGCATCACAGACCTATGAGAAGAGTAATTACTTTCTCATTTCCTTATTTGCAACTTCCTTCTCAGACGGTGAAAAGTGTGTTATCTGTGTACTCAATCTATCTATCCCTCTGCACGTAGCCGCTTTCTCATCACCACTGTGACCAGCCCCCAGGACTGCTGCCCTCATCCTGCGGGACTTCTGACTCCGTCACCATCTGCTGCTCCCACTCAGGCAGTGACACACTCTGAACGTGGCTGCCACCCTGCCCTGGGGTGGCTCTTTCTATAACCCTTCTGGGCTCTGAAATCCTATGGAGGTGACTCCTGAATAAAAGCCTCCATGTGCTATTAATACTTAGGTTTCAATATATCCAGCCAGGTGCTCCCCAATCTGAAACTTTCCCTGCTCTGCTTTGGTCCAGTCCCACAGCAGGCTGCTCCCTTGTGCAGAATTCCTTTACCCACTGCTCAGGCTCGGAGAAGGGCCTGGCAACCCACTCCAGTATTCTTGCCTGGAGAATCCCAGAGACAGAGGAGCCTGGTGGGCTGCCGTCTATGGGGTCGCACAGAGTTGGACACGACTGAAGTGACTTAGCAGCAGCAGCAAGCTCTTACACTCAGCTCTGCACTGCCCCACCCTCGGCTTGTCTCCCTCATGCTTCAACATTCTGGACAGCTGGTCTTCCAGTTTAGTCTCTCTTCATGCTCTATCTGTGCTCTGACACCCTGCACTGGGGGACTTCCCTGCATGGGAGTCTGTGTGTAGGCTCCAACTGCTCCACAGTGGGCTGCCTTCCCTGAACAGAAGTCTTCTTCTCCTCACTTAGGCTCAGAAACCACACATCGGGTAGTGCCCCCTACACATGCGCGCGCACACACACACACACATGGGTAGCCTCCTCACCTGGCTGATTCTTTGACGCCTCATGCTGGGCCACTGCCCTCTCATGTGGGCATCTCCCTCATCCTTTTTGGTTCAATATTCCATGCCAGGCTGCACCTGGGGAAATTCCTCACTCTGCTTGGCCTCTGATATCCTGCCTTCGAGTACTATAGGTCCTCTCCACCAGAACACTGTTTGCTTGGCCTCGTCTAATGGCTTTTGACCTGAATTGTTCAGTAACAGAATGGAAGGGAAGTGAAAGAGGAAACAGAATCTGAAACCTGAAATATGGTGTCAGGGAAATGGAAATACAAAATGAGGCAAGTCCCAAAGGCTTATTTGTGTATACGGGGGCATGGTGACTACCATTGTTTCTCTGGAGCATAGAGTACATGAGGGGGCTTAACTTATTCGAGGTAAGATATGGAGCTAATCTGCGATGCTATTGTGGAGGGCCTTAAGTAGCTAGGAGATGGTATCTCACTGGCAATTATTACTTAGGTGATTAGCATGATTGGTTTGCACTTCAGAAAAATAAATCACCCTGAAGTGTGTAGGAGGTATGGGAAGACAGGACATTATTAGAATAATTTCACTAAGCATTGAGAAACTGGCCTGGACCAGGTCTGCTCTCCAGTGCGTGAGAAGAAAGGGTGTCATCACAGGGCATTATCACTCCAGGATGCCATTCAGAGCCTGCGTTAGTTTGCGAACCTCTGACATTTCTCATGAGATATGACTTTCATCAAACAAGCTGCCAGGTGTTTCGCTTTTTATGGATGTTCTGGATGCTGTGGTCCTCCTTCAGGATTGAGGTACTCATTCCCACAGCCGGGAGTTTTGACTGCTGGCAGCTCACATCTCCTTCTTATAAATGTCCTAAGTCAGAGGAAGCTGCCTTGCCCAAAGTTACACTTATTTTTAAAGGGGTGTCCACAGGGACACAAAACTCTGACTTCATTCAATTCAGGAGAGCTGTGAAAGGCCATTCCAGCTCCAGACTACCACTGGGGTGGGCTGAGACGGCCTCTGCAAGTGTGTTATGTTTCAGTTTTTCCTCTGACTATTTCTGCTTCTTCACTCTTCATAGGTTTTGCTTCTGAGAGCATGACCCAATATACCTCCTGCAGGAAGATCTCAGAGTCTCAGGTCTGTTTCTGGGAAACTGGATTTAAGACACACCCAGTCCCAAGCAGCTTCCCTAATAGCTCAGTTGGTAAAGAATCCGTCTGCAATGTAGGAAACCCTGGTTAGATTCCTGGGTTGGGAAGATCTGCTGGAGAATGGATAGGCTACCCACTCTGGCTTCCTTTGTGGCTCAGCTGGTAAAGAATCCTCCCACAATGCAGGAGACCTGGGTTCAATCCCTGGGTTGGGAAGATCCCCTGGAGAAGGGAAAGGCTCCCCACTCCAGTATTCTGGCCTGGAGAATTCCATGGACTGTATAGTCCATGGGGTCGCAAAGAGTTGGACATGACTGAGCAACTTTAACTTTCTTTCAATCCCAAACGCAGATGTTAGTAACCATTTTCTGCCATTGGTTGACATCCTCTGTTGTCACACACAGAGATATTAACTTAGAAGTAATCGGCACCTTCAAAAAGCATTTTGTTCACTGTCAGGAACTAGTTCAGACGTTGGGGAAATCTAGCTCTTTAGTGACTGTACTGATAAAAGTTTGAATAAACTCTGTCATCTATAGGTACTTATTGTCTTCCTGTGAATCATGGTAGTTATATAATGAATCACTCTACAGGTACTGTGAATATGAATCACTTCCGTTGTGGTACTTTATTGTACATGTCATACAAAGTTATCAACTTGTAAATAATATAGATTATATGACTTTTTACACATAAAGGATACATTCATTTCTATTTTCCTGTGTTTATTATTGTAGCTTATTTGTCTCTTCTGTTTATTCTTTGCTGGTGTCAGAGGAGACAGAAATAAATTAATGATAGGATATTGCAAAGATGAACTCCTGAAAGCATAAGTTATATGCTTAGAATATTACCAGATACCTAGTGGGTATTGATAAATACTTGTTAAATAAAAATTAGTAAATAAATAAATAAAATTTAACATAAAATCCTTAGGAGCTCTGTGGGTGTAAGAGATGGGACGTGACCAAAGGCCTAGTGGATACTTTTAATCAGGTGTCAATGTCAAGCTACTCTAAGTGCCTTAAACTGAGTTTAAAATGTTCTTGGATTTATTAGTATGTTTTACAATAAGGTAATAAATTCTAATGTTGAACTAGAACTTCAGTTTGATACAAAGAAAAACTTTCAAAGAGTAAGGGCTTATATGGATTATGAAGCAAACTACTTCAGCAGAAATGCAGATAATTTGATCAAAAAGAAATATTTTAGATTTATTTATCTAAATCATTCAGTTGAAGTGTCCCCCCTCTGCTAAAAATCTGCATTTCTTATCTCATTTTTGATTTAAAATAGAAAGTTAGGGTCTTCCCTGGTGGTCCAGTGGCTAAGACTCTGTGCTCCCAATGCAAAGGGCCTGGGTTCAACCCCCTATTGGTGAACTAGATCCCACAAGCTCTAACACCTGAAGAACCAAAATAAAAATAATAAATTAAAAAAAATAAAAGAGTTAAACAGTGTGCCAGAATGTTTGTAATGGTGAAGTGAAGTGAAGTGAAGTCACTCAGTTGTGTCCGACTCTTTGCGACCCTATGGACTGTATCCTCTGTCCATGGGATTTTCCAGGCAATAGTCTTGGAGTGGATTGCCATTTTCTTCTCCAGGGGATCTTCCCAACCCAGGGATCAAACCTGGGTCTCCCGCATTGTAGACAGATGCTTTACTGTCTGAGCCACCAGGGAAGTCCGTTTGTAATGGTACAGAAGTCAATTTGAAGCTCTACCTGGCTAGTATCCAGCTGACATAAGGCCTGAGTCCTCTCTCCCCAGAGTGGGGGAAGAGAAAGTTTTACTGTTGTGACCTCTCCTACTTCATGGCTTGTTGAGATTCCTGTCTGCCCTCGCTGTCACCTTCCCTCATTATTTTTTGGAAATAGTGTGACTAACAGCCCTCTTTAGGGACCACCCCAGTGTCTGCCCCAGTTTCAGCACTGAAAGTTGCATGTCCCTGGACACTCTTCAGTCTGGGACAAATTGGGACAGTTGGTTGCCCCAGCAAATTAATGACCTTCCCACTCATTTATATTAGATGAAAATGATTCGATTAATTATTGGCCTGTGCTAGATGAAGCCACATCCTTGCTGAAATGATAAAAATTTCAGAACTGGGCTGGATTAATTACCCAAGTAAATCAACAAGGATTAATCTTTCCTTCTTTATCAGGAAAGAAGAACTGAATGAGAGAAGTCTAGGAGGGCCTAGGAATTTGGAGGAAGAACGAGTTTTAATTCCAAAGTACTTTGCTTTAGTTTGTTCCTAGCACAAGATGGATCCTTAAACTAGTTTGTGGAGTCCCAGAAATTGAACAGAAATGGGTCAAGGAACCTGGGGAAAAGAAGCCAATGTATGTGAATTTAAAATACTTCATCATGAGGATAGAGTGCATGAGACACATATTTCCTTAACTTCTGTCATCTTCTAACTTGAAAGCAATGGTTATTGCTTTTTGGCAATGCCCCCCAACCCCGATTTTATTCAGTCATGTACTAATATGATATTCATTGCTAAAGGTATATGGTATCTCAGATTCTATCTTGATTAAAATGAAAGTTGAAAATGGAGATCAGTTTTGACCAACAGTAAATGATAAAAACCTTTAACAAGCTGTTAATATAAGTTTCCTGAAAGTCAACCTGTGTCAATTCTGCTATGGGAAGTCAAAGAGATGAATGTATCCATTACAACCCCATGGACTGTAGCCCACCAGGCTCTTCTACCCATTGAATTCACTAGACAAGGATACTGGCATGGGTTGCTATTCCCTTCTCCAGGGGATCTTCCTGACCCAGGGATTGAACCCAGGTCTCCTGCATTGCAGGCAGATTCTTTAGAGTCTGAGCCATGGAATTTCCAGTGTATCCACAACAGGGCCTAAATCTGAAATGAGAGGTGGCAGCATATTCCTGGAGGCCTTATGGCTGCTGCAGAATCAGAATTTCAGAAACTTAAGAGAAGATGAGACCAAGGAGCACAGAATTGGGATGCTGATAATATAGCCATCCCTCTCATTGGACAATTTTTTTTCCCCTGGAGCTCACTTACTTGAAAACAATGGAGGATTTGTATTTCTTTCTAACAAAAGTGTTATCTTCTACTCAATCAGCCACTTGGCCCATCTATACCTGCCTTACCCTATCAGGTAAGAAGTGGTAGGTCCAGTGGATGATAGTGGAATTTCCATCTCTAAGTGGCAGACATTTCTGAACTGGGGATCCATGTATTTACCGAAATTCTTACCTGTTTCTACCTTTATGTTCAGACACTACAGAGGTGCTGGTCCAAGGTACCATTTTATTGTGCCCTGGTACTGCACTAGTCTGCTAACTGGTTTTCTTGCTTGAATTCTTTCTGTCTCCAAATTCATTGTATCATATCAGCTATAATGATCTATAAAAAACATAGATCATAACAATTGATCCCCTTCCCCACCCCTAGAACTCCTTTAATGGGCTTTAGTCGCACAATATAAAATATTTGAATTCTTTACCACAGTTTATGAAGCACATATACTAGCTAGCCCCTGTCTGGCTCTCTTCCTCTTTCTCATAAAACTCCAGTTACACTGTTTTTCTTTCTGTTTCTTGAATGTGCTAAGCTAATACTTCTGGAAAGTTGCAGTCACTGGAAATGTTTCCTCCTCTAGCTCTTGGAATGGCTACCTTCTTTGTTAGTCATTTAGTTGGTCTTTCTCTATCATATGACCGTATTTTAAATCTCTGTGAGTTACCTTCTATATGGACATTACTTATATATTTCTGCCTGTTTTTCCTCCTCATCCAGACTGCAAGCTTCATGGAAACTGGGGCTTGTCATCTTATTCTGAGCTTTAACTCTAGGTCCTAGAACAGTGCCAGGCATATTGTCGTTGTTTTAGGTGCTAAGTTGTGTCCCACTCTTCTGCAACCCCATGGACTTATAGCCTGCCAGGCTTCTCTGTCCATGGGATTTCCCAGGCAAGAATACTGAAGTGGGCTGCTATTTCCTTCTCCAGGGGTCTTCCTGACCCAGGGACTGAACTGAGTTTCTTGCATGGGCAGGCAGATTCTTTACCTAAAGTAGATACTAAGGTGATGGATTTCTGTCTTCAAACAGCTTGCAAATCTGGTTGTAGTCAAAGACAATGTAAACGAAAAGTTAAATATGCACCACAACTATTCAAATTGCTGAGACAACATGTAATGTAGTACTATATGAACTTTTTATCATAAAGCCTTGACTTAATTCAAATGAAGAGGAGGCGACACTAATTGTTACCTCAATCACTGGTGTGTATACCAGTGGGATTCCCTGGTGGCTCAGTGGTAAAGAATCCGCCTGCCAATACTGAAAACTCAGGAGAGGAGGGTTCAATCCAGGGTGGGGAAGATCCCCTGGAGGAGGAAATGGCAACCCACTCCAGTATTGTTGTCTGGGAAATCCCATGGACAGAGGAGCCTGAGGTGGTACAGTTCATGGGGTCACAGAGTCGGACACGACTGAGCGACTAACATACCGGTCAGATGGTTAGGCTCTAAAAGCCAGTTTCCACCGGGGGAAGGCAGGTTGCGGTGAGGGCAGAGAGGAGAGGTTGAGTGCAGAATGGGTAAGCAGAGAATCCAAAATGCGTGCAAACTCTCGCTCCTGTTCAAGTTTGGTCCGAGATGAAGTTCTTAACTATCTGGAGCTTGAGATGAATGTCAGTGGGATGCAATGTTTTGAGGTACCACTGTTCACTCCTGAAGAGTTTCCCACCCTTACTCCCCCCAACCCCCCACACAGAGAAGTTTCTAGTCTGTGAGATGAAACAATGAAGTAGGTTCATTTAAAAAAAAAAAAAAAAAGAGGAAGTTGCCTTCTTTAGATACCGGAGCAGCAAGTGCGCTTGTGATAATGGGGGTGAGGCAGAGAGAGGGGGTCATGCCCTTTCTCGAGACCGCTACACTTCAGTCTCCCAACTCGCCACGGGCTGCTCTGCACAGCTGCTGCAACAGGCCGAGCCTGCAGGGTACAGGAAGGGGGGTTGTTTAGTTTCTAGAGGACATCTGTTTTTCTAAACTACTTCTCTCCTTTCCAAAAGCTGGCAAGCCTTAGTCATCTCGGCTCGGCACGAACCCACAAGTGTGCGTGTGTGGCTCGGCTCAGGCCCCGCCCTCGGGCGCACACTGCCACCGCGGAGACCCGGCCGGATTGCGGTTCTGGCCTTGGCTGCGAGTGGCTTCTCCGGAGCCGCCCGGCCTCCTCCCCTAAAGAGGACCGCCCGGCCGCCGCGCGGTGCCAGAGCCG
This sequence comes from Bubalus bubalis, assembly GCF_019923935.1. Classification (NCBI taxonomy): domain Eukaryota; kingdom Metazoa; phylum Chordata; class Mammalia; order Artiodactyla; family Bovidae; genus Bubalus; species Bubalus bubalis. The sequence continues at coordinate 22,755,680 of NC_059163.1, forward strand.
AGTACGAGGAAGAAAAGTTTGCAGTGCCCGGCGGAGGCGGGGAACCCGAACCGAGTGATCCTCCGTTTTCAAGTGTACGCGGCGGCGGCCGCGTCCCGGGCGGCCCTCCTGGAGGACCCGAGCTCCGTAGCGGAGGCTGGAGGCTGGAGGCTGGACGCTCGACCCAAGGCGGCGGAGGAACTTCTCCTGCGAGCAGTCGCCGCGGGCCCCGGTCATCTGCAGGAACTCTCCGGAATCGGGAGGGGGAGGGCCGGATCGCTCTTCCACGGGGATTCGTCAAGAGTTCCGGCGGCAGCTGCGGCGGCGGCGGAGTCTCCCTTTGTCCTCCTAGGACCTCCCTCCTTCCCTGTCTCCCTCCCTCTGTCAGTCGGTGGGTCCCGCTGACCCAGGCGCCGGCGCCCTAAGGGACTCGCTATCCCCCCCACCTCAGGGTGCGTCCCTGGTCACTCCCACCACCCTAGCGTCGCCCCCGAGTGGAGCCTAGCCGAGCCGAGGAGGGCTGCGAGCAGGAGGGAGCCGCAGACCCCCGGCCGCAGGATGGTGGCGGGGCTCTCCCCGGCCCGCTGTCCCGGGCGCTGGCTGGTCCCCGGGCTGTGGCTGCTCGCTCTCAGCGGTCCCGGGGGGCTGCTGAGCGCCCAGGAGCAGCCCTCCTGCCACGGAGCCTTTGATCTCTACTTCGTCTTAGACAAGTGAGTGCGGGAAAAGGGATCCAGGGTCTCCTGGGGAGAGTGGCCCTGGGTGGTGAGCTGTGGTGGGGGGAGGCTGAGATGTCTGTGCGACCTGGGGAGGGGTGAGGGGTAACTCCGGTGATGGGCGCCCCGTTGCTATCTCTGTCCGAAAGGCGAGCGCTTTCGGATCTGTGCGGGCTGCGGGGTAATAGAAGGAGCCCCGAGCTGCTAGGCTCTCTAGGGAGATGGGCAGTCACTGCTGGCCAGTGGCGGGGTTTCTTAGGAAATGGGAGTGCGGTCACTTGGGGTAACCTTCTGCGATTCTGGGACCCACATAAGACTCCTTCTGAGTCCCCCAGTCCTCAACGCCTCACTCTGGCTAAAGTTTGCCGGGTTTTACCCTGAGCACAGCACTTTCATTGTAGCTTGGCAGTCTAAAGTTAACGTACTCAACTGTGGTTTGCATTTCCTTCTAAGGAAGGCTGTGTTTATTTGAAGAGCTGGAATCTTACTCCAGACAATTAGCAGGCAGGTGATCCCTGAAGATGGGTAGACTTCCTAGGTTCTTGTAGCACCTACCTTTCAGTTGCTGATACTGTTAACTTGGCTTGAAGAAGAGGTCAGGTTACACTCTGATTCGTTTTTCTGATTCGTTCAATTTTTTTTTTCAGGTCTGGGAGTGTGGCAAATAACTGGATTGAAATTTACAATTTTGTCCAGCAACTTACAGAGAGATTTGTAAGGTATTTCTCCTACTTTTCTTTTCTAAGCAGGAGACTTTGAGTTGGAGGCAAGTAGACCAAAGGCTAGATAGGATATCCTTTTTTGGAAACCATTTGCAAGCAAAGCCTTTACTGAAGTGTTGATTATTAAGTGCCTCAAGGTCTTATCACACACATGCTGTTATTAGGACAGCCCTTCAGTTGTTGAGGGATTATTTCATCTGGATCCCAGAAACTTGGCTCAGGCTCTGGGGAAGTATCTTCAGATATGATTCCAAATGTCTTTTCCTTTCTGAGTTTTCATCTGTTTTGAATTTCATTTATGCTTTCTCATAATTTATCACTTTAAAAGTTTATGCTAATAATATCCATAATATATTTTCCATTCCACACAATTCTTAGCATTATTGAAGTCCTCATTAAGAAAAAAAAGTGTTGGTAAACTTCAAATGAGCATGTGTTAATAACCCACTACCAGAAAAGGCACTTGTGTGTGTGTGTGTGTGTGTGTGTTTAAAGAAATGACTTGTGTTTACACAATGTGTGGGTGTGTGGCTGGTTTAAAATTTAACTGTTCTATATATGCAATAAGCCTTACTAGGAAAAATTGGTTTGTCTCCTATAAAAAGCATAACTGCTATGATAGCCAGCTTACTCTCCTATTTAGAGGTAACCAGAAATTAGGGGCTTTCTTATTTAAAAGTAACCCTAGGACACTAGGCTTTTGAGGCTTTTTTCCTCCTCCTCTTTTTTTTTTTCTTTTTAAAGAAGAAAAAATGCAACGAGGAAATGCAAGTTTATCAAGATAATGGAAAGGACATGAAAAGGAGCTGTATCATTAAATATTGCTTCTTTCAGTCGTGTTAGCCCAAATGTTTTCTTTAAAACAGGCTTGGATGATCAAAACATTTTGAAAGTCATGTTGCAAGTAACTTCAAACAATCTGTAGAGGCCTAGGAAATCCTTGCTTTCAGTTATTGGCAGCAGTAAGCTTATCCCTATAAAAATGTATGCTTGTCCATGTTCAGTCATCAGTCTCCTGTTTAAGAAGCCAAGTATAACACTCATTTCTGGACAGGGTCTAAGGTAAGCTTGTCTAGGAAAGAAAAGTAAATGAGGCTCTATATCGTTAAGTGTCAAAGGCAGGAGAGAGAGTCGTTGGTAAATTTTCTGATTTAATCCAAGAGTGTGCAGAGTGTCTCATAGATTTTGATCAAATACAGTGGGTCATTTCAGTACATTTCCAAGAAGTAGGGCTCTTATTTGGTCTGGTTTACAAATTGGAATTCTGTAGTAAACAGTTCTCTGGCACAAGTTTAATTGTTCAGTTACTAACCCATAATATATTGTAGGAAATGAGTAAAGGGTGACTACTGAAGTGAAGGACTTTTCAAATATGTATAACCCTTGGGCATCATTCTGCTCTTCAGTTTATAGAGCTGAGTGTTACAGCTTCAGGTTCAGATCTTAAGAAACATTGCATAGGGTGTCTTTGAAACAGGAATCATTCTGTGAGATCAAGGCTTAGAGCTTAAAAGGTGTAGCTAACTAGGGCAGTTGTTGCCAGTCGGAAGTATGATGCTAAAGACTTAGAGAACTGAACATGTCTAATCAAAATGTGATTTGTTCTTCTTTTTCACATTGTCCTTGACACTCCTTAAGTAATCCTACCTCAGGATAACTTGTATGAACTCCTCTCATAGTTGTGGTAATTAAATCAAACCTGCTTGTCTCCAGCCCTAAACTTGCTATGATAATCATTCTGAAGGGATTGGCCTCCTTGAAGGAGATGAGGTAGAAGGCCAAAGAAAGAGCTTTCTACAAAAAAAAAAGAAAGAAAAATTTCCACTGGCGTGGGATTTATCTTTCTAGGTAATTTCTTCCTAAAGTGGCCCTGTGGGTCAGAGAGGAGTGCCTGAGTGCTGAGCAGCACTGACTAAATCCAGAATGACTTATGTGATAATGGTAATGTTGAGCAGAGTTCATGTATCTACTTAGGGGTTCCATTTAAAAGAAGCCTGGACTGTTCAGTGAGACTGATTTTAAATGAGACTCCCTAGCTATACATCTGTATTATATCAATATTTCTTTTAAAAATGTTTTAACTGCCTCTTTTCTTGTTTTGCAGCCCTCAAATGAGATTATCTTTCATTGTGTTTTCTTCTCAAGCCACCATTATTTTGCCATTAACCGGAGACAGGTTAGTGCATTATCACTTTGCTGCAGGCTTTTAGTAGAGACCAATCTTAAAGGAATGATGGATATTTCCAAGTGGTGATTCAGGCCTCTCAGTGGAATCAAGCAAGTACACAGACAATTTAGTTCTCTTCACTAATAGAGGGAAAAGGAGGTATGAATAATATAAAAGAGCAGCTAATCTGAAAATCAATATCATTCACATTGCTGTGGAATGTACAATGAGACCCAGATCTCGGCCTTAGTTGTGTGTTTACTGCCACCCACCTTTCCCCCTCTCTGTTACTGTAAGTAGTTCTACATCTTTCTTGTTTCGATGTAATATATTAATCAACTAGGAATTTGAAGAACATTAAGGAGGAGAAAGATATGGATCTATTTGGATAATTTACTAGACGGAGCAGACATCCTGCATCTTTAGACTTACTCTGAGGTCCACTGATGCCGAATATGTTTACCTTTATGAAAGAACTCGCTTTTAATTTCATAAATATATGTATTTATGAATTTGAATTTAATTTCATATATATATGTATATATAAATTTCCCCCAAATCAATGTCATAATACTTTATATGACCGTTTTGATGTCGTTTGAACTGATCATTGTGGCAAGTTAGAAGTAGTCATTGATGTTAGGTGGCAGCCTGCATGGGAGGGGAGATTGGGGAAGAATGGATACATGTATATGTATGGCTGAGTCCCTTTGTTTTCCATCTGAAGCTATCACAACATGGTTAATCAGCTATACTCCATCATAGAATAAAAAGTTAAAAAAATAAGTAGTCATTGACATTTTAAAGAGTGGTACTTTTCATAGTGGGAAGGGAGATTTTCTACTTCATTTAACACGAAGTACACAAGGTAGTTCTTAATCAATTCTTGAATAAATGAGTGGGTTAGTTTTATTGTGAAATCCAATTTCTCCAAACTGTAGTTTCAGCAAAGAAGGCTGTTGTACCTTGTTCTGTGTAATATGTGGATTTCTGAGAAGTTTTGTGTTTATAGTTCCTTTAAATAAAGTATTTTTTTTTAATTTTAAAAAGAGCTTACAGAGGTAACTTATTTAAAATTCCCAGAATTGATTTGGAAAATCCATCAAACTTCTAACATATTTGTGCTTTAAGTTTTACATTTCCTGGAGAGGAAATCTCTCTGTAGGTGGGGAGTCCAGCTTATGACCTCAGTCTCCTCTCTGATACTTCGTTTCATACTTTCTCATGTGCATCTGGGTCTCATCAAAGGCCGGGGAAACAGTAGTCCCTAACAACCCAAATACAGCAGCTGTTTATTCCCATTGATATAACAGGCCTTGCCTTCGTGAAAAGAATTTTTTCCATTGCCCAGCTTAATTTCCAAAGAAACAGCTTTTGATTCACCCCAGGTCACTCAGTGGTAAAGAATCCACCTGCCAATGCAGGAGCTGCAGGTTTGATCCTGGATTGGGAAGATCCCCTGGGAGAGGAAATGGCAACCCACTCCTGTATTCTTGCCTGGGAAGTCCCATGAACAGAGGAGCCTGGCGGGTTACAGTTCATGGGGTCGCAAAGAACTGGACACGACTGAGCAACTGAGCATATACATAGCACGTAGCACAAAAAGAGAACCATGCTAACATTTGTGGAGTGCATATGTAGAGAAAAGCATTTAGAATATTGCCAGACACACAATAGACTCTCAGTAATTGTTAACTGCCTACTTTGTGCTAGCTTCTCTGTTAGGTACTTTGTATGTGAGTTCTCCAGCACTTTGATAAAGTGTAATCACAGGTCAGCAAGATTGGTATTGCATCAGCAGGCATGGAAAGGGTTTAAATTGTGTTAATCTCACTAACACAATTTTTACTATTACTATACACTATAATAATAGTAAATTTATATTACTGTACACAACCTCACCAACAATTTTAACCCAGGAGTTGGTGACGGACGGGTTAAAGCCTGGCGTGCTGCAGTTCATGGGGTCACAAAGAGTTGGACAGGACTGAGAGAATGAACTGAACTGAATCTCACTAAAGATTTTCCGTTATCATTGGTTGAATCTGATAAGGCAGAGGTTGGGATAAAGAGGCTTCTGTTTCCAGAGGCAGCATAATATTGCAGCTGAAAGTTGCTGAACCAATTTCCTAGCCAAATGGTCACAGACAAGTGACAACCTCTTTATGCTTCACTTTTTTCCATCTGAATAATGATGATGATGATTGTCATAATAATAATACCTACCTCATAAGACTGCTGTAAAAATTGAAGTCAGTGCGTGTGGACAATGTAGGACAGAGTCTGGCATATATGTATCAAGAGAAGAGAGCTTTGTTGTTGTTAGTATCTGCAGTTAGGGAGTGTGCAGTATTTTAATCATGGGGAGGCATTATCCTTATATAAAGGGATTATTGTACTGCTTGAAAGGATTTATAATAGTTCAGGAGGAATTCTAGTATAATGCTATTTGCAACTTAAAACATAGTTGGCTCTTCTTTCTCTTTTTAAATAGAATTAAATTTAGTTTTAACAAATTTCCCTGTTTGCCAAATTGCATTAGTTTAGGGCAGCAGAATGTATACTAACAAGGCCTGGGTTAGAGTTCCAGTTTTGCTACTTATTGGTTAGAGATGGGATAAATCATCTTCTCATTCTGTCAGTATTTATGTCTATAAACTGCAGGCATAATCTACTGTGTTTTCCTTCTTTCTTTCTTTTTTTTTTTTTTACTGTGTTTCCTTAAGAGATTTGTGGGGATCAAAAATAAGACAATGCATACAAAAGTATTTTGTATATTACAGAACAGTTTCCATTAAAGGACTAAATTCTGAACCTAGTTGTTCTTTTACCAATTTTATTTAATTAGTAACTTTTCAAATTTCTATGGTCCTCTATATTTGGATATAAGGTCACTTTTCATTCATTATACCCACCCCCCTTTTTTTTTTAAAAAAAATTGGGGTATTGTTGCTTTACAGTGTTGTGTGTTTCTGCTGTACAACAAAGTGAGTAAGCTATATGTATGCATATAACCCCTCCCTCTTGGCCCTCCCTTTCCTTGCAACCCCTTTCCCCTCCTCCCCTCCTTCCACCCACCTCCTGCCCCAGCATCTCACCCCTCTAGGTCACCACAGAGTATTGAGCTGAGCTCCATATACTATACAGCAGCTTCCCACCAGCTATCTATTTTACACATGGGTGATATGTTTATGTCAAGCCTAATCTCTCAATTCAACCCACTCTGTCCATGTCCACATGTCCATTTTCTACATCTGCATCTCTATTCCTGCCTTTTAAGTGTGTAGAAATCATTCGCATATTTAGATGCAAGATCACTGAACGAATGTTGCCACAGCTATTGGGGATCCTTGTTTCAAAGTCTAGAAAGGGGAATTCTACGCATGAATTTTCTTGATGTCACACTTAGAGGTCTGAGCGCATAGGAAAAGCAAAGGTCAAATGCATCAGGTTTCACAATTTTGTTTCTGTTTCTCAAAATTCTTCTGTAGCTTGGTAAATATGGGAAGTACCTCTTTCATGTTTCAAAGTGGTTGCTAAATATCTTCAGTAGAGAGGAAGCAAGATTAGAAGGCGGTAAATCCTTACAGTTGGACTGTGTCTTCTGTTAGGGTTTCATCATGAAGTCTGGTACTATGTAAATGCATAAACAGAATAATAAACATGGCAAGAAATGATCAGTTATCCATTTTATATGCTCATGATTTAAAACCAGTATTTAAAAAAAATTAATTTATTGGCTGCATTGGGTTTTCGTCGCTGCACGTGGGCTTTCTCTAGTTGAGGTGAGTAGGGGCTACTCTCTATTGTAGTGGCTTCTCTCATTGTGAAGCATGGGCTGTAGAGCCCACAGGCTTCGGTAGTTGTCACACATGGGCTTCGTTGCCCTGTGGCATGTGGAATCTGCCTGGATGAGGGATCAAACCTCTGTCCCCTGCATTGGCAGGTCCAGGCGACTTTCCTGGACCACCAGGAAAGTCCTAAAAACATTATTATTTTGAATATTTCAATTTGAAACATTCTCTTCTTTTGCCCTCATGATTTTTATTTTATTTTATTTTCATTGTTGTTGTTAAATTGCTGCGTCCTGTCTGACTCTTTGCGACCTCATGAACTGTAGCATGCCAGCTTCTTCTGTCCTCCACTGTCTCCGGCTCAGATTCGTGTCCATTGAGTTGGAGATGCTATCTAAACATCTCATCCTCTGCTGCCTGCTTCTCCTTTTGCCTTCAGTCTTTTCCATCAGAGTCTTTTCCAATGAATCGGCTCTTTGCATCGTGTGGCCAAAGTATTGGAGCTTCAGCCTCAGCATCAGTCCTTCCAATGAATATTCAGGCTTGATTTCCTGTAGAATTGACTGGTTTGATCCTCTTGGAGTCCAAGGGACTCTCAAGAGTCTTCTCTTTTATCCTCCATATCTGGTAGTCCCTCCACTCACCTACCCACCATCCTGCTCTGCCTACCCTGTATATCGTGTTTTGAGCATTATGTGCTCTGGAGGTAACACAAGGATGGATAATCTTGTGTGTGATAGTGAGGAGTGTACACAAACACATATAAATCAGGGCTGTATTATAGGATCCAGTAAGAGGAAAGTGCTGAGTGTTGACTCAATATGGAAATATCCAGCCCCTCGGTGTTAGAGAATTTGAATCAAGACTCATTTAAAAGGATATTTTTAGTTATTGTGTTGAATAATTGGTGATAGTGAATTATGCTTAGTTCTGTTCAGTGTAATCTTAATGAGGTAAAAGCGATTTAGTTGGAAACATTTAGTGAACACTTTTATGTGCTAGATACTGTGCAAAATGCTTTCCATTCATTACTTAACCCTTATATCAACTCCATGTCATAGATACTATTATCTCAAGTTTATAAATGAGGAAACTGAAGCTGAGAAAGGAAATGTAGCTTGTCCAAGGACACACAGTTAATCAGTGATGAGGAGTATATTAGCCAGAATGGTCTCTTGAAATGTAGAATAGATCATGCCATTCTTGCTCTTAAGACAATCTGATGGCTTAGAGTAGAAAGCATTTCCCAGTGGCCTAAAAGCCCTACCTGACTGCTCACCCAATCCTGTCCTAACACTGCATGCCCCAGTCTCGCCCACTGCCCACCTTTCCCTTCCCCGAACGGGCCGAGTGTGTTTCCGTACTAGCAGTTTTGCCCTTTGTCTTCCCCATGTCTTGCCTGGCCTCATCCCATGTGTCACCTCCCCGGAGAGGCCTTGCCTTGGCATCAGGTGTGAAGCAATCCTACCCCACCTTCCCAGTAGTGTCTCACAATTCTCTGTTTGGTTATCACTTTTTGAAATTGTTCTGATAATTAATCGATTTATTTTATCTCCATAACCCTAATGTAAACTGCATGAGAGCAGAGGGGTCTTCTTTGTCTCGTTTACCTTCACCTCTATATCTTAACACCTATAACAGAGCTTGAAACATACTAGATGCTCAGGAAGTATATGTTGAATGAACGATTGAGTTGGTCTGACTCTAGAACCTGAGTTATTAACTGCTATCAAATGTTTTCTCTCCTTAAGAAATAATAAAACATGATTTATATTTGCTAATCTTCTCATTCTTATTGTTATAGATCAGTTACGAACATTTCCAACTCTCTTTTTGATATACTTGTCCCCAACTTGAAAAAGTCATAAAATTGTTTGACCTGAGAATAATAATCAATTACTTAGGAAAAAATATTCTATAGGCAAACTTCTAGGAAATTAAAAATAAGTTATTTGATTAAATTTATATAAAAAGTGTAAGTAATATATACATTTCTGTTATTTGAAAGGATTTCTTTTAATTCCTTTGAATCCAAGTTAAAAGTTTACTTGTGATAAGATAGTTGGTAATTTATAAATTGGTTCATTCATTTTGCAGGCAGGGAAATTTGTCAGTATCTGTCAACGTTTAGAAGTCTTCTATCAGCAATTTTACTTTAAGGACTATGCCCTCCTGAAATAGTAGCACCAGTGTGCAAAGATAGGTATATGTGAGATTAAACCCTGAAGCATTGTTCATAATGTGAAAATGGTAGTAAATCTAAATGCTCATCAGTTGATGATACTGTAATTAAATTAGAGTATATACATAGAATTGGATACTATGCAGTCATTCAAAGAACTGGAAAATCTCTATATATTGTTATGAAAATATGTCTAAGATATACTAGTTGAGAAAAGCAAGTTGCAGAATACTCTGTTAAAGATGATAAAAACAAAAATTTTAATGGTTTTTATGGTATGTGTGTATGATAATGAATGCATGGAAAAAAGTCTGGAAGATGAGCAACAAATTGCTAACAACAATATTGTCTTAGCAATGAGGTTCAGGGTCGGGGTTCCTTCAGTGAGATTCAAAAGGTGGGGGCTCCTTCATGTTTTAGTTTCTATACATTTAGGTTATTCAATTTTATTTGAATAATGTACTATTTATAAAAAACAAATGCTTAGGTTTAAAGGAAATATGACTGACTTATGTAGCCAGAGACAACTCTCTTGGTATCAGAATGGAACTAGGAATAGAGCATTGTTGTTGTTCAATCACTCAGTCCTGTCTGACGCTTTGCGAACCCATGGACTGCAGCACGCCAGGCTCTTCTGTCCTCCACCATCTCTTGGAGTTTGCTCAAATTCATGTCCATTGAGTTAGTGGTATGCTGTGCTTGGTCACTCAGTCATGTCGGACTCTTTTTGACCCCATGAACTGTAGCCTGCCAGGCTTCTTTGTCCATGGAGATCTTCCTGGCAAGAATACTGGAGTGGGTTGCCATGCCCTCCTCCAGGGGATCTTCCCAACCAAGGGATTGAACACAGGTCTCCTGCCTTGCAGGCAGATTCTTTATGGTCTGAGCCACCAGGGAAGCTCAAGAATACTGGAGTGGGTAGCCTATACTTTCTCCAGGGGAACTTCCTGACCCAGGAATTGAACTGGGGTTTCCTGCATTGCAGGTGCATTCTTTACCAGCTGAACTACTAGGGAAACCCATTGAGTCAGTGATGCTCTCTAACCATCTTGTCCTCTGCTGCCACTTGTCCTTTTGCCTTCAATTTTTCCCAGTGTCATAGTCTTTTCCAATGAGTTGGCTCTTTGCGTCAGGTGGCCAAAGCATTGGAGCTTCAGTTTCAGCAACAGTCCTTCCAATGACTATTCAGTGTTAATTTCCTGAATAGAAATAGAACATATTCAGCTGTTAACTTGAGGAGTGCTGAAGTGAAATGAAATGAAAGTTGCTTAGTCATGTCCAACTCTTTGGGATCCCATGGACTATATAATCCATGGAATTCTCCAGGCCAGAATACTGGAATGGATAGCCTTTCCTTTCTAGAGGGTATCTTTCCAATCCAGGGATCGAACCCAGGTCTCCCACATTGCAGGTGGATTCTTTACCAGCTGAGCCACAAGGGAAGCCTGGCGGAGGGGCGCAGATCCTGAAGGTTGCTTGTTAAATGTAAACATCAGGACTGGACTTTGGGTCCGAAAAACGTAGGCACTGTATACGAGCTGTGTAACTTTGGACAAGTTATTTCACCTCTTGCTACCCAATTCTCTTGTCTGTTATAAGGAGCTAATCATTCCTACTGTGTAGAAGTGTTGGGGTAATGTTGGGATGATTAAGTGCACATAATGCATGAGAAGGCCTAATTAATGACTAGGTGGGAAGGAGGCTGAGGCTGAGATGAGATCTGGGTCTTATCACTGTACCTCCTCATCACCGTTATGTGCCCAGATTCTAGCAGAAGTTTGAAGTCAAGTGACTGCTCAAAGTGACACGGCTAAGTCAGAGCCAGAATTCACCCCTGCATATGGCTCTTGAGCATGAGCACCTAACCATTCCACTGCCTCAGAATCTTTGTTCCCCTTTATCCAGCTGGTTTCCAGAATTGGTCAGAGTTGTCATAATTCAAAGATATATTCATCCTCTAAATTTCTTCTGGTCTCTTACAAACCAGTGACGTGGTGAGAGGAAGTGACTAGTTGTTTTTGTTTAGATTCTAACAGGGAAGTAATTTTTCCTGTTGAGAAGAGTCAGTGCTGGTCACACATTGTGCTAATTCTGAGAGGTCTGAGCATGGCAGCAACTCAGATTCCAGTCGTGGATGTGGGAATAGTCGTTTTCAGTGAAGTCCCGTGTTTGCTTTATGGGTATGTTCTAGAAAATTAAATGCATTGTTACTCATGTCTGGAAGACAGACCTGGCACACTCAGGTGGTAAAATGCAGAAGTCATTTTTTCATGGCCCAGGGAGGTGTTGAATGAGGAAATGGGGTGTAAACACACAAGATACAGCAGATAAAGACTTTAGGTGTCATCTGAGTACCTCACTTAGATAAGTGTAGACTAAATTAGAGACGAATTTTCACAAACCCATATTGTATGGGGCATTTTGTAAGCAGATATTTTTGAATCTAGGACTCCGACTTTGGATTCATTGGTCTGGAATCTGTACCACAGAGACCTTGGCGTATATTGGCCTTACCGTGGCGTGTTAAATAAAGAGTAAACAAGTTTTTATATAAAGTATGAGTTCCTAAGATAATGTATTAGCAATGTTTGTGTCTGAAAAATCATCTTTCACTCTTTTGAAACCCTTGAAAATCTTTTAAGTTGAGCTAATAGGGAACAATTTTTTTTTTTTTTTTTTTGCAGTTTATTCTTCACACTGTATGCCATATAACAGTATATAATGGCATAATTAAATAGATAGCTAGGATGGTCCCACATTTGAATGAGTGAGCAGATTTTCCCTCCTGTAATTTTTCTAATTTTGTCAGACTTATTATATAATATTGTGGTTTATTAATGGAAGGAGACAGAAGTAGTAAAGTTTATTGAGCACTTACTATGTATCAGACATTTTGCTAAATGCTTTATTTGCAATTGCTCAGGTAAAGTACAGTGCTAAGTGGATTATAAATCATTAGTAATTTTGTATGGACATGAACAACATCTTGAGAAGATTGTTTTGTCTCATATTCTACTCAGTCTACTAAGTTTTATTTTCCAAGAGCAATATTTAATTATGTTATGTAACTATACTTCAGCCACCTAATGCGAAGAGCTGACTCATTGGAAAAGACCCTGATGCTGGGAAAGATTGAGGGCAGGAGGAGAAGGGGATGACAGAGGATGAGATGCTTGGATGGCATCATTGACTCAATGGACATGAGTTTGGGTAAACTCTGGGAGTTGGTGATGGACAGGGAGGCCTGGCGTGCTGCGGTCCATGGGGTTGCAAAGAGTCGGACACAACTGAGCAACTGAACTGAATTGAAATCTTTATAAAGTTTCTGTGTATTACTACATTTTGTTTGCAGTTTTGTTCATTTCATATCACTGGCTGATAATCTCTTAAGGATAAAGTACAGTTCAGTTCAGTTCAGTCACTCAGCCGAATCCGACTCTTCATGACCCCATGGACTGCAGCATGCCAGGCTTCCCTGTTCATCATCAACTCCAAGAGCTTGCTCAAACTCATGTCCATCGAGTGTGTGATGCCATCCAACCATCTCATCCTCTGTCTTCCCCTTCTCCTCCTGCCTTCAATCTTTCCCAGCATCATGGTCTTTTCCAGTGAGTCAGTTCTTCCCATCAGGTGGCCAAAGTATTGGAGTTTCAGCTTCAGCATCCGTCCTTCCAAAGAAATCCCAGGGCTGATCTCCTTCAGAATGGACTGGTTGTATCTCCTTGCAGTCCAAGGGACTCTCAAGAGTCTTCTCCAACACCACAGTTCAAAAGCATCAATTCTTCTGTGCTCAGCTTTCTTTATAGTCCAACTCTCACATCCATACATGACTACTGGAAAAACCATAGCTTTGACTAGATAGACCTTTGTCAGCAAAGTAATATTTCTGCTTTTTAATGTGCTGTCTAGGTTGGTCATAACTTTTCTTCCAAGGAGCAAGCGTCTTTTAATTTCACGGCTGCAGTCACTATCTGCAGTGATTTTGGAGCCCAAGAAAATAAAGTCTTTCACTTGTTTCCATTGTTTCCCCATCTATTTGCCATGAAGTGATGGGACCAGATGCGTGATCTTAGTTTTCTGAATGTTGAGTTTTAAGTCAGCTTTTTCACTCTCCTCTTTCACTTTAATCAAGAGACTCTAGTTCTTCTTCCCTTTCTTCCATAAGGGTGGTGTCATCTGTGTATCTGAGGTTATTGATATTTCTCCTCGCAATCTTGATTCCAGCTTGTACTTCATCCAGCCCGGCATTTTTCATGATGTACTCTGCATATAAGTTAAATAAGCAGGGTGACAATATACAGCTTGATGTACTCCTTTCCCAATCTGGAGCCAGTCTGTTGTTCCATTTCCAGTTCTAACTGTTGCTTCTTGATCTGCATACAGATTTCTCAGGAGGGAAGTCAGATGGTCTGGTATTCCCATCTCTTGAAGAATTTTTCCACAGTTTGTTGTGGTTCACACAGTCAAAGGCTTTGGAGTAGTTAATAAAGCAGAAGTAGATGTTTTTTGGAACTCTCTTCCTTTTTCGATGATCCAGCGGATGTTGGCAGTTTGATCTCTGGTTCCTCTACCTCCATACCTCTAACACTTATGCTTATAGGGTTATCTAAACTGGCATTTGGTAGCATAGATGTATGAGGCTTTTAGTTTTTGTGATAGATTGCTCCTTTGTGACCTCCAATGAAACACAGAATACATACAACATATATGCATACGTGTGTGCAAGTGCACACACTCAGTTGTGTCTGACACTTTGTGACCCCACGGACTATAGCATGCCAGGCTCCTCTGTCCAAGGAATTTTCCAAGTGAGAATACTGGAATGGGTTGCCATGTCCTCCTCCAGGGGATCTTCCCGACCTAGGGGTTGAACCCTATTCTCTGGCATCTCCTGCATTGACAGGCAGATTCACCACTGAGACAAATATGATTATATATGTAATAGGTATAATATGTGTGTATAAGTATTTTTATATATTTATATAAGTACACACATATTTATATATTATATATATTTATATATACACATGTATTTACATATGTTTATATAAGTATTTTAATTTAAATATATAATTAAAAAAAATGTGGGCTGGGGCTATGGCTCACTTTAACCAATGGAATGCAACAGATATGAATGAGCATGAAACTGAGCCTCCAGTAACAATTTGCTCACTGCCTTTCCAGTCTTTACTATCCATCTCTTCAAGGTCATTTACCTTTTACTTTAGTCACAACTTTAATTTTTGAATATCTATTGCTGCATAATAAACTACTCCAAAATTAGTGATGTAAATACAACTGGTCATTTCTCATGATACTGTGCATTGAATGGGCCATTCTTATGCTTTGCTTGTTGTCAGCTAGAAAGCTGGAATGGCTAGAAGAGTTGAAATGACCCACCCACATGGTTTGAAAGTTCGTGCTGGTGCTGGCTGTTGTCTAGGAGCTCAGCTAGGACTGTTGACCTGAGTCTTCATTCTGCTACACATGACTTCAACTCATGGCTAGGTTAAGTCTCCTCCTACCATGGTGATTTCAGGGTAATCAAAGTTTTTGTATGGCAGCTAGCTACCAAGGGTACATAAAGGGAAAAGTCCTGTGCCTCATTTAGAATTAGTCCTGGAACAGGCATAGTGATCATGAAAAACCACCCCAACATTTAGTGGCTTAAGCAATGATTTTGTTATCTCTCACTATTCTGTGATGGATGGCTCAAATGGAAGCTTTCTCTGTCCCACATGATATTATCTGGTGCTATAATCATAGAAGGTGGTTACTGTTATGGAGCACAGCTAGGGCTGTTTACTGGAATAATATGTTTTCCTCCATGGGACCTCGGCTTGTGGCCTGGGCTTCTCAAGGCATGATGACTGGGTCCAAGAGTGAGTACTATGAGATGAAGGAAGCAGTGTCTCCATTTCTCTTAAGGGTTGGACGTCTAAGAATATCGCTTCTACCTTGTTCTAGTGCCAGGTAGTGACAGGGCTGGGCCAGAATCAAGGGGATGGGGGATAAATTCCAACTTTTGATGGGAGAATGGGTGCATATAGAGTGGGAAGAAATTGATAGAGGTCATATTTAGAGATTCTGTACCATAGTTTATACTAAAAGTAATAATGAAACTCCAAAGATGAATCACTTTCAGAAATAAACATGCCAGCTATGCAATAATGAATAATGACTAATGTCTGTGTGACACTGACTTTGTACCGAATTCTTTATATGCATCAACTCCTTTGATTTTTCACAGCAACTCTGTGGAGTTATGTTGGTGTTACTTTTGCTTGACATGAAACAATGGAAGGATGCGGTGGTAGATAATTGGCTGGAGCAGTCTGGACTCCTATCCGTTGTGCCATCTGTCACCTCAAATTCAGCTTGTCACCATTTGTAGGTTTTCTAGAAGAGCAACATGGCAATGCAGAGGAGAAGCTGTAGTGAAGAGGGTTTGTTTTGGGCACTAGCCATTTCCTTTCTCTCGTCTATCTCCTCTAATAGCTCTTCTGTCCAGATCCCACAGCTTTCTGAATTGTTCAACGCTGCCAAATATAATACCATTATATTAAAAAGATGATGGGCTTCCCGGTGCCTCACATGGTAAAGAATCTGCCTGCAATGCGGGGTTCAATCCCTGGGTTGGGAAGATCCCCTGGAGAAGGGAATGGCTACCCACTGCAGTGTTCTTGCCTGGACAAGTCCATGGACAGAGGAACGTGGTGGGCTTCAGTCCATGGGGTCGCTGAGCGACTGACACTTTCATAAATGTGATAGTAGTCACCTAATAAATGTCTGCGGAATGAGTGAATGAAGACGTCATTGGGGCAGCCATTCTTATTTACACTTTATGGACATGGAAACTGAGCTGCAGGAAATTAAACAACTGCCAGTGCTTACACTAGTCGCAGAACCCAAGTTTAGTTCGTTTCTGATTCACTCCAAACCTGTCTTCCCACCTTGTTCTATAGCTTTCCATATCATTTGTTCTCACTAAAGCTTCAGTATAAAACTTTCTTTCCTCTATTCCTTTCCCTCCTCCTTTTTGGGTCTTTATCAAATTTTTTCAACCCTCAGTCTGCTGAGTGAGCTCTCCTTAGAATCAAGAAGAAAGTAAACTGGATGAACAAAATCCTACAAACAGAGGAATGACCAGTGTCAATAACAACCATAGTAGCTACAACTAACTCTACTTTTTTTTTTTTTTTGGCCATGCTGCATGGCCTGTGCGATCTTAGATTCCTGACCAGGGATTGAACCCACACCCCCTGCATTGGAAGTGTGGAGTCTTAACCCCTGGACAGCTAGGGAAGTGGCCTAGCCCAGTACTTGTTATGTGCCGTTTAATCCTCACAATGGCCCTGTAGTACAGGTATTTTCCTCTTTGTTTTATAGTTGAGAAAATGAGATTGGGCTTGGAATTAATCCATGTTCTCTCTGGCTATAAGTCATCCATCCCAGAAACTGCATTTTACATTTTAAAAGATTATCCTAGTTACCTCCAAAACCCCTTTAGTAGAAGAACTGACTGGCAAAATAGGTAAGGAAAAGAGCATTCTAACAACATTTCATGGAATTCTCCAGGCAAGATTACTAGAGTGGGTTGCCATTTCCTTCTCCAGGGTACTTTCCCAACCCAGGGGTTGAACCCAGCTCTCCTGCATTGCAGGCAGATTCTTTACCAACTGAGCCACTAGGGAAGCCCTTTTCAACAACATGGAAAGGTTTTAAAATTAGATTAGATCAAAGTTTCATAATTCTTGGCCTCACTATAGAATGCTCTGGAGAATTTCCAAGAAATACCCTGACCCCAGCACACATCAAGTAAATTATAATTTTTTCCATTAGTGTCCAGAAGATTTTTTTTTTTAAAGCCTTTTAGGCGATCCCAGTGTCCAGCCAGGGTAGAGAACGACATTGCACCTGTAAATGGGTGAGAGGGTAGCCGTAGCCTAGGTGTTAATTGTTGTTATATCACAGTGTAAGATCACAGTGTTCACATGTGTGGGTGCTCAGCCAGTGTGTGTAGACTGATTGACTGAAACCTAGAAAGAGCTTTGAAATCTGGAGAGTTAAGGCAATGCACGTTGAAAAGTTCAGGTTAAGTATAGAGATATATTTATAAATGTATATCTTTAGTCACAAGTAGAAAGGACTTAAAATTATGGCTGAATTGTGCTAGTTGGGCAAGTCAGAATTTTCTGCCAACTATTTTATTATGCCACTATTTATAAAATATATCTTCACCTTAGTTGTGGCATCATTCACACCTTCCGTAGTTGCGGTGTCTTATGGCTGGAGAAAGGCCACTGATGCGGCACAGTGCCTAGCAGTTGTGGTTGCTATGTTTCCTTCCCCTCCCTTCTCTTGTCTGCTTATCTTTCCTCTTCCCTTCTTATCTCTTCTTTCCTTTACTCAGCAGAGAACTTTAAAGGATACTAACAGAGCTGAGAGTGTTAATTTTTTAGATTAAAAAATAAGTCAATATGTTTTTGCCTCTGCCACCCCCCGCCTCTCTGCCTCATCCCCTCTTTTCAATCAACATAGTTATAAAGTCAAGAAGAAAGAGTTGATTATAGATTTGGGTACCCTGATGCCCAACAACAACAAAAAAACAGCAGTAGCAACAGCAATCAGAGGTTTCATATCCCGTTTTATTTGTTTAAATTCTGCCTCTTTCCAAGAAGTATTTGAAGTCACACAGAATACAATAGCATTGCAGAAAATTAGTAACATCTGAAAAGAAAAGCTAAGATCTTAGAAAAGAGGATAGAGCAATATGATAACCATATGAGCTTAACAGAATTTTCTGAATGAGGAAGACATTTACCACGCAGTTCCTGATAGTAGGGGCAAGAAATAGCTGTAGTTAGCAGAAAAGAGGAATTGTGTAGCGATTACTCATGGATGGCAAAGAAGCTTCTGCCCTGTGAGCTCACAGGGGACTTTGTGTGTCTTGCATCCTTGGCTACAGAATCACAACAAACTCCAAAGTAGTTTCGGTATTGCTGTTTGTTGTAGTTGAAGACAACGTTAAAGCCATACTCAGTGAATCTGATTGATTTGAGTTGATCTTCATAACATACACATTTTTTCTTCTTTTATTTTTAAACATTTTCTCCCTTGCTTTCCTTTAGAACTTTAAGTCATGGTATAAATGGATGAGTTGTGTTTTTTACCTACTATGTGATTTTTTTTCTCCCTCAGTTCACCATTTACTAATAAAGAAAATTTTAACTTATTTTTAGTTACTTGGAATCCCTCAAAGGTCCTATCTTGTTTTGATTTCCATTTCCCATTTGGTGACACTTTTTTTTTTTCAATTTAAAAACTTTTTTATTTATTTGTTGTATCAGGTCTTAGTTGTGGTGCACGAGCCAATTGCCCCATGGCATGTGGGATCTTGGTTCCCCAACCAGGGATCAAACCAGCACCCCCTGCGTTGGAAGGCAAACTCTTTATGACTGGACCACCTGGGAAGTCCCAGTGATACTTGTTGATAGAGGAGAGGCTGACAGAGTATGTAGTTACTCTGGAAGGTGACAGACCAGGGCTCATGTATGTTGATGTTGTTGGGTATGGCCAAGGAACACTTTTCCTCTTATGACTCTGTAGCTGCAAAAGTAGTGAAGCAGTTCAGAGTAACTTAGAATGTCACAGTGGCTGGAATGGGATACAGGCAAGAGTGCTCTGCTTCTTCCAGCGAAATAAGCAGGCAGAGACCTACCTTCCCACTCTGAATCCCACATTTGGCAAGTTCTTTCTGCTTTGAGTCTTCTACTAGTGTTGTCTAGTCCTCAGAAGTAATGATGATTAGAATCTGAACTAAATGGAGAAGGCGATTTTTACCAGGCAAAAGCTGTTTGTGTAAACTTGGATTTCAGTTGTCTTTTTTCATTTCTCTTTTGGCAGCAAACATTAATGCTTGAGGACACGCTGCCACTCATTTCTGGGAAGCACCAAATATTTGGTTTTTATCTGCATTCAGACTGAGTCAGTTTCAAGTTGTTTCTGTAGATATTAAAACATAAATATTTAGATAAAACAAGTTTATAAATTATGTAATTTACTCCATCATCTGTGGAACTATGAATTTTTTTCCTAGGGTAGATTGAAAAATTTATTGAACACTTACTTTGTAAAAGGCATTATAATAAGTAACTAGGGCAAAGTTGGGGGATGCATTATAAATAATAGACATGGTGATAGCCCGCTGTAGGCTTCTAGTCTAGTTAAGTGAAAATGTTAAATCTGTGAAATTATTTTAAAGTAGAATATTTTTAAGATACAGAATTGTTCATTGCAGTAAAAGTTGAATATGAATATATTTGGGGCATCTTAGAAAAAAGAGTGTACTGAAGTTAGTTAGGTTCAGAATAGGTAGATTTTAAAACAAGTATTAAAAGAGACAGTCAACATGGGTTGGTGGAAGTGACTGAGTTACAAAGAAGGAAGATGAGGATTATACTTTGAAAGTTGTGTTTTCTGGAAACTTCCTGAGATGAACTTGTCTGATAATAATTTTCACTACAATATTAAAATAGAATCCTTAAAATTAAAATAAAATAAGTTATTTTTAAATGTGGGTGAGGCTCTGATGAGTGATTTTATGCTTAAAATACAGACATTATTAAATACTCATTAAAATGACAGTATGAGGAGTTGTTTGCCCTCAAAACCTGGGACAAAACTGCCTTAATTGCAAAACTGCCACATTTTTTGAAAAGTGCTTATTGTGATCTTTCCTTATTTTTCTTTTAATTTTGTACTGTGTTATTTTCAGAGGCAAAATCAGTGAAGGCTTGGACAATTTGAAACGTGTTAGTCCCGTAGGAGAGACATACATCCATGAAGGACTAAAGCTAGTAAGTTCTTTTATATTTGTAAGTATGGGAAAGAACGTTTCCTTACTCTGTAATGAAATAAATTATAACTCCCTAGTAAAACTCAAAGATGCCATTACATGCTTACCTTAAAATTAAAAAAAAAAAAAATTCTTTTAGTTGTTCTAGGGATAAGACTGATAGAAAGAATTTACCATGGTGATAAAAGAAGTTTGGATGACAGTTTGCCTTTTAAAGAATTTTCCATTTTCTCTGCAACTATATTCAGAGAACCAAATTTTCTCCGTGGTTATAGTCAGCCAAGGCTAAAAACCTTTATCATTTACACCCAATAGTAATTACTCTATAATGTGAATATATGTATATTTCACATTAAAATAGTTAATATAAAATACCCTGTTTTAAAGAAAGAAGAAAGAAAGTGAAGTCGCTCAGTCGTGTCTGGCTCTTTGTGACCCATGGTCTGTAGCCTCCCAGGCTCCTCTGTCCATGGGATTTTCCAGGAGTGGGTTGTTATTTCCTTCTCCAGGGGATCTTCCCAACCCAGGGATCGAACCCAGGTCTCCCACATCGCAGGCAAACGCTTTACCGCCTGAGCCATCAGGGAAGCCCTATGCTGTTTTAAAAGCTAGTCCAAAATAGTTTGATTTTACCAGACTTAAAATGCAGCTTGATGGAACATGCTGGTTAAAAGTTAAGATTAACTTGTGAGTTGGGCAATTTTTCTTCAATTTTTCAGGCAAATGAGCAAATTGAGAAAGCAAGAGACTTAAAAACCTCCAGTATCATAATTGCTCTGACAGATGGTAAGTTGGACGGTCTGGTGCCATCATATGCAGAGAAAGAGGTGAGTATTGAACTGAAACTGTCTTTACACCCCAGTGTATTTTGCTGTATGTCTCTGCATGTATAGCCTGATGTTTGAATAATTTACCTGTCTCCCTCTCTCTGTCTCTCTCTCTTTCTCTCAATAGGCAAAGATATCCAGGTCACTTGGGGCTAGAGTTTATTGTGTTGGTGTCCTTGACTTTGAACAAGCTCAAGTAAGTACAGCAGATCTGCAGCCTTGACTCTAAATCACATAATAGTCTTAAGGAGAGTTGATCAGATTTTTCAATAATGACTTGCACGCATGCTTCCTTGGTGGCTCAGACGGTAAAGAATCTGCTAGGAATGTGGGAGACCCAGGTTCGATTCCTGGGTTGGGAAGATCCCCTGCAAAAGAAAATGGCTACCCACTCTAGTATTCTTGCCTGGAGAATCCCATAGACAGAAGAGCCTGGCAAGCTCCAGCCCATGGGGTCACGAAGAGTCAGACACGACTGAGCAACTAACACTTCTATGTATGCTAAGTCGTTTCACTTGGGTCTGATTCTTTGCAGCCCTGTGGACTAAAGTCTGCCAGGCTTCTCTGTCCATGGGATTCTCCAGGCAAGAATACTGGAGTGAATTTCCATGCCTTACTCCAGGGGATCTTCCTGACCCAAACCCATGTCTCTTATTATGTCTTCTGCATTGACAGGTGGGTTCTTTACCACTAGTCCCACCTGAGAAGCAGTGTTAGTCACTCCTGGGGTCTGACTCTTTGCAACCCCATGGACTGCAGCCTGTCAGATTCCTTTATCCATGGAATTCTCCAGACAAGAATATTGAATTGGGTTGCCATTCCATTCTCTAGGGGGATCTTCCCAACCTAGGGGTCAAACCTGGGTCTCCTGCATTGCAGCAGAATTCTTTATCATCTGAGCAACCACAGAAACCCACTTAATTGTTAAAGATCTTCTATAAAAATGGCCTCCTGTCTTGAACTGTGTTAGTAATGTTTGATTTTGATGGGTTTCATTACCTAATTAAACTGAAGACAAAACTCTATTTTTCTTGAACATTAATAAAATAATATGCATGCTCCTCTTTAATCAGCTGACGAGGTTATCATGACAAATCTTGTTTAGATGTTTTAGTTTGAAAATTTGACTCTTAGGAGCTTAGAATTTGAGAAGTCTGTTGGAAAAATCTTTAATGATTTTCCTTAAACAAATGTTTTTGTTTTTTTTTTTCATGAAGTTTACAGGGTTTATGTATTAAATTTTTTTTCCCACTCACAGAATGTTTTTGCATTTAAATGTCTGGTTGAGTGTGAGTGAAGCTTCTGTGTCTCATGACATTTGCAGCTCGTAGAGCTCTGCACTGTTTTGAAATTGTGACTTGAGGCCGGTTGTAAAGGGGCTGTGCCTGATCTGGGTTCACGTTGTTGTGCTGCATTTAGAGTACACCAGTTACTCCAGTCAGTTCCTGACAAGGAATTCATCCTCTGGTGTGATTTTTCAGAGGAATGTAACTAACAAGTAAGGAAGGGTATAAAAGGTTGTATGTCTCAACCACCTCTCAGTGAACTTTTCCTCCTTTTTCTGAAGCTCGAAAGAATCGCTGATTCCAAGGAACAAGTTTTCCCCGTCAAAGGTGGATTTCAAGCTCTTAGAGGAATCATTAATTCTGTGAGTATTTCTTTGTGGGTAGGAAAGAATCATCAATTTTAAATTAAAAGAATTAAAAAATTTTTTTATTTTGTTTGGGGATATAGCTGATTCACAATGTTATGATAGTTTCAGGTGAACAGAGAAGGGACTCAGCCATATATATACATGTATCCATTCTCTCTCAAACTCCCCTCCCACCCAGGCTGCCACATAAAACTGAGCAGAGCTGCTGTGTTATACATAAAGTAGGTCTTCATTGATTATCCATTTTAAGTATAGCAGTGAATAGATATCAATCCCAACCTCCTTAACCATCCCTTCTCCCTGTTCTTTCCTCTGGCAAAATGTTGTCTCCATAAGTTTCTCTAAATCACAGAGTCTCTGAATCTGTGAGTCTCTTTCTGTTTTATAAGTTCTTTTGTGTGATTTCTTTTTAGATTCTACATATAAGGGGCATCCCTTAGATATATTTTAAACTATAGGGAGTAATCTTATTATCTTGAAGAGAGAATTTAAGAAGGAAATTTGTTGAGTATTGCACATGCAGGGAAATTCTAGAGATACGGATTTTGTTTGTGAGATTTGGAATTAACTCTTACAAATTGAGTGCTGTGAGCCTGGGTTTGTGATTTCAAGTTTAAGATTGTCATCACCAGTCTCAAAGCGCCCTTTGAGCATGGAGTTCCTCACTGAGTTGCTATCTTGAAAGTTTTATAGGCTTTGTAGAAGTATACAATAAAAATTTGGATTGGAATGTGTGATTGCTTCCTGCTCCAAATATGGGTATTTCTTAGCTATCAGTGAGGCAACTTGAACCAGCAGCAGAGTATTTGACTGCGGTTGTTGTTCTTTCCATTTTAATGATTAATAGTTTCACTGGAACTCATAATATTTCTGTTTGGAATTCAGTTGAGCTGTCTCTGGTGATTGTTAGAATCCGGGCCATCCTAAGCAGGGGAAGGGGAAGTGGAGTGATGAAATGCAAAGCAAAACTCCTGGGCTTTCGTAGCTGAGGTTTATGTTTCATTTTACTGCCTTTTGCTGGAAGCAGTAGGAACAGTTGCTATTAAGTATTTATGATATTTTTGTAAACAACATCCTAAAATGGAAGTGAATAATATATATATATTCTCTAAGCCAAAGTTTTTCCTTTAATCTTTGGATATTTATTGAAGGGAAAAAAAAATCTCAGTTTTTTTCTGACATTTGGTTTTGGTATTTAAAATTTCTTTTTAAAGATCATGTTTTTTTCAGAAACATAGGGTGAGATTAAAAAAAAAATTTGTTTTTGGTAGCATGTATGCTTTTTTTTTCCTCATGATAAACAGGGCTTTTCAGGGAAAACATGCAATTTAGTTCTATCCCATATAAGAATAGCCAGTGGAAAGGCCAAAACTAAGTGCAGAATAGTAACAGAGATATAAGTATTTTAGGAGTTTTACATATGTATTTATTTTCAGGAAAAAATTTCAATGTAAAATTAGTAAATATTTTTGGAGATGGATTCAAGGTACATATTGCACAACTGTAATTTGTTTTAAAATATAGGAAAATGTATTGACAATGCAAAAGGGAGGATAATTTGACCCTGTAAAAAAAGTATGCTGTTCTGTGGTTAGTTGTTCAGTTGTGTCTGATTCTTTGTGAGGCCATGGACTGTAGCCCGCCAGGCTCCTCTGCCATGGGAATTCTCCAGGCAAGAATACTGGAGTGGGTTGCCATAACCTCCTCCAGGTGATCTTCCCAACTCAGGGATGGAACCCACATCTACTGCATTACAGGAAGATTCTTCACCATCTGAGTCACCAGGGGAGCCCAAGAATATTGGAGTGTGTACCTCCACTCCCTTCTCCAGGGGAACTTCCTGACCCAGGATTGAACTGGTGTTCCCTGCGTTGCAGGCGGATTCTTTACCAGCTGAGCTACTAGTGAAGCCCGTGAAAAAAAGTGTATTGTATTTTAAATAGAATTTTATTGTACTTGGGAATTTTAAGTTATTTTTATAATTATACTGAAGGAGAGAAGACCTCTGTGGGTTTAGCCCCTTTGGAATTATTTTCTTTCTATCAAAGGATTAATTCAAAATTCTCCTGGTGATTAATTGGCATCTGAAAACTCTCTTTTTGTGGGTTATGACTACAGATTTCTCCTTCAAGAAATTGAGTAGTTGATTATTGGAGGAGATGAAGTTGTTGTTATATTTATTTATTCAGTTTCATTTTTAAAATTTGTATTAAGGAAACTTTTGAATGGGGTTCTCCAGGCAGGAATACTGGAGTCAGTTGCCATGATTATGTTCTTTGCAGTCAAAGATGAGAAGTTCTATATAGTCAGCAAAAACAAACCTGGATCTGACTGTGGCTCAGATCCTGAGCTCCTTATTGAAAAATTCAGGCTTAAATCAAAGAAAGTAGGGAAAACCCTTAGGCCATTCAGATATGACCTAAATCAAATCCCTTATGATTATATAGTGGAAGTGACAGATGGATTCAAGGGATTACGTCTGGTAGACAGAATGCCTGAAGAGCTATGGACGGAGGTTCATAACATTGTACAGGAGACTGAGCCAAATCCAAGAGAAAAGAAAAACAAACAAAGAAATGCAAGAAGGCATTGTGGTTATCTGGGGAGACTTTATAAAATGCTGAGGAAAGAAGAGAAGTGAAAGGCAAAGGAGAAAGGGAAAGATATACCTAACTGAATAGAGTTCCAGAGAATAGAGAGGAGAGATAAGAAGGCCTTCCTAAATGAACAATGCAAAGAAATGGAGGAAAACAATAGAATAGGAAAGACTAGAGATCTCTTCAAGAAAATTGGAGGTATCAAGGGAACATTTCATATAAGGATGGACATGATAAAGGACAGAAATGGTAAGGACCTAACAGAAGCAGAAGAGATTAAGAAGAGGTGGCAAGAATATACAGAGCTATACAAGAAAGGTCTTCAGGACCCAGAAGGTCTCACTCACCTAGAGCCAGACATCCTGGAGTGTGAAGTCAGGTGGGCTTTAGGAAACATTACTATGAACAAAGCTAGTGGAGGTGATGGAATTCCGATTGAGCTATTTCATGTTCTAAAAGATGATGCTGTTAAAGTGTGGCACTCAATAGGTCAGCAAATTTGGAAAACTCAGCAGTGGCCACAAGACTGGAAAAGATCAGTTTTTCTTCCAATCCCAAAGAAGGACAATGCCAAAGAATATTCAAATTACCATACAATTGTGCTCATTAAGGCAATGCTCAAGGCAATGCTCAAAATCCTTCAAGCTAGACTTCGACAGTTTGTGAACCGAGAACTTCCGGATATAAAAGCTGAGTTTAGAAAAGGCAGAGGAACCAGAGATCAAATTGCCAACGTTTGTTGGATCATGGAGAAAGCAAGAGAATTCCAGAAAAGCATCTACTTCTGCTTCATTGAGTACACTGAAGCCTTTGACTGTGTGGATTGCAACAAACTGTGGAAAATTCTTAAAAGAGATGGGAGTACCAGACAACCTTACCTGTCTTCTGAGAAACCTGTATGTGACTCAAGAAGCAACAGTTAGGAACGGAAATGGAACAATTGACTGGTTCCAAATTGGGAAAGGAGTATGTCAAGGCTGTATATTGTCACCCTGCTTATTTAACTTATATGCAGAGTACATTTTGCTTAATGCTGGGCTGGATGAATCACAAGCTGGAATCCAGATTGCTGAGAGAAATATTAACAACCTCAGATATGCAGATGATACCACTCTAGTGGCAGAAAGTAAAAAGCAATTAAAGAGCCTCTTGATGAGGTTGAAAGAGAAGAGTGAAAAAGTTGGCTTGAAACTCAGCCAAGAGTTTCAGAATACTGAGATTGTGACATCTGGTCCCATTGTATATGCATGTGCATGCTTGCTAAGTTGCTTCAGTCATGTCCAACTCTTTGTGACCCTATGGAGTGTAGCCTGCCAGGCTCCTCTATCCATGGGATTCTCCAGGCAAGAACACTGGAGTGGGCTGCCACTTCCTTCTCCAGGAGATCTTCCTGACCCAGGGATCGAACCTGTGTTTCTTAGGTCTTCTGCATTGACAGTCGGGTTCTTTTACCACTAGGACCACCTGGGAAGCCCCCTGGTCCCATTACTTCATGGCAAATAGAAAGGGAAAAAGTGGAAGCAATGACAGGTTTTATTTTCTTGGATTCCAAAATCTCAATAGACAACGACTGCTGCCATGAAATTAAAAGATGCTTTCTCCTTGCAAGGAAAGATTTGACAGACCTAGACAGAATATTAAAAAGCAGACATCAATTTGCTGACAAAGGTGCATCTAGTTAAAGCTATGATTTTTCCAGTAATCATGTATGGATGTGAGAGTTGGACCATGAAGAAGGCTGAGCACTGAAGAATTGATGCTTTCAAATTGTGGTGCTAGACAAGACTCTTGAGAGTTCATTGGACTGCAAGTAGATCAAACCACTCAGTTCTAAAGGAAATCAACCCTGAATATTCATTGGAAATACTGATGCTGAAGCTGAAGCTCCAGTACTTTGGCCACCTGATGGGAAGAGCCAGCTCATTGGAAAATACCAAAAATACTGAGAAAGACTGAAGGCAAAAGAAAAGGATGGCAGAAGATGAGATGGTTAGATAGCATCACCAACTCCGTGGACATGAATTTGAGCAAAATCTGGAAGACAATGGAAGACAGAGGAGCCTGGTGTGTTACAGTCCATTGGGTTGCAGAGTCAGACATTACTTAGTGACTGAACAACAACAAAGTTATGTTGAAAGACTTAGCTTGAAGTTAGAAATATTTGGGTTATTTTAGCCACCAATCATGAATGAAGCCTCTTGTGTTTCATCTGGAGGGAGCTGATGGGTATAGTTATCATCTCATTGTAGTTAAACTTCAGCTCTTTTGTCACAAAAGGAGGAGTAAGTGATCCTCAGGGAAGTCAGCCTCTGGGGAAACCTTGGTGGTGACTTGGCAAAGGAGGCACGTAGACATAGAGCACTGCAATCAAAGTTGCTCACACTAATGGTTGAGATTTTTATCATCATGATGGTAACTTGGGATTTATGCCTATTTTGTAGAAACTTAAAGCAATTCAAGTACTTTCTGTCTCTTCAAGGCAGAGACTGCACCATCTCTGATAATATACAAAAGCTGTATATTGGCCTCAAATTTGAATTATCCTTTATATTTAGAATACCATCTTATCTTTAAAAATTGTATATGGTATTTAAAACAAATATAATGTATCTATTTCAGGGTACAGAACAGAGAGAAGAGAATTTCTGTCTGTTCTTTATGGTTTACCAAACTAATGGATTACACTCTACTGTGGAGTGTTTTACACAAAGCGGAGCAGGAGACATGAAAGATGTGGGTTTGATCCCTGGGTAGGGAAGATGCCTTAGGGGAGGAAATGGCAACGCACTCCAGTATTCTTGCCTAGAGAATTCCATGGACAGAGGAGCCTGGTGGGCTACAGTCCATGGGGTCTCAAGGAGTCAGACATGACTGAACCACCAACACTAAGCAAATGGAAGAAATCAGAAAATTTAAATTGTTTAAATGTTTGGTGCACTGAAGGCAGAATATTTGCTAAATGGATTGATAATTTATTTTTCCTGTAGAATTTATTTAAATCCATCTGGACTTATTAATTGTCAGTATATTAATTTCCATGAAGTTAATCTTTACGTGAGAAAAATTGATAACATGAATTTCTTCTTTACTTTTCCTCCTTTCCCTGCCCACCAAAATCCAATGACTTAATTGGCCTGGTTCCCTTATTATATAAGATATCACCTTTTCTTAATGTATAGTTTGTTTGTAATTGACTTCCTAATCGGCAAGGATAGGAGTTTAATTTTGGAGCCTTCATTATAGTTTTTTTTTCATTTGTCTACAATTTTTAATGTGAAATTTATATACAGTGTAAAGAAACAATTGCATGAAATGAACTACACAAATCTTACGCATTCAGTGAGTTCTGACAGAGGCATGTACTTGTGTTCAAAAGCCTGATCAAGATATAGAACATTACTTTCATCCTAGAAAGTTCCTTCATGGTTCCTCTTAGTCAGTCTTTGCCCTCTCCACCCCCGAGGCAGCTGCTGTTCTATTTTTTTCCAGCAGAGTTTAGTTAAGCCTGTTGTGGAACTTCATATAAATGAAATCATATAGTATATACTCATCTATATAAGGCTCCTTTCACTTAGCAGAGGATTTCTGAGATTCATCTGCCTGTTATGTATACTTGGAGTTTGTTATCTTTTATTCCATTGTATGACTGTAGCATAGTTTGCTAAATTGTTCTCCTATAGATAGACACCTAAACTGTTTATATTTGGGGGTATTGTGAATAAAGCTGCTGATAACATTCATGCAGAATTCTTTTTGTGGGCACATATTTTCATTTTTCTCAGGCAAATACCTAGGAGTGCAGTTTCTGGCCTGCCTATAGGATAGCCATATGTTTAGTTGTGTAATGTGCACATAAAAAGAATTTTTTTTAACATCATTAGTCATCAAGGAGGCGTAGTTTAAAATCACAAGAAGATACCACTACATTCCCACCAAAATGGATAAAGTTTAAAAGACTGACAACACAAATGTTGGTGAGGATGTAGAACAACAGGAAGTTTCATGTATTATTGGAGCGACTCCAACAATTTAATCACTCTGGAAAAAGTTCTAACAGTTTTCATTATAGTTTTTATAAAAAGAAGAAACACGGTAGTAGTTATAACTTTTATAATCTTGAAAACAAGGAACTGTAAAAGGCCTTTGTTGTGAACATATTAACAAATAACAAATTTTCTAGAATTTGATTCAGAAAATCATTTTAATGTTCTATTTTAATTTGGAGGGAAATGCATCATCAAAATTTTTGGATTTCTATCCAGGGAAATGATACATAACTTTTTTTTTTTTTTTGCATAACATTTTTTATACCATTGGTTTAACCTCCACTCTTAATTAGCACATATGAAGGTTTAGAATTCATTATCTGAAGGCGGTACTAATGAAAAATTTTTTGTCTTTTTCACCCTTCTTCTCCTAAACCTAATGTATTCTTTCATTTATTCACTTAGTGAGTTCTTACTATGTTAGGGCATCATGTGAAGCTTGGAAGAGTGGACACAAACTTAAATAAGACAGTTTCTCTGTTCTAAAGGGGCTGGAGAGTGACAGTTCAGGTTTTTGGATTATGGTGGCGCCCTCCAAGAATTATTAAGTATGAGAATTTGGAAAAGGGAAATTTCAGTGAGTCATCCTGTATGATAAAAGTAATTCTATAATGCAATTTGTGGTAAAATGCCAATATGCTTAAAATTGACAGAAAGGTGAAATAAGTTGGGTTATGTAAAGTCATGGGAGGCTCTTTATGGTGGGATCTGAACTGCACTGACAATTAGAATAGATTACTTAATTAATAGAATTAATTAGAACCTCAGAAACAGCTTAGGCTGAGTGGCTGAAGCACAGGAGAGTTTGGCCTGGATTGTGGAGTGATGTGAGGGATAAACATTGGTAGGCAGGCTGGGTCAAGATTATGGAGATCGTCCAATGTTTGGATGGTGAATTGGCACTTTTTGCATAAATAATTGAGGAACTGTGGAAAATTCATTTAGAGCCTGAAATTTATAAGAAAGCAGTGGAAATTCAGGTAGGATATTCCTATGGTAATATATGGGATGATTTGGAAGATGAAAAGCTGTATTATAGGTCTCTTGCAGTAGTGCTTGTGAAACCCAATATAGAGAAGACAAAATGAGACTGGAAACAGGAAGACCTGAGTGCGAGTTCCAGCTCTGCCAGTGTCTAGCCATGTGACCCTCTGTGTGTCCTATAATGTAATCTTTTCTCAGTTTTAAAACTCCCATTACTCAAATGAGGATAATGATATCTATGTCATTGGGTTGTTTTGTGAATTACATGAGATAATGATTAAGAATGATCTAACTCAGAAGGGCTGGATTTTAAAACATGTGATAGGAAGCTAGGAATGGCAAGAAGCTAGGACCATGTAGGATGGGGTTATTGATCCTTCTGTAGGGCAGTCCACTTAGAGAGATTGTCAGTATTGTAAGTGATCAATGACTTTAGATCTAAAGAGGAGTGGCATTAGATGTGCAAGGATCAAATCTAGCAAAGGGTCGAAACAACAAGGATTTCAAGATGGTATAGCTTCCCAAAGTCAAGATCTGACTGTGCCTTAGTTCTAAATTCTCAGGATTCAGGTCTAGGGTTTCCCAGGTGGCACTAGTGGCAAAGAACCTGCCTGCCAGTGCAGGAATTGCAAGAAATGTGGGTTTGATCCCTGGGTCGGGAAGATCCCCTGGCGTAGGAAATGGCACCCCATCCCAGTATTCTTGGCTTCCCAGGTGGTGCTTCCCAGTGGTAAAGGACTCACCTGTCAGTGCAGGAGAGACAAGAGACTTGGATTTGATCCCTGGGTAGGGAAAATCTGCTGGAGGAGGGCATGGAAGCCCACTCCAGTATTCATGCCTGGAGAATCCCTTGGACTGAGGAGCCTGGCAGGCTATAGTGCATAGGGTTGCGGAGGGTCAGATATGACTGAAGCAACTCAGCACAGCCAGTATTCTTGCCTGGGAAATCCCGTGGACAGAGGAGCCTAGCAAGCTAAACAAAGAATCAGACATGACTCAGTGAGCACAGGTCTAGGACCCAGGGAACAGCTGAAAAAGTAGATTCAGAATTCCCATGACAAAAGCTATGTAGAACTTCAAGATTCTCCGTTCTTGTTGGGGAACTCATGGTGCTAATTAGTGATTCAGAGTAGAAATCTTACTTGGTTAAGGGGGAACCACACCCCAGGGGAGCACAGGTCATTAGGGCTTATTTCAGGCACTGGGATTGTAGGTCTTTCCCAATAAAACTAGGTCAAGGATGTCAAGGGAAAAGATTCATGGCCTGGTCAGAACTATGTCAGGAACAAGGTGGGGCTGAACCACTAGGTATAAAACTGTTGGCTCTTTCTGAGCCAGGCTCTGAAGACTCCAATGAATGTTACCTGGCAATTAGTTGCTGCTGTTAAAACTGTAATGGCAGTGAAACTAGAAATAAAATGGTAAATGTGGGAAGCTTTAAAAAATTAATAGAACCTGGGAGCTCACTGGATATAGGATGAAAAGGACAGAGGGGGGAGTCAAATACAACTTCCACTCCTGATAATGTGGCCGAGCATCTAGAAGCATTGAAAGTGAAAATTGTTTTCACAGAAGGGCCAGAGTGTTAGAGGACAGAGTGAAATTGGGCCTGGGAAGAAATCCCAGTGGGGAGTGTCACTGAGGGAAGTGGAAATCCAGAGAAATGTTCAAGCCAGAAAACTGTAGACTTGAGTCGTTCTCCAGCCTCTTGATCTATCTACTCTCCCACTGCCCACAGACACAAGGATTTTATTCTGTTTTTCACTTTAGGTTAACTTTAAAATCTTAGAATGTTACACATTTATTTTTGGTTTATTGGAAAGGCAATTATAGGACTTTTATTTGAAGATGAAATTTTATTCAAGCTAGTGAAAGGTTGTTGTTGAATCACGCGAATACACCGGGATTCTTGGCCCCCAGAGGAGAAGAATTTAATCTGGGGCCAAAGACGAGGCTTGATCGCTCAGAGCTTTTGTGTAATAAAGTTTTATTAAAGTATAAAGGAGATAGAGAAAGCTTCTGACATAGGCATCAGAAGGGGGCAGAAAGAGTACCCCCCTGCTAGTCTTCAGCTGGATGTTATATAGTCACTAGCAGTCTGTTAATGAAAGAAAGGAATGTCTTAAAATTCAGAATGGCACCAGGCCCCTCACCCATAAGATGCATTTTGGGATAATCTTGGCACCAAATGGTTTATCCTGGGCCATAAAATGATTAACTTGAATCTTGAAGAAGGGCAGACCACTATACAAATAGTTTCATTTACATAGATTGAGGAACAGTATCTGAGTATAACATACTGGTTTGTCAAGTAGATTCTGGGCCAAGAGGCGGAACTGACTTGGAGACAGAGTTTGGGGTAAAGGCATAGTATATTAGCATAGCTTAAGACAAACATTTCCATAAGAAAAAGGCATTGGTTATCTCTAGGCTCAAGAATAGCTAACTTCAGGAGAAACCAGGTGTCATTATGGCAACACAGTATTTTAAGAGAAACCTCCCTTTAAATTTGTATAGAGAAGGAAAAAATATTGCTAGTTTGTTTCCTCCTGCCTCTTAAGAGAGATAAAAATGTCTGACACTTGCAGGCTATTTCCTCCATTTGGAGACCCCTGGCCTTCCTGCCTGTTACCCCCTCATTTTCATAGACTCCAGTCCCCAGGTCCTGGTCTACAAAGACTGTGAAAACTTTGTCCTTTCTTCCTCCTTGAGAATTTCAGACCCCTCTCTCCTTGGGGACCCCTAGATTTCCTATCAACCTGCCTAGGAAATGACTCTCTCACTAGGATAGGTCAGACTAGCCTGTGAATACCACGTACTTTCCAATGCAGTGTTTCATTATGCAGTGCTGGGGAAGAGAACATTGAAAATAGAACAAAACCATGATTAGTGAATAATAGGGGGAGAATAAAAAGCAAAATAATCTGTGCAAAACCTCCCTCCTCTTTTTTTTCCTCTCTAAAAACAAGGCCATTGCAGTTGGTTCCACAAATTTTTTTGATACAGTACCTCAGAAAGTATTAAGCAGAAGAGATGAATCAGTTGTGGAGCTGGCTTTATAAATAACACCTGATCCAGAAGAATTAAGAACACTACATCCTAGGTGATGGCAGCAAATGCTAAAGTTCCTAAGTACGTAATGGGAAAATAAGAGAGCCTAAACAGGAAGAACATGGTCACTCAGACGTGTAGAAAATTTAAATGAAACTGTAATAGATTGTTTATAAAGGGAAAAAAGTGCAATATACATTTCAAAAGGTAACTTCATTCATAGTGCTGGGAATATAAGATTCATTTGACCTTTGGAGCCAAGTTGTTTTCCTCAGCCATATCTATTGTTGTTATTGTTATTTTTAAAAAGTATCTAAGGAAGATGTCTTAACTATGTTTGAATGGAATGAGAAGACATTGCAAAATCATTTTCTCTACAGGAAAATCATTTTCGTAGAAGAGGATACCTAATAAACTACCCGATAAGACTTTAGCTTAAATACTTTTGGCAGGTTCTGCTACAGAAGTTGACTGCTTAGTTGTGGAATCTCTATTTATAAAATCATGGCCGGATGAAAAACCTAAAGTCTGAGCTAACTGTGAAGATATATTCATAGGAAAACAACCCGAACTGGTACAACTTACGCAAAATTGGAAGTCAGTTTCTAGGACTCCTTTTAAAAAGGGACAGGCTGTAATGTGAGGCCCACTGTATGTCAGATTCTCCTGGGCTTCAGTTTATCCAAGAATCGTTAGTATTAAATGTAGATGAGGTGTCTCTTTTCATAACATCCTTCACATTAATGATAGAAATGTTGGGACTGTATTTCCCTCTGCCTCCTTTTTTTTGTCTAGTACCTAATACAGTATTGGTAAGTAGACACTGCCCAATTTCCCATTTATCAGTGAATGAATAAATAAAATCTATGCTCCTTGAAAATATTTTTATAATATAGTTATGGTGTATTTAAGCATCAGAAAAATCAACTCATCTTTTTTTTTTAACCAGAGAATATTTTGAATTGTCTTTTGATTCTACATTATTTCATCCTTTTGTTTATATTCTGCTGTATTAAGACTTTTGGTTACAAGTGACGAAAACCAAGTGTATAGTAGCTTAAGGGAAAGGAAAAGAAAGTTATTGGCTTATCTAAATAACTGGTGGTCCAGAGGAGGAAATTACCCCAGGTGCAGTTGGATCCAGGGTACCAATCCACTCCTAAGGTCTTCTCCCTTTCTAAGTTTTGCCTATGATTCTGTTTGTCTCTGGAGAAGGCAGTGGCAACCCACTCCAGTACTCTTGCCTGGAAAATCCCATGGACAGATGAGCCTGGTAGGCTGCAGTCCATGGGGTCGCTAAGGGTCCCACTGAGCAACTTCACTTTCACTTTTCACTTTCATGCATTGGAGAAGGAAATGGCAGCCCACTCCAGTGTTCTTGCCTGGAGAATCCCAGGGATGGGGGAGCCTAGTGGGCTGCCGTCTATGGGGTCGCACAGAGTCGGACACGACTGAAGCGACTTAGCAGCAGCAGCATCTGTTTGCCTCATTCACTCCTTGCTTTGTTGATCATCAGAGGAAAGTTAATTGCCAAAGGTTTCAGCTTCCATGGGCCTCAGTTAGCAAGCCCATTGTCTCAGCATCAGTTTATTCTATCCCAGTTAAGGACTCTGATTGACTCAGCTGGGTCAAGTGCTCATTCTTATAATAGATAACATAGTCAACAGACATATTTGGGCCAGCCTGAATAACATGCTCACTCCCATGGTGGAAGGTTGGGAACAAGGTGCGGAAAGAGAAGGTGTCATGATTGATAGCCTCACCAGAACCACATGGAATAAAGAACAGTTTTTCCAGTAGAAAGGCAACACTGTTTATAGATATGTAAGGATGAAAAAATGTTAAGGATAGGGAAGAAAAATCAATAGCTATGACAGTCCACTATATTAAAATATATTTAAAATATTTTTAACATATTCTAATAAGGTACTTCATTTCTTCCTAATTCCAATTAACTAAAAAATACCAATAGAAAGTTCACTTTAAAATATTCATTTAATTTACTGAAATTTTATAATCTTGACATCTTTTGTGCAATGGTCTATTTGTATTTGCATGATAATTTTACTTAATATTATTCTTTTCTTTTTCATTATTTGGTGGGGATTGTAGTATAAGGAAATAAAATCCATTTTTGATAAATGATTACAACTGTGATATATTGTGAGAAAACTTCAGTGGTAGTATTAGGTTGCATCGCCAAAGTTAAGTGTCAAATGTTTATTTCTTAACATTAATCTTTTGGGCTACAAAACAAGATAAACTTTTAGAGGCTCACTTGTTTGTGAAAGTAAATTCGGTTAAGTAGGACATTGAAAAGGGGGATAAAATGGTAAGATTTATCATTAAATGTACCATCAGTGTAAATCCCATAATTTTAATGCACTTTTAATGTAAAGTCTGTTGTTCATCCATTAAGAAAGCATTAAATGATTATTCTGAGTTTGTGCTGAACAAAAGAAAAAGAAGGAGAGGCATATAAATTTTTGTTTTGTATCACAGTCCAGTTTGGGGCATATTTTTATGTTATAGTGAGAAAGGAAGACCTGCTAATATGATTTATTATGAAAATTACAATTATAACAGGAGGAAGAACTTTAAATGTCATTTCAGTATTTTGTTTCACAATTTGTGATATGGG
Organism: Bubalus bubalis; assembly: GCF_019923935.1. Lineage (NCBI taxonomy): Eukaryota > Metazoa > Chordata > Mammalia > Artiodactyla > Bovidae > Bubalus > Bubalus bubalis. The sequence goes on from NC_059163.1 coordinate 22,791,895, forward strand.
CATAATTTTACTAACATTATACTCAGAACTGCTCATCTGTTATGTTTGGAGCAGAGAAGAGTAGAAGGCAATGATTGTAACTTACATTCTTCACTAGATTTATTAGAGTAGAAGTTTGTTTAGAATTTATCACTTGTGCTTATATTACCCAAAGGGAGAAAGAATCCATATTTAGAAATGGGTCATGCTGTATTGAGCAACTGGCATTTTGAAGCTCCAAGCATTTAAAAAAAACAAACACAACCAAACATGTGACTGCAAGTTATAATTGTTTTCATTGAATCATTACCTCTTAAAGAAAAATATATTTGGTAGGATGTTTTACAGCTAGAGAGAAAATAAAAATTGTATCTAAATATTAAAAGGTAAAAAGCAAACAGGAAAAGATTGTGAGAAACATCTTTCCATTTGTTTTAGTTTCTTATTTTGTGTACATGTGTAGCTAATTACTAAATCTTTATTTTTTGGGGAGCTCTTTTTGGGAACTAATATTCTTCACTGATTTTTCCTTATGAGATTTAAACTTGGACTCCTTCATATTTGGGATGAACTCCTGCTGTGCTTAAAGACTTTCAGTGAGTCAGAAAAAAACAGATTATATTTTTCAGACCTTTTTATTATCCTTACTGATATTTTCTGGCATGCCGTATGTCATGCAAATTAACAGTTTCTATTTGTTAAGGATACACTGAGGGTACTTGTAAATTATCTATAATGTTCTGTTGTATGTGATGTTATTTACTCAAAGTCAGTATTAGAAAATTATTGCTAGAATGAATATTTTGAATTTTGAATAACGTTGAAAATGTTTGAGATGTTTGGGTAGCATATTGAATTTAAGGGTGAAGAAATAATCCAGTTTGGGGGAAAATTTTTTTTATTTAGAACTGACCTTTAAAAAGGAAGTCACAGAGGAAACCATTCAATGGGATTTAATCTCATTTTTCTCTTCCACATATCCTATCTAAAAATTAACCCTCTTTTTAAAAGAAGGTGCGTATCTTAAATTTGTTTCTTTTTTGTATTTGGCTCAATGCCTTATTAGTGCCATTGGGTACCACAATTTGAACTGTACAAATAAATTTTCCTTTCCTTGTATGTGACCAAAGATGTGATTTGAAAAGCTCTTTAATTTTAAATATGTTTAACTGTCCATTGTTACACACCCTGTTTATTTGTCTTATAGTCAAGATGCTTGTTTTTTACTAGAAAGTTTTGCATTTACTCAGTTAATGCAATAAATATGAACTAAGCAGCTGCTGTTTATAACATTGTGCTATATACTTTTTATATTAGATTGGTTTTAAATATGAGGTATTATCATTCATTAAAAAAAGTGTTTGCCTAGTTTCATGTGGAATGGGCTCTATTCTATTTTCCAAATATAGTATCCTTACCATCACCATTTAGAAATTGGAAAAAATATACATTTAAAAAAATCTGTCTTGATGTATATTAGTTGTAGGAAGTGGCCTTTTGTTTATTTAAACTGTATTTTTTTTTTTTTGGAGAAATTAACAAGTTATATTTTTAATTTGCTTGTACCAGGCTCAACATACCAAACTCGAAACATCTCAGAATAATCCTTATTAAACTAGAATCCTCAGTTTTTTATTATGTATTTGATCAGGTACTAATTGCCATATTATAATCACTCTTTGAACAGCTGCTTTTTTTTTTTTTTAGTGTCTTTTGGTTTCTTGTTTGTTTGGTCTTCAAATCATAAGACCTAGATATTGCTCCCAAATTCAGTATAAACTTCCAAGACACTGTAGGTGCTGAGTAATATTTTGACTTTGTCACCTCATCTTAACTAATTTCATGCTAAATTTTATCTTGGATGCAGCCCAACTACAATTCTCCACTAATTAATCTCATTTTGTCTTCAATGCCAGGAGAAAAAGGCTAAAGCTATATTCATTGTATGCAGTTTTGGGGGCTATAATATGATTTACACTACTTCCTACATATTCGATATTTGTTATTATAGTATGTGTTCATTATGTAAACATATTCAGGAACTTACAGATCTCAATCAAAATGTGGTTTCATATGTATCTTTTAAAATAGCTAAGAAAGAAGAAATCAAGTCTGATGCTTTCTGGTTATTTCTGCTGTAAATGTTTCCTAGATTAATACTGTTAATGTACGTAGTTATTATTCAATAATTTTAAAGATCTGATCCTAACACTATAGATAAGCAAGATAAGAAATTGCCTTGTAGCCACTGGGATTCTTGGAAGAGTTGTGTCTCTGACTTAGCAGTGGTTCTTACATGGCCATAAGTCTTGCCAATTCTAGCTCCAATGTACATGTCTGCCCCCTTGTTGCTCTGTATGCAAATCTGGCCTCTAGTGAAATCCTGCAACCTAAGTACATGATGCTAGATGCAGAGTCAATTGAAATTAATTTGGACTATGCCTGGAATACCCAGGGTGAAACACTATTCTGGTACTTCATTCAAGTTCAACTTCAGGCAAGGGACAGCACAATGGAATCTACTTTCATCTCCTGCCAAACATCTGTAAGAGGCCAGCTGGCAGTATGGTCAGAGCTGACCCCTAAGGCTACATCCTGTCTTTCGGCTCACCAAAACTAACCCAGAGGAGGGCGTAAATAACCTTATCTTATCCTACCCCACTCCCTTGCCAAATAGAGAAATTCCATGTATCCATGTTTACAGAGTTCACTGAACTATTGAGAGTATTCTGATGGTCCAAATGGTGCAAATAACATATCAAAATTGTATGCAAACAGTTAGAAACAACAGAAAATAAGTAATTATAATTTGTAAGGCTAAATGCTCTTGTTCCCCCTGTAGTTTTATTCCAAACAACTCAGAAGAGGGGGATTACTTGGATTTTAATTTTCTTGTGATAATGTGCTTCAGGCTTTTTACCTTACATTTTTACAGTAGTTTTATTTATTTATAATTGTGCTGGGTCTTTTTTTGCCACACGAGTGCTTTCTCTAGTTGCAGTGAACAGAGGCAATCTCTTGTGGTGTGTGGGCTTCTCATCGTAGTGGCTTCTCCTGTTGGGGAGCGTGGTCTCTAGGCGCATGGGCTTCAGGAGTTGCAGAACTTGGTCTGAGTGGTTGCAGCCTGCAGACTCTAGAGCACAGGCTCGGTAGTTGTAACTCACCGGCTTAGTTGCATGGGATGTGGACTCTTCCCGGACCAGGGTTCAAACCCCTGTCCCCTGCATTGGGAAGTCCTATCATATGTTTCAAAGGCGGCATTCAAAACAAATGCATTTTAAATAGGACAGAAAGTTTTGATAATGAGAAAGGACTATGACTGTTATTATAGAGATTAAATATATAAAACCATCTTTAGGCATTTCACAATTTGGGACAATGAGCTGAAACATAGACCTTTTACACAAAGTAACAGAATTTAGAATTCTATATCTTTCGGGCTATTTTTTTATTATAGATTTTTTTTACTGATTTATAAACACAGGTCTTGCAGACAGTCTTGGATATACCATCAATTTCTCTGCCCAGACATCTCCCCACTGGAAGGTCACACTTTTACCTCCAACCCAGTCTGTACCCTGTGGGCTCAACTGTTGGTTAAAAACCTTTAACAACACTGTGGTTCACAAATACAGGAGGGAAAGAAACTAAGAAAAACAGTCACAGAGGCACAGACCTCCCTCAGGAAGACATGTAGGCAGAGACATTATTTTCCAACATTGGCATCTCATTTATGTAAAAACATAAATTCACTTTATTCTGCTTTATCTTAGTCCTTTTATGATTGTTGATTTGCTTACTAGACATTTTTAATATTCTCATTAATCAGTACGTTTGGTCTTTATTCTCTAAGCAGTTTTTTTTGGTTGTACTGCAAGTACAAAACAATGTGGTCCTCCTGGAAGGCTTGCACAGTATGAGATCCCATTTCTATACTCTAAGAGTTTGTGTTCTAATAGAGGGGATGATTCAGCACTCAAAACATTTTTCTGTAATGCTGATAAAGGTGTGCCTAAAATAACTAGAATAGTAAAAAGATTATCAGCTCTAAGACCAGTCAGTCTTCTCAATAGGATTTGGTTTCAAATAAATTCTTTCAAGAATTGTTGCCAGCCAAAATAGATTTGGGGGGTTTATGCTTTCTTTGGAAGGAATGATGCTAAAGCTGAAACTCCAGTACTTTGGCCACCTCATGTGAAGAGTTGACTCATTGGAAAAGACTCTGATGCTGGGAGGGATTGGGGGCAGGAGGAGAAGGGGATGACAGAGGACGAGATGGCTGAGTGGCATCACTGACTCGATGGACATGAGTCTGAGTGAACTCCGGGAGTTGGTGATGGACAGGGAGGCCTGGCATGCTGCGATTCATGGGGTTGCAAAGAGTCGGACACAACTGAGCGACTGAACTGAACTGAACTGATGCTTTCCTTTGACCTTCCATTTTCATGGCTCAGTTCTCACTTTTATCTCAGACTGGTCAAACCTAGAGCAATAATGCACCTATTTTGTTAACTGGAACCTTTTTAGCTTCTTACTCTTTTGGCAAAACTTTTGTATTCTGTTCCCTTCAGAGTCTTGTTATCTGAATTATGTCAAACAGTTTAAAGATGTTAGTGATTTGAGATTCTTTCTTTCCAAGAGGGCACATTAACTTTTGAGAGTGATCCTCAATTCTTAAATGAACACAAGTGCTTGCTCTTCAAAGGAGTGAGTGTTGATTATCGGAGATAGAATAGCAGACCAAGAGTTGTTGAGGCCCTGACAGTCTTTGGGTGACCGTGGAATCTCTTTGGTCATTTCGGAGTTTAAATAGATCTCACTCAGAATTTCTCAGTTACAGTATTTTACTCCTCAATCACTATGTGAAAAGTGGATTCTCTGGGAAATGACCCTAAAAAGTACAAGTGTACCCTCTTTCAGAGGGGCATATTTAGCAACAAAAATTCCATGGTTTGACCCGCTGATTTTTAGAGTCTGACAATTTATATTTCTACTGTTATTAAAGAAAGCAGGGAAAGCATTTCTATATCCTGCCACCATCCTTCCTTCCTGTTTTAGTTATGAGGAGGAGACGCTAGAAACTACTGTACATCGACTGTCCTTAACTTCCAGCAAGAAAGGAATGTCTTTCAAAGATCATCTGGAACTTGTCTGCCTTTGCTAATGTAGCGCAGAGCAGTTCTAAAAATAAAGGCAGGATTGTTGAGTCCATGAGGAGCAGCTTATTTCATCACTGTTGTTTTTCACTTGTAGCCTTGTGCCTTGTATGGTGGTTTCTGTCTCTCAGAACACGCTAAGAAGAGCTGTTCTGTTCCTGTGCTCTGGGAATGCTAGAGAAGAGAGTCTGTGCTTTTGAGAATAATATTTGGCTCATACAAGGGGCCTGTGTTCTGCAAGTGTGATGTTTGATGCATATAAGGAGGATTAGCATCCATGGGAATTGAGGCAGAGAAATTGAATAGAAATGCCCGAGTCAAATAAAGAAGTGTTTATTTATTGATATTATGTTGAATCTTTTAATAGAAAATGTTAAATTAGCATAATTAAATAGGAGGTCTGATTTTGCTATCTTGTTTTTGCTTGATGGGAAAGTTAGCGTTGATTTTATGGCTATTGAGAAATTTTAGTTATCTTTTCATATCCAAGGCTCCCAGACTTTGAAGCAACAACTCCTTTTATCTGTGCTTATCTGTATTTATTCTAATCAAATAAGCATTCCTACAGAATGCAGTCTTGAAATATATACTAAAAGATGACACAGAAATTTCATAAGAGCTTGGTAGCTGTATATGTGGCTAATAAATTTTCTCTGCCATTTATTGTAAAGGGAGGACCGCAGATTATTAGTAATCTTATGATTCATTTTACATATTATGATTTAGTTACATATCTTGGTCTTCTTTTTTATTTCCTTTTTAGATACTAGCTCAGTCATGCACTGAAATCCTGGAATTGCGGCCCTCGAGTGTCTGTGTGGGGCGTAAGTAGTTAGAATTTAAAAATACCTTGTAAGAAATTGTACTTTTTTTCCTAGTTAAAATATATGGTTTGAAACTCATGTTGGAAAGAGAATAGCAAAATTAATTTTTTGGCATCTTTTTCTGCAAGAATTTTTAAATAATTCCTTGAAATATTTCTATTTTAAATTCAAATTTTTAAGATTGGAGTGTTATTTTAAATAATGAACATATTGTGTGACAGGCTTTTAAAATCTTCTGTATATTTAGTTCATGTTTGAGACCTTTCTTATGACAAGTAAAATAAAATAGGAAATTTTCTCTTTTATCTGATTATACAAACAGGCATGTATCTGTAGACTTTGAGCTCCATGCTTTTATGACCTGGCCAAAGTACGTCCCTGCCAGCTCACAGTGGATGGCAGGAAAGCAGCAGGTGGCTTGATCAGCTGGTGCTAAAAAACAGACTCAGGTTTTAGTACTTTCAAGCCATCCAACCCAAAGAGAGTGGGATTCTCTGTGGCCTATATAATTTCTTCAAGTTTTAACCTGGAGTTCATTTTAACCCAACTTTTCTTTCAAAAGTTAAATATTGGGCCTGGTGGCCTTCCACCTGCTGGACATGGGATGAAGTTCTACATCTTTTAGTGTTCTGTGTTCTTAGTTGCTCAGTCATGTCCTACTCTTTGCGACCCCATGGACTGTAGCCTGCCAAGCTCCTCTGTCCATGGCCATTCTCCAGGCAAGAATACTTGAGTGGGTAGCCATGCCCTCCTCTAGGGGATCTTCCCAACCCAGGGATTGAACCCAGGTCTCCTGCATTTCAGGCTGATTCTTTACCAGCTGAGCCGCTAGGGAAGCCCAAGAATACTGGAGTGGGTAGCCTATGCCTTCTCCAGGGGATCTTCCTGACATACGAATCAAACCAGGGACTCCTGCATTGCAGGCATCTTTGAGACCCACCCTTCCTTAATGATTATTGAGATGTTTAAGAGAAATAGTGCATTTGAACATTCTAGAGTGGGATGGTGTTCTTTGCATTTATAATTTGGCCTAATCCTTACAACACTATTCAGCAGTTTTATAATCCTGGATTCACAGATGGGGAAACTGAGACAGAAATATATTCAGTAGTTGCTATTAGTAAATGTCCTGTTAGATTCTTGTCTGTCTAACTCCAAAAGCTCATGTTCTTTTTCTGAGTCACATTTTACATTTCACTTGCACTTTATTGTAACTTATAAGAACATTCTTTACATTCAGTAACACACTGAATGAAGAGTGGCATGGCAGCATTTTCTTCCACAGCTAATTATTAGATATGTGTTAGATTATCTTGCGTAGGGGATCTCTGAAGAGGATTGAAAGTTAATTACTATTAAAAGAATTGACATATCTTCTTACAGCTAAGCAGCAAAGATATAAACATTTAAACTTTTCTTCTAACATATTATTTCACTCTCTAACATTTAGTGACTGCTCCTCTTACACAGAGTATGAGTCAAATCAACTTCTTTTACTAATTGGCCACAGATTATTATTAGTCCAAAATGCCTGACTTTTGATGAGTTACAAGTCTGTATGCAACAAATTAAAAGTAGGATTAGATATGTGAAGAAGCTGTTAAAGAACCTCTGTATGGGGTGTCATAGGTTAAAGAAAATACAACACACGACTGTTCTAAGAACGAGGTAAAATGAGGCATTAACTTCTTCACATTCTCATACCTCAGTACCTAAGACATCCCTACAGATATTTTCCTCAGGATAGAATTTGGGCAAGTTTGTACAGTATCTGTCTGGGATGACTGTTGTGCTTCAATTCTATTGGTCAATTACACTTCAATTCTTTTTGGTTATTATTGGAAAACACTTTGTTCAAAATGTAAAATAATGCATCTCTACCTGGCAGTGAAGGGTATCTCCACTGTATTTCATTGGAAGGTCTAAGAAAACTAGTAAGACCATGTCCTTTGTTATTAGTTGACCGAATAGTATTAAAAAATTCGTTGCACCTTGATGCTTTTGATTCAAGTGATGCTTTTTGTTGTTGTTCTTGAAAAGTAGCATTTACATTTTTTATTCTTCCTTTTACTTCTAGAGGAATTTCAAGTTGTTTTGAATGGAAGAGGATTCAACCTGGGGAGTCGGAAAGGCAGTGTTCTCTGTACTTACACTGTAAATGAAACATACACGATGGGTATGTGTCCATAATTTCCGTATTGCTTTAATATCTGTGCAGTATTTCAGCATGAAGTATTTTTCTCAGCTGAAACCAGCAGAGCTATATTTTTTTTAATCAGTAAAGAAAGGAAGTGCAATAATAATGCAAGTTGTAATAATAGTTACTTAATAGTTATTTAATAATGGCAACAGTTGTTCATAACTTATTAAATGCTGGACTGTATCTGAAGTATCTCATACAAATTATGGCCTTGTGGCTGAAAGAGTCATGTAACTTGTCTGTGATTACGCAACTAATACTGGGCAGAGCTGAGAGTTGAACCCAGTTTTTTCTCTGTGTGGACTATACTCACCCCCTGATTTAATTGTCTCTTTCTCCACATTTGTTTCTTGTTACTCTTGCTTGAAAGTCTACCTAGTCTTGGACTACTTTACTACTTATTACCTCATTTTATTGTCACTTTCTGTCTTTGTCTAATTTGCAAATAAGTTGTCAGCCAGTTTCCTGAGGACAGACTTCTTGCCTTAAAGATATGTCTCTAATGTCTCCCTGGTACATTATTTGTTGGTGATTATCATATTTAAGGAATTAAATTTCACTTTGCCTAGCTTGACTTTCAAAAAAGCAGATGAGTGCAACATTTTTAATCTTTATTCTGAGAAAAACTTCTCCTCTTTAAATAAATAGATCTTAATATTCTGGGCTTTTTGGGTCTCTTTTAAGACTTTTCTACTCGTTGGTGATTATATTGTTTTCTGAAATTTTATACTGTAAGGCAGATGCTGCAACTCTGTGAACTCTGGTAGAAATATTTTTTGAAAGGACCATCTACAATTTTGTTGTTTATCTGATTGTTATAAACTCTCCATTTAGCACAGCTTTGTCTGCATGCAAAGTAACTGCTCAATATGTTTGTTGAATTACAGTGTTAAGGGTCTCAGCATGGTAAATGGTATCATTAATTCCTATCTTTTCTATTAAAATCATCATTTTGGTAAGGAAAGGCAATAATATTTGTAACGAACTCTCTTGTTAGTAGGTTCTACAACTGAAGAGGAAAAATTATTTTAGTATTTTTATTTAGTAGTCATCTATATCTAAGCATTAACTTTACCTAACTTCTTTTGATTATGGGTTGGAGTTTATTGTAATAGAAACATATTTTATGTTTAGCTATATAAGATTAAATTTATTAAAATAAATCTCAAATAAATTGAGTCAGATTGTATTTTCATAATTTGCATTCTAAGATTATCTATCTGATCATGTAGCTTTTCTGAATATTTATAGTCTAGATCATTTTTCTCATATCTATGAAAATTGCAAGGCAACTTAAGTATTCTATAAAATGTATTTATATATTATTTGTTGTTGTTTAGTTGCTAAGTCGTGTCTGACTGTTTTGCAACCCCGTGGACTATAGCCCACCAGGCTCCTCTGTCTGTGGAATTTTCCAGGCAAGAGTACTGAAGTGGGTTGCCATTCCCTTATCCAGAGGATCTTCAGAGGATCCAGGGATCAAACCCTGCTCTCCTGCATTGGCAGGTGTATTCTTTACCACTGAGCCACCTAGGAAGCCTGTTTATATGTTATAGACCCAATTATTTTATTAAGCTCTTGAAATAAATTTATTATCCTTTGGATATTTATCTTTATCATTTTAAAATTCTGCTTTTAAAATATATATCATTTTTTCTTGAATGTCGAATATATTGACAAAGTTGAGAGAGAAAAGGTGATAATTTTATAGTATCTACAAACTATATGTGAATGTTATATAAAAAATCATAATTTATGATTTACCAGTACTGTATATCAATAAGGCATATAATCTCTATTTTTCATTCTGTGTTCCTTCTCTTCTTTCTTTAGATGAGTATCTTTTTGTTTTTTCATGCTGATGTATCTAATGCCCCACATTTGAACACTGATTGCTGTATCTCTTCATATCATTAATAAATCTGCATGAGATACATAAAGCCCCTTATTAATTCAATGGCATCTTATTTTCTAGATGAAAAGCCAGTAAGTGTGGAACAGAATTCTATGCTTTGTCCTGCTCCTACCCTGCATGAAGTTGGAGAGTAAGTGCTTCATTAAAACATTTAAAAACTTTTTAGCTACAAATTATAAGGAAATTGTGACCCAATTCGCAGTAGTTGTTTTATCTATTGTTGATATACAGATTGAACATGGAATAGTAAAACCTAGGCAAATCACTCTGGTTAGTACTTTATATGTTTCTTAGTAGATTTGAAATTGGTAAAGTCTTTTTTATCTTGTTTCTTAAATATTGATTAAAAGACTCTATAAATATTTATCTGGGTAGGTTGGAGATCTGTTGTTAGAGTCTTTAAATAGTAAAGCCATGGCCAGTGTTTTGAATTTTAGTGTATTGAATTTACACACACACACACAAATTTCAAAAGTGGGATTTTGACTAATTACTATAGTATTTAAATATTAAGATTGAAGAGCAAAAGGAATGTGGCTCAGTAAGGCACAACTTAGACTAGGAAATATTTGTTCTTTAAGTTGTGTCCCCGTCCTGTTAAGGTCTATATTTTTATGTTCTTTGGTGTGGCAATAAACCATGATACCTGGATAAACTAAAAGCTGTTTAGTTTAGAGGAAGGGCTATTATTTTAGTCACTTAAAATACACAGATAATTTTATCAGTATCTTAATATTTTCATCTGTGACTTTTCCCTCTGCTCTCTTTATTGTGCAGAAAATGACCATGAATAGTTCACATGTTCTGTTGTTCAACAGTTCGGTTCAGTTCAGTTCAGTCGCTCAGTCGAGTCCGACTTTTTGGGACCCCACGAATCGCAGCACGCCAGGCCTCCCTGTCCATCACCAACTCCCAGAGTTTACTCAGACTCATGTCCATCGAGTCAGTGATGCCATCCAGCCATCTCATCCTCTGTCATCCCCTTCTCCTCCTGCTCCCAATCCCTCCCAGCATCAGAGTCTTTTCCAATGAGTCAACTCTTCGTATGAGGTGGCCAAAGTACTGGAGTTTCCGCTTTAGCATCATTCCTTCCAAAGAAATCCCGGGGCTGATCTCCTTCAGAATGGACTGGTTGGATCTCCTTGCAGTCCAAGGGACTCTCAAGAGTCTTCTCCAACATTTAGGATAATGAATAGGATACAGTTCAGAGAGGGAGGATTATATTTTCCTTTGTGGAACCTAAGAAAGTTATTTTAGCAGTTTGAAGTTGACTTGAGCACTTGAATTATGTGGATACTTAAATATGCAGGATATCTATTGGACATTGGTTCTGGTCAACTGAGTGAACTGGAGTGGTATCAGCTTTCTATTTTAAATTGGTTATAAAGGGCTGTATAACTTATAAAAGCAAGACTATCAGAATCTTTTTTCTTTCTATAAAAAAGTATTTGTTTTCTTTGTTATATAATAATTTAGCATTACTGGTAACGTGCTTATATCAAATTAGACTGCTTTGGGATTTAAGGCCTGTCCATTTTACATTGAGCCATCTTTACCCCAAGGGCACAGTGGGGCTCAGTGTCTTTCTGAACAATACTGTCCTGTATTAACAATGGTAAATCTATTGCCTTAAAGTTTGGTCTTATTTTATTGAATCTCTGACTCCATATTGGTTCCCCTGATTGTTCCCCCAGTCTGCTTTCAGAGCTGTCCTCTCTATCTTAGTCATTGGCAGCTCCATCCTTTTTTGTTGTTCAGGTAATAAAAAAAAAAAAACTTTGAGTCATTATTGATCTCTTTGGAGAAGACTCTTGAGAGTCCCTTGGGCTGCAAGGAGATCCAACCAGTTCTTTCTGAAGGAGATCAGCCCTGGGATTTCTTTGGAAGGAATTTTGCTAAAGCTGAAACTCCAGTACTTTGGCCACCTCATGAGAAGAGTTGACTCATTGGAAAAGACTCTGATGCTGGGAGGGATTAAAGGCAGGAGGAGAAGGGGAGAACAGAGGATGAGATGGCTGGATGGCATCACTGACTTGATGGACGTGAGTCTGAGTGAACTCTGGGAGTTGGTGATGGACAGGGAGGCCTGGCGTGCTGCAATTCATGGGGTTGCAGAGTCGGACACAACTGAGTGACTGAACTGAACTGAACTGAACTGATGTAGGCCATCAGCAAATCTCAGCTCTGATTTCAAAATATATTCAGAATCCAGTCCTTCCCCACCACCTCCACTGATATATCCTAAACCAAGCCACTGTCAGTTCTTGGTTAGGTTATTAGCGTCTCAGAGACTCTTTCTGCTTCTGACTTTGGCAACAGTGATTCTATTAAAACAGATCAATTTATATCACCCCTTCACTTATCCTTGATAATGAGTTCTCCATTACACTGAAAGTCTAATCACTGCAGTCAGTGTTCTACAAGGTTCTACAGGATCTGGCCCTTGCTGCATCTCTGACTTTATCCTCTTTTGCCCCTTTGTTATGGGCACCCTGGCCTCTTTGCTCTTCGTTAACCATGTGAGCTTACTCCCACTCCAGCATCTTTTACACTTGCTGTTCTCGCTGCCTAAGAGGCTCCTCCCCTCTTGTCTCACTTGCCCAACTTCTTCAAGTTTTGTTTATATATTATCTTCTCAGTAAGCCCTTCCCAGTTACCCTATTTAATCATACAGTCTACTCCCTCCTTTGAGTCGAACACTCTCCATTTCCTTTTCTTGGTTTACTTTTTCTCCAAAGCATTTGTTTGTTTGTTATTGTGTCTCCTTCCTGCTAGAATGAATTTGTTTTGTTTCTTGGTGGACATGATGCTGGACACATAATAGATTTGTGAAATATTTGTTACATGTTTCTCAAACGTTTTGATTCATTATTTATGTATGGACTAAAATAGTGCATTTGGTTACTGGGTATTTTAGGTAGGAGAAAGATGATCAGAATTCTGTTTTGGGGGTCATACCATTTAAGAGAGCAGAAAACTAAGTTGGATTTTTCATAGTAATGACTAGTAAGGTAAGACAGCTTACTTTCTTCTCCAAAGTACTTATAAAATGCAATATGTCTGTTCTGTCCAACACTGAATTCGTTTTCTGTAGAACTTGCCTTGGGGCACAGTCCCCATTTGAATAGGCTGCCACACATACTGCCTGAATTTTTTAGTGATTTGTAGACAAATCTTCTTCTCAGCTTGCTTGTGGGTGAAATATTAATGTCAAAAGCCAGACAAATGATGGTTTCTTGTGCCTGATATTTATTATGTCTTATATGATTTTTAAAAAATATCAGGCTTGAGAAATCATCCTTTGTTTGGCTTTTGGATGTTACTATTTCACCTATAAGCTAGCTGAGAGTGTTTTGGAAGGAGATCTGTCTAAAATAATTTTTGCTTTCCTCTGTTTTGTATCAAGTACATGATACCACTGAGGCAAAATTGGAGAAGATTTTGTTTGTTACTGTGTTGGACATTTGGCGACATCATTGTGTGTTCCACTAAGTACTTTGCAAGTCATTTGGACCTTTCCTCTGCCTTGCATTTCCTTCAGATATTTTTGTAGGTGATGAGGCCTCTTATGAGATTGGATTAAAATCAACACCACTGAAACAGTTTAGCCTTGTAAGGTGACTGATGCTTTACTATGTTTGTCTAATTAGCTTTTGGCTGAGGATTCAAACCCATTAAGTCGCTAGTTAGTCCGTGTTTCAAATAAACACATCTGGCCCAACAATGAATGAAGGTTTTTCCTGTGTGAGGGTGACAGATGTGGTGATGGTTCCCCCTGTTCTCTCACTTAAATAATTAACAACATGCTGGTGAAGTAACCCTAGACAGACAGCCTCAAAGCCAGATGCACAGTCTCAGAGCTGGAGCCACGGACATGTGCCTCATCTCATTAGAGTGCTCGCTCAGTCCCTTTCTTATCTTTATGTTACTTCCTGAAATACATTTTCTTTGAGGATGATCCCTTTAAAAATCCAGGGCTCATGAATTTTGGTTTGAAAGAGGCTTCACATGAAGATGTTTTCTTGGCGACGGGAATTAAGAATGCAGCAGGGTAGCTAGGACATAAGTTTGCATTTGGAAATTGATGTCATAGAGAATCCCATGCATAGAGTAGCCTGGTGGGCTTACAGTCCATGGGGTTGCAACTGATGTGACTTTGCACGCATGTACAGCAGCGTGTCAGGGAGAAACCAAAAGTTAAAGCTATCTGGGCAAATCTTTTCCGGGTATATCATTGCTTAGTATTGCTGGAATGGGTCTTTAGAGTCCTTTCTTTGAGGGGATATCTGTGTATTACATTTCTTTGTTTGGTAGAGAATTTTACACCAAAATGCACAGATTCTTAGTCATTAAACAGAAAGAATGTAAAGGAGGTAGTTCTTTTCTATTTTTTTTCCCATTGGACACAATTTAATTTTAAAAAATGTCCTATGGTTAAACATATTGTCTTACCTAGAAAGATGTATAGATTGGAAGGTAGTTTCTGCCAGTGGTTTATTTGTACCAAAATGTCTTAAGTAGGAAGGGCTCTGTGAAGCCCTGCGGATCCCACCCTTTCGAGGGCAGTTGCCTTTCGAGTGGAATTTGCAGTGTCGCCATTCTCGCAGAACGGGCTTATTTGCTGACCCTTGTTTGGTAAGACATCAACAATAGCACAGCTGCTCTGCACTAGTTGAGATCTCAAACCTGTAATTTGGCAAGAAGAACAGAGCAAATTGGGTAAATATACATAAACACATTGTGAAGAAAGAAAAACAGAACAGAATGAACCAGAGCCTTATCCTACAGCTTGTTTGATAGAGATGATTTAAGGAGGCATATGGTATAGTTAAATGTGCTTTCAAAAACATTGGCCAGAATCTTCTGGCAAATATGAAATAAATATCTCAATCAGATGAAACTGATAGTATTAGTCCTCTTAAAAGGCTGTGCGGAAAGACAGTTGACAGAGTGTTTTGAGTAAGAGGAGGTGGGGCATCAGTGTATAGGGAAAATTTGAAGCAGCTGATACTGAAGGATCACGGAGATGCATGTGTGGCAGACTTGGGGTTAGAGCCTGACTTGGTGATAGAATCTTATTTTCTTCAGTGTTGTTATTTTTTCAGTATAATTAATTTTGCCTGGAATGAAATTGATTCCATTTCCCTTTCCTGGTTTGACAAATTCTGCCTTTAGCCTAGCTTCTCACATGAACAGTTTTAATATATTTGTATGGTTAGGTGAATTTTATCTTGTCAGTTTTTTTTTTTTTTTTGAGAAGGAGACTTCACACAATTTTTTAATCAGAAAAACTCTTTAAAAAGCACTCAAAACTGAGGTGATGAATTGGTCCTCAACAGGTGACGTGGCAGATGAGGTGGCTTTGCTGCACTGGTTTCCCACGTCCTCCCTTGTTCAGGGTCCAATCAGAGCCGTGCCATAGCTGCAGGGCCCCTGCTGAGCTCATGGTTGGACCGAAGACCTGAATTGTGTGACCTTAGCCACCTTGGCCATGGTTGTTCTCAGTATGTGTGCTGAGTCACTTCAGTCGTGTTCAACTCTTTGCGACCGCATGGACTGTAGCCCTCCAGGCTCCTCTGTCCATAGGATTCTCCAGGCAAGAACACTGGAGGGGGTTGCCATTCCCTTCTCCAGGGGATCTTCCCGACCCAGGGACCGAACCCATGTCTCCTGCATTGCAGGAGGAATCTTTACCGGCTAAGCCACCAGGGAAGCCCGTGGTTGAGTGCTTCCAAATAACAAGCTGGTTCTGAGCAAAGCCGTGGCCTGAGATGAACTCCTTATAGTAGGGGACCAGAGGATGGAGCATGCCCAGAAGCATCCACAGCACTCAGGCCCCATAGCAGACATTCTAGATGTGAATGTGTCCATCAGTGGGTTTCCTTCCAGTTGCCAGGACATTGGCCTGCCAGAGACACCAAGCTACAACCTTGACAGCCTCTTGTGCTGGGGTGAATGTCTGTAGGGGAGCTCAGCCACTCATTTCAAGAGCACTAGGTCACATGGTGGCCAATTGTTATACATTTTTATACATATGTTGTTGTTGTTTTTAGTCACTAAGTCATGTTGGACTCTTTTGTGACCACATGAACTGTAACCAGCCAGTGTCCTCTGCCCAGGGGATTTCCAAGGCAAGAATACTGGAGTGAGGTCCCATTTCCTTAGGGGATCTTCCCAACCCAGGGATGGACCCATGTCTCCTGCACTGGCAGCCAGAGCCACAGGGAAGCCCTGTAAATGTGATAAATTCACCTAATCTGCATTGAATCTTGATCCTAAATATGATTTTCAGTTCTGGAAATTACCTTTTAAGAGAAACAATAATTAATTCACGTACATCCAGGGGTGGCTAACAGAATGTGGTCAAGTATTAAAATGTTAAATAGGATGCAGTTAAAATACTGAAAAAGACATAATCTAGATGTGACACCTCAGCTTCCTTCAAACTTCAGGTCTGTTGTGTGAAAGATAGATTTGATTTATTCTGTATTGCTCCAAGAACAAGAGAAGAATGAAAGGTAAAGGGAGGCACATTTCAGCTCAGTATAAGGAAGAGTTCTGTAAAAATTAGAATCATTTAGTGAGTGTTTTGGTAACTAAAAGTGTTCCAGGAGGGACAGCCATGTGATGATACGGAAGATGTGGTAGTTCGGTCGCCAAGTTGTGTCCAGCTCTTTCAACCCCATGGACTGTAGCCTGCCAGACTCCTCTGTCCATGGGATTCTCTAGGCAAAAATGTTGGAGTGGGTTGCCATTTCCTTCTCCAAGGAATCTTCCTGAGCCAGGGATTGAACCCAGGTCTCCTGCATTGCAGGCAGATTCTTTACCAACTAAGCCTCTGGGGAAGTAAATATGTATTTAAATCCTCATATAGATCTACTTCTAAATTTTATATTATTAAAGATTTTACTATTATTAAGACATTTGACATTTTTGGATGAAAGACACTAAAAATCGAGTGATCTTTTCCAAGCATCATTTGAGCACTTTTAAAAAATACACAATGCAGTTAAAAAGGGGTTATTTTCAGTGTAATACTGAAAACATTTCCAATACAACTTTAGATGTGATCCAGTACTTCTCTGATACAGCATTTTTTTCTTCTAAAATCTAGCAGTCTTCCTGACTGCAGTGTATTTGTTTCAGTTTTATATAACTATATTGAGTATCTCAAAAAGAAATTATTTTATTTAATTATTTTATCCTTTTACCCTTTGAAGAAAATATTCTTAGATGAAACATTAATTTACATCTATATTCATAACTAGAAATTGAATCTTTATTCACAAATATGAAATTTGACTTTCAACTCATAATTTATTATGCATAAAGCTAACTTTTAAAAAACTCTTCAGAGTATTAAATAGTAGCACTTGGTTTCAAAATATCTTCAGTTGACATAATTTTAATAACTTTTTGAGTAGTTACCAGTTTAATTTTCAGTATATGCAAATTGGAGGTAAATTATTTATTTCAGCAAATGTCTTTCACAATTTTATTTAATTTTTTCATCTTTTTTAATGGATCATAAAATGGCAGTCTTTTATTGGTTCTGCATAAAGTAAACAGCAAATGAATACTTTGCAAATAGGTTACTGTGGATTGTCAACCATATTTCATGGAGTATGAAATTTGTCAGATCAGAGTAACCATAACATATGGCACTGAGCTGTTCTCCTGTTTTGGAATTTTCATACATCTTTAACATTAAATAAAAGCTCTGTGACTGTTAGGACCTTGAATTTTATTTACTTCATTAAATATCCCAATACTATTGAATAATTTGTCATGTGGAAAAAATTTAGTACATTTGAATTTAGTTTTATTGCTATTAATTTGAGAAGCAATTGACATTAAAACGCACTTCCAACAGTCTTTTTGTTAAGATGTTTAGGTTTCTTCTATCCTTCTACTTAAAAATATTCTGAGGATGGAGCAAAGAGAAAACGAACATTTGTATACAATTCTAAACAATGTAGCACCAATTTGTAGAAAACAAAGTTGAAAGAGTGGTGGGTTCTGAGCCCCACCTTCCCTTAACACCCAGAATTATCTGCATGGTGGGCCGGTCCTGTCTCAGAATGTTCTCCCTTATCTTTCCCGACTTCATAGTCCGACCTCCCTGGCTGTTTCTTCTCTGATGTCACCTGTGCTTCCTTTTCTTGTGGTTCCTTGTCAGTTTTCACCATGACTGGATTCCTAACCCATAAACTCGCCTTCTCAAAGGCTTCCTTTTCGTGCTGATGAGCTCCCAATCTCCAAACAAGATCTTTCCCTTAGCTTTAAGCCAATTATTCAGGTGTCTACTATCCAGATGTCACCTCACTCACTTGTATTTCCCCTAGGCACCTTAAACCTGAAGTTCCCAAATTAAACTCATGTACTTCCATTCAAACCTATTCCTTTCATGATTCCTATTCAAGATTACCCACCTTCCTGTGCAAGACAGAAACTCTGAAGTCATCTTTAACTACTCCCTTCTTCCTCACTTCCTGCATCCTATAAATGTCCAAGTCCTTTCTATTTTTAATTCCTTAATATCGCTCAGTTTTCATTTTTGCCCTACCCCCATTGACACTATTTGACTCAATTCTACTTTGGTTTTTATTTGAAATGCACTAAGAAATTCTTTAAAAAAAATTTTTTTTAATTAAGATAACATTGGTTTATAATATTATATATGCTTCATGTGTGCAATGTTAACTTTTGACTTCTGTATACACTACAGCGTGTTTACCACCAGAAGTCTAGTTTCCATCCGTTAGCATACAAGTAACTCCATTTATCCATTTCACCCTCCCCCTCTTTGGGAGTCATCAGTCTGTTCTCTGTATCTATGTGCTGCTTTTGTTTTGTTCGCTTGCTTTTATATTCCACATATGAGTGAAATCATACATACTTGTTTTTATCCATCTGATGTATTTCACTTAGTACTCTCAAGATCCATCCATGTTGTCATGATAACAAGATTCTATCTCCTTTAGGCTGAATACTATTCCATTGTACATGTACACTGTACATCTTTAGCCATTCATAGATCAGTGGACACTTAGGTTGCTTCCATATATTGGCAATTCTAAATAATGCTGCAGTTAACATCAAGGTGCATAAATCTTTTGAGTTAGTGTTTTTGCATTCTTTAGATAAATACCCAGAAGTGGAATAACTGGATTTTATGGTAGTTCCATTCTTTTTTTTTTTTTAGTTTAATTTTATTTTATTTTGGTAGTTCCATTCTTAACTTTTTAAGAAACCTCCATATTGTTTTTCAAAGTAGCTGCACCAATTTACATTCCTTCCAAGAGTGGAATACACCATGACTTTCTTAACTAGTCTTCTACTGTAGAAATTATTACTCTTCCAACTGTTACTCTACGATGCAACACATGTGATATTTGTAAAACACAATTATGACCAGATTTCTACCTGTCTTAGAAGTTCATAAGACTAATCCCAAACATCTAAATGTAGCATCCTGGGTTCTTCATGATCCTTATCCTATTCTCCTTTTCAGCTTCAAACCATATATTCTCACTGTCATATTCTGTGTTGCTGCCATATTGAATGACTTTTTAGTTCCTTGACTATTCTGTGTCTTTCTTATCTTCTAGCTTGTCAAATAGTGCTCCGTCTTTAGATTCCTTTCTCATCTTGTTTCCAACTAATTCTTGATCATTCTTCAGGATTCATCATAGAGATGACTTCCTGCAGGAAACCTTTGTTGATGCCCTCATGCAAGGCTGAGTTACTTGTATTTCCTACATTGTGCTCTAGTACCTTTCTGCTGGTACCTATTTTAGTTAATATCACATTCTACTGTAATTGTTTTATGTGACTTCTTTTCAGTTACATTGTAATTCGGTGTTTTACTTGTTTTTGCAGTCCTATTACCAAGCACATCCTTGCTTGGCCTATTGTAGGTAATTTATAAATATTAGAACAATAGACTGGCTGAGCGATTGATTGAACTTATTGGCAGACATTCAGAAATGAATTTGGAGTGTAGTTTTAAGTGTCAAGTTCAAGCACACAGTCTACACAGTTGTAATGTTGGGTTTTGTCAAGATAACATTTTGTAACAGGAAGGAAATAGCTCTGAAAAATTTCTTTAAATAAACTTGCATGATATTATATTCTAGGCATTTTTTGAACAATTTGGCTTTCTCTATTTTTATATGGAAGTAAGGGGAAGAGAAATTCTTTAAACAAAAAACTATTGGGCAATTATCTCATTGCTGCAATACATTCTTCAGTATTATCTATGTTGCTTTTTAACTTGGTATAAAAGTATCTTGATATTCTGAATAGTTTTTTTGACAAGTAGTCTGATGTTACAGTAATGTATAGAGTATCTGCTGCGTTCTAAGCACTGTGTTGGACATTTTGAGGACATTATTTTATCAAGCTTTTTTCCCCCAAACTCTGAAGTAGGTACAAGTATCCCCATTTTACAGATTAAGGAATGCAAGATTGAGAGTATAGTGACTAGGGTTCAAACCTAGAACTCCTGATTCCCCAACATGTGGGCAGAATCTGTCCTCTTTTACAATTTTATTTTATTCTTGGGACAAATAAAGATGAATTCTTGACTCACCTCTCACTGATGTGTGGAATTACATAAAAACAATGACTTTAATACATTTTTGTCCATAATTAAGTTTCTGTAACTTAGAGTATGAGTTCTACTGTTCTAAACATTACTAACCAGCAACAGAGGTTATATAGCAATCAGAATGAGAAATCCATAAATTCTAGCAGAATTACATAAAATATGGCAAAACATGATATGCATATATTGGAGTCTCAGGGCAAAGAAAGGTCAAGGTATTGAGTCTGGGTTAAAGGATGAGGTGGCTTTATCAATCTGTGTGCCGTCAATGAAGGGGCAGAGCTTTGGAAAAAGGTACCAACTCATAACAGTGCCATTCAGTTCAGTCGCTCAGTCACATCTGACTCTTTGTGACCCCATGGACTGCAGCACTCCAGGCTTCCTATCCATCACCAGCTCCTGAAGCTTGCTCAAACTCATGTCCATCGAGTTGATGATGCCATCCGACCATCTCATCCTCTGTCGTCCCCTTCTCCTTCTGCCTTCAATCTTTCCCAGCATCATGGTCTTTTCCAATAAGTCAGTTCTTCATATCAGGTGGCCAAAATATTGGAGTTTCAGCTTCAGCATCAGTCCTTCCAATGAATATTCAGGACTGATTTCCTTTAGGTTTGACTGGTTTGATCAAACAGTGCCATTATCATACCAATAATCTCAAAATATTTTTCTAAAGAAACAACAAAATGTAAAAGCAGAAATAACTTTTAGAGTATGTTTTTCATGCTTGCAACATTTCTGAAAAAAACTACCAGCAAATATATATCCATATAAAAATATACAGATATATTCACAAATAAGTATTTTATATAGTAACTGTTAGTTGCTCAGTCATGTCTGACTCTTTGCGACCACATGTACTATAGCCCTGCCAGGCTCCTCTGTCCATGGGATTCTCTAGGCAAGAATACTGGAGTGGGTTGCCATTTCCCTCTTCATTGTATAGTGAATGCCAATGTAATTAACCATGAGAAATAATATGAATGTTGTAAAAAGTTGGAGGAGTGACAGTTTTGCCAGTGAGCAAAAATTAGATATCAGACCCTAAAGCATTTATCGAGGATTAAGGTAATGTGCAATAGAAGTGAAAGCGTTTGACTACAGAGTCAAGAGAAGTCCAGTTTTGGGCAGGTTACCTTTTTAAGCTTTATGTTCCTTATTTGGAAAATGCAGATTATGGTACAGCCTCCCTCAGTGGATTGTTGTGAGAATTAAATGAGAAGACGAGTTAATGTGTTGGGTTTGACAGCTTATGGTGAACAATGTCAGATTCACAGTCTCCGAAGATTTAGCTTCGGGGCCAGGGACAAGGCTTGATCACTCAATAGCTTTTGTATAGCAGAGTTTTATTAAAGTATAAAAAGGGACATAGAAAGCTTCTGACATAGACATCAAAAGGGGGATGGAGAGTGCCCCCCTTGCTAGTCTAATGGAGGTCTTACATACTTTTACCAGACCCACTCCCACAACAGAGATCTTGACCCACTCCCACAGCATACATCTAAAGATAACAAGATTAGTCAGAAGGTCCTTGTTAAAGAGAGAAGCATGTCGTTGAGCAAGATACATCGTTAGTTATTATTGTTATATAATCCTTAGTACAGAGCTTAAGGAAAAACATAACCTTGAGTCATCAACTCTGGGCTTAAAGAAAAAAACATTTTATGTGACTAAGATGAAGGAATGTAGAAAAAACTGATTTGTCCTTTTCTCCTCCTGGAGAACTCCAGACCCCTTTTTCCTCCCCAAGGGCTTTGGATCCCTTTCTCCTCCTTGAGGGCCCCAGACTCCTTATCAACCTACCTAAGAATTAACTCTCTCAGGTTCATAGTAAGGAATCGACAAATGCCATCATTATTAATATTCTTGTTAATGGTAATAGTTTGATAATGCTACTACTGCTCTCAGGAAGGGGAAGGTTATATTGTTTCAACTGAGTCCATGTGTCCAAAGAATCATCAGGTGGATTTCCATGTCTGTGGAGACTTAACTCAGTTTTATTTCACCAACCACATGATACTGGACAGATTTTAGGAATAATATGCAGTTGTTTTGGTTGCCTACAAGAGCTCATCAGCATGCTATGGGAAACTATAGAAAAGAGTGAACTTTGTTGTAAAAATATCTTCTGTTTTTATTCCATTTAGATAATCATTAAATGTTTTGAATGTTTCCTTTGTTAATTAGAGAACTGGTTCATGTCTGGTGAGTTCTACCTGCCAGATTATGAACAATTTATGTCAATGTCTACTGAACCCTTCAAAGTTGAATCAATAAGATTATCTGCAACAATCACGCAATGTTATGACTCAAATAAATCTTGCCCAAAACCAAAACCATGCCTTCTGTGTCATATGCTTTCCGGATGCTTGCTTTAGAGTGTAGGAATTAAGATCTAGGAAATATTATTTTTGGATTCAACTATGCTTAGTCTTCAAAAAAGCAAAACAAAACAAGGCACTCAATTCTGCAGAATAAGCAAGTAATTTTAAATTTACCGTCTTAAATAAGCCACTTCTCATTCTGTGTTGGAAGTTCATAGAAGTTCAGTAAAGTTGACATAAACACTCTAAGTTCTTGCTTGTTTCTGGATTTAGTTAAACATATTTTTAAAAACAAAATGTTTTGAAGGGAATAATTTACAGGGAATATTTTTAATAGGAGTTATCCTGAATTTTGAAGAAGAGTTTAGCTAGAAGTTTACTAGTTTTATCTTTCCTGGATACTCTAGCACTGTAAAAACCCAAGCTACATATCACATTGAGAGAATAATAAAAAAGAAAAACACAATAAGAGCTTTCATTTCTTCAAGCCTCAGTGGTATTATGGAAAGAACTCGAAATTTGTAAGAATCCTGTCTTTACCACTTTGGACAAGGTAATTAGCATTTTGGGGCCTTATGTACCTCAGCTATAAAACTGTGAAACTCCTTACTTTAAGAGTTATAAGAATTAAATGAGATAATATCATAAAATGCCCAGGATAGCATCTGGCAGGAACTGAATAATACTTGTCATCTCTGCCATCATTATTGAAAATCTTACCAGTGGCTTGAGATTGCTTCTGTTTTATTCTAACTGTCTATAACTATAGTGTTTGACACACAATTCAAGGCCTAGAGTAGAACTCTAATAAATTTAATAAGATTCTACTAATCCAGAGTAATTAAGGCAAAGTTTCTGGCTCTTAATTCTTGGACTTTAGAGAATATTTTGTGAACACTGGAGCATGGTGTGGTATAGAAGCTAGATTAACAAAATGTTGCCTATTTCACTTTAGTGAATGGATAGCTTTGTTTTCTTGGTATACTGATTACTTTAATATACTTTGTAAACTCTTTTGGAAAAGAGCTGTTTCCTTTAAAATCTCCTTGTCACTATTCCCCCTTTGATATCTTCTTGTGGTGGTTTAGTCGCTAAGTCTTGTCTGGCTCTTGTGACCCCATGGACTTTAACCCACCAGGCTACTTTGTCCATGGGATTTCTCAGACAAGAATACTGGAGTGGGTTGCCATTTTCTTAAAGCTATGAAAAAAAAAAAAATTACCAACTGATCCCAATTAATGAATTACTATAATAAAACCTGAATTAATGAAATTTTAATTATTTTTAATTATAATTTGAAATCATATTTTCAAAATGAGAGCTATATTTTAATTATAGTAGTTCTCAGCAATGGACAAAAATTATTTCTCTCTTTTCTCTGCCTTTTTCAGGATATGTTAAAATCTTGGGTATTTGCAACAAATGCCTACAGATATTTACATGTATTATTTTTTCCATTCAGCTTATCTCTGTCTTTCATTATCACTTTCTCTGTATTTTATCTTCGAATGGTTGGTTATTTTTATATTCTTAAACAAAGATCTTGTAATAATTGGAAATCTACAGACAGGGAAAAGCGAAATGGGATGGAACGATTTTTCTCCTTTTTAAAAAGATTTTTGTGAACCTGAAAAATCTCAGCATTTTTCTGCATTAAGGAATTCTTCTAAATTAAATTTTTGTCCGAAAAATAGCATTTTTAAACTAAAAGGACCACTATAGGAATTTTTCATGTTTCTGTTTACATTAGTGCCTCTTTTGGAAACAATTGAATCACTTAAGGAATTTGCCTCTAGCTACTGAGTAAGGGCCGGGACTAAGAAAGAAAAAAGCTAACTGACCAGGCACTTGACTTTTAAAGTAGACTTTCTGGTTACTTTTGAATTATTTAAAGAAAGAAAAATCTCCCACAAAGCTCTACTTTTTAATTCATTGTTAATTATTGTTTCTTCATTTTCTTTCAGAACTCTTCATGTTTCAGTGAGTTTTAACGAAGGAAAGTCTGTCATCTCCAGTTCGCTAATAGTCACAGCCACAGAATGTGTAAGTCACAATTTGCATAAAGTTACCTTTTAAAAATAACTCTACCCAGAAATAATTTATGGTCTTTCAGTGTTGCTGCGTACTACAGTGAAGTACAACGGTAACCCTGAAGATCGTCGCGAGAAAACACTTGCCCTTGTAGACTGTTTTGCATTTTCCTTTACTTTCATTTTAAAAGGGATTTTAAGCGAGTATAGGTTGTGTTTTGATATTTATAAAATTGGAAAGTCATATCAGAATAAGGTAGGAGAATGATTTCCAAATGAAGCTATTTTTTTTATTAAAACAATAACTATAAAGAAAGTAGTGTCTTCTCTTAATGAAGGTTGCACTGTAGTATCTAAGACATTTATCATGTTTTTGAAATTATTAGTGCATCTCAATGAGTGAGCTTATTGTTTTGTCCATTTTAATATTGGTATTTTCGCATGAGTAAGGAATTTGATTTTGAAAGCTTGATAATATCTTGGCTTAAAACTATATTGAAGTTATAATTTAATTGAGGTGATAGTTTTGTATCATAGATCATAGTGAACCTAAAATGCAGTATTTTGATATGTAAACTCCATTGATAAGACAATGTTTTCCTTAATCTTTTTGGTTTAAGTCTTGATATTAGATTGTTGAACATGAAAACACAAAGCATTAAAAGGAACTGATCACATGGCTGTTGGTCTTATGATTGCATTTTCTTTGTAAAAAATAAATAAATCAGAGCAAAAAAAAAAAAAAAATTCCTGCCCTTCAAAAGACCAAAATCCCAAACCTAAACATTGTCCCACATCTCATGATTTCATGAGATGGTTTTACATTTTGATCTTTTACTTTGAGAGACATCTTTCCTACAGGAAAAAAAAAAAAGGCAACTTAATATTATCTGTATAGAGATAGTTTATTTCTTCTTGTAAGAAAACATTGCAGGGAAAACAGCATCCATATGGACTCTTGGGTCATTATTGAATTCCCTGGATACCTCTTTTTCAACACTTGTTTTCATTTTTTTTTTTTTAATAGCTAGGCCCTCCCCACCCCTACCACTGCCTTTTCATCTTCAATTCATGTTGCAATTTGTAGATTTTGTGGATGTTGCAGTTTATATATTTTCTGGTCCCTCAGGATGTGGTTGAGATTACAAACATTTGTGGTTTATGGTTTCTCAGTGTTCTCTCACTGAAATGGCATTATTTCTCCATCCCTCCTATTCTGCACCTCGAGCTTTTTTTTGTTTGTTTTGTTTTGTTTGTTTGTTTGTTTACCTCTCTTCCACTCAAATGTGGTTATAGGATCTTTATCTGGATCCTATAACCATACACAGTTTCCATGTACAGGGATGCTGAAGTTATATGACCTGTTTGGAATTTATAGGTTGTGTACTTCCTAGAAAGAGGAAGTCTTTCTAGGTCTTGCGTGTTTTCAGGGGAGTCAAGATCATGGCATCTGGTCCCATCACTTCATGGCAAATAGATGGGGAAAGAGTGGAAACAGTGATAGACTATTTTTTTAGGCTCCCAAATCACTGCAAATGGTGACTGCAGCCATGAAATTAAAAGATGAAGAAAAGTTATGACTAATCTAGACAGCATATTAAAAAGCAGAGACATTACTTTGCCAACCAATGTCTGTCTAGTCAAGGCAATGGTTTTTCTAGTAGTCATGTATGGATGTGAAAGTTGGACTATAAAGAAAGATGAGCGCTGAAGAATTGATGCTTTTGAACTGTAGTGTTGGAGAAGACTCTTGAGAGTCCCTTGGACTTCGAGGAGATCCAACCAGTCCATCCTAAAGGAAATCAGTCCTGAACATTCATTGGAAGGACTGATGCTGAAGCTGAAACTCCAATACTTTGGCCACCTGATGTGAAGAACTGACTCATTGGAAATAAGACCCTGATGCTGGGAAAGATTGAAGGTGGGAGGAGAATGGGACGTCAGAGGATGAGATGGTTGGATGGCATCACCAACTCAATGGACATGAATTTGAGTAAACTCCAGGAGTTGGTGATGGACAGGGAGGCCTGGTGTGCTGCAGTCCATAGGGTTGCAAAGAGTTGGACGTGACTGAGTGACTGAACTGAATGTGACTAGAGGTGGTTTAACAGTAAGGTGATTTCAGAAAAAAGGGACGCTAGTTGTATTGAAGATGGTGAGAGAGTGTGGGGACATGTT
The DNA here is from genome assembly GCF_019923935.1 of Bubalus bubalis. NCBI lineage: Eukaryota > Metazoa > Chordata > Mammalia > Artiodactyla > Bovidae > Bubalus > Bubalus bubalis. The sequence continues at coordinate 22,819,107 of NC_059163.1, forward strand.
GTAATATTAAACAAGGGATCTCAGTCATTTCCACTGAGAAGAGATTTGAGGGAAGACTTGAGGAAGGGGAGGGAGTAAGCCCTGAAGACCATGTGAGGGAACAGTGTTTATGTGGAGGGAGCAGCTAAAACAGAGCCTAAGGTGGGACTGTAGCTGGCTGGCTTAAAGAGGAACAGGCAGCCCATGTGCAGGGTAAAGGCAGTTAGGGGAGAAGGAGGCTTGAGATGAGTAGAAGAGAGTAGAGGGAGGGGAGAGATCATAGTGGGTTTTATAAGTCATTGTAAGGACTTGAGTTTTTCTTCTGAATGAAGCAGGGAGCCATTGGAAGGTGACATGGTTGTTGTTGTTCAATGCCAAGTCTTTCTGAGTCTTTGTGACCCCATGGACTGCAGCACGTCAGGCTACCCCATCCCTCACCATCTCTGGAGTTTGCCCAAGTTTATGTCCATTGAATCAGTGATACTATCCAACCATCTCATCCTCTGTCGCCGTCTTCTCCTTCTGCCTTCCATCTTTCCCAGCATCAGGTTCTTCTCCAGTGAGTCAGCTGTTCGCATCAGGTGGCCAGAGTATTGGAACTTCAGCTTCAATGTCAGTCCTTCCAAAGAATATTCAGGATTGATTTCCTTTAGGATTGACTGATTTGATCTTGCTGTCCAAGGGATTCTCAAGAGTATTCTCCAGCATCACAGTTCAAAAGCATCAATTCTTTGGAACTCTGCCTTCTTTATGATCCAACTCTCACATCCATACATGCCTACTGGAAAGACCATAGCTTTGATTATATGGACCTTTGTTGTCAAAGTGATGTCTTTGCTTTTTAATACATTCAGTTTGCATAGCTTGCCTTCCAAGAAGTAATCGTCTTCTAATTTCATGGCTGCAGTCACCATCCTCAGTGATGACATTGTATGACAGTGTTTGAAAAGGATTATTACTCACCAGGGTTCTTGGCCTCCTTCATCAATAGAAATTGATCAGAGGCTAGACAAGAAATTCAGGACAGGTTTTATTGGGGACCCTGTTGCAGCAAGGGGGAACGAGAACACACAAGAAGTTCCTCTGCTTTCCTGCTTGCTGGGCAGGGAGTTTGTCCCTTTTATGGGGTGAGGGTAGTGGTGTGTCCAGGGCTTGGGCCAGTGGGGTGGCTTAGGTGGTTGCCCACCCCTTAGGTGGTGTTGTGTGCAGGGGGCATGGGCAGTACCCTGCTTTTGTTCGGACTCTTCAGAAGTGGCAGTTCGGTTTTTTGGTCTCTTTGTATCTTTTGTCCAAAATTTGCCCTAACTGTGCATGCACACAGTTATTTTTAGTCCTTCACAGTTTCTTTGTATTTTGTTGTTGGAGGAGAGGCTTGCTACTGCTGCTAAGTCGCTTCAGTCATGTCCGACTCTGTGTGATCCCATAGACGGCAGCCCACCAGGCTCCCCCGTCCCTGGGATTCTCCAGGCAAGAACACTAGAGTGGGTTGCCATTTCCTTCTCCAATGCAGGAAAGTGAAAAGTGAAAGTGAAGTCGCTCAGTCGTGCCTGACTCTTAACGAGCCCATGGACTGCAGCCCACCAGGCTCCTCCGTCCATGGGATTTTCCAGGCAAGAGTACTGGAGTGGGGCGCCACTGCCTTCTCCGGAGGAGAGGCTTAGGTCCAAGCATTGCAGCACTGTGCAGCAGAGGGTCTTGGGTTCCATGTCTGTCTCAGGATCATTCTGGTTGGAGTAAAAACAATGGAAGGAAAGCTTAAAAATAGAACATTTAGATCAGATTATCAACAACCCAGAAAAAAAAGAGCTTAGAGTTCATCCTACAAGTCTGTGGTTCCTCAGCTTTAGTACACAGAGCTGTCATATTAAAAATGAATGAAGGAAAGAAAATGTTCTATGTTCATGAGAGGTTGAGCTTAACTCTGTAGAGACAAAGTTTAGAGTTTTTTCTTTCCAGTTTTATTAATATAATTGACATATAGCACTGTATAAGTTTAAGATGTACAACATAAGTATTTACTTAACATAACCATGGGATGATTCTTTTTTTTTCTCATTAGATTTAATCATTATTTTTATTCAAGCTCAAATATGTCTGGTTTTGTTGTTACTAAGTCATGTCCGACTCTTTGCAACCCCACGGACTGCAGCACGCCAGCCTCCCCTGTCCTTCACTCTCTCTTGGAGTTTGCTCATATTCATGTCCATTGAGTCAGTAATGCTATCTAACCATCTCATCCTCTGCTGCCCTCTTCTCCTTGTGGATGGTAGTAATATTACCATTTTATTGATATGGAAAGTGAGACTGGAGCTGATGAGAAAGGACCAGTGGATGTGTGCATTACATCTCTATTCAGAATAGAAGAGGACAGTGGGTAATACTCAGTTCAGTTCAGTTCAGTTCAGGTCGCTCAGTCGTGTCCAACTCTTTGTGACCCCATGAATCGCAGCACGCCAGGCCTCCCTCTCCATCACCAACTCCAGGAGTTCACTCAGACTCACGTCCATCGAGTCAGTGATGCCATCCAGCCATCTCATCCTCTGTCATCCCCTTCTCCTCCTGCTCTCAATCCCTCCCAGCATCAGAATCTTTTCCAATGAATCAACTCTTCTCATGAGGTGGCCAAAGTATTGGAGTTTCAGCTTTAGCATCATTCTTTCCAAAGAACACCCAGGACTGATCTCCTTTAGAATGGACCGGTTGGATCTCCTTGCAGTCCAAGGGACTCTCAAGAGTCTTCTCCAACACCACAGTTCAAAAGCATCAATTCTTCGGCGCTCAGCTTTCTTCACAGTCTAACTCTCACATCCATACATGACCACTGGAAAAACCATAGCCTTGACTAGACGGACCTTTATTGGCAAAGTAATGTCTATGATATAATAAATAGTGGGCATTGTATTTATGTGATACCTAGCCTTTCAGGCATATTTGGATATGATAATTAGGGAATGTTTTGAAATATTCAGTTATTGTTAATTAGGTTAGTAATCTTATTCATTCTAGGATGATGTTTTTGGCTCCTCATAGGCATTTGAAAGTCACACCAAATAAAATGCCATTGCCTTAGCAGTTGATTAATCCTTGTGGAAATCCCACAAATAAAGAATCCCCTCTGTTCTCCAGGAGCATCTGGGCTCAGTCCTACTAAGGCACTTATGTCACTGGTCTGTAATTTCCTGTTTACTTCTCTGCCTCTCTCTGCAGTCTGTGGCTTGCTCACTGCCTCCCTTTTGGTGCCTGGTGCTTACACAAGGCAGGTGCTCCAAATTATTTGTTAAAAAAAACTGTTGAATGACAGTACCTATATATTTGAAGTGGGGATACTAAGGTTTAGATTTAAGAGATTTAAGTTTAGGGTCTGAGGAGGGCTTAGACTTAGGCTGTCTGTTCTCTCTCTCTCTCTTTTTTTAAATTTTGGCCATGAACAGGCAGCATGTGGGATTTTAGTTCCCTGACTAGGGATCAAACCCGTGTCCCCTGCTTTGGAAGCACAGAGTCTTAACTACTGGACAGCCAGGGAAGCCCTCAGGGAGTCCATTCTCTTCATTTGTCTCAGAAGGTCTCCTAAATGTGTCTCTGTTTATAAAAATGCAGTGAGAGATATTTGTTCTCCCCTTTGGAACCACTGCTCTTCTGATTCTTTTAGAATAATATACTAAGAATGTATTCTCTGAGCAAGAGATATGTTCCAGACACTCTGCTAAGCCTTGCACATGTGCTCAGCACTTTATGATGTAATTCTCACCACTGAAGAGAAGGCTGTTATTATGATCTTAATTTTACAGATGAGAAAACCTAGGAACACAGAGAGCCACCTCCAATCTTTAGTGCCCATATATGCAAACACAGTAGAAGGTGCTTCCTCTCGTAAGTGGATCTAACTCTCAGTAGGGTACACACAGCTTGATGCACAGAATATTAAATGATTTCAGCCTTCACCGCCCCCAAGAAAGGGGAGACTGGGAGCCTGGAGACTCTGGAGGTTAAATTATTTGCTCAGTTTCATAGTTGAGTAAATGCTAGAAGTGAGAATTGAACTTGTCTGTCTGCCCCTATTGCATAATCTTCCATTCATTACCAGGTCCTGATCTGATTTATGTAAGATAAAGGTTGGCAATTTTTTTTTTTTGTAAAAGGTCAGATAGTAATTATTTTCAGCTTTGGTGGCAATACAGTTGCACTACTCAACCCTTCCATTAGCGCAAAGGCAGGTATAGATATATAAACAAACGGGCATGGCTGTGTTCAACCAACTATGTACACTAACCTTTGAATTTCACGTAATATATTTTTCTTTCAATTTTCCCCGATATATAGTAATGTAAAATATTTGTTTTAGCTTGCTTGGTATCTTATGAAATTGATGAGCTGATTTGGCCTGATATGGAATATTTCAAAAGAATCCAGTAAATGAAATCATCACTTATTTTATGACTCTTTTTTTTTTCTTTCCCAAGCTCTCAACTCATGGCAATGAAGTTGTGGAGATCTAGTTCCCCTTTTCTGTTTCTGTTTTATTCTAATGTGGTTGTTGTGATTAATTATTTTCTAGATAAATTGCAACATACTAGTCACGAAGTTTTGAAATTTTTGAGTGATTCATCTTTTCTTGTAGTTATTTTTCAAGTACAGTAATAACTCTGATTTGTTTTTATACTTCTTTAATGACTAGAATTTCACATCTGTTTGGCAGAGTACAGTTTTTCATTGTTACGTTATAGCTTGCTTTGAATAAAGAAAAGGAAATTAGATGCAGATAAAGTTCAAAGACTGAATGCGTCCAGGACAACTAGAAAATATATTCCTTTTACCCCCAAATCAAGCTCAGGGTTCTGTCCCCAACTGAAACTTTAAAAAGTTTTGGCTTCACAGCCTTGACCAACACCTGAGTTAGTTAGTGTTAGTCGTTCAGTTGTGTTCAACTCTTTGTGACCCTATGGACTGTGGCCAGCCAGGCTCCTCTCTTCATGGAATTCTCCAGGCAACAGTACTGGAGTGGATTGCCATTCATTTCTGCAGGGGATCTTCCCAACTCAGGGATCAAACCTGGGTCTCCTGCACTGCAAACGGATTTCTTACCATCTGAGCCACCAGGGAAGCCCCAAAGTACTGTCTCTAATTGGTCTCCTCGGCTAACTTGTGTTTATAGACATCTGAAAATGCTACTTGTTCAGAACTATAGTTAGGAAGAATTGATCCAACAGATGGCTACTTGGAAGGTCGTCCGACAAATTTGTTAGGTATTAACCCAAACAACCCAACAACCCAATTCTCTGTGTAATAAAGAGGATTCCTGCTTTCCAGAAATTTGTGTTTCGTTAGTTTCTTCAGTTGCTTCAGGTCCCCTCAGATTCTGTTTTCCAGCCAAAAGTTGTCTTTTCTTGTGCTTGCAAGAAGCCACTTGTTAGACCCCCACTTCTTCCCGGGCTTTCTTATACTTCCCCAGGAGGTCCTCTGAGAACCCCAGTGCAGGCTAGTTCCTTCTTTGCCCCGTTTCTATTGTACCATCTTTCCATCCTCCTCACATTTTTGATTGTGTGTTCAAGAGTTGTCCCTGTAACTAACCTGTGGGCTTCATGAAGACTTGCACAACATAGCTTTGGCAGCTTTTTAGCTCTCTACTGTTTAAAGAGTATCACACCTAAACAGAAGTGAGAGGCTTTTAGTTTCTCCCTATGATACAGATCTCTGTGTAATCAGATCTGGTTTCATCTGACTTTGAAGTTTGCACTTCGCAGCACAGTGTCTGCTCATAGAACTGAAGTCTATGTGTTTGGCTTTTTTTCTTAATTTGTTTATAAAGTTATCTGAATTATGAAATTATTTCCCTTTCATTGCTGAGGTCTTTCATGTTCTGATAATGGCTCTGGCAAATCAAAACAAAGGAACTGTGGAAGCCTGGATTTGTATCCAGTTAAGTGAGCTAATGTCTGGGACTGGGGCATCCAGGGAAGTGTTTATGGCAAGTTCCAGTTGCATTCAATTCTTTGTTTACTGTGACCTGTTCTCCACCATGCTTAACTTAAATATGATCAAGAGTAAGTCTGTAGGTCTGTGGAAAGTGTGTATTTTCATAGTTTTCTTGTATACTAATCTTCAGAATCAGTTGAAATGATAATATTATTATACAAAATGATATTTACATCTGGATGTGTACAGTGTTTTGTGAGTATTCCTCACAGGGACATTTTTGAAAGAAAATGCAAGAATTTTGACTGCCTGTCATGGCTAGCCCATCTACTTTATATTCTGTCAGTATGATTTTCTGAATTTCCTGCTCATGACACATTTGTAGAAAGAAGAAAAAAAAAACACTAACCACTAAACTTGTAGCATATTCACACCCTCTAGTTTCGTGTCTTTATTTCTGAACATAGGATTTGAATTCTAAGAAAAGGGGAAAACAAATGTTCATAGTACCCTTTTGGAATTTGTGAGCAGAGCCAAATGGTGAGCCATTTCCATGGACACTGTGGCTCGATCCTCTTGTGGGAAAGGTCTGGGGGGAACGTTGTGTTCACTCCATACATGAACAGTCACAGATCAGGGGTGTCTTATGTAAGAGCTTAAAGGTGGGATCATGAATTTAACACATATGTAAGAGCTTAAAGGTGGGATCATGAATTTAACACATCTCCCATAGGATATCATAGTTTTTATGTATTCCGTTGACATTCTTTTCCTGTTGTATTCTTGTTTGATTTCAGAGCTTAGTGTAATCATTGCATGATTTGTTCATGAATGTTTGGAATTCCATGTAGAAAGATGCCCTTTGAGTGCTTTCATAAGAATCCTGATGTGTGCTATGAATTACCTCCTTTGGTTTTGAGGACAGAGAACTTAGATAATTACCTGAACATTTTCTATAATGTATTTATCTTCTCTCTCTCACTAATACACACACATATACACACACAAATTTCTGTCTGCAAGACACTGACTTAGATGTTTAGGCTACATCAATAAATACATTTTGAGTTTACACTTTAATTATATCAAACTGTACATAAAGAAGTTGCCAGATGACTGCATGTCTTTTCATTTCTTAAAATTAATGTTTTATGGTAATCTTCAAGTGCCTTAAGAGTGGGCTAATAGTAAATAATAGAGCTTTATGAAGATTGTATGTGTGTGTGAAGTTTCTGTACTTATTTTTGTTGTCTTCTGAAAATAGATTACAGGACAGGGCAAAGATTCTAGGTAATATTTTGGTGCTGTCTGTTTTGGTTAATTTGCAACCTTCACTTTCATTCGTTGGAGAAGGAAATGGCAACCAACTCCAGTGTTCTTGCCTGGAGAATCCCAGGGACAGGGCAGCCTGGTGGGCTGCTGTCTATGGGGTCGCACAGAGTCGGACACAACTGAAGCGACTTAGCAGCAGCAGCAGCAACATCAGTTATATAAATAGCTTGTATGGTTATTCCCTCTTATATCCAGATGCAAAATTAGAAAGTAAAGGATGGCTTTCATTATTCATGTATATACTTGATTGTTAATCTTCTTCTAAAATTTCTGAAGTCAGTGCATGTTTTATGGTCTATGTTGCCCTGAGAATTATTTTAAAAGTTATTTTTAGTGGATTTATTAAAATTGAAACGCAGTTAATAATCAATGTTTTTGAAAACTGATTGTTTGGAGATAGTTTCCAAGTCACTGCATGGTAATCTCTCTCTCTCTCTTTTTTTTTTTTACACTATGATATACTAACAGATGATACAGGGAAACTATGACTCATATTTCAAGATTTTTCTGATAAGCTGTACAAAGAATATTTTGCTAATGCTCTTTAAACTAATACTTTTGAAAACTACCTTCTCTTCTTCAGTTATTTACAAATAACTATCTACATAAAGAAGCTTCTCTGGTGGCTCAGTAGTAAAGAACCCACCTAGCAATGCAGGAGACATAAGTTTAATCCCTAGGTCGGGAATATCCCCTGGAGTAGGAAATGGCAACCCATTCCAGTATTCTTTTGCCTGGAAACTTCCATGGACAGAGGAGCCTGGAAGACTACACTCTATGGGGTTGCAAAGAATCAGACACGACTGAGAGAGTGAGTAGTCAAGCATGTCTACATAAAGATCATTATCTCTTTGTGCATAAGTTATTATGCATTACAATTCAAATTCCATCATAAAATGTTCTAATTACTAAGAAAAATTGTTACTTCAACATCCAAAAGTCTTTTAGCTTTTTGATCAATCCTAACATTTCCTCAAATGGATACTGGGGGATCCTAGTTTTTCCTACTACAAAACCCTTCAGAGCTTTAAAAATATGTTAATTGGCACAGTGCTTTTCTAAGAGAGATATCCTGGTTATCACTTTGCCACAAATAATTTCATGCTTTGGGAACAACTGACTTTATTATTGTGTAGATTAGAAAACAGAGTCCCCTAAGAATTAAACAGCTTGCTTAAAATTAGACCACCAGACTAACACTTGTAAGGCAAGGCCATTCTAAGATGAGTATTGGTAGGTTCTTTCAGCTCCAGGCTCTCTCTCTGTCAGCTCTTGGGATAAATGTGACTCTTGCCTTGATTTCTGGGCTTGTACTTCTTATTTGTTTTGAATGACAGGGTGTGTATCTCTGAAAACCTGCCTTTGAAGACCCAAATTCCCACCCAGAGAGAATGTATTGATTTATTTTTTGATTTTTTTTTTCCTTCCTTGAAGTCTTTTCTTAAAAAAAATAAAAACACAAGCAAAACATGATTACTGGGGATCTCAGAGAGTAAGCATTTCAAACAGACACCTTGTTCTCTTGGAAAATTGATCTCTTTGCTAAAAATTAAGTATTCTTCTTTGTGTCATAGCTCAGTTGGTAAAGAATTTGCCCACAATGCAGGAGACCCTGGTTCGATTCCTGGGTTGGGAAGATCTGGAGAAGGGATAGGCTACCCACTCCAGTATTCTTGGGCTTCCCTTGTGGCTCAGCTGGTAAAGAATCTGCCTGCAATGTGGGAGACCTGGGTTCGATTCCTGGGTTGGGAAGATCCCCTGAAGAAGGGAAAGGCAACCCATTCCAGTATTCTGGCCTGGACAATCCCAAGGACTGTATTCCATGGAGTCCCATGAGGTTGCAGAGTCGGAAACACTGAGCGACTTTCACTTTGTGTTTGTGGCTCTTGCCATCTCATTTCTTTGGAGTTCATTCTTTTAGTAAATAGTTTTACATTCCAGGCCTGGAATATACCTGGATAAGTAGATTGGGAATAGGCCCTGCCTTCCTAGAACTTAGTGAATACAGAAAAGACAAATTAAATAATTGTAGTTCATCATAAATAAATAAGCAAATCAAATAAATAAATTGTGCTAAGTGCTAAAGTTTAAGGTTCAGAGAACTATGCCATGTACAGTAAGAAGGGGTATTTTCTAGCCAGAAGGTACGAGGAAGGCTTCCTGAGGAAGTGGCTTTAGCTACGCCCTGTAGGATAAATAGGTAGTTGGTAGATGAAGCAGGTAGAGGCTGAGCCCAGGACAGAGGTGTTAGGGCTGGAGGAGCTCGTCATTAGGAAGTGAAAGAACACCAGTGTGGTTTGTGGTTGAGAGTGGGTAGCACTTGAACTGGTATGGGTGATCCTCTGATATACGAATGCATAAAATTGCATCCTTTCATTGATAGCTGTGCACCACTTGCCAACAAGAACCGTTTTTGGTTTGTCACCTATTTGGTGAGTCTTGGTATTCATCTTGTCCTACCATTTAAGTGTATGAAGAAATAATGCCCATCATCAAAAGGTCTGGGGAAATTCTGCTTAAATTCTGCCTAGAGGTAATCATGCTTGTAGCCACAATAATCTTTTCCCAGAGACGAAAGATAGGGACCATAGGGACTGTTCATAGGGCTTCCCAGGTGGTGCTAGTGGCAGAGAACCTGCCTGCCAAGGCAAGAGGGGAAAGTACATGGTTTGATCCCTGGAGTACGAAAAGGCAACCCACTCCAATATTCTTGCCTGGAGAATCCCATGGACAGAGGAGCCTGGTGGGTCGCAAAGAGTTGGACACAACTGAAGTGACTTAGCACACACAGCACAGGATCATTCGCACAACTCCAAATTGTGATTTTTTTTCCTATTTTTCTTTAAGGTATAATTTCAGACACTTTGGGAGGGTTTTATACTTATCCTTGCCTGTCTTAACATAATATATATGAGGTATAATATGAGGGAATTTAATACAAATAGATTATATTTAGTATATTATATAAATGTAATAAAATGGAATATAATATAGGTAGTATATAATATAAGTAGTAAGATAATTTATACAATTTAAGAATGTAAAGGAATATATTAGCAATCTGGTTTAACATTATGATGCTTCCTATCGTTTTTTCTGGTGTTTCCTTAAAAAGTACATATTTGGGATTTGACTGTCAACTTTGCTAACTGCCTTGTTTTTGTTTTCGGCTTCCTCCAGTCTACTGGGATTGCAGCCCTCATTGCTATTTTGGTGTTACTGCTGCTCTTGGGTATTGGACTGATGTGGTGGTTTTGGCCCCTTTGCTGCAAAGTGGTAAGTAAGAAGGATTTGCAGTCCTCCTTTTTTTTTTTTTTTAAACATCAAGGTGTAAATTAAGGCTGAAATATGAATCAGTGCCACATTGCTCAATAACAGCAAAGTTTCAATTAGAAAATTGAATTTTAATAGTTATATATTTTAATCATTGTAAGAAATTCTGTTCATGCCTGCTAATAAATGTTTACTATAAAACTTAATCTAGGAAGTACTTCAAAATCAGGTTTAGGGGAAGAAGAGAAGAAGGTAGGAATAATGATAGAGATAAAGGGTTTCCCACTCAAGTACAAAAGAATTTCAAGTAAATTGAATGATATTTTCTACTGGATTCATTGAGAGGGATTGATAATCTGTCAGGTTTGGGGTTTGTTTTGTTTTCATTGCTTATTGAATGTTTCATTATCTCTTTGAAAGATACACTATTTCAGGACTTTTTCTGTTTGTCTCTTGGGAAAATCATTTTAGAAATAAGTCATATGCAAATGTTAGGTATCTGTGAAACAGTCACTTTGAAGTTATGACAGTTGGTTTGAGGTTGTGTCCTTTTTCATGCTTGAGTAAAAGCTCTGAAAGAACATGGATATACACAAGCTCTCTGGTGCTACTGTAGCAAATTGCCATACATTTGCTGGCTTAAAGCAACACGAATTTATTCCCTAACAGTTATGTAATCACAGATCCAACATGGGTCTTGCTGGGCTAAACTAAGCTGAAAAGTATCGACAGTGATACATTCCTCTCTTAATGCTCTAGAGGAGAATCTGCTCCCTTGCTTTTTGCAGCTTGCAGGGGCTCCTTCCATTCTTGCCTAGTAAGCCCCTTCCTCCAGCTTCAGAGCCAGGCATGTTGCATCTCTGTCACCATTCTTCTGTAGTCACTTGTCTTTCTGACTCCAAACCCAGCTGGGAAAGGACCTCCAGTATCAAGGAACCATGTGATTAGGTTAGACCCACCTTGATGCACGCATGCATGCATGCCTAATCTCCCATCTCAAGATCCTTCATGCTAATCACATCTGCAAGGTCTCTGTGGTCCTGGAAGACAGCTTATTCACAGTTCCAAGGAATTAGAGTGTGGATATCCTTGCATGTGTGTGTGTGCTCAGTTGTGTGTGACTCTCTGTGACACCATGGACTGTAGCCTTCCAGGCACCTCTGTCTATGGGGTTCTCCAGGCAAACATACAGGAGTGGGTTGCCATATCCTTCACCAGTGGACCATCCTGTCCCAGGGATTGAACCCGCATCTCTTGCATTTCCCGCTTTGGCAGGTGGACATCTTTATGGCGCCATTACTCTGCCTGTCACAAGGTGGAACTCTGAGTAACAAACATCAGCACAGTTCAAGCAATATAACTTGGATTGTCCAGGCTTCATAGAAAAGGTTATTCTGAAGAAGCGCTCCTTCAAAGCATGCCTACCACCTATTTTGATATCCTCTTCTTATCAGCACCTTATGTTGAATTTTATGTTTTGTGGATCACAGTGGTGTTTTACGTAATATTACTAGACTGACTCTTTCCCCCTCTCACCCTTGCTGACTGATTTCCACTCCTTGCAACTTCAGGCAGTGCCTTGTATTACTTCTGCATTTATTATTCATTGTACTTCAGTCCACTTTCATGAGGCAACTTTGCAGTCCTTTATCTCAGAGCAGTTGGCCACGGAGGAGGCACGGAATTAATTTAGACAACAGCAGAGACATGAAGCATCCTGTCTCTTTGCTGAACTAATCAGTTTCCTGCATAGCAATTTCTGCTCAGTTTCCTGTTGTAACCTTGATTATCTTAGATATGGTGATTTTTAGACGAGCTAACTTTCTTGAGTCTCAAATTAAAAAGCAAAAAGGTGCCTTAATGTGATTTGTACTCCTTACTTTTTTAATTTAAAATTCACAGGGGTGGTTTTCATTCTTTTGTTACTTTGCATTTTCATCTACTATTGACCAGAGGGCTCAAAAGTGTCAAAGTATGTGGTTTTTTAAAAGGACACTTGAGAAGAATGAACTGGGCTTCTTTGTGAGGTTGCTGCATGCCTGCTTATTTGCTAAGTTGTGTCTGACTCTTTTGCAACCCCCTGGACTGTAGCCTGCCAGGCTCCTCTGTCGGTGGAATTTCCCAGGCAAGAACACTGGAGTGGGTTGCCATCTCCTTCTCCAGAGGATTTTCCTAACCCAGGGATCAAACCCAAGTCTCCTGCTTGGCAGGCAGTTTCTTTACCACAACAGTTGATGTAATCAAATGAAGTCTTCACCGTCACATGGGGTGTATACAGGGGATTCGATCATCAGGTAGTGAGAATAGATCCATTCCATCCCTGAAACTCTGCAGATTGGAAATCAGGAATTATATTTCTTTATGCAGGGTGCAGAGGGACACCATTAAGGTGTGTTTTTAGGCTGTCAGGAGGGCTTCCTATTTACAGAAACATCATGAATGCTTACTAATTTCTGAAACTTATTTAATAGAATCATCCATATTTTACATTTAGAAATATAGACTACATAGCCTTGAGTATGAACTTGCATTTAGATCTCAAAATAAATGAATTGGGCTTTCCAGATGGTGCTAGTAGTAAATAATCTGCATGCCAGTGCAGGAGATATAAGAGATGCTGCTTCAATCCCTGGGTCAGGAAGAAAATGTAAGAAATGGCAACCCACTCCAGTATTCTTGCCTGGAAAATCCTATAGACAGAGGAGTCTGGTGGGCTACAGTTCACAGGGCCACAAAGAATCAGACGTTACTGAGCGACTGAGCACGTAAATGAATCAGAACAAATGTTCCCTAAAAACACAGATTTAAAAGCAGAGAGAAAGTCGAGGCAACATTCTGCATTCAGCCCTTAGTAATCTGAGCCAGTGCTGGGCTTGGAATTAGGGGTTCAGAAATGACTACCATGTGGTATGGAAACTCATATTTTAGCATGAAGCACAGAATGGTAGAGAAAGTGAGAATGGAGGTTCATGAGTACGCCAGGAGCAACACATGTCAGGAACACAAAGGAAAGAGGGATTTGCCAGAATTGAGGGATTGTTTCAGGGAAACTGGGTGGAGCTGCCGATTCCAAACTGATTTTGAATATTGAACAAGACTTTGGCAGTTGATGAGGGACATTTCCTATGAAGTGTGTGTGGAATTACAAGTTATTCAGACAGGCTTTGAGATGTCCTAGGCTGAGGTCTAGCATGCCAGGGAGAGGAGTGGTGAAAGATGGTTTAGGATCTAGGCATGAACCTCCTATGTCTTTGAGGACATTTGAACTCACCCCAGGGGTGAGGAGCATACACTGGAAAGATTTGATCACTGATCCCCTGAAAGAAGCTTTACTTGCTGTACATGGTGCTGAGATCTGGTCCCAGTGGGGATTAAGTCTTATCCAATGGAGACCCATCAGCTATTGAAATACAAGCCAGTAATAGACAGTGAGCCTTAGACATGACAGTGGGCAGGGGAGGGGCAACGTAGGGATTGGGGGAGTGGGGAGTACAAACTATTGGGTATAAGTTAGGCTACAAGGATGTATTACACAACTCAAGGAATATGGCCATTATTTTGTAATAACTGTAAATGGAGTGTAACCTTTAACATTTGTATTTAAAAAAAAGATATAGCCTGAGCAAAGTATCTCTAATGAAGTATAGAGAGTTGGAATATAACAAGTAAGCTAAATCAATTAGAGAAAGATGAGAAGGTGATGTGAAAAGGAAGGGTCAAAGGAAACCATACCTTATGAAAAACAAGATCTTGAGTATAACAGAAGGTGTACCATGATGGTACAATTGCAGGATATTTATTTATTTGATTATGTTTAGAGAACATATTTCCACAATGCTGGTATTAGCATATGATTAGTTAATTGTTAACAGCATTCGGTTATTAGGGATTATTTTGAACTTTGACTATCAGCTATTACCGGTAATAATTCTTTTTAATAGGAAATGAAATGCATTTATTTCAGCTTAGTGTTAGTCACTCAGTTGTGTTTAACTCTTTGCAACCCCATGGACTGTAGCCTCTGTCCATGGAATTCTCCAAGCAAGAATACTAGAGTGGGTTGCAATTCCCTCCTCCAGAGGATCTTCCCAACCTAGGGATCGAACCTGGGTTTCCCTCATTGCCGGTTGATTCTTTACTGTCTGAGTCACCAGAGAAGTCCTTATTTCAGCTTGGTGTTGTGTAAATTTCTTTTGTTTGAGTGTCTTTTAAGTACTGGGACAAACATTTAGTCTTTCAACTGAAATATGATTAAACAGCTTAAAATGTCTGTTTTCAGGCACATTTAGACTATGTCAGCCATCACCTCCTTGGGAATCATATGCTTAGAAGCTCTTATCGAGATAGAAATACTGGAATGGAAAAAAAACCCTGAACAGAGGGTTCTTCATTGAATCATTTCATATTTTTAAAAAATATCTTGTGAAATAATGTAACCATTCATTTTTCAGAGATTAAAATTTCACAGATATCTAATTAATGACTCAGAGATGACAGTGTTACCTATGTCTTAGACTGGATTTTTTTTTTTTTCTGCTCCTAGTAACTGGAAGGCTTTCAGAGTAGCTGCTCTCAGATTTCCATCTGTGGTGTCTCTCTCTGAGGGGAAAGGGTAGTTGGGTGAAACACCTCCAAGGATCAGTGTGGTTTAGGATAGCCCCTATGGTAAGGTGTCTGTGATCGTTGTCTTCTATGGCAAAAGAGACTTTACAGATATGATTAAATTCAGGATCTTCAAATAGGGAGATCATCCAGAATGACCTAGCTGGCTCTAAATACCATCACTGTGCCCATATAAGAGGGTGACAGAGGAGATAAGACCATAGATGGGAAGAAGGCAGTGTGACCATGGAGGCAGAGACCAAAGTGATGCAGCTTCTAGGCAGGGAATGCTGGTCACCAGGAGCTGGAAGAGGCAAGGAGTGATAAACCCCTGGAGTCTGCAGAAGGAACTGGCTCTGATGACACCAGACTTTAGTTATAAGACTCAGTTTGGACTCCTGGCATCTGGAACTGTAGGAATATGAATTTCTGTTGTGTTAAGCCACTAAGTGTGTGGTAATTTGTTATTGCAGCATTAAAGATCTAACAGATTCCCTACATGATTCTGATATTCTCCAGAGCTGGGGATCACTGCTCAGGGCTATTGATTTTGGGGAATTCTTATGGAATATGTTTTTGGATCAACTCATTACAAAACCTGCCTATGGAGTGCAGGAAGTTGTAAGATGGGAGATAAGGAAATATTCTTAAAATGTTTGCAGTGATTCTGTGGCAGTTAAAACCCATGTGCGTTCTTTAAAATTAGAGTTACCATTCTGTTTTGTTTTGGGTCAACTGTCAAGTAAATACGTGTAATGCTTTATATACGGAGTAGAATTTACTCACTGTTTCAGAGTGACAGGGATTTGTCGAAGAAAGAGGTTTCCTATTTTAAGAAGTATCCAAGACATATATGATATTAGAACCCATTGACAGCAAAGATCCGTGGTCAGCTTTCTCAGGGTGCTTGTTATTTGATGGTAGAAACCAGTATAGTCCCATTCATATTCCGATATCCACTATTTCAAAATTATGAGAGAGAAAGACAAATACTATATGTTTCCACTTATTTGTGCAACCTAGAAAACAAAACAAAGGAACAAATATAACCAAACAGAAGACATGGATACAGAGAACACACAAGTGGTTGCCAGAGGGGAAGGGGTGAGGGATGAGTGAAGGGGATTAAGGCATCCAGAATACAAGTTATAAGATAAATTAGTCATGAGGATATAATGTATGGAACAGACAAAATAGTTGTATTGTTATAACTTTCTGTGATATAAAAATATTGACCCACTATGCTATACATGCAAAACTATTGTAAGTCAATTAAACTTTAAGAAATCATGATAGTTCCTAGACCTACTATTATATTTCATTATTTGATGAATTAATAAAGAAGCACATAGTATTTCTGTTTCACAGATCTGGTTTCTTGTTTTTAAAAGTAGATTTGACAGTTACATTTCAATACAATTGGAGTTCTTTTAATCCTGTGTATTTTAATTTCGCTTGTTTAGTCTAGGAAGGGGCTCATTGGTCCCCTATAATCAGATTGCCAGAGAGGAACATAGAATAAAAAAGGTTAGAAAAAAACTCCCCAAATAGAATGTCTGGCTACCAATGATACTTTTAATAGGAGATTATTTTGAAATGTTAATCTTTCGATTCATTTAATGAGTATATTCAAGGATAAAAGAGACAGGTGATATCATTAAAGACAGATTAAAATGTTGCAGATTTGTGTCCTCTGTGTTCCTAGGTTTTCCATGGCAAATAGGATCTAAATCAATGAACTTTGGAGAACTTTATCTTGTAGTAATAATAGTGGAACCCTCATGCAAAGCTGGAACTTTTAGGCACTATCATTAGTGAACTATAGAGTATGTTGAGTTTGCAAACTATTCCATCAAGGGGGAAGTTCTCATTTTTGTGTAAAGTAATTTCTCACAACCTGTTTATGATTCTGTTTCCTACTCATTGAATAACCTCACATCATCCTTTACAACTGCTTTTCTATAACAAAGATGTCAGCAGCATCCTTCCTTTTTCCTTAGATTAAAAAAGGGGAGAAGTTAAACACAATCATGTATTGAATCATGAGGGAAATATGAGAAGATACGGCTCTTTGCATCACTGTTTAACTCATAAGATGTGTGGTGTTTACGGCAGGTTTGTTTCAGTACCAGGATAGCAGAACTGACCGTCCTTCAGTTGCATCATTTGGAAGAACTGGGCATTCTGCAAAATTACAGATGTAAGGCTAATGAGGTGGCAGACAAAGACTTTCTGGAGTGTTGTCAATTAGAGTGTGTTATCCAGCTGCAAATAAATATCTGAATATGCTGGAAATGATAAATGTTCACTTTGCTCTAGTGTCCTTGGCCAAAGTTCTCCATCCACAAGGGAAAACTGCAAGCTCATTTTTCCTCAGTCCATTTAAGACATTGCATAAAGATCTCATAAATCTTTTTAAAAAACCATTTTAAAAACTTATCTTTTTAAAGCCCAATTTACTAACAAGTAAGCTGGGCTTTCATGACGAGGATATATCTGACTAGAGCTATATAGAATCGTTTTCTTAGCCAGCAACAGCTGTGCTGTTCTTTCTAAATAGTAATAATGCTTCCACATTGCACTTGTTTTTTATTGTTGAGGAGGGCTCTTGGTGCCTTTATTGAGTTACTTTGAGAGCAGCCTGATTTTTTTTTTTTAAAGAATGCACAATAAAACAGAAGGAATTTAAATTTTAATATGCCTTCCTTGCACCATTAATTAAGATGATTTATGTTTGGTTGCCCCTTTGAAATAGAATGTGATGTTAGTACTTATTGGTTCTATGGTGATGTTTTCCAACAGAGCATCATTACAAAACAGGTTATCACACTCTTCCCAGCCTTAGTTTATTTATCTTGACGGTAGTACCTTTACTTAACTCCAGGAGAATACACTCACGGGGCTTCCCAGGTGGCCCAGTAGTAAAGAATATGCTTGCTGATAGAGAAGACGCAGGTTCGATCCCTGGGTCGGGAAGATGCCCTGGAGGAGGAAATGGCAACCCACTCCAGTATTCTTGCCTGGAGAATTCCATGGAAAGAGGAGTCTGGCTGGCTACAGTCCATGGGGTTGCAGGCACGACTGAGCATGCGTGCTCCCCAACCCTTCAAAGCACACTCTCACATTGTTCTTCCCAGTCCTCATTAGGCATTTAAAATTATATTTATTGTCCAGACTTCCCACTATTATTTGTTTATTCAAAGCAGTCTCTTTGAACATTGGTGAGTCTGTCAGGGAGGAAAGGAAAGGGAGGCAGATAACCCGAACATATCTTGGTCTCATTGTTGAAAGCAACTCACTTTGTGGGATTTGGAAAAGGACTTCCCAAACATTAATGTCAGAGAACTTTGTATTCATGAGAGGAAAGGCATTGCACTTGTTCTATGATCTTATCCAGAAAGAAAGGGAAGAGTGAAAGGAAATCCCACATGTATTTTAAACAAGTTTTTGTACACGCTAAGAATGAGTTCTTGAAGTCTGTGGACCCTTAGGTACTTAGATGACATTGCTGAAATATTGGGCATTTGTTTCTGTCACTGGCAAGAGTCACTTCTGAAATACTACTTGATCTACACTCATTACACAGTATCTTTTTTTTTTTAATCCAAGGCAGTTCACTGTTGACAGTTCTTTTCACTCTTTTCTGAATATCGGAACATATGATTGCATCAAGCTGGCTGCAGGCTCCAGTGCTGACATTTTCTAGCGCAAAGAATGCCCACATCACTCGAACATTTGAAAAGTGTTAATGAGCAGATCAAAAGGACTGTTGCCTGAAGCAGCTAACTTTTTCTTTTTTTTAAAATCGGCTCTCCTCCAAACTGAAATCTTCATTCTAGCAGCTAAGTAGATGAGATATAATCCTCTCTGATGATGATAATAACAAATGAAAAAAAAATTGGAGAAGAATCAAACTCTGCATATGGTTCATAAAGTGGTGAAAGTGTTTTCCAGAATCTTCAATATCGAGTTGAAGGATGCTAAGTAGAAAAAATCCTGGCAACTAGGCAATATTATGCCTTTTAAAATCTGCAAATTCTCATAAAATATGGTGCATACGAATACATCCTTTTCTGAGATGAGTGTTCTTGCACTATTTAATACAAGAATGGGATTCTCATGACTGTTATTTTTAATGTATTTGGACAACAATCAGGTTTCCTTTTCTCCTGCACTAATTTTACTGAAATGTAGGGACATCAGTGGACACAGACTTTTGCCATTTTTGGCTTTTGGACTGAATGACTTCAGATTATTTTCACTCTCCTTTGTTACTTATGAGCCTGTGTGGTACAATGGCCAGACGGAGCATTTACAAACATCAAATACACACAACATTTATTTCCTGTTCCAACATTTCTAGGGCAATTATGTTGGGCATATGAATGAATATGTTATATCCCTATAAAATGAGAATGATAGCATCTGTCTCATACAGTTACCCTAAATATTGATTTGTATCTGTTTGTCTATCTCTATCTTATCTACCTATTCATCTATCTAACCATCCATCCATCCCACCAAGTAATGTACTTCTCAACACATCTTAAACCTTTTCTCCTGTGCCCTTTCCCTTGGCAATCCAAACCTTATTTTAAGAGAATGTCATGTGCCAGAGAAAGTTGAACCCAGAGTTTAGAGGTAGGTGGACCAGCGTTCTGGGTTTAAATACTAATTCTAATGTTTTCTCTGTATATCCTTAGACAAGTTACTGAATTCAGAGCCTCCCTCTCCTTATATTTAAAATAAGCATAGTAACTGCATAGCATTATTATGAAAATGAAAGAAATATAGAGTGTGTGGCATATGCCAGCACCAATAAAATGTGGTTATTTTTAATAGTATTAACAGCACACAGATGAGCCTTGGGTCTGTTTCAGTTTCTGAAAGTGCTGTTATTTGTTGTGGTGGTGGTTGTGTCTCTTAATCTACAAGATCAAATTTTTATTTATGCAGAATTTTAAGGGTTTTTTTTTTTTCCATTGTTAACAATGTAGAAAGTATACTTGCCAGGATTTCAAAGTCAATTTAAATTTATAATAAGTCATGCATTTAGTCATACATACAATTAATTACACATTATTGGAAAAACAAACCCTAATGTTCTTTTCTGAAATAAGGTGAACACAAATACATGTAGACATATGGCCTACTTAATTACGTAAAGGCATAGAAGCAAAAGACCTGTTGGAAATATTGTGATACATATTTTGTCTTTATCATTCTATTAGAATTTTCATTTTGGAAAGGACCTATAGTGAATCAAGTTTATTTCCCAGATGAAGAAACTTAGCATGGGCTTATATTTTCCCATCTGTCTTTGAGTTCATTAGCTCTTGGACTTTGTTGGTCAAAAGAGAAATTTGATACTTCATTTTCTTTGGAACTAGCAATATTTTATTTTCATGGAAATCTTTATCAGTCATCATTTACATCTTTTTTCTCCATTAAAAAAATAAATTTAGAGGTTGGCTATGAGCCTTTGCAAACATTCTCAACTAGTTCCTTCAACTCACTTTCAATCATGTCTTTAGTATCTGTTGTTTTCACAGCACTTTATTAGGCACTGTGATATTTTTAAAGAGGGAGAAATGATATTGCCCCTAAGAAATCAACACTTCTGAGGGGTAGTTGAAAAATTCGAAAATAAACATATAAACCCAAATTGATGAAGCATGAATGGTTCAACTGGGTGGTAATGTTTATATTGTTAAAGGTTTTAAAGTTTCTAGATAATGGAATGGAAAGTTGGTAGACTACTCTATGAAGGACAGAAGGGACTTAATATGGAAATGGTCATTTTATCCGGGGTAGCAAAGGGGTCTTCAGCCAGTCTGGAGTTAGAGGTACACAAACAGAGATTTTGTAGATAGAGTGTTAGGGCTGAATTGAGGGCCATGCTAAGGCATTTGAACAATGAGAGTGCAAGAGGACTCATGCACTGAAAAAGGACTTTTTGTTTTCTGGGTTCTGGCTTATGATAACAGATAGAGTCTCTGATAAAGAAGGTAAAAATGCCTCTCATTATCCTGTTGTGAGGTTGTCAGCAGCGTCAGATGAGGATTTTAAACTGAAACTTGATTTGCCCGTATCCATGCTAAAACTCGATGCTATGCAGGATAATGAGCATGATAAATATGACATAAAAAAAGAGGTGTTATGGAGGTGGATGTTCAGTAATTCTCAAGGGGATATAGGCGGCACTAGTGTGAAGAACCTGCCTGCCAGTGCAGGAGACATGAGAGATGCGGGTTGCATCCCTGGGTTGGGAAAATCCCCTGGAGGAGGGCATGACAACCCAGTCCAGTATTCTGGCCTGGAGAATCCCATGGATAGAGGAGCCTGGTGGGCTACAGTCCATGGGGTCACGAAGAGACACAACTGAAGCAACTGAGCACTCACATGCACATAGTCTAATATAGGACTGGGGATACTGTTTCAGTTCTCAGAAATTCATACACTCTACAAGGTGTACATGTAGTAACCAGAGTAAATTTAAAATCCTCACAAGGAAATGAAATTAGACTTAGCGGAATGGAGGTACCTTAGCCTCTTCCCAGTGAAAGAACTCTAGAGCGCTTTATGATAATTTGCAAAACTGAGTAGAAGCACAATGTGTAAGGTTCTTCCCCAAATTCAGTAATTCCTTGATTTCAGTTGTGGTCACTGGAACATTTGATCCATTTTGACTAGAGAAATGACCAATTAAGCTCCTATTGCAATCAATTAAACTTCTTCAGAGTCCCTTGAACTGCAAGAAGATCACACCAGTCAATTCTAAAGGAAATCAACCCTGAATATTCATTATAAGGAATGATGCTGAAGCTGAAGCTCAAATACTTTGGCCACCTGATGTGAAGAACTGACTCAATGGAAAAGACCGTGACGCTGGGAAAGATTATAGGCTAGAGGAGAAGAGGGCAGTGGAGGATGATATGATTGAATAGCAGCACCGACTCAATGGACACGAATCTAAGCAAACTCTGGGAGATGGGGAAGGAAAGAGGAGCAGTCCACGGGGTTGCAAAGAGTTGGACACAACTTAAGAGACTGAACACCAAACAACAACAAGCTTAGAAAAATATTGACCTGGCTGCATAGATTAGAATGAAGGATGAGTTAGAGAAGCAAGCTGCATGTGTAATTTAGCTACAAGTAAAGCATGTAGGGGCTTCCCAAGTGGCTCTAGTGGTAAAGAACCTGCCTGCCAATGCAGGAGACATAATGAGACACAGGTTCAATCCCTGTGTCAGGAAGATCCTCTGGAGGAGGGCATGACAATCCACTGCAGTATTCTTTCTTGGAGAATCCCATGGACAGAGGAGCCTAGCAGGCTGCTGTTCATAGGGTTGCAAAGAGTCGGACACTACTAAAGTGACTTTACACACACACACATGCAAAGCATGTAGACATTAATGCCAAAATAAAGCGATGGTAATTATAGATCAATCCTAGTATTCAATATGTTATTAATTAAAATGCATGGAATGAAGGTGAGGACTGCCAGGGGTGCATCTGTTTTTCCTGAGTACCATGCCTTTAATTAATGGCTTGGCCACACTTAAAATGCTATTTATCAGTTCTAGAATCCACACTTTGAGACATTGTACAAATGAATACATACTAAAGAAACTGACCAAGATCACCCAATATCTCAGACCATTACATGAAAAATGATTGTGAGGTTTAGCTCTCAGATGACATATGGTTCGTATTCAAAAACAGGAAACCCTCTCTTCTGGAATTAAAAATAGTTGTCTGTGTGTGTGTGTGTACATTTCACACTGTAGGATCAGGGCTAAAAAGTGGAAACTACGAAGAGGGAAGCTTTGGCTTCATTTAGGGGAAAATTTTTCAAATGATGTGGGTTCCTTGCCAGTGGAATGAATTGCTTAGTGAAGTAGTGAATTTCTCTTTATTGCAGGAATTCAGACATAGTTGGATGACAACTAGGTGGGGATTTTTCAGAATAATGAAGTTCTGGTTGGATGCATTGGGGAAGTTGAAAAATATTGTACTAGATAATTTTAAGGTCCAAAGACTCTCGAGTTCATGATTTTAGGTAGTGATAATGGGAATGGATGTGAGAGTTGGATTATAAAGAAAGCTGAGCGCCGAATAATTAATACTTTTGAACTGTGGTGTTGGAGAAGACTCTTGAGAATCCCTTGGACAGCAAGGAGATCCAACCAGTCCATCCTAAAGGAAATCAGTCCTGAATATTCATTGAAAGGACTGATGCTGAAGCTGAAGCTCCAATACTTTGGCCACCTGATGCGAAGAACGGAGTCATTGGAAAAGACTGATGCTGGGAAAGATTGAAGGCAGGAGGAGAAGGGGACGACAGAGGATGAGATGGTTGGATGGCATCACCGACTCAATGGACATGAGTTTGAGCAAGCTCTAAGAGTTGGTGATGGACAGGGGAGCCTGGCATCCTACAGTCCATGGTGTCGCAAAGAGTTGGACACGACTGAGTGACTGAACTGAACTGAATGGCAATGGAATGTAAAGAATCCTTCCTTCTTCCTGCCATCTTCCTCTCCCCCTGTCCTCCCTCCTTCTTTTCCCCTCGCTTCCTTCCTTTACCTCCCACCTTCCTTATTCTTCTCCTCTCTCCTTTCTTCCTTTCTTTCTTCCCTTCTTCCTTCCTCATTCTATCTTGTTCCATTTTCTTTTCTCTTTCCTGCCTTACTCCCTTTTCTCTTTCTAACTTCCTTCCTTCCCTGCTTTTCTGCTAGACACTTGGCTAAGTTCTGGGAATATAATTAGGAACAAAGCAGACATAAAATTCATTCTCATAGAAGTTACAGTGCTTTGGAGTTGGATAAAATTATCAATTGTGATCAATGCTGCTACTGCTGCTGCTAAGTCGCTTCAGTCGTGTCCGACTCTGTGCGACCCCATAGATAGCAGCCCACCAGGCTCCCCAATCCCTGGGATTCTCCAGGCAAGAACACTGGAGTGGGTTGCCATTTCCTTCTCCAATGCATGAAAGTGAAAAGTGAAAGTGAAGTCGCTCAGTCGTATCTGACTCTTAGCGACCCCATGGAGTGCAGCCAACCAGGCTCCTCTGTCCATGGGATTTTCCAGGCAGGAGTACTGGAGTGGGATGCCATTGCCTTCTCCGTGATCAATGCTAGGGGAGAACAAACAGGCATCCATGCATATTAAGGAAATCTGAACTACTTTGAGAAGACTGGGGAATTCATGGTGGGGAAGGGAGAGGAAAAGATAGGAATGTGGGGAGAAAGAGAGACAGACACACACATACACACTGCAGAGACTAGAATATTTCAAAAAGTCTGTTGGACATGGTAAATGATTTGGTGAAGTCATTAAGAGGTGGGAATAAATTATAGATATGAGAAAATTTTAAGGCTGCAATTTTAAAGAAAATGATTTACTTGAAAGAAACGGAAGACAGGAAGAATTAGCTTTTAAATGAAGGTAATTAGGTTGGTTTTGACTCTGTTGAGTGTGAAATATTGACTGATCTGGTTTTCATTTATTTTGGACATGCACGTTGATAATGACATGTGTGCTTCTTTTTTTTTGATTTGCCATACTTTTATTTATTTATTTTCTAGATTAATGTTATTTTATTTTTAAATTTTGTTTTATTATTGAAGTATAAGTGCTTTACAGGGTTGTGCTCGTTTCTGCTGTACAGCAAAGTGAATCAGCTCCATGTATACATATATCCCCTTTCTCCTGAGCTTCCCTTCCACCCTCCACTCCCATCCCACCCCTCTAGGTCATCACAGAGCAGTGAGCTTAGCTCCCGGTGCGTCTCCCACTAGCTAGCTATTTTATGCATGCCAGTTACATATGTCAGTGCCACTCTCTTCGGTCTGCCCCACTCTCTCCTTTCCCCTCGCCTTGTCCACATATCCATTCTCTACATTTGCATCCCTATTCCTGCCTTGAAAATAAGCTGAGTGCTTCCTTTTTATAAAGGAAATGCATCTGTAGCATGATAACCTTTGCCTTATTTTACTACAGTATTTTAAATCTTTATCCTCTCTTGGCGTTTATTTCTGGGCTAAATCTCAAAATTCACAGATTTCTATCCTTCAATATTACCAAAATGAACTGGAATTTTATGTTTATTGATAAAATTAACTTGGATAATAAAAGGGTTAAGTAAAAATAACAGCATTTCTTGTAGCATTCAAATGCTATGATGAATTAGTTTGAGATTCAGTCAGATTAAATTACTGTCCAGTTATATCCATGTGATTGTGGTTACTACCTTTTTTTTTCTTCCTGAGATTTAGATCTAAGCCAAAATTAGAATGATGAAAATAATTATAAAAAAGATTATGAGTCAGTTCTCTAAATATTTTTTAAAAACCTTTCATTATGGAAAATTTCAAACATATGCAAAGAGAAAGAGTAAAATAATGAATCCTCCATGTCTTCTTCACACAGCTTCAGTGATTCTCAATTATGGCTAATCTTATTTCATCTGTAACCCTACTCACTTCCCACCTCAAATTATTTTGGTGAAAATATCAGAATTATATCATTAACCTGGAAGTGATTTGGTATATATCTTTAAAATATAAGCAGTCTGTAAAAAACATATTCAGGGATAGTTAGGGAGTTTGGGATGGACCATGTACGCACTGCTATATTTAAATTGGATAGCCAACAAGGACTTACTGTATAGCACATGGGACTCTCCTCAATGTTACGTGGCAGCCTGGATGCGAGGAGAGTTTGGGGGAAAATGGATACATGTATATGCATGATTGAGTCCCTTCACTGTTCACCTAAAACTATTATAACATTGTTTGTTAATTGGCTATACCCCAATACAAAATAAAGAGTTAAAAAAAAAACATATTCATGATAATAGATACCGGTACAGTAAAAGAATTCTTTGATGATATTTATTTTCAAAGCTACTCTTTTAAAATTTTAAGCATCTAATAACAGAATTGAAACATTTGACCTTAAATGAAGTGGAGCAGTTATATTTTCAAAGTTTTCCTTCTTAGTATACAGACTTGGATGTGTACCCGAATTATCAGAAGCCATTGGCACTTGGTCAGTCGTTTTCTATCAGGGTGGTATGAAAGTCCAGACACCCCAATACCAGTGAAGACCATTTAAATCAGATTTCAGTCTATATTCCTCTCACATAAAGAATTAACCATATCAGACTTAATGAAATAATCCACTGAGGAAAGGAATCTTAGCTAAGAGGTTGATTTGTTTCTAGGAAAAAAAAAGTGAGGAAAGAGTATATTCATTTCCCTTATCTCATCCAATGCAAACTGATTTTTATATCATTAATTTGAAAAGAATCAGCAGGAAGACTTTGCTAGTAAATACCCTCTCCATTTGAGGGAACAAGCTGTAATCTAGTGAAAAATGTTTGCATTTTAACATTAGAAGAAACACCTAGTGAAAGGTATTTGACAGTTTTCTTGTTATTCACCTGAAAAATGAAGCTATAATGTATCTATTCCATAAAGATAAAATGAGTGAATGTGCTGGTTGGTTAGCTAGTTAGTTAAAAAAAAAAACAAACGACTAGTAGTTGCTAGTTAGTCAAAAGCTAATTAAAAAAAAAACCCAGTTTTAAAGGGCGATAGGGGGATAAGTATTGAGAAGCTAAGTTGATCAGGGACATCTTTGTCACCACCACAGTATTTTACTAATCTAATTATTTTATACATTCTTATTGTCTCTTCTCGATGCCACTGAAGTTCTTACATTTAAATTTTTTTTTTTTTGGTACAGGTTATCAAGGATCCTCCTCCACCACCACCTTCTGCACCAAAAGAGGTAAATGAGTGCTTAATAAGTGATGTGGGTATTTTTTTTTTTTTTGTATTTAGATATTATGCCAGATCTGATCAATTATGCTGTTGTTAGGTAACTCTGATATATTGACTTTTGAGTTTATGACTAAGTCACTTGTTATTTTTCAAACCTTGTGGTTTCTTTTACATGTTAGAAGATAGGACCTTCATACATTGATAAACATAGACTTGCTATCAGGAGCAATAGTACATAGAGATTTAATTTACTTTTTATACCAATATGTGAATAATTTGCTGTTACTTACCTTATTTACAAAAAGTTGGAAGATCTAAGCTTGCAGTTTAAAGATATTATTACTTTCTTCAAATTATTATTACTTTTATATTATTGCTATATGCTGTATTATCATACTATTAGTATAGTATATATTAAATATTATATTACTAGTATATAGCATATACTAGTAATATTGTGTTAGCAAGAAGAAACATGGCATTGTGCATTTTCAAAGCTTCGCAACTACCTTTTTAGTACCAATTTTGCAGGGTTCAAATTTACACACATGTTGAGACTTTCAGTTCAGTTCAGTTCAGTCGCTCAGTCATATCCGACTCTTTGCGACCCCATGAATCGCAGCACGCCAGGCCTCCCTGTCCATCACCAACTCCCGGAGTTCACCCAGACTCACGTCCATCGAGTCAGTGATGCCATCCAGCCATCTCATCCTCTGTTGTCCCCTTCTCCTCCTGCCCCCAATCCCTCCCAGCATCACAGTCTTTTCCAATGAGTCAACTCTTCTCATGAGGTGGCCAAAGTACTGGAGTTTCAGCTTCAGTATCATTCCCTCCAAGGAAATCCCAGGGCTGATCTCCTTCAGAATGGACTGGTTGGATCTCCTTGCAGTCCAAGGGACTCTCAAGAGTCTTCTCCAACACCACAGTTCAAAAGCATCAATTCTTCAGCGCTCAGCCTTCTTCACAGTCCAACTCTCACATCCATATCTGACCACAGGAAAAACCATAGCCTTGACTAGACCAACCTTTGTTGGCAAAGTAATGTCTCTGCTTTTGAATATGCTATCTAGGTTGGTCATAACTTTCCTTCCAAGGAGTAAGTGTCTTTTAATTTCATGGCTGCAGTCACCATCTGCAGTGATTTTGGAGCCCAGAAAAATAAAATCTGACACTGTTTCCACTGTTTCCCCATCTATTTCCCATGAAGTGATGGGAAAATAAGGTAGATTCCATGAATTGTGAAATGAAAGGAGCTCTTATATTCCGTAGAGCTTCACTAGAAATTTATACACGTAAGCAGAAGTACATACACATGTGCTATGTGTAATTTTTACTATATTTCTTCCACATCAGTGGTACTATTCAGAAAAATATCTAAATGTGAGCCAGTTCTGACTAAGTAACATTTTAAGAAATTATTAAACACCTTTTCAAAACTTGTATCTGCATAGGAGGAAGAAGAACCTCTGCCTACCAAGAAATGGCCAACTGTGGATGCTTCCTATTATGGTGGTCGAGGTGTTGGAGGAATTAAAAGAATGGAGGTTGGTATCTCTTAAAAAATATAGAAGCTGCTAGTCTGGAATATATATTTTTAGAACTATTAAGCCATGGAAACTACTTTTCACAGCTCAATTTCCTAATACCATCCAATTTTTCTTAACATGTGGTATTTTTTTGGGCAATTTTTTTTTCCATGGAATAATTCTAGCCATTTCAAAACTGTGCAAGAACTGACTTCATTAGCCAATGGATTGCATTGATAAGACGCCTGAATTCTAAAGGGCAAAACAAAATTAGGGATTTTCCTCACTGTTTTGGAAAAAATGACTACAGAGAACATCAACTTTGAAGAAGCCAACTACTTAAAGTTGTAACAATGATTGTCTTTGAAAAGATTCAGTAGTTAAGTACTGTTTGGGGAGAAAAAAATGTTAAACTATTCAGTAGAGTGGATATGACCCTATCATAAATGTAGAGGAAGTACCCTTAAGGCTTTTTAAAAATAGGTTTTATATTATAAAGTAATTAGCCTCCAATGAAAATAAACTTATATTAAAACATGAAAATAAAAATAAAAATAGGTTTTAGTTGCCACTTATGAATAATCATAATTAATATTAAATATCATTTATAGAATGTATTAAATTTTTAGACTGGCAAAAAGTGTGGATTAAAATAGAACTTAAATATTATATCTTACATATCAAATGAGGTCTTCTTATCACCACAGACATATTTTTCAATGTGATGAAATAATTAATAATAAGCAAGCCCTGTCAGCACTGACCCCTTAACAGTGGCAGAGATAAGCCAGCTTCCAATCCAAGGGAGCAATTGGAGGGATCTTCTCATTGATATCATGACTTTATTATTAATCACAGATCCTGGCAAAGCATGTATATAAGAAGATGTATGCAGCGGGAAAGCGGTTAGACAGGAATTAGCACAATGTGTTAGTAGTTGTCTTTGAATGGAGTGATTTTCAATTTGTGTTATGTATTTCCCTGCTTGTTCATGACCTATTTGTCAGTGAGCATGTACTAATTTATATCAGAATAATAAGCCTGATTCCACTTTGAAATCCACACATCTAGAATGCCACATGACAGTGGGGTTCAAATACACTGCACGCGTGCTCGGTTGCTCAGTCGTGTCCAACTCTGCAACCCTATGGACTGTAGCCCGCCGGGCAGCTCTGTCTATGGGATTCTCCAGGCAGGAGTACTGAAGTAGGTAGCGCCTCCCTTCTCCAGGGGATCTTCTCAACCCAGTGATGAAATCCAGGTCTCCTGCATTGCAGGTGGTCCTTTACCATCTGAGCCACCTGGTATATCTGTTCTTATTGAAAACGCAAGGAATTGTGGCAGATTTTTGTTATTCCAATATTCTAGTATTCCAGAGATTAGGAGTCTCTTTCTACAGAAAATAAAAGCATATGCATGAGCTCCTGAATGGGTTCCACGTTAAAAGGCATATTACTGGAATATGGTCAGGAAAGCCATGGGGCCATGAACATCCTTGAGTAACTCACATTTCAAGTTTTAAGAGTTATTGACTCTTTTATTTAAAGTTTAGTTAAATTTATTAGTGAAATTTATTAATTTGTGTTTTAGTTTTGACTTAATTAATATGAAATTACATTGCCCTTTCTTTTTAGCTGAAGAAAATTTATGAGAAGGACTCACTTACTGTTAATAAATCAGAGTCCATTTTAGTCATAGATAATTTTTTTTAAGTTTTTTCTTTAATGTGGACCATTTTTAAAGTCTTTATTAAATTTGTTCAATTTGTTTTACATTTTTGTTTCTCAAAACAATATTGTTTGTTTCTATTTTACATTTTGGTTTTTTTGGCTGCGAGGCATGTGGGATCTTTTTTTTTTTTTAATTTTATTTTATTTTTAAACTTCACATAATTATATTAGTTTTGCCAAATATCAAAATGAATCTGCCACAGGCATACATGTGTTTCCCACCCTGAACCCTCCGCTCCCCCTGCATTGGAAAGCAAAGTCTTAACCAATGGACCACTGGGGAGGTTCCCTAACCATGGATAATTTTGGCTACATTTTATGGACTACTCCATCAGTGAGGTGGAAATAAGGATGGGAATGATGAAAAAAATGAGCAAGTAAATATGGGCATCACAAGGGGGAAACACAATACATAAAAATACACAATAAAAATATACTGAGAATTAAGCACCATTAGACTTTTTCAAGTATGAATTTATTTAAACTTGGAGAGGAAAAATAGAAAACATACCTTGTTTTAAAATCATGCCTATTCAAATCTGGAAAGTATTTTCCTTAAAAAAAATACCTTAAAGGGAAAGTAAATAGAATTTTAGAAATCATGGTACATCTGAATTAAAAAATAAGTCTTTGTAATTAAATGTTGTTTTAAGCCAGGATAGGAATTTTAGTAGAAACTCTTTCTTCCTTCTCCTTTACATTAAATACTTAAACACTATGGTAATGATTATTTGCAGAAAGCTGGAGCTGAACTGATGTTAATAATAGCTGTTAGCACAACTGAGCCACAGTACCTCATGACTTCACATGTGTGTTTCTGGCAGTTCAGCAGGAAACTGTTTTTGTTTCTTTTCTCAGTTCTGAAATTGCTCCTTTATGATACAACCTCTGAATATGCTCAGAAATTATGGAATTTCATTGTTTATCATGAAAACCAAATAGAATTGGAAACATTTAGCTATCAAATTTGAACTTTTAAAAAAAATATTCAAAAGTCAGATATATCAATTTTGTTAAGGCTGCCTTTAGCAATCTATTCTTATTATTCTTTTATCCTTTTTTGCTATCTCAATGTGGTCAAACTAAAATATTAAAATTTATACATGTAAGTATGCATATATATTTAATTGTTTTTAAGAGTTTAAGGAAAACTCTATATAGTGTTTCCTAGCTTTAGAATTTGAAGTTGAGTGAGAAAGGATTGTGCTATTGTTTGTGGTGATGATGATAATGATGAAACAGCTATGATGAACTAAGAATAATGGATTTATGTAATGCATTTATTTTAGACCTCAGCAACTGTAATTGGGGCTTCCCTGGTGGTTCAGAGGTAAAGAATCTGCCTGCCAATGGAGACATGGGTTCATTCCCTGGCTTGGGAAGATTCCCTGGAGAAGAAAACAGCAACCCACTCCAGTGTTCTTGCCTAGAAAATCCCATGGACAGAGGAGGTTGGCAGGCTACAATCCATGGGTCACAAAAGAATTGGATGCAATTTAGTGATTAAACAACAGCAACAACAATTATATATTGTGTTGGCCAAAAAGTTCATTCAGTTTTTTCCATAAGATGTTGTAAAATGGACTTTCCCACTAATCTAGTATCATACATTTAGTTGTTTAATAGTTGAGTCCTTAGAAATGCCATGTTGGGTGAGAACTCAAGTTCAACTATCTTCGTGTTCTTTATCTGAGAATGGTGCCAATGTTATTTAGAGGAAGGATACAATTACCATTACCTCTGTGATATCAACTGAATGCTGCACTAGTTAAAGTCTGAGTTAAAAATCTATAACTTCTGAATGGTCCTAAATTTTACCTACTTATACTTCTACTCGGAATTACTTCTTTATGTTATGGTACTATTTGACTATGTATCTTATTTTGTTTGTTTGTTTGTTTGTTTTTCTCTTAGAATTGAGACTGTACAACTGCAGGAGATGGGTCCTGGGTTTAGAATTTTTTAGTTCAATTTAGATATATCTAAAGATTTTTAAAGTTTTAATTAATCTAGGCAGAGACACTGATTTGAAAGAGAAGGTCATTTCTCTGGAAAGAAAGCCAACTATCTAGCTCTAAAGGTTTAATGGTGTTTAAAACAATTTTAACAACCTCATAAAGAACATTCTAGTACCACTGATCACACTGAAAGATACAGATACATTTTAATGACTCAACAGGGTCCACTTGAAATTGAAAACCTATTCTAAAATTGTAGTTAAAAAATGGTAAAAACATCTAAGTAAGCCTTATCAAAAAGCTATGAATAGATCCTTCTATGAACAGTAATCATCTGTATTCCTGTCTGCTAATTCAGGTCATTAAAATGCTTTTAAAAAGCTTATTAATCATTTTTTCTTTGTAGAAATTACTTAACACTGGTGAGTCACTGTGTGCTCAGGACAGGCCTTCCTGTTTCTTTTTAGAGCTTCACTTATCTTTGTCTTCTTTGGTAACATCCTTGCTTTTTAGACTTCTCTGCTGCTCTTGGATGAACAAAACCTTCCTCCAGGGGCCGCATCCTCTTCACATCCCCACACTGGAAAAAAATTTGGCTCAGATTTAGCCAATTTTCATTGAAAAATGAAGAAAACATCACTTGACCTTGCAGTTGTTTTCAGTATCCAGGGTTTTCAGAGAAAGGAATTCCCCCAAATTTGTGGAAATCTCTGAAGTCTCTGAATTCTTTTCTTCAGAGTCTTTTCAAATTTGTCTTCCTTAATGAAAAATGTGTATGTCAAATAACCATATCCATATGAACAGAGGAACTGAAGACTGAGAACTGCTTTACAAAATGAAGATAAAACATACATAATTATTTTTACTTCCAAAGGCGAAAGTTTAGTCATACTTTTGTCTTTAGTCAAACTTGATGGAAACTTTGGAAGGAAAAATTAACTTCTTTTATAAAATATATTTGTAAAATTTGAACCTAGTTGAAACATCTTGTCCACTTCAGACTAACATGTTCAAATCCCTGTCTTGCTACTTACTGCGTGGCTTTGGGCTCATCACTTAACCTCTCTGTATCTTTGTTTCTTCCATGGGAAGCAAAAAACACAGTATCTACCTCATAGCATTTTTTGTATGGATTAAATGCAGCTTGGCCCATGATAATTATTCAGTAAATGCTAATTATCATCGTCATTACCATCTATTTCAACCATTGTCATCAGTATATAGGTGTGTGTGTTTAGCTAGAAGGAGAACATACCTAGAGAATAGAATTACACATTTCCCTTGTAAAATACAAATTAACTCCTTATTTGAAACAATGGAGAAATGGTTGGCTGTATCAAATTTAATCGATGCCAAATTTTTATAAAGGGTCTTTATTTCTAGAATCTTGATATTAAATACATAAGGAGTGGTGAAAAATCTGTTAAATCTCAGAAGAGAAATTTGGAGTTAGCTTACTTACTCATCTTTTGACTCTGAGGTGATGAGGCAAGAACCAGCTGAACAAGAGTCTGTTCTCCTAGGCCACTGTATGTGTGATAGCAATATTTCCCTTTGTTTTAAAGGTTCGTTGGGGTGATAAAGGATCTACAGAAGAAGGTGCGAGGCTGGAGAAAGCCAAAAATGCTGTGGTAACCCTTCCTGAAGAACCAGAGGAACCCGTCAGACCGAGACCACCGCCATCTAAACCCACACACCAGCCTCCTCAGACAAAGTGGTACACACCAATTAAGGTGACTGTTCAAACTTTGTGGGATTTAACTGCAACTTCCTAAAGTGTAATCCTTTTAGTCTCCCCGTAGGAGGACCAAGGTATATCAAACAACAGACATTCAATTTACCTTCTAATGACTAACTGAGTCATTTCTCAGCAACAAGAAACTCTGTTTTTGTTATTTATTCATTTAATTTATGAAAGAAATGAGAGTAGAGGAAAAGACTTTATCTTCTTCATTTTAGTTCATTTATCTAGCAAGCAGAGGTTGAGTACATTTCCCAGAGATTTACAGATCATGTTTCCCTTTAGGGCCGGCTGGATGCGCTCTGGGCTTTGTTGCGGAGGCAGTACGACCGAGTTTCCTTGATGCGACCTCAGGAAGGAGATGAGGTTTGTACCTGGGATGTGTTGGGAAAAAAGCTGGATTATTCTTTTAAGGATGAAATAATTGATGAGATTAATATTTTCAGTGCCAAGCTATATTTAATGTTATATGATTCTAGCGTGGTGTTTAAACTATCAAAACATCTAAATCTTAAGATTTTACTTCTATGAGATGGAGATAATTTTAAAAACATCTGAGTTCAACCATTTAGAAAACCAATTTGAGAAAATATTCCTGGAATATTCCTAACAGATCATTTACCCTTTGCTGTGACCATAGGTAGAGAGAATTAGGTGGTTTGTGAAGCAGGCTTTTTCATTACCAAACCACTGTGGTTAATACAAAGTTCTTGTATTTAAGAAGTTTGTGCCTCTGTTCAAATTAATGCATAATCTAGAGTTCTGCTTCTCAAACGACATGTAACAACTCTCTTCTTCAATATGCTAGACTTTCACTTTATAGGTTTTAAAATTGTTTTCATGCATCATCTTAGTTTTCTGTCCCCTAACTTAGACATTAATTTTCAACATTTTAAGTGTTGGGTATAGTGGTAGCACTGAAGATGTATTAGCAAAAACAAGAGAGTGGTTCCAACACTCTTTTCAGTAACCTTCTATATTCCTTTAACTCTCATGATTAAAATTTAGTTTTATGGCCTTTTCTCATTTGTACTAATTTTGACTTAATTCAATAATTTATAGATTATAAATATGCACAAGTAATAGCATCTGGTAATATTGGGGGGTACAGATGATAGACTTGCTCTTAAGAAATCTAAACTTTGGGATACACACAAAAATACAATTTATTCCAGAACATGATCTAAGCCATATATAGATAAGCATCAAGTACTCTTGAGTACATGGAGGAAGAGATATTAACTCTTCCTGGAGGAATCTGGGAATGTTTCATCAAAAATAGAGGCTTGCTAGTTTTAAAAATGCATAAGATTTCATCAGGTGAAGCTAGGTGGAATGAGTATTTCCACAGATGAAGCATCATGAGCAAAATCTCTGAGGTAGCCAAGAACAGTGATGTGTGGATTAAAAGATAGTCTGGGGGTTGGGGATTCAAGCCAGAATGATGAATTGGGAATAGAAGAAATCTTTGAGTTTGGATAAATTGATATATTTGTGCTTCTGAATGATGCATTATAATCATTCTTTCATTAATTCAAACAAATATCTATCTAATGTCTAAAATGTACCAAACACTGTGTTAGATACCAAATAAATCTAACATTCTTCTTAGATTATAGTGCTAGAATAGTTTACACATTGCCCCAGCAGGTTAAAGCATCATTTATTTTTCCATGATTGGAGAATAATGCTTTCATTATTTTGACCAAAATTTCCTTTGTTTTTTGAGAATTTGCTCATTCTTCTGTCTGATATAATCCTAGAAACTTTATCCTAACTCTTGAGGTTAAATTGTTTCAAAACTCAGAATTTTTCAGATTTTAGGAATCTGATACAGTCCATGTATCTGTTTATATACTGTGGAAAGCATCATCTCCTGAGCTCAGTGTTGAGACATTCTGTTACAGAAATATTGATTAGTACAGGTGGATAATAATAGACCATAAATACTCTTCAGTTAGTCCAGGTCAGTTTTTTCTTCCAAGTGTATTTTAGTGACACAGTTAACACGAAACTTTCAGTTTTAAAAGATTTTGTATTTAAAAAATATAGACAAAAGATAGTAAACTTTTATTGTTTCCCAGTTTTTTGTTTACCACTTTTTTCACTCTTCACCTATATATGTGACTTACGATTTTTAAATTTGTTTTTGTTTAAATGCAGGATTTTTAACTTAGTAAATATCAATTGTTGGTTCAGTTAATTGATTTGCTTTTCCATCAGGTATATATTATGAGTCTATGTGTGTCTGACACAGTCTGATTTAATCTTTATTCATAATACCTATTCTTGATGGCTTTGCTGCTTCCAAAATTTTGTCAACTGCAAATTTTTGTCCCTTATTTCAAATTCAGACCTCAGTGGGGTACTCCATGAGCACCTTCTGCACAGATTGACACTCCACACTGTTAATTGAAATGAATATGGTAAAGGTAGAAGCCCACCAATAGTATTAACTCAGTTTACCATCTTATTCACAAGGATATTTAATAAATTTTATTAGTTTTCTGTATTTAAGGTATAATGTATATTTATGTATTCACCCATTCAACTGAATCAGTGATGCAAAATTATTTGGTTCTGGAAATCAAGTAATTATGACATGATTTTTTTTCTTGCTTCTAATTCTTGCTATGATCTTTTATAATATTTATTATTTTTTTAGACTAGGGTTTGATGTCAGACCTATAGTTTACAGCATATAACTTTTTCCCTTTAGACAGCCTGGGAAATCTTTGCCTTCCCCTCTTTTTATTTTTCATTTCCCTGTTTTTCATGTTTCACAAAGATTATTAAGAATATCTGAGTTTCTGTCACCTTTGTATCATCTACCAGGACCTCTTTGATAGAGTTAATAGAGTTAATTTGATAGAGTTAATTCCAATATTAACTTCCCATCGTCCATATGCTAATTTCTTATACTAATTTATGCATTTCTTATACACTATGCTAATTTTCTTTCTGGCTTCTTCTTCTTCTGAAGTCTTTTAATTGCTCTATTCTTTTCCTCATGAGCATAGTAAATACTGTTATTGATAAGGCCCACTCATGGGACTTTGGTACTTATGCCCCAAAGAATCTGCATCAAACATAGGACACTTCATCTTAGTAAATGTTTGGTGGGTTTTATTTTTTAAAATTTTACAATGACTGGAATACATCAAATATTATTATCCAAAAAGTAATATTTAATTATTTCTCTAAATAAAATTGTTTGCATGGTACATGGAGTAATCTGTGCTGATATGCCAGCATCCCACAAATTTTATTTTTAAAAAAAGACCATATAAAATTTCCAATACTTTTCTTTTGCTTTAGAATAGCTTTCGAGAACCTTAATTTACCTAGTAAGAAATTGAGGACCCAGAGATAGGATAATAAGTGATACAGAACATATTTGGCACAGCTAATTTTTATATATGTTAGTAAGATGGGATGCTTTGCTTTCGTAATTATCTAAGCAGGAGAAGAAGACCATGGCTCACTGTTACCTTCTATTTATTGTGGCTAGTTAGGTAAGCTCTCAGAAATTAAACTGTCTGAACCCCAAGGTTTTTAATCAACTTAGTTTATATAGATATGGTTTATCTCATAGGATTACATGGAGTAGAGGAAAATTTAAATTTAGAAGACAAAGATGTCCAAGTAGCAGTGTCCTCTAGTTCTCTGCCTATTCTTTGTTTTGGATTTCCTAGGCAAGCTGGGGCATAATCACTGAATGAGAAAATTAGTCTTGGAGGGTTTTTTGGACACATTTAGATAGCCAGATTTACCTATGACTAGGCTCCGCCAGCATAAGGAAGGATAAAATTCTAACTTCAACTTGACTCCCCTGAAACCAATCAGTACTTGATAAAACTAAGTTAAAATATAGATATCTGACTACTCAGACAACTGATGAAAGATTTCTTAAATATGTGTGTACTGAACTGACTGAACTGAACTGAACATATACAATGTATATAGGTATATATATGTATCAATATTGATTCCCACTAAAAAGATTTGTCTCTGCATATCAAATAGTTCATTGGAATATATGTTACTAGCTGTTCAAGGCCAGTTCTTTTTAAGAAAAACTTAATCTTATCAACTGGTGAATAAATTTTGCAAATAATTTTGTTATTTTTCTGTGCTTGTAAAGGCTTGAGTGTATTTACTTTTGACTATGCTTCTTGTGAAATGTGTGCATAATGGTATGAGGTGTGTGTGTGTGTGTGTGTGTGTTTAAAGCAATTTGTACATTGCAGAGATTAGGAGGACTTTTGCAAACATTTTCATTTCGTTGGGCATGGATGCAGTTTTGCTGTATATTGTCAATAAACAAATGAGAACGCTTTCTCATTTCTCAATTTTAAAGAAAGAAATAGTCATGCTCTTTCTTTGGGGGCGGG
This sequence comes from Bubalus bubalis, assembly GCF_019923935.1. NCBI lineage: Eukaryota > Metazoa > Chordata > Mammalia > Artiodactyla > Bovidae > Bubalus > Bubalus bubalis. Next base: position 22,857,347 of record NC_059163.1, read on the forward strand.
CGAGACACAACAAAACTGCTTGAGAGACAATAAAACATCATTGTTTTCAGATTGTGGCTGATGGTTCCAAAATAACACCACCTCCCCTTAGTCAAAAGCGCGGTTTTCCACCTCGAAAACCCATCCTGTCATGGCTTTATAAATTGTTTACTTCAGATTCTGCCTCCTGAGAGTCGAGTTTCATAAACACAGAAGCGTCCATAGAACCAAACCCGGAGTCACGCACATTTCCCCTGCAAGGCCCGTCACGCTGAATTTCCAGCCAAATGGCTCTCTTTTCATGGCTCCGAGGCCGCAGCGGGCTCAGTGGCAGCATCCGCGGCCGAACTGAAGTCCTTGATCAAGTAACTGAAGTTCAGGCGTCAAGTATCAAAGGGACGCCAGACACCTCTTGCTCGGCCCCCGCCCTCCGGCTACCTGTGGGCGCCGCCAGCCCCCGCCAAGCGGCGGGACGGCTAGGCTGCGGGGCTGCGGGCGGCCGGGGGGCCGGGCTTTGATGGCGGCCGCCGGTCCTCGGAGTCATGAATGTTTCAGCGCGCGGGCGCGAGGTGCGGGCGGCGCGTCCAGGTGTGAGCTCGCAGGTTGTCGCCGACATCTGTTTGCCGCGGCGGCGGCGGCCTCCCCCGGCCCGCAGCGAGCGGCCGGATTGTCAGCGGAGGTAGTTGAGAGCGGCAGGACCGTTTTGGTCTCCCTCTCGCTGCCTGGAGGCCTGAAACACCAAAGGTAGGAGCAGGGGGTGGACACAGCTGCGCTCCCGAACTTGCCTTAGGCGCGAATAAAGAGATCTAATGCAGTTTGACTCCGTGGCGGTGGGGAGACGAGGACGGAAAGCCACTTCAGAGACAACTTAACGCGGCAACATCTGCCGCCAAGTTTCCAGGGAGTGACGGGGGACAGCAGGTACCCATCGAAGTCTCCACATAAACAGCCTCCGTGAAGCAGGGGACTCTTTTGAAGGGTCTCCATCAAACGGGCTGGGGTCTGCAGCAGGCGTTTGTTTGGTTTTCAAAGAGGTGTTTTGTTTTTGCCATAACAAGGTAATTTATAAATGATGCATTAGCAGGCGTTCTCTCTCTCTTTTTTTCCTTTTCTATTTGAAAAGAGAGTTAGAGAAGCAGCAAAGCAAAGAAGAAAGCGCAGTCTTGGTTAGGGAGCTGTTCCACAAACCCAGTCAATCTCCAAGGAGCTTCTTGTCTGTCATCGAGGTTATGTTAACCTTCAGACCGCAGTCCCTCCTTCACCAGTAAGCAGACAGAAATTGAAACACGGCCAGAAAAGAATGCTGGTGGTAGTAACACCCGTGGTGAAGTATGCACACTATGTCTTTGTTTTTTAAACTTAGGGCTTTTTATTACACGGAGATGAAAGAGAATTAGGTTTTCTTGCCAGATGTGTTTAAATTTTAGTAAGACGAAACAGAAAATTGCACTGACTTTAATTTTCTTCTCATTTATAAAGGCTGCGTAGCGATAGTTGGGTATTAAAAATCAAAAGTAAGAATAACATGTTAATGGAAGTGTTTTTTTTTTCCTTTTAAAGAAGTTTTCTCCTCTACTACCTAGATTCAGCCAGAAAAAAATCTTAGGGATTTGTATAATTCGCTGAGATTATTGCAACAACTTATAATTGTGCGCACACAGTATTGACACAACAGATTTGTTAAAAAATTAGTCTGACAAGTAAAGCTTTGGGGTATGGTAAGGTAACAAGGATTCTATGGTAATATAAACTGTTATGGTTAATAATATTTAGGCAGACTCACCTGAGGAACTAGCTGGGCGGCCACGAAGATTAAGGAGCTGATCCAAAGTGGCCTTTGGAGTGAGGGCAGCCAGGGTGCAATGACCTGAGGAGAAATGCTAGCACTTGGCAAAGTTTTCATCAGTCGGTGGTGAAATAAACAATATAGGTACATAGCGAGTTTCCAGTTAAGCTAAGTTTATTCCATGGAGAGGACTTCCATTAATTGTGCAGATATTTTCATTTTTAAAAATGATTGATGGTAGCTGCTTAAAAAAAAAGTTCATTATAACAGAACTCAGTGCTAGTCCTCTGATTTTAAAAAAAATCTACAGACAAACTCTCCCACCAAATCCCAGTCTGAGAACATAGGTAGCACTGGTTTATTTAGAAGGCACCAGAGAAGCCTGTGGAGAAGGCAATGGCACCCCACTCCAGTATTCTTGCCTGGAAAATCCCATGGACGGAGGAGCCTGGTAGGCTGCAGTCCATGGGATTGCTGCGAGTCAGACACGACTGAAAGACTTCACTTTGACTTTTCACTTTCATGCATTGGAGAAGGAAATGGCAACCCACTCCAGTGTTCTTGCCTGGAGAATCCCAGGGATTGGGGAGCCTGGTGGGCTGCCATCTATGGGGTCGCACAGAGTTGGACACGACTGAAGTGATTTAGCAGCAGTAGCAGCAGAGAAGACTGAGAACCTCAGTGGTAGAGGATTCCGGCTGGACCTCTGGCTTCCATCTCCAGATCTAGATTTAGGTTCAGTCCTTTGTCAGTCCTGCTTCTGAATTCTTGAGCTCCAAACTAACAGCCTCACCTCTTCAGTGGTTGGTTTTTCAAGGATTCTTAACCCTCCCAAGGATCACTCTGAACACTCATGCTTTCAAAGCAGCGCTCTGTACTATCAAACCACTTCATCTTCAGATCGAAGAAGCATCTGGAAGGCAGCGATTTTGTACCAGGATGGCTTTAAATTCTGCATCACATCTGCAAGACGTAAACCACTTGTGGATGTTTCTGAGCAGATTGAAGCTTTCACTCAGACGATTTGATGTGCAAGATGTCTTCAGTGCTTGGAACTGTGCGGCTAATAACTGCATTCTTAAACTTCGTTTTTAGATTCCATGTAAATACTTTGTGTCATATAGCCAAACGTAGATTTTAGGGACTGTACTTTAGCTTTATTGAGTCAGTCCTACTGAACACAAAATGCCTGCAATGCTTTCACTTTTCCCTTTTTATACTTAAATGAAAGAGTAGAGAAAAATATCATTTGTAAAAACTCCTAAGTGATTGCTTGCATTTTGTTTCTATAAGATCTGAAATTTTGTATGGTCCTTTAGGCCAAGTAGGATGCGACAGCACTTGGAAAGAATACCAGTAGTTGTTTCTATCCTTTTTGTTACCACCAGTATCTTTCCATTCTTACTATCTTTCTCTCCCGTTCCCCCCTCCCCCCCCCCCCGGAAAACAGATTTAGTAGGCAGATTTATTTATTTAATCTTTTGGCTGTACTGCATGGCATGCATGAGGATCTTAATTCCCTGACTAGGGATTGAACTTGGAGAAGGCAATGGCAGCCCACTCCAGTGCTCTTGCCTGGAAAATCGCATGAATGGAGGAGCCTAGAAGGCTGCAGTCCATGGGGTCACAAAGAGTCGGATATGACTGAGCGACTTCACTTTCACTTTTCACTTTCATGCATTGGGGAAGGAAATGGCAACCCACTCCAGTGTTCTTGCCTGGAGAATCCCAGGGACGGCAGAGCCTGGTGGGCTGCTGTCTGTGGGGTCACACAGAGTTGGACACGACTGAAGTGACTTAGCAGCAGCAGCAGCAGGGATTGAACTCTTACCCCATGTACTGGCAGCATGGAGTCTTAACCACTGGACCATCAGGAAAGCCCCAGTTCTTATTACTTCTTGTCATTACATTTCAGGGCGTCCTTAAAATACGTTAAATATCCCACTTAAATTAGCAGAAAGAATTAACTTTGGTTTACATATATTTGAAAGACAAATTTTTACTAGAATAACTCATGTCGTGAACATGCCATTGTTACAATTTCCACTGTCTGATTTATGCGTGTGTGCATGTGTGTATATATATGTGTGTGTGTAATGTTTAATATAAATGTATGTGTATATATAGTCCTACAGAACATATTTTTCAGTGTATATGTCTTTGACTAATGTCTGTTTCAGTGGAAAATAGCAAGTTCAGAAAATAGAGTGCTTTTTTGATACTATTTCATAGCTTAAATAAAATTGTTGCTTAATTATGCGTATAAGCTGGTGAAAGTGTTGATTCAATTTGGTTCCCCAAAGTGAAAAACAGAATATGCAAATTTTAATCATTTAAATTACCCAAAAAGGTTTATTTTTTCAACCAAAGTATAAGTAGAACTTAGATATTTAATTGGCTTCTTACCCCTCTGATCCAGAATGTATTTAGTGGCCTCATATATATGTTATATATTAATTTGTAAGTTTAGGTAGAGATATTTCTTTGTTAGAATTGATCAGCAACCTTTAGAAAATCATGAGACAAAAATTATTAAATTAATATAAATATCCTCTTCTTGAATTAATGCACTGAGTTTAAAAATAAGTCTCTATCTCTGTGTTTTTTTTTTTGTCACCAGTGAGCTTTGGCACATTAAAAGAATACTTTAAAAATATCAACTTTGTTAACATTGGTTCCATGGCCAAATGCATTATTGTATTTGTGGGGAGGCTGGCGATCTCCCTGTCTTACTCTTCCACCATCTTCTTCTGCTCCCCCTCTGGCCAAGTACATTATTTTCTTAGGCGTATATACAGTTTTGTTGTTAAGCGCCTGGAGAACATTAATTAAATCATCCGATTGGGAGTAGAAATGTCAGCAAAGGTAGATTTTTAACCTTTCTTTTTCTGTGTTTACTTTTTCTGTAGCCCTTATGTAATTTTAATTACAATAGATTAAATTTATATTTATTTAAATGTCACCTTAACAATTTCTGATAATTTACAGAAATTTATATTATTCTGTATATCTTAAATATTGCTTTCAATTTAGAGCCCAAAGGATATAGTCCAATGAGGGAAAAAAGTACATTGTTTTGTAGACAGTTTATTACTTTAACAGAGAGCCTAATGATGGTGCCTTTATGTCTACCAGGCCCCTATTTATAAGTTCAATTTAAGGAAACCTTTGTAACTCAGTTAAGGAAATTGGCTTGAGTAGGAAGCTTTCATTGTCCCCTTCTTTTAAAAATGAATTTATACTAATACATTGTATAAATGTATACTTTTAAGGAGAAATAAATGACATTTTTGGCTAAATAGCTTTCACTTCTTTTTCTACTTCTAAATAAAACACTATAATTTTTATAATATGCATTTATAATCTAAGTAAATCATCTTTAAAATTGCTTCATATAATCTTATATTCTTCCCTAATTCCACTCTGAATCAAATCACAGCCTCTAATATATGAGGAATTTGAAACTGTTGTAAACTTTGAGGTAAAAAATAAAAATGATTTACTATTCAGACTTTGCAAAAATTATGTTTAAGAATGCCAATGGCCATTTACTTGTTTACCATTTTTATTTATCCGACTTTGGATTAAAAATTAACTCCTTTTATTTCAAAGACTTATAAGGAATTTTTTTCTCCTAATGCTTTTCTTTTTTCAGTTAATGAAATTGGAATAGTTTACAAACTCTTTCCCATTTCAAAATAATTTTGTTCACTGATATACTTCATATTTCTCACCCTAGAGAACTTTTTTCACTTAGAAAATATGTGGGAAAAAGGTGGTTCTAATTTTCTAAACTTTAGATTCCCATAATGCTTCTTCAAAGCAGGTTACTGTATTGAAAATAATATATAGTATATATTTTTTTCATAATCCTGACCAGTATTAAGCACAGTTTGGTTTGCAATCACACACACATACATCATATCATATCATATTATATCCTATCTTGATTGACAGTAAATCTGTAACATACTTCAATAAAAAATTCAAATAACATCTATATACATAGTAAACAGATTAGAGGTCAATAGTAAAGAATGATTACTCTCCAATTACCTTTGCCTAACACTTTGATTTCTCTCCCTTCTCCTATCGCCTAACATTGGTTGATTCCTACAGTTTAACCTTTGATCTTAAGTTTTCTCTCTTCCTAGAGACAAAACTTTCTTTTTTCTACGTGGTCTTTCTCTAGAGACCATGTAGATTTTCACTGCTTTGCTCTCATCACGATACACACCATTTTAGACAGTTCTGGCCTCCTTCCTCAATTCCTCTTCCTTGTCTCTTAAAACGTGTATAATGCTGTCTTATTACCACATTCTCTGTGTTTAACTGGATTAGCATATTCCTTATGTATGTTTTTCATATATTAACTTTATTTCCGTTATTCTAGCTACCCTTCCCCTGCTGCACCTAAGCTGAAGCTGAACAGACCTCATGGTTCCCACAATTCAGTGAGCAGAGACAAGACCTTAACTTATTCTGAGTGTGATGTCTCATGCCAAAAAATCATAATATTACCCTATAATGCATACAAGGTACTGATTGAATGAACAGAATTATGTGATTTAATGTCCCCTTTAGCTTTATTGTAATTGATTAAGATGAATTCTTGATGAATTTATGTAGTAAACTCTACTGATTCTGGAGAGATACATATTTTGATTTTTGTGGAACTTAAAGTTTTTTGTAAGCAGGACTTATAATTTTACCTTCATGTTTCCACCCTGAAACTAAGCTACTGAGAAAATTATGACATCAGAGCAATTCTTAAATTCTTAAATTCTTAAATATGACATCAGAGCAAATATGAATTGTCTCTTATAATAGTATGACTGAGGATGCTGATACATAAACATGCTATTTCTCTGGAGCTAAGGTTTATCATTTGGGGGTGATGATTAATTTTTAATTCATAATTAAATCTGTTGAACATTTTCTGAGTTATAAGAGCATGATACAATTATTTCTCCTCAGGTTGAATTCTGAATAGATGAAGGCTTACAATTTTTATTAATTCTTTTTATTGGGATATGTTTATTTTTTTCTTGTTTGCAGTTGCATTGTTCTTGTTTTTTTTTTAAACAGATTTAGTCTTTGTTTCATATTTGATCCAAGAGAAATTTTCAATGACTGGAATTCTTGTAGGATGTATGTTTATCCCAGTGAAATCATACATTATGATGTCAGTCTCTTGCATTATTATCATCTTCTCTGCAAGCATACATGCGGCTTATGCTAGCTCTGAGTCTCATTAGTCCAGTTTATAGAAACACTGGCTCTTCTCAACAAAATGACCAGAAAGCTGACAACTGAACTCAGTCCCTACTCTCCAGAAGAAGCATGATGGCTTTATCTATTCTCTGAATCCAGATTTATGAACTAGTCCTATGCTCTTAACTAGATTAGTTCCTTTTCCATTAACTGCTTAAAGTAGGGCAGCTGTCTGAGCTGTTGGTTGTAAATTTGCTAATGTCTACTTCGTTAATCTCAGGTAAAAAGGCAGCACATAACAGGATCAGAGTTTCAGGACCTGAGGTTTTCACAGCCTGAAATGAGCATGGAAGGGTCAGTGGAGTGGAGAATTGAAGAGATGGGAGGAAGTGTTACGTTAGGGAGAAAGGGATGACTTCTGTCATTAATCTTAATTAATTGCCAAGTTTTAAATCTGAGTTATTAATACTGAAATTAAGCCCTTAATATACTGTTCATGCTTTGGCATCAGATGCTCTTTTATAAGATAAAAGGTTTAGGAGGGAGAGAAGTGTGTGTGTGTGTGTGTGTATCTTACATAAATATTTTCATTTACATCTTTCAAAGATTTCCCTGGGTTAATATTCAGGCCTTCACCTTTTGACAGTTACTGTAGGGCAGTTAGGAATTATAGACAAGTAACAGTAAATCCAAATAAAATTTCTAGGTATAGCAACAGCAGTAAATCTGAATAATATTACTTTCATGTTTACCAGCATACAAAATACTTCACTGAAGAGGAAATGTCAGATTATAGGCTGAAGTAGAAGGAGGAAAGATCATGAGCAGAAGTGGGAAAAGAAGCAGATGAAAAAGAAATGAATGAGAAAGAGATTATTCTTCTGAAAAACTTCCAGGCAATAGAATTAGTGTTTACTTAAATATTAAACTACAAATTATACATTTGTATAGTTCCATATTCCTCTATTGCAGCCCTAATCAATTAGAATTAAATTGAACCTTGAAATGACTAAGCAGCCTTTCCTTTAAAATTCTTTTTTTCTCCCCACTTGGCTGTTCTACTCATGTTTGCCAGGTTTACCCTACTTTGCTATTAAACCTCCATTATTATTCCATGATACTTTTCAGTGTGAAATTGCAACTAACTGTATTAATTGTTAATATTTTGGCCAAGGAGGCTATGGAATAAGGCTTGCAGTACTTCCAGGGAAAATCACTAAAAATCAGGTATGGCTTAAAGCTTCTGAATTATGAATTCAGAATTATATTTCAAATTCTCCATGTATTTGGACAAATGAAAAGGTCTATAACGAAAGTATATAACGCACTAAGTTAATTTTTACATGTGTATCTTTGTTTTGATGACTCTGAACTGAATTGCAGTAGCAGGTTATAGCCAGTGACTTGAATATTGTTGTCCACGAATTTAAAATCCCAAATTAGGTTTTGAGATATATAATGTTTATTCTTTACAGAAGTGTTTTCTTCCTTTTATTATTAGCTTTAAATATAAATAAGATAAAACATAGTATTTATCTGTCTACCTATTTCGCACACTAATTATTGGAGAGACAATGCAAAAATCTGAAGATATCAAGAGTTTAGATTTTAATTTAATTTATAGGTAGTGGAGAGCCAGTAAAGTTTTGGAGCTGGCTAATAATGTGACCAAAAGAAATTTGGGACAGGAGTGGAGATAATTTTTTTGCATGTGATAATCTAGTATCAATGCTTTTATATTTATGTGTAGTCTTTCATCATGAGTTGTAGAAAGAATCACATGAACATTATAATATAGGCGACCTGATGGATTGTCAAATGACTAAGTGGCTTTTGGATAAAATAACACTTTTTTTCTAATAGACATCGCATTTTTAAAAAATACCAACTTAGGTTAATTAGCTAAAAATCTGATATTTCATGGCTTTCATATATTTTTCCTGATTTGTCAGAGGTCTAGAGGTCTTTCTTGCTTCTTAGTAATATTTAGATAGATAGTTAAAGCTCAGACTAGCAGATCAGATGTACATAAATACATATATTTTTTCATATGTGCATGCAGGCATGCATGTGGAGTGTGTTTATGCATCTGATGGGGGTGACAACAGGGCATCATGGTTGTTGAGGGCATCATAATTTCGGGAAAGAGGGCACACTTTCTCTTAATGGGAAGGATTTAGGACTCAATTTCAGCTAATCGCTGAGCACTTACTATGTCTTAGGTGCTTCCCTGGTGGCTCGTGGTTCAATGGTAAAGAATCTGCCAATTCAGGAGACAAGGGTTTGATCCCTGAGTCAGGAAGATCCCCTGGAGAAGGAAATGGCCAGTCGATCCAGTATTCTTGCCTGGGAAATCCCATGGACAGAGGAGCCTAGAGGGTTATGGTCCAGATGGTTACAAAAGAGTCAGACATGATTTAGCAACTAAACTACTGCAAATGTCTTAGGTATGTTCAGTTAGGTGTGTTCAGCTGTTAGTGCTTAGAATTAGGTGTCATTTCATTTCCATTTTATATATGAAGAACATGGGACTCAGAGAAATTTATTGCATTTGCCAAGGTTACATTGCTGAAAAATAACAGAGCTTCAATTCAAACCCAGGTTTTATTTATTTCCAGTTCAGTGAGTGCCCCATTATGCCATACTATCATTGTCCAGTGCTGCTCTTTATTCGTCTTCCTATTCAGTCAATAACTCAGTGAACTAGGGCTTTTATACACGTAGAGAAGTGCTTTTTAAAATTTCCAATTTTGAGTCTGATTCTCTTGGGCCAAAATGATCAATTTTGTATCTGTGTCTGTATTCATAAATTTTTTTAGCATGTAGAGTTGAAATTGAGTCCACTATTGGTTGAATCTGTGGATGTGAAAACAGTGGGTAGAACCATTTCAGATGAAGGACTTGAACGTCAGTGGATTGTAGTATCATGAGAGGTCTTGGAGAAAATCCACTGTGGATACTGAGGACAGAGAGACTGTGTATTCAGAATACATCATTTCAGTTCAGTTGCTCAGTTGTGTCCAACTCATAGCAACCCCATGGACTGCAGCATGCCAGGCCTCCCTGTTCATCACCAACTCTTGGAGTTTACTCAGACTTACGTCCATTTAGTCGGTGATGCTATCCAACCATCTCATCCTCTGTCATCCCCTTCTCCTTCCTCCTTCAGTCTTTCCCAGCATCAGGGTCTTTTCCAGTGAGTCAGTTCTTCACATCAAGTGGCCAAAGTATTGGAGTTTCAGCTTTAGCATCAGTCCTTCCAATGAATGTTCAGGACTGATTTCCTTTAGGATGGACTGGTTGGACCTCCTTGCAATCCAAGGGACTCTCAAGAGTCTTCTCTAACACCATAGTTCAAAAGCATCAATTCTTCGGCACTCAGCTTTTATTTATAGTCCAACTCTCACATCCTTACATGACTACTGGAAAAAACAGTGCTTTGACTAGACGGACCTTTGTTGGCAAAGTAATGTCTCTGCTTCTTAATATGCTGTCTGTGTTGGTCATAACTTTTCTTCTAAGGAGCAAGCGTCTTTTAATTTCATGGCTGTAGTCACCATCTTCAGTGATTTTGGAGCCCAAAAAAGAAAGTCTGTCACTATTTCTATTGTTTCCCCAACTATTTGCCATGAAGTGATGGGACCAGATGCCATGATCTTAGTTTTCTGAATGTTGAGTTTTAAGGCAACTTTTTCACTCTCTTTTTTCACTTTCATCAAGAGGCTCTTTAGTTCTTCACTTTCTGCCATAAGGGTGGTGTCATCTGCATATCTGAGGTTATTGACATTTCTGCTGGCAATCTTGATTCCGGCTTGTGCTTCATCCAGCCCTGCATTTCTCATGATGTATTCTGCATATAAGTTAAATAAGCAGGGTGACAGTATACAGCCTTGATGTACTCCTTTCCTGATTTGTAACCAGTCTGTTGTTCCATGTCCAGTTCTAACTGTTGGTTCTTGATCTGCACACAGATTTCTCGGGAGGTAGGTCAGGTGGTCTGGTATTCCCATCTCTTTCAGAATTTTCCACAGTTTGTTGTGATCCACACAGTCATAGGCTTTGGCATAGTCAATAAAGCAGGAGTAGATATTTTTCTGGAACTCTCTTGCTTTTTCGATAGTCCATCGGATGTTGGCAATTTGATCTCTGGTTCCTCTGCCTTTTCTGAATCCAGCTTGACCATCTGGAAGTTCACAGTTCACATACTGTTGAAGCCTGGCTTGGAGAATTTTGAGCATTACTTTACTAGCATATGAGATGAGTGAAATTGTGTGATAGTTTGAGCATTCTTTGGCATGCATATTACCCTGTTACATATATATATATATATAAATAAGTTAGCTTTGCATGCATCTATAAATAAAAGCTGATAGTAGAAGTGGCAGTAAACTGTACAGAAATTTTATGAGCTGCGTGGAATACAGAACTTTTGCATCATAAAGGACCTCAGAAGTTAGGTAATTCAATACCTTCTTACACTGCAACTTCTACTGCTATCTCAATTCTGGGCTCCAAAGGAAGAGGATGTTCAAAGGCACAAGGGATGAAATAACTTTTATATTCCAGGAATTGCAGGTAGTTTCCTTGGCTGGAGCAACAAACTGGGAGATGGAGAGATAAGTTCCGAGAGGAGGGCAGAGTTACAGCAATTCCTAAAGCCCTTGGTGGCATATTGGAAAGATTACTGCGTTAGGAGTCAGAAGACATTGTCTTGAAAACTGCCACAAATTTCCTCCTCTCTCTGGTCCTCAGTTTTGTCATTTGTATTAAGAGAAATAAATGATTACAAAGGTAACTTTGAATTCTCAAAATCTTGATTTTTATTTAATTCCAACCAAGCCAGCTCCGCATGAACATGTCACTTGCCCTGTCATGCTCCTAGTATAACCCCAGAAGCTTATGCATTGGCTCTTGGACAGCAGGCTTTGATAATCTTTGAGGAATGAAAAAATTTTATGTCGTTAGAATGTTTGGTTCGTTGTTTACAAAGCTGTTAAATTCATACATTTTTAGTAATTAGACCTTTAATGATATCATCAATAATTAATACATATAACCATATTCCAGGTTACTACAAGAATTAAAAGTGGCATATGTATCTCAATATTCTGAAATACACTTGAATAACTATGACAATGCTATGATTCTAGATCCATAACGGATATTTTACTACTATTATGCTTTAAATAAATTGGTAATAAGTGCACATGGAAGAAAGTAAAGAGAATACAGATTTAAGAGAGCAGTGTATTTAAATTTTATGCCAGTTTTCTGTCTTTCTATAAGACATCTATTTTTTGCTGCTTATTTCAAAACAAAAAGAGAAGATATTAATGTGTGATCTTGGATTTATCTCCATTGTCATTTTGATATGTGGCAGTTTTCTGTCTTATGTCGCAACTACAGAATAATTTGAACACAAAAGTTTCTTTTATTTAATACTATTATAAGCATTGAAGTACTAATGTGTTTTTGTCATTAAATATATATGGCTACATGGGACTGTTCTCCCATTGGGTCATTCTGAAATTGATTTTCTACCTTAGGCTAACAACAGTGGACAAATGTTAAATGAAAATCAATCACTTTGATTTAAATAAGCTAAATACACTCCTTTTATTAAGTGGTCTTTTCCCCTACAGCTAACTAGAAGACAAATAACATTTGTTTTGATCTTTAGCCTTTGAACACTTTTAACATAAAACTCTGAGGACAATGGTTTGATTGCAATTTTATTCTAATATTAAAATTATCTTATTCTTGATTAGTTAGATAAATGTTTTAGATATTTATAAATAGAAAATTCTTAATTAATATTATTTAACCACCAATTTCTTAGACTTTTAATATTTCAAATCTATATCAGAAATATCTCATTATGAATACAACATGGATATAAATAGTAACATGTTAATGGGAAATACTAGGATGTAGCAAGACATGATTTTTCCAGTAGTCATGTATGGATGTGCGAGCTGGATCATAAAGAAGGCTGAGTGCTGAAGAATTGATGCTTTTGAACTGTGGTGTTGAATAAGACTCTTGAGAGTCCCTTGGACTGCAAGGAGATCAAACCAGTCCATCCTAAAGGAAATCAGTCCTGAATATTCATTGGAAGGACTGATGCTGAAGCTTAAGCTCCAATACTTTGGCCACTTGATGTGAAGAACTGACCCACTGGAAAAGACCCTGATGCTGGGATAATTGAAGGTAGGAGGAGAAGGGGACGACAGAGGATAAGATGGTTGGATGGCATCACCAGCTCGATAGACATGAGTTTGAGCAAGCTTTGATTGTTGGTGATGGACAAGGAGGCGTGGCATGCTGCAGTCCATAGGGTCACAAAGAGTTGGACACTACTGAGCTACTGAACTGAACTGACTGAGAAAGACTTGGAAACAGTAATTTTTAATTTCATATTTGCAACTAGAAAAGATAATGGGGAGGGAGGAGGGAGGAGCGTTCAGGATGGGGAACACATGTATACCTGTGGCAGATTCATTTTGATATATGGCAAAACCAATACAATATTGTAAAGTTAAATAAAATAAAATTAAAAAAATAAAAATAAATAAATAAAAGATAAAAAAAAGAAAAGAAAAGATAAATCAGGAAAGACCCCAATGTAACATATGCCTTAGATTGACTACATTGATGTTGGGACAGTGTCAGGATCCAAAACTGTGATGGCTGGTATAGAAAGTCAAAACTTGAAGAATATACTTAACTAAAAAATTAAGCTAGTTCTATGGAAGTCAGTGTACATGGCCATCATCAGTAATGTCATCATCTAATGTCATCATCAGTAATGAAAAAACAGCATAATCTATAGAGAAGCAGCTATGTGCCAGGCACTGTGCCAGTGACCTTGTGTGTGTCACCATAATTCTCAGAGCAACTTACTTTCCTTATCCCCATGCTTATGAATAAGGAAACTGAGGATCAGAAAGGTCCGATGAGTTGTTAGCATCACACAGAGGAGTAGTGAGTAAGGGGTGTTGACTTTGTTTGAACTTTAGGTTATAGGAAAAATTAGTGTGCCATTTAAATTCTACTTTATGTTTTAAAAGTTAATTGGCCAGTTATACAAACAGGCATTCAGTGTTTTGATTACAATTTATAGACCCATGCGTTGAACGGATGAAATTAAATTGCAAAGTCCAATATAGAAATGGGAATTACTAGTCAACTGTTTAAATAACATAGGAATCACTAGTGACTATTTAGATACAGTATACCCAGCATGTATATGTATTTTAATCACATTTTTAAAATATTGGGGTCAGAAAATTATGTGTGGATTTATTTGGGGGCACTTGCAGGTATTATGGAGGGGCCAAGAATAAGGAATAATTATAAAACATTTTCTTTTCAAAAAGAAGTGAGATATGATTAATGGTAGAAAATATATTGACAGGTTAATCTTAATATTAAACTTTTACAAATCAATGGTTATTTCTAATCTATAAAATCAAACTAAAAAGAAAAGTTCCATACAGAAATTATGACACAATTCCAAGTTATGTTTTCCAAATGTGCTTCATATCAAAACTCATATTCACTAAAGAAAGGCCATAATTTTTAGTTTAGGATGCTGTTGGCACAGTCATATAATTTATTGTTTAGAATCCCTCTTAAAATCTTGCTTTCGGAATATTTCATCATCATTTTCGACTTCAGTTAAATATTTATTGAGTCTACTGTTTATTTCCTCGATCATTTTCTCTTGCTTGAGCTCTCATTTTGATCTATGGAGCAACTGATTCCACTTGTCAAATTTATCCCTTGATCTAGCTGCAAGTAGCGTGCCCCAAATCATCCTACAAGAGCCCACTGAAATGGTTTTTAAAGTGTCTTCTAAGGTACATTAGTGAAAATTGAAGCAAACAGGCTGTCAACCACTACTTTTAAGGCAGATCCTAGCGTGTAAGTAGCAGGAACTGAAGGTTGACGTTTGTAGGTTGATAGCTATAGTGTAATGGTGTAAGTTGTTTTTACGTACCTTCCACTTCACATGGTGAGGCCAGGGTTTCCTTGTCATAAAACTGTCTTTGATGAGGCACCTAGAAAGACTTTCATGACATGGCTTGCTGATATTATCATTACAACCGTTGTTGTTATTTTGCTGAGAAAAATACCTTTTTAACAAATTATGAGAAATACTGTTTCCCGTATTTCCCAGACACCATTCTATGTGCTCCCTCTCTTATAAACTATTAATATTAAAATTAATAGTAATGAAAATTTATGTAACTGAAGGCATAAGAACAATGTCCTTATAAACTCTGTTTTTTTAAAAAATAATTGTATTTATTTATTTTTGGCTGAGCTGGGTCTTCATTGCTGCTCAGGCTTTTCTCTAGTTGCACAGAGCAGGGGCTACTCTTGTGGTGCACGGGCTTCTCACTGCGGTGACTCTTGTGGAGCACAGGCTCTAGGGCACGTGGACTTCAGTGGTTGCAGCACGTGGGCTCTTCAGTTGTGGCTCCTGGGCTCTAAGCACAGGCTCAGTAGTCGTGGCTCCTGGGTGTAGTTGCTCTATGACATGTGGGATCTTCCCTGATGAGGGATCAAACCCCTGTCTTCTGCCTTAACAGGCAGATTCTTTCCCACTGAGCCACCAGGGAAGCCCTAAGCTAGGTTATAAAGCCTAGTTTATTATATTTATAGTAAACAGTTCTTCTAATGCTTTATAAAATTTATTGATTTGTTTCTTAAATCTTTTTTTAAGAATAAGAAATAGGGAAAACAATGGAATAGTTAATGGCATTAATGAAACTATATGGTCTATAAGATTGCTGGTGGATATCTTTGAATTTAAAAATTATTAATGCTAGAATTTTTCCTTTTTATGTGTTGGAAAACATGCATTTAAACATGTTTCTCATTTTTGGTTGAAATGCTTTTCAGTAAAATTAGGCTGAAAAGAAAATGAACTATATAATATTGTCAATAGACTCTTTTATCTTAATTAAGAGAAACATTAAAAAAATTAATTATGACTTAAAAAATTACTTCTTGTCCCTAATCTTCTAGAAATTTATGATCTATTTGGAGTAGAGGATAAAGTAAAGCCTCAAAAATTATAATTTGAAGCAAAGCAAGCAAAAAAAGAATTCATTTAAAAACAAATATAAAAAAATAAAGCCCATGTACATTCTGGATGGATTCTAATTTCTACTCCAGCTTTCTACTCCAATTTTTGTATGGCCTTGAGATATATGATAGTGATGCTTTTGATAAATACTATATTTGGAGAATTAATTCTTAGTAATACATGCACAAAGATATTACAGATAATCTATACTATATATTAATGCAGCAAATAAAAGTGTAAAATATATATCAGTTCAGTTCTGTCGCTCAGTCGTGTCCGATTTTTTGCAACCCCATGGACTGCAGCACGCCAGGCTTCCCTGTCCATCACCATCTCCCAGAGCTTGCTCAAACTCATATCCATCAAGTCGGTGATGCCATCGAACCATCTCATCCTCTGTCGTCCCCTTCTCCTCCTGCCTTCAGTCTTTCCCAGCATCAGGGTCTTTATATCCACACAGTTATAATTTCACATCAAATGGTAGTTTGACAAAATGAGCTAGAATTAGAATGTAAGAGGCATAAAAATAGTAACTTTTTTCTTGAGCACCTTGTGTTTTTAAGCAGTTTTTGAGCTCCCAAAATATTTGGTACATAGTCTTCAGTAAATTTTTTTATCTATTCAACGGATCAAGAATGCATATATAGAAAATAAAATACTGAGGTATTTAAATATCAGTTCAAGGCAGTAACAAGAGATGTAGCTAATGTGTTGCCTAATTAATTTCCAAATGAATGGTCTAGACTTTAATTGCTATTTGAGCTATCAGGGAAGAGCACTTCAGATGAGGAGATAAGATGACAGTTTATAGAGGAAGAGAGGTTTGAATTAACCTTGAAGGATTTGTACAGGTAGAGAAGACAAAAAAGTTCACATGTGTTCACAGTGGCTCAACTATATGCTTTAGTCACTTCCAAGTTACATGGTGGGAAATAATGGGGACTAAATATATGTCATATCCATTTCTGAGGGTTCCAGTATATTAGATTAACATTTAGCACTCAATATCCAGCAAGTATTTCATTGTGCTGTTTCTTAAGCTTTTCATTTTTACATTTTTTTTAGCTTTTTTTTTATGTGGACCATATGAAATCCTATAGCGAGAGGAGCCTGGTGGGCTACAGTCCATGGAGTCTCAAAGAGTTGGACAGGACTGAGCACACGTGTGTGTGTGCACACACACATGTATACACACACACACATTTTAAGTCTTTACTGAATTTGTTTCCATATTGCTTCTCTTTTAAGTTTTAGTTTTTCAACCACAAGGCATAGGAGATCTTAGCTCCCCAACCAGGATTAGAACCCACAACTTTGTCTTAATCACTGGACTTCCAGGGAAATCCCCTCAAGCTTTTAAAGTTTTACCCCTCCAGACAAAAATGTTTTTATTGAATTTTGTTTTCTAGTTCTGTATTAGGACCTCATGGAAAAAAATTTTTTTAAGGAGGATTAGCTTCACAACCTAAATGTTCATTGACAGATGAATGGATAAAGAAGATGGGGACTGTGATGAAATATTACTCAGTCATAAAAAGGAACACAATTGGGTTATTTGTAGAGATGTGGATGGACCTAGAGTCTGTCATACCTAGTGAAGTAAGTCAGAAAGAGAAAAACAAATATTGTATATTAATACACACATATATATATATGGAATCTAGAAAAATGGTACAGATGAACTTATTTGCAGGGAAGAAATAGAGGTGTAGACATAGAGAACAGATGTGTGGATACAGGGGAAGGGGCAGGTGGGACTAATTGGGAAAGTGGGACTGACATATATACACTACCATGATAAAATAGATAGCTAGTGGGAAGCTGCCGAACAGCACAGGAGCTCAGCTCCCTACCCTGTGATGACCTACAGGGGAGGAATCAGGGGGTGGAGGGAGGAAGTGGAGATACACACACACACACACACACACACACACACACACACGTATGTGGTTCACTTCATTGTGTAGCAGAAACTAACACAACATTGTAAAGAAATTCTTTTTTTTTTTTTTAATAAAGAGTATTAGGTTCATGACAGACAGTATACTCTTGGATAGATTGAGGGAAAGATCAGGAGGCTGGACTAATGCAGGAACCACCAAGTGAGGGCAGCAAGTGGGGCAAGGGACAGTGGGATTCCAACAGAATGGAAATAGAGTGGAAAATGGGCTTCTAACAGGACTTGATCACTAGGGGAGCTAGATATGTGACAAGGAGAATAAAGAAGAGGAAGGCCCTGAGGATGGTGCCATGGAACTGAGCTTCCACTTTCTAACAGTGGAAAGTTAGAAATACTGGCTTGGGGAAAAAAAAAAATCAGACCTAGGCATGAAGATTGGAGAGGTTCCTTACATAGCTGAAACTGTGTTTAAGAGACGGAGGATCGGTTTTCTCCTCCTTTAATATTGGGTGTTTTCTTTCTTGTGAATCAAAACTGGCATCTGGTTTAATTTTTAAAAATTAGAATTAGCATCCCAACCTCTCCTTGGTATAGGTTTGTATTTTCCAAATCTTCAGCATTTTTGATAACATGAAATATACAGAAACTGAGGTACTGTTGGAATAATTTACAGTGGAGGGTAGGTCAGCAGAAGGAATGAGAGAAAAAGGGAGAAGAAATATGGGATTTGGTTTGAAAAATTCTGAAGCTATTAACTTGCTCCAGCTATTTTCAGCAGCTTAGTTCTTTTTTATTATTAATTTTTATTGGAGTGTAGTTGCTTTACAATGCTGTGTTACTTTCTACTGTACTGGCAGAATGAATCAGACGTACATATACCCTTTTGGACTTTCCATTCAGGTCGCCACAGTGCATTAAGTAGAGTTCCCTGTGCTACCGAGTGTGTTCTCATTAGTTATCAAGACATATGTCAATAGATTTGTAGCTACTAGCCATGTAACCCTTTTTCTCTTGAAGCAGTGGGAGTTTCATAAATCAATGAGGAAATAACTGAGAGATGAGAGTCTGTGGGTTCTTGTAAACCAGTGTATCTGAAAGTAGTGTTAAAGAATGATGTGAATGATGATATTGGATGTTTTGAAAGGAATAGTGCAGATAGTAACTTCTGAAGTCTTAGAGTAGGGGAAGAGTATGAATGAAGATATAATAATGGAATTTTTTATTATTTTCTGCAACTGTTTCTAAGATTGATGATCAACAGAGAGTTTTAGGATGATCATTTAGCTTAAAAGAATGTGAAGTGATACTGAATAAAGTAATGAATATTGAGTGGGGATTTTTTAAGAATGGAAGTTTTCTAGTAGTTTTACAGACTTAGTTGTAATCATGCATATTTAGAGAACAGCAGTGATATGATAGCTGTTCTAGTCCTTTCCTTATCCTAGAATTTTGAATATAATCATCAGTTTTGTGCCTCATTTTTAAATATCAGACCATAATTCATAAATTATAGTGTGTGTAAAATTGATGTCTTTTCAACAAGTCTTGGTAGGAATGGTACATGTTCACTAACAGAAAGCAATTTAGATTTGACCAACTTGTTCAATGGCTTAGGAGATAACTAACACTTAATTTATAATGTCTATGTGCCTACTATGTAACATTCATTTTTCACTAGAGTCCTCATAAAAAGTAAATTCTCCATTATGCACACACACAGGATGTTAAAAAAAGATTCAACAGCTGGCAAGTGGTAAAGTTTAAACTCAGAGTTTGATGATATCAAAGCTCTCATGTAAATTACACTGGAGTTAGTGACTTGTAGAAGTATAATCTACCAAGAAGTAAATTCTTGGGGGTACCGAGATTTTATGTGCATGTTACTGTGTATATTATTACTTGTATTTTTTAACCTGCAGTGTTGGCGTGTACTTTCCCAGGAAGGACCTCTGTAGGGACAGGGATTATGGCAGTGTGGTCACCCCCCTGGGACGGTGACAGCCGCTGCAGCCGAGCCCAGCCCTTGTCATCACTAATGACCTGCACTTGACACTTGGTCCCAGCCATCCTTGTTTAGTGTACAATGTATTGCATTAGAATAATTGCTACCTGTCATCCTCTATTTAACAGACAGCTCTTAGTCATCGCAGACATGTAAGTGTCATGTGATGATATGCCAAACCCGTCTTAGCTCCTGTGTTCTCATCTTGTTTGTGGATACCTGTGTCCTCTGTATTTCCTTTTTTCTCATGATATTTAAATACATTTTATACCTCAGTTGAAGTATTTTCATTCTTTCACTCACATGGAAAGGATTCATCTCCTTAGTTTTTTTTTTGTGAAGGGATAATATTTCCTGAACATAAAACATGGCCAAGGGATTTAGAGTGGCTATTTGTCCTACTAAAAATACTGGAGAGCTAGGTAGAAGTCAGGGAAAGGAATGGTAGTGCTGACTCAAAGAAAGGATGATGACCAAATTTAAAGGGTATAGATCATGTACAGAAGGTATTATAGTGCCTATATTAAAAACTTTGCTTCAAAGCTCTGAGTTATTTGCCAGGATAGTTTCCTCCCTCTCTTCCTCCCTTTTGTCTTCGCATTTAGTTTGAGAACACACGGGCGATTCACTATCTTACTAAAATAGAAAGGTTTTCCATCATGATTTTATGTCCTCAAAATATTATTACATATTTATTTGAATATGTTTAGAAATTCTTTTGTCTCAGAGATTGAAGACTTTTACTTTCTTTTTTCAACCTGTATTATCTTTGTTTTGCTTTAGACGCATAGGTATCTGTTTTGGCTTATTTTACTTAGGAGAGTTAATCTAAAATGTGCTTCTGAATTTTTATGTATCTTAACTTGACTTAAAGAAAGCAAAATGTCATGCCTGAAATTTGGAATAACACATGTCTTGTATTCATTATATGATATGCCCCAGCTTATTGTCAAAAGACCAGGTTCAAATATCAGCTTTTGAATTTACCAACTGATTGGCCCTCAGCAAGTTGTATAATCTCTGAACCTTTTTATTAATAGAACTTTTCAACTGAAGGTTTTGATCTGAAGCAGAGAACAGAGAAAATAATTTAAAGAATTATTTTCTCATTCTTCCAAGGATGCTACACAACTCACATCAGGCTCAGGTGAGAAGTTAGCTTATCGTATACAATAGATGCCTCCAAAGGTGTTAATGCACTTATAGAATCCTGGTTGAGAAAGGCTAACAAAGATAAAAAATAAATTGCACTCTACATATTTTTGCCACTACTTTTCTCACTTATTGAGAAAAAAGCTTTGGATTTGTAAGCTAGAGGTGAATGCAGTCAAGTAGCAATTTATTTTCTTTAATTCCCAGATTACCACTCAATGAAAAGGAGATTTCTCTGAAGCTAAAATTAATTCCTCAAATATGTACTTTCTGGATAAAGTATAACTGTATAGCAATAATAAACAAAGAGGACAGGACAGATATCTGTTTTTAGATGGTCTTATATTTTGATATATTAGTGATACCAAGGTTATGTATACATTATATTAAGTTTGGAAAGCAACAGTGTTTAGAGCTTTGTAATATTTGCTGATAAGATATTTAAATAATTATTGTGCATGCCCATACATTTTTGCAGTAAGTATATCATCACTCAAAAGTGACCTTGTTAGGTGAGGGGGAAGGCAAGAGAGACATCCAGTGCCTCTTGAGAACAAGTGGAGTGATGCGTATCAGGAGCAGACACTAAAGATTTATTGTCTGTGGCAAAGGAAACACAGATCTCTGCTTGTGCAATAAGTGTTTTTGACATCGCCCACAGTAAAAGGTGATTGGAAGTTGTAGGTTAGAAAATGTTCTGCTGGAGCACAATAATAAATATTTTTAGGTCATTGTTTTTATTATGAGTTTGTCTTCCTATTTAGTCTCTGTGGCACTGAAAACATGAATGATGGTCATGCTAAACCAATCCTTGTTTTAAATAGGACCTTGCTACCTACATAATCAGATTTACCTAATTGAATCAATATGCTGGAGCAGATTTGGTTATGAGAGGAGGTAGCAACGCAGAGCAGTGTGATTGTTATTTTTTCTTCCAATTTCATATTTTGCTTATGAGTACGTTCTTCCCTGTTTACATATGCTAGTTTAAAATAAGGCAAATGTGGACAGCTGCAAGTAAAAGAAGGAAATCAGAGCATTCTCTAATACAAAAAAATAAACTCAAAATGGATTAAAAACCTAAATGTAAGACTAAAATTCCTAGAGGAAAACATAGAATACTCTTTGACATAAACCGTAGCAATATTTTTTGGATCTGTCTCCTAAAGCAAAGTAAATAAAAGCAAAAATAAACAAATGGGACTAATTATACTTAAAAACTTTTGCACAGCAAAGGAGAGCATCGATAAAATGAAAAGACAACCTACTGAATGAGAGAAAATACTTGCAAATTATATGACCAATAAAGGGTTAATATTATATATATATATATATATATATACACACACACACACACACACACACACACACACACACAATAAACAAACTCAATATCAAAAAAACCAAACAACCCAATTAAAAAATGGACTGAAAAACTGAATAAACATTTTTCCAAAGAGGAAACGCAGATAGCCAACAGGCACGTGAAAAGATACCAAATGCCACTAATCAACAGGGAAATGCAAATCAAAATCACAATGAAATGTCATTTCACACCTGTCAGAATAGCTGTTGTCAAAAAGAACACAAATAACAAATGGTGAGGATGTAGAATAAAGAAACTCTTGTACACTGTTGGTGGGAATGTAAATTGGTACAGCCATTGTGGAAAACAGTATGAAAATTTCTCAAAAAAACTAAAAGTAGAACTACTATATGAGCCAGCAATTCCACTCCCAGGTATAAATCTGGAAAAAAAAAAAACTAATTTGAAAAGATATACATACCCCAGTGTTCATAGAAGCACTGTTTACAATTTCCAAGGTGTGGAAGCAACCTAAATGTTCAACGACAGATGAATGGATAAAAATGTGGTGTGTATATCCAGTGAAATACTACTCAGCCATAAAAAAGAATGGAATTTTGCATATGCAGCAACATGAAGAGACTTGGAGGGGTGTTGTACTAAGTGAAATAAGTCAAAGAACGACAAATACTGTATGATATCACTTATATGTGGAATCTAAAAGACAATAGCCTAGTGAATATAATAAAAAGTTAGCTGACTCACAGAAATAGAGAACAAACTAGTGGTTACAGTGGGGAGATGGAAAGAGCAATATTGGGGTAGGAAATTAAGAGGCGCAAACTACCTCTTGTATAAAATAAATAAGGTATAAAGACATATTGTACAACATTTTATAATAACTTAAAGGGGCTAAATAACCTTAAAAATTGTGAATCACTATATTTTGCACACCTGCAGTATATAGTACTTTGACTATATTTCAATAAAGAAATTTTAAATAAAAATAGAATAAAACAAACGTGAATAATCTACTTGGCCTGAAATTTGGAGAGAGAACAATTCTAATGGGAAGAATCACTTTACCTTAGGGTGGCCATTCTCATTAGTCTTAAAATAGCCCCATCTAGCTGAGAAGTAGAGATTACAAGTCAGTTATTATAGTTGGTTCCTATTTGCTTCTGGCGGAATAAGTAGGCATCTCACATATAGAAGAGGCTCATAGCAATTTCGAATATTGTCTCACATGGCTATATAAATCCTTACTTTACTGAGAAAAGAGAAAGCATTGTGCCTTTTTTATTTTATATATCTAGATCCTAAGGTTTAGGGATAAGGACTTTCGCTGACAGGACATAAACTGTCTGGTATAGATCTTCAGATAGTATTAATATTCTAAAAAGGGAATGCCTTCAATTATAAAACAAAAACGGAGGTTGGCTATGCCTATTACCATTTCACAATCTTTATTTACTTATTAATTTCTGTCTGCATTGGATCTGTGTTGCTACTCGGGGCTTTCTCTAGTTGCTGTGTGTGGGCTTGTCATGGTAGTAGCTTCTCTCCTCGCCAAGCATAGGCTCTAGGCACGCGAGCTTATTAGCTGCTTGGCCTGTGAAATCTTCCCAGACGAGGGACTGAACCCACGTCCGCTGCATTGGCACACAGATTCTTGACAACTGGACCACCAGGGAAGTCACTCTTTTTTTTTTTTTTTTTTTTTTTAAATGATGGACATTTCGTGAGGACTGGATTTCCTCTGAAGTTTCCGTAGTAATAGAATAGGACAGCCCACATTCAGTGATCTGGGTGTGCAAAGGCTTTTTAACCTGAAGCTCCAGAAATTTCATGGAATTGGTTGAGGCCTCTGTTGAAACTGAAACACAAAATAAATTCTCTCTTTGTCCAATCCTGTGTTCTTCAACAGAAGCAAGGGTTGTTTCTGACAGTGCTGCCCAGTAAACATTTTGCACACAGGTGTTCATCTTAGTCTGTTCACAGGGGCATATGACTTAACTGATTTATGATACCTGTGTTCCATTCTTGGTTGTATGGTTTACTCTGTGCCCTTAAGCACATTCTCGGGCTCTCTAAAGCTCACTTTCCTTTTTAAAAAATATTTAAAACAAAAATTATGTCATAATAGCACTTACCACCCCTGGTTACTGAAGATTAGATGAGATAGTGAGGCACATAGCCCAGTGACTGAAATCCAGGGAGTTCTTAATAAATATTTGCTGTTATATACTTATTATATTTCCAAATTTGGCAGCCTCTGCTTCTCAGTTTTGTTCTCACTCTACATTTTTACCACTTCATATATTCTGCTCTAGAAGAGCTTACTTTCCCTGCTTTCAGCTTTTAGAATTTTTATTTTTAAAAATTTTAGTGGATAAATCTGAGTATATATTTATATGTAAGAACAAATATGTTAAGATAGGGCCTATTTGTGATGATCAAAATAAATTGGGGTCCAGTCTGTATGATTCAGACCTTTCTGACTACATGGGGCTTCTTCACTCATTCTCCTTCTACCAGAAGTTTGATGGCTGAGGTTCCTGGAAGAGTGCCAAGTGAGCTCCACAAAAGCGAGTCTGAAGTGGCTGTGATTCAAATGGATCTAGTGAAAACTGAGTATTTTGATTTCAACTTGTATTGAGAATCTCAGATCAATAGATAGTAGGTTTATTAAGATGAAAAACATCAAGACTCCAATATAAAATAAAAATTTGAAAGGAAAATAAAATAAAAACAAATCTCCCCTATAAAATATTTTCCAAACATTAAAGATATCTGTATTAAAATCTTTCTATATAGTTACAGAATTCAGATGGTAAATTTTCTTATGTTAATTGCTATCAAATAATCATATTTTGATTTGCTAAATGGATAAGCAGAAGGACCTAAGCACTTCTTTCTTGGCCTTTAAAAAATTTATAATTCAGTGTATAGTATAAGCTTAGAAATAACGTATGCTTTTCTGGACGAATCCAAAATATCTGTATTACATCAAACCAGTAGCAGAAGTAGTGTGTTAGTCGCTCAGTCATGTCCTGCTTTTTGCAATCCCATGGACTGTAGCCCACCAGTCTCCTCCGTCCCTGTGATTCTCCAGGCAAGAATACTGGAGTGAGTTGCCATTTCTTCTCCAGGGGATCTTCCTGACCTAGGGACTGAACCAAGGTCTCCTGCATTGCAGACAGATTCTTTACTGTTTGAACCACCAGGGAAGCCCATCAAATTAAGTACTTCTCAAATGCTGAATAAAAGGTTTCTGCATTTCCATAAATGCCCCAGGTTCTAAAATAAGCAGTATCTTTCTTCATAAAAAGGAAAACATAAAATTGCCTCCTTGGCATTCAGTCATATAAATACCCTGATTAATTTTGTGAAGACTGTACGAGTTATTACATGTAAAACACTTAGAACATTGCCTGGCATGAAGTCAGTGTTCAATTAGTGTTAACATGTGTTTGAGCCATTAGTAACAGTAACAGTACATAGGAAATCAGTGCACTTCTCCCAATAAAATGATATAAGATGGATGGTGGTTGACTTACAAATCTGGAAGTCTAAACTGTAATGGGAATTTTGAGGAATATGATTATTCCATATTGAGGTTAACAACTACTATGTAAAATAATTGGGGAGTATATTCCTAAAGGGATTGTCATATTGGACTTGTGTACATATTTTTTAACATACCGAGTTTTCTCATTGGGCAAGAAATCGCCACCTGTTTGCTTTCTCATCTTTCCTTTCTGTGGGCAATTCTCTGTAGTATAAATGTGAAGAGGGCCGAGGGAACCCCACACTCATCACCAAGGTAGCTCTGTCATGGACGAATCTGTCTCCAATGAAGCTGCTTGAAACTAAGCCTAGATTTGAGTTCAAATAATTCAAGTCATGTTTGTAAAAAGCAGCATTATCTATTTGAAAAGCACTTGGGCTTCATTTTATGAAGTTTAAGAATAGAAAATTATAGTGTCACTAGGCAATTTCAAAACAACTCTGTAATTTTAAATGAACTTCTCTGCCTTCCTGTTGGCAGGAGTCACTCTGCTGAAACCTCCAGATCCAGGGCAAAAACCCTGAGCTAGAAGGAAGGAGAATCGGAGGGGCAGGAGACCCTGGCAGCAGGGTTGGTCATGCTTAATGTATTTAAAAGATTAATAGCCTATTGAAATTAAAATGGCCAACACAAAGCACGCTGTTCCAAACTCACAAATGTATGTGTGACAACCATATGGGCACCAGCATTAGGCCAGTGGCTTGCTTTTCTGTTGTGACAGCCATAGAGTAGGACTTCTTAATTCCGAAGGCTGAAAGAAATACCTTTTATTTGTTACACAAATTAGAAATATACATGTAAGTACCAGAACTCATGTTCACATTTTTTTTTGTATTTCCCAAGTAGTACAGTACATCATTTTTTTGGTGTGGTGCCAGAATTGGATACTGTAAAAATCTGAACGTTTTTCTCCTACTGCAGCAGTTTAAAATGGTCTTGTGATTTAGTGGCTTTTAATGAGTATAACTGTAGTAATTATTCCTATATATAATACAATATATTAACCACCATGAATAACAAAGTAGCCATCCTTAAGGTAATGTCCTCCTTTTTCAGCATCATTCGCATTTTTCTGTAGGGACTGAATTGCTTATAGAGAGCTTGGCATGAAAAGGCAGAAACAGTTTGGATACATTTAATGAGCTTGAATTCTAGACCTCTCTTGTCTTTCTTGCTTTTCTGTTACTGTTCTGTGGCTCACAGAGATATCCTCTGGAGTGAAATATTTTGTAATTTGTATGAGTAGCACTAGCGGTGGTAGGCTTTGCAAAGCCTCTGGCAGGTTTTAATTGACTTGATTCAAACTCAGAAGTGAATGACACTCTGCTTTCATACTTAGCAAGAGAACTTACCATTTTGTTCAGTGTTCTTTCCATCTGGTAGTTTGAGCATTCTTTGGCATTGCCTTTCTTTGGGATTGGAATGAAAACTGACCTTTTCCAGTCCTGTGGCCACTGCTGAGTTTTCCAAATTTGCTGGCATATTGAGTGCAGCACTTTCACAGCATCATCTTTCAGGATTTGGAATAGCTCAACTGGAATTCCATCACTTCCATTAGCTTTGTTTGTAGTGATGCTTCCTAAGGCCCACTTCACTTCACATTCCAGGATGTCTGGCTCTAGGTGAGTGATCACACCATTGTGATTATCTGGGTCATGAAGATCTTTTTTGTACAGTTCTGTGTATTCTTGCCACCTCTTCTTAATATCTTCTGCTTCTATTAGGTCCATACCCTTTCTGTCCTTTATCAAGCCCATCTTTGCATGAAATGTTCCCTTGGTATCTCTACTTTTCTTGAAGAGATCTCTAGTCTTTCCCATTCTATTGTTTTCCTCTATTTCTTTGGATTGATCGCTGAAGAAGGTGTTCTTATCTCTCCTTGCTATTCTTTGGAACTCTGCATTCAAATAGATATATCTTTCCTTTGCTCCTTTGCTTTTCACTTCCCTTCTTTTCACAGCTATTTGTAAGGCCATCCTTATGGCAGAAAGTAAAGAAGAACTAAAGAGCCTCTTGATGAAAGTGAAAGAGGAGAGTGAAAAAGTTGGCTTAAAACTCAGCATTAAGAAAACTAAGATCATGGCATCTGGTCCCATCACTTCATGGGAAATAGATGGGGAAACAGTGGAGACAGTGTCAGCCTTTATTTTTCGGGGCTCCAAAATCACTGAAGATGGTGATTGCAGCCATAAAATTAAAAGACGCTTACTCCTTGGAAGGAAAGTTATGACCAACCTAGATAGCATATTAAAAAGCAGAGACATTACTTTGCCAACAAAGGTCTGTCTAGTCAAGGCTATGGTTTTTCCAGTGGTCATGTATAGATGTGAGAGTTGGACTGTGAAGAAAGCTGAGTACCAAAGAAAAATTGATGCTTTTGAACTGTGGTGTTGGAGAAGGCTCTTTAGAGTCCCTTGGACTGCAAGGAGATCCAACCAGTCCATCCTAAAGGAGATCAGTCCTGGGTGTTCATTGGAAGGACTGATGTTTAAGCTGAAACCCCAATACTTTGGCCAACTGATGTGAAGAGCTGACTCATTTGAAAAGACCCTGATGCTGGGAAAGATTAGGGGCAGGAAGAGAAGGGGACGACAGAGGATGAGATGGTTGGATGGCATCACCGACTCGATGGACATGGGTTTGGGCGAACTCCGGGAGTTGGTGATGGACAGGGAGGCCTGGCGTGCTGCCGTTCATGGGGTCGCAAAGAGTCAAACACGACTGAGTGACTGAACTGAACTTTCCTTCTGACCATTTCTAAGTAGACAGCAATAATGTGTGTTACCAACCTCATGAAATTTTTTCGTGAGGTGTTGAAGCAACAAATTCCTAAAAATAAGGAATGGATAAGGCATCGTTTAGTGAAAACTAGAATAAGCTAGTAACTAGCTGTCAAATATCATTTCTTGTTTTCACTCAAAAGCAATGAACTATTCAAAAATATTAGGCATTTTTGAAACACCAACACAAGGCTAGGCAGCATGGTTGATGTTCAGTACAAATATTGGCTTAATAGATACTTAAGTCCTCAAGTTGTACTTTGTCATTGATTTTGGGATTTCTTGATTTCTGGTTCGGATAATGAAACATATCTGTTGTTTAATAATGTCACATTCCAGGCAGTATCTCTGTCAGGGTAAATATGAGTTGCAAACTAGAATTGGAAAAAAGTGGCCTAAGTGAATGGCAAAAAGTCACTTGCAGATAGACAGTTTTCTATGAATTTACTATAGTGAGGCTGTCGATAAAGATATGTCTGAACACATATAATCAGAAACTGGCTGCCTTAGCCTAAACTTTTATGGATATTGAAAATAATCTTCCAGAGAATTTCTTCTGCTTTGCTTTGTGCTATTTTAGATGGTTATATGAGATTAGTTTTCAAGGAATTTAATTGAGCCAAATCTGAATCTTTTGAGCTTTTCCTATTACTGGTAATTGCCTCATTAAGGAACTGAAATGGGCACCTTGTTTTCTTAATACTACTGTTGAGACTATAGTGATTGATTCCTATTCTTTATCACTGAATTAAAAGCTTAATTAAATTTCTGATGTTTTTAAGTTTTATAAAATAAAGGCTTCTCCATTTATTAATTTTTTAAAATAAAGAAAAAAGTCACCAACACACTTTTTCTTCTTTGCAACAAAGATTTAAATGAGAACTGCCTCCAAATGATTGAATGAGTGCATAGTGAAGTTATTCATTACTTGCTGACTTTGTGTCTAGAATTGTGCAAGAGACAGAAAAATAGAAAATAGAAAGGTAGCTCTTATTCTTGTATAGTAGTGGGTAGGAATGTGTGTAAGTGCAAAAGCCATTATATGTCAGAGTGCAATAAATATCCAGAGCTTAAAGTGAATTATTTTAAATATTGTGCAATAATTTTTAAATTAATTGCCCTCTGATTATTTCACATGTTAGTTTTTTTCTTCACTATCTTTTAGTTTTAATATGAGATTTTTATTTCTTTTGCATCATTCTCCAATCCCTGAGACCAATTTGAATACTGTTGAAATATTTCTTACTTCTTTCCATCAGCAGTTATGCTTGAACTTTTATGAGAAAATACATTTTCTTAAAAGGAAAAGAAGCATTTGTTGAATTAGAAAAATGTGAGAACATTTTGGCTGTTCGTTTAAGTTTTAGATGTGTGATTAAGGGGAAAACTTGTGTGGGACTCATTGAAGCAGGATTTTAAGTACATTTGTCCCCCAGTATCCAGTATCCAAAGCATTGGTTCCAGAATACAAAATCCGTGGACGCTCAAGTCTTTTATGTAAAATGGTAGTAGTATTTGCATATAGCCTACACATATCCTCCTGTATATCTTAAGTCATCTCCAGATTCCATATTATACCTAATACAATGTAAATGCAATCTAAATAGCTGCCAGTGCATGGAAAATTCAAGTTTCACTTTATGGAAATTTCTGGATTTTTTTTTAATATTTTCAGTCTGAGGTTGTTTGAATTTTGCCAATGCGGAACCCATAGATAGAGAAATTGTAGATAGGAAAGGTTGATTACAATGCTACCAATTATATTACTAATTTAGGAAAGAGAATGGTAATAGTTTTGAAAGAGAATAGCCAAGTTTTGATGACAGAAGATCCGAAAATAGCAGTTGAATAGCATTGTGTCATTTAAAAATGTATCTGAATGTTGTCCTTCAGTTGCTCAGTCATGTCCAACTCTTTGTGACCCCATGGACTGCAGCATGCCAGGCTTCCTGTCCTTCACTGTCTCCTGTCCTTCATGAGTTTGCTCAGACTCATGTTCACCAAGTTGGTGATGCCATCCAACCATCTTGCCCTCTGTCATTCCCTTCTCCTGCCTTCAATCTTTCCCAGCATTAGGGTCTTTTCCAATGAGTCGGCTCTTCGTATCAGGTGCCCAAAGTATTGGAACTTCAGTCTCAGCATTAGTCCCTCCAATATTTATTCAGAATTGATTTCCTTTAGGATTAACTTGTTTGATCTCCATGCAGTCCAAGAGACTCTCAAGAGTCTTCTCCAACACCACAGTTCAAAAGCTTCAGTGTTCATCTTCGATGATCAGCTTTCTTTATGATCCAACTCTCACATCCATACATGACTACTGGAAAAGCCATAGCTTTGACTAGATGGACCTTTGTTAGCAAAATAATGTCTCTCCTTTTTAATATGCTGTCTATGTTAGTCATAGCTTTTCTTCCAAGGAGCAAGCATCTTTCAATTTCATGGCTGCACTCACTATCTGCAGTGATTTTGGAGCCCAAGATTTTGGAGCCCAACAGAGCCCAGTGCTACTGTTTCCATTATTTCCCCATCTGTTTGCCATGAAGTGATGGGACTGGATGCCATGAACTTTGTTTTTTGAAAGTGGGGTTTTAAGCCAGCTTTTTCACTCTCATCTTTCACCTTCATCAAGAGGCTCTTCAGTTCCTGTTTGCTTTCCGCCTTAAGGGTGGTGTCATCTGCATATCTGAGGTTATTGATATTTCTCCTAGCAATCTTGATTCCAGCTTGTGCTTCATCCAGCCCAGCATTTCTCATGATGTACTCTGCATGTAAGTTAAATAAGCTGGGTGACAATATACAGGCTTGACATACTCCTTTCCCAATTTGGAATGAGTCTGTTGCTCCATGTCCAGTTCTAACTGAACCTGAAATGTATCTGAATAGAGATCAATTAAAAATCCAGCAAAAGAATGTGCCTCTGACTAAATATTTAGGTCATTTATTGTATACTTGTTTAAGAGCAATGATTGAAACTACTTTAAATTCCTTTAAAGAGAAGAATCATAATGGTTCTGAAAATGGTATGATTACTCCCTACCTTTAGGACTATGAATAATATTTTAGTTTTAGAATATATGGCCTGTAATTAGGTTGTGCGTGCATGTGTGCTAAGTCACTTCAGTTGTGTTGCACTCTGATACCCCCATGGACTGTAGCCGCCAGGCTCCTCTGTTCATGAAATTTTCCAGGCAAGAATACTGGAGTGGGTTGCTATGCCCTCTTCCAGGGGATCTTCCCAACCCAGAAATTGAACCCGCATCTCTTACCTCTCCTGCATTGGCAGGTGGGTTCTTTCCCCCTGGCACCACCAGGAAGCCTGTAATCAGGTTGTACATATGTCAAATACTGATAAGTCCCAGTTTCTTACAACTTTAGAATGAGATCATAGTTCTTGGTGCTTAACATTCATTTATCATTTAAGAAGATAGATTCTGCTAGAAGCCAAGTCATCTCCTACGAGTAAGTGAAATAGTAAATGTTCCTTCCGAAAACAGGTGGCCAGCATACACAAGGGTGGACACAGCATCTTCACTCTAAGTCACCTTAGAGCTGGTCTTTTGATTGAATTCAAGACATCTTGAAATTTCTTCATGTTGCAATTTCTGCAGCCAAGGGAAAGAAGACTTCCTTCCCATTTTGCACCACACATCATAGGCATGTAAGCCTAAATAATTGATGTGGTGTCTTGCTCTTTGGTTTCTACTTTGCTTCCTCATATTCGTGTTTGACCTCACCCTCACTCAAGTTACTGTTCCTTGTGGCATTTTCTCCAGTTGTAGATCCTCTTTTTTCCCAGTCCAGCTCACTTTTGAGCTCTTCTTTTTGTGTTCAATGTCACTCCTTGCCACTACTTCATTTTTATATTTGTGGTTCATGTTGTGTTGCCATGAGCTATGTATAATTTCAGCAGTGCGGTTTCCAGTTGAGTAAATTATGTCCTGGGGATTCCCTGGTGATGCAGTCAGTGAAGAATGCACCTTCAGTGCAGGAGATGTGGTTTGATCCCTGGATTGGGACAATCCCTGGAGAAGAAAATGGCAACCCACCTTGCCTGGGAAATTCTGTGGACAGAGGAACCTAGTGGGCTACTCTCCATAAGGTCACAAAGAATTGGACACAACTTAGCCACTAAACCACCAACACCAAGTCGTATCTTGTGTAAAGGTGAAAACTGAGGGAAGAATGAGGTGTGGTCACTGAAATCCAGCCCATTTGTGCTGAGAAGTTGGGTTAGCATGGAGGAGAGGGTGCTTGTTTTGACTGGCAGATGCAGTGTCTTTTTTTTTTTTTTTTTTTTTTCAAAAAAAGGAACATAAAAATTTTAAACTCTCCACATTGGTAGAGGGCATGCATTTTAATCTTAGGAGCATATTACAAACCTGTCTGTCCTTAGCTATGTCTGACAGTATATAGTTGTTTTCTTACTAGAATGTCCAGAGTCAATCCCTTGAAAGCAGACAGGATATCACTCTGATGACTGTGTTCTTGAGGTTCTTCATGAAAGAACCGCTGAATAGATAGTATTTCTTTGGATTGGAACTTGACTAATGAAGACTTTTTTTTTGCTCCAATATCTGCTTTGAAGTTTTATGCACCATACTATTTGCCAGTTCCTCTCTGTTAGATGGAAACAGTGGTAGGAACACATGGCATTTATTAGTAGTCATCCTGTGTCAGGCATTGAACTTCAGGGGATGCCTACCGTTCTCCCACTTACTCCATGAGGCCATGCTATTGTCCAAAATTTATAAATGAGGACATTATAGTGGAAAAGACACATTACTCCAAAAAAAAAAGATACATTACTCCAAGTCAAGTGACTCTCATTGTAGACTTGGTTTTCAAAGATAGAAAGAGCCCACCTACTCCTTTCATCTTCCTCAGAAGCATTGATGGTCATTTATTGATATTCTTTGTTCCAAAAATTCTGTTCTACTGTTTTTTGTACACATTTTTCATACGCCACAATTTGTATCTGAGAGAACACTCAAAATATTAACAGCTACTTAGTTTCTTCCAGTAATTTGATTCAAGGTGAGATTAGAGTTTACAGTTAACTTCAATTTGTGTGTGTGTGTGTGTGTGTGTGTGTGTGTGTGTGTGTGTGGAATAAGGTGGGGTAAAATACGTAAGTAACTAAAGTGGTAAGTTATCTTTCAACTCTTTGTTATTATAAAGCAAGCAGTTACTAAAGAAAAACTGCAAAAGTTTTAGGAAGAGAAGAAAACAGTATCTTCTTATGGAAAAAAGTGAAAGTGAAATCTGCTCAGTCATCCGACTCTTTGCTACCCCATGGACTGTAGCCCACCAGGCTGCTCTGTCCGTGGGGATTGTCCAAGCAAGAATACAATAGTGAGTAGCCGTTCCCTTCTCCATAGAATCTTCCTAACCCAGGGATCGAACCTAGGTCTCCGGCATTGCAAGCAGATTCTTTACTGTCTGAGCCACCAGAGAAGCCCAGAAATCTTCTTTTAAGTATCACAGAAAACAAAACTATTAAAGAAAATATTACTTCAAAATTTTTCTGAACTTCTTTTTTAAATATAGGTGAAATCATACTATATAAATACTAATTTCCATCCTGCTTTAAAATTATATCATTTTTGTTTTTTATATTGTTACACAGATTTTATGATAACATTCACATAACATTTTACCAAGCATTTTCCCATGGTAAATGTAGGCACACCCTGAGTTGGCATCAGTTCAGTTCAGTTGCTTAGTCATGTCCTACTCTTTGCAAACCCATGGACTGCAGCACGCCAGGCCTCCCTGTCCATCACCAACTCCCGGAGCTTGCTCAAACTCATGTCCATGAGGTCGGTGATGCCATCCAACCAACCCATCCTCTGTCGTCCCCTTCTCCTGCCTTCAGTCTTTCCCAGTATCAGGGTCTTTCCCAATGAGTTAGTTCTTCGCATCAGGCGGCCAAAGTATTGGAGTTTCAGCTTCAGCATCAGTCCTTCCAATGACTATTTAGGACTGATTGCCTTTAGGATGGACTGCTTGGATCTCTTTGCAGTCCAAGGGACTCTCAAGAGTTTTCTCCATCACCATAGTTCAAAAGCATCAATTCTTTGATACTCAGCTTTCTTCACAGTCCAACTCTCACATCCATACATGACTACTGGAAAAACCATAGCTTTGATTAGATGGACCTTTGTTGGCTAAGTAATGTCTCTGCTTTTTAATATGCTGTCTAGGTTAGTCATAACTTTCCTTCCAAGGAGCAAGCGTCTTTTAATTCATGGCTTGCAGTCACTGTCTGCAGTGATTTTGGAGCCCAAGAAAATAAAGTCTGTCACTGCATATAAGTTTAATAAGCAGGGTGACAATATACAGCCTTGACGTACTCCTTTTCCTATTTGGAACCAGTCTGTTGTTCCATGTCCAGTTCTAACTGTTGCTTCCTGACCTGCATACAGATTTCTCAAGAGGCAGGTCAGGTGCTCTGGTATTCCCATCTCTTTAAGAAGTTTCCATAGTTTGTTGTGATCCACACAGTCAAAGGATTTAGCATAGTCAATAAAGCAGAAGTAGATGTTTTTCGGGAACTCTCTGGCTTTTTCAGTGATCCAGTGGATGTTGGCAATTTGATGTCTGGTTCCTCTGCCTTTTAAAAATCCAGCTTGAACATCTGGAAGTTCAGGGTTCATGTACTGTTGAAGCCTGGCTTGAGAATTTTGAGAATTACTTTACTCTTGTGTGAGATGAGTACAGATGTGCAGTAGTTTGAGCATTCTTTGGCATTGCCTTTCTTTGGGATTGGAATGAAAACTGATGTTTTCCAGTCCTGTGGCCACTCCTGAGTTTTCCAAATTTGCTGGCATATTGAGTGCAGCACTTTCACAGCATTAGCTTCTAGGATTTAAAACAGCTCAATTGGAATTCCATCACCTCCACCAGCTTTGTTTGTAGTGATGCTTCCTAAGGCCCACTTGACTTCACATTCCAGGATGTCTGGCACCATCTTGATTATCTGGGTTGTGAAGATCTTTTTTGTACAGTTCTTCTGTGTATTCTTGCCACCTCTTCTTAGTATCTTCTGCTTCTGTTAGGTCCATACTGTTTCTGTGCTTTATTGTGCCCATCTTTGCATGAAATGTTCCCTTTGTATCTCTAATTTTCTTGAAGAGATCCCTAGTTTTTCCCATTCTATTGTTTTTCTCTATTTCTTTGCACTGATCACTGAGGAGGCTTTTTCTTATCTCTCCTTGCTATTCTTTGGAACTCAGCATTCAAATGGGTATATCTTTCCTTTTCCCCTTTGCCTTTCACTTGTCTTCTTTTCTCAGCTATTTGTAAGACCTCCTCAGGCAACCATTTTGCCTTTTTTCGTTTATTTTCTTGAGGATTGTCTTGATCCCTGTCTCCTGTACAATGTCATGAACCTCCGTCCATAGTTCTTCAGGCACTCTGTCTATCAGATCTAATCCCTTAAATCTATTTCTTACTTCCACTGTATAATAGTAAGGGATTTGATTTAGGTCATACCTGAATGGTCTAGTGATTTTCCTGACTTTCTTCAATTTAAATCTGAATTTGGCAATAAGGAGTTCATAATCCAAGCCACTGTCAGCTCCTGGTCTTGTTTTTGCTGACTGTATAGAGTTTCTCCATCTTTGGCTGCAAAGAATATAATCAATCTGATTTCAGTGTTGACCATCTGGTGATGTCCATGTGTAGAGTCTTCTCTTGTGTTGTTGGAAGAGGGTTTTTGCTATGACCAGTGCGTTCTCTTGGCAAAACTCTATTAGCCTTTGCCCTGCTTCATTCTGTACTCCAAGGCCAAATTTGTCTGTTACTGCAGGTGTTTCTTAACTTCCTACTTTTACGTTCCAGTCCCCTATAATGAAAAGGACATCTTTTTTTGGGTGTTAGTTCTGGAAGGTCTTATAGGTCTTCATAGAACCGTTCAGCTTCTTCAGCATTACTGGTTGGGGCATAGACTTGGATTATTGTGATATTGAGTGGTTAGCCTTGGAAACGAACAGAGATCACTCTGTTGTTTTTGAGATTGTGTCCAAGTACTGCATTTCAGACTCTTGTTGACTATGATGGCTACTCCATTTCTTCTAGGAGATTCTTGCCCACAGTAGTAGATATAATGGTCATCTGAGTTAAATTCACCCATTCCAGTCCATTTTAGTTTACTGATTCCTAAAATGTCACTGTTCACTCTTGCCATCTCCTGTTTGACTACTCCAATTTGCCTTGATTCATGGACCTGACACTCCTAGGTTCCTATGCAATATGCTTTTTATAGCATCGGACTTTACTTTTATGGCCAGTCACATCCACAACTGGGTGTTGATTTTGCTTTGGCTCCATCTCTTCATTCTTTCTGGAGTTATTTCTCCACTGATCTCCAGTAGCATATCGGGCACCTACCAACCTGGGGAGTTCCTCTTTCAGTGTCCTACCTTTTTGCCTTTTCATACTGTTCATGCATTTGAATACTTAATAGTTTTTCATGATGTGAATGGTAGCATTATAACTAATGCAGCAATGATTGATTTTATTGCAAGCTGGGTATTTTTGAGACGAAAATAAATCGGTCTCTAATGAAGAACTCAGAAGCAGTATCTTTTGCTAAGGAAGCCAATCATTCCTTTATTGAGAGTTATTGTAAACCATTTTAATCACGATACAAGGAAATCCTTTCTGCCCTGATGTCGCACTTCTCCTGGAATGTCTCCTTCACTCATCTTCCTGCTTTTCCTAGGCTAGACAATCAGGTGGCATTTTTCATGAAATAAACAGAACTCTAAGTAGGCAGCGGTGGGATTACTAAACACAGTTAATATTATTATATTAATGTTTTGCTCATATTTTATACTTACCCAAGTATGAATATTGATGGCCTTAGTTAATTTACAAAATAATGAATATTTTGTGAGCATTCTAAATTTATAGTATGGTGAGATGACTTGATTTTGAGGAAAAAAAAAGAGAAACTATCCTCAGAGTAGCATTATATCAGCAGTTTACAGTAAGTTTGAATGGACATCAGAATACTGTTACTTAACATGTAAGCATGTGTTACATGTGAGTGCCTTTATTCACCCCTTTTTTAATATTCAGTCAATAGTTTATTACTTTGCACTGAGAGAGGTAAACAAGGCAGATCAAGACTCTCTTCTGGTGGAGTTGAGTTCGGGAGACAGAGAGGAAATAAAGTTAATCATGAAATGTGAAATCCTTTGAAGAATGATTGAGTAAAAGTAACTAGGGGAGGCATATGTTGGTATATTAATAGGCAAAATATAATTTCAGGTAGCAAGAGCTATAAAGAAAACAAAATGAGGTAAGCAAATAGAGGGTGGCTGTAAAGAGTCTACAGATACTCAGATGGACATGAATCTATGAATATGTTCAGTTGCAGGAATTAGATGATCCTCATTTAGTGTTATTTGTAAGGCTATATCACTTATCTAAATACCATCTAAATTAATACTTTGGTGGCAAATAAAACAAATTAAACATGCTCATTTGCTCAAGAGTATCCATTGTTGATCTGGGAGCAAATAGTGAGCTCTCACAGCTGCAGCTTTAACCTTGCCGATCACAGGCTTCCTGTAAGGGCACTGCAGTTCTTTGGAACCTTTTCTGGGTTGGCGTTGGCATTCTTTTGCTAGATTACATTTATGCATTAGTGCCATCTGTGCCTGCTGCACCTTCTGTGAGTGAGCCCTGGCCAAATGACTGGCATTTATCTGAAAGTGGAGAGAGGGAGAGAGAGGGAGAGGAAGAAGAGGAGAGAGGGAGAAGAGAGAGAAAGAGAGATCTTAGGGCATTTATTTTACTCACCATTGGCACAAATGCAATTTAGAAAAGGATAAAATATTTGCAGCTGTTGTCCCTGACTACAACCCTTATAAAATAAACTATTAATTTGATAAATATATATCTTTTTTTAAGAGAAAGCATATATATATACACACACACACATACATATATATATATGAAATAGCTATTTACTTTCAGCCTGTAATATGCAAATGAGATTAAAACCAAGCATTTAAATAACGAAATATAACAAAGCACATTTGCAAAATTTTCAAGTTGAGAGAAATTATGTACAATTCGAATATATGTGCACTTCTTCTATGACGGTGAATATACATAAAGTAAGTTTGGTTTTGTTGATTAGATCTGGTAGGCTTCTTGATTTCAACTCTATTTTGGTAAATGTGTTGAAATTGAGACTTAAGAATATTACCATCATATGTAGGAAAAGTATGGCTCTGTACCGAACATATAATCAACTGAATTTATTTTGTAGAATCTTTGTGAAATTATATATATTAAAATATATGGTATTGCAAAACAGATCAGCAACTTTCATACCTAGAGCATACTCTAGAGCTCTAAATGGATAAATAATTCTCCAATCAGTAAAAATAGATTTTGAAGAGTCCCAGCTCTTTACACTATTATCTACTTTTATCTTATACCTGCTTTTAGTGGGCTTCACTCTCTGGTTTCCATACCTGTGGCAAGTTAGAAGCAATATAATAAAATTGGAGTGTAAAAGATACATGTATCACAGTAATGAGAGGTAAGATTTGCAAGAAAGAGAATGAAAAAAGGAATGGACACAAGACTCAGATGCTGCAATCTCGAGTTGTTTAATGTATTAAGAAACTTCATATTCCCCAGAATGCCCTAAGGATCTTGCTGGACTACATCCTAGTATAATTATCAATTTCCATCATTGCAAAGCTTTCTCTTGGATATGAGAACATGTCAGACAACTGAGTCTAGGAAGATAGAGTGTGCGTATGTTATTTATTGAAAAGAGTTCCATCCTAAATGGAAAGTATGTAAAGTCTGGGGCCTTAATGTAGTCAATTCACACCTATCCTTACATACTAGTTTGTGTTGTGCTAATACTGAGTTCATTTTATTTGGCTGTAAATAGGTAAGGTCTCTCTCATGTACGTTCCTTTTATAAATTTTATAATTCTTTTCATAACATTCTGCAGATTTAATTTATAATGTATTTAATAATTTCTGAATTCTCACTAGATGTAAGTTTCATGTGTGCCAAGTTCTTCAGTCAGACTCTTTGGGACCCTTTGGTCTGTAGCCCACCATGCCCTTTTCTCCATGGGATTTCCCAGGAAAGAATAGTGGAGTGGGTTGCCATGACGTCCTCCAGGGTATATTCCTGACCCAGGGATTGAACCGGCATCTCTTAGCTCTCCTGCATTGGCAGGCGGGTTCTTTACCACTAGTGCCACCTGATAGGCATTTTCCTATATTCCCATCCAGTAATATTTGATCATCTTTAATGTAATTAAAAAAAAAAAATATATATATATATACACCAGAGAAGGCAATGGCAGCCCACTCCAGTACTCTTGCCTGGAAAATCCCATGGACAGAGGAGCCTGGTAGGCTGCAGTCCATGGGGTCTTGAAGAGTCGGACACAACTTGAGCAACTTACTTTCACTTTTCACTTTCATGCATTGGAGAAGGAAATGGCAGCCCACTCCAGTGTTCTTGGCTGGAGAATCCCAGGGACGGGGGAACCTGGTGGGCTGCCATCTATGGGATCTCACAGATTCGGACACGACAGAAGTGACTTAGCAGCAGCAGCAGCATACATATATACAAAATAAAGAATTTTATTCATTCATAATCAACACCCATGATGATTATGGGTGTTGGAGGTTGACTCTCCTGGGTCCATATCCTGGAGCTGTTGCTTACTTGTAATGAACTTTTTTGAGTAAAGGATTTGCTTTCTCCAAGCATCAGTTTCCTCATCTGTAAATTCAGGATATCAATATGCACCACATAGAAGTGATGGGTAAACAACCCCAATTCAGTTCAGTTTAGTCGCTCAGTCTTGTCCGACTCTTTGCGACCCTACGAACCACAGCACACCAGGCCTCCCTGTCCATCACCAACTCCTGGAGTCCACCCAAACCCATGTCCATTGTGTCAGTGATGCCATCCAACCATCTCATCCTCTGTGATCCCCTTCTCCTCCTGTCCTCAATCTTTCCCAGCATCAGGGTCTTTTCCAATGAGTCAGCTCTCCGCGTCAGGTGGCCAAAGTATTGGAGTTTCAGCTTCAACATCAGTCCCTCCAATGAACACCCAGGACTAATCTCCTCTAGGATGGACTGGTTGGATCTCCTTGCAGTCCAAGGGACTCTCAAGAGTCTTCTCCAACACCACAGTTCAAAAGCATCAATTCTTCGGTGCTCAGCTTTCTTTATAGTCCAACTCTCACGTCCATACATAAGATCAGATCAGATCAGTTGCTCAGTCGTGTCCGACTCTTTGCGACCCCATGAATCGCAGCACGCCAGGCCTCCCTGTGCATCACCAACTCCTGGAGTTCACTGAGACTCACGTCCATCGAGTCAGTGATGCCATCCAGCCATCTCATCCTCTGTCATCCCCTTCTCCTCTTGCCCCCAATCCCTCCCAGCATCAGAGTCTTTTCCAATGAGTCAACTCTTCCATACATGACTACTGGAAAAACTATAGCCTTGACAAGACAGACCTTTGTTGGCAAAGTAATGTCTCTACTTTTGAATATATTGTCTAGGTTGGTCATAACTTTGCTTCCAAGGAGCAAGTGTCTTTTAATTTCATGGCTGCAATCACCATCTGTAGTGATTTTGGAGGCCCGCAAAATAAAGTCAGCCACTGTCTCCACTGTTTCCCCATCTATTTGCCATAAAGTGATGGGAACGGATGCCATGATCTTAGTTTTCTAAATGTTGAGCTTTAAGCCAACTTTTTCACTCTCTTCTTTCACTTTCATCAACAGACTCTTTAGTTTCTTCTTTACTTTCTGCCATAAGGGTGGTGTCATCTGCTTATCTGAGGTTATTGATATTTCTCCCAGCAATCTTGATTCCAGCTTGTGCTTCCTCCAGCCCAGCATTTCTCATGATGTACTCTGCATATAAGTTAAATAAGCAGGGTGACAATATACAGCCTTGATGTACTCCTTTTCCTATTTGGGACCAGCCTGTTGTTCCATGTCCAGTTCTAACTGTTGCTTCCTGACCTGTATACAGGTTTCTCAAGAGGCAGGTCAGGTGGTCTGGTATTCCCATCTCTTTCAGAATTTTCCACAGTTTATTGTTATGCACACAGTCAAGTCCTTACATAACCCTTAGAAAAGCACTTGATATATATGGACTAAATTGTATAATGGTTGGTCATAATTATTATTGCTGTTGTTGTCGGAAAACTATTGGTTGTATTCCTGAGGAATATAGTGGGTTATGGCTCAAATTATTTTATTAAAAGTGATTTTAATTGGTTTCTTTGACAATTTTGCATATGTTTAACCATGTATCAGTTTGGAAAGATCTTCAGAATCACAGCGGTATTGCCAAGTTAGCACTAGAAGAGAGAAATGCCATAATGTTTGCTCTTCTCCTAGGCCCTGGGTCCTGTCTTATTTGGAGAAAATAGTGGTGGCAGAAACATGAAGGAAAACTCACAAAAAGTTTATTCGTCCATTATTAGTTAGAATCTTTACATTTTTGTCTTTGGTAGCTGAGTCTATGAGCCCAGTGGTTGTCACCTATGTCCACCAGATGATAGTAAATAGGGGAGAGGACTCCTGTTAGGGCCTACTTGAATGACTGAAGGAAGAGAACGGAGGCTGGGGGAAAGCCAGCAGCATTTTTGCCTTTCGTTTGCAATTATCATGATAGTTTTTCCACTCTGAATTACTTATTCCCAACTACTGCATACAGTCAAGACTTTATTTGACTCTGTTACTATGTTACTGAGATTAAGATAGTAAATTATATTTAAAATAGAATTTTGAGTTAACTTTTGACATATCAGATATTTTCTTGGCTCTGTGTCTTACAAAATACTTATTAAGCAATAATTATTTTTTCATGCTGTCATTGGTTTTATTACATTAAAGTAAATTGACTATCATGACATGAAATAATTATGATTAATATATATATAGATAGATAACCACACATGAGTAATATACGGTGGTGGTTGAGTTGCTGAGTCATGTCCGACTCTTACAACCCCATGGACTGTAGCCTGACAGGCTCCTCTATCCGTGGGATTCTCCAGGCAAGAACACTACTGGAATGGGTTGCCATTTCCTTCTCCGGTGGATCTTCCTAACCCAGGGATTGAACCTGCGTCTCCTGCATTGCAGGCAAATTCTTTACCCAATGAACTATGAGGAATATGAGTAATGTATAAAAGTCTGTTATATCTTTTAGAATAAATGAAATATTTTTCTTTACATATAACATATCTTCCAAAATATTCCTAACTTAATCATTACTGGTATATGAGAACTTTTGATTTTTTAGATCTCAAGTTCATCTATCATGAATTAAATTCTACAATTTAATCTGTAAATTATGGTAATAATCTCAGTTGACTTTTAAATTCTGTAAATAATAATTCTTTATTGTGGTAAAATACGTATCACATAAGATTTACAGTTTTAACCATTTTTAAGTGTCCAATTCAGTAGCGTGAAGCGCGTCAAGATTGTTGTGCAGCCGTTATCACTTCGTCTCTGGAACTTTTTGGCAAAGCAAACTGAAACTGTGTACCTAGTAGACAATAACTCTCTCTGTTTCCTCTCCTCTAGTCCCTGAGAACCATTATTTATTATTCTATCGTTATTAATTTGACTATTCTAGGTACCACATAAAAGTGAAATCATACAATGTTGTTGCTGTTGTTCAGTCGCTAAGATGTATCCAACTCTTTGAAACTCATGGACTGCAGCATGTCAGGCTCCTCTGTCCTCTACTATCTACCAGAGTTTGCTCAAAATTCATGTCCGTTGTGTCAGTTGATGCTATCTAACCATCTCATCTGCTGCCACCACATTCTTTTGCCTTCAGTCTTTCCCAGCATCAGAGTCTTTTCCAATGAGTCGCTCTTTGAATCACATGTCCTAAGTATTGGAGCTTAGGCTTCAGCAATAGTCCTTCCAATGAATATTCAGGGTTGATTGCCTTTCAGACTGACTGGTTTGATCTCCTTGCTGTCCAAGGGACTCTGAAGAGTCTTCTCTGGCACCACAATTTGAAAGCATTAATTCTTTGGCTCTGTCTTCTTTATGGTCCAGCTCTCACATCCAAACATGAGTACTTTGTAGGCAAAGTGATGTCTCTGCTTTGTACATTTTTCTTTGTATATTTTTCTACTGACTTCTTCATGGGCATCACCTCTGTAATAATGCAGTTAAGTGAATAGATTGAAGTTGTTACACTAGAAGTAGTCACTGGTTGCTGCTAATTAATTTATTCACTGGCTGATTTGTAAAGGTGTTGTTTTTAATATCGCTCAGTAAGAAATGAGCCCAAGTCACACGAAGGGAAGAACTCTCTTGGTTTCATCCTTTTAAAATCTAGGATGAATTCTGTAGAATCTGAACAATGAGATACTAACCATGGAAATTTTAATTCCTGTAGGTTAGTATGATTATAGCGAAAGAGATTATATTTTTGTTGTTTCTGAGTCTCAGTAACCTGCATGATTTGAAATGACTATAAAGTAATA
Organism: Bubalus bubalis; assembly: GCF_019923935.1. Taxonomy (NCBI): domain Eukaryota; kingdom Metazoa; phylum Chordata; class Mammalia; order Artiodactyla; family Bovidae; genus Bubalus; species Bubalus bubalis. Next base: position 22,901,669 of record NC_059163.1, read on the forward strand.
TTTGTGCCTGCATTTCAGATTTGCTTTTTCTTATTTCCATATGTTCTGTCTTAAACATATGTTAAGCTGTATATTTAAATCTAGAAGTACTAAAAAACCCACATAAAAATATGTTTTGTTCATTATCAAAGGCTTCAATGCCATCATCATTTGGAAAAAAAAAGAGAAACAGTGAATATAATTTAAGTCTCTAAAACAGACTTTTAATAGCACTGAGTAGAAGGAACATCTGGCTTTCTTTTTGCAAGGTGCATTGGTATTGTCAGAAGAGACTGAATAAAAATACTGATACAATTGTCCAGGTTTGGGTTTTGCCAGTACGAGCATATTTTATTCATTCAGTTTTCTCTGCATCCCAAAGATAGATGTTGACTTTGATGAAAAAATACAATGATATATATTTAGTATGACCCATCTTCCACATTTAAATCTAAAAATGTGCTGCTGCAGTTGGATTTTTCTCAGGGATGCCACTCAAACCACACGTTACATTGTCATCTCACATAGCCTTTCTATCTGTGGTGATGGGATGCTAGGTTAGAATATGACAGCTCGGTACAGCTTTCATTGTGGTGTAGTACTGATGCACGACTACACCTCTCTTCATTTCAGTCAAAGAGACATTTTCCAGTGGCAAGTTTTTGGAATTGAATTTTCATTGTCATATTTTAAAAGTGTGACGAAAGACTGAATTCAAAGAAAGCAAGCTTTATGAACACTATATATATATATATATTTTTTTTTTTTTGCAATTGCAAAAGGCAGTTTCTGGCCATGTTCTTTCATGTTCCTGACTCGGAAAAATGTTCTGAGTACCAGACCTGCCACAGAATTGATACTTTTCTAATAATGTTTTATCAAAGAGAGGACAACTCCAATAATGCATTGTAGATTAAACACTCTTTCATTTTAAATAAGGAGTCACCGGAATTGATTTATCAAGTTATATTTTATTCCTTTTAAGCAGGTTTTCATTCTTTTTAAGCTCAAATCTTTACTTTTTTGATAGAGTTAGTGTAGCTCAACTGGTAAGAATCTGCCTGCAATGCAGAAGACCCTGGTTCAATTCCTGGGTTGGGAAGAACCCCTCAGTCAGTTCAGTTCAGCCACTCAGTCATGTCCGACTTTTGCGACCCCATGGAGTGCAACACACCAGGCTTCCCTGTCCATCACCAACTCTCAGAGCTTGCTCAAACTCATGTCCATTGAGTCGGTGATGCCATCCAAACATCTCATCGTCTGTTGTCCCCTTCTCCTCCTGCCTTCAGTCTTTCCCAGCATCAGGGTCTTTTCAAATGAGTCAGTTCATCTCATCAGGTGGCCAAAGTTTCATCAGGCTGGAGTTTCAGCTTCAGCATCAGTCCTTCTAATGAATATTCAGGACTGATTTCTTTTAGAATGGACTAGTTGGATCTCCTTACAGTCAAGGTACTCAAGCGTCTTCTCCAACACCACAGTTCAAAAGCATCAATTCTTCTGTGCTCAGCTTTCTTTATAGTCCAACTCTCATATCCATACATGCTACTGGAAAAACCATAGCTTTGACTAGATGGACCTTTGTCGGCAAAGTCTTTGCTTTTTAATATGCTGTCTAGGTTGGTCATAGCTTTTCTTCCAAGGAGCAAGTGTCTTTTAATTTCATGGCGGCACTCACCATCTGCAGTGATTTTGGAGCCCAAGAAAATAAAGTCTGTCACTGTTTCTTTTGTTTCCCAGTCTATCTGCCATGAAGTGATGGGACCAGATGCCATGATCTTAAGTTTTCTGAATGTTGAGTTTTAAGCCAGCTTTTTCACTCTCCTCTTTCACTTTCATCAAGAGGCTCTTTAGTTCTTCACTTTCTGCCATAAGGGTGGTGTCATCTGTGTATCTGAGGTTATTGATATTTCTCCCCGCAGTCTTGATTCCAGCTTGTGCTTCATTCAGCCAGCATTCCACATGATATATTCTGCATATAAATTAAATAGGCAGGGTGACAATGTACAGCCTTGACGTACTCCTTTCCTGATTTGGAACCAATCGGTTGTTCCATGTCCAGTGCTAATTGTTGCTTCCTGACCTGCATACAGATTTCTCAGGAGGCAGGTCAGGTGGTCTGGTATTCCTGTCTCTTTAAGAATTTTCCAGTTTGTTGTGATCTACACAGTTAAAGGCTTTGGTGTAATCAATAAAGCAGAAGTAGATGTTTTTCTGGAACTCTCTTGCTTTTTCCATGAGAGCAAGATCCATCCAATGGATGTTGGCAATTTGATCTCTGGTTCCTCTGCCTTTTCTAAATACAGCTTGAACATCTGAAAGTTCACAGTTCACATACTGTCAGAGCCTGGCTTGGAGAATTTTTAGTATTACTTTGCTAGCATGTGAGATGAGTGCAATTGTGTGGTAGTTTGCATATTCTTTGGCATTGCCTTTCTTTGAGATTGGAATGAAAACTGAAAAAACTTTTCCAGTCCTTTTGCCACTGCTGAGTTCGCCAAATTTGCTGGCATATTGAGTGCAGCACTTTCACAGCATCATCTTTTAGGATTTGAAATAGTTCAACTGGAATTCCATCACCTCCGCTAGCTTTTTTTGTAGTGATGTTTCCTAAAACCCACTTGACTTTGCATTCCAGGATGTCTGGCTCTGGGTGAGTAATCACACCACCTATGGATGGAACTATGAACTCTGGATGGAGGTTCATGACATTGTTCAGGAGGCAGTGATCAAGACCATCCCCAAGAAAAAGAAATTCTAAAAGGCAAAATGGTTGTCTGAGGAGGCCTTACAAATAGCTGCGAAAAGAAGAGAAGCTAAAGACAAAGGGGAAAAGGAAAGATATACCCATTTGAGTGCAGAATTACAGTGAATTGCATGGCGAGGTATGAAAGCCTTCCTCAGTGATCAATGCAAAGAAATAGAGGAAAACAGTAGAATGGGAAAGACTAGAGATCTCCTCAAGAAAATTAGAGATACCAAAGGAACATTTCATGCAAAAATGGAGACAATAAAGGAAAGAAATGATATGGACCTAACAGAAGCAGAAGATATTAAGAAAAGATGGCAAGAATACACAGAAGAACTATTCAAAAAAAGATCTTCATGACCCAGAAGATCCCCTAGAGAAGGGATAGGCTACCCACTCCAGTATTCTTGGGCTTTCCTGGCGGCTCAGATGGTAAAGAATCCACCTATAATATGGCAGATCTGGGTTTGACACCTGAGTTGGGAAGATCTCCTAGACAAAGGCTTGGCAACCCGCTCCAGTATTCTTACCTGGAGAATCCCCATGAACAGTGGAGCCTGGTGGGCTACAGTCCATGGGGTTGTGGACAGTTGGACATGACTGGACAACTAACCGCAGCACAGTATATATTAAATATTAAACTTTCACATTTGTCAGCAAATATCTTTAATTTTAAGAGAGTTTTGAAAAAATATGTTTTGGGAAGGCTGCATGAATTATGCTATATTGTTTTCAAATCTCATGTTAACAATAGAAAATATAGAATAATTTTTCCTGATGAATGACTTCGTCTCTAGAATTTTTATTGACATACATCAAGACATGCCCCTTATATTAAGAAGTACCATGTTTCTTCAAATATTGATTTCTTTGACAGGGAATAGCAGAGTCATAAAGGAAAATAAACACCCACAAAATTGATTAATTGGGCACAGGTTTAATATTTCAGTACTTCATGACATGTTTACATGTGGTTAGGTTGCTCGTAATGACCACTTCCTGCTTGTCAAACATGTGTTGTATTTAGATCTAAGTATCATAATGGATTTGGAATATGTACGATTATCTTCTCTGTCTGTTGGTGATTTCAAGCCTGAAGCAGACCTCACTTCCTACCATCTGTTCTCTATTTAAAATTGACATCAAGTTCAGTTCCTCCCTGATACCTACTTGCTTTCCAGCTTAGAATACTTCTATCCTCCAGTTCAGCTCTTTCTCTATTATGCCTAGCACTGGGCTGACACATAGGAAAGGAGACCTCTAAGGATTGCTTTGAATATCCATATCACAAAAAAAGCCAGGAAGACTTTGGCCATGGAATGATGCCACTATTGTTTAAGTCAGCAAAAATTGAAATGTAGTTTCATAGTTTTGTGTTTGTGCGTATATGCAAGTGAACCACTGTCTTATTTTATACTTCCTAATCATTGTGTGGTTAGATTGAACTACCTCAATATTCACATGAATATCTATATCAATATCAATTATATGTTTTAGAGAGACAGTAGCTGCATAGATCAAATTTAATATTTCATACTCAGTAGTTATCAGTAATTCAGCAAATATGTTTTAAACACAGACTGTAGGGTGAACACTGTTTTAAGCATTTACAAAATGTTAGTAAAAAAATGATCATGAAGCTCTTGTGTGTTAGTTGCTCAATCGTGTCCAACTCTTTGCAATCCCATGGACTGTAGACCACCAGGCTCTTCTGTCTATGGAATTCTCCAGGCAAGAATACTGGAGTGGGTTGCCATTTCCTTCCTCAGGGGATCTTCCTGACCCAGGTATTGAACCCAGGTCTTCTGCATAACAGGTAGATGCTTTACCATCCAAGACACCAGGGAAGCCCTCATGAAACTTTAAGTCTGGGAAGGAAGATAGAGTTTGAACAAATTTTTTTTTGTTAAAAAATTAGAAGAGTTGTTATACTGCTGAACAAACTTTGCTATCATCTGAAATCTAATTATATCTTTCATAGTAGAATATGAGTATTGGTCACTCAGTCATGTCCAACTCTCTGCAACCCTATGGGCTGTAGCCCACCAGGCTCCTCTGTCCTTGAGATTCTGCTGGCAAGAATACTGGAGTGGGTTGCCATTTCCTTCTCCAAGTAGAATATTAGGCCTATTATATTATTTTTGGTTTAGAATAACAGAATTTACTTTTCTGAACTAACTGAAAATTGATTTTTATATCCACATCTGACTACCTATATATCTTCCTATTTATTTATCAATATGTGTATCAATATCTATCTTTCTATGTATCCATCCATCCATCTATCCATCCATCCATAAATCATCTGTTTACACTAACACTAGACCCAGTATTTGAGTTGTTCAGTTCAGTTCAGTTGCTCAGCTGTGTCCGACTCTTTGCAACCCATGAATCGCAGCACGCCAGGCCTCCCTGTCCATCACCAACTCCCGGAGTTCACTCAGACTCATGTTCATCAAGTCAGTGATGCCATCCAGCCATCTCATCCTCTGTCGTCCCCTTCTCCTTCTGCCCCCAATCCCTCCCAGCATCAGAGTCTTTTGCAATGAGTCAACTCTTCACATGAGGTGGCCAAAGTACTGGAGTTTCAGCTTTAGCATCATTCCTTCCAAAGAAATCCCAGGGCTGATCTCCTTCAGAATGGACTGGTTGGATCTCCTTGCAGTCCAAGGGACTCTTAAGAGTCTTCTCCAACACCACAGTTCAAAAGCATCAATTCTTTGGTGCTCAGCCTTCTTCATAGTCCAACTCTCACAACCATACATGACCACAGGAAAAACCATAGCCTTGACTAGCCAGACCTTTGTTGGCAAAGTAATGTCTCTGCTTTTCAATATGCTGTCTAGGTTGGTCATAACTTTCCTTCCAAGGAGTAAGCGTCTTTTAATTTCATGGCTGCAGTCACCATCTGCAGTGATTTTGGAGCCCAAAAAAATAAAGTCTGACACTGTTTCCCCTTTTGAGTTGTAGATAGACCTAAACTCCAGTTTCTGGTTTTGCGATTTATGTTGGATAATTACATGTAACAATCAAATGGAGATTAAATAATCAAAGTCAATCACTTAATTATTTGACTCAAATGTACATGTCTTCAGCAGTTTTGAGTCTGTGACTGAAGTATAAATGTCCTTTGTATATAGAGGTAAATTATTACCCATGACTAGGTCATTACTTTTCTGAAACAGTATCACAATCATGTTTGTCTCCTTATTTGAGTGTATCTATATGCTTATCTTTGTATAAATGTTTACGCTTTGAAAGTCTGTCCTTTCCTTCTGAGGGAGATTATATCTCTTGGGATGGTTTAATATTACCTCAGTTATTTTAAGACTTATCTTGTTAGTTGATATGTTATTTAAGCAAGGAATGCCTCTATCGATCAAGGGACAAAATTCATGTTTAGTTTCTTTTCATAATGTGAAAACCAAGGGTTTCCCATTAAGTGCCATTGTATACTCATTGATAAGTGAAGTGACATCTGGGTCACAGTGGCATCTATCTTTGCGATATGAATCCTGGTGGCTGTATCTGAAAGGTCTGTTCAGACTTGCATCTGCACATAAAAGCGAGGATAGTCTTCACACTGTTATCAGCCTAATTTTCATATCAACGATTTAAGGTGCTGCTTGAAGTTTTGTTCTCCCTGGTATAAATTTAGCAGTAAATGTAATCATTTGGCTGCTGCCCTGGCAGTTTAGAATGTTTAAGTGTATTGTGAATAATTTTAATCCACATTACTTATGTGTTATAAAAAAGTATATATCATTTCATGTCTTAATATTAGTCAGTAATAAATGTTAAAAATGAAATCCTGACTTTGGGGATTTGGATACCATTTTTAAATGGAGAAGGCAATGGCAACCCACTCCAGTACTCTTGCCTGGAAAATCCCATGGATGGAGGAGCGTGGTAGGCTGCAGTCCATGGGGTTGCTAAGAGTCGGACATGACTGAGCGTTGTCACTCTCATTTTCCTGCATTGGAGAAGGAAATGGCAACCCAGTCCAGTGTTCTTGCCTGGAGAACCCCAGGGATGGGGGAGCCTGGTGGGCTGCCGTCTGTGGGGTCACACAGAGTCGGACACAACTTAAGCGACTTAGCAGCCGCAGCAGCAGCATTAAATATAAAAATGACTTTAGCAATTGCTCAAAATTGTTTTTCCCAAATGTAATAAAAATATCTAAAGCATATTTTTTTTGTCCATAAATTGAAGATATACTTATGTCCTGTGTTCAAATTGAATGTCTGGAATGAGTTCATTAAATATTTGCAGCACTGAAGGGAAACAGCATAAGAGTGACTAATTTTCCAGCTAAAGCTTTAGGAAGATTTTTCTCTAAAATTTTTTTCATTTATCATCTAGAAAGTAATTTATAATTTCCCTTCAGAATGAAGCTTTAAAACTGTAAATCTTTTAAGGTATTTTTAATTGGTATTATCCATTAAGTATTGATTTTAAAACTTAAAGTGCAGTTTTTAATGTTTGTTTTTCTTTGAAAGAACCTGTTAAATCATTGGAGTTTGTTTCAGATTAGCTAGTAATTTAGCTCTCTGACAAATGACCCGAAGAGCTGTGAATACTTTAAAGTAGAGACAGCTAATGAAACCATTTTCTTCTTTAGGGGATCATTCTGATAGGCTGAATTCATCAACACATTTTTAGTTATTAATCTTTTTAAATGGGACAACATACACTGTCCCAAAAGTGAGGATGTAATTCTTAGAATCTAAACTTAGCTAGGAATAAATCATTGTATTACTAGGATTGTATACATTAACAAAATCTCCCAATAAATGTTTTTCAGTGACAATGATGTATAAGCATTTGGGGTTTCTCTTTTAATATGCCAAAATCAGTTTGATAAGACAAATGAATTATCTTGATGCCTAATTTTCTAGGAAAAAAATACACAAATTGCATGTAAAATTTTTGCTCTGTGATATTAACAACTAGAGGTTAAAATTTTAAGTCTATAAATACTCAGGTGAAAATTAATATTTTCATGCATCATTCTTCCACACTGACTGAATTAATTTATTTTATTTTCCACCTGATTGAAGAGTTTTGATATAACATACTTTTCATTTGGATTTGTTTAACATTTATATAAATACATAATTCAAATGTGGGTTGAGTTTTCAATTAGCTATTATTTGACATAGTGGTTGGAGTTTGGGGTTTTTATCCTGATGTTGTTTGTTGAGTGTATGTGGAAAAGAGAGAAAGTGTGTGTGTGTGTGTGTGTGTGTGTGTGTATGTGTGTGTGTGTGTGTATTGGTCTTAAAAACTTTGAAAAGGAAATCACTTAACATCTAGGCTTAGTCTGTTGTAAAAGAGATGAGGAATACAGGTGTTCAGTCAGTTCAGTTCAGTTCATTTGCTCAGTCCTGTCCAACTCTTTGTGACCCCGTGGACTGCAGCATGCCAGGCTTCCCTGTCCATCACCAACTCCTAGAGCATACTCAAACTCATGTCCACCGAGTCAGTGATGCCATCCAACCATCTCATCCTCTGTTATCCCCTTCTTTTCCCACTTTCAATCTTTCCCAGCATTAGGGTCTTTTCAAATGAGTCAGTTCTTCACATCAGGTAGCCAAAGTATTGGAGTTTCAGCTTCAGCATCAGTCCTTCCAGTGAATATTCAGGACTGATCTCCTTTAGGATGGACTGGTTAGATCTTCTTGCTGTCCAAGGGACTCTCAAGAGTCTTCTCCAATACCACAGTTCAAAAGCATCAATTCTTTGATACTCAGCTTTCTTTATGGTCCAACTCTCACATCCATACATGACTACTGGAAAAACCATAGCTTTGACTAGATGGACCTTTGTTGGCAAAGTAATGTCTCTGCTTTTTAATAAGCTGTCTAGGTTGGTCATAACTTTTCTTCCAAGGAGCAAGCACCTTTTAATTTCATGGCTGCAGTCACCATCTGCAGTGATTTTGGAGCCCAAGAAAAGTCTATCACTGTTTCCATTGTTTCCCCATCTATTTGCCCTGAAGTGATGGGACCAGATGCCATGATCTTAGTTTTCTGAATGTTGAGTTTTAAGCCAACTTTTTCACTCTTCTCTTTCACTTTCATCAAAAGGCTCATTAGTTCCTCTTCACTTTCTGCCATAAGTGTGGTGTAATTTGCATACCTGAGGTTATTGATATTTCTATTGGCACTCTTAATTCCAGCTTGTTCTTCATCCAGTCCAGCGATTCTCATGATGTACTCTGCATATCAGTTAAATAAGCAGGATGACAATATACAGGCTTGACATACTCCTTTCCCAATTTGGAACCATGTCCAAATTGGGACATGTTGTTGTTCCATGTCCAGTTCTAACTGTTGCTTCTTGACCTGCATGCAGATTTCTCAGGAGGCAGGTCAGGTGGTCTGGTATTCCCATCTTTTTAAGATTTTCCCACAGTTTGTTGTGATCCATACAGTCAAAGGCTTTGGGTGTTAACTTTGTGTAATTAGTAACTTGGCTTTTAAAAAAAAGAATTTATAACTGTTACTGCTACAGGACTTTACATCATAAGGTCTCTGCTTTCCTCTCTGACCTTATCTTCCACCCTTCATTGCTCAGTCTGCTCTTGCCACACTGTCTGTATTACTTTTCTGTAGAAATGCCAGTTACACTTTCCACTTGTTGATTTCTCTACCAGAATTATTCTTCCCCAGGTAGTCGTAGTTTCATTGACTTCCTTGGAATCTCTGTGCCATCTGAACATTTCTATAAAGTACAGCTCCTCCAGCACTGGTCTGCAACACACACGCTTATATATACTGGCATTCTGTAACCATTTACTCCAATTCAAATTCACCTTTTTATGGCATGGATTATTAATAAGTGGTGCTATGCTCTTGGTAATAGACCATATCAATTGTTCTACTATTTGTGATGAGAAGTTTGATCAGAGAAACCATATTGCAAAAACCTAATTCATGTTGATTATTATCTTTTTGACATGGCCTACATTAGTCTTTGATAAATTTTCTTTAGTTTTGTCAAAATATGTCCCATACTCATCATTTATATTTTTGTTTCAAAACTGAAATAAATCATTCAATTCCAAGGAGATTTAGATGTTTTTGGTATATAATATTATTTAGATAAAGCACGTTTGTATATAGGGGTGCTAGTTGTTTCGGGTATTCATTGCTTCTAAGCATTTTCAGCAGGTAGAACTAGAAAATCAATAGTTTTGAGAAAATCATGAGTTTATGGTATATTTTCAATTCTAATTTGGAATTAAAGGCTCTTACTAAATATTTTTGAAATCATACTTGTACCTCTTTTCTCTTACATTAAAAACCTTTGCCTTACCAATATTTAAATACTTATCTGCCCTGTGCTATAATATATATTATTATATATTATATAATAGCTGCTGCTAAGTCGCTTCAGTCGTGTCCGACTCTGTGTGACCCCATAGACGGCAGCCCACCAGGCTTCCCCGTCCCTGGGATTCTCCAGGCAAGAACACTGGAGTGGGTTGCCATTTCCTTCTCCAATGCATGAAAGTGAAAAGTGAAAGTGAAGTCGCTCAGTTGTATCCAGCTCTTAACGACCCCCTTGGACTGAAGCTTACCAGGCTCCTCCATCCATGGGATTTTCCAGGCAAGAGTACTGGAGTGGGGTGCCATTGCCTTCTCCTATATATTAGCTACAAATTAATAATAAAGTAGCATTAGCAAAATTAAGACTAGTGAATGAAATAAAACATTTTTTGTTGGTCTGTTTATTCTTAAATTATTTTCTGTAGTAGATACACAAAGAAAATACTGAGTTAAGTCACCTGAAATAGTTGTTTTATAAATGTGATTATGTATCCAGTTTGTTGGTTTCCATTTATTTTCAGTTCTTGCATCTACTGCATTTTATTTGTATTTGTCCTATCCATTCTTTATTCCTGTTTCTCTTTTTCTGACCTCTTTTGGATTAATATAGTATTTTATGTAATATATTAAGGTATACCTCTGTGCTGTTTTTCAGTAGTTGCTCTAGAGATAACTTTTCTTAATCTACAATCTAATAATTGTATACAAATTTAAAGTAATATAAAAACATTACCGTGGCCTAACTTTCATTTATTAACTTCTGTTTCTATGTGTTCTTATTATCATATATCGTACAGATGTTATGAATTCAGTAATATATTCTTATTATTTTTGCTGTAAGTAATAAATAGTATCATAAAATTTTTATTTTTTATATATTTATATTTCACATTTATGCACATATTTACTCCTGTTTCTCTTTGTTTCTTCCTGCACATCCAGGCTTCCATCTAGTGTCTTTTCTTTCAGTTTCAAGAAATTTCATTTAACACTTGTGGTTTTTGCAGTCTATTGTAGATAAATTATGTCAGGCTTTGCTTGTCTTAAAATGTCTTTATTTTGCTTACCTTCCAGAGGTTGACTTTTTTCCTCCCCATTGAGCATTTGAGAGAATTCTGCTGTCTTATATTTTCCATTGTTTCTGATAAAATGTTAATTGTTGTGCTTACAAATGTTTTCTCTATATAGACTATCTTTGGCTGGAATGATGAGGGGCAGAGAGATACCTCTTATGATATTCTTTGATTTTTGTAAGTTTCATTATATATTCTCTGGTAAAGTTTCCCATGTATTTATCCGGCTTGAAGACCACTGAGTTTCTTTGATATGTAGGTTCATGCCTTTCATCAAGTGTAGGAAATTCTTAGCCATTATTTTTGTTTCAAATTTTTCTGCCCCATTCCTTCTTCTCTCTTCTGAGACACCAATTACTCATGTGACAAACCATTAGGTATTGTCCCAATGGTCTCAGATTATTAGTTATTTTTTTCTCTTTTTTTTTCAATTTGAACAATTTATATTCTCTTACATTCAAGTTCAATGCATTTTTCTTCTGTTATTTTAGCCTACTTTTACATGAATCAAAAACATTCTTTATATCTGCTACTACTTTGTTATTTCTAGTTTTTTCATTTTGCTCTTATTGAAAGTTTGCATATTTCTGCTGAATTTCACCATATTTTTATGCATGCTATCCATCTTTCTCACTAGAAATTTTATTAATAATATTTTATCATACATATTTTAAAGTCCTTGTCTCTTAAGCATAGATTTGCCTGTATTAACTGTATTTTCTGTTGCAGGAAATATGACCTGCATTTTCAGGTCATATTGTCCTACTTCCTTGTGAATACCATAATTTGTGATTTTATGCTGGACACTGTCATTAAAAAATAAAAACTAACCTAGATAATATTTACCTCTGGAAACGTGTATACAGTTCCTCTGTCATGTTGCTGATTTAAGGTTGAGCTGGTCTCAGTTTGTTGCCATCTTAAATTTAGTGTACTACTGGCTTCCAGACATTTGAGGGCAGGTTCAAGGACTTTCCTTTAGTAGAGCTCTCCTTCCACCCCACCCCTGCTCCATCTCATATCTATCTCTGTCTCTCTCCTTTACCACCCACCTGTGAGCTTCCTAGTGGTTGGGGAGTTCTCTTTGCTCTCCAGCGTCCAGGACCACACCTCTCCCATCCCCACCAATTACCACTTTCTGTACTGAAAGACCCATTTCCATATTGATTCCTTGCCCTACATCCTTTGATTGGCCATATTCCCTGCACTATCAGAAGGCCCCATGAATCCTCGAGGGATCTTTCTCAGTTCTCCTCTTCCAGGTTTCAACAGGTTATTGCCATGTAGATCAAGAATGTCCTGAGTCCCTCAGGGCTGTTTTTCTCCTTCCTTTTCCCATTCCCCAAACCTTCAAGGGCTGCTTCCTTTTTCTTAGGGAAAGTCCTGTGTGTCTTTGAAAAGGTAATTATTTCACTCCCCTCCTGTTTTTCTCCCTAGCTTTCACTTGATTGCTTGGCTTTCAAGGAAAATGTTATGTACTATGTAGGGATCTCTCTCAGGTTTCCTGCTATGTCCCCAGCTTTTGGTAGGGTTCTGCCTTGCATTTAGTGAAGGCTATGTTAGCTTCGTGTCTTACTATTATGAGGTATGAATTAGTTGTTTCATTAACTGCCAGCTATATGCCTGAATCTCAGAAAAATAAAGATACATAGGTATTTGCAAAAGTAAATGTTAGCAGTACATGTAGAGTCACTAAAAGTTTGCAGGTGCCATAACAGAAGGAAGAGAAAAAAATCGAAAGGTGAATTCATCAGGCAAACTCAATACTTCCCTTCATGACATTAACTGAATCTCTATATGGTGTGTTGTCTCCACTATAAATGGCACATATGGTGTAGGTTGGGCTTCTGTTAGAACAAAAGTATATGGAACTTATATTTTGGCTCAGTATATTTCAGTTTTTTTTAAAGCAGGATAACACAGATTTTAAAGAGGATAACACAGATTCTTACATATATAATATATATCATAATATATTTACATATATAATTATGTATACATTTTATACATATACATTTGTGTATATACTGGAGAAGGAAATGGCAACCCCCTCCAGTATTCTTGCCTGGAGAATGAATCCCTTGGACAGAGGATCCTGACAGGCTACACTCATGGGGTCACAAAGAATCAGACACAACTGAGCAACTAACACTTAACTATGTGTATATACATTTTTCTCATTATGTGTGTCTATAGCGTATATATGTATATGTTTTTATATACATATATAGTGTGTATATATACCTGATAGTTGAATGTAGTCTTATTATACTATTAGTATTAGATATGTAAGCTTCACTAACTTGCCCTTTTACTAAAAAAATGAAATAAAGCTCTCAGGAAGTTCTGACATTTAGACAGAGAGAGAGACAATACTAGGTGCCCTTTCCTCACTCTGTACCTCCTGTTGCTACAGGAAATTTTCACTCAAAGAGCCTATTGTGTTCTCAAGTCAATATTCTTTCCTGACATTTGTGATTTCCTAGACCTCTTCAGTTGTCTTGGGTCTGTTTCCTTGTGTATCTCTGCTTAGTACACAATTTTAAATTTGAGTCACTGTTCACTGTTGCACAAAGCATGAAGGTTTAGTAAAGTCTTTTTTGAAGTGCAGATATAAATAAATCAGCTATCTGTGTTTGAAAAGTCTAAACTAAAGTGCAGTTGTATGCTTCAGCTTGTCAATGGATATTTATGAGGTGAGCATAATACTATAACGGTTATAACAGTGAAATATATCCTGTGCAGATAGCTAGTAAAGGAGCTTGCAGGTGTTAATGCCAGCAGAATTTTAATGCTCAAGAGATGGGAAATGTGGCACTTGCTCTGCTTAATGCTACTCTGGTCACAGTAACAATCAATTGGCAAAATCAATTTTCAAATATTGCAACAGAGTTGGGGGTCTATGTACTTGCTGCTAAGTCACTTCAGTTGTGTCCGACTCTGTGCAACCCCATAGACGGCAGCCCACCAGGCTCCCCCGTCCCTGGGATTCTCCAGGCAAGAACACTGGAGTGGGTTGCCATTTCCTTCTCCAATGCATGAAAGTGAAAAGTGAAAGTGAAGTCGCTCAGTCGTGTCTGACCCTCAGCGACCCCATGGACTGCAGCCTTCCAGGCTCCTCCATCCATGGGATTTTCCAGGCAAGAGTACTGGAGTAACCAACAGTAAATATATTGGTTCTTACTGCTGTCTAATTTTAATCTCCTGGTTTCATTAGCTGAAGAACAGTCACGGCACTGGACATTTTTATTTTGGGTCTCAACTTTCTACTCCTACTTATTATGTGACCCAAGAGAAGGTATTGCCAACGATGAAATGTCAATGAACTTCTTACTCTAATAGAAACTTGGTGTTTCCTGAAAATCACCTAAATGGAGTTAAGTGATATGCTGGTTTGTAATATATCCATGGTACATTCTGTTCCTTCTTATACTGAGGGAAATTGAATAACAGAGTAAAGCCTCTGCACAGACCTGAGCTCTAAGAGATGAATTGGCATATAAGTATGTTTAAAGTTTATAAAGCATCATATTGCGCTTATTTTTTCTAGCAATCAAAGAAAAGGAAGTTAAACGTTTAGTCTTTAGACCTAAGAGATTTATTTTAGTAGGAGAATTTTTGGAATTTTATGGAATAGTATAGTTTCAACATGTTTGCATGTTTAAGCTTCAAATTCATATTAGTTAAGATTAAATTGACATCAGCTATCTCCATGGTACTTCAATAAGTCATGCCAGAATAAGAAAAGGCAACAAAGAAGGGAATTAGACAAGATTTGATCTTTTGTGTAAGATAGAGGTTGAGGTGTAATAGATTTGTTGGAGAATTTTAAAGGTTTAGAGGAGTGTGGAGTCTTCATAATTAAGAAAGTTGAGAATTAAGAGAGAAATATATTAGTTTACAATTACTTATACCTAATCCACTTGTAAAGAAATATTGAGGAAAATGTGTATAAAACTTAAGGATAAAAATAGAGAAATAATCATGGGCCAAAGTATTAGCTATACCAGAAAATGTACACTAAGAATAGCAATGCCTTAGAACATGATGTAAGTCTGAGCTTTTGGAAGTCAAGGCGCAAAGAGAAAGGCTGAGTTATACAGTTGGCATTACATAATACAAGGGAAACGCATGAGCTTACCAGAAATGACAAGCTTTTTCCTACCTAGCTCTGAACTCCAAAAATTGATCCCTTAATATCATCATCCTCAATAGCAATTTTCCAAAATGCGAAATTCTCTATATATGATCAAAGTTCATATGGGGTCTTGATATGACCAAATGTTGAAGGGATAATGCTTTAATGTTTTCATAAATATATTTAGGAAGGCATTATATTTCTAAAGAGAAGTAAAGACACTAAGTCCAGATATATTGATAGTTTACTGGTGATCTGGTTTTACATAGGTACGAATAGCTTGAATAATAGTTATCAAACTATAATTTTAGTTTAAGCAAAAACAAAATCTTATATGAATTGCAATTTTAAAGCATAGATAAGAGTACAGCTTCTTGATTTGAATTAGGAGAGCTTGTATGTGTCTGTTTCCACCATTCTTGTGCACTATTCCAGCTGTAGTGAACCCATGGGACATCATAGACTACAGTATGAGGAACCAGACTGACCTAGAGAAATCAGTGGCTAGCATTTCACTTAGAACCTCACTTTGAAAGATAGTTTTGCCAACAGATCTGGGGAGGAAGGATTCCAAAATTATTATTGATGAGTATACATATTCTATGTTGTTGATTGAGTGGATACACACACACACACACACACACACACACCCTGCTTCTTTGTGCCTCAGTGATAAAGAATCTGCCTGCCAATGCAGGAACCACAGGAGACATAGATTTGATCCCTGGGTCAGGAAGATCCCCTGGAGGAGGAGATGGCAACCCACTCCAGTGTTCTTGCCTGGAGAATCCCATAGACAGAGGAGCCTGGCAAGCTACAGTCCCCAGGGTCACAAAAGAGTTGGACACAACTGCGTGACAGAGCACACGTGCCTACATATGCCCTGGATACTATGCATGTTATTGGAAAGTCTGATGTTGTATGAAAGTTTTATCTTATATTTTCATTTAAAGGTAATCAACTCCTGTATGCATAGGGTTTGACGTAGGCTATGTGTGCACATGTACACACTCATGAGTGTGAACATGCACATACATACAGACATTTAAAGAAGTTAGATTGCTGATTGTGACCTGGACAAATGCTTGAACAGGCCTTTTATAGAAACTCTTAGTATTATATACCATAAAAATGAAAATATTGACTGTGGACTATACAATTTATTAATCATCATCTTCTGCCATACTCATACCCTCTTGAGTAGAACTGCACTCACATGAGTTCATCAGGGTATTGACTGTAAAAGACAACCTTCAGGCAAGTAAATGAGGTGACCTATGGGAACATGAATGCTGAAGAACTTTGGCATAGATGGTAGATGATGGTGATTCCTGAGAGCAGTCAGTGGGTTCCTGGGCTGATTTTTAGAAACATACATATAGATCGTTAGAAAGGATCACATTTTTGCTGATTGAATTTACTCTTTGAAAACTATTTTTTTTTAACTATCAAATGTATAAATATACAGAAAAGATATAAAATAGAATGTAAGAAATCATACAGTTCCACTCCTCATAGTATGTTTGGTGCAGTCTGTTAGTCTTGTCTTTTACTCTTTAGACATACACTGTTAGTTGCTCAGTTGTGTCTGACTCTTTGTGGCCCCATGGACTATATGAGCCCTCCAGACTCTTCTGTCCATGGAATTCTCCAGGCAAGAATACTGGAGTTGGTAGCTGTTCCCTTCTCCAGGGATCTTCCTGACCTGGGTCTCCTGCACTGCAGGCAGATTCTTTACCATCTGAACCACTAGGGAAGCCCGCCAGACATACTCATTGCATAGTAATAAATATAGTAAGTAAGTGTTAATCACTCAGTCATGCCTGACTCTTTGCGAACCCATGGACTGCAGCCCACCGAGCTCCTCTGTCCATGAGATTTTCCAGACAAGGATACTGGAGTGGGTTGCCATTTCCTTCTCCAGGGGATCTTCCCAACCCAGGGATCAAACCCAGGTCTCCTGCACTGCAGGCAGATTTTTACCGACTGAGCTACAAGGGAAGCCCAATAATAAATATATATATATATATATACAAATTGGATTTTTTTCACTTATTATTTCCCTACATCTTTAAATATTTAAAAATTTTTCTATTTTAATGGCTACATATATGATAGATGAATCATAATTTAATTTTCCTCTGATAGAAATAAATATAAATTAACTGTTATATTTTTCATATTATAAAAATGCAATGGTAAACATTTTGAAATCTTTGCCTAGATACTTTACTGGGCTGAATTCCCAACATGAAATTACTGAGTCAAGGAATATAAGCTTTTAAAGACTTATTACACATGTGGCTTACTATATAATTTTTGCCAGTTTATGCTTTCACTAGCAATGCATGAGTTCTCTTGCCACAGAAGCTCACTAATTAGGTAATGTGCTCAATATAAAGTTGCATAAAACAGTTTTATGTTCAAAGTGAGGCAGTTTTATTCCTTTTAAGCCATAATTTTTATTAGGTAAATAAAATGTCATTCCCAGATCATAATACCATGGTTTCAATTATTAATATATAAATGACTTTCTAATATACTACAACTTATTTTAAGTTGGTAAATATGCCAATAAAAATATTGTTTATAGTTTATTTGCCTCATTGATTGTTTAGCATATTAAGAAGGTAAATTATAACCTGGCCAGTCATTATCTGAATTATCATAGTTTTGAAATTAATGTACTTTAAATGTATTTGGCTATAATCTAAAGTCAGTAGTTATTCTATTTGTTCTACCTAACCTTAATTTTTTAAAATGTTTAAGTAGTTTTGCTCCTAATTTATGCAAAATGAATAAATTTAACAATTATTTCATTGCATCCAAAGAATTCTATACTCCCAAGGCAAAAGAATAGAATATATTCATAGTTCATTTTTAAACAAATGTAGTCCTAAGGATACTATTTTAATTCAGTTTCATATTGACTATATGTTGTTACTGTTGAAACTTATGAACTGGTGATTTACAAAGCATGGTACAACATTCAGATTGGTTGTAGTGATTGACTAATTGAATAAATAATATGGTGTTACCTAAATCATCACAACAACAGTATACTTTGATTTCACCCATTATTTAGATGCATGATTAGAGCATGATTTTAAGTCAGGAAAATTATTTTTTAAATATTCAATAAAAATTTAGAAATATAGAGAAAATTAATGGGTTTTTTTTCTGCCTGCAATGCAGGAGACCCAGGTTCAATCCCTGGGTCAGGACAATCCCCTGGAGAAGGACAGGGCATGGCAACCCACTCCAGCATTCTTGTCTGGAGAAGAGCCTGATGGGGTCCATAGGGTCTCAAAGTCAGGCACAGCTGAAGCAACTTAGCATTCATGCATAATACAATATTACACGTTATTATATATTATTCTCTAAACACTGTGTCACCTGAATTCAAGCTTCTTTTATTATTTTGTAAAATATAGCATAAATATAATATAGCGTGCTCAGTTGTGTCCAACTCTGCAGCCCCATGGATTGTAGCTACTCTGTCCGTGAAATTTTCCAGGCAAGAATACTGGAGTGGGTTGCCATTTCCTACTCCGGAGGATCTTCCTGACCCAGGGATTAAACTCGCATCTCTTGCGTCTCTTGCATTGGCAGGCGGATTCTTTACCACTGAGCTGCCTTAGGAAGCCACATCTGTTTTAACTCTTGCTAGCAGAAACCTTGCGTTCATTTGTTTTAGCATATTACAATTTTAGTGGTTTATTTTAGAGAGTCTATAGTCCTTTACCTGGTACTAGTATTAACCTCTATTTAGAGAATAAAGTATTAAAATTATGTATCTATGTATATTTCTGTATATTTAGGTTAGTTCAACTAACTTTTTAAAAATTTTTCAGAGCTTGATTGTTTATAATTACAGTGAAATAGGGGGGCTTCCCTGGTGGCTTAGCAGTAAAGAATCTGCCCGCAATGCAGGAGATGCATGTTCAATCCTTGGGTCAGAAAGATCCCTGGAGGTGGAAATGGCAACCCACTCCAGTATTCTTGCCTGGAAAATTCCACAAACAGAGGAGCCTGCCAGGCTACAGTCTATAGAGTCGCAAACAGTCACACACGACAGAGACTGAACACGCACATGCACGCTAAGTGAAATAGTCTCAGGAAAAGAATCGCTTTTTACTACTAATATTTTCCATTCTGAACCATTCAGTGATGAGTCATTTGCTCAAATTATTTTATATTGCTTTCCTTGTTACCTTGGTAACAAACCTTTATTGTATAGGCATTGTAAGCATGAGGATATAGCAGACCTATAAGCCCTGTCATATCCCATTTCCTGTGAACAAAAATTGCTCTGCAGTTTTCTGGCCTAGAGTGCTTGCTTTGCCATGATATCAATGGCAGCCCAAACATTCTTGACCTTAAACATAATTAGCATGATATTAACAGGTTTTGTAAGCTTAGTATTGAGTAGTGGTTGAGGCCCACAGACTCTTAATTACAGCCACTTGCAACCAGGATTTGTTGCCTTGATTTTAGAATATTCTGGTAAGTGAATAGTAGTAGCTAGCATGAAATAATCCCCTGGGAGTAAGATAACTGATAGAATACTAAATAAAAATTTCCTTTGGCCAATAGTTTATTTTTTTCTTGATTATTCTTTATCTGTCTTTTCTTTTTAGAACTACTCTATTCTATGTTTTTCCATATTATCTTCTCTCCTTTACACTGTTGTATTTTTCTCCTTTGTAATCCATTTTTTTTTCCTCTCTCAAATTCGTACTTTTTCTGTCTTCCCATTTTCAAGGTCTTCTCATCCCCAAGTAAAGGTATTCTTTTTTTAATACACCATCCATTTGTCCAGTTGTTTCTAAGCAAGTATTTATTACATGTCTGTTCTATGTTAGACATTGTGCAATAACATCATAGACAGGAGATGGATAGTGACTGTTTTTTAAATGAGAGTTTACTATATGCCAGGTACTATTCTAAGTGCTTTATAGATATATATTAACAGACTTAATAGTATAGACATTCAATTTTTAATCCACATTTTATTGATGAAGAAACCATAAGTTGCTCATGATCCCACAGTTAATAAATAACAGAACTGGATACATATTCAAGCTTTGGAGCACTCAGATTTGAGCACTATCTTTTCTTTTGGTCTTGGAGCAAGCAATTAGGGTGCAATGTGGTTTGGCCATTATAGAGATGCAATTTCGGGGAAAGAGCCACATGACTGGGTGAGCTGAGGAAGGCTTAAACAGAGGAAGTAACTTCTGAGCAAAACTCCTCTGTTACCAACTTCTGAATTCCTATAAATTAAAACATGATCAGATCTTGATAAAAGTGAAAAACACTGAGTCCATGATTAGAAGTAGAGGAGGTATTTGGTTGTTTTTATCAATGTGTGTGCTAAAATCCAGGGTATATATGGTATTCACCAGGCTTTTGAGGTACTTAAATCAATAGACTGATGATCACTACTTAATCCCAAGGTTGGGAAGAGTTGGAGTAAGGACCTCAGGGTGAAAATCAATAGGGCTTTCTTCATTTTAGTTTCTAGGTCTTTAATTAAACCACACCAAATGAAATAGAAAATAATTTAGTCTGGAATAGTTTAGAAGATAACATGATTTTGAAAATTCAAGTGTACTGTGAATTTCTCTGTTTAAACCCTCCAATTGCTTAAAATAAATGAGTCAGCATCACTAAGGTTAATTTGATTTGTAGAATAGAAATGGTCAGAGAAAGAACTTTACACTTAAATCTAGTTAACTAGTGATAAAATGCAAATAAAAGTAGAAATTCATGAAAACTTCTTTTTTGAAATGATATAAAAGAGAGAAAACTTTTACATTTTTGGTCCAATAAATACACAAGAAAAGATGTCATTAATTTGTATCTTTGCTCTCTAAATGCCATTCCTCATATATTTCCTTTTGTTTGGTTTTGGAAAACTGCCAGAAAATAATATTTTTAATATACATCATTGTTTTAATATGCACAGTTAAAATCTATTTTTCATTGTATGTATTTATACTATTTATACTGTCATGGCTCAGAAGGACTGATTTACTGCTTTGCCCAAATATTTATTAATTATGTCATTTTCCTTCCTACCCCCCTGAAAAAAATTTTTTCAAGAGGGATATATAATGAAAATAACATTTAAAAATGTTTTTCTGGGCACATGATGCCAAATGTAGCTAATCTGGAGAATAAGCATCTTTTCCCTTAATATTCATTCTGAAAATCTTGTTTGAAAGTTCTAGATAATACAAAAATACAGTCTAAGTACATGACCTGTGATCATTTCATTATCAAGAAATTTTGATCTCATTCTAAAGTAGTCTTCTCCAGGATTTTCTGCCACTTCCTTTTGCACAGATATTATCTGTAGACATTAGGCACAAAGTAAGGAATAAAGTCGACAATCATAGTAATAACGTTACCTCCAAAATTATTTAGAAAGCAGGTAATTTGATGAATATTTGCCTCTTCAGTTCAGTTCAGTTCAGTTCAGTCACTCAGTCGTGTCTGACTCTTTGCGACCCCATGACTCACAGCACGCCAGGCCTCCCTGTCCATCACCATCTCCCGGAGTTCACTCAAACTCACGTCGATTGAGTTGGTGATGCCATCCAGCCATCTCATCCTCTGTCGTACCCTTCTCCTCCTGCCCCTAATCCCTCCCAGCATCAGAGTCTTTTGCAATGAGTCAACTCTTCGCATGAGGTGGCCAAAGTACTGGAGTTTCAGCTTTAGCATCATTCCTTCCAAAGAACACCCAGGGCTGATCTCCTTTAGAATGGACTGGTTGAATCTCCTTGCAGTCCAAGGGACTCTCAAGAGTCTTCTCCAGCACCACAGTTCAAAAGCATCAATTCTTCGGCCCTCAGTTTTCTTCACAGTCCAACTCTCACATCCAAACATGACCACTGGAAAAACCATAGGCAAGAGCAAATGTAAACTACCTTGCTTTAATATTTCTTCATTGATTTCTGAAATTGCCAACTTGTTGTACAGTGATTTTTGAGAGGAAAACAGACAAAAATCTTGTTTCCTTTTTAATATACCATGTACAAAGGATGTACACTTGAAATAAATGTATTTTTCACATTTAAAGGGAAATGAAAAGACAGTCTAAAATATGAAGTTAGAGAGCAGATATTAAGAGAAATAGGACAATCTCCATAAGATGATGATCTGAACCCTAAAGTAGAAAGCAGTGTGGTAGCTTTGGACTAAGGAATCTGGATATGATTTAGACAGTACAAGACATCAACACTGTCACACCAAGGAGGGGAAGAAGGGGATCTTTTATTACTAACTGGAAATTTAATTTCAACTAATTCTTGGATTGTTTATAGTTATATATGAAACAATGTTTCTCTATAAGCTTTATTGAAGTGCCAAGGAACTGGAATGGCAGACTCTCTTTGGAAATGTGGAGTGCAAATAGAGTGACTACGTGTAGAGACCATGTAACAGTGGTGTGCACTTGTGAGAAATGGTTGAGAGTAGTGGACAGGAATGCTAATAAGTCTCTTGTGAAAGCCTATTATAAAATGGAATCACAAAGAAATGGCATCTCTCCCTTTCTCCCTGACTTCTTATTCTCAATCTCTTCTATACAGTCCTCATGTATGCATTTTCGAAGCACCAATTTTATATCAGCTTTAAAAACACCAGCTTGCATAAAGGGATACTTTTATTTCCTTATAGAAAATATGAGTTTGTGGCTTTTATATTTTTATTGCTAGGATAGTAATACTGTTCTTTAAATAACAATACCCAAGTTCTATTTCTCATAGTTGTTTGTTTTTTTTTTTTTCCGCTCTAATTCTATCATGCCATTGTGTAGATGAACTTGCTATGGTAAAGATCTGAATAAACCATCATGCTTTGACCCTGGGGAAAAAAATTATGACCATGTTTCATCTTAATGTCGACCTTACCTTGGGTAATTGTTTGTTATATCATAGTAGAAAAACTAGGTGTTCTCAGGCTTTTAAAATAATTATTTCAGTATTTCAATAAGTATTTGTTTCTTTCCTAGGGCCGGTGCATAAACTTCTCTCGAGTTCCATCTCAGTAAAAGGAAAACGAGAAGGCCAAGAGGTACGAAGATGGCACACGTTCACAACGCCGATTTCCAACCAAATGAAAAAAGTGCATTTCAGAAGTTTTTGGAAGAGCAGCTTTATTCCTCTCAGTCAGGAAATGTTTTCTCTGCCTTCTGCTTTGCTTGCACCAAACATTTTCAAACACTTGTTCTGCCATCTACATGGGAGTTGATGAAACTCAGTGGTAACTCATGATTCAGGACATTGAAAATAAAGAGGAACATTAATGGACATGCTGTGGTTTATACAAGAAAGTCTGCTTGAATGTGTAGAAGAGGACAAAGGGAAAACAAAAGTGTGAGGATGATGTCAAAATAGAGAGGAAAAAAAACAATTGGCCGTGGTGGATCCTGAATGGAGAAAGGAATGTTTTACATGGAAACACGGCACTTGTGTGTTTACATGGCAAGATTGTTAGCCAAAGGCAGAGTGCGAAATCTCCCACCAGGCTCAGCAAATAATGGAGTCTATTGCCTTATAGCTATGTCAGATCACGAAAGCCTTCCAAGTCCCCCCTACCACAATGTGCCTTCCGGGAAGCTTCTGACTGGAAAATCTTGTCATTCTAACACTGAAAAGTGCACACGCATGACAAAGTGTAGACAGGATGCCTCAAGGTACTGGTAGCAAGCAAGATTTTGCCCTTTAGTTTTTGAAGACACCTTCCTTTCATTATGCACTTGGGAAAAGAAGAAAATTAATAGTGCATTATTCCACAGGAAGACAGCCTCTCACCAGAGATCTTGAGTGGAGTTTAATGGACTCATGATTTGAGAACTTGTCCCTGTGATGGGTCGATTTACCCCTCTTGCTATGTTTAGGGCTTAGTAGTGCATAAAGCATTAATATCTGTAAACATACCTAGGAGTTTGTTTTGCTTTTAATTTAAAGGAAGCAGCAACCACAAAGCTTCCGCTCAGGGTTTTTTTCTTCCTCCAAGTCTCCAAGGGCTCTTCAGCGTCACAAGCCAGCAACTCTCTTTGCATGAAAATTTCAAAGTTTAATTAATATAATTAAAGGCAACAGCAAGCAGCAGCCTGTGAAGATTTTGCTCATCTTTTTTATGCCTTTTGACATTGAATGACCTATTACTGTATGCGTATTTCTTGGATTTTTGAGGGGCACTCTACCTTGGTTGTGATTCAGTTGAGAAAAAACAAAAAGACCTCCTCTCATCAAATTATAAATGAAAATATCAGGAGGGCCTACCATCTCAAAACATCGAAAATGTCTGTATTATAATTTTTTTTTTAGAAAAACCACCATCGTGTCACGTCGACGATGCCAGATTATGTTAGCGTGAGCGGAAAGACTGTGGGGGAGGAAGGAGGCAGCAGCTGAAGAAAAAGCTCAAATGATCTAGTCACTTTCGATACTGTACTTCAGATGCGAAATGGATATTCGACTGGAAACCTGACAAAGCGCGCCTGCTTTGATGTGAACTGGTATAGACAATGACCAGTGGCCGGGTCAGTGGGATGTCTCTCTGCGAGCACAAAGGCTTATCAAATGACACTAAAAATAAGTTCAACAACCATCATGTTGGAAGGGAGAAGGTGAACATTTCATGTTTGGCGGGCATGTGAGTGCACAAGATGGAAACAGCGATTTGGAGCATCCCAGTATAATTACCCCCATTGTGCTCTTAATGGAAATTTCAAAGGACGGGAATGATTCTGATGGTTGGTGTTCAGATTTGTGGCACTGTTCCAAGAAGCCTTACTCAGACACACAAATTTTTATATATAGATATACATATATATCCTCTAGCTTGAATCTTTTGCTCAAGTTTATTTATGTCACTGGCTGGCTGGATCCAAAGTCATGTGTCTCCATATTCATAAATAAAATTTTACCTGTGCTTTGGCTACCATTTTCTTTAAGCCCACATACACTCAAGCCTTGTTTGGTTGAATATTGAATTGTCTTGGCTAGTTGCAGGGACAGAATTGTATCCAGTTCCAAAATGTCTGTTATGTTCACAAATGATAGTGTTGGTAGTAATTATCCATGTGTGCAAGTGTAACTTGGAAACCACATACATCCCTACCGAGTTCTTGGAGACCATTGTTCTACATTTGCATCTGGGGCAGATGCTGTTTTCTTAATTTGGCATTTCATTTCTGATCAGTTGTTGTTTAGTCACTAAGTCATGTCCAACTCTTGGGACCCCATGGACTGTAGTCCATCAGGGTTCCCTGTCTACGGGATTTCCCAGGCCAGAATACTGGAGTGGGTTGTCATTTTCTTCTCCAGGGGATCTTCCAGACCCAGGGATTGACCCATGCTTCCTGCATTGGCAGGTGGATTCTTTACCACTGAACTATCAGGGAAGCCCTTCTGATCAGTGCACACCCCTAAATGGTATCGAAGAGCATCAAGAGTACATGCAGAAGCTAAGTCTGCTTCTTTGGTAGTTCCTTTGAATTCGTCTAGTATCATATGGCATTTCTATGACACTTTTATTTTTTACCTGAGCAATGTAAGTAGACCTTTGCCCTTACGTAGCAAAGTAGGTTTCTGTAGATTGTAAGGAAAATGGATTTCCGGTTCTAATATCACTATGAAGAACTTTCAGTGAAGAGGAAGAGGCTGTGGTCTATATACAGACTAAAAACGTATTGTTCATAAAGTTCAAAGACAGATGGAATTTTATTGCACTTGAAGATACAAACTAGATCGAGGTTAATGATTTTCTCTGATTTTGCTAACTAGCAAATTGAGAATAATTTGCTTAAGGAGTGTTGTTTTCTCACAAAAGGACAAAATTGAAAACCTCGATGCCTTTCAATTAAGAATATAAAAGGTTAAAATAAAGCCATTTCTTTAAGTTTAATAGTGTTTTATATTGAGAAACAGCTCCTGTTTAATTTTCTGGACATAATGTCAGTCAAGATCTACTTTCTGTGAATAAGCCAGTTTAAGTCTTTATCCACAATCCATTTGTGTTGCATAAGGTTGCAAAAACAATTAAGTGGGAAATGACTCCTAACTTATGTGTCTACTCTGCCTGGAAAGAAAGTTTTGAAGGCATCTATATATATTTCATAACAATGTCTGTTCTTTATGGATTTGATCCATAAATATTTATCTATCTGAAAACTTTGATACTTGGAATGTTTTCCTTAAAGCATTTGGTGCTCCAAGAAGAAACATTTGGTGCTAAGAGTTACAGCACTGATGTCTTTCCCCAAGTTAATTCTATTTTAAATTTTTAAATTTCCTTCCCAATGAGATGCAGAGTAAAATTTGAGACCCTCCATTAAGTGGGGAGCAGCATCTGTCATCTATGGATAATTACTATTTTGGCAAAAATATATAAGGTTTGAACGTTCTACATTTTAAATTGTTAGAAAGGAAATGACTTGCTTATATTTTTTCTGAATTATATTCTAACCATTTAAAATCATAAATTATTCAATATTTGTTTTTCTAATAAATCCTTACTGGATACAAGATCTGGGTGTCTCTGTGAACTTAACTTTATTATCTAGATATCACTGACCATTGTTTACTGCTCAGAGGCATTTAATTAGATTATTTTAAAAATTAAAACAGCCTGTATTGTGGCCAAGAAGGTGTCTAAAATCGTTTTTTTTAATTGAACTGCTTACATATATTATTTTTCAATTTTAAGAGGGTAAAATATAAATGAGTGACATTTACAAATATTGTAAATATTATAACTTCCTCTATCACAAAGCCTTATGGTTAACTTTTACTAGATTTTGTTCAGCATCACATTACTTTAGGAAGTTTATCACTTCTCTGTTGCTACTGGAAAAATGTTAGTATTGCACAGGAGAAAATACATAATTTTAATATGAAAGGAAATACCTATCCTAGAATCATCAAATAACTCTGATTCATCTCTTGGATGTTTAAGTAAAGAAACAAGCAGGTGAGACTGGAGCATGTTGTCTATTTGCAGGTGATTGAGTGAGTGCGGCCACGTACTCTAGACTCAGAGTTAGATTAATATTTTACCAAGTGAATTTCTATGGCTTATTTCAGAGAACACTTCAATTTGGGGATATTTCTACTCTTACCAGAATCTAATTCAGTCAATTTGACAAAAGATAGAAAAACTTCTCTCTCATAGTGTAGCAAGCTCTGTGCTGGGTTTTTTTAACGCATTTTATTTTGGGGCTCTTCTGCCAAAAGAAAATGCTGATAAGAAAGTATGGAGTATAATATGCAAATTTATATTAAAATGTGCTTGTTCAGATTGCTTTGCAAGAACTATATTAAGGTAAAGTGTGTGTGTGTGCATGAAGCAGGGGAGGAAGAGAGAGACATGGAGAGAGGTGGAAATTGACTCAGAGTGCATGCATGCTCAGTTGTTCAGTCGTGTCTGACTCTAGCCCGCCAGGTTTCTCTGTCCATTGGATTTTTCAAGGGAAGAATACCAGGGAGGTTTACCATTTCCTCATCCAGGAGATCCTTCCGATCCAGAGATCGAACCCACGTTTCCTATCCTCATTCTTTGCAGGTGGATCCTTTACCGCTGAGCCATTGGGGGAGCCCAAATGTACTACAAATTGTCTTGGCTTAAGAATCAGATGATGGAGGTTCTGGACCTAGATCTAGCCACAGGTAGCTTGATGAAATTGAACAGATTAGCTTCTCAACCATAGAGTGAAAATGGATGAACTGGAAATACCTAAATTTCCTTCCAACTCTGACATTTTTATGAATATACATCTTATTTAATGTTTTAGTATTTATGTATATCATATTTTAATGACTGGCTTCATTTGTAGAATGTGATAATATTAGCTCTGTAAACTGCCATTTCATTATAAAAAAGGCATTGAACTATATAGTACAAAATCTGGTAATTAGCTATGATAGAGTAATTTCTCAGTAAATTTCTTTTAACTATGCCTTGTCAAAGACACAACTGATAATAAACTTTATATCTCCTGAAACCTCTCAAAAGTTGTGTAAAATATTGGAAAATATATTCATGTGCTTCACTTAGACTTTACAGACTTAACAAGTGTCTCAAAGGCATATATAAACATACACAGAATCGTTAGGAGATATTTATGCTACGGTTGTAATGATTGAGCTGCTTCACACCCTGCAGAAAGTTAAACTCTTCTTTCCTTAGTCAAAATTGGAAAAAAAAAACATCTTAATTGATGATAACTATGCTTGTGCGTCCCACAACAAGTATTCATTGGAAAACATTTTGTTGAGTAATGTGAACACAGCTGAGTATATGTGCTATGTTAAAATTGCTAACCTTTTACAAAGTCACCACTGTCTTATAGTAAAAGAAAACTGGTAAAGAACCAGCCTGCCTAATGCAGGAAATATGAGATGAGGGTTTGATTCCTGGAGAAAGAAATGACAATCCACTCCAGTATTCTTGGCTGGAGAACCCCATGGACAGAGGAGCCTGGCAGGCTATGGTCCATAGGGTCGCAAAGCATCAGACATGACTGAAGCGACTTAGCACAGCATGTACAGACCCTTTACATTGTCTCCTAATGACTGTCAAGTTATTTGTATCTTAGGTGA
The DNA here is from genome assembly GCF_019923935.1 of Bubalus bubalis. Lineage (NCBI taxonomy): Eukaryota > Metazoa > Chordata > Mammalia > Artiodactyla > Bovidae > Bubalus > Bubalus bubalis. Next base: position 22,930,558 of record NC_059163.1, read on the forward strand.
ATTGTATTTTCAAGATCATAAGTGTCACTGGGTAATCCAAAATAAATTGAAAAGTTACTGAAATGTGCATTGAAGTAGTTTGGTTAGAAACCTTGAGTTAATTTTCAAGAATGTAGACTATTAAAAAGATATGCATTGCCTTTATGTACTAAAAGGAAAGGCGATTTTAAATAATTTAGATGCAAAACAAAGGATCTGGGAGCTTTCAAAGTCATAGATGATAGAAAAAGGAAGTTGTTACATCATGTGCTAAATTAGAAGCAAATCTAAACCTCTCCACATGATTTTGTACTCCACCATCTGATTTGTATAAGTAACTAGGGAAAGAAAAGCTCACATTATGAAAGAAGATTGACTAGTTCGAGCAGATGACACCTGTAAATAGAATTTTTACGAGTTGAAATTCTGATGTGAAATGAAATGATTATCATTATCACACTAAGTTTTCTTCTGCATTCTTTTTTTAACATTCTCTAATTCTAAAAGTCTCTTGTTAATTAAACAGAGCAATGACAGACCTTCATCTTCTTTAAATACTTTGTTTGTGTGAGGCTGTCACATGGAAAGAAAGATTATATTTTAAACAATATGTTCAAGTGTAAAAAATCTTCAATAAATTCTTAATGTTTAAAAAAATGGGAGAAAGTTCCAGGGCTTCTGCAATTAAAGTCTTGGGTCTCTTCCGAGGGAGCTGGATATTATAGAAAATTTGAAAAGATTTAGAATAATCTTTATAAAGGATATCAAGATTAAGTGATGACTTGGAATAGTCAATGTACTTTTTCTGACACGAAAAATAGTAGGACATTTTTCGTAAAAATAAATAAAAAAATAAAAACAAAAGAAAATTATGTTGGCATTGAAAATACTCAGTGTCTCTGTATTCCTGTCATTCTCAGAAAGCACTAAAATGCTGTAGTGGTAGCCATGGTTTTTAAAATTCTAATTCAAAATGATAAAGGCCAATTCATGAGTGATTTCAGAACCACTGAATCTATTGATCTGGTGGAAGAACAATAGTATACTCCTCGAATTATTTCTTCATGGATAAAATGGAAGGGATGACTCTGATTTTTGTTTATTTATTTTTGGCTGTGCTGGGTCTTTGTTGCTGCATGGGCTTTTCTCTAGTTGTGGCGAGAGGGGGCTACTCTAGTTTTGGTGCGAGGACTTCTCATTGCAGCGGCTTCTCCTGTTCTGGAGGATGGGCTCTAGAGCACGCGGACTTCAGTAGTCGGGCTACATGGGCTCATTAGTTGCGGTGCCCAGGCTGTAGAACACAGGCTCAGTTGTGGTATGTGGGCTTATTTGCTTCTCGGCATACAGGAACTTCCTGGACCAGGGACAGAACCTGGGTCTCCTGCATTAGCAGGTAGGTTCTTCACCACTGAGGTACCAGGGAAGCCCCTGACTCTGCTTTTAAAAATATTTCCCCCAACCTCTTTAAAAATCAGTCCAATAATTCTCAACCCAAGGTCTGCATATGTTTATAACTTCTAACTTTGAAAAAGACACTTTTAGTATCAATTCAATTGAGAAGAGAAGGCTTATATTAGTTTTCTAATGCTGCTGTCCCAAATTACCACAAACTTAGTGTCTTAAAAGAACACAGACTTATTCTCTGACTGGTCTGGAGGTCAGAAGTCCAAAATCAGATTCATTGAACTAAAAAATTAAGGTTTGATTGCGGTTAGTTCCTTTTGGAGGCTGTTCCCTTGCCCTTTTCAGCTTCGAGTGGCTACCTGTATTCCTTGGATGGTGGACCCTTCTTTCATTTTCAAAATGTATCACTTCAGCCTCTGCTTCAGTCATCACCTCTTGTCTCTAGTCTCCTTCTTCCTTTTTAAAAGGACTACTGTGATTACATCGGACTCACCTGGATATCCAGATAACTTTGTCATCTCAAAATCCTTAACATAGGCACATCTGCAGAGCTCCTTTTGCCATATAAGGTAACAATCACGGGTTCTGGGATTGGCCATGGACACCTTGTGCTGTGTGCTTCGTTGCTCAGTCCTGTTCTACTTCTTACGACCCCTCGGACTGTAGCCCACCAGGCTCCTCTGTCTGTGGGATTCTCCAGGCAAGAATACTGGAGTGGATAGCCATTCCCATGGACACCTTGGGAGGCTGTTATTCAACATACCATGAAGTTTATATTTTTCCTTTTGTAAATATTTTCCTTCTGACACCATAAGAAAATATATGTTAACTTTAATTTTGTTTTTTTTTTTTTTTTACATTTTGTTTTTTCAGTCCAGTTTAGTTCAGTTCATTTGCTCAGTCACGTTCAACTGTTCAACTCTTTGCACCCTGTGGAATACAGCACTCCAGGCCTCCCTGTCCATCACCAACTCCCAGAGTTGACTCAAACTCAGGTCGATTGAGTCGCTGATGCCATCCAACCATCTCATCCTCTGTCATCCCCTTCTCCTTCGGCCTTCAACCTTTCCCAGCATCAGGGTCTTTTCCAATGAGTCAGTTCTTAGAATCAGGTGGCCAAAGTATTAGAGTTTCAGTTTCAGTATCAGTCCTTCCAATGAATATTCAGGACTGATTTGCTTAAGGATGGACTGGTTGGATCTCCTTGCAGTCCAAGGGACTCTCAAGAGTCTTCTCCAACACCACAGTTCAAAAGCATCAATTCTTGGGTGCTCAGCTTTCTTTGGAGTCCATCTCTCACATCCATACATGACTGCTGGAAAAACCATAGCTTTGACTAGACAGACCTTTGTTGGCAAAGTAATGTCTCTGCTTTTTAGTATGCTGTCTAGGTTGGTCATAACTTTTCTTCCAAGGAGTAAGTGTCTTTTAATTTCATGGCTGCAGTGATTTTGGAGCCCCCAAAAATAAAGTCTGACACTGTTTCCACTGTTTCCCCATCTGTTTCCCATGAAGTGATGGGACAAGATGCCATGATCTTGGTTTCCTGAATGTTGAGTTTTAAGCCAACTTTTTCACTCTCCTCTTTCACTTTCATCAAGAGGGTCTTTAGTTCTTCTTTGTTTTCTGCTATAATGGTGGTGTCTTCTGCATATCTGAGGTATGATATTTCTCTCGACAATCTTGATTCATTCCAGTTTGTGCTTTATCCAGGCCAGCATTTCTCATGATGTACTCTGCATATAAGTTAAATAAGCAGGGTGACAATATACAGCCTTGACGTACTCCTTTTCTTATTTGGAACCAGTCTGTTGTTCCATGTCCAGTTCTAACTGTTGCTTCCTGACATGCATACAGATTTCTCAAGAGACAGGTCAACTGGTCTGGTATTCCCATCTCTTTCAGAATTTTCCACAGTTTGTTGTCATCCACACAGTCAAAGGCTTTGGTGTAGTCAATAAAGCAGTAGTCAATATTTTTCTGGAACTCTCTTGCTTTTTTGATGATCCAACAGATGTTGGCAATTTGATCTCTGGTTCCTCGGCCTTTTCTAAAATGAGCTTAAATGTCTGGAAGTTCACCATTCACATACTGTTGAAGCCTGTCTTGGAGAGTTTTGAGCAATACTTTACAAGTGTGTGAGATGAGTGCAATTGTGCAGTAGTTTGAGCATTCTTTGGCATTGCCTTTCTTTGGAATTGAGTGAAAACTGACCTTTTCCAGTCCTGTGGCCACTGCTGAGCTTTCCAAATTTGCTGGAATATTGAGTGCAGCACTTTCACAGCATCATCTTTTAGGATTTGAAATAGCTCAACTGGGATTCCATCACCTCCACTAGCTTTGTTTGTAGTAATGCTTCTTAAGGCCCACTTGACTTCACATTCCAGGATGTCTGGTTCTAGGTAAGTGATCAATCACACCATCGTGATTATCTGGGTTGTGAGGATCTTTTTTGTATAGTTTTTCTGTGTATTCTTGCCACCTCTTCTTAATATCTTCTGCTTCTGTTAGATCCATATAATTTCCATCCTTTATTGTGCCCATCTTTGCATGAAATGCTCCCTTGCTATCTCTAATTTTTTGAAGAGATCGCTAGTGTTTCCCATTCTATTGTTTTCCTCTATTTCTTTGCACTGATCACTGAGGAAGGCTTTCTTGTATCTCCTTGCTATTCTTTGGAACTCAGCATTCAAATGGGTATATCTTTCCTTTTCTCCTTTACTTCTCACTTCTCTTCTTTTCCCAGCTATTTGTAAAGCTGCCTCAGACAGCCATTTTGCTTTTTTTGCATTTCTTTTTCTTGGGGATGGTTTTGATCCCTGTCTCCAGTACAATGTCACGAACCTCCAGCCATACTTCTTCAGGCACTCTATCAGAGTTTATTTTTTTATTGGAGTGTAATTACTTCACAATGTTGTGTTAGTTTCTGCTGCACCATGAATTGAATCAGCTATATGTATACATATACCCCGGAGAAGGCAATGGCACCCCACTCCAGTACTCTTGCCTAGAAAATCCCATGGATGGAGGAGCCTGGTGGGCTACAGTCCATGGGGTTGCTAAGATTCGGACATGGCTGAGCAACTTCACTTTCACTTTTCACTTTCATGCATTGGAGAAGGAAATGGCAACCCACTCCAGTGTTCTTGCCTGGAGAATCCCAGGGACGGGGGAGTCTGGTGGGCTGCTGTCTATGGGATCGCACAGAGTTGGACATGACTGAAACAACTAAGGAGCATATGTACATATACCCTCTCCCTCTTGAACTTCCCTCTCACCCATGCATCACACCCCTCTAGGTCATCACAGAGCCCTGAGCTGAGCTTCTTGTGCTATACAGGAGCTTCTCTGTATAGAAGCTTCTCTCCTTGTGCTATGCAGCAGTTTCTCACTAGCTATCTACTTTATACATGGTGGTATATATATGCCAATCCTACAACTTTCTACATTAGATCTTTGCCTGCCCAAATTATTTAGATCTTGTCATCACATGAGTGGTTTTGTTTTTGGAGGAATTCCATTTGTCCTCATTTTGTAGCTTTGTATTTTACTTGAGATTTCGCTCATAAAAGGAAAAATGCCAGGGGATACATTCTTGGAAGATTCTTGCCAGATGATAAACTTCACACGAGGCTGAGAAGTATATGAGCAGGTTTTTGTTGCCTCCGGAGTATTTACCTGATCTATCTGGCATAAGCCCCAAAGTTAACCTAGATTTAGTTCCTGTAATACTTTTTGCTGTTATACTGAAAGTATTGAAAGATCACTAGAGGCAAAGAACAAAAATATGTTGACATTTTAATGCCAACATGAGCAACAAATGAGGGATAAGCAATATGCAGATTAGCAGGGAATAAGTTAAGGAATAAGTAAGTTAGGAATAATTAGTGAGGAATAAGTTAAGCCCACATTCTGGTGGAGGAAAAAAATAACACTTTAAGTAAATGGGTAACAAGTGGGACAGGTGTTTTGAATGTGTGTGAGCTTTGGTCTAGGGTTTCAGGGGAAAATTGAAAGACGCAGAAACTTTGAAGGATAAAGACACAAAGGGAGGAGGAAAGAAGAATCTTGTAGCAGTGGACAAGTGTGCCCCAGAAGTAATAAAAACTAAAGCTATCTTTGAGGATGGAGAGTTGGGAATTATGAATAGAGAGCCAGGAAGAGTGGGAAAAGATGAGGCAGGATGATTTAGAAAGAAATCAGATTTTCATTTCTCTAATGATGAGCAATGTTGAGCATCTTTTCATGTATTTGTTGGCCATCTGCATGTCTTCTTTGGAGCGATGTCTATTTAGGTCTTCTGCCCAATTTTTGATTGGGATGTTTGTTTTTTTAATATTGAGCTGCATGAGCTGCTTGTATATTTTGGAGATTAATCCTTTGTCAGTTGCTTTGTTTAAAATGCCATATTATATAGGGAACTCTAATTAATGCACTCTAGTGACCTGAATGGGAAGAAAGTCCAAAAGGGAGGGGACATATGTATATGCATGGCTGATTCTTTTTAATGATTAGTCATTCGTTCAGAGTAGAAACTAACACAACACTGTAAAGCAACTATATGCCAATAAAAATTAATTTAAAGCCAAACAAAAAGAAAGAAATCAGAAAGCATAGAACCGTGTTCAGTATTTTTCACTGTTATCTTCAGGATGAAAAGAAGCCATTCAACCAAGGTTTGAAGGTCTAAAGCAGGAAAGCAGCTTGTATTATCAGAATGACATTTTGAAGCAATCACAGATTACAGAGGAGACCATAAAGGAAAGGATGTATTGTAGATAATTCAATATCTCATCTCAAATATCACATCATTGTGCACTGTCCAGATATTACATTTCTGAATTTATCACAATTCAAAACTCCTCTGAATTATGGGAACATTTATCTTCTACTACTTCAGTTAAGACATATTCCCCCTTAGTTTTAAGCAGATGCCATGTGTTTAAGGCTAGAACTAGCCATACACACTTCTATTTTTTTCTGTTACTTTTAAAGATTCAAATGAGTACTATTTTGAATAATTTTGTTACAGTACTTTGCCCTTCCCCTGTTCCCCCTGTCTTTCCAGGGTGTCTCACTCCTATGCCTAGAGCTCTGGGGTCTGGCCTCTATCCAAGTCTCTCATTGCCAATCTGAATGCTTCAGCCTTACCCTCACATTCAGTTCAGTTCAGTTCAGTCGCTCAGTCATGTCCATCTCTTTGTGACCCCATGGACTGCAGCACAGCCAGGCTTCCCTGTCCATCACCAACTCCTGGAGTTTACTCAAACTCATGTCCATTGAGCCAGTGATGCCAACCAACCATCTCATCCTCTGTCGTCCCCTTCTCCTCCTACCTTCAATCTTTCCCGGCATCAGGTATTGGAGGTATCCAATGTATTAGAGTTTCAGCTTCGGCATCAGTCCTTTCCAATGAATATTCAGGACTGATTTCCTTTAGGATGGACTGGTTTGATCTTGCTGTCCAAGGGACTCTCAAGAGTCTTCTCCAACACCACAGTTCTAAAGCATCAATTCTTCAGCACTCAGCTTTCTTTATAGTCCAACTCTCACATCCATACATGACTACTGGAAAAAACATAGCTTTGACTACTAGATGGACCTTTGTTGGCAAAGTAATGTCTCTGCTTTTTAATATGCTGTCTAGGTATGATTAGCTAATGTCAGTATAATCGGCCCTTCATATTCACAGATTCTCATTGGTTGAATCTGCAAATGCAGAAGTGCAGATGTGGAGGGTCAATGACAATACTGTGTCATTGTATAAGTAGAGTTTGGTATCCATGGGGGGTGGAGTGTCCTAGTATCAATTCCCCATGCATACCAAAGGACTGGATTTCCCAGGTGGTGCTAGTGGTAAAGAACCTACCTGGCAATGCAAGAAACATAAGAGATGCAAGTTTGATCCCTGGATCGGGGAGATCCCCTGGAGGAGAGCATGGCAACCCACTTCAGTATTCTTGCCTGGAGAATCCCATGGACAGAGAAGCCTGGTGGGCTACAGTCCATAGCGTTGCAAAGAGTCAGACACGACTGAGCGACTTAGCATAGCACATACCAAAGGACTATTGTGCAACCAGTTTCACAACATCAGTGTATCATGTCCAGAAGAGCTGCTACGATGCACACTAGGATGCCGTGCCTAGTGTTATTCTGAAGTTCTGAGGCTTCTGCTGCAACTGAAACCAAAAGAGCCCTGTATAATGTTATGTTATAATTTATTAAAAGCCCATTCTGGGTGTTGGAGAAATAGAAGAAAAGAGAAAGTTCCCTACTTTATATTCAAATGAGAAAATAGAAAATAAACAAGGGGACATCTAGAGAGATGCTCTCAGTGAAGTATCAAATATATATACATAGATATGATATATATATACATGATATATATCATATATAGATATATAGATAGATATGATATATCTATCATAGATATGATATACAGATAGATATATATCTATGTATATACATGTGTTTATATATCATGTGCTGGGAAGAAAATAAAACAGAATGACACAAAAACAGTTAAAAAGATATATAGTTGAGGTGGTCATTGAAAGTCTCTCTGAGGGGGTGAGGATTCCAGGCACAAGAAAGAGCACATTCCCAGGTCCTGAGACAGAAATGAGCTTGGTAAGAACAAGGACGAGATGGTTGGATGGCATCACCAACTCAATGGACATGAGTTTGAGCAAACTCCGGGAGATAGTGAAAGGCAGGGAAGCCCAATTTGCTGCTGTCCATGGGGTCACAAAGAGCTGGACATGACTTGGCTACTGAGCAACAACAAAGAACAAGAAGTTGAATGAAGAAAGGTAGAGGGGCTGAAGAGAGAGTGTGTGAGAGAAGAAGATGGGGGAGTGGGAAATCAGCATGCAGGGCTTGCAAGGACATGTATGGATGTATGATTATACTCTGTGATGGGAAGCCAGCTCTTGGAGGATTTGAGCATAATAGTGATATGTTCTGCTTTATACTTGAAAAAAAAAAAAAAAAGACTCTAGCTTCTTGATGGAGAGTAATCTTCAGAAGGCAAAAATGGAAGGAGGTAGACCTGTGCAGAGTACAGAAAGAGCCTCTGTTCTTTAATCTGTGTAAGATTGTTCACATATTTTTCAAGGAACACTGATGAATAATATTGTCATTCAGTTGCTGAGTCGTGTCTGACTCTTTGCAACCCTGTGTACTGCAGCACATCAGGCTTCCATGTGCTCCACTATCTCTGGGAGGTTGCTCAAACTTATGTCCATTGAATCGATATATTCCAAGTCAATCATAAGATTCTTAAAAGAAACAGCAGGAAATTAAAAATATCTTGTACTCATTTGCTTAGGTACCTGGGTAGCTGGAAAATTAAACTGCCTTTCCACTACTCTTTGTAGAGAACTAAAGAGCATGACAGCCTTAGTCTAAGAATGTAGTTCAACCAGAAGGGGCTCTTGCAAGTTATACATTCATAGCTTCAGCTCAGTTCCTCCATGTGAAGTGAATCTCAGATCTCAGTTTTGCCATAGAGGCTGGACAACACTGAGTTTCTCTGCCTAAATCAAATCTTGGAGTCGGAATCTCCACTTACCCCTCCCACCCCAAATTGAAGGGAAATAAAATAGAGAAAAAAGAAGAGAGAGAGGAGGCTGAGCAATTTTACAGGAGTTGAGAGGATCAATTGAGAAAATGACAGAGGAAGTTTTTATGTTTTTTAAGAACGCTATTTTGAGAATCCTTGCTATTCCACTTTAAATGGCAGGCATTCCTGCAATGTAAACCCTTCCATTTCAAGTGTCTACTAATTCACATTTTCTGTCACTTGAGGAAGTTGGCCAAACTCAAGAAAAGCAAAGTGTTCCCTCAAATTAATATAAAAAATAAGCCTCTGAAAATGAGCAGAAATATTGAGGAGTGGCCATTCCAAAACTGATGAATGGATTTGAGGTAATAGTATTAGGTTGGTGCAAAAGTAATTGCGGTTTTTGCACTGTTGAAATCTGCCCTTGATATTGGAATACAATCTTAAATAAAGTGGTTATGTTGTACATCATTTTAATGCACATTTCCCACTTTATGTTTTTTTTTGCTAGTGACTTATTACTTGCTTTGTATTTTATATTTATTTTAGACTAGAGATTTAATGTTAGACAAAAGCAAATTCCAGCAATTTTCTTTTTCCAGTTAAAATGGGTCATAAAGCACCAGAGACAACTTGCAACATCAACAACACATTTGGCCCTGGAACTGCTAATGAATGTACAATGCAGTGGTGGTTCAAGAAGTTTTGCAAAGGAGACAGGAGACTTGAAGACAAGGAGCATACTGACCATTAGAAGTTGACAATGTCCAATTGAGAGCAATCATTGAAGCTGATCCTCTTACAACTACATGAGAAGTTGCTGCAGAACTCATCGTTGACCATTCTATGGTCATTTAGCATTTGAAGCAAATTGGAAAGGTGAAAAAGCTTGATAAGCGGGTGCCTCATGAGCTGACTGAAAATTAAAAAATATATATTTTGAAGTGTCTTCTCTTATTCTACACAATGAACCATTTCTCAACATGATTGTGACATGCAATGAAAAGTGTATTTTATACAACAAGTGGTGATGACCTGCTCAGTGGCTGGACTAGAAGAAGCTCCAAAGCACTTCCTGAAGCCAAACTTGCACCAAAAAAAAAAGGTTATGGTCATTGTTTGGTTGTCTGCTGCCCGTCTGATCCACTACAGCTTGCAGAATCCCAGTGAAACCATTACATCTAAGAAGTATGCTCAGCAAATCAATGAGATGCACCAAAAACTTCAGTACCTTCAGACGGCATTGGTCAACAGAAAGATGTCAATTCTTTTCCATGACAATGCCCAACCACACATGGCACATTCAACACTTCAAAAGTTGAACGAATTGGGTTACAAAGTTTTGTCTATTCTGCCATATTCACCTGACCTCTTGACAACCAACTACCACTTCTTCAAGAATCTCAAAAACTTTTTACAGGGAAAACACTTCCACAACCAGCAGAATGCAGAAAATGCTTTCCAAGAGTTCATCAAACCCTGAAGCACAGATTTTTATGCTGCAGGAATAAACAAACATTTCTCATTGGCAAAAATGTGTTGATTGCAATGGTTCCTATTTTGATTAATAAAGATATATTTGAGCCTAGTTATAATGATTTAAAATTCATGATCTGAAACCAGAAATACATTTGCACCAACCTAAATATATTGGAGAAGGCAATGGCTACCCACTTGCCTGGAGAATCCCAGGGACAGAGGAGCCTGGTGGGACATGACTGATGCAACTTAGCAGTAGCAGCAACCTAAATATATAGATCTTAATCTATAGATCTTAAATATATAGATCTCCTCACCTGTTAGTTGTTTTCTTCACAGAATAAAAAAATTTTTTTTAAGAAAGGAGAATGATTTTAATGTTGTTAAAACTAATATCTACTTAAAATATTGTTTGAGTAGTAATCTTGAACATGACATCAATAAACTCTAAAATATTAGAAATAAAAGGGATCAGATTTTCCATCTGGATTTCCCCTAAAATACAACATTATATACCAATAAATCTTGAGTTTTTAGGAAAAATTATGAAATTCTTTACATTAACTAGGAATAATTTTCATGTTGCTCATAATTTTTGTTACTTTATGTAATTATGCACATACACAAACACACACAATCCTTTCTAGGGAAAGATGCTAAAAATGACTCATAATATGAACTTTTAAGTGCCCCACAGTCCTAAAGATATCCTTGATTATTCATGTGAAGCAATATGACATCAGATAATGATTTTTCAGCATGTTTAAAGATAACCAGGCAAATCACCTGAAGACATTAATAATGTGTACTTATTACTTTATAATTTTCCAAAGTACTTTGACATGTGTTGTTCATTGTTTTTATTTAATAAATATGTACTGGCAGCACACAATATATTCAGTGCTAATTGGGCCAAAACTTAGCAAATTAAAGTGTGAAATTGAGGTGTAAGCAACTTGAGTGGAGCGAGATAGAGACAGCCTTCTCAGGATGCTCAGTAAAAAGCAGTCTTACCACATGAATCCTGAGTAGCCCATTGGAAAATAAACCCTGATCACATAAAATGAGATTTAATGCTAAATGAGGCCTGTTTTATATGGGCAACCCTAGATAAACTCTGTACCACGGAGAGTATCTCATTTTGCTGCCACACAATTTCCCATGTACATTAACGGCCTTCCTGAGGGAGCAAAATACTTTTAAATCATTCTATTTGTTGCAAAACATGACTTTAGTCTAAGTCACAGATAAGTGAAGCCACATAAAATTGTAATATCCTCTAAGTATAAACAAAACAAAACAAAATGACATAAAAATGATGAGGTTAAGAAGGTTGAGATGTTTCCTAGGGGAAAAAAAAGGAGGTTTTCATAGGAAATTGCTTTCAGGGCCAGCTGAAGGACATTACGATAGAGATCATTGCTTTAACATAATTTCAGAGGCAGTTAATGTTGAACGAGAAAGGAAAGAAAACCCAACACAGTGAAAGGATAATTAATTCAGAGTCTTGGTTTTAATTTCTAAAGATTGTATGGTGAAGTGACCCTTCACAATGGAAAACTGAGCAACGAGATTTATATTTTGCATTTTGACTCTGTGATATCGAAACTGTTCCAGGTATTTATTCTGTTTTGATATCCATGTTTTTCTCTTCACTGTACCCCTTGACCTACACAAAGCAGGGAAAGAACAGTGCTGTTTCGGGTGAAGCCAGACGCTCATAACGTCCTGATAGCACCTGGAGAATAGCAGAAATGACATCGTGGAGTCCCTGGGAGTAGAGGAGGTTAGTTGCACTGAGCAGTCAGAAACGTAAAGACTTCCCCCTCCCTACCCCTTGCTAGATCAGTGCAAACCATGCCTGAGGTCAGGAGATCGTTCTGTTGCCAAGAGAAAGGAGCCAAAAACTGATCAGGAAAGTCAGAACTCCAACAGCAACTGTACCAGGGATGAAAAACAATGATAAGAACAAAGCCAGAGAGAAGGGAAATTGCACACTCATTAGCATAATTAATGAAGATGGGTAGGTGCCTACCTCATGCTGGCCTCTCTGCTGGGTGATGGGATACTGCAGCGGGAAGGACAAATTGGTCTCAGCCATCTCATTGGCAAGAGGAGACAGGTCTGAACAAAATGATGCAAGTCTTGAGTCATATAAAGTGCTGGAAGAGTTTGTAATGGGAAGGGGCTAACCTAGGCTGGAAATGGCAGCCCACTCCAGTTTTCTTGCCTGGGAAGTCCCAAGGACAGAGGAGCCTGGTGGGCTACAGTCCATGAGGTTGCAAAGAGTCAGACACAACTAAACAACAACAAACCTAGGCTGAGTCGTTAGGGAAAGCTGTGAAGTTCTTGCAGAGACTGGGAAAATGAGTAGAATATCCTCCCTCCATCCCTACCCTCTTTCCCTCCTTTTCTTCCTCCCTCCCTTTCTCCCTCCTTTCTTCTTCAGTCCTAATTGCTTAGCAACAAAGTACTGAGCATTAGTCCCTCAGCCGTGTCTGACTCTTTGTGACCCCGTGGACTGTAGCCTGCCAGGCTCCTCTGCCCAAGGAATTCTCCAGGACAGAATACTGGAGTGGGTTGCCATTCCTTCTCCAGGGGATCTTCCCGACCCAGGGATTGAACCCAGGTCTCCTGCATTGCAGGTGGATTCTTTACTGTCTGAGCTACCATAAGGAGAACATAAAATAACAGACTGTCTGGCAAATAATAGGCTCTCATAAGGATTATTCAGACTTCTAGCTCCTTTAAGACTGAGTGGTCCCGTTTCTCCCATGTCCCCCTTATCACAAGCCCCTGGACCTAACAAATAGCAATAACAGCAACAACAACAAAGAAAACCTCTGAAAGCCTCTGAAAGGTGGAAAGAAGGCAGACTGCTTAGAACATGAAAAGCTTGCAGGTGAGTCTCCTGGGTTTCTCTGTTGCCTTATCACAAAGGGGGTGCCTCAGGGAGAGACCCACCGTCTTGGCAGACTGACACCGCTACTGAGACCGATTTTGCTCTCGCTCTTCTCTGTAAGTAGAGTTATTTCACCCAGCACTCGACTGCATTGTATTTTCCTTGGCATCTCCAATACCAAAATGCAATGGGCAGAGTGTTTAAGAATCCTCTAGTGGGACTGCTAACAGGTACTCTACTCCACAAATATTTTCAATTATTTTTTATTGTGCTAAAATACACATAAGATAAAGTTTACCATCTTAAGTATTTTAAAGTATATAATTCACTGGTATTAAATACATTCATAATGTTGTGCTACCATCACCAACATCCATCTTCCAAATCACACAGTTAAGCATTTTTGGAATTGCTGCAACATTCAAGTGGCTTGACTACTTTTAGCATTTTTACAAATTGACTGATGTGCCATTTCCTTTTTTTATTCTGATTGTAGCACAAAGGTTAAGCTTTCCTCTCCAAGACTGTAATTATCATACTTATGAGTGTGTGTGTGTGTGTGTGTGTACGTGAATGTGAATGAGCATTCTTTTAAACTACTTTAACTTGTTCATTCAGGTTCAACCTTAAAAGACCTCAAGGCCATAGTTACAATGAGAGTCACAGTTTAGAGGCTACATTAGTATAGTAATGCATTTCATGCTGTTTCATAATTTGCCTAATCAAATAAAATGAGATAAAACATTACATTGGAAGGGTCCAACCTTCCCATTCATACAGTTATATTTAGCGAATTACATAAGAAATTACTTTTTTCCCAAGGTTTTGTTTGCATTTTTTAAGCTAGTTAGAGTCAGAATTTAATCAGTAAATTCTATTTCTCTCCTAAAATCGAGTGAGATGATTTCCCTTACTGAGTAAAGCCAAAATAAATGAGAATAATGTATGGGGCTTAATTAGTTAAATCTATAGATATTTGCTGACTACTGTCTACGTACCAGGCTTTTGTTGGCCTCTTATTTACTGCACTGAAAAAGACAGAAACATTATCCTCACCTTTCATGAAGCTTATCTCCCTAATTTTCTGATGCTATTGTAACAAATTACAACTCTCTCGTCTTAAAGCAATAGAAATGCACCAACATTATCTTACTGTTTGGGGGCGTCAGAAGTCTGACTGCATTCCTAAGGAGAGTATAGGAGAGAATCTGTTTCTCTGAAGTTACAGGACTGAGGTTTCGGTTTATTCCTGGTGTGTCGGCTGATGTCATTCCCAGTTTCCATGGACCTCCCACATACCCTGGTTCATGGCTCCCTTCTTCCATCTTCAAAGCCAGCAATGGCAGGTCAGAGTTTTTTCACTTTACATCTCTTGACCTACTTTTTGCCTTTCTCTTCCATTTTAATGAATGATTAGACCAGGCCACCTAGAAAATGCAAAATAATCTCATTTCAAAGATCTAAGTCTTAAATGATATTTATAATTTTTTTGACATGTAGGGTACTATATTCATTCATTCCCAGATATCTGTGGGTGAGGAGAGCACTATTCTTCTTCCCTCCATAATGTACAGAATGAATTTAGGAATTAGGCCTATGAAAATATTTTCTCAAAATAAATCTATTTCAAGTAACTGCTTAAACTAAAAAGATCCTGATGCTGGGAACAATTGAGGCAGGAGGAGAAGGGGTCAACAGAGGGTGAGATACTTGGATGGCATCACCAATTCAATGGACACGAGTTTGAGCAAACTCTGGGAGATAGTGAAGGACAGGGAAGCCTGGTGTGCTGCAGTCCATGGGGTTGCAAAGAGTTAGAAACGACTGAGTGACTGAGCAACAACACACTATGAGAATGGAACTAAATTGAAATTACACTAATTCTCATGATGGCATTTGAAAATTTCTATTTTAATTTCAGATAAATCCAATTTATTGAAACACATATGAAAAAATTCTGTTTTCCTCATCTCAATAGAGATCTCTTTTCTAATAATTTTGAATGGCTGAACATTCTCAGATTCTTTGTCTCTAGTCAATTGGCCACACCCACCATACAAATTCCTAATTCTAAATTGTAGAGCGACTTCACTTTCACTTTTCACTTTCATGCATTGGAGAAGGAAATGGCAACCCATTCCAGTATTCTTGCCTGGAGAATCCCAGGGACAGGGGAGCCTGGTGGGCTTCTGTCTATGGGGTCGCACAGAGTCAGACACGACTGAAGTGACTTAGCAGCAGCAGCAGCTTTCAAATTTCCCATTGCAAGTCTGAAGGACACTGCTAGAGGATTTTGAGTCAATCACCAATTGGCACTATATATATATATATGTATATACACACACACACACACACACACACACATATACACACAAACACATATATTTACACATACATATGTGCAAGTTTCCAGTATCATATATCTCTCTACTGCAGTTGAGAATAAATAACTCTCCAGGAAGGCAATTTTGATATCTGGCATAAAATCCTTACATGTATACTCTCTAGACTCAGATAGGTTTTATGTTTCCTTAAAAAAAAAAATCAGAGGTATGAACAAATGTATAGCCATGTGATTGAACATTGCAGAACCGTCAATAATAATAAAATATTGGAACCTGCTTCAGTTCAATTCAGTCACTCAGTCATGTCCAACTCTTTGCATCCTCATGCACTGCAGCACACCAGGCTTCCCTGTCCATCACCAACTCCCTGAGCTTGCTCAAACTCATGTCCAGCGAGTTGGTGATGCCATCCAACCATCTCATCCTCTGTCCTCCCTTTCTCCTCCTGCCTTCAATCTTTCCCAGCATCAGGGTCTTTGCCAATGAGTCAGTTCATATCAGGCGGCTAAAGTATTGGAGTTTCAGCTTCAGCATCAGACCTTCCAATGAATATTCAGGACTGATTTCCTTTAGGATTGACTGGTTTGCTCTCCTTGCGTCCAAGGGACTCTCAAGAGTCTTCTCCAACACCACAGTTCAAAAGCATCAATTCTTCAGCACTCTTCTTTCTTTATAGACCAAGGAACCTGCCTAAGTAACAATAATAGCATATTGGTAAAATAAATTCTGGTACATATGATATATTGAAGAATACTTGATCAAATGGAAAATGTACATGCCAACAAATATATATATATATATATATATGTATTTGTTGTAAAACGTTAGGTTATAAAATGTACATACACTATGATTTTCATCATAAAAATAAAAATAGAAATAAATGCACATAAAGATTCACAAACATACAATTTAGATATCAATACAGATATACACAAAAAGGTTGAGTTGAACATGCAAATCCTTGGGGCCACCTTCAGACCTACTAAAACAAAAATAGAAATTCTGAAAGTGGACCCACTGTGTTTTAATAAGCCCTCCCATAGATTTTTGATATATGAAAATATTTGAGAATCAGTTCCTTGCTTTCAGTGGTATTTACACAAGTGTAACAAATCATCAATAAACCAAGGTTTAGAAACTTTTGTATCTGATTAAATTATGCTCATTAAAATAATCAAAAGACTCACTGACTCCCAAAAAACAATGACATAAATTTGGGGGTGAAAATAAAAATAACACAAAAATAAAACCCACCAAACAATATAAATGCTACAAGACATAAAAAATTACCAAAGAATCCAAAGAATGCATAAAGTTTTGTGAGGAAAACACAGGTGATAATAGAGGAGTAGATATCTAGTAGATATCCACCTGAAGTTAAAGAAATCTGTTGTTCTATGACTAGTTAAAATTCTCAAACTTGAAGAAAAGTTAAATGGCTAAATATTTCAGAAATATTTGTTGATTAGTATGTGATATGAGGTTAATATATAAAAGAGAAAAATGCAAGTCAGTTTTAAGTCATTGGACAGAATTCTGTATTTAATGTTCTTGGGTGAACATGAGATATCAAAGATCTCTTAAAGTAGAGCTTTATTCAATATCCTGCTCAAGATTTTAGCATTAAAGCCAGGCTTAGTTGTATAGGAGAAGAACATCTTTATATTCATATGACCTAACTAGTCAATTACTGGACAAGTGCTAACAGCTGAACTCAATTAAAACAAAATATGAGCCCTAACAATCCATCACTCTTAATATATATATTTGTACAAGTCCCTGAATGACCATTTATAGTGTAAAGTATAGTAGTCTTACATGTACTGAAGCATTTAAGGAGACATTGCAGGCAGATTCTATATTGTCTGAGCCACCAGAAGCCCAGTTAAGGAGCAGTGTTGTTAAAGTGGGAGTCAGCGTCATATCATTCTAGGAGGAAATTTAAAATTCCTTGGATGTCTTTATGGGAAACATTTGAAAAATTCAAATGATTGATAACTTTTGTACATCTACCCATTATCATTATGTTTCTTTCTTAGTGGTAAATTTAACCCACAGGGGGAAAACCCACTTTTAAATGGTGTAAAAAAAAAAATCTATGGAAACAATTGATTTTCACAAAATTAATCTATTCTAATTATAAGGCAGCATAAAGAAAATAAGAATCCAACATTATTTAGAGCTATTCTTTAAATAGTTGCAGAAAAAGAAAAATTTATGAAGAAATATCTCCTGATATTAAATCAAGGTATGGAACCAAGTTTTCGATAGTGTGGCAGTGACTTAAGAAATATCCTCTAGGATGTACCACTGCAAAATCTCACACTCAACAGCATCAACAACAACAGCAACAATTATAATCTCTCATCTTGACCTCTGCATAGCTTGGCATTTCCTACAGCCATCAATTTATCAATTAATCATTACATCTAGAAAACATAATGCAACTTCCTCCTCTCCTATTTCTTACTAGAACTACCTTTTCCTTTCTCTTCTTTGCTATTCATACTCCTGTCAGTTTAATCTTAAGCAGTACTGTTTCACAGATCTCTCTGAGATCATGGGAAATGTCTATGAATCTGCACTGTCCAATAGGGTAGCCACTAGCCACATGTGGCTGTTGAACACTTGAAACATAGCTAGAAAGTCTGAGAAAATAAATGTTCAGTTTTGCTTATTTTAATTCTAATCTAATTTATCTACAGGCTATGACTAGTGTCTATTATATCAGATGAAACGAACTGAAGACTTCATAACCTCAGCTCATCCATACACGAGTTTAGTCATTTAAAAATACCTTTTGGAGAAAACCTCCTGTGTATTCAGGCATAGGGAAGATTCAAATTCCCAAAGGTCTAGAAAAGAAAGTCACTTACACTTATATGTAAACTATATAAATGGAGATTTTAAGTAGAGTTTCAGGTATATGATTTATAACTCAGGAGAGATACTTTTTGAAACCATGGGGATGGAAGAAAATAACTCAAAGAAACTTTGGAGAGTGGAAACAGAAGAGAGCCAAAGACAGAACCTCTTCTAGGAAATCTTTTGTAAGGAATACTTGCAGTAGGAAAATACTGATGGAAGTGGAGCCCAAAAATCATTTTAAAAACTATAATCAAACTGTGTGAGAATGAAGAAAGAGTGATAGTATTTTTGAAAAGTAAGGATTGGCTAGAATACGTCACTTTAGGTTATATGTTACTCCTGGAGAGGAAGATTCGGGGAAAGGATGATGATTTTTAATTATCTGTTACATTTTATATTTTATTTAATATTTTCAATAAGATAGTGTTCAAGAAAACATGGCAAAATATATACATATATATCTGTTTAATTTGAATAATAAGTAACAAATGTCTCATATCTTTATATGTATTTTATATTTGAACACATATATTTGAAATACTTATATTAATACAATTCAAAGGAAGTGATTAACTTTGCCAAATCCTACAGAAGGTTAAGGGAAGCAAGGATTGAAAAATGTCCACTGGATTTAGTAATAAAGTGGTTAATAGGGTCCTAGGCAATGGCACCCCACTCCAGTACTCTTGCCTGAAAAATCCCATGGATGGAGGAGCCTGGTAGGCTGCAGTCCATGGGGTCGCTAAGAGTTAGACACGACTGAGCAACTTCACTTTCACTTTTCACTTTCATGCATTGGAGAAGGAAATGGCAACCCCCTCCAGTGTTCTTGCCTGGAGAATCCTAGGGACAGGGGAGCCTGGTGGGCTGCCGTCTATGGGGTCGCACAGAGTCAGACACGACTGAAGGGACTTAGCAGCAGCAGCAGTGGTGGTAGAAGCCAGTTTCCACTGGGATAAGAAGTTAATATAGAGAGGTTGCAGAATTCCCTGGTCCAATGGTTAAGACTCTGAGATTCCACTGCAGTGGGCATGGATTCTATCCCTCATTGGGGAACTAAGATTCCACATGCTACAGCGTAGCCTATATATGTGTGTGTGTATATATATATGTGTGTGTGTGTGTATATATGTGTGTGTGTATATATATATATATATATATATATATAGAGAGAGAGAGAGAGAGAGAGAGAGAGAGAGAGAGAGAGAGAGGATGGCTGGAAAGGTCAGAAATTGGTCTTTGTAGGATCAAAATTATAGAAGTTTTTATACTTCTGTTACTGTTTCCTTCCAAAGCAAGGTAACTTAAATTTATTTATAGATTAAGGGGGAAAAAGCAAAGAGGAAAGACTTGTAACACCAGACCAAATGCCCCAAAGAGCAGAACAAGATCCAGAAGGCAGATAGAAGCCTTGTCATAAAAAGACATGCTTTCTCTTTGTGTGTGTGTTTGGTGGGAACACAAGGTTAGAGGTAAAATTAGAGGTTGCTGCCATAGCAAGAAAGTGAAGGAGACACTGAGACAGAGACAGATGAGAATGGGTAGCTTGATGAGAGTGATGACATCTGGTACCTGTTTTCAGGAATCTGAAGCCCACTTGTTACCAAACTGTTCCTAGTACCTGGGAGTTACTGCCTGAGTTACACAGGCTGGTTTCTTAGAAGTGAGATGGAGCTTGGGATGTGAATGTTTATTCAGGATCATGACCTACGAAAGAGTGGAAACTATTGAATGATTTTTTTTGTGGGCCACTGGGTGAATAAGCTGTGGATCATTCATATAGTTAAAATAAGTGTATCAATATAGATCAATCCCAAGAATTTAGCATCGAGTGAAAAGAGCAACCAGCCAGAAGTTATCTAGCATATGATAAAATTTATGTCAATTATAAAAACAAAACAGTAATATATTTTATGTCATGGATAAATATAGAGAGTAAAAGTATGACAACATTCCTGGAAATGATATTAATATAAATCAACTTGGTTACCTCTGGTAGCTGATAAAATGTGAAGGAATAGGAGGTTATGTGTGACAAATGAGTCAAGCCTTGTGATCGAGGCATAGTAAGCACTATGGGTGTTAGCTAATATAATAATAAAACATGTTGTTGTTCAATTACTCAGTTGTGTCCAACTCTTTGCAACCCCATGGACTGCAGTACGCCAGGCTTCCCTGTCCTTCACTATCTCCCGGAGTTTGCTCAGACTCATGTCCACTGAGGCGATAATGCCATCCAACCTTCTCATCCTCTGCGTTGCTGCTGCTGCTGCTAAGTCACTTCAGTCGTGTCCGACTCTGTGTGACCCCACAGACGGCAGCCCACCAGGCTCCGCCGTCCCTGGGATTCTCCAGGCAAGAACACTGGAGTGGGTTGCCATTTCCTTCTCCAACGCATGAAAGTGAAAAGTGAAAGTGAAGTCGCTCAGTCGTGTCCGATCGCCAGCGACCCCACGGACTGCAGCCTTCCAGGCTGCAGTCTATCCATGGGATTGTCCAGGCAAGAGTACTGGAGTGGGGTGCCATTGCCTTTTTCGATCCTCTGCGTTAGCATATGTTTATTTTTATTTTTGTACATACTGGTATCTGTTATATAATTTCTTTTTGTTGTTGTTGTTGTATGTTTGAAAACATTCATACTAAATGTTTTTTTTTTTTTAAATAAACATCATTGGAGACCCTTTCCTAATTATTACAGGCCAGTATCCAACATAATATGTGACATTTTTTTTTCACCTTTTTAATTGTTTTTCACTTTATTGCACTTCACAGCTACTGTGCATGTGACTTTAATCTTAACTTTCTGAGGGCCAAACCTATTTGAATTGGTGACCAATGAAAAAGTCAAGTTGGACATTGTCCAGTCTTTGGCTGGACACACACGGACATGCACAGGCATATTCACACACGTGAGCATTCTCTTGGTGTAACAGAAGCACTAATAACCTCATATAATGGCTAAGGCCAAGTGCTTTTCTCTTTTCTTTGTACCTGAGGAATTCTTCAAGGGCAGAATGGTGTCCCTTTATGCTCGGCCAGCCGTCCCTGGCATATTGTGAGCAATCAATAAATAAAAATTAATTGAGTCCCTTAATAAATAAGCATGCATTTACTCACTAAATAATCATTAATGGTAAAATAACTGAAAAGGATGGCAAAATTTGAAAAAAAAATGTTATAAATGAGCTATACCTATGTAAACCTAATTAAATGTTATTTTGTGGAAGATGTACTCAGAACTTGAGTCTTAGGAATTTGTTATAGACTTATGTCTTAGGTTTTAGAACACTTGTTTTTTAGTCCACATTGCCATCGATGTCTCAACTATATTCACATCAATTATATAAACCTGTGTTTTGTACGCCTGCATACATGTGTGTATGTACATATTCCTATATATGTATACATAGATATATTTGTACATGCATAAACATGTTTTTACATCTCAATCTACATGCCATTGACCATTGGCAAGTTGTGAAGCATTGCATTTTTCTTTGTGGGTGTGTATGTGGGGGGAAATCACTCCATCTTCTAATATCACTGGCCCTGTGGCGGCTTCCTTGTGCACCGGATCTTCTGTGCCCCGTTTCTCAACTATCATTTCAGTACATGTCTGTGTGTGCTCAGTTGTGTCTGACTCTTTGCAACCCCCTGGACTATAGCCTGCCTGGCTCCTCTGTTGATGGGATTTCCAACAAGAATACTGGAGAGGGTTGCCATTTCCTCCTCCAGGGGATCTTCCCAACCCAGAGATCAAACCTGCACCTCTTGCATCTCCTTCCTTGGCAGGCAGATTCTTTACCACTGAGCCACCTAGGGAGCCACTTTTTAACTATCATATATGTTAGCTGCTAATATTACTGTCAGATTACTATTTAGTTAATCTTATAAACTAGTTTGTCATGAGGTTTTGTATCTCAGTGAATTACTTTCTTATCCTAATAAGAACTATTGATACTTTCCTCTGAAAAAGTGAATGACTGCATGAATTCCAGAAATATCTGTAATGGAAGTACAATTAAACAGGTATCCTTTGGATGCTACTTAAATTATGATGTGTTCACATACTTTTGGTACTGAGTTCACATAGCACGTGAGAAATAAATTTGCCCTGTCATTTGTTTCTAGAATCCAACTTTTTCATTTCCAATCAACTGGAAATATTGATTTTGCATTGTTATTTTACTTTCAGGTCATACATACATAGTCTTATTAAAATTTAAACCAAACTCAGGAAATTGTTTGGTAAACAGAGCAGCACATTAAAAATCACATGACAAGTTGTAATTCAAACTAAGTTGACATGACCACCATCATTTACCAAATTTCCAGTTTATTTTTCGCTTTCATGTTTTATCTAAGCCTCTTTCATTTACTCCTTTCCTTTCACTAACTTCAATTGAAATTAAATACCGTTCATCTCATTCAGGATCCAGTATGTGCCTCTTAGAAAAACAAATGAATATCTGCTCTTTCTCAGTTAATTCCATAGAGCTGCGACCAAGAGTAAATACCACATTCAAAGAAATGTATAATTCAGACAAGGCTTTTACTGATGAAAACAATTTTGCTAAAGCATGAAAGCTTTTTTAAAAGAGGATAATGTAAGAAATACATGTAATAAAAAGAATAAGCCCTTTAGATGACAATGGGGTGATAATAAGAATTTGATGCTATGCTTATGAGTTATTTTGTTATTTTAGTCTAATGATCAAAAAGGTCCTTTAAAAATCATCTAGGTGGATGGATACATATTATCCAAGACAATAGTGTACATGGTTGTTTCTCTTTGACTTTAAAATAAACTTCACAAGTTAGAGAATTTTCTGTATCATGTTGAGGTGTCAAATTATATACTTTTGAAAGGCATGATTTTCATACACAAAATATCTTCCCAATGTGTGCCTATTTTAAAAGAGTTCTTTTACTTGAAATGTAAAAATACAAAAATAAATACTTTTATTTAACCAGGGAAATTGGTGGAAGCCTCTGAATGGATTAAGGAGTCAACTCTGCCCCTTTAAATCTCACCTTTGTCTCCAATGCCTGAGCCATCACTGAAGATTAAAGACAGGATTCAAAGAGGGCTATTCTTCATATTTTACCTGCTCATTAAGTGCCAAGATAGTTTTTTATTCAATTATATATCTGCCAATGAAAATAGTGAACAAAGACAACATCAAGGCCATGTTTTCATTTCGGTCATTGTTCCCTAGTGAATTACAAGGTTGTGAGCTTTCCTACAACAATTTATATTGACCCAGGCTTCATAAATCTGGTATAGTAGACTGAGTTGCTGAGCTATATGTTGTGATCATGTCTTTCTACCAACAACATTAATCACCTGCTCAAGAGGAAGTAGCAATTCAAGAGTGTTCTGTCTCATGCCCGCATCACAGAGGACATCTTAGGAGAAGCTTTAATGTTGCCCTTTTTCCCCAGGGATTTTAATACTCCTCCCTATAGGTTTCCAAGCTCTAACCTATCTTGTACTCTTTTTCAGGCAATGTCAAAGTGAGCAAAATATATACAAAGATTTATATACCTGTAAAAAAAACATTTATTTGTAAGTTACAATTTCTTAAGTTGAAGATAATATTAAAAGTAAGCTAGATGCACTTGCCTTTGGAAAAAATCTTCCATGTCTAGAGTCAGTCAATGTTGGAAATGCATCTTAGATAAAATGATCTTGATTTAATTTTCTCCTTCAGGAAATACTAAACTTAACTGGAAAACAGCCAACACATCTGTCTCTGAAATGCTCCAGGGCAAAGATACCAATAATAGGTCCAATAGGTTATACATCTGGCCACCAACATTTTAAGTGGAAAAAAGGAGAGCTATGACTAATACACAGGAAATGATGTTATTTGACACTGTACTGTATTAGAGAACAAAAACAGAACAAAAGTTAAGCTAGTATGAAAGAGATGAAATAAACAAGATTGTTTTAGGTATCACATATTATAATCATGCCATTTCTTCTCATTAGTTTAGTGCATAAAAAGAGTCATCACTCTATTTTTTTTTAAACTCAAGAATCACTGAAAGTAGAGTGTGGAGAGAAGGAAAGTCTCTTATTCTGTTGGTGGGAATGTAAGTTGGTGCAGCCACTATGGAAAACAGTATGGAGGTTCCTCAGAAAAACCAAAAATAGAATTACCATATGATCCAGCAGTCTCACTCCTGGGAATATACTCAGGCAAATCTATAATTCAAAAAGATACATGCATCTCTATGTTCATAGCAACACCTTTCACAATAGCCAAAACATGGAAACAACTTAAATGTCCATCAAGAGATGAATGAATAAAGAAGACATATGTATATAGGAGATGGTACATATATACAATGGAAAACTACTGAGCCATAAAAAGAACAAAAATAATGCCACTTGCAACAACAAGGTTGCAACTAGAGATTATCATACAAGTGAAGTAAGTCAAAGTGAGAAAGACAAATACCATACAATATCACTATATGTGGAATCTAAAATATGGTACAAATGAACCTATCTGCAAAATAGAAACAGACTCACAGACATAGAGAACAGACCTGTGGTTACCAAGGAGGGGGTAGGGAAGGGAGAGGAATATCCTGGGAGTTTGAAGTTGGTAGATGCAAACTATTACATATCGAATGGATGAACAGCAAGGTCCTAATGTATAGTACAGGGAGCTATATTTAATATCCTGTGATAAACCATAATGGAAAAGAATATAAAAAAATAATGTATATATGTGTACAACTGAGTCACTTTGCTGTACAGCAGAGACTGGCATGATGTTGTAAATAAACTATATTTCAATACAAAATTGAATTTTAAAAAAAGAATCAGTAGAAGTAGATGAATTACATGCCCTTTTACAATCTTGTAGTTGTTATTAGGTAACTCTTACAGGAGATTGCATTTCCTTTATGTGTAATGTAGTTTATATTCAAGCACTCAACAATTTTAAAATGGCACATTTTGTCAAACACTATCTATGGAGAAGGCAATGGCAATCCACTCCAGTACTCATGCCTGGAAAATGCCATGGACGGAGAAGCCTGGTAGGCTACAGTCCATAGGGTTGCGAAGACTCAGACTTCACTTTCACTTTTCATTTTCATGCATTGGAGAAGGAAATGGCAACCCACTCCAATGTTCTTGCCTGGAGAATCCCAGGGACGGGGGAGCCTGGTGGGCTGCCGTCTATGGGGTCACACAGAGTCGGACACAACTGAAGCGACTTAGCAGCAGCAGCAGCAGCATTCTCCCTGACACTCCTGGCTAGTTCATAAAACATTTCTTTCTCTCTTTCTTTTATTCTCTTAAGAAAGAAAAAAATACTTCCATAAAGAACAACGTATGTAGGAGACACTTAGTTTTAGTTCTTAAAGCAAATGTTATTGAGAAGAAACACAGAGAAGCATTCTCTGCATTTTTGTCTTACCAATGGGGAACACGTGTCCCACTTTCAGAAAAATGTCGTTCCTGTCTTTTGTTCCATCATTTCTGATAATTTGAGAAAAACATTTAAACAAGAGTTTAATTGTATGCAATTTATCTGATTTTTTTCATATTGCTGGCAGTTTTAATTACTGTTGATAATATTGATTTGCCAATTATACTGAGCCTGGAGATAGGAAGGTCAATTGAGTTGACTTTTTAAAATACATAAAGTGGTAATGATTTTCCCCAGCTTTTTGTGCAAAGAACTAAAGTTTTAATCTCATTTCTGCCACTGACTGGCAGCTTGTAAAACCATGGATTCTCTCAGCTTTATCTGTATGATAAAAACCATTTTTAATACTACAATCTCATGATGGATATAGAACCAGATTGCTGAAAGATTTGCTCACTGCTTATTAAGTCATTTTTAAACCATCTGTACCTGGACTACATTTTGCTTATAATAAAATTAGAATGAGTCTGTAGGGAATAAAGACATTTAAAAGAATGTTGGATAATCAAATTCAAAATGCTAAAAACAATACCAATACTAATATTATTTTGTACAAGTACAATATGGTAGTAAAACCATTGTAGCGATAGTATTTTTTATGCTGTAAAATAAGCTTACACATTATGAAAGCACAAAAAAATGTAAAGGATAAAGTCCTTCACAATCTTAGAGGATTAATATCATTTTAGAACATTTACTCTCACTTTTTTTTCTATTCACAGAGTATTTTTAATTGAATGCAAATTTATAAATTAGGATGTCTGTAGAATCCTAATGTATATTGAAGAAAAAACATTTTTCATGATTAAGAAAATCTTCTTGCACACATGAAAATAATTTATATCCCATGAAAGAATGTTTTAAAAGGTTATTTCAAAGAGCAGGTCTTTGACAGTCTCTCCCCAGCTGTGCATGTGTGCTAAGTCACTTCAGTCATGTCCGGCTCTTTGCAAGTCTATGGGCTGTAGCCCGCCAGAGATTGAGCCCACGTCTCTTGCGTCTCCTGCGTTAGCAGGCAGGTTCTTTACTACTAGTGTTACATGGGAAGCCCCCTCTTCAACCGTAAGCCTGGTTATTTCACAAAAATCAAACCAAGGTCCTTCAATACTGAAATAACTGCAGTTTCTAGGAATATCCCCGGAGAAATTAAGCAATAAATGGAAGGATTGAGATTGTGATAGCCATTTTGTTTTCCATGTATAAGATGATTTTAGATATCTTTTTCTACAGAGAAGTTACATGAAAAAAATGAAAGTTGTCTCAAGCAATGCCATGGCAATAACCACAATACCAAGAAAATTGAGTCGCTCCATTGTCAAAGAGGTAGGCCAGTTAGAAAGTACAGAAAGAAAAACATACTAAAATCCTTGAGCCACATACTTCCTGGAAGCTTTTCCAGTATCATCCATGTGCTACAGAGTTCTACATCTTTTCCTACCATGTGGGCTCTCTTCTCACTCCAGACTCGGGCACCCAACTGTCTCCTACCAACCTTTGGGAAGGTCTGGAGTCAGCTTATCCCTATCATGCTCAAAACTGAACTGACACATCTTGCCTAAGCCAGCAACAAAGGGGGAAACCCTCTTCCCTTCAAACTCCGAATTCAAGCATCAGCCCTGTCATTGTATTATGTAAGCAAGCATCTCTTTGCACTGTCCCACTTCTATCACATGATGACCCCTCTCATTGACCAGCATTGTCTCTCATCTAAACATGCTACAGGAGCCTCCTAGCTGACCTCCTGCTTACCTTGTTCCTTGCCAGTCCACATTGCAGTAAGAGGGAGAGAAAGCCAGGGGGTGAAAAGAGAGGGAAACTCTCTTCTAAGAGTCTAAGTGAAACTCTGATTTAGGCTCATCCTTGATAAAAATCTTTAAATATTTTCTGAGTCTAAACAGTGGAAAGTGGGCTCCAGTGGCTCGCTGACCAGGTTCTTGCTTTCCTCTCCAGCACCATCTCTCCAAACCTCTTGCTTTAAACTCAGAGTTACAAACTAACTGAAATATTATTCAATACAACATGCCCTTCTGTTCTTGAATCTCTGCATGTTTCTGCCTTTTCTTGAAAATGATATTCTTGCCCTTTGCCTGGCTCATCTCTACTCATCTTTTCATATTCATCCCTAGATCACTTTCTAAATGTAGCTTTCACTGCCCCGAAGACTTGGCTAGATACCCCCTCCAATGTGCTTCCAAAGCACTTTGCTTTCCTCTCCAAAGGACCTACCATACTCCATTGAGATTCTTGGCTCCTTGGAAGGTATTGTTGCTGTTGTTGTTGAGTTGCTAAGGTGTGTCTGACTCTTTGCTACCCCATAGACCATAGCTGGCCAGGTTCCTCTGTCCACCGGATTTCCCGGGCAAGAATACTGGAGAAGGGTTGCCATTTCCTTCTCCAGGGGATCTTCTCAACCCAGGGTTGAACCCATGTCTCCTGTGTCTGTTGGGTGTTTTCAGGTTATTTCAAGGATATTTTGCCTCCTAAAGCAACTTGTGAGTTCTTGAGAGGTGCTTTCCAATAGGACTCTGAGAGAGTCATTTCCTAGGCAAGTTGATAAGAAGTCTAGGGGTCCCAAGGAGAGAGGGGTCTGGAATTCTCAAGGAGGAAGAAAGGACAAACTTTTTTTTTTTCCTCTACATTTCTTAGGATTATATAACAATAATGTCTCCTGCCTGAGGACAGTCTCTGGATTAAATCTTCTGGCTAATCCTGTTATCTTTAAATGTAAATTATGGGAGTAGGTCTGGTGAGGTCTTTACAACCTCCAGACATTCTTTTGATTCATTGGAGAGTACATAACTCCACTGCTAACACTAGCAAGGGGGTACTCTTTCTGCCCCCTTCTGATGCCTATGTCAGAAGCTTTCTCTGTCTCCTTTATACTTTAATAAAACTTTATTACACAAAAGCTCTGAGTGATCAAGCCCTGGATTGAATTCCTCTCCTCCAGAGGCCAAGAATCCTGGAGTCTTTTTGTGGTTCAGCAACAACCTTTCAACTCTCTGCTGTAATGGAAGTTTGAGGTCAGGGAGCCAGCATGGTCAAGTTCTGGTGAGAGTGCTCTCCCTGTCTTGGCCATGGCCATCTCCTCACTATATCTTCACATCTTTTCCCTT
Organism: Bubalus bubalis; assembly: GCF_019923935.1. NCBI lineage: Eukaryota > Metazoa > Chordata > Mammalia > Artiodactyla > Bovidae > Bubalus > Bubalus bubalis. The sequence continues at coordinate 22,959,669 of NC_059163.1, forward strand.
GGCATATGTGCATAATGAGGGCAAGAGAATCTTCCTCTCTTCCTCTTCTTTATAAGGGCACTAGTCCTATGGGATTAGGACCCCACCCTATAACTTCATTTAAATTTCCCCCCTCAAGGTCCTATTTAGGACTAGGGATAGGGCTTGGGGGCTTGGGGACTTGGGCTGTTGATATATTGGGCTTCAATATATCAATCGTGGAGATACACAGTACAGTCCATAGCAGGGAAATATTATAAAATAAAGGTAGAAAGAAAAGTAGACTATATCATGCATTACCTGTTAAGGAATTTAAGTTGCTTTAAAGATCAAAGGGAAAGCATATAAAAATGGGGAAACCTTAGGTACTAACTCAGCTTTCTTTCAGCTTCTAGAAAATGTATTCATCCAGGGGACATTTATTAAGTTTTTATATAAGAGAAACACTAGGCCAAATTCTAAGATTACAAGGATAAACAATCATAGCTGACCTCTGAGAAGCTCACAATTAAGGAAGCACACAGGTAAAAGATAAACTCATGAGTAAGGAGAATCTTTTCAACAAAGGGCTTGGGAACAACTTTGACCCCTATCTCTCAGCATATACCGTGGTGGCTCAGATGGTAGAGAAACTACCTGCTATGCAGGAGGCCTGGGTTCAGTCCCTGAGTTGGAAAGATTCCCTGGAGTAGGAAATGGCAACCCACTCAAGTATTCTTGCCTGGAGAATTCCATGGGTAGAGGAGCCTGGGGTCACAAAGAGTCAGATATGACTAAGTGATTAACACTTTCACTTTCTCATCATATATAAAAATTAATTGGAGATAGATCATAGACCTCAATGTAAAGGCTAAAGCTTCCAAAGGCTTATAGAAGTAAACATTGGGCAATATCTTCTTAACTTTGGAGTAGGCAGAGAGTTTTTAGTCAGAAAAAACATGCATAATATAATGCATAGTTTATCAATTATAATACAATATACTACAATGTGTATTACAGTTCAAGATAATGTAGTATAATTAAAATATAATACAATAATTGAAAATTGTACTTTATTAAGATTAATAAAAATTTTTGCTTATGAAAAAACTCTGTTAGAAAATGAAAAGGTAAATGCAAACTCAGAGAATGCATTCACAATACAAACATTAATCTGGAAAAAGACTTATCTATCCAGCATCTACAAAATGCCTTACACTTGAATATTAAAAAGACAGCTCATAACAAATGGGCAAACAGATACTTCATTTAAAAAAAGATATGTGATATATGAATGATCAATAAGCACATGAGAGTATGTTCAACATCATTAGTATTCAAGGAAATGCAATTTAAAACCAGAAAGAGATACTACAGTACACTCTAGCATTGCTAAAACAAAACAAAACAAAATACAGGTGATACCAAATGTTGGTGTTAATATGGAGAAAGTCAACTTCCACATTACCAGTGAAATTGTAAAGTGGTATAGGGAACATTTCATGCAAAGATGGGCACAATAAAGGACAGAAATGATATGGACCTAACAGAAGCAGAAGATATTAAGAAGAGGTGGCAAGAATACACAGAAGAACTAAATAAAAAGATCTTCATGACCCAGATAACCACAATGGTGTGATCACTCACCTAGAGCCAGACATCCTGGAGTCCGAAGTCAAGTGAGCCTTATGAAGCATTACCATGAACAAAGCTAGCAGAGGTAAGGGAATTACAGTTGAGCTGTTTCAAATCCTAAGAGATGATGCTGTGAAAGTGCTGCACTCAATATGTCAGCAAATTCGGAAAACTCAGCAGTGGCCACAGGACTGGAAAAGGTCAGTTTTCATTTCAATCCCAAAGAAAGGCAATGCCAAGGAATGTCCAAACTACTACACAATTGAACTCATCTCACACGCTAGTAAAGTAATGCTCAAAACTCTCCAAGTTAGGCTTCAACAGTACATGAGCCATGAACTTCCAGATGTTCAAGCTGGATTTAGAAAAGGCAGAGGAATCAGAGATCAAATTGCCAACATCTGTAGAATCCTCAAAAAAAGCAAGAGAGTTCTAGAAACACATCTACTTTTGCTTTATTGACTACACAAAAGGCTTTGACAATGTGGATCACAACAAACTGTGGAAAATTCTTAAAGAGATGGGAATACCAGACCACCTTACCTGCCTCCTGAGAAATCTGTACTCAGGTCAAGAAGCAACAGTTAGCACCAGACATGGAACAACAGACCGGTTCCATATAGGGAAAGGAGTACATCAAGGTTGTATATTGTCACCCGGCTTATTTAAATTATATGCAGAGTACATCAGGCAAAATGCCGGGCTGGATGAAGCACAAGCTGGAATGAAGATTGCCAGGAGAAATATCAATAACCTCAGATATGCAGATGACACCACCCTTATGGCAGAAAGTGAAGAGGAACTAAAAAGCCTCTTGATGAAAGTGAACGAAGAGAGTGAAAAAGCTGTCTTAAAACTCAACATTCAGAAAACAAAGATTATGGCATCTGGTCCTATCCCTTCATGAAAAATAGATGGGGAAACAATGAAAACAGTGAAAGACTTTATTTTTTCCTCTCCAAAATTATTGCAGATGGTGACTGCAGCCATGAAATTTAAAGACGCTTGCTCCTTGGAAAAAAAGTTATGACCAACCTAGACAGCATATTAGAAAGCAGAGATATTGCTTTGCTGTCAAAGGTCCATCTAGTCAAAGCTTTGTTTTTTCCAGTAATCATGTATGGATATGAGAGTTGGATTATAAAGGAAGCTGAGTGCTAAAGATTTGATGCTTTTGAACTGAGGTGTTCGAGAAGACTCTTGAGAGTCCCTGGGACTGCAAGGAGATCCAACCAGTCATTCCTAAAGGAAATCAGTCCTGAATATTCTTTGGAAGTATTGGAAGGACTGATACTGTGGCTGAAGCTCCAAATCTTTGGCCACCTGATGCAAAGAACTAACTCATTTGAAAAGCCCCTGATTCTGGGAAAGATTGAAGGCAGGAGGAGAAGGGGATAACAGAGAATGAGGTGGTTGGATGGCATCACCGATTCAATGGACATGAGTTTGAGCAAGCTTCAGGAGTTAGTGTTGGACAGGGAAGCCTGGTGTGGTGCAGTCCATGGGGTCACAGAGTCGGACACAAATGAGCAACTGAACTGAACTGACATAAACTGATAACCACTTAGGAAAAACAGTTTAGTATATCCTGAGATAGTGGAATGGCATCACCAATTCAATGGACATGAACTTGGGCAGATTCTGGGAGATGGGGAGGGACAGGGATGCCTGACATGCTGCAGTCCATGGGATTGCAAAGAGTTGTACACAACTTGGTGATAACTTGAACAACAACAATAGAGTTAAACTTATGCCTACTGCATAACCCTGCAATGCCACTCCTTGTATTTACCCAAGGTATATGATAACACACATCCAATAAACAGTTGTTCATGATGCCCATGGTAGCTTTATTTATAACAACCAATAACTGGAAACAAATGTCCATCAACAACAATAAATAAATGGATATCAACTTGTGCTCTGTTCTTTTTGATGGAAAAACAGCAATAAAAATGATGATACATTCACCATCATGAATGAATCACAAAAGTTTTATACTGAACAATGCAAAAGAATGCACATAGTGTGATTGTATTTATAGGAAGTTCAGGTGCAAGCAAAACTAGTCTATACTGATCAAAATGTAAAAATATGTTTCAGGGAGAAGTGTGGATAGGAGGTCAGTATTGACTGGAAAGGGATCTTTCAAGGGGTAAAGAAAAAAATTCTTATATATCTTAATTAAGTGATGGTTACACAGGTGTCATTTGTCAAAATTCATCCAACTCTACTCATGTAAGCTCTACACCTTCTACTGTGTGTAAAATATATAAAATAAAAACGAAAATAAATTTACTAGTAAAATGTGATGAGTAATAAGAGTAGTCATGTATGGATGTGAGAGTTGGACAATAGGAGCGCCAAAGAATTGATGCTTTTTGAACTGTGGTGTTGGAGAAGACTCTTGAGAGTCCCTTGGACTGCAAGGAGATCCAACCAGTCCATCCTAAAGAGAATCAGCCCCAAATATTCATTGGAAGGACTGATGCTGAAGCTGAAACTCCAATACTTTGGCCACCTGATGGGAAGAACTGACTTACTGGAAAAGACCCTGATGATGGGAAAGATTGAAGGCAGGAGGAGAAGGGGATGACAGAGGATGAGATGGCTTGATGGCATCACTAACTCAATGGACATGAGTTTGAGCAAACCCCGGGAGTTGGTGATGGACAGGAAAGGCTGGTGTGCTATAGTCCATGGGGTCACAAAGAGTTGGACACACTGAGCAACTGAACTGAACTGATGAATCCTCCCATTAGCAGAATCTATTGTTTTTATCTGGTCCTGAGTTTGAAGGCTGCTGGAAGGGTGGAGAATCTGCCTCTTTTGAGCTTGTTTCTATTGTTTTTCTGTTGCAGCTTGAAGAGTACTAACCTTTGAGGCCTGGGGCAAGCCCCATCTGTTCAGCCTCATTACTAAGGGAAGGGCGTTTCAGCTTTAGTCCCTCTGGGATGGGTGGGGATGCAAATATTTTATTCTCTTACTTGTTAATTTTAAGTGCATGCAGAAGGCCAATGATTGAATACCGGCTTTAAAAATCAAAATCAAAATGAGACAAATTAAAATTAATAAGTCCAAGACATGGAACTAAAAGATTTACAGCTTTTCTATAGTGATGTGGGAAGATAAAGATTAACTTTGCACAGACTCAGATAAAAATTTGAATAAGCACCTTCTTCTTAATACCATTTTACATTCCTCTTAAAGTGCCTTTTACCTTTACTTGTTTCCCTGACATGCTTCCCCTTCACCTACTATCTACTCAAAAATTCACAGCTGCTGTATCTCCAGCTCAGCGCTCCATTTATTCAGCCCCAATACTAGCATTATATCTCTATGATATCATTAAATCTATATAATAACCTATAATGTATGTACTATTATTTTCCCTTATTTACAGATGAAAGAAAAGGCACAGAGAAGGTAAGTACCTTGCTTCAAATTACATAGCCTCTCAGATGGCATTTTAACTCAGACAACCTGATAGAGATGGGATGCTTAACCATCTAGGTAAGGCTACTGCTGGATCAGTGGTAAAGAATCTGTCTGCAAAGCAGGAGTAAATGAATTCAATCCCTGGGTTGGGATTGATCCCCTGGAGAAGGAAACAGCAACCTACTCCAGTATTCTTGCCTGGAAAATCCTATAGACAGAGGAGCCTGGCAAGCTACAGTCCATGGGGTCACAAAGAGTCGAATAGGACTGAGCAACTAAACAACATACGAGCTACTGACATCTCCTCCTTTGCTCCCCCTTCCTCCTGTATAACTTTGTGTTTTACATATAATATCTAATTTAATCTTCACAGTGACTTTCAAATGTAGGACTTAACATCTTCACAGTTTTTAGAAAAGAAAACCAAGAAACATTAAGTTCAAAAGGTTGATTAATTTGCTCAAGTTTGTGTGTCTAGAAGGTGTTGCTGATGCCTGTATTTGAAACGGTCTCTGCCTCAAGGGAGAAGGCAATGGCAACCCACTCCAGTACTCTTGCCTGGAAAATCCCATGGACTGACAGAGGCTGCAGTCCATGGGGTCTCGAAGAGTCGGACAAGACTAAGCAACTTCACTTTCACTTTTCACTTTCATGCATTGGAGAAGGAAATGGCAACTCACTCCAGTGTTCTTGCCTGGAGAATCGCAGGGACAGGGGAGCCTGATGGGCTGCCGTCTATGGGGTCGCACAGAGTCGGACACGACTGAAGTGACTTAGCAGCAGCAGCAGCAGCAGCAGCAGCAGCTGTGCCTCCAGGGCCATGAGTCTTTCGACCTGAGACAGAATTTTAGCAATAAAATTTCTTCCCAGGCCTGTTTGTATTTAGGTAAGTTTCTAACTCACAAACTGTGACTATTAGGGCTTCTGAGGAAATTATTGAGGAAGACAGTGTGGGATGAAGACCCATACATGTGGGACAAAGGCCACCTGCTCCTCTTCTTTTTTTTTTTTTAATATTTATTTATTTGGCTGCATCGCATCTTAGTTGTGGCTCATGGGCTCTCTAGTTGAGGTGCATGGGCTTAGTTGCCCTTTGTCATGTGGAATCTTAGTTCCATGACCAAGGATCTAACCCACATCCCCTGTATTGGAATGAGGATTCCTAACCACCGAACCATCAGGGAGGTCCCTCTTTCCCCTTCTTGTAAGGCTGGTGCTGAGCTGAGATGTGGAGCAAAAGCAATGGAGACCTGGGGACCACCTCTGTCTTCTGTGCACACTGGCAGGTAGTCAGTGTCTGCTTGATATACAGGGGTTACTATCTACATTTGGCATTTGACATTTAATTGCCTGGTCACTTCATCACATTACCACTCCAACCACTTGAGATTTTCTAAATTTAACTCTTCCTTCCATTTGTTCTTGACAGTTCAAACAAGGTGGCTCATTGTAATCTGGCTTCAGCAAGTATTGTAGAGAAGGGATTTAAAGTGTGTCTTTGGAATCCATTTTCATGTATGATTTAATTAATTAGGTTTTACTTAAGCTAGTATTAAAATTGTATACATTCTTTGGCAAAGAACACTGGAGTGGGTTGCCATTTCCTTCTCCAATGCATGAAAGGAACCCAGAAGTGACTTGGAGGTCCAGATAGAACCAGGCAGTATGGATATAATCGAAACATTGTAGCATCCATACATATTAAATAGATATTTTTCAAAATCTTGAAACCTCAATACTCTTCTAGTCAATTAATACATTAAATTTCCCTAAACCTTATTTTCCTTATCTTTAAAGTCGAGATATTGAATCTATTGAATTTTAAGAAATTTTCCTGTAGCACGTTTATCTTCTCTCTATTATAATAAGCTGTGTCTATATACTTTTATTTTTGATTTATGAGAAAATTTTAGTTTTTAAGTATACATTCCACTCTTTTTGTTAGAGTATAATAGCTTTACAATGTTAGTTTCTGCTGTACAACAAAGTGAATCAGCTATATTTATACAGAAATCCCCTCCCTCTTGGAACTTCCTCCCACCCACCCGCAATCCCACCCCTCTAGGTCACCACAGAGCATCGAGTTGAGCTCCCTGTGCTATATAACAGCTTCCTACTAGCTATCTGTTTTACACATGGTAGTCTATCTATGTCAATCCCAGTCTCCCAATTCGTCCCACCTTCCCCTTCCCCACCAAGTCCACATGTCTGCTGTCTATGTCTGTGTCTCTATTCCTGCTCTGCAAATAAATTCATCTGTACCATTTTTTCTAAATTAAACATACATACGTGTAAGTTATCATTTCATGCATTCATCGTTATTTCATGTATTCATCTTTTTTTTCCATCTCCCCACATTTATTGAGAACATATTAAGTGCCAGGAACTATGTTGACTCAGGTGCAATCAAGATAAATAAAACACAGCACCTGCCTTCAGAGAGATCTGTGCTTAGTATTGGATAAAACTATACAGAAGGCTAATGAAATTCTCATGGGTGACAAACTTCCCAGAGATGACAGATGACAACTGCTTTTCCTTTCATCACAAAAACATACAAAAGGTCCATTTATTTCATAAGCCAGAAGGCACATGTCATTCTAGCAGTGTTTCTACCTTTTATGCAACTTCCTCAGGACCAGAAGGTTTTTCTTTTCCTTTTTTTTTTTTTTCTCGTGGTACATAAATGAATAATACAGGAGACAACCACTAGCCAGTTTATACTCCCTGCTGTCCTTCCAAAGCTTCATAGCCCAAAATAAAGGTGCTGCGGAGGTGGAGAACCCACTTTCCATTCTAAGTTTCACACAGTGGGTTTCAGTCAATTAAAATTTCTGTTCCTAAGATACAGTTGCTTATGGAGGCAAGTAGCACCCACAGTTTTTGGGAACAGTGATCTTGGTCTAGAGGAACTATCTTCCTCCCAAACCTGCTGAGACCCCAGTCAAGGGAGCTTATTCTGTTGCTGTAGGGACGTTGTAAAGCTCATATCATCTCCTTTTCCAGGCATCAACGTCTTATTACCTGGGTTTTGACTCCGTTCAGTGACACAATAAACATCTTGGGGGTGGGGGAACACATGTTTGTCGTTCTTTTTATCCTCATGAATGCATTGGAATTAGGCCATCTGGCTGCCTTTTGGGTAAATCCATTTTATAACAAGATTTTTGTGTGTGTGATTCAGTAATTAAACCTCTTTGGAAAGAGTTCAAGATGGACCTGCCTTATGCTGAATTTTGTTCCATAGCAAACTGTTAGTCACAGGTGCCAGTGAATTTATAAATCAGGATGAAAAATCTCTTGTATATTTCAGAAAATTAGTCATCTCCCCAAGTTTCCTTTGACCTTAGATCCACTCTTCTTTAGAGGTGAGCAAAGTGAGAACATGCTTAAAATTAGCTGAGCCTAGCATTGTTAAGGTTGTTACCCATCACCTTTATCATGAGAGTCTCTTGGATGGCAAGGAGATCAAACCAGTGAATTCTAAAGGAAATCAACCTTGAATATTCTTTGGAAGGACTAATGCTGAAGCTTCAATACTTTGGCCACCTGACGCAAAGAGTCGACTCACTGGAAAAGACCCTGATGCTGGGAAAGATTGAGGGCAGGAGGAGAAGAGGGCAACAGAGAATGAGATGGTTGGATGGCATCATTGACTCAATGGACAGGAGTTTGAGCAAACTGGGAGATAGTAAAGGACAGGGAAGCCTGGCAAGCTGCAGTCTGTGGGTTTGCAAGGAGTCAGATATGACTGAGCAACTGAACAACTTTTTATCATAAATCTAACCAACTAGGGTTAAAATGTTGAGATTAAGACCAGAGAGCCTTGATGTTGTTACTCATTGCTAAAGTATAAACATCATCATAGTCTTAACTGTTCACTCATTCACTTAAAAAATGTTGAAAGATACTAGGCTGGAGATCCAGAAATGACTAGAGAAACTCATGAGTACAGCCTTATGATTACAACAGGATTCAGTAGACACCCAATATTCCTTTCTTATTGTCATTGTTACATGGGGGCTTCAAACATCAAAATATGATTTGACATGATATCATCTTTGGAATGCTTTCTGAGAATAGTTTATTTTGAGCAAATTTGCCTTGTCTTAAATTCAAAAAGTATAAATCAATACACAAATGTGGTTCAAAGTCAAGTAATCCGTCATGTTTTCATGACTGTCATCGCTGCTGGAGGTACCACCTGGACAAGATGTTTGGGGCACACTCCAGTGAGGATTTCTGTGGGAAGCCCAATCTGGAGACATTGTCTAGCCTCTACTGCCCACTGGGCAGAGACATATGGATACATTCCAGCCCTTTCCTGGGACAACCAGTGGGCAGGTAGATGGGAATATTTTTTTTTTTTTTTTCCATACAGAAGCATCCTTACCTCAGCTCCTAGCACCTCCAGCCCCTCAGCTCCACTATGGTGATGTGGTGAAGAGAGACCAATGTCAGAAGAAAGGGGGCTGTAAACCACCCTCCACCATTTCCCACCCCAAGGCCACAGGGCAGCTGGCAATAAGACCAGTATACATTGACCTCCATTCCCTGCATGAGGGCAGGGATACAACCCCCTGCTCTGCCCTCCATTGCATGGGGGAGACATAAAGAATTATTTATAAGCAAAAAGAAAAAAGTCAAGGAATCAGTCATGATATCCCACCAGGGGTAAATTTAAGGCATTCAGAGGAATGTAAAACTGTCTTCTGAGAAGAAGCAATGAAATCCAGCAAGACCTTTGTGGATTGTACCTAACTGGTGCTGGTGGAGGGGCCCAGTAAACACTCTGCCACTGACCTGTGTAGCCAGAATGATGGAAATCTTAAGGTGACCTTTCCTGATATAGAGATGAAATGTCACTAACTCTGGGCTCTGGGTCTTGCGGGGAAAATTTCCACTTCTCAGCTAGTTGTGCTCCCGATTTCTTTGGCTATGAGTCATTGAAAGTTATATTCAGTTTGAGTTTTCTTCTGGTCACTGATTCATAAGAAAATCCCTTTGCAAAATGTGATTAATTTGATTGGACTCTAGCTCTTTGGTTTTCTTCTTGCTATCTCCTTTGTACCAACTTTCTGATTGGAGAGAGGAACCATATCTCAACAGGTCTGTGTGTTTTCTTAGCTATAATATGGTTGTAATGTCATTCATATCAGCAGCACTGAGTGCTTGTTTGACAAGGAAAGCAACTCTGACATGACAGTTAATTAGGTAACAATTCACTTTTTTATGAAGCTAAATTGTTTGAATCTTTTAAATAGATAATGAACTTGGAACCTCTCCTCAGGCATAAGAGGAGCTTGCCTTGGGAGGAGTAGGCTATTTGAGTTCCGGCATTTTTCCAGCTTGGACATAGATTTGCTTTCGTTTTTGAGACCCTATGAATGGTTACTGGGGTTCAGTCTCCTTGAGGAGGGACAGAATGTTCCTAAAATTTGCTGGAAATTCACCAGATGGTAACAGATTTCAGAAAACAAGGTGACTTTGACCTCCTTGTGGCTTCTGTGTTGGCCAACATAAGCTACACCCCCACGAATGGATAGCTGATGTCTGTAATTAGAGAGGAATATGCTATATGGTTTATGTCTTGACTCTGCAAGGACTAATAGAGTTACTTAATGGACTTGGGGCCCTACACCTATTACATTTTGGGATCACATTTGGGAAAGGTTTTCATTTTGTTCTCACTGAGGTTCTTAAGGGCTGCTTATACAATTGTAATTCACTTTGAAACTTCTTAAAAACAAACTTCATCGAGAGATTTTTAAGACATTTTTAGTTCTGGTTGGGTCTTATATTCTAAGAGAAAATTATCTAAGTAGAAGCCAAGACATGCTGCCTTTCAGACATGCTCACAAAGAGGCAAATTACTGCAGGAGCAAAATCCTCTGAAGGGCTCACCGAGTTTAGATAAAATTAAGTCATTCAGTCAATTCAGTCGCTCAGACATGTCCAACTCTTTGCGACCCCATGGACTGCAGCATGCCAGGCTTCCCTGTCCATCACCAGCTCCCAGAAGTTGCTCAAACTCATATCCATCGAGTTGGTGATGCCATCTAACCATCTCATCTTCTATTGTTCCCCTCTCCTCCTGTCTTCAATCTTTCCCAGCATTAGGGTCTTTTCAAATGAGTCAGTTCTTCACATCAGATGGCCAAAGTATTGGAGCTTCAGCTTCAGCATCAGTCCTTCCAATGAATATTCAGGACTGATTTCCTTTAGGATGGACTTGTTTGATCTCCTTGCAGTCCAAGGGACTCTCAGGAGTCTTCTCCAACACTGTAGTTCAAAAGCATTAATTCTTTGGCACTCAGCTTTCTTTATGGTCCAACTCTCACAAACATTCATGACTACCGGAAAAATCATAACTTTGACTAGACAGACTTTTGTTGGCTACAGTATTGTGAAATGTATTTTTGTCACACGTTCTTGTGAGTACTATGGCATAATCCTTTCAAAGGATTATCAAACTGATCTTATAATCATAGGATTTTTGTATGGTAGTGGTTTTTTGACTTGTAGGTTTTATTCTTCTTAGCCACAGTGGAAGGCTATAGGCATAATGTTAACTGGATGAATATTGGAAGGGATTAAAAAGTATATTGATGAACTTTACAACTTGCTAGTTGGAAGCCCTCCTTATTAGTGGAGGGGGTAAACTTCAAAGATTCTCCTGCTGAGAGTAAAGTCCTAAAAACTTGTGCTTCCCCCAGTGTTCAAGACGTGTGTTTGATTCAGTGACTCAGAGTTGATGAAGCCTCAGATGAGCTCAGTTAATATTTGGAATTGCAAACAGAAAACGTGCATCAAGAGGATTACCTGTGCTGGTCAAATTAGTGACCAAAGCAATGGCATGTGTCACTGTGTAAACAAATTACCCATTTTTAAAGGAGTCAAACCTGTGATTATGAATAAGAGAATGGTGGGTAGGGTTTCAGGTAAAGGGCCAGACGAAACTCTTTTTCTCTCCAGTAGAGTTGGCAAAAAGTATGCCATTGTTGGAAAAGCCACTATTGCATGAAGAAGCTGGAAGTTTTTGAGGGTTCATAGAATTTTCAGCTTTATATTCCTTTTGATACATTAAGCTATTCATCTTAATTTTATTTGATTTCAACCATGTACAGAGATTTTAATTAAAACAAAAGTATTCCCCTATCACACTCATTCCCCATTCCTGTCTTCTACTGCCCAACATGAACCCTTTCAGTTGTTTCTGATGAAATTTCTCCACATTTGTCCAAATAGCTAAATAATATTGTCATTTCTTAATTTAAAAATTTTAGAAATTATTGTTTTATTTCTTGCTGCAAACCATATTTATACCCACTCCCCCTCTCAGGCATCTCAAACTATTGACATACATGTTTCTTTCTTTTCTCATTCTAATATAGTTGTTCTACCATTTTATTTAAGTCAATATTCAATATTTACATTGCTCTTAACATAGATATGTCTACTGCTGAGCCACTTGATATAATAAAGTATCTTCCATTCTTGTATCCTTTTTGTTATTTCTAGATTAATAATTATCTTTTATAATTTATTTACTTATAAATTATTAATTCATAAAACTATGAAATAATTGACTAAACACAGCAAATAAGCTATCAGCTAAATTATTTTTTTCTCCTAGTCTTCTATATTTCTCCTGGTGTTTTCAATTTTCTTGTTCCCATCTTGACTACTAACCACTAGATATACTGCCATTTCGTCCTTTTCTATCTTGGATCCCACATGACTGCTCCTCTCATGTTCTGTCTCATGACTCACCCGCTCATTCTGTTAGACTACCTCCTCCAGTAGCTTTCTGAGAAAGGTTGCCTGAGATATTGATGTTTTGAAGCATTGCATGTCTGAAAATATTTCTATTTTACTTTTTCAATCATTGGTATGTTTGAATACTATGTTGTAAATTCTATTTTTTTTAAATATTCTATTTCTCAGTGCTGCTGTTGAGAAATCTGATATTGTTCTGATTACTGATCCTTGTTGTATGACTTGTTTTTGTCTCTCTGAAAGCCTTTAAAATCTTTTCTTTATTCCATTTTTTTCCTGGTATTCTCACTGAGATCTTTCACTTTGAATTCACAAACACATGTTCCCAAGTTTTAGAAAATAGGAAATATACTTGTATTCTTCCTTCAATAATTTCCTCTTTGACTTAAAATAAAAAATTTTAGCACTCCTGTGAACAGAATGTTAATCTCATGGATTGATTCTTTTCTCTGTTTTTTTCCCCAGTTGTTTGTCTTTTGGTTCTACTTTCTGGGTCAATTCTTTAGCTTTGTTTTACAACATTCCTCTTGGTTGTGTATATTTCATTTTTCGTATTTTTACATTCCAAAAGCACTTTCCCATTATCTGAATGTATTATATTTATTCTGATATTCTTATTGCATAGCTGCAAACTCCATACTTACTTTTGTATATTAATTGTAAAGTTTTCTTTTCATCTATTTTTTGAGCCTCTACCTTTTATGTTAGAGTCTTTTCTCAAATTTCAGGTTTCTTTTTATATTAAAGAGATAATACACACACACTTCTTTCTAGAAATATGAAAGATTAGGTATTCTAAATGTTCATCTTAATTAAACAAATTCTGGATAAAATTTTAATTAAATTCATTTGGACGTTCACGAATGAGTATACAAGAGACCAAGGACAAAATGAGGAAGGAACCCTTGAAAGTAAGACTCACTCAAGCATGCCTTTTTCTGAGGGATTCTAAAGAGAGGGAAGGAGACTTAATGAGACCATTGGATTGGACAGAAGACTACAGAGGTCATTCCAGCCTTACTGCTCTTTGGATACACATTTAAAGATATATATGTCATATACTAGTGCATATATGTAGAATCTAGAAAAATGGTACAGATGAACCTATTTGCAAGGCAGGAAAGAGACGTAGACTCTGAGAACAGATGTATGGATGCAGTGGGTAGATACGAAGGGGGAAGTAGAATGAATTGGGAGATTAGGATTGACAAATGTACACTTCCATGTATAAAACAGGTAGATAGTGGGAACCTGCTGTAAAGCACAGAAAGTTCAGCTCACTTCTCTGTGATGACCTAGAGGGATGTGATTGGGGTGGGATGGGAGGGAGATCCAAGAGGGAGGGGATATATGTATACATATTATATAGCTGATTCATTTCATTGTACAGCAGAAACTAACATGACATTGGAAAGCAACTATACACAAATAAGACAATATTATTTCTCATTGTCTTAAATATGACTTAATTTTATATAAAGGATACACCCACTCCCAAATTATAGCATTGTGTATGGATGGAGTGGAGTTATGGAAGAGGAGCAATTCTACATCAGTAGAATTTTTGGTGAGTAGAGTTTCAGAAACTCTAAGTCTATTGAGAGCTAGGAAAAATTTCCTACCACTTACCAATGGAAACTGAGTAGAACTCTTCTTAAGGGTAAGCTGAGTCAGATTTTCCATAAGTGATAGCTTCTCTCATTTTCTAACTTGAATATGTCATGTTTTTCATGAATTTTTTGTTGTACACTAATAATCATGAGACATTCCTTTATCCAATATTCCACCAAGTCTCTCTGATGCTTGTTCAGACCATTCTTAGTAATTGACTATTTCATGCTTTATGATTGGGATGACATGGCTAAATCTGGAAGCTTTTCTTTTCCCCATTTGTATCATAGATCCCTATTGAATTTCTCTTTTACTGTTTTGCTTTGAAACAAAATTTAAAATAGTATTTCACAAATGGGCCAAGAAAAAAAAGAAATTATTCCTCATCCTTTGGGTGTAAAAGCAGAGTAATAATCTGATACTAAGAGTCTTTACAATAGTGTCTAGCCTGAAAGTATTTCAGAAACACAAGTGTTAGAAGAGAGAGAAACATATGTCTCAGCAAGCAGGAGGCGGCACAAGAAAAGGATCTCTATAATGACTTGTCTTCATTGCTGGAAGCTTGAAATGCTGCACAAGCACAGCCTTAAAATAACCACAACAGACAGCAGAGTGTGACTTGATGATCAAATAATACATTTCAAAGAAGAAAATTAAGCTACAGGTGTTGTATGGTAAAGCATGAAATGGAACCCTGAACTATGGAGCAGAACTCAGTAATTTTAGCACTTCTCCAAGATATAAAGATCTCTGGATTGAAATAAAATCCTTTCAAGAAGATAAACATTATATCTTTAAAACATGTTTTTTTAATATGTATTCTGTCTATTATGGTAGAAATTATTTCTAGTTGGTGGAGGCTTCCCGGATGGCTCAGCAGGTAAAGAATCCACAGGAGACACAGGTTTGATCCCTGGGTCGAGAAAAATCCCCTGGAGGAGGAAAATGACAACCTATTGCAGTATTCTTGCCTGAAAAAATCCCATGGACAGAGGACCCTGGTGGGCTACAGTCTAAAGGCTCCCAAAGAGTCAGACGTGACAGTGATTATGCACACATTAAAAAATGGATACTCATTAATTCAGTCAGGTTGAAGGCTGAGTGCTAAAGAACTGATACTTTTGATTTGTGGTGCTAGAGAAGACTCTTGAGAGTCCCTTTGACTACAAGGAGATCAAACCAGTCAATCCTAAAGGATAATAACCCTGAATAGTCATTGGAAGAACTGATGCTAAAACTGAAGGTTCAATACTTTGGCCATCTGATGTGAAGAGCTGACTTATTGGAAAAGACCTTGATGCTGAGAAAGACTGAGGGCATGAAGAGAAGGGGTTGACAGAGGATGAGATGTTTACATATCATCACCAACTCAGTGGGCATGAATTTGAGCAAACTTCTAGAGATTGTGGAGGGCAGAGGAGGAGGTGGTGAAGGGCCGTGCTGCAGTCTATGTGATCACAGAGTTGGATATGACTTAGTGACTAAACAACAACAACATTAATTCAGTTATGCCTCAAGCGAGGCACAACAGATGCAAAGACATCTCAAAGTTCATAGTCCAGAAGTAGACACAAATAGCAACTGTACAATTATGCTACAGGGTGATGAGTTCTGTGATGAAGGAGGCAAAGGATGCTGTGTAAGGAGGGCTAGCTAACAGCCTAGAAGACTCTAAGAGGGAGCTGATACCAAGGCTGAGTGAGACTAATTTTGAAGAATGATTGGGAGGGCCTTCGGGGAAAGGAAGAAGCATGTATAACAGCATGAGAGACTTGGGTCAAATAAGTTATTTTGAGTTGGATACACTGGTATACAAGGTACAAAGACTGGGTAGGTAAACTTAGATAAGTGCCATTGTGAGATTTAGAAAGATCAAATTGATGATAGTGTGGCATGTAGGTTAAAAGGATTACAAGTGGAGACAGAGAGCCAAAAGACTACTATAGTAAGTAGAGTAAAAACAAATAAGTTTCTAAACCAAGGTAATCACAGTTGATATATGCAGATATCAAGATTTCAGAAATATTTTAAAAAGTAGAATCAACTGAAAATCATGACATAAGGAATATGTCAGGATAAAGGAGTAGGAGAAGATGTGGGTCAAAGATGATGTGCAGGTTTCTGATATGAACCATGGGTTTGGTCCTGCCATTTCCTACTCCAGTATTCTTGCCTACAAAATTCCACATGCAAAGGAGCCTGGTGGGCTACCATCCATGGGGCCACAAAAAGTCAGACACGCCTTAGTGACTGAGCACAACTCACCCAGATAGGGTAGTCTGGGAAGAGAAACAAATATGGAGGGAAACTAATGGGCTCAGTTTGAGAAGGGTTCTTTTTACAGTTTTTCTTTTAGGCATCCAAGTGGAAAGTCGCATAGTTGTTGTTTATGAAGCCTAGAGGTCAGGAGGGAAATCTGGGCTCGAAGAAGTATATTTGGGAGTTATTGTCAGAGAAGATGATGGTACCCCACTCCAGTACTCTTGCCTGGAAAACCCCATGGACGGAGAAGCCTGATAGGCTGCAGTCCATGGGATTGTGAAGAGTCAGACACTACTGAGCGACTTCACTTTCCCTTTACACTTTCATGCATTGGAGAAGGAAATGGCAACCCACTCCAGTGTTATTGCCTGGAGAATCCCAGGGACGGGGGAGCCTGGTGGGCTGCCATCTATGGGGTCGCACAGAGTTGGACACGACTGAAGCGACTTAGCAGCAGCAGCAGTATCATCATCATCATCATCATCATCATAATAGCTGATGCTATTATTATCAATATATAATCCAAGAGGATTGGTTTAAGGAACAGATAGAGAAATTGAAAAGAGTGATGGTATAAATTATTATTCAACATAGACTACATTTGAGAATTAAAGGGATTGTGATCCTTGGAAGAAAAGTTATGACCAAACTAGACAGCATATTCTTATTAAAATAAATAAATTTAAATTAAAAAAAAAATCAGAGGCATTGCTTTGGCAACAAAGGTCCATCTAGTCAAATCTATAGTTTTTCCAGTAGTCATGTATGGATGTGAGAGTTGGGCTATAAAGAAAGCTGAGTGCCGATAAATTGATGCTTTTGAACTGTAATGTTGAAGAAGACTCTTGAGAGTCCCTTGGACTGCAAGAAGATCCAACCAGTCCATCCTAAAGGAAATTAGTCCTGAATATTCATTGGAAGGACTGATGCTGAAGCTGAAACTCCAATAATTTGGCCACCTAACGAGAAGAACTGACTCATTTGAAAAGACCCTGATGCTGGGAAAGATTGAGGGCAGGAAGAGAAGGGGAGGACAGAGAATGACACGGTTGGATGGCATTACCGACTTAATGGAGATGCGTTTGGGTGAACTCGGGGAGTTGGTGATGGACAGGGAAGCCTGGCGTGCTGCAGTCCATGGGGTCGCTAAGTGTCGGACACGACTGAGCGACTGAACTGAACGGATGGTTGAGTGCATGTGTCAAGTTGGCTGATGCCTAGTGTTTTGGATAAACATTCTGGATGTGTCTATGAAGATATTTCTAGATGAAATTAGCATTTGAATCACTAGAGTGAGTAAAGGATATTGTTCTCACCAGGGGCATCATACAATCTATTGAAGGCCTGAGTGCAACAAAAAAGCAGAGGAAAAAGAATTTGCTCTTTCCCAGGTGGTGCTAGTGGTAAAGAACCCACTTGCCAATGCAGGTAAGAGATGCAGGTTCAGTCTCTAAACCGGGAAGATTCTCTGGAGGAGAGCATGGCAATTCACTCCAGTATTCTTGCCTGGAGAATCCCATGGACAGTGGAGCCTGGAGGGCTATAGTTCATAGGGTCACAAAGAGTCAACACAATTGAAGCAACTTAGCATTTAGGATGCACACTCCCTGACTACTTGAGCTGCAACATCAGCCTCTCTGGCTTTCAGACTGGGACTTACAACATTGGCATTCTTGGTTCACAACTCTTCAGACTTGGATTGTAATTTGCATCATTAGTTCTCCTGGTTCTCAGGACCCTGGATTTGGACTGAAACTATACCACCAGCTTTCTTCAGTCTCCACATTACAGATTACAGATCTTTTCAGCCTCTATAATCATATGAACTAAGTCCTTATAATAATACATTCTTTCTCTATCTCTATCATCTATCTATCTATCTGTCTATTTATCACATATCTGGGGCTTTCCAGGTGGCACAGTTGGTAAAGAATTTGCCTGCCAATGCAGGAGATCCAAGAGATACAGTTTCAATCCTTGGGTCAGAAAGATTCCCTGGAGAAAGGAATGGCTACCCACTCCAGTATTCTTGTCTCAAAAACTCCATAGACAGAGGAGCCTGGTGGGCTACAGTCCATGGGGTCACAAAAAATCAGACACTATTCAGCATGCGTGCACATCTATCTATCTACACAATCTTTTGGTTCTGTTTCTCTGTAAAAAAACTAATATGGGGATTGTTAACTAATAATTACAATAAGAAAAACAAACTAGAAGTTTTCAAGGCAAACCAGGATGCATGATCACCCTCCATTTGGAATAATTATTTCTATGAAGTGATGGGAGTAGAGGCTGCAGAAGGCGAGAGTTAAGAAGTGAGGTGAATGACAGGAAATTAAATTACTTGTGTACAGACTAGTTTTTCTTTTTGCACTAGCTTGTATTTAAATGGGAGAGACTGGATGGGAGCTAGCAGTGAGTAGAAGGTTAAAGGAGAGTGTTTTGCATGGTAGAGGCTTGAGCCATCTTATAAACAAGAGAGGAAATGTTAGTGGAGAAAGAGAGAAGTCAGAGGACTTGCCATAAGAGAGAAGAAATGACTGAGCAACTGCTGTATGGAAGCTGGAGGGGATGGCAGGATTAACTTCAGAAAAGAAGATAATCTCTTTTCTAGAGAAATAGGAGAAAGAAAAATAGATAGAAAGCAAATATAGCAAAGTGAGTAGGTAGGTGCATGTGAAGTTGGACAAATTTTCACCTGATTGTGTTTTCTGTGTAGAATTTGAGAGGAGGCCTTGTCTGAGAGTGAAAGGTGAAATTATGGGATAGGGGACTTGTGCAAAGCTGGTAAACTTATAATAGTTATGCTGTATCGTAAGATACAAGCTGATAAGAAACACACTACTGGGGCTTCCCTGGTGGTCCAGAGGTTAAAAATCCACCTGCCAGTGCAAGGGACATGGGTTAGATTCCTGATCCAGGAAGATTCCACATGCTGCCGGGCAACTAAGCCCATGAGCTGCAACTACTGAAGTCCGTGCTCTACAACAAGAGAAGCCAATCACCACAATGAGAAGCTGGCACACCACAATTAAGAGCAGCCCTACTGGCCACACTAGAGAAAAAGCTCACTGTCAATAAATTAATTAGAAAAAATAAAGCAGTCCATCACATTTAAAAAAATACACTATAGGATTTTTAGACAGTATTAAGGGCCAATTGGACACTATTAACTTACAGTGACGCAGATCTACACAGTTTTATATTTCATTCTCCCATCCCCATCCATTTTAGGTAGAGAGGACTGTGGCATTGGCCAGATTGAGGGGGGCAGATGCAGCAGAAGGAAGCAAAGAATCAAGACACAAAGGAGTGACTCAAATGCTGGATTATCGCTCATGTGGGAAAAGGGAACTGGAAGAGGCTGATTAATGGGCAAGATGGAATAGTCAATAAATTTCAAATCTAATTATGGACTAGAAACAAAGATGTTAATAGTTCAAATAAGAAAGCAAAAAAAAATAAATGGGAAACTGTGCTTAGAGAGTGGACATAGAACTTTCAGATTTCAGAGGTGTGTTAGCTCTGGGTGGTGCATGGTAGGCGGGGTGAGTGTCTGCAGCAGAGAGGAGACACTGTCCAACTGATGTTTCCACATGGATGTGCAAAGCACTAATTATTATGATAGAACTTAGAGCAGAGAGGGGAGCTTTAAACCAAACACGAAATTAGATGACTGAAGTGGACAAAAATATGGTGGGCATGATATAGCCAGATATATTTTTACAAGAATTTAGAGAAGCAAAGGTTTGGTGTCGCCAACAAGGACCTACTGTATAGCACAGGGAACTCTGCTTAGAGTTATGTGGCAGCCTGGATGGGAAGGGAGTTTGGGGGAGAATGGATGCACATATATGTATGTCTGAGTCACTTTGCTGTCCATCTGAAGCTATCGCTACATTGTTAATCTTCTATGCTGCTGTTCAGTTGCTAAGTCATGTTCAACTCCATGGACTGCAGCATGCCAGTCTTTCCTGTCCTTCAGTACCTCCCAGAGCTTGCTCAAACTCATGTCCATTGAGTCGGTGATGCCACCCAACCATCTCATCCTCTGTCTCCCCCATCTCCTCTTGCCTTATATCCCAATTAAAAAAAAAAAAAAACAAAAACTTAAAATTAAGAGAAAAGAAAAGAGCACCAGCTTGGACATAACCATATGGAAGGAAAAAGTGTAACTGAGAGGTCTGTCTGCATTTGGGGAGGTGGGCAGAGATGATGAGGAGTTCATCTCTCTCAACGTCTACCATTTTCTCTTCTTCGTTCATGGTGAACTTGACAGCATTTGACATATATGTGCAGAATGTGGAGTGTGAGCTCCAAGAGAGCAGAAGGTCAGGGTGCCACAGATGTTTGTGCAAGGAAGGAATGAGTGAATGCTGGGAGCTGGACAATATAAAGCAACTAAGTTGGGATCCTACTGGGCAATCTTGGGTGAGTTGTTTAACTTCTTTAGATTTCAATTTCCTCATCTATAAATTATAACTTATTTTAGGGCTTCCCAGGTGGCACAATGGTTAAAAAATCTGCCTGCTAATTCAGGAGACACAAGAGGCGTGGGTTTGACCCCTGGATCTGGAAGATCCCTGGAGTAAGAAATGGTTACCTACTCCAATATTCTTGCCTGGAAAATTCCATGGACAGAGGAGCCTGGCGAGCTACAGTCCATGGGGTTGCAAAGAGTCGGACTCTACTGAGCACTGCACTGGAATAACCCAGTAATAACCCAACTAGTAACTTTGCTTCAGAGTTTTCAGAAGCACCTGGCACCTAGTTAGCACTCGATAAATGGCAACCATTGCTGCCATTATTACTTTTAACAGCTTCATTTGTTGGGAAAAAAGATAGCATGACAATAGTTTGAAGCTAGAGCTCTGATTAAAAATTAGGCTTCTAAGGGGGAGTTCCCTGGTGGTCTTGTGGTTAAGAATCTGCCTTCTAATTCAGGGGACATGGGTTGGGGCGTTAAGATCTCACACACTGTAGGACAACTAAGCCCATGTGCCACAACTAGAGAAGTCAGCACTGCAATGAACACCAGCACAGCTAAAAAATTAAAAATAAAAAAAAATTAAAAATTAGGTTTCTAAGCAAAATATTGGTAGGAAATCCTGGAAGAGGTGTGCCAGGTTTAAGATGAGTTAAACCATTAGAAGGGCTTCCCTGGTGGCTCAGATAGTAAAGAATCTGCCTGCAATGCAGGAGGCCCGGGTTTGATTCCTGGGTTGGGAAGATCCCCTGGAGAAAGGAATGGCAACCCACTCTAGTATTCTTGCCTGGACAGAGGCTTCCATGGACAGAGGAGCCTGATGGGCTACAGTCCATGGAAAGAGAGAATGCCTTCCTTGTATTTTAATAACAACTATGAAATTCCTATCCAGTTACTCTGAACAAGCACTTTTTGGGATACCAACTTCCTGGGTAAAGCATGGATTCTCTGGGCAGAATGACAAGGATGCTTTTTAACTCAGGGAATAGTGTAGGACTATCTCTTGTTTCAAATTTACTCTTACCATGCAAGATGGCAAAAATTTGAATGAGGGTATGACTGTGGTTTCTAGTTAGTCTGTGCCTTTCCTAGATTTCCTTTGATTTTGTAAACTCTTGAGTTCCAATGATAACCACTGTCTATAGTATTCACTTTTCCCTGAAATCCTGAGTAATGAAAAAAAGTCTGCATGAAATTATTTTAAGTTATATAATTCATATTATACATGGGCATGTGGAGAATTGGGGTGTGATCTCTATCAGCAAACACAACTGTCTTACCCAAAACTGACATTTTATTTCTTTCCTGGATTTGATTGAGACCTTGTGTCTTAGTTGCATCTTGGCTTTCTTGACTCTATACTTTGACTCTTATTCCTTCTCTATCAGTTCTGGAAACATCTTTGCTGGGGATAAGTAGCTCCTTCCTTCTCCAAAACTCACTCTAATATCCTTAGAATGTACATGACTCATGGGGAAGCCAGGAAAATGAATTCCAACTCTTTTACACTGATTCTGGCACAGCCCACAGTTTTCTCATGCTGTAATAATGCTTTTGCTTTCTTGCTTTAAAAGTCCACAGGCTGCAAAATAGCCATTATCCATCTCAACAACTTTCCATGCAAGTCACCAGTACACCACCCTGATTTTTCCAAATAGCAGAGGGGAATGTTTCCTTTCAATGTAGGAAACCACTTTGGTGTCACTAGTTCTCTCATTTCTCCTCCAGTTCACAGCGAACTTTGGACCCTTCTCAAGATTTTGCTCCAATGCAAAGAATGGAGTCCAATATTCCTGTGACTCCTCCTTTGGTTGTGGCATTTTTCAAGTATTCGGCATGAATATTTTAAATTAAAACATGAGACTTTTTTTTCAACAGAGCCAAAACCATGAGATTTTCTTTTTTTTCAACAGTCAAAGCCATGAATCTCTGATGTTGGCTTTTTTGTGTCGGCATGTACCACTGGATACGAAGCTCTTCTAAAAGCCCAGAGAGTGCAGGGGTCTTGACATGATGAGGTGACTCTGTTGCTATGGTGATTCTGTAGCTAAGCAAGTGATCACTGGTTGGTTTACCCAGCAGGAGTTTTAGCAAAAATTACTTTGATGAGTGTCAAACAAAACTCTTATTTTTGTCACTCCTGGAAACTGTAGTAAAGATGAATCAATAAATACATTTTCCTTAATCAATGGTGAAGAGCGTAAGGGAGAAAATTTTAAGGAGGGTCTTCAGTGAGGGTAATTATTGGAACTCAACTGAAATAAATGCTGATATTGTTTTAAGGTTAAAGACTAGAAAGACTGAAGTTAAACTTGTCTTGTTTCTCCTATGTTATGTGCTAAGAAGAGAGGTTTGGGAAAGCTGAATCCCTTTATACACAGATTGAACTATATGATCATGAATTTCTGTAGGACTAATTAGCTTTAATCCAATAAGAAATCACTTGATAAAGTAAGAATATAATGCCCAAGACAACCGAGAATCTGAAAAATTTTTTCCTGCTATGTTATAGATCTAAAGAGTACTACAACATTGAACAGAATGAGATGAGCATTTTATCTGTTTTTATTTCTGCTGCTCAATTTGTTACTTAGTATCCTCACCATCCTAAATGCTAAATAATCTGTGAGGGAATCAGGACCTAAATCAGGCTTATACAACTGTACTTGAAACTGCTAAACTTGTTTGGACATAGATGCAATCTAGCATGATAGGGTCTTAAAATTTTTTTCTTATTGATTGAAATATAAATTCATACAAACACATACAGACACACATATATTCCTAAACTGATGATTGATCAGTATTTAGGTGTATCAACATATGTGTATCAACACACACATAATATCTTGTGTATATTACCTCTTCAAAAATGTCTAATGAATGAAAGAAAAAAAAATAAGCATATAGCTTTTAGGATTTGGGGGCACTGTTTTACCTGAAAACCTCATGTGAATTTTGCATTTTATGATATATTCATGTCTGTCTTAGAATTATAAGTGTTATGTCTTATGATAACTGTTAAAGAGGAATAAAATATAGCTAATTTTCTTCCTCAAATCTTTGAGTAAGATGGATTTTCCAGAAAGATGTGTTCAGTTTTTAGACTACACTTTGGGGTACCACTGGGCACACCAGCTGCTGCTGCTAAGTCGCTTCAGTCGTGTCCGACTCTGTGCGACCCCATAGACGGAAGCCCACCAGCCTGTCCCGTCTCCGGGATTCTCCAGACAAGAACACTGGAGTGGGTTGCCATTTCCTTCTCCAATGCATGAAAGTGGAAAGTGAAAGTGAAGTTGCTCAGTTGTGTCTGACTCTTAGCGACCCCATGGACTGCAGCCTAGCAGGCTCCTCCATCCATGGGATTTTCCAGGCAAGAGTACTGGAGTGGGGTGCCATTGCCTTCTCCGGGGCACACCAGAGTGTTGCCTAATTCAGTGGTTATAGAAACACTAGGTAACCTTTTTGAAAATGCCATTGCTGGGCCTCACTGAAGCCCAGTTAAATCTGAGTATCTAGGAAAGATTTTTCTAATCTCACCAGATGAAGCTGGTGTGCACCCAGGGATGAGAATCCCTGCTGTACCTGGAGACTTAGCCCATTTGAGAAACATGGATGAGGTTATATTAGCTACCATCTACCTGTCTTCAGGTCACACTTCTCTTTGAAATTGTTTCCTTCATCACTGGAACCTTAGGACAGCTGTAAACACAATGGCAAACTGATTGTAGGGAAGTGGGAACCTAGTCATGAACCCAGGCCTTGTGTATGGCCCCCTGAAGATTCTGACAATCAGCCTTTAAGCTATTTATTCGAGAGAGAAACAGAACTACTACCTCTTAACACTTAGGGCTCTAATTTTTCTTTTCTGAAGGAACTTCCTATTCCAAAGACAAATTTTAATTTGACCAAATCCAAATTGGTGATTCCTAGAAGTCTTTAATAATTATCATTTTATCAGTTTGACTTTTAAAACCCCACCAAATTCTCTGACAATATTTTCAGTATTTGCTGAAGGATAACATCCCCCTTGCCTTAATCACGAGCCAGATTACTCGTAAACCTGGACCATATGCCACTGCAATTTGCTGATGGGCCCAAGCTGTTTTGGTAGATAAAAAATCCAAGGGGATTAAATGGCTCAGTCCTCACTGTGAACAGAGCAATGGCTGTGGGGCAGCTCCATACTCTCCTTCATTCGCTTCTATGTCCATTGCCTGTAGTTGCTGCATTTAGAACATTTGTAACTCAAAACCCAGAGATCACATGAATGTCCACAAAAATGTATTTCACCAAATAAGGTCTTTCTTTAGACACTTAGACAGAAACCAAGTTTCAGAGACATATAGATCATGTAGGGGAAGGAATAGAGGTCATAATGTACCAAGGTAGGAAATACTTTCCCCATTTTGGCTTTAGGATGGCCCTGGAGGGAAAAACATTCCTAAATTGATGAGAGACATGAATTGTGTCTTTCTCCTTCACTTGGCTCCTGTGTCCTGTCCAGCACAGTTAATGGTGTAATTCTCTGTCATCAGTGTTTGAATGACTATGGTTTTTCTGTTTATAATAAAATGAAACTCTATGACTCTTGACTTGAAATCAGAATCAGATGGTTGATTAAATTATTAAAATTAAAAATGACCTTTGGGAAAACATAATTTTCTGGAAGATACTTTCCCATTTTCTGTTTCTATTGCAAGTGAAATTTTCCCCAAATAAGTATGTCAAGATGACTTATATCTTGTGTCATGAGATCCATTTTCTTGATAGAAGCCACTTGTTTTAAATATGGTGTCTTTAAAGATAAAGCAATAAAGTATATTGATTTGAAGTATACTAATTACTCATATACCTAAGAATGCTTTACACAAATATAAAACAGTAGGAAAATGCTAGTTATTCAGATTTCTGTGTTATCATTAAATAACATACATACTGAACAGTTAGTTATGTGTGGACTTTGGAGGGTAGGATACTGGAAGTTTAGAATTGGAGATGGTGTAGAACTCATTCAAAGCAATGGAGGAATTTTCTGCATTTTCCTCTGTTCAATTTAAGAATCTTCTCTAAATATCCCTGAAAAATCTTATTTGAACACTCCTTATGGAGGAGGGCTTCCCTGGGGGCTCAGATGGTAAAGAATCTGCCTGCAATACAGGAGACCTGGGTTCAATCCCTGGGTTGGGAAGATCCTCTGGAGGAGGGCAAGGTAACCCACTCCAGTATTTTTGCCTGGAGAATCCCATGGGCAGAGGAGCCTGTAAGGCTACCATCCACAGGGATGCAAAGAGTCACTTAACGACTGAAATGAGTAAGAGAGACTTCTTTTTATTTAATTTGAATTTTACACACTATAGCTGTTTTTAATAGTTCTGCCTTTGAGAGCTCAGCAGAATAGTATTAATTTTGTCTTTCTCCATGACTACCCTTCAAATACTTGTCTGACAGACACACTCTATTCTCAGGAATGTGACTGTCATGATGCCAAACTTTATAGAAACATTTGCCTTTCACTAATGACCCCCCTTCCTAAATACAGGGAGTGATATTCCAACAGCGTTATCCAGTATTACAACCAGCCAATATCAAGAAACGTGTTCAACATGAATCACCCACATATTGACTAAGTGTCTTTTCTTGGAAATCAGAAAGGGATCATGCTCTCCTTACTTTCTTTTTTGTCTAACATTAAAGTACAGCTTATTTAAACGATCTTGCATCACAATATACAAAGTGACTCCCATCCCTTTCATATTCCTTGTGGTGAGTTCTTTCTTTCTTAATCACACATAAATGAAATAAATAATTACTTCAGTAACTTCTTCCATTGTCTCAATCAAGTTTCTTTTAGTTGACAATGACACAAACCTAACTCCAATTCCCATTAGAAACAAAGGAATTATTACCATTACTGTTATTACTGCACAAGCAGGATTCAGGTTTCCAGCCATGTAACCAAGACTTCCTTTCTCTTGACATCTTGCCATCTGGGGGAAAATGCATTGGGTTTTTCTTTACTCTCACATCACCGCCACACTTAGAACACTTCTGACCCCGGATGTGTGGGTTTATTTCCGCAGTGACCAATTCTTCAACATCAGTTGGGTGTCCTACAATTCAGTTCAGTTCTGACATTATCTACCTGGAGTTAGTGTTAGATCACACTTGTCAGTGGTTCAGTCCCACAAGACTGCCCCCATTTCAGAGGCCAATCACAAATCCCAGGTTGTCAGCTGTATTTCTGACTGACTGACTTCTTCGAGTTCTATCCTAAAAATGCCTTTGGCACCCGTCCCCCCATGGCAGCCCCAGTGACACCAGATGTCAAATGTTTCCTGAAGGACATGGCAGCTGCAGAGTCAGGTCATGTTGTAAGGGGAAAATTAACAACAACAAAAGAGGTTAATGTTCATGTTAAAAAGATTTGGGTTATAGAATATGTGTATATCAATATATAAATTTCACTTTGACTAGTGTACTTTTTTAAACTCTTGCCACAGATTTCTCATATTTGAGATTTTAAGATAGCTTTATTATCCTTGAATGTTATATATCAGAAATAATGTTTTATAAATCCAATAGAGAAAAAAAAATGATGATTTACACAACCATCTTCTTGGGTTTGATCATTTGCTACAACAATTCACAAAGCTCAAGGGATCATTTACTTCAAGATGCTGGGTTTTTGTACAACAAAGGATATGATCAAAAGGATAAAGATAAACAAC
This sequence comes from Bubalus bubalis, assembly GCF_019923935.1. NCBI lineage: Eukaryota > Metazoa > Chordata > Mammalia > Artiodactyla > Bovidae > Bubalus > Bubalus bubalis. The sequence continues at coordinate 22,987,569 of NC_059163.1, forward strand.
CAGATGAAGAGGTGCACAGCGTGAGGGCCAGAAAGGACACAAACACAGACTCTTTTATCCCCGTGGAGCTGGGATGCACTGGCCTCCTGGAATGTGGATGTGTTCACCAATCATACTTTAGAAAATTTTACAGCAACTTTATTATGTAGACATAATTGATTATTAACTCATTTTCTAGTCCCTTTCCCTCTCTGAAGAATGGGGGAATGGAGCTGAAAGTTCCAAACTTCTTGGTCTTTCTGGTGACCATCCTCCATCCAGGAGCCCACCAACAGTCCCCCCATTAAAATAAGAGATGCTCTTATGACTTGGGAAATTACAAGGGTTTTAGGAGTTCTGTGTGAGGTCTGTGTGCCGGCTCAGTCACTCAGTCGTGTCCCACTCTTGGCGATCCTTTGGATTGTAGCCTGCAAGGTTCCTCTGTCCATGGGATTTTGCAGGCAAGAATACTGGAGCAGGTTGCCATTTCCTCCTCATGAAAAGTCAAAGGCTAAATATTAGCAGGAACAAGAGGCAGAGACCAAAACATATATCGTCATACAGCGGGAGAGCGTGAAAACAGCAACCATCTTCCGAAGTCTCTGTGGAGGATTACAGTGGACTTTTAGATGTGTGTTTAACTGGAAGCCTCACTCCTTGGGCTGCAGCTGTGAAGATAATCTTGATAGACCTCTTTCTCAGGAATACTGGGCATTTCAGCTGGCTGCTTTTGCACTTGACGCCAGGGTATAGCTACAGTGAGTCCTCATGAGCTGTTTAAGAGCAGGTTCTCAGTTCAGGACAACCTTATGGGTCTTGTAGACACAGCCTCATTGGCTTTCAAAAGTTAGATGGCTTGGGAGTCCCCTCTCAGGATCTGATCTTAAAAGCTGAGCTACCAGACTTGGGGTGCAAACCCTTAGTTCCTCAGGAGAAGCTCGGGGTTGTAAGTTACCTCCTGACTGTGGGTTGCTGTGCTGGGGGTGTTATGATGAGACTATGTCTCAGTCTCTTCTATATACTTTGATGTGGGTTTTTTTTTCATGTTCATCCAATGTGTGGGAGTTGCTCAGGTAGTCTGGGGGTTTCTCTCATATGTGGCTGTAGATTTGGTATGCCTATCAGAGGAGTTGAGTTCAAGATCCCTCTATGTGATATTTGGTATTGTGAAAGGTGGAAAAATACTCTTTCTGAAATTACTATGATTTTACTCTACTGAACTCCATCCATGAAATAGCCTTAAAAAGTGAAGGCAGGACTTCCCTGGTGGTCCAGTAGTTAAGAATCCACCTGACAATGCAAGGAATATGGGCTTGATCCCTGGTCCAGGAAGATCCCACGTGCTGCAGGGCAACATAGCTCATGTGCCACAACCACTGAAGCTGATGAGCCCTAGAGCCCGTGCTCCACAGCAAGAGAAGCCACTGCAGTGAGAAGCCCAAGCACAGCAGCTAGAGAGTATCCCTGCTCACTGTAAACAGGGAAAGCTTGAGTGCACTAAAGAAGACCCCACACAACCAAATTAAATTAAATAAGTAACTTAAGTGAATACACGTCTGAAAGTTTTTGTTGTTGTTGTTCTAGGATTATGTCATTAAACCCACACAAAAGATCTCTGTCATGTGGAAAAGATGTAAGGTGGATTTATTTACAGTGATTAGAAAACAAAACAGAATTTATGATGAGGGCTCTAGGTTAGGAGAAATGTCTCAAAGGTGTTAAACAGATTCCAAGGTCCTTTTCTGTACAAAGAAAGCTTCAGTTCAGTTCAGTCGCTCAGTCATGTCTGACTCTTTGCGACCCCATGAATCGCAGCACTCCAGGCCTCCCTGTCCATCACCAACTCGCGGAGTTCACCCAGACTCACGTCCATCGAGTCAGTGATGCCATCCAGCCATCTCATCCTCTGTTGTCCCCTTCTCTTCCTGCCCCGAATCCCTCCCAGCATCAGTCTTTTCCAATGAGTCAGCTCTTCGCATGAGGTGGCAAAAGTACTGGAGTTTCAGCTTTAGCATCATTCCTTCCAAAGAAATCCCAGGGCTGATCTCCTTCAGAATGGACTGGTTGGATCTCCTTGCAGTCCAAGGGACTCTCAAGAGTCTTCTCCAACACCACAGTTCAAAAGCATCAATTCTTTGGTGCTCAGCCTTCTTCACAGTCCAACTCTCACATCCATACCAAACTCTATAAAGAGGTATTTATCTAGTTTTGATAGTTAAATTACCATTTAAAAATTCTTAAAATCTTCAAACATCTGAAGTAACTCTTATAAACAGAGTACAAGATGTGGGAAGTGTGAAATCAACAATGTTTTCACTCATTAGAGATGACCTTATATAGTATTACCACTTCTGAGTTATCAGGACATCTGTAACTTGTGAAAATGATTCTCCTATCTCATTCCTAAATATTATGTATTTTCTCTTTATTTTTGAAAACATGTAAATATGCAAATGCACATATTGAGGGATACATTTTTCACATTTACTTAGTTACACCAAGGTGTTAAAATAGGAGTTAAAAAATCCGTTTGTTAAGACATTCCAGTGAAGGCATCACTAAACATGCCACCAAAATTATGTATGTCCTGGCTCCTTCATGGAAAAGGTCATTTTTACCTTTCCAGAAGCATAACAAACTGGCACATTGGGAAATAGATAAACATCAATAAGGTCAAGTACATTTTTCACTTGTGTACTGAAGGTACAGTAAAAAGTGAGCATAAATTAAACAAAAAATTTAAAAAGGAAAAAATGGGGAATGGAAGCTCAAAAGCGTTAAGCAGATAAAGAAATGGAAATCTGTTTCTGTACAACCACTTCAAGAAGATGAGAGGCACTGTTTTCAAGAGGCAGGTTGGAAAGTCCAGGCTGACTTAAGGTGTGATTATGCCGGTTGGCATCTGTATTGTGTGCATCACACTTGCTGCCTCACACCTTCCTGGGCCACTTTTAACGGCATCCTTTGCTGCAGCGACCAGTGGTGTACAGCCCTCACATGAGACAGGACTTGGTCTCAGCTGTACCTCTATATCCATGTCTCCGTGGAGTAGGGTGAAGTGGAAATGATGCAAGCTGATGCCACATTCTATGGGGAAAACAGAGCAAGAGAGCACAAAAGGGTGCCAGTGTGTGGAGCAGGATGGTTTGCAATGTTTAGTAAAAGAGCCTATGAAGATGTCACTGGGAAGATGATATAACAACAAAGACGTGAAGGGAGTGAGAGAGTGAGTCTCTCTGGGAAAAGGGCTTTGTGGGAAAGGGAAACAGAGTTCTGAAGCTCTGAGGCCACAGCATGGCTGGAAGTTTCCTGAAGAACTCAGGAAGCCAGCATTCCTGGAAGACAGTGAGCCAGAGAGGCAGGGAAGCAGGAGCTGAGGTGGGAGGTGATGATGTCGGGACATCAGGAGCCTCCTGGGTCACTCCAAAGATGATGGCTTGTACTCTGATAGGATAGGAACTTCATGGAAGATTTTGAGACAGGAACCTACATGTCATGGCTGGTGTTGAGACTAGACTGGAGACTGTGGGGGTGAATGTGGGAGCATAGACTTTTTTTTAGGAAACTATTGGAATCATTCAGTTGAGAGACCAGAGCAGCTTTGCAAAAGTTGGGAGCAATAGATGTGGGAAGATGAGGTGAGATTCTGGATATATTTGGAAGGTAGAACCAGTAGAATTTTCTAACAGGGAGGATGTGAAGCATGAGGAGAAAAATGAAATAATTTCAAGGTTTAATTGAGATTCAGGAGGAAGAAGTCACTATTAACTGAAACTGGGAAGACTTTGACTTGGTGAGTGTGTTTGGGATCAATTAGGGGGTACAATAAGCATGACATAGTGATTAGACATCAAAATGGAAATATAAATTAAACAGTAGGCTGCATATATGTGTCTAGAATTCAGGAGAGTGCCTGGGATGAGCTGTGAATTGGGGAGTTATCATCATTTAGATCAGTGATCCCCAACACCTTCAGCAGCAGAGACTGATTTCATGGAAAACATTTTTTTCATGGACCTGGGGAGGGGGATGGCTTGGGGATGATTCAAGCACATTACATTTATTTCTATTATTATTACAACGACTTCACCTCAGATCATTAGGCATTACATCTCAGAGGTTGGAGATCCCCTAATCTAGATAGTATTTAAAGCCATAAAACTGGATGAATCCAGGAGGTAGGGTGTGCAGGAGAAAAGAGAAGAGACCTATGGATTGAGCTGTGGTCACTCCAATGTGTAGAAGTATGGTGAGCTAAGGAGAAGCTTGCAAAGGACCAGAGGAGGTGTGGACATTGAGGTAGAGGGTAACAACTTCTAAAGAGTAGACCAGAGTGGAGTCATGGCTATAAGAGTACTGTGAGGTCAAGAGAAGGATTCTTTTGTTACTATTGGAGAGATGCTAGCATGTGTATAAATGGGTTAGAAACTATTTGGTAGAAGGGGAAAATTGGTGATGCAAGAGAAAGGAAAGAATTGCTAGAGCTATGGCCTCAACCAAGCAAGAGGGTCATGTGGTTTTATGTACAGAGGACCTTAAACAGGAACACAGGTTGTGCAAAATGACAGCATAACAGGAAGCAAGCAAGAAAGGATACATGGGCACAGATGCCAAGAGGTAGTTAGGTGCAGTGATTCAAGCTTTCAAGCTTGTGAGAGTTGTTTTTTTCATCATTGCTATTGTCCTGTTAAATAGGAAGCGAGGTCAACAGTTGGTGATCAGGAGGAAGTACTGGGTGTAGTATGAGAACCCAGGAGGTTTGAAACGGTCCTCTGAAAGTGTGGGAGATGGAAAGGATTAGGGAAACATACTTTGTTTCTGAGCTACATTAGGAACCCATTTGACAGTGGAGCATGTCACAGTCGTGTGCCTTTTCCGGTCATGTTCAGCTGGGCAGAGGAGCAGAACCACAGAGCGCTGAATTTAAGCAGGATGGGGTTTTGCCAATCTAAAATGATAAAATGAGAGAGAGGAGGGCACTGAGTGTATACACAAGGGAGGAATTTCACACTAGTAATGGCATTTTAAATTAAAAACAACTGCAATTTGTGTATTTATTTTTGGCTGCACTAGGTAGTTGTTGCTGCACGCGGACTCTGTCTGGTTGCGGGGTGCAGGCTTATCGTTGCAGTGGCTTCTCCTTTTGCAGAGCACAGGCTCTAGGTGCCTGGGCTTCAGCGGTTGCGGTGCCTGGGTTAGTTGCCGTGCAGCATGTGGGATCTTCCTGACCCAGGAACCAGACTGGTGTCCCCTGCATTGCAAAGTGGATTCCTAGCCACCGGACCACCAAGAAAGGCCTAGCAATGGTTTTATGCTGTAGCTTTTGTTTTCTTTCTCATCAACTTTAACCTTTCTACTAAGGGTATCATCCCTTACTCATTCAACTTTGGGATTTTTGGAGTCCTTTTTGTGTCTTCTTTCCTCTCACTCTCTAAATACAGCCAATCACCAAGCAGCAGCCAGCACATCACTCCCACCCCCACCAATGTCACTGTCACAGAAGATGCATTTAGGAGCTGCTGATGCATAGAAGGCAATGCCAAGAATGCTCAAACTACCGCACAATTGCACTTATCCCACACGCTACTAAAATAATGCTTAATTCTCCAAGCCAGGCTTCAGCAATACATGAACTGTGAACTTCCAGATGTTCAAGCTGGTTTTAGAAAAGGCAGAGGAACCAGAGATCAAATTGCCAACATCCCCTGGATCATGGAAAAAGGAAGAGAGTTCCAGAAAAACATCTATTTCTGCTTTATTGACTATGCCAAAGCCTTTGACTGTGTGGATCACAATAAACTGTGGAAAATTCTTCAAGAGATGGGAATACCAGACCACCTGACCTGCCTCTTGAGAAACCTGTATGCAGGTCAGGAAGCAACAGTTAGAACTGGACATGGAACAGCAGACTGGTTCCAAATAGGAAAAGGAGTATGTCAGGGCTGTATACTGTCACCCTGCTTATTTAACTTCTATGCAGAGTACATCATGAGAAACGCTGGGCTGGAAGAAGCACAAGCTGGAATCCAGATTGCCAGGAGAAATATCAATAACCTCAGATATGCAGATGACACCACCCTTATGGCAGAAAGTGAAGAGGAACTAAAAAGCCTCTTGATGAAAGTGAAAGAAGAGAGTGAAAAAGTTGGCTTAAAGCTCAACATTCAGAAAACTAAGATCATGGCAACTGGTCCCATCACTTCATGGGAAATAGATGGGGAAACAGTGGAAACAGTGTCAGACTTTATTTTTGGGGGCTCCAAAATCACTGCAGATGGTGATTGCAGCCATGAAATTAAAAGATGCTTACTCTTTGGAAGGAAAGTTATGACCAACCTAGATAGCATATTCAAAAGCAGAGACATTACTTTGCCAACAAAGGTCTGTCTAGTCAAGGCTATGGTTTTTCCAGTGGTCATGTATGGATGTGAAAGTTGGACTGTGAAGAAAGCTGAGTGCCAAAGAATTGATGCTTTTGAACTGTGGTGTTGGAGAAGACTCTTGAAAGTCCCTTGGACTGCAAGGAGATCCAACTAGTCCATTCTAAAGGAGATCAGTCCTGGGTGTTCTTTGGAAGGACTGGTGCTAAGGCTGAAACTCCAATACTTTGGCCACCTCATTCGAAGAGTTAACTAATTGGAAAAGACTCTGATGCTGGGAGGGATTGAGGGCAGGAGGAGAAGGGGATGATAGAAGATGAGATGGCTGAATGGCATCACTGAGTCGATGGACATGAGTCTGAGTGAACTCCGGGAGTTGGTGATGGACAGGGAGCCCTGGCGTGCTGCAATTCATGGGGTCACAAAGAGTCAGGCATGACTGAGCAACTGAATTGAACTGAACTGATGCATAGAAGGGACATAACATATGGTGGGGAAAGCAATCTAGTGTCAGAAGATGGAGGGTCTGGAAATCTGAATTAAAGAATACTATTCTTAATTAAATTCTCCATCCCAGAAGAACCAGGAAAACGTGAAGGTCTTGATGTGTAATCACAGAAAGCATTCAGTGGAAGAAAAAGTAATAGGTTGTTGCTGCTGTTCAGTCACTAAGTTGTGTCCAACTCTTTGCGACCCCATGGACTGCAGCACACCAGGCTTCCCTGTCCTTCACTATCTCCGAGTTTGCTCAGACTCATGTCCAGTGACTCAATGATGTCACCCAAACATCTCATCCTCTGTCACCCCCTTCTCCTCTTGCCCTTAATCTTTCCCAGTATCAGGGTCTTTTCCAATGAGTTGCCTCTTGCACTGGGTGGCCAATGTATCGGAGATTCAGCTTCAGCATCAGTTACTTCCAATGAATATTCAGGGTTCATTTCCTCTAGGATTGACTGGTTTCATCTCCTGCTATCCAAGGGACTCTCAAGAGTCTTCTCCAGCACCAAGAAAATAAAACCTGTCACTGTTTCCACTTTTCCCCCATCTTTTTGCCATGAAATGATGGGACTGGATGCCATGATATTCTTTTTTTTTTTTTTTTTTTTGAATGCTGAGTTTTAAGCAAGTGATAGGTAAGAAGTGGATTTATTTAGAGAGAAATATACTCCGTAGACAGAGTGTGGGCCATCTTGGAATGTGAGAGACAGAAATTGTTGGTTTTTATGGGCTGGGTAATTTCATAGGCAAATCAGTGGGAGGATTATTCCAGTTATTTGGGGGAAGGGGAAGGGATTTCCAGGAATTGGTCACCACTCACTTTTTTGGTTGGCCTCAGAATTGTCATGATGCTGGTGAGTCTACGGCCATACCACCCTGAACGCGCCTGATCTCGTCATGGTGCTGGTGAGTGTGTCATTTAATATGTTACAATGAAAATACATTCAGGCACAAGGTCCGCTGGGAGTCAAATATTCTGCCATTTTGAACCTAGTTGATTCTAAGCAGTTTTTGTCATGTCCTATGGACATATCCGGAGAAGGCAATGGCAACCCACTCCAGTACTCTTGCCTGGAAAATCCCATGGACAGAGGAGCCTGGTGGGCTGCAGTCCATGGGGTCGCTAAGAGTCTGGCACGACTGAGCGAATTCACTTTCACTTTTCACTTTCATGCATTGGAGAAGGAAATGGCAACCCACTCCAGTGTTCTTGCCTGGAGAATCCCAGGGACGGGGAGCCTGATGGGCTGCCGTCTATAGGGTCTCACAGAGTTGGACACAACTGAAGCGACTTAGCAGCAGCAGAAGCAGCATGGACATATCATTCTTTTAAAGGTTGTGCCCTGCCCACCTCCTTCCTCTTCTAGCTGCACTGTCCTTTCTGACCTAACCTCAGATATCTGAGTTAAAAAGTAACCTGCTCTTGTAAATAACTTTTGTTAGAACACAGTCGCATCCATTTTTTTTTACATGCTGTCTATCAGTTTTTACATTTCATCAGCAACGCTGAATGATTGCAGCAGAAACTGTATGGCCTGTGAAGCCTGAGCTCATTACTATCTGGCCCTTAACAAGGAAAAGTTTGCTAACCTCTAATCTGAAACACAAAGGAGTGTCCTAAGTGGGAGCTTTCAAACTGACCAGTCTTGGCCTTTGTTCTATAACTGAACCTCATAACATGTGATGAGAACCTATAGTATTTATAGAGTCATATCTACTCAAAGATCAAATTCCTCAGTGAGATTAGGGGTTTATCCCTACCCCTCATTTCCCATCTCCAGAGATGCTCCAAAGACAAGACAAAATACATGAACTGCACCCAGATTTAAACATTAATTTTGGGATGTTTGCCAGACCAGATGGTTAGAAAAGCTAAATACCATTGATTTATTTCTTACCCTTTATGAGGCAACATTAGAGACAATGGACCTTATCAGAACAAATGAGAATAAACAACAGAATGCAGATCAGAGGAGAATTAAGAACAAATGCTATTGGATTTTATTATGCTATAATTAATTTGGTATGTAGAAAAGCACTAATAATTAGCAAATTGTAAACTGCACCAACAGAGCTTTACTTCACAGCAGTTGGGCAAGGATGGACTTTTCTGTTTCATGAATGTCATTCCTCCTTGTATAGTATTGTGACCATAATTTCCAGCACCCTGAGAGTGCTCTCCTGAAAAGGCAATTAATCATCCATCAAATGCCTTTTGAGCACTTAGCACGTAGTAGAGGCTGGCAAACAGAGATGAATAAGATCTGATTGCCACCAGCAAAATGTTGCAGAACAATGGTGATTTGCACCCAGAACTGCAACAATTGTCTTGGCATTGTTTTAGGGTTTTTAGATCACAAACCCTTTGAGTTTGTGATCAAAACTGCAAATCCTAATTTTAGGGGGAAAAAATGTGCCAATGCACATTTAAGCAGGATTTTACATGTCATTTCAAGAGATATTTTATTTCCTGAAGGTCATTTATGAAAGTCCATATGGGAGTTTATCCCATGTTTAGAATCCTTGAGGTATATATGGTACAACTGAAAGAGTGAGCTGGTGTGTGTGTATGTGTGTGTGTGCATGTGTGTTTGCATGTGCAAATGTCTTAGTTTCTTTAGGACACTAAGATGGAAAAATATTTTCTAGGTGGGAGGAGCGGCTTATGCCAAAGTAATGAGACATGATAGAGCAGGGGAATTCAGGAAGTCAAGACAGTTTGGTCTGACACGTTCCTAAGGTGGGAGATAAAGCCTTGGGAGAAGAGCTGGAAAAAGACTACAGACTGGATCACACCAGGTTTTGTATATTGTATGGGTAGACCTGTCACTTTTCCTGAAGGATTGTATGTTACTCAGGGGGACACAACTAAGGGACATGCTGTTTATCACAGAACACATAGAGAACATATTTGTTTGCCTCTAGCTGGTTGTTATTGCTGATTTTCTCTCTTCTTGATTTTTTACTGCTTTCTTTCTTAAAAAAAATTAAAGTATATGCCACAAAGGAAGGATCTTGATACATACTATATCATAGAATTTAAACTTTGTGGCAATCTTGCTAGACAAGTTTATCTACTTTAACCACAAGAAAACTGAGATCAGAGAGGTGACTAATGTGATCAAGCCCACACAGCTAAACATGGCAGAACTGGTAACAGGACACCCCCTTTTTTTTTTCTGACTTCAGGTTCTATACTTTTCCCTCTAGGCTTACGACACTGAGACAGGTAAATTTTGTGTTGTAGGATAATTGATCATTTCTAGGCTAATGCAAAATACTCCCTTAGAATAAGTTGATTATTAATTACGCCCATAATTTTTAATTCAGTATTTAACACAGTAATTTTTTGGGGCCAATAATTTTTGAGGAAATAGAACTTATTTCTATTTTTCACTGACCTTTCACTCTTACATACCCTGACTTTGGTTTTTATTTTGGTTCAGGGGAAGTTGGAGGAAGGCTTGTAACTGAACAGGTTGGACAGACTGGTAAAGGCTTGGAAGGGCTAAGACATGGATTACAAAGCCCTGGGAATTCCTCCAAACACAAATTCCAAGCAACGGACAAAATGATTGCACATCATAAAGAGAATTACACATTAAGAAGTTTCTAAAAAATGGTTTTTTTTACCTTCTCCAGGGGTAGCAAAAATATGTAATGACATCCACAAAGCAGAGAGGGCAATGGTGGACAAGGACAGGAGAAGCTCTTGGTATTCAAACAGAGTCCTCTCCAGCATCAAATGTGGGTTGACTCCTGGTAGCTTTGGTTTTGGTTTTTTTGACAGATTATTTCCAGAGGTCTTTCCAGAATTTCAGCCCAATTAACACAGGAACTCCTATTGGGATTTACCAGTCAGTTAAAGATTACAGGTTGTGAGGTGACAGAAAAATAAGGAAATGACAGCGCCTGAGTCCATGTTGGTTGTGGTAAGATTCAGGGAGAGTAGACTTAGACGTGGCACTCTGACATGAGATGAGGGCAGTTCCAGGGTGTTCAAAATCCAACAGAGAAAGAAAAGTGATTGAAGATGTGAAAGGGAGGAGGCTTCCGTAGATTCATCTGGCTTACTCCATAATTGTGCTGAGGGCCTGCTCTGAGGAACCAAAGAGGTTCCTCACTTGGTGAAATAATTTATGATGAGACATTGAATCATAGTCACAAGAGAGCGGGGAGAAACGGTCAAGGGCACCTCCCCGTGTTGCATAAATGACAGGGAAGCAGCCCTGGAACAGAACGTGTTGAGTGCAGTTTGTGGGCCTTCACAGGAAGAACAGCCTTTAACCCCATCAGCCCAGATCGGGTCAGGTCACAGCTCTGTTTATGTGAAAGTTTCTGTGACCTTTCTGGCAGGCTTTCCCCTCAGCTGGATCCCAAGCACAGTCCCATTTCACAGCCTTGCATCATTTTCTCGGAACCAGGCCAGGTAGAGAGGGAACAGCTGGGAAGGGATGATTGTAAAAAGCCCCAAGGATTCTACAGAGGGTCCAGAAATCCCCTTCACTAAGAAAACGTAAGGAGCCTGAGGGCATTTTCATAAAACACAATGACAGTGTGAGAAGAGAGACACAAAATGCAAGCTGATTGGCGTGACCACATTGCAGGGCAAGACATTTGTCAAGAGGCTAAAAGTTTTTTGTATATTTCTTAACATTTGAACACAGACATGTTCACAAAAGCTCAGGAACGGATGATCTTGATTCAACCATAGGACATAAAGTCCCACAGCAAATACATAAACTCTTACTATATTTCATAATTGAAATACATATTTTAAAGACCCTTTCAATTGTTCAATGCCACTGCACACACAATGACTCATTTAAAAAAAGAATGTCACTTTCTAAAATGACTCTTTAGTAGATTGCCAGTGGATCTATCACATGAAATGAAATTATTTTAAGAGGATATCTGTTATTATCATTTATCTTATCGCTCTCAATAGAAAGCCTAAAGCATATCTTGAAGAGATATGATGCCATTTCCACCTGTATTTTGGTTATTTGAATACATTTCATTGCTGTTTCATGACTTATAAGCTGGGTATGATTGTGAAACTTTGAATTGTTGCTGAAACTGTGTAATTGCAGCTACAAAAAAGAGAAATCATAAGAATCTACCTGACACAGTTGTTTGAGAATCAAGTGGAATAATATATGCAGTGCTTAGCAAAAAGCTGGGACATAGAAAGTGCTCAGTAAGTGCTGGCAATAATAATTTTATCATCACATCATTACTCATTTAAATTCAGGTTAGTCAGAGAATACACCAATTTTTAAATGATAAATTTTACATTTGAAGATAGCTTATAACTTCTGATTATTAACTTAATGTAATAACACTATTGCCTAATTTGAAAACGTACAAAAAACCCTCCAAATCAGCTTGGTAAGTAAGTAAGTAAGTAAGTAAGTGAAGTTGCTCAGTCGTGTCCGACTCTTTGTGACCCCATGGACTGTAGCCTACCAGGCTCCTCCCTCCATGGGATTTTCCAGGCAAGAGTACTAGGGAGCCATATATACAGAGAGAGAGGTTCTTTAAATTATTTTTAAATTAAAAAAAATTCAAGTTTAATTTTCAGGCATGATAATGTTTGACTTGTGGCCAATCTAAAAACTTCAATGATTGAAATTTCTTGACAGTTATATTTGCACTAAACATTTGATGTAATCTTTAAATCTAATATGCCAGCATAGAGTCTCTGATGTTTTCAGTACAGTTCCATTCAGTCACTCAGTTGTATCCAACTCTCTGAGACCCCATGGACTGCAGCATGCCAGGCTTCCCTGTCCATTACCAACTCCTGGAGCTTGCTCAAACTCATGTCCATCAAGTCAGTGATGCCATCTAACCATCTCATCCTCTGTTGTCCCCTTCTCTTCCTGCCTTCAATCTTTCCCAGCATTAGGGTCTTTTTCAATGAGTCAGTTCTTTGCATGGCCAAAGTATTGGGGTTTCAGCTTCAGCATCAGTCCTTCCAATGAATATTTGGGACTGATTTTCTTTAGGATGGACTGGTTAGATCTCCTTGCAGTCCAAGGGATTCTCAAGAGTCTTCTCCAACACCACAGTTCAAAAGTATCAATTTTTCAGTGCTCAGCTTTCTTTATTGTCCAACTCTCACATCCATAAGTGACTATTGGAAAAACCATAGCTTTGACTAGCTAGACATTTGTCAGCAAAGTAATGTCTCTGCTTATTAATATATGCTGTCTAGGTTGGTCATAACTTTTCTTCCAAGGAGCAAGTGTCTTTTAATTTCATGGCTGCAGTCACCATCTGCAGTGATTTTGGAGCCCCAAATATTCACTGTTTCCATTGTTTCCCCATCTGTTTGCCATGAAGTGATGGGACTAGATGCCATGATCTTAGTTTTTTGAGTGTTGAGTTTTAAGCCAGCTTTTTCACTCTCCTCTTTCACTTTCACCAAGAGGTTCTTCAGTTCCTCTTTGCTTCCTGCCATAAGGATGGTATCATCTACATATCTGAGGCTATTGATATTTCTCCCAGCAATCTTGATTCCAGCTTGCACTTCATCCAACTTGGCATTTCACATGATGTATTCTGCATAGAAGTTAAATAAGCAGGGTGACAATATACAGTTTTAACATACTCCTTACCCAATTTGGAACCAGTCCATTGTTTCATGTCTGGTTCTAACTGTTGCTTCTTGACCTGCATACAGATTTCTCAGGAGGCAGATAAGGTGGTCTGGTATTCCCATCTCTTGAAGAATTTTCCATATTTTTTTTGTGATCCACATAGTCAAAGGCTTTGGCATAGTCAATAAAAAAGAAGTCAATGTTTTCTGGAACTCTCTTACTTTTTGATGATACAATGGATGTTGGCAATTTGATCTCTAGTTCCTCTGCCTTTTCTAAATTCAGTTTGAACATCTATTTCACGGTTCACATACTGTTGAAGCCTGGCTTGGAGAATTTTGAGCATTACTCTGCTAGCGTGTGAGATGAGTGCAATTGTGCAGTATACTTTGAATGTTCTTTGGCATTGCCTTTCTTTGAGATTGGAATGAAAACTGATGTTTTCCAGTCCTGTGGCCACTGTTGAGTTTTCCAAATTTGCTGGCATACTGAGTGCAGCACTTTAACAATATCATCTTTTAGGACTTAAAATAGCTCAGCTGGAATTCCATCACCTCCACTAGCTTTGTTCATAGTGATGCTTCCGAAGGCCCACTTGACTTCTGACTCCAGAATGTTTCAACTTTAGGTGAGTGATGACTCCATCGTAGTTATCTGGATCATTAAGATCTTTTTTGTATAGTTCTTCTGTGTATTCTTGCCACCTCTTCTTAATATCTTCTGTTTCTGTTAGGTCCATACTGTTTCTGTCCTTTATTGTGCCCATCTTTGCATGAAATGTTCTCTTGGTGTCTCTGATTTTATTGAAGAAATCTCTGGTCTTTCCCATTCTATTGTTTTCATCTATTTCTTTTCATTGGTCACTGAGGAAGGCTTTCTTATCTCTCCTTGCTATTCTTTGGAACTCTGCATTCAGATGGGTATATCCTTTCTTTTCTCCTTTGCCTTTAGCTTCTCTTCTTTTCTCAGCTCTTTGTAAGGCCTCCTCAGACAACTATTTGCCATTTTGCATTTATTTTTCTTGGAGATTGTCTTGATCACTGCCTCCTATAAATGTCATGAACCTCCATCCATAGTTCTTCAGACACTCTGTCTATCAGATCTAATCCCTTGAATCTATTTGTCACTTCCGGTATAATTGTAAGGGATTTGATTTAGGTCATAACTGTATGGTCTAGTGGTTTTCCCTACTTTCTTCAATTTAAGTCTGCATTTTGCAATAAGGGGTTCATGATCTGAGCCACAGTCAGCTCCTTGTCTTGCTTTTGCTGACTCTGATGTTTTAAACTTTGTTTATTCACAGAAAACATATAAACATTTGTTTACCAATGTGGAATGCTTTAAAAAATGTGCCACTCAGGGAAAGTTGGGAATGATGTCTCTGAATCTCAAATCCATCTGCTTGCTCTAGTTTAGGGTAGTAGATTCTCCAGCTTTATTGAGAAATGTTTAGAGATGAATAGAATGTGTTTTGAAATCAGGAAGAGAAGATGTGCATCAGTGCTTATCTGCCACAACACAGAGACCTTCCTTCACTTAAAGGCCAGCCAAGTATTATCTTTTGATCTTTATGTACACGCCCCAGTGACATGAATGGGAGTGTCAGGTTGAAATCTTTCCAAACTTGAGATATCAAACACTGGACGTTTTGAACTTCCATAAGAGAATACTTTCCCGGCTTAGAATCAGATGTAATAACAATGCAATAGTTTTTTAAAAGCTTCAAATCTAATTTAATTGAGCTAAGTCCTGACATAATAAAGTTTCCCAGGTTTCTGTGTAGAAATATAATGCCTTGATGTGGTTCACACTTCCATCTTTCAGAAGTTCTTCCATTCCAGCTTACCATGGCCTCAGTTTCTCTAATAGTAATCTGTCTTAGACATTCTCTGAAGGAAGATTTTAAGACAAAAGTTTCCATGTAGGTACTTGATCCATGGGTCACTGTAAAGCATGAAGCAAGTGATTCCAGAAAGCAAGAAGTGATGGATGGTTGGACAGGAAGGAGGAAAAGGCAATACAGGCACTGAGTTGGTCACAGTCAGTTCTGTGGTCCCTTCTGAAGAGCCTTCTGGTGTGTGTTTCAGAATTAACAAGCTGGATATCAAAAGGAACATCTATTCCTTAGCTTCTACCTTGCATTAGTCAGGGGAAGCCTCATTGATCCTCCCCTGCACTTTAGAATGACTCATAAGTATTTACAGACATCCCAAGCAGGTGCAATGAATCCAACCAAATTTAAAACAAAAACCCAGGCAGGGACTGAGAGATATTAACACAGGCCTGAGTCAAGTGCTGTCAGGTTGCACTGGTGGGAAGCTAGTTGAAACCTTCAAAGAACGGGCCAACACAGCAATTCTGGAATAGGATGTGGAGAGGATTTGAGGCAGAGCCCAAGAGATATCTTTCATTCCCTTTAGTGTGACCCTTCCAAGGTAGTGGCCAAACTTGCAAGGATTTACTGGGCACATACCCTGAGGAAAACATAATTTAAAAAGACATATGTACTCCACTGTTCATTGCAGCACTATATTATAATAGCCAGGACATGGAAACAACCTAAATGTCCATCAACAAGGATTGGATAAAGCAGATGTGGTACATATATACAATGCAGTATTACTCAACCACAAAAAAGAATGAAATTGCATTATTTGTAGAAATGTAGATGGACCTAGAGACTGTCATACAGAGTGAAGTAAGTCAGAAAGAGAAAACCAAGTATGGGATAGAAACACATATATGTGGAATCTAGAAAAGTGGTATAGATGATCTTATTTGCAAAACAGAAATAGAGAAACAGATGTAGAGGACAAACATATGGACATCAAGAGGGGAAGAGGGAGTGAGATGAATTGGGAGATTGAGATTGACATATATACACTATTGATATTATGTATAAAATATATAACTAATGAGAATCTACTATATAGCTCAAGGAACCCTACTCAGTGCTCTGTGTTGACTTAAATGGGAAGGAAATCCATTAAAGAAGGGGTATGTATACACATATAGCTGATTCATTTTGCTGTATGGCAGAAACTAACTCAGTATTGTAGGACAACTATATTCCAATAAAAGTTAATTTTAAAAAAGAGGATTAGCTGAGCGAGCTGCAGGTTTTACTTCTATAACTAGTTCTAAAGCCATAATGGTACTTCTTTCTCCTCTATGATCCATTGTGAATTTCCCTTAAATTTGGCAAGACAGTCTAGTCGTCTGCCAGGTGGAGTGACGCTTGACCTTTATCCTCAGGGTTCAGAAAAACAACCACATTTAGGAGGCCTATGTGACATCCTCACAAGATGCTATGCCAATTAATACTATTCTATTCTAAGTCAGCAATTCTACTCATGCCAAGTACTTCTGAGTGATGAGGTGTATAATAAGTCTACTGGATTCTGTGAATATGGAATCATTTTTCTATCTCTTTAGCTGTAAAATTGGTCTGTAAAAAAGATTCTTCTTTGCAAGATGAAGACAGCAAAAGAGGGCAGCTGTGCTGTGTTTAGTCAATCAGTCATGTCCAACTCTTTGCAACCCCATGGACTGTAGCCTACCAGGCTCCTCTGTCCTTGTGGATTCTCCAGACAAGAATACTGGAGTGGGTTGCCATTCTCTTCTGCAGGGGATCTTCCTAACCCAGGGATCAAACCCAGGTCTCCTGCATTGCAGGCAGATTCTTTACCATCTGAGCCACCAGGGAATATGTTAAATATATGTGCAGCTTTCTATGTAATTTAAATAATGATTTTATGGTGAATCCAACCCACAAGGGTAACAGGATTCCTTTTGCAAATCATTCAGTAAATCCAAGCTCATGTGCACATGTTGTGATGGTTAATGGTGATCAAAGGTTAGGGATTTCTGGTAAGAGAGCCATCTAGACTGGCGAGGAGCTGCCTTTTGGTTATGGGAAGAACCTGGTTGATGTTGCCAAGTATGTGGGCATTGAAAGAGAAATAGAAATCCTTAGATGTTTGCTACCTTCTCCTCCCCTTCTTTCCCCCTGGAACAGCTGTCTTAGCTTCAGGAAGCTCAAGTACTGTGGGCCATTTAGAAAAAGAAATTGAAGGTTGAAATTCTGAGTTTGCAAAGTTCTGTTAAGAATAGTCATGAGTTTATTTTTTTTTTTTGAAGTTTTATTATATTTATTTTTAAACATGAATATTTTTTCTTTTTTTTTAAATTTTATTTATTTTTAAACTAATACAATTATGTAAAGTCATGAGTTTAAAAAGCAATATTTTTATGGATTTCTCACCAGCTGCAAAGTGTTTTGTACCAGAAAAAAATGGGCAAGAATGCAGTATGGTACATTTTGCAACTTACCTACTTGAATTGTGTAAGAGAGAGAGAGCATGAACAAAGTATGTATACAGGCCCTGGGGCAGGCACTGCGCAGCAGGTCTAGGAAACAAAAGAAGTGAGTCTGTGCTGCTACTGGAGCTCAGACATTGAGTGCTGTAGTTATTCATCAAGAATCCAAAGCAACAGCTGGTCTACAATGATCATGAAGTAGCCGAAACAGAGGCTATATCATTCTTGATGAGAGAAAGTTTGTGCTAGGTAGTCCATGGATAGCCTCTGTCCCTGACACAGTGACCACGTCATTCATAATTCATTGCATCAGTACCACTGGGCTGAGTCAATAAAGTGATTGACACTCATGGGATGCGATGGATCATCTGGTCCAGTTGGTTACTGAGTATCTTTTTGGTGATGAACGCACATCAGTGGGCATTTATATGGGGCATAAATATTTGGATACTCTAAGGCCACTTCCATGTTCCATCTCTTCTCCAGACTTCCTCGTGTCTGAACATTGATTGCTGTGCCTTCAGGCACAGGAATCATTGTATATTCAAACTCAAACCACTATCCTCTCCATACATGATAAGCAATAAGCTGTACTGGTCACAATTTTCAACAGAGAGAATTACTTCACCCCGGTTTTTTGGGGGCCACCTCTGAGGAAGGCTGCAGGGTGACAGCAGCCCATGTCTTGCTAGTCTTGATGTAATACATTAAGATGTATTACATCTTCCCATCTGTGGACTGGACCCATGTACTTCCTCCTCTGTCAGTTCAGTTCGGTTCAGTCATTCAGTTATGTCAGACTATTTGTGACCCCATGGACTGTAGCACATCAGGCTTCCGTGTCCATCACCAACTCCCGGATGTTGGCAATTTGAGTTCAGTCAAACTCCTCTCCATTGAGTCAGTGATGTCATCCAACAATCTCATTCTCTGTCTTCTCCTTCTCCTCCTGTCTTCAATCTTTCCCAACATCAGGGTCTTTTCAAATGAGTCAGTTATTTGCATCAGGTGGCCAAAGTATTGGAGTTTCAGATTCAACATCAGTCTTTCCAGTGAACACTCAGGACTGATCTCCTTTAGGATGGACTGGTTGGATCTCCTTCCAGTCCAAGGGATTCTCAAGAGTCTTCTCCAACACCACAGTTCAAAAGCATCAACTCTTCAGCACTCAACTTTCTTTATAGTCCAACTCTCACATCCATACATGACTACTGAAAAAACCATAGCTTTGACTAGATGGACTTTTGTCAGCAATGCAATGTCTCTGCTTTCTGATGTACTGTCTAGGTTGGTCATAACTTTTCTTCCAAGGAATAAGCATCTTTTAATTCCATGGCTGCAGTCACCACCTGCAGTGATTTTGGAGCCCCAAAATAGAAAGTTTACCACTGTTTCCTATCTATTTGCCATGAAGTAGTGGGATCAGATGCCATGATCTTAGTTTTCTGAATGTTGAGCTTTAAGCCAACTTTTTCACTCTCCTCTTTCACTTTTATCAAGAGGCTCTTTAGTTCTTCTTCACTTTCTGCCATAAGGGTGGTGTCATCTGCATATCTGAGGTTATTGGTATTTCTCCTGGAAAACTTGATTCCAGCTTGTGCTTCATCCAGCCTGGCATTTCACTTGATGTTATCTGCATATAAGTTAAATAAGAAGGTGACAATATACAGCCTTGATGTACTTCTTTTCCTATTTGGAACCAGTCTGTTGTTCCATGTCCAGTTCTGTTGCTTCATGACCTGCATACAGATTTCTCAAGAGGCAGGTCAGGTGGTCTGGTATTCCCATATCTTTCAGAATTTTCCATGGTTTATTGTGATCCACACAGTCAAAGGCTTTGGCATAGTCAATAAAGCAGAAATACATGTTTTTCTGATATTCTCTTGCTTTTTTGGTTATCCACCAGATGTTGGCAATTTGATCTCTGGTTCCTCTGCCTGTTCTAAAACCAGCTTGAATATCTGGAAGTTCATGGTTCACATATTGTTGACACATGGCTTGGAGAATTTTGAGCATTACTTTACTAGCATGTGAGATGAGTGCAATTGTACAGTAGTTTGAGCCTCCTCTGTCAGTCGATCATAATTGTTTCAGGGTGAATTTCTCAGGATGCGGACTTTGTTAAAGGGATTTAATGTGGAGGGTTTTTTTTTTTTTTTTTTTTAAGAATAATACCTGTGGAAGGAGAAGGTGGGAGGCAGGATTGGGCAGAGAGAGAAGGGAACTGTGATGCCCTCTCTCTCTCTGGAGTGTCTCCACCAGCCTTGCAAGAAGACTGAAGACCAGGAGACTCTTGAGAGCTGTCCTGACTGAGACCGGAGAACCAGGTCTTTAAAAATAAATTTATTTTTGGCTGTGCTGGATCTTCATTGCTGTGAGGGCTTTTCTCTAAGTTGTGGTGAGCGGGGGCTACTCTTCATTGCACTGAGTAAGCTTCTCATTGGAGTGGCTTTCCTTATTGTGGAGCACGTGTTCTGGGTGCATGGGATTCAGTAGCTGCAGCTCCCAGGCTCCAAAGCACAGTCTCAATAGTTGTGGTGCATGGGCTTAGTTGCTCTGCAGCATGTGGGATCAGGGAAGGAACCTGTTTCTCCAGCATTGGCAGGTGGATTCTTTACCACTAAACCACCAAGGAAGCCCCGAGAACCAGGTCTTTATATGCTTTTTCAGTGGTCACTGAAAGTAGGTGCTCAAGGAAGGGAGTGATCTTAGGAAAAGAAGCTCTGTCCAGCTAAGGCAAACTCCCAAAGGGCTGACAGCTGAAGGCTAGCTATTACAGTGTGTGATATAATGAATCCTTTATTCCTGAAGGGTGACCTGGGTGGTGAATATCAACATACACCACAGCAGTGAACCTCTAGAAGGTATGATCTGAGGAAAGGCATTGATACAGGAAAGACAATTTTCAAGGGAGTCTGTTCTCGTAATTTGCTTGTTCTTTCTGAACCTGCTCAAGTCTGAACCCAAGTAAAACATTGTCCCCATTCATACACAGGATGGCTGCTGTGCCTAGTGGACGTTATGGCTTGGTTGATTATATAATACCCAGCTCACGGTGGGTGGCTGTGGCCCGATAGTCATCTGATGTCCTAGGGAAGGCTCCAGAACTGAATATTCACATTTTAATTTACAGGAGACAAGCAAAGGAGAGAAGCGAAAAGCAAAGGAGAAAAGGAAAGATATAAACATCTGAATGCAGAGTTCCAAAGAATAGCAAGAACAGATAAGAAAGCCTTCTTCAGCGATCAATGCAAAGAAATAGAAGAAAACAACAGAATGGGAAAGACTAGGGATCTCTTCAAGAAAATCAGAGATACCAAAGGAACATTTCATGCAAAGATGAGTTTGATAAAGGACAGATATGGTATGGACCTAACAGAAGCAGAAGATATTAAGAAGAGATGGCAAGAATACACAGAAGAACTGTACAAAAGAAGATCTTCATGACCAAGATAATCACGATGGTGTGATCACTGACCTAGAGCCAGACATCCTGGAATGTGAAGTCAAGTGGGCCTTAGAAAGCATCACTACGAACAAAGCTAGTGGAGGTGATGGAATTCCAGTTGAGCTATTCCAAATCCTGAAAGATGATGCTGTGAAAGTGCTGCACTCAATATGCCAGCAAATTTGGAAAACTCAGCAGTGGCCACAGGACTGGAAAAGGTCAGTTTTCATTCCAATCCCAAAGAAAGGCAATGCCAAGGAATGCTCAAACTACCGCACAATTGCATTCATCTCACACGCTAGTAAAATAATGCTAAAAATTCTCCAAGCCAGGCTTCAGCAATATGTGAACTGTGAACTTCCTGATGTTCAAGCTGGTTTTAGAAAAGGCAGAGGAACCAGAGATCAAATTGCCAACATCCACTGGATCATCGAAAAAGCAAGAGCGTTCCAGAAAAACATCTATTTCTGCTTTATTGACTATGCCAAAGCCTTTGACTGTGTGGATCACAATAAACTGTGGAAAATTCTGAAAGAGATGGGAATACCAGACCACCTGATCTGCCTCTTGAGAAATTTGTATGCAGGTCAGGAAGCAACAGTTAGAACTGGACATGGAACAGCAGACTGGTTCCAAATAGGAAAAGGAGTTCGTCAAGGCTGTATATTGTCACCCTGTTTATTTAACTTATATGCAGAGTACATCATGAGAAACGCTGGACTGGAAGAAACACAAGCTGGAATCAAGATTGCCAGGAGAAATATCAATAACCTCAGATATGCAGATGACACCACCCTTATGGCAGAAAGTGAAGAGGAACTCAAAAGCCTCTTGATAAAAGTGAAAATGGAGAGTGAAAAAGTTGGCTTAAAGCTCAAGATTCAGAAAATGAAGATCATTGCATCCGGTCCCACCACTTCATGGGAAATCGATGGGGAAACGGTGGAAACAGTGTCAGACTTAATTTTTCTGGGCTCCAAAATCACTACAGATGGTGACTGCAGCCATGAAATTAAAAGCCACTTACTCCTTGGAAGGAAAGTTATGACCAACCTAGATAGCATATTCAAAAGCAGAGACATTACTTTGCCAACAAAGGTCCATCTAGTCAAGGCTATGGCTTTTCCTGTGGTCATGTATGGATGTGAGATTTGGACTGTGAAGAAGGCTGAGCACCAAAGAATTGATGCTTTTGAACTGTAGTGTTGGAGAAGACTCTTGAGAGTCCCTTGGACTGCAAGGAGATCCAACAAGTCCATTCTGAAGGAGATCAGCCCTGGGATTTCTTTGGAAGGAATGATGCTAAAGCTGAAACTCCAGTACTTTGGCCACCTCATGGGAAGAGTTGATTCATTGGAAAAGACCCTGATGCTGGGAGGCATTGGGGGCAGGAGGAGAAGGGGACGGCAGAGGATGAAGTGGCTGGATGGCATCGCTGACTCGATGGACGTGAGTCTGAGTGAACTCCGGGAGTTGGTGATGGACAGGGAGGCCTGGCGTGCTGCGATTCATGGGGTTGCAAAGAGTCGGACACGACTGAGGGACTGATCTGATCTGGTAGCAAACCCATGGAGCACTGGGTTATTAGAACACTAGGGTACACATTAAAGTTGAAAGATACCATATGGTGGAGGAAAAAATGACATACATGATATAAGATATAAGATATCCTTACAAAATATCTTTGTTCTTTTGGAAACCAATATCTAAATATAGTCACAATTGAATCTTCCTTGTTTATAAAGTTTTCTTCTCAGGATGTAGTTTCATATAACCCTGAGGTTACTACAGATATTAGTATCTTAATATCTAAATATCTCAAGGTCTAGTTAATGCCTTTATCTATAATTAAACATCTATGTTTAAAAATATTAATCCTCTAAAAGATATACCAATCTTTTAATTATCTATTTTAATACTTGACACCTGTAAGTGGAAACTCTTAATATCTACATCTGACCAATAGATGCAAATATTAGGAGAATTTATATAAAAGTTATATATATATAATAAGAAGGATATACATATATCTAATATATTATATACACCTGATATATAAATATGAAAACTTAAGAGAAAATTAACCTAAAAAGCATGGACTATGTATAACTCAAGTCTGCAGGACTATGTGGTGATTTTAAGAGAAATCGTTTGAACTTCCTCCCATCAAAATTTGGGGTCTAAATTTCTCTCCCTTTGAAACTGGACCAGCTTTAGCGATTCTCTTACAATCGGGTAGAATTTAGTAGATGTGCGCTCTGTAACTTCAAGTTCAGATCAGAAAAGACTATGAAGCTTCCACCTGGCTGTCTTAGAAAACTCACTCCGAGAGTATTTAGAAACCGTGTAAATATGGTTATGCTGATACCTCAATGCTGGAGAAGACAGAAGTACACACTTTAGTCAAGAGCTAGGCCTCCAGCCTATAATCACCCCCAAGGGTCAGCATTTGAGAATCTTCTTTCACAGCCAACCTTTTCAGAGGTTTTTTTGACTGAGTCTCCCAGCCAACATCTGAGAGCATCCATATCAGAGACCCTTAGGATGAATGTCTCAGCTAAGCATTCCTCAAATTCCTAATCTATAAAATGAAAAGAAGAGTGAAATTTTGATTTCTATAGTTTTTTTTTAAGAAGCATTCCATTGTATGCATGCATTAATTTAAAAAATTTTATTATTATTATTATTATTATTATTTTTTACTTTACAATATTGTATTGGTTTTGCCATACATCAACATGCATCTGCCACGGGTGTACACATGTTCCCCATCCTGAACCCCCCTCTCACCTCCCCATACCATCCCTCTGGGTCATCCCAGTGTACCATCCCCAAGCTTCCTGTATCCTGCATCAAACCTGGACTGGTGATTCATTTCTTATATGATATTATACATGTTTTAATGCCATTCTCCCAAATCATCCCCCACCTCCCTCTCC
Organism: Bubalus bubalis; assembly: GCF_019923935.1. Taxonomy (NCBI): domain Eukaryota; kingdom Metazoa; phylum Chordata; class Mammalia; order Artiodactyla; family Bovidae; genus Bubalus; species Bubalus bubalis. The sequence continues at coordinate 23,011,738 of NC_059163.1, forward strand.
CACAGAGTCCAAAAGACTGTTTTATACATCTGTGTCTCTTTTGCTGTCTCCCATACAGGGTTGTCTTTACCATCTTTCTAAATTCCATATATATGCGTTAGTACACTGTATTGGTGTTTTTCTTTCTGGCTTACTTCACTCTGTATAATAGGCTCCAGTTTCATCCACCTCATTAGAACTGATTCAAATGTATTCTTTTTAATGGCTGAGTAATACTCCATTGTGTATATGTACCACAGCTTTCTTATCCATTCATCTGCTGATGGATATCTAGGTTGCTTCCATATCCTGGCTATTATAAACAGTGATGTGATGAACATTGGGGTACACGTGTCTCTTTCAATTCTGGTTTCCTTGGTGTGTATGCCCAGCAGTAGGATTGCTGGGTCGTATGGCAGTTCTATTTCCAGTTTTTTAAGGAATCTCCACACTGTTCTCCATAGTGACTGTACTTGTTTGCATTCTCACCAACAGTGTAAGAGGGTTCTCTTTTCTCCACATCCTCTCCAGCATTTATTTCTTGTAGACTTTTGGATCACAGCCATTCTGACTGGCATGAAATGGTACCTCATTGTGATTTTGATTTGCATTTCTCTGATAATGAGTGATGTTGAGCATCTTTTCATGTGTTTGTTAGCCATGTGTATGTCTTCTTTGGAGAAATGTCTATTTAGTTCTTTGGCCCATTTTTTGATTGGGTTGTTTATTTTTCTGGAATTGACCTTAATTACTAGAGCTAATCAATGAATATAGTAAAGTTTCAGGATATAAAATCAACACACAGAAATCCCTTGCATTCCTATACACTAATAATGAGAAAATAGAAAGATAAATTTAGGAAACAATTCCATTCACCATTGCAACGAAAAGAATAAAATACTTAGGAATATATCTACCTAAAGAAACTAAAGACTTATATAGAAGACTATAAAACACTGGTGAAAGAAATCAAAGAGGATACTAATAAATGGAGAAATATACCATGTTCATGGATCAGAAGAATCAATATAGTGAAAATGAGTAACTACCCAAAGCAATCTATAGATTCAATGCAATCCCTATCAAGCTACCAACGGTATTTTTCACAGAGCTAGAACAAATAATTTCACAATTTGTATGGAAATACAAAAAACCTCAAATAGCCAAAGCAATCTTGAGAAAGAAGAATGGAACTGGAGGAATCAACCTACCTGACTTCAGGCTCTACTACAAAGCCACAGTCATCAGGACAGTATGGTATTGGCACAAAGACAGAAATGTAGATCAATGGAACAAAATAGAAAGCCCAGAGATAAACCCACGCACCTATGGACACCTTATCTTTGACAAAGGAAACAAGAATATACAATGGAGAAAAGACAGTCTCTTTAACAAGTGGTGCTGGGAAAACTGGTCAACCCACCTCCCAGAATATTGGAAATAAAAGCAAAAATAAACAAATGGGATCTAATTAAAATTAAAAGCTTCTGCACAACAAAAGAAACTATAAGCAAGGTGAAAAGACAACCTTCAGAACAGGAGAAAATAATAGCAAATGAAGCAACTGACAAACAACTAATCTCAAAAATATACAAGCAACTCCTGATTTCTAGTTTTGAGATTATTTGTTAGACAGCAGTAATAACTAACTGGGGCTTACCAGGTGGCTCAGTGGTAAAGAATCCACCTGCAAATGCAGGAGATGCAGGTTCAATCCCTAAATGGAGAAGATCCCCTGGAGTAGGAAATGGCAACCCACTCCAGTGTTCTTGCCTGAAAATTTTCATGGACAGAGGAGGCTGGTGGGCTACATACAGTCCATGGGGTTGCAAAGAGTCAGACACGACTGAGCATGCACCCAATACTAACTGATTGATATTATCTGTACTACTACTCTGTTTTGCATACTCAATTAACTCCTTTAATCTTGACACGAAGGCAAAGTGAGTGTTATTCCATTTTAAAAGTGGCAGTGTTGGAAATGGTCATTGAGAAAAACATGACTGTAGGTTGACCCACAAGCTGCAGTTGGAGGCTCCCCACCCCTTCCCCATCCTCAGAATGTATGTTCTGTACATCACACCCTAAATGGGAGCCATTTTCAAGGTTGGACCCTTGAGAGAGCACTGTGTTTGTAAGATTATCTGGACAGAACACATGGCTGAACCCTGGTAAGACCTCTATATAAGTTTTTAAGATTTTGGCATGTGGTTGTGGACATTTACTCTTGCTGTGGCCACACAAGACAAATCTTTCACATAAGTTCCCTTGCTTCTTAAACTGACCACCTATCAATATAGGCTCCCTTCTTTGGTCCCTCCCTGCCCTCCCTGGACAGGGGACAGTTTCAAATCGTGCCTGAACAACTCTGGAGGTTACAAACTGAGATGACAAAAGTGAGTTTCAAAGAGGTTTGCACTCTTCTAACGGCATCCAGCTAAGAAGAGGCAGTGTTGAAAGTCAAACCCAAGTCTGCCTAACTGTAAGCTAAAAAATACGATCAAGTCTTCTATTTGTAGAGTAAGGCCTATTCTTTAAGTGGTGGTTTCCAGGGTAGGGGGAGGGTGGGGAACATATCTGATATTAATTGAATTAGAAATATCCATATTTAAATAAAACAATTAAAACACTTTCTGGAGTTCAGCATGTGCAGGATGGAAATGAAAAATTTGGATGAGAGGGCCCTAGTGAAACAAATTTAACTATTACCATATGAACATTGTTGCCTGAATAGTGATGATGCCAAATGGCTGAGCAAAAGGTATTGGAAATAATCTGTAACAACTTTTGTAAAGATGTTTTGGCATAAAAATGAAGAGCAATTTTATTTTGAAATACTGAAAAGCATGAGTGAAATTATAATTAGTATCTATAAAAAGTGAATAATTATAGTGCTTTGATTTAAATGACCTTTGATGAAATGTTAGTTCTTCAGTATGCCATTATCCATTTAACCTAACCTAAGAAAGGAGAAATCAGGTTTTTTTTTCGTCTTTCATCTCCTTTATAATCTACTGTCAAAACAGAAATATCAACCTTAAACTACTGTATCATATGCCAAGACTGGTTGAGGGACTGTAATTATTCTTGTTCACACACTAAACATATTTTTCATTTGTTCTGATTATATATGTGGTTTGTAATTTATTTATACCAAATAAAAGCTCTTTTCTATTTCTATATTCTGCTTTTCTTATGTAGTTTTTTACATATTAACTCTGAATACTGGTAAATAAATCTTCATCAGCGATTACCCCTTCACCTCTGTGATTGCTCTCAAGTCTCCTTCTGAGGTCTTATCCCTGTATGACAGTTGATATTCAGGGAATAAGTTGAATGTTTAGGTTATCTTTACTAGGATTTGGTTGTTTAAATCCATGGTTCTTGAGTATTCATACGTGGAAGTGTCACCCAGGGTGTATATGATTGACACTATAGATTCCTGGGTCATGTCCCCAGAGATTCTAATGTGAAGGATGCAGAGTGGGGCTTAGAGATCTACACTGATAAGATCTTTTGCAGATGGCCTGAGTATCCTATTTGGATAAATGCTGTCCTGACTGTAATGCCAGTAATTTCAGTAACTTCTATCAGATTGTAGGGTGCCATTTATTGTAATTTACTAAGTGTGTCAGGCTACCCTGGTGATTCAGATGCTAAAGAACCTGCCTGCAATGCAGGAGATCCAGATTTGATCCCTGGGTCGAGACCATCCCCTGGAGAAGGGTATGGCTACACACTCCAGTAAACTTGCCTGGAGAATCCCATGGAGAGAGGAGCCTGGCGGGCTGTAGTCCATGGGGTCACAAAGAGTGAGACATGACTGAGCGACTAACATTTTCACTCTTCAAGTGTGTCAACCTCATCCATATAAGGTATATAGGTTCTTAAACATTTTTTTTTAAATTTTTCATACTTTAAAAATATTGCTCAAAATAAATACAACCAAATATATATATTTTGAATTATTAATGAAAATATATGCAATTCAGCAAGGGTTACAGTATACAACAAACTTAGCACAGAATGTATCCTTTACAAAACTGGTCATAAGTATATGTGGTTGTATATTTTATTACATAAAATAGAATATATATATATGTATAAGATATATATTCTATGACATAATTATCTACAAAACAAGTGCTCAGTTGTGTCCAACTCTTTGCAGCCTCGTGGACTGTAGCCTGCCAGGCTCTTCTGTCCATGGGATTTTTCCAGTCCAGAATAGTGGAGTGGGTTGGCATTTCCTGCTCCATGGGATCTTCTCCACCCAGGGATTGAATCCAGGTCTCTTGCATCAAGATATATATTCTATGACATAATTATCTAGAAAACATAACAGTTATAAGTGTATGTTAAGAAAAACAATCATTGTTTAATTTAATTTTACTTTCTAGCTTAATTAAAAATTTCATGACAATTTGAAGATAATAAAAATATCCAAGGTTGCAAGCTGGCTGCTTATTTATTCATGCACTTGCCATTGTCTTGAAATATCAAAGGTTGATATAAAATGTATGAATGATCTTACTAACTGTTCTTAGACTTGATTTATCTTTACTTGTATACTCTTGTTTTTCAGACTGTTTACCTCCAGTGTTTCTATGTAGAATTTCTCCTCATAATCTGCAAATTGTCATATCTTAGCTTAAAATTATCACCAGGTGAAATTAAAAATGAAAAGGACAAAGCTGGTAAAATTTCCTTTATCACAATTCATTTTTGTATTAATTTGGCAACAAGCTTATTAAGTAATCTGTACTACCAGACACTTCCTCAGTACTCAGAATATAAAACAATACAAGTTTACTGCTCACTAACAATGCCTATTATAATAGGTAACAGGTTTCTGCATTTCAAAATCTGTGTTTTCCCAAAGTAATCATTTATCTTTTATATCCCTTCTTTGCTATTAAATTAGTTAGTGTAATATATTAAGAGTAGAGGTTTTGAAGTCTGCATTTGTAAGAACTCTATTCAAATTCTTGCTCAGGGATGGATTGTGATATGAAATAAGAATACTTTCTTTATAAAATAAGGATAATATTTAATTCACAGTGTTTATCTTCAAAGTATTTCAAAATTTCCAAAAAGAGCAAGGTGATGTGGCGGCTCTACCTCCAGTATGACAGTGTAGGGGGCTCTGTGAACCTGCTTTCCAGCAAAAATTTAAAAAAAATGTAAACACATATACAACCGTTTAAAGTTTCTGGAAATGGACCTAAGGGCATACAGCAAATGAAGAGTATTCATTCAAGAAAACCTGCTAAAATTTGGCAAGAACCATAAGAATCAATGGTCCATTTGAACCAAGACTCACTCCCTTCTTTGCTCTCCCATCTTAGTGAGATAGAAACTCCACTCCAAACTTGTGTGATCAAGAACACAGGACTCCCTCTCATTCAAGCTCCAAGTTAGAGGGCTGTTCTCTTAGAAGGGGCAGGACAACAGCATTTCTTATCCTGTTCTGTTGTTTCTTGTTGAACCTAAGTTACCAGCAAGTCTGACTGACAGGTGGGGGCTCCTTTCTTCTACTCAACCCCCACTCATGGGACAGGGGCTCTACCTTGAGTAAAGCACCACTGAGAACACTGAAGCCTGTCCTTTCCCTTGACTGTAAGATGGAGATTTCATACTGAGAGACGCAAGCTGAGAAGACCCGAGGTTACTGTTTGCTCACCACCCCCCACCTTCCATTCAGCATTCAGCTCCAAAGCAGTATGTCTTAACATTGTCCTCACATCCAGCTCCAGAGCCATGGCCTATATATTTTTTTTCTGGAAGGAGAATCAGGCTGTGTGTTGCACGTGTTCTAAGTTGCTTCAGTCGTGTCTGACTCTGCAACCCCATGGGCTATAGCCAGCCAGGCTCCTCTGTCTATGGGATTCTCCAGGGAAGAATACTGGAGTAGGTTGCCAAGCCCTCCTCCAGGGGATTTTCCTCACCCAGGGATCATGTCTCCTGTATTGGTGGGTGTGTTCTTTACCACGAGTGAGATCTGACTTCATTTGCAAAAAAGTGTGAAAAAATTTAAACCCTGAGGTGTTCTCAAAACTAGCAGGAGTTGTGGCAGTAAACATTTGATGAGATTGTTAGATTCACTGGGAATACAGGCAAAACCGTTGGCTAACTGTTTGCCAGGGAGAACCAGGGAAAGAGACAGCTGTAAAGAGTACTCCTTGGGTCAGAACAAACCTCCCACAGTGATTTTAGGAGCTATCCTTTCAATGCAGCTTAAATTTCATTGGCCTGTTAAACAATTCATCCCCAGGATGTTGTTGAAAACAATAAAGCAATTAGCTGGCAATTGTTGCAGTTTAATAGGCAGGTGAAGGCAGAGAAAGAAACAGTTAAAGAAAGTGCTGCCAAACCACTGTCATCTGAGAACGATCTGGGCTCGCCAAGGCTGTGTGCCTGGACAGCATACAAGGCTTGACAGAGTGCTGGGTGGGGTGGGTTGGGTGATAGATTTCACAAAAACAGCATGGTCAGTAACAGTAACAAGCCCCAGAGGGAAGGTACTGTTGCAGGAAGGAGGACCCCTTCCAGGCCCCGAAACCGGGCTCTTGTCTAACACTTGGAAATGAATTGTCCGAGGAGACATATGTATTGACAAAGCAGGAGATTTTATTGGGAAAGAGCACCTGGGCGGAGAGCAGCAGGGTAAGGGAACCCAGGAGAACAACTCTGTCACATGGCTTGATGTCTCGGGTTTTATGGGGATGGGATTAGTTTCCGGGTTGTCTTTAGCCAATCATTCTGACTCAAGAGTCCTTCCTGGTGGTGCATGCCTTGTTCAGCCAAGATGAATGCTAGAGAGAAGGATTCTGGGAGTGGTCGGACATGTGGTGTCTCATTTTGACCTTTCCTGAACTCTTCCAGTTGATGGGGGCTTATTAGTTCCGTGTTCCTTACCAGGACCTCCTGTCCTAAAACAACTCATGCATATGGTTACTAGGGTGCCTGGCCAGGGTGGGCAGTTTCAATCAGTGTGCTTCCTCTAATGGTAACAGTACCAGAATTGCTTCAGTGTATTATCTATAATGTCATTTCCAACAGATAATTCTGAGACATGCAAATAAACAAGAACATATCACCTATACATTGGGGAAAAAAGCAGACTGTAAGTGACTAGATGTCAGGTTTAATAGAGAAAGACTCAAAGTAGCATTATAAATATGCGTAAGAAACTAAAAGGAAACTGACTAAAGAGGTAAAGAAAGCCATAATGACAATGTTGCAACAAGTACAAAATATCAAGGAGCTATAAATGATGAAAAAGGAACTACATGGAAATTCTGGAGTTGAAATTTTCAATGAAAACTTCATTGGAGGAGCTCAACAGCAGACTCGAGAAAGCAGAAGAAATAATTAGCAAAGCTGAAAATAAATTGATGGAGATTTTGCAACCTGAAGAGCAGAAAGAAAAAAAAAGAATGAAGAAAACTAGACACTCAGAGGAATATGAGACAGTACTAAGTACATCAATGCACACAAAGTGAGTACCAGAAGGAGAGGAGAGATAAGAGCAAAAAAAGTGTGAAGAAATAGCAGTTGAAAATTCACAAAATATATTGGAAAACATTACACATCCATGAAGTTCAGCAAACTCAAAGGATAAATGCAAAGAGATCCACAGACAGACAAGTCAGAGTAAAAATGGTGAAAGTCAAAGGCAAGGAGAAAAATCTTGAAAGCAGCAAGAAGAAAATAACTCATTACTTACAGGGAACCCCACTAAAATAAACAGGCAAATTCTCATTAGAAACAGTGGAGGTCAGACATCAGGGAGAGAACACATCCAATGGGCTCAAAACCATAACTGTCAACCAAGAACCCTAAATGCAGCAAAGTTATCGTTCAAAAATAAAAGTAGAAAAAAGATGTTAAAAGATAAGCTAAAAGTGAAAGAATGCATTAATCTCAGCCCTATCTTTGAGAAATCTAAAGAAAGTTTTTCAGGCTAAAAGCAAATGATCTTTTTTTTCAAATCCACACAAGAAAACAAAGAACACTATAAAGGTAATTATGCAGTTGTGGAATTACATAACATAATTGTGAAAGAGAGTATAAAAGTGTATTTCTTATCTCTTCTTGTCTCTTAACTAATTTAAAAATCAATTGTATTAAGCAAAAGTGAAGTTGCTCAGTCGTGTCCAACTCTTTGCGACCCCATAGACTGTAACCTACAAGGCTCCTCTGTCCATGGGATTTTCCAGGCAATAGTACTGGAGTGGATTGCCATTTCCTTCTCCAGGCAATCTTCCCAACCCAGGACTCGAACATGGGTCTCCCGCATTGTAGACAGACATTTTACTGTCTGAGCCACTTGTTGAACCTATGATATATAGAAATGTAATATATTTTGCCATTAACAGCACAAAGGAGGTGAGTGCAAACACAGCTTAGCTGGGCTTAGGAAAATTTCAAATGCTAACTCAAATTCATAGAAACAAAGCAATACATCCAGAAGCAGTAAAGGATGACCATTCATGGTATTTCCCATAACCCCTCTTTGCTAAATGTGATACTAATTTTATGTGCTCTGTTTTTTACCCTCTCCTGGAATCCTAGGTAGTTCCCCTGCTGGTACTCTTTTGTGATGCAGGAGGGAAAGAAGAGAAAGAAAATTAAGAGGCAGGAGCCAAGGACCAACAAGGGGTCCCTCTGCTGCATTTCCCAGGGGAGCTGAACCCTGGGAGTTAAGAGAAGTTATGTGTAAGAAAAGAGAACTTAAAGAATGGCTGTGGAATTTCATCAGGATATTCAATCAATTTACATAGAAAGGAGAACTAATTTTGACATTACCTTTTTTTTGTTTGCTGATCTGTGCTTCGGATAGGAAGCTTTCTGAGCTACACTATTTTTAGGAAAAAAAGTACCTACTACATTCTCTACTAGCTTTTCTCACATTTGCTCACATTTCTCACATTCAAGTTTTCCATCAGTGATTTTTTTCCCCATCTTATATTTTAGACATTTTACCACTTGGTCCGAATGATACTTTTTGTTTTTTACATCAGTGATGTTAATGCTGATGCTGAAGCTGAAACTCCAATACTTTGGCCTCCTAAAAGGAACAGCTGACTCATTGGAAAAGACTCTGATGCTGGGCAAAATTGAGGGTAAAAGGAGAAGGTAGCAGCAGAGGATGAGACAGTTGGATGGCTTCATTGGCTCAAAGAACATGAATTTGAGCAAACTCCAGTAGATAGCAGAAGACAGAGGAGCCTGGTGTGCTACAGTCCATGGGGTCACAAAGAGTTGGGCACCACTTAGCAACTGAACAACAACAAAGTTAATTAATAATCATCTTTATTATTTCATTAATGATATTAATTGTTAACATTTCCTAACCAAATAAGAGGCGGTTTGAAATAGAAAGAGTAGTTAAGTGAGAGATTGTGTGTTAGTACACTTTCTGTCATAAATACCCTGGTGTCTTTGGATTATCTATTTAAATCCTTTGAGTATCAAGTCTTTAACCTGTTAAATGATGGAGATGAATTGCTCAGGAGTTGCAGGGGTAGATTTCAGTAGGTTTATGAACACCCAGAAACTGTATGTACAATTTTCTCAGTGTATGTTTAGTTTTTGTTTGGTGGTTTTAATCAGGAAAGAGATTCTATAACTTTCCAATGATTTCCCAATGATAGAATGATTTCCTTAGAAAGGTTAAAAAAAGCCCTCTGGACTGTGTTTCAAGATCTCTTATAGCTTTAAAATTATGTAATAGCATTAACTAAGCATTGCATTTTTCCAGTCTTGAATATTCTAACTTTGTTTACCTGTTGCCATGCAAAATGTGATTGCTTCTCAGTTTATTCAGTGTCTCATTGTCTGTGAAAGGACTGGTTCAAAAATGAAAAATATTTTGTTGGCGTCTCCTATTATGTATTCCTACGTCAATACTCCTTTGATTCACAAAGGCTGTGTGACTGCTTTTGTATTGGAATCAAAAGAGAGGTGTCACCAGTTCTGCTTTTTGTTTGTTTAAATCTATCTTTTCAGCTGGAGTCTTAACAGATCATTTAATCCAGCCCATTCCTGAATGTTGAAAATGAGGAGTGTGAAGGGAAAGCATTTCACTGATTTAATTAAGACTACACTTCTAGTCCTGAGCAGCCGTGGGTGAGTATCTTTCCAGTCTTTTTAGAGCCTTATCTTGCTTTTTAGGTTGTTTGTTTTTTGCCTGTTTTTCTTTTTTTCCAATCTTTTAGAGCCTTGTTTTACTTTATGCTGAGATTTCACACCTCTATTTTATACTCAGTCATGAACTATACTGTCCTTTTACAAAAGTAGAAGACAGTGGGAAATAGTCTCATGTGATTCAATCAGTAGTGGGATGAAGCATGAAAAAAAAGATTCCTTTAAAAGATGTTTGAGGAAGTATAGCTTTGTTTCATTTCTAGTGAAGGGGGTAAAGTAATTTAAATGGATCTTGTTTATTAATTGACACATAGATTGAATTGTACTTAAGAGTGCACACTGCAGCTTTAATCACAGTCTAATTCTTGCCTTTAGAGTCTTAGCTATTAATAACACTTTTTCTATAGATGATTGGGATGTGACTCAGTACCCAAAATGAGGGAAAGTGAAAAGCCTATTTTATGTGTAACGTTAAACACAGAGAACACATTTATTTTCCTTGATGTTTGTGAGCTAATCAAAATCATCTCACCTTTATTTACCCCAGAAGAAAGCTAAATGACATTCCTTCAAGAACTGGGGGAATACACTATTTGAATATTGTTTATAGAAAACAGTGGAATATTTTCCAGGTGACTGTTTCTAATAAAAGCATGTAAAGCTCATTAAAAAAAACAATGAACATACATAAGCAACTTTACAAGACCCGCTATGGAAGGATATAGGAAAATTTCATATCCTAGAAAATAGTTAAAGAAGGCATATCGGTCAGGGTCCTGCCAGAAAAAAAGAGATTATTTGAAGTCCTTCAAACACAAGAAAGTCAATAAAAGGAATTTCTGATACATGAATAGAAGAACGGCTGAACTGGTTTTGATTGGAGTAACCCAGAAATTAGCTACAGCAGGAAGCCCTTACTTTCCCAATGGAGAGTAAAACAAAGGGAGAGATGATATGACTAGAACCCAGAAACTAGGGCATCTGAAGAAGGTAGAACCACAGCAGTGGCTGCCTAGCAGGAGATAAGCTGTGGATAATATACAGTATCTGCAAGAATAGTCTCTGGAAAGAGAAACACCCCAGCTTCTCCTCTCCCTAAACTTCCATGAGTTTCTCTCAATGCTAAACTTACTGGGAAGCTGAGAGTAGGGAGTCTGGGAAATATAGATTAACATAATGCAGAGCAGAGAGGAGAAAGAGTGGTGAAGGACTCTGATAGCAGACAGGGAGAGGACAAACAGCTGGAGAGACAGTCTATTTGCAGAAACAATACCAAATATTCAATGATTATATGGCAGTGTAAGAAAATATGTAACCAGGTGCTTAAAATTAGATGGATACTTAACTTTTCACTAAATATGAGACATGTCTCTGGTTGGAAGGTACATAGAATCAGGAGGAGCTGAGATGAGATGTGACTTGTCCTGTGACAAGATTTGATGTACAGAAAAAGTAGGGAGCTATAGAGGGAAGAGACGTAGTGAAAAAAAAAAAGGCAATGAATTATCTGGAAGTATATGTATGAAATGAGGGTGGAGAAGGAAATAGGTGGTGTGCTCAAGTGAGGAGACCAGGAGAATAATTCCTTCCTCCTCTTTCCCTTCCTTTTGTCCTTACTTCCTTTCTCCAATACATCAATAAGTGTTTATTGAGCACCTTCTATTTGCCTTTTAAAAAACTTTTTATTTTATATTGGAGTACAGTCAATTATATTAAATAGACAGCATATTAAAAAGCAGAGACATTACTTTGCCAGTAAAGGTCTATCTAGTCAAAGCTATGGTTTTTGCAGTAGTGATGTATGGATGTGAGAGTTGGATAATAAAGAAAGCTGAGCGCCGAAGAATTGATGCTTTTGAACTGTGGTGTTGGAGAAGACTCTTGAGAGTCCCTTGGACAGCAAGGAGATCCAACCAGTCCATCCTAAAGGAAATCAGTCCTGACTATTCACTGGAAGGACTGATGCTGAAGCTGAAGCCCCAGTACTTGGCCACCTGATGTGAAGAACTAACCCATTGTAAAAGACCTTGATGCTGGGAAAGGCTGAAGGTGGGAGGAGAAGGGGACGACAGAGGATGAGATGGTTGGATGGCATCACCCCCTTGAAAGACATGAGTCTGAGCAGGCTCCAGGAGTTGATGATGGACAGGGAATCCTGGTGTGCTGGAGTCCATGGGATCGCAAAGAGTTGGACATGAATAAGTGACTGAACTGAACTGATAGTTAACAATGTTGTGACAGATTCAGGTGAACAGCAAAGGCGCTCAGCCATACATATACATATATCCGTTCTCCCCCAGACTCCCCTTCCATCTAGGATTCTACATAACATTGAGCAGAGTTCCCTGTGCTATATAGTCGGACTTTGTTGATTATCCATTTTAAATATAGAAGTATACATGTCAATCCCAAACTCCCTAACTACCCTTCTCCCTAACTTTCCCCCCTGGTAACCAGAAATTCAATCTCTAAGTCTGGGAGTCTGTTTCTGTTTTGTAAATAAGTTCATTTGTATTGTTTCTTTTCAGAGTTCACATATAAGGGATGTCATATGATATTTCTCCTTCTCTGTCTGACTTACTTCACTCACTATGATAATCTCTAGGTCCATCCATGTTGCTGTTAATGGCATTATTTCATTATATTTGCCTAGTGTCCCATCGCTCAGTCATGTCCAGCTCTTTGCAACCTCATGTACTGCAGCATGCCAGGTTTCCCTGTCCTTCACCATCTCCAGGAGCTTGCTCAAACTCATGTCTATTGAGTCTGTGATGCCATCAAACCATCTCATTCTCTGTTGTACCCTTCTCCTTCCTTCAATCTTTCCCAGCATCAGGGTCTTTTCCAAAGAGTCAGCTCTTTGAATCAGGTGGGCAAAGTATTGTAGCTTCAGCTTTAGCATACAATAACCTATAGTAGGCACAAGATAAACAGTGAATAAAAAAGCCTGGCTCTTGCCTTTGCGAAGCTTACAGTTTAATTAAATAAATAATAAATACATCATTAAACAAAGAAATGTGTCATTTAAAGTTGTGGAAAGGCTATAAAGGAAACAAACACGATGACATTAAACATAAAAATGTTCCATAATAAGAAATAGATCAGATCTTTTGACCCTTCATGCAAAAAGTATTAAACAATATTTTGGTCATATTTCCTGATACTATGGAAAATGATTCATTGCAGATTCTTGACCAAGGAAGTGGCATGGGGGAAAAAATGACATTTTTTGCTTTTTGTGATGGAGTAGACTCAATATACTAGGCTATGACAGCAAGATAAAATATAAATTTTGACTGTGTCAGCAGTTGTGGACAGGAAATAGCTAGCCAAGATATCTCAACTTAATGACAACTTTGATTTGGGATTTAAGAAGAAGTCAGTTTGATGAATTTAACTTGGATGTTAGTGTTAGCCGCTCAAGTTGTATCTGACTCTGTGCAACTCTATGGACTGTAGCCCTCCAGGCTCTTCTGTCCACGGAATTCTCCAGGCAAAAATACTGGAGTGAGTAGCCATTTCCATCTCCGGGGAGCTTCCCGACCCAAGGATCAAACCCTGGTCTCCTGCATTGCAGGCAGATTCTTTACCTTTGGAGCCACTTGGGAAGTCAGAATAATAACGATGTCATTAATATGAAAAGAAATGTTGGGAAAAGAAGCAGATCTACAGGAAGAAAGAACTGTTTTGAACACATAATCTTAAAGATGATGTCCATTAGAAAAGTGATGCAGATAATTCACTGATGTGAGTGATTTATTTGTAAATAGTTAATAAAGAGAAACTGCAGTGTGGGGATGGTCAGGGTATGCTCATAGAAATTTGGAGTTTTGTAATATGCTTTTAAGACAATGACAGAGTGTAATACCAGCTACATCACCATTGCTTTTATGCTGTCTTCTAGACTTCCTAGGCTTGAAATAAGGATAATGTACTACTGTACTAGATACAGTATTGCACAGTAAGGTCCACAAAAGCGCAACCACTTACAGAGCTGAAAGGAAATAAATAAAGAAATAATTTTTAAGAAAGCTTGTGGTAAGAAAAATCAGACTATTTTCTCAGACCAGGCACTATTCTGCCCTGCTCAAACTGTTGTTAGCTTCTGTCTTTTTGAAAACTGGAGGCCCAGAAAAAGTCACATTAAGATAAATTACATCTGTTTCTGACTTGTTTGGTCAATCTTGCTTCTGTTAATTACTTGTGTCCTTGGCTAATTAAGTTTGAGATTTAATCTAATCTGCGTGTATCTGGGGAGGGTAGGGAGGTCTATTTTTGCTTATCCACAATCCCAACACAAAAGACTGTAAGTTCAGCAATGAAAACTGTAATACACTATTTTTTTTTTCAGCTTGGAAGTTAAGAATAAAGAGTGTGAGCAATACTTCTTTGCTAGTGATTTCTTTATCTCAGTGTTCAAGAAGAGGTTGCATGGCAACTGCTTGAGGATACTGCAAAAAGAATTCAAAGTGAAATTTGAAACTAATATCATATTGTATGTTAATTATAACAATAGAAAAGAATTCAAAGTATGATGAGGATGAGGATTAGAGGAGATTGTGTCTCAAACATCTTCTATCATATGCTTTATTGTTGTAATGATATCAACACAATGAAATTAATAATAATTTGAGAGCTGTCTTTACATTACAGTATAAGTCAAACAAGTTGCCATTGGCAAAGTAAAAGATGAGTCTTATCTGTAGCAAATATTTCCCACATCCTGACCAATGAAATAATGGAAAACAGACTGGGAAAGAACAGAATTCTGAAACATATTACAAAGGAAGCTTTAAAGTTTCCAGGAAAGTTTGGACAACTCTCCTTGGGAGACTCTTGTAAGGTGTACAGATCCATGAATTAAGTGCTCATGAGAAAGAGGATTTTTAGAAGCCAGAAGATAGATGTTTAAATATGCTCATGCTATTTTATTTGAAGCCAAAAAAGGAGACACTGGGATTGTTTGTCATATCTTAACTGTTGCTGAGAAACTAAGAAAGGTATTTCCAAACTAAGATGCCAGCTAACGCTGGAAAACCTTGGGGGCTGCTTGCCAAGACTATAAACTCCATTTGTCACAGAGCCTGTGTAGTACAGAGCTTCTTCTAAATTTATCGTTTCCATTTGTTTTTGTCATGGGATTATAAACAATGTGAGGTTAGACGCATGAAATTGCTATATGTGTTGCTTCTTTTAGCTCTGTCAGAAGCAGCTTTGTTTAATATCAACTGCACTGTTAAAATCTATAAGGACTCAAATCCACTAGATCCTAAAGTTTTAAAGGGTTTAGGGATGGTTACCTTGTTCTTTTCTGTAAGCTCTGCATTGCTACGGATGAATGAATGAAAGAAGAGAATGAATAAATTATGGACTAAAAATCACCTAGAGGTGTTTATTCAATGTTTTGTGAAATATGCTATTGAGTAGATATGGTAAATATGGCAATATGAAATTGCTGATATATTATTATTGACCTACAGAAGTGGTGATTTCCTGTGGTTCATCTGACTAGTTAGTAGTTCATTTGTCTTTCCTTCTCCACAGTATCATAATCAGGATAAATCAGTTTGTTAGGCTTCTATAAAAGGCCAGATATTCAGATAAGTGTTTTTGCATGTTATCTTGTTCCTACTGCTAAGTTGCTTCAGTCGTGTCCGACTCTTCGTGACCCCATGGACTGCAGCCTATCAGGCTCCTCCGTCCATGGGATTTTCCAGGCAAGAGTACTGGAGTGGAATGCCATAGCCTTCTCTGCCATGTTATCTTATTTAACCCTTAAAGCAACCCTCCATGAAACCTCCATGAAGTTACTCAGTCGTATCTGACTCTTTGCGACCCCAAGGACTGTAGCCCACCAGGTTCCTCCATCCATGGGATTTTCTAGGCAAGAATACTGGAGTGGGTTGCCATTTCCAGGGGATCTTGCCAAGCCAGGGATCGAACGCCGGTCTCCCGCATTGTAGATAGACGCTTTACCGTCTGAGCCACCAGGGAATCCCTAAAGCAACCCTAGTAGACAGAATTCTAAAATGGCTTGTGAGATCTCCACCCCAGTGTACATTTTTGTATATTATCGCTGGGACTGTGAATCTTGTAGATTTTATGTATATAATTAGATTGTGTTATGTAGCACCATTGACTTTAAGAAAGTGAGATTATCTTGGTGGGCCAGACCTAATCAGACAAACCCCTTAAACAGTATGGGTGCATAGATGGAGCAAAGAGGAAGTCAGAGGTTTGGAGCAAGAGAAAGATTTGATGTGAGGGAGATTTTTCCATTGCTGGCTTTGCAGATGACCAGATGTCAGGGAATGTGGCAGCTTCTAGATATTGAATGGTTGTCCACTGATAGATGAAAGGATAAAGAAGATGTGGGACATATATATATATATATATATATATATATATATAATGGAATATTAGCCATAAAAAGAAATGAAAGTGGGTCATTTGTAGAGATGTGGATGGGCTTAGAGTCTATCATCCAGAGTGAAGTAAGTCAGAAACAATAAAGCAAATGTTGTATATCAATACACATATGTGGAATTGACAAAAATGGTACAGATGAACCTAATTGCAGGGCAGGAATAGAGATACAGAGGTAGAAAATGGATGTGCGAACATGGGGCAGGGGAAGCGGAAGGTGGGATGAATTGGGAGATAAGATTTGATATAAATACACTACCACATGTGAAATAGATAGCTAGTAGAGAGCAGCTTCCAGTACCGGGAGCTCAGCTCGGTGCTCTGTGTTGACTTAGATGGGTGGGATGGGAGAAATGGAGGTCCAAGCCAGTGGAGAGGGGGTGGTACATGTATACATATAGCTATTCACTTCATGGTACAGCAGACACTAATACAATATTAGAAAGCAATTATATTCCAATTAAAAAAAAAAAAGGGTGGTCCTACACCTACAGTAATAGGAAAACAAAAGACTCAGAACAGCAAGAGCAAGGACATACATTCTGCCAACAGCTCATGAGCTTTCTGCACACTCGTGCTTAGTCACTCGGTTGTGTCTGACTCTTTGTGACCCCATGGACTGTAGCCCGCCAGCCTTCTCTGCTCATGGGATTTTCCAGGCAAGATTACTGGAGTGGGTTGCCAGTTCCTCCTTCAGGGGATCTTCTCTACCCAGGGATGGAACTCTCATTTTCTACATCTCCTGCATTGCAGGCAGATTCTTTATGGCTGGAGCCTAAACCCCAGATGAAAATCATAGATATAGCTGAAACCTGGGTTTTATCTGGTGAGGCACTGAACAGAGAACCCAATCATGTGGGATCCACAGAAAGTGAGAGTATTTGTGTTGTGTTTCAGTTCAGTTCAGTCACTCAGTCGTGTCCGACTTTTTGCGACCCCATGAATCACAGCACGCCAGGCCTCCCTGTCCATCACCAACTCCTGGAGTTCACTCAAACTCACGTCCATCGAGTCGGTGATGCCATCCAGCCATCTCATCCTCTGTCATCCCCTTCTCCTCCTGCCCCCAATCCCTCCCAGCATCAGAGTCTTTTCCAATGAGTCAACTCTTCTCATGATGTGGCCAAAGTACTGGAGTTTCAGCTTTAGCATCATTCCTTCCAAAGAAATCCCAGGGCTGATCTCCTTTAGGATGGACTGGTTGGATCTCCTTGCAGTCTAAGGGACTTTCAAGAGTCTTCTCCAACACCACAGTTCTAAAGCATAAATTCTTCGGCGCTCAGTCTTCTTCACAGTCCAACTCTCACATCCATACATGACCACAGGAAAAGCCCTAGCCTTGACTAGACGGACCTTTGTTGACAAAGTAACGCTGTGTTTAAGTCCATATGTTTGTAGTGTTGGTTTTACAGCAATAGAAAATGAAGGCAAATCGTCTAAACCTTTTCATTTCGTGTTACAAAAAAGGAATGAAGACTTGATAGTAATGCCTAATTTTCTCAAGGACAAACAGAAAATGTTTTAACACAAAGATTTTTGATTATGTGGCTAATATATATATATATATATATATATATATATATATATATATATATATGTGCCCTTGCGAAAGAGGTTTGGAAGAAGAAGTGAGAATCAGAGTTCTGTCAAGTTCATGGTAAATTCTCCATAGATGAGAGGTCACAAAAAAGTCCTAGGGAAGGTCCCTTACTTGTGACTCTACCATGCATTTGATATTTCTGGATGTTTTTATGAGGAAGGTAAAGAGCCTCTGTGAACGCAGTTTGGGTATGATCGAAAGATATTTGGCAAGAAAGAATCGCATGTGTCAGGTGAACTTTAATATCTTTTTAAAGTTGAAGATGCATTTGTGGTTTGTGGAAACTTGCAGAGTTCATGTGATTCTTGCTAAGAAAACAGCACACCAAGTCCAGCATGTGATGAACTATTTTCTTATAAATCACATTATGCCATTTCATCACATGTTGCTATGTTTTCTGTGGATATCCAGGACTAAGAAAAGCAGCATTTAAAAAGATCACCCAGTAAGCTCCGTATCTTATTACATTAAACATTGTGTGTGCTTGGGGTGGGGTGGTGGGGGGTTGTGTGTCTATGTGATATCATTCTGATTTCTAAAACTGTGGCATGGGATGGTCATATTTCATATAAATCATGTAACTAAAAAAAAGTCCTAAGGAGTTTTTTTTCCAAGTTACTTATAATCCCAATATACAGAAACTTACTGGTTTTTTAAAAATTAGCTTTCTTCTAGACATAGAGTATTTATTTGCAGATAAAAGGTAGAACAAAGATTAATACACTATAATTCTATTTTAAAATAAATAAAATAAAATTTTACTTGGGAGAAAAGAAATTAAAGGCATGCTGAACTTTAGATAATTGACTTACTAATCCCATGATATGTTAGTTCTAGAAGAACTCTCAGAAGCAGAAATGGGAAAACTTCTTAAAGAAGACCAGTTAGTAAGTACTTTAGTCTGTGAGCCACACATGTCCTCTCACACATATCCTTGTGTGTGTTTATAGGGGAAGGAGGGCATGTTTTACAACCTTTTATATATTTAAAAACCATTCTTAGATCCGGGGCTGAACAAAACCACAGGCCATAAGCCAGAACTAGACCAAGCAAAAATAAAATATTATGACAAACATTAAAAGATTAGAGTGATATTTTTTTAGGTAAATTCTTTTATTAAAGCACAGTATGCTAAGAAAATACACAAATCATAAGTGCACAGCTCAAAACATTTTCACAAAGTGACCTCATTTGAGGAATAGACTGAATTGGAGTAAAGAAAAGAGACATTTTTAGCAGCTCAGAAGCTACTCTTCTGCCCTGGCAGCCATGGAGGTGTGGCCCATGTCTGTCCTTGAGAAAAGACTTGCTTTTCAGCCACCTGCAGTGTCAACAAGCTGACTGCCCTGAGCTGCAGCTCTTTCATGTGGCCACTGAGGCTCAGGTCTTCTGGGGCAACCTCAGCCAGTAACCAAGTCCAGGGGGTTGTTACAGCCTGACCACTTCTAGCCAATGTAATGATGAAAGTGAAAGTGTTAGTTGCTCAGTCACGCCCAACTCTTTTGTTAGTTGCTCAGTCTTGTCCAACTCTTTTGCAATCCCATGGACTGTAACCCCCCAGGTTTCTCCGTCCCTGGAATTCTCCAGGCAAGAATACTGGTGTGGGTAGCCATTCCTTTTTCCAGGGAATCTTCCTGACCCAGGGATCAAACCTGTGTCTCTTGCACTGCAGGCAGATTCTTTCCTGTCTGAGCCAGCAGGGAAGCCCCAGTGTATTGATAGAACTCCTCTATTTGACAATCATTTTGTGGAACTTCCCATTGGATTAGCTGAGACTTTCTCTAGCCTGTGTTACACTCGGAGGATTTTTTTGCTCCATTCTGTTTTCTTGCACAGATGTCAGAGCAGCACAGGGTATAGAGACACTCATTTCTCAATAAGGCTTTTACCCACTTGTATTTTTCAACTGTTACTTGTCAAGAAATCTAATTGCTGTCTTAATCTGTCTCAGCACCTGCTTCCTAGAGGACTCAGACTGACATCTGTCCCCTTCCATCCTCTCCTCCATGGTGTCAAGCATAACCACTACCCTCACTTTTAAACCTTAGGTAGTTCCCTGGATTGAATTGAGTATAAGTTGAATCATACACTAGATAGTCTTTTGTAACTGGCTTATTTTGTTCAGTATTTTGCTTGTGGGATTCATCTTTCTCATTCTTATGGCTACGGATTGTTCATTCTTGTTTAGTTTTCCATTGTATGAACGCACCATGATTTATTTACCCATTCTACAATAGAGGACATTAGTTGATGGGGTTATTATATAGAGAGTTGTCATAAACATGGTTGCATGTGTCTTTTGGTAAACACTAGATTCATACCTTTTGCTTGGGTTTATTTGGGCTCCATAATCACTGCAAATGGTGACTGCAGCCATGAAATTAAAAGACGCTTACTCCTTGGAAGGAAAGTTATGACCAACCTAGATAGCATATTCAAAAATAGAGACATTACTTTGCCAACAAAGGTCCGTCTAGTCAAGGCTATGGTTTTTCCAGTGGTCATATATGGATGTGAGAGTTGGACTGTGAAGAAAGCTGAGCGCCAAAGAATTGATGCTTTTGAACTGTGGTGTTGGAGAAGACTCTTGAGAGTCCCTTGGACTGCAAGGAGATCCAACAAGTCCATTCTGAAGGAGATCAGTCCTGGGATTTCTTTGGAAGGAATGATGCTAAAGCTGAAACTCCAGTACTTTGGCCACCTCATGCGAAGAGTTGACTCATTGGAAAAGACTGATGCTGGGAAGGACTGGGGGCAGGAGGAGAAGGGGACGACAGAGGATGAGATGGCTGGATGGCATCACTGACACGATGGACGTGAGTCTCAGTGAACTCCGAGAGTTGGTGATGGACAGGGAGGCCTGGCGTGCTGTGATTCATGGGGTCGCAAAGAGTTGGACACGACTGAGCGACTGAACTGAACTGATACCTAGGACTGCGATTACTAGGTCATATGGTGCGCGTATGCTCAGTTTTAGTCAATTTCATCAAACAAATTTCCAATGTTCTTATATAAATTTACAGTCTCATCAGCAATGCTAGCTCCAACTGCTCCATAAAAAAGTCTTTCATATTTTAGCCATCCTAGTGGATGTAAAGATAATTGCATTATATTTATAACTTGAATGTCATTGAGAATTGAATGCAGTTTGTATGTTTATTGGCCACTTAGATGTTCTCTTTTGTAAAGTGCCTCCAGGTATTTTGCATATTTCCCCTTCTACTGTATTTCACTGTACACATTTTTCATATTGATTTTTTGATGTTCTTTATATATTCTGGATAGTAATTATTTGTTTAATATATATATTTCAAATATATTCTACTGTTTTTACTCTTTCAATGGTGTCTCTTCATGGAAAGAAGTTTTTAATTACAATATAGTCTAATTTATTACTTTTTCAGATCAGATCAGATCAGTCGCTCAGTCGTGTCCAACTCTTTGCGACCCCATGAATCGCAGCACGCCAGGCCTCCCTGTCCATCACCAACTCCCAGAGTTCACTCAGACTCATGTTCATCGAGTCAGTGATGCCATCCAGCCATCTCATCCTCTGTCGTCCCCTTCTCCTCCTGCCCCCAATCCCTCCCAGCATCAGAGTCTTTTCCAATGAGTCAACTCTTCGCATGAGGTGGCCAAAGTACTGGAGTTTCAGCTTTAGTATCATTCCTTCCAAAGATATCCCAGGGCTGATCTCCTTTAGAATGGACTGGTTGGATCTCCTTGCAGTCTAAGGGACTCTCAAGAGTCTTCTCCAACACCACAGTTCAAAAGCATCAATTCTTTGGTGCTCAGCCTTCTTCACAGTCCAACTCTCACATCCATACATGACCACAGGAAAAACCATAGCCTTGACTAGACGAACCTTTGTTGGCAAAGTAATATCTCTGCTTTTGAATATGCTATCTAGGTTGGTCATAACTCTCCTTCCAAGGAGTAAGTGTCTTTTAATTTCATGGCTGCAGTCACCATCTGTAGTGATTTTGGAGCTCAGAAAAATAAAGTCTGACATTGTTTCCACTGTTTCCCCATCTATTTCCCATGAAGTGGTGGGACCAGATGCCATGATCTTCATTTTCTGAATGTTGAGCTTTAAGCCAACTTTTTCACTCTCCACTTTCACTTTCATCAAGAGGCTTTTGAGTTCCTCTTCACTTTCTGCCATAAGGGTGGTGTCATCTGCATATCTGAGGTTATTGATATTTCTCCCGGCAATCTTGATTCCAGCTTGTGTTTCTTCCAGTCCAGCATTTCTCATGATGTACTCTGCATATAAGTTAAATAAACAGGGTGACAATATACAGCCTTGACGAACTCCTTTTCCTATTTGGAACCAGTCTGTTGTTCCATGTCCAGTTCTAACTGTTGCTTCCTGGTCTGCATACAAATTTCTCAAGAGACAGATCAGGTGTTCCCATCTCTTTCAGAATTTTCCAGTTTATTGTGATCCACACAGTCAAAGGCTTTGGCATAGTCAATAAAGCAGAAATAGATGTTTTTCTGGAACTCTCTTGCTTTTTCTATGATCCAGTGGATGTTGCCAATTTGATCTCTGGTTCCTCTGCCTTTTCTAAAACCAGCTTGAACATCAGGAAGTTCACGGTTCACATATTGCTGAAGGCTGGCTTGGAGAATTTTGAGCGTTACTTTACTAGCATGTGAGATGAGTGCAATTGTGTGGTAGTTTGAACATTCTTTGGCATTGCCTTTCTTTGGGATTGGAATGAAAACTAACCTTTTCCAGTCCTGTGGCCACTGCTGAGTTTTCCAAGTTTGCTGGCATATTGAGTGCAGCACTTTCACAGCATCATCTTTCAGGATTTGGAATAGCTCAACTGGAATTCCATCACCTCCACTAGCTTTGTTCATAGTGATGCTTTCTAAGGCCCACATTACTTCTCATTCCAGGATGTCTGGCTCTAGGTCAGTGATCACACCATTGTGATTATCTGGGTCATGAAGATCTTTTTTGTACAGTTCTTCTGTGTATTCTTGCTCTCTTCTTAATATCCTCTGCTTCTGTTAGGTCCATACCATTTCTGTCCTTTATCGAGCTCATCTTTGCATGAAATGTTCCTTTGGTATCTCTGATTTTCTTGAAGAGATCCCTAGTCTTTCCCATTCTGTTGTTTTCCTCTATTTCTTTGCATTGATCACTGAAGAAGGCTTTCTTATCTCTTCTTGCTATTCTTTGGAACTCTGCATTCAGATGTTTATATCTTTCCTTTTCTCCTTTGCTTTTCACTTCTCTTCTTTTCACAGCTATTTGTAAGGCCTCCCCAGACAGCCATTTTGCTTCTTTGCATTTCTCTTCTATGGGAATGGTCTTGATCCCTGTCTCCTGTACAATGTCACGAACCTCCGTCCATAGTTCATCAGGCACTCTATCTATCAGATCTAGGCCCTTAAGTCTATTTCTCACTCCCACTGTATAATCATAAGGGATTTGATTTAGGTCATACCTGAATGGTCTAGTGGTTTTCCCTACTTTCTTCAATTTCAGTCTGAATTTGGCAATAAGGAGTTCATGATCTGAGCCACAGTCAGCTCCTGGTCTTGTTTTTGCTGACTGTATAGAGCTTCTCCATCTTTGGCTACAAAGAATATAATCAATCTGATTTCGGTGTTGAGCATCTGGTGACGTTCATGTATAGTCTTCTCTTGTGTTGTGTTTATTACTTTTTATTTATGGTTAATACTTTTTGTGTTTATTTGCCTGCTCTAGGAAATAACGTCATGAAGATGTTTTCCAAAGTCATCTGCATTGTTTTAACAGTTAGCTTTTGACTATATTTTTTGTGTATTAAATGAGGTTGTGGTCATTATTCACTTTTTAATAAAAACATTCAATTTTCCAGTACATTTATTGAAAAAGCATCTTTTCAGCAATGCATTAAATAGACCTCCAGATCATAAAAAGAAATGATGCTTTCTCTACTTTCAATTCTGTTTCATTGGTCTGTTTCCTCTTCCTTGTCTTATTATCATATTTTCCTAATTATTAGAGCTTTGTACTGTGTCTTGATATATAGCACTGCAACTTTCAGCTTTGTTCTTCTCCAAGACTGCTTTGGCTATTCTTGGGTCTTTAATTTTCCTTAACTCTTTTATCACCATCTTGTCAATTTTCACTCAGTTCAGTAAATTAAATCTATGGATCAAATAGATATTTTTACAATACTGAATCTTCCACACCTTCATCATGGAATAGCCTCGCATATATTAAATCTTCTTTAATTCCTCTTACTCCTTTTTTGGTGTGAAGGTCTTCTACATGTTTTACTGTATCTATTTTTAGATGTCTATTATTCAAATATTTTTTCTGCCTTTATGATGACCTTCCTGCCTTCCCTTTCCCTACTTGGAATTTGTTAGTTTGTTCTCTATATCTGTAAGGCAGTTTCTGTTTTGTTATAGTCATTCAGTTGTTTTATTTTTTTAGATTCCACATATACCTAATAATATAGAGTATTTGCCTTTTTCTGACATTTCACTAGGCATAATACCCCCCAGGTCCATCAATGTTGTTGCAATTGGCAAAATTTCCTTCTTTTTTTGGCTGAGAAGTATTCTATTGTGTGTGTATGTATGCATTACATATATATATATATGTATATATATGTATATATACATATATATATATATATATACACACTCAAACATACCCACAACATTTTTATCCATTCATCTGTTGGTGGACTCAAGTTGCTTTCGTATCTTGGCTGTTGTAAATAATGCTGCTGTGAAAATTGGAGTGTATTTATCTTTTGAATTAGTGTTTTCATTTTCTCCAGACATACACCTAGGTGTGGAATTGCTGGATCACAGTGTAGTTCTAATTTTAGTTTTATGAAGAACCTCCATACTGTCTTCCATAGTGATTGGATCAATTTACATTCCTACCAACAGTGTACCAGAGTTCCCTTTTCTCCACATCCTTGTAAACATTTGTTATTTGTAGACTGTTTGATGATAGCCATTCTAACTGGTGTGAGGTGATATCTCACTGTGGATTTAATTTGCATCTCTCTGATGATTAGCAATGTTGAGCATCTTTTCATGTGCCTATTGGCCATCTGTATGTCTTCTTTGGAAGATTGTTCAGGTCTTCTTATTTTTAAATCAGGTTAATATTTTTTATATTGAGTTTTAGAAACTACATATATTTTAATATTACCCCCATATGAATATTAAATATAATATTTAATGTTTAATTTTAATATCAAATATTGACATCATGTGCAAATATTTTTTCCCTTCAGTAAGTTAGACATCATCATTTTGATGATAGTTTCCTTTGCTATGCAGAATACTCTGATATAAATCATACCAATATTTCCTTGGATCTGTCTCTGAGGCAAAGGAAACATAAGCAAAAATAAACAAATGGGACCTAATTAAACTTAATAGCTTTTCTTATTATTATTTTGAATGAAGCTAATTGTTTGTTAAAGAATCATGTGGGGATAAATGGAGGTAGTGAAATAAACCAGTCAGCTTCTTCATAGAATTACTATTGCAAATATACTCAATAAATTTGCTATTTCCTTGCCCTAGGGACAACTTTCTTGTCACTGTTATTGTTGCTGTTAGTGTTTAAGAGGGTTGTTGAGGAAGTCTTTAGGTCATAGCTCTCTGTGTTGCTACCAGACAACCACTTTATGCTTTTTCTCCTTGATCCTGTTTTACCCACCAGTGGCTCCCCAGGCAAGCATGATGTTCATACAAATACTTAATCAACACACCTGCTCCTCCAGTTTCACTTCCCTTTACATTCCTTGCTCT
The DNA here is from genome assembly GCF_019923935.1 of Bubalus bubalis. Classification (NCBI taxonomy): domain Eukaryota; kingdom Metazoa; phylum Chordata; class Mammalia; order Artiodactyla; family Bovidae; genus Bubalus; species Bubalus bubalis. The sequence continues at coordinate 23,037,680 of NC_059163.1, forward strand.
CACACAAGGGCTCTAACAGGGTCTCATCCATTTCATCATGTGATACACATACACCCCTGGTTCTTGTGTCTATCAACAAGAGATATTTGTATAGGTCACTTGTGATAATGCTGCTTAACTTTAAGAAAATTATTTAAAAATTGGTCAAATCTCATTTTTCTTCACATTTTGGTCCAGATATTATAGAAATTTGCAAGTGTGCTTTGATTTTCAGATTTTATGTGTTTTAAATATTTATTATTTTTCATGAATTAAAAAAAGAAATTAGAAAAAAAAAAACTTCATTCTGCTATATTTAAGAGTCCAGCCAGTACATTTTGAAGTTCTCAGGTTATATTGTACCTTTTAGGTAAATGAGATGTCAAAGATTTGTGATGCTTCCTTTGTGCTTTGGGTATTTTAGAATTTCTGGAGTCCTACAATACAAATGTTACTGCATCTTGAATAAAACCCTCAGCTAAGTGGTACTTATTAAAGGGGATGGAGTAGCAGAGAGGCTAATGTCATCGAGTTGAAGTTACAAAAGCCTGGGCTAAAGTATTAGATCTACCACACACATGTTGTACAATAGCTGAGAAAATTGCTTAATTTCTGTAAATTTTAATTTCTATTTCTGTATGTCGATGATGAAAATACCCACCTCACAGAGATGTGGTAGGAATTAAATGAGATAACACAGACAGAATGATTGTTACGTAATTGTTGCTAAATAAACTACTGACTAATGTCCATTGGCAAAGTTATGTTTTTTCCAGGTGAGGTAGGAATTAAATGAGATAACACAGACAGAATGATTGTTACGTAATTGTTGCTAAATAAACTACTGACAAATGTCCATTGGCAAAGTTATGTTTTTTCCAGTAGTTATATATAGATCTGAGAGTTGGACTATAAAGAAAGCTAAGCACCGAAGAATTGATGCTTTTGAACTGTGGTGTTGGATAAGACTCTTGAGAGTCCCTTGGATTGCAAAGAGATCCAACCAGTCCATCCTAAAGGAAATCAATCCTGACTATTTATTGGAAGGACTGATGCTGAAGCAGAAGCTCCAATATTTTGGCCACCTGATGTGAAGAACTGGCTCATTGGAAAATATCCTGATACTGGGAAAGATTGAAGGCAGGAGGAGAAGGGGATGACAGAGGATGAGACAGTTGGATGGCATCACCAACTCAATGGACACGAGTTTGAGAAAGCTCTGGGAGTTGGTGATGGACAGGTAAGCCTGGCGTGCTCCAGTCCACATGGTCGCAAAGACTTGGACATGACTAAGAGACCAAAATGACTGAAACAGTGACAATTATGATTATTATTCTACATAAAGATGTGTGACTGAATCAAACTGAAATTTTTATAAAGTTTAATTGCAGAATTCCATTTTCCATAATCCTTGGATAGAGAGATACATGTAATTCTCCATATACAAGTAAAATCACGTTGCTGGAGAAACAGAAACTGGTAGGCAATGATTCCTATGTTCTAGGACATTCATATCTGAGGGTTGAGCTTACTGGGAGAAAAGTTTTGCACATGGAAGTGTATGCCAGCTGGTGGCATGTTATCTTTGCCTTGTCTACACCCTGACCTTTCAGCTTTATAACTTCCAAATGTTTATATAATGAGAACTGCCCTTTTAAAATTGACACAGTGATTAAAATTGAAAATGAGAGCCGAGACTGTTCTCTAATAAATAGGCTGGATCTGAGCATACATCTGTCCAGCAAAAATCTTCTAAGCAAGCAGGCACACATTTCTTTGCTTGTATCTAAAAAGTGAAGGTGACATTTATACCGTTCAATAATTTTTCTCTCCATCTGTTTATTCAATGGTGAGATTTAAGTTGGCAAACGCTACATTCACATTGATACTATTCCTAGGCTATCTTTCAAGTATTCAGCTTTTAGAGGGATGCAGCCAGAGCCTTGTTGACCCATACATCTCTTATAAATTTCAACTTATAAGAAAACACTCCTTCAAGAAGAGAACTGTAGTCCAAGCAGAACCTACCCTACTCTGTTGGCAGTTCATCTTGCCAATGGATCTCCCAGTTTCATCAGTTTCCCAGATCCTCTAATGGGTTGTTTTAATGACTTTCCACTCATATATATAGCTTTCTTCATACCTGAATAGAGATGTATTGCAATTATGCAAAACCATCTTTCTCAGTGACTAACAGGTGAATTCCCCAAAGCATATTAAGAATATCCACAGTAACTTCAGCTTTATATTTTTAAAGGAGAACAAACATTCATGAATGAATGAATGAATGGTATTGTGCTCAGTTGTGTCTGACTCTTTGCTACCCTTTGGACTGTAGCCCACCAGGCTCCTTGGTCCAGGGGATTTTCCAGGCAAGAATACTGGAGTGGGTTGCCATTTCCTCCTTCGAGGGATCTTCCTGACCCAGGCATTGAACTCGCATCTCCTGTGTCTCCTTCATTGAAGGCAGATTCTTTACCTGCTGAATCATCAGGAAAGCCCATAACGATTCATAGATAAGATTAAATACAATACATATTTTTATTCAAATACAACTAAAATCAAGTCACAGACATCAACTAGATAAAGGCATTTTATTTTTTTCTCTTTTACCTAGCTTTCCTCTACCTAAATTCTAGTCACAGTGGCCTTCTGATTCCTTCATCAAGTTAGATCCATTTAACTCTTTTGTAGGGCCATTATCACCAGCTGATTACTTTCCTGGGAATACTCCTCCATATTTTCATATCTCAATTCAAAAGTTACTCAATTCAAGAGGTCTTTCCTGACCATTACTGTTTAACCTAGAACCTTGTTTTATTTTCTTCAGAGTGCTTAACATTATATAAAATAATTTTATGTTTCTTTCCTATGAAAACATTCTCCCTCCACTAGAGTGTAATCTACCTGACAACAGGTACTTGTGTTTTGCAGTGTTTCCTCTGTGTAGAAAAGCTTGTAATACAGTAGGAACTCAATAAGTATTTATTGAATACGTGAATGAGTGAGTACTATCTGCCAACCAGATTTCACCTTTCTTCTAAGCTTCACTGAGGTTTGATTCCAACACATTTTGTTTTAAGCTAGGATCCCAAACTAATCAAATTAAGTTATGGTGACCACATTATATTATATTCCATGATACATTTATATCCCATGATACACACTGTTCAACTTTATTTCTGGTTACCAAAACCTTTTTTTTTACATTCCTACTGTGAAACAACACAGACCTTTTCAATTAATGTATGCTTAGTTGTGTCTGACTCTTTGCAATCCCATGGATTGTAGCCTGACAGTCTCTTCTGTTCATGGGATTTTCCAGGCAAGAATACTGGAGTGGGTTGCCATTTCCCTCTCCAAGGCACTTTCTGCATCCAGGGATCAAACCTGGGTCTCCTGCAATGCAGTATATAAAAAAATGACTCCATCCCCTAGCTCTACTCTCTAGAAACAGCCACTATCAAAATTTTCTTGGGGATTCTTTGAGAAAACTGTCAACCCCCCCCAAAATTTTATATATATATATATATCTTATATAAGTTATGAAGATTAACATACGTTATAGACATTTTATAAGATTCAGATATAAGTTATAGAGGTTTTAAAGTACAGATTGCAATGTAAAATACTCACTACTTTGACTTGTTTTTTATTTTACAACGGATTTTGATTTTAAAATGTACAGATCTACTTCATTCTTTCATTAGGTTCAGAGTATCCCATTGGAAAAATCCTGATTGGTATAAGTTTACATGCATTTATAAGGCTGTATAGGATACATTTTCAATAAAGGGTTTATTGGGGCAATTTTTCTTTCATTTCTGGGCAAGAATTTTGCTCTTTTAAAAGATAGCTAATTATTTCTTTGTTCTAAAGTAATATAAAATAGTTACTCTTTTTCAAGTTTCATAGTAAATCTTCTGTTTGATAGGAAAAAGCATGAGATAAGTATGGTACCTTCTTTCAGTTTTAGAAAAACAAGATGGTATTTTTAACATTGCTTTTGGTTAGTACCTTTAAACCTAGCAAGTGAATATATAATGTATATCTATATATGATTTTACTTTGGGAATAATAGCATGTCTTTACAGTAGAATTGTGAGAGATTAGTTGTTAAGGAAGTGACTGTGTTATTTTATTGAACTTCAAAGATAAATGTCTAGAAATACATCTACCTATTGTTCTATAATAAAACCTTTTTATTTTGAAATAACTTTAAACTTACAGAAAAGTTGCAAATCTAATACAGAGAATTCATACACACCCTCCACTTAGATTTCTTGTGGCTCAATTGGTAAAGAATCTGCCTGCAATGCAGGAGACTTAGGTTTGATCCCTGGGTCAGGAAGACTCCCTGGAGAAGGAAATGGCAATCCACTCCAGTATTCATGCCTGGAGAATCCCATGGACAGAGGAGCCTGGCAGGCTACAGTCCATGGTGTCTCAAAAGACTCGGACATGACTTAGTGATCAAACCAACACCATCCTTGAGGATGTCAGTGCGTTTCAGATTCCCGTGATGTTAAACCATAGTTCAATGATCAAACCAGGAAATTAACATTAGCAAGCTCTTATCAGCTGAACTAAAGACTCATTCAAATATTAATTTCCCCGTTATACTCCTTTTCACTTTCATAATCCAGTTAGGATCCCACGTTACATATAGTTGCTGCATCCTTCATCTCTAAGCTGTGACAGTTCCTGAGTCTTTCCACTTCTATCGTGACTTGGTACTTTCCATCTCATGGCTAGTTATTTTGTAATTCTGATGTTTTCTCATGATTAGAATGAGGTTTTATATTTTGGCAAGAAAACTGCAGAAGTGAAGTATTCTTTTCACTGCAGTATACCAAGGGGAAAATTATTTTTATAATGTATGCATTATAGCTAGTGCTATAAACTTCAGTCACACGGCTTATGTGGTGTTTGCTAGGTTTTTCCAATGTTTACTATGTTCTAGGTTTACTATGTTCCCTTGGAAACTGATAAATATCTTGGGAGAGATATTTGAGGTTATGCAAATATTCCATTTCTTCTCAAACTTTCATCCACGGCCTTCTTTATCCATGGGTGGATTTTGCTTGATTCAATTATAACTGTGGTATTTACCTAATGAGAATTCTACATTCCCCTCAGTACTTCTACATTTATTAATTGAAACTCTTTGTAAAAAAGAGTTTCTACTTCATTTATTTACTCAATTACTTATTTATATTAATAAGACTTATGGATATTTATTTTATTCTACAGATTTTAATTAAACATTGTCATTATTTTTTTACTCCAATTGTTCCAAATTTGGCTATTGAGAATGTAACAGAATATCATAGATTGGGTGACTTAACAGAAATCCATTTCTCACAACTGTGGGGAATAGAAATCCATCAAAGTGTAAGCAGGTTTGATTTCTACCAATACCTTTCTCTTGGGATTTGCAGATACCCATCTTCTCACTATATGCCTACTGTTTGTGCATGAACATCCTTTGTGTCCCTCTTTTTGTAAGGACAACAGTCTTAGGATGCCACCCTTATAATCTCATTTAACTTTAATTACCTCACTAAAGGTTCTATCTTCAAATGTAGTCAGATTGGGAATTAGAACTTCAAGGTATGAATTCAATACATAATAGTGCCTAGTAGTCCGTTGGCGGCCACCCACAGCCTCTCCTTCTATACTTGCAAGCTGCTTCTGCTGAGGCTACCATGGTGTTTCCTTGATTCTTCATTCTGCCTTTTCTTTCTGTTTCTCTAGTATGAAAAGGGCTATGATGAAGCTTGTACTTGTTCAGTCTCTTAATTCTTACTGCAAGTATGGTCATGGTTTTAGCTCTTCAGGCCTGGCTAATTATAGGGAGACTGCATATGAAAGGTCAGTAGCTATCAACGTCCTTTCAGAAACCTTTTAAATTTGCTATTAATTCCATTGGATTTGTTATCTCTTAGTCACAGTCTCAGAGAAGGCAATGGCACCCCACTCCAGTACTCTTGCCTGGAAAATCCCATGAACGGAGGAGTCTGGAAAGCTGCAGTCCATGAGGTCGCTGAGGGTCAGACACGACTGAGCAACTTCACCTTCACTTTTCACTTTCATGCATTGGAGAAGGAAATGGAAACCCACTCCAGTGTTCTTTCCTGGAGAATCCCAGGGATGGGGGAGCCTGGTGGGCTGCCATCTATGGGGTCACACAGAGTCGGACACGACTCAAGTGACTTAGCAGCAGCAGCAGCAGTCATAATCTAAGATCTACTGTGTGGATCACAACAAACTGTGGAAAATTCTTCAAGAGATGGGAATACCAGATCACCTGATCTGCCTCTTGAGAAACTTATATGCAGGTCAGGAAGCAACAGTTAGAACTGGACATGGAACAGACTGGTTCCAAATAGGAAAAGGAGTACGTCAAGGCTATATATTGTCACCCTGCTTATTTAACTTACATGCAGAGTGCATCATGAAAAATGCTGGGCTGGAAGAAGCACAAGCTGGAATCAAGATTGCTGGGAGAAATATCAATAATGTCAGATATGCAGATGACACCATCCTTATGGCAGAAAGTGAAGAAGAACTAAAGAGCCTCTTGATGAAAGAGAAAGAAGAGAGTGAAAAAGTTGGCTTAAGTCTCAACATTCAGAAAACTAAGATCATGGTATCTGGTCCCATCACTTCATGGGAAATAGATGAGGAAACAGTAGAAACAGTGTCAGACTTTATTTTTTTGGGCTCCAAAATCATTGCAGATAGTGATTGCAGCCATGAAATTAAAAGACACTTACTCCTTGGAAGGAAAGTTATGACCAACCAAGATAGCATATTCAAAAGCAGAGACATTACTTTGCCAACAAAGGTCCGTCTAGTCAAAGCTATGGTTTTTCCAGTAGTCATGTATGGATGTGAGAGTTGGACTGTAAAGAAAGCTGAGCACCGAAGAATTGATACTTTTGAACTGTGGTGTTGGAAAAGACTCTTGAGAGTCCCTTGGACTGCAAGGAGATCCAACCAGTCCATCCTAAAGGAAATCAGTCCTGAATATTCACTGGAAGGACTGATGTTGAAGCTGAAACTCCAATACTTTGGCCACCTGATGCGAAGAACTGATTCATTTGAAAAGACCCTGATGCTGGGAAAGATTGAAGTCGGGAGGAGAGGGAGACAACAGAGGATGAGATGGTTGGATGGCATCACCGACTCACTGGACATTAGTAAACTCCAGGAGTTGGTGATGAACAGGGAGGCCTGGTGTGCTGCAGTCCATGGGGTCGCAAAGAGTAGAATACAGCTGAACAACTGAACTGAACTGCACTGAGTCATAGTCTATGGTTTCTCTGTGCTTTTTAAATTTTCCTGCAGTTGTTTCCCCCTCTGTTTTCCATCCTCTTTATTTATTTTAGTTGGCGTTGAGAAAGTGAAATGGGATGCCTTTCTTTGGCCGTTATCTTTAATTACAGATAAACTACTGGGGAATTGGGAGAAAATGGAGAAGGGCATGGCAACCCACTCCAGTACTCTTGCCTGGAGAATCTCCTGGACAGAGAAGCCTGATAGGCTACAGTTCAACGTGTCACAAAGAGCAGGACATGACTGAGTTACTAAGATCTCAGGTAAACTAAGATATTCATTGGTATTATTAGTATTACAGAAGTTCTAAAAAGAGAATTGTGACTGTTAATGGAGGCTACATTCTAATCAATTTTAAGACTTTTCTCAAAATATTTGTCTGTGCTCTTTATAATAATAAGTAAAATAAGAGCCACCAACATGTATTGAACTCTTACACCATGCCAGGTATTGTGCTAAGTATTCATAATAAAATCTAATTAACTCTTACAACCACTCTAAAACAGAGATAACAGTGTTAAATTTTACAAATGAGAATACTTGTTCAAGGCCACACAAGTGATAAATATGAGAGCTGGACATCAAAAGCTTGTCTATCAACATAAATTATATATTTTCAACTACTATTTTGTAGAGATTATCTTTGGAAGAAAAAAAAACACAAAGAAATAAATACAAAAGAAACAACAGTATCAACAAAACATACCTCAATATCTTATAATACCATTTCATTTACTGAATATTTCCAATAACTTCCTTACCATGTACATTAATTCATAAATGTACTCATCAAATAAAGCAAACACATATATGCCACGGTCATTATTATGTATAATTTTTCACTTACAAAAGCAACATATTGCCTTTGTTCTGAATAGCCCATTCGTTTCATAGTTACTTACTTCCTTATACACCAGTTCTACATAGGAAATGAGTCCTGGCACTGGTTACTTTGTACTAATATAGCCAATACAGATTGATGCAGTTTTCTCTCCATGCCCAAATATCTATTAACATGGAGAAAATCTGGATTATCTGGTACTGAATGTGCAAAAATGAGTTCAGCTTTCTGTGCTGGATGATTGAATGCATCCCTGGATCAGCCTATCAAGGTTTAATTGAACTACAAATCCAGTAATAATTGGAATAGAACTTTGGTCCAAATCAGGACACAAATAGTCTAAGCTTTAGTTAATGAACAGAAGCAAATAGAGACTTCTGCTTGCATTCATGGCATCCTTTGATTTTATCAGCCACTCAGGAACCATGGCATTGTAATATTTAAAATGAGCAGTTATATAACAATAATTTTGAAGTGGTCACTTTGTGCTTATAAATCAGATCAGATCAGATCAGATCAGTAGCTCAGTCGTGTCTGACTCTTTGCGACCCCATGAATCGCAGCACTCCAGGCCTCCCTGTCCATCACCAACTCCTGGAGTTCACTCAGACTCACGTCCATCGAGTCAGTGATGCCATCCAGCCATCTCATCCTCTGTCGTCCTCTTCTCCTCCTGCCCCCAATCCCTCCCAGCATCAGGGTCTTTTCCAATGAGTCAACTCTTCGCATGAGGTGGCCAAAGTACTGGAGTTTCAGCTTTAGCATCATTCCTTCCAAAGAAATCCCAGGGCTGATCTCCTTTAGGATGGACTGGTTGGATCTCCTTGCAGTCCAAGGGACTCTCAAGAGTCTTCTCCAACACCACAGTTCAAAAGCATCAATTCTTCGGCGCTCAGCCTTCTTCACAGTCCAACTCTCACATCCATACATGACCACAGGAAAAACCATAGCCTTGACTAGACGAACGAGTCTAGAAAATACAATATAACAATAGGACATTTTAAAATACCTTCATCTGTATCTTAGATTCCTCAAGACTATACATTTCTTCCTACAATATTAAAGCAGCATTAGGTACTTGTGCTGTGCTTAGTCACTCAGTCCTGTTGACTGTTGCGACCTTGTGGTCTGTAGCTCGCCAGGCTCCTCTGTCCATGGGATTTTCCAGGCCAGAATAATGGAGTGGGTAGCCATGCCCTCCTCCAGGGGATCTTCCCAACCCAGGGATCCTACAATACGAGTGGATTCTTTACTGTCTGAGCTATTATGCACCAGGTGCATAGTAGTTGCTAAACACATGTTTGATTTGCATGTATAAATGGTTAGTCTTTGGAGGAAATAGATTAGTAAGTGAGATATAATAGAATCCATTCATCATGAAAGTTATATCTGTTGATAAAAAGATTTGGTCACTGAATAAGAGAATGTATATCTAGTTAGTACAGTAGTTACCACTATCAACATTTTCAACTGACATTTTGAGTGAGTTTATTGTTTTAAAAATTACCAAAACTAGATAAGCTGCAGGCAAATTCACCTAACATTGTCACCTTGTCACGGTTTGAGAGCTGTGATGCTTGGTTCTGAAATACTTTTGAAAATGTCATTACTTTAGAAATGCACATTTACAAATGCCCAAGGAACTAAAGTTAAAAGTGATTGAGTAAATCACAATGACAAAATTGTAAAGATGGAGAAGAGATTAGAGGTTGCTAGGGGTTAGACATGGAGAAGGCAATGGCACCTGCCTGGAAAATCCCATGGATGGAGGAGACTGGTGGGCTGCAATCCATGGGGTCGCTAAGAGTCAGACACGACTGAGCGACTTCACTTTCACTTTTCACTTTCATGCATTGGAGAAGGAAATGGCAGCCCACTCCAGTGTTCTTGCCTGGAGAATCCCAGGGATGGGGGAGCCTTGTGGGCTGCCGTCTATGGGGTCGCACAGAGTTGGACACGACTGAAGTGACTTAGCAGCAGGGGTTAGACATGAGCTGGAAGAGGGAGAAGGGTGTGACTAAAGAAATCTCTTGTAAGATGGTTATGGTGATGGAACCTTGTGGTAGCTATAAGACTCTGCACATGTAATACACGTTTTAAATGGCACTTGTAATAAAGTGGTACAGACACATTGTGTCAAAATGAATTTTCTGTTTTTCATATTTTTCTATTGTTACATAAGATGTAATCATTCAAAGGAACTGGGTGGATGGGAACCTCTTCACTATGTTTGCAACTCTTTGTGAATCTATAATTATTTCAAAGTGAAAAATGTAAAAATGATGGGGCTGAGTTAATCTTGACTTAGTATAATAGCTGTGAGTTGTTTTCCCTCACTGCTTCCATATAAAAGTTTTGTACATTATACTCTGAATGATGCTATTTACAAGCTGTACATACTAGAGCTTTTGACAAGCAGTTGCAGGTGGCATATCAATGTACCAGCTGCATCATAGACTCTTATTGTTAAGTGAAAAACGCATGGTATTCAACATGATATTTCTCTTTAGAGGGCAGAATATCTCAAGTGTTTGGTTCCAGACATTGTTGTGACTCTTACTGGTTTCTACCTTTATTGCATATATGGTTTTACACATTTCACCAGTATAATAAAAAATGTGAAATACTGGAGTTGTACTGATTTTATAGGTTTCTCTGTCATGTCAGTTATACTTTGAAGAAATATATCAATATTCTGTTATTTGCTGATTCTTTCCTGTGTTCATATATACATATATTATGCTTAGGTGAGTGGTATAGATCTTCCTTATAATATATGAGTAATGCTGTGAGACGCATAGCTGGAATCTTAGTATATATGTATAAAAGTGGATGAGAAGAATATTAAAATTCTCTTTCCTTGTCATCAATGCTAGGAACCCCTAAAAGGCAACTATACCATCTCATTGTTTTAGTTTGTGAAGTGAAGTCACTCAGTCGTGTCTGATTCTTTGTGACCCCATGGACAGTAGCCTACCAGGCTCCACCGTCCATGGGATTTTCCAGGCATGAATACTGGAGTGGGCTGCATTTCCTTCTCCAGGGGATCTTCCCAACCCAGGGATCGAACCCAGGTCTCCCACACTGCAAGTGGATTTTTTACCATCTGAGCTACCAGGGAAGCTCATGAATACTGGAGTGGGTAGCCTTTCCCTTCTCTAGGAGATCTTGCTGACCCAGAAATTGAACTGGGGTCTCCTGCATTGCAGACAGATGCTTTACTGTCTGAGCCACCAGGGACATTTCCTTAAAAATTAGTGAAATTGAGCATAATACTTACTTCTATTTGCGTTTCCTAGTTTATGAATTGCCTCTTAGTAGTGATTTGTCCATTATTTTTCTACATAGGTAAGATTCTTCCCCCAGTTGACTTAAGGAGCTGCTTTGTCTACATGGAGCTTTAGTTGTATGTGTTGAAAATATTCTAAGTGTATCTTCAATGAGAGGAAGGTAAACACTCTGTATTCAAGAAATTGATGAAAAAATAAAGTAAACAAACAAGCAAGCTGGGTGTGGCTGATAGAAAAAGAGTGAAGGGAAGCAGGAGTGAAAAACAGTGAGAAGTATAGAAATATGGAGGCTATGTAAAGGATTTTAGCTTTTATCCTGGAGGATGAGAAGCCTCTAAAATGTTTTAAGTTAGGTGTGGGTAGGATGAAGTATGGAGATGATGGTGATGTTGTAAATGAGGTTTATTATAAGAATTCTTTAAAAATAATCAATCTAAAACTCTTAGCAAAGAATGGAACATGGTAAATATTTAACAAATATCTGTCATTCATTGTTAATATGAATATAATGATGACTATTAACATTTCCGTCAGAAGGAGACTGAAGTCTGGTGAGGCTAAATGATTATTCCAATGACATGGCTATAAAGAATCACAGATAAATGTTTCTAGGCTAGATCTCATTCTCATTCTGATATCCAGAGTGCGAGTATGTCTACAGCAAGCAATTCAATGAGCTCACAACACAAATCTAGGCAGGAGAGTGATCCTGTTACAGAGTAAACATTAGGAGTATTAACAAAAACGCAATCGTGCATTAGGTCACTCTCACAGGAGTCATACCACATGAGTGTGATTAATGTATTGGAGGCCAAAAGACTCAGTTACAATAATATTTACACAGAAGAGGTCTTGGGAAACAATATTATCCTCATTATAGAGTTAGTCGGCCAGGATTTACAAGTGCCATTTTTTAAAATTAAATAATCTGCAAGCTTCGTGTTCACAAACACGCACATACTCTGTGGGCCCTCAATAAATACTAGCTGACTGACTGACAGATAAACATCCCCATAAACAGATAAACACTTCTAAGTGAAGTGCAGCCATATATTTAAGGAGGCAGTATCAGATCTACGTGTATAGAGATTAAATATATGAGGAACAGAGCGAAAAGGCAATAGTGAAAATCTCTTTCTAAATTGTGAGCTGCTTAAAGAGCAAATGAATATACCCTACAGTGTATACGGACAATTATTAAAGTGTCCCAGATAAAAGTTCTATAAAATAGCATTAGTCCACAAAATAGATGCTCTTCACCAATTCTAAACAAATCCATTTTTGTTACTTTAAATCTTTACCCCATCTATCAATTAACTTGCAAATAATTCTAACAGTGACCTTGTTAATATGTGTGGTATATCTTGAGAAGGAGATACAGTATAAAGAAACAGGAGAGTCGAAACTAGAGATCAGGAAGTGGGCATTTCATTGGGACCCCCTGGCAGTCCAGTGGTTAAGACTTTGCCTTCCAATGCAGACAGTTGGGGTTCCATCCTTGGCCAGGGAGCTAGATCCCACAGGCTTCATGGCCAAAAAACCCAAACCCAAAACAATACTGTAACAATATCAATAAAGACTTAAAAAATGTCTCCATTAAAAAATATTTTAAAAATTCTTTTTTAAAAAAGCAGGCATTTGATTACATCCTCTCCTCTCAGTTCTCAGTATGCTTAAGTCCTATTAAATATCCTTACCTAAATTAATGAATAGATCCTTAATAATGTAATTGAAATGCAGTGACAAAGACTCACAATCTTGATGTTAGTACTTAACTAGTTTAATGATGTTAAGCAAGATTTAACCTTCTTTAATATTTTTAATTTCAATTGGAATAATTGAGTAAACCATTTCTTTACATGTTTTCTTAAATATGTGTAATATCTGGTACAGTGCTGGGCTTTTAATAAGAAAGATATGTCTTCTTTACTGATATTAGCTACTGACTGATAGTGAAAATGACAATTTCCCCAGTAACAAAGGTCTATTTAGCATCAGTCTCTCCTGACGATGGGACCGTAGTGAGGAGTTCCAGGTGTGAGAGCTGAACTCACAGGATGAGACAGCTGATGGATCTCTGGAGGACAGGACAAGTCTGGTCTAAAGATGGGTCCTGCTCCCCGGGTTAGCATAGGTTTGATGCTTGAATTGTGTAAGTTATTCTGGCCAGACCCAAAGGAGAAGCTGAAGACCACGAGTTCACCTTAAGAGGGAAGATAAGGATATAAAGAACAGTAAGTACGAGTGAAGAGAAAACTCTAAACCCTGGAATAAAGACATGAGACAGTCAATTGGATTAAAGGGCTAAGAAGAGGGTTTTGTTGTGGTGGCCATTTGTTTGTTTTTTTGTTTTAAGAACTTGTACTCCCCATTTCTTCAAGTTATATGGTGTATCAATTTCAGTCATGCCTAAGACTAACTGAATATTTTTCAGCATCCCAGTCACTGCTTCATTTTTTGCAGAGGTTAGAGTTTCTTTGTAAGAAGGACTGAAAATATATAGTGACACATTTTAAAGATTGCAAGTAGTACAATTTCTGAACACTGTATTAATAGAGTACTAATGAATGCTGTTGATAGTGTAGAAAGTGGCTTATAAAATGCCTATAATTATGCTCTTCCTATACCTATTTCTTCACTTCCCTCTTTTGCTTGAAAGGGGCCTAAGATAGAGTGGAAGGTACAGGTCTGCAGTGCTAGGCATTCAATTTATCTTCTAAAATGACATCGAATGTTTTCTTCTTAGAGTTTTTAGTAATCCTGTAAGAAGCTATTTTTAGGCCAAATTTAACTGAGAAAATGTTTACAGAACAAAACTAATGAGCCTAATATTAAATAATAAAAGGTAGAATTTGAAACTAAGAACGTTTAAAATTCAGGAAGGCATACCACGTTTCTGGTTGGAAAGACAATATTATATAGAAGGATGTAAAACAATTCCAACCTATATACACATTAAAAAAAATTGTAGTCAAAACTTCCAAGGTAGCTGATCAAATAATTTTCGAAAATATATGGAAATATAAGAGTGTACAAATTGACAAGAAATTTTGAAAAAGAAGAATATGAGGAAGAATTTCTCCTATTAGTTAATAAAATATTATAAAGCTGCAAACAAAACCATATGATAGGGGCATAAGAATAAGTGGATAAATGACTGATTTTGGCTGTAAACTCCTACTAAAATTACACAAAGAGTAAATTTCCTAAGGACTGAATACCTCTATTTAGCTCTTTATCTGTATCCATTCCTAACCCTGTCACTGCTCCTACTCCACTCATAACTCTAGATCTCTATTTTTGCTTCATTTTCTTGTTTTTGGCCACACCATGTGGCATGTGGGATCTTAGTTTCCTGACCAAGGATTGTACCTTGTTTTGCCCTCTGTTCTGGAAGCAGAGTCTTAACCACTGGACTTCCAGGGAAGTCCCGCTCTTCTTTAGGATTCTCTGCCTCTCTCTCCTTACCTATCTATGTCTGTCAGGCTATTTATCTATCTATACATGTATCTATTTATATCTATACATAGATATGAAGCAGGCAAGAACATTTTATCCAAGATAACACAAATATATTGAAAAAAGCTAAGAGGTTCTATCACAGTGATTATTTTCAATGTCTTTAAAGAAAATAGCATCAAAAGATAAATAATATAATTGAAAACATCTCCAACACATATGAGAATGGATTATCCCTAGACCACAAAGAGTTTTTACTAATGAATAAGCAATAAATAAACTGTAAACTGTATAAAGGAAATAAATAGGCACATCACAATCTACATGGGATGTTACTATGCAGTAATGTCTGCCAGGGCTTCTCTGGTGGTACAGTGGTAAAGAATCCACTTGCCAATGCAGGAGATGCAAAAGGTGTGGGTTCAGTCCTTGGGTTGGGAAGAGGCCCTGGAGAAGGAAATGGTGACTCACTCCAGTATTCTTTCCTGGAATATTTCATGGACAGAGGAGCCTAGTGGGCTACAGTCCATGGGTCACAAAGAGTTGGACACTAGTTGGACCAACACACACACACACACACACAACGTTTATTATTCATTAAGACACCTTTAGAACCTCTGTTGAAAATTAAGTAGTCAAAGTTCTCACCTCTATTCCTCACAATTTTTGTTTAGTTTCTCCTCTTAAACCATAACTAGAGAATTCAGTACTCTATAAAATTTGTTCTTCCCTAAAATTCTTTCTCCTCCAAAATTTCAAGACCTTCCAATTAAAATCCCCAGTTGATTTGAGCTACTAATATCAGCTAGATACTGATTTTTAAAAAAACATATACTAAGGTAAAAGGCTTATGTCTTCTAAGGTATCTGCATTTGTACAAGTAAAAGACACAACTGTTTGATGTTGTTTTATAGACTAAAGATGCAGAAGGCTTCTACTGATTGGTTTTAAAAGATTCTGGAATGGGCTACAATTAATATTAGAATTAAAATTCAGGGATAATTGTGTTCTGAAGAGGTTAATCCTTATCTTTAGATATATAAATACTCAATATGAAGTAACTCATCTTTTAAAAACATCCAACAATTATCAGAGAAGCCCCAAACCTAGAGAGATTGTGTTATATACTGGATTAACTTTATACTGTCACCAAGAGGAAAAATGCCACAGCAGTGATAAATGAAATTGCAGATGATAGTAAAGTCAGAAGAAAGCAAATAGTAAAGAACTATCGCTAGGAGTTGGGCACGACTGAGCGACTTCACTTTCACTTTTCACTTTCATGCATTAGAGAAGGAAATGGCAACCCACTCTAGTGTTCTTGCCTGGAGAATCCCAAGGACAGAGGAGCCTACTGGGCTGCCATCTATGGGGTCGCACAGAGTCGGACGCGACTGTAGCAACTTAGCAGCAGCAGGCAGTTAGAAGGCTTCCCAGGTGGCACTAGTGGTAAAGAACTCGCCTGCCAATGCAGGAGACATAAGAGACCCAGCTTTGATCCCTGGGTCAGGAAGATCCCAGATCCCTGATGTTGGGAAAGATTGAAGGCAGGAGGAGAAGGGCATGACAGAGGATGAGATGGTTGGATGGCATCACTGACTCAATGGACACGAGTTTGAGCAGGCTCTGGGAAGTGGTGAAGGACAGAGAGGCCTGGTGCTGCAGTCCATGTGGTGGGAAAGAGTCAGAATGACTGAGTAGCTGAACAACCACAAATGGATGGGAAAAGACTGAGTGGTGAACAAAGCACATAGACAATTTAAATGGCACAAAAAAATTAGAATTTAATTTTATTCCATATTTTTTGTCAAAATACTTTTATGAATTTCCCCATAAGCAATAAACCACATATCATCTTAAAAGTCTGAATGTGTCAATGACCTTGTTGTTAAAAAGAATAAGCACTTTTACATGACACTTATCTTCTAACCCAATCATCCATCTCAAAATATTGAAGTGAAAGATGTACAAACTTCCTCTACCTAAGAAAAACATTATTTTGAAAATAATTCCTGTTGATAAATGCTGATTTCTTCCCTCCCTAACTCTCACTTCTCTCCCTTCCCTCATTTTGTCTTTTCTTCTCATTAGTAGTTGATGGAAAAAATATTTTCTTTTCCCTGGTTTACTACTGTTGCTATCTTTTGCTATCTTTAGGAACATCCTAAAAACATATTTACTTTAGTTTTTCTTTACTGCTGTCTTACATTTTTTGGTATCTTTGACATAATGGATATGTAATTAATATCATTGGTGAGTAGAAAATAAGCTTTATAAGATCAATAGCCAGTAATAATCTTAGAGAAATTATTCCATGCTCACTGTATGCCAGGCTTTATTGTCAAGGACTTTATGTTTTACTTTTATCACAGTTTATGAGCTAAATCTTATGACTACCCTATTTGTAAAGGAGGAAACTGAGGCTTAGAGAGATTAGGATTACAGAGCTAGTCACAGCTAAAGATGAGCGATTCCTGAAGGCAGAGATGTCTGAGTCTAAACTAGAACGTATACCCTACCCCACTGCGAGATGGGTCCTGGAAACAAGTCTTAACTCTGTGGGGACACAGTATTTCAAGAATAGTTGCAAGCAATTCAAGGCATTTAGAAATAACATGACATTGTGCAGTCCAGGGGTGAGTAAGTGTGCTAAGTCCTGGGAGAGAGACAGAGGTTTTCCATCTCTCTACCTTGTGTATCTCATTCCCTTATACTTTTTTGTAAGATCAAAGTTAAATTTAGGAAATATTTAGTGAACAACCTGGCTTCATAAGGAATATGCACAGCCCGCTGGTTTTGTAGATTTTTCCAGACAATAATTTTTTTAGCATATTTACTCTTTTGCTATTATAGTGGATAAAAGTGACCCGATTGAAACTCAGTCCTCATCTTCATCTCCTGGTTGCGACTAGGGCAAATATACCTTCAGGTCTTATTCAACAGAAAAGATACATCCAATCTCATTCCAATAGGTATCTGAGCAACTATCAAAGATACATTACCTTTAGAAGGAGAGGGAAGAAACAAGTATCAGGTTACTAAAGACATGACATCCTAATTAAAAGAGCCTTGCATAGAGCGCCAGAGCGGGTCTAGACAGAGCCAAAATGATTGTGAAATCTTGTCGCTGAAGATGTCAGTAGCCTCAGAGCAGGTCCTTTAATTAGAATCTTATTTTATTTTGTTTAAGCTCAAGACACAAAACTCATTGCAGTCACCCTGCCTAGAAACTGGGTTGCTTAGAACAAAAAGACTTGTCTTGGAAAAGAGAAAATCAGGGTTGTAACGGTCCAAGTATATAAATATGTATATGGACCATCACTTTATTGTAACAAATGGTAAAAAGATATGTGGGTGACAGTGAGAGAGGCATGTGGAGGGTCTGCTTTATCACCTACCTCTGACTATGTTTCCCAGCACAGCTCCTCGCCAATCCGAGTCCCCGGGCCATCATTAGTCCTCGCGCATGGAGGCAATGAAGGTGTCTCTTCAAGTAAATCATCTGAGGATTTTTATAATCTCAAATAAAATTTTCTAATATTTTTTTCTAAGTTTTCCAGGTTTAAGGTTTTAATCTTTTATTATTTATTGAGCAGCAGTTTGGAAGAGCATGGTGAGAAACCCGGGATATATAGTTGGATGCAAAATCTGTGCTGTCCAGTGGTCTATTAAAAACTAATAAGTTCTTTCTTTTTCATATTATCACTGTTGTCTCCTCCGGTGCTTAAAAATTAATAGCATGTGGGTTTATAAACCTTTGGCTGTCGATCAGTAAAATTGTTGATAAATGTATTTTAGGGATTATATGGGAAAGTCTGCATATAAATTTTCTCTTCAACCTCCAGAAAGACCATAGGCAACTATTTCAACTGAACATATTTTCCAGTGTTTTTTTTATGATATCAGGATAAAGAAAATTACATGTCAACATAACCAAATAAAATAAATCTATTTCAAACTGCAACTTTGAAAATTAATCAGAAAAGATGTAAATAAGTAAGGTAAATGCTGTGGAATAAAGGTAAATATTTCTTACTTACTAATGAGGGTCTGATAAAACAACAAATCATTGCAAATAATGTCTTCTTGTTAAAATTAATGAGAATAAAATCAATAAGGGGGACAGGACACTGTTCTGACTTTTTTTTGGCAAGTCTTAAGTCTCTGTATTTATTTCCGGTATTAAGTAGAATTGATTTGCATTTGCCTGTTAAGTCTTAGCTATGGACGTGGTTAGAAATTTATAAAACCTGAAAGGGTCTGACCCTTATCTAATGAGGGAAAAATATAAAGCAGGCACACTCGAATCAGTTCAAAATGTGAAGTCATAATGACATTGACTATTGAATTATTATTCTTGTATTATTTATGCATCTGTAAATCCAACATATATAAGAATACGGGGAGGAAGAAGAAAAGAAGGCAAGAATGAAGGGAAAAAAGGAAAGGAAGGAAAAAGGAGGAGGGGGAATGATTAATGGTGAATGTGTGATGAGGACTAAATCAAATATAAAAAGGCTCTAAGTCCTATGCTGTTTATTTAACGTGCTTCTAGCTGTATTTTTTTAAATCAGTTTTATTCTTTGAAGATAAGCATCATTCTTCCTTATCTTAGACTATGATTTTGAAAAAGCTTTACTCTAATTTTGGATTGTGTATGCCATTTGGACCTTCAATTTATTTGTGGCAGCAAGCACGCTGATGAAAGTACTGTTTGTCCTGTAATTGCTGTGAGTGTTTTGTTCCACTAGGATCTCCTAGAACAGTTTATTCTCAAAAAGCTGTGGCACAGACTGATTCTTCATTTTAAGGATGCTCCTTTAACTTCTCCAGGTTTTAAACTAAAATATTATCTTGAATAATAAAAAGTGGGGGAAAAAATGATCAGGACCGGGGACACATTTCAAAATTTATACTGAATATTTCTTTTATTTTGGAAATGAAAATATATTATGAAATATAACCTAACACTTACAGACCACTCACCCATGGCATGGATTAATACTATAACTATGTGTATGGAAACAAATTTTGTTGTAGAAATATAGAGTGCTTTTTAGCAAACTGTATTTTTTTAAAACTTTCCTAATGCAAGCTTCCTCATGAATGCAGTAATGCTGATTTTTAATAAAGACTATCAGTGTAAAGTATTGCTGTCTTTTTGATAAGCAAAGAATAATGACTTTATATGTTTTATGAATGCCATATTGTTGCTCACAAACTATCTTTGTGACTTTTGAAAACTAGGAATGAATAATTAGGAGAATGTGCATTTTATTTCAAGTATATTAAGTAATCTAATTCTCAGTCTCTCTCTTTTTTTTTTTTCTTTTCATTAGAAAAGACTGAAGGCTGGGAAAGACTGAAGGCTGGGAAAGATTGAAGGCAGGAGGAGAAGGGGACAACAGAGGATGAGATGGTCGGATGGCATCACCAACTCGATGGACATGAGTTTGAGCAAGCTCCAGGATATGGTGAAGGACTGGGAAGCCTGGCATGCTGCAGTCCATGGGGTTGCAAAGAGTTGGAAAGGAATGAGGGACTGAACAACAACAAATTTTCAGTAACATTGTATCAAGACCCAAGTGACAATATCTGGTAGGAATTTACTAAGGAAATAAGTGTTTACAATATATACATACTTATAAAAAGATGATCTGAGGTGACACAGAGCATAGCAGAATGGTTGGAAATAAAGTTAGAGAGGTCAAGAAACATATTCTTCAACAAAACGTGGTTGATGAAAAAAAGCTTGTAACAGGAGCATATGACAAGGTCCAACGATTTAGCTTTAAATATAGCTCTGGGCTTGCAGATTGCCAAGTCAAATAAGAGCATATTTCTCATTGTATGACAAAGAAAACATACCAAATCTTCTGACAAGAAAGAGTATCACTATGCAAATAATATGGTAAATAATTCTTTGAGGAAGAAGCCAATTTTCAAGACACAGGTTAAAGATGGACTTTCAGCAGTATTTAGATAGAAATTTCCTAGATGTTTCAGGAGGAGGAAGTGTTACTGTTTCTCATGACTTAACTTTTCACATCCATTTACAAATATAATATTACAAAACAGTGTTGTAGAGTGGGGCGAGCAGCAGCTTTGTCACTTGTAGTTAGTTTTCTACCTGAAATGCTCTCCTTTTATAGCAAAGCTTTCTCATAGCACCCCAGTGTGGTACTTCTCATTCTATATTGTAATAATTGATCTACTTTCTCTCACTAAACTATAAGGGCCTCCCAGGTGGCACTAGTGGTAAAGAACCCGCCACTGGCGGGATGTAAGAGATGTGGGTTCGATTCCTGTTTTGGGAAGATCCCCTAGAGGAGGGCAGTGGCAACTCACTCCAGTATTCTTGTCTGGAGAATCCCATGGACAGAGGAATCTTGTGGGCTGCCATTCACAGGGTTGCAAAATGTCAAAGACAACTGAAGCGACTTGGCACACACTAAAGCTATAAACTTCTTGAAGGTATAGGATATCTTGGTTAATATTTTATTCCTATTATTTAACATGGTCTCTGACACCTAGTAGATGCTCAATAAGTCCTTGGTGGATGAATGAATGGATGAACGAGTGAATTTAGGGTTGCACTGAGGAGTCTTCCTCATCAAGAAAAATCCTTGTCATTAAGGGTTTGGGGTCAGACAATCGAGTGGGGAGAAAGGAAACGGGAGAAAGACAGGACTATATATGGAGAGGCGTGGGTGTGTCTCAGCTCAGAACTCAGGTGTCACCTGCTTTTTTGAGCAGCTTCCCAATCGTTAAAAGTCAGCATGGATATTGATTCTTCTGAATTAGGTGAGGGATGAGAAAAGGTGTTGTTTAATCAAAGTTCCAAAGCTCGAGCTGCTGTACACTTGGGGGCTGAAGGAAAGAATCAGAGAAAATCTTGATACAATTCTATTCTAGAAAATGGCTTTTCCATGCATTCATTTTTAATAGTATATTTATCATAGTTGCCTTTGAGGAAGGCAATTTATATTTAGCAAGAACTGCTATTAATTAGTATTCATGGGCATAGCCTTTCTTTCTGTTTGTTCTGGTGTTCCAAAATTGCAAGGAAAAAGTGCCTGCCATTTAATTATATTAAATCAGATATGTGAACAACAGAATTCTGGCGTCAAGGACTGTATTAGCAAATTGTGCCAATTAGAAACACACAGCAAGTACCATGCACTTTCCTTTCGCATTAGTGGCTTTTAAATCATATAGTGGCATAGTAACAAATACAGCTAGCATGGTATGACTGTCACATTTTCCACACATTCATTTTTAGCTACTTTGCCTTTTAAAGAAAACATACAGTAGGCTGTAGGCCTACACATAAAATGCTTCCCAAAATATGAGATAATTATATGCTTAAGGAGTAATATGCAAACACTCTTCTTCAGATAATTATGAACACTTATTTTCCCACATGGGAAACTAGCCAAGAAGTAACGACATACTGCACTTTGGGAAGTCATCCATTTTTAATACATGAAGCAGTGCCCCATCAAGTATTACAAAAAGAAAGTTAACAGATTTCTTGTGATCAGATGAATAACCAAAAGTAAAGAAAAAAAAAAAAGAATTCTAAAATGATAGTATCCATCACTCAGTGCCCCATTAAAAAACAATTCTATGAAGGGACAAAAATCTGCTATAAAAATAAATGTTGGCAGTCATAAATAAATATTCGATTTTTAGTAGATTCTGAAGATATACCTTCTTCCCAGAGTATTCTTTGAAAATTGATAGAAATCAAAAAGTAAGTTTGTGTAAGCTGTAATTTTGGGTATTTTTTATTTACAATTAAGTAAATCTTGATTAATTATGGTAATCATAACATCAAATGAAGATGGATAATTGTTGCTTCAGTCGTGTCTGACTCTGTGCGACCCCATAGACGGCATCCCACCAGGCTTCTCCCTCCTTGGGATTCTCCAGGCAAGAACACTGGAGTGTGTTGCCATTTCCTTCTCCAAATTGAAAATATACAAGATGATAAATTATATTTTTGTCCATTGCTTAAGCATTCTAAAATCTAAAATTTTGCCAGGTCTTTATAATGACTTTAAACTAATTTTAGTACTAAGAAACTTTAAATTATATTGCCTTTGAAATTTAATTTATTTGAGGGAAAAACAAAGTGATGATGAACTTTAGTTTCTTTTAAGGTGTTTTTGTACATATTATTAAGAATTTATTGTCTATTTGCTAATACTGTAATATTATCTGCTAAAGAAATTTTAAAACTTCTTTTATTATTTCAGGTAAAGTTTACACAGATTCACAGCCAGTAATTGTGTACTTTAGGGAGTCTGACAAATTCACACAAATATATAACTGACACCCCAATCAAAGAATACTCCTCTAACCCAGAAAGTTGCCTCATCCTCCATTCCATCAGTCTCTATCACCCACAGGCAAACACTCCTCTGTTTCTGTCGCTAAGAGTATAATATGTTCTTGAACTTCAAATGGAACCACCCAATATGTGTTTACTTGTTTTCATTGCTAAGTCGTGTCTGACTCTTTTGCAACCCCATGGACTGTAGCCTGCCAGGCTCCTCTGTCCATGGGATTTCCCAGGCAAAAACACTGGAGTGGGTTGCTACCTCCTTCTCCAGGGGATCTTCCTGACCCAGGGATCGAACCTGTATATCTCCTGCATTGCAGGCAGATTCTTTACCACTGAGCCACCTTATGCTATTTTTTTTTTTTTTTGAGAGATTTATCTCTGTAGTTGCATGGAACAGTAGGTAATTCTCTTTTTTTATTACCTACTGGTGTTGCTTTGTATAATATGTAGCTATTTATCTATCTTCCTTCCTTTTGGTACATATTTAGATTGTTTCCAGTTTGGAACCGGGAAACCTGGCGGGCTATAATCCATGCGATCACAAAGAGTCGTTCGTGACTGAGCACTGAACACACATGCTGGTTTGGAATTATTATTAATGAAGCTGCAATAAAAATATTTTTACAGGTTTTACTAGACTTATGTTTTGATTCCGTTTAGGCAAATACTTGGAGTTGAAATGCTGGTTCATGTGAAAAATATTTAAGAAACTGCCAAGCAGTTCTCCAAGTTTGGGTCAGTTTACACCCCCACCATCAGTATATAAAAGGGATTTCTTTGCTCCACACCCTTGCCAACATTTTGTGTTTTCAGTCTTTTCAGAAGTATGTTGCATACTTTTCAAATATTGGAGCATTTTCTAGATTTCTTTCTGTTACTAGTTTAAATCCATTATGATCTTAGAACATTTTTGTGTGAATTATTTTCTTTTACATATGGGAAAGTTTGTTTCATTGCTTACCTTGATGAAGACTGAGTTTATGTTCAAATATTAATGATACTACACTCCCCTCACACTTAGTAGGGCTTCCCTGATAGCTCAGTGGTATAAAGAATCTGCTTGCGATGCAAGAGACTCAGGAGATGCGGTTCAGTCCTTGAGTCCTTAAGATTCCCTGGAGCAGGAAATGGCTATCCACTGCATTAGTCTTGCCTGAAAAATCCCATGGACAGAGGAACCTGAAGGGCTACAGTCCAAAAGGTCGCTGAGAGTCAGACATGACTGAGCGACTGAGAACCGCACACGCTGTAAGTTCTTTCTAACAGTGTATTCCCAGTCCCTTCCTGTCATCCTTTGTTGCGCTGGCATAGATTTTAACATTTACGTGTGCTATGAACAGAAAATATACTATTATCTTTCGCTCCAAACAGTCATCTCTAGAGCAGTAAAAGTTAAGAAAAACATAATTTCCTTAATTTATTCCTTTTCCAATGCTCTTCATATTTTGTGTAAATCTAAATTTCTTACATCCTCGCTGCCTGAATAACTTTGAGTATTTCTTTTAGAGATAGTCATATACTCATTAATTTTAAAAACATCACTAGTTTTTTGCTTGTTTGAGAAAATAATTTATTTCTCTTTAATTTTTGGATTATACTTTACTAGGTATGGAGTTCTAAATTGGTAGTCTTTCTGTTTCTCTTTCTTCCAATACTTGAAAGGTATCACTATTGTCTATTTTCCCACATGATTTCTGATGAGAAGTCTACTGTAGTTTTTATCATTGATTCTCTATAGGTAATATGTCTTTTTTTTCTCTGCAAGATTTTCCTTTTGTCTCTGGGTTTTAACAATTTAAATATGATATATAGGCTTCCCTGATGGCTCAGACGGTAAAGCATCTGCCTACAATGTGGGTAGACCTGGGTTTGATCCCTGGGTCGGGAAGATCCTCTGGAGAAGGCAATGGCAACCCACTTCAGTATTCTTGCCTGGAATATCCCATGGACGGATGGAGCCTGGTAGGCTACAGTCTGTGGGGTCACGAAGAGTCGGATATGATATATAGGTGTTCCCTTACCCCTCCTAAACTAAATGCTTTTCTGAGCTTCTTATATCTATAGTTTAGTGTCTTGCCACTAACTTTGGAAAATTCTCAGCCATTATTTTTTTCAAGTCATACTTTGGCCCCGTTTGCTCTCTGCTCCTTCTAGGATTCTATAGATGTTAGACTGTTGATATTGTCCCACAGCTCATAGATACTCCCTCTGCTTTCACTTTTTCTCTTTGTATTTCAGATTGAGTAATTTTATTGACTTACCTGTGAGTTCACTGATCTTTTCCTTGACTGTGTAAAGTGTACTGATGAATCCACTGAAGGCAGTCTTCATCTCTGTTTTTATTTTATATTCCTAGCATTTCTGTTTGATTTTAGTTTTAGTTCCCTTTCTTTTTAGTTTGATTGCAGTTTCTCTTTCCCTCAGGAAGATATCTATCTGATCTTACATGTGGTATCAGATCAGATCAGATCAGATCAGTTGCTCAGTCGTGTCCGACTCTTTGCAACCCCATGAATCGCAGCACGCCAGGCCTCCCTGTCCATCACCAACTCCCGGAGTTCACTGAGAATCACGTCCATCGAGTCAGTGATGCCATCCAGCCATCTCATCCTCTGTCATCCCCTTCTCCTCTTGCCCCCAATCCCTCCCAGCATCAGTCTTTTCCAATGGTATACCTTTTCATTAAGAGCCATTAACATAGTATAGTTATTTTAAATCCCTTGTCTGATATTTCCAACATTAATGTCATATTTAACTCTGGTTTTGATGATTATGTTGCCTTTTCAAACTTTTTTGCATTTTCATATGCTTTGTATGTTTTTGTTAAAAGCTGGACATATTCTATAGAATAGTTCAGATATTGAAATAAATACTTTTTTACTCTTGGGTATGTATATGCCTGTCATTAGCTTGATTGTTTTTATTTGAGGGCATACTGAAGTTGGATGGTGTTTTATGTTGTGGTGAGGAGAAATTCGGAGTTAAGTTTCGTAAGTCTTGTATCTGTTTCAATTTCACTAGCTATGAAATGAAACCAAGATTTTAAACATTCTGAGCTCTTCTACCTCCTCTCTCTCCCTTTTTTTCATTTATTTTCTTTTTTTCCCCTTTATTTATTTTAGAAATTAAAGTACAATATCCATCTTGCTTACACAGGATGTAAACACGCTTTGAGAGTGTTGTTCCATACAGAGTTATAAAGAATTTTGTATTTGCCTCATGTGAAAAGTTGTGTGTACTTCCTTAGAAGCTTCATATTTTTTATTTCTGATTTTGACTTAAAAACAAGGAGAACCAGGGACACAAAGCCATAGCAGAATGACTGTTGTATTTCAATTAAAATGGGGCCTCTTTTCTTCTTATCACCCAATACCTCTATCTATAGTCAGGCAAAACCCAATTAGTTATTAATTGATGTGCATTAAAATTCATTAACTCTGCATGTGAGGCCTGGGCTATAATTAACTGTCTTTCTTACCTTTTGTTCTGAAATCTCTAGGTAAAAATCCCATTGCTAATAAGAAGGAGGGAAACACTTTTGCTATCTGTAGTTAGTTAAAAAGCAAGGTCTTCAGAAGGCTGGATGACTGAGTGCCCGAAGGTCTGAGCATAACCAAGGAGCATTGTTAAATTCCCCAGAACTATTGACCTGTTTGGAAAGGGGACAAGAAGAATTAGTAGTTTACAGTCTTCTGCTCTCATGATATTCTCATGATATTTGCACATTAAATTGCACTTTGTATATGTCTTCAATCAAATACTTACATTCAAACGTAAGATCTCAAAAAAAAAGTATTCCTTGAATGTTCAATTTCAAATAAATAGCTTGAAAGTCATCAATTTTAAACTAAATGTATTGAAATCACTATGTGTTTTCTTAAAACACACCTTACAAATGAATGATAGACAAAATAAATTATCTCAGACTCAAGTAAGAATTTTCGTAAATAGCTTTCATTAGCTTCTCAGCATGACATTTGGATAGATTTACAGTCACAGTTATATTGACACTTTGGTATCTGTAATCTATAAAAATAACCAAGAAAGTAACTATTATTTCCTGTGATCTCAAGCTCCATAAAAACTAATTATGCACAGACTTTAAGTGAAGATTTTAACCCATTTACAGTGGTTTCCATCCACTTGTATACTCAAAAGAAAGAAAATCATGTGAAATGAGAAATAAAGAAATCTTATAATTTATAACATTTGGAGAAAACCAATAGGAACTTTTAGTTCTTCCACTTCTTCATCCTTTAAATTGGATAGCTGGGGCCCCATAATTTTAAAATACTTTTGCAAAGCCACAATTATTGTTATATATGGGTTCGATCCTTGGGTTGGGAAGATCCCCTGGAGAAGGGAACGACTACCCGCTCCAGTATTCTGGCCCAGAGAATTCCATGGACTGTATAGTTCATGGGGTCGCAAAGAGTCAGACACCACTGAGCAATTTTCACTTTCATAGTATATTATGGTATATATGTATATATGTGTGTGTATATGTATATATATATATATATATACACATATATACCATATGTATGTATACAGTCGCACAGAGTCAGACATTACTAAAGTGATTTAGCACACACTCATGCACATGACTTCACTTTCACCTTTCACTTTCATGCATTGGAGAAGGAAATGGCAACCCACTCCAGTGTTCTTGCCTGGAAATCCCAGGGATGAGGGAGCCTGGTGGGCTGCTGTCTGTAGGGTCGCACAGAGTCGGGTACGACTGAAGTGACTTAGCAGCAGCAGCAGCATGCACATGTATATATATATATGGTATATTATGATAATTATTATGATAAGTATCAGAATTGTAAAACACATATTTTCTACCTGGTTCACAACTAGTTCTCTCCAAGACATAGTAAATATAACTCTCAATTTATGTTTGAATCTAGAAAACTGTTACTCATTTTTACATTAATTTGGATATACTGTAGATGGCTCAAGAATATGGCTCCCTGAAGATAACTACATGTGGTGCTCATAGCTGATATTTATTTCAGTGCTATTTTGTTCTAGGCATTGTTCCAAGTGTTTCATTTCAGTTCAGTTCAGTTGCTCAGTCGTGTCCGACTCTTTGTGACCCCATGAATCACAGCACACCAGGCCTCCCTGTCCATCACCAACTCCTGGAGTTCACTCAGACTCATGTCCATCGAGTCAGTGACGCCATCCAGCCATATCATCCTCTGTTGTCCCCTTCATCTCCTGCCCCCAATCCCTTCCAGCATCAGAGTTTTTCCAATGTGTTTACATCTACTAAATAATTTAACCCTTAGATTAGTTCTGTGAGATAGGTTCTATTACTATGATCTCCATTTCACAGATGAATACACTGGGGCTCTGAGAAGTAACCTGTTCAAAATCCCAAAGCTAAAAAGTGAAGGTCTGAAATCTATGCTCATAAGATCTGCCTGCTACTGCTGCTGTTTAGTCACTTCAGATGTGTCAGACTCTTTTGTGACCCCATGGACTGAAACCCACCAGGCTCCTCTGTCCACGGGATTTTCCTGGAAAGAATAGTCGAGTGGGTTTCCATGCCCTCCTCCAGGGGAATCTTCTCCACCCAGGGACAGGGCTAGAACTGGCGTCTCCTGTGTCTCCTGCATTGTGGGTGGATTCTTTACTGCTGGTCCACCAGGGAAGCCCAACCTCTGCCTACAAACCTTCATATATGAGAATGGCCTGTCATGGTTAAGTAATACATATGCATCCAATTCCAAAGTATCATTATTATGAGAAATTTCTCCAAACTTTGAAAATATTTTCAAATATTTTCTATGAATTACAAATATCTTCTTACATCTTGCTGCTTTAAGTTCTCACTAGTGCTGAGATAAATGGTTGAAGAACAGGCTTCTGTTTCACTACTTGCGTATTCAAAATGTTGAGAAATTACTGAATAAGATGTATTCTCATTCTTTTGGGTCTCTTTGCTGGCTCCTCCTCAATGTCACTTACCCAGAGCTAGGTCGTGGGTCCTTATTTTTCTTCTGCAGTCTCTCACTAGGTGTTTCCATTCAGTCACTGGGCTTTAAATCCATGTATATGCTCATGGCAACTAAATTTGTATTTCTAGCCATGACCATTGAGTTCCAAATTTCAATATTTGTTGGTCGCCTTTTGACATCTCCCCTTCAATCCACACATACCTCAGATTTAACATAACCTAAACAGAATTCTGCAATCTCTCCTGTTCTCAAGCACAGATCAGAAAACAAAAGCAAAACTGAAACTTAGTTCAATATTCAATACTTTTTTAGTTCAATATTTTCCATATCAGTGAATACCACCCTCATCCATCCCCCAGATTAGAAGTCATTCGTAATCTCTGTCCCCTCATCTTCCACATTCAGTCCTTTCACACATCTTCTCAGTTATTCTTCCAAATCATACTTCATATCCATTTTTTTGGGGGGGAGGGAAGGGGCGCTACATTGAGGATTCCTTGCTGTGTGCTGGACTTCTTTAGGTGTGGTGCCCAAGGCTTCTCATTGTGGTGGCTTCTCTTGTGGCAGAGCATGGGTTCTAGGGCATGTAGTTTTATCCAGTCATTTTTAAAGACCCAGCTCAAAGCTACTTTTCTTTCTGTAGCCTGTGAAGTGAAAGTTGTTCAGTCATGTCCGACTCTCTGCAACCCCATGGACTATATAGTCCATGGAATTCTCCAGGCCAGAATACTGGAGTTGAGTAGCTTTTCCCTTCTCCAGCATATCTTCCCAACCCAGGGATCAAACCCAGATCTCCCGCATTGCAGGCAAATTTTTTACCAGCTGAGCCACAAGGGAAGCCCAAGAATACTGGAGTGAGTAGCCTATCCTTTCTCCAGTGAATCTTCCTGACCCAGGAATTGAACTGTGGTCTCCTGAATTGCAGGTGGATTCTCTGTAGCCTACTGACCCAATTAATTCATGCTTCCCAGTTGGGTCAGTAAGCCTACAAAGAGAAAAGTGGCTTTGAGCTGGGTCTTTTAAGTTCAAAGTTATATAAATAAAATGTCTCTTTAAAATCACTTAGGGGAAAATGTTGACCTAGATTTATTTACATTTGTTAAAGGGCAGATGTTTAATTTTTATGTTGACTATGTCCAGGTACCTGGTCAAATCAAATGTTTATTGTCTGATTCATAATAAATTAATCACACCAGAAAAAAAATGAATGGATAAGTCTGTTCTCTGTGTCTATGTCTCCATTGCTGCCCTGCAAATAGGTTCATAATAGCACGGAAACATATACATTACCATATGTAAAGTAGGTAGCAGGTGGGAATTTGCTGTGTGACACAGGAAGCTCAACCCAGTGCTCTGTGACAACCTAGGGGGTGGGATGGGGTGGGAGGTGGGAAGGGCTTCAGGATGGAGGGGACATATGTATACCTGTGGCTGGTTAATGTTGCTATATGGTAGAAACCAACACAAGATTTTAAAGCAATTATCCTCCAATTAAAAAAAATGGATAAAGAAGATGTGGTACACATATACAATGGAATATTACTCAGCCATAAAAAGGAATGAAATTGGGTCATTTGTAGAGATGTGGATGACCTAGAGTCTTTCACATCGGAGAAGGCAATGGCACCCCACTCCAGTACTTTTGCCTAGAAAATCCCATGGACGGAGGAGCCTGGTAGGCTCCAGTCCATGGGGTCGCTAGAGTCGGACACGACTGAGCGACTTCACTTTCACTTTTCACTTTCATGCATTGGAGAAGGAAATGGCAACCCACTCCAGTGTTCTTGCCTGGAGAATCCCAGGGATGGGGGAGCCTGGGGTTGCACAGAGTCGGACATGACTGAAGTGACTTAGCAGTAGCAGAGTCTGTCACACAGAGTTAAGTAAGTCAGAAAGAAAAAACAAATATATATTAATACAGACATGTGGAATCTAGAAAAATGGTACAGATGAACCTACTAGCAGGGCAGGAATACAAACACAGGTATAAGAGAATGGACATATGGACATGGGTGAGGGAAGGGGGGTGGGATGAATGGGAGATTATGATTGACATATATACACTACCAGATGTAAAATAGATAGCTAGTGGGAAGCTTCTGTATAGCACAGGGAAAACAGTTCGGTGCTCTGTGATGACCTAGAGGGGTGGGATGTGGAGGGGTTAGAGAGGTCCAAGAAGGAGGGGATATATGTTTACATATATATGAGTCACTTATTGTATAGCAGAAACTAACACAACATTGCAAAGCAATTATACTCCAATAAAAAAAGGTAAAAAAGAAAGACTGTTTACATTAAAAAAAATGAATAGAACATTCTAATATATAAAAGGAGAGAAGAAGATAAAGACATCACAAGAGGGGCAAATAAAATAGCCAAGGAAGAGAAACTTGAATGTCCCTGAG
Organism: Bubalus bubalis; assembly: GCF_019923935.1. Classification (NCBI taxonomy): domain Eukaryota; kingdom Metazoa; phylum Chordata; class Mammalia; order Artiodactyla; family Bovidae; genus Bubalus; species Bubalus bubalis. The sequence continues at coordinate 23,069,317 of NC_059163.1, forward strand.
GACTCATGGAATGGTACTTAGTTAAACAAGGCTAGAGAATTAGGTGTTTGTGGAAGAGCAAGATGGAAATAGTTCTGCCACGGTAGGCTGGGGCCACCTGTGCCTTGTTAAGTAAATTAAACTTGATCAATAGATGTAATGGTGAGTCACCAAAAATATTTTAATGGAGAAATGACTTTGAAAATTATGTTCAGATATAGCACAAGAGATGACTAATGGGACATGCACAGAGAAATTAAAATGTGAGGACTGAGAATGGAACTTGGGGAAAACTCTCCTGTATATGGTGAGCAGAGGGAGAGAATCCAATGAAAAGTCAAAGAACAGTCATAGAAGGAGAGAAAACCCAGATATACAGGGTCATAGAAGCCCAAGGAGAAGAGTGTGTTTAAGAGGGGAGTTGACAATTTCAGTTCAGTTCAGTTGCTCAGTCGTGTCCGACTCTGCGACCCCATGAACTGCAGCACGCCAGGCCTCCCTGTCCATCACCAACTCCCGGAGTCTACCCAAACCCATGTTTATTGAGTCGATGATGCCATCCAACCATCTCATCCTCTGTCGTCCCCTTCTCTCCCTACCCTCAATCTTTCCCAGCATCAGGGTTTTTTCAAATGAGTCATCTCTTCACATCAGGTGGCCAAATTATTGGAGTTTCAGCTTCAACATCAGTCCTTCCAATGAACACCTGGGACTGATCTCCTTTAGGATTGACTGGTTGGATCTCCTTGCAGTCCAAGGGACCCTCAAGAATCTACTCCAATACCACAGTTCAAAACCATCAATTCTTCAGTGCTCAGCTTTCTTTATAGTCCAACTCTCACATCCATACCACTGGAAAAACCATATCCTTGACTAGATGGACCTTTGTTGACAAAGTAATGCCTCTGCTTTTTCATATGCTGTCTAGGTTGGTCATAACTTTCCTTCCAAGGAGTAAGTGTCTTTTAATTTCATGGCTGCAATCACCATCTGCAGTGATTTGGGAGCCCCCCAAAATTAAAATTCAGCCACTGTTTCCACTGTTTCCCCATCTATCTGCCATGAAGTGATGGGACCAGCTGCCATGATCTTAGTTTTCTGAATGTTTAGCTTTAAGCCAACTTTTTCACTCTCTTCTTTCACTTTCATCAAGAGGCTCTTTTGTTCTTCTTCACTTTCTGCCATAAGGGTGGTATCATCTGCATATCTGAGGTTATTGATATTTCTCCCGACAATCTTGCTTCCAGCTTGTGCTTCCTCCAGCCCAGCATTTCTCATGATGTACTCCGCATATAAGTTAAATAAGCAGGGTGACGACATACAGCCTTGACATAAGAGACCACAGGTTCCAAACTTGTGTTTTAATTTCCACATTTAGAAAATAAAGAACATACTTCAGGTAGTTCAGTTCAGTTCAGTCGCTCAGTCATGTCTGACTCTTTGCAACCCCATGGGCTACAGCACACCAAGCTTCCTTATCCATCACCAACTCCCACAGCCTACTCAAACCTATGTCCATTGCGTCCGTGATGGCATCCAACCATCTCATCCTCTGTCATCCCCTTCTCATCCCACCTTCAATCTTTCCCAGCATCAGGGTCTTTTCCAATGAGTCAGTTCTTTGCATCAGGTGGCCAAAGTACTGGAGTTTCAGCTTCAGCATCAGTTCTTTCAATGAATACAATGAATATTCAGGACTGATTTCCTTTAGGACTGACAGGATGGATCTCCTTGCAATCCAAGGGATTCTCAAGAATCTCCTCCAACACTACAGTTCAAAAGCATCAATTCAGGTAGTTGAGATATTGCAAATCATACAAAATAACACTCCAGAAAACTAAACACCAAGTTCTAGCAAATCCAGAGTTTTAAGAGTGACTAATGAAGATTTAAATTATTTTTTGCCTTCCTAGAGAATCATATCAGCTAATATGCTGTGAAACTCATATGCTTTTTTTTTTGTCTTGTGTTAGATTTCTTCTGGTTTTAAAGAGTTTTACTAAGAGTTGGTAACTGAATATATAATGAATTTTTTTAGTCATGCAAAATTGTCCAATTTCACCAAAATTTACATGAAAATAGTAGAAACAAAGTCATTTCATTATAAGTAAATAGAGCTGAAATTTTATAGCTGAGGGGACCTTCATGTCATCTAGTACATCCCCCTTATCCGGTACCCCCACCTCTGTTTTGCAGTTGAGGAAACTAAATTTCAGAAAGGCCAAAGGACTTCCTCCATGTTACTTGGATAGTTATTGGCAGAAATGAGAATAGAAATCAAGTTTCATGATACCTCTTTAAGGGTGGATTTTCACTGTATTACACTGATACTTCTTAAAAATTAGTGACTGGAAAGTAGAAAATGATCATTAGCAATGGAATGGAGCCCAAGCAGATGCTCTGGTGAAGTAAAGCTTACGGCTCAGAGCAGAGACACAATTAACAAATACGTTGGATTTGTCATGGAGGAGGTGAGTTTTATGACTCATAACGAAACTCCACAAAGGAAGATTTTGGCAGTTGCAGGTCAACTTTCAGCAGCCCTTGCTTGAGACTCAGCTTGCTTAATGGGCTGAGTTACCCTAGGTCCTCCAGGGGCTCATTAGATAAATGACTACGGTCTTTAGACCTTGAGATTTGGAGCTGAAGCTGCTTGTTCTGCAAGAGCTTGACTAGCAATGACTGTTAATATTAAAAAGCAATAGATCATTGGGATTTAAATTAGGGGAAGCAATGCCAGTTCTCTTCTGAGGGCATAGAAATATCGTGCAAGCCATGAGATAAAAATATGCTATCAACTCTACTTTAATCACAGAAACTTGAATCAGCAAAGTCATATATCAACTCTATCTTCTCATGGTTTTGCCCCATCATTTTGGGTCATGCCAATAAAAGTATTATTTTCTGCCAATGCCAAGAGATAAATATTGCATTGAAACATAAAGTAAAAATAGGGGAGTTATTTGTTTCTCTGAGTAGCACAAATAATAATGAAATTGCAACAAAATCTAACTTGCAAATCTACAGGTCAGGTAAATCCCACATAATTAACTCAGGCTGCCTTTCTAATGGCTGCTACCAATTTAACATCCAAACAACAGTGCCTCAAATTTGTGACTTTCTTCTCAAGACCTCAAGGACTTCTGGAAAATTCAATAATAAAAATTTTAAATGCGAAAAAGTCTTCTTTAGAACATATGAATGCATAAATAAGTGAAGGCATTTTTCATGAGCCTTGTAACTGGTGGCGATAAGATGTTTTGATCCTGTGAAGGGGGAGGGTAACTTTGGGCTTGCTATCTGTGTGGATGACCTTTCAGAGTTTAATCAGTTGAAAGAAATTTTGCTGAACTTACTTCACTGTCAGTGATCCTTGTGAGACTCGGTGTGCTTGACGGCATTCTCTTTCGCTCCAGGAAAGCTTTCTGCTCAAAGAGGGATGCATTAGCCTGTTTAGAACATTGCAAAAGTGACGGTAATTCGAGTAAGAGTTCATTTCTTACAAAGCCTTCTGGGGAACTTGGGTGGTTCGGTTTTCAATGAAGGTGAGAATTCGTGAAGTGAGATGTGACTAAGCCTTGCTGGTTTTGTAGTAAGGAATGAGACATGTGCATTAAATCGGTGACCTATAATGCACTTTAGCTGTGAAAATCTCTTAATGAACAACATACTATCACAAGTTTGATGCTTGTATTGAATTCTAACTTTCATTGTGTTGGGGAATTTTCACATTGGACTGGGTTTGATATTTTCCTCTGCCAAGAAAAATTGCTGAAGAAAGTGGTGCATACAGACCACTGCAATTCATTTAAAAATATTAATACTACAGTCTCCTTCCACTCGATTGTTTTTAAAACGCTTGATAATATTATTTTCTCTTGAGTGATAGATCCAATATCAGCAGTCTTGAAGGGGGAAGAAAAGCATTCTTGGGAGAAGCTTTGAAAATGTAAAGTTCAACAAAATCCTTTAAAATGTTAATTTGTTGTTATTCTTATTTCACTAATCCTGAATTTTCTAGTATTGCCTGTAATGTCTTCCTCCTTTATGAAGAGGGAGGGGACCTGCCAGAGTTAGAACAGTAATAAGCAAAGTGATGAAGCCGTAGTTTCTCATAAGTCTGTCAAAATACACCCAACTGTTTTCTTTGGTTGCTTTTCTACACTCTTCATGGATTCTGAATCTGGAAGCTTGAGGCCAAGAGAGAGATCACATGGATTTGGTGGCTGACGTGAAAGGCACAGGACCGCAGTGGGCATGCACTTGCCACGCATGGCCACACGGTGGGCTCTGGACAAGCCGCCCTTGCTCTCGGCTCTGTCGGTGTCCAGTGGGATGACCACAGCCTCTATTTCCCAATTACAGCTTGGTTGCTCTAAAAATGATAACAAATTACGGACTCGTGTTGATTGTTCTTCATTTGCGCTGTGACACATTTTATTAAACACACTTTCCCAACCTGCAAGTTACATTCCAAGAAAAGTGACCCCAGAAAGTCACCCCATTTGGAATGTGTCACTGGTATCTTGGGAAGAAAGGAAAGGGAGGGAAGAAAGGAAAGGGAGGGAGGAAAAATGAGCACTGCCTTCACTCCGTGATTCTCTGTGAAATCAAATTGCTGCCAACACGTGTCACTGATAATTTTTTAAGCAGATTTTAGAATTTAGTAGAGATGTTAAGAGGGCTGTGTTAGCCAGCAGCTGTAACAATCACCAGCAAGACTGAAAGATTCTCTGCATAAATTGGACTTAAGTCCAGTCAATGGAAAGATGGGAAGTGGGGAAACAGGCATTTTTATCCACATCTTTATGACTCCTTAGGGATTACTGCAGTACCATGGGAAGATGGAGAAGGTGCAGAGGACATGTTACTCTAGTCCTTACTATCGATAAATGATGGACAGTCCCAAATAACAGTCTCTTTCTGAATGAAAAAAAGCAAATTTGGTCTTTTCAGCCCACTGAAGCAATGCCATCACTAAGCATTTAAAAAAGAAACAACCACTAATAATAAATAGTGATTATTCTAAATATGCAGAATGTAGAGGCTGCACATTACAGCCTTGAGAGCAGAAAAGTTTTCTTCTTTTCTGAAATCAGTGACCCCCAAACTTTGTCATTAGTAAAAATAATTAAGAGGTGCTCTAAGAGGGAATGGATGGATGATTGCCACTACGAGGCACATTCTCATTAATTTATTACTGATTTTTAACTTTGCTTCATTAGGATAGGTCTGTTGAAGGCCATTTAGGACTCAGGGGATTAGCCTGTACTTTTCGTTGCCTCCATACTGGCTTCAGGGAAGGAGGATCATTTCAGTTTGTTGTCCTCTATGGACCTATATGTACAGGGAGGCGGAGGGAAATCTACTGCCTTGTAAATCTTCCAATCAAGGAAGTGGTCAATTTCTTTAGGATGTTCTTGAGACTGATGGAGTGGGCTTTTAAAAGGAGTCAATTCTGGGGAAATGGTCATCAGCTAAGCAAATTGTGAAGCAGTCTGCATGTCATTTATGTTTCTGCCTCAGTGAGAAGTCTGAATAAAATTTGATCCCATCCCAGATAAATCGGGCACCTGAAAGGATGCTAGGCTTAAGTTCCCTCCTTATGTTCAGCTCTGTCTGTATTTCCAGCTGTCACATACTTCATGAAGATTGCCTCATGAAAGAGGGGGAGCTCTCCTAAGTGTCTGATCTTAAAGCCACACAGCAGATGCCACCACACCTTATAGCAGAGGGGTCATTGAAGAAATGTTCTCTGGATGAAGCTCACTGAGAAGAGAACATTTTTCTTTTTAAAACACTCCTGGCTGAATAAGTAATTCTTATAAAGTCTTTGCCTTAGGGCTAAACATCTAGATCTTTGTCTCTTGGTTTCCCCATGGATATCTCTTGTGATGGGGATGTAAAGATATAAATTGTTCTATCCCAGAGTTGGGTTACCACTAAGGAGATGGGAAATAGGCATTTATTGGCCGTCTATGGCATAATTTGCTAGAGCTTTTCTTTGTCTCCTATAAAATAGCAAATGCCATACCAAATACCCTTGAACTTTATTTGAAAGGATCAACTAACTACTTAGGAGTCTCTAGGGTGAAATTTTCCCCATCGTTATCATTTCTTTCATTTCCGTAAAGCCTAACAAAAACCTGGTATTAAAGTAGTCCCTGAATAAATGAATAGTGTTCGTGTACAGATGCAATAGCTTTTCCTATTATTTTCCCCATGGTGTTAGGTATGGAGGGTGTGATCTAAGGTCATCTGAAATAAATTCTTGAAATAAAAACTGAAAATCATACTTTCTTTAGTCATGCAAATAAAAGAAAACATTATTTTGTTTAATTTTGGGGAAGGCTTGTAAATCTGGATTATGCTTTTCGTGATTTTTTAAACAAACCTTTTAAAGACAAGAGAACATCCAAATTTCCGTGGTAAAAATAAGTGCACAAAATGAACCCATTACCCAATACTCATAGAGCACTGTTTACCAATGATTAACAAATCCAACTGATATTAAGAACTTAGCCCCCTCTAATGGAGCAGACCACAGGGAAATATCAAAGAAGTGCTAACAGCTGGCTTGTTAATATTCTGTCTTTTTTCTTTTATACAAGAAAACAAATGGGAAAGCACAAAAGCAATTACACAGTAGTCCTCTTTAAGATAAACCATATAAAGAAAAATTACTGACTATATTGAAAGCATTATCATATCTCAGATCATAAATTCTAATATTAGATATCAGGAATATAAAGTGTCATTAGCTTAAGGAATACTAGTATACAAGCAGTTGATTTTATTCTTTAGTAAATACTTTACCAATAGACAGACCCACTCACAGATCCTAACTGGGAGAAACATTTATCTCATTAAGTCACTACTATGCACCATCTGTTTCCAAGTCAAGCCCCTAGGAAGGAGCCCTTCAAATAGCAAAAGAACCATAGCAAATGCCAAATCTCACCTTTCCCTCATGTTTTTAAAAAAAAATCTGTTTATTTTGAACCAATTTGAAAGTAGTTATTTGAAAATAACTACAAAATGTACTAAAACTAATAAAATAACTAGTAAAACTGAAATATAAACACAGAGCTGATCCTTTCAAGAAGAAGGTGTGATCTTACCTTTTGAATTCTCTCTTCCCTTCCTCACTGCCCTCCTGGACACCGAAAATAGGTCCCATCTGAAAGGTCAGTGGGTCACAGAAGTCTTCTCTGACTCTTAGATACAGAAAGCTCCTCAGCCATATATGGTTCATGTTGGTTAGATCATCATACTCATCACGTGTGAGTTTCCAGGGAGCTATGACAACTTTTCTGTTTGGCATAGTTCCATTCATTTTAGTACTCAGTGGAGTGCCTGGCACATGGTAGATATTCTATCCATATTTGTTAAATGAATGAACAAGTGAATAAATGCAAAGCTTAAATGGTAAAAATTCAACTATGCCAACATCACCTAAAACCAAATGGGTGGATGAAACTGGAGCCTATTATACAGAGTGAAGTAAGCCAGAAAGAAAAACACCAATACAGTATACTAACGCATATATATGGAATTTAGAAAGATGGTAACAATAACCCTGTATATGAGACAGCAAAAGAGACACTGATGTATAGAACAGTCTTTTGGACTCTGTGGGAGAGGGAGAGGGTGGGATGATTTGGGAGAATGGCATTGAAATACGTATAATATCATATACGAAACGATGCACGATACTGGATGCTTGGGGCTGCGGCACTGGGACGACTCAGAGGGATAGTATGGGGAGGGAGGAGGGAGGAGGGTTCAGGATGGGGAACACATGTATACCTGTGGCAGATTCATTTCGATATTTGGCAAAACCAATACAATATTGTAAAGTTTAAAAATAAAATAAAATAAAAAAAAGTGTTAAAAATCAATAAAATTACATACAAAATATCTAAGTTGCAATAATATTTCCTTTCAGACCTAATAGGCTATGAATTATTTACTTATTTAATTTTTTATCCTTAAAAATTGTAATATTTATGAAGTAGACAAATTATTGCAAAGAATTTCTCACTTGATAAATTAGTTTGTTTTTCAGAGAGGAGTTTGTTTCTTTCTTGTATAACCAAAATTCAGAGTTCCATGTCCATGTTTCACTATTTTATTGAGTGGCTTCCTTTTAAAGTATTTTTATATTTTTTAAACTTTTTATTTTATTTTGGAGAATAGCGAACTAATAATGTTTCAATGGTTTCAGATGGACAGCAAAGGGACTCATTACGTCAGCCTCACCTTAGACCACCAGTTGTTAGATTCCAGAGGTTGGGGACCTCTGATTCTTGAATCTCCTGAAATATTAGTTTCACTTTTAAACTGAAAGAGAAACCAACTAGTTCCTATTAATCTAGGATTCATTCCTTGGGCCTTCTTGTTCCAACTGTTTGAAACAACATACTTCCTAATCATATAACACTGTCTGCCTGCACACAACAACTTATACTAGGACACAGGGAGCCAAGCTGAAAGAATCGAACTTACTTGAGGTTCTTAGTGAAGTGAAGTCGCTCAGTCGTGTCCCACTGTTTGCGACCCCATGGACTATAGCCTACAAGGCCCCTCTGTCCCTGGAATTTTCCAGGCAAGAGTACTGGAGTGGGTTGCCATTTCCTTCTCCAGGGGATCTTCCCCACCCAGGGATCGAACCCAGGTCTCCCATATTGCAGGCAGATGCTTTACCATCTGAACCACCAGGGTAGTCCAGCAAATAAAATTTAAGGTAACAGATTGATAAAATCCAATTCTACTAAATGGAGAAGGATTATGATTTATCACCTTATATTTTGTATAGTAATCAAACTCTTTCAGTTTAAGTATGTCTGAAACAAGTATATAAAAATGAAAATTAATCTTTGCACACCTTCATGAATATTAAATGACTTCAACAGTGAAATAAGACAAGGAAGAAAAAATAGGTTTAAAATATAATTAACTTTTACTTCGATTTCACTATTTAGAGTAGGAGGAACTCTTGCCGTAGTTTCCAGCTTTTAGATGTGTTAGATTTGAACAGTGGTGGTAATTATAATGAATTAAGAAGCTGCTGTAAACAATTTGTTTTGAAATGAACTTGTAGTTATATTTAGTTGTACAATGTTGAACTTAAAATGGTTTCAGTTCAGTTCAGTTCAGTCGCTCAGTTGTGTCCGACTCTTTGCAACCCTATGAATCGCAGCACGCCAGGCCTCCCTGTCCGTCACCAACTCCCGGAGTTCACCCAGACTCACGTCCATCGAGTCAGTGATGCCATCCAGCCATCTCATCCTCTGTCATCCCCTTCTCCTCCTGCCCCCAATCCCTCCCAGCATCAGAGTCTTTTCCAATGAGTCAACTCTTCGCATGAGGTGGCCAAAGTACTGGAGTTTCAGCTTTAGCATCATTCCTTCTAAAAAAATCCCAGGGCTGATCTCCTTCAGAATGGACTGGTTGGATCTCCTTGCAGTCCAAGGGACTCTTTATTTATTTATTTATTTATTTTTTAAATTTTATTTTATTTTTAAACTTTAAAATATTGTATTAGTTTTGCCAAATAACGAAATGAATCCACCACAGGTATATATGTGTTCCCCATCCTGCACCCTCCTCCCTCCTTCCTCCCCATACCATCCCTCTGGGTCATCCCAGTGCACCAGCCCCAAGCATCCAGTATCGTGCATCGAACCTGGACTGATGACTTGTTTCATACATGATATTATACATGTTTCAATGCCATTCTCCCAAACCTTCCCACCCTCTCCCTCTCCCACAGAGTCCATAAAACTGTTCTATACATCAGTGTCTCTTTTGCTGTCTCGTACACAGGGTTATTGTGACCATCTTTCTAAATTCCATATATATGCGTTAGTATACTGTATTGGTGTTTTTCTTTCTGGCTTACTTCACTCTGTATAATAGGCTCCAGTTTCATCCACCTCATTAGAACTGATTCAAATGTATTCTTTTTAATGGCTGAGTAATACTCCATTGTGTATATGTACCACAGCTTTCTTATCCATTCATCTGCTGATGGACATCTAGGTTGCTTCCAAGTCCTGGCTATTATAAACAGTGCTGCGATGAACATTGGGGTACGGTACACGTGTCTCTTTCCCTTCTGGTTTCCTCAGTGTGTATGCCCAGCAGTGGGATTGCTGGGTCATAAGGCAGTTCTATTTCCAGTTTTTTAAGGAATCTCCACACTGTTCTCCATAGTGGCTGTACTAGTTTGCATTCCCACCAACAGTGTAAGAGGGTTCCTTTTTCTCCACACCCTCTCTAGCATTTATTGCTTGTAGACTTTGGGATTGCAGCCATTCTGACTGGTGTGAAATGGTACCTCATAGTGGTTTTGATTTGCATTTCTCTGATAATGAGTGATGTTGAGCATCTTTTCATGTGTTTGTTAGCCATCTGGATGTCTTCTTTGGAGAAATGTCTATTTAGTTCTTTGGCCCATTTTTTGATTGGGTCATTTATTTTTCTGGAGTTGAGCTGTAGGAGTTGCTTGTATATTTTTGAGATTAGTTGCATTTGCTATTATTTTCTCCCATTCTGAAGGCTGCCTTTTCACCTTGCTAATAGTTTCCTTTGTTGTGCAGAGGCTTTTAAGTTTAATTAGGTCCCATTTGTTTATTTTTGCTTTTATTTCCAATAATCTGGGAGGTGGGTCATAGAGGATCCTGCTGTGATGTATGTCGGAGAGTGTTTTGCCTATGTTCTCCTCTAGGACTCTCAAGAGTCTTCTCCAACACCACAGTTCAAAGTCATCAATTCTTCGGTGTTCAGCCTTCTTCACAGTCCAACTCTTACATCCATTGGTTTAGAGTTTAAATTGTTACTGAAGTTACTTTCAATTCCAAGAAAAAACTCAACTTTGTAAATATTTCATTTCTGTTTTAATGTAAATGCATGCATGATCATTGCTTTTTGTTTCACTTTTGTGTTTAATATATGTCTGTGCATAGGATAATTGCTGTTGTGTTTCATTGTCCTTCTGCCTCTTCTTTTCCACCACAAAATAAGTAAGCATAATAAAAGATTATTGGAAATAAGGGTTAATATTAAATCTACTTTCAAAGGAGTTTTCCTTTGAAAAAGGATATCATTTCCCTGTGTCTATTTTCAATGTATAAATATTAACTTAAAAGAATGTTGCTTCCAATTTATACTGTCATGTGAGAAATTACTAAATGCATAGATTCAAGCTTCTACTCTACCCAAGATAATATTCTTCATATTAAATGCCTAATGATCCCTAAAGGAAAATTGCAATATATCAGAGTGTCTTTGCTTTTAAAACTCTCTCCACTGGGGATATGTTATAGCAATATATAATGTAGCTAATTTCAGTATGGTTTAAATTTGCTCCTATAATTATAAGTGAAAGTTTTGTTGTTCCAATACTGTATACAAGACGTCAGAGTAATCATTTTTTTTAGGAGATTTTTTGATGTGGACCATTTTTAAAGTTTTCATTGAATTTATTACAATATTGTTTCTGGTTTATGTTTTGATTTTTTTTTTAGCCAAAAGGCATGTGGGATCTTAGCTCTCTGACCAGGAATCAAGCTCGCACCCCCTGCCTTGGAAGGCGAAGTCTTAACCACTGGACTGCCAAGAAAGTCCTTATCATAATGTCGACTAAAAAATATACTCAACAAAAACCTGAAAGTAGAGATTCATTTTATTTGGTGGGAATGTTTAGGACTCGGAGCCCCCAGGAGATAGCATATAAGTAACTCTGAGAAAACCGCTCCAGGGAGGCAGCAGGGAAGTCAGGCTAAAGACAAGTTTGCAGCAAAGGGAGCAGGCAGTTTGAACATCAAACATCAGGTGTGAAGTCAAGGAATTTAGCCTACTATTCTATGTATGGGAAGAGGCAAGCCTCTCAGTTCAGTTGAGTTCAGTTAGGTCACTCAGTCGTGTACGACTCTTTGCAACACCATGGACTGCAGCACGCCAGGCCTCCCTGTCCATCACCAACTCCTGGAGTTCACTCAAACTCATGTCCATTGAGTCGGTGATGCCATCCAACCATCTCATCTCCTTGCATCCCCTTCTCCTCCCGCCTTCAATCTTTCCCACCATCAGGGTCTTTTCAAATGAGTCAGTTCTTCGCATCAGGTGGCCAAAGTATTAGTTTCAACATCAGTCCTTCCAATGAATATTCAGGACTGATTTCCTTTAGGATGGATTGGTTGGATCTCCTTGCAGTCCAAGGGACTCTCAAGAGTCTTCTCCAACACCACAGTTCAAAAGCATCAATTCTTTGGTGCTCAACTTTCTTTATAGTCCAATTCTCACATCCACACATGACTAATGGAAAAACCATAGCCTTGACTAGATGGACCTTTGTTGGTAAAGTAATGTCTCTGCTTTTTAATATGCTGTCTAGGTTGGTCATAACTTTAGCCTCTGGGCTCACTGAATTCATTCCTTTCATAGCCCCTCAGCTATCTGGGGCCAACCCTGTTTCCTCGTTTCCCCTGCTTTTTGCATTCCCCCGGCTCCGCAGCAGTCACCGTGTGGCGGTGGCAGCATCCGCCGGATCAGTTTTTGGAGCCCTCATTCACATTTGGAGGCCAGAAATCACTGATGGCTGTGAAATTTCTTGTTGATTAATATGGCAGGAGATATTTTCATTTCACAATGATAATCTTTTAATCAAATTTCAGAGGAATGGAGAAGGGAGGCTTATGCATTGTTATGGGATGAGGGGGTCTTAGAATGAGTATAGCAGAATAAATACAGGATGAGACTGTTGGAATGTTTATAAATATTGATAAAAGGCTGAAATATGTTGCTGATGAGAGAAGAAAGTAAACTCTGGGAGGGCTGATGAATGAGGAAAGTGTCTTCATTAAGTCTAAGGACTAATGTAATAGGAGTAATGGAGTGAAAACTGAATGAATGAGAGTATTTTCAAAGTGGGATAATTAAGTTTTCAGAGGTAAAGGAAATCCCAGTAATGATTAGACCAGGAAGAATCAAGAGAATGTGCTGTGAACATAAAGAATGAATAACGGAACTTTGAGACTATTTATTTGACAAAGCAGTGACCAAGATGGCTGTAGCAATTGGGGCTGGAGGAAACCTGTGATCTAGACACCACAGTTATCAGGGTCAAGCGTCTCCTGGATGTAGGCAAAACTGCAGGACAAGAAGGCAATAGCCAGAGAGCCGGAGCTCAAGAGGGACTTATCCCTGTGGAGTCAGAGCAATCAATGTGTGATCTAGAAGCTACACTGAAGAACTGTATAAAGTTAGTTTTGTTGCAGAGAAAAATTGTGAGACCTCTTTTCCATAGTGGAAGGAAGTGGAAGGAGCATTGTGTGAAGAACACGACACAGTACAGGATGCTGGTGGTGGTGTTTTAGTCGCTGAGTCATGTCTGACTCTTGTGATCCCATACACTGTGACCTGCCAGGCTCCCCTGTCCATGGGATTTTCCAGGCAAGAATACTGGAGGATGCTAGCAGACACTTTTGTTGGGGTCTCACTCAGATCCTCTTTCATCCCTTCTATGGATTCTGTGAGCTCCTGCTGCCACCTCCCCATCTCCACGCCCCCAACTCACAGCCCTTAGGATGAAAGCCCAGCAACCTGACTTTCACAGAATTTCCATACAAACTAAAAAAAATTCAGGATAGCCAATTAAACTTGAACTTCAGGTAAACAAATAATTGTTTTTTAGTATAAGCATGTTTCACGGAATATTTGAGACATACTAAAAAAATTTGGGCTTCCCTGGTAGCTCAGCTGGTGTAAAGAATCCACCTGCAATGCAGGAGACCACTGTTTGATTCCTGGGTCAGGAAGATCCTCTGGAGAAGGGATAGTCTACCCACTGTAGTATTCTTGCCTGGAAAATAACCATGGACAAAGGAGCCTGGTGGGCTACAGTCCAAGGAGTTGCAAAGAGTCACACAGGACAGAAAGACTAAGGACAGCACAAAAAGAATTCTTTGTGTATTTGAAATTCAAATTTAACTGGGTGTCACATTTTATCTGGCCAGCCTCCGTGAGGAACAAACTTGCCGGTGTAATTTCAGCTGCAGACCTCCTCTGAGAGGCCAGGTGAGGCCAAATCTGTGCCTGAAAATAGACTCTTGCTTGACTTCTTCCCTCTCCCTGCCCTGCTTCCCTGATTCTCTGACAAGTCCCTCCCAGTATCACAGAAGAGTACCTTGTACACAGTTCTTGTCTCAGTTTGTTTCTGTATAATCTGAATTACAATGAGTTTATAGTAAGTCTCCTACATATGAAAGAGTTTCATTCACAGAACACATTTGTAAGTCCAACAAAGTTAGCCTAGGTACCCAACTAACACAATCACGATATTGTAATGTACTACTTTAACAGTTTTATGTTACTTTTTACAGAGATATACATACATAGTGTATATAATTGGGCTTCTCTGGTGGCTCAGATGGTAAAGAATCTGCATGCAATGCAGGAGACCTGGGTTTGATCTCTGGGTCAGGAAGATCCCCTGGAGAAGGGAATGGCTACCCACTCTAGTCTTCTTGCTTATAGAATTCCATTGATAGTTGAGCCTGATGGGCTACAGTCCATGGGGTTGCAAAGAGTCAGACACAACTGAGAGACTAACACTTCCTTTTAATACATATAATACTTTCACACAGATAATACATAAAAAACATAAAAAATAAACATTTTAACCTTAAAGTATAGTACTTTGAATGCTGAATATTCATTGGAAAGACTGATGCTAAAACTGAAACTCCGATACTTTGGCCACCTTTTGCAAAGAAAACTCATTGGAAAAGACCCTGATGCAGGGAAGGATTGAGAGAGAGCAGGAGGAGAAAGGGACGACAGAAGTTGAGATGGTTGGATGGCATCACTGACTCAATGGACATGAGTTTGAGCAAACTCTGGGAGATACTGAAGGACAGGGAAGTCTGGCGTGCTACAGGCATGGGGTTGCAAGGAGTTGGACATGGCGTAGCGACTGAAAAACAGCAACAGTACAATAGCTGGCATACAGGGGCTAGCACACATGTTTGCATCTTTGAAAGTTTGCAAGTTGAAGGTTGGATTGTAGGGAACTTTACTGCACTTTGAGAGAAACTATAAAATTGAAGGAGTTTGCAGGGAGGTCAGCAATGGGACCATGAGTCAGGAAGGAACAAACGGGAGGAAATTTGCTTCAGTTTTACAGATGAGGAAGTTTCTTAACTTGCCAGACTGATAGAGATAGAAAGTGGCATTTCTGAGGTTCAAACATAAATTGGTCTGGTACCTAAGCCTTTGCACATGTTTCCACCCACACTCCCTCCCTAAGGCAGAGGAGCATGCATGTAAGGGACTAGCTCAGAACAGAGCCCAGACCACTGACTGCCTTCTGCATGGTAAACAATATGCTGATATCAAAGGAAGGAGCCTGGTTTGTATTTTGTGTAATGCCTCAGAGAAACAGAGATCAGAGCAATAGATGGAATGGATTGATTTCAAGGTCAGAGGCCTGAAAGGAGCACCTTGGTAAAACTGTTCAAGCCCAGAGCCAGGATGCTTCTGTGTGCTTCCTGAGCACTGAAGCCAGTGGCACCATCTCCCTGTGGTACTGGGAGGACCAGAAGTGGAATGGAAATCAGCTTTCCAAATGCCCCTACAAGAACATGCACGCACCCTCAGAAGACCTTCCAATATGAATCACTTCTGTGCTCATAGGTCCATGTTTCTCCCTTATTATGTAAATTTTCATTATGAAACATGTTCCAGGTTAAACAGCAGAATGATTTTTTAGGTGAAAACCCAAGGACATTATTTTTAACGTAAAATATAGTTACTTAAGGTGCTTTAGTAATGTATATATGTATTGCTCTTTGTATGTAATGCTCTTTGTGATTTCTTTAATATGACCCATTTTTTCTTTCATTCTTATTAACATACATTTCCTATATATGAAATATTAATGATATTTAATAAATAATAGTGTTTTTCAATGGAAGGAGATTAAAAGTTTGAGGAATGTGTGGCTGGGGAAGGTGGAATATATCTTCAGCATTTGGACAGCTGTGGTTCCAAAATTTGGAGCTAAGAGGCAAGCAAAGAATGTTTTATTGCGAGTATCTAAAACAAATTTTATTGGAAACTTTTATGTTTGTAGGTCTGAGTAGTTTTTATAGTGAAGAGTTCTGAAAACTGCCATAAAATTTTGCCTTGGGGGTTATGATTACATTTGTATCTTTCCCAAACTTAGATAAATAAAAAAGACAGTTTTTACTGTGAGAGCTTAAAAGGTTAGAGAGGTATTTGGTCTGTGATGAACCTTTTATAGGTTTGATGTTACAGGAATTTATTTTTAAAATATCAATAAAAATACAACTTTAGAGACCTTGATAAAGAAATTGCAGGAAACTTGACTTTGAAGTTTCAATTCAAATAGACTCACCAAGATGATTTAATTAATTTATTATACTATGCAAACTATCTTTAATATTAGCTGATGTTACAATTTTATGTGGTTGTGATATGGAATTTATGTTTTCTGGTGGCTAGACAGAAACAGGAGGTAGAATTTTTCCTGCTAGAGCTATTTAAGCATAAGCTGGACAATCACGTGGCTGTCCAAATCAGACATTTGATTTTTTGGCTGTAAGAGGGATAGTTTAATATGTGAAAATGTCCCCTTTCCTTCCTCTGTGTCACAGTCGAGGTTTTATCTTGCAAAACAGGTTCCCTACCAAAGCAAGAAGAGGAGGAAGAAAGAAGAAAGGGTGAGAGGGAGGAAAGAAGGAAGGGAGGGTGTATTTACAGTATAAATCATATATCTAAATCATACATACGATCTGAAATAACTATGTAAAGAAGGAAATATTTCTTCATTTTCTAAATGAGGTAAATGAGTCAATGCGGAGCCAGAATTCAAACCTGATACCCAAGTCTCCCTGATACCCAAACCTGTGTTACATGCTGTGCTCAGTTGCTTCAGTCGTGTCTGACTCTTTGAGACCTCATGGACTATAGACCACCAAGCTCCTCTGTCCGTGGGATTCTCTAGGCAAAAATACTGGAGTGGGTTGCCCTGCCTTCCTCCAGGGGATCTTCCTGACCCAGAGATCAAACCCAAGTCCCTTGAGTCTCTTGCATTGCAGACAGATTCTTTACTGCTGAGCCACTGGGGAAAGCCCCACCCAAACCTGTACATTTCCTCACTATATTAGTTTTAAAATTTTACTACTTTGAGTGAAAGTTAAGATGAAAAGTAAGAAAGTGATTGTCAATCTAGTATATATAATGATATATAATAGAGAACATGGATTTGGGCTTCAGAGGCAATTGTCTCGAAACTTCTGGGTCAGTCAGTCAATCAATATATATCCACTGGGCACCTGTTATGTGTCAGACACTGTTCGAGGCATGACAGACTCTGCAGTAAACAAAGTAAACAGAGTTCTTGACTTTAGAAAGCTTACCTTCTGATGGAAACCAACAAACACGTACATAAGACAATTCAGGCCATGATAAATGCTTTGGAAAGAAAAAAATTGAGCAAAAAAGCGTGTATTTGGTTTGGCTAAGAGTGTCCAACCAGTCCATTCTAAAGGAGATCAAACCTGGGATTTCTTTGGAAGGAATGATGCTAAAGCTGAAATTCCAGTACTTTGGCCACCTCATGTGAAGAGTTGACTCATTGGAAAAGACTCTGATGCTGGAAGGGATTGGGGGCAGGAGGAGAAGGGGACGACAGAGGATGAGATGTCTGGATGGCATCACTGACTCGATGGACGTGAGTCTGAGTGAACCCCGGGAGTTGGTGATGGACAGGGAGGCCTGGCGTGCTGTGATTCATGGGGTCGCAAAGAGTCGGACACAACTGAGTGACTGAACTGAACTGAACTGAAGAGTGTCAGGGGCTGAGGATGGTGAGAAAGGTTGAATGGAATTCACTGAGAGCACTGAAAGCCATGGAACGATTGTGGACTTGATCTTTCAGATAGTGTGGGATACTATACAAACATTTTTTCTAGAAAACTACATGATTAAATTTAAATTTTAGACAGTTGCCTCTACTGACTGTGTACAGACTGGAATGGAAAGGGAAGATACAAAAGGAAAAAGCACTGGCACTTCAGGAAAGAATGATGAAATTTCCAAGACCATGAGGATAGATTCATGAATTATTAATAAAGTACAAGGGCAGATCCTTCCCTGATGGGTCAGTAAAGAATCCTCCTGCAATGTAGGAGATCTGACTTTGATCTCTGGTCCGAGAAGATCCCTTGGAGAAGGAAATGGCTACCCAGTCCAGTATTCTTGCCTGGAATAATCCTATGGACAGAGGAACTTGGCGGGCTACAGTCCATGAGGTTTCAAAGGGTTGTATGCGACTTAGCGACTGAGCAAGAACAAGGACAGGTACCAGTGATTGGATAGAGACGAGGGAGATGATGGGTTGCACAGGTTGAATTTGCCATTCTTGGGTAGAAAGAGAGCTCTCTTAGTCTTAGACAGATGAAGGATATAGGGAGAGGCAGGGAGAAAAACAGTAAGATGTTTTTCTAGAGTTTATACATTTGGTTCTATACTTCAATATAAAATAAAAATTAAAAAATTAAAAATTAAAAAAATAAATTATTGTAGTTCTGGACAGGTTGAATTTAAGGCACTTGCAGCATCCTCCAAGTTTATTTTTTTCTGTAAACATCTGGAAATATGGTATTCTTTTGAGAACAGTTGGGTCTGGATATAAAACTTATGGAGTTAGCAACTTAGATGTGCTAACTGAAGCTTAGCTTTAGTTGCTCAGTCATGTCTGACTCTTTGCAGCTCTATGGACTGTAGCCAGGCTCCTCTGTCCATGAAATTCTCCAGGCAAGAATACTGGAGTGGGTTGCCATTCCCTTCTTCAGGGGATCCTCCTGACCCAAGGACTGAACCCTGGTCTCCTGCACTATGGGCAGATAACTGAAGCTGTGAGAATAGACTGAAGAAGACATAAAATTTAAGGGAAATGGATATTGAGTATAAGTTAAGAAATGTCTGTAATCATCCTGCTTTTCTTTAGAAACTAATATAGTAAGAACAAAAGTTAGGTGGAAAAAAAAAAAAAAACAACAACACAACAAAAGAAGTTTCTCTGGAGTGTGCCTGCATCTCTTGCTGCCCTGTTACCACTTTCTTCTCTTCTCTTTCACCCTCTTACTATTACCCTGAAACTTCTTCATTCAAATTAGTTTTCCCTTTCCTCCTTTCTCTTTAATCTCATGCACACCACTTCCCACTGGGTACTAGTGGCATCTTATAAGATACTCAGTCTTTTCATTTCCTGTGTGATAAAAAAAGACCAATACAATATTGTAAAGTAATTAGCCTCCAATTAAAATAAATAAATTTATATTAAAAAAGACTCAAAGAAAATTAAAGTTATAGGAAGAAGAATGCCCTTGTTTCAACCTTGTGCAGATGAATAGGAAGGTTAGCATGGTATACTGGAAAGATCAAGAAATAGATGGTCAAAAAACCCTGGGTTTCTAGTCCAGCATTTTTACTATGAACTAGCTCATTTACAGTAACCCCATTGACTTCTGTATTCCCCTTAAGAATACAGACTTCATGGGACTGTAACAAATATTAGAGGAAATGATATATGTAGATGTGTTATACAGAGGGTGGTACATATATTAGGTTTTCATCTACTGTCTGGCTTACTCAATAAATGTTTGTTGAATGAATGATCACCTCTATTAAGGATTCTTGGATCTACCCCTATAGATCTGTCAGTCTCTATAAAACTGTTTCTTTAAGACTTCATAGCTGCCAGGATTTCTGGCTTTAAGTATGTTTTTACTACCCTCCTGTATTTTTGGTTGCATTGACTTTATCTTAAAGTGCAAAGGTATTGAAGTATGATATAAAATGAGTATCATATAATTATTATTCAATTATGCTAACCATAATACTAAATTTTTTTTGATTATGCCTTTTCAATAATCTTGATTTCTCTTTTTCTCTAAATCTTGTTCATTCAGTTCTCAACTATACACAAAACACATAAAAATATTTAAAATACTCTATAAAATTAAACATAAAGGTATAGCAACCAGAGAAGGTATCGTTAAGTTCTTGTTCAGCCATGATTTTTATATTGCCTACTAAATTGTATTTATCTGATAATATTTTCTACTGTAAAATATTCAAAGTTGACTCAGAGACTTGTCTTAAAAACTTGAGACCTGAAAACCTTGATTATTTCTTAGACCTCCACAGAACTCTCAGTATAATGATATGACCTCAGAGGGCACTGCACTTCAATCTGCACTTCGCTTACTTTTCTATCAGCTACCATAAAGCTCCATCCCACACTATGCTAATAGATTTTGTTAGATCTAAATCGCATACATGTATACCTGTGGCGGATTCATTTTGATATTTGGCAAAACTAATACAGTTATGTAAAGTTTAAAAATAAAATTAAAAAAAATAATAATAAAATAAAATAAGAAAAAAAAATAAATCGCATACAAATAAATTGTATATGTTAATGATGCAGAAAACAGAAAACTAGGCTATAGGCTTTATGAAGACAAAGCAATGCCAGATATTTTAAAAACATATTTCAAGATACAGTATGGCAGTGAATTCATAAAAGCTTATGTTGAACTTTATGTGTGGTGTGTGCAGGCAAGTTTTAGATTATGATTTCACAAATATTATTTCATGAAATTTAGAGTTTATTTCTCAATAATTCTAAACAGAAACTAAATTGCATGAAACTCTAAATTGCATGAAGTCCTAATAATTAGAAAGCATGCACTTGCTTCCACAGATTTCTTGCTGTTCTGTTGGTATCCCCAGCCTATTCTAACTTTGGAAACCTTAAATTAAATATTGTTGCTGAATGGAATTCTCTTCCCTCATAGACCTTTATATAATTTGATCCCTCACTTTGTTCAGATCTCTCATCAAATGTCCTTTAAAGACTCACATCTTGACCACATTTAAATAGTCTTTCCCTTTCTTATCCCTAATACCAGTCTCTTTCACTTTTCTAAAATATTTTAGTTATAGCATTCATAATTACCAGAAAGGAAACATTTACTTGTACACTTTCATACTGTCTGTCTCCCCCCTGACCTCTACCCGATATCTACAAGGTTCAAGCAGGCAGGGATTCTGTCTGTAGATTATCACTGCAATATCCCCAAAGTTTAGGAGAGTGCCTGGCAATATTAGGTGCTCAATAAAAGTTTGTTGAATTGAAGAATGAATTCCTGATATTTATATTTGATATATCTCCCAAGAATCCTGGAAGATCTTTGTGAAGAGAAAATAAATTCTATATCCCACTAATTCATAGAACGTCAAAGTTATTGAGTAAAAATTTAAATTTAACATTTATTGAAAACTTATTATAAACTAGGCGTTTGCATTTTCCCATTTAGTCCTTGACACAACTTTCTGAGGAGGTTATTATTTGTTGTTTAGTTGCTAAGTCTTGTTTGACTCTTTTGTGACCCCATGCACTGTAGCCCACCAGGCTCATCTGTTCATGAGATTCTCCAGGCAAGAATACTGGAATGGTTTGCCCTTTCCTTCTCCAAGGGAGCTTCCCAACCCAGGGACTGAACCCTTATCTCTTGCATTGGCAAGGTGGATTCTTTACCACTGAGCCACCAGGGAAGCCCTATATTATTCTTATCCCATGTTAATGATAAGGAAACTAAGACACACACACAAAATTGCCTCAGAATCATTCTAAGTCACAAAGCTGGCATTCAAATTGCATTCAGTTTGACTTAAAACCCTATGCTATCTATTACTAAGTTGTGTTCCATTTCATATGGAAGCCTTTAGAACTCTCCTGAATGGAAACCCTGCATTTGTTTATGTTCTACAATCCCATGGCAAAATTGTCCAGGGACTACCTAAAACTAAACCTTCAGTTCAGTCCTGAAGTCAACAAGTCGGCCTGACACCAGTGCTCTCAGATTGGTAACATATTTTCCATCCCCCAAAGCCATCAAAAAATAGCCTCTCTAGACATAAGGGCCCCCACATTTCCTTCTATTATGATTCCATCATTCAGAACAGTTTACTACCACATTTTAGCACCTGGGTGGATCTTATTTGTTCGACATCTCCTCTTTGGGAGTCATATAAATACAACTTAACTTTATTAGAATCTCATATGCTAGGTATAAAATGATTTAATGAACAGTAGAAGTTGTCAATTTATTACTGACAAAAATAAATATAAATATTTCAATATAGAATTGGACCCCAGAATATGAAACAAGAAGAGAACTGTCAGAGGAAACATATCAGGCAAGTTAAACAGGCAAAGAAGACTTTCCTTTTACTTATGTCTTTTAAAAAATATATTTATTTTTAAAATATGTATTTATTTTCAATTGATTGATGATTGGTTTATAATATTGGCTTGATTTCTGTCATACATCCACATGAATTAATCATGGGTGTACCTATGTCCCCCTCCCTCTTGAATCTCCCTCCCACCTCCTGCCCATTCCCACCCCTTTAGATTAATACAGAGCCCCAGTTTGAGTTCCTTGAGTTATACAGCAAATTCCCATTGGCTACCTATTTACATGTGTTAGTGTATATGCATCCATACTACTCTTAAAAATAAATTTAAAAATTATTTATTTTTAATTGGAGGATAATTGCTTTGCAATGTTGTGTTGGTTTCTGTCATACATAAACATGAATCAGCCATAGGAATATATATGTTCCCTCCCTAATGAGCCTCCATTCCACCTCCCACCCCATCCCATTACTCTAGGTTGTCACAGGACACTGGGTACAGTCCCTGTGTCATTCAGCAAATTCCAGCTGGCTATCTATTTTACATATGGTAATGTATATGTATGTTTCAGTGCTATTCTCTCAATCTGCCCCCCTCTCCCCTTCCTCCACTGTGTCCACAAATCTGCTCTTATGTCTGCATCTCTATTGGTGACCTACAAATAGGTTCATCAGTACCATCTTCCAAGATTCCAGATATATGCATTAATATGCAATATTTGGTTTTCTCTTTCTGACTTACTTCTCTCTGTATAACAGGCTCTAGTTTCATCCACCTCACTAGAGCTGACTCAAATTTGTTCCTTTTTATAGCTGAGTAAAATTCCATTGTATATATGTATTAATACCACAACTTCTTTGTCTACTCATCTGTCGATGGACATCTAGGCTGCTTCCATGTCCTGGCTATTGTAAATAGGGCTGCAGTGTACTTATGCCTTAAGCAATTTCAATAATATGCAATCTGTTGCATATAATTTTTAGACCTTTTCATTATGTATCCTCCTCTGAAGAGTTTGTTTCTCTAATTTATTCTGTATGCTTAGTTGCTTTGAATAAATAGGGAAAGGTATAACTCTTTTTTAATTCTAAGAGTGGCACCTTTTATAACAAATGTTGTTCAGTCACTCAGTTGTGTCTGACTTGCTGCAACCCCAGGGACTGTAGCACACCAGGCTTCCCTGGCCTTCAGCAGCTCCCGGAGCTTGCTCAAACTCATATCCACTGAGTCAGTGATGCCATCCAACCATTTGGTCCTCCGTTGTCCCCTTCTGCTACCACTTTCAATCTTTCCCAGCATCAGAGTCTTTTTCAATGAGTTGGTGCTTCGTATCAGATGGCCAAAGTATTGGAGCTTCAGTTTCAGCATCAGTCCTCCCAATGAATATTCAGGATTGAATTCCTTTAGGATTGTCTGGTTTGATCTCCTTGCTGTCCACAGGACTCTCAAGAATCTTCTCCAATACCATAATTCAAAAGCATCAATTCTTCAGCACTCAGCTTTCTTGATGGTCCAACTCTTACATCCATACATGACTACTGGAAAAACCATAGCTTTGACTATATGGACCTTTGTTGGCAAAATAATGTTTCTGTTTTTTATAACAAATAATACTGTTAAAACTTGTATTTCCTAATCTATCACTCTCAGAAATGAGGTTGTGTCTTGTAAATACCCACTGTCAAATAGGAATAAGTTAACACTCTTAGAAACCCTTTTATCCCCTCCCTCTCTCTCCTGTTCTTCAAGTTTTGTGAATTTGCTCTGTTTATTTTTTTTCCCTCAAATCAATTGTAGAATACATATTATTATTATTCATTACATGGACACAGATGCCTCAATGATAGCTTTAGGTCTGTGATTAAAGAGATTAAATGATTCCTTCCACTTCTTTTATACTACTCCCCATGGTTGGTTAATTTGCACCCCCTCCCCCAAGGTGCATTGAGAACTTAGTTTATTCTGGTTAACACGTCAGAACCAGAGATTTAAAAATGGGTAGGGCATCCCTCAGAGAAGGTAATGGCGACCCACTCCAGTACTCTTGCCTGGAAAATCCCATGGACGGAGGAGCCTGGTAGGCTGCAGTCCATGGGGTCGCTGAGTTGGACACGACTGAGCGACTTCACTTTCACTTTTCCCTTTCATGCATTGGAGAAAGAAATGGCAACCCACTCCAGTGTTCTTGCCTGGAGAATCCCAGGGAAGGGGGAGCCTGGTGGGCTGCCGTCTATGGGGTCGCACAGAGTCAGACACGACTGAAGCGACTCAGCAGCAGCAGGGCATCCCTCATAGCTCAGTTGGTAAAGAATCTGCCTGCAATGCAGGAGAGCTGGATTCGATTCCTGGGTCGGGAAGATCCCCTGGAGAAGGAAATGGCAATCCACTCCAGTATTCTTGCCTGGAGAATCTCATGGACAGAGGAGCCTGGCAGGCTACAGTCCATGGGGCTGCAAGAGTCGGACACAACTTAGCGACTAAAGAGAGAGAGAGAGGGCACTATTAATCAACTTCACAGTAGCTTCCTGTGTAGTAAACAGAGCTTCCAAATGGGGAAAGAAAAGTTGCCTCACTTTTCTTACACTTTCTATAATGTTCATTAAAATTTTTTTTTCATTCTTTAACTTTTCATTGAGATCCCGCTTCATAGTAGAATCCTCACAGACACTCTAGTCTCATCATTTCATTTGTGTTTCTAGGCATGTCTACTTGACATTTCAAATTTCTATTCTGTTGAATTCTCATGGCTTCATAAGCAGCTCTTCGATTTACCTCTGAGTAAGGAATGTTCCCTGTCTCATCTGCTTCATTCACTCTCACATATTTGTTTTGAGCATTTGGATTTGTGTTTGTTCAATGGTGTGTGAGTTTGAAATGTCAGGGGAAATAATTGGACAATGCAACCTACTCAAAGTTTAAAAGCTTAATTATGTTTCTAATGTTCTATTGCTTGTCAGAAGCCACTATGTTGAATCTCAGACGGTTATCAGGAAGTTCCTCTGTCTTGAAAAGTATCCTAAGAATGAATTTTTAAAGCATTGTCTCAACTCATTTCCTTATAAATCTCTTTCCATTCACAAATCATTACCACTGCCTATGAAGTTTCTTGTGAGAAGGGAATTCCTCAGAGATTCCAAGAAAACGAAAAACCAAAGAGAGAATCTAAACTGTCAAATGCAAGGACATTTTAAAAGGTAGGAAACTTTGTTTTAATTCTACCTCAGAAGTTTCTTACCTGTCAGTGGTGGTCTATGAAATTATTTTACTAATTTGTCTCTTTGTGAAATAAGAGAAGGAAAGCAGAAGCTCTTAAATCACTGTCTTGAAAAAGTAAGAGAGTATCATGGCCCGGGTGAATCCACTTGAAAAGAGGTTTACGAAGAAGTATCACCTAACCTGCCTTCAACGGAAAATATTTTTCTTAAAAAATTCTATAAATTTCTTCATAAAAATTTCATTTTTTTAATTTCTGAAAGCTTCACAATGCATATTAGTACATAAAATATTCCATTGTGTCTTGTTTTTCTTATTGTTCAGTTGCTAACTTGTGTCTGACTCTTTGCAACCCCATGGACTGCAGGACACCAGACTTCATTGTCCACCACTGTCTTCTGGAGTTTGCTCAAATTCATTTCCATTGAGTAAGTGAAGCTATCTAACCATTTCATCCTCTGCTGTCCCCTTCTTTTGCATTCAATCTTTCCCAGCATCAGGGTCTTTTCCAATGAGTCAGCTCTTTGCCTCAGGTGACCAAAGTATTGGAGCTTCAGCTTCAGCATCAGTCCTTCCAGTGACTATTAGGATTGACTGGTTTGATCTCCTTGAAGTCCATGGGACTCTCAAGGATCTTCTCCTGCACCACAATTTGAAAGCATCAGTTCTTTGGTGCTCAGCCTTCTTTATGGTCCAACTCTCACATCCATTACCTGATGAAGGAAAACCATAGCTTTGACTAAACAGACCTTTGTTGGCAAAGTGATGTCTCTGCTTTTTAATATGCTGTCTAGGTTTGTCATAGCGTTCCTTCTAAGGAGCAAGAGTATTTGAATTTCATGGCTGCAATCACTATCCACAGTGATTTTCAAAGCCAACAAAATAAAATCCATCACTGTTTCCACTTTTTCCCGTCTTATTTGTCCTGAAGTGATGGGACCAGATGCCATGATCTTAGCTTTTTTAATACTGAGTTTCAAGCCAGCTTTTTCACTCTCCTGTCTCACCCTCATTTTATGAAATATAATAAACATCTTTCATTTTATTTGCTTATAATCAGTTCATTTCTCTCCCCCAAATTTAATTCAATTATTTTCTCCATGAAACATTTAATATCAGTTTGTTGTTGTCGTCCTAGGAAGCACAATTTAGGGAATGTTGCCTTAGGGACATGCTTTTCACTAAGCTTATGGTTTTGAGATTTAAGTGAAATGGTTTACATTAACTTAAGGATTGTAGAGACTCATTTTATTTTACACTTGACTCTTAACCAGCTGGAATGCACAAATACACTTACATCCACACAGGAAGAATGCTGCATTGGAAAAATCTGTCTCTATATTTAGGTCCAACACTAGGAATAGGATGAATATGCAGCTCTTTATCCCCAAAATACTAATCTAATTTCTATCATTCAAATGCTAACACTTTCTATTTAATTTTAATGCATAAAAATGAAATCACATTTAAACTAATATTATTGAATGTATGTTTACTCTAAAGTATTAATTATTAAGAAACTCCTTAAGTCCAAAAGGATTTCTGAAATTGAGATCTAGAAGAGAAAACAAGATTAGTGAGATCATGAGGAAAGTGAACAGTTTGTTAGTGATTGAAAGAAGAAATTTCCTCAAGATAAAGGTAGAGACTCAACTACAAAGATAAATTTTCCTGAATTGAAAATTTGATCTAGTATCTACTCTAGCTGTGCTACACAAAAGCACTCCCAAATGTACATTTCTAAAGTGATTTTCCAAAAAGAATGTACCAATAATCATCCAATGCCATCTGGTGATGTTCATGTGTAGAGTCTTCTCTTGTGTTGCTGGAAGAGGGTGTTTGCTATGACCAGTGCATCCTCTTGGCAAAACTCTATTAGTCTTGGCCCTGGTTCATTCTGAGAAATAGATTTAAGGGACTAGATATGATAGACAGAGTACCTGATGAACTATGGACAGAGGTTCATGACATTGTACAGGAGACAGGGATCAAGACCATCCCAAGAAAAAAGAAATGCAAAAAAGCAAAATGGCTGTCTGAGGAGGACTTAACAAATAGCTGTGAAAAGAAGAGAAGGGAAAAGCAAGGAAAAAGGAAAGATATACCCATTTGAATGCAGAGTTCCAAAAAATAGGAAGGAGAGATAAGAAAGCCTTTCTCAGTGATCAATGCAAAGAAATAGGGGAAAACAATAGAATGGGAAAGACTAGAGATCTCTTCAAGAATAGAGATACCATGGGAATATTTCATGCAAAGATGGGGTCAATAAAGGACAGAAATGGTTTAGACCTAACAGAAGCAGAAGATAGTAAAAAGAGGTGGCATACAGAATACAGAGAAGAACTGTACAAAAAAGATCTTCACAATCCAGATAATCACAATGGTGTGATCACTCACATAGAGCCAGACATCCTGGAATGTGAGGTCAAGTGCAGCTTAGGAAGCATCACTACGAACAAAGCTAGTGGAGGTGATGGAATTTCAGTTGAGCTATTTTAAATGTTAAAAGATGATGCTGTGAAAGTGCTGCACTCAGTATGCCAGCAAATTTGGAAAACTCAGCCGTGGCCACCAGACTGGAAAAGGTCAGTTTTCAGTTTTCATTCCAATCCCAAAGAAAGGCAATGCCAAAGAATGTTCAAACTACTGCACAATTGCACTCATATCATACACGAGTAGAGTAATGCTGAAAATTTTCCAAGCCCGGCTTCAGCAATATGTGAACCGTGAACTTTCAGATGTTCGAGCTGGTTTTAGAAAACGCAGAGGAACACAGAGATCAAATTGCCAACATCCACTGGATCATCGAAAAAGCAAAAGAGTTCCAGAAAAACATCTATTTCTGCTTTATTGATTACGCCAAAGCCATCGACTGTGTGGATCACAATAAACTCTGGAAAATTCTGAAAGAGATGGGAATACCAGACCACCTGACCTGCCTCTTGAGAAATCTGTATGCAGGTCAAGAAGCAACAGTTAGAAATGGACATGGAACAACAGACTGTTTCCAAATAGGAAAAGAAATACGTCAAGGCTGTATATTGTCACCCTGCTTATTTAACTTATATGCAGAGTACATCATGAGAAATGCTGGGCTGGAAGAAGCACAAGCTGGAATCAAGATTGCCGGGAGAAATATCAATAACCTCAGATATTCAGATGACACCATCCTTATGACAGAAAGTGAAGAGGAACTAAAGAGCCTCTTGATGAAAGTGAAAGTGGAGAGTGAAAAAGTTGGCTTAAAGCTCAACATTCAGAAAATTAAGATCATGGCTTCATGTCCCATCACTTCAGGGCAAATAGATGGGGAAACAGTGGAAACAGTGTCAGACTTGATTTTTCTGGGCTCCAAAATCACTGCAGATGGTGACTGCAGCCATGCAATTAAAAGCCGCTTACTCCTTGGAAGGGAAGGAAAGTTATGATCAAACTAGACAGCATATTAAAAAGAAGAGACATTACTTGTCAACAAAGGTCCATCTAGTCAAGGCTATGGTTTTTCCAGTGGTCATGTATGGATGTGAGAGTTGAACTATAAAGAAAGCTGAGCACCGAAAAATCAATGCTTTTGAACTGTGTTGTTGGAGAAGACTCTTGAGAGTCCCTTGGACTGCAAGGAGATCAAACCAATCCATCCTAAAGGAGATCAGTCCTGGGTGTTCTTTGGAAGGACTGATGTTGAATCTGAAACTTCAATACTTTGGCCACCTGATGTGAAGAGCTGACTCATTTAAAAAGATCCTGATAGTGGGAAAGATTGAGGGCAGGAGGAGAAAAAGATGACAGAGGATGAGATGGTTGGATGGCATCACCAACTCAGTGGACATGAATTTGGGTATACTCTGGGAGTTGGTGATGTCCAGGGAAGCCTGGTGTGCTGCAGTTCATGGTGTTGCAAAGAGTCAGACATGACTGAGCGACTGAACTGAACTGAACTGATTGTTTGATAGCTATATCTCAGTGTACTCTTGCCAGAATTAAATATTATGATTTCTTTTCTTTGCCAGTTTTATGTAGAATTTTGAGAGATTTTGAAACATGAGCACCCAGTGTAAAAAAAAAAAAAAAAAAAAAAGCACTTCAGGGAGGAGCATTTGTCCACCATTTGGAAAGAAAGGTGAGGAGGGGAGCAGACAGCGTGTAGCAGATGCTGGTACTGCTCCAGGGGCTGCTGCTGCGGGCTCTGGTGGCTCAGATCCCCCAGTAAGGCATCAGGTGTCGGGACTCCTTCTCGTAAACGTCTGGCACTATGCCGTACAGTGTCTATACCATTTTAACTGTCGACTTCCCAAAAAGCTGGCGCTCGTCGTCTATCAGCTGCCTCCAGAAGCCGACGTTGGGCCTGATGACGGGCCTCCGGGCTTTCACCCAGTTGTAGGCCTCCAGCAGGCACACGCTGTGGAATTTCATCAGGTATGCGATGCAGAGCGTGGCCGAGCGGCTGACCCCCGCGGCACAGTGCACCAGGGTGGCCCCGTGTTTCCGGCTCACGCTGTGGATCTTGTCGGCCACGGCGTCAAAGTACAGTCCAATGGGGGCGTGAGGCATGTCAGCCAGAGGCACTTTAACATATTCAAACTGGGGCCAGTTGAAATTGGACATCTCGATGGTAGCGTTCACAATGCAGGTGATGCCGCGAGCCTGGAGGAGGTGCCGGTTGGAGGCTACGCTGCCTCTGCCCAGGAAGAGTGAGGAGGTAATCTGCGCAATGCCTCCCAGGTCTCCCTCAGAAATCATCCGGGGGGCCGTGAGAGTCCGGGGGAGCATGCTGTGACCTCTGGAGCTCATGAAGACGCCATCAATCACACTTGCATGGTTGGAAGCAAGACCAGAGGGTGTTGTTTTCCTAATGTTATTAGGAAAATTATTATTATCCTAATGTTGTTAGTTTTCCTAATGTTAACTAATGTTATTCTCCATTAGTATTTATTGGTGAGGTTAAATATTTTTAATTTTTCTGTGAATTATGTTTCTATCTTCTCATGCAAGGTATATTGGCTATGTAGGGACTAATGATTTAATCTGAATAATTCTGTCCCCTTAATTTACTTTCATTCCCTCATTTTTTTTCTGCTTTATGGACATACTCAGTGAGTATGAGGTATAACCAAAACCAATTTGTTATTGACTGTGCTTTTGGTATCCTATTTAAGAAATTGTTGCCAAATCCAATGTCATGAGATTTTGCTCTATGTTTCTTCTAGGATTTTAAAGTTTCAGGTATTATTACATTTCGAGATTTAAACCATTTTAAGTTAATTTTTGCATACAACATGAGGTAAGGGTCCAATTTCATTCATTTGCAGGTGGTTTTCTAGCTTTCCCAGCATCCTCTGTTAAACAAATTATCCTTTATGCATTGTGTAGCCTTGGCACCCTTGCCAAAGATCTTTTGGCCAAATACATGAGGGTTCATTTCAGGGCTCTTTATTCTGCTTCATTGGTCTATATGTCAGGCTTTATGTCAGTGCCATACTGTTTCAATTACTGTAGCTTCATAATATGTTTTGAAAGCAAGATGTATGAGGCCCCCAGGTATGCGTTTCTTTCTCAAGATTGTTTTGGTAATTTGGTGTTCTTTGAGACATTGGAGTAGAATTAGAGGAGTCTTACTTATACATAGACTTTCACATAAGTCTATATTTTCACTGTTGAAAACTCCACCCTCAGCTGAGCTGAGTGTTATTAAGTCCAGGGTCCCTTTGCTTCAGCAGAGAGTAAATGCTCAGTCTTCTGCTGTGATGGGTATAAGAATGGGAATGGGTAATAGTCATTCTGTTTTTGGTGGAAGGATGGGGTCTAGGGTCATCAAGGATATTCCTTATTGCCTGAAGTAAACACTGAGTAAATGCTCACTGGAGCAGATAATTCAGGCAAAACCAGTACAAGAAAAGTTCAAGCAATAAAAAATTGATACAGTTGAAAATAAAAGTTATTAAGATTGTTAAGTCCCTGAATTTCTAATGGCAACCCATTAGTGATTTCCTCACAAAGCAGTCTTTTTAAGGAACATTATAGAACTTACGTCTATAATATTAAAACTCTGCTAACATAAGCAGACATTTTAGAATCTTAAATGGATAATCACTGAAGTGAACCTGTCTAGATTTTGCATATAGAATTCTAAGCATCCCTGCCAATAAGATTAGAAATTTAAGAAGTTCTTTAGGAGAACAATTTTATTTCCCCAAATAACTCATCATTTTTCTTCTGGGGTTTTTCATATAGGCTATTAAAGTGAATATTAAAAGTGTGAATGGAAATATTTTGTACCCATGATGTTACAGATTGGCATCTTCAGAAGTACAAGAGATATTGCCAAGTCTATCACTAATCAAGTTTTATAATTTACAACCTGTGCACACTGTGGGCTGAGAACCACAGCAGTTGTGCTGAGCATTTCTGGGAAGTTACCACTATCCCAGCACCAATTATTAAAACCTCTTACACACATTAAAGCTATAAAGATTAAAAATATAGCACATTTGTCATTAAATATGGATGACTTCATGTAATATGCATTATATACAAAAACAATGTCCTGCCACTTGAGCTTTATCTCTACCCTACGGAAAATCCACAAACCCAGAGTCCCACATCAAAGCTCATTTTGGCAAAGCCAAGGAACAACTTTGTCATGCAAAATAAACACAGATGTTCCACACTCGGGCAACTGGCTAAGAGGAGATAGTGCATAGGCGGATGCACAGCTCTGTAAAATATAATGCCTTCTTACACACCCTACAGCAGTCTTCTGTGGAGGCTGCAAATGCTGTTTCAAAGAGCTGATTCTTCCATTTGAAAAGAATATTTTCCCGACTTTTGCTGTGAACCCACTACACTACTTCTCTCTGCAGGCATACAGAAGTATATACAGACTGTCTGAGGTTGTACGTTTAGATGTTTTGGAGCTAAAGAGAACTAAATTTCCCACGCATCTTAAACTGTACCCTTCTTTTTCAGTGATTTATCGATTTCTCTCTGTAAAGTATAATATTAATAATCATATTAATTATAAGAAGGTCTGAGGAAAGAAAAGTTTCTAAACTCTTCCATTAACAGTTAATGCCAGATGATTTCAAATGACCAGACAGCTACAACTGACTTCCCTTTGTTTCTTCCATTCTCAGCTAATTGCAATAGAATATCTCTGCTAAACAAACAGTTCTGGGACTCAAATATATTTCTCCCAGGAACAAAAATAGATTTGCAAAAGATGGAGACCACATGTCTGGGAATTTTGATATGTGGTTTAGAATTGCATTGATGTTCAGTTATGGCCTATGTATTTATTTATTATTATTTTTCCTTTTTTTAATTTAAATTTATTTATTTAATTGGAGGCTAATTACTTTACAATATTGTATTGGTTTTGCCATACATCAACATGAATCCGCCACGGGTGTACACGTGTTCCCCATCCTGAATCCCCCCTCCCACCTCCCTGGCCTATTTAAAATATCTACTAAAAGAATTTTTCCTCTTTCCCCATACTATCATATGATTGGGGAGAAAAGGTAAGATTGGAAAAAGAAAAATAAGGATTGGGGTTATTGTGATTTTGAAAGTATGCAATTTTTGTGGACACCTCTGTCTTGAAATGCTCAAACTACTGCACAATTGCATTCATCTCACATGCTAGTAAAGTAATGATCAAAATTCTCCAAGCCAGGCTTCAGCAATATGTGAACCGTGAACTTCCTGATGTTCAAGCTGGTTTTAGAAAAGGCAGAGGAACCAGAGATCAAACTGCCAACATCCACTGGATCATGGAAAAAGCAAGAGAGCTCCAGAAAAACATCTATTTCTGCTTTATTGACTACGCCAAAGCCATCGACTGTGTGGATCACAATAAACTGTGGAAAATTCTGAAAGAGATGGGAATACCAGACCACCTGACCTGCCTCTTGAGAAATTTGTATGCAGGTCAGGAAGCAACAGTTAGAACTGGACATGGAACAACAGACTGGTTCCAAAAAGGAAAAGGAATACATCAAGACTGTATATTGTCACCTTGCTTATTTAACTTATATGCAGAGTACATCATGAGAAACGCTGGACTGGAAGAAACACAAGCTGGAATCAAGATTTCCAGGAAAAATATCAATAACCTCAGATATGCAGATGACACCACCCTTATGGCAGAGAGTGAAGAGGAACTCAAAAGCCTCCTGATGAAAGTGAAAGTGGAGAGTGAAAAGTTGGCTTAAAGCTCAACATTCAGAAAACAAAGATCATGGCATCTGGTCCCATCACTTCATGGGAAATAGATGGGGAAACAGTGGAAACAGTGTCAGACTTTATGTTTTTGGGCTCCAAAATCACTGCAGATGGTGACTGCAGCCATGAAATTAAAAGATGCTTACTCTTTGGAAGGAAAGTTATGACCAACCTAGATAGCATATTCAAAAGCAGAGACATTACTTTGCCAACAAAGGTCCGTCTAGTCAAGGCTATGGTTTTTCCAGTGGTCATGTATGGATGTGAGAGTTGGACTGTGAAGAAGGCTGAGCACCGAAGAATTGATGCTTTTGAACTGTGGTGTTGGAGAAGACTCTTGAGAGTCCCTTGGACTGCAAGGAGATCCAACCAGTCCATTCTGAAGGAGATCAGCCCTGGGATTTCTTTGGAAGGAATGATGCTAAAGCTGAAACTCCAGTACTTTGGCCACCTCATGTGAAGAGTTGACTCATTGGAAAAGACTCTGATGCTGGGAGGGATTGGGGGCAGGAGGAGAAGGGGATGACAGAGGATGAGATGGCTGGATGGCATCATTGACTCAATGGACATGAATCTGGGTGAACTCCGGAAGTTGGTGACGGACAGGGAGGCCTGGTGTGCTGCGATTCATGGGGTCGCAAAGAGTCAGACACGACTGAGCGACTGAACTGAACTGAACTGAACTGTCTTGAAATAGTTTTAATCTGAGATAGACCTAAAGCCAAGGAGGAGGGAAATGTTAGATGGTCCACAAAATCTCCCTCTGTTCTGCCAGCAATATTGTCTTGGTTATAATGGGAAATTGATCCTTGTAGTCATACTCTAATTAATAGGAATTATAAATATAAAGCATTTTAGGAAACAAGTAACCTCTTGTGAAGACCCAGAGTCTTGCCCATCATCTTCCACCATCCTGTATTTTAAGTATCAAGTAGGTGTGACAGGCAGAGCATTTCAGACTGTGCTCCATTTGCTCTCCTGTTGCAAGTATTTCTATTCTCTTCTGCTCTATTATTTTTTGCAATGTCTTTTCCACTTTTCTAACCATGTACCCTTATTAATAGGGCTTCCCAGGTGGCGCTAGTGGTAAAGAATCTGCAATGCAGGAGATTCAGAGACAGGGTTTCAATCCCTGGGTCACAAAGATCCCCTGGAAGAGGAAATGGCAACCCACTTCAGTATTCTTGCCTAAAAGTCCCATGGACAGAGGAGCCTGGCAGGCTACAGTTCATGCGGTCACACAGAGTCAGACACAACTGAGTACACAATTTACTTTAATACAGGGTTATGATATCTGCCATATTGAAAAGATACTTTGTGCAAATATTATGAGACAAATGAGACATTTTTGACTGTGATTAATAAATCATAATATTCAGTTAAAAATCCCAACCCCCCCAGTTAAGAAAAACTATTTTTCTTAAAATTTGACTTATACTTTTCCATCTTCCCTGATGTCAATCAGTTTTCTTTGCAAATTAATAAGTGGTGTTCCTCTAATTTTAGCAAATTGCTTCACTCCAGTGAAAATTTTACTTTTGAGTATTTGTGTGTGTGTTTGCGTGTGCTCAGTCTCTTAAGCGTGTATGACTCTTTGTGACCTCGTGAACTGTAGCCCTCCAGGCTCCTCTGTCTATGGATTTCCCAGACAAGAATACTGGAGTCTGTTGCCATTTCCTACTCCAGGGAATCTTCCTGACCCAGGGATTAAACCTGAATCTCCTGTGTCCTGTGCATTGGCAAGCGGATTCTTTACCACTAGTGCCATTTGGGAAGCCGTTTGGACTATTTAGCATGCTCCAATTTGAAAATCTTATATAAGTTTATTTATTTTGGGCTAAAAATATTCCTTAATAATGGGAATATTTCCAAATATCAGTTTTCTAGATGCTTTCTCCATAGCCAAGAATTCATCCTTTACCACAAGGTAATCAGCAAATCTCTGTGAGCTAAAAAAGTTCATGATGTCTCCCTGTTTTATTACAAGAGGATATGTATATTCTATTATTTTTTAAACACCTTATACAATAACTGTATTATGAAATACTCTAGTAGATTTTGTATTTCTC
Organism: Bubalus bubalis; assembly: GCF_019923935.1. Taxonomy (NCBI): domain Eukaryota; kingdom Metazoa; phylum Chordata; class Mammalia; order Artiodactyla; family Bovidae; genus Bubalus; species Bubalus bubalis. Next base: position 23,105,101 of record NC_059163.1, read on the forward strand.
ATTTCAACTTATTTCTTGCAACAGTTTTCTAAAAATGATACAATGAATAGAGTTCATAAATGATGCTGTTGATTAACATAATCCCAGAATTCTTTTTAAATTATATTTGGGGCAACTGCTCAGAGCTTGGACTTCCAAAGTTGGGCTTTTTCAAATGTTGTGGTTAGAACTATATTATTTTTATTTATAAAGTCATTACTGTTAAAATATGTCTCTTCTGACATAGCTATTCTTAAGTGACCCATAACAATAGTTATTTCAGATTGCACCCCCAGCGACCTTAAACATTTTATTCTATTGTGAATGCTTTCTTTCTCATTATATTTTCTCTTTGTTACTGGTGTATTTGTAAGTCACATTAATAACTCCTCTTCTTTCCAAAAATTTGTGTTTAGATTCTTTGGATATTTCTATATAACAATATCCTCTGAAAATAAAACATAAATGTCTTTACATCTAATCCTATATCTTAATTTTATTTTTTCACCTTACTTTGTTAAATAAAACCTCAAGAGAATATTGAATACAAGTAGTAATAGTGGTCCTTATCATTTCCTTATTTTGAAGGTAATGCAGCTAATGTTTTTGCAATATCAAGTAACATTCACTCTAGATTTATTGTGTATGTAGACAGTGGGATACAGGACATAACTTTGGAGATTAAGTTGTGGCAATATTATTACTTAAAGTAAGAAATACAGGGAAATGAGCAAATGTGAGGAGCGAGGGCAGAAGTTCAACCAGTTAATGTTAAGTTCAACAAGTTTAGTTCTCTTCATCTCTACCCAGCACATAACTGTGTTCATCCTTCAAGTCCCTTGTATAACATTCTTGACTCTTTCAGGAATCCTTAGATACATCTTTCCCTATACAGTCATTAAACTATGTATACATCAACTTAGCAGCAATTATGGCTCTGCATTGAAATAGTGTGTTTACATATTTAGTGACCAAAATTATATCAGCTATCCTTTTCCATTTTTTCAACCCACAACCAATCTCTCAGCTGAAAATGTCTGTCAATTTGCCAGCTTACTAATGAATGAACTACACTTTGAATCCATATGATTTCATCCTTACCCTTACTTTAGTCTAAGCCACAAAAAATTCTTCAAGAGATGGGAATACCAGACCACTTCACCTGCCTCCTGAGAAATCTGTATGCAGGTCAAGAAGCAACAGGCAGAACCAGACATGGAACAACAGACTGGTTCCAAATTGGGAAAGGAGTACATCAAGGCTATATATTGTCACCCTGCTTATTTAACTTATATGCAGAGTACATCATGCAAAATGCCAGACTGAATGAAGCACAAGCTGGAATCAAGATTGTCAGGAGAAACATCAATAAACTCAGATATGCAGAGGACACCATGCTTATGTCACAAAGCCAAGAGGAACTAAAGAGTCTCTTGATAAAGATTAAAGAGAGTAAAAAGGCTGACTTAAAACTCAACATTCAAAAAACTAAGATCATGGCATCACTTCATGGCAAATAGATGGGGAAACAGTGGAAACTGTGGCTGACTTTCTTTTTTGGGCACCAAAATCACTGCAGATGCTGACTGCAGCCATAAAATTAAAAGACACTTGCTCCTTGGAAGAAAAGCTATGACCAACCTAGATGGCATATTAGAAAGAAGAGACATTACTTTGCCAACAAAGGTCCATCTAGGCAAGGCTATGGTTTTTCCAGTAGTCATGTATAGATGTGAGAGTTGGACCATAAAGAAAGCTGAGTGCTGAAGAATTGATGCTTTTGAACTGTGGTGTTGGAGAAGACTCTTGAGAGTCTCTTGGACTACAAGGAGATCAAACCAGTCCATCCTAAAGGAAATCAGTCCTGAATATTCACTGGAAGGACTGATGTTGAAGCTGAAACTCCAATCCTTTGGCCACCTGATGGGAAGAACTGACTTACTGGAAAAGACCCGGATGATGGGAAAGATTGAAGGCAGGAGGAGAAGGGGACAACAGAGCATGAGATGGTTGGATGGTATCACTGACTCGATGGACATGAGTTTGAGCAAGCTCCGGGAGCTGGTGATGGACAGGGAAGTCTGGCCTGCTGCAGTCCATGGGGTCACAAAGAGTCAGACATGACTGTGTGACTGAACTCAATTGAACCATCACCACTTACCTAGACTTATCTCGTAGCCTCCTCACAGTTGTCCCTGCCCTACTTTTGTTCTGTCCCAGTCTGCACTGCATAGAGAAGCTTTATTAATCAATTAGAATTGCAAATGAAATCATGCCACTCTTTTGCCAGTGGCTCCCCATAGGGCTTCCCTGATAGCTCAGTTGGTAAAGAATCACCCTGCAATGCAGGAGACCCCAGTTCAAATCCTGGGTTGGGAAGTTCTGATGGAGAAAAGATAGGCTACCCACTCCAGTATTCTTGGGTTTCCCTTGTGGCTCAGCTGGTGAAAAATCTGCCTGCAATGTGGGATACCTGGGTTCAATCCCTGGGTTGGGAAGATCCTCTGGAGAAGGGAAAGGCTACCCACTCCACTCTTCTGGCCTGGACAATTCCATGGACTATGTAGTCCATTGTGTTGCAAAGAGTCGGACACGACTGAGCAACTTTCACTTAGCCATGTTAGCCCCATATGTTAGGAATAAAATTCAGACTTCTTTCAGTTCAGTTCAGTTCAGTTGCTCAGTCGTATCTGACTCTTTGTGACCCCATGGACTGCAGCATGCCAGGCCTCACTGTCCATCACCAACTCCCAGAGTTTACTCAAACTCATGTCCAAAGAGTCAGTGATGCCATCCAACCATCTCATCCTCTGCTGTCCCCTTCTGCTCTTGCCCTCAGTCTTTCCTAGCATCAGGGTCTTTTCAAATGAGTCAGTTCTCCCTGTCAGGTGGCCAAAATATTGGCATTTCAGCTTCAACATCAGTCTTTCCAGTGAATATTCAGGACTGATTTCCTTTAGGATTGACAGGTTGGATCTCCTTGGAGTCCAAGGGACTCTCAGTACTCTTCTCCAACACTACAGTTCAAAAGCATCAATTCTGCAGTGCTCAGCTTTCTTTATAGTCCAACTCTCACATCCATACATGACTACTGAAAAAACCATAGCCTTGACTAGACAGACCTTTGTTGGCAAAGCAATGTCTCTGCTTTTAAAAATGCTGTCTAGGTTGGTCATAACTTTCCTTCCAAGTTAGTTTCATGGCTGAAGTCACCATCTGCAGTGATTTTGAAGCCCCAAAATATAGTCTGTCACTGTTTCCACTGTTTCCCCATCTATTTGCCATGACGTGATGGGACCAGATGCCATGATCTTAGTTTTCTGAATGTTGAGCTTTAAGCCAACTTTTTCACTCTCCACTTTCACTTTCATCAAGAGGCTCTTAAGTTCCTCCTCTTTCTGCCATAAGGGTGGTGTCATCTGCATATCTGAGGTTATTGATATTTCTCCTGGCAATCTTGATTCCATCTTATGCTCCTTCCAGCCCAGCGTTTCTCATGATGTACTCTGCATATAAGTTAAACAAGCAGGGTGACAATGTACAGCCTTGACATACTCCTTTTCCTATTTGGAACCAGTCTGTTGTTCCATGTCCAGTTCTAACTGTTGCTTCCTGACCTGCATACAGATTTCTCAAGAGGCAGGTTAGGTGGTCTGGTATTCCCATCTCTTTCAGAATTTTCCATAGTTTGTGGTGATCCACACAGTCAAAGGCTTTGGCATAGTCAATAAAGCAGAAATAGATGTTTTTCTGGAACTCTCTAGCTTTTTTGATGATCCAGCAGATGTTGGCAATTTGATCTCTGGTTCCTCTGCCTTTTCTAAATCCACCTTGAACATCTGGAAGTTCATAATTCACATCCTGTTGAAGCCTGGCTTGTAGAAGTTTGAGCATTACTTTACCAGCATGTGAGATGAGTGCAATTATGCGGTAGTTTGAACATTCTTTGGCACTGCCTTTTTTTTTTTTTTTTTTTGGCACTGCCTTTCTTTGGGATTGGAATGAAAACTGACCTTTTCCAGTCCTGTGGCCACTGCTGAATTTTCCAAATTTCCGGGCATACTGAGTGCAGCACTTTCACAGCATCATCTTTTAAGATTTGAAATAGCTCAACTGGGGTTCTCAACTAACTGGCTAAGTTCGTAGTGATGCTTCCTAAAGCCCACTTGACTTCACATTCCAAGATGTCTGGCTCTATTTGAGTGATCATACCATCGTGATTATCTGGGTAGTGAAGATCTTTTTTGTATAGTTCTTCTGTGTATTCTTGCCACCTCTTCTTAATATCTTCTGCTTCTGTTAGGTCCATACCATATCTGTCCTTTATTGTGCTCATATTTGCATGAAATTTTTCCTTGGTATTTCTAATTTTCTTTAAGAGATCTCTAGTCTTTCCCATTCTATTGTTTTCCTCTATTTCTTTGCACTGATCACTGAGGAAGTCTTTCTTACCTCTCCTTGCCTCTGCCAGAGATTCCTGGAAACTAATGGGCATGTCTGGTTCAGTCTCTTGTGCGGTCACTGCTCCTTTCTCCTGTGTCCTGGCGCACACAAGGTTCTGTTTAAGCCCTCCAAGGGTCTATTTCCCAGCCCTGTGTAAGTTCTGGCAGCTCTCTGGTGGGGTTAATGGTGACCTCCTCCAAGAGGGCTTATGCCATACCCAAGTCTGGTGCACCCAGAGCCCCTGCCCCTGCAGCAGTCCATTGCTGACCCGTACCTCCACAGGAGACACTCAAACACAGTTCTGTCTCAGTCTCTGTGGGGTCTCTGGGTCCTGGTGTGCACAAGTTTTGTTTGAGCCCTCTGAGCTTCTGTGGCAGGTATGGGGTTTGATTCTAAATGTGATTTTGCCCCTCCTACCATCTTGCTGGGCCTTATCCTTTGCCCTTGGACATGGGGTATCTCCTCAAAGTCGCTCCAGAGCTGTGCAGCTGCCACTCAAGTGCCTAACATCTTGCTGGGGCTTCTCTGCCCTTGGACATGGGGTATCTCCTCATAGTCGCTCCAGCACCACGAAGAGGGCTTAAAAAGCCCTATGTGATTTGTCCTCTCTTTACTGCATTCCAGAATGATTGGCCTTCTTTTAGTTGCCTGAGCAAACTCATCCAGACCCATCACTACTTCAGAGAGGCCTTCACTAGTAGAATAATAGGATAAATAATAGATAAATATATATGTGTATATAAACAGATAAATCATGACACAACTCAAATAAATAATAACCTTGTAGGAGAAATAACACAAAAAATACATCCCAGGAATAGAGGACTCACATAAAAATGCAAGAAATAAAAATATAAGAAAATTCTTCAGAGAGAATTAATTAAATATGGTTAGTATTTAATTAAATCAATTAATTATATAATTAATAATTATAATAGATATATATATAATTGAAGCATATAATTAAAGCATAGGCCAGATAAATAAAGTACATTCAATGGTTATTGAATTTTGACTCAGTGGTTCTGGAGGATGGTCTGGGTTTTAAAATTTTAATGAGTTAATTTAAACTTGCTTTAATTTTAATATTGGTGATTCTGATGCAGACCATCCATGGACAGTGCTTTCACAAATATCACTTTAGGAGTTCAAAGGATGAAAACGACCTGGAATGAAGAGAATAGGAAATGTTTCATGATAGAGAATGGTTATAATGTGGGCTTCATAGGGGTGTTTGAGCTGACATAGGTAAGTATGAAGAAAAAAGGAATATCATTCAAAATAGAAAGCATAGGAGTAAAGATTTTCATAGTATAATGGTTTCTAGATCAATAAGAAAAATTATTAAGGCTATAAATAAAAGATTAAATTCAGTATTAACCATAGAACTATTTAACTAAAAAATTCTTCACTTGTGATTAGGAAGAAAGAAAAACTACTAAAATATATTTTTTTTGATTGAAGGTTTAAGATTTCAGGAATACTTACATATTGTCAATTATCCTCAAGCTATTGCATCAAATGTTCACCTGCATTCCAGAATATATTACAATTATGTTACTAGCTATGAGACAAGTATATCAGCCCAGCGCCATGAATTCATTTCCATCAGGTCAGAGAACAACTAAGGTTTTAAAAATTGTGTTACTTTCTCTGTATTGAGGTCATAAAACTGCCCTGAGTCCCAGCACAGGTGGCCACTCTCTGTGTGAAATGCCCAGGCCTGTAAAACAAGAAGGTATGTCATGGATCCGCGGTGATCACCGACAAACTGAGTGCCTCTCTCAGGGCATTTGCCTGAGAATTGGCATAAGTCAGACTTCATTCCAGGCAGAAAACACAAAGCAGCCTAATTAATAAAATCCTTTCCTTTGAACTTCCACATTTGTTTGGGAGCTGGAGCACCAATAAGTAGAAACGTATAATCTACTCTCTTTAAAATATGGTTTTGAATGATTTGTTTGTTTTCTACAGATTGTATCACCTATTAATAACTCACTAGTTTAACAGAAAGAGGCTTCTTCTCTAACTTCCCCAGATGATCATTTTATTTCAGTGGATTTTGTGGCCACTGATGTCCTTTCTTACTAATTGCAAATGAAGAATTCTGTAATTAAATAATTTTATGGTTAATACAAACACTGTCTTTACATTGTCATATTTCTGAGATTTATGGCAATTTATTTAGGGAATTGGGAGGGAGAACAAGTAGTAAACCTGTTCAAATAAGACCACAGTGCCATTGTTATATCATATTATAATCACCATATATGGAAATACAGTGACTTCTAACTTGGAATAACAAAAAATAAAACAGGATGTTTATATTGATGAATGGATATTTACATTCATCATCACCTCTGGTCATAAGTCATCTAATGACACTAGATACTGACTTTCTCATGGTATATGTTTTATTTCCTTTCAAATACTCCCTATCCAGGTTTATATAAATTCTGGGAGGTATTAGCCTATATACCTCATTCACATAGTAGAGAACAGAAATATAATTGAGTTATTTATTTTGTCCTGGGGAATATGATGAATGGAACAATTAGGAGCTTAAAGACTGCAACATTAATAGACTAGTTCACAGGACTGAAGATGAGTATATGCTACAGCTACCAGTGAAAATGGGAAAGCATTTTTTTAAAGAGAGAAATAAAAGTAATGGCTTTTGAATATTGTCACTTGACTTTCCAGAACAGCTGAATCTGGAAACTAAAGTGTTAACACCTATAAGCTGTTCAACAAGGGAATATATACTGTTAAATATTGGGAGTTATTTAAAATGCCAGTGAGTATAATAGCAGTGCTCTGAAATAACCATTTCATCTGCCTACATTACTCTAAAATTAATGAATAATGAAGCGATGCCCTTCACATTCTCTTCCCTTTCCATTCCAAGATATATTGATCAGATGACATTTATTTAAGTTTGGGATAATGTATTAATTTCAAGATAATTATTCAATATACTTTTGTCACTGTTGATATGCTTCAATGTCATCCAGGGGCCGGGGGATGAATAAACTGTTATCTGACATTGCTGGACAGGGTGCTAGAAATAAATGAAATTTTTCTCCTTGAGATTCACTGACGGGTTTTTACTTGGGGAGGGGCATGGAAAAGAAAGCTGAAGGTGGAGAGAGTATGATGATATAACCTGCAGGTTAAGAGGATAAGGGTATTTTAAAAGATGGTACTTCAGGATGAAGTGCTTTTCCATTGTTGCTGGGGTCAGGCTGATCTTCAGCAAAGCCGACAGAGCCCATCCTTAGTGGATGCCACTGCAATATTAACAGTCATTTAGAGCAGATGTGGCTAAAAGCATGAAACATTGAACAAACAGCTGCCACAGATCCAGTGCCATTGCATAAGCACTTATGTTCTATTAATGCAGTGGATTGCTGAGGCCAGTAGGGCAGACTTATTCCCCACAGTTCTTCAGCAGATGTGCCAAATGATGACTCCTCTGAGAAGTGCTGCCCCGTTGAACCAACCCCTCCATCTTATGCAAAGATTCTAATACGAAGTCATCTACCCATAAAAAGATGTAGCTAAGGTCAGACTAGATGCAGTCCATGGGGTCGCAAAGAGTCAGACATGCCTGAGCGACTGAACTGAACTGAAGAGAAGGTCAGATTATGCTCTCTCAAGATATTTTGCACAGGTGTACTTTGGAATGGGTTTATTTTATTTTTATTCTAATTCTACTTTTATTTTGACCATGTGTCAATGCTGCAATGTTATTTCTGTTTCCTCTCATTTTGATTACACTTATGTTCACGTGTAATATCTAAAAGACTGTTTCTGCCTATTAGTTGTTGCTTTTTAGCTGCTAAGTCATGCCCAACTCTTTTGCAACACCAGGGGCTGTAACATGCCAGGCTCTTCTGTCCATGGGATTTTCCAGGCAAGAATAATGGAGTAGGTTGCCCTTTCCTTCTCCAGGGAAATCTTCCCGACCAAGGGATCAAACCCACATCTCCTGCATTGCAGGTGGATTCTTTACCACTGAGCCACCTTGGAAGCCCGTAGGATAAGTCAAGATCCTGCACTTCAAACTTGCATCTCAGCTCACCTGATTCGGCAGGTTCAGGCATGATGTTTCCAAGTTGACAGCTGTCAGTTTGAAACCTGTTTGGGCTTCCAAGTTTTTCCTCTGTTCAGTGGAATGAATCGAAACTCAGAACTCCAGAGAAAAATATCAAACATTATGGGTCAAAACTATAATTTGTTTGTAATAAAAATCAACAAGTCTCCCACTCACTGGCAGTGCAGAAACTAGCCGGTAATATTTGCAAGCTTCTGGAGAAAAAGAGCAGGCAGTAATTCCAGCTTGTTCTCTCTCAGGCTGATTTGTAGTCTGCTGCCATCTCACTTCCCCATGCAGACAAGAGTCACTTGGGTAATTAATCCTTAACAAGCCAACATGCTGATCTCCAGCAAGTGAGCAATTCCTTCAAGTTGAGTGGAAGTGGAAGAGGTGCTGGATGGGATTATTAAGATTTTTAAGGATTCTCAAAGAACAAAGTTGCCTAGCCCTAACTGTTCTTCAGTGTATTATGCCATCAAAATTCTCTACTCCAATGTCAGGAGGAAGAAAAAGACAGAGAAGGAGTGGGTCAAAGAGATAGTAACTAAAGCCATAACTGGAAAATATGAAAGCCACAAGCACTTCGTCTATTCATTCTTTGGGTGGAATTGGGGCCAGGGGCGGGAGGGACTTACTATGTACCAAGCACTATTGCAAGCAAGGGTATGGTTAGGGATACATTCATTACATCAGTGATCACATGAAGCTTAGATTTTTAATACAGAGCAGTGATGAAAGAATAAAGCAATACATTAAACCAATAACTTAGATTTTGATAAGTGGTATAAAGAAAATAGGGGCTTCCCAGGTGGTACTAATGGTAAAAAAAATCTGTCTGCCAATGCAGGAGACACAGGAGATCCAGGTTCAGTCCCTAGGTTGGGCAGATCCCCTGGAGGAGGGCATGGCAACCCACTCCAATATTCTTGCCTGGAGAATCCCATGGACAGAGGAGCTTGGCGGGCTACAGTCCATAAAGATAATAATATAGAAAATGTATAGAAAGTACCAAGGGTTAGCATACTCCCTTAGATGGATGGTTAGGGAAGACTCATCTGAGGAGGAGTTATTTGAGTCCTGAGTTCTAGAGGGTGAGCTTGGGCAGCACGAGAGTCCCAGGTAGGGGCCCAGCTAGGGCAAGGGTCCTGTGGCAGAATCAAGCTTGGTCGATTCAAGGACTGGAAAGAAGACACTGTAGTTGGCTGTGGTTAAAGCCTCCACATTATGATGTATGTTAACTCACCTTTCAAATCATCTCAAAATGAAAGGAAGAAAGGATGCAGAAGGTACTCAGCCCTGTAACGTCGACCCTGTTTAGCCAGCGAGTTCCCTACAGACCCCTGAACAGCAGTGGCCCACATGGCTCTGTTCTGCGATCAAGAGCACCCTCCAAACCCTAGGCTGCTTTCTCAGGGCCATGACACCCAGAAGGGAAGGAGGCAGGACACTTGACTGTCTCTGTTCAGCCAGTCTGCTTTCTAGTTTTCTGACAGCAGTGTCCATATTCTCCAATACGCAGAACCATGTGGAACTTTATCACAGGTGCTCCAAATGTCAGGAGAGAGCTGAGTAATGCCTTCGAATTTGCCCAGATGCTTCAGAACTGAACGGGATGAAATGAGCTGCGAATGAGACCAGATAGGAAGTCAGCTCAAAATGTTCTCTCTCTTTTTTTAAAAACCTAACATGAAATACATCCAAAGTCAGGAAAAGGCAGTTCTAAACAAGTTGTGCTAAATGCTGCTTAGAAACAGCCAGGAGATGAGGAGACGTGTGAAATGACTCTGTCATGTTGAAATGTTCACTGCTTTGTGAGAGAGAAATGGCTGAAGCCTACCTTTCTTGCAACTCTGGAATAAAAACACCAGCAAGCCCTGTGTTTGTTTGCAAGTTGACACTGGTAACAGCAAAAGAAAGGGAGGATATGTTAGCATTGTAATAAAACCCCATTCTGACCTGGGAAAGATGCGGAGGGGCCCTGTACCCGGGTCCAGACCCTTGAGTATCAGCACAGTGTTTCAGCGTCAATGCATCTTTAGACTTTCCTTGAACTTAAAATTGCCACCTGGTATTCTTGGTTTTCTTTTCTGGCTCATAGAATCAAGATGTTCTTGAAGAATTAGCCCATCCAGGGATTTTCCAAATGTATTTTCCTGAGTTCTAGAGCTTTCACTAAGGTACCTCAGTTGTTTATCCCCTGGGAGACTGAGGGAGTTAAGACGGTAAAAAATCATTTTCAGCTTCCCACTCCATTTCTACCTGGTTCTGCTTTTCAAAGAGGCATAAAAGTATTGGCTTCGTAAAGGCGGGAGGTGGAAGGAAGTTTTAACTCTGGCAATACGGTCTGCTTTTTCTTTTGGGTAAGTTTAATTTCTTGGATTTTTGTGATGGTTGCAAAGCATGGATAGCAATCTAAATGGAATTTGAGTGGACCTGGCAGCATTTCACGGCAAACAGAATGGTAGAAAGTAGAAGCAGTGACAGATTTTATTTTCTTGGGCTCCAAAATCACTGTGGATGTTGACATGTGTATGTGCGTCCATGCTAAGTCACTTCAGTCATGTCTGACTTTGTGACCCTATAGACTGTAGCCCACCAGGTTTCTCTGTCCATGGGATCCTCCAGGCAGGAATACTGGAGTGGGCTGCCGTGTCCTCCACCAAGGGATCTTCCTGATCCAGGGATCAAACCTGCATCTTTTATGTCTCCAGCATTCTTTACTAGAGCCACATGAGAAGCCAGTGACTGCAGTCATGAAATTCAAAGACACTTGCTTCTTGAAAGGAAAGCTATGAAAAATTTTAAAAGTAGAGACACCACTTTGCCAACAAAGGTCCATATAGTTAAAACTTTGATTTTTCCAGTAGTCATATACAGATATGAGAGTTAGACCATAAACAAGGCTGAGGGCCAAATAATTTATGCTTTCAAACTGTGGTGCTGGAGAAGACTCTTGAGAGTCCCTTGGACTGCAATGAGATCAAACTTGTCAATCCTAAAGGAAATCAGTCCTGACTATTCATTGGAAGGAATGATGCTGAAGCTGAAGCTCCAATATTTTGGCCACCTGATTCAAAAAGCAGACTCTTTGGAAAAGACCCTGATACTGGGAGAGATTGAAGGCAGGAGGAGAAGGGTGACAGAGAATGAAATGATTAGATAGCATCACAGATTCAAAGGATATGAGTTTGACTAAACTCTGGGAGACAGTGAAGGACGGAAGTCTGGTGTGCTGCAGTCCATGGGGTTGCAAAGTGTCGGACATAACTTAGGGACTGAACAACAGCAACAACAAATCAGTATGTATAGGCTTGTTACAATACTCCTTTCTCTGTTTCTGTATCACAGCTCATCTTGTTCATCAGTATCGAACATAGTTCCTGGCATATGACTGATTTTCAGTGATGGAAGCTCATTAGAGTGATCATCATTATGTTGTGGCAGATGAAATTCTGACTCCTAGTTTAGGGCTTTGTATGATATGGTTTGGGGGGCCCAGTCTTATGCATGCTAAGGCCTGGCCAAGTGTATTCCTTCTGCTCCATGCAGCCTCCCTGGACCATGCCAGGCCATTCCAGTTCTCTCCTTTCCTTCTGTTCTAACTGCAGGTCTAGACACATCCTCCTTTAATGCTGGCCACTAATGCTTTCACTAGTTTGGCTCTGTCAAAAAAGCACAGACTTGGTCTTAGATTTTTTTAAATGTATTTCTTGAGTATGTAAGCCCTGAAACAGTGCTGAACTCATTATAGGCAAGCAATAAATACTTGTTGATTGTTAGGCCTTGCTCTTTTCAGAAACCTTACAACTTATTGAAACTTCTTCCAGTTTGGAAGACATCTTTTCTAACATCTGTTTTCTATATTATCTCTGCTCTCGAAAGAATTTAGAACAAATTTTATAATAAACCTTTTCCATTTCTCTGTGTGTGTGTGCTCAGTTGCTCAGTCATGTCCCACTCTTGGCGACCCTATGGACTGTAGCCCGCCAGGCTCCTCTGTTCATGGGAATTTTCAGGCAAGAATACTGGAGTGGGTTGCCATTTCCTCCTCCAGGGGATCTTCCCAACCCAGAGATCGAATCCAAGTCTCCTGCATCTCCTGCATGGACAGGGGGATTCTTTATCACTGAGCCACTGGGGAAGCCCTCTTTAGCTTCTCTAGTATGTATGTAATCCCATTTCAGATCAAAATGAAAAGAGGTCTGTACTCTACTGTCTTTCAGTCTTGTCATTCGAAGTGAATAGATCATGGACACAAATGTATTGGCATCACTCAGAGTTTTACATACTCCTTCAACTGACATGTTGCCTTGTGTATGAAAATGCCGTTCGGAACTCGTAGATGTCCATCATGACTCTCACTCAAATCGTGCATGATCTTAACTCCAAAATACCGTATCTACATTTTCAGCTTTCTAATTTCTAAAGTGATTGGATCGCGCTTCCTCCTCTACTCATGAGCAATGTTCTAAGTCTGATTTAGAGGCCGTCTGTCAGGTGCATTAACCGCTTTGGAGAACAGTACTGTATAAATACCAGAGATCATTGTTATTGTGTCTCCAAGACACTCTTCCAAGAAATGTAATTCCCTGGCCTCCCATGTAAGTTAAATGATATAGCATACGCTTTGCTTGGAGCACTGATAACTCTGGTAAAACTGCCACCTGGCTAACAAGCCCAGTGAGAAATGTACAGGGGTGCTCCGATGTCATTTATAACAATGCCTATACGTTGGATAACAAGGGCAGCGTTGGCTCCCACCTCTGTTGGCTGTCTTAACTGCTGGAAAGACTAATCTGCCTTCTGAGCTGCTGTTGGCCATTGCCACCTGCTGGTTCTGGCAAAAGGCTCCCCCTGGCTCCCCTCCTGGTGCTGTCCTGGCAGCCTCCCCAAACGGCCAATTTGAGCCAGAGAGTGCAGGGGCGGTTGGAGCGTCCACATTGCTGAGGTTGCATCATGCAAACTGGCTGACGGTGTGGCGCCTCGGTGCTCTCCAGGGTCAGTGTGCTGACTGCTGCGGTGACCAGCTGGCTGGCGGCAGTGGTGATTGGAAACTGCCCCTGAGAACACCACATGTTGGCAAGGAAAGGGTAGCAAGGGAGCAAGGCTTCATCAGAGAAAATAAACAATGCTTTATGAGGTAGCTGTGAGCATTTTCTATCCAGCCTGAATTTGTTTTAGGCATGCAAAACTTTTCTCAGAGTTACATTTAAACATTTATATCTTAATCTCGCAACTCTTCCTTCCATTGATGTTAAGTTTCTACCTAGAACTGAGACCTTCGCATTTAGCACGTGGTGGGTCTCAGTCTGTCTGAGGTCACCATGGTTTCTGGTGGCAGCTCTGTAATGAAACATCAAGGGTGCTTACCTTGTCTAATGCTGAAACACAGACACAATTTGTTTATGCATTACATAATCTGCATGGCAAACAAAAGGGTTATATATGCAGTCAGTTCACTGAAGTACACATCTCCTTTTATATGGGTGGAGTCATTTATGAGCTATTGCTCAAACCGGGCTGTAAAAGCCCCATTCGGAGTCCTAGCTGACTCTGCATGGTTAAGGCCCAGCACAAACAGACTCATAATAGTAAACCTAGCATTCCAGGGAGTGTAAATCATGCTATGAGTTTGAGGCTTTCTGGATGGTTTTAAAATACAGATTTTACTTTTCTTCAGATACGGTGAAGCTAAACATTTAGGAGACAATTGCTCCTAAAAAGATATACTAGTGTATTCGTAGATGCCAAGAGAAGGGGTTGTGCCATGCCATGGTGGGCCTCAAGGGGAGGCACCAGCAGACAGACCAGGAGGAAAGCATGGGTGAAAGCCTTGACTGTGGTTTCCATAGGGGAAGAACAGGCCAAGCAGGGTGAGCAGGCTTACGATTGGCAAGTTCGAATCTTTTCATCAGGCTCTGGGCCCTAGGGGCTGTCCCTGGTGGTGTGGTGCCCAGCCCAGGGGTGATCAGGACAGAAGCACGGTTGCTCTGAGTGTCAGAGTCCAACAGAGGGAGTGGTTGGGCTATGGGCTATGGATAGGTTAGTCTAACTTGAAAAACACGCTCCCAAGTAAGTTGTTTGCTATCTCTAGGAATGAGCTAGTCCTGGGCAGGGCAGCAAGGCCTTGGATGAGAAAGCATCAAGAATACACAATAAAAAGACCTGTTTAACACACACGGAGCTGGCCAGCACACACTGTATCATGCTGGAGTGGATTTACTACAGCAGAGTTGTAGCTTATTTACCCTTTATATTGTCTTCACTGAAGGAATCTCAAATCAAATCATCCTTCAGATTTTCTAACTGCTTGTCATACAGTAAAGAAAGGTACAGTAACCTGTGACACTCAAAATTGCCAGCCGCAGTCATCACATGGGTGTGAGCAGAGGTGAAAAAAAGGAAGAGAAGGCAAGAAAAGAAGTCTCATCAGAAATACAACTGTTTTCAGTGGTTCATGGTGACTGATCCGTTTGATATGCAACAGATCTGATGAGGGAAGAGACACATTAGAAAAACATTTTCTCATTCTGTTTTTGTCGTGTGTCAGGAAGCTTTTATTTTGACTTGAGATTATTTGGCTTGTAAGCAATAGGCGGTAGTGACAGTTTTGCAGGGATCATGACCTGAGTGGGGACCCTGCCTCTGGCACTTTGGATCTCTGTGGTATTAGGATGATTTTGCTAGATCGAAGTGTCTCTATCACTAAACATGGAGGTAATATATGGAGATAATAATAAAAATAACTTATGTGGTCAAAAAAATGTTAGCTTTAAGTAAGTCAGATCCCGTTAGAAAGAGCCAGAAAACCAAGATTTGATCAATCTTGTACCCCGTATATGATTCTCCCTTTTATTTTACATCCTTATTAACAAATAAAGAGGACTTCCCTGGTGGCTCAGACGGTAAAGCGTCTGTCTACAATGCGGGAGACCTGGGTTCGATCCCTGGGTTGGGAAGATATCCTGGAGAAGAAAATGGCAATCCATTCCAGGACTATTGCCTGGAAAATCCCATGGACAGAGGAGCCTGGTAGGTTACAGTCCATGGGCTGGCAAAGAGTCAGACACGACTGAGCAACTTCACTAACAAATAAAGAATTTTCATTGTCCATTTCCATTCCCTTCATCTTGATGTTACATTTCTAGTTTTTCTACCAGAATTGATTCTGAAAACAGGATAATTTGAGCATGTATTAGCATTTAAAGAATACAAGAAGACTGAAAAGTGCAGACATGCTACAAGGGAAGGTTAACATATCAAGAATTGCTCTAGTCTCAATGAAATCTTGCATTCTGATTTTCTTTTTATTTTACTTAAATATAATAGTTAAGATATACTTATAATCTTTTTCTAAAAAAAGATATATTTAAAATCTTTTTCTTTCTTGAAGCTCATAGAATTTTTAAAATCTTTCTATATGAGAAAAAAGAAAAAAATTTAAATTGTCCATAGTATTTCATTCCATTTTCATGTTTTCTCATTGTCTTTGTTTTCCTAAATTGATATTTAAAAAATAGAGTTGTTGCTCATGTGACACATGTAATTCTCATCTTTTTATTTAAGATTGTATCATAGATGTTGCATACCCTATTGTATCCTTTTTAGTGTCTTAGTATTCTTATCTTTAATACTTCTCACGTGATTTTAAAAATTATTGAGAAAACAGAAAGTATGGCTATGGAACAAAGATCCCAAAATGATGGCTGTTGACTAGAACATCCTGAGAATATACTAGGGAGGACCAACTTAAAAAAAATACCTTTAAAAAGACTCAAAGAAGTTTATCTAAAAATATGGATTTCTACTTTTCTTGAAAACTTAGACCTGGTGCTACTGTATTTGCATTTTTTTTCTTTTTTTCTTTTTAAATTATTTATTTTAATTGGAGGCTAATTACTTTACAATATTGTAGTGGTTTTTGTCATACATTGACATGGATCAGCCATGGGTGAACATGTGTTGCATTTGCATTTTTCTGTGTAAGGATCTTTGGAAGTAAGAGTAAGATACCTTTCTAGTTGGAGTGAACTTTTCAGCTATGCAATCTCCCAAACCCTGTTGTGACTACTCACTTAACTTAACTACATTTGAGACTAAGGAGATCTAGAAAAGATTCAAGCTAGGTGCATGGTTGAGCTAGATGCTATTAAGTTCACACCAAACTATAAGGATCGAAGGCATTAATTTAGCCATCAGGTCCAGGGACAAGAATGGTAATAGCAGTAAAACAACACAACTCATTGAATATTGCAAAGATGAAGGAGGTTAAAGGGTACTTAGGATGGGGGAGCCTGGTAGGCTGCAGTCCATGGGGTAACTAAGACTCGGACACGACTGAGCGACTTCACTTTCCCTTTTCACTTTCATGCATTGGAGAAGGAAATGGCAACCCACTCCAGTGTTCTTACCTGGAGAATCCCAGGGACGAGGGAGCCTGGTGGGCTGCCATCTATGGGGTCACACAGAGTCAGACACGACTGAAGTGACTTAGCAGCAGCAGATAACATTTGAGCATTGCTAAGTGGAAGAGTACAAAGATTGGTACAGGAAGATGACATATTTGGCTTTTTATCTGTCAATTTTTTCCCGAAATTCTTTTTTTCTGGAGGTATTTAAATGTATAAATTATTACTATGTGTTTGCATTAACTGTGTTGCTTCCTAAGATGAAAATGATTCCTAAAAATGGCCACTAAAAATGGCCAGTCACATCTTTCCTTTCTCTTTCTGATGTTGAGCTGAGACCAGACAGAGAACTGAACTATGGTTGGCAAAGTCAAGCCATTGGGTCCACCAAGGTAACCCCTTCACTTGATGCTTCCACGAACTGATCACATTCTGGGTATTGAGCCAAGTCACTCGGTCCAAAGAAGAAAAGACTCAAGATCCCATCAGAGGAGGAATCATTAGAATAATTAGAATATCAGCCTAATGGACATGATGCCTACTTTCAAGAATTTAAGGATATATTTGTACAAAAAAAAATAATTCATTTCCTATGAATTTGAAATATAAAATTAGGAATAATGAGTGAAACTCTACTTTAGCAGATTTAAGAACAAGTACAATCAAGAACCACCTAAAAATTGTTGCTGTTGTTTAGTCACTAAGTTGTGTCTGACACTTTGTGACCCTAGGAACTGTAGCCCATCAGACTCCTCTGTCCATGGGATTCTTCAGGCAAGAATACTGGAGTGGGTTGCCATTTCCTCCTCCAGGAAATCTTTCTGACCCAGGGATCAAACCCAATTCTCCTGTGTCTCCTGCATTGACAGGTGGGTTCTTTATCACTAAGCTATGAGGGAAACCCATCTAAAAATTCAGTTCAGTTCAGTCTCTCAGTTGTGTCCGACTCTTTGCAACCCCATGAACCACAGCACACCAGGCCTCCCTGTCCATCATTAACTCCCGGAGTCCACCCAAACTCATGTCCATTGAGTTGGTGATGCCATCCAAACATCTCATCCTCTGTCATCCCCTTCTCCTCCTGCCCTCAATCTTTCCCAGCATCAGGGTCTTTTCAAATGAGTCAGCTCTTCGCATCCAAAGTATTGGAGTTTCAGATTCAACATCAGTCCTACCAATGAACACCCAGGACTGATCTCCTTTAGGATGGACTGGTCGGATTTCCTTGCAGCCCAAGGGACTCTCAAGAGTCTTCTCCAACACTACAGTTCAAAAGCATTAATTCTTTGGTGCTCAGCTTTCTTTATAGTCCAACTCTCACATCCATACATGACCACTGGAAAAACCATAGCCTTGACTAGACGGACCTTTGTTAACAAGTAATGTCTCTGCTTTTTAATATGCTGTCTAGGTTGGTCATAACTTTCCTTCCAAGGAGTATGTGTCTTTTAATTTCATGGCTGCAATCACCATCTGCAGTGATTTTGGAGCCCAGAAAAATAAAGTCAGCCACTGTTTCCACTGTTTCCCCATCTATTTGCCATGAAGTGATGGGACCAGATGCCATGATCTTAGTTTTCTGAATGTTGAGCTTTAAGCCAACTTTTTCACTCTCCTCTTTCACTTTCATCAAGAAGCTCTTTAGTTCTTCTTCACTTTCTGCCATAAGGGTGGTGTCATCTGCATATCTGAGGTTATTGATATTTCTCCTGGCAATCTTGATTCCAGCTTGTCACCGAAAACAGAAATGTGTCCCTGGAAAGTAGTGAGTTTCCTTGCACCAGAGGCATACATATACATGCTGGAAAATAACTTGTCAGGGAGCTGGGGAAGGGATGCAACTATTGACGAAATGGCCTCTATAATATTACCCAGTCTTACCAGAGTCTGCAAGCCAGAGTATCTCACAAACTACTCCAGAGACTCTTAAATTGATACATAATGGTCGCAACTCTGAAACACAACTTGCACTTCCAGTGGAGCCAAGAAGTTGAGAGTAATCTTCTATATCCTACTCAGATCCGTACTGGTTGCCAAACTGCAGGGGAGTAAAAGACTTTGCGTTATCTTGATAGACGAGCTGGCGAATCCCACACAGCTGTGTTGTGGAAATGTTCTCCATTTCCCTCATGATAACATTGAGTCATAAAAGAGAGAAATGAACATTTATTTGCCAACTCCACCTGTCTGTTGGGCCCACCAGATCTATATTAGCATCAAGGGAACTTGCCTATAGTGCTGAAATTTTTATCAGTTGGAGAGAAGCAACTGTTTTTTCCCTTAAATTGTGGTTAAAGCCAGTTCCTTTTTTTTTTCATCAGAAAACTAAATGATAAAAAACTGAGACCTGGATGACTCATTTGTCAATGTCTACATTTAGTTAAGTGTTTGGAACATAACATTTTGAAACTTCTGAGCTTCACATTCTAAAAGCTCAGAACTAGGGTGAAGAGTGTTGAAATTCTGAATCCAATCTGAATGGAAAAAATGATCCTTTACTTAGAAAAGGGGAAAAATAATACAATTCATTTGTGTCTTCTAGATAAAATCAAGATCAATGGAGAAAGCAAAGGAGGTGAATGAAAATTCAAGAGGAACAATAGTTTCTTTAAATCCAAAGTTCTGGGATTTATCCTCATCTTAAATTTCTTGGTAAATTCATTATTTCTGAAATCATTGCAATGACATCTCCTCCATGATAATAGAGGATTAATTTTAGAGTTGAGTGGGAAGTAAGTTTTCAATCTATCCAGATTAACTGATGTACTAATTGAAGTGTCTGTTTTCTTTTTATTTGTATTTGCAATTAAATCATCTGCTTCTGTTACACTCTTAGGACCTGATATTTGTTAGGCATATTCCTTGGAAAATTAAACTTACTATGTGACCTCCAAGTCACACTTTCAAGTTGAAGTTTAAGCATGACCTAGTGCAACAATGTCGGAGAAGGCAATGGCACCCCACTCCAGTACTCTTGCCTGGAAAGTCCCATGGACGGAGGAGCCTGGTAGGCTGCAGTCCATGGGGTCGAGAAGAGTCGGGCACAACTGAGCGACCTCACTTTCACTTTCCACTTTCATGCATTGGAGAAGGAAATGGCAACCCACTCCAGTGTTCTTGCCTGGAGAATCCCAGGGACGGGGGAGCCTGGTGGGCTGCCGTCTATGGGGTTGCACAGAGTCGGACATGACTGAAGCGACCTAGCAGCAGCAGCAGCGGTGCAACAATGTATGTTGTTCTCTTTTAAAGAATAATGTGAAAACACAAAACAGGAATTAATCAATAACAAAAACAAGACAGGTTCTCTGGACCAGAAGAACAAATCAGACCTGGCATCTGTACCCACCTCCTTCACCATTTGATTGATAACTGTGATTTGCTGACTCTCTCAATTACTCCGGTTTCATTACTGTCTGAGAAATATGCCAAGGACTCATTCAACTTTTATTGTCTTTCTAGCTTTGTGCTTGCATGAAATGCCCCAAACTGGCATTTCAGGAAAAGGATAAGCAAATTAACTACAGCCAAAAGAAAAAAAAATCAGTTTCTTCAATGTGACCCTACAATCAGTGTCATATTGCACTATTACCAAAACTGTATAGACATGCACACTCATTAAGGGCACTGCAAGGCAGCACACAACTTGCTCTAAGTTCTGCCAGTGTGCAGCTCCTATGTATATTTATTTGACTTTTATTGTGCTAATAAAATCCCCTTTCTGGTCTCAGGTGAACAGAGCCATTTTCCAGTTCGTTGTAACAATCTCCTTCCTTTGCATCTACTTGGTCACTGATCCACACAGGATATGGTTTTGTAATGACCTTGAATTAAAGGGGCAACACAGAACCTTATGACTCTAGTAGATTTTGAGTGTTTTAATTCTGTAAAATTTGAAAACAGTAAAAATCCAAAATTATGTACTTTTTTTCTGGATGGTAAATATGAGAACATGTGGACTGTTTCCCATAGCATCTTTTAAGACTGGAAACGCCCAAGCTTTGAACTAGCATCTCAGGAAATGCCCAAGCCTTTATCAGTTTAAATTCGTTGTTGTTGTTGTTGTTCAGTCTTGTCTGACTCTTTTGTGATCCAACAGAGTGTAGCCTCATGGGCTCCCCTGTCCATGGGATTTCCCAGGCAAGAATACTGGAGTGGGTTGCCATTTCCTTCTCCAAGGGGTCCTCCCGAACCAGGGATAGAATCTGCATCTTCTGCATTGGCAGGCAAATTCTTTACCACTGAGCCATCAGGGAAGCCCATAAGTTTAATTACAACTTCCTAACTCTGGTCACTAACTGCTAGGGGCACTCTTAAGATAGACATTAATACTAGGTGTTAACTAACTTTGTTCCTATTTTCTTTGGTAACTTTAGTCAGAAATCCAGCTTTTGCCTTTTTCTTTGATGTCTACATTCTACAGTCACCAGCAGGATGGTGCTAGATTTGTTTCCAAGTGTCATCCAAATGTATGCCAGCAAATCAACATTTTAAATGGGTGCCACCTGCAGATAATAACATTTCGCATTTGATTTTTATTATAATGCAGATTTTTAAAACACCAGGAAAATACATGTATATACATGGCTGAGTCCCATTGCTGTTCACTTGAGACTACCACAACATTGCTAATCGGCTATATCGCAATACAAAATAAAATGTTTAAAGGTTGAAAAAAAAAAAAAAAAAAAAACACCAGGAAAGAAAAGACGACCCCTCTTGAATTCTATTTCTAATCCGGGTATTGGTATTTTTGTTGATACTCTCCTTTTACAGTTTTTTTTTTCCAGTCACCCTGCTCTTCTGGCCAGTGCCCCACTGGGGCTCTTTGCCATTGGTCATGTGTTAGGATGGAATTTGAAATGGGATCTCTCTACAATAACAACGTCTCAACCTGAAACTTGAAGCTGGGCCTCTTTACACTTATCCCACCTGCAGCCCCTTTCAGCAGAGTTGCCTCTTTCTGACCTCATCTACTCTTACTAACATTCTTCCCTGGTTCTCTCATGTACAATCTATTTCCTGGACTACATAGGACTACTTGGTAAGTTATTTCAGGGCTACAGTCCCTTCAAATACATCTCTGTGGTCTTCCCAGGTCCAAGTGCAGAACTTCGGGGACTTCCCTGGTGGTCCAGTGAATAAGACTTTGCCTCCCAGTGCATGAGGTACAGGTTCAATCCCTGGTCGGGAAGCTAAGATCCCACATGACTCTCGGCCAAAGAACCAAAACATAAAACAGAAGTAATATTGTAAGAAATTCAATAAAGACTTAAAAAAATGGTCCACATTAAAAACAAAATGCTAACATAGAACTTTGATGTAATAAAGCATGTACTAACTTTTGGATATGTAAGTAAGTACTAGATTTTATTGGGTCTTCCCTTGTGGCTCAGCGGTAAAGAATTTGCCCTCAATGTTAGAGACCCGGGAGTCTTTGCGACCCCATGGACTATACAGTCCATGGAATTCTCCAGGCCAGAATACTGGAGTGGGTAGCTGTTCCCTTCTCCAGGGGATCTTCCCAACCAGGGATGGAACCCAGGTCTCCAGAATTGCAGGCAGATTCTTTACCAGCTGAGCCACGAGGGAAGACCACTAGATTTTATTACATCTAGTCTAAGTAAATACAACTGAAAAACCACCTCTATTACGCTGTTCTTGGGTGAGGCTAACATAGAATTTAAATTTTTATTTAATTTTTTGGTCATGTTGCTCGAATGTGGAACCTTAGTCCCTGACCAGGGATCGAACCTGCACCCTTTGCATTGGAAGGCAAACTTTTAAGCACTGGACTCCCAGAGAAGTCTCTGAACTTAAATTTTGCTTGCTTAACATTTACCTCAATTTTCACATAAAAATTTTATTGTTTTCTTAAAATGACAAACTTCTAAGTATGTATTTTCTAAACATTCTGAAATTAAAATATATTTGTGTAGAATTAATTGTAATTTAAAAAATATTCTCTGAAAGGCAGAAAAACTGCACATTAGACTCTTCTTTTCCATTGTTTAAGACACATTCTTATGGACGACAAAGGATGAGGTAGTTGGATGGCATCACCAACTCAATGGACATGAGTTTGAGCAAATTCCAGGAGATGGTGAAGGAAAGGGAAGCCTGGCGTGCTGCAGTCCATGGGGTCACAAAGAGTGAGGCACAACTTAGAAAATGAACAACAACATTCTTGTAAAAACCTTTCACAGATAATAGTATAGGAGGCTTCACGCCTTTCCCTACATATTAACAGACCCACAGAAGGCAGAATTGTCAGTGAATGATATCTCTATTTGGTGACAGCATTAGCCTTTGGATTCAGTCCAGTTTTCAGATATAATCTCTCCTGCATATGTTTAAAAACTTCAGAAATACCACACCTCTAGAATAAAGCATTTATGAGAAAGATTGCAAAAAATGAAAAGGCAGAAAACATTCAGGAAAAGAAGAAATGCTTCATGATTTATGTCATCTGTCCATTATAATTTTATATTAAATAAGCAACATGCTTGCATGCAGATTTCACAAGTCCAAATGGTACCATGCCTGTAATACTGCTCTGATGGGACCAGCTACCACAGAGCTGCTTCATAATCCCTTTGTTTCTAATACATCACAATTGAGGCAGGAGATAGTAGGCCCCTGGGACAGACAGCTGGAGTTTGTTTTCTATGGATGGATGCTCCAAGAGGAAAATAGCAGGACAAGAGAGGGAGAAGGCTGGGCCCTGCCCAGATGAGACCACATATTCCTCATTCTTGAAATTATGGAGACCTCTCTGACTACACATGTGCAGAAAGCTTCCTTGGAGATCAAAAGACGGGGGGTATCACCTCATAGTAAGTGATGCAACTACACATAAGCCTCTTTACTAGAATCTGTCTTGGTTAAGAGATGTGTGGCACAGATGCAAGGACCTTAAGATATATCGAATACGATCTCAGCACTAGGCAAAGTAAGACAATTAGTCAAAGGAAACCAGGAAGAAAGGCCCCACAGAAGTGATTCAAGTCACACCACAAGGGTGCATCTCTGTCTCTGAGCCCAATCGTGTCTATCCACACATGCTATACTCTTTTTTTCCCTCCTAATAAATACTTTACTTGTTTAACTATTTTCCATCTTTGTGGGAATTCTTTTCAGAAAAGCCAAAGAGCCAGGGCCTTGTCACTGACCACCGGCCTAGAAGCGAGGATTTGGTGCTCTCACAGCCTTGGCTTGTTCTCAATCTCTGGTGGGAAACCCAAGCCCCACTTCAAGCTGCTGCAGGCGGAGGCCTCTCAAGATCACAATGATATGTGATGTTTATTCCCAGGGGCCTCAATGCTTTTTCATGAGTTTGGGTCTATATAACATAATATCCAGATTATGTGCATTTCCTTTTTAATCATTGTAGCATTACCTCTCTTTCTGTCAAGAGAAAAAGAGGTAAGACTCCAAACCAGTTGTCAAGAGAAAAAAAGGTAAGAGAAAAAACAGGTAAGACTCCAAACCAGCTGTCAGTTGTGTAAAAACAAGCGTGGAAAGAACAGGTATGGAGTATGAAGTCTTACGCTTTATGTCCTATAGAATTTTTAGAATGAAATGATACCTACCTATCTCATTTTTCATTCAGTTATTAAGTTCCAGGTACTGCTCTTTGAGTTTAGAAGCTAATATTCCCTGAAAAAGACTTTGATTAAACTCTTGGAATGTCAGTCAATGATGAATATAAACAGAAGAAGCACTTGTTCTCATGGAGTTTAGAGTCTAGTGAGCTTTAGCATGAAAGATATTCTAAGTGCTTAAACCCATACTACACTTCACTAGGTCAGGAACTGGCATAACTATGGCCTAAGGGCCAAATCTGGCCTGCCACCTGTTTTTGTAAAATTTTACTGGAACCCCGCCATGCCCATTCATTTACATATTGTCTGTGGCAGCTTCTGCACTGTAGCAGCAGAACTGAGTAGTTGTGATAGAGGCCATATGGCTTGCAAAACCTAAAATATTTACTATCTGGTCCTTTACAGAAAAAACTCACCGACCCCTGCACTAGGTGAGACGACAACTTACAGACAACAGCTTTATCTGTTTAAAGCTGAATTTAATTCCTACATCTTACTGTGTTGTATCAGTGAGGAAACAGACCCACAGAGGTTAACTATCTCAGTGAAAATCATGTGATGACCAAGAGACAAAGTCAATATTAAATGCTAGTCTTCTAACCATGGGTGACAGTCCAATGTGTTTATTCCACAGCATTCCTTGCGCTTCCCTAGTGGCCCCTGAAATGCAGGAGACCAGGGTTTGATCCCTGGGTGGAGAAGATCCCTTGGAGAAGGAAATGGCAACACACACCAGTATTCTTGCCTGGAAAATCCCATGGACAGAGGAGCCTGGCGGGTTACAGTCCATGGGGTCACAAAAGAGTTGGACATGGCTGAAGCTACTAACACCTTCACTTTCACTTTCATTCCTTGTGCTAAACCTGGCTCTTGAATACAGCAGAAGGGAAGATCTGTCTCTAAGGAGTTTATGAGTTTGAGCAAACTCCAGGATATAGTGAAGGACAGGGTAACTGGCATACTGCAGTCCATGGGGTCGCAAAGAGTTGGACATGACTTAGTGACTGAACAATAAAAGGGGTTTATTGTCAAAAAAGAACACATAGGTCAAAGTAGTTCCTAGACTTTAAGACCTTGAGAGAGTCTTTGTCATGTGAAAGAGAGTTGGTGAATTGTTCCCACCTTAGAAAGTAGGAAAGAGACTAAGGAGGACACTTGTTTGCTAACCACATTGCTAGAGAAGCTGATAGAAAAGAAAACTACTTTTAAACTTTATCCTCTAGAGTTCTGTTTATGAAACAATAACACTGGACTCAAAGTATATTTTTAAAAATTAAGAAAAAGTACATTCTCTGCATCACTATATCCTTAGCACTTGGTTGTACAGGATGTTAAGAATTTGGCCTTGCCAAAAATACTTTGTTCTAAACTTGTGAGCCTAAAAATATTTCTTCACTTTGGATTTGTAATAGCCTTTGGCTTTCAACTGTTTCTAAATGACTAACCAAGTAGATATTTTTGTGAGCGATCTTGGACCTTAAGAATTTTTACCCCCTCACTTTTTTTTTGTCTTCTCAGATTTTAACTCTAGAATTCGAATCCCTTACAGAAAAAAGAGCTTGAAAAATACTTTTTAAAAACATATTAATTTTAGTCAACAAATCAGTGACATGCCAAGCCATATTGAAGCCTGAGGCAAAAGGAAAAAGCAGTGATACAGCTTCTGTATTTCCTTAACATTTTGATATTTTATTCCTCATGGATTTTTTTTGCACTAATTGTGATTTTTGAAAATACTGCATAAGAATATTATTTACGTTGATGACTAGAGTTTTTCTTTTGGCAGTCTCTTAAATTTTACTTCAAAGGCAAATGGCTTACTCACTTTATTCTATTCCCAACCCTGCACAAATCCAAATATTTTAAAGATATCTTTCTTTCACTGAAAATATTGTGTAAAATAAAGCTACAGAGAAAAATCTATTTTGGCATTCTTTTCCTTCGTGAGTCCGTTCCTAGCTTTACAATAAAAATAAAACTTTGTGGAATACTTGTTTTCATCTGAAGGTCCCCAGTGACTGAAATGTACCAGGAGGAAAGAGTAACCTGCGTTTGGGTAATAACTGATGGTCACTGCTTCACAGTGGTTGGGGGAGACCCAGGAAACAGGCTTCAAGTCCTGGGAATTTCTTCTTTTTGCCCTTCAGTGTCCATTTTCAAATAGATGTAAACTATAGTCCTGGTAAGAGCATCTGCTGACTCTCCCTTCAGTCATCTAGCTCAGCATTTCTATACCAATGAATCTACAGTGCTTGGAAGAAGAGGCAGCAAGCCTTTCTAACCAAAATCTAAAGCTACACCCTCCAGTCAATTTCTCAGTAACTAAACTGATAATTTTATCTTCATTCTATCTATGTCTTTATTCTCAACTGGTTCTAAACATGAGATGAAAAGAAAGGGTGCTTTTTGTTGACCTTAATCCCAAAATTTCCTCCTTAACTTTTGTTATTTAAGTCTAGTCCTTTTAAAAGATCTTTTGGTTCTAAGGACTTCTAACTCTAATAATAAATTTTGAAGTCCTGTCTGCTTTCCCCGTACCTTACTCAGAATTTTGATGACTTTCCAAATGGAGAATTTTAACATGAAGGAAACATTTTATTTTAAATTAAAATGAAGTATGAACAAAAATGAATATTTTAAACCCAAACTGACTCGATTATCTTTTCATTTTGCATATTAACTGACAAAATGCATGTCTGTTTCATAGTTGCTCTTTTTGCAAAACATATACATTCTGCTTTGCTGTTTCACATTACACAAATCCATTTTTCTGCTTTTATAAAATCATTATAATTACACAGTCATCATTCTGTTATGTGCATGATTTACCAAATCATATCCTATCTTAAACATTTAGATATTTTTCTAATTTCTTGTTCTAGGGAAGACAAACAAAGGAAGCTCATCATAAATAGAAAATACATTTCTATTTAAATTTTTTCTTCATCTACATTACTTGAAGTAGAGTTGTTGACATGACTGAAGCAACTTAGCATGCACACCACACACAGGCTTGTTAGGTTAAAGATATAAATATATTTATGGTTGTAGTTAACTACTCAAGCATCTTTTTTTCATATTTTTCTTTTTAAAAATAAAAATCACATTTCTAAAGATGATAATAGAGTGGCATGGTAATTTATATTTGACCTTTCTTCCCGAAATTTCAAAATAGTCTAAATATTTTAACTGGAGCCCCTTTGATTGAATTAGTGTCCTATAAGAAGAAGAAATCAGAGCTCTCTCTTTCCATCATGTAACGATACAGCAAGAAGGCAGTTATCTGAAAGCCAGGAAGGAAGTTTTCACCAAGTCAACCATGAGCCACCTAATCTATGTTATGTTGTTATAGCAGCCTAAGCTAGCTATCAAAACACGATTTGAGCTTTTCCTTTCTTCCAGTTGCAGACACCTATGACAGCTAGTGTTTTATAACAGTTACCTGGAAATGTTTTATTTGCTTAAAATAACTCAATTACTTGTATGTGGTCAGGGCTTTATGCTTTTTATTTTAAATTTATCCTTGAAGATGTCCAGTAAAAAATCCCATGGAAATATTCAGATTTCACTGGCACCATTTTAGACTCATCTGCAAAAAGAATGGAAAACATAAAAGCTAAATAATTACCTGTATAATTAAAGTCCCATATCATTTTTCCATTAGTATATCATTGTTTTGAATAATTGAATTTTAGCCTTTTTATTTTAAGGTCTATTTAGCTCTTATGGTAGAGATTGGAACTTTAATATTAAGAAGATAAAATAAGCCTATACCCATTGTCACTAAGCCTGATTATGATAGTTATTAACTTTGACAACAGTATGTTTACATTACCACAATAAACTTTGATCTAAAATTAGAAAAATGATTTGCAAATTATATGAGAGCAGAATAAATTGGGAATAAAATTCAAGCACAGTCAGTTTTCTTTCGTTTTCTGAAACCAATTTCATTGTATGTTTGGGAAGGGGGAGCTCCCCCATACCAGCAAACAATTCTCAGACAGAATGTCCAAGAATTCAACTCAGTTCTGGCACTATTTACCCAGAAATAGCATCAGATTCCACAGGTTAAGTGCTCATCAAAGGCCAGTTTCAAGCCCAGACTGCTGTCTTTCTGATCAACCAGCTACAGATTGGAGGTTCAAACTACCCCACCTTGGATTTCAGATGCCAATGGAAAGTCCAGGTTGATACCTGTACTTTTAACTGTGTGCGTGGGTGCGAAGTTGCTTCAGTCATGTCTGACTCTTTGCGACCCTGTGGACTGTAGCCCCCCAGGCTCCTCTGTCCGTGGGATTCTCCAGGCAAGACTACAGGAGTGAGTTGTTATGCCCTCCTCCAGGGGATTTTCCCGACGCAGATATCGAATCCAGGTCTGCTACACTACAGGCAGATTCTTTTACCATTTAAGCCACCAACTGACCGTCTCTAAAACAGAGGTTCCCTTGATCCCCCTTTCCTGATTTGATTAACTTGCTAGAGCAGCTCACAGAACTCAGAGAAACAATTTACTTGCTAGATTACCAGTTTATTATAAAAAGATAATACTTAGGAGCCACCAGGGATTTTCAAGTGGTGCAGTGGTAATGAATC
The DNA here is from genome assembly GCF_019923935.1 of Bubalus bubalis. Classification (NCBI taxonomy): domain Eukaryota; kingdom Metazoa; phylum Chordata; class Mammalia; order Artiodactyla; family Bovidae; genus Bubalus; species Bubalus bubalis. The sequence continues at coordinate 23,134,227 of NC_059163.1, forward strand.
CATCTGCCAAAGCAGAAGACACAATAGACATGGGTGCTATTCCTGGGTTGGGAAGATTCCCTGGAGTAGAAAATGCCAATCCTCTCCAGTATTCTTGCTTGGAAAATTCCATGGTCAGAGAAGCCTGGTGGGCTACAGTCCATGGAGTTGCAAAGAGTCAGAATTGACTGAGCACACACACACAGCCAGGTGGAAGAGATGCATATGGAAGGTAAGTGGGAAGGAGTGATGCAGAATGTCTATGCCCTCCAGAGGCAGATCACTCTCCCCAAATCTCCTCGTGTTCACCCACCCAGAAGTTCTTTGAATCCAGTCCTTTTGGGTTTCATGGAGGTTTTGTTATATAGGCATAACTGATTAAATGGTCTTTGGCAACTGATTCAACCTCCAGTTCCTCTTCTCTTTTCAGGAGTGTGGCTGCTGTTACTGCTAAGTCGCTTCAGTCGTGTCCAACTCTTTGCGACCCCGTAGATGGCAGCTCACCAGGCTCCCCCGTCCCTGGGATTCTCCAGGCAAGAACACTGGAGTGGGTTGCCATTTCCTTCTCCAATGCATGAAAGTGAAAAGTGAAAGTGAAGTCGTTCAGTTGTGTCCGACTCTTAGCGACCCCATGGACTGCAGCCTACCAGGCTCCTCCGTCCATGGGATTTTCCAGGGAAGAGTACTGGAGTGGGGTGCCACTGCCTTCTCCATAAGAGTGTGGGGTGAGACTGAAAGTTTCAATCCTCTAATCTTGTGGCAACCAGCCCCCATCCCTAGGTAGAGTCTGAAGTTGCTCCATTAACATAACAAAAGACATCTTGATCACTCTCAACCCTTAGGAAATTACAAAGATTTTGGGAGCTTAGGGTCAAGAATCATGATGAAGTCCAAATATATAGGAGAAATATATTTTGGCTATCTGAATTAAAAAAATGTATTTCTTCTACATCACAGTATCACAAGCTTGTATACCTGTGGTGGATTTGTTTTGATGTTTGGCAAAACTAATACAGTGTTTGAGGTTTAAAAATAAAATTAAATTAAAAAAAAAAAAGAAAAAAAAAGCAGTATATAAAATATTATATGAAAGTTGGAATTCTCCAGACAAGAATACTAGAGTGGGTTTTCATTCCCTTCTCCAGGGAATCTTCCCGACCCAGGGATCGAACCCTGGTCTCCTGCATTGCAGGCAGATTTCTTTACCATCTGAGCCAGCAGGGAAGCCCAAAATATTACATAGCAGATAAAGTACTTAATGGGTACTTGGATCAGAAAAAGGTATATCAATTTCAGAAGAGTTCACTTTTTTATTGCTATAATGAAGGTTTTTTATTTACATAAAATATTTTTTTGATGTATAAAAATTCCATTTGACAATTTTTTTCAAGAATATATTACTTGTCCTCTGCATTAGTCTGTCTTTTAAAGAAAATATTGGTATTTCAAACAAGCAATCAGACACAAAAGAAATACAACAAGCAATTAGACACAAGAGAAATATAGCAATTAGACACAAAAATGACAGAATGGCTGAAGCAGCAAAAGGAAGTACTTGAAGTAACCCAGATATTAGTAACTGTATAAAGCTGCTATCACTTTTATACAAAGAAGGAAATGGCAACCCACTCCAGTGTTCTTGCCTGGAGAGTCCCAGGGACAGGGGAGCCTGGTGGGCTGCCGTCTATGGGGTTGCACAGAGTCGGACACGACTGAAGCGACTTAGCAGTAGCAGCTATCACTTTTAGAATGGAGGAAGGAAAATCACCCCGATTCATGATCACTGTGTAGTTGAGGGGCTGTAACTACAGCCACTGGAACCAGTGAAGGAAACCAGGTGCTTATACTGCAATTGACACTGCAACATCCCAAAGCTTGCAACTATAGCTGCTGGATCCAGTGTCAAATGGCACTGTGCTCTAGGGGCATCTTAAATGCTTCCTGCCTTGATTACCTTCACAACAGAAACCTAGAGTCCATACTCTGGGGAGAGTCCAAGGCATAGCCTACAAGAGAAAAGCAAAAGAAATATATCTTGTGTCCTTTGACTTTATAACTTTCCAAGACCTCCCATTGCAGGAACAGGAAGCCAGCTAGAAAGATGGTGGCAGTGGCTGGGAAATGTAGTTTCCAGGCTTCAAGCCCCCATGACATGGAACAGAGCACAGACCAATGGAAATGGACAAAGGAAAAACAGATAAATGATGTCACGCCCTACATAGTGTACAACTGGTAAAGATATTTTCTTCTCCAAGTGCTTTAAAGATATAAGAGTTAAAATAATAATTATACCTGTAATAGGGCTTCCTAGGTAGTGCTAATGGTAAAGAACTTGCTTGCCAGTGCAGGCGACATCATGAGAAGTGGGTTCAATCCCTGGGTTGGGAAGATCCCCTGGAGTGGGAAATGGCAACCCACTCCAGTATTCCTGCCTGGGGAATCCCATGGACAGAGGGTCCTGGTGGGCTACAGTCCAGGGGTTGCAAAAGAACCGGATATGAATAAAGTGATATAGCATATACCTGCGATATTATTTATTATCAGCATAATTATTTAATTCTTGTGCTTTGAACATGATTTAATAGAAGGTCTAGACTACATACATACAAATAATATGTGATTAGAACTAGGGTAAAAGTCCTGTTACCTCAGGAAGCTGATGATTATTGGCCTTCAAGGAACACAGATCCCAGTATGTGTTGGCTGCCTTATCCCATTCTCATTACAGGGGCAGCTACTACAGATTCAGGGTCTGCTTTGACCACTGCTCATCCACCATCTGCAATATGGATCCTACTTTCTGGAGTAAGACCACTTATCTGTGGTTTCAAGGGCTACCCTCACTTGTGACCAAGTAATCACAAATTTGGGGTTCCCAGTACACCTGTTTTGACATCTGTCCAGAAAAACTCATAGAACTCAGGAAAATATTATACTTATGAGAAGAATTTTATTAGAGAAAAAAAAAAGGATGTAAATGAGAACCAGACAAAAGAAGAGGTACACAGGATGAGGTCTGAAGGAGTTCCAAACAAGAAGCTTCCAGTGTCATCTCCAAGTGCAGTCAGAATGCATCACTGTCCCAGAACACCAGTGTGTAGCAACGTGCACAAAATATTGCCAACAAGATAGTTCCTAAAGCTTTGATGTCCAAAGTTCTCCTGGGATGTCATCACATGAGCAAGACTGACTGAGTCAGAGGCTATGTGATTGAACTACACACTCTTCCCTCTGGAAGTCCAATTGATATTACATGGCTCAAAACCCCAACTCCGTAATGACATGGTTGATATTTCTGGTATGGTCTGTCTCATTACTACAAACTATTTAGGCACTGTAAATAGCAAAATACTCTTGTCACTCTGGAAATTCCAGGATACCTCTCAGGAACCGAGGGGAAAGGCCAGCCAATTGTTTATTATACAGGATTCAGTTCAGTTCAGTTCAGTTGCTCAGTCATATTCGACTCTGTGACACCATGGATGCAGCACACCAGGCTTCCCTGTCCATCACCAACTCCCAGAACTTGCGCAGACTATGTCCATTGAGTTGGTAATGCCATCCAACCATCTCATCCTCTGTTGTCCCCTTCTCCTCCCACTTTCAGTCTTTCCCAGCATCAGGGTCTTTTCCAATGAGTCAGTTCTTTGCATCAGGTGGCCAAAGTATTGGAGTTTCAGCTTCAGCATCAGTCCTTCTAATGAATATTCAAGACTGATTTCCCTTAGGATGGACTGGTTGGATCTCTTTGCAGTCCTAGGGACTCTCAAGAGTCTTCTCCAACACCACAGTGCAAAAGCATCATTCTTTGGTGCTCACCCTTCTTTATGGTCCAACTCTCACATCCATACATGACTACTGGAAAAGCCATACCTTTGATTAGATGGGCCTTTGTTGGCAAAGTAGTTTCTCTGTTTTTGAATATGCTGTCTAGGTTGGTCATAACTTTTCTTCCAAGGAGCAAGCATCTTTTAATTTCATGGCTGCAGTCACCATCTGCAGTGATTTTGGAACCCAAGAAAATAAAGTCTGACACTATTTCCACATCTATTTGCCATGAAGTGATGGGACCAGATGCCATGGTTTTCAGTTTTGGAATGTTGAGTTTAAGCCATCTTTTTCAATCTCCTCTTTCACCTTCATCAGAGGCTTTTCAGTTCCTCTTCACTTTCTGCCATGAGGGTGGTGTCATCTTCATACCTGAGATTATTGATATCAGCTTGTGCTTCATCCAGCCCAGCATTTGGCATGTTGTATTCTGCATATAGACTTCCCTGGTGGCTAAGACATTAAAGTATCTGTCTACAATGCTGGAGACCTGGGTTCAATCCCTGGGTTGGGACGATCCCCTGGAGAAGGAAATGGCAATCCACTCCAGGACTATTTCCTGGAAAATCCCATGGACAGAGAAGCCTGGTAGGCTACAGCCCATGGGGTCACAAAGAATCAGACATGACTGAGCGACTTCACTTCCTTTTCTTTATTCGACGTATAAGTTAAATAAGCAGGGTGGCAATATATAGCCTTGATGTACTCCTTACCCAGTTTGGAACCAGTGCATTGTTCCACGTCTGGTTCTAATTGTTGCTTCTTGAACTGCATACAGACTTCTCAGAAGGCAGGTAAGGCGGTCTGGCATTTGCATTTCTTTAAGAATTTTCCAGTTTGTTGTGATCCACAAAGTCAAAGGCTTTAGTGTAGTCAATGTGTTTCTGGAATTCTCTTGCTTTTTCTGTGATCCAACAGATGTTGGCAATTTGATCTCTGGTTCCTCTGCCTTTTCTAAATCCAGCCTGAATATCTGGAAGTTCTTGGTTCACATACTGTTGAAACCTAGCTTGGAGAATTTTCAGCATTATTTGCTAGTGTATTATACAGGACTAGTTTTATATAGCATTATATGTATATATATTATCTATATAAATATGTATATAATATTTATATAGGTAATATATATATATACCATTATATAGCATTATATAGCTATATAATACCAATATAGCATTATAAAGTATAACATTACTTTGCTAGCATATTATACAGGACTAGATTAAGCCAATCCTTAACAAAATGGCAGACTCTTAGAATCTTCTTTTGTGTCAGCAGATGAGATCTGAAATATTCCTGCCACAGAGCCAAACGGGCTTCCTGTCTCAGGATTATGGGAGAAAGACTCTGCACCTCTGTGACTGGCAGTTTCAATCTGGACACACTCCATCTGCACCTAGGAACAAAACTGCCTTTAACCCCGATAATTAAACTCTACTCAAAGCATCTTATTGTCTTGCCTTTGCCTCTCCAGTTAGATCTCTTGGAAAATGATTGTAACATATTTAGACAGAGTATCTTAATCTGTTTTAAACAATATGATTTGGAGCTGTGGTTACTTTCTACTCTGTCAGTTCACCATTTAAGACCCAACAGAAGGTATGTGGGAATAAAGAATTAGATTTCACACAAAAATTTATCATTAATATAAGCTTGCCAGGTGTTTTTGAGAGAAGGAATTAACCAAAAAAATATTCCCTAGTGGTACTGAATAGAAAAGAATCTTTCAAAATAAATTACAAAGTAGAGTCAGATCTGAAGATTTTCTTTGGTTGTTACTTTTTTAATTCCTAAGAAAATTGTTAAGCTGTATAAAATGTAAAAATGATTGCTTCATTTCTTTTCAACTTTATGATTAGGTTGATTATAAAATTGTTAACCTGGCTTAATATTACCTACTATTGGCATAACATTTTAGAAATATAATAATGCCAAATGTAGAACTGAAAAATAGATGATCACTTCCTATCACCTTTGATAGAATAATGATAACTTGGATTATTTCAGTGAAATTTCAACAGGGGGGCCTATAACCAAATTATTGATCAAAATTGTTTAGTTCCCTCTAGTAATAACATGCATCTGTACTTTGCCACAGCCTTGGGGTAGACAGTATGTACTTTCCTAACCCTCAGCTTTGTGGCTTGCTTTGGTCAAAGATGCGAGCTGATGGAAAATAAGTAGGAGGACTGAAATGTGCTTGTACCTGGACATGCCTTGTCTGCACAGCCTGTTACCATGAGAAGAACTGACTCTGGAGAGTTAGAGCAGTAGCAGCTTGGACCCCAGAATCATAACATATGGAGCAGATCTGAGTCTAACCTGTAGCAAAGACTGAAAAACACCTGGACTCAATCCCCAGCATGGAAACAAGACCAACTGAGCCCAGTCTAGTTAGCCAAGCCCTAGTAGACCTACAAACACACAAAAGAGAAGACATCATATTTTAAGCCACTGAATTTTGTGGAGTGACTTACTAAGTGGTATTATTATGGTAGTACTGGCTAATGCAGAAATTTGTATCTGGAAGTGGGATGCTGCCATAATAGATAATTGAAATATATATATATTTCAGTTCAGTTCAGTTCAGTCGCTCAGCCGTGTCCGACTCTTTGTGACCCCATGAATCACAGCACACCAGGCCTCTCTGTCCATCACAACTCCCGGAGTTCACTCAAACTCACATCCATCGAGTCGGTGATGCCTTCCAGCCATCTCATCCTCTGTCGTCCACTTCTCCTCCTGCCCCCAATCCCTCCCAGCATCAGAGTCTTTTCCAATGACTCAATTCTTCGCATGAGGTGGCCAAAGTACTGGAGTTTCAGCTTTAGCATCATTCCTTCCAAAGAACACCCAGGACCGATCTCCTTCAGAATGGACTGGTTGGATCTTCTTGCAGTCCAAGGGACTCTCAAGAGTCTTCTCCAACACCACAGTTCAAAAGCATTAATTCTTCGGCGCTCAGCCTTCTTCACAGTCCAATTCTCACATCCATACATGACCACTGGAAAAACCATAGCCTTGACTAGATGGACCTTTGTTGGCAAAGTAATGTCTCTGCTTTTGAATATGCTATCTAGGTTGGTCATAACTTTCCTTCCAAGGAGTAAGCGGCTTTTAATTGCATGGCTGCAGTCACCATCTGCAGTGATTTTGGAGCCCAAAAACATAAAGTCTGACACTGTTTCCACTGTTTCCCCATCTATTTCCCATGAAGTGATGGGACCGGATGCCATGATCTTCGTTTTCTGAATGTTGAGCTTTAAGCCAACTTTTTCACTCTCCTCTTTCACCTTCATCAGGAGGCTTTTTAGTTCCTCTTCACTTTCTGCCATAAGGGTGGTGTCATCTGCATATCTGAGGTTATTGATATTTCTTCCGGCAATCTTGATTTCAGCTTGTGCTTCTTCCAGCCCAGCATTTCTCATGATGTACTCTGCATATAAGTTAAATAAGCAGGGTAACAGTATACGGCCTTGATGTACTCCTTTTCCTATTTGGAACCAGTCTGTTGTTCCATGTCCAGTTCTAACTGTTGCCTCCTGACCCGCATATAGTTTCCTCAAAAGGCAGGTCATATATATATATAAATATATATTTATTATATTATTAAAATATTAATTTTTATTTTATTAATATATTTAAAATATTTTATTAATATATTTTAATAATGTCAGTATGTTTTACTACTATATTCTTATCTATATTATTAATATATTTATTTATATTATATTTATGTATTTATAAACATATAAAATATATATATGTATGACATTTACTTGGGGAATAAAGTGGCAGAGAGCAAAGAAACTTTGACAAGAGTCTGGAAAACATCCAAACATTTGATGTCAAACATTTGATAGTCACCCATAAGAACTCCAAATAAAGAAAAGAGATATCTATTGAGCTCATAGCATTGGAAAAGATTTTCAGTCAGAAAGTTGAAAATGTGCTGATTGTAACCAGATGTATTTGATAAGGTCCTATAATACTGAGGAGATCTCAGAAGAGAACTCACTGATGAGAAGGCATAAGTGATTGTTGCTTTAAGCCACTGAGTTTGGGGTGCTTTGTTACACAGTATTACTGTGGCAGTAGTTACAGAATCCAAAACCTACATTAGTTTTAATCCAACATCCCTATGGTCTTCTTTCCATATATAAATACTGGCCAATCTCTGTGCCGAATGTTACAAGGAATATAAAAAAGAATTATTTATCTACAGAAATATTGTGGAAAAGCTTTATTTTTAGATGAAGTAATTTAAAATATTATATTTAATGAGAAGTTGGTTAATAATTTTAAAATATCAGCCATCTCATTTACAAATGTATATTTCATATATATTTTGACAGCAAAAGAGACACTGATGTATAGAACAGTCTTATGGACTCTGTGGGAGAGGGAGAGGGTGGGAAGATTTGGGAGAATGGCATTGAAACATGTAAAATACCATGTATGAAACGAGTTGCCAGTCCAGGTTCGATGCACGATACTGGATGCTTGGGGCTGGTGCACTGGGACAACCCAGAGGGGTGGTATGGGGAGGGAGGAGGGAGGAGGGTTCAGGATGGGGAAAACATGTATACCTGTGGCGGATTCATTTTGATATTTGGCAAAACGAATACAATTTTGTAAAGTTTAAAAATAAAATAAAATTAAAAAAAAAAAAATAAAACGCTCTAGCATCCTTACTACAAGACATTTTAAACACTGAAAAGTTGATGAAAACTGAATAATTCAGTGATTAAATTATGTTATACTTACTAGTTTTGCCTGTCAGTGAGAGACTAATAAATATTCTTCTGTTTATTTTAATTGCTGGAGAATGTATCTCTGACCAAATTAAGACATCCCAGAGCTGAACTGAACCAATATGGCCAGTGTGATTAATTTGGTTTAAATCACTCCTGGAGTCTTAATTCTAGGAAGAGACCTCATAAATTCTAGCACGGTACCAGCCAGCAAGGTTGCAGTGCCAGGGTTAATGTTTATGCCTGTGTCCTGGCTCGGTCTACTTATCCCCAAATGAAGACCAACTAAAACCAGTCCAAACATGAGAGGGGCTGCCAGAGTAGATTTCCAGCATTATAGTAACTTGTACATATTTATTCACCTCCGTTGTCTGAGTAAGAAAGAGTATCTATATCCATAAAGGGCAAATCCCTGGCACACAATGATACCACAGAGCTGTAATATAATGAGAATATGAGCATGAACATTGTGTGGCCAAGAAGTTCATCATCTCGCAGAAACAACAACAAAGTCCACACCTTGTGTTTACTTAGGGAAAGTGTGTGCACCATCTCGGTCTGTTTTTTTACCCTCCCTTCCTTTGGTATCCTATCCATCCAGAAAGAAAGATGAAGGTGCAGCACGGACATAAACCAGAACAGGAGGGAAAAACCCTCACCAACGAGTTGCCAGTCCAGGTTCGACGACCAATACTGGTTGCTTGGGGCTGGTGCACTGGGAAGACTCAGAGGGATGGTACGGGGAGGGAGGAAGGAGGAGGGTTCAGGATGGGGAACACGTGTATACCTGTGGCGGATTCATGTTGATGTATGGCAAAACCAATACAATATTGTAGAGTTAAAAAATAAAATAAACAAAACAAAACAAACAAACAATAAAAAAAAAACTAAAATTCAAATCTCCATTGGGTCAAACATTCCAAGTGTAGCATAAATATTTCAAAATATTTGCTCAGTGTATACATTCAACCCTGGAGAAGGGCATGGCAACCTACTCCAGTATTCTTGCCTGGAGAACTCCTTAGGCAGAGGAGCCTGTGGGGCTACAGTCTATGGAGTCGCAAAGAGTTGGACACAACTGAGCAACTTACACACACATACATTTAAACATATCAAAAAAATTCATCCAATAAAAATGATTCCTTTCCATGATGCAGGGCACACAAAGCTGGTGCTCTGTGTCAACCTGGGGGGTGGGGTGGGGGGGGAGGTGGGAGGGGGATTCAGCGGGGAGAGAACACATGTACTCCTATGGCTGATTCATACCGATGTATGGCAAAAGCCATCACAACACTGTAAAGTAATTATCCTCCAATTAAAATAAATAAATTAATTAAAAAATGATTTCTTACTCTTCAGCGAGCTTTCCAGCCTGAGTCATGAACCTAAGAGGGACATCTTAGCACATGCCAGAGATTTCTTTCTTTCTTTTGTAACTGGGAAAAAAAAGTCAGTTTCCACTGCTTAACTGGCCGATTGTTTCTTATGCCAAACCAGACCTTGGGCTGTCCTTTCCTTGAAAATGCAAGCTTTCTTAGCAATCAGATCAGATCAGTCGCTCAGTCGTGTCCGACTTTTTGCGACCCCATGAATCACAGCATGCCAGGCCTCCCTGTCCATCACCAACTCCCGCAGTTCACTCAGACTCACGTCCATCGAGTCAGTGATGCCATCCAGCCATCTCATCCTCTGTCGTCCCCTTCTCCTCCTGCCCCCAATCCCTCCCAGCATCAGGGACTTTAAAAATTTTTCCACTAAAAGAGGCTTATTATTTTTTGTTTGCTAAAAAATGAAATATAAAGAAACATACTATTTTTGTAATTTATTTATTTTTGGCTGTGCTGGGTCTTCGTTGCTGAGTGGACTTTTCTCTAGCTGTGGCGAGTGGGGACTACTTTCTAGTTTCAGTGTCTATTTTGGGCACCTCATTGTGGTGGCTTCTCTTGTTGTGAAACACAGGCTCTAGATGCTCAGGCTTCAGTAGTTGTGGCTCACAGGCTTAGTTTTTCCATGGCATGTGGGATCCTGGGAGACCAGGGATAAAACCTACGTCTCCTGCACTGGCAGGCAAATTCTCTACCACTGAGCCCTAGGGAAGTCCAAGAAACATACTATGTTTAAAGCTTCAGTTTAATTTGTTGGATGATGATGGAGCTAAAATATGTGCTGTCAATATGAAGTCAGGAGGCATTTCCATATCAAAGAGACTAGGTGCTTGTAAGATAGTAAACTGAATGGAATTTTGGAGTAAGATTTGATTCTGTAGGATTCTGTTTGTGATTAAAAAAAAACAAACCCTTGTTAATACCCTCCAGATCAATGGAAATATTAAAACCAAGGTTATTGGCATTTATCAAATACAATGAGACCCACTGGCATCAGGGCTGAGGAATTATGGGCTTCACTTGCCCTGGGAGTTCAAAGGCTATAGCAATAAGCTTTTAGCATATTTCCCACAAACAGGGCAGTGAAATGGTTGAATATTTAGCCAGCACCAAAGCATCACATTGCACCTCCTGTACTTGAGAACTGAACCTGTCAGCTCCTAACCTGTGTGCATTTTCAAACAGCGCAGTTTACCATCTGAAAACCATCACATCACCCCCACTGTTAAAGCAAATTGCTTCATAAATGTTACGTTAAAGGATAATGTTATACTTCCAACCATATTTGGCACACAGGAATCATGCATTTCGTGTATATTTTATCATTGACCCAAGAGGGAAGAGTGGAAACCACTGCTCGCTTTTGTAGACATACAAGAGTGGCTTTTTTTTTGATCCAGAGAGTTTGTACTGCATTATTAGGAGAATCCAATGTCATCCCAAGAGAAACTGGTCAAGGTTTCTATGGTATTTCATATCTGCAAGACACAGAAGTATTTCCATCAGCTATTGATACTACCTCTAAAATTAGGACCAGGAACTCCATAGCTTAAGCAACTTAAGAGGGTTTGGAAATAACATTTGTTCTCGTTCTTTATGTAACATAATAGTTTTGGTAAGTATAATATGTGGAAGGAGCTCATTGTGGGTTATGTTTCTACATAGCAGTAGCCAAGGTCAAGGGTTTGATGCCTGTTTGAGATTTCTCAAATTCCACTTCATTGGGTTGGAGTGCTCTGCCCCAGTTTGGCTCAGAGATGATATTTTATCTGGACTGGAATTATAAAGAAAGCAATTTAAAATGTATAAACAGCGCCTGAGCCATGTCATGGATTTACCATCCAGCAGGGCATTCACACAAGGCACCACCTCACTTCCTAACTGCTTGACCGAAGGCCTCATTCCCTTCCCAGCTATTAATATTCATGGGAATTTGTACCAAAGGGTTCAGGCAGAATGAAAAATAACATACTGGAATATCACAGAATAACTTGAAATTTTTAAGCCCCAACTTTCCCTGGAATGTCCTTTAGAAAATGAAGAATCAGTTGTGTTCAGTTCAGTTCATTCACTCAGTTGTGTCCAACTCTTTGAGACCCCATAAACCGCATCACGCCAGGCTTCCCTGTCCATCACCAACTCCCAGAGTTCACCCAAACCCATGTTCATTGAGTTGGTGATTCCATCCAACCATCTCATCCTCTGTCATCCCCTTCTCCCCCGCCCTCAATCTTTTCCAGCATCAAGGTCTTTTCAAATGAGTCAGCTCTTTGCATCGGGTGGCCAAAGTATTGGAGTTTCAGCTTCAAAATCAGTCCTACCAACGAACACCCAGGACTGATCTCCTTTAGGATGGACTGGTTGGATCTCCTTGCAGTCCAAGGGACTCTCAGGAGTCTTCTCCAACACCACAGTTGGAGTCGATTCTTCTGCGCTCAGCTTTCTTTATAGTCCAACTCTCAAATCCATACATGACCACTGGAAAAACCATTGACTAGACATTTATCAGTTGTGTTAATTTTATCTTAATTTTTGGTACAGTAAAAAATAAATAGAATTGTATGTCAGGAAGTCTGATACCAAAGGGCTTCCCAGGTTGCTCAGTGGTAAAGAATCTGCCTGTCAATGCAGGAGACACGGGTTTGATTCCTGGGTCAGGAAGATCCCTTGGAGAATGGCAACCCACTCTAGAATTCTTGCCTGGGAAATCCCATGGACAGAGGAGCCTAGCAGACTGCATTCCATAGGGTTGCAAAAGAGTCAGACATGACTGAGTGACTACACAACAACAGATACCAGATCATTTGATAATTCAACCAATTTTTATATTTATGAATGTTCACTATATGCTTGTCATAGTGGTAATCACCAGAATATAGAAGAAATTAAGTTTTTGTTCTTACAAAGTCTACAGTCTAGTAGTAGAACTAAATGGATACTTCATTTTGGCAAGTAAGAACTTTCCCAGTCTACAAATGCTATCAGTAAAGTGGAAGGATTAAGGTAACTGATTTTTGTGGCTGTGCATTTATGATTTGGTGTTAAAAATATATCTCACAAGTCAAATATTTTCAAGATATACAATGTACAGAGCACTGTACTTTGCTCTTTGCATGCATGTGGCCCTTTAATTCCCACAAGAACACAGTGAAGGACAGTATTACACGCTACTGCAGAGAGCAGTAGGCACCAGAACAATGTCACACAGCTGGTTAGAGGCAGACCCAGAACTGGGACTCCAGTCTGTCTACAACTGATATACAAACCACCTCAAGTAAGAGTAAACTAAAATGGTCCATCAGAGATGTGATTAAAGTGGAATCATAGCCTACTTTGATAACCTACTTCAACTCTTTGTGACCCTGTAGACTCTGACCTGCTGGGCTCTTCGGTCCATGGCATTCTCCTGGTAGGAATGCTGGAATGGATTGCCATGGCCTCCTCTAGGGGATCTTCCCGACCCAGGGATCAAACCCACATCTCTTACATCTCTTGCATCGGCAGGCGGGTACTTTACCACTTGGAGAAGGAAACGGCAACCCCACTCCAGTATTCTTGTCTGGAGAATTCCATGGATAGAGGAGCCTGGCAAGCTACAGTCCATGGGGTTGCAAAGAGTCAGACATGACTGAGTGACTGTCACTCACATAGCCTACAAGATGAAAAGTCATGACACATTTTCATGGTGAAACTGATGTGCTGAGGGGAAGATCGAGCAGAGTCATTTCTAGATCACATCTGCTTAGAGATTAAGTACAGATATGCACTATCATATTTCATAATTTATATTTTTCTTATTAAATAGTAATCAAGAGAAGAACGTGAGCTGGAATGTGGTGGCTGGAATGGGACTCGTAAAACATGCTATTTGTCTGTATGCACTTGCTGTTGGCTGGCTGGAGTAGAAACCATTTAACAATCCACAGAGATCACAGCATGGTGTCCTGGAAAGAGCTTGGCCCTGGGAACCCGACTCTTGCCAATGACTCTGCATGGCACTGGGAACTCATTTCCTTTAACTAGGATTCAGTGCTTCTATCTGTAAGATGAGTCCAATGGATCTGGTTCAGTTTTTAGCTTTTGTGACAGTTTCCAAAGAAATTAAGCTCCATGATGTTGATAGCCTGACTTTAGCAGTAGAAAGCCCAATGTCTGCTAAATACATATACTGACTGATCTTTGGCCTTTGTTGGAAACTCTTCTTTCTCTAGCCCTCACCTAAACACACGCATATATACACCTTCTCCTTCTTCTCATCTTACTTCTCCTCCTTCTTCCTCTTCTTTATCTCCATCCTTCCACCCCTTTCTCTGACTGTCATCTACCTGACTAATCCCTAGCCATTTTTTTCAGATCTTAACTTGGAAATTACTGTTTGGGGAAGCTTTTACTGTCTCTCGGAGAAGGCAATGGCACCCCACTCCAGTACTCTTGCCTAGAAAATCCATAAATGGAGGAGCCTGGTAGGCAGCCGTCCATGGGGTCGCTAAGAGTTGGACACGACTGAGCGACTTCACTTTCACTTTTCTCTTTTATGCATTGGAGAAGGAAATGGCAACCCACTCCAGTATTCTTGCCTGGAGAATCCCAGGGATGGCAGAGCCTGGTGGGCTGCGGTCTATGGGGTTGCACAGAGTTGGACATGACTGAAGCGACTTAGCTTAGCTTACTGTCTCTCAAAGTCTTAGTTATGTGTCCACCTTTTGTTGCTGTTCAGTCGCTAAGTTGTATCCTACTTTTTGTGACCCCATGGACTGCAGCATGCCAGGCTTCCCTGTTCTTCACCATCTCCTGGAGTTTGCTCAAACTCATGTCCATTGAGTCAGTGAAACCAGCCAACCATCTCATCCTCTGTCACCCACTTCCCCTCCTTCCTTCAATCTATCCCAGCATCAGGGTCTTTTCCAATGAACTGGCTCTTTTCATCAGTTAGCCAAAGTATTGGAGCTTCATCTTCAACATCTGTCTTTCCAATGAATATCACGGTTGATTTCCTTTAGGATGGACTGGTTTGATCTCCTTGCTGTCCAAGGGACTCTCAAGAGTCTTCTCTAGCACCATAGTTCAAAAGCATCAATTCTTGGCACTTAACCTTCTTTATGGTCCAACTCTCACATCTGTACATAACTACTGGAAAAAAACAGCTTTGACTATACAGACCTTTGTCAGCAAAGTGATGTGTCCGACTACCAATATCTATAAAATTACTGTGTACTTCCTTTGTCACTGAGTTGTTTTCAGGGTTAGAGTATATAATATGTACAGTGCTTGGATCTATGCTTAGCATATTAAACTACTCAATAGCTAACATCATCATCACCACCATCATAATCCTTACTGAACTTATGGCATTCTTTTTTATTAGTCTCTTTGATCCTCTGTGTCATCTACTAAGTGTTAGCTTTGACAGGGCTGGGACCATAAAGTTTGGCTTACTGTATCACCAGCAGCTTAGCACTGTGAGTGACAAGAGTAGGTAAATGTATCATAATTACTTGATGTTAAATAACACATAGCAATTTACATAAGGATCATTCATGCAACAAAGCAAGTTGAGCCTTTAAGCATATTCTAGTAGAACAGACAATGCTATTTAAAATAACGTGATCTTACGAGGGCAGTAAAAAAGCTTTGAATTAAATTTTATGGAGGCCATAGAAAAAGAAGTAACTGATCTTGCCTGGGGGATGAAGTACACTTGAGCTGAGCTTTGAAGAACCAGCGTGATCTAATACAGTAGAGATGCGAGGGAGGAATTATGCCATATATGAAAAAAAATGGTATAAATAAAAAGATAGGGTGAGAAACTGCATAGTGGATTTGTACCATTGACTTATTAGATCCTCGGGACAGTGCAACTCGGGTAGGGAAGAGGTTTATTAGAGAGTAAAGAGAGATGAGAATGGGAAGAAGGTTAAGACTTTAAATGTCTTAAATTTTATGCTGTTATATGGTGATATGATGCTTTCAAAAAGCTTTTCCTTAACTCTTAGTCACTGCTGAACCCCCTGCAATTTGTAATCTTGCATCTTATTGAAAATCTAGGTACACATTCACCTAAATATTAAATTGGATCCTGTTTTGACTTTCCCTCTAACATTTCCTCTTTTCCATCTTCCACCCTTGTCCAGTCGATGACAGATCCTGTTAATTTTACTTCCAGAATTGCTTTCAAATTCAAAGCATCATATCCATTCTTTCTGCCACTAACTAAATTCAGAGTATTAAAATATTTTCTACCTGATTTCCTCCTCACATTGTGGCCAGTCACTTCTGAAACACTGAACATTGATCTGCTCCATTAAGCTTCTATTTTAAACTTATTTAATCTGCCAGAACCACTATTAATTCTAACTTTAATATTTTGCATGTTCATTTTGGCAGCACGTATACTAAAGTTGGAATGATACATAGGAGATTATCATGGCCCCTGTGCAAGGATGATGCAAACTTGTGAAGCACTAAAAGAATAATAGTAACATTCTGTGAGAAGAAACGACTTTAACAATGTTCTACATGTTAAAAGACTCTGTATTTTCCTTTTATATGACTCTAATTATTAAGAGGTTAATTAGTGAGGTCATAGATCAGATCATATCAGTCGCTAGCAGTGGCTAAATTATCTTAGATCTGGTGAATAAAATTAACCTTCTATGAAAAACATTTTAAAGGTTTGCATGAACAATGTAGAACAAATATCCTCACAAATATAGTTTTCTATAAAAAAGTTACAAGTCTCCAGGGTACAAACCAGTATTCCTTTAATCTATTTATACAATCTATTTATTATTACAGAAAGCTCTTTTCTTAAGAGACACAACTTGGAAA
This sequence comes from Bubalus bubalis, assembly GCF_019923935.1. NCBI lineage: Eukaryota > Metazoa > Chordata > Mammalia > Artiodactyla > Bovidae > Bubalus > Bubalus bubalis. Next base: position 23,151,001 of record NC_059163.1, read on the forward strand.
TTCAATTTCTGATAAGATCCAAAATAAATATCAATTATTTTATTAGAGGTTGCGAAGTCATGCTTTTCTCATTTATCATTTCATTAACATCTTTCAGTGAGAATTCTTCATAGAGAACTTTTCTTCATTAGCTAAGACTATTTGGTCATCTTCAATTTAGCTCATAAAGGGCAAGCAAGACAAGTTTTTTATTCTTAGCCTTTTGCTTTTAAATAAAATGATTAATGAATTAAATTTTGTTTTGTTGGTTTCTCATACATTATGAACTTTTGGATTTTTACATAATGAAAGTTTCAGTAGCATTCATTATTCTTATTGATGCTCCAATGTCACTGTCTTTAGCTATTCATATCTTCTTCATTTTAGTGTCTATTTATGGCCTTTCAACATAACTCACATTCTTTGATGGCCTGTATTTTGGCTACTTGCGCAGACACAGAACAACAAATAACAGATTCTGGACCCAGACTGACCGAGTTCAGTATACCTGATCTCCACCTATCAAACTGTGTGAGTATCAGTTTACCTTTCTGTGCCTTGGTTACCTTATAATTCAATGGCATTATTAATAATATAATATGAATAACATAACAATATAATATAAAATACCACATTACTATAATTATATAGCTACAATTATAACAACCCTAATCTTATGCATTAGGACTTAAAAGAATATGAATATATATAAATAATATATACATATATATTATATACATTTATACATATATAAAACAGTGTCTGGCTTATGAATTGGAAATTCTGGTTAAATGTTTTCATTATATTGTTTTTATAATATTAATAACATTCCATGGTAGCAAGAAAACAGGTAGTACTACTTCAGATATATGATTGAAATATTTTTAAAAGATATGTGTATAGACATATATATATGCTAATGTGAATATTTGCTAATAATAATGTAATATAATAATGGGGCTTTGAGCAAAATCAAACAATCAAAAATACTTTGTAAATAAAGAGAGACAATGAAATGCAAAATTAAAGAGATATTCTTTGATCTGTGATAGTTTAAATGCAGATGTATTTAAAAGTAGGAAGTTAAGCTCTAGAGGGCCTTTGCAAGGCTATAATTCCATAATACAAAAAAAAAGTTTTCTCAGGTTTGAGATCTACGCATGCACATTTTCTATTAAGATATATATAGAAAAAGAAAGTTAGGTAGACATATACTGCAATTCAGATTTGCCTACTTACAGATGGTAACATTCTGTGCAATAATAATGCTCTGAAAACCATTTGCAAATTTGTCCAGCAACAACTCTGCCTTTAATGATGAAGTTTCCACAGTGGCAGATGGCAGAGTGAGCAGTGAAGGATGCTGCCGACCCACCAGGGTTATGTCTGTCACTAAAGCGATCTGGCTCCAAAAGCCAAAGTCTGTTAAGGTCACACTGGTTATTGCTCCATTGGAATGACTTGATTGATCACATTTGTGGTTATTCCATAAATGTTGACCTTTTTGAGGGGGTCCTGGCAGTCTCATCCTGCCTTTGAAAAGTGATATAGAGAAACACAGTGTCTGTAGTCTATCGACATATTAGAGAAGCAAAGGGGCAATCTATGAGACTTAAAAAAAAAAGATACATTCACTAACATTGCTGTTCCCTCTTTGTGTCTGAATGGTTAGATAGTCCACAGAAACAGCATAATACTATTTTTAATATCCATATCACATTTAGGAAGATAAGAGTAAAATGGAACAAGACAAGAAAATACATTATTTAATGAATTTTAAAAGCCCAGCAAGGATTACTGTTATAGTAGAAGCTTATAAACATAAATTGAGATCCAGTTATTCTTTAAACACCTAAAGTTGGCAGGTAGTACAGATAAAAGAAAACACGTAAACAAACTTCGGTATCCATGTGCACCCTTAGAACATGTTGAAGAAAATTATATACTATTCTATGGAAAATTTATCATAGTATGATAAATACTGCTTTTGAAGTATAATGTATTGAAATTGCCAAGTTCCATTTATACTGACATATTGCTGGATTAACTTATCAGTAGTGAGTGTACCTTTCAAAATTGAATTTACTATCTGACTATGCCTTAGGCACTGGAAGGAACAAAGTGCATCCCTCCTCCCTTATTTATTGAACAGTAACAGAAAAATTACATAAAAATATTAATTATCTTAGGACACTGATGAAAATGAGAAGCATAAAATTGCTCATTAAATTAATAAAAATAATCATGTATAATTACTTGTTCTATTCCAAGCCTTCTTAGTACTTTACATGTATCACCACTTTTTTTTTTTTTTTGACAACCGTGAGACTTATTTAGAGATTCCATGAGGCAAGCTACTGACATGCTGAACCAGTGAGAGCTGTTTGCTAAATTTTCAGGGAATTTCACAGAACTAGATAAAATACTCCTGAAGTTTATACAGAATCACAAAAGAGCCAGAATTTCCAAAGTTGTACTAATGAAAAAAGAACAAAGCTGGCAGCATAGCACTCCTAGGCTTCAGACAATACCACAAAGCTACCATGATCAAAACAGCAATGTATTAGCACAACAGACATATGGGTCAATGCAACAGAATAGGGAGCTCAGAAATAAACACACACCTACACTCAGTTAATCTTTGACAAAGGAAGCAAGAATAGAAAATGGAGAAAAAGTCTCTTCAGCAAGTGGTGTTGGAAAGCTGGACAGCTACACGTAAATCAAAGTGAGAACACTCTTTCACACCATGCACAAAAATAAACTCAAAAACGCTTAAAGACAGGACACCTATCTTATAAAAACTAGAAGAGAATATATGCAAAACATTCTCTGACATAAATTATAGAAATGTTTTCTTAAGTAAGTTTCCCAAGGCAATAGAAATAAAAGCAAAAACAAACAAATGGAACTTAATCCAATTTACAAGCTTTTGCACAACAAAAGAGATCATAAACAAAACAAAAAGACAACCTATGGACTGGGAGAAAATATTTGTAAATGATGTGACTGACAGGGTTTAATTTCCAAAATATGCAAGCAGCTCATACAACTCAATAACAAAATTAAAAAAGAAAAACAGCTCAATCATAAACTGGGAAGAAAACAGACATACAATAGGCACGTGAAAGGATGCTCAACATTGCTAATGATTAGAGAAATACAAACCAAATCTACAATGAGGTATTACCCGACATCAGTCAGAATGGCCATCATTAAAGAGTCCATAAACAATAAATGCTGGTGAGGGTGTGGAGAGAAAGGAAGCCTCCTACACTGTTGGTAGAATGTAAATTAATACAGCCACTATGAAGAACAGTATGGAAGTTCCTTTAAAAAAATTTTAAAAGTTGTCATATGATCCAGCAATTCTGCTGCTAAGTCGCTTCAGTCGTGTCCAACTCTGAGTGACCCCATAGACGGCAGCCCACCAGGCTCCCCCGTCCCTGGGATTCTCCAGGCAAGAATACTGGAGTGGGTTGCCATTTCCTCCCCCAACGCATGAAAGTGAAAATCAAAGTGAAGTCGCTCAGTTGTGTCCGAATTTAGTGACCTCGTGGACTGCAGCCTACTGGGCTCCTCTGTCCATGGGATTTTCCAGGCAAGAGTACTGGAGTGGGATGCCATTGCCTTCTACTCTTGGGCATATAGCCAGAGAAAACTCTAATTAGAAAAGCTACATGTACCTCTATTCTGACTATTTACAATTGTCAAGACATGGACAAATTTCCATGGACAGATAAATGGATAAAGAAAATGGAATATATACATATTACATATAGAATATTGCTCAGCCATAAAAAGATGAAATAATGCCAATTGCAGCAACATGGATGGACCTACAGATTATCACACCAAGTGAAGTAAGTCAGAAAGAGGAAAACAAATATCACATGATATCACTTATACGTCAAATCTAAAATATGATACAAATGAACTTATTTATGGAACAGAAACAGACTCATACACATTAGAAAACAAACTTATGATACCAAAGGAGAAAGAGGAGGAGGCATAAAATAGGAGTTTGGGATTAGCAGATACAAACTACTCTATACAAAACAGAAAAACAACAAAGTCCTAATGTAAATAGCCCAGAGAACAACAACAAAAAAATGTAGTAAAATTAATTTTCAGGAAATTTGCAAGCTACTTTTAAACATGGCCATTATTAAAAATTAAACTTTATAAACTTACAAAGACACAAATCACATTAAATACAAAGGTAATAAGTCCTCAAAACTCATCCTATTTTAATTATTTTGTTAATTTCGTTATTATCTTGGTTCTTGAGGTTTTTTTGCATGTGTTGTTCGTGCATGCATATGTATGGAATACTATACAATGGTGTGCTAGCGTGCAATTTTTTCCTCACTCTGTGTTCAGCGATGCTATGCTGTACAAGTAAGCTTGAAATCAGCCACAGTAGGAGTAATCATACCATGGAAATTGCAAATGCTATAAATCATGGCTCTCCCACTCCAAGAGCCTACTCTTAAACAATTACTAGCCCACTACTATGTGTGCATACGTGCAAAGTCACTTCAGTCATGTCTGACTCTTTGTGAACCACTGGACTACAGCCCATCAGGCTCATCTGTCCATGGGATTCTCCAGGCAAGAATACTGGAGTGGGTTGCCATTTACTCTTCCAGGGGATCTTCCCGACCCAGGGATTGAGCCCATGTCTCTTACATCTCCTGCATTGGCAGGCAGGTTCTTTACCACTAGTGCCACCTGGGAAGCCCACTACTACGTGAGATGTGTCTTTCTGACTTCAAGATACATGGTTCAGTAAGCCATGCTACCTAGTTTTGAATGGTTGGAAGTATTATAGCACTATATTTTAACATATGTATATATCACTAAATGATCACCATCCTACACCATACAGTTGACTCCCTTTACCACTTCCGCTCATTCCCCTAGTTCCCCTCCTCTTTGGTAACCACTAATCTGTTCTCTGTATCTATGAGTTTGTTTTTGTTTCTTTTACTGTTCACTTAAAATAAATAGATTTCACATATGAGTGAAATGATACAGCATTTGTCTCTCTGTTTGCTTATTTCACTTAGCATAATGCCCTCAAGTTTCATCCACATTGTTGCTTCCACATCTTGGCCATTGTAACAGTGCTACAATGAACATAGTGGTCATATATTTTTTCAAATAGCATTGTTGTTTTTGTCAGATAAATTCCCGGAAGAAAAATCGTTGGGTCATGTCATAGTTTCATTTTTAATTTTTGAGGAATCTCTATACTATTGACTGCACCAATTTCAGTTCAGTCGCTCAGTCATGTCCAACTCTTTGTGACCCCATGCCAGGCCTCCCTGTCCATCACCAACTCCTGGAGTTCACTGAGACTCACGTCCATCGAGTCAGCGATGCCATCCAGCCATCTCATCCTCTGTCGTCCCCTTCTCCTCCTGCCCCCAATCCCTCCCAGCATCAGAGTCTTTTCCAATGAGCCAACTCTTTGCATGAGGTGGCCAAAGTACTGGAGTTTCAGCTTTAGCATCATTCCTTCCAAAGAAATCCCAGGGCTGATCTCCTTCAGAATGGACTGGTTGGATGTCCTTGCAGTCCAAGGGACTCTCAAGAGTCTTCTCCAACACCACAGTTCAAAAGCATCAATTCTTCGGTGTTCAGCCTTCTTCACAGTGCAACTCTCACATCCATACATGACCACTGGAAAAAACATAGCCTTGACTAGACGGACCTTTGTTGGCACAGTAATGTCTCTGCTTTGGAATATGCTATCTAGGTTGGTCATAACTTCTTTTCCGAGGAGTAAGCGTCTTTTAATTTCATGGCTGCAGTCACCTTCTGCAGTGATTTTGGAGCCCCAAAAATAAAGTCTGACACTGTTTCCCCATCTATTTCCCATGAAGTGATGGGACCAGATGCAATTTAGAGTCCCTCTAACAATGTAAGAGGGTTCCTTTTTTTCACATCCTCTCCAACATTTGTTATTCCTTGTCTTTTGATAGTAACCATTCTAACAGCTGTGAAGTCATAATTCGTGAGTTTGATTTGCATTTCTCTGATAATTAGTAATGTCAAACATCTTTTCATGTGGATGTTAGCATCTACATGTCTTCTTTGGAAAATGTCTATGCAGATCCTCTGTCCATTTTAAAATCAGATTGTTTGTTATTTTGTTTTTGAGTCATATGGGTTCTTTATATACTTTAAATACCAACTGCTTGTTTGATATATGATTTGCAAATATCATCACCCATTCAGTAGGTTGCCTTATCGTTTTGCTGATGGTTTCTTTTGATATGCAGAACTATTTTGTTTGAAGTCATCCCATTTATTTTTGCTTTTGTTTCCCTTGTGTTTGGAGTCAGAACCACAAAAACATTGCTAATATCTGTGTCAGTGAGATTATTGACTATGTTTTCTCTAGGAATTTTATTGCTTCAGGTCTTACATTCAAGTCTTTAATCCATTTTGAGTTAATGTTTGTGTATGGTGTAAGATAGTGGTCTAGTTTCATTCTTTTTCATGTGACTGTCCAGTTTTCCCAATACTATTTGTTGAAGAGACTATACTTTCTCCATTGTAACTTCTTTGTTTCTATGCTGTAGATTGATTGCCTCATATGTGTGGGTTTATTTCTGAGCTCTCAATTCTAATTCATTGATTTATGTGTATATTATGCCAGCACAGGCTGTTTAGATTAGAATTACTCCATACGTAATAACAGAAGAAGAAGATATTAAGAAGAGGTGGCAAGAATACACAGAAGAACTGTACAAAAAAGATCTTCACAACATAGATAATCACAATGGTGTGATCACTCACCTAGAGCCAGACATCCTGGAATGTGAAGTCAAGTGGACCTTAGAAAGCATCACTACAAACAAAGCTAGTGGAGGTGATGGAATTCCAGTTGAGATATTTCAAATCCTGAAAGATGATGCTGTGAAAGTGCTGCACTCAATATGCCAGCAAATTTGGAAAACTCAGCAGTGGCCACAGGACTGGAAAAGGTTAGTTTTCATTCCAATCCCAAAGAAAGGCAATGCCAAAGAATGCTCAAACTACTGCACAATTGCACTCTTCTCACACGCTAGTAAAGTGATGCTCAAAATTCTCCAAGCCAGGCTTCAGCAATATGTGAACCGTGAACTTCCTGATGTTCAAGCTGGTTTTAGAAAAGGCAGAGGAACAAGAGATCAAATTGCCAAAATCTGCTGGATCATGGAAAAAGAAAGAGAGTTCCAGAAAAACTTCTATTTCTGCTTTATTGACTATGCCAAAGCCTTTGACTATGTGGATCACAATAAACTGTGGAAAATTCTGAAAGAGATGGGAATACTAGACCACCTGACCTGCCTCTTGAGAAACCTGTATGCAGGTCAGGAAGCAACAGTTAGAACTGGACATGGAACAACAGACTGGTTCAAAATGGGAAAAGGAGTATGTCAAGGCTGTATATTGTCACCCTGCTTATTTAACTTCTATGCAGAGTACATCATGAGAAACTCTGGGCTGGAGGAAGCACAAGCTGGAATCAAGATTGCCAGGAGAAATATCAATAACCTCAGATATGCAGATGACACCACCCTTATGGCAGAAAGTGAACAGGAACTCAAAAGCCTCTTGATGAAAGTGAAAGAGGAGAGTGAAAAAGTTGGCTTAAAGCTTAACATTTAGAAAACTAAGATCATGGCATCCGGTCCCATCACTTCATGGGAAATAGATGGGGAAACAGTGGGAACAGTGTCAGACTTTATTTCTGGGAGCTCCAAAATCACTGCAGATGGTGACTGCAGCCATGAAATTAAAAGACGCTTACTCCTCGGAAGAGAAGTTATGACCAACCTAGATGAGATATTCAAAAGCAAAGACATTACTGTGCCAACAAAGGTCCGTCTAGTCAAGGCTATGGTTTTTCCTGTGGTCATGTATGGATGTGAGAGTTGGACTGTGAAGAAAGCTGAGTGCTGAAGAATTGATGCTTTTGAACTGTGGTGTTGGAGAAGACTCTTGAGAGTCCCTTGGACTGCAAGGAGATCCAACCAGTCCATTATAAGGAGATCAGTCCTCGGTGTTCATTGGAAAGACTGATGCTGAAGCTGAAACTCCTATACTTTGGCCACCTCATGTGAAGATTTGACTCACTGGAAAAGACCCTGCTGCTGGGTAGGATTGGAGGCAGGAGGAGAAGGGGACGACAGAGGATGAGATGGCTGGATGGCATCACCGACTCAATGGACATGAGTTTGAGTGAACTCTGGGAGTTGGTGATGGACAGGGAGGCCTGGCGTGCTGCAATTCATGGGGTCGCAAAGAGTCGGACGTGACTGAGCGACTGAACTGAACTGAACTGATGGAATCAAAAAAGGTTCCAAGCACCCGGAGAAATCTTGAGAAAGAACCAAGTTGGAAGCATCACACTTCCTGACTTCAAACTATGTAACAAAGCTACAGTAATCTAAACAGTATGATATTGGTATAAAATGACTATATAGAGCAATGGAACAGATTCAACAGCTCAGAAATAAACTCATGTAAGTAGAGTCAACTAATATTGAAAAAGGAACCAAAAATATAAAATGTGATGGGGAAACTGAATATCCACTAATGATTGAAATTGAACCCCTATCTTACACCACTCATGAAAAAATAATTCAATTGGATTAAGGACTTAAACATAAGATATGCAACCATAAAACTTGTAGGAGAAATCATAGGGGCAAAACACCTTAACATTAGTCTTAGCAATGATTTTTTGTACATGATGCTAAAAGGATAGGCACAATAAGCAAAAATCAACAATTGGGACTATATCAAACAAAAACCTTCTGCACAGCAAGGAAAACAATCAACAAAATGAAAAGATAACCTTTGGAGTGGGAGGAAATATTCACAAATCAGATATCTGAAAAAGAGTTGATATCCACAATATATAAGGAACTCACACAAGTCAATAAGAACAAAAACAAAAATCTGATTAAAAAATGGGCAGGGGACTTAGACACTTTTCTAAAGAAGACTTCCACATGATCAACAAGTATGTTAAAAGATGCTAATCAACATCACTAATTATCAGGGAAATGCAAATCAAAACTACAATGAGATATGACCTCACGCCTGTTAGAATGGTGTTATCCAAAAGACAAGAAATAACAAATACTGGTGAGGATGTGCGAGAAGGCAATGGCACCCCACTCCAGTACTATTGCCTGGAAAATCCCATGGATGGAGGAGCCTGGTAGGCTGCAGTCCATGGGGTCTCTAAGAGTCGGACACGACTGAATGACTTCACTTTCACTTTCCACTTTCATGCTTTGGAGAAGAAAATGGCAACCTACACCAGTGTTCTTGCCTGGAGAATCCCATGGATGGAGAAGCCTGGTAGGCTGCAGTCCATGGGGTCGCAGAGTCGGATACGACTGAGGCAATGCAGCGGCAGCAGCAGCAGGTGAGGATGTGGAGAAAAGAGATTCTGGTGCACTGCTGATAGAAATATAAGTTGGTGCAACAACTATTGAAAACAGTATAGAGGTTTCTCAACAAATTAAAAACAGTATTATCATATAATCCAGCAACCCCACTTCTGGGTATATATCTGAATGAGATAAAATCACTGTCTCAGAGGGATAGCTTCAACTCCTATATTTGCTGTTGCATTATTTACAGTAGTCAACACATAGAAACAACCTAAGTGTCTGGGGATAGATGAATGGATAATGAAAATGTGATGATACACACACACACACACACACACACACACACAATGAACTATTTTTCAGTCACAAAGAAGAAAATCCTATCTTTTGCAACAGTATGGATGGATCTCCTTGGGGTCCATTATGGTACAGGTAATAAGTCAGATAGGGAAAGACAAATACTGCATGATCTTAACTGTCATTGTTGTTCAGTCACTCAGTCATGTCTGAATCTTTGCGACCCCATGGACTACAGCATGCCAGGCTTCCCTGTCCTTCACAATCTCCCAGAGTTTGTGTGCTTAGTCACTCAGTCATATCCGACTCTGAGACCCCATGGACTGTAGCCCACCAGGCTCCTCTGTCCCTGCGGAATTCTCCAGGCAAGAATACTGGAGTGGGTTGCCGTGCCCTGCTCCGAGGGGTCTTCCCAACCCACGACCTGAACCGGGGTGTCCTGCATTGCAGGCAGATTCTTCACCAGCTGAGCTACCAGGGAAGCCCAAATTTGCTCAGTCTCAGTTAAAATACAGAATATAAAAGCATCAAACCCATAGAAACAGAAGGTAGTTTTCAGAGGGTCAGGAGTGGAGGAAATGGGAAGATATTGGTCAGAGGATATAAATGTTCAGGTATAAGATGAATAAGTTCCAAGGATCTAATATACAGATGGTGATTACAGCTAACAATAATGCAACATATTCCTGAAAGTTGCTGTGAGAGAGCTTTACTGTTGTCACCTCACCGCCAACAACAAAATGACAATTATGTGAAGTAAAGGATATGTTAACTAACACGATTATTTCAAGCATTTCACCATATATACATGTGTCAAAGTTACAAAGATGATATTTGGCACACATTTATACTATAATATTATCTATTTTAGCTGAATTTCAAACCTAAATGAGCATTCTATATTTTATGTTGTAACTCTACTCCAAAAGGTCTTCTGGCCTCATTCTTCCACTTTGTTTTACTCTCGCTAAGAAATGTACTGGATTATTGAACCTCAGCTTGGTTTTTATATTAATTATGTGACTAAGAATTAGTTATGTCTGATTTCAATTTCAGTTCTCTCCTTTCCAAGTTTTGGCTTTGGGAAAACTATTTAACTTTCCCAAGTCTCAATTTTCTTGTCTGTAATTGATTGCTAACAGGCTAAGTAAGATAATTTATGTAACAATTGCATGAATTTTATATTATATATTACATACGTAGTGTCTGCCTGTTAGTAAGCCTACAGTACATACTAGCTCTGGTGATGATGATGTCATCAACATGGAACTGGAGCCCTTTGGATTACCCCTGACCTCATCTCACCAACATTTCTCAGCACACACACATCCCATTTCTCATCTCATTTGCTTTTTCTGGAGTGAATCATCAAACTAATAAACAAGTCCCATCCATCACCATCAGAACATCACCAGATTTTATTTTCTGGTTTGTTACTCCCCCCCCCCAGCTTTATTAGTATACATTGACATAAAACATTGCATAATTTTAAGGTATAGAGTATGATAATTTGATAAACCTATATAGCATGAAACGACTACCACAGAAGGGTTAGTCAACACCTCCATCACTTCACATATTTACCATTTCTTTTTTGTGGTAAGAACATTTAAGATCTACTCTCTTAGCAACTGTATATATAATAATATATTATATAATACAGTATTGTACTAAAAGGGCTTCCCTGGTGGCTCAGTGGTAAAGAATCCACCTGCCAAAGCAAGAGACATAGATTTGATCCCTGGGTCAGGTGGAACCCCTGGAGAAAGAAATGGCAACCCACTCCAGTATTCTTGCCTGAGAAATCCATGGGCAGAGAAGCCTGGCAGGCTACAGCCCACGGGGTTGCAAAAGAGTCAGACACGACTTAGTAACTAAACAAAAACAGTGTATTAATACAGTATTGTTAACAAGTGTATAATACAGTAAGTATATAAGACAGTATATACAATTGTATAGTACAGTACAAATATATAATACAGGATATACAAGTATATTATACAGTATTGTTAACTATAGTCAGGGGCTTCCCTGGTGGCTCAGTGGTAAAGAATCCGCCTGCAGTTCAGGAGATATGGGTTTGATCCCAGATCAGAAAGATTCCCTGGAGAAGGGCATGGCAATTCACTCTAGTATTCTTGCCTGGAGAATCCCATGGAAAGAGGAGCCTTGTGGGCTACAGTCCATGGGGTCTCAAAGAGTCATACAAGACTGAAGGGACTGAGCAACCATAGTTATAATGCATTAGATACTTCTGGTTTCTCTATTGATATGGCCTAAACAGGCTCATTTATGCTAAGGGCTCAGGGCCAACTCAGCTATAACTTTGCTAGCACTGGCCAGAGAGCTAGTGAGTGAGGAGGATAATAATGACATTAGTGAGTTTGAATTCTGCCAAAAGCTATACTAAGGCTTTTTGCATACATTTATGTTTAATCCTCATAATCAGTTCAGTTCAGTTCAGTTCAGTTGCTCAGTCGTGTCCAACTCTTTGCGACCCCATGAATTGCAGCACACCAGGCCTCCCTGTCCATCACCAACTCCCGGAGTTCACTCAGACCCATGGCCATCAAGTCAGTGATGCCATCCAGCCATCTCATCCTCTGTCGTCCCCTTCTCCTCCTGCCCCCAATCCTACCCAGCAGCAGGGTCTTTTCCAATGAGTCAACTCTTCACATGAGGTGGCCAAAGTACTGGAGTTTCAGCTTTAGCATCATTCCTTCCAAAGAAATCCCACGGCTGATCTCCTTCAGAATGGACTGGTTGGATCTCCTTGCAGTCCAAGGGACTCTCAAGAGTCTTCTCCAACACCACAGTTCAAAAGCATTATTCTTCAGCACTCAGCTTTCTTCACAGTCCAACTCTCATATCCATACATGACCACTGAAAACCATAGCCTTGACTAGATGGACCTTTGTTGGCAAAGTAATGTCTCTGCTTTTCAATATGCTCTCTAGGTTGGTCATAACTTTTCTTCCAAGGAGTAAGTGTCTTTTAATTTCATGGCTGCAGTCAGCATCTGCAGTGATTTTGGAGCCCCCAAAAATAAAGTCTGACACTGTTTCCACTGTTTGCCCATCTATTTCCCATGAAGTGATGGGACCGGATGCCATGATCTTCGTTTTCTGAATGTTGAGTTTTAAGCCAACTTTTTCACTCTCCTCTTTCACTTTCATCAAGAGGCTTTTTAGTTCCTCTTCACTTTCTGCCATAAGGGTGGTGTCATCTGCATATCTGAGGTGATTGATATTTCTCCCGGCAATCTTGATTCCAGCTTGTGCTTCTTCCAGCCCAGCGTATCTCATGATGTACTCTGCATAGAAGTTAAATAATCAGGGTGACAATATACAGCCTTGATGTATTCCTTTTCCTATTTGGAACCAGTCTGTTGTTCCATGTCCAGTTCGAACTATTGCTTCCTGAACTGCATACAAATTTCTCAAGAGGCAGGTCAGGTGGTCTGGTATTCCTATCTCTTTCAGAATTTTCCACAGTTTATTGTGATCCACACAGTCAAAGGCCTTGGCATAGTCAATAAAGCAGAAATAGATGTTTTTCTGGAACTCTCTTGCTTTTTCAGAGATCCAGAGGATGTTGGCAATTTGATCTCTGGTTCCTCTGCCTTTTTAAGATCAGCTTGAACAACTGGAAGTTCACGGTTCACATACTGCTGAAACCTGGCTTGGAGAATTTTGAACATTACTTTACTAGTGTGTGAGATGAGTGCAATTGTGTGGTAGTTTGAGCATTCCTTGGCATTGCCTTTCTTTGGGATTGGAATGAAAACTGACCTTTTCCAGTCCTGTGGCCACTGCTGAGTTTTCCAAATTTGCTGGCATATTGAGTGCAGCACTTTCACAGCATCATCTTTCAGGATTTGGAATAGCTCAACTGGAATTCCATCACCTCCACTAGCTTTGTTTGTAGTGATGCTTTCTAAGGCCCACTTGACTTCACATTCCAGGATGTCTGGCTCTAGGAGAGTGATCACACCATTGTGATTATCTTGGTCATGAAAATCTTTTTTGTACAGTTCTTCTGTGTATTCTTGCCACCTCTTCTTAATATCTTCTGCTTCTGTTAGGTCCATACTATTTCTGTCTTTTATCAAGCCCATCTTTGCATGAAATGTTCCCTTGGTATCTCTAATTTTCTTGAAGAGATCTCTAGTCTTTCCCATTCTGTTGTTTTCCTCTATTTCTTTGCATTGATCACTAAGGAAGGCTTTCTTATCTCTTCTTGCTATTCTTTGGAACTCTGCATTCAGATGCTGATATCTTTCCTTTTCTCCTTTGCTTTTCACCTCTCTTCTTTTCACAGCTATTTGCAAGGCCCCCCCAGACAGCCATTTTGCTTTTTTGCATTTCTTTTCCATGGGGATGGTCTTGATCCCTGTCTCCTGTACAATGTCACAAACCTCATTCCATGGTTCACCAGGCACTCTATCTATCAGTTCTAGTCCCTTAAATCTATTTCTCACTTCCACTGTATAATCATAAGGGATTTGATTTAGGTCATACCTGAATGGTCTAGTGGTTTTCCCTACTTTCTTCAATTTCAGTCTGAATTTGGCAATAAGGAGTTCATGGTCTGAGCCATAGTCAGCTCCCGGTCTTGTTTTTCTTGACTGTATAGAGCTTCTCCATCTTTTGCTGCAAAGAATATAATCAATCTGATTTCGGTTTTGACCATCTGGTGATGTCCATGTATAGAGTCTTCTCGTGTTGTTGGAAGAAGGTGTTTGCTATGACCAGTGCATTTTCTTGGCAAAACTCTATTAGTCTTTGCCCTGCTTCATTCTGTATTCCAAGGCCAAATTTGCCTGTTACTCCAGGTGCTTCTTGACTTCCTACTTTTGCATTCCAGTCCCCTATAATGAAAAGGACATCTTTTTTGGGTGTTAGTTCCAAAAGGTCTTGTAGGTCTTCATAGAACCGTTCAACTTCAGCTTCTTCAGCGTTACTGGTTGGGGCGTAGACTTGGATTACTGTGATATTGAATGGTTTGCCTTGGAAATGAACAGAGATCATTCTGTCATTTTTGAGATTGCATCCAAGTACTGCATTTCAGACTCTTTTGTTGACCATGATGGCTACTCCATTTCTTCTGAGGGATTCCTGCCCGCAGTAGTAGATATAATGGTCATCTGAGTTAAATTCACCCATTCCAGTCCATTTTAGTTCGCTGATTCCTAGAATGTCGACATTCACTCTTGCCATCTCTCGTTTGACCACTTCCAATTCGCCTGGATTCATGGACCTGACATTTCAGGTTCCTATGCAATATTGCTCTTTACTGCATCAGACCTTGCTTCTATCACCAGTCACATCCCCTACTGGGTATTGTTTTTGCTTTGGCTCCATCCCTTCATTCTTTCTGGAGTTATTTCTCCACTGATTTCCAGTAGCATATTGGGCACCTACTGACCTGGTGAGTTCCTCTTTCAGTATCCTATCATTTTACCTTTTCATACTGTTCATGGGTTTCTCAGGGCAAGAATACTGAAATGGTTTGCCATTCCCTTCTCCAGTGGACCACATTCTGTCAGACCTCTCCACAATGACCTGCCTGTCTTGGGTGGCCCCACGGGCGTGGCTTAGTTTCATTGTGTTAGACAAAGCTGTGGTCCTAGTGTGATTAGATTGACTAGTTTTCTGTGAGTATGGTTTCATTGTGTCTGCCCTCTGATGCCCTCTTGCAACACCTACCATCTTACTGTGGGGTATCTCTTCACGGCTGCTCCAGCAAAGTGCAGCCACTGGTCCTTAACTTGGACGAAGGGTATCTTCTCACCGCCGCCCCTTCTGATCTTGAACGTGGAATAGCTCCTCTAGGCCCTCCTGCAGTCCTCATAATAACTCTACATGTAATACTACTGACAGATTATGGGTAAGAAAAAGAAGGCCATAGAAGTAAAAGAAGCAAAAAAGGGGAAAAGTTTGCTTTTGAATATTATTAGGGACTTCTTCATACTTGTTGTTGTGAAGTTGCTAAGTCACTTCAGTCATGTCCGACTCTGTGCAACCCCATAGACGGCAGCCCACCAGGCTCCCCGTCCCTGGGATTCTCCAGGCAAGGACACTGTAGTGGGCTGCCATTTCCTTCTCCAATGCATGAAAAGTGAAAGTGAAGTCACTCAGTTGTGTCCGACTCTTAGCGACCCCATGGATGCAGCCCACCAGGCTCCTCTGTCCGTGAGATTTTCCAGCCAAGAGTACTGGAGTGGGGTGCCATTGCCTTCTCCGATACTTAGGTATCTTCTTCATACTTAGGTAATTACAATAACTTACCTTGTTATAGGTATTCTTGAGGTTTTTATTTCTATCCAAGGATATTCACATATATAATATCCTTATAACCATCCTATAACTTTGAAAAAGTAATTACTATACAAGTAATTATTGTCTCCATATATAAGCAATGAAACAGACATTGGGAGGTTAAATGTCATGTCCATAAATATGCTGTAATTACTGGGATTGTACCCTCTAGTACAATACCCTCAGTTTTTCCCCTTGTACCTGCAAGGGCAAGTAGCTTTCATCACACGTAAAAAGACTAATCAACTGGTATTGGTTACTTAGAATATCGTATTAATAAAAATTCTGAGACCATTTTTAGGTTCAACAGCAAAGAAGGCCATAGTAAATTAGTGTTATCTGTCTGCCATGAACATGAGAAGTGGGGCCACTTCTTGAATAGGCCAGTTGAGGAATGAGTGTGATCTGCAACATAAACAATAAATTACTACCAAAACTCAGAGTGACAAATCCCAGGTAGTCCTAAGTGTTCTTTATTAAAAACCCCAAAGTTATGATTCTGTGTCGTTTAATTGCCCATAGGAACAAAGACTCTGATGCTGGGAAAGATTTGAGGGCAGGAGGAGAAGGGAGTGACAGAGGACGAGATGGTTGGATGGCAACACTGACTCAATGGACATGAATTTGAGCAAACTCTGAGAGATAGTGAAGGACAGGGAGGCCTGGCATGCTGCAGTCCATGGAGTTACAAAGTCGGACAAGACTGAGCAAGTGAACAAAAACAAGAACAAAGAGGTGGGGAGTTTCCTAGTGTCTCATGGTTAGGACTCCGCTTTCACTGCCATGGTGGCCCTAATTCCATCCCTGGTGGGGGAACTGAGATCCCACAAAGCGGCATGGCATAGCCAAAAAAATTAAATAAATAACAAAAGGATGGAGAAATTCATTGCAGGTAACTAATTTCTTTCTCTACTGCAATCTGTTTCTCTTACAAAACAAACTTAAATTGATGAGATTGAATTTAAATGTTCTTTTCCCTCATGGCCTATTCTAGTAAAATGGTGGTTCTGTAAATGGTAATTCTTGCACATGGACTTAGAAGAAACAGGGGCTCAAAAATCCCCCTTTCTCAGGTGAGTCACTTTAAGCTTGTGGAAGGTAGACTGAATTATATACACACATGTTTTAGTGCTTGCCATTTACCAATAAATGTTTATGTATGTCACCATTACAAATACTCGTGGGCTGAGGTTTAACTTAATACGTGAAATGTGCCCTTGTTCCTTCATGACTTTAGTGCTCTTTTTATCTGTTAATTGATTTGTTTATCAAAGACCCACCACATCAAGTACAAGAAACCAGCATAGGTCGTGAACTTCCATTTTAACTCTAACATTCTAGGACTCTGTGCCTATATATGGAGATCATTATCATTAAAAATAGTATTTTGTCCCTAATATTCCTTCAACATTTTTTCCCCAATAGTGTATTTGATGTGCTTATTACATATTGTCTTCTGCTTTATAAAGAATAGCATTTTTGGTGGCATTGCTAGTTTGACTTCTAGGAATAATTTTCCATTAACAAATTTTGCATATTAAAACATTTTTAAACCTCAGTTCAGTGATTCATTCTGACATTTATAGGCGCATAAAGAATATATTCAGGGATTTCCCTGGCAGTCCAGTGGTTAAGAATTTGCCTTCCAGTGCAGGGGTCGTGGGTTCCATGCCTGGTTAGGGAGATAAGATCCCACATACCTGGCAACCAAAAAGTACAAAACATAAAACAGAAGCAATACTGCAACAAATTCAATAAAAACTTCAAAAATGATTCACATTAAAAAAATATCTGAAGAAAAGAGAATATATTCACACACACAGAGCTCCTTGAAGTCAAGGGTTATACTATATTCATAGTAACATATATGACAGACTCTAACAAAGTCACACATTAAGTAACCAATGAATTTTCTTTAAATTGAATGAAATGAAATACATATAGTATACATATAATGCAATATATGTTGTATATCCATATACAATATTTATATATTGGGCTAATCAACAAGTTCAATTGGGTTTTTCCATATGCTGTTATGGAAAAACTGAAACAAGGTTTTTTGCCAATCCAATATCTTTATGCCTTCAAACACTATACTGTCAAAGATAGTAAAATAGGTAGCTTAGCAGCAGTTAAAAGGATGTGATTTAATATCAGATAGAGCTAAACTCAGATCACTACTTTGTCATTTTGGACCTCTGTGACCTTGAGTAAGTTCTTTGACCTTTACAAACTTTAGTGTTCTCAACCTGAAATGAGAAATATAAAATAATACTTATATCATGCTGTAGCTATGAGGTTTAAAGGAGATAAATTATATATTTTACTTAGCATAGCACTTTGCATACAATAAGTAGCCAGTAAATATCTGCCAATAATATAACATAATAAAAATATTAATATTGATATTGGCATTATTATCAAAAAGGAGTGGGTTTTTGAAGGTTCTCCAAATAATTTTCCTTCAAAGGAAAGTAAAACAAACTAAATATGCTCAAAGACTGCTCATGTGAAATTTGCATATCATGATGAATTAAAAAATATTCTTGTTAAATTCTCACAGTAAACTTGTAACTGCTATATCCATTTTACAGAAAAAATAATGGAATTTACTTAAATTCACACAGCTGATAACTGACAATTGCAATATTCAAACACAAATCCATACCGAACTATGATACATCCAGTTCTGTAGTAAATATATAATGTGGTATTTATTACACGACCAAGGAGTCTAGCATTGCTGATGAATGTACTGCTTGAAGTATAAAAAGTACACGCAATGTTCTTAACTATTTTCCCATTAACTTGCGTGAATGTGAAGCAAAAAAGAGGAAGTAAGGGGAAGTCACGCTAAGATATGCCCTGATCACACCATCAGCAGAATACTAATGCAGATTCTTCAAACATTTTAATTATGCAAACAGCCTTCTTCCAAACTCCTACACACTAAAGTCTTTAGAAACTGTCTAATTCCCTCAAATTGAATAGGGACACATCTAATATGTATAAGAGAACTCTGAAAATTTTTACAATCCTCTGTCATGGTTTTTCTTTATAGCTCTTGTAGGTTTAGGACTTGTATCTAGAAAGTAAAAAAAATGAGAAAATATCAAATATTTTGATTTTTTTAAATAATGGGGTTCAATTAACCAAAGATAACAGATGGGGCACTGATAACGGGATTATCATCCCAATCACCCAGGGTCATATGAACAGTCTCACGGGAATTATGAGGTCATAGTTTGAAGAACAAATCTCTCTATTTAGTGCGAAGAGCAGCTCACCTTACAAGTAAAACAGAAGTCCTCAAAGTCAACCACTAGAATTAAAAATTAAAATATTCAAACACATACATCCTTTAAAAATATATCATTGAAAAAAATTTAAAGATATATGCTTCTGTCACGAGATTCATATAGAAGAGTCATAATAGCTTCTCTGAGGTTGATTTTATTCATTCATTAAACAAATGCTTATTGAGCATCAATATATGCCAAGCGTAATAACAGCTGCTGGTTACACTAATGAACAAAATTAAGCCAAGTTCCTGCTCTTGTGGAACTTCAGTTTCAGTGGGAGAAACAGTGAACCAATAAGACAATAAAGGTATAATATACAACATGGTATTAAAGGCCCAGAGGAAAAATTAAGCTGTATAAAGGGTGAGAAAGTGATGAATTTTGGAAGAGGAGTATTTTGTATATTAAAATGTGTGGGCAAGGAAGGCTTCTCTCATGAAGAGACATTTGAATGGGAACACGAAAGAAGTGAGGAAGGTCTGTCCATATCTTTATAAATGACCCAATTTTGTTCCTTTTTATGACTGAGTACTATTCCATTGCATATATGTACCACATATTCTTTATCCATTCATCTGCCACTGGACATTTAGGTGGTTTCTTTTTCCTGGCTATTGTAAATAGTGCTGTAACGAACATTGGGTACATTTGTTCTTTTGAATTATGATTTTCTTAGGGTGTATGCCCAGTAGAGGATTTACAAGGGGGAGGGGAGGGTGGGACAAACCAGGAGATTAGGATTGACATATGTGCACTGCCATGTGTAAAACAGATAGCTAGTGGGAACTTGCTATAAAGCACAGAAAGCTCAGCTCCGTATTACGTGATGACCTAAATGGGTGGGATGTGGATGGGGGTGGAGGTGGGAGGGAGGTCCAAGAAGAAGGGAATATATGTAGATATATATAGTTAATTCACTGCATTGTACAGTAGAAACTAGCACAACATTTTAAAGCGACAATGTTTTAATTAAAAAAAAAAAAAGCATATTATGAGCAAAAAACAAAATAACCCAAAAATGGAATTAAAGAAATAGAAGTGAGGGAGGAAAGGAAGCATCCTGAAAGTGTGGGAAGGGCATGGAAAGTGGAGGGGAAAGCAAGTGCAAAGGCCCTGAGACAGCAGTGTGTTCTGCATTCCAAACCACAGCAAGAAGCCCAGAGTGACCGACAGAGTATGTGTTGAAAGGATTAGAAAACATCCTTCTTCTTCTTTTTTTTTTAAAGAAACCCGGCTTTAAAGTCTGTAAGTATCTACTGGTCTCCTTATGAAATGAAAGAGCAAATCCACAAGGTGAATACTCTTCAGGCAATCTTTGCTCCTAGGAAGGCTAGCCTCCACCACTGCTGTGTCTGTCATGAGGGAGTCTGAGCTAGTGATGAAAGGCTGGCCAGCCCAAGTCGTTATCTGGCACTTAATTGGCAAGCAATTATAGCTGCATTTTAGTTACATGGCTGCAATTTAAATATTTTTACAATTTTAGACAATAATCCTGAATGATTATACATTTTGTGAACGAGACCTTATGCTTCAATTGTATGTGGCAGAAAAATGATGTCATCAGGAAAAAAATGTATCTTGAGAAGCTTTAAAACAGTACACTCAAACTGATCTTTGAGGTGGTTGGTAGTCTGTTCACAGAGTCTTAGATATGTATTCCAACTCTCCACTGATTATTTCAGCCAATGGCCAACTCCTCCTGTGACTTGAAAAATACTGAGTAAAACATTTCAAATGACCCCCATTGCTGATGTATGTTCTACTTAATTCATGGGAGAGGTTTGTGTTTTCATAAATTACAAACTCACTGATGTGATAATGTTTCTGGCTTTCATGGTTTCAAGTCTCAATAATTTAAGTATCAGAGTCCTTTGAAAAACATTAGGTACTGAGCCTTTTCTTACTGAGAAAAAAATGAAGATTCTGGAAAGAATGGAACTTTGCAATATTCTCTGTTGAATGTATATTTTTTAGATGGTTTCTTTATTATCAGAATCAATATGCATACCTTTTATTAATAAATACCTTATTGTTTTAATTGCCAAATTAGTGTGCATGTAAAAAAAAAATGTTCATTGTGCTCCAGAAACAGTGAAAAACATTTGACAGTCATGGGGTCGATTTATCATAATATAAGCGTCTTTTTGACCATGAGGTGACTACTTGTCTGCTCAATTCTGACCACCTGCCTTATGAGAGAATGAAAGGCACCAGCAGAAAACAGATCAGATGGCAGAATTTGGGAAAAAGCCAGTTTTCATGATGTGAGATTCTACTGAATATATTATCAAAAGGTCCCATATTTAACTTTTTTGAGCACATAGAGGAGATGGCTATGGTAATTAACTGCTGCAGTTTGGTTCAGGTTTAACAGTGTCATTATTCCAGTGGGATTGTGTAAACCTCTTTCTTAGTTCAGTGAGATTTTCATTTGAGTTTATTCAGAAATTCCAAAGAAACTCAGACATCAGAAATTCAGTTTGATTAGGAAGCATTTCCCACAGGTGTTAGTTTAATATCACCAAGTACTTTAAATCCACAATGGAAGTCAACCCCAATGCAACCCTTCAGGTTCCCTTGATGCCAATTTTTATATGATCTCATAAAATAAGAACCTTCAGTTCAGTTCAGTCTCTCAGTCATGTCCAACTCTTTGCGACCCCATGAACTGCAGCACGCCAGGCCTCCCTGTCCATCACCAACTCCCGGAGCTCACCCAAACTCACGTCCATCAAGTCAGTGATGCCATCCAGCCATCTCATCCTCTGTCGTCCCCTTCTCCTCCTGCCCCCAATCCCTCCCAACATCAAAGTCTTTTCCAATGAGTCAACTCTTCTCATGAGGTGGCCAAAGTATTGGAGTTTCAGCTTTAGCATCATTCCTTCCAAAGAACACCCAGGACTGATCTCCTTTAGAATGGACTCACTCGATCTCCTTGCAGTCCAAGGGACTCTCAAGAGTCTTCTCCAACACCACAGTTCAAAAGCATCAATTCTTCTGTGCTCAGCTTTCTTCACAGTCCAACTTTCACATCCATACATGACCACTGGAAAAACCATAGCCTTGACTAGATGAACTTTTGTTGGCAAAGTAATTTACAGGGCCAAATTATAAGAGCTATAGGGAACTTGACTGGATATAAGAGTTTTTATTATAAGTTTTTCTTAGACATAACTATTCGATTATTCCTGGAAAAGGTAAAGAACTTAGTTTCTGATTTGTTTAAATGGGGTTGAAAGAAAGGGAAAATTTTTTGACATTCATTAGGAATCTAAATGTACCAAGGAGGGTTGTAAAATATATTTTATTGAAGTTCATTTAGATTGGAAGCAGAGGAACATCTGTAACTACTCTGAAGGGGACTCTGGAAGAACTTTTTACGAGTAAACTGGGATTGTTGCTTTTAATTATTTGAGTGTATAGATTATTCAGTAATGTGTGAAAAGAGCCATTTAGCTACCACCCCCAGGCCACATCACTGAAATACAAGAGGATCTTTTTTCTCAGTTCATTTTGCTTGTGCTCTGTAATTCAAAATATAATCTTGAAAGTAACTGGAGCAGGTGAAAATGTGATTTGTTTGCAGCAATGACTTACTGTGAAATTCCTTTGTGGATTTATTTTTCTGTGTATCATTTCACAAGGTACAGAAATAGCTAAACTGTTTTGTTTTATATTGGATTCCAAAGGCATAGCACTCTTTTTTTTCTTAAGAACTACTTATGTGCAATCTTGTTTGGGAATTCTTTTGCATGGGTTCCCAAAGTTCAAGTTTGGCTTTAATTTTTAAAATATTGAAACTGAAATTCCCATTAGGTATTTTGTTTTTGAAGGAGCCAACATCATATGATTCCAACATTAAAAAATAGTGATGTTTTCAGCCCCTAAGCTGCTATACTGCAGAGGGTGAAGGATCACTGTGTATTTATTAACACAGCCCTCTAGGTTTGGTTAGGAAAGGTAGCCAGACCACAGCTTACTGTTGCATCAGCCATTATTTGATAGAGAAGACATTTGATGAATGAAAGGTCATCATATTTTACCCTTTTTCATAATCAAACATGTAAAGGGAGCGTAGATAATGACACACACAGCTTTTAACTGCTTTTGAAATGCAGTTTACTTTACAGAATACATCTTAATGAGGGAGAATCATTCTAGAATTTCTGATAGACAAGCATCAGCCTTTGCAAAAAGGATTACTAGGATAAAAGTAGTCTCATTTCAAAATATAAGAATTTTTCATAACTTAGATATAAACCATGATCAGGAACTAACCATGTCTCAAGTCACAAAACCACATAAGGCACTGCATTAGATATGAACAATGAACAGGAACTAATAAGCATGTATCAAGTCACAAGACCACATAAGGCTTTGCTAAAATAACACTGATGATTTGTGCAAACAAAGCCAGTATCTCTGGATAGCTTTTTTTAAACCTATTTAACTTGAGGATAGCTTGACTTTTATGGAAATTCACTAAACTGTGTTTTTCTGACCACTCTGGTTAGTGCTACAATTAGAGAAGATGAATTTTCAGAAAAGCAAGTTTTAAATTGGTCACTCTGGCATGGCAGATTTTATGACGGATGCCTACGTGCTCCTCAGAAAGACACTTCTCGACTCCCTGGGAAGAAAGCATATGACTGAATTTCAGTGGTTCGGTTTTTACATTAAAATATGGCCAGTGAGGGGTTCCAATCTGTCAGGGAAACGTGGCCATGCGGCCAGAGTTATCATTTTACTTTGGGGGTCTTGTGTTTGCCAAGTGGTCAGCCAGCTGTCCAGGCTTTTAAAATGAGGAAACTAAAAAAAAAAAAAAAAAACTGAGAGGTAAATTGCACTGAAACATTTAATACTTATTAAACCTGAAGGATTTTTAGTAAAATTAAAAGAGAGAGAATAGCTGTTTTGAAATCTGGAATTTTAATACATATCACCTTATATTGCATGTAAACAGTTAAGTAGGAAATCAAATCCCACACGGTTAGGAGCATTATTTCATGGTGCAAAGAAAGTGGCCATGAAGGTTGAAAGGTCTGATTTCAGTTTGCCGCGGCTATTTAGTAGCTGCATAAACTTCTCTCTAAGCCTCAGTTCTACTGTCTGTAAAATGGGAAGAAAACAATAATACTTAACTGGAAAAAAAAAAACCTTCAACCATCTGTGGTAATGGACACTAATTATATTTATTTTGGTAATCATTTTGCAATATACATATGTATCAAATCATTGTTATAAACCTGAAACTAATACAATATGATGTCAACTATATCTCAATAAAAAGACTATGAAAGAAAACAAAAAATGTTTTGATAAACAGTAATATATTTACAGTACTTGGCAGACATGAGACAATAAATAAAGCTATTTAAATGTACCTTGAAGGAACAGCAGTTAGAGGTTATAATTTGAAAATAGATTGCTAATTACTTATTAGCATATACCAAAAAGGTAATAATTTCTGAATATGTGTAAAGTATCAGTACAGAACACTGATAGGGAAAATGATCAAAAGCACATCTTTTCCTCTGAGTCAGGTTCTAAGTTAAGCTTTAGGAGTAATAGCTGAAAACCAAAGAGATTTTCTTGATAATAAGGTTAGATTTGTCTTGCCTACTTTCTGGTGGGGGCGTGGGGGCGGTGCATGGGCACAGGGAAGGCTTCATCAGCAAGTGCCAGCCAGTCACGTTTGCATGAGATAAATAATCAGTTGTGAGCTCAGTGTGTGATTCTCGTTAAATTCCAGACGCTGGAACAGCTCCCGAAACGCATTGCCACCACCACTACCAATCTCTTTTGCATCTCATTGGCATTTGAGGACGTTAATTGACTCATTATTGCAACTCATATTCAGGAAAGGAAGTTGATTAAGGAAGGCAGATTCAGAATCTCCAGACACATTCCTAGCTGGGTTGTTTGTCCCGGCAGTTTACTTGACTTATTAGAATATTTAGGAAGCTGTAGCCAGAGGGACAAGGAACGTGTGCCCCTCAGTGTCACCCTTACTGAATAGATCTTTACTAAAAACAATATTATTTTGGAATAAACTTATCCTAATCTTCATGTCTAAGTAGCAAAATTATTTTCTTAGCTCTTTTCTGCTAATCACACCACTCCATTTCCTTTTAATTGCTCTTCTGGAAATTTGGTTTCTGATACTTGTGTTGTATCAAGAAATATTTTTTGAAAGTTGATAAAAAGTATCTCTAGACTTTCTTGGGTTAAAGAACACTTAAATATTAAAGTTAGTGAAATTTTATCAACAGTTGCAATTCTCAATTTTGATTAGGATGTGATAAACTTATAAATTGAAGGTATTTCACTATTCAGTAGACTGGCTGTTACCTTTTGTTACTTTGCTGATCTTTAAATAATTTGACTAGTTTCTATATTTATGTCTAATATTGCATTCAGATAATATATATATATACACATACATGCCTGCTGGATGAAAGCTTTCTGTTTTTAGACTTGGAATCACCCATATTTTGAGCTGAGTCTGAGAAGTATTCTCAATCATTGATTCTCAGTTATTTGGCAAATATTTCATATTTGCATAATGTTGCATAATTCTGAGGTCAGTTTAAGACAAATCATACAGTTCACTTGGTGCTCTTTAAGTTGAATTTCCTCAATAATACTTAATTCTGAGAAAGTTATTTTTTCTCTTCTCCTTAAATTTAAAAGTATTGCTCAGACTCTACAATGAATAGTTTTATTACATAATAAAACAGAAATTTATCTGTAAGAAATTTATCCAAAACCACTAATCCTACAAAAATCCTTTTTGGTATTAAACATAGTCATCATTGTCATTTGACAATATCTTTCCTTTCTCAACTATGATAGTTATTGCTCAGAATTAGCTAATTGTATCTTCTTTACTTGACCTGTATCAATTAGACTGAAAGCATAAAGACATGTACTGCTGCACTCAGATGCTCAGTCATGTCGGACTCTCTGCAACCACAGGCTCCTCTGTCCATGGGATACTCCAGCAAGAATTCTGGAGTGGGTTGCCATTTTCTTCCTCCAGGGGATCTTCCTGACTCAGGGATTGAACCTGTGTTTCTTACATCTCCTGCATTGGCAGGCAGATTCTTTACCCCTAGCACTAAATTTTCTTACACATATATAACAGATGTCTATGAAACAGAAATGTAAGGCAAAGTTAAGCAGATCTTTATACATTGCCGCATAATTTTTATCCATGAGTTAATTTATTTTGACTCAATAGCAAATAAATCAAGGCTAATTTTCCTCGTATATTATTAATTTTTAAGTGTTAACATTTCAGAGTATTTTTTTCCACAAAACTTCAATAAAAATTTGGCCTTCCCTGTAAGTCCAGTGGTTAAGACACCTCACTTGCACTGCAAGGGGCATTGCTTCACCCCTGATCAGGGAACTAAGATTCAACATGCCTCTCAGTATGGCAAAAAAGTAAATTAATTAATTCATTTTAAAATGATAAAATAAAAAAATTTAAATTAATGAGCAATTGTTATATATGTTCTGACATTTAGAGGTGGGACAGTGATCATAGATTAATAATGCATTAATCACCGCTATCCAAGAGCTTATATTCCAGTGGGGGCAGAGGGAAGAACATACAACTTTTCATATATTAATGTAAAGCATGATATAGATATTTCAAGAAAATAATAACTCCAAGGAATGAACAATTGACTGACAGTCATTTTCAGAATCTAAAAGGAAGATCAAGGAAAGATTTGTGCTTGGACCTTCAAGCATATATATGAATTTGATTACACTGAAAAAGAGAGTCATTTCAGGAGGATGAAAAACCTTGAAACAGGCACAGAGACAGACGTGCTGTAGGAAGAATAAGTAGTTCTGAACTTACTGAAGCCTAGAATGACTGAGGGCTTCCCAGGTGGTGCTAGTGATAAAGAACCCTTCTGCCAATGCAGGAGATGTAAGAGACACAGGTTCGATCTCTTGGTCAGGAAGGTCCCCTGGAGGAGGAAATGGAAACCCACTCCAATATTCTTGCCTGGAGAATTCCATGGATAGAGGAGCCTGGTGGGCTACAGTCCATAGGATCACAAAGAGCCAGACACGACTGAAGTGACTTAGCACTCAGAGTGACTGAAAGTGAACCAAGAGATGAAGCTAAAATGAAGGTAGAGTCAGACTAGGGAGGGCTTTGAAAGACACATTCAGGAGTCTGTACTTTATTCTACAGATGATTCACAGCTCTGAAGATTCCAGTAGGACATAGAGCATGGTGACAAGAGGTTACTCGAGCAGATTTTATTTCAGAGAGCTAACCCTGTTACAAGCAGGTTTTTAAACTGTAGTAGAAAAGGCTTGGAGATGCAATGTTAGAGAAAGTGATGAAAAAGCTATGGTCAAAGTCCAATGTTCAAAGAGGTTATTACCAGCCCCAAAGAAGCAGCACTGAACGCAGAAGGCAGAGTGTATAGGTTTGCAGGAATGGAGATATAGGACTCTCTGTGGTATGAAAAAAACAGTGAAAGTGTTAGTCACTCAATCGTGTCCGACTCTTTACGACCCCATGGACTGTAGCCTGCTAGGCTCTTCTGTCCATGGGATTCTCCAGGCAAGAATACTGGATGGGTTGCCATGCCCTTCTCCAGGGAATATTCATGACCCAGGGATTGAATCCGGGTTTCCCGAATTGCAGGCAGATTGTTTACTGCCTGAGTCACCAGGTAAGTCCCTGTGGTACAGAACTAGGTATTAAGTGTGAGCAGAGGATGGTTGGAGAAAAGAGAAGAACAAAATGACGATCACTGCAAGATTCTTAGCTGAACTATTAGCTTTATGATTGATATGAAGGGGTAAGAGGAGCCAGAGAAGAAAGGATCTAGATGAGGAAATATCCAGCAGATCAATGTAAATGTGGGTCAGGGCTAGAAATTTAGATTAAATGTCCCTCAAATAGAAATGAGAATTGAAGCTTTGGTGGCCGATGAAAGCATCTGTGAAGATGGTCATGCCATGGATAGAAGATGGAAGATGAGATTTTTGCAAATGCCTGTGGGAACGTATGGAGAAGGCAATGGCACCCCACTCCAGTACTCCTGCCTGGAAAATCCCATGGACGGAGGAGCCTCATAGGCTGCAGTCCATGGGGTTGCAAAGAGTTGGACACTACTGAGTGACTTCACTTTCACTTTTCACTTTCATGCATTGGAGAAGGAAATGGCAACCCACTCCAGTGTTCTTGCCTGGAGAATCCCAGGGACGGGGGAGCCTGGTGGGCTGCCGTCTATGGGGTCACACAGAGTTGGACACGACTGAAGTGACTTAGCATTAGCATAGCATGGGAACGTAATGGCTTGATGGAAGGAAAGGAGTCAGCAAAGTCTTCTTGTTCTCACAAAACTTTAGTTTATAAAGACCCAGAAAACATAGCAAGCTTAAAGTCCAGGTAACATGAAAAAAGAGACTAGACAGACACAATTACAGGCAAGGCAAAGGCAAAAAGTCTCATTTTTTATTCAAACATTTGTTCATTTACTCAGTATTTATTGTGCAACCTCTATGAGCCAACTATTGTGCTAGGTATTGAAATATGTATGATACTCCTAAAATTCCACATTGTTCTAAGTAATCTCATGCAATCCCTTATTGAATTTTGCTTTCCTCACATTTCCACATTAAGAAGTAATAATTATTAACTTTTTTCCCTCCTTGCATAAATATAATTATGGATAAAATATCACTACAGTAAAAATAGGGGCTTCCTAGGTGATGCTGGAGAAGGCAATGGCACCCCACTCCAGTACTCTTGCCTGGAAAATCCCATGGATGGAGGAGCCTGGTAGGCTGCAGACCATGGGGTCGCGAAGAGTCGGACATGACTGAGCGACTTCACTTTCACTTTTCCCTTTCATGCATTGGAGAAGGAAATGGCAACCCACTCCAGTGTTCTTGCCTGGAGAATCCCAGGGATGGGGGAGCCTGGTGGGCCACCATCTATGGGGTCACACAGAGTCGGACACGACTGAAATGACTTAGCAGCAGCAGCAGCAGGTGATGCTAGTGGTAAAGAATCTGCTTTTCAATGCAGGAGAAGTAAGAGAGGCAGATTTGATCCCTGGGTGGGGAAGATCCCCTGGACAGAGTACATGGCAACCCATTCCAATATTCTTGTCTAGAGAATCCCGTGGACAGAGGATCCTGGAGGGCTATGGTCCATACGGTCACAAAGAGTTGGACACAACTAGTGACTTAGTGGGAGAAGGCAATGGCACCCCACTCCAGTACTCTTGCCTGGAAAATCCCATGGATGGAGGAGCCTGGTGGGCTCCAGTCCATGGGGTGGCTAAGAGTCGGACACGACTGAGCAACTTCACTTTCACTTTAGTGACTTAGCACATAGCACATATAGTAAAAACAGCACCTGATATTCCAAGAATACTTTTATAAACATTTATTAATCTTCCCAGCAATCTTGCAAAGTCATCAATACAAGTATTATGATCATATTTTATATGTGAAGAGTGAAACTACAAAACACAGTGTCTTGAATGCAGTAATTGATCAATAAATATTTATTTGAATAAATTCTACAGATAAGTTTTTGCTAAAAACTTCCAAAGCAACAGGTTACAATTTTAAACTTAGGCATCACTCCTCATACCAAAAAAAAAAAAAAAGTTTCTTTAAACTTAGAAAGCAAAAATCAGGTGAGATCACATCTACTTTTTTTCAAAGGAAAACATCTCCCTCTTCTCCTCACCATCACTAAACACCCACTAACTGTATATATCCCAGCTCCAATTTCAGCTCAGTTCAGTTCAGTTCAGTCGCTCAGTTGTGTCCGACTCTGCAACCCCATGAATCGCAGCACACCAGGCCTTCCTGTCCCTTACCAACTCCCGGAGTTCACTCAAACTCATGTCCATCGAGTCAGTGATACCATCCAGCCATCTCTTCTTCTGTCGTCCCCTTCTCCTCCTGCCCCCAATCCCTCCCAGCATCAGAGTCTTTTCCAATGAGTCAACTCTTCTCATGATGTGGCCAAAGTACTGGAGTTTCAGCTTTAGCATCATTCCTTCCAAAGAAATCCCAGGGCTGATCTCCTTCAGAATGGACTGGTTGGATCTCCTTGCAGGCCAAGGGACTCTCAAGAGTCTTCTCCAACACCACAGTTCAAAAGCATCATTTCTTCGGTGTTCGGCTTTCTTCACAGTCCAACTCTCACATCCCTACATGACCACTGGAAAAACCATAGCCTTGAGTAGATGGACCTTTGTTGGCAAAGTAATGTCTCTGCTTTTCAATATGCTATCTAGGTTGGTCATAACTTTTCTTCCAAGGAGTAAGCGTCTTTTAATTTCATGGCTGCAGTCACCATCTGCAGTGATTTTGCTGCTGCTGCTGCTAAGTCACTTCAGTCGTGTCCGACTCTGTGTGACCCCATAGATGGCAGCCCACTAGGCTCCCCCGTCCCTGGGATTCTCCAGGCAAGAACACTGGAGTGGGTTGCCATTTCCTTCTCCAATGGATGAAAGTGAAAAGTGAAAGGTAAGTCGCTCAGTCGTGTCTGACTCTCAGATTTTGGAGCCCCAAAAAATAAAGTCTGACACTGTTTCACTTTTTCCCCATCTATTTCCCATGAAGTTATGGGACCGGATGACATGATCTTTGTTTTCTGAATGTTGAGTTTTAAGCCAACTTTTTCACTCTCCTCTTTCACCTTCATCAAGGGCTTTTTAGTTCCTCTTCACTTTCTGCCATAAGGGTGGTGTCATCTGCATATCTGAGGTTATTGATATTTCTCCCGGCAATCTCGATTCCAGCTTGTGCTTCTTCCAGCCCAGCATTTCTCATGATGTACTGTGCATAGAAGTTAAATAAGCAGGGTGACAATATACAGCCTTGATGTATTCCTTTTCCTATTTGGAACCAGTCTGTTGTTCCATGTCCAGTTCTAACTGTTGCTTCCTGACCTGCATACAAATTTCTCAAGAGGCAGGTCAGGTGGTCCAATATTCCCATCTCTTTCAGAATTTTCCACAGTTTATTGTGATCCACATAGTCAAAGGCTTTGGCATAGTCAATAAAGCAGAAATAGATGTTTTTCTGAAACTTAGATATGCACAAATGATGTCCCTTCCAGGTCTTAGAAACCTATCTCTATAAAATAAAAGATATCTTTTTGGTTGTTCTCTTATTGCCTTTAGCTTTCATTTTTTTTCTTGTTCCTAGAGAAAATTTACACACTGGAGTTTGGAATACTATTTACTTCCAACAAATTTCACAGTATTCTCTTCCATTGAATTTTTTTTTTAATCCAGAGATGATGTTTTCTGAAATAGATTAACTTGCTAAAATTGTCCAAGAGCTTCATATTAAGATAAATACCTGATGTCAACCCTGTGTTAAAGGGCTCATATTATATTTCCAAAGCAGGTTTAAAGAATAATTGCTTGTCTAGCCCAGGAAACTCTGTTCAATGTTATGTGGCAGCCTGGATGGGAGGGGAGTCTGGGGGAGAATGGATACATCTATGTGGATGGCTGAGTCCCTTCCCTGTGCACTTGAAATTATCACAACATTGCTAATAAGCTACATTTCAATATAAAATTAAAAAGTTTTTTTTAAAAAGAATAATTACATCATTATGATAGCTTCAACCAATTGGTGAAGGCTTCCTGAAACAATGAGTTAAGAAGAATTAATGAGAAAAAATGTCACAAGTGATTGTCAATGGCTGTCAAAGACACAGAAGAGGAAAGGGTAAAACATGTGCTGCATATTTCACCATCTTGTTCTAATGGCAACTTGAATCAGACTACACAGGGATCACATTATGAGATTTCCAGAGTGAATACTGTGATTTTCTGCTTTCTTAAAAACAAGGTCAGGCCTAGGGATAAAATGGCCCTTTAAGTGAGGAATGGTAACCTTTTGCTAGGAAATCTGGCATATGGTATTGAAGATGGCAGTGGATGCTCTAATTCAACACAGAAATAGAACACTGTTTTAGTCAATTCCTAATTGCATGCTTGCAAATACTTTTAACCAACCCAAGTCTCAATGTTTTCTGCACTAACCAGCTGACATTTATTGCCGAGGGAAATGATGGAGAATTTAATTCAAATGAAAATTAAGCAATTGTTTTGAATTTGTAAAGTGAATTCCTCTCTAGGGGGCCTATGGAGCTAATGGGAATGGGTGTGAGATATATAAATCCCCACGCATCGATGTAAACACAGATAACTAAACAGGACTGCTTATGATAATAGAGGGAACTCTCTAGAGAGCTTCTTCACGCCCATGGACACATCCCAATGCTATTTGTTTGTTAAGTTTTCCTAGCACTGAACATCTCTGAAACCTGTTTTATCGCAAAATGAGTTGCTGTCCCAGACACTCGATCGTTCCCTCCAGAAACAGAGGTGCTTCCAATATAGTGACTTCCTCAAGGTCACTGAACATGAGGGGCAGAATAGAGGATATTTCAAAGGCTTCTGAGTTCCAGACTGCTGCTCAACCACTGAACCTCACAGTGGAAAGTGTAGAAAGCCTACAGATCTATTTATCTACATATTTTCCTTGGCTGAAATTGTGCATTTATAAAGTGAAACCTGCACTCATGTCACGGTTCCTTCACTTCAAAGCAGTTAAAAAGAACTTAATTCAACCTTGGGCGATTTATGTTTTTAAATTATTCTGGGATTATATAACCTGACATGGAAAGACTTCACAGTGCAAAATGCGGCAAGAACATCGTTTGAAAGTGAGAACGACAATGAGAGATATCAGGTATCCTAACACATCTTGATGTAAGTGAGTCTCGAGTCATAGAAGCTGTCCATATTGTCCTTGTACTAGCGTGCGTGCTAAGTCACTTCAGTCATGTCCAACTCTTTGCAACCCTATGGACAATAACCTGGCAGGCTCCTCTGTCTGTGGGATCCTCCAGGCAAGAATACTGGAGTGGGTTGCCATGCCCTCCTCCAGGAGATCTTCCCAAACCAGGGATCAAACCCAGGTCTCTCACGTCTGCATTGACAGGCGGGTTCCTTACCACTAGCGAGTATTTCAGGTCTATTTGCTTTTCAGGATACTTTTTTTTATTCCCTTTGTCGCCTGCACCAGAAGCAGCATGTCTGCAACCAGCTGCAACAATCAGAGCCAATCAGGAAAATAGAAGCCACTGTAGATTTCTCAAATGAAGACATTAAATTCAGAGTTACACGGGTTATGGAAGTTCTGAAAGTAAGGGGATGGTAAGACAAATCAAAGGTCAGCAGCAACAGAAAGGACCACCTCTAAAGCTGGAGGGACAAAAGAGGTGGTGTTTCCAGAGCCCAGAAGCCAGGGCCATTTAGCAGGAGCTGGAACCCTGTGAAGAGTCACTCACAGAGAGCACTGCCCAGGAGAGACTGGCACATGCCGGAGGCCAGACACCTGTGGAAATGCCCTAGGAGAGGGTGGAGGATGCTCTGACTTCCTGTCCTCACCCCCTAGTCTTCTACTAAGGCCTTGATTTGCAAGAGAACAAAAGAGTCTAGAAGACAGAGATTCCTAAAAGGCAGAGCTGGGGAAACAAAAAGATGGATCTGAGAGCAAACAAGCAGTTGATCAGCTCATCACCTCACTATTAAAAGATTCTGCCAAACACAAAATTCTGTCTTTCAAAAAAAAAAATCTGTTTAATTTTCTCTCTGTAAGGGGAAATTGGTTTTAATTTTTCCGTTTTGATCTCTTCCCATTCAAACCGCATGGCTTCCCTGATGGCTCAATCAGTATAGAATCTGCCTGCAATGCAGGATACCGGGGTTCAGTCCCTGGGTCAGGAAGATCCCTTGGAGAAGGAAATAACAACCTACTCCAGTATTCTTGCCTGGAAATCCCATGGACAGAGGAGCCTGGCAGGCTATAGTCCACGGGGTCATAAGAGTCAGACATGACTTAGTGACTAAACCACAGTTATGAGTAGAAGTTAGATCAGAACCTTTGCAAGGAAGTGGATCCAGTGACATTGGAAGTAAGGGTAAGGGGTAATGGTAGAACAAATATTTTTATCGTTAATAAGAAGTTTCACTCCCTGAATCCTAGCCTCTCAGCAATCACCTGATTATTTTCATTATTAACAGACACTTTGTTTAGTGTGTAGAGATCTCTTTGAGACAATGATGGGTCTTTCTATATGCAAATGCAAAAAAAATCTTGAATATTATTTCAAGGGATTTCCTCACCTTGCCCAAAGCCTGATGATGTATTTCTAAGGGAAAAAAAAAAAAACCTTTGCTCTATTCATACTAAACTTTCTTTTGTTCTTTGCTAGACTCCTTTATACCTTTTCTGAGGATCACAAAGATAAGAAAATTTAACATGACTGGACTTCAAACACAGGGTCATGGAACATAGAGAAATTGTTTACTAAATGCTGTGTTCACGTCTATTTTTCTTAAAGGAATGTTTGAAACTCCCAAAATATTTACATTGTCCTAAATTCTCCCCAGAATGTTAAGTGTATGTGTGTGGTGGTTTAGTTGTTAAGGCATGTCCAACTCTTTGCAACCCCATGGACTGTGAAGCCTGGCTTCACAGTCCATGGAACTTTCCAGGCAAGAATACTGGAGTGGGTTGCCATTTCTTTCTCCAGGGGAATCTTTGTGACCCAGGGATCAAGCCTGCATCTCCTGCTTGGCAGGCAGATTCTTTACAACTGAGCCACCGGGGATGCCCATATATGTGTGGTAGGAAAGACCATTTTAGGTTGATACATATGGTAGGAAAGACCATTTTAGGCTGATACAGTATACAAAGAGTAAGTTACAGTAAAAGGAGAAAGGAAACTCTTACAAGAAGCAATCTCCAATTTCTCTTTTACAAAAGGCTTTTTTGAGTGTGACATACTGGTTCTTCCAGAGTGGAAACTATATACCCTTCTTGGACGGAGGAGCCTGGTGGATTACAGTCCATAGGGTTGCAAAGATTCAGACAACACTGAGAGACTTCACTTTCACTGGGCTTTACAATGAATTCTGTAGTGGTCTTTATATGCTAGAAGTGAAGCTTTCAGGTATGGGTGCTTTATTTATTTATTTATTTTACAAAGAAACACAATTAGCAGTGTGTGCCCTTCTTGTTCTGAGTTATGATTGTATATATCTAATTTTATAAATAAAAACAACACCCTAAACTACAATTATAATCACTATCACTAAAGATTTATCATAACGTCTTAGAATGTCAGTCCCAGAAGGGATCTTAGAACTTATGGATTCTAACTTTTTATTTTATAGTGGGAGAAACTGAGGCCTCATATGAAAATATGACTTGCCTATGACTAGTCATTTCCATCAATCACATTCCCAGTTCCTGGTGTCTGTAATTTCAAGGATGTGTGTGTATGTGTGTGTGTGTGTGTGTGTGTAAATGATTTCTGCAATTTTGAAGGAGGTATAGAATATGGATGACACAGAACAAGAAAATCATTCCTTTGGGGTAATACAAAGGTCCATCTAGTCAAAGCTATGGTTTTTCCAGTAGTCATGTATGGATGTTAGAGTTGTACTATAAATAAAGCTGAATGCTGAAGAATTGATGCTTTTGAACTGTGGTGTTGGAGAAGACCCTTGAGAGTCCCTTGGACAGCAAGGAGATCCAACCAGTCAATCCTAAAGGAAATCAGTCCTGAATATTCATTGAAAGGTCTGATGTTGAAGCTGAAACTCCAATACTTTGGCCATCTAATGTGAAGAACTGACTCATTGGAAAAGATCCTGATGTTAGGAAAGATTGAAGGTGGGAGGAAAAGGGAGTGACAGAGGATGAGATGGTTGAATGGCATCACCAACTTGATGGACATGAGTTTGAGTAAACTCCAGGAGTTGGTGATGGACAGGGAAGTCTGGTGTGCTGCAGTCCATGGGGTCGCAAAGAGCCAGACACAACTGAACAACTGAACTGAAGGAGGCAAAAGACCTGTACTCTGAAAACTATGATTCTGATGAAAACAACTGAAGATGACACAAACATATGGAAAGATATGCCATGTTCTTTGATTGGAAGAATTAATATTGTTAAAATGATTATACTACCCAGGGCAATCTATAGATTAAATGCAATCTCTATCAACTTATCAATGGAATTTTTCACAGAACTAGAACAAAACATTTAAAAACTTTGTATGGAAGCACAAAAGACCCAGAATAGCCAAAGAATCTTGAAAAATAAAAATGGACCTGGAAGAATCAGGCTTCCTGACTTCAAAATATACTACAAAGCTACAGTAATCAAAACAGTATGGGCTGGTATTATTATTTTTATCTAATCAGGTGACTTCATAACTTTTGAAGATTTTCAATTTTCTATTGAACTTTTTGGTTGAAGATAGCACTTGAGCAAGTCCATAAACAATGAGAATAAATATTTATCAGTGCATTATCCACTTTCTTTCTGTATAAGCAAATAATAAGGACTGCCAGCTCTTGGGAATGATTGTTTGGATTCAGACTCTGATTCATGATGCCAAATGTGACAAAAGATAAATAGTTGGCAGCTGTATAACTTTTCTAGGCTTCATTTTCTATATCTGCCAAATTAGGATAATCAGAGCACCTACTTCATGGGGTTGCTATGAGAAATAAATGAACATAAATGCATAGAAAAGATTTATATCTATATGCTGCACGTAATATATTTCATTAATAATGCTAGATGTTACTTTCGGGTGCTTTGGATTCTGAGTACATTGGATATTTACAACTTTCAGAAGCAAATGGAAAACATTCCCTCAATATAAGCAGTTGGAGATACTAAACTTTGCATCTACTAAAAATTATAGGAGAGAAAGAAATTTCCATTTGGAAATGGTTAAATTGACTTATGAGATAATATTTGAAGTTGAAGCTCCAATACTCTGGCCACCTGATGCAAAAAGCTGACTCATTGGAAAAGACCCTGATACTGGGAGAGATTGAGGGCAGGAGGAGAACGGGGAGACAAAGGATGAAATGGTTGGATGGCATCACTGACTCAATGGACATGAGTCTGAGAAAACTCCAGGAGATAGTGAAGAACAGGGAAGCCTGACATGCTGCAGTCCATGGGGTTGCAAAGAGCTGGACATGACTTAGCAACTGAACCACAAAGCCAGACGGCATAAGAAGATATGTTGTTTATCAATAAAGAATTCATAATAAATTTAAACTGAGTTGCTAGAAGCACAACCTTAAAGAAGGAGGAGTACACAAAATAGCAAACAAGTAAATTCCTTAAGGCTATAGCCAAAAGTCCAAAATCTGTATAGACCAAAAGTTTGTAAGTCACTCTTTTATAGAAGATTTTGGAGTAATTAGGGTGGTTAGACTTGCTTGAATGGGAAGATTTTGCCCCTTTAGAAGCCGAGATACTGCTGAGATTTAATTTTTTTCACCTTTTACAATAAAGTTTTGCTTGCTATCTTCAGCTTGGCAGACTGTGGTCACAAAGATGCTTGTATATCTTCTTCTAGCCTGCCTCCCCTGAAGGTTTCACAAAGAGGGAAACTGTTGAAATTGCTTCTCTCAATCTTGAGGGTATTTTTTTTTACATTACTTTTGCTTTGGCAAAATGCATTTATTCAAGCACAGTCTCGTCTGCACTCTAGAAAATGTGATACCATTTTGCACTGAATTTTTTAAATGCAAAAAAAAATTTTGGCAGATTAACAGATATAACTTCTTGTGATTCTGTTCCAATAATCTTGGAGAATTGTTATACTGTAAACCCAGAAAATTAACATTGCCAGATAAACAGTCTGATTATATCTGGCATGATCAAGGTTTTGCAGTGAGAAAATGTAGTTTCCTAAGGCCTCTGACAGAAAGCCACTCTGAGACCTTTTCAAAGGTTTTCAGGAGTTATTACTGGAGATTAACTATGGCATGCACAAAAAGGTTTCAAGTCTTGTTTAGTTAGCCTGTGGCTCTGAGTTAGCAAGTTCTCTCTTAAATGATCAGTATTTAAGTTCTGGGTGATAATGAGCGAAGGTTAGCCAGAGGGAATGTGGATGAGGGGAGGAAAAGACTCAGTCATTCTCCACGGGGGGGGGGGGGGCAGAAATAAGCATTAAAATAACATCTCAATAATTTTTAGAAGTCAAATTATGTTTTAATCAGTGCCTCCAGAATAAGCTGAAGAAGTCCCACTGACGGTCCCAGCTGTAAGAGTAGAAGTCTGGTTTCACATTTGCATGATTTTGAAGGTCAAATGCCTGCTATCCAAGTCTTACTGATCCATATGGACTAGAAATGCCACAATATGCAATCATCATGAAGGCAGATTGTCTCCTGTAAATCTGTCCTTTCTGTAACACATTCAAAATGTACCGTATTGGCTGGATTATAAATCCTTTCAAGAAATTCATGCACATTTGTGGAAGCAGCTTCACACTGATGGATGATGGCATTGGTGTTCAGAGAACCCTTAAAAATAATTTATCATATGTATAAATCTGATTTTTCCATGTGTCTGGATTTCCTCTGATTCCTGTGACCAGTACACTTGTAACTCAAAATCCTATTCCAGAAGTAAGTAAAACCATCTCTGGTTTTTTCCCATGTTTTCTATAGATATGGCACCTGTGGATTTTGTATTATGCTGAATTGCAACTTGAACTGCTAAGGAGAAATTCTTTTAAATGAATTTTTAAAGCTTGAGAATGTATTTATCAAAAATTTCTCTCTATATTTGTTTACTTCCATTAAATAATCAATGTCTCTAATATGTTTAAAATATTACTCATTTGGGGCTTCCCTGGTGGTCCAGTGGTTAAGAATCCACCTGTCAATGTAGGAGACACAGGTTTGATCCCTGGCCTGGGGAGATACCACATGCCACAGTGCAACTAAGCCCGTGTGCCACAATTATTGAAGTTTGTGTGCTTTAGGGCCCAGGCTCCACAAGAGAAGCCACTGCAATGAGAAGCCCTCATACCCAAGGAAGAGCAGTCCCCATTTGCTGCAACTAGAGAAAGCCTGTGTGCAGCAATGGAGAAACAGTGCAGCCAAAAAAAACCAATAATAAATACTCATTTTATAATTATTTAAATATGCACAGCATTTTTAGAAATACAATCATTGTATAAAAAAAAGATAAGAATTTGATGATGATTCCAAAAGATTCCATGTGTTGTAGAAACTTAATAATTTTTACATACGCCTATTTTATGGATTTTCTGGTATATACTAAACATTACTGAACTCAACAACTTCCACTATACAATAAACAACTTTCCTCATTTTATTTACTTCCTTCCTTCTCTCTTACAGATTATGCACCTCTAATGGCATTTGTGAAAGTAACATTTTCCATGCTTGCAAACAGATACATTAGAGCCATTCCATGGATACTAAGGAAGCATTTTCCTAAAAACAACAACAACAACAACAATTAAGTTCTAATTTTAATTGTCTACAAATATTATAGAACATCAGAATTAGAAGAGGCTGCTCTATTTTAATTGAATAACCAACAAGGAACTATTGTATAGCACAGGAAATTCTGCTCAATGTGATGTGGCAGCCTGGATGGGAGGGGAGTCTGGTAGAGAATAGATAGATGTATACGTATGGCTGAGCCCCTTTGCTGTCCACTTGAAATTATCACAACATTGTTAATCAGCTATACTCCTATACAAAATTAAAAGTTAAAAAAGAAAGGGTTGCTTTTAAGCAAATACTCTTATTTACCAAACAGAAACTGAAGTCCAAATTGAAGCAACCAAATACAATCATATGGTAAGTTGCGACTGCCTTGTAGCTAAGACTAGGACTTGACCTGGCTTTGAAATTAGTGTGTATGTGTTTTCTACCATGTTGCAATGCTGTGAAATCTAAAAATGTAGTATTTTATAACAAAAATCAGCTGCTTTTTTTTATATGCTAACAATGAACTATCTGAAAAAAAAAAAAGTAGAGAAAGGAATCTCATTTATAATACATCAGAAGCAATAAAATACTTAAGAATAAATTTAACCAAGGAAGTCAAAGATCTGTTCATCAAGAACTATAAGACATTGAAAAAAGAAATTGAAAAAGACACAAATATAAGGGAAAATAGCCCATGTTCATGAATCAGAAAATTTAATACTATAAAAAAATGCTGCTACTACCCCAAATTCCTATCACAATTCCAGGGGCATTTTTCACAGCTATAGAAAAAAACAATCCTACAATTCATACAGAAACAAAAAAGACCCCAAGCAGCTGAAGCAATCATAAAGAACAAAGGTGGAGTCATCACACTTCTTTGCTTCAAACTATATTACAAAACTATAGTAATTAAAACAGTATGGTAATGGCATAAAAAACAGACACATCGAGTAATGGAACAGAACTGAGAGCCC
Organism: Bubalus bubalis; assembly: GCF_019923935.1. NCBI lineage: Eukaryota > Metazoa > Chordata > Mammalia > Artiodactyla > Bovidae > Bubalus > Bubalus bubalis. Next base: position 23,191,661 of record NC_059163.1, read on the forward strand.
AGAAACAAGCCCACACATACATGATCAATTAACATTTGACAAGGAAGCCAAGAATACTCAAGGGAAAATAAGTAGTATCTTCAATAAATGGTGTTGAAAAAATGGGTATCTACATGAATGAAAATGTATCCCTATCTTATACTGCTCACACAAAATAACTTTAAAGTGATTAAAGACTTAAATGTAAGGTCTAAAATCACAAAATTTCTAGGAGAACATATAGGTAAAAAGCTCCTTAACGTCAGTCTTGGCAATAATTTTGAAAAATATGACATCTAAAATATGAGCAATAGAAGCAAAAATCAACAAGTGGGACTACATCAATCTAAAACTTCTGAACAGCAAAAGAAACTATTGACAAAATGAAAATGCAACCTACAGTGTGGGTGAAAATATTTCCAAATCAGATATAGATTTAAAGGGTTAATATTAAAAGTATATATGGAATTTATACAATTTAATAGCCAAAAAAAAAAAATAGATTTAAAAATGGGCAGGAAACCTGAATAGATATTTTTCCAAAAATGACATACAAATGGCCAGTGCCCAGTAAGTATATGAAAAGGTGCTCAATATCACTAATCATCAGGGAAGTGCAGATTAAAACCACAGTGAGATACTACCTCACACTTGCTAAAATGACTGTTATTCAAAAAGACAAGTGAGGATGTGGAGAAAAGGGAACCCTTGTGTACCACTGGTGGGAATGTAAACTGATGCAGCTAATATGGAACACAGTATGAAATTTCCTCAAGAAACTATAAATAGAACTACCATATGATCCAGCAATCCCACTTCTAGATCTTTATAGGAAGGAGATGAAATCACTATTTCAAAGAGATATCTGCACTCTCGTATTCACTGCAACACTATTCATAATAGCCAAGACTTGAAAAAAAAAAGTATATGTAAACAGAGGAAGGGGCAAAGAAAATGAGGTATATATACAGATAGATAGATATTTAACTATATAAAGTGAAATATTATTTATCCAGGAGAAAGAAGGAAATCCTGACATTTACAACAACATGGATAGAAGTTGAGGACATATTCTAAGTGAAGTGGTCAGACAAAGACAACTACTGTGAGATCTTCCTTGTAAGTGGAATCTAAAGACATTAAACTCATAGAAATAGAGAGTACAATGGTGATTGCCAGGGGCTGAGGGGTGGGAAAATGGGGAGATGTTGGTCAAAGGGTACAGACTTTCAGTTATAAAATGAATAAGTTCTAGGGATCTAAGGTACAGCATGGTGACCACTGTTAACAATATTATACTGTATACTTGAAAGTTGCTATTAGAGTAGAACTTTAAGATTCTTACCTTATCAACAGCAGCAGCATCAAAATGGCAGTCATGTAAGGCGAGGGATATGTTAACTAAACTTATTGTGGAAAAGCATTCCTAAATATATGTGTGCATCAGATCATCACATCATATACTCTAAGCTCACACAACATACTATGTCAATTGTATCTCAATAAAGCTGGAGAAAGAAAAGAGTTAATGAGGAGCTGAATAGCTATTTCACAAGTTGGTTTTTGTTTGTTTGTTTTGTCCAACTGATGTCTTGTTTTGCACTGTAATTGGCTTACTTATGGCACTTCCCAGAAAGTAAGATATCATTCATTCATTTATTCAATCATTCTACAAACATTTCCTGAGAACTGGTTATATGACAGGCACTATAGTGGGTGATAATTGAGAACTCACAATTTAGTAACACAACCCAGAGCACAAGAACATAAGAACAGATGAAGAAAGGTCTTCCTGACGCAATCCTTGCATTTGGTTCTCCAAGTAACCTTAAAATAAGAAGTAAAATCTGGAGCCACACTACCTGGACTTGATCTCAGCTGCTTGCCCTGAGGAAAAACTAATTTTCTGCCTCAGTTTCCTAATGTGTAAGATTATAATACAGATTTATAGATTTTTTGATGATTAATTAACCGGGTTAACAAATTGACAACGTTAAGATCTTAGAATCATGCCTAACATAATAAGTGCTCAATAAACATTAGATAGAACTATTAGTATTCTTATTATTACTTCATTACCATCAGTAATAAAAATTCTCTCCACAGACAACCTCCAGGACAACCATGGTCTGAATTCTAACTCATATTCTTTTAATCCCTTCCAATTCCCCTATCTCCCCTTTAATTCCCACAGAGTATCTCAATTTAAGGTTCATTTTAATGGCTATTTCTGCAGACAGAACATTTAGCAGTTTGGTGATGAAATCGGGGCAGTTAAGAGATGTGGCACTCTAGTTACACCGCACAAAGCCTAACAGTTTGCTTTCTGTTTTTAAAGAAGCGTTTCGTTTAGCCATCCTTGTGGCGGCACATGTAATTGAAAAGAGGCATATGGAGACCAGCATGGAAGCCTAACAAACACTTGAGAGTGCCTTAAAAACTATGCTAATCAGTTTGGGAAATCATGCTTTAATCTTAAAAAAAAAAAAAAAAAAAACCCTCTCAAAACTCCTCAAACCTAAGGTGACTTTTAAAGAAATGCAATCATTGTTGATATTATCTAACACTGGCTTATTTCCCTCTGCCCTGACAAATATTGGAAACCCAACTGAATCATAAAAAAAAGGAAGAAGGGAGAATACTGGTGACCTGTAGTCTGGTGGAGCAGAAACCAACTCCCGAGGGGGGTAAACCAGGACACCAGACCCATGGTCAGAGTCAGGGGGTGGGCTGCCTCTCCTGCAAGAAGGGGAGAAGCCACACAGGCTCACAACACTCCCCCCCACAACCCTGCACTGCCCACCCCCTACAAGAAGGCACTGAGCATTACCTGAAAGCAAGAAAGGCATCAGATGAACAGACCTTTATAACAGAATGTACATCTGCCAAGACAAAAATACACGCAAGCTTCTGGTGCTGGCATGCTGACAGTATGAGCAAGCTGTCTTAGTAGTGATTTTGCAAATCATTTGAGTTTAAATTCTATATAGGCCGTAGGGCCCCTGGAGCACCACTTTCTATATTTGGTCTCCTTATTTAGCTATGTTTGGAATAAATAGGCTATGGGTAAAAATCATGCCCTTTAAGAGTTTTGCATACACAGACTAGTTCTGCATATATATTAATACCTGAACTGAGTGATTGATGTTAGCCTTTGCACGTGTTCACGCACATACACACACGAACACACACATACACACAGAAGCTTTCTAAATGTATTTTAAAGTTGTTTTCCTGTGTGACTTTTTCTCTCTCTTTTTTTAAGTTCAGCTCTCTGGCATTTAGTAACCCACAAGCTGCTGTTTCTTTTTCCAAATAAGTTCAGCTTGATGGAGGGGCCAAGAAATATGAGCCCAACTGATGATTGCAATCTCGAAAGAAAATATGCTTTTCATCAGAGACCACATGTTGCCAACGCCAATTAAAGTAAAACTGGGAGAATTTTTCTCAGATACCAACCTGGAGAGGCCTGATGAGCCAAGTATCAAAAAAAAAGGGAAAAAGAAAAGTAAGCTTCAGGTGGAATTGCCAGGATGTCCACTGAGATGAAATGCAACAATTTAAGAGGATAGTGTAAGATGCATTGCAGGTTGAGCAATTTGTTAACCATCTAGATGAGAAACTACACAGAGGCAATGTCACATACTTTAATTTAAGCTGATCTAGAGGAAATTCTGACTTCACCACTGACTGCCAGAACCACTTTCCTGTCTCTGAGCCTTAGTCTTCTCATGTATAAATCAGGAATCACAAAATTCTGTTTGGATTTTTTAAAAGTGATAATGTGGATTAAAATACCAGTTTTATAATATTTGGTTGATAAATGTTTAAAGAGAGACAGAAATTAATTGATTCATTTGTGGGCAAATGCTTCAATAAGGCGATCATGTTCCTTTTCTAAAGTGTTATGGCTAACCATTTAGACACATTCATTGTGCAAATATATTAAATATTATGTACATTACTCCAGTGCCTTTTAAAAGGTTAACAAAGAGTATTATAATGATGTGACTATGGAAAATTTTATTTCTGACGTCAATTTATAACATACCCAAGAAGTCATATGATCACACTTCATCAAAAAAGAATCACTTTTCTACTAGCTTGGGAGGTTATAAGATGTCAAGGTTAAAAGATTGACCTTGGCATTTGCCTGACTTATCTTTTTTCATCTCTAAAGTGTTTATGCCAATTTTAAAAGATTATAGTAAGGCTCAAATGAGAGGAACCATGCAAAATTGTTTATACCCAGACTATAGTAAAGGTGAATTCTTTTCTCCTTTTTCTTCTGGTGAGTTGAGTATCTCTTATATTCTTATGAACTAGTTGGTATTTGTTGAATAAATGGGCTGGGTCTTCAATCCTGAAAAAATGGGTAGAAGACTGAAATTCTCAGATTTAAATCTTGAAATATTTTTGTGCTTTCCAAAAGGTTGAACTTTAGAGATTTCTGCTAAGTTGGTGAAAACAATTATTTAAAAACTTACACCATATAGGATGTAGTACTTACCATCCAAAAACCAGGTACTGAGATTGTATATTTTCATAATAGACATGTTCTTTATGTAGAACTACCACTTCTCAAAACTTTACGTCTTTTCAAAGTTTATAATGAATAGAAGATACTTGCAATGTACTTTATTGGTTTTCAGTTGCTAAGTCATGTCTGATTCTTTGTGATCCCATGCACTGCAGCATTCCCGACTCCTCTGTCCTTCACTATTTCCTAGAGTTTGCTAAAATTCATGTTCATTGATTCGGTGTTGCTACCCAACCATCTCATCCTCTGCCGCCTCCTTTCTCCTTTTGCCTTCAATCTTTCCTAGCACCAGAGTCTTTTCCAATGAGTCGGCTCTTTGTGTCAGGTAGCCAAAGTATTAGAGCTTCAGCTTCAGCATCAGTCCTTCCAATGAATATTCAAGTTTGATTTCCTTTAGGATTGATTGGTTTGATCTCCTTGCAGTCCAAGAGACTCTCAAGAGTCTTCTCCAGCACCAAGGTTCGAACACATGAATTCTTCTGTGCTCAGCCTTCTTTATGTTCCAACTCTCACATCCGTATATGACTACTGGAAAAACTATAGCTTTGACTATATAGACCTTTATCGACAAAGTGATATCTCTGCTTTTGAATATGCTATATAGGTTTGTCATGGTTTTCCTTCCAAGGAACAAGTGTAGTGGACTTTTCTTACTCAACATTTATTTGAATACTTAATTCCACTAATCCTAAAGTTCTGAAAGTTGTTTCTTTTTAAATTCACTGTGCATATATGTGGGAAGAGACCAACAATCTCTTGTTTAAATAAAATTTTCCTTATTCTCCATAGTTATATTCTTCTTTAAAGCCAATTAAGGAGTCTCAGAAAGCAGATAATCATGTCATAAGTGTACTACTTTGACAACGCCTGAAGGAGTGCTAAGGTCAATGAAGGAATTGGGTTTGTATTAATGTGTCATTTCAACTCCTCATATTTGGACCCAATGACAATAATCAGGTGCATTTTGTCTACCTTTCTGGGTATGCTGCTCTCCCACCTCTGAAAGTGAATATAGAGTCACAAGCTTGAAAAACTAAACACAGTAGAGCTGGGATACAACTTTTGTTGAAAAAACATCAGTTGCCTGGCTAAGAAGTTCTTCTTTCTTTTTTTATTATATAGATCCTTCACAGTGTTTCATTCCTCTTTACAGCTCTGCTGCTGCTGCTGCTGCTAAGTCTCTTCAGTTGTGACCAACTCTGTTCGACCCCACTGACAGCAGCCCACCAGGCTCTTCTGTCCCGGGAATTCTCTAGGCAAGAGTACTGGAGTGAGTTTCCATTTCCCTCTTCAATGCATGCATGCATGCTAAGTCACTTCAGTCATATCCGACTCTGTGCGACCCCATGGACTGTAGCCCACCAGGCTCTTCTGTCCTGGGGATTCTCTAGGCAAGAGTACTGGAGTGAGTTTCCATTTCCCTCTTCAATGCATGCATGCATGCTAAGTCGCTTCAGTCATATCCGACTCTGTGCGACCCCATGGACTGTAGCCCACCAGGTTCCTCTGTCCACGGGATTCTCCAGGCAAGAATACTGGAGTGGGTTGCCATTTCCTTCTCCCTTTATAGCTCTAGATTTCTGAAATTACATTAAGAAGTTCTCAAGAAGTCAGTATAAATTTCATTCATACTATTCATCTGAGTTAGTCATGAGAAGCAGTTATTTTATTTCTATAAATGTGGGCTCAAGTTGAGTACACATAAAGACAAGATAATAATACCCACTTTTCAAGCAATGTGGACATAGATGTTAGCAGCTACCAAAGGGTTTATTTGAAGAGGATGTAATTTGTTTTCGCAAGGTGCATATATATGTGGATCTATCAGCCCATTATTGTTTATCTCTACTGTTATCCCGGGATTTTCAGGTGGCTCAGTGGTAAAGCATTTGCCTGTCAAAGCTTGGGTTCAATTCCAGGAACAGGAAGATCCCCTGCAGGAGGAAATGGCAACCCACTCCAGTATTCTTGCTTGGAGAATCCCATGGATAGAAGAGACTGGTGGGCTACAGTCTCTGTGGTCACCAAAGAGTTAGACAGGACTTAGCAACTAATTAACTGTTATCCTGTGTTGGTGGACTTTGCTAAAAATAGTGAAATTATCATAACACTGTTATGGTAATTATCCATTATAAAAAATAAAAAGCAATGTAAATATTCAATAAGGTTAAAATAATTAGGCAACAGTATACAATTATATTGTATAATATAATATATATAACATATAGTATTAATATTCATTTGATTAACTTTTTAAAATTTAACTTATAGGTACTCATAAAAAATTTGGGGGCTGCATCTCATACCTATTAAATCAGAATTTTCAGGGAAAGAACTAGATAATCTGTGTTTTAAAGAAATCAAGTAACTTTGGAGAATGTTGAATTAGAATGTAAGTTTAACATGAAAACAGTACTTTTATTGTTTTGCTTGCTACTAATGCTCTGTATATCATAGGCATTCAATAAAGTTATACCAAATGAGTGAACTTATCCATGGAAAAATATGCTATTTTAAAATAATGGCTGTAGAAAGTATATAATAGCACCAAAGGTGCTCTTGACATTTAATGAAAATGAAAAGCAAAAATTGCCCTGACTTCAAGGCTACAAATTTTAAAAAGGCATTTTAAATGGAAAAAATCCTTGGGCATCATCTATATAAGAAAAAATAATAATACACAGAATTTTACAAGAATTAAAATTTTTGCTTTGCAAAAGATATTATCAAGGGAATGAAAAAATGAGAGATAATATTTGAAAAACAAATATTCAACAGAGAACTTTACCAAGAATATGAAACGAATGCTCAAAAGTCAACGGTATGCAAACAAATGCAATTTTAAAATAAGCAATATCCTTCTGACCAAGAAGATGTCTGGGTGGCAATAAGCATAGGAAAAAAGCATTTAGCATCATTAGTCATTAGGAAATGTAAATTAAAACCAGTATGAAATTCTACTACACAGAGAATAGCTAAAAAAAAAAAATTTGACAATACCAAGTGCTGATGAGGAGTCAAGTAATTAGCACTCTCATGCATTTCTAATGGAGATACAACATGTTAAAGTCTCTTTAAAAACAGTCTTGCTATTTCTTATAAAGTTAAACATACACCTACCATATGGCCCAACAATTCTATGTCTAGGAATAAAAATTTATATTCACACACAAAAAAATCTGTACATGCATATTTATAGCAACTTTATTTATAATCTCCAATACTTTGGTGAAGAAAGTATACCTTTGGTGAAGTATACTTTGGTGAAGAAGGTATACATCTCCAATACCTGAGGTGAAGAACTGACTCATTTGAAAAGACCCTGATGCTGGGAAAGATTGAAGGCAGGAGAGAAGGGTATAACAGAGGATGAGATGGTTGGATGGCATCACTGACTTAATGTACATGAGTCTGAGTAAACTCCAGGAGTTGGTGATGGATAGGGAGGGCTGGCATGCTGCGGTCCATGGGGTCGCCAAGAGTCGGACACGACTGAGCGACTGAACTGAACTGAAAAATTGGAAACAATGCATAAGTATTTATACTGGTGAATGAGAAACTGTGGTATAGCCATGCAGTGGAATACTCAGCAATACAAAAAAAAAAAAAGAATTATTGACCCATGCAACCACATGAGTAAATCTCAAATGCATTATGCTAAATGAAGGAAGCTAGGTACAAATTGCTACAACCTGTATGACTCTATTTAGATTTCCCAGGTGGTGCTAGTGGTAAAGAATCCACCTGCCAATGAAGGAAATGTTGGTTTGATCCCTGGGTCTGGAAGATCCCCAGAAGAAGGAAATGGCAACCCATTCCAATATACTTGCTTGGAAAATTCCATGGACAGAGGAGTCTGGCAGGCTACAGTCTATGGGGTCCCAAAGAGTCAAACACAAATTAGTGAATGAACACAGTATGATTCTACTTATATGACATTCTGGAAAAGGAAAAACTGTAGGGACAGGGAATAGATAAGTAATTTCTAGGCATAAGAATTGAGGGAACAATTTGAATCCAAAGGGTAGCATAAGGGTATTTTTTAGGGTAATGGAACTCTTCTGTATCTTGATTGTGGTAATGATTACGTAGACTTAGTGTAGTGTTAGACGCTCAGTCTTGTCTGACTCTTTGCAACCCCATGGACTGTAGCCAGCCAAGCTCCTCTGTCTGTGGAATTCTCTAGGCAAGAATACTGGAGTGGGTGGCCATTTCCTTCTCCAGGTATGTAGACTTATACACTCATCCAAATTCAGAGCTATACCAAAAAAAAAAAAGTAAATGTTACTTTAGATACACTAAAAAAAAATATGAAGAAACATAAAGAGCCCCAAAATGAAAGACAGCAGTCATTGTGATAGGGTGGTGAATTTCTTTATTTTTCCTTCACTTTCCAAATTCTTTTGTGATGTGGTTGAAATACTTATTTAAACAATAATACATTATTTATATATAAAGTCAAAGATTATGTAATAACACTATGTTTGATTAGCAGAGTCATGTGTCATTTGGTCTTCTTCATAAGTCAGCAATTAATATGCTTTTGCAGAATTAAGAATTATTCTTTACTGGTTGCAAACCAACTGATTGGAAAAAATATGTCAAGCAATAACAGATTTTCTGTATATGACACCAATCTGTTTAATTGTCATATTTAATAAAAATATAACCTTTCTCTATATGCTCCTTCGAGTCAAGTTTTTTGACTCTTCCTTTTGCTTGCTCCTCTCATATCCACACCCATACCCATACATATATGGAAACATTACCTTCTAACCTGAAAAATCCCTACACATTGTTCAAAATAGGCATTGAAAGTTATCTTTCTTGGAATCCCTCTTTGGTTCTTCTGCCCAACTTTCCCTCATGGATTTGTGCCAAAGGCCCCTTCTCTCCCTGAATGATAAATGCATATTGCATTTCCACATTACATCAAAATGCTCTTTTCAGGTGACTTTACTTTTGCCAAGAAAATGCACTGGTCATAACAAACACCCTCTTTCAACAACACAAGAGAAGACTCTATACTACACATGGACATCACCAGATGGTCAACACCGAAATCAGATTGATTATATTCTTTGCAGCCAAAGATGGAGAAGCTCCATACAGTCAGCAAAAACAAGACCAGGAGCTGACTGTGGCTCAGACCATGAACTCCTTATTGCCAAATTCAGACTGAAATTGAAGAAAGTAGGGAAAACCACTAGACCATTCAGGTATGACCTAAATCAAATCCCTTATGATTATACAGCAGAAGTGAGAAATAGATTTAAGGGCCTAGATCTGATAAATAGAGTGCCTGATGAACTATAGAATGAGGTTTGTGACATTGTACAGGAGACAGGGATCAAGACCATCCCCATGGAAAAGAAATGCAAAAAAGCAAAATGGCTGTCTGGGGAGACCTTACAAATAGCTGTGAAAAGAAGAGAGGTGAAAAGCAAAGGAGAAAAGGAAAGATATAAACATCTGAATGCAGAGTTCCAAAGAATAGCAGAAAGAGATAAGAAAGCCTTCTTCAGTGATCAATGCAAAGAAATAGAGGAAAACAACAGAATGGGAAAGACTAGAGATCTCTTCAAGAAAATCAGAGACACCAAAGGAACATTTCATGCAAAGATGGGCTCAATAAAGGACAAGAATTGTATGGACCTAACAGAAGCAGAAGATATTAAGAAGCGGTGGCAAGAATACACAGAAGAACTGTACAAAAAAGATCTTCACAACCAAGATAATCCTGATGGTGTGATCACTCACATAGAGCCAGACATCCTGGAATGTGAAGTCAAGTGGGCCTCAGAAAGCATCACTACGAACAAAACTAGTGGAGGTGATAGAATTCCAGTTGAGCTATTCCAAATCCTGAAAGATGATGCTGTGAAAGTGCTGCACTCAATATGCCAGCAAATTTGGAAAACTCAGCAGTGGCCACAGGACTGGAAAAGGTCAGTTTTCATTCCAATCCCAAAGAAAGGCAATGCCAAAGAATGCTCAAACTACCGCACAATTGCACTCATCTCACACGCTAGTAAAGTAATGCTCAAAATTCTCCAAGCCAGGCTTCAGTAATACGTGAACCGTGAACTTTCTGATGTTCAAGCTGGTTTTAGAAAAGGCAGAGGAACCAGAGATCAAATTGCCAACATCTGCTGGATCATGGAAAAAGCAAGAGAGTTCCAGAAAAACATCTATTTCTGCTTTATTGACTATGTCAAAGCCTTTGACTGTGTGGATCACAATAAACTGTGGAAAATTCTGAAAGAGATGGGAATACCAGACCACCTGACCCGCCTCTTGAGAAATCTGTATGCAGGTCAGGAAGCAACAGTTAGAACTGGACATGGAACAACAGACTGTTTCCAAATAGGAAAAGGAGTTTGTCAAGGCTGTATATTGTCACCCTGTTTATTTAACTTCTATGCAGAGTACATCATGAGAAATGCTGGACTGGAAGAAGCACAAGCTGGAATCAAGATTGTTGGGAGAAATATCAATAACCTCAGATATGCAGATGACACCACCCTTATGGCAGAAAGTGAACAGGAACTAAAAAGCCTCTTGATGAAAGTGAAAGAGGAGAGTGAAAAAGTTGGCTTAAAGCTCAACATTCAGAAAACGAAGATCATGGCATCTGGTCCCATCACTTCATGGGAAATAGATGGGGAAACAGTGGAAACAGTGTCAGACTTTATTTTTCTGGGCTCCAAAATCACTGCAGATGGTGACTGCAGCCATGAAATTAAAAGACGCTTACTCCTTGGAAGGAAAGTTATGACCAACCTAGACAGCATATTCAAAAGCAGAGACATTACTTTGCCAACAAAGGTTCATCTAGTCAAGGCTATAGTTTTTCCTGTGGTCATATATGGATGTGAGAGTTGGACTGTGAAGGAGGCGGAGTGCTGAAGAATTGATGCTTTTGAACTGTGGTGTTGGAGAAGACTCTTGAGAGTCCCTTGGACTGCAAGGAGATCCAACCAGTCCATTCTGAAGAAGATCAGCCCTGGGATTTCTTTGGAAGGAATGATGCTAACGCTGAAACTCCAGTACTTTGGCCACCTCATGTGAAGAGTTGACTCATTGGAAAAGATTCTGATGCTGGGAGGGATTGGGGGCAAGAGGAGAAGGGGACGACAGAGGATGAGATGGCTGGATGGCATCACTGACTTGATGGACGTGAGTCTGGGTGAACTCCAGAAGTTGGTGATGGACAGGGACGCCTGGCATGCTGCGATTCATGGGGTCACGAAGAGTCGGACACGACTGAGCAACTGATCTGATCTGATTACTCACCAACTGGATTATAAGATTCTTTCAGAAGCTTGTCTAATTTATACCGGCAGTAATTAGACAAAAGTCTGGAACATGGTGGCTTTCCTTATACATTTTAATGTCCCAGTTGAACTGAATAAACCTACTGTTATGTATTTATCCATTAATTTTAGTTGCATTTTTATATTTTAGTTGTATAGGCAAACTTTTTTTTTTTTTAAGAAAATCTTCTTTTAAAGGGAAGAAAAATTCCCTCATTGTTACATACTGGGAGTACTGATATATGTCTTGCTTGAGTTGGACAGACTGTTGGAACTATACAGCTTGCCGAATTCATTCACTGAGTATCTTGTATGGGCAACATCCTGACAGGTCAAGGAAGGTACATTGTCATAAGCCCCTCGATAATGCTAAGAACAAGCCTGCTGTCTAAGATCTTATCAGTTATCTTACTTTACTATTTTTTCTGGGGGGGAGGGAATTGTTAGGAAACCAAATAACGCAGGTCAAAATTTCATTCACATAAAAAGCGAAATACTACATAGAGTCTCTGTAGGACTCACCTATGTTCTAAGTAACATAACAGATCTTCTGGTCTCCCAAAGAACACAAGATCATAAAATCAAAATAGATGTGAGAAAGCTACCACCCCACTCCATTATTTTATTTGTAAATTAAGTTTTATATACTCTTCAGTGCTATTTAATAGTAGAATCATAATTGACACTTAAAAGTCACTGAAACATATAATACATAGATTAGTAATTCTTATGAATATAAAAAATAGAACAAAGAGGGAAAATAAGAATGTATTAGTGTGAAATATGACCTACTTGCTTTTTTATAAACTAAAGAATAAGATAAGATATTAATATGCTTTTGATTTCTAATGCTTGTGTCCAACATGAAGGGCAGAATAACAATGTTGGCTTTCTGGATTTAATTTACAATGTGCTCAGTCACTTATTCGTGTCCAACTCTTTGTGACCTCATAGACTGTAGCATGCCAAGCTCCTTTTGGCAAGAGGAAATTCTCCAGGCCAGAATACTGGAGTGGGTTGCCATGCCCTCCTTCAGGGATTCTTCCCAACTCAGGGATTGAACTCAGGTCTCCAGCATCACAGGCAGATTCTTTACTGTCTAAGCCACCAGGGAAGCCCTTAATTTACAATAATATGTTTGAAAGTACTGAAGGTGAGAAGTTTGAAGAAGGTAAATGTGATTCCTAAGATATAAATTCCACAATACAAAGATTCTTTATCATAGTAACAAGGTCAAGCCTAGTGGGAAAGGCAAGGAAAAATCTAATACTTATCCCAAGTCTGCTCCACAGTAGACAAAGAGAAGCTCAAATTGCTAGAATTATCAGTGTCTGAAATCAAAAAGACAAGATCTTTATATATACATTGGGGGAAAAAATGGCCAGGTTCTGCCTTTGAGTCTTGCTATTCTATGCCACCAGTTGTCAACAGGGGTGACTTACAAGCCTGTCAGCAGTGCATACTTTCAAAGACAGGTGGCTAAGAAACCGTAGCATGAACAAGCTCTACTCCCAGCCTATCTTATCGAAACATTCACTCAGTGTGACACTTACATTTGACCCACAAGCAAAGAGTTTCACCTGATACAGGGTGACCCCATTAAAAATAAACACCTGTCTCTTCCATGCCGAGCTTTCCTGGGTCAGCAACACAGCATCCATTAAAGGTATTACTGGGGGACTCAATCACTTGTCTAAAGGGGATAATGAATTGAAAAGTGCTGTGGGCATAGAGGTAGCATCTCCAAGGATAACAAGAGACCCATCAGGCTCAGTTTAGAAGAGCAGAAGTGACAAAGCCAGTCCCTATTGACCATAAATTACCTCCAACAAAAATAGCAACCATGCTTCTAAGAGAAACACTCTGCACCCTGCTGGGTTTTCAGCCTCAGCCCCGTGCATGTCTCCCAAGCTCACCATCCTTGGGTCTCAAGCCCACCAAAACTTCTGCAGAGATAATGAATGTCCAAGCTTAAGTGCTTCATATCCTTTTGATTAAAAGATCCAAACGTTTTTCTGTCACTGCCTCTATGGAAGAAATACTCCTGTGTTTTCTTTTTTATTGAATATAAAAATTGGATTAAACAGCATGCTTTGCAAACAACAGATAGGAATGCTAATTAAAGGACAGACTTCACAGCCACATAAAAAAGCAGCTCGGCACAAAAGTCTTCACATTCCATCTGAAATATGGTGTTAGCGACTTGGTCAGACAGAGCTTGTGTGAACTCTGTTCACTAAAGATAGAACACCAGCAAACAAGCTTAGCAAAGAATGATAAAGTCATGAATATAAGCAGTGATCTCCTTATACTTCTATTATGATCGGTAATATTTGATTGGTATGGGTGAAAGCTAATGCCTTGATTACACATGCTAGCAAAGAAAGTGTTAGAGAAGCCTGGGTTTGTTCTGAGAAAGGCAAAAATAATAATGCTAAAATGTGATCTGACTGCTGAAATGTTAATATACTTTGTGTCATTATTCAGTGGAACAAAAGACTTAATCAAGAGAATATCTTAATTTTAAAGCCATAACACAATGGAAGCACAGATACAGCATAATCTTTACTTAAACTATTTTTTTTCCCTCTAATTTGGGCATCATTTATTCCTTCACCAAGCTGATATTGAGTATACCAAGCCCTGTGCTGTGAATTAAGGATACAAAGGTGTGTAAATCATGGTCTCTAATCCCCAAACATGACACTCTAGGGAGGGTGAATGAAGCCTGAACAGATGGTTACAGGGTAAGGTAATAAAGACAACAACAGTTAAATGCACAGAATATTCTGAGTCTCTTCCTTAGTCTAAGAAATGCATGTTGATGTGGCTTCAGGGAAGGGAAGGGGTCTGGTCAAAGAATTCCTGCTAAGGGCAAAAGTTTAAGTGAACGTGTTAATCAGTCAATCCTGTCGACTCTTTGAAACCCCTTAGACTGTAAACCGCCAGGATCCTCTGTCCATGGAATTCTCCAGGCAAGAATACTGGAATGGGTAGTCATTCCCTTCTCCAGGGGATCATCCCGATGCAGGGATCAAACCCAGATCACCTGCATTGCAGGCAGATTCTTTACGGCCTGAGCCACCAGGGAAGCCTGGTAAGGGCAAAGAGGAGGTAACATATATTTCAGATGGATAGGGCATGACACCGAGGCACTGTGTCATTGCTACTGGTAGTCTGTCATTACTTGAATGTACAGAATTAAAAGGCATGGCAGGAGCTGATCCTGAGATTGTAGGCAGTAGACAGGTCAGGAAAGGCCTGGCACATCATGGGAAGAAACACAGCCTCTGTTCTCTGGGTCAGGAACTTATCAGAGACTCCAGTGGAGGGTTGGTGTGTGCAGTATGAGGAAGAGACCCAGGTAAATCTGTCATGCTCTTCTGCTTCAGAAGCATCTACTCATTCCTTCAACATATAAATGTTGAGTTCTCACTTCATGTCAGGCAATGTTCTGTGCACTGGGGATGTAACACTGAACGAGATAGTTAAGGTCTTCCTTCTTACAGAAGTGATTTATGTCAGGCAATTTGAGAATCTAAAACATGATTTTAAAACTTCCTGTTATGTGGAGGATGGTTTAGTGGGGCCAAGATTAGATGCAAGTTACGGGGCTCTTGTAGTAATCTGAGAAACTTCAGAGGGAGTCAAAAAGATAGACAGTGGTAGTAAGAATAGA
The DNA here is from genome assembly GCF_019923935.1 of Bubalus bubalis. Taxonomy (NCBI): domain Eukaryota; kingdom Metazoa; phylum Chordata; class Mammalia; order Artiodactyla; family Bovidae; genus Bubalus; species Bubalus bubalis. The sequence continues at coordinate 23,207,175 of NC_059163.1, forward strand.
CAGGGACTAATTTTGAAAATTAGTCTGGTGGCTCAGACAGCAAAGAATCTACCTGCACTGCAGAAGACCTGGGTTCGATCCATGGGTCGAGAAGATCTCCTGGAGAAGGGTATGGCAACCCACTCCAGTTTTCCTGCCTGGAGAATTCCACAGACAGAAGAGCCTGGCAGACTACAGTCCATGGGGTTCCAGAGTCAGACATGACTAAGCAAATAAGACACAATTTTGAAAATATTTAGAAAGTACAATCAATAGGAATGATTCTTGGAAGTAAGTTAGGGCAGAGTTGGGAGAGGTGAGGAAAGTAAAAGGCTAAGAATGAATCCTAAATTCCTATTTAGATTATTGGGTAGCTGGTGGTGCCATTAATCATGATAAATAATTCATTAGAAGTAGTCTGTCTTTATTTACGACCGCTATAAAAGACATGGGAATATACATAGAGCACTGCCTGCAGGCTTTCATGCAGTACCCACATTATACAGAGGACCACAACAAGGATGGCATAGAGCTGTTGATCTACAGTTTGGTGGGAAAAAATAAAGCACTGAGAGCTCTACCAAGAGAATTTCAGAGACAGGACATTTCTCTCTTTTTTTTCCCTCATAATTAAAATGTCTTATCACAGAAGCAGAGGGTTTAACAAAGGATCTCAAAAATTAGGAAATTTTAAACTTACTTTAATCACCACGTCTCCGTTTCTACTGCTGGTCACTGTTCCTATAAACACTAGCATGAACTAACTATGGCTCAGGTAAGAAAACAATGCAAACTACGCTATATTTTCCTCTGCCAATAACTCAGGAGGGAAGGAATCCACAGATTAGGTTGACACATGGTGTCTAGAAAGAATTAATTCCCACTCGATTCTGGGCAGACTTACAAGCTGGGCTCCATCCATAAAGAACGACGGGAATTTTGAGGTAGTGGCATTTTCTATTGCCATCGACAATTAGACATAAGAATACCAGTCACTGAAGAACACCTTGTTATTTGTGCTGTTTTATTATCCAGAGACATTTGGGAATTGTCCCACATTTGGAAGTCATTCCTAACCTGCATTGGATAGTTTTGCTGTATTTGTCATGTTGATATCTTCTGGCAGGAACACTTAGACATTTATTATAAGAGCTTTATCAGGGGACAAAAATATTTTGGATATGCCAAATCAAATTATAGTGCACTTGAATAGTCATCATCTATCTCTTATTCGTGATTAGTATTCATTATACAGCGTCAAAAAGATTTACATTAGGATTAATAGGCATCAAGGAAAAGACATATATATTTAAATGCTTCCTGCTGAAACCAGTACTGCTTAAGGAGCATAATCAATTGCAACCGTAGTACAAATTGCTCCCAAATGTTTCTGATACTTATTGGCTGGAACTCACATTACCTTTAGGCAAAATGGTAAAGTAGGACAAAGTTTTTCTTTGGAATCTCCTTGTTTCCAATTTACTCATTCATTCATTCAAAATTTATTTATTTAGTACCCAGGTAGCTCAGCTAGTAAAGAATCCACCTGCAATGCAGGACACCCCGGTTTGATACCTCAGTCAGGAAGATCTGCTGGAGAAGGCATAGGCTACAGACTCCAGTATTCTTGGGCTTCCCTGGTAGCTCAGCTGGTAAAGAATCTGCCTGCAGTGCGGGAGACCTGGGTTCAATCCCTGGGTTGGGAAGATCTCCTGGAGAAGGGAATGACTACCTACTCCTGTATTCTGGCCTGGAGAATTCCATGGACTATATAGCCCATGAAGTCATAAAGAGTCGGACATGACTGAGTAAATTTCACTCATTATATACTGCACACAATTCTAACAAAGAGTTCCTGTCCTCTTGGGGATTGCCCTTCTTTCAGTTCTTCTGATTTCCAGTCCTCAGTGTGTCTTCTTGCTCTAATTTTCCCAGAAACAGAAATTATTACTACTATTCTCCTTCCTCATTTCTCCATTGAAATTATCCCATTCATTAGTGATTACCCTTACAGAAGCTTCTGGAAAAAATAAACACCTATCTCAAAGATAGGTGGCTTAAGTTGGCTTAAAGCTCAATATTCAGAAAACTAAGATCATGGCATCCGGTCCCATTACTTTATGGCAAATAGATGCAGAAAGAGTGGAAACAGTGGCTGACTTTATTTATTTATTTTTTGGCTCCAAAATCACTGTAGATTGTGACTGCAGCCATGAAATTAAAAGAGGCTTACTCCTTGGAAGGAAAGTTATGACCAACCTAGATAGCATATTAAAAAGCAGAGACTACTTTGTCAACAAAGGTCCATCTAGTCAAGGCTATGGATGTGAGAGTTGGCCTATAAAGAAAGCTGAACGCTAAAGAATTGATGCTTTTGAACTGTGGTGTTGTAGAAGACTCTTGAGAGGCCCTTGGACTGCAAGGAGATCCAACTAGTCCATCCTAAAGGAGATCAGTCCTGGGTGTTCATTGGAAGGACTGATGTTGAAGCTGAAACTCCGATACTTTGGCCACCTGATGTGAAGAGCTGACTCATTTGAAAAGACTCTGATGCTGCGAAAGACTGAGGGCAGGAGTAGAAGGGGACAACAGAGGATGAGATGGTTGGATGGCATCACTGACTCAATGGACATGAGTTTAGGTAAACTCCGGGAGTTGGTGATAGACAGGGCAGCCTGGCATGCTGCGGTTCATGGGGTTGCAAAGAGTCAGATATAACTGAGTGACTGAACTGAACTGAACTATCTCAAAGATATTACTAAACACTGAGGAATTCAGTTACATGTCTGGATAATGTGGGAAATATTTGAGGAAAATGAAAACCATATGGAATACACATATTAAACCACGGCACACAAAAGCTATAGCTCCTGACAGAAGTGGTGGCTACCTAACACAGGAGGAGATAAGCTGTGAAGCCAGACAGAGGGAGGCTTAAATTCCAACTGCACTCCTTCCCAACAGTGCAACTTCACTTGCCTGGGACACTTTCCTAGACTTTACTAGTGAATACTAGTAAAAGATTAGAAAAAAATATATTCAGGGACATGCATGAAGTAAATGCTCAAGAAATTATTAACTTTAACCAAATTGAAACTGAGGAGTGTATCCACCATCAGTCCCATTTGTTTGGGTGACTATACTGTATGCAGATTTGCCTTTGGGTTCCTTGCTCTCTTATAAGCCACTAAGAGGAAGAAAGGGCTTCCCAGGTGGCACTATTGGTAAAGAATCCATCTGCCAAGGCAGGAGATGCAAGAGATACAGGTTTGATCCCTGGGCCGGGAAGATCCTCTGAAGGAAATAGCAACCCACTCCAGCATTCTTGCCTGGAAAATCCCACGGACAGAGAAGCCTGGTGGGCTACAGTCCTTAGTGCTACAAAGAGTCAGACACGACTGAGCACACACATGTAAGAGGAAGGAAATAAAGAGAAAGAGAAAGGAGAAGCAGAACTCTGTAATGGTTAAGATATCACTTAAGAGCTTAGAGGAGAAACACAAATTCGTATTTTGAATGGAATGATAGCTGAGGCTTAATAAAATGCATGTGTGTTTATTTCTGCTTGCATTCTTAACAGTCAGGCTTGCTTAATCCTCTATCTCTGTCTCTTCAGGACTACATGAAGAACTGAGGCTATTCCAGACCAGCTGTCAGTCAGTTTACCCCCAAATACATGAAAGAGTCTAGCCAAAATGAGTAAAGCTGCTTACACAACCTATAGCTAATTTTTAGCACATGGCGATCCTAGCAGAGCATAGACATACCTCCCAGTTAACCTGTAGTCTTGTGAATGATACTAATTTAGTTATTATTTTAAGCTGCTGAGATTTAGGGTCAAGCATTGTATAGCATTATTCTGGCCTGCTGAATTAAACTAGAAGTTATACTTTGAAATCAGGAATACTCTTCTCCTATTAATGATACATTTTCTATAGTATTTCATCATTTTTTTACTCAAAGGTAGGTAAATGGACTATGATGAGGTTTTAGGGTATGGAAGATATGTATGAATAAGATCACTGGGATAGGATCTCAGCTCTGTCTAATTCGTTACATGACCTCAGACTACAATCCATAGCCTCATAGTGAGCTTTTCAAGAGCAAGGACAGTATATTGTTATTCTTTGTACATCTAGCACCTAGGAGAGCTCCTACCAAATTTTCAACATTATAAGCACTCACTCAATAAGTGAGGGCTAAAAAGACAAGTGAATTCTGGTCAGTTATTTTTAAAGTTGAGTATAATAAATATTTGCTTGATTGGTCATGGAATGAGGATTCAACTTCATTAAACAGGAAGCTCTTTGTTTAGACAGTTACTCCCTGTAATAAAATGAAGGAGTGGAAAAACAAGCCAATAGATCCGAGTCCACAAATTGAGAACTATTTAGGAATAAAGGAGAAATGAGCAATGTTAATGAATGGGAGAATTTGGTAATGCAGGGATCATAGCAGAGTTAGGAAGGAAGAAACATTTCATTTTGCTGAAAAATCAGTTTCCTCAAACTTTGCAGTATGGGAGCCTCATGTCACAAAATCCTAAAGAGAGCTAGATACATGGGCAATATTTTCAAACTGAATGTACAAGAAGTATGTCCAAGGACTCCTGATTTCTTGTACATGTGATTAACATTACTCCCAGAAAGGGATACATGTAGTTTTGTTTCTTCTGATCTCAACAGAAATTAATTTTGTTGTTAGCATCTTTTAAAAATAAATGTAAAAAGTTGGTTTTCCTTTCCCATGTTCCAATTAAAATCAACATTTTAGTAATTATTCTCAGAAACCAAGTTGATGTTGATACATTACTACCCGGCTAGCTCTGCATTGCAGTGATGATGTTTTGTGCTTGGATGATAATAACTGTCAAAATGCAAGGGGTTAGTGAACAGGACCCATGGGGAATGGCAGGATGACACTCTATGTGAGACATTCTGCTAATAGGGCTGAGAGCAATTACTGTATGGTTTATGATCACAATGCTTAACCCTCTCACTCTCAGACTGCAGGAGGCTTAGCCAGCAAACTGCTTGAGGACATTTTCTGCTCCCCATGTTTTATCAGTGAAATCCATTTAAGGGGCCTGTTATGAAGACTGTCAAATATGTCTGTGCATTAGAAACATCAACTTGGTGTATAATGTGACTGCTGTACAGAAAATGAGCAAACTCAGAGAAGAATTCACCAGCTCCTGAACCAGCCTAGTCTGATTACTTGCATTTTTAACTTTAAGTTCACTTGATCAGTTACTCTTTTCTTGTTTGCATGCACTGTTCCTTCACATCAGCATTAGGGTCTCTTATTTTGTACTTGGGTGTTGTTATGGCATTGTGCTCGCTACTATTTTCTTTGAAGAATGTGTAATGAAATGAATCATGTTTACAGAAGGCAAAAGAAGCCTTTGGTAATCATCTCATTTACCCATTAGTCAACATTCTTTCCAAAACATTTTGAATTTACTAGCATATGTTTTTCCGCCAGCTATTAAGAACCTTGGTTTCTCAACTCCATTATCCTTTCCATACACTAACTCATGTCTGCTCCTTACCCCATTGTCTGCTAGACAGACAAAGAAAACAGAGCAAGTTACCTTCATATTAAACCATAACAAGGAGCATGGGGGTCATAAACAAATGTGACTATTGAAAAGAAGCTTCATAATTTAGAGCTTTGAAGAAAGAAGGTGACAATATGGACGAGGTTAGATGTGACATTTAGTCACTAAGTGATTTGGAGATAGTCTCTGACCCCACAAAATTCAGATATAATAGGTTTCTAATTCCAGTCAGCATGCCTTCCAGTGACTGATAATTTGAATTAAAAATTAATAAAAAATTATCTTTTAATTTAATAATTGGGCTTCCCAGGTGGTGCAACTGGTAAAGAACCTGCCTGCCAATGCAAGAGACGTAAGAGATGCAGGTTCGATTCCTGGGTTGGGAAGATCCCCTGGAGGAGTGCATAGCAACCCACTCCAGTATTCTTGCCTGGAGAATCTCATGGACAGAGGAGCCCGGTGGGCTATAGTCCATGGCATTGCAGAATAGTCAGACCACAACTGAAGCAACTTAGCACACACACAGGCAATTTAATAATTGTGTATAACATAGGCATTTTTAAAATAACCTCCATGAACTCCTTTTAACAATATATATTTGGGGTAAACAAGACTTTTTTTTTTCTTTACAATCATATATAATAAATTTAACTTTGTTTTGTGCAATATTTGACTATATCAATTTGCAAAATAGAAGTACTATTGTCAATAATAGCTTCAGTTTTTAATATTGACTACAGAAATCTATTTAAAGTATCTGCTTAGTTCATTATAACCCCAACCAGGGTTTCTAGATATATCTCTGCATTTGTGTTTGTAAATCTAGGGAGAATTTTTAACATTTGTAGTCATTATACACATATTTATTACAGATAAACCTTTTATAATAACTTTCTTAGCGTTTAACAGTACACCTTAGTGAGGGATAGAAAGATTTTTCTAATTCACAAAAAGGCAGTTTAGGTCAACAGTAAGGCTGACTTTCCTTAGATTTTCTGCTCAACCCCGAAATCTGAAATCCCCAACAGAAGTTCATACTATATGAATTTGCCTCCCTGGTTAGAGATCATTGATGGATAGCTATTCATGCTGAGCCAATCAGAATTTTCTCCTGGTCTGTTTTTCTGTGAAATTGAAACTGAAGACATGGAAAGTCAAGAGTTACAGCTTAGTGATGAAGTCAAAGTGGCTGATCTTTAGGAAGATAATAATACAGACACAAAGAAAAGAGCAGGGGCACAGAGGGGACATGGAATCTAAGAGATGATGAGCTTAGTTTTCAATGGTTTTCCGTCTTCACTTTCTAGTCACTTCTCGAGTCTGGCTTTCTTCTGTTGCCATGGGCTTCAGGAGCTATGCACACATTATTTTAGTAAAAAGACTCATTCCAATCAAAAAATTAAATTAGATTGAAGAATAGTAGCCTTGTCAATAGAAAATTATGATATTTTATGATGAATGCTAAGATGAAAAAGGATAGAGTAATGGACTCCAGGTGGTCTGGTATTCCCATCTCTTTCAGAATTTTCCACAGTTTGTTGTGATCCACACAGTCAAAGACTTTGGCATAGTCAGTAAACCGAAATAGATGTTTTTCTGGAACTCTCTTGTTTTTTACATGATCCAGTGGATTTTGGCAATTTGATCTCTGGTTCCTCTGTGTTTCCTAAAACCAGCTTGGACATCTGAAAGTTTACGGTTCACGTATTGCCAAAGCCTGGCTTGGAGAATTTTGAGCATTACTTTACTAGCGTGTGAGATGAGTGCAATTGTGCGGTAATTTGAGCATTCTTTGGCATGGCCTTTCTTTGGGATTGGAATGAAAACTGACCTTTTCCAGTCCTGTGGCCTCTGCTGAGTTTTCCAAATTTCTGGCATATTGAGTGCAGCTTCACAGCGTCATCTTTCAGGATTTGAAATAGCTCAACTGGAATTCCATCACCTCCACTAGCTTTGTTTGTAGTGATGCTTTCTAAGGCCCACTTGACTTCACATTCCAGGATGTCTGGCTCTAAGGTGAGTGATCACACCATTGTGATTATCTGGGTTGTGAAGATCTTTTTTGTACAGTTCTTCTGTGTATTCTTGCCACCTCTTCTTAATATCTTCTGCTTCTGTTAGGATACCACTTCTGTCCTTTATCAAGCCCATCTTTGCATGAAATGTTCCCTTGGTATCTCTAATTTTTTTGAAGAGATCTCTAGTCTTTCCCATTCTGTTGTTTTCCTGTATTTCTTTGCATTGATCACTGAGGAAGAGATGGGAATACCAGACCACCTGACCTGCCTCTTGAGAAATCTGTATGCAGGTCAGGAAGCAACAGTTAGAACCGGACATGGAACAACAGACTGGTTCCAAATAGGAAAAGGAATATGTCAAGGCTGTATATTGTCACCCTGCTTATTTAATTTATATGCAGAGTACATCATGAGAAACGCTGGGCTGGAAGAAGCACAAGCTGGAATCAAGATTGCTGGGAGAAATATCAATAACCCCAGATATGCAGATGACACCACCCTTATGGCAGAAAGTGAAGAGGAACTAAAAAGCCTCTTGATGAAGGTAAAAGAGGAGAGTGAAAAAGTTGGCTTAAAACTCAACATTCAGAAAATGAAGATCATGGCATCCGGTCCCAACACTTCATGGGAAATAGATGGGGAAACAGTGGAAACAGTGTCAGACTTTATTTTTCTGGGCTCCAAAATCACTGCAGATGGTGACTGCAGCCATGAAATTAAAAGACGCTTACTCCTTGGAAGGAAAGTTATGACCAACCTAGATAACATATTAAAAAAACAGAGACATCACTTTGCCAACAAAGGTCTGTCTAGTCAGGGCTATGGCTTTTCCATTGGTCATGTATGGATGTGAGAGTTGGACTGTGAAGAAAGCTGAGCACCAAAGAATTGATGCTTTTGAACTGTGGTGTTAGAGAAGACTCTTGAGAGTCCCTTGGACTGCAAGGAGATCCAACCAGTCCATTCTGAAGGAGATCAGCCCTGGGTGTTCTTTGGAAGGAATGATGCTAAAGTTTTAGCTTTAGAGCTAAAACTCCAGTACTTTGGCTACCTCATGCGAAGAGTTGACTCATTGGAAAAGACTCTGATGCTGGGAGGGATTGGGGCAGGAGGAGAAGGGGACGACAGAGGATGAGATGGCTGGATGGCATCACTGACTCGATGGACATGAGTCTGAGTGAACTCCGGGAGTTGGTGATGGACAGGGAGGCCTGGCATGCTGCGATTCATGGGGTCACAAAGAGTCGGACATGACTGAGCGACAACTGAACTGAACTGGTCCAAGGACTCAGTCCAAGGACTGAGATGATTTCTGGCTAATACGGGCAGTGCTCACATCCCAAAATATTTTTAACAGAAACATGGCAGTATGAATCCATTTGTTTATTAAACATTTATTGAGTTCTTACTGGTGGCTCAGATAGTAAAGAATCTGCCTGCAATATGGGAGACCTGGGTTCAAACCCTGGGTCAAGAAGATCCCCTGGAGAAGGGAATGGCTAGTCACTCCAGTATCCTCACCTGGAGAATTCTATGGGCTGAGGAGTTTGGTTGATTACAGTCTATGGAGTTTAAAGAGTCAGATATGACTGAGTAACTAACACTTACTGTGTGCAAGGTATTCTGTTGGGCATTGGTGACAAATTGGCAAAGAAGATACACAATGTATCTGTCCTCATGAAGCTTATATTCTTCTAGGGAGACTATGATTAACAAAATAACTTTAAAACTATTTCTAACTTGGAACATATATATGAGAGTTCTGATTAACCTATGAGTATTTGAGGAAGTATTTGGACGGTGTTACAGACTGAATTGTATCCCCTAAATTCATGTGTTGAAGTTATAACACTCAGAGTGACTGTACTTGGAGACAGAGTCTTTAAGGAGCCTTTAAGGTAAAATGAGGTCATAAGGGTGGGGCCCTGCTCCAACAGGACTGGTGTCCTCATAAGAAGAGAAAGACCAGAAAGAAGTATGCCTTCCCAGAGAAAAGGCCGTCTGAGGACACAGTGAGAAGGCAGCTGCCTGCAAGTCAAGGACAGAGGTCTCATCAGAAAGGAATCCTTGATCTTCCAGCCTCCAGAGCTGTGGAAAAATAAACCCAGCTTGTAGTATTCTGACTGCATTTTGGATTCTTTTGTTGACTCTGAAGGCTACTCCATTTCTTCTAAGGGATTCTTGCCTGTAGTAGTAGATATAATGGTCATCTGAATTAAATTCACCCATTCCAGTACATTTTAGTTCACTGACTCCTAAAATGTCGATGCTCACTCTTGCCATCTCCTATTTGACCACTTCCAATTTACCTTGACTCATGGACCTAACACTCCAGGTTCCTATGCAGTATTGTTTTTTACAGCATCGGACTTTACTTTCCCTACCAGATACATCCACAGCTGGGTGTTGTTTTCGCTTCAGCTCAACCTCTTCATCCCTTCTGGAGCTATTTCTCCACTCTTCTCCAGTAGCATATTGGGCACCTGCCAACCTGGGGAGTCCATCTTTTCATGTCAGATCTTTTTGCTTTTTCATACTGTTCATGGGATTCTCAAGGCAATAATGCTGAAGTGGTTTGCCATTCCCTTCTCCAGTGGACCACATTTTGTCAGAGCTCTTACAACAAACAGCCAGAGCAGTCTAGGATAGATAGTATTCTTAAAGATGAATAAGTATGTTTTTGCCAGTTAGGAGGGGCAGAAGGGAGAGTATCCTGCCAAGGAAGGAAAGCACACGCCTGAGGAGAGAAACTTGATGGAGGTTGGAGCAACTGAGAGAAGATCAGCATGAGGAGAGAGGGGCAGGGGCCAGAATAAGCAGTTTTGGAGGCCTGGTTTCATTAATTATTGTTTTGTTTTTTTTTTAATCTGAAAAGTACTAGAAGACCACTGAAAGGTCAAATCAAGGGAGTGACATAATTAGTTTTGCTATTACAAAATCTAATTCTGACTTTGGCCAGGAGAATGGATTGGAAAGATGCAGGGGCTGAGTTTAGAGAGATGATGGGGGTGCAGTGTGGTGGAAAGGAGTGAATGGATGGAAGAGATGTTTAGAAGGGGGCGCTGACTTGCTTGTGATTAATGGACTGTGGTGAGATAAGAAAATGGAGGTGTTGAAGGTAATTTTCAGGTTTGGGCTAAGGCATCTTGGAGAATGATAGTGTGATTTACTCAGATAGGAAACCGTGGAAGAGAGATACTCTTTGGTAGGAAAGATGACCTTTTAGTGGCAGGTGGAACTAAGAGTAAAAAGGGTCTTGGTATTATTCCAGGGGGCACTTATCCATGTTTAACCAGAAATTACAGGCTGCACATTCAATGAATAAGACCTAATTTCTTAGAGGAGGGTTTGGTGAGAGCTAGACATGAATATAGGGGAAAAAAAAACCACACACACACACAAATATCCTTTGTCTCCACTCTTACCTGCCTGAACTTGCCTTAATTTGGCTACTCTTGAAGAACAGAAGGTTTCCTTCTCAATTTGCATTTGGCTTTTCACAAAGAAGGGCTCAAGTCTCCCATCCTGTCTGCTGCTGCTGCTGCTAAGTTGCTTCAGTCGTGTCCAACTCTGTGCGACCCCATAGATGGCAGCCCACCGCACTCCTCTGTCCCTGGGATTCTCCAGGCAAGAATACTGGAGTGGGTTGCCATTTCTTTCTCTAATGCATGAAAGTGAAAAGTGAAACTGAAGTCACTTAGTCGTGTCCAACTCTTCGCGACTCCATGGACTGTAGCCTACCAGGCTCCTCTGCCCATGGGATTTTCCAGGCAAGAGTACTGGAGTGGGGTGCCATTGCCTTCTCCCCCATCCTGTCTAACAGTATATAGAAAAACTACTGCTGGTATTATTGATAATACAAGGTAGTTGATAGCATACATGTATGTGCCTGCATGTGTGTGTCTGTGTATTGTATTTTGAACATTCTCTTTGTTTTTTCTCCTGGGTAGATCACTTTAATGCCTTGAATTCTTCACCCTTCTCTCTATTCAACTTTGTTATGTTTAAAAGTCCAATTCAAATATTAATGTTGAGACCTCCCTCATGGTCCAGTGGTTAAGAATCTGCCTAGCAATACAGCAGATATGGGTTCAATCCCTGATTGGGGAACTAGGATCCCAAGTGCCTTGGGGCAACTGGGCCTTTATGCTGCAACTACTGACCTTGCACACCACAACTAGAGAATCCACGCTCTGCAGTGAAAAATCCAACATGATACAACAAAGATGCCACATGCTGCAACTACGATCCAACACAGCCAAATGAATAAATAAATAAACAAAAAAGAAATATTAATGTCATCCAGAAACACCCACATAGACACAGCAGAATAATATCTGACTAAACGTCTGGATAGCCCATGGCCCAATTAAGTGACTCTGCAGTTACTTACACTGAAAATTTGAGATATTTTCTCTCTGATTAACTTAGATTTGGCTGCATGGCTTTCTCTGACCTCTGGAGTATTTGCAGGCATATCATGACTTAAGGTTATAAAAGCTCTTTTTGTGTTTCTACCTGTGTTCTTGAATCTCTACCACAGCTGTGAGATAATACATCTGGGATAGCCTGCCAGCCCCTGAGGAAGAAGAGAAACACATGAAGCAGAGCTCAGTTACAACAGCTGGGCCCAGCCTAGATCAGCCAACCCACTAAGTAAAAGCTTATAGTTGCATGACTATGAATTCACAAGTTTCGTTACACAGCATTATCATGCTCATCATTAACCATTATGTCATCCATTTTGTTTAGATGAACATTTGTTTTTCTGTTCTATATGTTGTTCAGTTATTGCAAGTTTTATTTATAATATTTGGTCTTTTCATCTGACTTTTGTAATGACACCCCAATTACTATGATGGCTTATGTGATTTACTTAAGTTTAAGATCAACCTCATCAAAAGAGTGAAATGTGCACTTTCAGTACTAAAAGTTATACAGGACCAATAAAATTAACACAGCCCTCTGTAAGCAACCAATGTAAGGAAATATATATGCTGCTGCTACTGCTGATAAGTCGCTTCAGTTGTGTCCGACTCTGTGCGACCCCATAGAGGGCAGCCCACCAGGCTCCCCTGTCCCTGGGATTCTTAAGGCAAGAACACTGGAGTGGGTTGCAATTTCCTTCTCCAATGCATGAGAGTGAAAAGTGAAAGTGAAGTCACTCAGTCGTGTCTGACTCTTAGCGACCCCATGGACTGTAGCCCACCAGGCTCCTCCATCCGTGGGATTTTCCAGGCAAGAGTACTGGAGTGGGGTGCCATTGCCTTCTCCAAGGAAGTATATATACTTTACTACAAAGAACTGAAACTATAACAAACAGATGTGATCCAATCAGTCAGTCCCCTGCTCAAAAACCTGTGATGTATCTGCATCAGTTTAGAGAATAAAATTCAGAATTATTGGTCTGGTAGCTAAGCCTTATACCATTTGGTCCAAACTCCTCTGTAACCTGCCTTCTGTAATCTGCCTGTTGAACATCAAAATTAATGGACCATAAGCTTGCTTTTTTTCTTTCACCATCTCTTTAAAACTGATCAGTATGAGTATTCCTTCTCCTGTCCCAAATACAAACACAGACAATCTCAGGACCCTTTTTTCCTCCCCTCTTGAATCTATTCTTTCCTTTACTCTCTTTAAGTTATAAATATAATCTGAATCCAGTGACTAAATCTGCCAGTTGAATATACCAATCAAAACTCTAAATTTAATGTTAAGTTAAATTTCTTTTCTTTCCCTAAGCTGGGTCCTGGTATAAATTACTGCTTCCAGGAGAAAAGGGAGAAGAAATTATCCTTTTGTGTCATTCACCTCCTCCTTCATCAGTAAACTGCTGTTTCTGGCCATGCTAAGGTCAGACCTGGAGTAGGAAAGGGAGGTAAAGGGAAGGAAGTGCTGACCTGACTCATGCTAAGATCAAATGGCTGATGCTCCCTGGTCCTGAGGGGTGTCTAAAGCTGCCTCTTCCTTTGAATGTAAATTTCCTCATGGAAGCAGGGGCTCTCCTTCAGCTGGCTACCCCAATGTCCTTTCAGCTCCCAGGGCTCTCCGACAGTTTCTCACAGCTAGAGTCTACTTTGTAAGGCCACCTTCTGGGCAGGATCCATTTTAAAATAATGACCCTATCTAAATTTCCATGTCTGGTCCTTCAAATGGATAAGCATCTGACTGGCTTATCCCAGATGTAACTCTCCACTTGGCTACATAGACCACCGGGCAGAGTCTAGAACTAGGCCACCATACCCTCAACTATAGGGCACACAATTGAAGCTGTCTGAGTGGTCCATTAAAGGCCCCTCAATAAATTTCCTACATGGAGAAGTCCCCCAATACAAGCCCCTCCAAAGAAATTTTCATCTTTAGTCTTCCTAAGACCAATTTTTCCACCTTTTAACAATTTGGTGTGCTGAAAAGTTCAGGAGAGTTAGATAATGGGTTTTTAGCCAAATCCTTTTAAATTTTTTATATGGCCCAGCACCCCTGTTGCTGCTGCTGCTGCTGCTGCTAAGTCGCTTCAGTCGTGTCCAATTCTGTGTGACCCCATAGACGGCAGCCCACCAGGCTCCCCCGTCCCTGGGATTCTCCAGGCAAGAACACTGGAGTGGGCTGCCATTTCCTTCTTCAATGTATGAAAGTGAAGTTGCTCAGTCGTGTCTGACTCCTAGCGACCCCATGGGCTGCAGCCTACCAGGCTTCTCCACCCATGGGATTTTCCAGGCAAGAGTACTGGAGTGGGGTGCCATTGCCTTCTCCCCCAGCACCTCTATTGTCTCTCAATACCCCAGTCAAAATTTCTAATTTTTCACATGTTTTACTTGTTTCTCATTATTTCCCAGGTGGCCTATTTTTATGTGATTCCTGAGGTTCTCCAAACCTTTAAGCAGCTGTGTGCTCTTTTGAGAATGCTGTCTTATCCAACCATTCTGCACATGTCTAAACTCTAGTCCTCTCTCAAGGACTCATGCAACTGTTTCTTCTTTATAAGCCTTTTCTTATCTGGTCAAAATTAATATTTCCCTCTTTGTTCTCAGAGTATGTTGCACCTTTTCTACAGCTCTTATTACTGCTTAGCTTACATTAGAGTTCTCAAATATAATATTTCACCAATTCTAGGATAAATAGCCGGAGAAGGCAATGGCACCCCACTCCAGTACTCTTGCCTGGAAAATCCCATGGACGGAGGAGCCTGGTGGGCTGCAGTCCATGGGGTCGCTAAGAGTCGGACAGGACTGAGCGACTTCACTTTCACTTTTCACTTTCATGCGTTGGAGAAGGAAATGGCAACCCATTCCAGTGTTCTTGCCTCGAGAATCCCAGGGACGGGGGAGCCTGGCGGGCTGCTGTCTATGGGGTCGCACAGAGTCGGACACGACTGAAGCGACTTAGCAGCAGCAGGATAAATAGCTTTTCACACTTAACATCTCTGAAACATCTTAAAGCCAATGCAATGACATCTTAAAATTGCTTGGCAGTTTTGTTTTTTCTACTTCTTTGTGTTACATAAAATGATGGTATATTTCACAATAACACCTTAGTATTTTGTGAATCCCTGGATTTTAAAGACTTTACCTTATTCCAAACTCTTGTATTCTTCAGCAATGGATACAGTGCTTTTTCAGAAACTAACTGCTTAAAATTTGGATATTGAATCAATTGTGTGTTCTATATTCTGAGTTACTACAATTTTCTTCAGTGTCCAAAACATTTCCAATTACAATTTGATTCGAATTAAAAGGGCTTTGATGGGACATTAATTACTTAAAAGATAACATTTATTAGTCTATGTGTTGTCATTGCAACTTTAATATCATCAGGAAGAAGTTTAATCTGACTTCATTTTCACTCCATTAAAAACCTTGTAACAATGTTCATAAATCAGATCTCCAGACTCATAAAAGTATATGTCATAGCCCCAATCTGCACATATTTGGCCACATTTGGATATTCAACATAGTTTTGATTTGGGGATATATCCATCACACAAATTAATGTTTGTCATGATTCTATTGCAGGCGCACACGTGTATAAATTGTATCATTTTGGTCTGTCCTGTTGTCAATGACACTAATAAACTAGGGACACATTTTAGCAATTACAGTCATTTCTTTGCTTAAAATGAACACTTTTTAAATTGTTAGCTCATCATTGATTTGCCTTCCTTACAAAGAATTATAATTAAGAATCATAAAGTCAGCTAGAAATATTATTTTAGGAGAAAAGGAGACTTAAGGGAACAAAATAAACCCAAATATGTAATAGAATGCCACAGTTGTTAAGCTAAATACCCTCCTATGCACAAGATTTCATTACCAAGATTCTCAACTTAGAATCATTCAAGGACACAACATTTGCTAATGTATAGGTAATTTCACTTGTTTATAGACATGTACAGAGGCCTTAGAGTGAAGAAGGAAAAACAACTATAAAGAAATTATTTGTTGGTGTTCAGTTGCTCAGTCGTGTCCAACTCTGTGACCCCATTGACTGCAGCACACCAGGCTTACCTGTCCTTCACCGTCTCCTGGAGTTTGTTCAAACTCATGTCCATTGAGTCAGTGACACCATCCAACCATCTCATCCTCTATCATCCCCATATTAGTTTCGTGCAAAAAAGCAACCCTGAAAAATCAAGTGTTCTGTTTTCTGGATGCCACTATGACAAAATTTAGGATGGAAAAACGTATTTCATGCATATACTGAGAGAAAATCTTTTCATATAACATGTAAGTCTGTAGTTTTCTCTTTATTTATCCATTCATTTTTTCATTAACTTGTTCATTAGTATTTACTGAGTTTCCCAAGAAAGAAAAAGGAATTGTTGGCATTCTAAGAGACTTGAAAACAGCTTATCAAAAGACTGGCTTCAGGGATGAAATTTTACTATCTAGAAAATTTCTATTCTCTCATACAATCTTATATGAAGTGAGTTAAAGTCCTTTGCCAGGAATAATAAAAACTACATTGAAAATGCACATCTACTAGGCAACTAGCACATATACTAGTTAATTGATGTTCATCAGTTCAGTTCAGTTGCTCAGTCATGTCCGACTATTTGTGACCCCACAGACTGCAGCACCCCAGGCCTTCCTGTCCACCATCAACTCCCAGAGTTTACTCAAACTCATGTCCATTGAGTCAGTGATGCCATCCAAACATCTCATCCTCTGATGTCTCCTTCTCCCCCCACCTTCAATCTTTCCCAGCATGAGGGTCTTTTCAAATGAGTCAGTTCTTTGCATCAGGTGGCCAAAGTATTGGAGTTTCAGCTTCAGCATTATCCTTCCAAGGAACACCCAGGACTGATCTCCTTTAGGATGAACTGGTTGGATCTCCTTGCAGTCCAAGGGACTCTCAAGAGTCTTCTCCAACACCACAGTTCAAAAACATCAGTTCTTCAGCACTCAGCTTTCTTTATGGTCCAACTCTCATATCCATATATGACTACTGGAAAAACCATAGCCTTGACTAGAAGGACCTTTGTTGGCAAAGTAATGTCTCTGCTTTTTAATTTGCTGTCTAGGTTGGTCATAACTTTTCTTCCAAGGAGCAAGCGTCTTTTAATTTCATGGCTGTAGTCATGATCTGCAGTGATTTTGGAGCCCCCCAAAATAAAGTCAGCCACCGTTTCCACTGTTTCCCCATCTATTTGCCATAAAGTGATGGGACCAGATGCCATGATCTTAGTTTTCTGAATGTTGAACTTTAAGACAACTTTTTCACTCTCATCTTTCACTTTCATCAAGAGGCTCTTTAGTTCTTTTTTTCTTTCTGCCATAAAGGTGGTGTTATCTGCATATTCCTCCCAGCAATCTTGATTCCAGCTTGTGCTTTATCCAACCCAGCGTTTCTCATAATGTACTCTGCATAGAAGTTAAGGAGGGTGACAATATATAGCCTTGATGTACTCCTTTTCCTATTTGGAACCAGTGTGTTGTTTCATGTCCAGCTCTAACTGTTGCTTCCTGACCTGCATACAGATTTCTCAAGAGGCAGATCAGGTGGTCTGGTATTCCCATCTCTTGAAGAGTTTTCCACAGTTCTTTGTGATCCACACAGTCAAACGCTTTGGCATAGTCAATAAAGCAGAAGTAAATGTTTTGTCTGGAACTCTCTTGCTTTTTCCATGATCCAGCAGATGTTGGCAATTTGATTTCTGGTTCCTCTGCCTTTTCCAAACTTGCTGGCATATTGAGTGCAGCACTTTCACAGCATCATCTTTTGGGATTTGAAATAGCTCAACTGGAATTCCATCACCTCCACTGGCTTTGTTCATAGTGATGCTCCCTAAGGCCCATTTAACTTCACATTCTAGTATGTCTGGCTCTAGCACACCATCGTGATTATGTGGGTCGTGAAGATCTTTTTTGTAGAGTTCTTCTGTGTATTCTTGTTACATCTTCTTAATATCTTCTGCTTGTTAGGCCCATACCATTTCTGTACTTTATTGAGCCCATCTTTGCATGAAATATTCCCTTGGTATCTCTAATTTTCTTGAAGAGATCTCTAGTTTTTCCCATTCTATTGTTTTCCTCTATTTCTTTGCACTGATCACTGAGGAAGGCTTTGTTATATCTCCTTGCTGTTCTTTGTAACTCTGCACTCAAAAGGGTATACCTTTCTTTTTCTCCTTGCTTTTCACTTCTCTTCTTTCAGACGGTCATTTTGCTTTTTTGCATTTCTTTTTCTTGGGGATGGTCTTGATCCCTGTCTCCTGCACAAAGTCACGAACCTCTCTCCATAGTTCATCAGGTACTGTGTCTATCAGATCTAGGTCCTTATATCTATTTCTCACTTCCACTGTATAATTGTAAGGGATTTGATTTAGATCATACCTGAATGGTCTAGTGGTTTTCCCTACTTTCTTCAAGTCTGAATATGGCAATAAGGAGTTCACAATCTGAGCCACAGTCAGCCCCTGATCTTGTTTTTGCTGACTGTATAGAGGTTCCCCACCTTTGGCTGCAAAGAACATAGTCAATCTGTTTTCAGTGTTGACCATCTGGTGATGTTCATAATAACCCTGAAAAATAGGTCTCACCATCCTTATTTAATTTAAGTATTTTGATTATTTTTTGGCTCCACTGGGTCTTCATTGCTGCTTGCAGGCTTGCTCTAGTTGCAGCAAGCAGGGGCTACTCTCTAGTTGTGGTGTGTGGGCTTCTCATTGTCGTGGCTTCTCTTGTTGCAGAGCACAGGCTCTAGGGCATGAGCTTCAGCAATTACGGCACATGGGTTCAGGAGTTGTGGCTCCTGGGATCTAGAGCACAGACTCAACAGTTATGATGCACGGGCTTAGGTGTTCTGTGGCATGTGGGATCTTCCCGGATCAGGGATCAAACCTGTGTCTCCTGCTTTGGCAAGCAGATTCTTTATCACTTAGCCACCAGGTAAGCCCAATGGTGCTATTTTATTGATTTCTTCAGGAATTCAGTGTGGATGTCCTTCTCCTAGAACAACTCAAACTTCATGAAAGTGTTCTCAGTGTGTTGGTCCTTTCAGAAAGCTTTCTTGGGCCTGTAGCTCTCTGCTAACCTATAGACATAAATAAGTATCTGTTCCTTGTGCTATTTTGATTTGTCCTTTCTCTCACACACATTTTTAAAAATTATTCCTTGTTCAGTGTCAAAATACACTTTGTGGTAATGTCAATTGTTATACATATGTAAAAGTAATTGTTAGCACAGGCTGTGCTTTGAAATGAATATGCTCTACTTTTATTAACAATGACTATAAACATTAAAATTCCTAATATTTATTTTCATTTTTAGAGGCTGTTTGGGGCTGCCCTCTGGATCTTAAGCCCATTTCATTTCTAATAGTGTAAGGCAGGTCATGAGCAAGAAAGAGAAAATTCTTGGACTTCATTTCATTCCTGCTTAAATATTTACCTAACTCTTGTAAGAATTTTATCATTTATAAAAACTGCTCTGAATGAGAGACTCGAATATGTGAGACAGTAAGACACTGAGGTATTAAGTCTCCTTGTCCCAGTAGAAGCCTGTCAGCGCAAGCAGGCAGTGCTGTGACTGGGACGTGGGATGCAAATCAGGACTCAAAGCCAGGACTTGGAGGGCAAAGCATAGCTCATGAGTGAAAGAGGGAGAGGGACTGGCCAGGATCAGATATTCTAAACTGAACTGGCAGTGAAGAACAGTGAAAGTGTCAGTTGTGTCCAACTCTTTGCAACCCATCAACTGTAGCCCACCAGCATCCCCTGCCCATGGAATTCTCCAGGCAAGAATACTGAAGTGGGTAGCCATTTCCTTCACTAGGGGTTCTTCCCAATCCAGGGATTGAACCCCAGTCTCCTGCATTGCAGGCAGATTCTTTACCATCTGAGCCATCAGGGAAACCCAAAGAACAATACACAAAGCCAATGTTCTTTAGGCAGCATAAGATGAAGCAAGAGGGTCAGTGAGAAGATGAGGCAAAAGACTGGGAGGAGACATGTTGAATCAGGACAAATGATTATCAGCTACAGTGTTGGGACTTCCCTGGTGGTCCAGAGGTCAAGCATCTGTCTTGCAATGCATAGGACGTGGGTTTAATCTGTGCTTGGGGAACTACCATCACACATGCCCAGGAGCAACTAAGGCCAGATGGCACAACCACTGAGCCAGAACTAGAGAGTCCACCACTTCAACAAAAGATCCCACATGATGCAACTAAGACCCAATATAGCCAAACTTGGGGGAAAAAAAGAGCTATGGTGTTAAGTTCTGGGCTTCCTTAGTGACTCAGTCAGTAAAGAATCTGCCTATAATGAAGGAGACCACCTATAGTAAGGGAGACCAAAGTTCGATTCCTGGGTCAGGAAGATCCCCTGGAGAAGAAAATGGCAACCCATTCCAGTACTCTTGCCTGGAAAATCTAATGGACAGAGGAAGCTGGTGGGCTACGGTCCATGGAGTCGCAAGAGTCAGGCATGACTGAACGACTAAACCACCACCACCACCACCAGTGTTAAGTTCTAGTCCCGGTGATGCTGTCCAACAACAGCTCACTCTGCTTATTTTCACCTATCCAAGACCAGCAGCATCCCTCAACCACTTCTGCCCTAGGATGAAACACACTAGTGGTGCAGCTATGATGCTTAGATGTATAAAGTTGAATCCTCCACAATTTCTCCGTCATATCAGTTCTGACTTGGTCAAGGGTAGGTTGTGTCGCTTCAGGAACAACACTGGATTGTGGCAGGAACAAGGGCAATCTGTGGACCTGGAACAGCTCTCAGACTATGTGTCTGAGTTCCATACAGAAGCAAATCATCCAATATTAACTCCCTATTCTTTGAAGCACTAAAATGAAGTTGACATTTTTCGCAGAAAGATACCTGAATACCCTCCAACAAAACTCTAGCTTTTCTCTTTGAAAAAGCAGTCTAACAATTTCACAAACATCAATAAAAAATGAGCACGAGGATTCTGTTTTGGCATCTCCTAGGACCAGAGCACGTGGAATTTTCAACCACATTTATTACACTCTCTAAGGGAACAACACATACATGTCATCAGTTTGCAATGCAGTGTTGTTAAGCTATTCCACACTGATTCTTTTTCATTTCTCTTCTGTGTCATTAGTGGTTTGCAGCTGCCTGCTAGAGATGACACAGTGAACAGGCTATCTGAGTCTTATAAATAAACTCTTGTTGGCTAAGGGTTTGTATTTGCAATTTAGGGTGGAATTTTGGCACATAAAAGATCATTTCCTTGAATCATATTGTGTGTGTTTGTATGTATGATGAATTAGTTGTACAGAGTTCTTATGTGAAGAGAGAATGAAAAAGAAAAGTCCATAATCAGATCATTTTTCTATTAATATCTCAAAATATGGCATTTTAGGATAATTTTTATTCTGCTATAAATGCATAATGAAATACATGACCATCTTCCTTTCTTTGTAGGATATTTTTGTTATAATTATTTGTGACTTCTTTTCTTTTCTCATAAGATGCATACACTTAAAACTGGACTTTGCTTTTTAAAGATCATCTAAAGACTAAAATTAAATGTATCCCTGTATTAAGGAAGCCCCCTCACACACACTTACATGGATTATATATCTGTCAGTGAGAATTATTATTAAAGTTTACAGACAGTCTTAAAATGGAAGTGGTGGCCAATGAAACATAAACTCATCTTATCATCATTAAACTAGATACATGTATTAGCAATAATATTTGAGGGATAAAAGAGTGGTCCCCATCAGGCTGGCCTCCCAACAGGAGGAACTGACCACCTGCACAGCTCCAAGAAAACTTGCCACAGCCCTGTCCACCACCCTCCTCATCACATCAGATGAGGAGCAGAGCTTCATTGAACAGAAATGCGGATATGGCAACCCCCCAGCAATCCTGCCTTGTCATTTGGCTCCACTGGGACCCAGTCCCTTGATGGAACCAGAGCTGGGGCTACTGCTCTTATTCCCCAGCTGTGGACTCATCTGCTGGCAAAGTAAGACTGGGGCAAAGGTCCCTCCACCCTGTGACACCACCCTGGTATCATCCCAGCTCGTGTTCAGGTCAGGCAATGGGTGGATGTTCTATAATCATGCTGTTCAACACCCCTCACGACCTACACTCTACCAGGACAGAGTCTTTCTTCCAGGGCTGGAAGACTTGGATAGACTTGGTTTGGGTAGACTTCTGGGTCTGCCCAGGAGTACATGGATGACCAGAGTCCCACACATCTGCTGCTGTCCCCGTCACCAAGATTTCTTCCCAGGATGTTGCCCTGGCAGGTCTGCTGTGTGTGCTGCCTAGCTATGTGCTTTGTTGGCATAACAATGCCAACAGGTAACAGCTTACTATAGAAGAACTATTTACTGGGCTAAAGGCTATTAGCCTTCACAACAGCCCAAAGAAGTAATAAAATTATCTTTATTTAAGAGATGGAAATTGAAGACAAAAGAATGAACTTGACTTATCTACTTAGATAATAACTGATGGGGGTCATATTTTAAACTCATATTGGACTTTAAAGCCTTACTCTGAGTCTATATAGTATTATTTCAATTATTCAAACTATTGAAATAGAGAAAAGTTAACTACCTTGTCAAATAAGTTGACAAAACAAAATTTACTGCAGCGTCTGAAACTTCATGGAGTGCTGGCAGAGGTCAAGTGTTCAAACTTGCCTTGAATAGCAAAGGGAGGCAGGTGCTGCCTCTAGAATTTGTGGGCCTGGAGCAAAAGAGAAAATGGAGGATGACATAACACACGTCTAATATTTAAAGTTTATTCATCAAGCTAATGATTCATCAATAAAACATATTCTGTCCTCCTCCCTTGATAAGTGGACCCTAATAGAAACAGGATATATATATATATATATATATATATATATATATATATATATTGGAGAAGGCAATGGCACCCCACTCCAGTACTCTTGCCTGGAAAATCCCATGAATGGAGGAGCCTGGTAGGCTGCAATCCATGGGGTCGTTAAGAGTCAGACACGACTGAGCGACTTCACTTTCACTTTTCTCTTTTCATGCACTGGAGAAGGAAATGGCAACCCACTCCGGTATTCTTGCCTGGAGAATCCCAGGGACGACGGAGCCTTGTGGGCTGCCGTCTATGGGGTTGCACAGAGTCGGACACAACTGAAGCGACTTAGCATAGCATGGCATATATGTATATGTGTATGTATATGTATATATATACTCACATATGTACACTTCAGATCAGATCAGATCAGATCAGTCGCTCAGTCGTGTCCGACTCTTTGTGACCCCATGAATCGCAGCACGCCAGGCCTCCCTGTCCATCACCAACTCCCAGAGTTCACTCAGACTCATGTCCATCGAGTCAGTGATGCCATCCAGCCATCTCATCCTCTGTCGTCCCCTTCTCCTCTTGCCCCCAATCCCTCCCAGCATCAGAGTCTTTTCCAATGAGTCAACTCTTCGCATGAGGTGGCCAAAGTACTAGAGTTTCAGCGTTAGCATCATTCCTTCCAAAGAAATCCCAGGGCCGATCTCCTTTAGAACGGACTGGTTGGTTCTCCTTGCAGTCCAAGGGACTCTCAAGAGTCTTCTCCAACACCACAGTCAAAAAGCATCAATTCTTCAGCACTCAGCCTTCTTCACAGTCCAACTCTCACATCCATACATGACCACAGGAAAAACCATAGCCTTGACTAGAGGAACTTTTGTTGGCAAAGTAACGTCTCTGCTTTTGAATATGCTATCTAGGTTGGTCATAACTTTCCTTCCAATGAGTAAGCATCTTTTAATTTCATGGCTGCAGTCACCATCTATGACTGCAAATCAGCAAAGTAGTAAAGATAGCTTAGTTGAATTATTATTATTTTAAATTATTTATTTATCTTTGGCTACATGAGGGCTTTCTCTAGCTGCCTTGGGTGGGCTTCTAATTTCAGTGGCTTCTCTTGTGGTGGTGCATAAGCTCTAGTAATGGGCTCAGTAATGGTGGTGCTTAGGCTTAGCTCTCCCATGGCATGTGGAATCTTCCCCGATGAGGGACTGAACCCGTGTCCCCCGGCATATTTTTAACCACTGGGCCATCAGGGAAGTCCTTGAATTATTATTGATCTTGTCTGAATGCTCTCTTTAGGTCTATTGTGCTGGAACAAATCATAAAATTAAGAGATACATAATTCATTAAATATTATATATTTTGATAAAATTTATTTTTGCCTTCATTTCAGGCAAATATATTGATATTTTATAATCAATATTTTTACATAATTTGGGTCCTATTTCCAGCAACAACAGACTAGCCTTTCTTTCTCAAGACATTGTAGCTCTTTGATAGATCATATTAATTTCTACTCACAGAATCTTCACTTTTCTGAAAGTTGCACCTGAACTTTTTATGACATTTTAAAGGCATTCCCTATATTTGGAAATTAACCATGAATTTTACAAATCACTTTTAAACACTATAATGAGATCATATATAATAAATTATCACAGAAGTTATTGCAAAATATTTTAAATGTAGCATATAAATTACTATCAGCTATACAGCAATTTTACCTCTTCTTAAAGCAATACCCAGGTCCACACAGTATTTAAGCTCTGCTTTAAATTTTTTCAATATCAGGATATTATTTTGAGATTTTAAATATAGTACATTGCTAAGTTTTTTTTCAGCTCTCTCTTCAGTCATGGCTATACCTGATCTACAATGTCTGGAAAACAGTCTTTCCAGAAATCTGTTTGGGAATTATTTATATGTGAATCTTCTTCACAGTCATGAAAATATTTCCATGACCTTATTTCTCCTATACATTTTAAGAAATGTCTCTTATATGTTGTTACTTATTATACAGTTTAGGGTGAAAATGCTTTTCTAAATTAAAAAAAATAATAATCACTTAAAAACCGAGATAGCTGTTTTGGTTTTTCCATATCCAATAACTGTGAAGAGAACAAATTCAAAATTATTTTTATTATCTGTGAAAGCCCATGATTCACTTTTTGAGAATTTTTTTGTTTAGCTTAATTCTTCTAGTGTGCCTTGTGTCTGTTCTACATAGAGTCTAATTGCTCTATCAGTCTTGAATGGACGTTTTCTTATATACTGGACAGTTCTTGGGAAGAACCCTAGCAGGGAGGAAGCCAAGGGAATAAACACCTTGACCTCCATCTCTTCCCTCTTGCTGATAACCTGCCCTACCGTCCCACTGGCCAAATCCAAGGGAAGCCAGAAGGGTCACATAGAAGCTATTGGTTACAACACTGAAATCCGTCTCAAAGATTTGGTTGCTGTGTCCGTTCCCAGTGGCTGCAGGTAAGTGAAGGCTTACCCCTGTTCCCTTAAGGGGATTACCCTTAGGTTATTGAGGTCATCTTACCTAGAGGCACCTGGGAGTTGCACATCTTCTATGACTGACTGGGGAAATGCTACACAAACCCTGCTCCCTTGCCTCGAGGTTGAAAAGATCCTGTGTCATAATATATGCTCCAATGCTTCCCCTGGGATCATATCACATGAAACCACTTTCTTATGAGACTCCTTCTCATTCCCCATCTGCCCCACACCCCTACTCTAGAGAACCTGACATAAGAAAGTTGTTGTGTTCAGTCATTCAGTCGTGTCCAACTCTTTGTCCAACTCTTTGAATAAACCCCATGGACTGCAGCTCGCCAGGCTTCCCTGTCCTTCACTACCTCCCAGAGTTTGCTCGAACTCATGTCCATTGAGTCAGTGATGCCATAAAAATGAATGAAGTCATAAAGATCAAGCCCTGGGGCAGAGAGCAGGGTGGAGAAGGATGGAGACTAGATCTGAAGACCTGCTAATGGGTGCTACCCGGCACACTGGAACATCAAGCAGCTGTGCCCACCCCAAAGCACGTTACCCCACTCTTCCTTACTAACAGATCCTGACTACGTTTGAGAGTAAAATCTGCTCTCCTATTCTCCGTATCCCCTGAAGCTAGGATGACCATGTATCCCAATCAGGCCAGTGAGATGTAAGTAGAAGTCTCAGGACAGACTGTCTCTTCCTTACTAATTAGAAAGACAGAGATACATGCAGAGAAAGACATTTTGCCCTTTTCTCCTGCCCCTTCTTCAAGGCTGAGACTTGAAGCCTGAAGCCTGGAAGAGCAATAGCCATCTGGTGATCATGATCTGAAAACTATGAGGACAAAAGACAGTGTGTAAAAATCTCAATGGAATGAGATTCTGGGTCCCTGTAGTGCTGGTCTGGACTGCCTACCCCCAGGCTTCTGGTTGTGCAGGAAAAGTAAAACCTCCCCTTTTTAAACTACTTTTAGATTTTCTGTTATTTGTGGCTGAACTCATTCCTGCTATAGTAGCCATTACAAGAGCAGAGCTATACCAGAGCCTCAGAGATTCATCTTAGCAGGGTAGCACCATCTATAACATAATACCTCTTACCACTGAGTATTTAGTCCATTTTAGTGCACCCAGGGCAGTGGAAAATAAAGGCAGGCAGTCTGGCGGGACAGATCCATGTTTTAATCATGCACAGAGTCATGATTCTGCAAATGCTCGGCATGCAGGACGATTTTTACAGGTGCAGGAAAATTAGCCAAATGGAAAAGGGCTGAGGCTTAAGGCAGGTCTCTGAGTGTCATCCAAAAATGTGTCTGGGAATTACTGACCAGTGGAAATGCACGGCTCTGGTTTCAAATCTTGCCCCAAGATTTGAGTCTTGTCACAGCAAAGTATCCAAGTGCTTTTTGGGCTGATATAACACATATTCTGCAGGAGGAATAGTTTTCTGGGTCAAGTCACATTTATAGTACATGGACACAGACATAAGTGCCTTATTTAAATAGCAATGAACCATGTGATAAGTGCTAATACTTCTGACAAGTGTTAAAACTGAGGATCTATTTTTTTTTTAAAGCCTGTGGGTAACATCTTTCTACATGTGTTATATACATGATTTTATAGTCAAGTACCAGGAACAATAGCTCTGGGCTTGAACTGAATGATTAGAGAATAGGCGAATTATGAGAAGTAACTAAGTAACAGTAGCCCAAACCAATTTTGTCACATCTGTACTGATGTACAAAAGAGACAACTTTTCATAGTTTTCAGGCAGAGACAGTAAAACATTGTTTGGCCCCCTAAAAGATGCTGTAGAAGATGTTTTTATGAGCCCTGTTAATACCAGATGTGGACCATCAGAATACACATTACACACAAATGCAAACACTCACAAACACACACATACACCACCCTGGTAATCATCCCTCTGTGTTCATTCACTTATTTTGTAGTTTGAACCTAGTGTTCCTTCTAGCTTTGAACATGAATCCCATAGTTGGAAACCAAACTCAGCCAAGACTTACATGGAAGAGAATCAATGCTAAATGATGTAAGAAACTTTATTCCTGGAGATCATAATTTCTGGATGTAAAATATTCCTAGGAGAAAATCTAAAGCCTGTTCTTGCCAATGACAAAAACAATGAGTCTGACTAAATTTGATTGGCTTGTGAATCAAAACACATTTGACTGGTGTATTTAATACAATAATGACCACATGGAAAAGCAATTTGTGAAGAAACACTCATTTTAGACAAGAAATGGTCGAGGTAGCTTTCAGGCCCTCTAAAATTCATCTTCAAGTCTGGAGTGGCTGGCCACTTCATTGCTAATTCATTTATTCAATATAGATAATGACATTTGCTACATGATCAACCAAGTATAGGAATTTTAAAGACATCAGTGGCAAAGTTCCTCATTTTCATAACAGAGACAAATCTATAAGGGAAAAAGTACAGCTATAAACACAAGCATGCAACACGCACACACACAATAGGGCTGTGACATCATACAACCCCAGAGGGAAATGGGAAAAAAATGTCAGGAAAAAACTTCACAGAAATATTTGGGCAGAATATTAGTGAACCAGTGAGAGTCTGTCCACTTAATACTGAAAGTAAGGAGAGAATACCAAATAAAATGCATCACATAGACTATAAAAATGGACACAGGGGCAATTGAAAGCCCAAGCCTGTAAAGACAGAATGAGGCTTGATCATTACAGCTCTTGTCTGGCACAAGAGGATTTGGATTTTAATGGTCATAGGAGCCCAAGGAAGGATTTTAAGCATGTAACATGAGGAGATATATATTTTATGAACCACATTTATGTGGTTATACTGGAGGAGACGGAGAGTTGAGACACAGAGATAATGTGCAGTATAAAAGAAACGGAGAGAAACTGGACTAAAATAGTGATTCAGCTAACAGGATCGACAGTTCTTAAGAGATACTTAGATGTGGAAATGGGTGAAAAAGAAAACCTGATAACATTTCTTAGCTTTTATTTTTAACTTTAGAAATTTAGGTGGATCATATGGCATTCAATAACATAGGAAATATAAAAAAGAACAGATACATGGAAGACAGTGAATAGGATAGCTCAACAATGGTTATATAGAACACACTAGTAGAATTTTCTAGTGGACATCTGGAAATACAGATATGAACTCTAAAAGAAAGGTAGAAAAGCAAAGTCACTGAGAGTAAGAATAGAATTTAAAGCAAAAATACTGAATACAATCTCTCATGGAAAGCATTATGGAAAAAAGAAAAGAATTAAGCATAGGTTCTTAGAAAATATTTCATTTCAGGTCACACAAGGGATGAGATAGGGGTTCCCTGATAGCTCAGTTGGTTAAGTATCTGCCTGCCATGCAAGAGACTTCGGTTCAATTCCTGGATCAGGGAGATCCCCTAGAGACAGGATAGGCTACCCACTCCAGTATTCTTGGGCTTCCCTGGTGGTTCAGCTGGTAAAGAATCCACCTGCAATACGGGAGACCTGGGTTCAATCCCTGGGTTGGGAAGATCCCCTGGAGAAAGGAATGGTTGCCCACTCCAGTATTCTGGCCTAGAGAATTCCATGGACTGTATAGTCCATGGAGTCTCAAAGAGGCAGACATGACTGAGCAACTTTCACTCTCAAGAGATGAGAGGATGCTAATTTTAATTCCAGTCCTTACACCCAACTTACTCATTTCTCATTTTGTGTGCATTTGTTATGTATTTGGATTTTTCACTTAAGATTCAATTTTAACAGAAATTCAAGTTTAACAGAATTCAAGTTTAACAGAAAAAACTGAATTTGAACACCATTTTGATAAGTTGTACTAAATATTTTCAGATGAGTCTCAGTATGAACATATATTATTTGTATTGTTTTGCATTTGTATCAAGAGTTCTAATCATTTTGAAAGAAAAGATAGAATAATCTACCTAGTAACTTTAGGAAAATATCTTTGTAAAAACTCCCCAAACTATTCCAGAACTACATAACATAGTGTTAAACAGCTCTCCAGAGTGACCAGACCCTATATTACATATTCAAGGATGAAACCTTGGCAATCTGTCTAGAGGAATATAAAGAATATGTAAATCTGTCTATGAAAAACAAGACATGTTTAGGTATGTAGGTTTCAAGGAATATTATCACTGTGTTAACAGACTTTCAGATTTTTAATTTTCAGAGACTCTTAAAAGAGATTGGATATTTAGAAACAGTAGCCTTCCTATCTGGAGACTATTGAGAACAGCAATAAAATACAGTGTCCCATCTGTTATTTGAAAAAGGAAATTTTAACTGAAATGGCTACTTTATATGTATGACACCAAGAAGTTTAACTAAATTAACCAACTGATCTAAGATAATGTAGCTTTGTCCTTGACAGGCTGCAATAGCTGAGTAAAATTAACTACAGTCCCAGTTTTACTTTCTTACTCTTACAGTAGTAGACGTAAGAACCTTAAGATTAACATGTCTTTTAGCAAGACAGTCTTTAAGCCTTAGCACTTGACACTGTTTTCTTTTCCAAGTATTTTTCCGCCTAAGAAAATAATTTATTTTCTTTTTATATACCTGGTTTTATATACCACATTGCCTAATTTGATGCAACAACCTATAGCATAGCTAAAATTGATATAGTTTTTCATTTTTAGAGGTAAGAAAACTGAGAAAAATAGCGTTAAAAATAATATTTCTGAATTCCCTGGCAGTCCCGTGGTTAGGACTCCACACTTCCACTGCTTGGGGCTGGAGTTCAATCCCTGGTCAGGGAACCAAGATCCTGAAAGCTGTGTGGTGTGGCCAAAAATAAAATAAAATAAGTATAGTAATACTAAATGTTAGAACAATACTAAATGTTAGAACTAATAATTTTTCAAAACTCAAGCACATTGCAAATGCTGTGCTATAAACATTTCTTTATTAAGCTGTCAAATCTTCACAGCCAACTATGACACTAATACCAACTTTACTTTCATTTTCCAGAAGAAGAAACAGTTTTATAGAGGTTTGGGAACTTTCCCAAGGTCACATAGCTAGTGAGTGTTAGAAATGGAACTCCACTAGATCCATCAGATGTTAAATTCCACATTCTCAACTGCTGTTCTGCTTTCTGGCCATAAAAAGTCTTTGGAGAATCTTTTTCAAGAAAGAGTAGTTCAGGAAAAGTAGAGAATCCGGATTGTGCCACAACTGTGAATCATGTCAAGGCAAAGAAATACTAAACAGGACAACTGGGATTGAATCCAGTTCATGACTCCAAATTGTGGGACCATGAATTCAAACCTTTGCAGAGCATCCTAAACACTGACACAGCTGTTACACAGATGACTGAGTTCACAGTCACTTATTAAGTCCTTCAGTTAGAAGAGTAATTACCAACTTTGGATTTTAAACTTCCATTTCATTTTACAATTACCTATGCTGACACCTAGACTAGTTGAATTTATTTGACACTGATGTAGATTCTATGTGTAATTGAAGAACAATTGGCAAAATCTCACTTGGACACTAAAAGAAGCATTATGACAATATTGATAATGTCTACCGAGTGTTTCCTATGTTCCAGGCACTGAGCTATATTATTTGCAAAACTTTATTTAATCATAAATCTCCCTGGGTATTACATTTTAAGTGTATTTTTTTATATGTTGAAATTTCAAGAGCCATCAGGTTTTCAAGGGAATGAATTCTCAGGAAATGAAATAGGGCTTCAAGTGTCAATAAAACGTCTAAGAGTTTTCCAGAAGCAATAGATGGTTATTTTCCAACAGAGCCCAGTGAAACCAAATTGCTGCATGATGAAAATGTATTCTTAACCTCCCTAGACTGGGGAGATGACTAGTGCCGTGACATGCTCAGCGGAATGGCTCAGCCCAGGCCTTTCCTGGACAGGGTGCATTTTAGCCAGGTGCTGAATGTGCTCGTAAGCCAGAAATACATTTTCAGTCCAGTGAGCCCATGAGACAGGGTGCTTTTAGGGAAATTTACTATAAAGTTTCAAGAGTCTTACATTTTGAAAACTATTACAAAACAGTGCCATTATAAGGAACAAAGAGAAAACATTAGAACTCAGTCTTATTACAAGACACAAAGTCACAGAAAGGTACAGAGTAACTGCCTGTTTTTATTCAGTCCACAGCTGAATATCTGAAAAAATCAGTTTGCTTACTTAGTAGTTATAGATGATGAGGAGTAACAGCTTCTAAGGCTTCCCAGGCGGTGCTAGTGGTAAAGGACACATCTGCCAATGCAAGAGATGTAAAAGACAAGGGTTTGATCCCTGGAATCTCAGGAAGAGTCTCTGGAGGAGGGCATGCCAACCAACTCTGATATTCTTGCCTGGAGAATCCCATGTACAGAGGAGTCTGGCAGGCTACAGTCCATAGCGTCACAAAGAGTCGGACAACACTGAAGTGACTTAGCACAGCATAGCACAGCACAATAGCTTCTTACATGAATAATAAAAAGAAATAGAGGAAAACAATAGAATGGGAAAGACTAGAAATCTCTTCAAGAAAACTGGAGATACCAAAGGTATATTTCATGCAAGGATGGGCATAATAAAAGACAGAGACAGCAAGGACCAAAGAGAAGCAGAAGAGATTAAGAAGTGGTAAGAATATACAGAAGAGCTATACAAAAATAGTCTTAATGACCCGGATAACCATGATGGTATGAGCACTCACCTAGTACCAGACATGCTAGAGTGTGAAGTCAAGTGGGCCTTGCTGTTGCTGCTGCTGCTGCTGCGTAGCTTTAGTCATGTCTGACTCTGTGCGACCCCACAGACGGCAGCCCACCAGGCTCCCCCATCCCTGGGATTCTCCAGGCAAGAACACTGGAGTGGGTTGCCATTTCCTTCTCCAATCAAGTGGGCCTTAGGAAACATTATTATGAACAAAGTTAGTGGAGGTGATGGAATTCCAGCTGAGTTATTTCAAATCCCTATAGATGATGCTGTTAAGTGCTGTATTCAAGATGCCAGCAAATTTGGAAAACTCAGCAGTGGCCACAGGACTGGAAAAGGTCTATTTTTATTCCAATCCCAAAGAAGGGCAATACCAAAGAATGTTCAAACTATCACACAATTGTGCTCATCTCACGTGCTAGCAAGATAAGGCTCAAAGTCCTTCAAGCTAGGCTTCAGCTGTATGTGAACCAGGAGCTTTCAGACATACAAGCTGGGTTTAGAAGAGGCAGAGGAACCAGAGATCTGTTGGTTGACAAAGAAAGCGAGGGCATTCCAGAAAAAATACCTACTTCTGCCTGCTTGACTACACTAAAGCCTTTGACTGTGTGACTCACAAAAAAAAAAAAAAAAAAAAAAAATACTGAAAAATTCTGAAAAATATGGGAATAACAGATCACATTACCTGCTTCCTGAGAAACCAGTATACAGGACAAGAAGCAACAGTTAGAACCAGACATGGAACAACAGACTGGTTCAAAATTGAGAAATGAGTTCGCCAAGGCTATATATTGTCCCCCTGCTTGCTTATTTAACTTATATGCAGAGTACTCCATGTGAAATGCCGGGTTGGCTGAAGCACAAGCTGGAATCAAGATTGCTGGGAGAAATATCAACGGCTTCAGATATGCAAATGATACTCCTTTAATGGCAGAAAGCAAAGAGAAACAAAAGACCCCCTTGATGAGGGTGAAAGAAGAGAGTTAAAAAGCTGGCTTAAAACTCAACATTCAAAAAACTAAAATCATGGCATCCAGTCCCATCATTTCGTGGCAAATAGATGGGGTAACAGTGGAAACAGTGACAGCTTTCATTTTCTCTGTCTCCAAAATGACTGCTGATGGTGACTGCAGCCATGAAATTAAACGATGCTTGTTCCTTGGAAGCAAAGCTATGACAAACCTAGACAGCATATTAAAAAGCAGAGACATCACTTCGCCAACAAAGGTCTGTATAGTCAAAGTTAGTTTTCTAGCAGCCATGTATGCATGTGAAAACTAGGCCATAAAGAAGTCTGAGTGTTGAAGAATTGATACTTTCAAATCGTGGTGCTGGAGAAGACTCTTGAGAGTCCCTTGGACAGTAATGAGATCAAACTAAAGGAATCTTAAAGGAATCCAGTCAATCCTAAAGGAACGCAACCCTGAATATTCCTCAAAAGGACTGATGCTAAAGCTGAAGCTCCAGTACTTTGGCCACCTGATGTGAAGAGTCAGCTCACTGGGCAAGAGGAGAAGGGGACAACAGAGGATGAGATGTTGGATAGCATCAGTGACACAATGGACATAAGTTTGAGCAAACTCCTGTAGACAGTGAAGGATGTGGAAGCCTGGCATGCCACAGTCAATGGGGTCAGAGGTGACTTAGTGACCGAACAAAAACAACAGCTTCTACATCAGAACAATACTATTACTTTGCTGAGTGTACATGAGCATACTATTCCATGGATTTTTTTTTTTCTTGACAGCTAAATTAACTCATTTGAAATGTAGCATACTAAATAATTCCTTCCAAGAAGTAATGGGCAATCATTTCTTTTTCAGGTCTGATTAAATTGCCTCTGCCTGCACACATTTTATATCTGTGTCTAAATATTATGTATCCATTTCTGATCATTGAACAGATCACAGACCCTGCATAACCCATCTCCAGGAACAGGTGAACCCCAAGAACAGCAGTTTTCTTCTTGCACAGCTCCAAGGGGTACCATGCACATGCATCCTGCCAGTGGCTGTGTTCTGAGTGATTCTGTACACATAGACTACGTGAATGTGTCCACTTCCAACAAACTGTACAACAAGATCTTGCTCTCATCTGGTGATAGAAGAATTGTCTAATGAAAGCAGGTCTTTGTCGTAAGGGAATTGCAGAACCACCTTGTTGTCAGAACACCCTGTAACTGGTTAGCAATCCCAGGGAGGACTCCAACTACGCAGGGGATGGCAGAGATCATCACTATAGCTGACTACTAGGAACAGAAGTCCAAACACTTCTGCCCATTGTGTACTGGTATTGAAGTCACCCAGGAAAACCCAAGACAGTCAAGCACTGGATAGAACAAAGCTTTACTTCAAAGATGAGAGACAGAACAAGATCAGCTCCAATAATGGGCATCCCCTGTGGTCGGGGGGCGGGGTCTCTCCCTGTAGCAACTGGTATGCTTATCTCCTCTCAAGCCACAGTGGAAGGACCCCATTCAGTCCCCGTGGAGGACAGTATAGCAGTAGGCTTGTGGAGGTGCTGGACTGACACAGACAGTCTTAAGTAGGAAAAGGAGCATACACTGAGCTTGAAAATAGGGAAAGATATTCACACAGTAGGCAACAAGTCCAGCACAGGCTGTGTGAACCCTTTATGTCTTGGTGAGGAAGTGTTTGAGCCTCTAGGTCCGTTTCTATGTGGCTTTGTTGGTGTGGTGTTGCTGTTGAGTTGCCAAGTTGAATTCGACTCTTTTGTGACCTCGTGGCTATAGCCCGCCAGTCTCCTCTGTCCATGGGATTTCCCAAGCAAGAATACTGGAGTGGGGTGCAATTTCCTCCTCCAGGGGATCTTCCCAATTCAGGAATCGAACCTGCATGTCTTGTGTCTCCTGCACTGGCATGTGGATTCTTTACCACAAGCAGAGGTGGGAAGCCCCTTATGTGGCCTGGTTGGGGTCAAAAGATTGCATGCCAGACTGCCCTTCCCAACACAGCTCAACCCCAGTCTGTCTATCATCATGGCCTCCCCATCCCAAACAACCTCCTTAGGAGAGAACAGAAATGAGATTTCCTGAGGGGTCTTCTCCTACCTTATCCTTACCCTCACTATCTCATATTTTAATCCAGGCGCCCCGGTACCTGCTCTCCATCTGGAGATTGATCAGTCAGGCTTGCTGTTCATGGGATTCCTATATGGAGCTGGACACTAGAGCAGAATCTCAGAGTCCAGCAGACAAATGTAGGTTCCAAGGATGGTGGCAGTTAAACAAGGTTAGGAGCATTGACTTTCAGCCACCATTCGCTCCATCGGCAAAGTGGAGCTTTGCTTCAACCATGAGGACAGGCTCAGCTGTGTCTGCTGCTGCAGCCTCTCCAAGCCTACTTCTGAGGCCATTTCCCTAGTCAGTGCACGGACCAGCCCTCCACCGTGGGAGGAGGACGGGGTGGGGTGCCAGGGGCCTCTGCCAGTGCTTTGCTGAGGCATCAGACAAGTGGCAGAAATAAAAACCCAATGTGAAACTCGATCATACTTGTTAGAGTTGGTTACTGTGCATTCCCTTAGTCTGAAAGTATTACAAGCTAGGTAGCAGGTTTATGAAAATTATTTAGCTGGCTTATGAATTGATCTGACATTTATTTTTACGCAGATATTTGTGGGGAAATGAGGAAAAAGAGCAACAATGATTTCCTGTCATACAGAAAATAAAAATCAGGGTCAGAAATGAACAGAGTATCTAAACTCAGTTTAATACTCAGAAGTAAAGACTGTGAGTTTTTGACCTTAGTTAACTTATAACGAACCCGTGAAAGTAGCACTACCTGACCTTTGGATTCTGTGAGACATTCCAGTGTCTTTCTAACAGAGTCCTCCTCTCCTTAACTTCGTTTGAATAAGATTTATCATTTGCTAGCAGAAGAATACCAACTAACAAACTGAGACAATGACATTTGCCTTGCAGGTTTCTAATAAGGTTTGGGGGAAGAAATTGGCATCGTTAGGCATTCCATAAATGGTGCCTGTTATTAGATAGGGTAAATTGATTATCTGAGATTTACCTGGTTTATCTTTTCACATTTCATCCTCCGACGAAAGAAAGGCAAGCGTTATCCTTTCACACTGGAATCACAGAAGGCATGATGGATCAAGGGAGAGGAAGGGGGCATCGACAGAGAAGTAAAATCAATGCCGGTGGTCACAAGGTGACTGATATTGAAGCTCCATCACTCTCACATCTTAGTTATCTTGCCGTGTTAACCCCAGATGTAGATCTTTACCAACACATGGTATCAAGCTGGGAGTTTACTTCTAAGAAAAATACTGATTTCACAAAGGATCCTTTTTAACTTCAAAAAAAAGAAAGAAATTTTCAGTCAATTTCCAAGAAAAATGTTAATCTTTGTTAAAGGCCAGAGTGATCAGCAATCTAATAATAAACAATCTAGTAATCAACATTTCAGGGGTAAGACTATCCCATAATACTGTTTGGCCAGCCTTGTTGAAAATAACTGAACAGTATTTCTGATTATATTTCATTTTCTTCCATTGATTTAAATGACTGAAGGGTTAAACTACATTTTGCAAAAACACAAAATTAGAAGTCAGATATCTAAACACAAAAAGAGCTATTAATATATAACCGTATTATATTTGACTATATATGGGTCTTAATGTATAATTTGGCTGACCAGAGTAATATGATTTAATTACGTATATTAAAATATAGTCCATTTAAATTTGCTCATAAGAATCAGTTGCAATTGTTACCCTGAAAACTGTCTTTCCTGTTTGAAAAATGTGTCAAATAATACAGCCAACAGGGAAAAATAATGTGTGGTGAACCAAAGTACTGTAACAGACAAATGCTTTTTTGATCTCTATCACACATTTTCATTATAGTCATGTAGACATTTGTGGTTTAATTGTGTTAACGGCAAAAGCACCTTTCTATTAAAAGGTTGAACAGTAAATATAGATGTGCTTTTAAATATTAACAGCTGAAGGCTTTTTACCGAAAGTAAAATTGTATGACTGGCATCTATAGTTCCTTTAAAAAAATCTTTCATGGTCTAAAAAAGAAGTAAACAAAACGTCTGGCTTTTTGGAAGATACACAAGCGATACCCTAGAAGCGACTCGCTACGGTTTACCTTTAATATCATTTCTAATCAGTAGAGGGCGCCCTCGTCTATACAAGACACGCATTACAAATGCAGTTTGTCCAGGCAGCCAGTCACACGTCGTGCACCCGCATGCATACATACGCACACACTCTCTTACACACACCATCCAGATTAATAAAGCTGTCGTTTTTCATTGTTTTCAAATCACCTTTAATATCAGTTGATTTTAAAGCTTGGGGAAAGGAACGCATAGGCAGCACCCACTGGCAATATGTTAGAACATTTCTCTACCTAAAAATACTGATAGGTGTTTACAAGTTTCCTTCATTTCACTGTGACATTCCTCAGCTCTGATGTGCATTTGGCTGCTTTCCTGAATTCACACATCTCTGTTTGCTCATGTGCTTGTGCATTTTGCAGAAGTGTCACTACCCAAGCTTTGCAAAACAACTAACTACGTCTTCTAAGTGATGCTGCTGAGGCTGTGTCTTTATTATGCCCTCCAAAACTCGAGAGTCAGGAAAACAAAAAACCTGTCCAACTAGTGATGTTTGCTTTTGATAGAAGTCCCTGAGCCCAGCTGTATTTTTCTCCCACTGAAAAATAGATGAAGACATCCTAACTGGGTTGACTTTTATTTAGGAGGTTTAATTTTTTCTCTCTCTCTCTCCTTGGCCTGTAGGCTAGCTGATTCACTGATCCATAACAAAAATGCCAAAACTATGAAAACCCCACTGGGGCAGAAATTTGTAACAGAAAGGGACTTTCTGGCAGGGTTGGAATAATCTCGGGCTGCATCCCCAGGCCAGTTTTTGTGATATAGTTAAAAACTGGCTGTGCTGACAATGGAATCAACTGTTTAAACATCTTGCTGATTGTTGTCATGGCCCAAAAGATGCTTAAAAGCATTGGTTTTCATAGACTGCTGGTGGAAACCTCTTATATCCAGCTGATCCTGGGCTATGACTCATATATTTTCTCAGCAGCCAGATCCAAGAATTCACTTGCATGCTCTTAGGCAGACAGAATAGAGCCCGTTTCTCCTGCTTTGTTGAACCACCCAGGCTTTTAAACCTTTCCTGTTCATTCTTGCTTCCAAGTACAACTGATTGTTTCTCTTTTCTTTGTGACCCTCCCAGGCTATCTATCTCTGTGATAATTTCACTTGCTGTTTGGGGTGTCTTATATTTCCACTGGCCACTCTAGCATGGAGTTTAAAAATGGGGGCATTTTGATAGTAATATGCTGTTTCATGCCCTCTATTCCAATTACTCTTGCCAAAGTCAAACCTGGGAAATGCTTTATACCATCACTTAAATATTTCTGGTCGTTTCCAAAGATATCTATCTCACATACTGATGAAAACAGTCAGATCTCTGATAATCAGTGGATACCGTCACCCCTTCAGTTCAGGATTAGCAGAAACTCTACTATGTCAGGACTTCCCTGGTGGTTCAGACAGTAAGAAGTTTGCCTGAAATGCAGGAGACCTGGGTTCAATCCCTAGGTTGGGAAGATCCTCTGGAGGAGGAAATGGCAACCACTCCAGTATTCTTGCTTGGAAAATCCCATGGATGGAGGAGCCTGGCAGGCTATAGTCCACGAGGGTCGCAAAGAGTCAGACATTACTGAGCAAATTCACTTTCTTTCTTTCTATTGTGCCAGACATCTAACCCTTGCTTGGTTATTCAGATAGGCTGCCACTGAAGCCCATATTGTGATCCTCTTCTCTCTAAAGCCTGTGTTGCTCCCTCAACTGATTACAACACTGGAGTGGGAAGGAGAAACATGACTAATCATAATTATTGTACCTCCCCGGCCTCTGTAGTTATGTAATACTACCCTCAGGGAGAAACAAAGGTTCAGAGTTAGTAAGTGGCAGTCCCAGAATTCAAATCCAGGTCTTCTTAACTCAAAATTCTGTCCTCGTTCTGCAATTCCTATAATATGAGATAAGAAATTTATCCTTGCAAAGCAAGGATTCATAGCTAGATGAGTATGCCTCTGCTTACAAAACATGAGATAAAATATAATGACTTTATAGACTGAGATGAGGCCAATCTCAAGATATAATTCTAAACAAAGCCCAAACTCCTTGGCATTCAAAGTCACTCATTCTTTATGACCACCGTCCCCTAGTGCACACTCCTGCATTCTGATGGATGTTTGTTTACTTAGTAAGGCACGCCAAGTCCTCGCTCTGGGCCTTGGCTCGTGCTGGTCCTCTCTCATTCCCTTCATTCTAACTCCTCTTCAGCCATTTGATTTTCACTCATACTTCAGGATCTTGCTCTTAAAGAACTCCTCCATTTACCTTCAGCTTTCTTTGCTGTTCTTGAACAGCTATTGTTATAAACTTCTTATTTTGCATTGATACATAGTCTCATATTATTTGGGAATTTTGGAAATGCATATGCCATTATTAGTTTCTCTGGTGGCTCAGTGGTGAAGAATCCACCTGCCAATGCATGAGACACGGGTTGGATCCCTGAATTGGGAAGATTCCCCGAAGAAGGAAATGGCAACCCACTCCAGTATTCTTGCCTGGGAAATCCTATGGGCAGAGGAGCTTGGCAGGCTACAGTCCATGGAGTCACAAAAGAGTCAGACATGAATTATCCACTAAACAACAACAATGATGCCATTTTCACATGGCTGGATAGTAATTTCTTGAGATAAACTGTCTTCATTATATATGGAGCTAGTAAGTGACTTTACTGATATCAGATATAGGTAGCCCAATCTCATAATTTACAGATGGTTTTTATTGTATGACAGGCAAATGATCCCTCCTCACCTCAAAACTACTCAAGCTCTAGAAGTCACCATATATCTTGAAATAATGTATCACATCCCTGCCGTTTCCTTCTCCAAGCCATAAAAAACTAAGGGTGTTTTTTCTAAAAATTTGATCTTGAGATGGAAAAGAGGAAGATGAGGAAAAAATGTATAATAATTTTTTAAGACTTTTTCTATTTTCAGAGAATGTTTTAATGATAAAATTTTGATCTGCGGTAAGACTAAGTTCTCTCTTTTGAATCACCAAGACAGACGACATTAAGATTGGATTGTTTTCCACTAACAAAGAATACATACAATTTCATTGATTAGCCATGGAATATTGACATCAAACATATACCTTTGATCAGAGATAAATATCAGTCCATGAGTATGAGTCTTTAGTAAATTATAAATGTTAAAATATCTTGTAAAGTAGTATATAACTGATTCATCAGCCAGAAAAACAGCCTAGTTTCCCTTTGAAGTGATTTTAAAGCTCTTTCTATAGCTCAGAGACACAATATAAATTACACTGTGTGGAAAAATCATAGAGAAGAAAGAGAACTTCTGAGTCTAACGGGGATGGTAAATAATTTCATGTCATATACCAAATACAAGTGGTTGGCAGTGGCTGTCTAGACTCTAGAGCACTATGTTGAGAAGAATTCTGGGGGCTGGGGCCAGGCTCTGCCATGTCATGATTGATTAGTAATGTCTGCTCTAAGTGCAGAACCATAAAGGAAAGCAAAGTGCGATATAGAGCTTTCCCTTGCCTAAGAGGATTCCCTTACAGTCTCATCGCTGAGATTTGTCCATTTTTAGTTCTTCTGTGGGGCCTAGGATCAGCTCAGTCTCATGAATGCTGACTTCCTAATGCCATAGGGGAGCATGAAGTAAACACGTGTGAAAACTTGAGTGCTTTGGGATATGCTCATGCTGGAACATGATGGTAGTATATTGTAGGCAGTGTTGTGGAAGTAAACCAGAGCTCCACCAGGGTGGAGCAGGGGATGGGGGATAACGCATTTTCTAGTTTCCCTGTTGTAAGCACTTCTACCATGGCTGATTTCTGGCTATCAGTTTGAGGCCATTAAACTCAGAGTTGGTAAAGGATATATAGTCCAAGCTAGTATAAGGGGCCTACAGGATACTACTGTTGTAGATGAACTTCTAGGGTTGAGAGTGTTGAGCAACTGCTTGCCCATAGAATGAAGATAGGCAGAAAGATTTAAAGAAAGGCCAGGAGTCCATAGGTAGATGAGAAGTTTAAAATTAGAGAACAGTATCAGCTATACATTACAGCCCAGGCCAACAATTTAAAGTTATAACAACGTAGGAATCAATGCCACCATTCACAAAACTTTCGCAAAAAGAAATGCAAAAAGGCAAAATGGTTGTGTGAGGAGGCCTTACAAATATCTGAGAAAAGAAAAGAAGTGAAAGGCAAAGGAGAAAAGGAAAAATATATCCATCTGAATGCAGAGTTCCGAAGAATACAAAGGAGACATAAGAAAGACTTCCTGAGTGATCAATGCAAAGAAATAAAGGAAAATAATGGAATGGGAAAGACTAGAGATCTCTTAAAGAAAATTAAAGATACCAAGGGAACATTTCATGCAAAGATGGATACAATAGAGACAGAAATGGGAATGGACCCAATGGAAGCAGAAGACATTAAGAAGAGGTGGCAAGAATACACAGAAGAACAATACAAAAAAGATCTTAATGACTCACATAACCACAATGGTGTGATTACTCGCCTACAGCCAGACATCCTAGAATGCGAAGTCAAGTGGGCCTTAGGAAGCATCACTATGAACAAAACTAGTGGAGGTGATGAAATTCCAGTTGAGCTATTTTAAACCCTAAAAGAAGATGCTGTGAAAGTGCTGCACTCAATACACCAGCAAATTTGGAAAACTCAGCAGTGGCCACAGGACTGGAAAATGTCAGTTTTCATTCCCATACCAAAGAGAGGCAATGCCAAAGAATGCTCAAACTACCGCACAATTGCACTTATCTCACATGCTAGTAAAGTAATGCTCAAAATTCTCCAAGTCAGGCTTCAACAATATGTGAACCATAAACTTCCAGATGTTCAAGCTGGATTTAGAAAAAGCAGAGGAACCAGAGATCAAATTGCCAACATTCACTGTCTTCGAAAAAGCAAGAGAGTTCCAGAAAATCATCTATTTCTGCTTTATTGACTATGCCAAAGCCTTTGACCATGTGGATCTCCACAAACTGTGGAAATTCTGAAAGAAATGGGAATTCCAGACCACCTGACCTCCCTCTTGAGAAACCTATATTGCAGGTCAGGAAGAAACAGAACTGGACATGGAGCAACAGACTGGTTCCAAATTGGGAAAGGAATACGTCAAGGCTGGCCCAGAAATGCTGAGCTGGATGAAGCACAAGCTGGAATCAAGATTGCCAGGAGAAATATCAATAACCTCAGATATGCAGATGACACCACCCTCATGGCAGAAAGTGAAGAAAAACTAAAGAGCCTCTTGATGAAAGTGAAAGAGGAGAGTGAAAAAGTGGATTTAAAGCTCAACATTCAGAAAACTAAGATCGTGGCATCTAGTCCCATCACTTCATGGCAAATAGATGGGGAAACAGTGTAAACAATGACAGACTTTATTTTGGGGGGCTCCAAAATCACTGCAGATGGTGACTGCAGCCATGATATTAAAAGATGCTTACTCCTTGGAAGGAA
Source organism: Bubalus bubalis (assembly GCF_019923935.1). Taxonomy (NCBI): domain Eukaryota; kingdom Metazoa; phylum Chordata; class Mammalia; order Artiodactyla; family Bovidae; genus Bubalus; species Bubalus bubalis. The sequence continues at coordinate 23,249,805 of NC_059163.1, forward strand.
AGTTATGACCAACCTAGACAGCATATTAAAAAGCAGAGACATTACTTTCCCAACAAAAGTCCATCTAGTCAAAGCTATGGTTTTTCCAGTAGTCATGTATGGATCTGAGAGTTGAACTATAAAGAAAGCTGAGCACTGAAGAATTGATGCTTTTGAACTGTGGTGTTGGAGAAGACTCTTGAGAGTCCCTTGGCCTGCAAGGACATCAACCCTGATCTTCATTGGAGGGACTGATGCTGAAGCTGAAGCTCCAATAGTTTGGCCACCTGATGTGAAGAGCCAACTCATTAGGAAGGACCCTGATGCTGGGAAAGACTGAAGGCAGGAGAAGAAGGGGACAACAGAGGATGAGATGGTTGGATGCTATCACTGATTCAATGGACATGAGTTTGAGCTAGCTCCAGGAGATGGTGACAGACATGGAAGCCTGGTGTGCTGCAATCCATGGGGTTACAAATAGGCAGACACAACTGAGCGACTGAACAGCAACAGTTCACAGAGCTACATTTTATCAATACCTTGTCAACTGCCACAATGTTCAAATATTCCAGGGCCAAATGCTGAACAACACAGTATATCCGTAAAGCATGTGGCTTCTGGAGCCAGACTCTGTGGACTTGAATCTGAGCTCTGCCATGCATTAACTCTCTAATCTTGAGAAAGTTACTTAACCTCTTTTACTTCAACATCATTCTCTGTTCAAATAGGGATATTAATAGTGCCTATGACATGGGGGTCATACTTAAGAATGAATGAGTTAGTAAGTGTAAAGTGCACAGAATACAATCCAGTGCACTGAGAATACTGTTTAAGTGTTTATAAAACAAAGGTACGTGAAATATAGATTTGAAACTTTTATTAAAATTTGTCAGTATATAATCATTGTCAGTATATAATTTGCGTTTGAACTCAGAAGAGAGCAATAGGATAATAAGCATAACGTTATCTGCTCTTTCATATCATCTCAATCATTTGGAACAATAACTAGGAATACCATTTTTAAAAAATAACCTCATTTGGAACGTCATGATAAATTAGTAACCAGGCCAGAATTTATCTTTTTATTCTTCCCCCAAAACTCAATTTTAAATTGTGAGTTGGAACTTCTTTCTTTAGGTCAAATACATTATTGAACTTGAGGCTATCAGAAGTTTACAGCTTTTAAATTTAGAATACATTATGAATTTAATAAAGGACATTTTTCTCCTATTAGAAATCTATAAATCTTTCCATTTTCTAAACATAAACTCATAAAAAAAAAATCTAGTAGAGGCCAAGGTCATTATACCACCCCAGTTCTGTTTACCTCAGCACTAAATTTTTAAACTTCTAAGTCAATGTATATTCCACATATAGTCAAGTTTTTAACTGAACAAGTTAAAATAGAAAAGAGAGAACCTCTCCTGCCAGTTCTATTCAGTAGCATGTTAATCAGATTGCAGTAATAAGTATGAAACAATGCATGCAATTAGCAGTGGTTAATTTGAAACTACTTCACGTCAGTTTCTTTCAGAGCAATACGTTAGTAGAGTAATTATTTATTACCCCGAGGACATGATCAATGATCTCCCTCCATAATAATGTCTGCAAGAGAGTAGCATTCTCTTGTGCATAAAAGGAAGCTATAGAAACTGACATTTTTTTTTCAGCTAAATAAAAGCAGAAAATTGTTTCTAAGCTATTTCCAACTATTTCAGTAATAGTAATAGATAAGCAAACCATTCATTACACTTCAGTATTATTATGGTTACATAATGCTGAGGGGGAAAACAGTACTCCTGATTTAAATCTACAAAGTCTGTCTTTATTGAGAAAGGGAAAATGACCCATTTCTAAATATCAGTATAGTCATTAATGGGTATGTGCTAGGTCCTTCCACACACACAATAATTCACTAATCCCTTTGCTGGAGCTTGGAGATGAAATTTATAGGAAGCCCTGAGTGATAACACATGGTCTACACAGCGGAGCCATGGTTGTCCAAAGGCAAGGAAGAGATGCCAGGTTAGCCAGGTGGCTTCAGTTAGATTAGAGGATGTGTTTTGAGTAATTGGGAAGGTTGTATTAGAGCTACCATCTTGGCTTTCTGAGTTCACTATATATTGGACAAGAAACCCTTTACATCTCCATATCCAATTAACTTACCTTATTATATAAAATATCTATCACTCCGAGAAGGACCAGAAAAAAAACTCAACCTTTGGAAGTATGCAGTTAGTCTAGACAAACCTGTCCATGTCTAGACAAACCTATCCATGTCTAGACAAATCTGTCCATGTCTCTGTCCCTCCTCTCAGACAGTGGAGGGGAGGGAAATACAGAATGGAGTAGGCTGGAAGGAACAATACCACAGGTTGGACCAAGCAGAATTAGTGAGAAAGATGCACAGGCCTGAGATGGGGCCTCCATGTTACAGAATTTCAGGAGGCTCCATTCATTTGGAGAACAGCACTCTCAGGAGTTGGGCAGTTGACAGCCTACACAGCTACACATGAAGAACCCAGCCTGAAATGACAATCTAGGGTGGAGAAACACTTTATTTAAAACAGGTACATACATTCACCATGACATCTAAGGAAGATACCAACGTCAGAATCCAGTTCAGGTGGGGCCAAAAAAGAGATATGGACAGGTTTTGAAGTTCAGATGAGGCAAGGGTCTAAAAAAATTATTCAGCTGATCTCAGGAATTGGTCATTAAGGGGAGACTGCATAGCTTCAATAAGGTCAAAGATTAAACTAATAACATTACCAGTTATGCACCTTATATTCAGAAAGTCAGTGTAGCATAATGTGTAGAAGAAAGAACACAACTACTTTTCAAGTGTACAAAATAAAATAATTTTTTATAAAATAAAAATTTACTTTTAAGGGCATTGTAAATTTCACATGAGAATTGTGTAGGCAGTGAATTTCTGTTTTAACTGTCCAGCACTTTTTACTTTTCTGGGAACAGTATTCCCTTCTTATGAGAACTGTTCTTCCAGATTTTAATTCTGCTGTGTGTGTGTGTGTGTGTGTGTGTCTGCACATGATCACTTGTGTCCAATTCTTTGTTTGTGACCCTTTGGACTGCAGCCCGCCAGGTTCCTCTGTCCGTGGGATTCTCTAGGCAAGAATACTAGAGTGGGCTGCCATTTCCTCCTCCTGGGGATCTTCGCGACCCAGGGATGGAACCTGCCTCTCTGGTGTCTCCTGAATTGCAGGCGGGTTCTTCCTGCACCACCCACTGGACCCGTTATACTCATTTCCTGCTTCTGTCTTAAAAACTTGATGCTGCAGCTCCTCCTGCCAGGAGGTGGGCTGGATGGAGAAGATAAAGACTCAGGCTACTGAGCCATATTTTATCACTCTGTGGGAGCTCTACCTGCTCTGTTAGGGCAGTTTGAATTCTTTTGTGTAATGTTCTGTTTTCAAATAAGGAAAGGCAGTAGCATCTAGTGTGGAACCCATGAAATGTGAAACTAAGAGCTGTCAACAGCCATGTTCCTCACCATTTGGAGGTAGTCCGTGGTAGGGCAAAACAGGATTTGCACACACAGAACAGGCATTCAAGTCTCTGCTTTTATTGTCCCTGAGATCAGAACCAGCTGAATCCTTGCCTGTCCTGCAGTATATTTAATCAACCCTCCATTGCCATTATAGACTCCAGTTTTCTTCCAACAAATCCCCTTCTTGACTTAAGCTTTAGTTTGAACTAAGCCTCCAACTAAAGTAGAATATAATGTACTTTGCTTAGCACCAAACACACGCTACATTTTCAAAAAAAAAAAAAAAAAGGAAAAGGAAAAAGGCAACACCTTGAACATAAAATCCTACTGAGTTTGTAGCTTACAACTCTTTATAGATGAGTACTTAATTGCCTTTTAATTGTTTCAGTTTATACCAGTTGTGTCTTACTAAAAAAAGGCAAGGAACTTCTTGACTCTTTGAGGTGAGATAACAAATAGTGTACATACCAGCATCTCTAACAACATCTACTATGGTTCCAGGTTAAAAACAGTAACACAAAAGTATTTACTGTTAATTAATCAAATTATTCACTTTTTGACTATTCACCTTTAACTTTTTCAGCACTGTGGATTACTACTTAGTGCACTAAAAGTAGTGACTTCCTAATACTGTGTCATGAGTCACAAGATTTCAGGTAACTCTGGGGGCCATTACAACTTTTCCATCAGGTTGGGCACAATATGGGTATCATTTCATGTGTTACAATTTTGGCAAGAATGATTTCACTTCAGGAAGACTTGATGAATATAAGTGGAATTTTAGGCACATTCTTAGTTTATCTACCAACCAATCAACTTATTAAAACCCAGAGTAACCCAGATTAACAGTCAAGTCCCAGACATCTAAGTAGAAAAGTCCTGAGAGTCCATTTGTTGAGATCTTTTAGACATCTTGTCTAGCAAATGGGATAAGTACAGTTAGCAGCAATAGAGAAATGTTTCCTATTTGATTTTATTAACTGATTGATATGAATTAATGCATTAGGATATTTGATTGTGTCATAAAATGTGTATATGAGCATCATGATTCAATTTAATGTACCTATTACTGGTTGATGTGCCATTATATTAGGCTAAATTAAAAGAATATTATGGAAAAAATTACAATTAAAGACTCAAAATTGATTGCATTCATAACTTAAAAGAAGATACTCTGTTCCATTAATATTTTGAATAACTGTAATAATATATCAGAAAACAGTGTGGGAAACTCAGGAGGTAGACAAAGTAAAGCAAAGATAAATAGATAAAAGAGTGAAAAACAAAGCTGACTTTCTATGTTAAAGTCAATATTTTCTCTCTGGTCCAAGTTTTTAAGAACTGAAAGAACAAGAAAAGCCACAGAGTTAACAGCTTATCTCAGCAAGTAAGTTTTAGGTCATATTGTCATAAAAAAATTATTTACCTTCTTTCATCTTCTACATTACAAAACAAATTATTTCCAAATACGGCATTTTAATTTTTTAAAAATGATGTTTTCATAGATATTAAGGTGACACTTTAAAAAGGCATGTCAATTCTCTTAATGCAAATGTGGTTTTCCAAATGATGGTGAACCACCCAGTTTGGCCAAGATGGAGAGGTTTCTGAGACATGGGACAGTCCCCCTGGCAAACTGGGATGTTTGGACATCTTATATGTGCAAATTATTTGGCTTTTGATGTAAATTTAAGTATCCAGAAGCTGATTTGGAAAATGTGGTGATTTACTTCTAAAGACTTAAGTGTGCTTCTCTCTCATTATAAGTAGGTGAAAGATGATTATAAGTCAGTGAAGGCTGACTCAACAGAGGGATATGGCACAGATATATTAGAGTTTGTCTAATAACCCTTGTTTCTCTTACTTCTCAGAGACCAGAGAAGGATTTATGATCAGGAAATGTCCTACCCTTCTTGCCAGGAGTGTGGTCCAAGGACCAAGAGCATCAGCGTCACCTGGGACCTTGTTAGAAGTTCTCCATCCCAAAGCTAAACCCAGATACCCTACATCAGAATCTGTATTATTAACAAAGTCCCAGGTGATTCATTTCTATGGACACTAGAAATTGAATAGCACTGCTTTAAACTCCTTTGCAAGGATTTTCTAAATGCACTGCAGTTTTCCTATACAAAAGTTGTATGGCAGACTTGTCAGTATAACCTAGGTCAATTTTTCCCTACGGTCAGTTTCCTTCTGAATCCCTGTCTAGTCCACTACAAAGCTAGCACATCCTCATTAGCTCAATTGCAATTAATTTGGAATTTGTAATCAATTGACCTGGGTTACATTGACAAGTCTACCTTACAAATTATGCCTTACATTTGAGCAAGAGTTCTCTATGCAAGAGGGCATACTTAACCAATTTTGAAAAATCAGTTCTTTAACATATAACAAATTAATTTTCATAAAATAATGGATGCTATCTGTATATTAAAGTAGGCCTATCTCATGCGTGCTCAGTTGCGATGGACTCTTACCGACCCCATAGACTGTAGCCCACCAGACTCCTCTGTTCATGGAATTTCCCATGAAAGAATACTTGAGTGGGTTGCCATTTCCTCCTGCAGGAGATCTTCCTGACCCAGGGATCAAATCTGTGTCTCCTGTACCTTCTGCATTATGGGCATATTTGCTACCACTGTGCCATTGAGGAAGCCCCAGGCCTGTCTCACAGGAACTTTACTGGGAAACATTTTGGTTGTAGGCAATTCAATAAGTGAAAGAAAAAAAGGTGTGTGGGATTAGAGGACATCTACACAACTTTCCCTCAGCCTGATTTTGTTCAGTTTTATTGAACATTTTGGTAAACACTTGTCTAATTAGTTCACCTCATGTTCCATATGTTCTTTTCATGTTAAACTGCAAAGTGAAAGTGAAAGAGAAGGTCCCTCAGTGGTGTCTGACCTCCCAGCTATTGTCTGACTCATGCTACTCTCTGGATGCAGTGCACGGGCTTCTCATTGTAGTGACTTCTCTTGTTGAGGAAAACGGGCTCTAGGGCTCGCAAGCTTCAGTAGTCGTGGCACACAGGCTCTAGAGCACAGGCTCAATAATTGTGGTGAACGGGCTTAGTTGCTCCACTGCAGATGGGATCTTCCCAGACCAGGGATCGAATCCATGTCTCCTACATTGTTAGGTGGACTCTTCACCACTGAGCTACCAGGGAAGCCTGTAATTTCACTTTTATGAGGAGCTGCCTATGACCCACTACATGAGCTTTGGAAGAGGGAAGCCATCAAGAAAAGTCAATAAAGGCTAGAAGGCCTTACCTCTGAAGGAAGTAAGCAGGAAAGGGAAGAACACACCCTGACTCCTATTCATACCATACTGGTTCTGTTCTTTGTTTGTAGGTGACAGAACAATTAAAATGAAAATTTTAGCTCCAAGTGATCCGAAGGGGATGGGTTAATACCCATCACTCTGTATATTCAGACACTAATTCTGTAAGACTTATCTATCCAAAAAGTGAAACCGGAATTGGAGGGTTCAAGTTCTCACACATCCTTAAATGGCAATTTGGTTTATACTAAAAAGCTAGTATTACAGCAGCTGTATGAATTATCAAACATACTCAAGTTTAAATATTACTCTGTTATCATTTTGATTGGCAAAGGGGGGTATGGGTGGGGGTTCTTTCCATTTTAGCAACCAGGAAAGACCAAGGTGACTTTGGTGAGGAAGTTGCCTTGTGATACTATCATTATCAGTAATTAGCCACAGTTAGTAATCTTCTATTAATCAAATCCACATCTGGAAAGACTTTCACTAATTCTGTGAGATGAAAGTGTTGTTTGCAAAATTTAAAGCATGAGAGGTAACACGGCATAACTTTGAAAGCCAACACAAAGGAATAAAGAGCAAAAACCTGATCATTAAGGCTTAGACAATTTTATTTAAGTAAACCTATTCTCTATAAATATATATTTATAAACCTGCTCTCTATAAAATTATTTTTATATATACATATAATGATGAAAATGATTCTCTTTGGCAAAACTGGAAGCTCCAAAATAAAAACTGTAAGTTATTTTGTATCTATTTTTTCTCATATGCTAGCAAACAAGATGCTATAGTAAATGCCCAAGTATAGTGTAAATAAACAGGCAAAGATGAAAATTTCAGTTTCAGGGCCTATGAGTATAAATCACAGGCATTTCTAGCAAAGGGAAAAATGTCCAAATTCTGAGGGAGAGTGAAAGGGTGAAGAAGTTACGTTATTATTACTGACCTAGGAAAGCTCAGATAAAACATCTTGTAAAGAAGCTGCTGCTGCTGCTGCTAAGTTGCTTCAGGCGTGTCCAATTCTGTGCAACCCCATAAATGGCAGCCCACGAGGCTCCCCCATCCCTGGGATTCTCCAGGCAAGAACACAGGAGTGGGTTGCCATTTCCTTCTCCAATGCATGAAAGTGAAAAGTGAAAGTGAAGTCGCTCAGTCGTGTCCGACTCCTAGCGACCCCATGGACTGGAGCCCACCAGGCTCCTCTGTCCATTGGGTTTTTCCAGGCAAGAATACTGGAGTGGGTTGCCATTTCTTTCTCCAGGCTAAAGAGACTAAGACTGGCTTAAAAAGAAAAAGACTCCAAGAGGTAGCGGTTTATTTTAAAAAGTTTAGGATTAGAAATAATCACTTTCAAACATGGATCACTTTCATCCCCTGGAATAAATCTGGAATTTTGACTCACTGAGTTTCTTTTTGCGGTATAATTGACATATAATATTATATTAGTTTCACATGTGCAATGTAACATTTGATATTTTTACATATTGAAAAATGATCACCATAAGTCGAGTTAACATCTATCAATATACATTATGTAAAAATTTTTTTTCTTGTGATGATTTTTAAGATTTACTTTCTTAGCAACTTCCTAATATGTATGACACTATTATTAATTATTGTGACTTAGCTGGTAAAGAATCTGCCTGCAATATGAGAGACCTGGGTTTGATCCCTTGGGTTGGGAAGGTTTCCTGGAGAAGGGAACAGCTACCCACTCCAGTATTCTGACCTGGAGAATTCCATGGACTGTATAGTCCATGGGGTCTCAAAGAGTCGGACACGACTGAGGGACTTTCACTTTCACCTCGCTTGCTTTCATTATTAACTTTAGGGGCTTCCCAGGTGGCACAGTGGTAAAGAATCCACCTGCCAATGCAGGAGACAAGAGTTTGACCGCTGGGTGGGAAAGATCCCATGGAGTAGGAAATGGTAACCCACTCCAGTATTCTTGCATGGAAAATTCCGTAGAGAGAGGAGCCTAGTGAGCTACAGTCCATGTGGTCGCAAAGAGTTGGACATGGCTGAGCCACTGAGTATACACACACACATTATTAAATACACTCATTTTGTACATTGCATCCTCACTTATTTTACAACTGGAAGTTTGTATCTTTTGAGCATCTTCACCCATTTCACCCACCCACAATCACCCACCTTTGGCGAACACCAATCGCTTCTCTGCACCTAAAGGTTGGTTTGTTATTGTTTAAATTCCACATATAATTGAGATCATATGGCATTTGTCTTTCTCTGTCTGGCTTACTTCACTAAACATGTCCTTAAGTTCCGTCCACATTGTGGCAAATGGCAAGGTCTCATTCCTTTTTATGACTGAATAGTATTTCAGTGAATACAGAGTCGTCATCTTTATCCACTCTTCCACTTGTGGACACTTCAATTATTTCCATATCTTGGCTATTGTAAATAATGATACAGTGGACATGAGGAGGGGCATATTAGTTTTGAATTAATGTTTTCATTTTCTTCAGATAAATACCAAGAGGTGGATCTGGTGTATCATATAGTAGTTCTGTTTTTAATTTTTTGAGGAACCTCCATAATGCTTTTCTTAGCGGCTGCACTGATTTACACTTTCACCATCAGTGTTCAAGGGTTCCCTTTGCTCCACACCCTCATCAAAATTTGTTATTTCTTCTCTTTTTGATAACAGCCATTCTAACACCTAGGTATGAGGTGGTTTTGATTTGCATTTGCCTCCTGATTAGTGATATTGACCTTTTTTTCATGTATTTGTTAACCAACTACATTTTCTTTGGAAAAATGATGACTCACCATAATGTTAGCCAAATACACTACCTCAGGCTTTAATTATACTATAGTAGATACTGATCCAAATCTCTCTAAAAAACTACACTGAGACCTATATTTAGCACAGCACCTACTCTCCATATGCTTCTATTCTAGGTAAAGGGGAAAGAACATCAGACTTAATTCAGTTTGTCGGGGTCCAGCCCCAGCAGGATCCAGGGGTACCCTCGGGAGGGATGGCATCAGTGAATGAATGAGATGGGGAGGCCAAGCTTTGGTGAGCGAGACCGGTAACTTTATTTTTAAAAGGAGCTTTTATACCCTGACTCTATGTACATAGAGGGAAATGAAATGCAAGGTCATGCAGAGTCAGCCCGAACACTCCAGCAGTTTTGCCCTTATCAAAACCAGGATTTTTTTCTGTATGTCTTTCCATAAACAAGGGTCTTATGTTATGTCTGGCCCTGTGGCCTGTTAACATTTTATGACTCTTTTCTGATAAAGGTTGATCAGCCAGAAAACTTGTTTTCCCTTAAAGTGTTTTTTCTTTATTTGTCTCAGCCTCAGAAAGTACTAAATAAAGTTACATTTTCACGGAGCAAAGGTGCAGTGGGTCACAACAAAGAAAGAACTTATTAGCTCAAAGTTCTGATGTGGTTAATACCAAGGCTACTACTTGTTTTCCTTACATTCTAACTACATTAACTAATGCACTCCCAGGCGCACAATGAATAAGGGATATGGGAACTTAGCAGCAAGCATTGGCCCAATAATGAAGCCCTTTACCAGTACTATCTACTCTAATAATTTTTCATCCCTCAAAGGGCTTTATGTTCATTAGAACTTTTAGAATGTTTAGGCTTCCCGTTCCTTTCATGGCTGGGGAGTTGTGAGCAATTATGTGCGTTAGTTGCAAGGGTATGGATAAACCAAGCAAGCTAAAATGCTAACAGAGGGGTTAGAATTGAAATACTCTTTTCAAGCCCAGAAGACTTATTAATTAGAGCCCTAAGTTGATTTTCTTCAGAGAAAGGTGGTTGTGGATAGCCCCCTACTAATGTCAGAAGAGTTGGTGAAAAGCATAATATAGTAAACAGTAGACAAACAGATTTTGGTTTTGGGGTAGATGTTCAAGCAGGTCTAGGGAATCTCTCGAGTCCTGAACTGCCTTTGGGGTAGATGTTCAAGCAGGTCTAGGGAATCTCTCGAGTCCTGAACTGCCTTTGCCTGTCAGGTCTTCTCCGCATGACCTTTGTCATGGGTGGGACTTCCCATGGTGGCTCCCGGCATCTGACCTGGATGAAAATCTTAAACCTACTATTTTCTATTAAGGGAACTATGGGTGATGAATTAAACTTCACTAATTCTTGTTTTTCTCCTCTGGGTCTTCTGCAAAGGTCAAGTCATTTCATGCTTTTTAGGTGGCGCTAGTGGTAAAACACCCGCCTGCCAATGCAGGAGACATAAGAGATGCAGGTTTGATCCTGGGCCAGGAAGATCTCCTGAAGGAGGGCAATCTGCCCCAGTCTTCTTGCCTGGAGAATCCCATGGACAGAGGACCCTGGAAGGCTGTAGTCCAAAGAATCACAAAGAGTCAGACATGACTGAAGTGACTTCACACACACACACACACACACACACACACACACACATATACATACACACAGATGAAAGAATGATGCTTTCATAAAATGAAATAAAGGTCTTAAATTCCTTCCAATAATCCTAGTAATTCATTGCCTATTATTTAATCCCCTTCTTTAGTTTATTATTATTGTTTTTTTCCCTATGGGAACACATCTCAGTTATTATAGCTGATGATAACATTGGATTGAGTATTTCTGTTTTTCTTCATTCCTTTATTTCATTTTATTCATACTCCTATTAAACTACATCCTTTCTAAAAGCTTATCAATGCTAATGTTTTTATTATTATTATTATTTATAATAAATACATCAATGTACTTAAGCTGTATACTCTGTTTTACTCAAAAATTCAATAGGGTTTAAAAAAATCAATTTGGGGAAATCTTTCACAGTCCAGTAGTTAGGATGCCATGATTTCACTGCCAAGGGCATGGGTTCAATCCATGGTTAGAGAACTAAGATCCTCCAAACCAAGCAGTACAGCAAAAAAAAAAAAAAAAAAGAAAAAGAAAGAAAATCAACCTGGTTTCCTAGCCAATTGATATCACTGTAAGTCATTCCATCCCTGGTACTAAAATATCTATAATGGTTTCAAATCATTTCATGTAGTAAACATGCACAGTAAGATACACAGCATCTTTCCAGAGCAGCCTTCATTATGTGCCACACTTGGCAATAAAGAATGCGTCTCCTCCCATATGCCCATGGTTGGCAAACACGGTTCCTGAGTGGTCCACTAACTGCAAACTCTTACTCCCAATCTCAGTATCTATAATTTATGCCTTCATCTCGTCCATTTAGCTAAGCACCCCAGTATTTCTTGGCATCATCTACTCTTCACTCAAAAATTTCTTTACCTCACTCTCATGCCTTGGCATAATACAAAGGTTCCTTAACATACCACCACTCTCATTATTGCCTCAATTTATTTACTCAACAAATACTTATTCAGAGCTGACCAGGTAATGCTTTAAGGACTAGGGATACAGTAGTGAACAAAACAGCAAAGATCCCTGTCCTTATAACAGGTTACAGTCTCTGGGGCAAGTGGGGAGAGAGACAATAATTTATAACCTAATAAATAAGCAAACTAATGAATATGTTGGATCACAACAGTGATGGAAAAAACATAATGGGTGAAGAGAATCAGGAGTACCAAATCTGATGGTGTGAAGGGGAAGCAGAGTGGCCAGTATCCTGGCTTCACTGAGATGCTGAGTCCTGTGCAAAGCTTTGAAATCATGAGGAAGAAGATGATATAGTTATTTGGAGTGAGTGTTTTTCCAGGTAAGTATAATGTGGAGTACAATGAAGGGAGACTGGGCAAGGTAATTGGGAGTACATACAAGGGAACAATTTTAGTGATTTGCCCACAAATATTAACCTGATAAAGAGGGAAGTAAATACTTAAAAGAGTGAGAAATAATAACAAGTTGGTAAAACAATTAATTGTGGTTCACATTGGAAATGAAAGACTGTAGAAGTTGGAATTCTTTAAGATGAAGACTGGAAACACAGTAGTTGTGATCAGAAAGTGATATGCTAAAAACCAAGATATAATAGTAGATGGGTACATTTCTTGGCACTAAGAAGATTTAGGATAGAACCATGTGCAAAAGTCCTCAGGGGCGGGTGGGCATGCCCAGATTGTTCAAGTAAAACCAGAAGCCAAAAGGAAATAAAATCTTTAAGGAAGAAATGGCTTGCACAGTGGCTCTCTGGGTTTAGATTCATAATTAGTCATTTATGGCTTGCTTTTTCTCAGAGTGAGGAACAAGACAAATTGGGTCCAGATTTCTCAAAGAGTCTCTTCTGTATATCTAAATATTTGCCTATACTCTTTTTTTCCTCTTCCTCTTCCCTTCCCTTACTAACTGTAACTGAAACCTGGCTCTCTCCAGAAGGCATTTCTTGCATCAGAGTGTTCTTTCCATCACCCCGCCTCACTATGGCCATGGTGGTGAGGTATGTGTCCTCTTTGCTCCTAGGGGTTCCAAACTACTGTCTATTAATAAAGTCTATTTAAAGTCAAACAAAATCTGTTAAAACTCACTGGCTACATCAAGCTTAAAAACATCTGCTGTGCGAAAGACATCGCCAAGAGAATGAAAAACCAAACCAGAGTGAAAGAATATATACATACTAATAGCCACTATATACAACATATATACAAAACTCTTAAAACTCACTAAGAAAAATAACCCAATGAAAATAAGCTAACCATCTGAACATACATATGATAAAAGAAAATATACAAGTATCCCATAAGCACACAAAACGAGACTCAATATCAGTAGGCATCAAGAAATAAAAAATGAAATCTACAGTGAAATAACACAGCATACCTTAGAATGGCTAAAATTTAATATGTTAACATATTGAGTATCTGCAAGGATGGGGAGAATTCAGGCTTTCTTACTTTACTGCTGGGGATATAAAATGGTGCAGTTGCTTTAGAAATAGTTTAGCAGTTTCTTATAAAGTTAACCATATGTGTATCACATTACCCACTAATCCTATTTCTAGGTATTTACCCAAGAGAAATGAAAACATGTCTCAACAAAGACTAATGCTCATAACAGCTTTATTCAAAATAGCCCCCAAATGGAAACAGTCCAAATGTGTAATAGGTGAGTGGATAAACAAATTGTGGTGTATATATATATATATATATATATATATATATATATATATAACATAATGGAACATTACTAAGCAATACAAAAGAATGAACTAATAATATACACAACAACATGGATGAATCTCAAAAACAGGCAAAATGCAATAATGCAAACACAAAAGAGTGTATATCATGTGTTTCATTCATATGAATCCCTGCTGCTGCTGCTGCTAAGTCACTTCAGTCATGTCCGACTCTGTGTGACCCCATAGACGGCAGCCCACCAGGCTCCCCCATCCCTGGGATTCTCCAGGCAAGAACACTGGAGTGGGTTGCCATTTCCTTCTCCAAAGCATGAAAGTGAAAAGCAAAAGTGAAGTCACTCAGTCGTGTCCGACTCTTAGCTACCCCATGAACTGCAGCCTACCAGGCTCCTCCGTCCATGGAATTTTCCAGACAAGAGTACTGAAATGGGTTGCCATTGCCTTCTCCAATGAATCCCTAGGAAAGACAAATCTAATAAACAATGACATAAAGCAGATCTGCAGTTGCCCATGGCTTGGAGTTGGGCTTATTGCTTGGGCAGGTGGACAGAGGAAGATTTCAAGCCATTGTGTCTTTTCTTTGATTCCCTTCTCTTTATATTTTGTGTATCTACTGTAGGTTTATGCTTTGATGTTATCATGAGGCTTACATAAAACATGTTATAGATACAGTAGTTCATTTTAAGCTGTTAGCAATTTAAATTTGATCACATATAAAACACTGCTTTTTTCCTTCCCTCCTCTTCAAATTTTATGTTTCGATGTCACAATTTGCCTCTTTTAATATAGTATATACATTAACAAATTGTAGTTATTCTTAAAACTTTATTATACTAGAGTATACTAGAGTGATTAACACACCACAGTATTACAGTATTAAGGATTCTAAATTTGATCATGTAATTACTTTTACCACTGTGTTTTATATTTTCATATTACTAATTATCATCTGGTATTTCAGCTTGAGGAACTCCTTTCAGCACTTCTTGTAAGGCAGATCCAATGGTGATGAATCCCCTTAGCTTTTGTTTGGAGAAGTTTTTATCTCTTTCAACTCTGAAGGACAACTTTGCTGGGTAAAGTGCTCTTGGCTGCGAGGTTTTTGTTTTTGTTTTTGTTTTTAATGTTTCAGCATTTTGAATATATTGTTCCACTCTCTCTTGGCCTGCAAGATTCCTGTTGACAAATCTGCTCATAATCTTATGGGAGTTCCCTAATATGAAAGAAATTTTATTTTCTTTGTTGCTTTAAAGTTTTTCTTTATCTTTGACTTTAGAGTTTTATCATAATGTATCTTGAAGAAGATCACTTTGGGTGAATTTGTGGGTGGATCTATGAACTTCACAAACTTGTATATGAAATGTCTTTCCATATTTTGGAGATTCTCAGCCATTATGTCTTTAAATAAGTTTCTGCCCTTTCTTCCTCTCTTCTTCTGGGACTCCAAAACTACACCGATTATTTCTGTTAATGTATCTTGTAGTTTACTTAGGCTAGCTTCACCCTTGTTTCATTCTTTTTTGTTGTTCTTTTCTGACTGGGTAATGCCAAATGGTCTATCTTCTACCTCACAAATTCTTTCTTCTGCTTGATCCAATCTGATGCTGATGCTCTCTTTTTCATTTTATTGTTTTCTTCAGCTCTGGAAGTTCTGTTTGGTTCTTTTTAATATTATTATTATTTCTATGTCTTTCTTAAACTTCTCATTTTGTTCAGATACTATATTCCTGCTTTTGTTGAACTGTCCTTCTGTATTTTAGTATAGTTCATTGAGCTCAGTATAACAATAATTTTGAATTCTTTATTGGGAAAATTACAGATTTCCATTTCTTCGGGGTTAGCTACTAGAAAATTATTGTGTTCATTATGTGATGCTATCTTCCCTTAACCTTTCAAGGTCCTCAAAGCCTTCCATTGCTGTCTTTGCATCTGAAAAAGTCATTATCTCTTCCAGTCTTTACTGTCCTTGGAAGAGAAATATCTGCTTTCAGCCTTATTGAGGATTCTGAATCTTTCTCACATCTTTTCCATTGATATGCATACTCTATACTTGTTGTTCTCTTGTGAGCAGGATTTCATAAGATTCTGTGTGAAGCCAAGCCACATGTTGATAGCTTCTCTTTGGCTTTCCCTAGAGTGGTGTGCTGAATGCTTAGTTTGTGTGCTTTCTGGAGAGTGGGGTTGGCTTTCTGTACATGCTCATTGGCTATCTGCAAAGGTCTGCTCTTGCCATCCTTAGGGACATGCACAGAGAGCAGCCATGAGGTGGGGGAATGTGGGGGTGAGGCCCATGAAGTACTGGGGTGCCTGTGGGGCAGTTGATGAGATCTTCGGGCAGTGCAGCTGCTGGTTTGTGAGCAGGCTTCCTGATGGGGGTCTTTGAAGGAATCAGTAGTGTCCACTTCCCCTTGATGTGTTTCACTCAGAGCCCTAACTGCTGTTCTCCCAGCCACTCATTGCTACCCAGTCATACAGCTCACAGCTCAGGATTCTAGATGGTGTGAGAAAGAAAAGGGACTCTTTGGCAGAGTCTTGCATCAGCAAACCAGGCATTCTCACTTCTCCCTGTCAGAGAAATCATGGTCCATGAAGGTTTTGGCACTGAGCTGTGCCATCTTGGGGAATGAGTGATGTCTGTAAAGTGATCCTATTTTTCTTATCTTCTTCAGTGAATCTAATCTCAGACAGTTTTTGTTCCAATAGTGCATTATAACATCTCCACTGGACTCCTGGACTTCCACGAAAGACCTCGTCTATGTGGGTGACTGTCAAAATCACTATTCTTTGCAGGAAAGATGGTAGAAGATGATTTAACCATGTTGATAATGTCACAAACCATATATTTTCTATATTTTAATTGTGATGGGGGTTATATGGGTATATAAGGCAGTTGAGCTCATTAAAATGTACATTTGAAGTACATACATCTTGTTGTAATTATACCACAATAAAATTGATTAGAAAAATTCCTCAATGGTTTTATTAATTAGACTGATGCTTACAAGAGACTAAATGCTTATCTTAAACTTGAGCCAAAAGGAATTTATTGGTTTGTATGACCAGATATATAAGTCATAGAACCAAATTATAAGAAAAGAAGAAAGGAAGCCCGTCTCAAATAAAAGAAGAACCAGAGTTGGCAAAGCTCTTCATTTCTCCTTTCAGGAATATCTTTATTTTCTGTCCTGGATCTCCTAAGCTGGCATAAACAATGCAGCTGATACTCCTAGACTTAAATTCTTACAGTTTCACAACCAGGAAAAATATATTTCCTATATAGTCAAATCTGAAAAATCTGGAAAAGGACTTTGATTGGCTCAGCTGGGGTCACGTGGCCAGTTCTTGACCAATCACTGTAGCTAAGGATTTAGAATACTATGATTGACTCAGATTGAGGTGATTCCTTAACCAAATAAATATTCTGATGAGTAAGGCAAAGTTATATAAGGAGAAAATGGGTATTTTTAGAATTCATGTTAAAGTCAGAGGCAGGAGAAAGGCATAGTTTTCAAAGACAAAAATAGCACAAAAAAGGTTGCTGAGTCATTTAAACTAAAAATATACTCCTATCTGTTTATTCTATCAGTTCAGTTCAGTTCAGTCGCTCAGTCGTGTCCAACATTTTTTGACCTCATGAATTGCAGCACACCAGGCCTCCCTGTCCATCACCAACTCCCGGAGTTTACCCAAACTCATGTCCATTGAGTTGGTGATGTTTATCCCATAGTGGGCATTAAAGAAAAATATTTTAAATTCTCTAAATTAGTGTCCAAGATAATCGATTCACACAGCATTTATTATCCATCTCTAAACTTCTTATCTACCAAGAATGTCAATATTTTAATTTGCCGAAAGTTGGTCAGGCTTTTCTACACATGTTGTGAAGGAAGAGAACAATTATTCATATAATTGCATAATTGCTTGGTTCAAATAAAGAGATGAATCAAGTCCCTCCTTACTTGCATACTGTAACATTGCCACACTGCTGGATTCCTTTTCATAAGCTGGGTTGTGTTCACTGCAGATGGTACATCTGCCTTTAGAGCAGGTGGTGTAGCAGGCCTGGTCCACAGCATCCTGATGCTTATCACCTGGACAGTTTCCAGCCACAGATTGGACTTTGAGTTTTTGAGGAGATTGTCAGGGAGATTGATAGTGTAAGCCATATTGGAATTACCTATGATAAATGACACAATTTCCTCCAATCTTCTCAAAAGACAAGCTGTGAATCACAAGATTGTTCCCTTGATGAGCATCTCCTTCCCTGTGGAAGTTGCCTAAAAACACATTCACATCCAGACTGGGTCAGCTGAACAAATCAGGGCACCTAAGCTTCACTGACTCACTACTGGCATGTGGAAACCAACTAACCGAGTACAATCCAAGATTTTCAGACCTGAAGGATATTTGTGGTAAAAATTCTGTGATTTAATTTGGCAACTGTTACCTCTTTCATGCTCAGCACTGTGTCAGATTTTATTAGTTAGATTAGGCTGGGCTGCAGTAACAAAGTCTGAGCTCTCAGTAGTTCAAAACAACAATTTCAGAGCATACTTATTTAACAGCTCGATGACATTGATGAAGGGGGAGAAGGGGACAGTGGTGGAATCTGCTCTAAGTAGTCATTGTGATACACAGATTTTTCTATCTCACTGCCTCCAAATTTAACCAGTCCCCAGAATCATTGTGGAAGAAGAAAATGATAAATGATAAATTAAATGTGGGATAGACTTAGAAATAATCCATCAGTTATACCGTATTCATTGTATATATATAATTTTTTAGTCACTCAGTCATGTCCAATTCTTTGCAACTCCATGGACTGTAGCCTGCCAGCCTCCTCTAGCCATGGGATTCTCTAGGCAAGAATACTGGAGTGGGTTGACATTCCCTTCTCCAGAGGATCTTCCTGATCCAGAGATCAAACCCAGGTGTCCTGCATTGCAGGCAGATTCTTTACCATCTGAGCCACCAAGGGAAGCCCACTTTTCAGCATACTATGTGCCAGATTCTACTATTCATTAGACATTTAAGATACATTTAGAGGTAGACTTTCAAGATTCATTAATAAACAACATAGCAAAAATCCCTGCATTGGTGGAAAGTTTATTTATTGGTAAGATGAAAGTCATACATCTAAGAAAGAAGTAAATTATATAGAATTATGGAAGCATAGAAAAAAGAAAGAATAGAATAGAGGTAGAGGATTGGGGGGAGGCTGAGAGTTGCATTTTATTCACAGTGGTGTGGGTAGAACTCTCTGCATATTTCTTCCTCCCTTTCTGCACTCCCTAAATTAGTTGAGAACATCACTGTCCACCCTGACAACCACGGTTAAATTCATAGGTTGATAAAGCCTTGGGATCCGTTCCTTCTTTTGCATTCCATTTCTCCAAACCACAGCCTCCTTGCCTCTCATTCAGATTATTCAACAAACTCCTACAGTTTCTTTTTCTTTATTATTTCTCAATTATAATTGTTCTTCGCCCTTAACCTGAGTTTTCATTACAAGTGACAAACATAGACAGGCCACTCCTTTGTTCAAAAACCTCTGTAATTTCTGTAATGTCTGCAGATCAACATCCTGACACTGAGTATGGGCATCAGACATCTCCCCAAGTCTGACATCTGGCTTGGTGAGGGACTTCATTATCTAAAATTTTTGTCATGTAGATTGTGATTTAAGCCCACCAGACTAACAAAGCCCTATAGAAAGCATCGTCTTTGTTTTCTTTCAGACTGTTCAAATTTTGTGATTTCTCCTCACCGTATTTTCTGCTGTCAAAATCCCATCTATCTCTAAGGATAGCTCAAATTCCCCCTTCATTAGGAAGAGTTTCCAGCTTCCTCTCAGTCATTCCAAATAAATGTTCCATTTTATGTCCTCCCATGGGATTTTGTTTAATCCTCTCTTTTGGCATCCAAGGTTTTGTATTTTCATCCTGGACAACTCTGTCTATAATTATTACAGACAGAAGACGACAGATACTAGACTGTAAGCATCCTCAAGACAGGAATGCTATCCTGCTTTTTCACCTGGCTCAATATTTTTTACAGAGTGAACTCTCAGTAAGTGTTGAATTTATATTATTTTCTTAAGCTGTAGTTTAGAAAGAGTTTTTCTCCTGGAGGTCATTGTATTAGCAGTCTTATTCATAGAATTAACACGATGGATAAGAGCATTTTTAGCGAGCATCTTTTAATAATTATAAATGCCAGATTTCATCAGAAGCCTAGAGCAAGTATTATCACTGTGAGACAAACTAAATGCTACATGTGTCAATATTTACACAAGCAGATTACAACAGTGTGGTCTCATCAGTTCAGCTATTGTGTCTTGTGAGCTTAACTAAATTTCAAACTCCATAAGGAACTGCATTTTCCCCTGAAGTTATTAAAGGGTAGATTTCTTTTAATTAAACTCATTTGCATGACTAAATTAGATTTAATTACTCTCATTCATTTCACTAATACCTTTCTTTGATTGGAGAAGGAGAACTTTTATAATTGATTAAAATAGGATGCTCTGGCCTTCTCTGTTGATCCTGGAGAATAGTTCTCATTTATTCTTTTTAAAGGACCAGGGGAACAGAAATTTCTTTGATCTAGTTCTACTTCAAACATGCTCCTTGAACCTGGGCTGGACGTACAATCACACTGCTCCTCCGTTTCTCCATCAAATTACACTGTAGTACCAATGTCAATGATATCTGTTTTGGCCTCCAATGAAAAGACAGATTGTGCTTTTGATGTGAAGTCCTTGAAACATTTGTATAAATCCTGAACTATGAATATTGTTTAAAATATTAATATCATAAACTAAAGGTTTTCCTCTAAATTTTGACTAAAAAAATGAAATTTCTCATTACCTTTTGGGTAGTAGTCACTGTGTTCATAATCTGATTGTTGAAATTTACCATCACATTCATTCATTCACTCATGCCTGAATGAATTCACTCAACACAAATTTGTTTTCACATACTATTCCAGACATTGTGATTATCCTTGGATAGAATTCAACAAACCTGTAAGAAGTCCAATAGCTCTAATAAAGTATCCTCCTCCCTTAGGAGTTCTTAGAGAACAACAACATAAACAAATACATTTCAATAGGTAATAGAATCACATATATAGTTCATAGTTGAAAGGGGAAATTTTCAACTCTGCTTAAAGGTATTTAAAATAGATCCTGTGAAATAAATTTAAAAAGATGAGAAAGGTAGGTTATTCTAGGACAAAGGAATTCTGTGTTCAAAGATACTCAAGCAAGAATAGAATGACCCATTTGGAAAACCTTAGCTTAGTTTGGCTTAAGTTTTGGATTTGAGTGTGAAGTGAGAGAGAACAAGTATGGAGGAAAACTCATCTGGCAGATGAGTTTGCTTAAAGCAGATAAGTAAAATAACTCTATTTACCATGTCCATGTATTGGAAAGATAATGAGGCAGCAATATGGAAAATAAACTACAGGGAGGTAAGCCCACTTAGAAGATTTTTAGTGTAAAAATATATATTTCTGAAATGATGTAGTAGCAATAAATTTGCAGAAGAAAAATCAAATGTAAGTATATTTCATGGGGTTTTATAAGACAGAACTCAAAAGTAGAAGCTTAAAATGTTCTATGTTTCTGCTTCGGATGATTCTTTAGGTACTGTTGGCACTACTGAAAACAATAAAAGAAACACATTTTGGGGTAGGAGTATAAGGAATCCTGATTTAAGTTCTGCGCATGTGATTTTGAAATACCTATGGCAACCCACTCAAGTATTCTTGCCTGGAGAATCTCACGGACAGAGGAGCCTGGCAGGTTACAGTCCATGGGGTCGTAAGAGTCGGACGTGACTTAGTGACTAAACCACCACCACCATATTCAGACAATAAATATATTGGCCTGGATCTTAGAATAATGATATAGAAGAAATATATAGATTTGGGAGTTCAAACAGAGGCTTTCTCTTTGCTTTAAATCTGTTCTTTCTTTTGTGTTCTTTACTTCATTAACTTTCCTACATCACTAATTCTGATTAGACTATCAATCAAGGGCATTGCCTACCCTCTCAAGGTTGAGGGTACATAACCCAAGCCAAGCCAACCAGAAAACAAAACTAAGTACTGGTATTAGTACTAGTATTAGTAAGGATTCTGGGGAGAGGGACTCATGTTCTCTTCATCAGGCTCATTAGCTGTAAGAACAAAGTTGGAGCAATTAATGACCAGCTTTGTCCTCATACGGGTAAAGTCTGCAAATAAAGCCAATGTAGAGGAGCGGGGGAGGGGGAAAGGCTAACAAATTAAGAAAGACAGAAGTCTGCTCATATTTTTGAACTACTGGATCCAGCCAAGCCTTTAGGTAACGTTCGCTTCAATGTTTTAGTCATGTGAGCCCATAAAGTTGGAGTTTTATGTTTTATGCTTGCTTATGTTTTATTTCTGTGATTTGTATCCAAAAGAATCTTAACTGTTTTGGGGGTTTACACCAAGGGAGTTGTAATTCACACTGTAGGAATGAGTGCCATAGCTCAGATCAGAACA
Organism: Bubalus bubalis; assembly: GCF_019923935.1. NCBI lineage: Eukaryota > Metazoa > Chordata > Mammalia > Artiodactyla > Bovidae > Bubalus > Bubalus bubalis. The sequence goes on from NC_059163.1 coordinate 23,272,189, forward strand.
TCACAGGTGAGAAGAGAAAAAGATCAAGGTTCTATAATCAGCAGGAACGTGAAAATTAAAAACTAGGTGGAGGGGAAGAATTCCAAAAAGAGACTTGGGAAAGATTAAATAAGAGGCCAGGAAAAAAGGAGCATAACAGAAGCCAAAGAAGTAAGGCAAGTGTCACGAATAACAAAATGGGGAGAGGAGAGGTCACATTGGACAGGAAAGAGCAACATGTCTGTTGGATTTAGCAGTCTAAAGGTTTTAGGGGACTTTAGTATGAATTGTTTTCAGTACAGTGGTGGGTGCAAGACATTGAATGTGAAACTAAAGTCAGTGAACTGGATGTATCTCTCAAGAAGATTATCTGTAAAGGGAAGTGAGAAATTGAACCACGTACATGGAGACGCAGGCTACAAAGACGGCTTCAAGTTGGGAGAGAAGTCACTTGTGCCTACACTGAAAGAAAGCACAATTTTCTTCTGTTCTATATTGTTTAACTGTGGTACTTTTTAGGAGTAGGACACTGCTATTAGCAGACTTACAGAGACTGAATACACATAAAATGCCACGTAGGCAAGAAGTATGAATTAGAGGCGTGTTGGTCTTTTTCATTCACTTATATAAGTCTTTGGAGAAGGCAATGGCACCCCACTCCAGTACTCTTGCCTGGAAAATCCCATGGACAGAGGAGCCTGGTGGGCTGCAGTCCATGGCGTCGCTAAGAATCAGACACCACTGAGCGACTTCACTTTCACTTTTCCCTTTCATGCATTGGAGAAGGAAATGGCAACCCACTCCAGTGTTCTTGCCTGGAGAATCCCAGGGACGGGGGAGCCTGGTGGGCTGCCGTCTATGGGGTCGCACAGAGTCGGACATGACTGAAGCGACTTAGCAGCAGCAGCAGCATATAAGTCTTAGAGGTTCCCATAGTTTGATACTTCATTTTTCTTTCTTGCTAAAAAGTCGAATAGCTTGCTTTCCAGCAAAACATACATACTGAGCCATGGCGAGGCATACTTCTGTCTTCCATCCATAACATAACACAAGTATGAGCTAATAGCTGGCTCATTTGTACATATTGAAAACAATACAGTTTATTTGAAAACTGTTTTATTACTGAACAGAACTGTATTTCCAACAGAAGATTGTCATGATCCATTTTAAGATATCTGTGTTAGCTTGAGTTGAGATAATTTGATTTATTTCAATAAACTAAGCTCAAAGCTTTGCGTTAGTTGGTGACAGGTCTACTGATTAGATATCATTTTTTTCACCCTTTTATTACAATGTGCAAGTAACATGGAAAGAGCCACTTGGACATGCATACCGGTCAGTTTCATCTTTCTCTAAAGGTGTCAACAACAAGTACGGAAAAGAAAATTTAGAAGGCAACGAACAATACTGCTTCATATGCATTTGTGACCTTATGGACTGTAGTCCACCAAACTCCTCTGTCCATGGGATTTCCCAGGCAAGAATACTGGAGTGGGTTGCTATTTCCTTCTCTAGGGAATCTTTCTAACCCAGGGATCAAGCCTGGGTTTCCTGCACTGCAGGCAGATTCTTTACCATCTGAGCCACCAAGGAAGTCCTCTAAGTGGCTTATTATTCATTAAAAAGAGAAAGGTCCTCAAATCTCTCATTACCACAATGTTCTAACAGTCTTTTCTGACTGTTGAAGAAGCAGTGGGAGGTGAGCACCTTCCCTTCAGTCTGCATTTGGATATTGGGCTGGGTGTATACAGTCATAAAACGGAATGTGTCATGAAAAGAAATGGAAACAAACAAATCACAATACCAAAAGGAAGAAAAAAAAATCCCTCAAATCACACTTTCACAGTCCTCTATTTATACTAGCACATTCTGGGAAAATCACTCAAAAACCTGTTCCTAATCATTTAAACCTTAGGCTGTCGACATTTCTCTGCTTTGCTAGCCAAACAGTCATGTGCAGCAGCCAGAGGGTTAAAAAGCCAGACTTCCTGTCCCATACTGTAGCTTTGTGTGAGCAATATGGAGGACTGCATCCTCGCTGCAGAGGCTCCTGTTGAACATGAAGGGGTCTATCCAGGCAAAAATATGTGCAGCCTTCTGGGCCAGATTTACTCCGTCGGGGCTTCTAAAGTTGGCTGTGCAGTGGACTAAGCTGTCCAGACCTGCTGTTCCACAAAGGCCAAGATTCTCCCTCTGTGTGCCTAGTTCTCCAGCCAGCAGACCATACAAAGCCTGCTTTGCCTGGGTCCAGACACCCTCCAGACCTCGGAGAAAGTCTTTGTGCTGTTTTTGGAAGTACAATATACCATCTAAAAGAAATAAGATTCTTAGGATTTGGGTGGACCCAAACTGGAAATATTTTCAAATGGAAATAAATGAAACAGAAAACAGAACTAGTCTCTAAGATTTAGACTGGAGAAAACAAAAAATTTTTTTATTTTTATTTAAAAAAAAACTTACAATCAGTCAACTGTACAACAAATCATGTCTCCAGCAGCCTACTGGCTGTGTTTTCATTGTATTATTTTAATGAAAAACTTTTGATATGCTGATTATAAGTGCTGTATTCAAAATCATGCCAAAGGAATGAGAAAATAACCCTCTTGAGATCCCCATCAACTGCTACCCTTGTACTTGGTCACTTAGAGTACAGAATTCTTGATTTTAATTTTCTCTACCTCTGTTCATTGGATTCAGTGTCATTCATACTTGATTAACAGAATAAGGGTATAAATACTGAAAATAGGTAATATTTTCTGGACAGTTATTAGTATTTTTCACTCCATTCAAAAAATCAAACTTCAAATTCTGTTTGTTAAGAAATCTGACCACACTACTTTCTTCTATAAAGTTTCTCAGTGAAAGTATCTGGATTTTGATAGTTTTGTCTCTGACAGAACAATAGGCAACAGAAATCTTTAAAAACAACAAGAGAAACTCCTGGTTTGTTTCACACATTACCTATACCTGAGGATGATTCTCATCAATACCCATTGTGATGTAGTCATTGTGACGAGAAACTTGAAGATAAGCCTTGCACAAAACCAGTGAAACATCTGATTCATCTTCACCATCTGAACATCTGAACATCATATCTTTTTTCCTCAGAAATCTGACTGACTTGATCTCACTGAGTCTCTTGCTGTCATAATCAAAGCTCAGTGATCTAGTGGAGATAAAATCTGACCCAGGATTAACACAAACTACTGTTGGTCCTGGAGTCAGACTCAAAATCTTAGATTCCATCATGCCCTTAATTATCCAATGTGTTTCCTGTGAAGAAAGGAGTACTGTTTAAAATGTTTGATAATCTGACAAGGCCATAAGGCTTAATGGAATTGATGATTACACACAGATGGACAATTAACTCTCGAGGTTTAACGTTAAAAAAAAAAAAAAGTAACTATGCTGGATTGCTACTTAATGGAATTACACTGCCCATATGGAAAAGAACTATACCCTAAATATACCCAGAATGATGGAACAGGTGGCAGAATCTGGGCAAGACTGCTTGGAATGCACAAAAGCATTCTGAACTTGTAACTGCCAGAAAAGATTTCTGAAGGAAAAAAAAGAGAGACAGGGAAATCTCTGAAACTGTGTTAACTTTCCTACATTTTGGAAATAAAAATTGCAAAAATAATTAGAAGACAACTTCCAGTAGGTGCTTTTTTTGACCATTATTTTTCAGAAGCCTGCAAACTATGCTGTTTGTGACTAAACTAAAGATAGATGTATGGATTATTAATTAGCTCCAGTATAAACTCAGTGAGGGCAGAAACCACATTTTCCTTGATAGCAGCTATATCCTACAGAAGATATTATTGGGGGAGTGAGATTAAAACTATTAACTATAGGAGGGATTGAGTGCTAATTTCTGGATTTTCTTTTATAATTATTAATGTCCCCAACTTCACAGATAAACAATAGTTGCATATGTGAAAATAATGGAGGGATATGAACACTAGTAAGCATTTACATATAAATAAGCAAATGATAAGGTAGCATAATTTCAATTGATAAACAATTGCTGGGGACTTCCCTAGTGGTCCAGTGGTTAAGAATCCTCCTTGAAATGAAGACGAGGCGAGTTCAATACCTGGTCTGGGAACTAAGATCCCACGTGCCAAAGGGCAACCAAGCCCACATGCTGTAACTCCTGAGCCGCAGGCCACAACTTGAGAGTCCGTGTGGCTCAACAAAAGATCTCCATGATGCAATGAAGATCCTGCATGCTGCAACTAAGGCTCAGTGCAGCCAAATACATTATAAATAAATAAATAAATTTTATAAAGAACGATTGCTGATAGAACATGATTTATTTGTAATCTTTTTTGCTCCAAATCAGGAAAGATTTATTTTAAATATTAATAAGCTTTGAAATAAGAGAAAACTCTGTCTTCTGGGGCATACAGGGCATGGAGACAGAATGTGGTAGGCCTTAGTAGTGATAAACTTGGTAGATAAGCTGCATTGAGCAGTTACTACGTCCCAAGTATGAACTGCTTTATGTACATCATTTTATTTAATTCTTAATAGGATCCTTTAAGTTGTTTCTCATTTTACAGATGAGGAATCTGACTGAAGGGCATTAGGTAAGCTTCCCAAAGTCACAGAACTGTGCTTGATAAAGTTGGGACTGAAGAAGATATCGGTTTTACTAGAGTCCATTCACATATAAGCATTCTGGACAATGCCTATTTACCATGATCTCTGCCTGCTTCTGTGCCTCACTTTTCTAGTTTTGCATGTCTGAATATTCCTGGACTCCTCTTTGCACCTGATGTCTTCTATGAGACTTACATATCCAAACTATTTGCAGGATGATATTAGGACCCATAGAAAAACACAAAGATCGAAGAGACCAAGAAATACTACCCACTACAAAACGGTTAATTAAGAAATTAAAACTGGGCTTCCCTGGTGGCTCAGTGATAAAGAGTCCACCTGCCAATGCAGGAGACACAGGTTCGTTCCCTGATCCAGGAAGATCCATATGCCGCAGAGCCCATGTGCCACATCTATGGAGCCTGTGCTCTAGAGTCCCAGAGCCAGAACTAATGAACCCATGTGCTGCAACTACTGAAGCCCACATGCCCTAGAGCCCGTGCTCCACAAGAAGAGAAGCCACCGCAATGATAAGCCTGTGCACTACAGCTAGAGAGGAGCTCCCGCTTGCCACCACCAGAGAAAACCTACATAGCAATGAAGACCCAGAACAGCTAAAAATAAATAAATAAAATTATATACGAAAAAGAAAGTAATACCAAAAGATAAAATGAGGGTGAAGAAGTTACTCAGCACTCTGTTTCTCCCACATAAGTTTCTAATTTGTCTTTTCTTTTTGAAATATTCTTAAAAAAATTTTTCTTAGTATCCCTACTTTGTTGACTTGAACACATGCTTGTGATGCCCACTGGGAAATTTGACCAAACTCTATTTTGGGGGTTATTGAACAATTCTGAAAAAATTATGAAAGAATTGTCTTGTTTAAATCAATCGTTGCGTTTTATTACATTATTTCAATGATTAACACTTTCAGATCTCTATTACAACTGTACCATAAAAATAGGACACTCTTATGTCTACACTAAAGATAATTTTGGTACAAATACCTAGACCAACAGATTACTGGGTGTGTAAACAAAGTTGCTTCTAGCTGCTTGATCTTTAGCTTTCCATACATGGGTTTGTTTTTGTTTTTCTTTTTGTTTTAATATATTTTGGTCTATGTATATTCAAAAGATCTTCACGACCCAGATAAACACGATGGTGTGATCACTGACCTAGAGCCAGACATCCTGGAGTGTGAAGTCAAGTGGGCCTTAGAAAGCATCACTACGAACAAAGCTAGTGGAGGTGATGGAATTCCAGTTGAGCTATTTCAAATCCTGAAAGATGATGCTGTGAAAGTGCTGCACTCAATATGCCAGCAAATTTGGAAAACTCAGCAGTGGCCACAGGATTGGAAAAGGTCAGTTTTCATTCCAATCCCAAAGAAAGGCAATGCCAAAGAATGCTCAAACTACCGCACAATTGCACTCATCTCACACACTAGTAAAGTAATGCTCAAAATTCTCCAAGCCAGGCTTCAGCAATACATGAACCGTGAACTTCCTGATGTTCAAGCTGGTTTTAGAAAAGGCAGAGGAACCAGAGATCAAATTGCCAACATCTGCTGGATCATGGAAAAAGCAAGAGAGTTCCAGAAAAACATCTATTTCTGCTTTATTGACTATGCCAAAGCCTTTGACTGTGTGGATCACAATAAACTGTGGAAAATTCTGAAAGAGATGGGAATACCAGACCACCTGACCTGCCTCTTGAGAAATTTGTATGTAGGTCAGGAAGCAACAGTTAGAACTGGACATGGAACAACAGACTGGTTCCAAACAGGAAAAGGAATACATCAAGGCTGTATATTGTCACCCTACTCATTTAACTTATATGCAGAGTACATCATGAGAAATGCTGGATTGGAAGAAACACAAGCTAGAATCAAGATTGCTGGGAGAAATATCAATAACCTCAGATATGCAGATGACACCACCCGTATGGCAGAAAGTGAAGAGGAACTCAAAAGCTTCTTGATGAAAGTGAAAGTGGAGAGTGAAAAAGTTGGCTTAAAGCTCAACATTCAGAAAACAAAGATCATGGCATCCGGTCCCATCACTTCATGGGAAATAGATGGGGAAAGAGTGGAAACAGTGTCAGACTTTATTTTTCTGGGCTCCAAAATCACTGCAGATGGTGACTGCAGCCATGAAATTAAAAGACGCTTACTCCTTGGAAGGAAAGTTATGACCAACCTAGATAGCATATTCAAAAGCAGAGACATTACTTTGCCAACAAAGGTTCGTCTAGTCAAGGCTATGGTTTTTCCTGTGGTCATGTATGGATGTGAGAGTTGGACTGTGAAGAAGGCTGAGTGCCGAAGAATTGATGCTTTTGAACTGTGGTGTTGGAGAAGACTCTTGAGAGTCCCTTGGACTGCAAGGAGATTCAACCAGTCCATTCTGAAGGAGATCAGCCCTGGGATTTCTTTGGAAGGAATGATGCTAAAGCTGAAACTCCAGTACTTTGGCCACCTCATGCGAAGAGTTGACTCATTGGAAAAGACTCTGATGCTGGGAGGGATTGGGGGCAGGAGGAGAAGGGGACGACAGAGGATGAGATGGCTGGATGGCATCACTGACTCAATGGACGTGAGTCTGAGTGAACTCCGGGAGTTGGTGATGGACATGGAGGCCTGGTGTGCTGCGATTCATGGGGTCGCAAAGAGTCGGACATGACTGAGCGAATGATCTGATCTGATGTGATATTCAAAATAAATTTTTTATAGTTTGTTCTCTACCAAAAGAAATGTTATTAATGACAGATAAAACAGTGGAAAAAATTCTAGCCCAGTGAGGCTACCTCCTTTCTGTTTTTAATGCTTTGTCAAGTCACTTCAGTCGTCTGGACCTTTGCAATCCCATGGACTATAGTCTGCCAGACTCTTCTGTCCATGAAGCTCTCCAGTTAAGAAGAGTGGAATGGGTTGCCATGATCTTCTTGACCCAGGGATTGAACCCGCATCTCTTACATCTCCTGCACTGGCTGGCAGGTTCTTTCTGACTAGAGCCACCTTTTCTGCTAATTAGTTGTAAACCTTGATATTTTAAATGTTCTGGGTATCTGTTTCTCTCTTAAGTATATATCCTGCTTACATCACAGGAATCCTGAAACAAATCAAAAAATGAGATGTGAAATTGTTTGAAAAAATAAGAACAGTACATGAGCTGGTCAAGACTGGGATCTGTGCACTTGCTTTCTCCAGAGAATCCTCTATAACAGAGGTGATCAGTTGACCTTTCTAAGTAATCAATGAATAAAACTGTTGCTGGAATAGATTTTAAGATCTTTGAAGGCAATAGGGCATGCTTTATAGCAGGGCCTCGAAGAATGCTGCTTTTGATAAGAAAACATTCAAAAAACAATTGAGTAGTGTAAATGTAAAAGGGAGGGGATATATGTAATCCTATGGCTGATTCATATTGAGGTTTGACAGAAAACAGCAAAATGCTGTAAAGCAATTATCCTTCAATAAAAAATAAAGTAATTAAAAAAATAGACATAAAGACCAATAAACTGCAAATGAGAAGTAACCACCCCTCAAAAAAAAAAAAAAAAAACAACAACAAAACAACAACAATTGAGTAGTGTAGAGAATGCTTAACTACAAATAATTTGGGGAGAAAATATGTATGTAGCTTCTTTTCCAGCTGCACCGTTAGCATAACAGCCTTTGTTGTTGTGGGGATATTTTCATGCAAAATAAAGTGCACTAGTATCAAAGGATTACACATTATTCTTTACTTATATGACTGCTCATTTTTATTCTGTGCCTATATAGAATTCTTAAATTGACAGAATGCCAATTATAGTGTTTTTAAAAAAATTATTATAGTTTCTAGTTTTACATCAGGTATTTCTTCCACGTCCTAACAAAGAACATGCTGCTAGTGTGATGTGGAGTAAGGGAAATATGTTGATGGAAACTACTGTTGAATCACGTCCTTATCCTTTTGACAAGTGATAATTATACTTTCAGTAAGATATTTAGGTGGTAGTGGTGGTTTAGTTGCTAAGTTGTGTCTGACTCTTGTGATCCCATGCACTGTAGCCATAAGGCTCCTCTGTCCATGGGATTTTCCAGGCATTTTCTTCTCCAGGAGGATATCTAGAATCACTGTTTAATACCCTTAAATTATTTAATATGTAATCAAATTGGACATACTTTATTAAATGTCCAAGAACACTGGAGTGGGTTGCTATTTCCTTCTCCAGGGGATCTTCCTGACCCAGGGATCAAACCCATGTCTCCTGCATCAGCAGGCAGATTCTTTACCACTGAACCAGGCAACCCCCTCTATTGTCTAGACAGGTACAAATGAAATATCTTGATAGCAGGATTTCTATCTGAAGGCACAGTCTTCATCCTGAGAATTCCAACATGTTTTGTTATGTAGATTATACTTGTTTTTTGTAGAGGACTAATCATGTTCTTGGAAATGACTCCAGTCACTTACACTTTGGTCAATCCAAGCGCATAATACCCATTGCTCCTCCAAAGTCCAGACAGCAGAGAAAGAGTGGTGATGCTATTTATTGAGTGGACTTCAACACCAGAGAAGCAGAAGTGGTTATTTCCTGGTTTTGTATCATCAAACAAAATGGGAAATTGCAGGCTCTGGAGAATATTTATAAAATCAGTCAACAGTACAGGGAATTATAATCTATATCTTGTAATAACCTATAATGGAATAGAATCTGGAAAAGAATATATATGTATATATCATATATGATATATATGATGTGTATGAATATATACCTATATTCTTTTCCAGATTCTATTTCATTATAGGTTATGGACTTCCCAACTGGCCCAGTGGTAAAGTATCCACCTGCAATGCAGGAGACGCAGGTTTGATCCCTGGGTCTAGAAGATCCCGTAGAGAAGGAAATGGCAACCCACTCCAGTAATCTTGCCTGGGAAAATCCATGGACAGAGGAGTATGGGCTACAGTCCGTGAGGTCGCAAAAGAGTCAGACACCACTTAGAGATTAATGACAACAACAGAATGCATATACAGCTGAATCACTTTGCTGTACACCCGAAACACTGCTTCCATTTTTAAAAAATTGTTGAAACTATGCTTCAATAAAAAATATACATCAGCCAAGGAACAAAGGGTCAGGCAGGATGAACGAAGTTTAGGTTCCTTATATCTGTAGAATGTCCCCACATTATCAGACATCGTTTTCTTATCAGAGCAGAGGGAAGAGTGCTTGTACCATCCTGTCCACTCAGAACTCAACGTGGTAAATTAGGAATGTGTGCTGTGGGGAGACTGGGGGTGGAGGAAAAAGTCAAACATTAAACATATTGACTGAAAGGAGAATTTGCCTACCCTGGGTGGGACCTGATCCTGTATCCTATTCTTTAATCTATCCCAGTTTGAGGTGGTAGATGGTGGGAATATCTTCTCCTTCCAGGGTAAATCCCACTTTATTCCCACCCACCAACCCCAGGTTCACAGCAGGACAATTACTTCAGAACTCTTCAGAACTCTATTCAGAAGAAATCAACGTCTCTACTTCCTGAAAAAAAGTAAACATATTGCTACTACTAATGCTTTTGAACCAATTCTCATGTGGTTTAGCCTTCAAAACCCAACAATGAGATGAATATGGACACGACATGTCAGATATTTCCTGTGTAGAACAAGACTTCCCTGACAGTAAAATCGCTTCAGATCACGTGCCACAAAAGCATCTTGGTCTTGATTGCTCTGTCCTCATGAGACAACTATGGTTGATTGAAGCAGAGGAGCCATAATATAGTTAAAAACAACCACAATGGTCAGTACTTGTTTTCACACACCCCCTCCCACATAAATGCTGCTTTCCACTAGGTAATTTTCTGCTTTCTCCCCTTCCTAGTTCTACTATCTTCCCTACACTCCAACACCTCCACCCCAACCATGTATTACCTATCTCTTCTTGTTTGGGTTCTAAATCTCCTAAAAGCACACTCTGAAATTGCATACTTATATATATGTTATGCATATATACCTATAGTCCCTCTGTGCACTCACCACTGTTTCACACACACACAGTAAAGACAATGGAAGAAAGAATATCTCAAATCATGATAGGAAACTTCTTCAAGACAAAACTGTGAAGATCAGGCCCAGGGAACCTAGCAAACAAAGTGCTCGCAATTTTCCTTTCCTTTGGAGATTGGGAACCTGGAACTATGCTAGTAAAGTAATGCTCAAAATTCTCCAAGCCAGGCTTCAGCAATACGTGAACCACGAACTTCCAGATGTTCAAGCTGGTTTTAGAAAAGGCAAAGGAACCAGAGATCAAATTGCCAACATCCGCTGGATCATGGAAAAAGCAAGAGAGTTCCAGAAAAACATCTATTTCTGCTTTATTGACTATGCCAAAGCCTTTGACTGTGTGGATCACAATAAACTGTGGAAAATTCTTCAAGAGATGGGAATACCAGACCACCTGACCTGCCTCTTGAGAAACCTATATGCTAGTCAGGAAGCAACAGTTAGAACTGGACATGGAAAAACAGACTGGTTCCAAATAGGAAAAGGAGTACATCAAGGCTGTATATCGTCATCCTGCTTATTTAACTTGTATGCAGAGTACATCATGAGAAACGCTGGACTGGAAGAAGCATAAGCTGGAATCAAGATGCCGGGAGAAATATCAATAACCTCAGATATGCAGATGACACCACCCTTATGGCAGAAAGTAAAGAGGAATTCAAAAGCTCTTGATGAGAGTGAAAGATGAGAGTGAAAAAGTTGGCTTAAAGCTCAACATTCAGAAAACGAAGATCATGGCATCTGGTCCCATCACTTCATGGGAAGTAGATGGGGAAACAGTGGAAACAGTGTCAGACTTTATTTTTTGGGGTTCCAAAATCACGGCAGATGGTGATTGCAGCCATGAAATTAAAAGACGCTTACTCCTTGGAAGGAAAGTTATGACCAACCTAGATAGCATATTCAAAAGCAGAGACATTACTTTGCCAACAAAGGTCCATCTAGTCAAGGCTATGGTTTTTCCAGTGGTCATGTATGGAAGTGAGAGTTGGATTGTGAACAAAGCTGAGCGCCGAAGAATTGATGCTTTTGAACTGTGGTGTTGGAGAAGACTCTTGAGAGTCCCTTGGACTGCAAGGAGATCCAACCAGTCCATTCTAAAGGAGATCAGTCCTGAGTGTTCATTGGAGGGACTGATGCTGAACCTGAAACTCCAATACTTTGGCCACCTCATGTGAAGAGTTGACTCATTGGAAAAGACTGATGCTGGGAGGGATTGGGGGCAGGAGGAGAAGGGGACGACAGAGGATGAGATAGCTGGATGGCATCACCGACTCGATGGACATGAGTTTGAGTGAACTCTGGGAGTTGGTGATGGACATGGAGGCCTGGCGTGCTGTGATTCATGGGGTCGCAAAGAGTCGGACACGACTCAGTGACTGAACTGAACTGATCTGAACCTGGAACTAAACATTAATACTCTTTTTCTAGTGGAAATCTTCGAGACAATTTTTGTTCAGATACACTTAGTCCTTTTCCTATAGATGATTGTAGAATTATTTTAGGTGTATAAAAGTCAGAGTCTGTGGAACCTCCTATGTTTGAATCCACAACAACAATTTGAACAATAACCCTTCATCCAATAATCAATACCTATAAGATTCAAGCATGATTTAATTGCAATTCTCAATTTCCCTCATCATGTGGCTCTAGTGGACACAGTGTTTCACAATAATCTGCCATTCATTTTAATGTGTGTTTTATTCTAAAACTCTGGGGAATATCTGGAGAGAATTGATACAGAGGAACAAGGACTGTGAGTCCTATCACCTCTATGGGGTCCACTTGTGGGCATGGTAAAGGTTTTATATTAAGAATATTCATCATTTTTTACTAATATACCATCAGAATTTCTTACTAGTCTCATATCTTCTGGGAACAAATTACACAGAACTCAGCAAAGAATCTGGTACAGATTTTCTTTGTGCTTTTATTATCACATGTTCTCTTGGTATCCTAAACCTAAGACACTACACAAAAAGTATGCTACTACCCACCTCCCAGAATATTGGAAATAAAAGCAAAAATAAACAAATGGGACCTAATTAAACTTAAAAGGTTCTGCACATCAAAGGAAACGATTAGCAAGGTGAAAAGACAGCCTTCAGAATGGGAGAAAATAATAGCAAATGAAGCAACTGACAAACAACTAATCTCAAAAATATACAAGCAACTCCTACAGCTCAACTCCAGAAAAATAAATGACCCAATCAAAAAATGGGCCAAAGAACTAAATAGGCATTTCTCCAAAGAAGACATACAGATGGCTAACAAACACATGAAAAGATGCTCAACATCACTCATTATCAGAGAAATGCAAATCAAACCCACTATGAGATTCCATTTCACACCAGTCAGAATGGCTGCGATCCAAAAGTCTACAAGCAATAAATGCTGGAGAGGGCGCGGAGGAAAAGGAACCCTCTTACACTGTTGGTGGGAATGCAAACTAGTACAGCCACTATGGAGAACAGTGTGGAGCTTCCTTAAAAAACTGAAAATAGAACTGCCTTATGATCCAGCAATCCCACTGCTGGGCATACACACTGAGGAAACCAGAAGGGAAAGAGACACGTGTACCCCAATGTTCATCACAGCACTGTTTATAATAGCCAGGACATGGAAGCAACCTAGATGTCCATCAGCAGATGAATGGATAAGAAAGCTGTGGTACATATACACAATGGAGTACTACTCAGCCATTAAAAAGAACACATTTGAATCAGTTCTAATGAGGTGGATGAAACTGGAGCCTATTATACAGAGTGAAGTAAGCAAGAAAGAAAAACACCAATACAGTATACTAACACATATATATGGAATTTAGAAAGATGGTAACAATAACCCTGTGTACGAGACAGCAAAAGAGACACTGATGTATAGAACAGTCTTATGGACTCTGTGGGAGAGGGAGAGGGTGGGAAGATTTGGGAGAATGGCATTGAAACATGTGTAATATCATGTATGAAACGAGTTGCCAGTCCAGGTTCAATGCACGATACTGGATGCTTGGGGCTGGTGCACTGGGACGACCCAGAGGGATGGTGTGGGGAGGAAGGAGGGAGGAGGGTTCAGGATGGGGAACACATGTATACCTGTGGCGGATTCATTTTGATGTTTGGCAAAACTAATACAGCGTTTCAGGTTTAAAAAAAAAAAAGTATGCTACTATAAGAAAGGTATTAAACAAATCACCATGCCGATATAATGTCCCCTATGTGTTGCTATGTACCTGCATTTGAAAACAGAACAGGATAGTCATACCAAGGCCCATGACATGCCCAAAAACAAGAAGCAAGTAAGGTCTTCTCAACCCTACTCCAAGTTTAAACATGCTACTTGAGATGTGTTCATTTTATTTTTTAACTCTAAGTTATTCTGGGATTTATTTTGTCATTTTTTTGGCTTCTTTTTCTTAGTTAAATCAGTTATTTGGAGATTTTAAAAAATTATTTTCCTCTGCCAGTTATTGATTATTAAATGGTAGTTCTCAGCTTGCAACTGCAATAACAAATGTCTCCCAACTGGAGTGAGATCACTAGAGTCCTTCTGAACGGATATAAGGAAAATATACCACTACGGTAGAGCCAAAGTTGTGTAACTCCCAGACAGCTGAAGAAGTCTACTTCAGGATACAAACTAAACTAGAGATAGGGCTTGTGTTTCACATTAAACCATTGAATGATTAGAGTAGAAATCCAGGAAACAGATGTGGAGAGTTGATAATTTCATCCATGTAAGTTTTCTTTCAAGATTTTAGTTCATATTAGTTAAAAAAAGGTAAAACACTTATTTTTAATGTCCCTTAAAAATTGTTATTGTGCAAGTATTTGTTTATTAGGAAAATTGAGACTGTCACCCCAGATCTCATTCATTATTTTTCACATAGCTCATCTTCTGATGTGAAACTATATTTAGGTCTGTCTAAACTCAATAATCTTCAATATTTACTTGTTTAACTTAATACTTATTGAGCATCTCTTTATGATATAAAATGTACTAGAACACAGCATCTGCTTTGTATACTGTATACTGATTATGCTATATAAAGAGATAAATTACAGATAGTTAGGGACATAGATTTATAAAAAAACACAAATAAATATATAAAAATAAATACAATAAAGTGATAATACAGTGTAAGTATTAAGGGAATAGAGAGCTTATTTTTAAATGCTTTTTATTTTAATATACTTATCATGTTATATAACAACCATTTATTTGTGAACCTGGTGATAAAGTTGCCAAAATTCATAAATATTATGGAAACCAAAATAGAAATTACTCATAGATTCTATTTGGTAGTTGAAAATAAGTATTAGGTTGAATGCCAGCTAATGTCTTATGTAAGGAAGTCACAAAAATATTTCTACCAAACAAATCCTAAAGAAGATCCAATCATTCATTTTTTTTTCCTTCTTAAACAAACCTGTCCGGTTTTAAGTTTTTCATACTGTACTTTTTATTGTCTAATTTCAGATAATTCCTATTATCTCTTTCTCAAATACGATTCTTTTCTTTTTTTCTGAAATGATTATTTTTTCCTTTTGGATAGTCTGAAAGCTAATGCAAGCGTTACACTAATAAAAAATTTTTCAGATTTTCCCATGAAATTCTCCACTACTGCTGCCCATATTGTCCTAAAATAGTTCTCTGACAAAAAATAAGAATAAAAAACAACCAATTCCAGAACATAATATAAAAATAAGGAGAGAGGTTGACTCTCTTTTGTACCATTTGTGGTAAAGTCTTTTTGCTAAAAAAAGCTCTCTAAAAGTTGTTATTTCTAGTCCATCAGAAATATCCATCATTATATGATATTATTTCCTTTGAAAATTCCCAACTTCTTTATTATTTAGTGAAGGTCCTATAGCCACTTAGCAATAAATTATATGACAAGCTATTAATAGCTTCATTCTGAACCCACCACATAATTTCATGTCCTGTCACAATTCCATCATCTCTGACTCGTTAAAAATGCAAATTTTAAACTGTTTGCAAGGAAAATATGTGATCCATTTTTAGCATGCCAGAGTGTTCAACAAGGTGCTGAAAAGCTAGAAATAGAACACCAATCAAAAATTCAACATAATATTTTCTTAAGCCACTACTAGATTCAGTACACTGTAAACACACACACACACACACACACACACACACACATGCAGAGGTGACTAAGAGGAGCCTAACACTCAAAGGTGGAGAAGGGCACACACACACACACACACACACACAGAGAGGTGACTAAGAGGAGCCTAACACTCAAAGGCAGAGAAGGACACACACACACACACACACACACAGAGGTGACTAAGAGGAGCCTAACACTCAAAGGTGGAGAAGGACACACACGCACACACACACACACACGTGACTAAGAGGAGCCTAACACTCAAAGGTGGAGAAGGACACACACGCGCGCACACACACACACACACACACGTGACTAAGAGGAGCCTAACACTCAAAGGTGGAGAAGGACACACACGCGCGCACACACACACACACACACACACACACACACACACGTGACTAAGAGGAGCCTAACACTCAAAGGTGGAGAAGATTTCAGAATGGTAGCATGGGATGTATTTTTAAGATGGATGAGAAAATAAAGCAGTGAATATTTTGGTGAAAAGAGACAGATGGTCTGAAAGGTTAGAAGAGAAAGGCAGTTAAAGCTTTAGGACATAGATGATACTAGGGTTTGGTCTTCCAGGGAAGGCAGAGGGTGAAGATTATTTCAGGCAGCAGAAATAAAATGAGCATCAGAAACAGAAAAGTGCAAATGCCTAATAAATATTTACTGAACAAAATAGTCCTGTGACAGTCAAATCTCTAATTTAAAAAAAACTTTGGCAATGAGTTGGACTTCCACACTTTAAAGTCTCCTAAACTTTTTGCATGTTGAATGCAATTTGTCACCTTTATATAAGTGATTTCTGCAGATAAAGTGGATATTTATTCCATATCCACCCATCTGCTAAATCAAGGATCATTTTGAAATTGAGTATAAGGAAAAAGAAAAATAAAAGAGACCATGAAGCTGTCTTACATCTTGAAGTGCATTAAAATATAAAAACAAAAAATAAGAACACACTCCAAATGACTCATCTGTTTTTCAATATTCCACAACTCAGTGACAATAAACTGGCAGAATAATAATTTCACAGTGTCATCCTGGTGGAACATAGGGTTCCCATAAGAATCATTTCTATCTCCTTCAACATCACCATTAAAATGACTTGTTTCTGAGTAATTAAGACCCAGTTTCTTCCTTCTTGGCACTGCATTTTTCCTCCTGTTCAGTCTATCTGGACAGGCTAGATCTGCGTGGGCACGCACCAGTTTGTGAGCTTCTGGATCAGAACTCAGTGGCTTTGCAACAGCGATAAACCTAACTTCTGGTAACTGTGAATTTGTGTTCCAAAGTGCCACAAACCACACGGTAAGATGCCACAAAAAGGAGCAATAACTAGGTCGTGTTTTTGGCAGTCTTCATGAAGCAGGAGTTCCAATGTTGGTTTGCCAGTGATTAAACAGAGCTGAGAAACGTTTTCCCCCCTTATCTGCCTTTAACAGAACAACAACAAAAAGCTCAGATTAACTGATGGAGAGTGAAGAGAGAAAAAGAAAGCTCTTTGAAAAAAAAAAGGAGTTTAATTGCCAACTACCTAAAGTCCAATTATCTGTGTCCTGTAAAAATAGAAGTCCAATAAGGGTGCATGCCATAGGTATAGCCAGAATGATGTGTGTGTGTGTGTGTGTGTGTGTTGCGGAAAGAGTTTTGTGGAGGTGAGGTGGAGGTGAGAGTCTTCTTTCATTTTTCCACAATGCTTCCATTGTGCAATTGCTGGCTGTCAGAGAAAGTGTCCAGAAGGATGCTATTTCCTAGGACTTATCATTACGTCATAGTTAGGTAATTAGGAAAACACTTGCTATTTTGGAAAAGCAAAACAATATGCTAGACTTAGTGGTATAACATTAAACTCGAGGAGAGGCTGAGCTTTTTCTGGGCAGAAATTACTCTCTCGGGAGCCTGATCAGAAGTTCAGCTTAGCATACCCCAAGCAGAACTGAAACTGCTGTTCAGATTTGTCCTGTGCAAAGACATCCACAACTTTTTAGTTCTGAATATATGCTTTCCAGTGAGTTCATGATCCCCAGTAATGAAACCATGAATATGCAAGGTGAAAAGCTAAGATAAAACTGGAGAACAAACATTCGGGAGAAAGCATTAAGGAAGCTAATTGACATGCTTTGTAAAATGTCAGCATTATTACCTTTCTGGGTGTTTAGAAAAGAAATTATCTTAAAATATAACATTCTTTCTCTCCTCATCCTAGTAAATCCAGTCGACAGGAATTAGCACTGGGAAGAAGCCCAGAAGGTTTGAAATTCTGTAAGAAAAAAGTGTATTTTTAGAATTATGGTAACAGCTGCTAAGAAATGTATTTCTATTTTGTAGTAAGTCTAAGCTGCCTGACATAAATGTGTGGTAGAGAAAGATAACGTAGATAAGGCAAGTGAGGAGAATTATAGCAAAGTGAACACTATCTTTGGTTGTTGTTGAAAGAAAAATTGAGTACTAAAGATGGCATTTTATCAAAATAAAACTATAAATTGTATATCTACAAGCTAAAATTGGATAGCTAGCCTCTCTCAATCTCTCTCAACTTTCCCCTACCATCCTCTAGTTCTTATCCATTTTTAAAATCTTTTCCTAACGGAATCTTAGAGGACATTAACATACTAGTTAATGGGAAAGATTGAAGGCAGGAGGAGAAGGGAATGACAGAGTATGAGATGGTTGGATGGCATCACTGACTCGCTGGACATGAGTTTGAACAAGCTGCTGAGTTTTGGTGGCGAAAAGGGAAGCTAGGCGTGCTGCAGTCCATGGGGTCGCAGAGTTGGACATGACTGAGCAACTGAACTGAACTGACTGAACATAGTAGTATAGATCTTATTAAAAAATCACTTTCTAATGCCCCTAAATATGCTACCACCCTGTCAAATATATAATATGCTATCAAATTCTCACATCAAAAATACCTCAGATATTTAAATAAAGCTCTGACTTAGTGAGTGAACAATTTTAAAAGTGACTAAATAAGGCAACTATTATTTTCTTGTGATACAATTTTTGTTTCAAGTTTATTATTAAAAAAACAGAGCAAAAATAAGAAGAAACACATATATATGTAAATCCTTTCAAATATAGGTATAATACTTTAGATTTTGTTTCTCTTGTGATTGAATTTGTTGAAAAATCATAATATCACATATGCGGGAAATGGTTATCTATTATTGAACAGAGTATTTGCATTATGTTTCTAAACGCTGGGCTTCTTTTACCCTTAGAATTGGTGGTGGAAGCCACACCTCCCAACAAAAGCACATGTGCTCTTTTTCTTCGGGGAATTCTATGTTTGATCTCAACTGGAAAACAACTTGGGATTGGCATCAAACTAGGCTACTGGGCATGCGGTTGGTAACCTAGGACTGTTGTGGTCCAGTGGTTGGGACTCCACACTTCCAAGACAGCAGGTGTGGGCTCCGTCCCTGGTTGGAGGAATAAGATCCCACGTGCTGCATGGTGCGGCCAAAAAATAAAATGAAAAACTAAAAGAAATTTAATGTATTTCATTAATTATGCTAATAAAATATTGTAGTGATGATTAATAATAATTACTAAATGAACACTTGGGAGACTCAGGGTTTTAGAATATTCAAGAAATCTCAAAAAGGCTTTTAATTATTCTGTGGTTTAGAATAACTCAGTTAGCCCTTAACTTTGCTTTCCTAGATTTTCTTGGAAATGTTCTGTAGTTTTCTCTGAAGCTAATATACACATATAAGAGTTGGCACACTATATTTCTCTCATTCATATTCTAGAAAACAGAACACATCTCTATCATCAAGCCCTCCTTCCACTCCCTTCCCAACTTAAATTCAGATGTTATTCTCACTTTGTCTCTCACTGTCCTTCCTGTTGACTGGCTGGTACTCTTTCTTACTCCTAAATCCTTTCCCTTCATTGCCATGTACCACAGATATCTGGGGAAACACTCCTCAGAGGACCCAAAAAGTTTCTTGCAATCTGTTCAACACACGGCCCACCTTCAGCTCCCACGTAACAACCTATCCCAGATTTTACAATGTCACCTTTCTCCCCTCTTGGCAACAGAAAAAAAAAGTAATTTAAAATAGTGCTGTTCACATATGACCATAAAATATGCCCAGGAACCACTCTAAAAAGAAATACTATGGTCAATCTGGTACCCTGGGGAAAGAAGATTATGGGGCATCTTTCTGCTCGTTTAGAGCTGGGACCATATATTACTTCTGCTTATATCAGCAGCATTTATCACAAGAACTCACACAGCAGGAAATGGTATCGTATCTGTGGCACTGAATTTAATTGTTTACATTTCAATTTGGAAATATAAATTGAGCATTTTATGAGTCTAATTTTCCCAGTCAGTACTGTTTCTGAATTCCAAAACATTTTTTTTCCCTAATGAGTTACATTCTCCTACAGAAACCACAAAATATAAAATAAAAAGGGATGATCAGTTGATAATAGTCCTTTCGTTAACAATCAGAAGAATATCTTTCATATATTGAGTATTTCTATATGTCAGGCACTGTTCTCAGTGTTTAACATGTTTACCAAATTTAATCCCTAAAACAAAAGTATATGGCAAATACTATTTTAATCCATTTTAAAGATGAGTAAATTCAGACACAAAAAGGATAAAAAATTTGCCCAAGATTATGCAGGCAGTAAGTGATGGAGTGGCATTTGAATCAATGAAATCTAAATCTGAGAGTGAACAAGTTTCAAGTTTACATGACAAATTTTAGCTCCATATTAGATATTAACATGTGTTTATTATCTCAAAAAGGTCACAAAGTTATGTATTAAAACTTTCTTATTATGTACTGTTCTGACTGCCATAATATTCACAAGGAAAATATAAGTAACTTAATAACATAAGTATCTCTGAAATATTAAAAATAATAAATAATACATCTACAGGCACAGAATATCGATTTGCAAAGATATACTTTATGAATGAGATGGAGATAAGAGGTAGGAAAAGAATATTCTTGAAAAGCTTGAAAACTTAAAGCTTGGTTGGGGGATCACACTTATTTGAAAAGAGAAGATTGAAACAATGGCCACAATTTTTCCCCTCCCTGAATTGAGTCCCTCACAAAATAACCCGCCACTCTTTCTATCAAGAGAACTCTATTTCTCCACCCTTTGTATCTGAGCTGTCCTCATAACTTCATTTGGCCGATAGAATGTGGAGGAAATTAGGGGCTAATTCGAAGACTAGGTTTCCAAGGGTTTTATCCATGATTCTGCTCTTGATTTTGCCTTCAAACCTAGCAAGTGCCATATGAGGAAGCCCTGGCTAGCCTGCTGGATGTTAAGAGAGATGCAGCACAGTGATGTCATTGCTTTAGCCAATAAGCAGCCAACTGCTGGAAGTCAATCCACCAAGCTAACCTGTCAGTTTAACATAGAAGTATGGGCAAAGCCAGTCAAGATCAACTAGGCCCAGCCCTGAATAGTACCACAGCCCACCCATCTGACCCACAGACTTATGAAAAATAATAGATTGTTACTGTTTTAAGCATCTAAGTTTTGGAGAGATTTGCTATACAGTAACAGATAACTGATACAGCACATACAATTGCTGTTGTTCAGTCAGGAAGCGGTGCCTAACTCTTGTGACCTCATGAACTGCAGCACGTCAGGCTTCCCTGTCCTTCACTGTCTCCTGGAGTTTGCTCAAACTCATGTCCATTGAGTCAGTGATGCCATCCAACCAACTCATCCTATGTCACTCCCTTCACCTCTTACCCTCAATCTTTCCCAGCATCAGGGTCTTTTCCAATGAGTCAGCTGTTTGCATCAGGTGGCCAAAGTAAAGGAGCTTCAGCTTTAGCATCAATCATTCCAGTTACTTAGATATTAATGTGTGCTTAGTTGCTCAGTCGTGCCCAACTCTGTGCGACCCCTTGGATTGTATCCCACCAGGCTCCTCTGTCCATGGGGATTCTCCAGGCGAGAATACTGGAGTGGGTTGTCATGTCCTCCTCCAGGGGATCTTTCCAACCCAGGGATCGAACCCAAGTCTTCTGCATTGCATGTAGATTCTTTACCACCTGAGCCAACAGGGAAGCCCAAATCTGTGAATCACTGTGTGGTATGTGCTATAGATATTAATAGTGTTGCTTTAATACACAAATGTGCTTGCTATTTATCTTGACCGACGTGATTTGATCTCACTCTTTTTTAACTGATAAAACTTTCCTAAAAATCATCAAAATAAAAAGAAAGTTTGCTTATATGACAAATTTCATCTTTGCTGTCTGTGGTGGTGGCTTTGCCCATAATGATTTGTCATGCAATTTTATTTTCAAAGCTCAAAATTAATTATAAACATGAAACAAATCATGGTGTTAAGACATACATTAAAAACAAATTACAATCTCAAAATGGATAATTTACAGCATGGAAAATTAATTGATTAAACACAAAGTACATAAAAATAATTGGAAAAACTGAGGAGTGAACAAACCAATGGCAATGTTATCAACTAAACAAAAAAGAATATAAAATGAGCAAAACCACATTCAAAAAAATCAACAGTTATAATTAAACCATAAGACCCAAGTGGAGATAAGTTGAAATCCCAGTTTGGGGAGCATTATTATATTACAGGGATAGGCAGATGACACAAGAAATCAAATCTTGTCTCTTCAACAAAATCAATGGAAAAACCATAATGAGGGCATGAGAATCAATCATAAACTTAAGAAATTCAAACTATGTAATAGATATTACACATTAAAGCATTCAAGCAAAACTACAAATATATAAGCAATTTACTACATGCTATGTGCTGTGGTGTGCTAAGTCACTTCAGTCATGTCTGACTCTGTGCAACCCTATGGACAGTAGCCCACCAGGCTCTTCTGTCTGTGGGTTTCTCCAGGCAAGAATACTGGAGTGGGTTGCCATGCCCTCCTCCAAGGAATCTTCTTGATTCAGGGATCAAACCCGCATCTCCTGCAGCTCCTGCATTGCAGGTGGATTCTTTACCTCTGAGCCACTTGGGAAACCCAATATGTGTTGTATCTGTTATCCATTAGTTTCTATGCTATTCCATTCAACGTCTTGTTTTTTGTTAAAGTCTGTATCTATAGAATTTGACAAGATATTCTTTATGACCCATAAATAATAGGAAAAATAAAGCAAATAAGGATATAACATCTTCACACTAAAGAGAATTGTGTTCTTAATCTTACATTTTAGTATTATTATTCTTTTGTTGAGAACTTATCATTTTTTATTTTGTATTTAAGTATAGTTTATATGCACCTTCTCTAGTCTTAAAATAACACAAATATAGCCAATATTTTATAATAACTATCAGTGGAATATAATCTTTAAAAATTGTGAATCACTATTTTTATGTGCTGTGCTTAGTCACTCAGTCAAGCCCAACACTTTGTGACCCTTTGGACTGTAGCCCGCCAGGCACCTCTGTCCATGGGGATTCTCTAGGCAAGAATACTGGAGTGAGTTGCCATGTCCTCCTCCAGGGGATCTTCCCAATCCAGGGACTGAACCCAGGTCTCTCGCACTGCAGGTGGATTTTTTACCATCTGAGCTACCAGGGAAGCTCATGGATACTGGAGTGGGTGGCCTATCCCTTCTCTAGGAGATCTTGCTGACCCATAAATTGAACTGGGGTCTCCTGCATTGCAGGCAGATTCTTTACCAGCTGAGCTACACTGGGAAGCCCTACCTGTATCCTATATAATTGGAGTAGGAAATGACAACCTACTCCAATATTCTTGCCTGGAGAATCCCCATGGACAGAGAAGCCCAGTGTGCTACAGTCCATGGGGTCACAAAGAGTCAGACATGACTGAAGAGACTGAGCATGCAGGCATCCTATATAATATTGCATATCAACTCTGCTGCTGCTGCTACTAAGTTAATTCACTCGTGTCCGACTCTGTGCGACCCCATAGATGGCAGCCCACCAGGCTCCCCTGTCCCTGGGATTCTCCAGGCAAGAACACTGGAGTGTGTTGCCATTTCCTTCTCCAATGCGTGAAAGTGAAGTCACTCAGTTGTGTCCGACTCTTAGCGACCCCATGGACTGTAGCCCACCAGGCTCCTCCATCCATGGGACTTACCAGGCAAGAGTACTGGAGTGAAATGCCATTGCCTTCTCCAGCATATCAACTCTACTTAAAGTAAAAAAAAAAAAAAAAAAAAAAAAAGATCAGTTCAGTTCAGTCACTCAGTCGTGTCCAACTCTTTGTGACCCTGTGAACCACAGCACGCCAGCTTCCCTGTCCATCACCAACTCCCGGAGTCCACCCAAACCCATGTCCATTGAGTCAGTGATGCCATCCAACCATCTCATCTTCTGTCATCCCCTTCTCCTCCTGCCCTCAATCTTTCCCAGCATCAGGGGCTTTTCAAATGAGTCAGCTCTTTGCATCAGGTGGCCAAAGTATTGGAGTTTCAGCTTAACATCAGTCCTTCCAATGAACACCCAGGACTGATCTCCTTTAGAATGGACTGGTTGGATCTCCTTGTAGTCCAAGGGACTCTCAAGGGTCTTCTCCAACACCACAGTTCAAAAGCATCAATTCTTCAGTGCTCAGCTTTCTTTATAGTCCAACTCTCATATCCTACATGACCACTGGAAAAAGCCATAGCCTTGACTAGATGGACCTTTGTTGGCAAAGTAATGTCTCTGATTTTTAATATGCTTTCTAGGTTGGTCATAACTTTTCTTCCAAAGAGGAAGTGTCTTTTAATTTCATGGCTGCAGTCACCATCTGCAGTGATTTTGGAGCTCAGAAAAATAAAGTCAGCCACTGTTTCCCCCTCTATTTCACATGAAGTGATGGGACCAGATGCCATGATCTTAGTTTTCTGAATGTTGAAATTTAAGCCAACTTTTTCACTGTCCTCTTTCACTTTCATCAAGAGGCTTTTTAGTTCCTCTTCACTTTCTGCCATAAGGGTGGTGTCACCTACATATCTTAGGTTATTGATATTTCTCCTGGAAATCTTGATTCCAGCTTGTGCTTCCTACAGCCCAGCATTTCTCATGATGTACTTTGCATATAAGTTAAATAAGCAGGGTGACAATATACAGCTTTGACATACTCCTTTTCCTATTTGGAATCAATCTGTTGTTCCATGTCCAGTTCTAACTGTTGCTTCCTGACCTGCATATAGATTTCTCAAGAGGCAGGTCAAGTGGTCTGGTATTCCCATCTCTTTCAGAACTTTCCACAGTTTATTGTGATCCACACAGTCAAAGGCTTTGGCATAGTCAATAAAGCAGAAATAGATGTTTTTCTGAAACTCTCTTGCCTTTTCAATGATCCAGTGGAAAAAACATGATAAGTACTAAATAAAAAATAATAAGACTAAAAATGGTAATATTAAAAACAAAATTCTCTTTGGTGTGAAAATCCTATATTGCTACTTGCTGTATAATTCTTAATATTTCTAAGTCTTAGACAATATCAACATCAAATATGCAGCTGATGCCACTCTAAGGGCAGAAAGTGAAGACTAACTAAAGAGCCTCCTGATGAGGGTGAAAGAGGAAAGTGAAAAAGCTGGCTTGTAACTCAACATTCAAAAAACTGAAATCATGACATCTGATCTCATCATTTCATGGCAAATAGAAAGGGGAAAATAGCAAATAGAAGTGACAGATTTTATTTTCTTGGGCTCCAAAATCCCTGTGGATGGTGACCAAAACCATGACATCATAAGACACTTGCTTCTTGGAAGAAAGGCTATGACAAACCTAGACAGTATATTAAAAAGCAGAGACATCACTTTGCCTACCAAGCTCTGTATAGCCAAAACTATGGTTTTTCCAGAGTCATGTAAGGATGTGAGAGTTGGACCATAAAGAAGCTTGGGCATCAAAGAATTGATGCTTTTGAACTGTGGTGTTGGAGAAGACTCTTGAGACTTGAGAGTCTTGAGAGTCCCTTGGATAGAAAGGGGATCAAACCAGTAAATCCTAAAGGAAATCAACCCTGAATGTTCATTGGAAGGACTGATGCTGAAATTGAAGCTCCAATACTTTGGCCACCTGATGCAAAGAGCCAACTCACTGGAAAAGATCCTGATGCGAGAAAAGACCAAAGGCAAAAAGATAAAGGGTGGCAGAGGATAAGACTGTTAGATGCATCACCGACACAATGGACATGGTTTTGAGCAAACTCTGGTAGACAGTGGAAGACAGAGGAGCCTGGAATGCTGCAGCGTGTGTGTGTGTTAGTTGTTCAGTCGTGTCTGACTCTTTGCAACCCCATGAACTGTAGCCTGCTAGGCTCCTCCGTCCTTGGGAGTCTCCAAGCAAGAGTACTGGAGTGGGTTGCCAGTTCCTTCTTCAGGGGCTTTTCCCGACCGAGGGATCAAACCTAGGTCGCCCACACTGCAAGCAGAGTCTTTACCATCTGAGTTGCCATGGAAGCCATGCTGCAGTATATGGGGTTGCAAAGCATCAGACACAACTTAGAGGTCGAACAACAGCAACATGTTTCAAAGATTCACAATCAATACAAATAAAACATTTTTAGTATCATAGTTTGTATAAAAGACTATTTTTAATTTTGTCTAAAATCAATATTACAAAATTGAAGTTAAGCTAAGTTTTCATCAGCTTGACAATTAATTAAATCCTTCAATTCATAGTCAGGATTTGGCAGCTTTTTAGAAAAAATTTGCCAGTAATTCATCCATAAACTTTGGGTGGACCCAAAACAGATCCTAAGACCAGAACTTACATCAAGGTAGTTTATTTTGGACTGATCCAGGAAGCAAAATAGAAGGAATAGGAAAAGTGAGGAAGGAAGGATAAAATAAATCCATACATATATACTAACTAGCTCTTTGTCATCATTGGCAACTGGGACTCAATCCTGCTGGGGACATGCTTAGGAACATTGTAAAATATGGGGTCAAAAATTACAAAGAAAGTGATTAAGTTCTATAGAAACCCTAGACTCTCAGTCCCTATGGAAAAACTTGATAAACTCCAAGTACCATGTCAATTGAAATAAGCAGCTATAAGACAAAGGAATTATAGGTTTAATCAGCAGAACTAAGAAAAATGACCTACACTTTCTACTAGGCCAGTTATTTGTGCATTTATTCATTCACTTTTCCACAAACATTTTCCAAGTGCTGATCATGCTAGAGGACACTTGTTGAAGTTTTGATGGTCAAGTTAAACTTATTCTTACACAGTAGACCTATAAAACACTTTTTATATTCTATTTAAAAGTTATGCTATAATATAGATATTATTTAGTGAATATTTTTTGGCTGTGAGTTCTCATTAGGAACTCTGCTAAGAAGGCAATTTGGGGATAAAAGTACAGTCTTTTTATCAAATGGTGTTGATATAATTAGACATCCATAAACAAAAATTTAAAAAAAAAACCTTCAAATTTTACCTTATACCATACACACAAATTAACTAAAAACAAATTATGGATTTGAATGTAAAACTGCAAATGATAAAATTTTGAGACGAAAACTTAAGTGAAAAATATTTGTGCCTTTGGTTTGTTTTTTGTGCTCAGTTGCTCAGGCATGTCCAACCATTTGCAACCCCATGGAATGTAGCCCCACAGGCTCCTTTGTCCATGCAATTTCCCAGGCAAAAATAGTGGAGTAGCATGCCATTACCTTCTCCAGAGGATCTTTCTTACCTAGGGATCAAACTCAGGTCTCCTAACTGGCAGGTGGATTCTTTACCACTAGAGCCATCAGAGAAACCTCACTTTGGGTAAATTTTTTCAATATTATGCAAAAAGAGTGATGCATAAAAATTAAATTGATATTTTGGATCTAATCACAATTAATAATTTTTGCTCTTGAGAGCTTTAGAAAAACAAAAAGCAAGCCAGAGAATGAAAGAAAATATTTGCAAAGCATATATATGATAAAAGAACATGCTTCCAGAATGTATAAAGAACTCTCAAAACACAACAATAAAACAACAATCCAATTTTAAAATGGGCAACAGATTTAACAGCCATATTACTAAAGAAAATATAAGAATGTCAAATAAGAACATGAAAAGCTGTTCTAAATGATTAATCAGTAGAAAAATACAAATTACAGCAATGCTAAACTACCATCAAGGGTTTCTCTGGTGGCTCAGCTGGTAAAAAGAATCCACCTGCAATGTAGGATACCCTGGTTCAACTCCTGGGTCAGGAAGATCTGCTGAAGAAGGGATAGGCTACCCACTCCAGTATTCATGGGCATCCCTGGTGGCTCAGCTGGAAAAGAATTCGCCTGCAATGCAGGAGACCTGGGTTCAATCCCTGCTTTGGGAAGAGCCCCTGGAGAATGGAACAGCTACCTACTCCAGTATTCTAGTATTCTGACCTAGAGAACTCCAAGGACTGTGTAGTCCATGCAGTTGCAAAGAGTCAGACACAACTGAGGGACTTTTACAAACTACCACCACACACCAATTAAAATGGCTAGAATTTTTAAAACTAATCATACTAAGTCTTGGAGAAGATATAGAGAAATTTGAACTTCCATACACTGCTGATGGAAATGTAAAACGGTAAAAACTACTTTGGAAAACAGTTTGTCAGTTTCTTAAAAAGTTAAAAAGATAACTACTATATGATCCAATCATTCCACTTCTAGATATTTTCCAAGAGAATAGAAAGCGTACATCAATAGAAAGAACTGTACATAAATGTTCAAAGCAGCTTTATTTTTAATAGTCCAAAACTGGAAACCCCTCAAGTATACATTGACAGATGAACAGATGGACAAACTATGGTATTTTCATGTAACAAAATGCTACTCAATAAAAAGGAATAATCTCAAAATAATTATGCTGACTGAAAGAATACAGAAAAGACAAAAGCATCCACTGTATGTGTGTGTGCTAAGTTGCTTTAGTCAGATCCGGCTCTCTGCAATGCTATGGACTTCAGCCTACAAGGCTCCTCTTTACATGGGATTCTCCAGGAAAAAATAATAGAGTGGGTTGCCGTGCCCTCTTCCAGAGGATCTTCCTGACCCATGGAACTAACCTGCATGTCTAATGTCTCCTGCATTGGCAGGCGGGTTCTCTACCACTAGTGCCACCTGGGAAGCCCATCCACTGTATGGTTCTGTTTACATAAAACTCTAGACATGATGTGATGTGCTTACTCACTCGGTTGTGTCCAACTCTTTGTGACCTCATGGACTGTAGCCCATCAGACTGCTCTGCCCATGGGATTCTCTAAGCAAGAATATTGGAGTGGATTGCCATTCTCTTCTCCAGGGGATCTTCCTGACCCAGGGAATGAAGCTGGGTCTCATGCATTGTAGGCAGATTCTTTACCGTCTGAGCCACCAGGGAAGCCCCAAAACTGTAGAAACAACAAACTAATCTACAGCAATAAAGATTTTTCTTGGTGGCTTCCTGGTGAGAAAGAGTGAGAAGAATGAAAAGAAAGGATTTGAAAGAGATACCAGGAAAATTTGAGAGTGATGTGATACATTCTTATCTGGACTGTAATGATTGTTTCACAGATGTACACATTTGTCAAAACTTTTTAAACTGTATCTTTAAAAATATGACACAGATGTATAGAATAGTCTTTTGGACTCTGTGGGAGAGGGAGAGGGTGGGATGATTTGGGAGAACAGCATTGAAACATGTATAATATCATATATGAAACGAATCACCAGTCCAGGTTCGATGCATGATACTGGATGCTCGGGGCTGGTGCACTGGGATGACCCAGAGGGCTGGTACAGGGAGGGAAGAGGGAGGGGGCTTCAGGATGGGGAACACGTGTACACCCGTGGCGGATTCATGTTGATGTAAGGCAAAGCCAATACAATATTGTAAAGTAATTAGCCTCCAATTAAAATAAATAAATTTATATTAAAAAATAAAAATAAAATATGGACAGTTCATTACATGTTAGTCATATCTCAACAAAGCTGTTAAAAAACCTCTCTTCTGGTCTAGGTTATATCAAACACATGAAAACTAGTGACCTTACTAATAATCATAAGACTATTCACAAGCCCAAGCTGAGAAAATCTGATTGTGACTTGAATCTGTTTGCAGGGTAGAAAAACATATGCCCTGAGAAGGGGATATTCAATGACATGGTTAAAAAAACATCCATAGTTAGAAGATAATAGTGGACTAGAGCTAACAGAATAGGTAGGAGGCCCCAAAGAAAAATAATGTCTATCAGAAACACAGAGATTGGCCCTAGTCCTGATACTTAAAATCATGTTCTGTATCATCTTTGCTGTCTCCTGCTCTCACATTGCTGCTGTCCAAATGGTAAATATGCCATTTCAAGAAAACAAGGGTTTTGTTTTTTTTCCCCAATGTACAAAGGAATATGTTGCAAATATGAAAGTGCCTAGATTTGCATAAAATGACTGCCTTGTTTTAGAATTTGAAGTGGGATTTGGTGGAAAAACATGTAAATGTTATCGGAACTTTATCCCTGAGATGATTTTAAACACCACATTCGATAGCTCAGCTGTCAGATTGGGTGCTTCTTGTCCTATTTTCCGACACCAGTAAGGTAAATCTATTTAAATGATTTACGAAACACTGTGGTCAGCGGTTGCCTCCAGAGAAAGTGTTCATTTAACACTGGACTGTAAAAATTTAAAACCAATCCATGCTTCTTCCTGACATATAGCTTCAACATCCATTTCTCTTTCAGCCAAAGCTCTTTCTTCAATTTAATCCTCCTTCAGACTCTTTTAAACAGAGTATTATACCATATTTTGCTGGTAAATCATGAAAAACGATAGAATCTCTACCCTTCTTCAAGAGTCATTGTCACATTATACCCTCCAATAGGTAATATACCACTTGAGTCAGTAATGTCGACTATTTGTATGCATTTCAGGTTTGCCAATTACCCTTCCAAGCTGTAAATTGCCTATTTTGAGAGCATAATTTGATTTTTAATGTTTGTCTTAACAGCCTGATTTGTTTTGTCTTTTGATTTGTTTCACATTTTAGTAATTAATTTTAAGCTGACAATGTCTCTTCTAAAAGGAAGGTGGGGACTAAAAGCCTTTCAGAGCTACAGCAGTTTGATACTAATATAAATTTCTGTCTAGTGCCAAAGACCTTCAGCAAAAAATGTCAGGCTCTCTCTTCTCTTCTCTGGAAAAGAGTCATCCCTTCTTTTCCAGGAGATATGCCAGCTTGAGTTTCAAATACATACAGCACAAACCTCCAGTTTAAACACACATGAATAAGCAAAATTGGCCATACGAAATAGATTCAAAACAGAAGTGATATTTATGAAATCATCGGTCTAAAAATAAAGACAGACATGTGTCTTGGGGTTGCTGCTGCTGCTAAGTTGCTTCAGTCGTGTCCGACTCTGTGCGACCCCATAGATGGCAGCCCACCAGGCTCCCCCATCCCTGGGGTTCTCCAGGCGAGAACACTGGAGTGGGTTGCCATTGCCTTCTCCAATGCATAAAAGTGAAAAGTGAAAGTGAAAGTGAAGTCGTGTCTGACTCTTAGCGACCCCATGGACTGCAGCCTACCAGGCTCCTCTGCCCGTGGGATTTTCCTGGCAAGAGTACTGGAGTGGGTTGCCATTGCCTTCTCCGGTGTCTTGGGGTTAGGTAAATGTATTTGACCTCAGATGTCCTCTGAGGTCCATTCTCCATCTTTAGCCTACTGGCACAAACTGTATGGAGAAAGGCAATCATTCTGAGACATCTTGTAAAACTTTTCCTTAAAATTAATTGGGAAACACAGCACTTCTGACTTAGATCTACAGCCTTTAACACTCTCAGGGACATTTTGAGTTGTTTCTGTGGGATCCAACGAGTCTTTCCTTTTGATATATTTTTGAGATAAAGAATAACAATGAAGAAAAAATTAAAAAGGGTAAAAGTACAAGAAAGAGAAGGAAACAGTATTTGAGAGGAAAGGGTAAAATAAGTAAGGGATACTTAGGAATAGAAGTTGGAAAGAAAACTGAATAGTAAAACTTTCCATTACATGTGAGGAAAATGTGAGGGAAATTGCCCCTAAATTGTTTAATAATTCCCTAATGAAACCAAATTGCCAAATTTTGAAAAAGTTGGAATTCTGCCCTAACTTTTGCCAGAACATAGAAAAGCTTACATCTTATAACTGGCAGGTAAAAGAGGATTTGAATTGGAGTTCTTAAAGACATTTAATATCAATATAGTATATAATACATGTGTGAAAAAACATGTAGAATTCCATCCTGTTTACAATGCTAAAATATACATAAACCATAAAGAAAGAGTGATGTAATGTAATCTGTAATGTAATGTAATGTAAAAATGTAATGTAATGGCTGTTCCAAAGAGGGAGCATTTTTAAAATTTCAAGTATTATTTAGAAGCATTGGACAATGGAAATAGAAGAATAATAAAATACTCAATGATCAGTCTAGAACACAAATGTTCCCTGAGAACTGTTTCTTGGATATTTAACACTTTACTTCAACTTACCAAAATGCAAACATGCCATAGAAAAAAGGGTTTGTGTTTTACGAGTTGAGAGTGAATTTGAGATCTGTTGGAAACTAGCTTTTTTTTTCTTAAACTAAAATTTTTATTTTGAAATAATTGTAGATTCACGTGTAGTTCCAAGAAATAATTTAGAGAAAATCACACTCACCTTTCCCTAGGTTTTCCAATGATAATATCTTGAAAAGTGAAAGTGAAGTCACTCAGTCGTGTCCGACTCTTTGCGACCCCATGGACTGTAGCCTACCAGGTTCCTCCGTCCGTGGGATGTTCCAGGCAATGCTGGAGTGGGTTGCCATTTCCTTCTCCAGGAGATCTTCCCAGCCCAGGGGTTGAATCCGGGTCTCCCGCATCGTAGGCAGATGCTTTACCATCTGAGCCACCAGGGAAGCCTTCAATAATATGATAATGATATTCAATGATAATATCTTGAAAAACTACAATGCAACATCACAACCAGGATACTGATACTGATGGAGCCAAGACACTACAGAAACTTCCATCATCACAGGATTCTTCATGTTGTACTTTCACACCCACACCCACTTCTCTCCCGCCCAATCCCCTCAATCCCTGGTAATCACCAATCTGCTCTATATTTCTCTAATTTTATAATTTCAACAATAGCATATAAACAGTGTCATAACATAAATTACATTGGCTTTATTTTAGGTCATCATTACTCTCTGGAGATGTATCAAGGTTATTATAATGTCATTGCTGAGTCATATGCCATGGTAAGGCTGTACCACAGCTTATTTAAGCATTCATCCATTGAAGGACATCTGGTTTTATGCATCCTGAATCAAGTTGTTATAAGCATCAGTGTACAGATTTTTATCTTAGTTTACATTTCCCTGGAATCAATAACCAGGAGTATAATTGCCAGGTTTTATGGTAATTGCATGTTTAGTTTTTGAGAAACGCTCAAACTTTTTTCCAAACTTTTTTCCACAGTTGCTCTGCCATTTTATGTTTACACAAGTTTATCTAGTTTCTCTGTATCCCTGCCAGCACTTAGGGTTGTCACAATTTTTCATTTTAGCCATTCTACTTGGTTTGTGGGAATATGTCCGTGATTTTAATTTGCATTTCCCTAACAGCTAATGAAGCTGAATATACTTTCCTGTACTTATTTGTCAACACTATATCCTCTTCTGGAGAAGGCAATGGCACCCCACTCCAGTACTCTTGCCTGGAAAATCCCATGGACGGAGGACCCTGGTAGGCTGCAGTCTATGGGGCCGCTAAGTCGGACACGACTGAGCGACTTCACTTCGACTTTTCACTTTCATGCATTGGAGAAGGCAATGGCAACCCACTCCAGTGTTCTTGCCTGGAGAGTCCCAGGGACGGGGGAGCCTGGTGGGCTGCCGTCTATGGGGTCGCACAGAGTCAGACACGACTGAAGTGACTTAGCAGCAGCAGCAGCAGCAGCATATCCTCTTCAAGGAAATGACTGTTCGTGGGTTTTTTTCCTGTTTTTATGTAAACTTTTCCTGTTTCTACATAAATTTTTCATTTCTCACTTTTGAGAATTCTTTACATGTTTTAGATGTAAGTCCTTCATGAGATAAATAGCTTTCCAAATATTTCTGCTAGTCCGTTACTTGTATTTTCACCCTTTGTTTCTCAGAATGGTTCTTGTCCCTCTTCTCCTAGAAAACAGACAGCTCTTGGAAGATAATTGCTAGGGACTGAATGTTTGTGCTCCCACACTCACCAAACTTACAAGTGGAATCTAATCCTCATTGTGATGGTATTTGGAGGTGGGGCCTGTGGGCATTGATTAAGTCATGAGGGTGGAGCCCTCATGAATAGGACTGTGCTGTGCTAAGTCACTTCAGTACTGTCCAACTCTTTGTGACACTGTGGACTATAGCCTGCCAGGCTCCTCTGTCCATGGGGTTCTCCAAGCAAGAATATTGGAGTGGGTTGCCTGCCCTCCTCCAGGGCATCTTCTCAATCCAGGAATCAAACTTGCATCTCTTACGTCTCCTGCATTGGCAGGTAGATTCCTTATCACTAGTGCCACCTAAGAAGCTCATGTCAAAGTTAAACCAAAGCAAGTAATTAGCAGCATTTTTGAACCTGCTAGTTTACAAATGCTCTGCTATTTCTATATATCTGTATTTAGACATTTATTAAATTCCTTCATTTTAAGAGGAAAAAAAAAAGTCATGATTCAACCTAGCAATTTGTAGAGGGCAAGATGCCCCCAACCTAACATTTACTGATTATTCTGAGCACATAAGTGATTATATCTACATGGCCTTGTGGACTCACAATACTTGAATGTAATAGAACTTCTAGAAGAGAATGTTTTAGAACTTCAATCCATAAGGCTTCAGTTTAGGTGTTTGCTTTTAGCCTGTATTTCCTGTGTATGAGAGGAAAATCTCTTTCTTGCTCTGAGGGAACCCATTTTCTTTCTTTCTTTGACATTTTGTTAAGAGATTTTAACTCAGCAGAGGAATATGCCTACCACTGATAGATATTATACTGAGTTAATCATTTCTCTAGAACAAAACGAAGAGTGTATCCAATTCTCCTCAAATGTTCACGCTTATTTCCATGTGTGTCATTGTAAGAGGAGAGAGTTTGTCAACATTAACTTCTTCCTAAATTTAGGATTCTCGTTTCCAGTTGATATTTGGGTTTCCAAACTGTCTTCTTCCCTCAGCCCCCACCCTCCAACTCAGAACATGCCTGACATCAGACCCTTACTCTGGAGTCTTTTCCCACCTCATTCACCTGACAGCCTTCTCCACAACAGACATCTTATCAGACGTGACTGATTGCTGTAATCTGTACTCTGGGCAGCCATTAAGCAAATTACCTGAATCATTGCAAGGATTAGTCTCATTAACACATGATTAGCATCAAATTAAAATAATGAGTGTTTAACTTCTGATGTCTTCCAGTTGTTTGAACAGCTTGATCAGCCACACCAGGCTGGCAGGGAGGTGGGGGTGTCAAAGAGCCACAGGAAAAAAAAAAAAAGGAGGGGGGAGGATGTGCTGTGCAAGACATCATACAGCTGGCCAGAAAAACGAAGAGGATCAGACTCAAAGGGTTTGGTTGAAAGGTTTCCTCTAAGCAGCCAAAATGCTGGGTCCAAGAGAAGGTTTCTCTCTCTCTCTCATTCACACTGCCAGCCATTCATGTGAAGCAAGGTTTTACATACTAATAGTGTACCACCTGACCCTTTAAACATCCTGGATATCATTTCTGTCAGGCTTCTTTCTCCCAGAAAACATGCAGCTTTTCTTCTTCCCTTCCCAAATTTCATCAGACTCAAAAATATCAGCCCCAAAGTGCTGGAATTATTAGTAGAATGAAGCTCTGAGCACAATTCCCACATTTTTTTCCTTGGAAACAGGTAAACAAATATCAAAACAAGAGAAAGCTTGCATCATCTCTGGAAAGCTATGAAAAGCATCACTCACATGTAAGGAATTTAAAGAATCTCTGCCGGATCTTACACTGACATGGAAGATTTGTCAGAAAGCTAGAGAACCAAGTCACTATTTTCCTCTTCATAGAAGATCAGCATTGGAGAAGAGTAGTGGACATGATACAATGTTGGGTCCTTCAACTCCAAGACTAATGGCAAATTATCCATCAGGTAGATAGGCAAGACTGCCAGAGATCCTACGTGGTCATCAGGCTTCCTGCATGAGCAGATGAATGAAATAAGCAAAGAGCTGCCATGATAAATTCTTCTGCCATCCCCATGAAAAAGATTAACATGAGAAGGGCAATATTGTGAAAGGAACTGAAGAAATCCAGAATACGTCACCCAAAACATATGTCTTTGACATTAAAAATTATTTTGAGCTGAAGGCAATTAAGAAATGGCAAATGCAGGAAAAACATCCTCTACCCTCCCCGTTTTATGCTTAATGACAGGATAGAATTTTCCTTTCCTAGGGAGGACTTGACTGTTAGTCCGGAGATCACACCAGAGAAATGTGCAAACAAATCTTACTCCTTTTTCACTTTCTTCCAATACGGTTACCTTCCCATAGTCTGCCGCCCTTAGAAACCTGAACCTCTGTCCTGTCATTTCCCTATAAATTTATTGTTCTTTGCAGAAGATTCTATATAAGACAGAACTAAGCCACGTCTTTGAGCTACTTATCTCTGGGGTACTCCCATGTGTTAATTGCATGATACACATTAATAAACTTTTTTTCTCTTGTTAATTAATCTTTTTGTTATTTTTTTGTTAATTAATTTTTGTTACATGGACGGTATGACGACCAGACTAAAATTTCATCCTTTCCTACAAATAATAATATCAGGAAAAGGTGTGAAAATTACTACTGCTAATGTAAACATCTGCAGTTAGGTATACTTTTCTTAGTTATCAGGCCCCATAATTCCATAAACCATAAAGAGACAAAAAGCAGAATGAATTCAGATTAGACTTTTTCTTTCCAAAATTAAATGCTAAGAAAATTGCTTACAGAGTTCGGAAGGGGGAGAGATTGAGATCATAGGTCTATAAATATTTTCAGATATGTTAGAATCACAATGTAACCCTAAATTCTTTGTGAAAAAAAATTTACTTAAGTATATACTTAAATCAACTAAGAAATAAATACAAGTAAGAAAATAGTTATTTAGAATTCAAACACAGTACTATCAAAATAGAGTACATAATATTAAACTAATAATTAATAAGCTAGACTCAAAATCTGAGGTTAATATCAGCAAAACTATAATATGAGGGATAGTTAGAAACCAGAAAAGCATGGTAAATATGTCATCTGAATCGGGGGGTATGAATAATAATAGGTACAGTTTTGCTATTTTCATCGATGATAAGAGAAAAATGGATTCAAGTACTTTTTAAAACACTTAGAATTAAGCAAACCAGGGTTTCTGTACATACTTCCCAAATCTCTATAGAAAAAAATAAATTTAAATGTAGTATATACGTTAGACAGCAGGCGGAAATGTGTAGTAGTGCTCAGTTGACCAGCCGTGTCCGACTCTTTGTGACCCTATGGACTGTAGCCCACCAGGCTCCTCCGTCCACGGGATTTTCCAGGCAGGCAAGAATACTGGAGTGGATTGCCATTTCCTCCTCCAAGGCATCTCCCTGACCCAGGGATTCAACTTGCGTCTCCTGTGTCTCCTGCATTTGGCAGGCAGATTCTTTACCACTACACCGAAGGAAACAGAAGCAAAACAGAAATCACTGACAAGGTAAGTAAAAATAGTAACATTGTCATAATTATTTTTTTTTAATTTTTTTAAATTTTATTTTATTTTTAAACTTTACAATATGGATTCAG
The DNA here is from genome assembly GCF_019923935.1 of Bubalus bubalis. Classification (NCBI taxonomy): domain Eukaryota; kingdom Metazoa; phylum Chordata; class Mammalia; order Artiodactyla; family Bovidae; genus Bubalus; species Bubalus bubalis. The sequence goes on from NC_059163.1 coordinate 23,309,748, forward strand.
GATGGGGAACACATGTATGCCTGTGGCGGATTCATTTCGATATATGGCAGAACACTGTCATAATTAATGTAAAAATCTTTAACAGCTCAACTAAAGGTAAAGACACTCAAACTGAAAGTTTTTTTTAAGTCTTTTTAACAGAAAAGAATCAAAAGGTAAATGAAATAGAAGTACTAAATTTTTTAAATTGCAAAAGTATATCATATAAATACAAATAAACCAAGAATAGCAACAATAATATACAATACAAGATAAAAATTTGCAGAATGGAAAATATAAAAGCTGAATATTAAGACAGCAAAAAGTAAGAAGCAAAAAATTATTGTGAATGTTTAGAACAAATTAGGTGAGACATGATAAAAGTCTTTAATATTAAAATTTGAGTCAGGCAAATTAAATAAGTGTTAATGTGTTCCAAAGGGACATTTATACAAATCCTGTCTCACACTACAATTTAATTAAGCTACAAATTAATTTTTAAAAATTTAAATGAAAATACAAAACCATTTCAAGATTTTTAAATGGCACACTCCTACCTAAAGAACTCTTAGATAGAAGAGACATACAATGTAGATACTGAACACAATTTAAAAAATAATGTTTCCTCTAATGACATATAGCTAAGACTCTATTCATAGTAAAATTCCTAGTAATACATGATTATAATATTGTTCAAAAAAGACTAGAGACAAATGGAAAATTTAACATGAAAAATTAGACAAATATTAAGACAAGTCTCAATAATGCAGAAACAAACATTTAACACTCAATAAAGGTGAAATTTTTTAAACTCAAGAAAACTGAGATTTAAAAAACTAATAAATAGATTTAAAAAAAAGAAAAAGTAGACTTTATCAATAAACCCAAGAGCTATATTATTTAAGGATCAATAAAGCAGGTCGATATAATGCTATGTGAGAGAAGAGATAGAAGGAATATAACAATCCACAAAACAATTGATATATAGGTGTAAGGGTAATGGAAATTTAAAAATTAAAAAGATAACTTTTTAAAAAACTATTTTCCAGTAAATATAAATTTGTTGATAAAATAGATTATTTTCTAGGAAAAATATAAAAGAAAATTATTTCAAAGGAACAAAAGTAAGGAAATCAATATGTAGAGAAAAGAACAGAAATTGTATTCAAAATTTACTCCAAATACTCAAACTTACTAGCAGTTAAAGAAGGTTAAATAAAAGCATGTTATATTATTTTCACCCATAAAATGTCAAAGCTTTTTTGTTCTGAATTGTTAATATCTGGTAATTATAAGAAGCAAACAGGCCAGCTGGAGAGTAAATTTATACATATTTTTATACAGATTTTTTGAAATATTTCAGTTCAGTTCAGTCACTCAGTCATGTCTGACTTTTTGTGACCCCATGGACTGTAGCATGCCAGGCTTCCCTGGATCAAAACCAAAAATGAAAGATGATCCACCAATTCCACTTCTATAAGTTTATTATAAGGATCTTTGAATAGTTGAATAAAACATAACCTTCAAGAATGCTCTTCTCCTTTATCTACAGTTTCAAAATGAAAACAAGAAGTTATTTTTTATAAATACAGTATGTTCATATGGTAGAATACTATACATTCTTATAATGTTATAGCTGAATATTCAATGATATTTATTACTCTTCATTATTATTCATTCATTTGATACTGAATTAAAAACTATATCTCCTATTTAACATAAAAATATATGAATGTAATCATTTATTATAACTGAATTGTACCTACACTGTGCCAGGGATTGTTCTATGTAAGAAATATAGCAATTAACAATACACAAAGTGACCACTATCTTCACAGAGCATCTTGCTGATTTAAATAGATGATAAGTAGACAGACATATAAAATAGATACATACACACATTCAGGGAAAAATAGATGTTGAGTGTATATAGAAGAATATCACCTCTGAGGAATTATCTAAAAATCTCTTTCCAATAACTTTTGATGTCCCCACACATACATAGCTGTGTCACATTTTATATCACAATTCACACACAGAAGCCAAGGCAGCTATGGCTTTCCTTGAGAGCAAAGACATAGCAGAGAACAAAAACTCATCACTAAATCTTCTTTCATAACTCATTTGTAAGAAACATTAGCCCTGAAAACTAGATTTCTAATAGCAAGCACCTCTTGCACCTAGGGGTTTTTATTTTTACTTCCTCCAATTTTTATTTAATATTGATAGCCAGATCTAGAAGAGCTGAAATCACTAAGGTTTAATTTTTAATAGTTAAGTTCAGTTCAGTTCAGTTCAGTTCAGTCGCTCAGTCGTGTCTGACTCTTTGCGACCTCATGAATTGCAGCACGCCAGGCCTCCCTGTCCATCACCAACTCCCGGAGTTCACCCAAACTCATGTCCATCGAGTCGGTGATGCCATCCAGCCATCTCATCCTCTGTCGTCCCCTTCTCCTCCTGCCCCCAATTCCTCCCAGCATCAGAGTCTTCTCCAATAAGTCAACTCTTCACATGAGGTGGCCAAAGTACTGGAGTTTCAGCTTCAGCATCAGTCCTTCCAAAGAACACCCAGGACTGATCTCCTCTAGAATGGACTGGTTGGATCTCCTTGCAGTCCAAGGGACTCTCAAGAGTCTTCTCCAACACCACAGTTCAAAAGCATCAATTCTTTGGCACTCAGCTTTCTTCACAGTCCAACTCTCACATCCATACATGACCACTGGAAAAACCATAGCCTTGTCTAGATGGACCTTTTATTTTAAGGAATTTTAGTTTCTTGATTATTATAACATTCACAAGTCCACTCTTTCAGGTATAAGTTAACATTTGTTAAATAAGTTAACATATTGAAGAGAGGAACAGTTATCATCATAAGATTTTAAATTTGATTTAATTATAGTTTTCACTACAATTTTTTTAACTTTTTATTTTGTATGGCACCCCACTCCAGTACTCTTGCCTGGAAAATCCCATGGACAGAGGAGCCTGGTGGGCTGCAGTCCATGGGGTCGCTGAGGGTCGGACATGACTGAGCGACTTCACCTTCACTTTTCACTCTCATGCATTGGAGAAGGAAATGGCAAGCCACTCCAGTGTTCTTGCCTGGAGAATCCCAGGGACGGGGGAGCCTGGTGGGCTGCCGTCTATGGGGTCACACAGAGTCGGACACGACTGAAGCAACTTAGCAGCAGCAGCAGCATAGCTGATTAACAATGTTGTGACAGTTTCAAGTGAATAATGAAGGGGCTCAGACATACATATACATGCCTCCATTCTCCCCCAAACTTTACTCTCATCCAGGTTGCCACATAACATTGAACACAGTCCCCCGTGCTCTATAGTAGTTCCTTGTTGGCCATCCGTTTAGAATATAGCAGTGTGTCACTGCAGTTTTTAAAACTGATCTAATGAAAGTTTTGGCCCTGAGAAGAGAGAATAATCAGGAAACTTAGGAAGAATTGTTCTGTTTTCAATGAAATATCACATTTTCTCAACTCTAACTTCGAAAAAATCAATGTAAGTTATTTAGTATAATTTATAATTAATTACTATAAATAATTCTCTATAAGGACTGAAGAAATTCCTATATTGGACAATCTCCTTAATTATGATTGTGTCTTATTATCACTGCAGAAATCAGCCAATTCTATAATAACCAATTTGGCAACACAATGTGATTATGAATATTTGGAAACAAATGGCAATTAGAATTGTAATAGTCACTGCTTTTGAGATAAACATGAAAGCTGATAATGTGACAGATATTTTATAAATACATATTTATAAATCATATATTGATATGCACAAATCAACACAGAGCTTGTCACTTTACATTTGTGAGTTCTAATTTCACAATAGTTTCTGTGGAGCAAATTTATATAGCTTTTATTTATAACAACTACACCAAACATCCTTAGGCTTTTTGTTTGACTAAGTAGAATACTCTTGCCTGGAAAATCTCATGGACGGAGGAGCCTGGTAGGCTGCAGTCCATGGGGTCGCTAAGACTGATCGACTTCACTTTCACTTTCCACTTTCATGCATTGGAGAAGGAAAGGGCAACCCACTCCAGTGTTCTTGCCTGGAGAATCCCAGGGACGGGGGAGCCTGGTGGACTGTTGTCTATGGGGTCGCACAGAGTCGGACACGACTGAAGTGATGCAGCAGCAGCAGCAGCAAGTCAAATCTGGTCTCTAGATCAAGTTTGGATGCTTTGTGGAAGAGATAAAAAAAAATAACTGCATGTGAATTGTAATATGTAGATATAAATATAGATACCTTAGGAAAAAAAAGTATATCAGATTAGAAAGAGATTTAATTTTACAATTTAACAATTGTTAAATTTAATTTAACAATTAAAGATTAAATTGATTTCAGGTTTAAACTGACAGTAAAGGGAACAACCATCTTTAAGTCACAAAATGTGGTTATAAAAGTCAAAAGTTGTTCCTCATCTCAACCTACTTAAAGACAGCATTTATTCAGGCACATAGATGTTTTAAGTCACAAAACAGTAAGCCTCGAAGCAGAAAAAGGTATGGACTTTTTAACTACCACGCCATGTACAGCAAATGATTGTGTTCTAGGTGGTGTTGCTGTGATAAATATTCATGGATGGAAGACACTAAAACCTGAGCAGTAAGCTCTCTTGTCACCAGCTGAGTTTTGATCTGTCTCCATTTGGAGAGTCCCAGGGACAGCGGAGCCTGGTGGGCTGCCGTCTATGGGGTCGCACAGAGTCAGACACAACTGAAGCGACTTAGCAGTAGCAGCAGCATTGTCTGGAAACGTAGTTGCAGCAAAATTCACAGAACTATGTCTAAAAAAGAAATGCAGTTCTGTCATCTGTCCACCCTCTGTCTTCCCTATTATATGGCATATATTATCATATCATTTGTTTATCAGTTCTTCATCTTCTCTTCATCATCTCTTTTGAATGCAAATGTCATATATTATGTGCCTATATTAAATTTCACCCTGAAAAAATGTTCAGTGTTTATCAGACTAGCAGGTAAATGAGACCTCTGTGCTTTAGTTAAAGAAGAGGTTTGATGTCATTACATAAACTGCAATCTAAAGTTACTTATGGACACAGTTTTTTTTTTTTCTTACTATTATCATTGTTCTTGATTTATCGTCTCTGTAAAAGCATACTAACATATTTATCACCCAGAGGGAAGTATCCTAGCTGATTAGAGAACTGCAGAAACATTGTATACAAAGTCAATTTCCCAAATGCCTGAAAGTACATTTAAAATTTTGTTTTGCTCTGAAGAATTCAATAAAGAGTTTTGAGAAGAGGCCAAAATGAGTCAGCATAAAACTTGCTCAAAAAGCTCAAAAGCCTTTTGGTTAATTTTGATGCCACAATTTTGCAAAACTATTTAACCATCTCTAACAATTGCGCAACCTCAAAAATATCAACATACAGTACATGATTTCTCTACCATGCAAGGTCACGTAACGTAACCTGCGTGAGTGCTCAGTGGCTCAGTCGTGTCTGACCCTTTGCGACCCCATGGACTGTAGCCCACCAGGCTCCTCTGTCCATGGGTTCTCCAGGCGAGAATACTGGAGTAGGTTGCCATTTCCTCCTCCAGGGAATCCTCCCAACCCAGAGATAAAACCTACGTCTCCTGCACTAGCAGGGGGATTCTTTACCACTGAGCTACCTGGGCGGTGAGGTCACAAATCAAGACGTCAAGTTAAGATTTTATTTTCAGAATCAAGCCTCCATCCAGCTCAGCAGGACACAGAGATCTATTTGAAAAACTGAGCACACTTTCTGGGCTTCATTTCCTTTAGCCTAGAATTTCCCTAGAGCTGCCTCTGATTAGAGACAGCACGTAGAGGAGCATCTGGAAAGTTCAGCTCAGAAACGGAAAGCAGAATTCTCTTTCTCCACTAACCCCATTTTTAATGTTAGATCACATTGTTTCAATTTTGAGTAAATGGAGGATTCAGTAAATAACTACACTGCAGATTCTTTATTCTTTTTTGACATATTTATTATCACAGAAGAAAACAAGTCATGCCTAATAAGACATGGTCTTCTCCCTTTGTTTCATATCTCAATTTTGTCAACCTGGCCAAGTTGTGGTAATGATTCCGGAAGCTACTTTAAAGGCACCAAATGATTCCACAAAAGACTGTTATCCCTCACACGTTTTGCTTTCTTGTTCTTTTCTTCGCTGAAAGACAGAGAATTGCTTCATTCTGACTTCGATGCCCTATTCTCTCCGAAGTTTCCCTTTCTCCACCAGTCACTTCCAACTGTTCCCCAAGAACTGAGTAAATCAAAACTTGACCAAAAACTACATCAGTCTTCAGAGATATATTTCTATCCATCAGAAAGTAGAGATTTTGTTTTGAACCAAGCATTCATTTATGAAAATCTCACTTTAAACATCACATTATGCAATCACGTGTGCTCTCTTCATGCTCCAAGCTTTAAAGTAAGGCCCTGAGAAGAGCAAGAAACTTACTGAATGAAAGTGTACAAAGAGGGTTAGAAAAAAATATTTAAAAATAATTTTTTTTCACTTTCACTTTCTTTCTTTTTTTTTTTAAATTTTATTTTATTTTTAAACTTTACATAATAGTATTAGTTTTGCCAAATATCAAAATGAATCCACCACAGGTATACATTTGTTCCCCACCCTGAACCCTCCTCCCTCCTTCCTCCCCATACCATCCCTCTGGGTCGTCCCAGTGCACCAGCCCCAAGCATCCAGTATGGTGCATCGAACCTGGACTGGCAACTCGTTTCATACATGATATTTTACATGTTTCAATGCCATTCTCCCAAATCTTCCCACCCTCTCCCTCTCTCACAGAGTCCATAAGACTGTTCTATACATCAGTGTCTCTTTTGCTGTCTCATACACAGGGTTATTGTTACCATCTTTCTAAATTCCATATATATGTGTTAGTATACTGTATTGGTGTTTTTCTTTCTGGCTTACTTCACTCTGTATAATAGGCTCCAGTTTCATCCACCTCATTAGAACTGATTCAAATGTATTCTTTTTAATGGCTAGTAATACTCCATTGTGTATATGTACCACAGCTTTCTTATCCGCTCATCTGCTGATGGACACCTAGGTTGCTTCCATGTCCTGGCTATTATAAACAGTGCTGTGATGAACATTGGGGTACACGTGTCTCTTTCAATTCTGGATTCCTTGGTGTGTATGTCCAGCAGTGGGATTGCTGGGCCATATGGCAGTTCTATTTCCAGTTTTTAAGGAATCTCCACACTGTTCTCCATAGCGGCTGTACTAGTTTGCATTCCCACCAACAGTGTAAGAGGGTTCCCTTTTCTCCACACCCTCTCCAGCATTTATTACTTGTAGACTTTTGGATCGCAGCCATTCTGACTGGCGTGAAATGGTACCTCATAGTGGTTTTGATTTGCATTTCTCTGATAATGAGTGATGTTGAGCATCTTTTCATGTGTTTGTTAGCCATCTGGATGTCTTCTTTGGAGAAATGTCTATTTAGTTCTTTGGCCCATTTTTTGATTGGGTCATTTATTTTTCTGGAGTTGAGCTGTAGGAGTTGCTTGTATATTCTCGAGATTAGTTGTTTGTCAGTTGCTTCATTTGCTATTATCTTCTCCCATTCTGAAGGCTGTCTTTTCACCTTGCTAATAGTTTCCTTTGATGTGCAGAAGCTTTTAAGGTTAATTAGGTCCCATTTGTTTATTTTTGCTTTTATTTCCAATGTTCTGGGAGGTGGGACATAGAGGATCCTGCTGTGATGTATGTCAGAGAGTGTTTTGCCTATGTTCTCCTCTAGGAGTTTTATAGTTTCTGGTCTTACATTTAGATCTTTAATCCATTTTGAGTTTATTTTTGTGTATGGTGTTAGAAAGTGTTCTAGTTTCGTTCTTTTACAAGTGGTTGACCAGATTTCCCAGCACCACTTGTTAAAAAGATTGTCTTTAATTCATTGTATATTCTTGCCTCCTTTGTCAAAGAGAAGGTGTCCATATGTGCGTGGATTTACCCAGTCAGTTTCTGGCATTTGATGTTTCTATATAATTTGTACATGATGGAGCCCAGATGTTATGTTGCAATAGTCTAAGTGCTACTATCACTTGGGCTGTTCAAACACTCAATTTGCATTTTTTAAAAATCTTGGATACTAAATCTGGTGCTTATTAGTGATATTATCTAAAATCCATTTGAATAATTTTTACTTATTCCTACCGAACCTGTTCAAGTTAGTATGTTTTATTAACTAAAATAGTAATTCTTCTAAAAATATAGAGTGTGTTTAGTATGGTGATGGAGAAGGCAATGGCACCCCACTTCAGTACTCTTGCCTGGAAACTCCCATGGATGGAGGAGCCTGGTGGGCTGCAGTCCATGGGGTCACGAAGAGTCAGACATGACTGAGCGACTTCACTTTCACTTTTCATTTTCCTGCATTGGAGAAGGAAATGGCAACCCACTCCAGCGTTCTTGCCTGGAGAATCCCAAGGATGGAGGAGCCTGGTGGGCTGCCATCTATGGCGTCACACAGAGTCGGACACGACTGAAGCGACTTAGCAGCAGCAGCAGCAGCAGCAGTATGGTGGTGTTCTCAGCAGCAGCATTATTTACAATTGGCAAAAGTTGGAAACAACTCAAATGCCATTGGTAGATAAATATATAAATAAAACGTGGTTTATACATACAATAGAAATTATTTCCTTCAAGAAATGAAGTTCTGATCCATGCTACAAAATGGATAGACTTTGAAGACATTATGCCAAGTAAATAAGTCAGACACCAAAGGACTAAATGTGATTGATTCCACTTATACGAGGTACCTCATAAGAGTGGTCAAACTCATACAGACTAAAAGAAGAATGGTGGTTGCTGAGGTTAGGGGAGGGAGAAATGAGAAGTTATTCTTTTATGGGTACAGAGTTCCAATTTAGAAAAACGGAAGAGTTCTAGAGATGGATGGTGGTGATGGTTGCACAACAATGCAAACAAATTTGTTGCCGCTGAACTAGACACTTAAAAATGGTTACAGTGGTAAATTTTATGTTGTGTATATTTTGCCACAATTTTTGAAAGTGTGTTTAGTTTGATACAGGGAACCCAAAGTTGGTGCTTTGTGACCTAACCTAGAGGGGTAGGACGGAGAAGGCCATGGCACCCCACTCCAGTACTCTTGCCTGGAAAATCCCATGGACAGAGGAGCCTGGTAGGCTGCAGTCCATGGGGTCACTAAGAGTCAGACACGACTGAGCGACTTCACTTTCACTTTTCACTTTCATGCGTTAGAGAAGGAAATGGCAACCCACTCCAGTGTTCTTGCCTGGAGAATCCCAGGAACGGGGGAGCCTGATGGGCTGCTGTCTATGAGGTTGCACAGAGTCGGACACGACTGAAGCAACTTAGCAGCAGCAGCAGCAGCAGAAGGGTAGGATGGGGAGGAAGGTTGGAGGGAGGCTTAAGAGGGAGGGGACATATGTATAACTATGGCTGATTCATGTTGATGCATGGCAGAAACCATCACAATATCATAATTATCCTCCAATTAAAAATAAAATAACTTTTTAAAAAGTGTGAATTTACTGTATGACTCAGGGAACTCAAACCAGGGCTCTGTAACAATCTAGAGGGGTGGGATGGGGAGGGAGCTGGGGGGGAGACTCAAGAGGGAGGGGACATATGTATACCTATGGGTGATTCAAGCTGATGTTTGGCAGAAACCAACACAATACTGTAAAGCAATTATCCTTCAATTAAAAATAAATAAGATTTTTAAAAGTTTGTTTAGATTTGTATTTTAAAACTCACTAATTCTAATAATAACATCTGTAGTTACATGTCACCCTTTAACAAGATAGACAATATATATTATCTTCTTTTCACAGATGGAGGGAAAGAGATACAGGATAATAAGCTCCATAAAACCTCAGAGGCCAGCAGAGTCTAGATAAGAACAGTTGTCTGACCCCTTTTTCCTTCCCTGCATGAGAAATTATGCTTATAACCCAAAGCATAAGACATTTTTTTTGTGAAATTAAGTTTACCATATGTTCTTTCCTAACTCTTCCCTTTGGGCCACAGCCTACCTCTAGTGAATAATCCCTAATATGTCATGCATTAACTCAAAGGCAGGGCCCATTCCAACCTCTTCCCCATGCCCATCCCATTGTCCTGAAAATTCATCCATATTCTCTCCAACGCTGAGATAAACCATGGATCTTTCCTGGTCTCTCACCCTATTTTGTCCATAATCCTCAAGGTAAACTAGCCTGACCTCCTTCTGCCTAGATAAATCTAATTTAAATTGGGTTCAGTTATGAATGAAAGATGACATTATAGTGATTCTTTCCAGAAAAATGTACTTATTCTTTTTCCAGTGTTCTCAATCATCTAAAGAGGCAATTAATTTGGGGATTCCCCACATTGAGTCAGTCCTTGGTAGGTGAAACTTTCTGAGCATAAGTAACATTTGGCATCACCTTTTAGATATGTAACTTTCAACTTCACTAAACCTTAGGCTCAAAGTCCAGTTTACACACTGATCTCTTCCTTAGTCTATAATGATCTCTTGTAGTTCATTCAAAATCATTATTGAGGACCCATAAAGACAAAGAGGGCCCATGCTGGGTAATGTGGAAGCTTCTCTGCCTCTTAGAATCCAACAACTGAAAGAGACAAGACATCAGATCAGATCAGATCAGATCAGTCGCTCAGCCGTGTCCAACTCTTTGCGACCCCATGAATCGCAGCACGCCAGGCCTCCCTGTCCATCACCAACTCCCGGAGTTCACTCAGACTCATGTCCATCGAGTCAGTGATGCCATCCAGCCATCTCATCCTCTGTCGTCCCCTTCTCCTCCTGCCCCCAATCCCTCGCAGCATCAGAGTCTTTTCCAATGAGTCAACTCTTCACATGAGGTGCCCAAAGTACTGGAGTTTCAGCTTTAGCATCATTCCTTCCAAAGAAATCCCAGGGCTGATCTCCTTCAGAATGGACTGGTTGGATCTCCTTGCAGTCCAAGGGACTCTCAAGAGTCTTCTCCAACACCACACTTCAAAAGCATCAATTCTTCAGCACTCAGCCTTCTTCACAGTCCAACTCTCACATCCATACATGACCACAAGAAAAACCATAGCCTTGACTAGACGGACCTTTGTTGGCAAAGTAATGTCTCTGCTTTTGAATATGCTATCTAGGTTGGTCATAACTTTCCTTCCAAGGAGTAAGCGTCTTTTAATTTCATGGCTGCAGTCACCATCTGCAGTGATTTTGGAGCCCAGAAAAATAAAGTCTGACACTGTTTCCCCATCTATTTCCCATGAAGTGGTGGGACCGGATGCCATGCTCTTCATTTTCTGAATGTTGAGCTTTAAGCCAACTTTTTCACTCTCCACTTTCACTTTCATCAAGAGGCTTTTGAGTTCCTCTTCACTTTCTGCCATAAGGGTGGTGTCATCTGCAAGACATACGCAGTAGAAAGGAGAGCTATCAGAGTAAGGATACAGAGTAAGGATACGAGTATTACCAGTTATCAGAAAGGAAAGTAATTATTTTTATATCATAAATACAGAAAGAATTTATGAAGTAGGTGATTCTCAGATACCTTGCAGTCTCAAAATGATCTTGTGCTTTATATGTACTAAAGTACTTGTCTTAGTTCATCTGAAAGAAAGAAAATGAAAGTCACTCAGTTGTGTCTGACTCTTTGTGACACCATGGACTACAGTCCATGGAATTCTCCAGGCCAGAATATTGGAGTGGGTGGCCTTTTGCTTCTCCAGGGGATCTTCCTAACCCAGGGACTGAACCCAGGTCTCCCACATTGCAGATGGATTTTTTACCAGTTGAGCCACAAGGGAAGCCCGTCTTAGTCCATCTGAGCTGATATAAAATAAATACCATAAACTGGATTATCAACAACAAATGTTTATTATAGTTCTGAAGGCTAGGAAGTCCAAGATCAAAGCACCAGGAGATTCAGTGTGTGGTGAGAATCCGTTTCATGGTTCATAGATGAGTCTCTCCTCCCAATGTCCTCACATGGTAGAAGAGACAAAGGACATTTCTGGGGTCTCTTTTATAAGGGCACTAATCCTATTCCTAACAACTTGATCCTTATGACCTAAACACCTCTCCAAAGTCCCACTTCCCTAATATGAACACACTGAGGATTAGATTTCAACATAACTTTGGGGAGATATAAAAAGTTGTTCTAACAGCAGTACTTTATGTCAAGAATACTTATAAAAAATGAAGTTACTTTTTTATTCTTTTTAAATCTATCTATTGCTTAAAGATATACAGTTGATACTGGATGTTTAAAATGCACCTTACTAATGGTTTCTTTTGCATTTCTTTAGTCACAAGTAACATGGAGCATCTTTTTATAATTGATAATCCTTTTTATCTTCCTTTTTAGTAAACTATCCACTAAAGTCCTTTTCTAAGTTTTTTTTAAGAGGAAAGAGAATCTGGAAGCTGCAGGGAATTCACTACAAATCTAACTGACATCTGTTCAGTGAATGTCCCAGCTTTATGCTAACAAATCCAAGAACTGACTGATCTTAGAGAAATTCCAAAAAAATTCGTAGAATTTTGCATCTATTTATGTACCTATCTGGAGATGAAAATTCTCAGTTTGAAGTAGGACTCTGAGAAGAAGTGATGAGTCTCTAGGGAAGAGAAAGGAAAGATAAATGGAGAAGGAAATCAGAAAAGTGAAGATGGAGTGAGGAAAATATGAAAGACAAAGATAAAAAGAAAAGGGGGATGGAGAGAAAGGACATGTTCATGGAGAAGAGAAGGGAAGAAAGAAAAGTATACTCTGAAATAATTTCTGTCCCAGTAGAGTAGTGATGTTAATAATGTATAAAATTATTTTAGGTATAATTTTCGTGAATTTTGCTTTACAGGCTATATGCAGAAATATAGGGAGTTTTAGTATATACTCAAAATGTACATCTTTTCTTCTAAGGTTAATATCTGCAAACACAGTTTTCTGGGATGTTTAATTGTTATCTCTTTTTTACTTGGCACAGAATCATGAATAAGCAAATGCAATTTAGATCCCTTAAGGTAGCTCACTTTAATATCCTTCATCAGATTCCTTTTATGTTCCTGTATTCACATCCTTATGGATGGGGTTAAAGGACAACTCGTATTGCGCTCTGGCCAAGAACAAAGACTGTGCTAAAAAAAAAAAAAAAAAGTCTGGTGCTTTATTATAACTAGTGTGAGCATATTTTGAATTAAAGTAGGAATTTAGTCATTTTTATATAATTCACATAGCTTCCTAAGTTTTATAAACTTTTGATAATTTTAATTATTCATCTTCATTTGATGGCTTTTTTCTAATTGCTGTATTTAGTATTTCTGTTTAAGTGCAGTAACAGAAGCAGCAGCAGCATGAGGTCTACACTTTATCCACCTGTGCTTTGCACAAACCCAAGACTATTCCAAGAACAACACATTCCTGAAATTTTAGAACAAAATTAACTGGTTATTAGGCTATAACTTCAAAAGAGAAGATAATTAGCATCCTTGAAAAATAAAAGTAAGTTCATAAATTTAGAACAAGAAAAATTTTAATTGGCAAAAATAAAAAACATTTGAGGATTTTGAAAGAATTCTTTTTAGAGAAAGAAGGAATTAACTTATTAACTTAGGAATTAAATTATCAACCTTTACTAAACAGAGGCAAGAGAATGTAACAATTTTTCTGTGTGATAATGTTGGTAAGATTTGTGAAAGTATGAAGTGATTTAGAAGTCTCACTGAAAGAACTGAGAAATCATGATCATATTAAAGATGACCAAGGCAGGTGATCTGTCTAGTAAAGTATTTTTCAGATATTATTTTAGTATTTTGGAAATAGGTTGTTGTCTTGATGAACAAAGAATGTTGGTGGCAAGTTCACACATCAGTGTTTTGATTGACTGTTCTGACCTCCTTGAAATATAAAGCTTTTGTTGCTTTAACTTGAAAAGTTAAATGCTTTTCTTTGCCTTCTTTTCAAACTAACACCCACTGGCCAACATCCAGCATTCTGTGTGCTACAGAAAGGTCATATGGCAATGCTCCAGCCTACAAACCTGTCAGTATGTGTTAATATGTGTTCCTGCAAGTGAGATGATTAAGAAAGGATTGTTCTTCAAGCAGATGTATGTAGGAACATAACAGAATTGTATTATTACAGATTCAATTGAAAGGGGAAAAGCACAAAACAGAGAAGTATTTTAAAGGCAGTTTATTGTTTATATACTTATAGGCAACTTATTTTCCTTTCACTTTTAAAAAAGATATAGCACATATATTATTTAAACCAAGGCTTTCATGAGTCATCTCATAAAAATATATCATCTCCTTAATAAATAATTCATTTTCTTTAACTGAAAAGCTGCTTAAGCTCTATTTTATGACAAAAAATAATTTGAAATGATTGTGGTATATGTGTCATCTAACAGAAAACCCATGGCTTGATACTGACTTTTGAATTTCAAAGAGACTTAACCTGAACAACTAATTTAGAAGATTAGTATACATTTATCTAAAGATATTGTTTATTAGAACGTTTGAGAGATCCACTCTTAGCATGGAGAAGTAGGGATAAAAGAAGACAGTAGGGATAAAACTCAGAACTTTGTTGTTATGCCTTTTGCATCTGTCACTAAATAAATACAGGCTTTAGTTATTTCATCTGTAAACTACAGGAGCTGAACAAATAATTGTGTCCCAAATGAGTTCCATGCAGGGCTCTGTATGTGAATGTCTGATAAAGCAGCCTTCTTTATGACATACAATATATGGCAACATTAATCATTCAGAAAAATCATTCAGAAAAAAAGACAAGCAGAACTTTGCTTACCCATAAAATTCTCTTCAAGGAAGGCTACAAACATCTTAAAAATATGTTTTGATAAAAACATACAGAAAGGAAACTTCCGGTATTTTTTTACCTCTAAAATTTATAATTTAGTTGTTACACAACTGAAATAGCTAATTCCTGATATGTAAATTCTTATATGTAAAATCCAAATAAATTATGTCAAAATTAACTCCAGTTATATATTCTAGTTTTGATCATTCAAACTTGGAGGTTTCTGACATAATGCATTCCTAGAATAGCTCAGTAGTGACTGGAGCCAGGCATAAACACACATCTACTTAAAACCAGTCATTTTTAAATAATCAAATGCATTTTAATGTTCTACTTTTTAAAACAACAAAATGAAGATATTTTGTTATCGTCCCAAGGTCAGACATTAAATTTTATATAATTAATAATAATGAAAGGTTTTCTTCAAGAAAAACTCGCTAGATATTCAAATCCTTTCTTAAATGCTGATAACTTGCCCTTGGTGAGTGTGTTGTTCGTACGTGAATCAAAATTCTCCACCAGACATTTATACTACTGGGTCTTAATTACAGAACACAAATTCCACTGAGAAGAGATCTCTGGGTGCTAAAAGCTAATCAGATAATCTCAGAAAGCCCCTCTGACTGCCATTTAACATTTAATCATGTGTTAACCATAAATTAAGCATTCAGTCTCTGGCAGCCTTAGAATGGTTTGGAGGTGCAGGCTTGGTATTTACAATTGTGACCTGCCACCAGGCAGTCCAGCCCACTTACAGAAAATGAAAGCCTAAGCAGTTGATTCTTAAATGTTGGCTAGTGCAAATTTAAATTAGTCTTTCAGATACTGATGGATTGTAAGTTTCTCTATATTTTCATTTTGCATCTTTCAATGATTCTACCTTTCTTCCTAATCTATTAAAAATCAAAACTACCCTACTCGTGTTCCATGCTTGTCGTGTCCTGAACTAGGCGAAAACACTCATCCTGTCAAGAAGCAACAGTTAGAATTGGACATGGAACAACAGACTGCTCTAAATTGGGAAAGGAGTATGTCAAAGCTGTATGTTGTCACCCTGTTTGTTTAACTTATATGCAGAGTACATCATGCGAAATGTTGGGCTGGATGAAGAACAAACTGGAATCAAGATTGCCAGAAGAAATATCAATAACTTCAGATATGTAGATGACACCACCCTTATGGCAGAAAGTGAAGAGCAATTAAAGAGTTTCTTGATGACGAGAGTAAAAAAGTTGGCTTTAAGCTCAACATTCAAAAAACAAAGATTATGGCATCCAGTCCCACCGTTTCATGGCAAATAGCTGGGGGAAACAATGGAAACAGTGACAGACTTTATTTTCTTGGGCTCCAAAATCACTGTGGAAGTTGACTGCACCCATGAAACTAAAAGACTCTTGCTCCTTGGAAGAAAAGCTATGACCAATCTACTGCTACTACTAAGTCACTTCAGTCGTGTCCGACTCTGTGCAACCCCATAGACGGCAGCCCACCAGGCTCCCCTGTCCCTGGGATTCTCCAGGCAAGAACACTGGAGTGGGTTGCCATTTCCTTCTCCAATGCATGAAAGTGAAAAGTGAAAGTGAAGTCGCTCAGTCGTGTCCGACTCTTAGCGACCCCATAGACTGCAGCCCACCAGGCTCCTCCATCCATGGGATTTTCCAGGCAAGGGTACTGGAGTGGGGTGCCATCACCTTCTCCATGACCAATCTAGACAGCATATTAAAAAGCAGAGACATTACTTTGCCAACAAAGGTTCATCTAGTCAAGGCTATGGTTTTTCCAGTAGTCATATATGGATGTGAGAGCTGGACAATAAAAAAGGTTGAGCATAGAAGAATTGATGCCTTTGAATTGTGATGCTGGAGAAGACTCTTGGGAGTCCATTGGATAGCAAGATCAAACCAGTCAATCCTAAAAGAAATCAACATTGTATATTCATTGGAAGGACTGATGCTGAAGCTCCAATTCTTTGGCCACCTAATGGGAAGAGCCAACTCATGGAAAAGACCCTGATGCTGGGAAAGATTGAAGCAAGAGGAGAAAGGGAAAACAGAGGATGAAATGGTTGGATAACAACACTGACTCAATGGTCATGAGTTTGAGCAAATTCTAGGAGATAGTGAAGGACAGGGAAGCCTGACATGCTGCAGTCCATGGGTTTGCAAAGAGTCGGACACAACTGAGCAACTGAGCAACAACAATGCTGTGTGACAAGGGGTTTCATAGTGAGTTGAACTCTTAGTTCCCATGTATCATGGCAGCCTAGTTGGTTCTCTTAGAAAATCGCTCAGGAAATATTCAATTTTCCCCTTACCCTGAGACAATCTCACATTTAAGAATATTGTGGTAACCTAATTTTTATGATACCTGTATATTCCAAAGAACTCCCTTATTTATTGGTGAATGAATTTTATCTTTTAAATTGAAATCTGTGGGTACTTTTTGTTTTATTAGAGTAACAGCTGGTTGGGGTAACAGAATAAGCTGAAGGATGTTAAGGGCTTCCCTAGTGGTTTAGTCCCTAGAGAATATGCCTGCAATGTAGGAGACACAGGTTTGATCCTTGGGTTGGGAAGATCACCTGGAGAAGGGAATGGCATCCCACTCTAGTATTTCTAGTATTCTTGCCTGGAAAATCCCATGGACAGAGGAGACGGGATCTCTAAAATCAACAAAGTTACTTTTTTAGAGACACAGAGCTCAGTACTTAGGCACTGACTACTTATCATTCCAATCTATCAATACATGCCTCCTCTTTCTCATCCTCACACTACCTGAGTGATCATCTATCTCACTCCAGTGAAATTATCCAGTGAAATTATTTTTGTTTTTTTTGTTCATTTGTTTGCTTAAATATCACTTTTCTTAACCTTCCCATGTGGGCCTGGAAACTTACTGTCTCTTGCATGAATTACAGCCACAGTGTTCATAAGGCCAAGGTCTCCCATCTCTAACTTAGCTATTTACAGCATGGCCAGGTTATTCTTTAAACAGTTTCTTCATAATGCCATTCTCATAGTCAAAAGGTTAAAGTCTTATTGACTATTACACATTACACACAGCTTATACATAGGAAATACACTCAGATGTAACTAGGTACCATCTTCAGTTATTCCTACCTTCCCCCAACCAGCCCAGTTGCTGTTCTTAACTGTTACCCTCCTTGACATTATGCACATCTCTGAGCCTTAGAACAAAACAGATTATTTCTCACCCCTCTTCCTACCTCAGCAGGAAATGACTCAGGCATGACTCAGGTCAAAGTTCTCCCCTTACAAACTTACTTACATTGACCACAGTTATTTGCTTTTCCTCTGCCTGTTTATTGAGACCCTGTGGACTATAGTCCCTCCAGGTTCCTCTGTCTGTGGGATTCTCCAGGCAAGAATACTGGAGTGGGTTGCTGTGCCCTCCTCCAGGGGTCTTCCCAACCCAGGGATCAAACCCACATCTTGTGCAGCTCCTGCATTGCAGGCAGATTCTTTACCTCTGAGCCCCGAAGGAAGCACATCATCTTACAGGCCCAACCAATTCTATCCTACTCTTAGAAAGCCTTTTCTTGTTCCAATCTCCTGACTCTCCTTCATCAGCCAAGCTTCTTAAAGACAGGTGTCTACACACCTGTATCCATTTGCTTATTGGATATTTGTTGCTAAACACTGGGATCTGGTTTCTGCAGAAATATTCCACTCAAACTCTTCTAAACACTGTCTTGTGAAAGGTCACCAATTTTGGTAACCAGATTTGTACGATGCCCACCCCCAATGGGCTTCCTGCATAACTCCGTTGGTAAAGAATCTGCCAGCAATGCTGGAGACCTGGGTTCATTTCCTGGGTTGGGAAGGTCCCCTGGAGAAGGAAATTGCAACCCATTCCAATATTCTTGCCTGGAGAACCCCATGGACAGAGGAGCCTGGAAGGCTACAGTCCACAGGGTCGCAAAAGTTGGACACGACTTAGCGCTATCTTTCTTTCTTTCCACTCCCAAGGATCCCCACCTTCTGGTATTGGTGCCCTGTGTGATCCCCTCCCCCCAGCGTGACATTGTGCTACCCAATAGGATACTGCGAAGTTAACAGGATGTCACTTCCCTCATTAGGTTTCAAAAGACTGTGTTTTCTGTCTTGCTAGCAAACTCTCTATATTGCTGCTATGGCCCCCATGATTTGAAGAAACGAACTGCAATGTTAAAGAAGCCCATGTGGCAAGGAACTGAGAGCAGCTTCTGGCTAACAGTCAGAAAAGAAGTGAGGTCCTCATTCCAATAACCCATGAAGAACTAAATCCTGCCAACAACCATGTGAGTTTGGAAGTGAATTCTTCCCCAGTTGGACTCTCATATGAAACTCCATCCTGGTCGACACCTTGACAGAAACCTTGCTAGCCACTACGAAGAAAATCCTGAGAAGCCGAGCTCATATTCCTGAGCCATAAAAACTGTGAGAAGATATTTGGGCTACTCTAAGTTGATTTTTCACTGTCATTCTGTTTGGTTCTCTTTCTTCATCTCCAAACACCTTGAATTTCTTCCACTAGATTCCCTTTTGTAGACACAATAAATTGAGACAATGCTTAAATAAGAGCTTATTTTCTGCTCTCTTCTCCTCTTACTGTATGTCTTCTCTAGTTAGGATCTCACACCCCTATTATTTGCACCAACAGTTTCATTCTGAATCCAAAACTCATGTATCTAATTGCTTACTAGAATCTCTGCTTCAAACACAGCATGTGCAAAATGAAATGCATTGTTATCCTGTGACAATTTCTCTTCTTTAAGAACCATAACCGACTAGTCATCAAAGGCTGGACAATTCTGTCTCTTGTATCCAGACTTTGTCCAGCGTTCTTATCATCTCTGTCCTAGTCACAGCCCACATTACCTCCTGCTTTAATTACTTCATTACCTCCTGACCAAATTCCTGCTTCCATAATTATCCTCTAAATGTCATTCTTAGGAGAGTGAATTATCTCAAAGATGAACCTGATCATGTTACAACACTGTCTATAATTCTTCAATGACTCTGAGCACTTACAGGTTAAAAAAAAATACTAATAACTTTCTTAAAAGAAAGACCTCCCCGCCCTTGTATATTCTCCAGTTTTGTCTCTTCAAATTATTTTCCTTCTTATACTCCTGGCCCCTGCCCTTGACACTATCCAATTATTTATGGTTGCCTGAACACAGTTTATTTCAGGACAAACAATCCTCTCTGCTATAAGTTCCATTCCCCCCAAACCCAAAAAGCTCCTTGACTATCCACCTTTGCTATCATTTCTATTCAGTTTAGTTCAAGTAAGTAAATACATGTGGATCAATTTCCTTAGGCCAGGCATGGAAATTTCTTCTGAAGAAACTAATGAGCTAATAAAGCATGGTAAAAAAAAATTCCATGGCAGCACCATGTCCAGAATTCTGTGAGAAGGGCCACTGGCCCATTTAAAGGATTCAGGGAAGATGTTCTGGAAGTGGCCTGTCAAAAGTAAGACATGAATGAGTGAGATGACTAACATACTTCAAGAAGTTTACTTTTAAATTTTTTCTCCTTACACATCTCTCTCTTCTATCTTCCAAAAATTAGTTGAATGTTTATTATATCGGAGAAGGCACTGGCACCCCACTCCAGTACTCTTGCCTGGAAAATCCCATGGATGGAGGAGCCTGGTGGGCTGCAGTCCATGGGGTCGCACAGAGTCGGACACGACTGAAGCAACTTAGCAGCAGCAGAAGCTCATTATATACTATATCCTCTTCCTTCGACACACTTCTATTGCTGCATTTTGTACTGCCAAGTGGTTATCTTTCCTATGAATCATTATATTTTTTATTTGATGGTGAGCTTTTGAAAACTGGGACTAAATCTCTGTCATTTCTTTAGCTCCAGTGATCAGCATGATTTTGGTCATTTTATAGATGCTCAAATTCTTCTCTTATTTAAAGTCAGGTTTATTGAAGTATAATTTATATATAGTAAAATGAAATTTATATACAGTAAAATGCATGCAAATTAACTGTACAATTCAATGAGTTTAATAGTTGCTTCTTGATTAAATTAATTTTGTAAGCCTTTGTCATCTGTGACTTTATAGATAATATTCTATGCATCAAAGAATAAGCCCCAATTACTTCTCATATCATTGTTTGTATATTGTATGGTTTGAATAAATAGTTTTTAAATAAATTAATAAGCCCACAAAAATGTTTCCATGCTATCACTTCATTGTTAGCAAAGAAGAGAAATAATAAAACTTCCATATCTGAAGTAAAAATTACAGCTTTGTCACAGTATACCATAAGCATCTTAAATACTCCAAAACAGTTTTCCTTGTTTCAGAATAAAGTTAATCAAAAATATTTAAAAGTTACACTTTCTGGCATTTTAATTTTATGTAGTAATCCATAAGCTGGTTCAGAATCAAAATATCACGTACCTTCTGCTAATCACAATTTTAAAAATTATTCACAAGTAGACAATTACCTGTGCCAAAAATCACCTACAAAAATTTGGGCTGGGTTTTTGCCAATCAATCTGCCAATTAATTACCACACAAGGACTGGTTGGCCCTGGATCAAGGAAAGCCTCGGTGATATGCAAGACCACTACTATCAGAGAGAAGACAGGAAATAAAATGACAAGACTCTTAGATCAAAGAAAGCTGGTGGGAGAAGAAAAGCTACTTCTTTAATGTTTCTTAGATTCTTGAAAATTTCTAAAGAGTCTAGTCCCACCTGAATAATCAGAATTGGCACACAGACTCATCCTGCAGATGGATCAGGCTAACATCATCTGAAGGGGAAGCAGAGACCGTAGCTGCCACACAGGTGTTTGGTACTGGGTTTGCCCTCAAACAGAAGGCAGTCTTGGGTAAAGGTTGCAGAAGGAAAAAAATGAAACAGTGACATAAATCATAATTTTTCAAAGTGATATGTGTGTCAATTTCCATTCAAGATAAACGAACACTGGAAACCGTTTTACCCTGGGGTTGATCATTATTGGATTTTGCAATTCAGTTTTGTTATAGTGAAAGTTTCGAGAAAAAATGGTATGACACTTGATTTTATGTAGTGTGTATTTGGGGGAAAAAAGACCAAAGTGGTTCATTTTGTCTGTTTCTCTTGCTATATCATTAAGTTCTCTCAGTCTTGGAGAGAAGTACTATTGATTTGCATTGTTCATGTTTAAGACCCATCATTCCCAGAGCCTTGACATCTAAGCATTCCCATGATAGTTTGAAATGCATTTCATTTTAATATAGTTATTGGAAATCAGAAATAATTCAACAACTAAATCCAACGTAGCCCAGGATAAGAACTAGAAAGGATATTTAAATGGGTTCCCAGGTGGCTAAGCAGTAAAGAATCTGCCCACAGGAGACACAGGAGACTCGGAGATGTGGGTTTGATCCCTGGGTCAGGAAGATCCCCTGGAGTAGGAAATGGCAACCCACTCCAGTATTCTTGACTAGAAAATTCCATGGACTGAGAAGCCTGGCAGGCTACAGTCCATGGGGTTGCAAAGAGTCAACAATAACTGAGCATGCACACACACTCAGGATTGTTTCTTTCACACAGCTCAAGTGAACAAGAGCCAAAATAAAGCCACCTGTTACTAGGAGTTCGGGATTAACAGGTACACAATACTAGGTATAAAATAGATAAACAACAAAGACCTATGGTACCAGGAACTATATTCAACATATTGTAATAAGCTATTATGGGAGAGAATCTGAAAAAGAATATATATATTAATATGTTCAGTTCAGTTCAGCCGCTCAGTCATGCCTGACTCTTTGCGACCCCATGAATCGCAGCACGCAAGGTCTCCCTATCCATCACCAACTCCCGGAGTTCACTCAAACTCATTTCCATCAAGTCAGTGATGCCATCCAGCCATCTCATCCTCTGTCGTCCCCTTCTCCTCCTGCCCCCAATCCTTCCCAGCATCAGAGTCTTTTCCAATGACTCAACTCTTTGCATCGGGTGGCCAAAGTATTGGAGTTTCAGCTTCAGCATCAGTCCTTCCAATGAATACCCAGGACTGATCTCCTTTAGGATGGAGGGGTTGGACCTCCTTGCAGTCCAGGGAACTCTCAAGAGTCTGCTCCAACACCACAGTTCAAAAGCATCAATTCTTCAGTACTCAGCTTTCTTCACAGTCCAACTCTCACATCCATACATGACCACTGGAAAAACCATAGTATGTATAATGAAATCACTTTGCTGTACACCTGAAGCGAATACAGCATTGTAAATCAATTACACATCAACAATAATAACAACAAAAATAATAGCTAAAAAAAAAAAATTCGGGCAAGTCAGTCCATAGATAGGCAAGAGAGAGGATCAGAGAAATCAAATCCCACACACAACTCAAATGCTCTTTATATCACGTTGCAGAACAATGAAGGAAACCACAGATTCAAGTATCTCAGCTCAGGCCAAAGCAAGCACCAGGAGTAAGGCACTGGTAAGAAACCCAGTGGAAGTTCAGTCCAAGAATCTTTATTTACTTCTGTGATGAAAGGAACTGTCTTCAATCACAAATGTAAGTGGAAAACCACAGCTAGCGTGAGATCAAGCCAGTGACTACGGAGACAATCGAAATAGAAGCAGGAACTGACAAACTGGAGCAGAAAACACTAATTCTCTTGATCAGGAAAGAAACAGTGGTATAGAAACAGAAAAACATTCAGCCCAAGGTAACACCTGGGCTTTCCAAAGTGTCTGCCTGCCAATGCAAGAGACATGAGATGTGGGTTCGATTCCCTTTGTCTGGAAGATTCCCTGGAGGAGGGCATGGCAACACACTCCAGTATTTTTGCCTGGAGAATCCCATGGACAGAGGAGTCTGGCGGGCTACAGTCCATGGGGTTGCAAAGAATCAGACATGACTGAAGAAACTTAGCATGCACAAAGTAACACAACACAACTTTGTTATGCAAAGTAACACAGTTCAGTTCAGTTCAGTTCAGTCGCTCAGTCGTGTCCGACTCTGCAACCCCATGAATCGCAGCACGCCAGGCCTCCCTGTCCATCACCATCTCCCGGAGTTTACCCAAACTCACGTCCATCGAGTCAGTGATGCCATCCAGCCATCTCATCCTCTGTCGTCCCCTTCTCCTCCTGCCCCCAATCCCTCCCAGCATCAGAGTCTTTTCCAATAAGTCAACTCTTCGCATGAGGTGGCCAAAATACTGGAGTTTCAGCTTTAGTAAAGTAACACAACACACACACACACAAAAGCTGAGAGAAGACCTTTCAGCGTTCTGCCCAGAGATCATACCACCTACTTGAACCATGCTTTCCCAATAAAAGAGACTCTTTTTTTTTTTTTTTTTTTTAGAAAAAGTTGAAAGTCAGATTTCAATGAGAATTTCTTCATGACTAAGGACAACTGCCCTCCTCTGTCATAAATAGAAATGTGCATTTAGGTGAAATGGGACTGAGAATTTATTTGATGGCAGTTTTAAGCACTATTTCTTGAAATTGTTACTGTCTTCTGATGTAGTTTGAGGAAGATATATTGAAGCTATAAGCTCTGACACTTGGGTGATTAGCAGCCATTACAGGCTGTTTGGGAGCATTCATAAGGGATCTTATTTCACCAAAAAACAATCTGCAAAGAAAATCACTAATAAGGATGATCTATGACTGAATACATTGTCATCTGACAAAAAATAGCCTCGTACTGAATTTCCACTCAATGATTTATTTAAAAAGTTTCAAGATCCTTTAAAATCTGTATCTCTTTTATATTTTAAAACACCAGATACCATTGGAGCAAACAGAGTCTATAAAAATATCTGACTTTGAAATCGAATAATTTTATTTGGAATTTTCACTCTGCAGCAAAAGAAAGTCAGTAAAATTTAGTAATACATGAGCAAATCTCACCCGTGTATCTTTCTCGTATAGCCACATATACTGCTATTGAAAATAACATTATTCCAATGCTGTAAAATAAATGGAGGGAGCAGGGTGTGAAATTTTTTTAATAATTTAATTTTAAAACATTTTATTTAAAAATAAAAATGAAAGTATTAGTTTCTTTATTTCTAGAATTGCGTTATAGGTAACATTAAGCTATCTCCCAAAGGAGGCTATTTCTCCCCATCCTCTCTCATCTTTTCCTTCTTACCTATGAAGTCCATCAAACATCTAAATATATCTATAAAGCACAGATATCTACAGAGTCTACCAAACACCATCAGCATCTCACCCTTAGATTTTCTGTCTGAGGGTTCTCTGCTGTCTTTTAAGAGACAATAGCAACACCTGTGATTCTAAATGCTTTTCTCCTAGAATAGAAAACCTCAAAACCACATAGCAGATTGAAAGTGTCAAGGAATTAACACTCCTACCAGAAACCTTCAATTAAAGACTCTTGGGAGCTGGCATGTAACTACTTCAGCTCCCTCGTCCATGGGTGAACTAATCTTGAGGCACAGGTTTTGAAGTTTTCCAAAGGCTGCCTGTGGGATTAAGCTCCAAATGCCTACTGTGTTAGTTGGCTGAATAATGCATCTTTTATTTCACCCATTTCCTTACTGGTATAACATGTACTTTCTGAGTAAGATCAGAGCACTCAGTGCTGGTCTCAGGGTCTGCTTCCGGGAAAATCCAAACTAAGACAATCAGTTTGAGGAAAATAATAATTATAAGAAATGTGTGTGGGGGCTACTGCTTTTGATAACATTGTTGTTCAGTCGCTAAGTCGTGAACTGCAGAATCATGCAGCTTGCAACTCCATGAACTGCACTACACCAGACTTCCCTGTCTTCACTATCTCTGAAGTTCGCTCAAATTAATGTCCATTGAGTCAGTGATGCAATACAACCATCTCATCCTCTGTTGCCCCCTTCTCCTTTTGCCTTCAACCTTTCCCAGCATCAGAGTGTCTTCCAATGAATGGGCTCTTCGCATCAGGTGGCCAAAGTATTGGAGCTTCAGCATCAGTATCAATCCTTCCAATGAATATTCAGAGTTGATTTCCTTTAGGATTGACTGGTTTGATCTCCTTGAAGTCCAAGGGATTCTCATAGGATTGACTGGTTTGATCTCCTTGAAATCCAAGGGATTCTCAAGAGTCTTCTCCAACATCACAGTCTGAAAGCATCTTTTCTTTGATGTTCAGCCTCCTTTATGTTCCAACTCTCAAATCCCTACATGACTACTGGAAAAACCATAGCTTTCACTATACAGACATTTGTCAGCAAAGTAATGGCTCTGCTTTTAAATACACTATCTAGGTTTGTCATAGCTTTCCTTCCAAGGAGCAAGCATTTTTTAAATTTTGGAGCCCAAGAGAATAAAATCTGTCACTACTTCTATTTGCCATGAACTGATGATACTAGATGCCATGATCTCAGTTTTTTGAATACTGAGTTTCAAGCCAGCTTCTTTGCTCTCCTCTTTCAGCCTCATCAAGAGGCTCTTTTGTTCCTCTTCACTTTCTGCCATCAGAGTGGTATTGCCTGCACACTAAACACTAAAATATCTAAGAACCAAGAAACAAGTTGGATTGGTCCCATGTCATTATTACTCCCATTGTCTCACCTGCAGAATTTGTTTCTTGCACCCAAAGCTCAGGTACTGTCTGCTTAGAGATTTGGGTTCCTGGAAATATTCCTTCTGCTGGAATCACAAGGAAGGGTTCCATTTAACATCAGTTCAGTTCAGTTCAGTCGCTCAGTTGTGTCTGACTCTTTGCAACCCCATGGACTGCAGCATGCCAGGAGTCCCTGTCCATCACCAACTCCCTGAGCTTGCTCAAACTCATGTCCATCGAATCAATGATGCCATCCAACCATCTCATCCTCTGCCATCCCCTTCTCCTCCTGCTTCCAATCTTTCCCAGCATCATGGTCTTTTCCAATGAGTCAGTTCTTTGCATCAGCTAACCAAAGTAGTGGAGCTTCAAGGAAGCTTCTAATTATTTGAGTCACTCTGGGCTCCATTAGCTGGTAGTGGACTGGCAGGCAAAGAATGGAATTATTGTACTGGTGGGGTTAATCTACATGGATTATCATAACAAGCTAGGCCTGCTGCTACACAATGGAAACAAGGAGTACAACCAAAATATAAGTGCTTTTAAAACATTTTGCTGTTTCATTCCCAGTGATTACAGTAAAAGTAACTGTAGCAACCAAAGCCAGACAAGGATTAACAAAAAGACCTTTGAGAATACAAATTGGGGTTTATTCCTCCAAGCCAGTTACTCTGACCCACTGAAGTGCTGGCCTGGGGTAAGAAAACCTTTGATGGCACTTGAAGAGGAAGGTAATAATACCAATTACATATTCAGGGTCAGACGCAACAGTCTGACAACTTCATTTGTTAACTCTGAATATTTTGAGTGGTCGGGAAATGATATTCTTCTTGAAGGACTGGATTACACTTCAGGATGTGGACTTGAAGGACTGGACTTCAATGGTGGGAACAAGGAGGTCATCCTGATGTAGACAAGATTCAGATACTGTTAGAGGGTGAGCAGAACTAAGTGGCTCAGGAAACAGACTGTACCAGACTCACTACTTCAGCTTGAACACTGGCCTTGCATTCTGGCTAGGGCCATCCTAAGAAGAGCTCTGGGGAAAAATGGAGGGAATTGTTAACAGTTTCAGAAAGAACGAAGTGGCTGGGTCAAAGCAGAAATGATGCTCAGATGTGGATGTGTCTGGTGGTGAAACTAAGTCTGATGCTGTAAAGAACAATATTGCATAAAAACCAGGAACATTAGGTTTATGAACTAAGGTAAATTGGATTGGTCACACAGGAAATGGCAAGAGTGAACATCTACATCTTAAGAATCAGTGAACTAAAATGGATAGGAATGGACGAATTTAATTCAGATGACCATTATCTCTACTACTGTGGGCAAGAATCCCTTAGAAATGGAGTAGGTCTCATAGTAAACAAAAGATTCTGAAATGCAGTCCTTGGGTGCAATCTAAAAAATGACAGAATGATCTCAGTTCATCTCCAAGGCCAAGACTTTCTAGCTTCTGCTGCTGCTAAGTCACTTCAGTCGTGTCTGACTCTGTGCGACCCCATAGATGGCAGCCCACCAGGCTCCCCTGTCCCTGGGATTCTCCAGGCAAGAACACTGGAGTGGGTTGCCATTTCCTTCTCCAATGCATGAAAGTGAAAAGTGAAAGAGAAGTCGCTCAGTCGTGCCCGACTCTTCGCAACCCCATGGACTGCAGCCTACCAGGCTTCTCTGTCCATGGGATTTTCCAGGCAAGAGTACTGGAGTGGGGTGCCATCACCTTCTCCAAGACATTCTAGAACTAACACCAAAAAAAGATGTCCTTTTCATCATAGGGGATTGGAATGCACTCGTTTCACATGCTAATAAGGTTATGCTCAAAATGCTTTAAGCTAGGTTTCAGCAGTATATGAACCAAGAACTTCCAGGTGTACAAAGTGGGCTTGCAAAAGGCAGAGGAACCAGAGATCAAATTGCCAACATTTGTTGGATCACAGAGAAAGCAAGGGAATTTCAAAACATCTGCTTCATTGACTATGTGAAAGCCTTTGACTATGTGTATCACAAAATAATGTGGAAAATTCTTAAAGAGATGGGAATACCAGACCACCTTACCTGTCTCCTGAGAAACCTGTATATGGGTTAAGAAGCAACAGTTCGAACCTTACGTGGAACAACTGACTGGTTCAAAATTGGGAAAGAAGTATGACAAGGCTATGTACTGTCACCCTGTTTATTTAACTTATATGTTGAGTACATCATGCAAAATGCTGAGCTAGATGACTCACAAGTTGGAATCGAGATGATCAGGAAAAATATCAATAACCTCAGATATGCAGATGATACCATTGTAAAGGCAGAAAGTGAAGAGGAACTAAAGAACCTCTTGATGAGGGTGAAAGAGGAGAGTGAAAGAGCCGGCTTAAAACTCAACATTCAAAAAACTCAGATCATGGCATCCAGTCCCATGAATTCATTGCAAATAGAAGGGGAAAAGTGAAAGCAGTGACAGATTTTATTTTCTTTGGTTCCAAAATCACTGCAGATGGTGACTGCAGCCACAAAATTAAAAGACATTTGCTCCTGGGAAGGAAAGCTATGACAAACCTATGTGCTGTGCTTAGTCGCTCAGTAGTGTCTGACTCTGCGACTCCATAGACTGCAGTCCACCAGGCTCCTCTGTCCATGGGGACTCTCCAGGCAAGAATACTGGAGTGGGTTGCCATGCCCTCCTCCAGGGGATCTTCCCAACCCAGAGATCGAACCCAGGTTTCCTACATTTCAGGAGGATTCTTTAATGTCTGAGCCACCAGGGACAGCATATTAAAAAGCAGAGACATCACTTTGTTGATAAAGGTCCATATAGTCAAAGCTATCATTTTTCTGGTAGTCATGTAGGGATGTGAGAGTTGGACCATAGAGAAAGATGAGCACCAAAGAATTAATGCTTTGGAATTGTGGGGCTGGAGAAGACTCTTGAGAGTCCCTTGGACTCAAGGAGATCAAACCAGTATATCCTAAAGGAAATCAACCCTGAGTATTCATTGGGAGGAACTGATGCTGAAGCTCCAATACTTAGGCTACCTGATTCGAATAGCCATGTCAGTGGAAAAGACTCTGATGCTGGAAAAGATTGAGTGAAGGAATAGAAGGGGGCAACAGAGGATAAGACAGATATCATCACCGACTCAATGGACGTGAATTTGAAAAAACTCCAGGAGACACTGAAGGACAGGGAAGCCCGGCGTGCTGCAGTCCATGGGGTCACAAAGTGTCAGACACGACTTAGCGATTGAACAAGAAGAAGAAGAATGGTGCACCCTATTTCCACAGTTTTAGAGTCAGAAAGATCTGGCGTCCGCCACAATTATAAACCAAAGACCATGCCACAGAGGCGGATCCTTGTCTCAGTGGCTGGTAGACACACACTTGTCTCTTATTCAGAACATGGCAATATGCACTTACCTATGTATATGTGTAGATCAATGTAACATTTTATTTGTTTGTTTTTACTCTGGGTTTCAGTTCACAAAAGTTTAACAGCCATTCATCTGTTATACACCAGGTCTCAAACAGTAGACAAGGATCAGAATCATGGGAACCATTTCAAGTTCTATTTCCTTCCATATACCTCTTATCTCCTACTTTACTCATCCATTAAAATTCTTGCTATAGCACTTGCAATTGCAGATCGTGATAATGCAGGCTGAAGTAGCTTCTGTTTAGATGTATAAAGGAAAAGAACTGTGCTAAAAGAAAGACACTACTGATGATCCTATGTACAGGGCAGCAAAGAGAACATAGACAGAAAGAACAGACTTTTGTACACAGTGGGAGAAGGAGAGGATGGGATGTTTTAATTGAATAGCATTGAAGCATATACATTACCACATGTAAAACAGCCAGGGGGAGTTTGATGTATGATGCAGGGAATCCAAAGCTGGTGCTCTGTGCCAACCTGGAGGGATGGGATGGGGAGGGAAGTGGGAGAGGGGTTTAGGAGGGAGGAGCCATAAGTATGCCTATGGCCGATTCATGTTGATATAGGGCAGAAGTCATCACATTTACAATATTGTAAAGTAATTATCCTCCAATTAAACAAATATGTTTTCTAAATTGTGCTAGAGCTTATTTTACTCTTTTTTTTTTCAAAATTTTCTTTAAGGTTGTTTTCATATTGCTTCTATAATAGACATAAGAACAAAAAATTAAAGGGTGATAAAAGGTCCGTCTAGTAAGGCTATGGTTTTTCCAGGGGTCATGTATGGATGTGAGAGTTAGACTATAAAGAAAGCTGAGCGCAAAAGAATTGATGCTTTTTGAACTGTGGTGTTGGAGAAGACTCTTGAGAGTCCCTTGGACTGCAAGGAGATCTAACCAGTCAATCCTAAAGGAGATCAGTCCTGGGTGTTCATTGGTAGGACTGATGTTGAAGCTGAAACTCCAATACTTTGGCCACCTGACGCGAAGAGCTGACTCATTTGAAAAGACCTGGTTGCTCAGAAAGATTGAGGGTGGGAGGAGAAGGGGACAACAGAGGACGAGATGGTTAGATGGCATCACCGACTCAATGGACATGGGTTTGGGTGGACTCTGGGAGTTGGTGATGGACAGGGAGGCCTGGTGTGCATGGAGTCACAAAGAGTCAGACACGACTGAGCGACTGGACTTAACTGAACTGAACTGAAACAGTGCTGAAAGAGAATACATAAAGACAGTACAGTCTACAGGTTATAAATCAGAAGTTGGGGCTGCTTTAAGTAATTGAACCTATGACCCCAAAGCATAACTTCCAATGGGGATAGGTTCAGGGAGATTGAGCCAGGAGAGGCAACGCTCTGTCAATGGTGCCTCTTATGCCCCAGATTCTTATGACTTCTGCTCCACAACTTCCTCCCTGGAATCCCCCTTTCTACAAATGGGAATGGTTCAGGTGCCTCACAGAAACCAGAGAGGTGAGTCGATGGTTGGAGTTCTCTATCTAGCACTACCAGCTGGGACACAATGAGGTTAAATATAGCAGGAAAACAAATGTGTACAAACAATCAAGTGGTGTGTGTGTGTTTAGTCACTAAGTCATGTCTGACTCTTTTGCAATTACATGGATTGTAGCCTGCAAGGCTCTTCTGTCCATGGGATTCTCCAGGCAAGAATACTGGAGTGGGTTGCCATTTCCTTCTCCAGGAGATATTCCCAACCCATGAACTGAACCCATGTCTCCTGCATTGGCAGGCAGATTCTTTACCACTGAGCCACTTGGGAAGCCCATCAAGTGGTATCTGGGTCCATTAAAGCATTGATCTTCATTGTAAAGACTTTGTAGTCTAGAGAAAAGAGAACTGTGTCAGATAGCATGAGTATGTTTGACTCTGAAAAGGCAATTTGATTCTCTAGCTGCCCTCACTTGCTCTGCTAATTACAGGATTATAAAGAATATTTAAAAAGACAAAGGAAAGATTCTGAAGAAAATAATAGAAATGTAGTTTTATTATCACTATAGATCCATATTTTCTACAATAAAAAAAAGGCCCAGATCCCATTAGATTCAGGGTGATATATCTGATTGCCTTACACATTTATTCTTGAGTTTATTTTCATCCCTCTCAACCTCCCTTATTCTCTTCCTTCCTTCTCTTCCAATTCTTCCCACTGAATGAAAACAGAAAAAGCATATTTACCACTGACTTACATAATTTATTTCTATTATGCTCTTCCTCCATTGGTAACATTTATTCTTAAAGCAAGAAGGAGAAGGACAGAGACAAAACAAAAGATTCAGAAGCAAACAAAAAACAGACCTCATTCCTGCCACTTCCTTTTTGGGAATGTTGGGGAGCAAAGCCTATTTTCTTTTCAAGGTCATTCCATGTTTGTTATCCTTGGCTTGCAGCATGATAGCCTCCTGCTCCCTGGTGCTTTTTTAAGTTTAAATTAGTTTCCAGTAAAGATGCTCAAGTACCTTGCAGGAAGAAAGCATTGTTTTTAATACACTTGTAACTGATGCGTCTGGTCCTTGGGGAGTTTCAGAGGACCTCAAAGGCGATAGTTCTCTACCCGGGAGCAAAGAAGCCATTACAGCTTGTACTGGAAGATTTAATAGGTGTCATAATTTATCATGTAAACTGAAAAGTGTTTCTTAATTAAGTGCGTACGTTAATGAATTTTTTAATTTGATCCCTGTAAGTACCTTGCTATACTAATTGCAATATTCTACACATTAGTCATCCGCTGTTGCCCTTGGCTATTTTCTACCCTGAGAGGAAGAGAAAGAGAGCTTTTCAGTTAAAGTTCATTTAACTCTTTCCACCCAACAAATTAAATTTAGTCTTACTCACACAGAAGTGACAGCTGTAGTTCAATTTCACTGAACCTTCAGAGTTCTTACATGTAGGGGCCAGTTTAAATTCTGTTATTTTTCAAATAACAGGAAGCTGGGGTCACTGCTCAGGAACCGAGGCCCTGCCACTTCCCAGGGGGGCACTCTCTTTGGTTCTCCCAAGTCTGAAGAGGTGATAAGAGCCTAGATGAATAGAGAGGCCATATTTTCTTCTGCTTTGCTGTGAGTCCTCTACAGTATAATTAAGGAAGGGCTGGAATTTGTACAGTACTTCCCAAACTCAGAAAAATTGAGGTGAAAAATAAAATTTGGGCATATATACTCAATTAGATATTTAAATGAAGCATTATTTGTAATAATAAGAAAAGTTCTTATGATATAATATGAAGTCCAAAAGCAAAATATAACATGCTGCAATATTATTACAACTATGAAAAACAAACAAGAAATATTTACAGGGAAACCTATTTGGCAAATAATATGTTTCATCATTAGAGTGATTGACTTCTGGTGATAAGGTTATGGCTAATTTATATTCAGATTTGTCAATAAGTTAACAGAAAACCCCAAGTTACAGGTTTTATTAAAGAAGGATTAAAAACAACAAACCTGCAGTAACTGACTTTTCTCTTTAAGTGAAACTACTGGTTTATTCAGGAGGAAATAACCATATTGTAAGAAATTTTATTTGGTTTTCATGAATTTAGAGACACACTTTTTTATGTGACATCTATGATAGCTGATTTACAACACTGGGCTGCATAAGACTATCAACACATTAACAACATGAATAAAATAATCATTTAATTGACACAGGTATCAATGCCTTAGAGTTCATGCATCTATAGTTGACAAAGAACTCTTGCACTACAGAGACCTCGGCTTGAATCCTTGCTCATATAGATTTAGTAATGGGATTTTTATAAAAAGTATTTAAATTGGAGCTCTGCTAATATGTTAAATGAACAAAACTGCCAGATGAAATGCAGGATGCTGAGTTAAATTTGAATTTCAGATAAACAACAAATAATTTTTAATGTAAGTATGTTGCATTATGTCCTAAATCTAGCAACCCTACAAATGAAGAAATTAGAATAAACTAGACATCTTTGTTTAATACCTATGTTACTAACCCAGAATTTTACTATTCAGGGGTTTGGATAGAGTTACCTAAAAATACAAAATTCTTACTTCAAGTGACTGTCCATAGGACTGAGAAATCTAGGATTAGGAAATTGCCCTTCTAGAGCAGTACCGCTCATACTTCAATGTGTCTGAAAATCAATCACTTTAGAATCTTGATTCAGTGTAAATTACCATTTGTGAGGTAGGGCTGGGTGTTGAGGTTCTACATTTCTTCTAAGCTCCAGAGTGATGCTGATTCTGCTACTCCTTGAACCAAATCTCAAGAAGCAAGAGAGTTTAGACAATTTCTGATGTTTCTGTAGGCTTCCTATTTGCTGATTCTATGATTCTTTTTTTTACATGTATTCCATCATTTTAAAATTTCATTTTCAGGCAAGTGACAAATTTTCTTTTTTTTTTTTTTAAATTTTATTTTATTTTTAAACTTTACATAATTGTATTAGTTTTGCCAAATATCAAAATGAATCCACCACAAATTTTCTGTAATGTAATTCTTGCTTAGTGAATTGGAACTCAGATAATTAAGTACGGTATCATAACGTCAGGCTTCTCAGGTGGTGCTACTGGTAAAGAATTTGCCTGTCAATACAATAGACACTGGTTTGATTCCTGGGTCGGGAAGATCCCCTGGAGGAGGACATGGCAGCCCACTCCAGTATTCTTGCCTGGAGAATCCCCATGGACAGAGGAGCTTGGCGTGCTACAGTCCATGGGGTCGCAAAGAGTCAGACATGACTGAAACGACTTAGTAAGCATGCACATATGCATCATAATGTAAGATTTGCATTATTTTTCTTTTTTGACAAGAATGGTCAGTTGTCAACAATATTAAGTCCATCAGAAACTTCAGAACTATATACTATTGTCACTTAAGAGATTTGTTTCTTGTCCATTTATTCATTTAATGAGTACTTATTGAATCTCTACTATGTCCTAGCACTGTTATCAACAAGAGAAACCTTTCACAGATGTCTACAAGCTAATTTAAGTTGGGAACTGGTCTGTGTTTCTGATCTTGTAATCCCATTACTCTTTCCCATCATCTTGATGGTCATCCTTCTCTCTCCTCAGAGCCTTTGTGTGGGAACTGGATCTTTTTATGGTTGGCTCCTTCTCATCACTGAAATTTCAGGTCATAATGTCAGTTCTTTATAGAGGGTTTCTCTGACTTTTCCATTAGAAGTTGATCCCATACCCCTCATCACTTGTTTCTTGATATTAACATGTTTTATGATCTGAAATCCTATTAACTTATTTCTGCAGTGTGTATCTATTAATCCATGTACGCGTGTGTGCATCATTTCCTGTATCTCACCCTGCCAGCATGAGACACAAGCAGTGACCTTGTGTGCTCTGTACCTGCGATACCTCACAAATGCTTGTGGATTCGATGAGTTTCTTTTCTTTAACGTAAGCCCAAATCAACTGAAATTTACATTTATGTAAACAGAAATAAAATCTTCAATAACAAAAAGGCAACTTTTGTGAGAGTTTTGTTTCCTTACACAAATCAATCTGGAACAATCAGTAAGCATCTAATTCATTGCCTCACATTGGGAATTTGAATACATATTATTATTAGGACCCCATACAAATGTAATTTATATTACATTGGCCTTCCATATTCCTAATGCCATTCTAATTATCTTCTGTGATATTTTTCTAAATATTTCTAGACAGTGAGAAAATTTCAATGTAAGCTAACATAGAGGTAAAAATGTTTTTCTTTATACCAAAACAACTGGAATTAGATGTGGTAGAACAGAAGAATAGAGAGAGAAAGAGCAAGGGACAACAGAGAGAGATAAAGACAGTAGTCCAACATCATGGACAACTCTCATTTTTAAATGGCAAGAATGAAAAAGTATAAAAAGCAGTCTCAATAAGTGCAGAAAAGCAATGCATGGCCTACTTTTCATTTGGGAGTTTGCTCAACAGTTACGTATATGCTTTATATAATGTAAAAAGTCACCTTATGCTTTTTTATGTAATACTTTTGGACATTAATGAGTATTTCTGGAGTTAAGGCTATGGGTTTCATAATTAACGGACTAGACTAGAAGATTCCCTCATTATAATTTAGGCTGTAACATATGGCAGCTGGACTTCTAATTTACTCCCACTGTCACTTAATCAGAGTCTCAAATCCTGACCAGCAAGCTCCAGAAGCTATTGGCCTAATGATTGACCAGGCCACCAAGACTCACAAGTGAATTAGCCAGCATACTCTGGAAAGCTGAAACCTCCATTATCAGTGTCTTCCAACTGTGCTCAGAATACATTATTGATTCTTTTCACTGGAAGTTCTCCTGACAAGCCTATGTGTGCAATTAAGTGGATTACATGGAACGTGTTAAATAGCCTAAGAACTTCTTAGGCTGGAAAGTCTTTGAGCATCAGCACTGATTCACTCGCTCAACTTGCCCATTCACAGTCAGAACGTAGGAAATTAACAGCAACCCATACAACATCCTGTACTTTGTGGGAGAGAAGCATTTCGTGTGGGTGGCTAGCTCTTGCTCTGAGAAAAATTCAAACAGTTTTGCCTATAACTGTCTGCCATAATAGATGTCTGCCACAATAGTCTGATGCTATTGTCTATTGTACTAGAATATATGAAAAAAAGCATGCACCAACTTAATCCTTTGTTTTCATTTTAAAAGTTTATATGATCCAGCTATTTGATATTCAGCATAGTGCCTCCTCAAAACTCTTTTTTCTTTTTTCTTTCTAAATACTTTCACCCATTTCTGTAGATAATCACACAGTATATATCAGTAGACCAAAGTAATTAGGCAATATCAAGAGTAGAAATAAATGAGGAGAGCCTTAGTTGAGAGTTCTGATATGATACTATTAAAAGTTTTGTTCTCAGACCCTCTTATCTGTACCAGAAAGCAACCAACCAATTGATCGATCACATTAAATTAAATTAAAATGAAATGAAAATAACAGCCTGACCTGTGTGGTTAATTAACCCCCTTACACACCACCCCCACACACACATTAGTAACAATAGGTCTTAATTAAGACCTATTAAATATAGTCAAGTTCAAGGATTATGTGAAGAAAGCCTCACTGATAAACATACGTAGGTCTTTAACAGGATCCATATAAAATATAAGATCTTTCAGCATTTTTAGGAACAATAAGAATGTTAAGGAAAATAGAACTTTGATGCATACCCTAAGCTGCTGTTGTTATTAAATGTAAATATAAGGCAGAAAAGAAGCCATTTAGAATATAATAAAGTAGCTATTAGTGCTATTCACTGCTACTCTTTTTACAAGTTTTGGTAAAAGAGTAAAAAACATAGTAACTGGCTGACTTGCCACTCCTTGGAAAAAGAAAAGAAGCCCTGAGAACAATCTTATAACTTCCTTTTAGTTTACATTTAGTTATAAGTGAACTAGCATGATGTGTGATGAAAAACCAAGAAGATACTAGAATGAGAAATAATAACAGTATTTTGTTGTTCTTTTTTAGTCTTGAAGTCATGTCTGAGTTTTTAAGAGTAGTACAGTCCCCATGGACTGTAGCCCACCAGGCTCCTCTGTCCATGGGATCCTCCAGGAATGGGTTGCCATGCTGTCCTCCAGGAGGATCTTCCCAACCCAGAGACTGAACCAAGGGCTCTTACAACTTCTGCACTGGCAGGTGGGCTCCTCACCAGTAGCACCACCTGGAAAGTCCTCATCCCTTTGAAATGTAATCATAAGGAAAGATAGGGCTCCTATCTGTCATCTTTGTGGGAGGGCAGAAATGTATAAGTACTAACTAGCATGCATAGATGACCTAAACACTTTGAGCAACCGCCTCCCTTAATATTCTCCAGGACTTTTCCATTAGCTTACCCCCACACTTATAAACTTTTCTGCTTTTTGTTTCAAAGGAGTTGAATTCAATCTCTCTCTTCTATTGAGATATTTTTGACTCTTATTGCAATCATCATGGTCTTCAATAAAGTCATCCTTGCCTTTTTAACTCCACGCAGTGCCATTTTTCTTTAAAAGTACCCTGAAGAACATTTTTCAAACTTACATTTTGCAGAAGGGTGATAAAATCAGATTTTAAGGCTCTGAGTAAAACTGGTTTGATTTAATTAGTGTAAAATATATTTCATAAAATTAGAACAAAATATTTCACTCCTGAAAGATATTTCCATTGTATAAAATTAAAAAACTCAGGATAGCACAATCAAAAAATGTAGTTGAGAGCAAGATGTCCTGAGAAAATTTGACACTATGGGATTCTTTGCATAAATTTTCAAACACACTCAAGAATCTGATTTTCTGCAAAGCTGCAACAAAGGATACCTGCTGAACTTTATTAATAAGGATTTTACTTACCAAAATATTAATATTTACTATTCAGTATTAGTAAATATCCTATCTAGAAATTATTTTCTCTTCTTTACTTCTCATTGACAAAAAAACTCAGTACTTTCACTGTGGGCCTATGTTACTCTACTTTTGGTTTCTCTTCCCCTTACATTGTAGCACTATAATCAAAATCCTGTAAGTATACCAATACCACATGGATAATATAGCCACTTCTAGCATATTGCTCCCAATACATTTATTCCGAACTTTCCCAATGTAGATAATATATAAGCTCCACAATTCATGGTACAGAAAAAATTCTCATATTTATTTCTCATATGCAAAACTTCCTGGCTTTCTTGGGGACTTTGACATGAAATTAACAATTGAGTCATATTTGCTGTGGTGCCAACAGAAGAACAAGTTAGAACTGCCATCCGGAGAAGAATCTACTACATGTCAAGATGTTAGAAATCCTCGCTTTCCCATGTGGAAGTGAAAATTTCCCTTTGCTTACTATAAATAAAGGGTCCAAGTTTATTTTAGACATTAGTGGGTATTCATGGTCCTTCTTCATGCACCTCATCTTCACTGTTTCAGTTTTCAATTTTTAGCCAGAGGAAGCTCCGACCACTTTCTTCTGGTGCCAAGAATTGAGAGATGGATCAAGTCTCAGTTCTCCCCTAGCAAACATTTTAAGAATGCATACATTTCTCTTTCTCCTACCTTTTATGATTATTAGGAAATAAGGGAGGATTATCTGTTCTGCTTCCATTAGCTTCTGAATCCCCAAAGTTCTCCATTGTGGAGACTTGAGAAAGGGTACTCATCTCTAATGTAGATCCAGTCACATTCCTGCTGTGAAGCCACATACTGACAGACCTACACATTACACCCACACACCACACACACCTCGTGCCATCCTTTCTTTATTGTCAAACTGATCACTGCTCTCTAAATGGAGGAGAAAGAAGAGGGAAGCTACAAACAGAAACAGGTATTAGCAAAGTCACTAGCCACGTGGGGTGAAGCTATACTTTTTCTTTCAATTAAAAGAAAGAGATCAAGGTACTAACTACACCAGGACTGAAGGGATCTCAATGTACCCTGAATCTATAAATATTTAAGCAGATTTCCTCCTCCCTGACTCCTCAATAACATATGCCCATGTCTCCTCTAGCTCATAGGAGCCGATTCCTTCCCATGGCTTCAGAGCACCCGAAGTCTCTATGTGGTGATTAGTAGACTCCGTGCAGTCCTGGGCCTGACTCCAATCACTTTCTCCTTGAAAATTGCTGAACCTTGATGCGGTAGCACAGTGCCAAGCAGGCCTTGTCACTGGGGCTTGGTCCTCATTACAGCCCCGAGACTTCAGGAGACTGTTTGAGAGGCTGGAACATCTTCCTTGCGGGTGGCTAATTAGTGTTTCCCCAGGGCTTCTGCTCTGTGAATACTTAAGGGTAATCATCACTAGCTAACTGCATGGGGAGTGTAGCTAAGCAATTTTACCAAGTCAACTGACAACAGCTTGAAGTAATATTAGCCCTGTTACGTGAAGACAAGTGCTCTCCACCCAATGAAGACAGAGACTGGCACCACTCAATAAATCACTGCAGCATCCCTGAAAGCTTAGCATCAGTTCTAAGCCATTAATTTCAGCGAGGTCTTTTGACAGGATATTTTGCATTCAGAGAGAGCATATATTGAAAGTATGCTGTTTCTCGAGCTAACTTACAAAGAGCAAATTATCCTAGTTACCAACCTAGCAACCCATTTAGGTACAAGGGTAATCAAATAAATCTTTTGACATTTTTTCATCTTGGTGTCTTATCACTCAGGATATGGAGAATAATTTTCTTTAAAATATGAATATATTGCAAATATCATCATAGAATTATTAAAGTTTCAGAGACAGGTATCTGAACACTTGGATAAGACTGCTGCTGCTGCTGCTGCTGCTAAGTCACTTCAGTCGTGTCCGACTCTGTGTGACCCCATGGACGGCAGCCCATGAGGCTCCCCTGTCCCTGGGATTCTCCAGGCAAGAACACTGGAGTGGGTTGCCATTTCCTTCTCCAATGCAGGAAAGTGAAAAGTGAAAGTGAAGTCGCTAGTCATATCAGACTCTTCGCAACCCCATGGACTGCAGCCTACCAGGTTCCTCTG
Organism: Bubalus bubalis; assembly: GCF_019923935.1. NCBI lineage: Eukaryota > Metazoa > Chordata > Mammalia > Artiodactyla > Bovidae > Bubalus > Bubalus bubalis. The sequence goes on from NC_059163.1 coordinate 23,350,053, forward strand.
TCCATGGGATTTTTCCAGGCAAGAGTACTGGAGTGGGGTGCCATTGCCTTCTCCGTGGATAAAACTAGATACACACAAAATTTCCCTGTTGGCCAAACACCAGATAATGTTACCAAAATTGCCATTTGATTACAAAATAAGTTCATCCAAAAAACTGAATGAGAAATGTAGCAGGAAAAAAAATTATAGAAATTATATATTAAGAATGTGGTTAAGAATGAGGGTGGTATTACAAAGGCAATGAGCAATCAGAATCTTGCATTTCAGTAGTACCTTTTGTTTCACAAACAATGTTTTCTGTCAACAAGTACTCTTAGAGTACTAGGATATAAAACTTTTCAGGTATTAGCATAGTAGATATATTTTCTCCAAGAGGTCCCATGACAACCTTCTTTATAAAATAGCTAGCTTTTATTTTACAAAACTTTTGAAGAGAGCAAACATTTTCTATATCATGAAATGGTTGGTAATTTTGGTGGGGAATTAGAGGTTTGTAAAGAAATCAGAGAAAAACTATACCATATGACCCAGCAAGCCCATTTCTGGGCATGTATCTGGAGAAAACCATAATTTAAAAAGATACCAGCACCCCCCAATGTTCTATGTCCCAATAGTTGCAATGCTGCAACTATTTATAACTGCCAAGACATGGAAGTAACCTAAACATCTATCAACAGAAGTAACAGAGAATGGATAAAGAAGATGTGGTGTATACACAAACACACACACCTGAAATGGACTATTATTATGCCATAAAAAGACATGGAAACAATCTAAATGTCTATCAACAGAGGAATGGATAATGTATACACACACATTGTATACACACACACACACACAATAGACTCTTAGCCATAGAAAAAGAATGAAACAATGCTATTTGCCGCAACATGGCAGGACCTAGAGATTATCATACTATGTGAAGTCAGACAGAGAAAGATAAATATCATTTGATATCACTTAGATATGGAATCTATGATAAAAATGATACAAATGACCTTAAGTAAGAAACAGAAACAGATTTGCAGATCTTGAAATCAAACTTATGGCAACCAAAGGGAAAACATGGGGGTAAGTGACTAACTGGGTGGTTGGGATTGGCATATGCACACCGTGTGGCATGTGTGGGTGTGGGTGGGTGGGTGTGGGTGTGAGTGTGTGAGTGTGTGGGTGTGGGTGTGTTCTCAGTTGCTCAGTCATGTCTGAGTCTTTGCAACTTCATGGAGTGTAATCTGCCAGGCTTCTCTGTCCATGCAATTGTCCAAGCAAGAATACTGGAATGGGTTGCCGTTAGGGGATCTTCCCAACCCAGAGACCAAACTCACATCTCTTATGTCTCCTGCATTGCATGCAGATTCTTTACCACTGAGCTACCAGGGAAGGCCCATATGCACAATACTATGTATAAAATAGATAACTAATAAGGACTTACAGTATAGCACATGGAACTCTACTCAAATTTCTGTAATAATCTGTGTGGAGGGAGAGACTGGGAAGGAATTGATTTGTGTGAGTGCATCTGAGTGTCTGATTCACTTTGCTGTACCCCTGAAACACAACACTGTAAGTCACTGTAAGTCAACTATTCTCCAATAAAAATTTTAAGAAACAAAATAAGAGACACAAGATACAAATTAATTAATCTATTGATCCATTTTAAAAAAGGATAAGAGATGCTACCTTCAGAGACACAAAAAGCACTAAGTACATGTCAAAATAATTTACAACTGTTTTCATTTCAGGAAAGGTATGATGAACCTGTAGCTATTTTTTAAAGTGATTTAGGATATTCCAAAAATGGAAAAATGATTTAAAAATAAAACATCTTTGAAATAGTAGGTTTTGAAATTAAAAATGCTATCAGTTTCAAATACCAAATAAAAATAAATAAGATGTTAGCATTCCAAGGAGTCTAAGAGCAGGAGAAACCTTGACTTTAGTTCCAAACTTTAAAATAAATATGAATGTGATGAAGCAGGCCTGGAACAAAGGTGAAGTAATTAGCCAAATCTAGTAGAGATGGTGGAATTCCAGTTGAGCTATTTCAAATCCTGAAAGATTATGCTTTGAAAGTGCTGCACTCAATATGCCAGCAAATTTGGAAATCTCAGCAGTGGCCACAAGACTGGAAAAGGTCAGTTTTCATTCCAATCCCAAAGAAAGGCAATGCCAAAGAATGCTCAAACTACCGCACAATTGCACTCATCTCACACGCTAGTAAAGTAATGCTCAAAATTCTCCAAGCCAGGCTTCAGCAATACGTGAACATGAACTTCCAGATGTTCAAGCTGGTTTTAGAAAAGGCAGAGGAACCGGAGATCAAATTGCCAACATCCACTGGATCATGGAAAAAGCAAGAGAGTTCCAGAAAAACATCTTTTTTGCTTTATTGACTATGCCAAAGCCTTTGACTGTGTGGATCACAATAAACTGTGGAAAATTCTGAAAAAGATGGGAATACCAGACCACCCGACCTGCCTCTTGAAACCTATATGCAGGTCAGGAAGCAACAGTTAGAACTGGACATGGAATAACAGACTGGTTCCAAATAGGAAAAGGAGTACGTCAAGGCTGTATATTGTCACCCTGCTTATCTAACTTCTATGCAGAGTACATCATGAGAAACACTGGACTGGAAGAAACACAAGCTGGAATCAAGATTGCCGGGAGAAATATCAATAACCTCAGATATGCAGATGATACCATCCTTATAGCAGAAAGTGAAGAGGAACTAAAAAGCCTCTTGATAAAAGTGAAAGAGGAGAGTGAAAAAGTTGGCTTAAAGCTCAACATTCAGAAAACTAAGATCATGGCATCTGGTCCCATCACTTCATGGGAAACAGATGAGGAAACAGTGGAAACAGTGTCAGACTTAATTTTTCTGGAGTGATTTTTTATTTTTCTGCGGTGATTTCTCCAAAATCACTGCAGATGGTGACTGCAGCCATGAAATTAAAAGACACTTACTCCTTGGAAGGAAAGTTATGACCAAACTAGATAGCATATTAAAAAGCAGACATTACTTTGCTAACAAAGGTCTGTCTAGTCAAGGCTATGGTTTTTCCAGTGGTCATGTATTGATGAGAGTTGGACTGTGAAGAAAGCTGAGCACCGAAGAATTGATGCTTTTGAACTGTGATGCTGGAGAAGACTATTGAGAGTCCCTTCACCTGCAAGGAGGTCCATCCAGTCCATCCTAAAGGAGATCAGTCCTGGGTGTTCATTGGAAGGACTGATGCTAAAGCTGAAACTCCAGTACTTTGGCCACCTCATGTGAAAAGTTGACTCATTGGAAAAGACCCTGATGCTTGAGGGATTGGGGGCAGTAGGAGAAGGGGACGACAGAGGATGAGATGGCTGGATGGCATCACCGACTTGATGGACATACATTTGAGTGAACTCCGGGAGTGGGTGATGGACAGGGTGGCCTGGCATGCTGCAGTTCATGGGGTCACAAAGAGTCAGACACGACTGAATGATTGAAGTGAATTGAACTGAACTGAAACAATATATAATAACTGAAGGGTGAAAGTAGTATGACTTTGAAAGCGACATAGCATGAACACAGTACTGAGATGATTAAGCAGCTTTGATGAACTTAAGATATCCGTAAGTAAGATAAAATTAAGTTTTATGTTAAATCATATGGTATCTTAATTTTATATATTAAGTCAACTTAAGACCATAAAATTCTTGAATACATACTTACCAAAAAAATCAGTTTCCCAATTAAATGGTAGTTCCAAATTGCATTGTATGTAAATTAAAATAGAAAAATAAATTATAAATATAACCACATTCTTGTTATTCTAATAAAATGTATTTAAAATTACTCTTTAATCTGTTATATGTTTTTCACAATTTTTTATTTTCAGAAGGAAAAACAATTTTGAAGTTATCATTTGTTGTTGTATTTTTGTAAAGATTTCCTACAACGTTTTCTGTACTATAAAGAAATTTTAAACTAAGATAAATTCAAATTTGGAAATTAGTATCCACACACCTCTTGATTTCTTGGCCATCTGAGTGTTCAAGAAGCTTCCAATACAATTGTTTACCTCTCGGATGTCTGCCATCATCCCCAATAATGCAGAATGGGTACAATGTGTGTTAGACAAGTGCAGGCCCCTGCAATTAATGCATTTGCTCTACCTTGATATTCTGTAAACTTGCCCATTTTTTCAGGAATATGTGACTTAGATAAAAAGAGTGATAGCATCTTAGACTTTTTTCAATTCACTACAAATCTTCATCACTATTAAATTCACAAGATGAAAATGACTAAGTATGTAGAATGCTCACTCATTTTCCTTCTTAATTTTTGCTTTAATTCCATTAAATTTTCCACTAATTTGATGGTGTCAGAACTTTCATTTTAGGCAGATGAGTTTATGCAGAAATATTTGCTGAAGATGCATTTATAACTATGCAAGATGGACTGAGATCTGTGATAAAAAAATCAATAAAACTCAAAAATATCAATTTAATTGATATTTTTACATACTAACTATTATTTTATTGTAGGATCAGTTGCTTGTTTCATTACTTATTACCAAATAAGCTAAGGATACCCTGATCTCATTAAAAACTTATGTCTTAAAAGATTTACTTCTTTATTATTTCAAATATTTAGTTTAAAAAGTGAATACTTTTCAGGAATAAACTATGAATTCACAAGTAGAAATATTTAATATCTTTTCTTTTTTGCTCTGATTTCCAGAAACTCTAGAAATTTTCTTTTAATCACAGATGAAAGACTTGGCTGCACTTTTAATAGAAACTGTTGTCTTATAAGAAACAAATTATTTTCAACTGTGAATTTCACATAAATTTAATTTTTTCACTCTATTTTGAGTGAACAGATGATAATTTGGCAGCAGATTTTACCCAAAAAGCAATAATTTAAGTGCATTTCACCTCTTTTAAGATTTTTTAAATTTTCTAGAATTTTTATCCCAATTATAAATTCCTTATGTTTTATTTCTTTTTATCTACAACTGAATTTTTGTTTGGAGCAAGACAATGTCTTATCCTTTAGCCATATATTTCCATTTTGCTGGGACAGTCCCAGATTATACCGTACTGTCTAGGCATCCAGCCAGGTTAGTATTTTCCCTGAATTTTATACTTTCAAAAAAAAGTAGTTATTAATAAATGCATAAGATGAAGCAAAATGGCTTATAATTCTAGTTCTTGCCATGACAGTTTGTGAGAGGCATGTTCAGCAACAGTATGGTTAAACCTAAAAGGTGTACAGTAGTAACTAAAATCTCCACTATTTTCTACATGCAATACTGCAAAGAGCTCCCTTTCAAGGACAATATACTGACCACTCACAGGGAAAGAGTTTAGGTTGAAACTCTAACACCAGGGACAGCTAATGCCTTCTGATTTTGGATGGTAGTGGGAAAAGTGTTTGACATGGCTGCAACAGATATGTGTTCACTTAGCATTCTATCCAGTTGTTCTGTGGCCCACGTCACAACCTGAAAGAGGCAGGAAACTATCAGGTCACGAGTAGATCAAGTCAGAGGAAAGGTACTGGTTTCTCGTGTATGCAACTGGCCTGTGACTACAATGTGTAGAGGAAATAAAGGTTGAGTAGGACTGTTGTTGAGAGTATAGAGTGGTGCAGCCCAACAGAGTTGCTAGCCATGATTATTTAAATTTAAATTAATTAAAATTAAGTTAACAAATCAGTTTCTCAATCACTTAGCCCCATCTCAAGTGCCACATCTAGCTAACAACCTACAGCATTGGTCAATGTGGTACAGAACATTTCCATCACTGCCGAAATTTCTATAGAACAACATGGATATAATATATACACTTTTGCTGCAGTAGTTTTGTGATTACTGTAAGCTTAAATCTACAAACATTCTTTTTGGTAAGCATTTATATTCCATATCGAACTCTTCAGCAGTCATGGACTCAAAAAACCCAGAATTCATTGTAATGAAAAATTAGAACTATATCTTTTTCTAAGGAAGGCTGATAAGGAACATAAGTTTCACACACACACACAAAATGTTGACATCCGTCATTCACCTTGGGAACGTAAGACTTCCCTGGTGGCTCAGACGGTAAAGCATCTGCCTACAATGTGGGAGACCTGGGTTCAGTCCCTGGGTTGGAAAGATCTCCTGGAGAAGGAAATGGCAACCTACTCCAGTATTCTTGCCTGGAAAATCCCATGGATAGAGAAGCCTGGTAGGCTACAATCTATGGGGTTACAAAGAATCAGACACAACTGAGCGACTTCACTTTCTTTCTTTCTTGGGAACATAGCAATGTCACTGAAAGCCATAAGAAACAAATCTTGTGAAATAGCTGTCTATTTCTTCAAAATAACCTATAGGAATCTATATATAAATTTAGGGAAAATAATGATATTCCACTAACTGATCTATGAATTGGATACTTCCCTCCATTTATTTGGAAACCAACAGAGACTGCTGTACAACTTACATTGCTATATACACACTGCCTTCAACCTTTTCTCTGCTGGAAGATATAAACCCTTAAGGGCAAATAACCCATAACTACAGCACAAGGAATAGTTCACACTTAATTAGCACACACTTCTGGGTTGAACTCCAAACTTTGCCACTTATTAGCTGTCTCTCTTTGGGCAAATTACTTAAACTTTCTGTGTTCTGGTTTTCATAATGTAAAATGGGAATAATGAAAACATCATAAAGGTGTTTTGAGGGTTAAATGAGTTAATCTACATGAAGCTTTTAGACTACTGTCTGACACAGAATAAGCCCACAGCATAAGATAGTTGTTATTCTTGCTAGTATTTTTATTATAAGAATAATAATTACTAAATACTTAATCCTTCATTCAGTTTACAGGTGTGGCAACATTTTAACCATCCTAGAGATATTTATCTCTAGGAATCTTAAAAAAAATGTTAAAAGAGGTATTTCTTAACACTGATGTAATAATGGCTTTAGATCTCTTTTCATTATGTCCTAATTTCTTAAAAGTGAGAAAGAAACTGTTTTCAAAAGCTCTCTCAGTACCTCATATTGAAAAAGATGAAAATTATCATTTAAAATCACAATTCAGTTAACCTGATTATTAGTTTATTTGCTGCCTCTAGTTGCAGATATGGTTCCAACTTGAAGCTGCAGAAATGGCAAAAAGCAGACAATTTCAAAATTACTGCTGAGTGCAGCAGCCTGGTTCTGAGAATCATGAAATGTCTCCGCAGGACATTCTGCCCTCTCCCAGGCAGGCGTGGAGCCACTGGCTCCCTCGTGCTGTCGGGAGACACTGAATGCTCCTGCTGAGAGGCTCACACAGCACAATACAACTACTTTATGCTCCCCAGACTCAGAATGGAGGACTAAAATTCCTGGATTTTAAAAACAGAGGGAGACTGTAGCATATTTTGGGGTGCCAGGGTAGCTATAGCAAATAAATAAAAGATGGATTTCAGCAACAGATTGTTAATCTACAGGTTTTATTTTTTTAAATTTGGATGTAAGTAGAGATTTTCAGTATTTTTCTTTTTTGAAGTCATTTCTTCTTTTCTCAAGTCTTGTGACACATGGCTGAAAAGGAGGGGGTACACATGAATCCAGCCATAGCACCAGTCTTTTCACCATCCCAAGGCTTTACCCCCATCCATGTGCCTCACTCACATCGGTCATTTTCTGAAGCCTAGATCATGTTAACAACCCATCAGGTGCAGTGTCAGTTTCAAATCAGATTATCTAGGGAAACAAGAAAACAGGCAGCAGAACATTGGTATATACAATAGTCCAAAGCACTCAGCCAAGTCAAAACATTTTTTAAAAGATTCTTCTATAGTTGTCTATTGCTAATGATTTTGATCAGAATAAAGAAGGTGAAAGAAGGTACAAGTCAAGTGATAGGTTTTCTTCAGTGGGAAAAATGGTTGGAAACTGGGAGTAGCAGGCATCTTTAAGGGTTTGAATTTTGTAGGTGTAACTACATAAGCAGTGTTAACTCCATTTCTCATACCAGTAGCCCTCTAGAAAATAAAAGTAGTTCTAGTGTGGTCACGTTATAAGCCAATAATGTACAAATTAGCAACTATTCATTTGTTCACAACATGCATATTTATAGAGTACTTAGGTACCACTTGTAAGTCCTTTAAAATTCTATAATACATATTAAAGTAGTGGTTATTGGTCTGACATATGCTGCTCTTGGGTCTGTCTATCAACTAGATAAAAAGCAGTGCTTTGTGAAATGCAGTGTTATATCTTAATGCCACTGGTGATAGAAAGTAGTTCCCTTCAGTTCAAATCCTGTGCCCTTATTTGCTGCTTGCTGACGTAAGCAATACGTACCCCTCTAACTAATGGCATCTACACATTTCTGTAACTTGTATTTAATGATGGTATATCTGGTGATTGTAAAAATATTAGACAGATATAAAAGCTTATAATATGTATTAACTGTTAATGCTGAAAAAAATAAAATAAAATCACAATTCACACTTTCCTGCTTTTCAGTCATCCCTAAAATAAAATCCTTCCTTTGATGTATTAAATGCATTTTGCTAGAACCGTACACCAGATCCAGCTGGATAACACATATTTCCTCTCTTAAGTCATATGCCCTTAAAGAGGCCCATTCAGCTTGAGATAAAATGATATCTATGTTAATAAAGACTAATAGATGCAAAAACATTGGGAAGAAATGACGAACATCTGAAAAGTTGCCAAAACCAAAAACCCTGCCTTGAGTAAAGAGAAACCAGTGAATTTGTAAACACAGAAGTTGTCAACATTACTCCATACTGCTTTGTAAATTGTAAAACGCCTGTGAGGAAGTTGTGCCAAAAGCAAGCGTTTCACAGTAACAGTTTACATTGTGTCTCTCCATGCATTGACTGTATTTACTGTATCACGCAAGGAAGTATCCCGGAAATACCAGTGGGCTGGATTTTCCCAGCTGCACCTCTCCCTATGTGAAAGAGCTTATATTTTTTTCTTGTCGGGGTACTTTAAGGAGAACGTTATAAAAAATGGCCATCCAAGGGAGTCGAATGACTGTACGTCTATAAATGGATGCATGAAGGGACTGAGGAATTTTCCAAAGAATTTGCAGAAAAATGGAACTAATTTAGAATGTTGCTCAAAGCGGGGGCAGAACTCTAAATATTTACTTGTTCTATAGATGTATTATAATTCCTTTTATCAGATTTGTTTAATGCAGGGAATTCCACATTAAGATAGGTCTAATGTACATTTCCCTATGGGTTTTAATATCAGTGTCTTTAAGATGCTTAGTGGAAAGAAGAATCACGTGGGATATCTGAACTTGAATAAGTCCCTAGAACGTCTCTGAGCCTCTGTTAATTCATTTTTGCAATAAGAATGATAACGCTTCCCTTAGCATCTTCATAAAGAAGTCATCAGCTTGGGCCAAGAAGTATAGGTATGTGAGAAGTAAGAATGCAGATGCAGAAACTCATAATCATGAGTTTCTCCCAAATATAAAAGGAAAAATCAAGAATAAATATCTTCTAATAATTAAAATAATTAAATTTTAAAATCACTCATTCATTTTCCTAAAATTTATTCTGAAATAAAAAAAAGTTTATTAGAAATTACTGTGTGTGTGTTCGTCACTCAGACGTGTCTGACTCTTTGCAACCCCATGAACTGTAGCGCACCAGGCCACCCTGTCCATGGAATTCTCCAGGCAAGAAGACTAGACTAGGTTGCCATTCCTTTCTCCAGGGGATCTTTCTAAGCCAGGGATTGAACCTGGGTCTCCCGCATTGCAGGCAGATTCTTTACCATCTGAGCTGCCAGGGAAGCCCCATACAGAATCTACTGATGACATCTATATTTTCAGATACCCCAAAGCATAAACTAATCAATAACATGTTAAGTGACTACTTATATCACAGAAATGTATTTTTAATTCATTTATCCAGTAAATATTAGTTAAATACCTTTGGAGAGCCACTTTAATTAGATGACTAAGAACCTGGGCTCTGAAACCAGATTGCCCAGTTTCCATTATAAGCTCCCCCTACCTACTGTGTGATCCTGACTGAACAAATTATATAACCTCTCTGTGTCTCAGTTTCTTCATCTATAAAATGGGGATAATAATAGTACTCGCCTCAATAATAACACTTACCTCAAAATTATTACACTATTATATATATATATATATATTATAATATAGGAAAAGGAAGAGTTAAGAATGACTCAGAACTTTCTGACTGAGTGATTCTAGGCACGACTGTGCCAAAAAAGAGAAGAAAGAGCATCAGGTTTAGAAAGAATATAAATCTTTGGATATATTGAACTTAAAAGTAGATCATACTGAATGAAAGTACAACAGGCAGGCAGTTATATTATGCTTGATCTTGGGCAAGATCTGGGTTGTAGCTACAGTTTTGTATGCATATGAATATCAATTAGAAATGCTGAGACTGGAGAAAATCAACCAGTAAATACATGATAGGACATGAGCAGTGAGGACAGACAAAACCTCAAGCATGGATAGATGAGGAAATACTCAAGAAAGAGAAATCAGAAAACTGCAATGTGCTGGAAACCACAGATAGGAAACTCCCCAAAGGAGTAAGCAATTAACAAGACAGAATGCTCCAGAGAGATAAAATAATACAGACTGGGGAGTATGAGTGGATTTGTGAATTAAGACATCACTGTTGATCTTTCCAAGAGAATTTTAAGAAGACCAGTTAAAGGAGAAAACAAAGAGTAAAATGAAAAGATTAAAATAGTGAAACAGTAAGAGTACTTGGGGGTTGGATTTCAGGGAAAAGGGGAGGTTTAGAACAGTAGTAACAAAAGGTGGCACAGGATTGAAAGGACTGCTTTTTTTCATTTTAGGTTGAGAGAGGATTGAATTTTTTAGAGGTTGAAGTGGTGGTGGTAAAAATTTAGTGTTACTTTGAAGATATCTAAACTATATTAAATACACTAAATGCTAGGCACTGCACCAAATGTTTACATGTAGGATTTTAGTTAATGTTACAAAAATTCTGTAAATAGTTATTTTTGCAGAGAACGATGCTAAGAGTGATAAAGATGAAAAGAAACTGCTAATGGTTACATAATCAGTAAGAGTAAAGGTAGAATCAGAGTCTAGCTGGCCAAATTTAAAAGTTCCTGTTCACTACTCTGTAATGTCTTAGAAGGGTGACATACATTGACAATATCAGTTGGATTGATGGTAAAGAAGTAGGTGGGATGGGATGAGATCAAGAGGAGGGGTGAAATGGGTACCTAGAAGAGCTCGTTTTCTGAGACTAGCAGGTATAAAGAAAGGCAGACTTTGGAAATACATATGCTTGTAGCTCTCAAGCAGGAACTAAGAAAAGACACTTTCTTTTTATCCGAATTTTATCAATCAAGTGACAGAACACAGTCCATGGCTGGGAGAAACGGTGTGAATGCTGAGTAGAGACTAGATAAAGATCTGCTAAAATGCTGAGAATTGACCAAGTTCAAGTGTAAGAAAAACTAATGGTATTCTATTCATATTGTCAAACAACTGGAATCAAAATATCACAAATTTTTTAGTTAGGCAAAAATTCATAACTTTTCTAAAATATATATATTATACATATTATTTATATATATATATGTATACAAAAGCTTTTCTACTACACTTGATAAAGGTTTGAGAAAGAACATAAAAAAGAAGAGATGGAGAAATTAGAACACATAAACTAAATGAAATGGGAGCACTGAATATGAAATAGAAAAGGTGAAACAAACTAGATAAAAGTAAAAGATCATCATATAGTCCAGTTGTTTTTAAACATGACTTCTCATTAGAAACATACTTGGAGCTCTGGAGGAAAAAAACAATACCTGGGCATTAGAATGCCAGATTTCTAATTTAAAAAAATACATATGCAACAAACAACAAAGGTTTACTGTACAGCACAGGGAACTATAATCAATATCTTGTAATAACCTATCAGTTCAGTTCAGTTCAGTAGCTCAGTTGTCTCCGACTCTTTGAGACCCCATGGACTGCAGCACACCAGGCCTCCCTGTCCATCACCAACTTCCAGAGCTTACTCAAGCTCATGTCCATAGAGTCGGTGATGCCATCCAACCATCTCATCCTGTGTCGTCCCCTTATCCTGCCGCCCTCAATCTTTCCCAGCATCAGGGTCTTTTCCAATGAGCCTGTTCTTCACATCAGGTGGCCAAAGTATTGGAGTTTCAGCTTCAGCATCAGTTTTTCCACTGAATACTCAGGATTTATCTCCTTTAGGATGGACTGGTTGGATCTCCTTGCAGCCCAAGTGACTCTCAAGAGTCTTCTCCAACAGCACAATTCAAAAGCACCCATTCTTTGGTGCTCAACTTGCACATCCAAACATGACCACTGGAAAAACCATAGCCTTGACTAGATGGACTTTGTTGGCAAAGTAATGTCTCTGCTTTTTAATATGCTATCTAGGTAATAACCTATAATGGAAAATGATTTCAAAACTAATATGTGTATATGTAAAACTGAATCACCTTGGTATGCACTGAAAACAGGTAAGTCAACTATAGTTCAATAAAATACATACATTAATGAAAAAAACTCATGGCCTGAAAAGTGAATACTAATCAGCATGGCTATATGATTTCTACCAGTATGATTTCTGAGTGGGTATAAAGCAGAGGCATCTCCTGCATTGCAGGTGAATTCTTTACCGCTGAGCCACTGGGGAAGCCCCAACAGACTGGTTCCAAATTGGGAAAGGAGTACGCCAAGGCTGTATATTGTCACCCTATTTATTTAACTTATATACATAGTACATCATAAGAAATGCTGGGCTGGATGAAGCACAATCTGCAATCAAGATTGCGGGGAGAAGTATCAATATCCTCAGATATGCAGATGACACCACCCTTATGGCAGAAAGTAAAGAAAAACTAAAGAGCCTCTTGATGAAGGTGAAAGAGGACAGTGAAAAAGTTGGCTTAAAACTCAACATTCAGAAAACTAAGGTCAGGGCATCGTTTCCCATCAGTTCATGGCAAATAGATAGGGAAACAATGGAAACATTAAGAGACTTTATTTTTGGGGGGCTCCAAAATCACTGCAGATGGTGATGACTGCGCCATGAAATTAAAAGACGCCTGTTTCTTGGAAGAAAAGCTATGACCAAACTAGACGGCATATTAAAAAGCAGTGACATTACTTTGCTGAGAAAGGTCCATCTAGTCAAAGCTATGGTTTTTCCAGTAGTCATGTATGGATGTGAGAGTTGTACTATAAAGAAAGCTGAGCTCCGAAGAATTGATGCTTTTGAACTGTGGTGTTGGAGAAGACTCTTAAGAGTCACTTGGGCTGCAAGGAGATCCAACCAGTTCATCCTAAAGGAAATCAGTACTGAATTTTCATTGGAAGGACTGATGCTGAAGCTGAAACTCTTAATACTTTGGCTACCTGATGTGAAGAACTGACTCATCGGAAAAGACCCTGATGCTGGGAGATTGAAGGTGAGAGGAGAAGGGGATGACAGAGGATGAGATGGTTGAATGGCATCACCGACTCTATGGACATGAGCTTGAGTAAGCTCTGGGAGTTGGTGATGGACAGGGAGGCCTGGTGTGCTACAGTCCATGAGGTCGTAAAGAGTCAGACATGACCGAGCCACTGAACTGAACTGATAAAGCAGAGGTGGGCAAATTTTTTCTGTGATTAGCCAAATAGCAAAGACAGGGCCTAGGTGGGTTAGCTGGTCTCTTTTACAGTTACTTAACTCTGCTTTTGTATGAGGAATCAACCGTAGACAACCTGCCAATTTAAAATCATAGTTGTGTTCCAATAAAGCTTTATTGTGGACACCTATTTAAGAATTGAAGATTTCTTATGCACAGCTCTGCCTTTGATTCAGTGGGCCTTTTCTACTATACAGGCTTATAGTTTAAAGCCTTGTCTTGCCATAACCTGCTCATTCACAAATTTTGTGTACTTGTAAATAATGATCACGATGATCACAATAATAATAATTTCTGTGGTTTCCCTTTCTATAACCAGATTCAATGATAGATACATCAGGGCTATTTAATCCCCATTACTCTGCTTTGATATATCTTTCTGAAAACAGCTATATCTCCTCCAGCTCTTTGCACATATTCTCTCTCACTGATACCAGTGGCCCCCAAGCAGTTCTCACCATAATCCTAGCGCCCTTCAGTAAGCCTCCACCTCTGGACTATGGGAATGATACCCTTTTGAGCTTTCTCTTTCACCCTGGGGATGGTAGCAACTTCCTACTTTTGCCAATCTCTGAACTTTTCTCACCATCCTGTTAGGGTTTTCTGTTCCTCTATCACATGTCATTAATTATTTATATTAAATTCAATGTGTTTTAGGACTTCTCTGGTGGCTCAGATTGTATTGTAAAGAATCTGCCTGCAATGCAGGAGATCTGCGGTTGATCCCTGGGTTGGGAAGATCTCCTGGAGAAGGGGATGGCAACCCACTCCAGTATTCTTGCCAGGAGAATCCAATGGACAGCAGAGCCTGGTGGGCTACAATCCATGAGGTCACAAAGAGCAGGACACGACTGAGCAACTAACACTGCAATCTATTTTAAATATCTACTGTGGCTCTGTTTTCTTAACTGAAGCCAGATTGATACAGCCAGTGAAAGTATAGTTCAGATTATCAGTCATGAGATTCAGGCTGGAGAGGACAGAGAGAAACAAAAGGGGTCTGTTTGACTTTGAGAACATACAGAAATCACAGTAATTACAGTCTTCATGGGGTCAAATAATGGAGCCATTAAGAATAAAGGACAGGTGAGCTGTTGACAATAGAAAGTTTCAGTAAGAAAGTGAGATAGCTGAGGTTTTGCTTTACAATGATGAAATGTAATTTAACATTTTCTATCAAACTTAATTAAGGAAATTTTGAAGTGAAGAAACTAACTCAAGCAGTTAGAGCAAATAAAATTGCTTCTTTGCGAAGTCAAGTTTAAATGAACACTAAAATTATTTTCCAGCTTTATCAAATTGGCATTTAAAACATATTGAAAAGGAAGCTGCTACCTGCTCTTACCAGATGTTCTGAAAATATTCAGCATCACTTAATATGTATTAAGTCACTATGTAAAAACAGCACTGGATCTCAAACATATTTCTCTTGCCAATTTTTTAAATTGAAAACAAATTTTGTCTATCAAGATTACTCTGATTACTTTTAATTAGCTTTCTTAAGGTTGAACAATTTTCTATTTTGTTTTAAAACTCCTATAGCCTATCACTTCTTGCTGTTCAGTTGCTAAGTCATGTACGACTCTTTGTGACCCCATGGACTGCAGCACGCCAGGCTTCCCTGTCCTTCACCATCTCCCAGAGTATGCTCAAACTCTTGTTCATTGAATAAGTGATGCCATCCAACCATCTTGTACTCTGTTTTCCCCTTCTCCTCCTGCCTGCAACCTTTCTTAGCCTCAGGGTCATTTCCAATAATCAGTTCTTCGCATCAGGTGGCCAAAGTATTGGAGCTTCAGTTTCAGCATCAGTCCTTAGATACTGCTAATAGACTCTAAAATCAGAACTGCAGATCTGATTTTTATCATCCTTCAATAGAAAGGTCTATTAGCAGTTTCACACTGATTGACAGGTCCCACAGTCGCACCAGTTATTTAGTTAAAAAAGAGAATTTCACTCTTGAGTTTACTGAAATATTTACCAAGCTGCATTTTATTTATTTGTCTTTATTGGCCTCTCTACAGTATTAGACAAAGTAGATAATCTGCTTTTTACTGGGCTTTCAGAATACCATACTGTCTTGGTTTTTCCCCTTTTAAAATTCACATTCTAGTTCTTTCTTTTGTCCCAAACCTATCCATATTAGAATCCCAAGGTTCAGTCTTTGGATCATTTCTCTCCCCCATCTCCATTCATTCTCTAGAAGATCTCATCTAACTTCAAGACTTGATATACCATCTGTGCACCTCTTAACAGGACAAAGCACATTTTCATCCTACGCCTCCCTTCTGAGCATCGTACTCATAAACCCAGCTGCCTATTTTCATGTCTAACTAATACCTGAAAGTCAACATGTCTAGAATGAAGCTCCCATGACTGCTTTCCTGAAGCCCACCTTTCCTCTCTTGACAACTCCACTCTTTCAGTTTCTCAGCCCCAAATTCTAAGTCATCCTTGGTTCCTCTCTTTTCCCTCATAGTTCACATCTAATCCATTAACATATCCTACCAGCTCTACCTTCAAAATACATTCAAACTTCAACCACATCCTATCACCTCAACCAAGGTGAGGTTTTTTTTTTAATTTTATTGATGTGTAATTGATTTACAATGTTTTGTTAATTTCAGCAAAGTGACTGTTTTATACATATATATATATAAATATACACACACACACACACACACACACATATATATATGAGTTTTCCCCTCATATTATATATCACCTCCAGTGAACTTACAATTTGCCTTTTATGCTTATTGTTATTCAAAATTGTCTGTTTCCTGACATATTTCAAATGCCTGTGGTAGGCTCATAGTCTTTACATGTTAGTGGATTTATTTCAAGATTTATTTCAAGATCTACAAAAGTGACCATGCAGAAAAGAGGGTAAAATAATAGAAAAGATCTATTAACTTAGAACATGCATTCAAAATCTCATGCACCTTTTGATATTCAGATGAGACAAGATGGCAATTTCTCTGAACCCCAGACTAAGCATTCTCATCTGGGTGTGTGTGCTCAGTTGCTCAGTCATGTCCCTCTCTTGGCAACCCTATGGACTGTAGCCAACCAGGCCCCTCTGTTCATGGGATTTTTCAGCCAAGAATACTGGAGTGGGTTGTCATTTCTTCCTCCAGGGGATCTTCCTGACCCAGGGATAGAACCCGTGTCTCCTGCATCTCCTACACTGGCAGATGGATTCCTTACCACTGTACCACCTGGGAAGCCTCAGAATTCTCATCTACATAATCATAAAATGAAATACATCTTCCCTCAAAAAAGGAGTCAAAAAGAAAAAAAAATGCTTGTCTTTCATTGGCTTTGTTGTACAGGATGGTAAAGAGAATAGAAAAATTATAGAAAAGATAGCAAGATTATAAATATGAATTGGTAATAATGCCAGTATTATGAATTTTCTTAAATACAACTATTCACTACATAAACTTATTGATCTTTAATGACATGCAAGCTGCAATATTAAAAACTATATGAAATAAAAAGACTACAGGCCTTGATCTTAAAAACTGCATCAGATCAGATCAGTTGCTCAGTTGTGTCCGACTCTTTGCGACCCCATGAATCACAGCACGCCAGCCCTCCCTGTCCATCACCAACTCCTGGAGTTCACTCAGACTCACGTTCATCAAGTCAGTGATGCCATCCAGCCATCTCATCCTCTGTCATCCCCTTCTCCTCCTGATCCCAATCCCTCCCAGCATCAGAGTCTTTTCCAATGAGTCAACTCTTCGCATGAGGTGCCCAGAGTACTGGAGTTTCAGCTTTAGCATCATTCCTTCCAAAGAAATCCCAGGGCTGACCTCCTTCAGAATGGACTGGTTGGATCTCCTTGCAGTCCAAGGGACTCTCAAGAGTCTTCTCCAACACCACAGTTCAAAAGCATCAATTCTTCGGCACTCAGCCTTCTTCACAGTCCAACTCTCACATCCATACATGACCACAGGAAAAACCATAGCCTTGACTAGACGGACCTTTGTTGGCAAAGTAATGTCTCTGCTTTAGAACATGCTATCTAGGTTGGTCATAACTTTTCTTCCAAGGAGTAAGTGTCTTTTAATTTCATGGCTGCAGTCACCATCTGCCGTGATTTTGGAGCCCAGAAAAATAAAGTCTGACGCTGTTTCCACTGTTTCCCCATCCATTGTTGTTCATATAATGGAAAAGTTCTAAGTGTCAGAAACCAATATTAAGAAGAGGAGAGAATAATTGGGAGACTTCAAGGAGAATTTAAGCAAGGCTTTACACAGTGTTTAGAATTTAGAAATCCACAGATTGTGGGGTTGGAGGGGGAATGGATCTTCCAGGAAAAGAAGAAAAGAAATATTTTTGAAGAAATCACAAGAATGAAATAAAGCAAGTCTTGTCTGGGCAGTCATGGGTAGATTTATATAACAGTCACTAACCATAAATGCTTATTTAACGTATATGCAGAGTACATCATGAGTAATGCTGGGCTGGAAGAAGCACAGCTGGAATCAAGACTGTCAGGAGAAATATCAATAACCTAAGATATGCAGATGACACCACCCTTATGGCAGAAAGTGAAGAGGAACTAAAAAACCTCTTGATGAAGGTGAAAGAGGAGAGTGAAAAAGTTGGCTTAAAGCTCAACATTCAGAAAACAAAAATTATGGCATCTGGTCCCATCACTTCATGAGAAATAGATGGGGAAACAGTGGAAACAGTGTCAGACTTTATTTTGGGGGGCTCCAAAATCACTGCAGATGGTGACTGCAGCCATGAAATTAAAAGACACTTACTCCTTGGAAGAAAAGTTATGACCAACATAGATAGCATATTCAAAAGCAGAGACATTACTTTGCCAACAAAGGTCCATCTAGTCAAGGCTATGGTTTTTCCTGTGGTCATGTATGGATGTGAGAGTTGGACTGTGAAGAAAGCTGAGAGCCAAAGAATTGATGTTTTTGAACTGTGGTGTTGGAGAAGACTCCTGCAAGTCCCTTGCACTGCAAGGAGATCCAACCAGTCCATTCTGAAGGAGATCAGCCCTGGGATTTCTTTGGAAGGAATGACACTAAAGCTGAAACTCCAGTACTTTGGCCACCTCATGCGAAGAGTTGACTCATTGGAAAAGACTCTGATGCTGGGAGGGATTGGGGTCAGGAGGAGAATGGGATGACAGAGGATGAGATTGCTGGATGGCATCACTGACTCGATGGACGTGAGTCTCAGTGAACTCCAGGAGTTGGTGATGGACAGGGAGGCCTGGCGTGCTGCGATTCATGGGGTCGCAAAGAGTCGGACACGACTGAGCAACTGAACTGAACTGAACCATAAATGCTGCTGCTACTGCTGCTACATCGCTTCAGTCGTGTCCGACTCTGTGCGACTCCATAAACGGCAGCCCACCAGGCTCCCCCATCCCTGGGATTCTCCAGGCAAGAACACTGGAGTGGGTTGCCATTTCCTTCTCCAATGCATGAAAATGAAAAGTGAAAGTGAAGTCGTGTCCGACTCTTAGCGACCCCATGGACTGTAGCCTACCAGGCTCCTCCGTCCATGGGATTTTCCAAGCAAGAGTACTGGAGTGGGGTGCCATTGCCTTCTCCCACTAACCATAAATATAGATATGTAAATCTGCCTTCATCAATTTGAAGGACCTTTTTGAATCACTTTATAATGTTCTATGTTTTAGCCAATTGCCAAGCTTGGGCTTTTCTGGCCTCAGATTCCCTCCTTCGTTTCCTACTGTTTTGTCTGTAATGCAGGACAGAGCCCAGCAAGCTGTAATTGCCAGGCTCCTGTCCAGGGTTCGCCATTAAGGGGCCCTGGCAGAAAACTGGAGAGTAAGAAGAAGGGAGGAAACCGAGAATTCTTCCCTCTCTCTCTATCTTGAGCACTGTCTCTGGCAGCACCCATTCTTCTTTGGGGGCTTCATTGTTTCCAGGCTGTATGTGGTTCCAGCTTCCACCAGCCCATTCCTGTCTCTGCCAGTATTTCTTCTTCCCTTTGTCCTTCTATTCTAGGCTTATACTGAGTTACCTACTTTTTCTTTTTTGAAAAAAAATTACGTATTTAAAAAAATTTATCAACCATATAGTTGATGCAAACATAATTACAGGTGTACAATACAGTCATTCACAACTTTTAAAGTTATGTTTAATTTACAGTTAGTATAAAATATTGCCTATATTCCCTGTGTTATATACACTATATCTTCATAGCATATTTTATACTCAATAGTTTACACCTCTTACTCTTCTACCCCTCTATTGTCCCTCCCTCCTTCCCTTCCCCCACTGGTAATGCTGTTCTCTATGAGTCTGCCTCATCTTTGTTTTACTCACTAGTTTGCTGTATTTTTTAGATTTCACATATAAGTGATATCATACAATATTTGTCTTTCTCTGTCTGATTTACTTAGCCTAATGCCCTCTAAGTTCATCCATATTGCTAAAAATGACAAAACTTCATTTCTTTTTATGGCTGAGTAATATTCCATTGTATATATGTACCAAAATTTTTTTATCCATTCTTCTGCTGATGGACACTTAGGTTGTTCCCATATTTTGGCTACTGTAAATAATGCTGCTATAAACACTGGGGTAAATTCATCTTTTTGAATTAGTGTTTTTTGTTCTTCCCATGAGTGGAACTGTTGTGTGACAGAGTAGTTCTATTTTTAGCTTTTGGAGAAACCTCCATACTGTCTTCCACAGAGGCTGCACCAATTTACATTCCCATCAACAATGTACAAGGGGTCCCATTTTTTACACCTTTGCCAATATTTGTTATCTGTGGTCTTTTTGATGATAGGCATTCTGATGGGTGTGAGGTGATGTCTCACTGTGGTTTTGAGTTGCATTTCTCTAAGGATCAATGATACTGAGCATTTTTTCATGTGCTTGTTGGCTATGTGTATTTACTCTTTGGAAAAATATTAATTCAGTTCTTCTACCCTTTTTTTTGATCAGGTTTTTTTTTTTGATGTTGAGTTGTATGATTTGTTTATATATGTTGAATATTAACCCTTTATTGATCATCAGTTCAGTTTAGTTCAGTCGCTCAGTCATGTCCAACTCTTTGCGACCCCATGGACTGCAGCATGCCAAGACTCCCTGTCCATCACCAACTCCCGGAGTTTACTCAAACTCATGTCCATCCAGTCAGTGATGCCATGCAACTATTTTATCCTCTGTTGTCCCCTTCTCTTCCTGCCTTCAATCTTTCCCAGCATCAGGGTCTTTTCAAATGAGTCAGTTCTTCCCATCAGGTAGCCAAAGTATCTTTGGTATTTCAGCTTCAGCATCAGTCCTTCCAATGAATATTCAGGACTGATTTCCTTTAGGATGGACTGGTTGGATCTCCTTGCAGTCCAAGGGACTCTAAAGAGTCTTCTCCAACACCACCGCTCAAAAGCATCAATTCTTCGGCGCTCAGCTTTCTTTATAGTCCAACTCTCACATCCATACATGACTATTGGAAAAACCATAAGCTTTGACTAGACAGACCTTAGTTGGTCATATCATTTGCAAATATTTTCTCCAATTCAGTAGGTTGTCTTTTGTTTTGTGGTTGATTTCCTTTGCTATGCAAAAATTTTTAAGTCTAATTAGCCCCATTTCTTCATTTTTACTTTTCTCTCCTTTGGTTTAGGAGACAGAGCCAAAAATAAAAATAAAAAAACATCACTATGATTTATGTCAAACACTGTTCTGCCTATAGTTTCCTTGAGGAATTTTATAGTATCCAGTCTTACATTTAAGTCATGAATCCATTTTGAGTTTATTCTTGTATATGGTATTAGAGAATTCTTAATTTCATTATTTTAGAGAATAGTTAACACCCATTCTTCTCAAAATATTCAAAAGATTGCAGATGAAGGAACACTCTGAACTCATTCTATGCGATCAGCATTACCCTGATACCAAAATCAGACAAAGGTATCTCACATACAAACAAAATTACAGGGCAGTATCACTGATGAACACATATACAAAATACTTCAACAAAATATTATCAAACTTCATCCAAGATTACATTAAAAGACCATATACTATGATCAAATGGGATTTATCCCAGGGATGCAAGGACTTTTCAATATTTGCAAATAAATCATTGTAATATACCACATTAGCAAACTAAAGAATAAAAACCACATGATCATTTCAATACTTGCAGAAAAAGCTTTGTACAAAATTCAATGATTATTTATAATAAAAACTCTCCAGAAAGTGGGCATTAAAAAAACACATCTCAACATAAAGCCCATTTATGACAAACCCACAGCTAACATAATTTGTTGCTGTTTTTCAGTCGCTCAGTTGTATCTGACTCTCTGTGACCCCATGGACTGCAGCAAGCCAGGTTTCCCTGTCCTTCACTATTCCCTGAAGTTTGCTGAAACTCATGTCCAACCTAATACTCAAGAGTAAAGAAGTTGAAAGCATTTCCTCTAAGATCAGGAACAAGACAAGAATGCCCACTCTCACCATTTTTTTTCAACATAGTTTTGGAACTTCTAGCCATAGTAGTCAGAGAAGAAATGAAAGGAATCCAAAATGAAAAGGAAGAAGTAAAACTGTCACTGTTTGCAGATAAAACGATACTATACATAGAAAGTCCTAAAGATGCCACCAGAAAACTACTAGAGTTCATCAATAAACTAACAGACTAAGCTCCAAAGTTATAGTAATCAAAGAAGTATGGGCTGGCCCCAAAACAGACACATAGATCAATGGAACAGAATAGAAAACCCAGAAATAAACCCACAAACACATGGTCAGTCAGTATAAGAAAAAGGAAGCAAGAATATACAAAGGAATTTCCTACTTTTTAATCCTTGGGTTGCCTCACTGTCTTGTTTGGGTTTGCAATTTTTCTATCATCTTTGGAATCAATGTCTTGTTTCAAATTCCCTCTGTTGCAAATAACCGAAGTGGTCTTCATTTTCCTGTTTAGACCCTGACCCTGACTTACTCAGTAATTGCTATTTTAGTAGCTGTTATGCTTCCAATGTGGCTAAGTGAAAAAAGAATCTTCCTGCCATTGCAGGAGACTCAGGAGACGGGGGTTCTATCCCTGTGTTGGGAAGATCCCCTGGAGAAGGAAATGGCAACCTACTCCAGTATTCTTGCCTGGAAAATCCCACGTACTGAGAAGCCTGGCAGGCTACAATCCACAGGGTCACAAAGACTCAGACACAACTGAGCACACACACACATATGGGTTTGTGTCCCCCCACCATTCATATGTTGAAGTCCTAATCCACAGTACATTAGAATGTGATTCTATTTGGAATTATACTATACGAATGTGTCATACTCGGTAGGGCATACTGCATCTGGTTACTGAAAAGCCATGGCCTCTTTCTTATTTGCAGGCAATCTCCTTATACACACCCTGGAGAGGTACAGTGGAAAGAGAAAATAAAAACAGTAGTTAGCCTCTCATAGTTCTTATTCTATAGACATACCTCCACCTGAAGAAGAAATTGGGAATATTTGACTTGGAAGACAGGACAGCTAAGATAAAAATGGGAAAGAAAAACAGCAAGAAAAACATAAATCCCAGTCACTTCTCCCACCCCTAGTTATATCAGCTTTAGCCACTTACTAACACTTATTACAATTGGCAATTTGCTTACCTTCACTTACTCGGTTTTTGCCCACTTCACCACTAGAACCTCACAAGAACAAGGACCGTGTCTGTTTAGTTCACAATTTTATCCCAAGGCTCTCCCAGCAATTATTAAATAGTTGATACCTGGTAAACAGTTCTTGAATAATGAAGAGAGTGAAAAAAATTGCAAAAGTATAAACTATTATTCTTATGTGCAAGGCACTACTAAGACTATAGAATGACTCAATCTTGTCCTCTTAGGTAGCTTACACTGTAATCAAAGAAAGAGAATGGACAGTGCTGTATTAAGAGTCACAGCATGCCTCAGAAGTTCAGAGAAGGAAGAGCAAAGAGCACTTATTGACAGATGGAATTTCTAAGGATGTGCAGAAATAGCCAGCAAAAACAGAAAAGAAACCAGTCACAGAAAGACAAATGCTGCATGATTCCACCAATACGAGTTATCAAATACAGTCAAACTCATAGAAGCAAAAAACAGGATGGTGGTTTCCAGGGGCTGAGGGGAGAGGGAAATTTGGAGTTGGATCAGTGTGTATAAAAGTTCAGTTATGCAAGATGAATAAGTTCTACATATCTAAGTTACAACATCGTGCCTGAAGATAACAATACAGCATTTACACTTAAAAATTTGCTGAGAAGGTAGATATCTCATTAAGGGTTCTTATCCTAATAAAGAGAGAGAGAGAGAAACACGAGAATGCTTCATCAGCATCAACCTCTGAATGTTTTCCATACTGCAAAACCATCGGAGTTTCTCTAATATGCTATTTCATGTCAAAGCCTGGCTGTCACCAGTGAAAGAGCTATACTTTCAACACTCTCTGTGAAATCAGGGGTCAGCAGGAAGCCTACCAGGCACTTCAATGATGACCACCTGCAATCCCCTCTAGGATACCACTGAATTCCTGGCCTCCGTGGGTCTATTAGCCTGTCTGATGAAAAGGTATCTCATGGCACCCGGTGCTCTGAAGTGTGCTATTCCTGTCCCCTCAGGCTGACTGGAGTGCCCATCTGCCTTGGTTTTCAACAACTGCAAAGCAGCCCAGCATGCAGGGAATGAAATATCTACTGGGTAAGGGAGACTGTCAATTCTGAGAATGCATGTCAGTGTGCACTGCCTCTGAGGGTCTGAGGTAATTTTTATGCATTGTGGTAAAGTAGTCCCAGCCTAGGTCTAAACATTTGGCAACTTTCTAGAGGGTATAACTAAGTATCATTCACTGTAATTTCCTGGTTTTATCTACCTTTTTAGATGACTATCACAGGAAAGATTATTCACTCTCCTTCTTAGTAGCTCTTTTTTATTAGATTTTCAGTTAATAAAGCAATAGAGCAGGAAGTATGTTTCCTACTATTGATATTATTAATGATAAACATGTTTCAGTAAATATGTATTAAAACGATAAATATATGAGTTAAGCATGTATTTTCCATGTAATAAATGCATGACTTTATCTAAATATCAGTTATAACAATTATTTGGGAGAACACCAGTAACTCGTTTTATCATTTCACATACTTAGTCACTTGGCAAATTCATTTCATTCTAAACATTATGGCAAGGTAACACATGAAGAGATATAAGGTTTCTACTTGACATTATAAAATATATTTTTCTGGTAGTTTTCAGGTCCATAAATTTAAACTTATTTGTTTCTCCCAAGCCAAATAAGATTTGGTAAAATGATGGATTCCAGTCTACTGAAGAATGCTTGTCCAGGTAAGATTTAAATACTTTGGAAGAGTCAGACTACTGGATCAGCTCCATGACCAGCTGAGAATTTATTAAGTACATAGTCCACCTTTTTAACAGGATATTTTCAGGCTATTATAAAAATGAATCCAAGAGCCTTGGAAGAGCCAGATTTTGATGTCCAGGTTAGGATGTCCTTTAGACATTTTAATTGCTCCAGAAGGACCCTAAAACAGTGTCTAGCTCTATCTGTGTCTCCATAGGCACAGATAACCCCTGGAACAGCACCTAAAGTTTGTCAGAGACTTTCAGGATAAATACAGGATAATGTTAATGCCAAAAACTCATTCCCTTAAACCTGATAAAACCTGAGTAACCAACTATCAATCAATAAAATACTTATTAAATGCTCTATATATGCTTTCAAATTGTGGTGGCTGAAGAAGACTCTTGAGAGTCTGTTGGACTGCAAGGAGATCAAGCCACTCAATCCTAAAGGAAATCAACCCTGAATATTCACTGGAAGGACTGATGCTGAAGCTGAAGCTCCAATACTTCGGCCACCTGGTATGAAGAGCCAACTCATTGGGAAAGATGCTGATGCTGGGAAAAACTGAGGGCAGGAGGAGAAGGGGGCAACGGAGGATGAAATGGTTGGATGGCATCACTGACTTGATGAGTTTGAGCAAACTATGCGAGATGCTGAAGGACAGGGAAGCCTGACATGCTACAGTTCATGGGGGTCGCAAAGTGTTGGACATGACTTAGTGACTAAACAACAATAATGTCTGGCATAAATTGGTGGCCATAATAGAGAGATAGGGGGCTATCTTCCTGAGGCTTATAGTTCAAAGAGATAGCATACAGCAAGCAATTAATTCAAGAGCAATGGCTGTTAGAAAAAGAGAAGTATAAGGTACAGGGAGACTAAACTAAGGCTGTTGCTGCTGCTGCTAAGTTGCTTCAGTCGTGTCTGACTCTGTGCGACCCCAGAGACGACAGCCCACCAGGCTCCCCCATCCCTGGGATTCTCCAGGCAAGAACACTGGAGTGGGTTGCCATTTCCTTCTCCAATGCATGAAAGGGAAAAGTGAAAAGTGAAGTCGCTCAGTTGTGTCCGACTCTTAGCAACCTCATGGACTGCAGCCTACCAGGCTCCTCCGTCCATGGAATTTTCCAGGCAAGAGTACTGGAGTGGGGTGCCATTGCCTACTCCAAAACTAAGGCTAAGGGGTCAGAAAGGTTTCCATGAAGAAGAAAAATGAGTTGACCTTTTGGTAAGTGGTATAGGAGAGAAGGAAGGGTGTCCAGGAAGGTGAACCAGCATGTGATTCAAGACTGGTAGAGAGAATTAAGTGGATTCTGTGTCCAGATCATCTAACTGAAATAACAGAAATTGTATCATTTTTAAGAAACATTTCTGAGGGATAAAAGTCTCCATTCATGAGACACGCTGATGACTTAGGTGAGGAGGCAGAGTCTATACCTAAGTCAGGAATACAGGGTAACATTTCCCTTTGGTGATAGACTATCACCTATGTAATAGACAAGTCCACAACCACCTCCCTCCCAACAAAGCAGATCTCTCTCCAAATGCCATCACAACTGAATGGTTAAAAGCTGGCAACCCAAAGTCACACATTACCTTCCAGGGTCATTCAGGTTTTATGAGTAAATATGTATGACCAAGGACTTCTCAGGTGGAGCGAATGGTAAAGAACCTGCCTGCCAGTGCAGGAAAGGTAAGAGACATGGGTTCTATCCCTAGATTAGGAAGATCCCTGGAGGAGGAAATGGCAACCCGCTCCTGTATTCCTGCCTGGAGAATCCCATGGACAGAGGAGCCTCGAAGGCTACATGGGGTCACACAGAGTTGGACATGACTGAAGCAACTTAGCACACACATTTATGACCAAAATGACTGGTCACTGTACACCGTTTTCTATTAACTTAAAATAAAAATCAAGTTTCACTGGACAACATATTCTAAAATCTTTAAATTTTAGAAGGGACAAGTTCTTTTTTAGAGTTCCTAAATTTTATCCCTAAGAAAAAAGGGGCCTAGGAGATAATTTAACTTGCAAAACATCCTAAAGCTAGTTAGAGTCAAAGCTGGAACTAAAATCCTGATTTTTATTCTAATTCTATTTACACAATTAAATATAGATGTTCTTAAAATTATCTATATATATTGCCGCTCTCTAGCAAAAGTGATAATGACTGGATATAAACAACCAACCATACCTAGAGAAAAACTCTTGGTCAAGTTATTCATTAGAATTCTATTATATGACAAGTATAATTTTGTAAATAGTGAGACTGAGATCATTAGATTAGTAATGCTACTAATAAAGTGGATTTGAGTCACAGATTTGCAGTGATAGTGAACAATGGCTGTAAGAGGCTAGATAGCACACGGCCACAGCGAAAGGTGTGTGAGCACACGGTGGCTCTAACAATGGCCCGGCAACAATGACGCCAATTTGCTCAAGTTTAGTTTGACCTCAAGCCTCTGCAGCTTCTTTATTTTGTTGACATATGTAAACAACACACGCACAGAAAAAGTGCAAGAAAACTTTGCCATCATGGTGCTTTAATACATTTGTTCTCTTGTAAAGTATGTATAGACATCACACATAAAATCCACTCTGACAGTACGCAGCAGAACACTTTACTGACGAAAGGCCGATTCAGATGCCCATTAGACATTCAAGAGAAGGTCGCGGCCTCTGATTCTCCTCTCAGGCAGCACTCTGCCACTTCGGTGCCTTTCATAGAAAGGTTTGCAAAGCTCTGGGTCTTGTGCAAGTGACATCATCAAAACAGCCAATTTCTTGCCTACATCTCTTTTTCTCCATTCAGGTAACATCCAGAAGAACATGGTAGATGATATGCAGACAGAATCAAAAAAGTGATTCATTCCATTTGCATAAAAGACTCTTGCTCACTTAGTCAGCAACAATCAATGACAGCCAGGCTTTAAAATGAAACACTTTCTTCCCTTCAACTCTGTCACATATACACACATCCCAAGTAAAGATTTAATGTCTATTTTTTTTCCAAAAAAAAAAAAAAAAGATGGGGTGGGCAAGACAGAGAATCTTTCACATTCTACATTTTCAGAGAAAGTATCCAACACGACTTGCCATGATAACTAAATTTATTATTAACTGTGTATTTCATGATGTTAGTGACAATATGTTAATGTGATTTTTCACGTCCTCCTGCAGTGAACAGATGGCTCCTTTTACTTTACTTTCCACATCAAGTGTGATTATTTCTTGGTGCCAAAAGCCACCTGCCGCTCCTCGGTCTCCAGTCTAATTTTTTATGTTGGTAAAACACAGCAGGACTTGTTATCAGTTGGATGGCATCTTAATAAAAGGAGACATGCCAACATATTGACATCATGTTCAAGGGGAAATTTCAGCCCCTTCAAACCCTTAACCCCCTTCCACTATCCCCTTTCAAAAAGTGAAGAAGAAAAAGGAAAAAAAAATAGAGGCAAAGACCCCACCAGTTTCAAGATGTTTGATTACAATTGTTGGGCCTACAGCCAGGTTGCTGAATTGGCCTCCCTTTGTTCCTAAACCCAAGCACCTCACTCAGGGCTCTGATCTTTCATCCTGTGTAATGATAATTAGCCATAACATATTCCAAAGTCAAATGTAAGCAGGAATACATTAACATTGAGATCAGTGTCAGGGCAATTTTCACTGGGAAAATGACAAAGAACTCACACACATACACATACAATCAAAAATTTCAAAATTCAAGCATTCATACAATCACTTTCATAGCTGTGAATATTAAACCCACTGGCTCGTCTGTCATGAGTGCTTACCTAGAATGCCAAGACCTCCTAATGTGGATGCAGTGACTCCCATAGCCCGTGCTTAACAGAGAAAACATGAGTAATAAACCATGGTAGCCTTCTTTAATTTTTCCCTTCTTTCTTAGAACAAAGAGGTATAGTATGTTAGGTGATCTGTGGTCCAAGAAGAGGTCTTCCAGGCGATTGGATGGTGTGGCTCTCAACAGCTGGTCCAGCACATTTGGGAACAGCATGTAGAAAAATGCGTCAGTGTTTTGAAGATTACCAACTGTGATGATGCATTGGTTATGACACAACCTAAAAAATGTTAAATTTCCT
This sequence comes from Bubalus bubalis, assembly GCF_019923935.1. Taxonomy (NCBI): domain Eukaryota; kingdom Metazoa; phylum Chordata; class Mammalia; order Artiodactyla; family Bovidae; genus Bubalus; species Bubalus bubalis. The sequence continues at coordinate 23,379,223 of NC_059163.1, forward strand.
AGCCACAATCGATATAATTCAGTGTCCTTACCATCAGGGTGCACGCTCTCAAATGCAAGATGAGATACATGCAAATTCGGTAAAACCAAAACTTCCAAAATGGATTCTCATTCATTAGAGACTGTAAAGAGTACTCTTCAATGAGCACTCTTCAATGACTGTTATTTCTTGTTAAAACCAAACAAAGCGTTAAACCTGCAGCTGGCTTCCTAAGATTTACAAGGTTTATAAAAAGCAGAAGAAAATTCCTAGCAGAAGAAAATTCCTACAATAAAAGTGCTAATATTTTAACAAAAAATGATTCACAATTAACAGTTGCCTTGAGACAAACAACTATAAGTAGATTATGCCACCACAGAATCTCTCAGATTAACATAAACTTGGCATTGACTCTTTTATTTCCTTCAACTATCCCTCCAAACAAAGAACCTGTAAGAAACAGATCTCTATTAACTGTTTTGCAGCTTTTTATTTGTATTACATTTCCCAGTGAACTCTGGGAGCTGGTGATGGACAGGGAGGCCTGACATGCTGCGATTCATGGGGTCACAAAGAGTCGGACACGATTGAGCGACTGAACTGAACTGAACTGAATATTTTGTTATGGTAGTGGTTTAGTTGATAAGTCATGTCCAACTCTTGGGACCCCATGAACTATATTTTGCCAGGCTCCTCTGTCCATGAGATTCTCCAGGCAAGAATACTGGAGTGGGTTGCCATTTCCTTCTCCAGGGGATCTTCCAGACCCAAGAATCGAACCCAGGTCTTCTGCATTGCAGACAGATTCTTTACCGACTGAGCTGAGAGGGAAAATTAATACTTTATTATAAAAATTGGCAAACACAGAAAAGTTGAAAGAACCAACAACATTTTGTCTACCACAAAGATTCTACAATTAATATGTTATGATACTTATTTTACTATGTATCTTTTCATTTACCTGTTCTTTTATCTATTCATCAATCTATTATGTTAGATTTCAAAATGAATAACCAATAACCATCCAGCAACCAAAATTAAAATTAACTTGAGTTTATGCTAATTAAAGTGAGAACCATAAACAGTGGTGCTCATTAAGTCATTCAATAAGTATTTCTTGAGTTTTTGCTTAGGGTCAGGCACTGTTCTAAATGCTGAAGATACATGATTGAATAAAACAGCCAAAATACCTGCCCTCATTGAACTTATAATTTAGTGGGCTTGACAGGAGAAGAATAATAATTAAATGAATGACTCTCTAAAAATGATTTGTACAAAGGAAGATATGCCAACATAGACAAGTAGTCAAGATTATTCTTAATTTAGACGTTGTAATAAGGTTAGGAAGAATGTTTCCTGTCACTATAATATTATCTAAAAAAGAGCCCATACGTAGCAGCCTCTTATAAGATAGCTGTCATATTACAAATAAAATTTAAATTTTACAGCATGGACATCATTTAAAAGATTTTATATTAAGAAGTAACTGCACTATAGAAGTGGAGAAGGAGAAGGCAACCAACTCCAGTATTCTTGCCTGAAGAATTCCATGGGTAGAGGAGCCTGGCAGGGACTGCAAAGCGTTGGACATGACTGAAGTGACTGAGCATGCACTATTGAAGAGTGACCTTAAAGGTAAATAAATAATAATAGGAAGTCAGTTCATTTAACAACTTTAATTGTAGCAATCTTACATCAGAGAGACAAAGGCAGCTAGAGTTGCAGGACATGGTACCAGAAAGAAAAGAGTTACACAGGAAGAGCACTCTGGAGACCTTCAGCATGACCCCTTTGAGTATTCAGTTGAGTATTGATCAGTGCACATGTGTATAAAGAAGCTACATGAGGCCAGGGAAAGACGCATATTAAAAGACTAAAGGCAACAGTATCCAGCATTTACCCATGACTGGGAATAGGGACTATTTCCACCAGCCAAAAAAATATCATTTTTCATGGGCCTTGGCTAAAGTACCCTGAAAGATCTTATCAGAGGTAAGGGGAATAACTAGCCCCAGATTAAGTACTGTCCTACTCCACCTATTAATAGCAAATCTAAAAGACAGGATTCAAAAGAATCAAACTGTTTCCATGTAACTTAACTGCATCGCAAAACAAAGCTTGAGGCCTATAGGAACACAGACATAACCAGCAAACCAACCAATCCAATCCAAACAATTCACAATGTTTGGCACCTAATCAAAAATTATCAAGCATGCAAAGAAGCAGAGAAATACAAGATATAATGAGGATAAAAATTAATCAGTCAAAATTGAACCAGAACTGACACAGATGTTAAGATTAGCAGAAACTGAAATTAAATTTATTCTAACTGTATTCCATGTGTTCAAAAACCTAAGTAAATATTTTTTAAAATCCAATTGAACTTCTAGGAATGAAAACTACAGCGTGTGAGGTGAAAAATACATTTGATGAATTAGCAGCAGATTAAACAAGAGAAGAAAAGACTAGTAAATTTGAAAACATAGCAGTGGAAACTCTCTAAAATGAACCACAGAAAGAGAATATAATTATAATAATGAGTAGAGCATCAGTAAACTCTGGAATAACACCAATATATGTCATGGGAGTCCCTAAAGCAGAGAAGAAAGGGAAAATAAAGCATATTTATAGAAATAATGGCCCAAAGTTTTCCAAATTTGATGAAATCCATAATCCCATAGACCCAAGTAGTTCAATGAGCTGCAAGCACAGAAAATAAGAAAACTATACTAAGTAATATCATCATAAAACTGACCAAAACCATTGATAAAGAGAAAAAAACTCTTAAAGACAGTAAGAGAAGAACTGTGCTTAGTCACTCAGCTGTGTCCACTCTTTGCAATGCAGTGAACTGTAGCCCGCCAGGTTCCTCTGTCCATGGGGATTCTCCAAGCAAGAATTCTGGAGTGGTTTGCCATTTTCTATTCCAGGGGATCTTCCTGACCTAGCGATAGAATCCCAGTCTCCTGCGTTGCAGGCGGATTGTTTACCACCTGAGCTAGGAGGAAGCCCAAATATATTTAGTTGGATCGGTCTTAATTGTGGCCTGCAGCATCTCTCGCTGTGGCCCATGGGCTTCAGACATTTTAAAAATGTTTAACAATGAACTTTACACCTGAAACAACACAAAAGAGGGGGGCGCAACAGTTTCAAGACACTGAAATTTAAGGAAAAAAAGTAGCTAAGAATTCTATACTGATAGAAAATATCTTTAAATAGTAGATTAAATCCTCTTCAGATATTCAAAAATAATTTAAAAAATGCATTTCCAACAAACCTACACTACAATAATGAGGGAACTCTTACAGGCAGAAAGAAAATGGTTAACATTAATGTGGATCCATGCAACACAGTGATGAGCACAAGTACAATAAATCTGTGGGTAAATATCTTACTCTTCAAAGTTTAAATCTCCTTAAAAAATAATTGAGAGGCTGGTGGTTGAGCCTGGGCCAAAGGAATCAAGTGAGAAAGGCAGCGCTGGTTTCAGTGCAAAGGTATCCTTGAGCAGCGGGCAGTCAATGGCGCCGGCGCCTTATGATGAGCCTGACGCTGTTGACGTCCTGCGTGCCCCTCCCCGACCAGCACCTCCATCACCAGGGAAACGAGAAACGGCACCAGAGCAGCTGAGCCGACCCACTGGTTTCATGGCGGCTCCGAAAACAGCAGCTGGGGGGCCGTTGGTGGGGGCCTTGGTCCAGGGTACGGACTACTCTAATTTTATGGTTTTCAATTCAAAAACATCAGAAGTACTTAGTCACCATCGAGTGGAATTAACCCAAGAGGTCCCAAAAGAAGGATGGATAGAACAAGATCCTAAGCAAATTCTTCAGTCTGTTAATGAATGTATAGAGAAAACATGTGAGAAACTTCAAGAACTGAATATTGATATATCCAACATAAAGGCTATAGGTGTCAGCAATCAGAGGGAAACCACCGTGGTCTGGGACAAATTAACTGGTGAGCCGCTCTATAATGCTGTGATGTGGCTTGATGTAAGAACCCAGTCTACTGTTGAGACTCTTAGTAAAAAAATTCCAGGAAATAATAACTTCGTCAAGTCCAAGACAGGTCTTCCACTTAGCACTTACTTCAGCGCAGTGAAACTTCGTTGGATTCTTGACAATGTGAGAAAAGCTCAAAAGGCTGTTGAAGAAGGCAGAGCTCTTTTTGGTACTGTTGATTCATGGCTTATCTGGAGTCTGACGGGAGGAGTTGATGGAGGTATCCATTGCACAGATGTAACAAATGCGAGCAGGACGATGCTCTTCAACATCCATTCTTTAGAATGGGATAAAGAGCTGTGTGATTTTTTTGAAATTCCAATGGACATTCTTCCAAATATCTGGAGTTCTTCTGAAATCTATGGACGAGTGAAAACTGGGACCCTGGAAGGTGTGCCAATATCTGGATGCTTGGGGGACCAGTCTGCTGCGTTAGTAGGACAAATGTGCTTCCAGGAAGGACAAGCCAAAAACACGTATGGGACAGGCTGCTTCTTACTATGTAATACAGGTCATAAATGCGTGTTTTCTGAATGTGGCCTCCTGACCACAGTGGCTTACAAGCTAGGCAAAAACAAACCCGTTTTTTATGCACTGGAAGGTTCTGTGGCCATAGGTGGTGCTGTTATTCACTGGCTGAGAGACAATCTTGGAATTATAAAAACCTCAGAAGAAAGTGAAAAACTTGCTAAAGAAGTAGGTACTTCTTATGGCTGCTACTTCATCCCGGCCTTTTCAGGGTTATATGCACCTTATTGGGAGCCCACTGCAAGAGGGATCATCTGTGGGCTCACTCAGTTCACCAATAAGAGTCATATTGCTTTTGCCGCATTGGAAGCTATTTGTTTCCAAACCCGAGAGATTCTGGATGCCATGAACCGTGACTGTGGAATTCCGCTCAGTCATTTGCAGGTGGATGGAGAAATGACGAACAACAAAGTTCTTATGCAACTGCAAGCAGACATTCTGCATATTCCAGTAATAAAAGCCTCCATGCCTGAAACAATGGCACTGGGAGCTGCCATGGCAGCAGGAGCTGCAGAAGGGGTGAACGTCTGGAGCCTTAAACCCGAGGATTTGTCAACCATCATGATGGAACGGTTTGAACCACAGATCAAAGCCAGAGAAAGTGAAATTCGTTATTCTACATGGAAGAAAGCTGTGATGAAGTCAATGGGTTGGGTTACAGGTCAGCCTTCTGAAAGTAGTGAAGCTAATAACTTCTCTAGTCTGCCCTTGGGTTTTTTTATAGTGACTAGCATGATAATGTTAATTGGAGCAAGATACATCTCAAGTATATTTTCATAATACCAAGCATGGACTCTCAAGATGTGAGCTTTTCACAAAATGAAATAAATCCAGCAGTTCTGCCTTTTAGTGTGATGACGCTATAACAGACTCTAACTTCATTCATTTAACACTTAACTTCATGACTTACAAGAACCCTAGAAGTAGACTTTTGGCTGGAAATAAATAAATTACAGCAGAAAATGCTGCAGAAATATTTGGTGTGTTTTTTAACATCGGCAGTTAAGGTCAGACGAACCACTAGGAGTCAACCCCTCCACTGTCATAAAATCCTACTTCACTCCCTCTAAAATACAGAACACTGAGATTCTGTCTATGGAATTTTTCATCATACATTTTCTAAGCCTTAGGACTAGGATTTGGCTCTCTGTGCTACACACACTTGATTAAGAGGTGTAACTACCTTTTTAAAACTGAGGGACATCTTGTTGTAACTGTTGCTGTTTATAACGGATCCCGAAGTCCTCTTTTGCACATATTAGGGAGACTACAATACCTTTACTGAATGTTTAAGGGAAACATTAGTTTTTATAATAGAAATGTAGCATTCTCATAGCCTAGATATTTTCCTAAAAGATATTTGTCAAAATTCTTCAGACATTTTACATGCCTCACCAATTACACTACTTTTCTATGTAGATCATATAGGGAGAAGGGCATGTTTTACTTTTTATTTTCATATCTCCATTTTTACGTACTCTACTTGGTATGTATAACATATATGCTTATATTCTTCATATAGAGAACCCACTGATGAAGTTTATAAGAAGGGTAGTCTTATGTGGACCACCACAATAAATATTTTAGGGTAAACACATACACATATATATTTAGAGCAATGAATACACATACTATTATCAGCAGAAAGTTTAAAGAACTGGTATTTATTATTTTAGTATGTGTTTTATATTGATATAAAACAGCATATTATGGTTTCAACAATATTTCTTACAATTACCTTTTAATTTAATTGCCTTAGCTAGATGTATGTCAGAAACAAAAGGGGAAAACTGTGGAATACTACCGTAAGCATTATTTTCTAGCAGAAAAGAAAGAACTGATTGTTCAAACAAAACTAATAATACACTATGAGTTAAGCATATATAAAACAAAAATAGCAAGCAAGTTGAAAGTAGATGGAAATGTAAAATATTGTAAGGTTCATATACTATATGGGAAGTAATATATCATTTGAAGTTACACTGTCAATACTCTAAATCCTAAAATAACAAAACAAAAAATTAAATTTAGTGCATAGGCCAGAACTATAAAAATATTCATTTAACCCAAAAGAAGGCAAAAAAGAGATGAAAAAGGAAAAAAGAAAAGATAGAAAAATGAAAAATAATAACAGGAGAATATATTTAAGCCTAACCATAACAATAAGAACATTAAATGTAAATGGTCTAAACACCTCAATTAGAAAGCAAGATTGTCATATAAAGAAGACTCAAATACATATCACCTCCAAAAAACATACTTCATAAAAAGAGGAACAAAATAGTCAAAAAAGAAAAAGGATTTTAAAAATATACCATACTCATATTAATGGAAAGGAAGCTGAAGTGATTATTAATAACAAAGTAAATTTCAAAGCAAAAAGTATTACCAGCGATAGACAAAGTCATTTTGCAGTGATAAAAGGTCAATTCATTAAAGATATATAACAATCCTAAATATTTATATACCTAATAAAGCTTCAAAATACATAAAGCAAAATCTGATAGAACTGAAAGAAAAAGTGAATAAATCTACAATTATAGTAAGAGATTTCAATATCTCTTCATCATTTGACAGAACAAGTAGAAAAACCAATGATTTGAACAATACTATAGATTGTTCAAATTTTACTATCAAAAAATTTAATTGACATTCATATACCATAGCACCCTACAGTAAGAGAATACATATTCATTTCAAGTGCCTATGAAATATTTACCAAGACATATCTAATTTAGGCCATCAACCAAGCTTCAATAAATTTAAAAGGATATCACATAAAGCATGCCGTGTGAAAACAATGGAATTATAAATCAATAAAATGTTTTTCTAAATGTCAAAATATTTGGACACTAAGTTGAAAAGTTTTAAACAATCCCCAAGTTGAAAAGATAAAGAAGAAAAATAAAAAATATTTGGAACATAATGAAAATGAAGATACACCATAACAAAATTTGACATATCACTAAAGCAGCACTTAGAAAGTTCTAGGACTAAAGGCCTAGAAGAGAGACAAAGTTTCAAATCAGTGACCTCAGCCTCAATCTTAAGAAACTGGAAATAGAATAACAAATTCAATACAAAGTATAAGAAAATAAAATAGAGTACAATAATCAGTGGTACAGAAAATAGAAGGCAGGAGGCACTGGGAGGATCGGAACGAAGAGTGGGCAGAAGCGGGTAGGAAAAATGATTAAAAGGGTCACAAAGCAAAACAGGAAGGAGTGAATATGTTCATTTATTAATTATGCTGACATATAAAAGGTGACTATGTCAAAATTGAACACTTTAAATATGTGCAGATTATTATACATCAATTATACCTCAAAAAAAGTTTTAATAAAGAAAAACAATCACCTCAAATTCTGAGGGAATATGACCAAAGTTTGCTCAGTTAGTTGATCTTGGCTGTTTTCTATTAAGCATACTGATGCATCCTCTGCTTCTATAGTCTGCTAGCATGGAGTGTGCTACTTCCTGTCTCTAGAAGGTCTATCAGCTTTATTTGAAGTCATTTGTGTGATTAGGCTGGAGAAGTACATGATAATGTCTAGTATCATTTAAACCAAATTAATTTCCCATTTCTTTTATCTGTTCATAATTCTCAGTCTGGGACCTGCTGCAAATGACCTTATGAAAAGTCACAAACAAAGATGCCGTAAGAAAATCAGGCTAAAAGTCTTCAAACTCAGTATCTCATTCTTTCTCACTTCTGAGTGTTATACTCATGTGGTTATCAGCTTTTTTTTAAAATACCTTTGGCTTTATAAGTCTCGTTTTCATAATTTAACCTATTATGGTGTTGATAAATTATAGTACTTTGTCCCAAGGCTATTAAGGAGCTTCTGTATATTCTATCATAAAATTAGCTAATGAACAATTTCTCTATATTGCCACTAAGCAGAACTACATGGTTAAATTATGATGATGGCATCTCATCACATGCATGTTATGAAACAGCAAGTCATCATTTAATGTCAGGCATATGTGTGAGTGGGAGAGCAGGAGCTCAAACACTAACCAGGAGAATGAAAAACATCTAATTCTGATACTGTTTTCCAAAGGCACAGGTTGTGAGGGCTACCCTGTGGCTCAGTGGTAAAGAATCTGCCTGCCAACATCTAGAGACAGGAAGACCCCCTGGAGGAAGAAATGGCAACCCATTCCAGTGGTCTTGCCTGGAGAACCCCATGGACAGAGGAGCCTGGCAGGCTACAGTCCATGAATTTTCAAAAGAGTCAGACATGAATTAGAGACTGAACAACAACAACAATTTGTGAATTAGAACAAGGAAGTCATAGCTGAGAGGGAAAAGGTTGGGTAAGGAAGAGAGAGAAGAAACAAAGAAGGCCATGAAGGGAAAGGGGTTTTAAAGGTATCCAAAGAGAAAGTTCTTTTGTGGCTCAGAAGGTAAAGAATATGCCCACAATGCAAGAGACGTGGGTTTGAGCCTCGTGCCAGGAAGATCCCCTGGAGAAGGAAGTGGCTACCCTCTCTAGTTATTTTTGCCTGGAAAATCCCATGGTTAGAGGAGCCTGGCGGGCTACAGTCCATGGGGTTGCAAAGAGTTGGACATTACTGAACGACTAACACTTTCAAAGAGAAACAAGCTGTACTATTAAATCTAACTGGAGACATCCTGTGTGGTACCCATGTCCAAGCAGCTTTAGGAGTGACAGCAAAGGACATCAGACTTAGAGGGATAAGCATCTTTCTCTCCTCACCTGGTAATAATCCTAATTATTATCTGTCTGTGACTAATATCTGGTACTTATATGATTGTTTTGATATTGAAAGCCATAAACTCAAAGGGAAGCTATTGATTCACTCACTGGTAAGCCCTTGTTCTCAATACATCAGTATAAATGTTACATTAAACAATCCCTATTTAGGTGGAACATTATAAACCTACTCTATGACTGTTAGATATGGAAAATGTGTTTCTATGCCATTTTCTTTTTATTTAGAACTAATAAGATTTTCGAAAGTAATTTTGCAGCAAAGTCTAGAGTAAATACAATAACATCTCACACAGCCATCTACCTTATCCTCCCACAGAAATGACAGTTCTATAGTCCATTCTGATGGTTTCAATCAAAACAAAATAAATAAACTTAGTAAAGTTAATATTTAAATATCCCTCCATAGTTTCCATCAACAACCTTTACAGCCTGATTTATCTGAGCCTTGGAGAAACTGCATGGGATCCTTGTCTGCTATGTGTTTAGCATATATGACAGTTTATTATTATATCAGCTCTCAATAAATTGATTTATTTTACAAAAAGAAAAGAAAGGAAGGCCTTGACCTTTGGTGGGGAAAAAGTAGAGGGTAATAAGATTGTTAATAACCTTATATTAAGCTATCTATGAGTTTGTATGTGCTAAATTGCTTCAGTTGTGTCCGACTCTTTGCATACCTATAGACGGTAGCCTTAGAGAAGGCAATGGCACCCCACTCCAGGACCCTTGCCTGGCAAATCCCATGGATGGAGGAGCCTGGTAGGCTGCAGTCCATGGGGTCGCTAGGAGTTGGACACGATTGAGCAACTTCCCTTTCACTTTTCACTTTCATGCATTGGAGAAGGAAATGGCATCCCACTCCAGTGTTCTTGCCTGGAGAATCCCAGGGACAGGGGAGCCTGGTGGGCTGCCGTCTACGGGGTCACACAGAGTCAGACATGACTGAAATAACTTAGCAGCAACAGCAGCAGCAATAAACTGTAGCCTACCAGGCTACTCTGTCCATGAGATTCTCCAGACAAGAATACTGGAGTGGGTTGCCACGCCCTCCTCCAGGAGATCTTCCCGACCCAGGGATGAAAACCCACATCTCTTACATCTCCTATACTGGCAGGCAGATTTTTTTTTACCACTAGTGCCACCTGGGAAGCCCATCTATGAGTTCAGTTCATTGTAAACAATCCACAAAGCTTTCTTATGTTCAGTTATTGTAGGATGTTTTTAAGTGTCACAGGAAATCCAAGCTTGAAAAGTATTTGCAAAACCAGTGAAAAGACCGTTTATGTCTATACTGAAAGTGAAAATGTTAGTCACTCAGCTATGTCCCACTCTTTGTAATCCCATGGACTGTAGCCCACCAGGTTCCTAGGTCCATGGGTTTCGCCAGGGCAGAATACTGGAGTGCGTTGCTGTTCTCTTCTCCAGGGGATCTTCCAGACCCAGAAATTAAACTCAGGTCTCCTGCATTGCAGGCAGATTCTTAACCATCTGAGCCACCAGGGAAGATACGTCTATACTAGGAGCTTCAAAAGAGAGCTAGGCAAAAACCAAGATAGCAATGTTCTAAAGATTACAGCTGAAGATAGCTCTGAACCTGAAGTAGGCAATCTGCATAATTGCATGTCCCTGTTTCTACTTTTGTATGGCTTTAACAAAGTGACCAGAGCAGGGGATGAATAGACACCTTGGAACAGGAAGCTCTAATTAGCGTGTTTCTCTTTCTGTTTCTCTCTGTCTCTCATTGCAAGATAAGGTTTGTCCAACCTCAAGTATATTTTACCAAATGAACTGACCACTTCTTCCCAGGTCTCTTTCAAATAGGCCACAGATACTACAATTGGCTTCCCTGGTGGCTTAGTTGGTTAAGAATCTACTTTCAGTACAGGAGACCCAGATTCAATTCCTAGGTCGGGAAGATCCCCTGGAGAAGGAAATGGAAACCCACTCCAGAATTCTTGCCAGGAAAATCCCATGGGCAGAGGAGCCTAGCAGGCTACAGTCCATGGGGTCACAAGAGGAGGACACGACTTAGCAACTAAACCACCATCACCACCATATGCCATTATCTCAGCTTCACGGTTGAGAATAATGAGATGAAGAATAAGAAAATCACTTTCCCAATCCAAAAAGGGTATAGTTTTAGAATTTAGGAGATAACTCATCAGGAGAATATGATTACTTGCCTAGAATTTACTATTTTCAAAAACAATGTTCCCAGTGAAAACTCCGAGACCACCTGTATGATGTAAAGCCTGTGGGTGGACAGGGCTTGAGAGAGCACCTAGCTCAACATCTTTTAATATAAAAGAAGTGAAATTTTTAAATAACTTACTAGATGCCATTAAAAAGATGGTGGGAATAAAATTACAATCTAATTTTTATACTCTAATGTTCCTTTAGCTTTATCCAGCTGGTAAGGTTTTACTTGAACTTTGTCTATCTCAAACAACTCTTTTATGACTTTTTATAGAATGGAAAGTAAAGCTAATAATAACTTCTAAGTTTCTTATAAACATAGCAAATAATATGGTGCATACTCACATACTCATACACACATACCTTGTTTATGGCCACTTAAGGCACATTCTGGAAAATTCTGAACTGTAATAAAACACATTTGTTATTCTTCATTTGCTATTTGCTATTTCTGAAAAAAAAATATTTGCAGACTCTTTGGGGAGCCATTCCCTTACTCATCAAATTGGCAGTGAACTGGAAGAGGTACCATTTCTTTTTAGGTACAGAGTGTGCTACTCACCTCCAAACAACTGATACACTTTCAGACTTACCTAATTCATCCCTTCATTTCAGGGAGCAATGTGAATTTCTTTTCCTTCCACCTTCTCTTCCCTTCCTTCTTCCTTTCTTCACCGTCCTCTTTGTCTTTTTCTTTTTCCTGAAACAAATCCATTGAGTCACATCAATATGGTATTTACTACTCATATTCGCAAACATCAAAAGGACGGCAATCTGTTTAATATCCTGCAGATGAACATGCGCTAAAAAGTGGTATTGGCAATCAGGCACTCGCTGCCCACTGGGCACCAGGCAGCAATGTGCTAAAGATCTGGCCTGTTGTTCCATAGAGAAGAATGGAATTTCATTACAACTGTATCAAAAACAAATCATGCACCAAATGTTTGCCTGGATGAGTGCTTGGAACATCATTTTTCTTTCATTCATCCTCTCACAGCTTCTACACTTCAGCTCTATTGCTGTCAATACATTCTTTGCCTGTTTATATGTCTGTTCCTCTTCCATTTGTCACTATAAGTTCACTACAGTTTTACCTTCTCATACTAGCCCCAATGTGTGTGTGTGTGTGTGTGTGTGTGTGTGTGTGTATACATACATACATATATATGAACTATACAATGCCTACAAATAAAAAGAACATGGACAAAAAGGGTATAAACCTTTACAAAAGAGTTTCTACAGCATTTCCTCAGGTTTCATTTTGTCATGTCATTAGAGAATGGAAACATTTACTCTGCATTTTCCGGATGTTAGAGATGGCTATAAGAAGATAACCTAAGGCTTACAGAGAAAAGGGTTTCCCACATGGTGCTAGTGGTAAAGAACCTGCCTGCCAAAGCAGAAGACAGACATAAGAGACATGGGTTCCATCCCTGGATGGGGAAGAGGCCTTGAAGGAGGGTACAGCAACCCACTCCAGTATTCTTATCAGTGGAATCCCACGGACAGAGGCTTCTGACAGGCTACAGTCCATGGGATCGCAAAGAGTCAGACACAACTGAAGCAACTCGGCATGCATGCAGAGAGAAAAACCTTTAAATTTAAAAAGGATCCCTAATGAATTTCAGATAGAGATTAGAGATATTGTATGTCAGGCCCCTACTTTTAAATATTTAGAAACTGGGTCCCAGAGGTGGTGACAATCCAAGATTTCAGGGCTGTTCTGGACCTGGAAATGTCGGAATTAGAATCTAGGCAAAATTTCTTCTATATGTATGCCAAATTTTCTTGGAAGATTTCAATTTTAAACATTAAAACTGTTGTTTTTCTCTAGATCAGATATAGAACTATTTAGAAATGCAGTGGTAATTGCTTAGCAGGTTCCCATCAACATTCAGAATTCCCAGGGAACCACCTCATTGGAACTGATTTTAAAAGGCCTCTTCTCTCGGTTTCTTCCTTCACACTCTTTTAGTCGAGGCATGACCACTAACAGTGCCAGATTTATGAAACACAAGCTGGAATCAAGATTGCCAGGAGAAACATCAATAACCTCAGATATTCAGTGACACCACCCTTATGGCAGAAAGTGAAGAGGAACCAAAGAGCCTCTTGATGAAAGTGAAAGAGGAGAGTGAAAAAGCTGGCTTAAAACTCAACATTCAAAAAAAAAAAAATGAACATCATAGCATCCGGTCCCATCACTTTATGGCAAATAGATGGGGAAACAATGGAAACAGTGACAACTTTATTTTCTTGGGCTCCATATTCACTGCAGATGGTCCTTGGAAGAAAAGCTATGACCAACCTAAGACATCGTATTAAAAAGCAGAAATATCACTTTGCTGACAAAGGTCTGTAAAGTCAAAGTTATGCTTTTCCCAGTAGTCATGTATGGATATGAGAGTTGGACCATAAAGAAAGCTGAGCACCAAAGAATTGATGCCTTTGAATTGTGGTGTTGGAGAAGACTCTTGAGAGTCCCTTGGACTGCAAGGAGATCCAACCAGTCAATCCCAAAGGAAATCAATCTTGAATGTTCATTGGAAGGACTGATGCTGAAGCTGAAACTCCAATACTTTGACCACCTGATGTGAAGAACTGACTGAATTGAAAAGACCCTGACACTGGGAAAGATTGAAAGTGGTAGGAGAAGGGACAACAAAGGATGAGATGGTTGGATGGCATCACCGACTCAAGTGAATTTGAGCAAGCTCTGGGAGTTAGTGATGGACAGGGAAGCCTGGTATGCTGCAGTCCACGTGGTAGCAAAGAGTTGGACATGACTGAGTGACTGAACTGACTAAACCTCACTTTTGGGCTTCCCAGGTAGCACTAGTGGTAAAGAACACGCCTGCCAATACAGGAGACATAAGTGACCTGGGTTCAATTGCTGGGTCAGGAAGATCCCCTGGAGGAGGGCATGGCTACTCACTCCAGTATTTTTGCCTGGAGAATCCCATGGACAGAGGAGCCTGGCAGGGTACAGTCCATGGTGTCATAAAGAGTTGGGCATGACTGAAGTGACTCAGCATCACCCAACTTAAATTTTCCTGTCCCGTCTCTCAAATTTACCCTCTACGTTTTCACTGTGGTTCTTCCTGTTCCTTTCCCACCTCTATCTCTGATTTTACATAATTTATTGTTTCTTTTCCAGCACCCCAGACCTTTGGGAAAGCCTCCCACACCAACCCCCATAAGGAGCTGCCTGGTCTTCTTACCTCCAGGGAGGAGCTGTTCGAAGGCACAAAAAGGAAAAAGAAGCAGATCTCCAGCTCCTTGTTCTCTCAATAACCCCCTGGCTGTTCTTAGGAACATCCCTTGAGCTTCTTCCTCTAGCTCAACATCAACCAATGTTTATGGGCTCTGATCTTTGACCTTGCCACACGGGTTCCTAATAACTGTGGATCCGGATCGTCAGGGCAACAATTCAAGCCTCAAGGGCCCTTCAAATTCTGCTGCGACCTTGTTCACCAGCTCCTCACATCTGATTTCCAGCTACGTATTCCTATTCGCATCTCCAAAGACCAGAGTCTAGACAAGTCAGCTCTCATTTCAGAGATGGTCTGGGGTTTTGGAACCGCTTAGAAGTCACCCACCAGGCTGGACCCGTGGCACACCTGATTCTGGGCTAGTGTTTGAAATGGATGGATTAGACCTCAGAGCCCCTGGATCGGTGCCCTAAGGTGGCCAGCAAAGGCCACATGACTCCTCAGACCTTCGCCGCCACTTGGGCTTTTCGGCGCTGCCCTGTGGCCGTGGTGTCAACAAAGCTATAGTTCAGTTCAGTTGCTCAGTCATGTCTGACTCTTTGCAACCCCATGGACTGCAGCACTCCAGGCTTCCCTATCCATTACGAGCTTCCAGAGATTGCTCAAACTCATGTCCACCAAGTAGGTGATGCCATCCAACCATCTCATCCTCTGTGGACCCCTTCTCCTCCTGCCTTCAATCTTTCCCAACATCAGGATCTTTTCCAATGAGTCAGTTCTTCACATCAGGTGGCCAAAGTATTGGAGTTTCAGCTTCAGCATCAGTCCTTCCAATGAACACCCAGGACTGATTTCCTTTAGGATGGACTAGTTTGATCTCCTTGCAGTCCAAGGGACTCTCAAGAGTCTTCTCCAACACCACATTTTGAAAGCATCAGTTTTTCTGCACTCAGCTGTCTTTATAGTACAACTCTCACATCCATACATGACTATTGGAAAAACCATGGCTTTGACTAGACCAACCTTTGTCGGCAAAGTAGTCTCTGCTTTTTAATATACTGTCTAGGTTGATCATAGCTTTTATTCCAAGGAGAAAATCTCTTTTAATTTCATGGCTACAGTCACTATCTGCAGTGATTTTGGAGCCCAAGAAAATGAAATCTGCCACTGTTTCCATTGTTTCCCCATCTATTTGCCTGAAGTGATGGGACCAGATGCCATGATCTTAGTTTTTTTAAAGTTGAGCTTTAAGCCAGCTTTTTCACTCTCCCCTTTCACTTTCACCAAGAGGTTCTTCACTTTCTGCCATAAGGGTGGTGTCATCTGCATATCTGAGCTACATGTCTCTTGAAAACAAAAATCTGTCCATTTCACCTTATCGCTGTAAATGTGCTCATTGCAATCATTTCACAGGTAAGCTAAGTAGCCCGGCATTTAAGGTTTGAATACCTATGTTCTGTCTTCGACTTGTTCTAGTTTCACTTCACTTGTCTTATCTTTTCACTGACCAGGTAACTCGGTCGGTTTTCCTGGAAGCTGTCAAATTAAAGAGAAATCTCTGCACTTTTTCTAGAAAAAATTAGAGATGTAAAATAAGACTGTTTATGGTGTTTTCCCCTTTACAAGATGCATATCATTCTTTCATCTTAAAAAGATGCTATCTTCATTATTTAGGGATGAAAAAAGGGATTCTTGGTGAGATTTAAAGGTCTGAGAAGTATGGTCATTAACCTCTCCTAGAAATCAATTATTTCATTATGATTTTTCAAAAACTTCTAAATATCTAGTTATTTCCATTTTAAATCATACTAGTCTGTGTATTGCTTTTCATTAATTCATTTCACTTAACTCTACTGCATTATTCTAAAAATAACTCTACTGTCAGAATTATCAACTTTCCTTAACTTAGAAAAAAGTCCTTAGAGGCTTCCCAGATGACAGTAGTGGTAAAGAATCAGCCTGCCAATGTAGGAGATTTCAGAGAAGGGTTTGATCCCCTGGAAAAGGAAATGGCAACCTGCTCCAGCATTCTTGCCTGGAAAATTCCATGGACAGAGGAGCCTAGCAGGCTACAGTCAATGGGGTTGCAAAGAGTCGGTCACAACTGAACGACTGAGCACTCAGGCACAGTTTGACATTTAGTTTGGTATATAATAGTTCTTTCATATGTGAGTTTTTTCTAATCCTTAGTTTCTCACTGATCATGACAGAAGTTTCTAAATAAAGAGAGCTTATCCTTATAGTAATAATCTCATAAAAATCAGATTGCCAGCCTAAGTTTGGTCATATAACTCAGCTAATCAGTGAATGAATCTATATTTATTAAGTTCCTCCTAGGCTAAGTACCATGGGGAATATAAAAGTGGGAACTATATGATATCTGCTTTCCAAGATTTTAAAATTTGATATTGGCAGTATGTTATATTCAGAAATGGCCATGAAGTACGGCAATATTTGAAAAGTACTATTTAGTGAATGAATGAAAGTATAAATGAATGGACTGCATATGCAGTAGGTCATACAGAAGGGAAAGGACACTTGTATTTGAAATTAAAAGAAAAATAATTATGGCAGGATCAGCCTCCTAAGATGTGAACCAGACTTCTAAGATGGATAGAATGCCAATAGATAAGGATGGTGAGATGAAAATAAACCCACTTGTGGGGAATGATATAAGTAATGGCATTAGAGACAAGCCTCACAGTTTTTAAGCTTATCTGTTTAAACAGAGTGTGATAATGTTACAAAGAAGAGGGAAACAAAAGCTGGAGCGAGATTTTGAAGAACCTTGAATATCATGCTAAGAACCTAGGTCTTTTTTTCACCCTTTGGGAACTAGAGGTTCACAGAAGG
This sequence comes from Bubalus bubalis, assembly GCF_019923935.1. NCBI lineage: Eukaryota > Metazoa > Chordata > Mammalia > Artiodactyla > Bovidae > Bubalus > Bubalus bubalis. Next base: position 23,396,737 of record NC_059163.1, read on the forward strand.
TTTATATTGAGGTAAATATCATGATAAAACTCTCGTATCTATCCCTCCTAGACTCCTACCTCTCATTATTGGAAGTGTGCATGGAGTACATGGAGTAGCAGTAACGGCATGGACTTCTGGCTTTAGATCTGGGCTCTATCACTTATCATGAGACCTTTGCCAAGTTAATCAACCTTTCTATACTTCCGTTTTTTTCAACTCTAAACTGAAGATGAGGATGAGGATGGTGATAATGATAATGATAGTTGTGAGGAATAAATGAATTGTTTGAGGAACAAATTAATTAATGTATGCAAAGAGCTTAGATCAATTTTTGGAAGTGTGAAAGTCCCACTTATGGTTAGTCACTTCAGTTCAGTTCAGTTCAGTCGCTCAGTCATGTCCGACTCTGTGATCCCATGAATCGCAGCACGCCAGGCCTCCCTATCCATCACCAACTGTCATCACCGGAGTTCACTCAGACTCACGTCCATCGAGTCACTGATTCCATCCAGCCATCTCATCCTCTGTCATCCGCTTCTCCTCCTGCCCCCAATCCCTCCCAGCATCAGAGTCTTTTCCAATGAGTCCATTCTTTGCATGAGGTGGCCAAAGTACTGGAGTTTCAGCTTTAGCATCATTCCTTCCAAAGAAATCCCAGGGCTGATCTCCTTCAGAATGGACTGGTTGGATCTCCTTGCAGTCCAAGGGACTCTCAAGAGTCTTCTCCAACACCACAGTTCAAAAGCATCAATTTTTCGGCACTCAGCCTTCTTAACAGTCCAACTCTCACATCCATATATGACCACTGGAAAAACCATAGCCTTGACTAGATGGACCTTTGTTGGCAAAGTAATGTCTCTGCTTTTCAATATGCTATCTAGGTTGGTCATAACTTTCCTTCCAAGGAGTAAGTGTCTTTTAATTTCATGGCTGCAATCACTATCTGCAGTGATTTTGGAGCCCCCCAAAAATAAAGTCTGACACTGTTTCCACTGTTTCCCCATCTATTTCCCATGAACTGATGGGACCAGATGCCATGATCTTAGTTTTCTGAATGTTGAGCTTTAAGCCAACTGTATAAGTGTTGCCAAATAGGACAGAAGAATTGGATGATTCTTTTGTTTCTATACCTTTAAAATTAAATCTCAAAAGAGTTCCTAAAAAAGGGAAAGACTAATCATAAACTAGCACAGGTTTAATTATGTGTATTACACGTATAGGCTTATAAATTAAGAATTATTTGGCAACCTAGATGATAGTCCTATTTGTCCTTTGTGTGATAAGAGGATGAGAAAAGTGCAACCAAAGAATGGAAAGAGATGTTATAAGATCAAGATTTCTAGACTATGAGAATACATTCAAAAAGATTCTTACATTGGATTTGGCAATAATTTCTTGGCTATAACACAAAATGCATAGGCAAAAAAAGAAAAAATAAATTAATTGAGACATCAAAATTGAAAACTTTTTTGTATCAAATGACACTATCAAGAGAGTGAAAAGATAATACATAAAATGGAAGAAAATATTTGAAAATAATATATCTGATAAGGAATTAATATCTGGAATATATAAAACTACCATTCAATAAAAGCAAAACCCCCAAAAAACAACCCAATTAAAAATTGGGCTTAACAGACAATTATCCAGAAAAGATATACAAATGGCCAATGAGCACATGAAAAGGTGCTCAACACTGCTAGTCATTAGGGAAATGAAAATGAAAACTGCAAAAAGATATCATTTCACACCCATTAAGATGGCTATTATCAAGGAAAAAGAAAAAGAAGTATTGGAAAGGATGTAGAGATACTGGACCACTTATACACCGCTGGTAGGAATGTCAAATGGTGTAGGTGCTGTGGGAAACAGTATGATGTTTCCTCAAAAAATCAAACATAACATTACTGTATGATCCACCAATGCCAATTCTAGGAATATACCCAAAAGAATCTCTGAAAGCAGAGACTCGAATAGACGGATGCACACCAGAGTTCATAGCAGCAGTGCTCACAGTGCCTAAAGGAGGAAACAACCTAAATGCCCAGTGAGAGATGACGAATAAGCAATGCAGTATGTCCATGCAGTGGAGCATCATTCTGTGCAAATGGGGAGGGGGTTCTGATACATGCTACAGCATAGATGAAACTTGAAAACATTATGCTAAGTGAAATAAGTGAGACCCCAAATTTAAAATATTGTATGGCTCCACTTATGTAACCCACTCCAGTACCCGTGCCGAGAAAGTCCCATGGACAGAGAAGCCTGGTGGGCTGCAGTCCATGGGGTCGCAAAGAGTTGGGCATGACTGAGCGACTAACACTACTTATATAAAAATCATAGGAGAGTCAACATTTGTAGAAATAGAAAGCAGAAAATACTGGCTACTAGAGGCTGGGGAAAGGGAGTAATGAAAACATTGTTTAATGGGCACAGAGTTCAGTTTGGGATAAAGAAAAAGTTCTAGAGATGTACAGTATCAACAGTTGTACAACAGTGTGAATGTACTTAATGCCACTGAATTGAACACTTAACAGGAAGTTTAATATTATGTATATTTCACACACACACACAAAAATCTTTGCTTTTCTGTGGTTATCAACCGTCTAGATTTGAGTTAAGTAACTTACAATACCTCACACTGCATCACACTTTCTATGTAACATATAACTCACAAATTATCATTATGCTGACAGTTTCTAAGTAAATTATTTCCCCTCTCCAAATTCGTATATGCCCTTCGGTTATCATTGTTTTTATTGAAATGTCCTTTTTCCCAAATAACAAGGTTTACAAGCATTTGATTTGCCAAACACATTTTTTTTTAAATTTTAGTTGCTTTACAATGTTGTCTTAGTTTTTGGTGTACAGCAAGGGGATCCAGTTATATATATACATATATATCTATATATATTACAGTTATATATATATATATTCATTTTCATCATTGTTTATTACAAGATATTGAATAAAGTTCCCTTTGTTATAGAGTAGAACCTTGTTGTTTATCTATTTATATGTAGTAGTTTGTGTCTGTTAATCCCAGACTCCTAATTTATCCCTCACTACCACCATCCCCTTTGATAGGAAGCGTCCCCATAAGTTTGTTTTCTATGTCTGCAAGTCTGTTTCTGTTTGGTAAATAAGTTCATTTGTATCATTTTTTAGGTCCCAAGACAGATATATGATATCTGTCTTTCTCTGTCTGACTCCCTTTACTTAGAATGACAATTTATTGGTCCATCCATGTTGCTACAAATGGCAATGTTTCATTCTTCCTTACAGCTGAGTAATATTGCATTGTGTATATGAACTGCTTCTTCTTTATCTATTATCTGTCAATGGACACTTAGGTTGCTTCCATGTCTAGGCTGTTGCAAATAGTGATGCTATCAACATTCCCCAGTGTTCCTGTATGTTTTCTAATTAGAGTTTTCTGTAGACATATGCTCAGGAATGATATTGCAGGATCATGTGGTAACTCTATTTTTACTTCTTTAAGAAACCTCCATACTGTTGTCCATAGTGGCTACAGCTGCCCTGAAAACTTTTGAAACCAATAAACTATAGACCAAGTGAACTTCTCTCACCACTCCTGTGTTATATTGGCATCCTCATTTAGTTACATTGATATGAAAATATGGCTGATTATGAAAAATCAGAAAACAACAAAGGAGAACAATTGAGTGGTCCATGGTAGGATCCTCATTAGCATGTACCCAAAGCAATATTAGGACATAGGGTTCGTTATGCTGTTTCAAAGATTCTTTGTCTTCTTTTCTAGGAAAACATATCCTAATAATGAAGAACTTGCATTTTATATAATGAAATACACATTTGAAAACTTGTTAGCTTGTATGCCTTTAAACATGGTGTATTATCCATAAAGCAATAGTTCAAAAGGTCGGTATTCTCTGCATAATAAATCTGAACAATATGCATTTTAGTTTCCAGAATCTTTAAGACTCTGAAGAGAGATTTCTCACCAGAGAGAGATTTAAGTCCTTCTCCCTGACCCTCTATTCCCTTTCTCACAGCTCCTGAAAAGATGGGCATGACCCCAAATGTGGCTCTGAGTTTGTTGCTTTGCAAAGATACCCATCTGTTCCTTTCATTGTCTTCCTAGTCATATCTGACTGGGTTTGGGATGTCCAAATTCATTTCTGTTATTTTCAACACGACAGAGCCAAGAACTCTTTGGACAAGTAACCGCATTACAAGCTTCTGCCTTATGTGTCCTCAAAAGAATTGCCCTTGTCTGAATACAGAACCTTTATAATGAGAGAAAATGTAGAAAACTCTGCCAGGAAAAAAAATGCATTTGATATTAGACCTGCTATCAAAATGGACATTTTTAAAGATGAATTCCAGCCAACAGAAAACAAAACATGTCAAATTTCCAACAAAGATGGCATTTTAATCTTGACCTTTCCTAATGTGCTGATATTTCAGAGGTTATTATTTTTCATGAATGTTTTAAACAGAATATATAAACTATATGAAAAGACATTTTTCCTGTTGATTCCCTTCTAGAATGTAATCACAGGGCCAGTTTTAAAATATGCAACAGAAAAATTTGTTGAACTGGATTTTTTTTTGTTTGTTTAGATGCCCTAAATGAGTAAGCAGAGATATGAAATTTATTGTTTTTATTCCCAGATATATTCTGGCCCGTCTTGAATTTTAGCTTGCTTCTGAGTTGTTACCTCTTAAAGCAGAAATATTATAGAAGTACAGTTTTTGATGATAATATAATAATATGCTCAGACACTCAGTCGTATCCCACTGTTTATGATCCCATGGACTGTAGCCCACTAGGTTCCTCTGTCCATGGGATTCTCCAGGCAAGAATACTGGAGTGGGTTGCCATTTCCTTCTCCAGGGGGTATTCCCTACCCAGGGACTGAACCTGGGTTTCCTGCATTGCAGGTGGATACCTTACTAACTGAGCCACCAGGGACACCGCATAATTTTTAAGTACTTCTGTTTCTCCAAATAGAAAATTCGACAGGATCTCCAATAAATCCAAATAACCACAAGATAGAAAACTTTAGCTACTGCTGTGACCTCACTAGATTCATTGAATCTAATTGTCATGCACTGAGTGTCCAGTGTGTGCCAGGTACAGTGTCCACTACGCAGTGGGAGCACAAAGATAAATGAGATACTTTACTTTTGCGGAATGCATTATCATGCAGCACAAGCTAATAAGTGTAAAAATATGATAGCTATTTCTCCTGAGGCTACATCAGAATGCTATGGTACAATTTATAGATTCAATGCAATCCCTATCAAGCTACCAACAGTATTCTTCACAGAGCTAGAACAAATAATTTCACAATTTGTATGGAAATACAAAAAACCTTGAATAGCCAAAGCAATCTTGAGAAAGAAGAATGGAACTGGAGGAATCAACCTACCTGACTTCAGGCTCTACTACAAAGCCACAGTTATCAAGACAGTATGGTACTGGCACAAAGACAGAAATATAGATCAATGGAACAAAATAGAAAGCCCAGAGATAAATCCACGCACATATGGACACCTTATCTTTGACAAAGGAGGCAAGAATACACAATAGATTAAAGACAACTCTTTAACAAGTGGTGCTGGGAAATCTGGTCAACCACTTGTAAAAGAATGAAACTAGAACACTTTCTAACACCATACACAAAAATAAACTCAAAATGGATTAAAGATCTCAACGTAAGACCAGAAACTATAAAACTCCTAGAGGAGAACATAGGCAAAACACTCTCTGACATACATCACAGCAGGATCCTCTATGACCCACCTCCCAGAATATTGGAAATAAAAGCAAAAATAAACAAATGGGACCTAATTAACCTTAAAAGCTTCTGCACATCAAAGGAAACTATTAGCAAGGTGAAAAGACAGCCTTCAGAATGGGAGAAAATAATAGCAAATGAAGCAACTGACAAACAACTAATCTCAAAAATATACAAGCAACTCCTACAGCTCAACTCCAGAAAAATAAATGACCCAATCAAAAAATGGGCCGAAGAACTAAATAGACATTTCTCCAAAGAAGACATCCAGATGGCTAACAAACACATGAAAAGATGCTCAACATCACTCATTATCAGAGAAATGCAAATCAAAACCACTATGAGGTACCATTTCACACCAGTCAGAATGGCTGCGATCCAAAAGTCTACAAGTAATAAATGCTGGAGAGGGTGTGGAGAAAAGGGAACCCTCTTCCACTGTTGGTGGGAATGCAAACTAGTACAGCCACTATGGAGAATAGTGTGGAGATTCCTTAAAAAACTGGAAATAGAACCGCCTTATGATCCAGCAATCCCACTGCTAGGCATACACACTGAGGAAACCAGAAGGGAAAGAGACACGTGTACCCCAATGTTCATCGCAGCACTGTTTATAATAGCCAGGACATGGAAGCAACCTAGATGTCCATCAGCAGATGAATGGATAAGAAAGCTGTGGTACATATACACAATGGAGTATTACTCAGCCATTAAAAAGAATACATTTGAATCAGTTCTAATGAGGTGGATGAAACTGGAACCTTTTATACAGAGTGAAGTAAACCAGAAAGAAAAACACCAATACAGTATACTAACGCATATATATGGAATTTAGAAAGATGGTCACAATAACCCTGTGTACAAGACAGCAAAAGAGACACTGATGTATAGAACAGTCTTATGGACTCTGTGGGAGAGGGAGAGGGTGGGAAGATTTGGGAGAATGGCATTGAAACATGTAAAATATCATGTATGAAATGAGTTGCCAGTCCAGGTTCGATGCACGATACTGGATGCTTGGGGCTGGTGCACTGGGACGACCCAGAGGGATGGTATGGGGAGGGAGGAGGGAGGAGGGTTCAGGATGGGGAACACATGTATACCTGTGGCGGATTCATTTTGATATTTGACAAAACTAATACAATTATGTAAAGTTTAAAAAATAAAATTAAATTAAAAAAAAAAAAGAATGCTATGGTATAATATGCTCAGATGCTCAGTTGTGTTTTTGTGACCCCTGGACTATAGCCCACTAGGCTCCTCTGTCCATGGACTTCTCCAGGCAAGAATACGGGAGTAGGTTGCCATTTCCTTCTCCAGGGGATCTTCCTGACCCAGAGATTGAACCCAGGTCTCCTGCATTGCTGGCGTGTTCTTTACCAGCTGAACCACCAGGGAAAGCACATCAGACTGGGGATAAAAATCAAAGGTACAGTAATTCAAGTAACTGTCATTTCTTGAAGATGTCTAATGAAATGCCGACTCCCCAAGCTCTTAGCCTCTGGTCATCACAGGGCTGTTCCAGGCTTCATACTGAAGTTACTGTCTTAGAGCAAAACATGATGAGGAGTGTTGATTCACAAGAATGCCATTGCTTTGCCCACTGCTTTTTTTTTTTTTAATTGGAGTATAACTGCTTTACAGTGTTGTATTAGTTTCTGCTGTACAACAAAGTGAATCAGCTATTTGTATACATATATCCCCTCTCACTTAGACCACCCTCATACCCCCACATCCTACCCCTCTAGGTCACCACAGAGCATCGAGCTGAGCTCCCTATGCTATTCAACTAGCTACCTGTTTTGGAGGGTGGTACAGATTGAGAGATTAGAATTGACATATATACACTACCCACTGTTCTTTACACAATCTCAGTTGTACCCTTTCTTCTGTAGGTAAGTAGTCTCTGTACTATATGAGACTACTCCTGAGCCTCAACTCATGGGAAGGACATCTGCTTCCTGGGTTTTCCATCCTTTGCTTTTGGGCTCTGAAATTCCTTCTCAACAGGGCAAGAAAGAGACTCAAGTGAGATACTTCCACATCCCTCAGGCCTACTAAAATGAAAGGTGGCACCTCATCTCCATCTCTCCACAATTCCTAATACTTGATAGGAGTACTCCATCCCAAGTAGATGCAACAGCAATTGCTCAGTTATGTGAGCAAATAAATCCAGGTCTGGCTAAGCCCAAATTGAAATTCTATCACATGCAACTGAAAAGACTCCTGGCTATTAATAGCTGTTCCTTCCCAGGCTGAATTTTGGCCACCTCTTTGGAGTTCTCCTAAAACGTTGTACATGCCTCTAGGAGCAATTAATAAATTCCATCTTAATTATGTGTTTGATTGCTTCTTTTGTCTACTAGACTACAAGCTTCTTTAAGGTAGGAGCTCTCTCTCTTTTTTTTTTTCCTTTCTTTTCACTGGTAGTATAGATTTCTGCTTTATTGACTATGCCAAAGCCTTTGACTGTGTGGATCACAATAAACTGTGGAGAATTCTGAAAGAGATGGCAATACCAGACCACCTAACCTGCCTCTTGAGAAATCTGTATGCAGGTCAGGAAGCAACAGTTAGAACTGAACATGGAACAACAGACTGGTTCCAAATAGGAAAAGGAGTACATCAAGGCTGTATATCGCCACCCTGCTTATTTAACCTATATGCAGAGTACATCATGAGAAAAGCTTGGGCTGGATGAAGCACAAGCTGGAATCCTGATTTCTGGGAGAAATATCAATAACCTCAGATATGCAGATAACACCACCCTTATGGCAGAAAGTTAAGAAGAACTAAAGAGCCTCTTAATGAAAGTGAAAGAGGAGAGTGAAAAAGTCAGCTTAAAGCTCAACATTCAGAAAACTAAGATCATGGCATCTGGCCCCATCACTTCATGGGCAATAGATGAGGAAACAGTGGCTGACTTTATTTTGGGGGGCTCCAAAATCACTGCAGATGGTGACTGCAGCCATGAAATTAAAAGATGCTTACTCCTTGGAAGGAAAGTTATGACCCAACCTAGAAAACATATTTTAAAAAAGAGACATTACTTCTCCAACAAAGGTTCATCTAGTCAAACTATGGTTTCTCCAGTAGTCATGTATGCATGTGAGAGTTGGACTATAAAGAAAGCTGAGCACTGAAGAATTGATGCTTTTGAACTGTGGTGTTGGAGAAGACTCTTGAGAGTCCCTTGGACTGCAAGGAGATCCAACCAGTCTATCCTAAAGGAGATCAGTCCTGGATATTCATTGGAAGGACTGATGTTGAAGGTGAAACTCCAATACTTTGGCCACTTGATGCAAAGAGCTGGCTCATTGGAATAGACTCTGATGCTGGGAAAGATTGAGGGCAGGTGGAGAAGGGAATGACAGAGAATGAGATGTTTGGATGGCATCACCCACTCAATGGACATGGGTTTGGGTAGACTTGGGGTTTTGGTGATGGACAGGAAGGCCTGGCATGCTGCAGTCCATGGGGTCACGAAGAGTTGGACACGACTGAGTGACTAAACTGAACTGAAACTGAGTAGAGATTAGCAGTTAAAATGTGTTCCTTTAAAAGGATGGACAGAGAAGTCTGGTGTGCTGCAGTCCATGGGGTTGCAAAGAGTTGGACACGACTGAGCAACTGACTTGAACTGAACTGACGTAAAAGATGAATATTTTCCTCCTGTTTAAAGTTTTTATATTCTTTCTTCAACAGAAATAATATCCAAAGTCTTACATGTCTCTGAGAAACTCTTTAAATTCAGATTTTAAGAATAATACTCATATTTCTCAGCATATCAACAATGTATATGAAATATCATTTAGCGATCCCACCCACCTATTGTAATGTATTCAGTATCTTATAGAACTGAATACCTGTCAGAAAATTGGCAGTATTTTAAATCAAATATGAGACACAGTTTGAAAAATAACACCTAAGCTTATAATTCTAAAGACACTAATGTTTAACCACTGTAAACATTGCATGTTATGAATAATTATACCTATCACTGAATAGGCTTTCTGTTAGTCTTTCTCAATTTATAGCTAAAAGGTCAATGAAATTGCTCAAACTCTGGTCAGCCATAGAACAGAAGAATGAGGATTATATAATTTGTTTGTTATATCTGTATTTATTTTTGTCTGAATTTCCTTATTCAAGACACAGCACATTTCCTTAACGACACAGTCTGTGATTACATTAAAGAACCATTGTGTTAAAATTAAAAAAAAAAAAAAGAACCATTGTGTATAAAATATCATATTTGGAAAAGTCAGTATTACCTAATAAAGCTGAAGCTATTGAACAGTGAAACATTATAGCAGGGGTCTTGTCTGCAATTTAAAATCCCAAAGAGCAAATTCTCTCACATTAAAACCTAGAAAAAAGTCTTCATGCATCCTACTATGTCATCTCTCTGCTAAAACAATCATGATTACCTCTCAGAATGCCAGCTGCAATCAAATATATATGGTGTGAAAAATAGATGTGAATGAAGAGAGAAGCTCTGAAAATAACTCATGGTATTTATACCATATATAATATATATGGTATATATATACCATATATAATAACTTCTTGCTCCAATTGACTAGAAAATTCTAATACAATGATTGTTAACCAATTTTAAGGTTAACTAGAACTTTTTCTAACTTGTAGCCATTATATCTTAAATTTATCCTGGATTTACACTTTAGACTCCTTTAAGAAAGTTAGATTGAAAGCAGATATACTCTCATAAAGACTTAAATCTCAAGTGAAATATTCATATACTATCTAGCCAATATTTTTTACAAATTTTTTAATTAAAATTGATAGAACATATAATCACTTTGTCTTTTTCTATAGTTCTCTTTCTTTCCTTTATTAAAAGAAATATCCTGGATTATTTTTATAATAGAGAAAATCCAGCAAAAAATGATAGAAGCAATAAAGTATTGCAAACTTTGGGTATGGGACAAAGATGGATTATAAGATTAGACACAATCCAATAGCTTTACTCCCTCACATGATCCTTTTATAGTATTTTCTATCAGTTGTTTGTGTGAAGATGCAGCCTCCAAATTCAGTTATTTGATAGTCTTGTTTGATATCTCTCCCTCATCCTATTACAAATTCATTGCTGTCTAGACCATTCATCAATTTTCATAAAATCTTGCCAACCTTAGATCATAAACATTTCCTAAATCCATTCTCATATTTCTAGTTCTGCTACCAATAACTTACTTCAAATTATCAGTTTCTCACCAGATATTTTTTTTAATTCCTTCCCTTTTTAAAGATATTTACTTTAATATCCTCCTAACTAACTAACTAAATCACTGCAGATGGTGACTGCAGCCATGAAATTAAAAAATGCTTACTCCTTGGAAGGAAAGTTATGACCAACCTAGACAGCATATTCAAAAGCAGAGACATTACTTTGCCAACAAAAGTTCATCTAGTCAAGGCTATGGTTTTTCCTGTGGTCATGTATGGATGTGAGGCTTGAACTGTGAAGAAGGCTGAGTGCCGAAGAATTGATGCTTTTGAACTGTGGTGTTGGAGAAGACTCTTGAGAGTCCCTTGGACTGCAAGGAGATCCAACCAGTCCATTCTGAAGGAGATCAGCCCTGGGATTTCTTTGGAAGGAATGATGCTAAAGCTGAAACTCCAGTACTTTGGCCACCTCATGCAAAGAGTTGACTCATTGGAAAAGACTCTGATGCTAGGAGGAATTGGGGGCAGGAGGAGAAGGGGATGACAGAGGATGAGATGGCTGGATGGCATCACTGACTCAATGGACGTGAGTCTCAGTGAACTCCAGGAGTTGGTGAGGGACAGGGAGGCCTGGCATGCTGCGATTCATGGGGTCGCAAAGAGTCAGACAGGACTGAGAGACTGAACTGAACTAACTATGATCTTCTTGTGCTTTAGGTCTTCTCCACTTTAGAACCAGAGTGATACACATGATAAAATTCAAATTTAATCATGTCTCTTAACTTCTGGTTCTTAGGATAAGTACCAAAACTTTCAACATAACCTTCAAGAGTTAACATAATCTGGTCCTGCCTCATCTCCCACTTACAGCCCCCTCATCCTCTGTGTTCTAATCACATGACCTTCCTCTAATTTCTTATTTGTAGTGTTTTAATTACTTTGCCAACAAAGGTCCATCTAGTCAAGGCTATAGTTTTTCCAGTGGTCATGTATGGATGTGAGAGTTGGACTGTGAAGAAAGCTGAGCACCAAAGAATTGATGCGTTTGAACTGTGGTGTTGGAGAAGACTCTTGAGAGTCCCTTGGACTACAAGGAGATCCAACCAGTCCATTCTGAAGGAGATCAGCCCTGGGATTTCTTTGGAAGGAATGATGCTAAAGCTGAAACTCCAGTACTTTGGCCACCTCATGCGAAGAGTTGACTCACTGGAAAAGACTCTGATGCTGGGAGGGATTGCGGGAAGGAGGAGAAGGGGACGACAGAGGATGAGATGGCTGGATGGCATCACTGACTCATGGACGTGAGTCTGGATGAACTCCGGGAGTTGGTGATGGACAGGGAGGCCTGGCGTGCTGCGATTCATGGGGTCGCAAAGAGTTGGACAGGACTAAGAGACTGAACTTAACTGAACTGAATTGTGCATTTGAACCAATGTTTAATGCAGTTTGAGGCACAGCATAGTAAGCAATAAATATCTTGATGAATGTTGCAGGATGAGTGAATTAATGTATTAATGAATAAAGTATAACACAGGTTGATGTCATACTGGGCAGACATATAGTACTAGAATTCTTGTTTTGTCTCACAAAATACACATTTTAAGCAGTTTTCTTCATAAATAAGCCACTAGTCAGCATGGCATAATATGTAAAGAACTCAGATTGTGTCTAACTATTTGTGACCCCATAGACTGCAACATGTCAGGCTTCCCTGTCCTTCACTATCTCCTGGAGTTTGCTCAAACTCCTGTTCATTGAGTCAGTGATGCCATCCAACCATCATCGGCTACCCTCTTCTCCCTTTGACTTTAATCTTTCCCAGCATGAGGGTCTTTTCTAATGAGTTGGCACTTAGCATCAGGTGGCCAAAGTATTGGAGCTTCAGCTGCAACATTTGTCCTTCCAATGGATAGTCAGGACTGATTTCCTTTAGGATTGACTGGTTTGATCTCCTTGCTGTCCAAGGGACTCTCAAGAGTCTTATCCAACACCACATTTTGAAATCATCAATTCTTCAATGCTCAGCCTTCTTTATGGCCCAGCTCTCACATCCATAAGTGACTACTGGAAAAACCATAGCTTTGACTAGATGGACCTTTGTTGGCAAAGTAATGTCTCTGCTTTTTAATACGCTGTCTAGGTTTGTCATAGCTTTTCTTCCAAGAAGCAAGCATCTTTTAATTTCATGGCTGCAGTCACCATCTGCAGTGATTTTGGAGACCAAGAAAATAAAATCTGTCACTGCTTCCACTTTTTACCCATCTATTTGCCATGAAGTGATAGGACCAGATGCCATGTCTTAGTTTTTTGAATGTTGAATTTCAAGTCAGCTTTTTCATTCCCCTGTTTCACCTTCATCAAAAGGCTCTTACTTCCTCTTCACTTTCTATCATTAGGATAGTTATCATCTGCATATATGAGATTGTTGATATTTCTCCCTACAATCTTGATTCTAGCTTTTGATTCATCCAGCCTGGCATTTCACATGATGTACTTCACATATAAGTTAAATAAGCAGGGTGACAATATATAGCCTTGATGTACTCCTTTCCCAATTTTGAACCAGTCTGTTCCATGTCCACTTCTGTTTAATATTACTTCTTTCCAAAGACCGTATGTTAAAGGCTCATTTCTGGGCTCCTCAAGATTTCTGTATTCTAACTTGACTTCTTACAATATATTATAAATTCTAGAGGAAGTCATTTTAAAACCGAAAGTTTATATAGTAACAAATATTTGGACAAAGAGTAAAACATTCTGATGTCTTCTATACAGTGTAGATTATTAGACTCACAGATTTGGGTTTACTGTTATTAAACCAAAGTCAATCATAGAGATGATTGGCTGAATTTTTAATTTCCATATGAATAGTGTCTAATTTTAAAGTCAGCCCTGTCTCAATTAGCCAATTATGATGTAGGCTCCAGTTTTATATTGCCAGTAACTTGCTAAGCATTTCACTGCCAGCTGTCTTTCTTTCTGTCTTTTATGTAAGAAAGAGGAATAAAATACTTGTTTTCTCATAAGGGTTTTAGTCCAAAAAAATAACTTTTATATGTTTTGTGAAAACAACACATTATCATTGAAAACAAAAAATTTTCTTGAATATTAATCCTGCATGGATTAATAGAAAGGTTATTGAATAATTTTTATTTAAACATGGAATCATACTATATCACCATAAAATATTGTCAAATAAACACAAATCTGGATTTACATAATGAGAAGCTTTGTTTAGAAGAAAGCCTATTGAAACAGCTTCCAATCTCAGAAATCTTCAAGCATCTCAACATCAAACAGAAAGTCTTTTCTTTTGTAAGGTAAGGGGAAGTGTTAAGAGTTGAACTGTGTCTTCCAAAAAGATATATTGAAATCCTAATCCCCTATACCTCAGCATGTGGCTTTATTTGGAAACAGAGCTACTTCGGAAGTTCAGATGAAGTCATACTGGAGGAGGATGGGCTCTTAATCCAACCTGCCAATATGAAGACTGTGAAAATAGGAGGGAAGAATGCCATGTAAAGATGGAGGCAGATGTTGGAGTCATGTAGCTACAAACCAAAAAATGCCCATGATTAATGGCCACCCCCAGAAGCTAGGCAGAGGCAGGGGAACAGAAGCTAGACACGTAGAGTCTCAAAGGGAACGTGGCCTTGCTGACACCTTGAAGACCTTTCAAACTTCCAGCCTCCACAACTGTAAGAGAATAAATTTCTGTTGCTTTAAGTCATCTAGTTTATGATAACTTGTGACTGAAGGTTTAAAAAAAAGGAATACAGAGAATATGAAAGATCAGCAGGAATTTTTAAGAGGAAGCTGGGCAAACAAGTGGAAATGACCAGGGGGTCTGAGAGGAAAAGTGCCCTGCTGCGGTCAGCCAGTTCTTGGAGTGGGCTGATAAGGTGGCACTAGTGGTAAAGAACCTGCCTGCTAATGCAGGAGACACAGGAGGAGAAGCAGGTTTGATCCCTAGAGAAGGAAATGGCAACTCACTCCAGTATTCATACCTGGAGAATCCCACGGACAGAGCGTACTGGCAGGCCATGGTCCATAGGGTCACGAAGGGACTGCCACAACTGAAGTGACTTAGCACGTCTGGTTTTTAGTGTTCACTCAGACTTGGAGACGAGCAGAACTGACAGGAAAGAAACAGGCCTGACTAAAGTTTAATCAAGACAAAACAGAGGGTAGGCACTGGGCAGCTGTGAAATCTTGGTCTGTATGAAATTCACTTAATTTGAATAGCAGTGGAAAAATAACTAAGTGCAACTGGAGAGACGATGAGATTCAGGTGTTGCTCCATGACAAAACATTTCAATTTCCATAAGATTTCTTTTTTTTTTTATTTTATTTTATTTTTAAACTTTACATAATTGTATTACTTTTGCCAAACATCAAAATGAATCCGCCACAGGTATACATGTGTTCCCCATCCTGAACCCTCCTCCCCCCTCCCTCCCCATACCATCCCTCTGGGTCATCCCAGTGCACCAGTCCCAAGCATCCAGTATCGTGCATCGAACCTGGACTGGCAACTCGTTTCATACATGATATTTTACATGTTTCAATGCCATTCTCCCAAATCTTCCCACCCTCTCCCTCTCCCACAGAGTCCATAAGACTGTTCTATACATCAGTGTCTCTTTTGCTGTCTCGTACACAGTGTTATTGTTACCATCTTTCTAAATTCCATATATATGCGTTAGTATACTGTATTGGTGTTTTTCTTTCTGGCTTACTTCAAAGATTTCTATCAAGGAATGACTATTATGTAAGAGATTAGAGTTGATGTTTTGTTTTAACTACAAGTTCAAACTTTAAATGATATCTTTTAACTGGATGTTTGGAGAGATGGGATTCAGCAAACCTATAGGTGCTTTACACCTCTCAGAGTCTCATCCCAACTGTTTGTTAGGTGTATTATCAGTTTTACAGTGCCAAATTTTATAGATCAGATCAGATCAGTCGCTCAGTCATGTCCAACTCTTTGCGACCCCATGAATCGCAGCACGCCAGGCCTCCCTGTCCATCACCAACTCCCGGAGTTCACCCAGACTCACGTCCATTGAGTCAGTGATGCCATCCAGCCATCTCATCCTCTGTCGTCGTCCCCTTCTCCTCCTGCCCCCAATCCCTCCCAGCATCAGGGTCTTTTCCAATGAGTCAACTCTTCGCATGAAGTACTGGAGTTTCAGCTTTAGCATTATTCCTTCCAAAGAAATCCCAGGGCTGATCTCCTTCAGAATGGACTGGTTGGATCTCCTTGCAGTCCAAGGGACTCTCAAGAGTCTTCTCCAACACCACAGTTCAAAAGCATCAATTCTTCGGCGCTCAGCCTTCTTCACAGTCCAATTCTCACATCCATACATGACCACTGGAAAAACCATAGCCTTGACTAGACGAACCTTTGTTGGCAAAGTAATGTCTCTGCTTTTGAATATGCTATCTAGGTTGGTCATAACTTTTCTTCCAAGGAGTAAGCGTCTTTTAATTTCATGGCTGCAGCCACCATCTGTAGTGATTTTGGAGCCCAGAAAAATAAAGTCTGACACTGTTTCCACTGTTTCCCCATCTACTTCTCATGAAGTGATGGAACCGGATGCCATGATCTTCGTTTTCTGAATGTTGAGCTTTAAGTCAACTTTTTCACTCTCCACTTTCACTTTCATCAAGAGGCTTTTTAGTTCCTCTTCACTTTCTGCCATAAGGGTGGTGTCATCTGCATATCTGAGGTTATTGATATTTCTCCTGGCAATCTTGATTCCAGCTTGTGTTTCTTCCAGTCCAGCGTTTCTCATGATGTACTCTGCATATAAGTTAAATAAACAGTGTGACAATATACAGCCTTGACGTACTCCTTTTCCTATTTGCAATCAGTCTGTTGTTCCATGTCCAGTTCTAACTGTTGCTTCCTGACCTGCATACAAATTTCTCAAGAGGCAGATCAGGTGGTCTGGTATTCCCATCTCTTTCAGAATTTTCCAGTTTATTGTGATCCACGCAGTCAAAGGCGTTGGCATAGTCAATAAAGCAGAAATTGATGTGTTTCTGGAACTCTCTTGCTTTTTCCATGATCCAACGGATGTTGGCAATTTGATCTCTGGTTCCTCTGCCTTTTCTAAATTTTATAACTTATACATAATTCCCACAGTTTTCTGCAGTCTATCAATCACAGCATCTCCATGCCTAAAGTAATTCATCCATCTTTTGGCAGCTGAATTTTGGCATAGAAACATATCCTTCTTTTTTTTATTCTTTTACTTTAAATAACAAAGTCCCTGTTCTAAGCTTTGCATTCTTGATAACATCTCTCTTCATTTAAACTTGAAGGACATATTGGCTAGGTATGAGATTCTTGAGTTATACTTTCTTTTTTCTCAAAACTTTGTAGATATTACTTCTTTGTCTTCTGGCATTGAATGGAGCTTTGAGTAAAGTCTCAGACCAATCACATTTATTTGTCTGATCTGACTTGCTTTGCAACTTCCCATTTGCTATAATGATTTCATAACTTTTTTCTTTATTCTTTTAGGTTATTAAATTCACCAAAATATAATTTGGTGTACAACACTAGATATCAGTTTTTCCTAAGGGCATTGTACATTGTTTTATCTGCAAATTAGAGTCTTTTTTTTTTAAGACATTTGTTTGCATTACAGCTTGTCTTTATTTATTTTGTCCTCTTCTTCTGGGGTATCAGCTATACATTTACTGGATCCCTGTCAATGGATGTGTATTTTTATTGTCAACTTTTCAGTCGTTTTCATGTTCTTATCTTGCCAGTGTTGTTTTGAGTGACTTCCTCAAGTCTATTCCCTTCAAGCTTATTTGAGTCCTTGACATTGTTTTATTAGTGTTTAGTTTTCTGATGCTTGCAAGATAGCTCATGTATGATACAGCTTTCTTGTCTCAATTATGTTTTCAGTGAGTTCTTCAAGTCCATCCATGCTTTGTGTCAACACATTTTCCAAGTCCTATTTATTCTAGTTTTTTGGTGTTTCCAACATACTTTCATATCTTTAGTCATGCTTATTTTGGCTTCCATTTCTATTTTAAGCTCTGCTTCATAACTTTTCATCTCTTTTTTGCTGCTTTTTTATCTCCTTTGTAACATTGCGTCTCCTTTTTCAGCTCTCTTTCTCTGTGTGGGTGTGTATATATAAGGATATATATTTTAGTCTGTTCATGTTGCTATTAAAAAATACACAGACCGGGTAGCTTATAAACAACAGAATTTTATTTATCACAGTTCTAGAAACTAGAAGTCCCAGATAATGGTGCTTGCATGGTCTGATAAGGGTCCTCTTGTGGGTTGCAAGACTGCAAACTTCTTTTTATACCCTCATATGGCAGAAAGGGAAGGAATGAGAGTTCTCTAGGGTCCTCTTTATGGAGGCTCTAATATTAGGTACTTTATTTGCCTCCTGAGAAACCTGTATGCAGATCAAGAAACAACACTTAGAACTGGACATGGAACAATGGACTGGTTCAAAATTGGGAAAGAAGTATGTCAAGGCTATATATTGTCACCCTGCTTATTTAACTTATATGCAGAGTATATCGTGTGAAATGCCAGGCTAGATGAAGCACAAGCTGGAATCAAGATTGCCGGGAGAAATATCAATAACCTCAGATATTCAGATAACACCATCCTTATGGCAGAGAGTGAAGAGGAACTAAAAGCCTCTTGATGAAGGTGAAAGAGGAGGGTGAAAAAGCTGGCTTAAAACTCAACGTTCAAAAAATGAAGATCATGGCATCTGGTCCCATCGCTTCATGGAAAATAGATGGGGAAACAATGAAAACAATGACAAACTTTATTTTCTTGGTCTTCAAAATTACTACAGATGGTGACTGCAGCCATGAAATTAAAAGATGATTGCTTCTTGGAAGAAAAGCTATAACAAACCTAGACAGCATATTAAATATCAGAGACATTACTTTGCCAACAAAGATCCATATAATCAAAGCTATGGTTTTTCCAGTAGTCATATATGGATGTGAAAGCTGAGCCATAAAGAAAGCTGAGCACTGAAGAACTGATGCTTTGGAATTATGGTGTTGGATAAGACTCTTGAGGTCCCTTGGACTGCAAGGAGATCAAACCAGTCAATCCTAAAGGAAATCAGTCCCGAATATCCATTGGAAGGACTGATGCTAAAGCTGAAGCTCCAATACTTTGGCCACCTGATTCAAAGAGCCGACTCATTAGAAAAGACCCTGATGCTGGGAGAGATTGAAGGCAGGAGGAGAAGGGGACTATGAGAAGAGGATGAGATGGTTGGATGGCATCACCAACTCAATGGACATGAGTTTGATCAAGCTCTGGGAGATGGTGAAGGACAGGGAAGCCTGGCATGCTGCAGTCCATGGAGTTGCAAAGAGTCAGACACGAATGAACAACTGAACAACAACAGCAATATAAGGTCCCATAGGCCCTGCCTCCTAATACCAGCACATTGGGCATTAGGATTTCAACATATGAATTTTTTGATGGAACACAAACATAAAGGCCATAGAAGCAATGTCTATCTGTCTATTTGAGAGAGAGTATAGATGATTATTTGTCAGAGAGTTGTCTGTGTTTTTTAGATAACTACTTTTGTAATGTATGTCTAACACTTGGTGAATATTTGTTATTTGCAGACATAGTTCTAAGCCCTTGATGCTAATTATCTCATTTAATATTAGTGCTTCATTTGCTTTGCATATGTTACTCTCCCCTTCTCCCTCCCCCTCCTCCTCCTTCTTCTACTACTTATTATTCTTCTCCTTATCCATCTTCTCGGAGAAGGCAATGGCACCCCACTCCAGTACTCTTGCCTGGAAAATCCCATGGATGGAGGAGCCTAGTAGGCTGCAGTCCATGGGGTCACTAAGAGTCAGACATGACTGAGCGACTTCAGTTTCACTTTTCACTTTCATGCATTGGAGAAGGAAATGGCAACCCACTCCGGTGTTCTTGCCTGGAGAATCCCAGGGATGGGGGAGCCTCGTGGGCTGCCGTCTATGGGGTCGCACAAAGTCGGCCACTACTGAAGTGACTTAGCATAGCATATCCATCTTCTCCTTCTTCCTTCACATTTCTTTCTGATTATTAATCAAGTTTGAAGAAATGGGACAGGTCACTTACAGGAGATTTTAAAGTCTTGTGGCCATGACGGAATTGCAGAAAAGCTGAAGTTGCCAACAGATTCTACTGAGCTTGTTGGCCCCAACACTATCTCTTAAAACAGATTCTCTTATATGGTGGAAACATTTCCCTCTGGTGTCCTTGCAGCCTGTGTTGTACGCAGAAAAGCACTGTATATCCATTGCAACTTGGTCCTCATGAATTTCTTCTTCCCCCTTACTCTATCACATTTCTAGCAGTGACAACTTCATCACTCATCCTTCTTTTGTCAACCAAGATCTATTTTAGACCAGGAATTGCAAACTGAAGGACCAGAAACATAGACATTACAACTATAACAGCTTTGATAAGTCAATCTATTTTTTACATCTAAAAAAGTATTTTAAAGATTATATATTAAGACATTTTGCTCAATTTTATTACTCAAACTCCACTAGAAATAACAGTTACAAACAAAAAGATAAATGACATACACATACATACAAAACAAAATCATAAACTAAAAGTACAAAATATAGAGAAAACACACTCATCTCAATGAAATAAGAAAGGTACCACTGATATACTACAGACTACTAAGCATACCAGCCAAACACTGAGAAGGTTCAAGAAGCAGAGACAGCATACAAATATGCAAGACAGCACGTCTCTGACCTCGAGCTGGACACAGTTCTTGCCACAAAATGAATATCCCATTTTGAAGGCATAGCCAATAATCTACCTGTCTTTATATTTACCTATCCACTTATTAAAAAAATTCTTCAGTGAATTCTCTTCTTACTGCTGTGATTTACTTAATCATACTCACCTCTTTGGAAGAACATATTTTCTTAATCTTAAGATACAGAGAATAAATAAAACTAGCTATCAATTCTACGTATCCTGTAAAGTGTGACTAAGTGTTAATCAGCTAGCATACTAGTTGTCAGTTTGTAGATCTCAGATCAGTTTTTCTTACATCAACACATGAAAGACAGATCATGAGCTTTCCTGACAAATTATATAGTAACCAATAAACATAACCTTTCCTGTATACTTTGGATGAAATGTTAATAATTTGGGGCAACAACACTGATTTCTAATGTTGATCTGAAAATCTGGACCACAATTACTATGACTTGGATTAACTTTTAAATGGTGTAGCATCTAAATTATTTGTTGACAAATGTAATTTGTTTTATAGACCAAACTTTTCACAAATAGGACCTCTATTCATTACAGCATATATTATTATAAAGAAAGTTTAAAATCAGTGTAAACATCCAGCAGTACTGAGGTACTGAAGCAAATGTTAAAAGCCATGAAAAATATTGGTTTTGAAACATTTAATAAAATATAAAATGTTCAGGATGTAATCATAAGAAGAAAGAAAAATAGATACAAAATCATATTTATAATATCTCAGTTTTATAAAAAATGTATAATCTACATATAAAGCAACTCTGACAAGAAATACATTAGTCTGTTAATTGTGATTATCTCTGGGTTATGAAATTATGGATAATCTCTAATATTTTTCTTTATGTTTTCATTGAATCTTCTTAGTTGTTGCCATTAGACATGGGTTTTATAATAAAGATACAAAAATTTATAAAAAGTGATCTATAGAAGGAAACATAGCCCTTGATAATGAAAAAGTTTGGAATTACTTCCTTAATTCTACAATAGTAATTAGCAGGGTAAAAAGAAAGGCAAGTTGATTGTGCCATTTTTTTCTTCCAAAATGACTCCTGGGTTTCTCTTTAGGCTTTAACTCTCATTAACCTTAGCCAACGGAGAAGGCAATGGCACCCCACTCCAGTACTTTTGCCTAGAAAATCCCATGGACAGAGGAGCCTGGTGGGCTGCAGTCCATGGGGTCGCTAGAGTCGGACACAACTGAGTGACTTCACTTTCACTTTTCACTTTCCTGCATTGGAGAAGGAAATGGCAACCCACTCCAGTGTTCTTGCCTGGAGAATCCCAGGGACGGGGGAGCCTGGTGGGCTGCCATCTATGGGGTCGCACAGAGTTGGACACAACTGAAGCGACGCAGTAGCAGCAGCAGCAGCAGCAGCAGCAACCTTAACCAATTACTTTGGTACTTGACCAGATAGAAGATTCAGATCAGATCAGATCAGTCGCTCAATCATGTCCAACTCTTTGCGACCCCATGAATCGCAGCACACCAGGCCTCCCTGTCCATCACCAACTCCCGGAGTTCACCCAGACCCACGTCCATAGAGTCAGTGATGCCATCCAGCCATCTCATCCTCTGTCGTCCCCTTCTCCTCCTGCCCCCAATCCCTCCCAGCATCAGAGTCTTTTCCAATGAGTCAACTCTTTGCATGAGGTGGCCAAAGTACTGGAGTTTCAGCTTTAGCATCATTCCTTCCAAAGAAATCCCAGGGCTGATCTCCTTCAGAATGGACTGGTTGGATCTCCTTGGTGTCCAAGGGACTCTCAAGAGTCTTCTCCACACCACAGTTCAAAAGCATCAATTCCTCGGTGTTCAGCCTTCTTCACAGTCCAACTCTCACATCCATACATGACCACAGGAAAAACCATAGCCTTGACTAGACGGACCTTTGTTGGCAAAGTAATGTCTCTGCTTTTGAATATGCTATCTACGTTGGTCATAACTTTCCTTCCAAGGAGTAGTGTCTTTTAATTTCATGGCTGCAGTCACCATCTGTAGTGATTTTGGAGCCCAGAAAAATAAAGTCTGACAGTGTTTCCACTGTTTGCCCATCTATTTGCCATGAAGTGATGGGACCAGATGCCATAATCTTCGTTTTCTGAATGTTGAGCTTTAAGTCAACTTTTTCACTCTCTACTTTCACTTTCATCAAGAGGCCCTTTAGTTCTTCTTCACTTTCTGCCATAAGGGTGGTGTCATCTGTGTATCTGTGGTTATTGATATTTCTCCTGGCAATCTTGATTCAAGCTTGTGTTTCTTCCAGTCCAGCGTTTTATTTAGTCTCAATGTAAAGATGGGACATGCCTCCTTTATGTCTGAAAACAAAAATGGTAAAATGAATAAAATTAATGAAAATAATTAGAGGAATTATAATTTTTTAAGTTAGCACATTTTTCCTCTATTACATTTTAGGTTTCAGTGCAGAGTCGGACACGACTGAAGCGACTTAGCAGCAGCAGCAGCATACTGAATAAAATATATTCAGGTAAACTCCTGTGTTTTCTATATCCTCCAACATTTATGCCGTAATTGCTAGTAATAATAACAATACCAATAATAATAAATGTAGTATGTCTAAGGCACTTCTAAATGAAAATCATATTATACAATTTAGTTTTAATTTAATGAAACCCAGGTCTCCCGCATTGCAAGCAGATTCTTTACCGTCTGAGCCACCAGGAACACCCCAACTAGAAATAATTAAATTGAGTATATAAGGTCTCAGTTGGGAAAAAAAAAATCATTTAGTAAAATAATTTAGTTCTGAGTTGAAAGTGCCCTCAAATAATAATAAATGTAGATTTTACATTAAAATGAGTGAGCCTTCCAATTTAATGAGACTGTTACTACATTTTCAGCTTTTAGGTGAGAAGAGTTGCCTAGGCTCAATTTTTAAGCATTGCCAATTCTCACATTTGATGAAGACATAAAATTGACAGCTGAGGCAAAGGAGAAAAGTTAGCACCCTGGTGAGTGCTCTGTTTATTGCTGCCTAATATAAGTCAGAATTCATTACAGTTCCAGAAAGCACTCTGAGAAGTATTTGATTAGGTATATGAAAGAAACTCTTTAAATATCTAATAATTTGAGAGAAGCGTCGAAACTATATTTCTAGTAGATAAGACACCCTTTAATAATGGTTGTTTTGTTGCTGAATTTGCTTTAGAAAAAATATATTGAACCATTTCACTGTATGTGTGTATGTATTCTGCTCTTACGTGAACTCTTTTCTAGGGAAAGCCTGTACCTTAAAGCATGCTGGTGTGCTTCCAAAGCTCTTGCTCTCAGTCAGAATCAAAGGTGAGGTCAGTAAGGGAACCTCAACCATTCAGCTTTAGGGTCTTTGTCAGCTATCACCAATGGCAGGGTTTATGACAAATGAGGAGCCAGGCTTCCAGCTGAATTTCAGTGTAGTTATTTTTGTTTTAATGTATGTGTGAATCAATTAATCCTGTCATAGAAGGGCATCGTAAACTGTGTGCCAGAGTTAATGAGTCAGCCATTATCACATCATTACACCAGCTGGCATAATGTAGCATGTGTTGTTTGTCATAATATACACTGCCATGCTTAACAACCATTAATTGTTTACACGAGCAGTCATATTTTTCTTCAAAGAACCTTCAGCAACTGGTTAATATTTTGAAGGCTTTTTAAGTGAATAACTATTACAAGGAAAAGATATTCTCATTAAGAGAGCCCACAATGTGTGAAACTAAAATGAGGGGAAGACATTTGTTAAGACAATGAAAGTCTTGAGGACTTTTCGGAAAAAAATCTCTTATGGTGCAGGATCAACTAAATCCTAAGACTGACTTGCACCACTGATTCAACTGCCACTGGAAATGATCCCTAAAGAAAGGAAAGATCATGTCTTAAGAAAAAGTTGGTGAGGTGAACTCCCCATTAGTATAAATCTCTATTAGTACTTTGACCGCCTGATGCAAAGAATCAACTCATTGGAAAAGACCCTGATGCCGGGAAATGTTGAAGGCAAAAGAAGAAGGAGGCGGCAAGGATGAGATGGTTTGATAGCATCACCAACTCAATGGACATGAATATGAGCAAACTCTGGGAGGTAGAGGAGGACAGAGGAGCCTGGCAGTCTACAGTCCACGGGGTCACAAAGAGTCAGACACGACTTAGCAGCTGAACAACAACAACACATGAATCATTGAGTCTTGTATCCATGATTCATGTATTACCACAAGGACTTCCTGGGAGAAGATGCAATCATAGGTTTATAGTTTTTTGGTTTTTTGTTTGTTTGCTTATGTTAATCTTCATAAAAACCTTAGCTGTTGTGCTCTTCTTGGCTGATGAAAGGTGGCCATCACAGTCCAAAGTTACAGCTTTCCAAGAATTCATTTTAGGTGACTTCTGAATGTTTTCATTGATAAAATGGCTTTCCCCAGCCAAACATAGAGACTGCAAATAAAGGTTAAGTTTTCTAAAGAGTCAGAAGTAGAAATCACAATATCCTTTATCTACTTTAACTTAAAACTCATTTTCTCAGTTGAGATTTGGTCAAACGTTAACAATGTCTGTTAGCCAAAGAAATGTAATATGAACACAAGTTTGATAAAACCATGAATGATTTCATAAGCAAGTAAGAAATTAAACTGAATACAAGCAAGAATTAGTCTAAATGTAAATAATGCAATAAAAATCCAAGAATGTATATGAAAGCACTTTGCAAAGTCCATCCACTACAAACTTTGCAAAGTGCATCCACTACAAACCACACTACAATTATTGCTAAAATTGTATTCCAGTTTATTTTTCTTTTTTTAATTGTTGGTATATAACAGCAAGATTAACTGCAGAGAATTTCTCTGGGAAGAATTATTCCTTTTTTTTTTTTTTTAGAATTTAACTTTCAGGCACTTAGTTTTAGAAATATACATTCCATAATATAGCATGTTTTTATTTTTATAAGTGCAGACATACAAATATCTTTACATTTTGAGGTGGTAAAGCAAGCTTTTTTGGTGTCATCTATAGCTGCTATCGGAGAAGGCAATGGCACCCCATTCCAGTACTCTTGCCTGGAAAACCCCATGGACGGAGGAGCCTGGTAGTCCATGGGGTCGCTAAGTGTCGGACACAACTGAACGACTTCACTTTCACTTTTCACTTTCATGCATTGGAGAAGGAAATGGAAACCCACTCCAGTGTTCTTGCCTGGAGAATCCCAGGGACGGGGGAGCCTGGTGGGCTGCCATCTATGGAGTCGCACGGAGTCGGACACGACTGAAGCGACTTAGCAGCAGCAGCATAGCTGCTATTGTTTTTAATCCTATCCTGCATAAATTCTTCAGTGACAGAGCAGAAGTGTTAAATATGTAAATAAAGAAAAGCCAATATACGGATATCTATGATTTATTTGGTTGGAGAAATATTTTTGTGTTTGTTTTTAAACTTTTTTTTTGAAGTTTAGCTGATTTACAATGTTGTGTTGATTTCTACTACACAGCAAAGTGATTTGTTTATGCATATATACATTATGGGAGAAGGCAATGGCACTCCACTCCAGTACTCTTGCCTGGAAAATCCCATGGACAGAGGAGCCTGGTGGGCTGCAGTCCATGGTGTCGCTAAGAGTCGGATACGGCTGAGTGACTTCACTTTAACTTTTCACTTTCATGCACTGTAGAAGGAAATGGCAACCCACTCCAGTGTTCTTGCCTGGAGAATCTCAGGGACGGGGGAGCCTAGTGGGCTGCCCTTTATGGGGTCGCACAGAGTCGGACATGACTGAAGTGACTTAGCAGCAGCAGCAGCATATACATTATGTATATTTTTTATATTCTTTTCCATTTTGGTTTATCATAGGATATGAATATATTTCCCTGTGCTATACAGTAGGATCTTATTGTTTATTAATTTTATATATAATAGCTTGCATCTGCTAATCCCAACCTTCCAATCCATCTCTCCTCCATACCCCCTCCCACTTGGTAACAACAAGTCTGATCTCTGCTTCATAGATAGTACATTTGTGTCATATTTTACGTTCCATATATAAGTGATATCATATGGTATTTGTATTACTTTTTCTGACTTACTTCACTTAGTATAATAATCTCTAGGTCAATCCATGTTGCTGCAAATGACATTATCTCATTCTTTCTTATGGATGAAGTTTTTTCAAGCTTTAAAGATTCTGATTCAGTTGATACCAATTTTATGAAACTGAAATTCAAAAGCTATCTTTCAATAGCTCCCTACATGATTACAGGAGACTTATAGTGAGATGATTTCTAGGGAATAAGTAAAGAAATAATAACATAAAGTAGAAATGGAGAGAAATGAAGGAAAATAATAATTTTGAACTAATTAATACCAACTAGATGGACTAGAGTCCATTAATCAATCTGTTAATTAATTAATAGATTAATATTAATTAATTTTAATTAACTAATTTAATTAATATTAATTTTAATATTAATATTAAAAATCAATCCAAAAAAACCAAGGCTATGGTTTTTCCAGTGGTCATGTATGGATGTGAGAGTTGGACTGTGAAGAAGGCTGAGCGCTGAAGAATTGATGCTTTTGAACCGTGGTGTTGGAGAAGACTCTTGAGAGTCCCTTGGACTGCAAGGAGATCCAACCAGTCCATTCTGAAGGAGATCAGCCCTGGGATTTCTTTGGAGGGAATGATGCTGAAGCTGAAACTCCAGTACTTTGGCCACCTCATGCGAAGAGTTGACTCATTGGAAAAGACTGATGCTGGGAGGGATTGGGGGCAGGAGGAGAAGGGGACGACAGAGGATGAGATGGCCAGATGGCATCGCTGACTCGATGGACGTGAGTCTGAATGAACTCCGGGAGTTGGTGATGGACAGGGAGGCCTGGCATGCTGTGATTCATTGGGTCACAAAGAGTCGGACACGACTGAGCAGCTAAACTGAACTGAATACCATAGAACTTCAAAAATAGTTTATAGTGCATTAAAAATATCATATTTGGGAATAGTAAAAATATTTCAGAACAGTCTATGTTTTTCAAATGTTTTAATGCTGGAATTTTGATGCACTAGTGTAACAAAAATATGAAAAGTATGCATAATTCCCTTCCATAATTTCATGATCTGCAATTAGGTAAAAATATTTCCATATACAGCCTTTTCTCTGAAACATCAATACTTTTAAAAATTGAGATTTCAAATAATATTCAAAATAAATCTATGCTCTTCAATATATTCTCCAAAAAATCTAGTTACTACTAGAGATCTTTTAGGATCCACATAACAAATGGTAATATGCAAACTAAACCAAGTGAAATTGTCAGCAGTCATCTGGTTTGAATCACTGAAAATGGTGATTTCATTTAGTTTAACTTAATATCAATGGTTGTTGTTCTTTTAGTTGCTAAGTCATATCCTACTCTTTTGCAACCCCATGGACTGTAGCCCACCAGACTCCTTCTGTCCATGAGATTTTCCAGGCAAGAATGCTGGAGTGGGTAGCCATTTCCCTCTCCAGGGAATCTTCCCAACCCAGGGATCCAACCCACACCTCCTGCATTGGCAGGCAGGTTCTTTACCACTGAGCCACCTGGGATGCCCCAATTTCAGTGGTGGAAAATATCTAAAACAAATATTAAGTCATGAACTAGAGTCACCAACACTGGAGGCCACAGTTAGTAACTGCCTAGCCACCTGCTGTGGGATACTGCTCTCGGGACATCATATAATATTGTTAAGCACACAATGCTGAAGTGTGTGTATGTCAAACGAGACTGGTATTCATATAGCTGCCCTGCTGGTTGTTGTTCAATTGCTAAGTCATGTCTGACTGTTGGCGACCTGATGCACTGCAGCAGGCCAGACGTCCCTGTCCTTCATATCTCCCAGAGTTTGCTCAAACTCATATCAATTGTCGGTGATGCCATCCAACCATCTCATCCTCTGTTGTCCCTTTTTCCTCCTGCCTTCAATCTTTCCTAGCATCAGGGGCTCTTCCAATGAGTCGGCTCTTTGCATCAGGTGGCCAAAGTATTGGCGCTTCAGCTTTAGCATCAGTCCTTCCAATGAATAGTCAAGGTTGATTTCCTTTAGGATTGACTGGTTTGCTCTCCTTCTGTCTAAGGGACTCTCAAGAGTCATCTCTAGCAGCACAATTTGAAAGCATCAATTTTTCAGTGCTCAGCCTAGTTTATGGTCCAACTCTCCTGGAGGTTAGACAAATCAGATGTGTTGCAAAGATAAAGATATAAACACATAATAGAAAGAAAAAAGGCAGAAAAGAAAGAAATGAGGCTGGGAGGGGGAATAGGAGGGGAAAAGAGAAGGCAGGCAGGATCTAGAAATATACTAGCAGTGAAAAAAATACCTTCATAGATAAATGACAACACGTACAATTTGTTGAGACTTATTGGACTATTAATAAAATAAGAATTCAATATTCAATGAATTCAATAAAAAAAAGAACAATGACTTTAGTGAATCTGATGCCTTGTTTTTCTGTTTAGGCAGGTGGATTTTTTTCAAACTGTTCTAATAACTCTTGCTAACTGATTTTCATCATGGTATATTTAAGTAATCACTGTAGTACTTCTGACATTTTTCATAATCACTCCTGCAAACATTTATGGAAATATTTTTATTGAAATTCTCAGAAAATCATTATGCTTTTAGAAGATTAGTGAAAAGTAGCTGTGAGCTAGATTAATATCAATGATATGGACATGATAATTTTCAAAAATCCCAACTTCAAGGTGATATAAGTGGTTTATAGAGTCCTGACCAATAGTTTTATTCTTTCTTTATGAATGTCATATTTGTTAACATACTCAATTATACCAATTGAATAAATACCTGATTTTGTTAGTTGTTTATCCATTTACCCAAATAATAAAGATATGAAAAAGAACACTAAGAGAAGAACTTTGGGACCTAAAATGCCTGGTAACATCCATCTGTCTGTGTCTAGGTCACCATAATCAGCATAGGGCTTTTTGCCTCCTTTGTGCACTTAGGAATATTAATGCAACAAATTCTTAACAGTCCTTGATACAATTACTTTCTTAATTTTAAACGATGAATAACTCAATGCCCAGGAAATAAAGTAATCCCCCAATTTGTGTGTGTGTGTGTGTGTATAAAGGCAGATACAATTTATTTCTCATTCCCAATCACAGGTCACAACTTTGCCTACAATCTCAAATTGTCTCAAAATCATCATAGAATTCTTTCAACATCTAATAAATGTGCTGTCTTTAATTTCTAATGATCAGAGCTGCACGATATGTCTCTCAGGTAAGTGATTTTATTTTCAGACCTATTTCCAGTCAAAGTTCCTGGGTCACACCTGCTAATTGCCAAATTGTGACCTTGATTACAAGGACGCTATATCTCAGTGTCAACTTGCAGTCATCAAAAATAACAACAACATTGATGTCAGCTCCATCTAAGTACTCCCCTGTCTCCAGGTCTATGCACTGCTTTTTTGTATATAACCAGGGCTCTTCTCTCACTTCTCAGGACTCTACTGAAAAATTACCTTCCCAATGAGGTCTTTTCTGACCACAACAATGAAAATTGTGAACGATTCCTACTATCCATCCCCATTCCCTAAATTATTTTTCTCCATGGTATTTCTTTTCATTCATTGCTCTCTAGATAGATGGTAGGTAGATAGATAGATGGATAGGTAGGTAGTAGGTAGATAGATACAATCCTATCTGTCTCTCTTCCATTGGAATGCAAGCTTCATGTAGGCAAGGATTTTTGTCTGTTTGGTTCACAGCTGATTGCCTAGTATCTAGCAGATGCACAACTAATATTTATAAAATGTTCTATATTTATAGAATATTTCTAGAATTTATAGAATAAATAGATGAAAAAAATGAATGAATGAAGACAGCCAGCAAACAAAATTATACCCTTTGATAACAAAATATAGATGTTTATGACAGATATATAAGTTTGTATTATGTTAGAGGACAATAAGCAATAATACAAATATATTTGGAGGAGACTGGTTAACACAAGTTTTTGTAGAAGAAAAGAGTCTGAAAGTTATAGTTGACCACAGGCAAATTTGAATGTAGATAAAAAGCCAGAATGAAACTTGCATTTGTTATTCATTATTCAGAATTAATCAGACCTATCTTAGAGACTCGTAAGTATGCTGCTGCTGCTGCTGCTAAATTGCTTCAGTCGTGTCTGACTCTGTGCGACCCCAGAGACGGCAGCCCACCAGGCTCCCCCATCCCTGGGATTCTCCAGGCAAGAACACTGGAGTGGGTTGCCGTTTCCTTCTCCAATGCATGAAAGTGAAAAGTGAAAGTGAAGTCGCTCAGTCGTGTCCGACTCTTTGCCACCCCATGGACTGCAGCCTACCAAAGGTCTAAATACTAATAACTTTCTTAATAAGTAGAACCACAATAAATGGCAATAAACTGGCTTGAGATTCAAGCATCCCACAATCAAAAAGAAAAAGAAAAGAAGTGTTATTAAACTTTAGTATTCATGAATCAAAATTAGAGTGTTATTAGAATTTATTGATTGTTTAGTATGCTGCTAAGAAGTCTGCTGTCACACAGCATTTGGCAACATCACAAAGCTCCTACTGTGCATACATGTGCAAATAGAGTTCCCACAATCTCCATAGAGTTCTTTGATTTTGCTTTTAATGAATGATCAGTATTATTCTTGTTGTCTAGCTATACATTTCTATTACTTTTAGCTTTATCATTATCCATTCAGTATCATTTGCACAAATATTAATTTATGTTTTTTATAGTCTTTTTGTCCTTTTAGGTTTTTTTATATATAATGTGCATTAGGAGATATGTTTTATGAACAGATGCTCAGCATCGCTCATTACTAGAGAAATGCAAATCAAAACTACAATGAGGTATTACCTCACATCAGTCAGAATGACCATCATCAAAAAATCTACAAACAATAAACACTGGAGTTGGAGGGAATGTAAATTGATTTAACCACTATAGAAACTATAGTATGGAGATTCCTTAAAAACCTAGGAATAAAACTACCATATGACCCAACAATTCCACTACTGGACCTATACCCTGAGGAAATCATAATTGAAAAACACACATGTAACCCAATGTTCATTGCAGCACTATTTACAATAGCTAGGACATGGAAGCAACCTAGATGTCCACCGAGAGATGAATGGATAAAGTTGTGGTACATATATATATGAATATTATTCAGCCATAAAAAGGAATGGGCTTCCCTGGTGGCTCAGATGGTAAAGCGTCTGCCTGCAATGCGGGAGACTCAGGTTCAATTCCTGGGTCAGGAAGGTCCCCTGGAGAAGGAAATGGCAATCCACTCCAGCACTCTTGCCTGGAAAATCCCATGGATGGAGGAGTCTGATAGGCTACAGTCCATGGGGTCGCAAAGAGTCGGACATGACTGAGCAACTTCGCTTTATTTATAAAAAGGAATGCACTGGAGTCAGTTCTAATGATGTGGATGAAGCTAGAGCCTATTATACAGAGAGAAGTTAGTCACACAAACATATATTAATGCATATATACATAGAATCTAAAAAGATGGAACTGATGAAGATATTTGCAGCAATGGAGACACAGATACAGAGAACAGGCTTGTGGACACAGCGGGGGAAGGAAAGGATGGGATGAATTAAGAGAGCAGAATAGAAACATATACATTACCATATGTAAAATAGATAGCCAGTGGGAATTTGCTGTAGGACACAAGGAGCTCAGACTGGTGCTCTGTGACAACCTAGAGGGGTGGGATGGAGGTGGGAGGTGGGAGGGAGTTTCAAGAGGGAGAGGACATACATACACTTATGGCTGATTTATGTTGATATATGGCAGAAACCAACACAATATTGTAAAGCAATTATCCTCCAATGAAAAATAATTTTTTAAAATAAAAATCATTAAAAAGATATGTTTTAAAAATATGAATGAGTATTCATCAAAAAGCACCATTAAGAGAATAAAAAGGCAACCCAAAGAGAGAAGATTGTAACACATATATCCAAGAAGGGGCCCATATCTCCAGATATATAAAGACTTCTTATAAGTAAATAAGAAAAATATTGGCAACACAGTAGAAAAGTGGTCAAAAGATTTATACAGACACTTCAACAAAAGGACTAAAAGCCCAAACGTGGAGAAATGTTCAATTGTATAAGTCATCCAAGAAGTGAACATTAAAACCACAATGTGATACTAATACACACATATCAGAACAGCTAACATGAAAAAGGCTTTAATATCAAGTGTTGGCAAGGATGTGGAGCAGTCAGAACTCTCACATGCTGCTGGTAAGTATAAATTTGTATGACTCTGAAAAACCATTTGACAATATCTATTGAAGCTGAATATAAGAATACCCATGACTTAGCAACTCCACTCCCTGTCTTCAACCCAAAAGAAATGGATTTGGTAAAGTCCTAGTATTTCAGACCAGAGCATATATGCAATCACCCCCAACATGCATGTTTGGTGACACTTTGTGGTTATCATCAAATGTTTATTCCCCTCAGTGGGAAGTGAGAAGTGGGAAAGTTTCTTCCCCTAACTGGGAAGATAGATCTCTTACTCTTCCTACGTGATAAAAGAGCTATTTGTTAAGGCTACAAATGAAAAGACTGTGGGTAACACCAGGGCCTACTTCATGCATAGGAAACCACCTGCACCCTTACATATCACTTAGGAGGGCCCTAAACTTGGTTGAAAGCTCTCCTGTCACCATCTGGAAAAATTAATTTTTAAACAAGTGACTCGTATTTTCATTTTACACTGGACCCTGAAAATTATATGATAGTCCTGGGTAACTCGTTTACCTTTTTAAAATATCTGAAGTGGTCTCCATACTTAGAAATTAGGAAGAAATAAGCCCTTGCCTTTCAGTAAAATAGTGCCTTATATACTGGCACTCAAATAGATGCCCAGAAACAAACAGACTATATATATATATATATATATATATGCATATATATGTATATATGTATGTATATATATATATATATATAACACGTGTGTGTGTGTGTATATATATATATATATATATATATCCATTATGGATAAGTAATGGTAATTTTGATATGGGCAGTGGTTTAATTGCCAAGTCGGTCCAACTCTTGCTACCCTATGGACTGTAGCCTGCCAGGCTCCTCTGTCCATGGGATTCTCCAGGCAAGAATACTATAATGGGTAGCCATTTCCTTCTTCAGAGGATCTTCCTGACCCAGGAATCAAACCCAGGTCTTCTGCATTGCAGGTAGATTCTTTACTGACTGAGCTACAAGGGAAGCTTAATTTTGAAATGGAAGAGAATAATTACTAAGTAGGTACTGTGAAAAGATAAGTAATCAAGCCAAAAATTATGGCATATTCCTTCTACACGCAAAATCTTAGTATATGTTTCAGTAACTTCCCATTAATTCATCTTGGGCTTCCCTGGTGGCTCAGAGGGTAAAGAATCTGCCTGCAGTGGAGAAGACCCAGATTCAATCCCTGCTTTGGGAAGATTGCCTGGAGAA
Source organism: Bubalus bubalis (assembly GCF_019923935.1). NCBI lineage: Eukaryota > Metazoa > Chordata > Mammalia > Artiodactyla > Bovidae > Bubalus > Bubalus bubalis. The sequence goes on from NC_059163.1 coordinate 23,431,015, forward strand.
GGGAATGGCTACCCATTCCAGAATTCTTCCCTGGAGAATTCCATGGACAGAGGACCCTAGAGGGCCACAGTCCATGGGATCACAAAGAGTCAGACATGACTAAGAGAATGATTTATCTTAACACATTAGAAAAACATTTTCACAGAAAATATTCCTTTAGGGATGTTGAAAACATGGGTTAAGAGTGTGAATTTGTTCAAAGGCATGAAATTTGTTCATCCAACCAGCCATCCATCCAGTCATACATTCATTCTCCCACCCATCTATCCACTCATACCACTGTCAACAAAAGAAATACAAACATAAATCAGACCTGGATTCCATCTGGAAAGTGATACAGCATATCTATAAGCAAATGTTGGATATGACAGCAAATACACTCTAAGAGACATATTTATTGTTCAGGAAATTCAGAGGAAAAGCATTTACTTTAAGGTGGAAAAAATCATAAATGCCTTTATGGCAAAGAATTTCTATATAGGATTTAAAATCTAAATAGGATTTGAACAGGCACAGAGGTTTGAGACATATTTTTCTCTTGTTCTTTCTATAATACCTAACTCAAGTATCATCTGCTTTAGAAAATTTTTCCTCACTTTTTTAATCCATCATAGGTAGACTGAACTTAAGATTTAACTATATAGCAATCTAGATGTCCATCAGCAGATGAATGGATAAGAAAACTGTGGTACATATACACAATGAAGTATTACTCAGCCATTAAAAAGAATACATTTGAATCAGTTCTAATGAGGTGGATGAAACTGGAGCCTATTATACAGAGTGAAGTAAGCCAGAAAGAAAAACACCAATACAGTATACTAACGCATATATATGGAATTTAGAAAGATGGTAATGATAACCCTGTAAGCGAGACAGCAAAAGAGACACAGATGTATAGAACAGTCTTTTGGACTCTGTGGGAGAAGGAGAGGGTGGGTTGATTAGGGAGAATGGCATTGAAACATGTATAATATCATATATGAAACGAATCACCAGTCCAGGTTCGATGCATGATACAGGATGCTTGGGGCTGGTGCACTGGGACGACCCAGAGGGATGGTACGGGGAGGGAGATGGGAGGGGGGTTCGGGATGGGGAACATGTGTATACCTGGGGTGGATTCATGTTGATGTATGGCAAAACCAATACAATATTGTAAAGTAATTAACCTCCAATTAAAATAAATAAATTTATATTAAAAAAAACTGAAACAGAAAACTAAAAAAAAAAGGTTTAACTATATAAAATGACAATTTTTAAGCACAATAAACAAAAAGATTGTTAACTACACATCAAGAATCCAATAAAATGTAATATGCTTAATAGGAATCCAATAAAAATAAAAATTCAATAAAAGTCAGTTACTCAACTGAGACTTTCCCCAAAGTTGATCTTTGACTTTTTAATATATAGCATAGTGAGTGGTTCAGAGCATAGACTCTATAATTTCATGTCTGCTTGAGACTGAACTTCAGCTCCAACTCTTACTAGCTATGATATAGTTATCCTCATATTTCTTCATCTATAAAATGGGAATAATAGTATACTCATTCATTTAAGGTTATTGTGAGGATTAAATGACTTAATACATTTAATGATACCTATTTTGCTTTGATTTTTTGGAATGCTTATACTTTATTTGTTTGTATTCTTTATAAGTGATATTATTATTATGTTATTATTTGGCAGACTATAGGCATAGTTTATGCATTGTATGATTTTGAGTAATTGGTAATGATCCTGGCTTTAAAAATCACCTTTTCTTATTCATATTTTGTTGCCTTAATATTTGCCATCATAGGTTTGTTTCTTTGCTGTAAGTCCTGTATATATATATTTTTTAATTAAATTATATCTATATACTTGGTCACACTGGGTCTTCATTGCTGTGCACAGGCTTTTTCTACTTGCAAAAAGTGGCAGCTACACTTGGTTGTGCTGCGTGAGCCTCTCAGTGAAGTGGCTTCTCTTGATGCTGAGTACTGGCTCTAGGGCACGCGGGCCTCAGTAGCTGTGGCTCCTGGGCCCTATAGCGTGGGCTCGGTAGCTGTGGAGCACAGGCTTTAGTTGCCTACGGCATATGGAATCTTCCCAGACCAGGGATCGAATCTGTGTCCTTTGCATTGGCAAGCAGGTTCTTTTTCACCGTACCACCAGGAAAGTCTAAGTCTTGTGCATTTTTTAAAATTAAATTTATAGTTTCAGCTTGAGGGAAGACATTATGTTTGATTTGTCTTTAGGCTTCTCTACCTTCTCGGTGCATGCATGAGCACTCAGTCACTTAGCAGTGTCTGACTCTTTTGAGACTCCCATGGACTGTGGCCCACCAGGCTCCTTTGTCCATGGGATTCTTCAGGCAAGAATACCGGAGTGGGTTACCATCTCCTCCTCCAGGGATCTTGCCAACCCAGAGATCAAATGCACATCTCCTTCCTCATCTGCGTCTTCTGCACTGACATGTAGATTTTTTACCACGGAAGCACCTGGAAGCCGTCTATCTTCTCCAGTGTGTGTGTTGTGTGTTAGTCACTCAGTAATGTCTGACTGTTTGCAACCCCATGCACTATAGCCTGCTGAGCACCTCTATTCATAGAACTCTCCAGATAAGAATACTGGAGTGAGTAGCCATTCCTTTCTCCAGGGAATCTTCCCAACCTAGGGATCGAACCTGGGTCTCCCTCATTGCAGGAGGATCCTTTACTGTCTGAGCCACTATTTTCCCCATTCTTGCCACTTATAGACAACCTTGAACAAAATAACTAGAGCTCTCATTGTGAATCAAATCATCCCAAAACTTAGTGACTTAAAACAATGATGATTTATTTATTTCTCCTGATTCTTCAGATTAGCTAAGCTGCTCCTCTGATGGTTTCATCTGGGCTTACTCCTGCAGCTGCATTTGTCTGGAGGCTAAGTTGGGCTGGAAGATCCAAGAGAGCCTTACTCATAGGTCTGACTTGGCTATTGACTAGAGAACCTCAGTTTTCTACACAGTCTTTCATTCTCCAGGAGTCTGGACCAGCTAGACCACACATTTTGATGAAAAAAGATACAAAATAACGCAGCCATGCTTTTCAAATGATCACAGTTTACCTTCTGGTTACAGTGATTTCCATTCCTTACATAGGCAAAAAAATAATAATAAATTGCTCACCCCTCTCCTCCAGTTCTCATCCTGTTATAGAAACAGGCTCAAACTCCACTATAATACAATCTGCACCTGGTCAATGGCACCCCACTCCAGTACTCTTGCTTGGAAAATCCCATGGGTGGAGGAGCCTGGTAGGCTGCAGTCCATGGGGTCGCAAAGAGCCAGACACGACTGAGTGACTTCACTTTCACCTTTTACTTTCATGCATTGGAGGAGGAAATGGCAACCCACTCCGGTGTTCTTGCCTGGAGAATCCCAGGGACGGGGGAGCCTGGTGGGCTGCCGTCTATGGGGTCGCACAGAGTCGGACAGGACTGAAGCGACTTAGCAGCCCCAGCAGCAGCACCTGGTCCAGGTATCAACATGACTCCTTAACTGCATTCCTTGTGATCCAGAGATCTGTTTACTAAAAAGACAAGTTATTCTAACTATTAAGATATCTGTTTCTCCTGCACCCAACATATGATGGTGAGCTAGAGATAGGACCACTACATTAGACACTCCTTTTCATTAGGGGAATAATAGAAAGTGTGTAGCAGTCCTCATTTGTAGCGATCTGGCAATATAGCTGAGCACATACCTCTCGTTCCCAATGGGATCTGACAGATCCAAGATGGCCTCTGTGATGCCTTGGCTCTCCTTCATGTGGCTTCTCTTCCTCCAAGACTTTAGAATGACTTCAGTACATGGTGATCTCAAGGTAGCAAACAAAGTGAGTAAAAGTAACAGCTGCCTCTTGAGATTACCCTTGAAGATCAAATAATGCAACTTGCTAAATTTTATTGATCAAGCAAGTCAGGTAGCCAGCCCAGCTTCAAGGGTGAAGAAAGAGTTGTGTTCATGGCAATTTTTTTTCTCAGATTCAAACTCATTCCTCTATACTCCACTTTATGATGATGGAGTAGGAATGTACCAGATGATGATGCTAGATTTGGTCAGTAGGGGAGAGAGCTTGCTAGAGCAAGACTGCCAGAGGAAGAAGGAACTAGCTCCTCCCTACTTGGTTCCTCCCTGCTTGTGGTTCATGTAAGCATCACCCCATCATCACTTCTTCACCCCTGGTAGCAGCTCTTTCCCATACGAAGAACCCAATCCAATGAGCAGTTTTCCCAGCATTTATCATCAGTCTTGTCATGATCTCTCAGAGATACCAGCTAAAGCTGGCCTCAGTTCTCACTCTAGAGGTCTGATTTTTTCAACTCCATGATATACCTCCTCTAACTTTGAAGTAGTTGAAATATTCCAACCTCTTCCCTTTTTTCCCAGCCCTACAGGGTATGGATGCTTTCCTCTTTTGGTGACAATTTAAAATTATCTTCTTCATCCTTCAGTGACTATGTTAGGCTTTTGTACCTGATTATAAGCATTTCATTATATACAGTTCTTTCAAGTAACTAATATGATTTCTGTCTCCTCACAAGACCCTGACTGACAAGATTCCACCTCTTGCTGGGAAGGCTTACAGATGCTGTGGTCAGTTTTTTTCAATCTGGCACAAGTGGTAAGACAAGTCAGTACACTCCTTCATTCCATTCTCCAATAGTTTTCCATTTCACAAGCCCTCTCAAAGGCTACCATGGTCTCCTTGCTGTTCTTTAAATATGCTAGTTTTACTCCTGTCTCAGAAACTTCGTTTGCTCTTGTATCTGACCAGAAGAATCTTCACCCAGATGTTTAGAGAGCTCACTTCCAACCTCCCCATGTCATCACTTAAACATCACTTGCTCATTAAGGCATTCCTCGAATACCTTATTTAAAATTGAACCAATCTCTCCCAATCAAAATCTGGTATTCCCTATCTTCTTTCCTTTTTTCTATAGCATTATAATCATTTAATACGCTGTATAATTTATTTATTGCCTAAATTGCCCAGGTGTGTCTGACTCTTTGTGATCCCATGGACAGTAGCTCTCCAGGTTCCTTTGTCTAAGGGATTCTTCAGGCAAAATACCAGAGTAGGTTGCCATTTCCTTCTTCA